>NC_045670.1:11067500-13985793 GCF_009829145.1 Chiroxiphia lanceolata | reverse complement strand
AATTAACCTGCGTGGAACCAGTGATATTCTGTACCCTGAGGGTGCTAGTGGATATGGGGTTTTATGGTCCTGGTGGGGGCAGTGAGACAGCAGCTGCCAGCCTCAAAGTCATTGTGGGTTTAGGTTCCTGAAAGTTTGGAAGCCATGTTAATTTAGGTTCACGTGGTGGTAATTTTCGGTTCACGCGGTGGTCATTTAGTTCATGCAGTGGGCACGTGTGAGCTGGAGTCACAAACAGACACCTCAAGTAGATATTAAGTTGTTAGTATGGAAAGGAGGGGGTTGTTTGTGTTTTGTCTCCCACAGGATCCTGCTGGCTTCCAGCATGTTTGATGAAACCTTATCATGTGCAGCAAGAATTCTGGACAGAGATCAGTGAATGCTGAGCAGCACAAGACCAGCCTGACTATCACATGGAAGAAAACATATCCTAAATATGATTCATTTGTGTCTACTAACTTTTACTAACTGGTGTAATGACTCAGTTATCGTGCACCTGTCTGTTGTGTCTTATTGTCCACACCTGATGCTGTGATTTGTGTAATGAACAATACCTTTCAGGTGATCCTTGTTTATCATTTGTAGTTCTCAGTGAGCCTGGCCAGGGGCTGGGAGGATACAGCTACCACAGCCATGACTGCTCCTGCATTGACCTATTCAGTGCAGGCCATGGATCTTGAATGACAAAATAGATTGGTTATGCTTTGTTTTGTATTACTGGTAAGCAACAATCAGAATTGGAATACTATTCCTGAACAGTGTGCTGTCAAGTTATTCTGGTAGCAGTGTTAAAGGTAAAGGCTAGAGCTAAGCCCTGGCTTTAGGATGTGAAGGTAATACGTGATTGCTGTGTGCAGTGTCTGCAATTGTGCTTGGTTTTGCCTCCTGGGATGGGGCAGACGTGTCACTAAGGGGGGAAAGAAGACAGTGGAAAACTATAGAACTTGTAACATCCTGAAGCCTAATGGTCATCACTGTATAGAACGATCTGTTTCTCTGCTGTTCATGTCACACCGGTGATGTTTGTGAAGATCAGGCAGAACGGTGTGGTTCAGGAATTCTAAATCAGACATTGATTGTTTTGCAGTGCTCATATTTGTATGTGTTTTGTCCCAGTAGTGTTACAGCAGGTGGCAAGAATTATTTGGAATCAACAAATGACAGAAACCTTTTGGCTTATGAGTCTACACAAGAACATATGTGATCGTGAAATAAGCTTGTGTGAGGTGTTGGGCCTCCCAGAAGAAAAGTCTTATGTCGAAAAGCTGGTTGGCAAGACTGCAAATGAAGGACTGATGTTTGTGGACCTCCCTATGGGCTCTGGCTCGCATCATGCCTGCAATTTTCTTGTGAACATTCTAGTTAAGTGAAGAAATGGTTTCTTTTATAGCATGGAGGCAAGAGATACCTGTACTATCACTCCATGAGGTGGAAGGGATTGACTGCAGTCAGGGGCAAACTGTGGCAGGATGGCTTGCCCCGATGAGGCCTGGAATCTGTACAGAGAGTGCAAGCTTTCTGTAGGAGCAATTGGTTAGACCAGGATGTTGTCTGGGGTTGAATCAAACTCCAGACACACATTGCCTGTGATGGCCCTAATGGGCCCATAAGAAATTATGGCTGCCAGTCAACCACTTCATACTATAAAAGGTGAATCTGAAGTATAAAATTGTCTAATAGTCTAAAGCTACATTTTGCAGGAAATCCTGACTTTCATCGCATTGTCGGGTCCCATACGAGTGGACACACCTGTCCGTCTCTCCCAACTTGAGAAACTAGACCTGCCAACCGGGGAACGGTTATCCTAAGAACTGTTGGCTCCCAGTAGCTGATCTCTGGAACCCACTTGGATCTCCCTCCTGGGAATGGACATGATTACCAATATAGTATTGTCTGTACTTTTGCTGTTACGCATTTTTGGAGATGTGTCACTCACCTGTGTCATGGTCCAACCACAGACCATGCGGTGGAATGTACCAGGGTGAATTTATGCTGATACTTTTGGTCTGTGTTTGGCCCTGCCACCTGTGAAAGCTTTGCTCTTTCCTTGACAAGTTATGGGAAAACAAGCACTGATAAACAGGAAAGCTGTCCTTGAAGAGAGATTCTTGTATAAAGAGTTTTAATTGGTATTCTGCGATTGGCTAGTTGTCCTCCAAGGTCGCTTGAAAGAGAGATTGAGGAGGATGATGAGGAAGGCTTGGCCCCAGACTCAGTTAAGAAAGACCCCCAAAACATACTGCGCGTGCGTGACGGGATTTCCGAAGTTCGCATGCGTGCACAGAAGAGATGCACTTACATAACCGGGAGGTGGGACTGAGGGCCTTGGGCTGGGCAGTGCTGGCCACACCTGGGGGCTTGTGGCCACTCAATTAAATGTATAAAAAGCAGATAGTGCTTTCTTGGGGTTTGCTAACTTCACACCAAGGACAACGTTGCCTTTGGCGGGGACGCCTGCCAGTTTGTGAACTTACTGACTCTCCAAGGATGCAGTTTCTGCTATGGGTAATTATAGGCATGGTAAGTTGGTAAGATGACTTTATGGGCAACAGCTGGGTAACTGGGTAGGTTGTGCTGAGAGCTTATTTCTCTCCTCCTTCCTCCCTTTTGGGTTTGTTCATTTCGTTGGCCACCTCTTGGTAATAAATATTGGTTTTTGTTGAGCTTGCAACGGTGTCTTGGTTTTCAAGTTTCAGTATGGTTTTGAACCCTCCCTAATACACCTTCACATCCTCAAAGCTTTGCCTTCCGTTTTAATCACATTAGCCAGACCAACCTCACATCAACTCCATAACCTCTTTGTAGATGGCCTAGGGTTTCCAACGCACAAAGAGCATCCAACGGGCTCTGCGCATTTACATCCCTTTGCATGCAGGAGTTCCAGTTCTTTGCCGCTTGCATTACCAAGCAAGAAAAAATAGAGACTAGATCCTTTTTCTCACAAGAACCTCTTATTGCTCAGAAAGAAGGCTTTCTCCATTGAAATTTCCCCCTCTCAAAGTAACTGCTTCCTACAAGGCGCAGGAGACTGCTAAGCGCTTGCAGCGTCACGCTTCAAATGACTGGGCAAATCACTATCTGTCTATGGAACGCTGTTAACAGGCTGAAACGTTCCACATACTTGCACTCCCGGGAGACACCGTTTGAACTTGCAGAACTATTTCCCCTCAGTAAGACGCGCAAGACGGAGATGATATCCCCATGCTAAATCTTTATTGTGCAACTGCTGCTCAAAGCTTTTATTACCTTCCACACACACACGTCACAAAAACTTGCACATCAACAGCGGCTAGATTGACGGGCAACAGATGAAATCCATTCAGTGGCGATTTGTACACGTGTGGCAACTCTTGCGGTGTAAAAATCTTAGTCGGGCGGCCAGGTCAACTGATGGCCACCCAGAACACGTAGATGTATGCGATACACAGACTGCCCACCCTCGGGCCCTTCGTCCACAACCATCCGGAATCCATTGGTCAGGCCCAGGTGAGCAGCACGCTTCTCGCCAACAATCATTACACGCCCAAGAAGCTGGAGAAGGAAGTACAAACCCATAAATAAAATAAAATAAAATAAAACAGAACACGCAAAGAGGGGAGAGGGCAGGAGGGGAAGGAATGAGAGCAGAGAACCACTCAGAGAAAGCAGCTAGCCAATTCCTAGCAATTCAACCATTGCGCTTCGAATTACTGCCCGTCCGCCCGCCTGCAACCAACCTTTGCCAAGCAAAGCTACAACGACCGATTAGGAACACCGCAGGTGGAAAAAAGAGCTAGGCAGTTTTTTTCAAGCTAGACAGGAACGGACTACAAAACAGCCACAGAAGCTGACTTGGTCTCCGGGTTAAAGCCCCCGTTCTATCTTCAGGCAACATAAGCAATCCTGGCGGAAAATAAACCGGAGGCTGCCTTTTGCACGGGTTTACAAAGTCTTTGAACTTGACTTTCCATAGCTAAAAGCAAAGCATCCAGCACCTCTCAACCGGCTTTGCCCTTCCTCACCCCTCACCTGCCAAAAACCCCAAGCCCTCTTCTCCGTGTTAGAAGAAGTACTACTACTCCTGCTCTAAACCATGACAATAGGCACCAGACCGCGCTCCAAAACAACACTGCATTTTGCACCAGAACTACATACCCAGGGATGAGCATTGCTTTAGAGCACTGCTTTTAGTCAAAAAGCTCAATTCCATTACAAGCTAGAGGCAAAAGATTATAGCGCCAGAACACCCAAAGTAGCCTACTGTGCCCTATCGGGAGAGAAAGACGGGATGAGAAGGAGTCTAGTAAATGAGGAACTAATTACAGGTACAGTTTAGCGTACAGAAAGCTTCCACAGTACTTACAGATTCCCCAGAATCTTCTGCTTCAGATAACCCGATAACTGGCTCCTTAGGCATGACTAAGAAAAGCGTCGCAGCTTGGGGTGAAAGACCGTGGAACGCGAGGCACTGGAGGAAGAGTAAACAGTTAAAACGTAACCGGCTTCAGAGAAAGGTAATGGCTTAGGCAAATCCATCTGCCCCACTGAACTCCTACAGAAGCAGATTGCCAGATACCCCAAACGCAAGCCGGAACGTTGACTTGTCTTGCGCGATATCAATGCTTTCTATACCCAAAATACAACGCATTTACAGAGCCCCCTCCAGAAGTGCCATTCGGCATGCAAGACCGCGGGGACAAGGAGACAGACGGGCCACTACTTGCGATTAGCGACCTCCAGTAGGTTTTAGTTCGGGCTGATTGTTTCCTAAGTACTTTTTCTATTGGATGTGGTCCACGCAGAGGCAGGAGGCGAATGGCTTAACTGAATCAGCAAAGAGTTTAGTGAAGTGGAAGAGCAGCGGCCATTCATTGCCCACGGCACAGGGAGCTCAAGTATTGAACAAACGCATAATCACAGGAAGCCTGCAAGCGCACAGTACGAGTCTGTCTTCTATATTGCGCATAAACCATATTGCTGCAAAAGCAGAAGACGTCCCTAACTGTTAACCTTCAGCATTTTAATAACAAAATTATACGGGATACTAACTTAAAGTTAACATCGCATAGGCAACGGCTGCATTGTTTTCCCCCACGCGAAGCACCTCACTCTAGTTCCCAGCACCAGCACCCGTGAAATCCGCAAGCATGCTGTTATCACGGTCCCGCTTCCCCACAGAAACAACATCTGGGAAGCTTTTGCAGCCTGCAGGATGAGCAGGTTCTAGATATTGTTTTGGGGGTATTTTTAAGAAAAACGAGAAAAAGCTGCAATTCTTTGCTTTAATAATCCAGTTTGGGGGTTCAGAACCGAAGCCTAGCACAGCAGAGCTGTGAAACCTCTTCGATGCTATTATGAGGCACATCGAGACCTGCACGTCTCCAATGCAGAACCAACTCGTTACGGTCACTGCTCAGACGTTCACTGTTTACAGACACACGCACACACACCCCACATCCCCCCCGGAATCCCCGAGGAGATTCACTGCGTGTGCCTAAAATAAGCTTTCAGAACTATCATCCTACACGAGGTAGGACCACTCCCATCCCTCGGCAGCAAACTTTGCACGACTTGCAGTGCCAAAGGGACATCGTGCGGCAAACGTCTGCGGCTGACACCAAGCGCGTTACCGTCGGAGGCCCTTCTCTACGCGCGCACACGACACAGTGGGGCTGGGAACCGAGGCGAGCCCGGACAGCACCAGCAACCTAGTACGCGCCGCGGCAGCCGGGGGGGTGGGGGTGGGGGCGGGGCACGGAACAAGCTTTGGGGATGGTGCAGTAGAGAGCGCCACAACCCAGAGAGGCCCCGTCCGTCCCCCGTCCCTCCACCCACGCGCAGCAGCAGCGCCGCCACCCGCCCTGCCGCGCCCCCGGGCACCGCGCCCCGGGTCCTCGGCTCAGGGTGCCCGCGAGCGCGGGGGGAGGGGGAGGGGGGGAAGGGAAGAGGAACCGCGCACAGAGCAAAGCCGCGGCTACCTCCTCGTCCTCGTCGCTGACGGTACCGGGGAAGCGCCTTGCCGATGACCTTTCCGAAGAAAGTAGTGGCGCCACCAGGCCGGGCGGCCCGCGCCCCGATAATCTCGTCAGCAACGACAACGCCCGTTGTCGCCCCCGCGCTTCCTCCACTCGGCCGGGCCCTCCGCGGCGCGCCCATTGGGCCACCGGATCGCCGCCGGCCGATCCCGCGACTCGATTGGATGGCTCGCCTGTCGTTTTCGCTTGTCCCCGCCCCCTTGGCGGGTCCGCCCTCGTCGACCTGGCGCTTAGCGGGGCTCAGGGAGTTTGCGCGCCCTCGGGGCGCGGAGGGATCCGACCTGGGCGAGTCCGCGGAGGGATCTGCCCCGTGTAGTGCTGCGACCCTGAGGGCGGGCAGGCAGGCAACGAGGTCGCAGAAGAGGCTGGGGTAGCTAGAACTACCATTTCTCGTTATTTGTTACTGCATCAAGTCCACCCCAAAACGTGCCTGTGGCTTTTTGGCGCTGCTCCCTCCAGTCAAATGACTGCTTTTGCCAGGGCCTGGCCTTAGCTGCTCAGGACATTTCGCAGAACCAACAGAATTTGCTCTACATTGTTCCCTGAAAGCCCCACCTCAGTTGCAGACCTTTCTAAGCGGCACGCCTCCTGGGAGAAAATACAATATGAAGTGCCTGAGATGTTACATTTTATAATACTATCTGTCCAATCCCAAGTGTGTCCACCCCATAGCCTTTGCTCTGGTCCGCCCTGGGCCCATCCCCTAGGAATTGGGTCTGGGGACTTTTTGGGACCCCCTCTTCATCATTCTCATCATCCTCAGAGCACAAAGGGTACACGGTCACCCAGTTCTTGACTTTGTTCTGTTGTTCAGGCCAAGACATGAGTGTTCTCTAAACAGCATAGGCCTTGTCTTGACAAGAGACTAAACATTTCTACTGAATTCAGGGGTAGGATTGATATAGGGAGCATAGAATGGGGTAGGAGGGTTTAGGAATGTGTAAACTAAAGGGTGCTAAAGGGTGAGGAATACAGTATAGCTACTTCTAAAATCTACTTCTACTATAATTACATATAAAGCTTATAAAAATTAGCAAAGTTAAAAAAACTAAAAGGACCTTAAGGCATCAGATCCCCCCTTAGAGACTGGACAAAACCCAAAGGTCTTGTCCAATCTCTCCTTACACCTACAGCAACTATAACATTGGTATATGCAGTGAGCTATTATACTAACACTAAGTATATACATCACTACAATAAACAGTTGTCTCATTCAAGTCCAATTCGGTAACCATGAAGTGAGTTTGTGGAGGACATCTCCTAAGCCCAGTGAGACATCATCCAGAGATATTTGGTACAAGATTTTGGTTTGGTTTCGAATTGTGGCCAAATCATTATTAATTCTATCAGTCTGGTCTATGTAAGAGCAGCAACTGGTGTTGATAACTTTACACACGCCTCCCTGTGAGGCTAGCAAGAAATTGAGGGCCATTCGGTTTTGTATTACTACATGAGACAAGCTCTGGAATTGTTCTTTTAGAGTTTCAATTGCATCTGAAGTGTGATCTCGAATGTTTTCCATGACAGCCGAAATGTTTACAATTGCTTTTTCCAGTTCGCTTACTCCTAGAGATGGGACCAAGGCTCTGACTATGCTGTGGAAAATTGTAGGGTGCTCAATAAGGGGATTGTTAGTTCTTTTCACTCTTTTTGGATAGGTTTTATCCCATTCTTGTTCATCAATTGGATCGAGAATTGTTATATTTTGGATTACTGCCCCTAGGGCACAGGCCCGATCTTTATCAAGAGGGCAAAACTTTCCAGGCCTCCTTTTCACAGATCCAGTACCATCCTGAACCCTGGGGAGGAATTAATCTCAAAGGGAACTGTACCATCCCTGCAACAATTTCTGGGTTTACCCCTTCCTTTGAATTGTTTTTATCACAGTGGGGGGGAGAATGATTTTTCCTGTAGCATTTATAATCATGCAGGGAACAACATTCTGATTAGAAATCACATTACTTAGGGCTACCGGATAATAAGCCTCTGTAACTGGCTTCCAGGTTCCTGGGAAATTTATCATAGACTTACCAAAGTTTGTCCCATTTAGTAAAATGCCAATTAGGGGCCAGTCACTATCCTCATCATCAATTGCTGGTACTTGCGTACAAATCCAGCACTCAGTTTTCCGAAGAATTTTAGACACATTTTGGACTAGGGCCACATGCAATTTTTGATCCCAAACTTGGTTCATAGTTACCGGTTGCACAAACAGAATACACAGCAAAAACAGTCTATACCACATCTTCTTCATCAGTGTCCGGTTCTGATTGGCTGGTTGTTCCGGGAACTGGTGCTCTTTTGACTCTGGAATAGTGAAACCAGGGTTCTTTGCCAGCAACTTTGACGGTGGTGAGGGAAGTCAGCAGGACTTGGTATGGTCCTCTCCACTTGGCTTGCAAGGGGTCACTGTTCCACCACGACGTAGACCCAGTCTCCTGGCTGGAATGGATGAGCAGGGGTGTCCAGTCCTATGGGTCTGGATAACTTGATGACCTTCTGGAGCTTCTGTAAAGTAAAGCCTAAAGCAATCAAATATTTTTGTAAATCAGCTTTCCCTCTTATGTGTACGTCTCCTGGTATGTCTGGTGCCTGATATGGTCTTCCATACAGTATTTCATATGGACTTATATTATCCCTCTGCCTTGGTTGAACACAAATCCTTAGCAGAGCTAGTGGCAAAGCTTGAACCCTTGACATAGATGTTTCTTGACAAATTTTGCTAATTTGCATTTTCAGAGTACCATTCATTCGCTCAACTTTGCCACTAGCTTGAGGTCTATAGGGGGTATGTAGGTCCCAGACAATTCCCAGAATGTGGCATACTTCTTTCACTATTGTCGCAATAAAATGTGTTCCTCTATCTGATGACATTCCTAGAGGAACCCCAAATCTTGGAATTATGTGATTAAGCAAAGCTTTTACCACTTCCCTCGCTGTGTTATTATGACAGGGGTATGCTTCAGGCCATCCACTGAAAGTGTCAACCAACACAAGTATGTATTTATACCCACCCCATGGTGGTAACTCAGCAAAATCTATTTGCCAGTAATCTCCGGGTTGGTCTCCAACCTTTGTTACTCCTAGTACCACTCTCTTTGTTGTATCTGGGTTGTTTCGCTTACAGATTTCACACTTACCTACTATGGACTGCACAGCTTCAGTCATACCTGTCCCTATTACTGTTTTCTTTAGATGTTTTAGAAGGTTTTCTGTTCCCCAGTGGGTAGCCTCATGTTCCTGTTGAGCTATTTCTCTAAGGAGCGGTGGTGGAACTATAACCTGTCCGGTAGGGGTAACAGCCCAAACACCTTCCTTGAGCTCAGCTTTCAGTGATTTAATTAACTGATTGTCTTTCTCATCATATTTAGGGGTGTATTTTGTTAAATCAATTTCTTTTTGCGGTACTATTGCCAGGATGCCTTTTTCTGCAGCCCCTTTTGCCGCTTGATCAGCAAAATGATTTCCCAACTGGGGAGTTGTTTTCCCCTTTTGGTGGGCTCTACAATGCATAATAGGTACTTCTTCCAGCTTCCAAATACTCTGCAGGAGTGCATGGATTTGGTCTGCATGCTTGACTCCACTGCCTTGGGCAGTTAGTAGTCCTCTCTCTTTCCAGATAGCTCCGTGGGCATGTACAACACTAAATGCATATTTTGAGTCACTCCAGATATTTACCTTCTTTCCTTTGCTTAGTTCCAAGGCTCTTGTTAGTGCGATTAGTTCTGCCTTTTGGGATGACACATCCGCTGGCAAGGCCTTTGCCTTGATCACTTCATC
Organism: Chiroxiphia lanceolata; assembly: GCF_009829145.1. Classification (NCBI taxonomy): domain Eukaryota; kingdom Metazoa; phylum Chordata; class Aves; order Passeriformes; family Pipridae; genus Chiroxiphia; species Chiroxiphia lanceolata. The sequence goes on along the minus strand of NC_045670.1, from coordinate 13,975,999 downwards.
TCTGGTCGTCACTTCATACCCTGTGAAGCACTTACCGTCTCGCATGAAGCTGCTTCCGTCTGTATACATGTCGTACGGTATCTGTAGGTCTTGGTCCGTGGGGAAAAGAAAGACACACAAAACAGGGTGAAACAGGAGGCTAGGCCCAAAAGAGTTAACTAAGAAATTTGGGCCTGCTAACAAGCTACCAACATCCAAAATGATCTGTGCTCATTCTGTTCTACTTACTGGACCAAAGCTTCAGAGAATAGTACAAGAACATGTAATAGGCCTAGAAGCAATAAATTAGAAATACAGCAGGATCAGGTAGACATTTGAATAGGAGAAATAGGTCAGGAGCCAGGGCTTTTTCCAAGCTTCAGTGAGCGGGTCAAGAACAATGGAACAGAAGAAGGGTCAAGCTGAGGAAGATGAGTTTAAACCCCCAGACCCACCAAAATTGAGGACCAAGAGAAGCACCACCCCAAGCCCTGCCTGAGCTCCACCTATACTCCGCCTATTATTAATATGCATAGATAGATGTAATCACCTGAATATGCATTTAATCTAACTCGGTTCTCTCGGTTCCTTAGAATTGTCAGAATGTTTGAGCAGGTCAAATAGAGGTGCCAGCTGGGTGTTTGTCAGTTCCAAATAGGACCTAATCCAGTTCAAAGACCCTAACAGCTTTTGTACGTCAGTAAGAGTTTTGACATTAATAACCAATTGGACTGGCTGAGGAATGACTGCTTTCCATGTAATTTTGAACCCTAAATACTTCCAGGGTTCCTCTCGCTTCACCTTCTCAGGAGCAACTACTAGGCCAAAGGATTGTAGACTCTTTCTGGTTTCAGCTTCCAACACACACCCAGCTGATCCTCAGTGGCCACAGGCAGCAGAAATATCATCTATATAAAGATAGCAAAGACAGAAAATTGCATTTGCATAGGAGACAATGCTATAGCCGCAAACCACTGAGAAATTATAGAAGAGTTTGTCATTCCCTGGGGGAGGGTTTTCTATTCATTACGGTCGTAAGGTTCTGTACGATTAATAGATGGAACTGAAAATGCAAATTTTTCTCTATATCTAGGGTCTAACTGGATCGTGAAAAAACAGTCTTTTAAATCAATAATAACAATGGGCCATTCTGCAGGAAGTATAGAAGGGATCAGTAAACCGAACTGTAACGCTCCCATGGTAGCTATTAACTCGTCTGAGATCATGCAGCAGTCTCCATTTTCCATATTTTTTTTTAACACAAAGACAGGGGCACTCCAAGGACTCTGAGATGGTTCAATGTGATCAGCATCAAGCTGCTCTTTAACAAGTTGTTGCAGGGCCAACAGCTGTTCTGTAGGTATGAGCCACTGCTGAAGTCACACAGGATCTGTATGTTCTAAAAGAAAATTCTGAGCAGTACCTCCTAGTCTCACAACCCAAACCCCTGGCGTGACTACAGGCCAGGAGGCCGGTCAGGATGTCCGTGCAATGATAGTTATGTCAGCTCCTGAACGCAGAAGATCGCTCGCCTGGACAACTGACAGCAAGCTTCGAGTATCATAGAGAATGCAGGTCAGCTGCAGGTAGAACAAGCAGCAGTCACAAGTATTGAAGCCATTTTGCTGAGAACACAGCTGAGATGGGCAGGGCACGTCCCAAGGATGAAGGACTAGTTGTTTTACAATGAATATTGCCACCAGCTGCCGCATGACAAGAGAGCTGCCCCGAAGAGAAGACACAAGGACTCCCTGAAACGACATCGCAGCCCTGGCCACACTGATCAACATAACTGGTGTCCTCTGGTCTCCAATCAGGAGGCCTGGAGACACACTATCTATAACACTGTTGATGCCTCTGAGAAAGGATGCAGGATGGCCCTGACAGCCTGCAGGGCCCTCCTGCAACAGGCTGATCAAGCAGGGCAGCAAGATCGACAACCCTTGATTTAAACCCTGGAAAACACAGAAAAGCCCAAACGACTCTCACTACTGCCATAGCAGATGCAAATGCAGTTATTTGATGGTCTAAGGACCCCACCCTGGCACAAGCCTGCATCATTGCATCAAGGATAGTACTTTTTGACAGTCTGTATTGGCATTATCTCTGGCTAGTTGTGTAACTAGCAGCTTCGGTAACTGAGTGTCAAAACCTGTTTCTCTACAGCGTCTTGCAGCTTTTCCATGAATTGTAAGAATGGTTCCCGGGCACCTGAATGCATGGTCGTGCACCTCGCTCTGGGCTCTGCCAACTCTGCAGCCTGCATTAATGCTTACTGGCTTATGGGTTTTACTTGCTCCAAAACTAGTGGTCTCCTGCACAGCCTACACAACTACAATTTATGGGTAGCATGACACATGAAAAAGGAGCAACACCAGTGGAAAGGTTACACCTGAGAGTTAACTTTCACAAATTTCACACAAGGCTGAAATAGAATACCAAATTTTTGCAAGAATCTCTTATTTAACTTCAGTCCTAATCAAATGGCTAGCCAGACAGGGCTAGTCTTGAAATAACTAAAACCTCACCAGGTTTCATAAGAGTGGAATTACTTATGGTGGGAATTTGAAGAGTTCATATACCATCCAGAAAAAGGACTCACTATGGTTCAACAGAATCATATTACACATCTTTTTAAAATCTTGACACCAGAGGAAAGTATTTTTAAATCTACACAGTTACACCTTCACGCAACTTCTCTCTTTCACACAGTCTATTTCCAGTCATGCATTAGGTGGCCACCTCAGTCATTCGTCACTCACACAGACATTTTAAGTAGTTATTGGCTGTGTACTTCTCATCAGTCTCATAACTTAAAGGGAATTTATGGCATATTTGCTAACATTAACTTGTAAATCTTGTACAACTCTCCATACAAAAGACAAATACAACGGGAACGGACAGGATATTATCTTGGAAATTTTCAACCTTTTTCGTAGAGCAAGGACACTCTATTTGTCATAAAGGCAACAGAACCACTTCTGCAGGAGGCAGGACTACCCCCTTTTGTCTTCTCTTCTTCACCTTTTCCCGCCCTTTGCCCCCCCTGCGTCTCCTGTTTGTCTTGAGCACTCGGCCCCCCTTGAAGCAAAAGTGTTGCTTCGTTAAGGGAGCTTCATTAGCATTTGTCGGAGAACGAGGGAGAGGGAGGGAGGGAGGGGGAGGAGGGGGAATAGAGGTTGGGTTCATTCGGAGAAAAATCAAGAAGAGGAGTCAAATTGCCTTTGCTCTCCTTATGTCGCAACTTAGCTACGTGGTCTGCTGAGAAAGAATGATACATAGGAGGGGAGGAACAGCTGCAGACGGACACGTTCCGGGGGGGGGGGGGATGGTGGTGGTGGTGTAAAACAGGAGAGAAGACAAACAGCTCCCCCACTGCACCGCCTGACACCGCGGCCGCCGCTGCCAGCCCGCCACCCCCCCCCGGGGTCAGCTCTGCTGCAGGCACGCTGCAAGGGAGAGGAGGGTTGCCAGGGGAAACACCCGCCGCGAGAGTAGAATTGCTGAAGAAGGGGGAGGGATACACCCCCCTGTCACACCGCTCGGGACCATGGCTGTTGGCAGCGTGGGGGAAAACAGACCCCCCCCGCCGTCCGCTGCGCCAGGGCCCAGGGCCGCGGCCGCCGCTGCCAGGGCAGCGCTACCTGGAGCCGGCGCCGCCGGCAGCGCGGGCGCGAGCGTACCATAAGAAGCCGCAGCCGCCGCTGCCCAGGGTTGGCGCCGCGGCTGCCGTGGGAGCCGCCAGCATGCACGGAGTCGCCGCCGGCGCATGCGTAGGCGCGCCGCTCCGAGCCGGGGCTGCCGGGGCGAACCCTCGGGCCCCCGGCAGCATGCCAGCTGGGATCGGGCATGGCACTGCAATTACGCACGGAGCCGCTTCCGCCGCCGTCCGCCGCGCCGGGGCCGGGGCCGGAGCCGGGGCCGGGGCCGGGGCCGGGGCTGGGACCTCAGCTGCTACCAGTCTGCCGGCACCCAGGGCCACGGCCGCTGCCGCCGGGGCCGCGCCTCGGCTGCCGCCACCCGTGCGGGCACAGACGGAGTCGGCGGCGCCAAGGCCGGACCCGGTGTCACCCGGCAGGCACCCGCAGCGGGCGGACCTGACACGGCTGCCATGGCGTATGAATCCGGCGCTGGGTACACAGCCGCGGCACCATCCGGAGGAGAAGTAGAAAGCTCCTTAAGGTGGAATTCAGTCACACCGCCCGCAAGATCGTCTCCCGGTCCATCGGCAGCACATTCATGCCGTAGCTGTCCTTGATTATCTTGGACAAGTACTGCCGAATTGCTAGCACCGCGTTCATCTTGGCAGGGCCGCTCGGCTGCCCCCGACCCCGCTCCGTGATCTCTGGTCCCGCTTCGGCTCCCTTCAGCTCCGCCCGGCCCCTCTTTAGCACTCTAATGTCCTCCCAGGCATAAATACCACACACAGTGGGCAAAGCAGCCTCTCTCCCATTCCGAAGACACAAAAGTAACAAGCGACATAACTTAGCTTTGTCGCGTCTAACACCAAGACGCCATAACAAAGCTTTCCAGGCGATAAACACATGCCTTTCGTTTGCACTCATGGTCTGCCCCATGGTGACTAGGAAAAAAATCTCAGGAGCTCACCTGTGCCTTACCAAGTGCCAGATGCACTTGGGCTCTCCAGGCAACTTGTGCCTTCCAAGTGTGGCAGAAACACTTGCGCCTTCAGGTGTGAAAAACAACTGGATCCGGATCCTGCAGCACGCCCCACTGCTAAACAGCTCCTGAGCACCAAGACCTCACTGCGCCTCGCCCCGCAGCTTAGTTACCTCCGATCGTGATACCCCAGACAACATAGGCAATACTCGACCGTCTTTTTCTGGTCCTCACACGGGGCACCATTGTCATAGGGTATCTGTAGGTCTTGGTTCGTGGGGAAAAGAAAGACACACACACAACAGGGTGATGAGACAAAGAGATGTCTGCCTGCTCAGCGTAGCAGGCAGCTTTATTGAGTTCCCTAACTTCTATTTTCTCACACATGTAATATAAAGATATTCTTACAAAAACACCCAGGAATGCAGCACCTGCACTCAACCAAAGAGCTTTAACCTTGTACTCTTTATAACTCAAGGCTGTGTCCATGGGAACTATCTAATTAGCTCCACTGCTCTCACGGAAAACGGCTCAACACTTTGTAATATTCCAAACCCCTCAAGCTTCAATTGTGGGGCTGCGACTTCACCCCACATATACAGTTTCCAGTCTGCATTTTCCTGGGGCACATCTTTCAGGTCTGGTCTGCTGGAATAAGTTTCCTCTATAGTCTGTAAACAGTCATGCTCGGGGACACTGTTGGTTAGTGTTGAGGACAGAAACATAGCAGGGTTTACAATAGATGTTGTTTTCAGAGTAACATCGTCCTGTTCCAGCAACACAACCTGATACTTAAGCATTCTGCTGGGGGACAGCCAGTGGCCTCCCTTTTCTTCAAGCACTGCTTGAACTGCATGGGGTGATGTGCTGCCCAAGGGTGAGCTTCCAGGCCTCTTCAATCAGGATAACAGTCGCTGCAACAGCTCGCAGGCACCCCGGCCACCCTTGGCTAACACTGTCCAGCTACTTAGAGAAATAAGCCACAGCTCTTCATTGGCTTCCCAGAGTTTGCGATAATACCCCCAGAGCAACATTCAACTGTTCATGTGTGAACAGTTCAAAAGGTTTAGTTAAATCTGGTAATCCTAGTGCTGGAGATGACATCAAGGATTGTTTCAGCTGTTTAAATACATCCCTGGTCTCATCTGTCCATGTTACAACTCCCTCTTTGGCCATTTTCAGGGCTTCATACAGAAATTTGACTAGCAACCAATAGTTAGCTATCCACAGCTGACACCATCCTACCATTCCCAGGAAGACCTGCATCTCTCGTACAGTGTGGGGCTCTGGGAGGCGGCAAATGGCCTCTTTTCAGTCTGTACTGAGTCGCCGATGCCCACGATAGATTTCAAGCCCCAGGTAGATGACTATCTCTTTGGCTATCTGTGCCTTCTCTCTTGAGACCCGATACCCACTTAGCCCCAAAAAGTTCAAGAGACTTACAGTGAGTTCGATGCATTGGTCTCAGCTTTTGGCAACAATTAAGATGTCATCTACATACTGCAGGACAACTCCTTCTTGTTGCTGTCTTCTCCAGTCCTCCAGTTCTTTTGCCAGCTGGTTCCCAAAAATTGTTGGACTGTTCTTAAAGCCTTGTGGAAGAACTCTCCAGGTTAGTTGCGTTTTCCTCCCTGTGTCAGGATTTTCCCACTCAAAGGCAAAAATCTCCTGGCTGTCTTTATGTACAGGAATGCAGAAAAAGGCATCTTTAAGATCGAGTACAGTGAACCATCCTAAATCTTCTGTCAATGTGGTTAACAGTGTATAGGGGTTGGTTACCACCGGGTAGATGTCCTCAGTTATTTTATTGATGGCCCTAAGATCTTGGACTAGCCGATAGCTTTTGCCATCAGCCTTTTTCACCGGTAGGATGGGGGTATTAAATTTGGATTCACATTCTACCAGTAAACCAAATTTAAGAAACCTTTCAATTATAGGTGTTAAACCTTTTCAACTTTCTAGTTTCAAAGGATATTGTTTTTGCCTTACCGGGACTGCTCCTGGCCTGAGTGTGATGCTTACTGGTTCAGCTTGCTTTGACTTCCCAGGGTACTCGCTGGTCCAGACTAAAGGTATGACAGCATTTTCAACTTCTGCAGGAATCTCTCCATGATTTTCCTGTATAAAGAAAGCAGCTGCCTCGATATATTTAGTATCTGGAATTATAACTTTTATTTCTCCCCCTTTGCAGAATTTAATTTCAGCTTCTAATTTTTCCAATAAGTCTCTACCCAGTAAAGGTCTAGGAGAATTTGGCATGTAAAGAAATTGATGAGTTACCCAGTGCTTGCCCAATTTGAATCTTAAAGGTTTAAAAACTGGCCTTGTTTCACTTACCCCTGTAGCAGCTACCACAGTTATAGTTTCATGACTCAGTTTCCCTTCCAAAGTATTTAATACAGAATATACCACACCTGTATCAACCAAGAACTCAACACCCTCCCCCCCCCAGCTTAGTTGTAACCAGAGGCTCTGCTGGGGAAGAAACCAAAGCTGTCCAAAGACAGCTCTGATCTCCGCCACCAGCACACCTACACTGAGGAGAGGCCTTACAAGTTCCCCGAATGTGAGAACCGCCGCAGAGACAGCCCAAGAGATCGGTCTCGGTCTCCTCCTGCCCCACTCAGAAGGAAAGGAAACCCCAAGAGCAGGCCAAGTGGTGAACTATGGTTCTTTCTGCGTGACCAAGGGGAAGACATGAAGAAGTGGGATGGTGAATCTACCTATAAACTTGAAGCCCAGGTACGAGAATTAAGAGGGAAGAAAGCTAGTAAGAAGGCCCTCCACGTAGTTGATGCAGAGGCCCTGGAAAGACATCAGCGACCTCCGAGACGCAGAAAGACTGAGATCAATTCCTGTGATCCCAATGAGGGAACCTCTGACTGGGCAATGCAAAGGTCAGACAGTGAATACTCTGACAAGGAACAATAGAGGGGCCCTGCCTTCAGCCAGGAGAAGGAAAGGGATGATAGGGTTTACTGGACTGTGCGGGTTCGATGGTCTGGCACATCGGATCCGCAGAGATATCGAACTCTAGTAGACGTTGGTGCACAGTGCACTTTGATGCCATCAGGGCATAAAAGCACAGAGCCCATTTGGATTTATGGAGTAACTGGAGGAAGTCAAGAATTATCAGTGCTAGAGGCTGAAGTGAATTTAATGGGGGACAAATGGGAAAAGCACCCCATTGTGACTGGTCCAGAGGCCCCTCGCATCCTTGGCATTGATTACCTCAGGAGAGAGTATTTCCAAGATCCAAAGGGGTATCGATGGGCTTTTGGTGTAGCCACAGTGACTACAGAAAAATTTAAACAATTATCTACCCTGCCTGGCCTCTCAGAAGATCCTTCCATTGTGAGACTGTTGCAAGTCAAGGATCAACAAGTGCCCACGGCCACTACAATAGTACATAGACGACAATACCGAATGAACCAAGACTCTGTGATTCCTATCCATAAGATGATCCAAGAGCTGGAGAGCCAAGGAGTGGGCAGTAAGACCCACTCACCCTTCAATAGCCCCATCTGGCCAGTATGTAAATCTGATGGAGGATGGAGACTAACTGTGGACTATCGGGGTTTGAATGAAACTACCCTGCTGTTGAGTTCCACTGTGCCAGACGTGTTGGAGCTCCAGTACGAACTGGAGTCCAAGGCAGCGAAGTGGTACGCTACCATCGATATTGCAAATGCGTTCTTCTCCATCCCCTTGGCAGCAGAGTACAGGTCACAGTTCGCCTTTACTTGGAGGGGCGTGCAGTACACCTGGAACCGACTGCCCCAGGGGTGGAAACACAGTCCCACCATCTGCTATGGACTGATTCAGGCTACACTAGAGAAGGGTAAGGCCCCAGAACACATACAATACATTGATGACATTATTGTATGGCGGGACACAACAGAGGAAGTTTTTGAAAAAGGAAAGGAAATCATCCAGATTCTTCTCAAATCCAGTTTTGTCATCAAGAAGAGTAAGTTCAAGGGACCTACCAAAGAGATTCAATTCCTAGGGGTGAAATTGCAAGATGGACGTTGTCAGATTCCAATGGAAGTCATCAATAACATAATAGCGATGGCTCCACCAACTAACAAGAAGGAAACACAAGCATTCCTGGGGGCCATAGGTTTCTGGAGGATGCATATCCCTGAGTACAGTCAAATAGTGAGCCCTCTTCACTTAGTGACTGCGCTGGTTTAAAGGTAAACCGGCAGGGGAAATGAACTCAACTCAAAAGAGAGATTATAAGTCAGAATAACAATTTAATAAAATAATACAATAAGAATGATTATACAGACAAACAATTGGTTTTAACCCACAAAACCCAAATGTATAACCCAGCACCCTGGGGCATGAACAGAGCGGTGTTTGTTGGGCCCCCTGAGTCCAAAGTAAAAGGAGAGGGGAAAACCTGTTGGTGAGAGTGCTGTTGCAGTCTGGTCAAGAGTGGTGATTGCAGTCCGGTCAAGAGTGGTGGTTGCAGTCTGGTTGAAAAGTGGTGGTTGCAGTCCAGTCAAGAGTGGTGGTCTGCAGTCTGGTTGAGAGTGGTGGTCTGCAGTCTTCCTCTGGATCCCATGAGTGGTTAAAAAAGTCCCAAGACTCCAAGTTTATATATCCTCCAGTTCAGGCAGGAATGCCCAGTACCTCCCTCAGGGCGGGGAGTTCCAGAATGGGTGTGAGGACACGAGCATCCTCCTATCTTGCAGGCCTCTTAACACCTAGTTTATAGCCTGAGGAGTCAGGCATGCTGTGGGCAGATGGTGTAAATGGTCTATTGATACCAGTTTCTGGGAAATGGCATGGAAGGCTATAGAATACAGAGTTTTGGGTTACACCCATCCAGTGATGAACTGGTCCCAGCTGTTCTAACTAGGACATTATTCACCCCTTATTCTATGCCATCCATGTCATGCCCAAATTAAAACCCCTTAAAAACTATATCCCTTTAAAAACTATATACACATATATATACAATGAAACATTACAGACCATTCTCACTCAAAATTAGGTCCCCTTGTGGTACACAACGTGTTTCCCCATCTTTCTGCATTACGCACCAAGTGAAACCAGGTCCTTGAGCAAAAACAATCCCTTGGATGGGTTTGCCTTTGCTTGAGGTGGGACTAATCCAGTCTTCCCTAACATACCTATCATATACACCACAGGGACTTCATCTACAGTATGCAAGGGTTCTGATTGGGCAGGGCCAGCTCGATTGATGGAGCCTCAGGTGTTGACCAACCAGGTGGCCTTTGCTAAATGCAACTCCCAGTGTTTGAAATTCCCCCCACCCAGTGCCTTCAGGGTGGTTTTTAGCAGTCCGTTGCACTGCTCAACTTTTCCAGCAGCTGGTGCATGGTAGGGGATATGATACACCCACTCAATGCCGTGCTCTCTGGTCCAGGTGTCTATGAGGTCATTCTTGAAATGGGTCCCATTATCAGACTCAATTCTCTCCGGGGTGCCGTGTCGCCACAGGACTTGTTTTTCAAGGCCCAGGATGGTATTCCGGGCAGTGGCATGAGGCACGGGGTATGTCTCCAGCCATACAGTACTTCCTTCTACCATGGTCAGCACGTAGTGCTTACCTTGGTGGGTTTTGGGGAGTGTGATGTAGTCAACTTGCCAGACTTCCCCATACCTGTATTTTGACCACCGTCCACCATACCATAGAGGTTTCACCCACTTGACCTGCTTGATGGCAGCACATGTCTCACAGTCATGGGTGACCTGTGAGACAATGCCCATGGTTAGGTCCACCCCTCGGTCACGAGTCCATCTGTATGTTGCATCTCTCCCCTGATGACCGGAGGCATCATGGGCCCATCGAACCAGAAATAATTGTCCTTTGTGCTGCCAATCCAGATCTACCTGAGAGACTTTAATCCTGGCAGCTCGGTCCACCTGCTCGTTGTTACGATGCTCCTCATTAGCCCGTTTCTTGCGTACATGAGCATCTATGTGACAGACCTTCACACTCAGCTTCTCTACCCGGTCAGTGATGTCCTGCCACATCTCAGCTGCCCAGATGGGTTTGCCTTTGTGCTGCCAGTTGGCCTTTCTCCATCGCTCTAACCATCCTCACAGAGCATTGGCCACCATCCATGAGTCAGTGTAGAGATAGAGTCTTGACCACTTCTCTCGTTCAGTTATATCCAAAGCCAACTGAACGGCTTTAAGCTCTGCAAACTGACTTGACCCACCTTGCCCTTCAGTCGCTTCTGCAACTCGCCGTGTGGGACTCCATACGGCTGCCTTCCATTTTCGGTTTGTCCCTACAATGCGGCAGGAGCCATCCGTGAAGAGAGCATATCGCTTTTCATCTTCTGGTAGCTGGTCATATGGTGGGGTCTTCTCAGCCTGTGTCACCTGCTCCTCTTCTTCTTCAGAGGATAGTCCGAAACTCTCACCTTCAGGCCAATTGGAGATAATTTCCAGAATCCCAGGGTGATTAGGATTTCCTATCTGGGTTCGCTGTGTGATCAGAACGATCCACTTACTCCATGTGGCATTGGTGGTGTGATGCGTAGGAGCTCTTCCCTTGAACATCCAGCCCAGCACCGGTAGTCAGGGTGCCAGGAGGAGCTGTGCTTTGGTGTCGATCACTTCTGAGGCAGCTCAAACTCCTTCATAAGCAACCAGGATCTCTTTCTCAGTCGGTGTATAGCTGGCTTCAGATCCTTTGTATCCCTGACTCCAGAATCCCAGTGATCGTCCTCGGGTCTCCCCAGGCACTTTCTGCCAGAGGCTCCAGTAAGGGCCATTCTCCCCGGCTGGAGTGTAGAGCACATTCTTCACGTCTTGTCCTGTCCTTACTGGTCCAAGGGCTACCGCATGGGCAATCTCCTGTTTAATTTGTTCAAAGGCTTGTTGTTGTTCAGGGCCCCACTGGAAATAATTTTTCTTCCGTGTCACAAGGTAGAAAGGGTTTACAATCTTGTTGCCCGTAACAAAGACACAAACCAACAGAGTGCCGGTTTATGCAGTGCTTTATTTGGGGCCCGGGAACCTGAGGACTAGCGTCCCAAGTCAGGATTCCGAAGACCCTCATTCTCAGTTCAGTTTTTATACTTTTACACAAACAAGTTTACGTGCAGTTTCTACATGAAAGCAGTTGCACTTAGTTACACACACAAACTCATATTTCATACTGATAACAATTGGTAATCATCTACTCTAATCATAAATCTGCTTAGGTTGTCTTACTCCTAGAAACTGTTAAACAGACCCTTACCATATATCTAAGGTAACAAATCATTATATACATGCTTGACTAAATCCTTTGATTATTGTTCTTTCCTCTTCAGCACATTCCATTCTCACAAACAAAGTTGCTAACTTACTACGTTGGAGTGTTGCTTTCTAGGCCTACTCTCCTACTAAGCCTTAGCCATTCTACTACTAAATTTGAATTATTCTGCAACATGTCCCCCCTTTTGAGCATTCTTCAGGTTTTGCCTGCAAGGATGCTCAAATGTAGAAATCTTCAAGCTGCAGTTTCTTGCTGGGCAGGAGGCGGTCCATCTTGGGGTGAGATCACTTCTTTTCTTGTTATAGCTTTCATGATGCGTTTTGTATGTTGACCTTCTTTTACAATCATTCTTAAAAGACACTTATAAACACTTATGGCTATGACAACAATAATTACAATCAATATTCCATACTGGATAACAGAAGATATCCATCCTGACACATGAAGACCTAGGGAGCTGAATAATTCTCCTATCCAATTGTGTTCTGCTTCCTTTTGTAGTTCATGAACATTCTCGTCAATTTGTTCTAATTGACTAATATCTTTCTCTACTTCCTGAGTGACATTTGGGATGTGCACACAGCAATGTTCGTCCTTTGCATGCAGGTATCCACAGACTCCGTGTTCCTTTAATAGGATTAAATCTAGAGCCATTCGATTCTGTACTGTCATTCTAGTGGTGGCTTGTAATTGCAAATTTAAATCTTTAAATCCTTTCTTAGTGACCGCTGCTAACCTTTCGGTTTGTCCCATTAATTTAAACAACATCTCCCTGTTACGGTATGTTGAGATTGGTGCAAACAAAGACTCTAATACCCATCCAAATTTGACTCCTGCTGATGGTTCATGCCAATCTCCCAACCCCAAGTCATCAATATTTTTACTAATTTCCCTTTTTCCTCGTGGTTGTATTTCTACTGATGTTAACTTATCTTGCTTCCAAAATGGACAGAGAGTAGGTATCCCTAGTGTGACAGGTACAACTGGACCATCTATTGGCATGTGGGTGGTCCACTGGCCATGCCCCATTACCCACACCAAATTTCCTGGACTCCTAACTGTGGTGGTACGGCAATCAATGTTTTTCACAGATCCCTTAATAGTATGATTATATCCTCGACATTCACATCCTAACTGCAAGAGTGTTTTAACTGGTATTAAACCTATATCATCGTCTTGGGTATCACATGTGTATACTCGAGTACAATTCCAATTCTCCTTTGTACGTGTTTCTGTCCTCCAATTATGATTTCCTCTATTTCCTGTAGAATAAGTTTGATTCTTTTTCCCTTTCCAGTGAATACACCACTGTACTTTTCCAATATAACTATTAGTCTCTAATAGGCTGGGTCCCCAAATTGTTTGCCACTCTTCCATGGTTGTAGAGCTAGTAATATTTTGACATACTTCTTCTTGTTTTTCTCGTTTTATTTGAGCTGGAACTTTAGAACATGGGTATGTTACCGAATCTGTAACTAAGCAAGATCCCTTTAATTTGTCAATGTTTTCGCTTGTTACCCATGTTCCAACTACTACCCATCGAAAAAATCCAGGCATCTGTTCACATTGTTTTTTAGTCATTTTGTCCCTTAATAAACATGCATCTGTCATTTCATTCCATGTTTTGGTTACAAATCTGCAATTCCATGTAGTATTCTTAAACACTTTAGGAATTTCTGGCACTGGAATTATTCCCCATGGGATTGGGTCTCCTGCAGCATGAGGCATAGGGAGACATGCAGTGATTTTTGTGACATTCTGTACTCTCCCAAAATCACGAATTAGGCCTACGACTAGGTTTTCTTGTTCTACTTCTCTATCTGGAATCTGTAGGTTACTTACTTGCCGGGTTATTCTTTCAGTCCTTATGTAGACGGCAGTAATTCCAGTATCCCACCAGTCATCTCTACTTATCCAGTAAGTATATTGGCCCTCATCTTCTCCTCTTCGCATTTCTTTGATTTTCAAAACTATTGCATCTGCCCTCTTTTCAATCTGATGTCTCTTCCCGACTTTCAAGTTCTGTCCCTTAAACCACCACCCATATTCAGAATACTGTCCTTCTGGAATTTTGCAACTTAGAATCAGATCTCTTCCTTCCTGGGCCGGGTAAACACTGTGTTCTGGTCTGACTCTTACTCCTTGATGTGGTACGGCTACTGCTGTCCTTATCCCGTAATCTTTTTCTTCTCCACATGAGACCACACAAAGAAATGTACCTTCTGTCTTTCCTACTCTGGGACTAGAAATATTCAGCCACCCTTTACCTCCCTTACTATTTGACCACCAGCTAACTCCTTGATTTTGTGATTCCCAAGATTGATTTGCCATATTCAATTTCCACCATTTTACTTTAACTGATTTTTGACAATCATCAAATTGGAAGGTACAACTGATTTTTAAGGGAGGACCATCCCACATGTCTAATTGTTTCCTAGTGGGCATAACTCGCACTTTGGTCACCGTTTTCTGAGTCGTGTTTATTGTCTGTATTTCTATATGTTCATAATCAAAACTTTCCCAAATCCAAACTACACACATATATGTCCCTTCCATAGCTTTAGACACCTTGGGTACCTGCAGAACGGTGTAACCCTTTTGTTGTGTAGCATCCCAAACTGTTGTCACTCCTTCTGTCATGATTTGATCTTGATCTCTCCATCTCCACTTGACGTTAACATCTCTTAATTCAGCTCCCTGGTCATCAGAAAATAGACAGGTTAAATTCACATCAGTGTGCTCTGGTACAAATAAATAAGGATCCGGGGTCTCAATTCTCACGGTGGTCTCTGCTAAACTCATCAACCCTAGGAATACTACGATCCTCAATGGTTGGCTCGAAATACCATCCTTGTAGGTGAGAGAGGTTCTACCGACCACGAGACTGGAACCTTCTTGATTCGGGTGTAATGGATCCAATTGTCGATTCCCTCGACCTTCACCGCCGTGTAAGTGGTCATTATCACCTGGTGAGGTCCGTCCCATGTTTCCTTTAACGGTTCCACTGACCAGTTTTTCACATAGACTTGGTCTCCTGGAGAAATGTCATGAACCGGATTCTCCAGGGGCAGAGGTCGATTCCACTGCAGCGCTCCTCTGAGGGCTGTGAGAGTTTTGTTTAAAGATAACACATAGTTAAACACTGCTTGATCCCCCACCACATGAGGATCCCCTTGATAGGTAGCTGCATGATAGGGTTTGCCATACAATATTTCGTATGGACTTACTCCTATTCTCTCCCTGGGTTTGATCCTGATTCTCAACAAGGCGAGTGGTAGTGCTTGGGGCCACGGAATTTTTGCTTCTTGACAGATTTTCTTTAATTGACCTTTCAATGTCTGATTCATCCTCTCTACTTGTCCACTGGATTGCGGTCTCCATGGTGTATGGAGATTCCATGTTATTCCTAATACAACGGATATTTCTTGCACTATCCCTGCGGTAAAGTGTGGCCCTCGATCAGATGATAACCCTAGAGGTACCCCAAATCTCGGAATAATTTCTCTCAGAAGAGTCTTAACTACTTCCTTTGCTTGATTAGTCCTGCATGGAAAGGCTTCTGGCCATCCTGAAAAGGTACAAACATATACTAACAAATACTTATAGGATTGGACCTTAGGCAACTCAGAAAAAATCTATTTGCCAATAGTCTCCTGGTAACTGTCCTATCTGTAACTTTCCCATTTGCACCTATTTTCTGACCACTGGGTTATTTTTGATACACATGGGACACATTGCATTTACCCTTTTTGCTAGTGTTAACATCTGGTTTGAGAGAACCTCCTTTTTCAAAAATTTTACCATTGCTTCTGCACCCCAGTGGCACTTGTTATGTTCCGTTTCGAGTACTGCTTTCATTATTCTGACAGGTAAGATTACTTGTCCTACAGGAGTAATGTACCACCCTTTAACATTTTTCCTTGCTTCTGTTATTTGAGCTAATTTCTCATCTTCCTGTGAATAATATGGTTTTTCTTCCATATATGCTATTGCTGGATTATTCCGAACGGGTAAAAGAGCCATCTGAGTTCATACCTCTCTTGCGGCTTGTTTAGCCGCTTGGTCAGCTTGTCGATTACCTTGAAATTCTCGTCCGGGATCAGTCTGGTGTCCTCTGACATGCATTATTGCCACTGCTGAGGGCTTGTGAATTGCCTCTAGCAATTGTAAAATTTCTTCTCGATGTTTAATTGATGACCCTTGAGAAGTAAGAAGTCCTCTCTCTTTCCAGAGTGCTCCATGAACATGAACTACTCCAAAAGCATATTTGGAGTCAGTCCATATATTAACTCTCTTTCCTTGACTTAGTATTAAGGCTCTTACTAATGCCCATATTTCGGCTTTTTGTGCAGACGTACCTGGGGGTAGTGCTTTTGCTTCTATTATTTGTTGTAGAGTAACTACTGCATACCCAGCATACCTGGTGCCATTCTCCACAAAGCTAGATCCATCGGTATACAACTCCCAGTCAGGATCTGTCAATGGCTCGTCCTTCAAGTCTCTTCTACTCGCGTAGACTTGCTCAATGGTCTCTACACAGTCATGTTCCAGGATACCTTCTTCCTGTGTAGACCTAAGGAATTCTGCTGGGTTGAGATGGTTAGTGATTTTTAGTTCAACATCGTCTTGCTCTCTTAGCAAAGCCTGATACTGTAACATGCGGCTAGATGAGAGCCAATGCCCCCCTTTTTGTTCCAAAACTGTTATGACCATGTGGGGCACGTACACCACCATGTGTTTCCCCAAAGTCAATTTTCGTGCTTCTTGAATTAGAATAACCGTCGCTGCCACAACTCTGAGGCACCCTGGCCATCCCCCACTTACTGCGTCTAGCCGTTTGGAGAAATACCCAACCGGTCTCTTCCAGGATCCTAACCGCTGAGTGAGTACTCCTAGAGCCATTCGTTGTCTCTCGCAGACATAGAGCTGGAATTCTTTGGTTAGGTCCGGTAGTCCCAGGGCAGGTGCTTCCTGGAGGGCTCTTTTCAGTTCCTGGAACGCTTTCTCTTGCTTCGCCCTCCAGGTCAACTTGGCCTCTTTTACTGCTTCATATAATGGTCTGGCAGTTAGTCCAAAGTTGGGAATCTACAGTCTGCACCACCCGACCATCCCTAAAAAGGATCTTAGTTCTTGATTATTTTGAGGCACAGGGATGGCACATATTGCTTGAACTCTATTTGTTCCTAAGCGCCGAATTCCTTGAGAAATTTCGCACCCCAGATAAATAACTTTCTGTTTTACTAGTTGAGTCTTTTCTTTTGAGACCCGGTAGCCTGCTTGCCCCAGCATGTTTAACAGTTCAATGGTTAACTGACGGCAGAGTCCCTGTTCTGTAGCCCCTAGGAAGATGTTATCTACATATTGCAGTATTATATATGAAAAAGGAGATTCTTTTACCTGATTGGTCTTCCATTCTTCAAGTTCTTTTGCTAACTGATTACCAAATATCGTAGGTGAACATTTGAATCCTTGCGGTAATTGAGTCCAAGTAAGCTGTCGCTTTCGTCCAGTCTCTGGGTTTTCCCATTCAAAGGCAAAAATCTTCCAACTTTCTGGTGCCAGTGGTATGCAGAAGAAGGCATCTTTTAGGTCAATCACTGTAAACCACTGAAATCTCTCAGAAACAGATGTTAACAAGGTGTAAGGGTTAGCTACAACCGGGTGGATATCTTTTGTGATGAGGTTTACTGCTCTCAAGTCTTGCACTAACCTGTACTTACCGTTAGGCTTTCTTATTGGAAAAATGAGAGTATTAAACTCTGACTCACATTCTTTTAATATCCCTAAAATTAAAAACTGCGTGATCATTGGGGCTATTCCTTTCCTGGCTTCTAAACTAATTGGGTATTGTCGCACTCTAACGGATTGTGCTCCTTCTTTTAATTCTATTCTAACTGGAGTAGCAGCTTTAGATTTTCCAGGGACCCCTGTTTCCCATACCCAAGGTACTACAGCCTGTTCTATTTCCTGCGGTATCTCTTCCTTTTCTACCTCTTTCACAACAAAAATTTTTGCTAAGTTCTCTTCCGGAATTTCCATCTTGACCCTCCCTTTTTCAAATATAATTTTAGCTTGCAAGGCTGAAAGCAAATCTCTTCCTAGTAAACATTCAGGACTGTTGGGCATGTACAGAAATTGATGATCTAATTCTTTTCCTCTAAATTTAATATCTAGAGGTCGCAAAAACGTCTTTTCTTCTATCTGTCCTGAAACACCTACCACCCATGCAGTTGAATCACTTAGTGGTCCCATCAATTTATTCATTGCCGAAAAACTAGCTCCAGTGTCTATCCTAAATTCTGTCGGCTCTCCCTCTACTTCTAAAACAACTGTTAAATCCCGGTCTAGTCAGCTTTGATTCTGGTAATTCCCTAACATAAATGCTTGGGCGACACCTTGTGGTGTGCCCATATTAACAGGGTTTTGCGAATTTGCAAAGCTCTGGGGGCTCCACGGATTTATCCCATTTCCAGCATTCAGTGGGCATTCATTTTTCCAATGTCCTTGTCCTTTACAAAGAGCACATTGATTTGGTCCTATCCTACCACGTCCTCCCCCATATTGATTTCCGAATCCTGACTGATTGTTAAACCCTCTACTTATTCCTCCTCTTCCTCTATTGCCACGACCTCTTCCTCTATGGCCACTAGTTCCATTGTTCCCTCCTGAAGCTTGCAGGAGTGCCAACAAGCTTGCTTGCTGCTTCTTAGTAGCTTCCTTTTCTCTATTATTGTACACCTTCCAGGCTACTTCTAATAATTTTTCCAAATCTCTTGTCTCCTCACCTTCCAACTTCTGAAGTTTTTTCCTAATGTCTTCTTGTGACTGTCCCATAAAAATCAATGCTAATTGCAATTTTCCTGATTCAGCCTCAACATCTAAATCTGTATATTTCCGAGCTGTCTCTTTTAACCTCTCTAAAAAGGCTGAAGGAGATTCCCCCTTATCCTGTCTTACTGAGTATAACTTTGACCAGTTTAGCATTTTTGGTATCCCACTTCGTACTCCCTCTACCAATAATTCCTGGTAAATTCTTAACTTTTTATAATCTCCAGACACATTCGGATCCCACTCGGGATCTTCCCGCGGCACGAAATCATTTACTGTTCCCCGCGCTACCCGGGGCAGAGTTCGAATTCTTTCTTTCGCTCTTTCCACCATCACCCTTAATACCATTTCTTTCTCTGTTGAATTCAGAATTGTATCTAACAATACCTGTAAATCATTCCAGTCCGGATTTTGAGTTTTTATAACCATTTTTATAATACGAGCCACCCGTTCCGGATTTTCTCTATATGTCCCAGCTGACTGTTTCCAAATTAATAAATCATTAGGTGAAAAAGGAACTTTTACCATGACTTTTCCCCCGTCCGCTCCAACTGCTTCCCGCAAAGGGGCCATCAGTCTAGGGGGTGAGAGTGAAACGTCTGTCTCCCTTCCCCCTCCCCGTCTCTTTTCTCTACTCCTTCCCCGTTCTTTTCGCCCCCTCCGAGTCCGTTCTGCTAGCGGAGTTCTATCAAAACCACATTCTCGCCCTCTCGTTTCTTCCTCATCCGAGGACAATTCTAACGGGGGCATGGTGGGTGATTGTGCCCTCACTCGTGAAAGAAGACTATCTCCCGGGGGCGCACTTGGAGTTATGCTGGGGGAGACTAACAAAGACACATCTTCCTCCGGTTCTGAAAACCGTATTTTCCGCTCTTGACATCCTATACATTTATCATCCAGTTCTTTCAATATCAACATACCACATTCCTTTTGCCATTCAGTCTTACGTTTTAAATAATAGAACAAATCTAGATACGGTATTTCATCCCACATCTCATTCTCTCGTAAATATTGCATCAAGGGGGTTATAATTTCCGGAGTCAAGGTACCATTCCTAGGCCACTGCATTCCCTCTGTCTCATATTGGGGCCATACATGATTACAATAATCAATCAATTGTTTCTTGCTTAACTCTTGTCCGAAATTTCCTTCCTTCCAATGTTTTAACAAACAACCAAGCGGAGAATCACTAGGGATATCATTTTCTGCACAAGATAGTGCCCTAAAAGTCTTAAATGGCATCATAGTCATACACACCGTAGTCTGAATCAAAGTTACATTTTCAATCACACAGTAAACAGTACAATACGAACAGTATAAACCAATACCTTCCTAAACCAACTTGTCAAGTCGCACTATGAGTGACAAGTGCTGGTTCAGCGCGGCTTTCGCCCCGTCTTACGACCAGCGCCTAGGCTTCCCAATGAAATCTTTGCCCAACCCAGCGGGTAAACTCACGGTCCCGTCTTATGGGCAGGCTCCCAACCAACAAACCTGAAAGAATAAAGCACCTCCGGGCTTACCTGGATGGTTGTCCGTCGGGCGCGGGGTCGGGCACGGGTTGATGTCTCCCCAGAAATCACCTGGTTGCCGGCATGGAGTGGATCAGCTCGTGAGCCGCCCCAGTTACCCCCGGAGTCCCATCTCTGGGTCGCCAGAAAACTGTTGCCCATAACAAAGACACAAACCAACAGAGTGCTGGTTTATGCGGTGCTTTATTTGGGGCCCGGGAACCTGAGGACTAGCGTCCCAAGTCAGGATTCCGAAGACCCTCATTCTCAGTTCAGTTTTTATACTTTTACACAAACAAGTTTACGTGCAGTTTCTACATGAAAGCAGTTACACTTAGTTACACACACAAACTCATATTTCATACTGATAACAATTGGTAATCATCTACTCTAATCATAAATCTGCTTAGGTTGTCTTACTCCTAGAAACTGTTAAACAGACCCTTACCATATCTAAGGTAACAAATCATTATATACATGCTTGACTAAATCCTTTGATTATTGTTCTTTCCTCTTCAGCACATTCCATTCTCACAAACAAAGTTGCTAACTTACTACGTTGGAGTGTTGCTTTCTAGGTCTACTCTCCTACTAAGCCTTAGCCATTCTACTACTAAATTTGAATTATTCTGCAACAATCTGACTGTACTCAGGGATATGCATCCTCCAAAAGCCCACAGCACCTAGGAAAGCCTGTGTTTCCTTCTTGCTGGTTGGTGGGGACATGGCTACTATTTTGTTAATCACCTTCATTGGAATTTCGTGGCATTCATCTTGCCACTTCACTCCCAGGAACTGAATTTCCTGAGCAGGTCCCTTTGATCTTACTTTGTTTAATGACAAAACCAGCTCTTAGGAGAATCTGGATTATCTTCTCTCCTTTCTCGAAGACTTCCCCCGCTGTGTTCCCCCATACAATGATGTCATCAATGTACTGTAGATGTTCTGGAGCCTCGCTCTTTTCCAGTGCAGTCTGGATCAGTCCATGGCAAATGCTGGGACTGTGTTTCCACCCCTGAGGCAGTCGATTCCAAGTGTACTGCACACCCCTCCAAGTGAAAGCAAATTGTGGCCTGCATTCTGCTGCCAAAGGAATGGAGAAAAAGGCATTGGCAATGTCAATGGTGGCATACTACTTGGTTGCCTTGGACTCCAGCTCGTACTGGAGCTCCAGCATGTCCGGCACAGCAGCACTCAGGGGTGGTGTGACTTCATTGAGTCCACGGTAATCCACTGTCAGCCTCCACTCTCCGCTGGACTTACACACTGACCATGTAGGGTTATTAAAGGGTGAGCGAGTCTTGTTGACCACCCCCTGGGTCTCCAGTTCCTGGATCATCCTATGTATAGGGGTCACAGAGTGTCGGTCGGTGCGGTATTGCCGACGGTGCACTGTTGCTGTGACTATCAGTACCAATTGTTCTTCAACCTTCAACAGTCCCACAGCAGAGGGGTCCTCTGAGAGACCAGGCAAGGTGTTCAGCTGTCTAATTTCCTTTGTCTCCACAGTACCTACGCCAAAAGCCCAACAAAGTCCTTTTGGGTCTTTGAAATACCCACTCCTCAGGTAATCTATGCCAAGGATACACGGGGTCTCTGGCCAGTCATGATGGGGTGTCTGTACCATTCCTTCCCAGTCAGGTTCACTTCAGCTTCCAGTACAGTCAGCTGTTGGGATCCCCCTGTCACCCCAGAAATAGAGATGGATTCTGGCCCTACATATCTTAATGGCATTAAAGTACATTGTGCGCCAGTGTCAACTAAGGCCTTATATCTTTGTGGCTCTCATGTGCCAGGCCACCGAATCCACACTGTCCAATAGACCCGATTGTCCCTCTCCTCTACATGGCTAGAGGCAGGGCACCCCTAGTCCTGGTCATGGTACTCACTGCGCTCTTCTTGTGAGTATGACCTGGAGGTCCCTTCAAGAGGATCAGACATATCATCATTCCTGTACCGTCTGGAGTCTTGCCCACAAGACTGGAGCAGCATTTATCCTTGAAGAGTTCCTTGTGGTACTTGTTGCTCTTTTCAATTCACGCACCCGGGTTGCTAAGGAAGAGGTGGGTTTTCCATCCCACTTCCTCATATCTTCCCCATGCTCATGGAGGTGAAACCATAGATTGCCATGTGGAGTGTACACTCTCTCCTTAGCTGGGGGATGCCTGTTCCTGATAGCAGAGACTCTTGTTTGTCCTGGTGACTCCAAGCTTATAGATCCTCCAGTTCAGGTAGGAATGCTTAGTACCTCCCTCAGGGCGGGGAGTTCCAGAATGGGTGTGAGGACACGAGCATCCTCCTATCTCGCAGGCCTCTTAACATCTAGTTTATAGCCTGAGGAGTCAGGCATGCTGTGGGCAGATGGTATAAATGGTCTATTGATACCAGTTTCTGGGAAATGGCATGGAAGGCTATAGAATACAGAGTTTTGGGTTACACCCATCCAGTGATGAACTGGTCCCAGCTGTTCTAACTAGGACAGTGACCCATAGGAAGAATGATTTCCAATGGGGTCCTGAGCAACAACAAGCCTTTAAACAGATTAAGTAGGAGATTGCACATGCCGTGGCCCTTGGACCAGTCAGAACAGAACCAAACGTGAAAAATGTACTTTATTTCGCAGTCAGGGATAATGGTCCCACCTGGAGTCTCTGGTAAAAGGTGCCTAGTGAGAACCGAGGCCGAGCACTAGGTTTCTGGAACCAAAGGTACAGAGGATCTGAAGCCAACTACACCCCCATGGAAAAGGAAATCTTACTGGTTTATGAAGGCATACAAGCTGCGTCAGAGGTGATTGGCACAGAAGAACAGCTTCTCCTGGCACCCCGATTACCGGTGCTGAGCTGAATGTTCAAGGGAAAAGTGCCCTCTACACATCATGCCACTGATGCTACATGGAGTAAGTGGATTACTTTGATTACACAACGTGCCTGAATCAGAAACTCAAATTGCCCTGGAAGTCTAGAGATCACAACAAATTGACCTGAAGGTAGAAACTTCAGTCTGGCAGATGAATAGGAAGAAGAACAAGTGGATCCAGGTTGAGGAAGCTCCACCATAAAATCACTCACCTGAAGGAGAAACACATTATGCCCTCTTCACTGATGGTTCTTGCCTTATTGTAGGGAAGAACCGAAAGTGGAAAGCAGCTGTCTGGAGTCCCACCCGACAAGTGGCGGAAGCTACTGAAGAAGAAGGGGAATCGAGTCAATTTGCAGAACTCAAAGCTGTTCAATTGGCCTTGGACATTGCCGAACGAGAGAAATGGCCAAGGCTTTACCTCTACACCGACTTGTGGATGATAGCCGATGCTCTGTGGGGCTGGCTGGATCCGTGGAAGAAGATTAATTGGAAGCGTAGAGGAAAACCCATCTGGGTTGCTGATTTGTGGGAAGACATTGCTGCTCAGGTTGAGAAGTTGGCTGTGAGAGTCCGTCATGTAGATGTCCATGTGCCCAAAAATCGAGCTAATGAGGAACATCACAATAACAAACAAGCAGACCGAGCTGCACAAGTCAAGGTGTCACAGGTAGATCTGAACTGGCAGCACAAGGGAGAGTTGTTCCTAGCTTGATGGGCCCATGATGCTTCAGGTCACCAAGGCAGAGATGTCACCTATAGATGGGCACGAGATCGAGGGGTGGATCTAACCATAGACACTATTTTCTGGGTTATCCATTGTCAGGGTTGAGTGACTACAAATGCTGAGTCATGGTGAGTTGCTACAGGGCAGCCAATCCTAATCATAATCATGGCTGGCCTTGGCGAACGAAGATTTGGGAAAGGTCTCTACCCAGGTTTGTCACAAGTGCGCTGGTGGCTAAAAAGACCAATATGAGACAGGCATGTCCGATTGCAAAAGGCGCAGTGTAGAGGTGTGGCTAAAGGCACAAAGGATGTGCCCAGGTACAGAGCCAAGAGAGCATGCCCCAGAGTTAGTAAACTGATTGGTTAAGAAAGTCACGTGGTATGTAGGGATATAAGGACCGGGAATTTTGAAATAAACGCTCTTTGTCCACACCACCGCACGAGGAGTGTCTTATTCCTTGTTATACAAGGACCCCGCCGCTACAAATGGCAACCCGAAAGGGACATTTTAGCTTATATTAAGCTAGATATCTGTCTTGTATCAAGAAATTAGCTGGTGACTCCGGGATCGTCTCGATTTTGCAGAGACGGGAGTCTTTACCACAAAAAACTTTGACGTCAATAATCCGTGGTCTCAGTGGCATCTGAGAAACGGGAAATTAGTTTAGCGAGCTCGAAAAATATTAGAAATAGTGCACAGGAGAAGAAGAGAAGAAAGAAGTTGAAGAAGAAGCCAAAAAGTCAGAGCAGGCAACCGGAGAGAGCGGAGAGGGTCCAACGCAACACCAAAGTGGTGAGTCCAGCTGAAAGGCATTCCACACGCCTAAGACTGTTCCGTGAGCGCCAGGTGCCTGCAGCTCGGAGACCCGAGCCACGGAGCACCTTAGGATCGTCAGGGAAAAACCTATTGGTCCCCCGTGCATCGGTCACAGGGTAAAAGCAGCTTGCCGCTGCCGAGAGCCACGGTCGGACCACGTGCGCAAAAGCGGCTCTGCCGCTACTGCCCGTACCATCCCAGCCCCACCGCACGACCCCCGCATTGCCTTTCTGCTTAGCGGAAAGCACAAAGCTCCGTGCCGCTCCACCGCCGACCAGGCACCTAGTGCCTGTAGACTTTAGCAACTAAAAAAGCCGTAGTTTGAAAGTACCGGGGAAACGGCCGAGCCAAGCACGTGTGCTGGCCGCCCCACCGCGCCGCGGCAGGGACCCGCGCTGAGAGTGCTGTTGCCCCTGCCGAAACCCGCGCTGCGCTTAAAAGCCACGTGGAAAAGGCAGAACTACGCCGCGACCCTATCGGAGCCCCTGCTGAGTCCTACGCATCGGAGGAGGCTGGCCGCCACCTCCTACAGACTCCTGCCTGTCTGTAACGACAGTGTAGACCCTCCAAGCTGAGGAAAAACTTTTCAGAAACCGCGAAAACCCCAAAGAACTTTTTGCCGCTTTTCGCCGCCTGTTGCCACTGGACCGGCGCTAGGACCGCCCGTCGGCCCCGCGCCACGCAGCGCCCGCCGAACCGCGCGCGCCGAGGACGTCCCGTGCAGAGCCGCCGCCACTGCAACCCACCCCGAGGATCCAGCCACCCTCCGCCCGCCAACGTTCATCGCAGAAGCCAGCGCCCACGCCGCAGACGCCAGCGCGCAGCCGATCCTGCCCCACAGTCGAATCAAGCCCGGACCCCCGCAGAGACGCCGAGAAAAAAAACGCAGAGAAAAGACTGCAGGACAAAAACCAAACTGCTACAAAAAAACTCAGAACACGTGTGCTCCCAGCCGGTCGTAGATAAGGTAAACACAGACACTTGTTTCCATAGAAACCTCATGATACATTGAAACGAAACACAGACACAAACTTTTGCCAGTTTTTGCAACATAAAAGCAGTTTACTCGGTGATAAACTCTGCCTGCACAAGGCACACAGGGAAGAACAAAAAACACACACCCCAACCCCCTGCACACACTGCTGATAACAGCACAACACAACATAGTAACACAAACTCAGGGATGGGGGGAGGGGGAGAAGGAGGGGGAGAAAGAACAAAACATGGTTCAAACGAGAGGGAACCAAAGGGCAGATAAAGAGCAATCAGTCAACATGTGGGAACAATGTCTAGACAAGGCAATTCGCATGGAAAGCCTGAATGTTAATCAGGCATGCCCAGACGATATTAGCCAAAACCAACCCCCTCAGAGTCAAGCCCTGCATAGGGCCACAGAGAACCTGAGGCAATTGATAAGAGGTTCTGGTCTGTCTTTAACCAAAATTTTCGAATATTTGGAGGCATTGAGTTACACCTATCCTTTCACCACATATGACTGGGAAGAATTAGTAAAATTAGTTCTCAGTGACACCCAATATACAGTTTGGTTAACTGATTTTCAGAAAAATTGCTCTGTTCATATTAAATATCCACAGGCGAGCATTAAGGCACACCAATTAAAAGGGGAAACAAATGACAATTTAGAATTACAATTAAAGTACCATAGAGAGATAGCCAGGCGAGCCCTAAAAGCTATGGAAAGCATTTTCACTGCAGATCAAGATGATTATCTGTCCCCCATTAAAGGGTTACAAAGTTATACTGAGTTAAATTTAAGATACTTGGACCAGTTGCAGTCTGCTTTAAACAAGCAAATTGAATACAATGAAGCCAGAGAGATGCTGTACGAGCATTTGGTTTTTGAAAGAGAAAATGCAAGCAGTGAAAGAGCTTTGCAGAGCCCTCCTGCAAGGGAGAACTGTGACTTTATTGAGCTGGTACAGCCCTACCAAGGAGCTAGCTCTGAGAAGCAGCTACCTGCCTCTTTAGTTGCAGCTTTAGATGCCCAGATAAGAGTACAGAAGGAAGTCAGACACACAACCAGTTGTTTTAGTTGTGGAGAAATAGGTCACTTTCAGGAAAGTTGTCCTTGGAAGCCCCTAATAGCAACATTCCATAAACACCCTAGCAGCAGAGAAATGACTGAGTTGTACCAAAGGTGCCATAAGCAAGGTAAAAGATGTGCTACAAGCATTATACTGCTTGTAGGAGCCCTGCTTGCTGTAATCCTTTGTGGTACTACTTTTCATGTGCAAGAAAGGAAACAAATTAAGGCAAGTCACAATATGCCAATAACCAGCCCTCAAAGTACCCGTGTACCCTGTACCCCAAAGAAAGGTGACAGGTGGAAAACACTGCCAAGGTTAACAGCAGAACACACAGTCAAAAAACATGCAGAAGCCTTGCAGATCGGACTGCCTCTACCTATAAGGCTTCTAGCAAATTGGTCACGAGTGGTAACTGATTCAAAAAAACATTCCTTTACCATACTCTGTCACCCTGAGGATGCCCAGAAACCCTTCTTTTCCATCATGGTTTTAATCAGTGCACAGTCTATGCAAAGTCACTGCTGGGCTGCCCTTCCTCAAGGGATGCAAAATACCTTGATAAAGAGTCAAACAGCCATAATACATCATTATGTAGAGGACACATTAATAACCACGGCCACTAAAAATGAACTGCTATTTGTTCCTGCTACTTTAACCAAAACTGCCCAAGGTACAGATCTTCAGGTTGTTTCAGGAAGAATCCAACAACCACAACTCTGGACTTGCCCGAGACAGGAGAACACAGCAAAAAGACTCTACGCAGGTGACACAGCTCGAGGTAAAAAACATTTGTATTTACACGAGTTGCAGAAGCCTCAGAGAGCTACCAATTGCTTAAAACCTGTTTTAACCATAACCATAGGGGACCTATACCCTCTCTTTGTGTTGCTAAGGGAGAACTCCAACCTAAAGTCTGACAAATCGCTAGCTGCAGAGGCAAACCAAGTGTTAGAGAATTATACCAAGGTGATAAAAAGCAAACAGAACAACAGAGATTCTGAAAGGCAAATCTGCCTAGTTTTTGTTTCCAGCAGGTATGAAACATTGCAGTTTGTTTCAGTGGGATCAAACTGAGAGAAGCCCACTGTTGGTTCTAGAACAGTCTTTTCTGTCATACCACCACCTAAAATATGTGTAAATTGCTAATGAGAGTTTGCAAGCTTGTCATTTAGAGCAGAGCACGACTGAGAAAACTGGATGGAGGAGATCCTGCCTTTACCAACATTCCAGCTTTGAAAGACAATTTGGATAGGATGATGCTGAGGACGTCGGATCTTAAGATGCCCTGACAAGTTTTAGTGGTAATATTTTAATTCATCTCCTTAAGCACAGATTGTGGCAGAAATCAGCAGTTTACCTTTAGAGGTCACACCAGATGCAAAACTGAACCAGTGAAAAGCCTCAGGGCCTTCACACATGCATCTAGGAAACACAAAATGCTGCAATGACTTGAATAAATCCTGCCACTGATCAGTAAGAAAACTACAGCCATGAACCAAGCTTCTGTATAGTTCTGGAACTGATTGTCATTCATATTACCTTGGAAAATTGTTGAACAATACTCTGATGTTATGATTGTGTTTATTATGCTATAAGGTTGATATCCTGTCTTGAAAGTTAATTTCCTTGAGATATTGTTAACCCTTACCGGTTGTTTGAAATGCGTTCTGTTTGGTTCCTGTGAGTTACAAAAGGTATGATTTCTATACAAGTGCACACAAACTCACATCCTGACACGCCACAGACAATAACTGACAGTAACTAAGAAGTTGCTAAAGTAGCAATGTTTATACCCAGAGTTTTAAGACAAGCAATTGTCTCATTCACTACATCAGAATACAGGTTCTCTAAGAGACCATTCAAAATAAAAACTACATCATCAAAGTATACCCACACTGTCAGGAAATCATCTAATGCTGTGTCAGAGAAAGCATTAACCCTAGCTGATTAATAGCAAGTGAGATCTAGCAAACAGATATATACATATCTGAATTGGACATATTGAAATGTACATGCAAATAGATATACATCCACAAAACATAACTGCCACTACATCCACTAGACAAAACACAAAAGTGTAAAACACAAGTTAGTTGCTTAGCAACCTTAATACACTGAAATGGATTAACATTAATAATAAGCAGCTACTTCCTATCAGATAGGAAAATTCTCATGTCACAAGCATTTCACACTAAACCATAACACAGCAAAAGTAAAATCACATTTTGAAACACATGCTAAGTTTAAACAAAAAGGGGGAGAACCGGTGTAACCTGTAAGAACATTTGTAAAAAGCTATGTATGTTATCAAATTTTGAGTTGTGACAGTGCTGAAAGAAGCAGGTCTGAAAAGCAGCACACAACTCAGGCGTTTGTTTCTCCTAAGCTACTAATCATAGTAAGATTTGATTTCAGGACAACGAACGAGATTCCTAGATTTATGCCATGGAGAGAAAGCTATGCCTATGCAGATGTAGAAAAAAGAACTCAAGCAGGTTTCTTCCGAGTGTGTAAAACCCTATTCAAATATGTGACCACAGCAGCCGGAACCAGAGTAACGCAGGAGTTTGAAAAGAGTTAAGGTTATGTTTCAAGTTTACATTAGGAAATGACCAATGTGGTGAAAAGCAATCTCTGAAATGTGTGTGTGTGTTCGTGTGTGTTCAAGTGTGCGGTGGCCACCGATGAATGAGATGTGTGAATGAATGAAAATAGTGTTTGACTGATCAAATAATAAAAAACAAACACCTCACAAATGACATTACCTCAGCCACACACAGGTCGCTTTTAAGAAATTGTAGTTTGCTAAGATTACCCTGTTTCTTAAATAAAGTTGAATTCCCCAGTTATAAAAACCCTCAGATTAAGAAAAGTTATAGTCTATACACAGTTAAGACCCCTAAGTTAATAAAGTTTTCCATCCAAGTTGCACTAACCTATAGGAATATAAGAAGGTTTTAAAAAGGTTTACATTAGAGTTAAGAAACTGAGCAAAGCAATGTGCGGGATCACTGCGAAGCTCGGTAGTTTTATAATGTTGTAAGTGTTAAAATTGTTGTTTGCATTGTTTTTTGCATTTCTGTTCATACTGTTTTGGTGACTTCTTAATATAATTAAAGGAGGGGATGTGTAGAGGTGTGGCTAAAGGCACAAAGGATGTGCCCAGGTACAGAGCCAAGAGAGCATGCCCCAGAGTTAGTAAACTGATTGGTTAAGAAAGTCACGTGGTATGTAGGGATATAAGGACCGGGAATTTTGAAATAAACGCTCTTTGTCCACACCACCACACGAGGAGCGTCTTATTCCTTGTTATACAAGGACCCCGCCACTACAGCACAGCAGAAAGACTCCTTAGGTGGTAAATTCTGCAAGGTATGATTCTTTCTGCATTGCCTTTTCTCCTCAAGGGTGATCCTGCATGCTTTCTCAAAGGTATCAGCAGCGTTATAGATAGTGTGTCTCCAGACCTCCCAGTTAGAGACCAGAGTAGATCAGTTATGTTGATCAATATGACCAAGGCTGAGATGTTGTTTCAGGGAGTCCTTGTATCTCCTCTTCGGGACTCCTCTCATGTGGCAACTGGTGGCAAGTTCACCATAAAGCAGGATCTTAGGGAGGCGGTGGTCCTTCATCCTGGAGACGTGCCCTGCCCAGAGCAACTGTGTTCTCAGCAACATGGCCTCAATACTTGTGACTGTTGCTTGTTCTAGGACAGATGTATTAGTCACATAATCTGACCAGTGGATGTTTAGGATTGTATGGAGATAGAGTTGATGGAAGCATTCTAGGAGTCGCAGGTGGTGGCGGTAGATGACCCATGACTCAGATCCATAAGAGAGTAGTCAACACTATGGTTCTGTTTATAAAGGAACACCAATTATAAGGCAATATGTATGTTACACCAAGGAGTATAAATGTCAGAGATCGGTTGCAATAAAGATCCTGTCCTGTTCTATCCCTCTCCTGTCTTATTGCTTGGAACTAGACTGGCTGTGTATTTTTTATTACTGACTTCCGCAACAATGACAAATGACCTCTGGATGTGATACGTGATCAACGTGATCTCCAAAAGTTTTACTGATGATCTTGGCAGGTGATCTCCTAGAGAGTTTGTCTGGGACCTCCGAGGTACTCTCCAAGAGAGACGTAATCCGTGGGGCGAGGCACGGGTGGTGGTGGAGCTTGGCGTAACTAAAGAGTAACAGGGATCGCTGCCAAGTCTGGATGAAGAAAAATAGACACCTGGTACAAAGTGAGCCGCCAAGATTGGGCATTCTGATAAGGGAAATCAGATCTCTACTATCCTCCTAGAAGCATCTTTTAAAGAATAAATGTGTAACTGAAACTACTACATCAGTGGCGTTTAGTGTGTTTGCCCGGCACTTGTTCTGTGAGAGTTTGAAAGATTTGGAAGCGCGCGGGAGGCAGCAATCCATGCAATGATTCACATAAGAACTAAACTCTGAGACGCAGCTACCCAGGAAGATAAGCAGGCTGCCAATGTACTGAACCGTAGCGAACTGTCTTTGAAACTTTAAAAGAGCACGCTTTTAAAAAAGTCACCACCCTCCAAACCAGAAAATGTAGAAAAACCTAACAATTCACTCCAAGAGGCAGAAAAGGAGGGGCCCCTCCCCTCCATTGCCGTTGATGTGGGAATTTTCAGTTGCGTAGTCGCATAATAGCGTTGGTGCCCTGCCGAAAGGAGAGGAGTGCATCGCTACCCGGTCCACAGTGCACCGACCGAACCATGTGAATTCGAGCTGTGGCCACTGCCACCCCGTGCAGAGTCGTGGTACAGAGAAACACCAGAGAGCCACTATGGCCAGAAGACCCTAACGGCATAGCAGAGCGGAACGAGGTAGCGCCGCACGAGTAAGGTAAGAGCGCCCGAGAGCAGGCAGGAGAGTAGCCTGGCAGCAGCAGTGCAAGAAAAAACCAGGAGTGACCCCAGAAGGAAACAAGAACAGAGCAACCCCAGAAAAGTACCACTTCTTGTTGAGAGGGGGAGAGCTGTTTCTTCCCCCCTCTTTCTCACTCTCTCTCTCTCTGGGTCTCCGAGCCCTCACACATGCCAACAGAGCTATGGCATGACAGAAGGGGAGAACTTAGATGCGGAGGAAGAGAGAGAAGAGAATTTAAATGCATGAATTTTCTACATAGTAAATTAAAAAACAGAATTTTAGCAGCAAGTAAACCCCTGACAAAGTTTTTGACAGGAGAAAAAAGAAAAAAGAAAGGTAACCCCCCCCCCCTTGCAAAATTCAGCCTTACCGGGGGAGAGATAAAGTATTTACACAATAGAGATACTTTGTTGCTTAGCAACCAAGCGGGAGGCTTAAACCTCCCCCAGTCAAACCCACGAGTTTAAAATACCGGTTTCTCGGACCTAGGGAGGGAGTAAAACCTTCCTACTTTATAGAAACTGCACCTTTGCCACCTTCTGATTGGAGAAAGAAATTATCTTGTAGTCAAGGGGGGGGAGTGAGGAAAGACAGGTTCATAAGATGGTCTTACTAACTGGGTTTTTTTGAAGTTATTTATCTAAATAGCCAAAATTGTTTTAAGATGAATGCATAAACGTAATGGAGAACTAGAGTTTTTGAAAATTTTTGTAGTAACTACTAACAAGTTTTCTTTGAAGTCTAAAAGCCCATTAGGATGGGGAAGTGTGTGTTTTACTTTAAAAAGAGTATATATTTACCTTTAAACTATGACTGTTTGTATGTATTTGGGTTTTGAATTGAACATGAAGCAGAAATATGTTTGTGTTTTCCAAGTTATATTTTCATAAAAACAGAAATGCATAATTACATCTTACTCATCTGAGAGCAAAACACAAGAATGATAATTTCTTAAATCATAAAACACAGTGACATGAAACTCAAAAGTATGTTTGTGTGAAAGTATGTTTGACAGTGGCCACTGTGAGAGTTTGTATGCGTGTATGTTTTGGTTTTGCTCACAAATACGCAAACACCCTTGAACTGGAAAACAGAAGACACATAACCCTAAACTGAATGGAATTCCATTTGCAGAAGTGTTTTGAGATTGGATAAAAGCTCTCAAAAACAAACCCTAAAGTCATCAAGTTATTAAGTTTGGTTCAAAACTATTTACTTATAAGTCAGTTTTAATAAAGTGTTAAAAGAATAACTTAAATAAAGCTAATTTCTCATAGAGAATAATAAGAATAAGTTAAGTAGTTTTTTTAAGCTAACTAAACATGTTTTATATTGATCCATGGTTATTTAGCCTAACATTGTTTAAAATTCTTTCTTTTTGCATTCGTTCCTTGTTTACCTTTCTATATCTAACAAATGTTTGATAGTCTTTTTTGATAGGTTAAATGTTTTTAATGTTAGTGCTAAATTTGAGAAGATGGTCATTGTACCTTTTTTGAAGTTTTGTGCATTTTACTATGTGTCCCCTGTTTGATATCTTGTGTTCGCGTAATTGGTCAGTTTCTCTCAAACCTTGTTTTTCAACTTAAAAACAAAAAAAGGGGAATTGTCGGGGTCGAGTGACTACAAATACTGAGTCATGGTGAGTTCCTACAGGGCAGCCAATCCTAAGGTATGTTTATAAAGGAACACCAATTATAAGGCAATATGTATGTTACACCAAGGACTATAAATGTCAGAGATTGGTTGCAATAAAGATCCTGTCCTGTTCTATCCCTCTCCTGTCTTATTGCTTGGAACTAGACTGTCTGTGTATTTTTTATTATTGACCGCTGCAACAACGACAATCCATGATTGTGAGACATGCGCTGCCATTAAACAAGCAAAAAGAGTGAAGTCCCTATGGTATGGTGGATGTTGGGATAAATATAGATATGGGGAGTCTTGGCAGGTTGACTATATCACACTGCCACAGACCTGCCAAGGTAAGCACTATGTGCTCACCATGGTGGAAGCCACCACTGGATGGTTAGAGACTTATCCAGTGCCTCATGCAACTGCCCGAAATACTATTCTGGGTCTTGAAAAACAAGTACTGTGGCGACACAGCACCCCAGAGTGAATTGAATCAGTCAATGGGACTCATTTCAAGAACATTTTAGTTACTACTTGGGCAAGGGAGCATGGCATTGAGTGGGTATATCACATCCCATATCATGCACCAACTGCTGGGAAAGTTGAGCGGTGTAATGGACTGCTGAAAACTATTCTGAAGGCATTAGGTGGGGGGACTTTCAAGAATTGGGATCAGCATCTAGCAAAGGCTACGTGGTTAGTCAACACTAGAGGCTCTGTCAATCGAGCCGGCCCTGCCCAATCAGAGTCCCCTCACACTGTGGATGGAGACAAAGTCCCAGTAATTCACTTGAGAGGTATGTTAGGTAAAGCAGTTTGGGTTAACCCTCCCTCAAGCAAAGGTAAATCCATTCATGGGATTGTCTTTGCTCAAGGACCAGGATATACTTGGTGGATAATGAGAGAAGATGGGTGTTATGGGTTATAAATCTGAGAGAGGAATTTTCCCTTCCCCTACTTTCCCTGTAAGAGAAACAGAGTTCGAAGGGGGGAAGGGAGTTGATTAGCCTTACAAAGGAACTGGCTGATCTGCTTAATGGACTTTTAACTGCTGGGGGGATGGGGGAATGTTTGGGGACAGAGACAGGGAGGACACAAGAGATGGAGGTGTGTTCGGACCAGGACAGGGATGGGGACTGTTTTCGGGCATCTCTAGAGGAGGGTCTGGGAGCCAGTTCTCTTCCCTGGTTTTTCCGTCCTGGTAAGGCCTGCCTGCCGAGCCTGCACTGCCAGTGTCGTGTGATTCCCGCCGGGGCCGATGAGTCTTTGCTGCTTCTTTACATCGGAGAGGTCTGTGCTTGCTAGAGAAGGGCGGAGGGCCTTGGAAGCACTGTCATCTGGGAACAGTGAGTCCTCTTGAGGGGTGAACTTTTTTTTTTTCCCTCACCCCTTCCCTCCATTGAGGAGAGGGGGTCCCCCCTCCCTGTTTCCCTCTCGGTTTTCTCCTGCAGGCCGGGGCTGCTCCCTCCAGACCCCTCTGCCCACGCGGTGGCTACCGGAGCCCACAGTGCCCCCTGCTGACCACAACCAGGTACTGCAGGTCCTGCACCTTCCAGCGATCCCACAGCGCCCCTTGCTGACCACAACCAGGTACTGCAGGTCCTGCACCTTCCAGCGATCCCACAGTGCCCCCTGCAGGCCACAACAGGGCACTGCAGACCCTGCACCTTCCAGCGATCCAACAACACCCCCGACAGACCACAATTAGGACTGTGCTAACGGACAGAGGAATATCCATTTAGACTTGTTGTTGTTATTGTTGTTTCTTGTTACTGTTTTTGCTAACATACATATATCTTTTAATAAAGGGTTGTTATTCCTTCTGTTTTTTCCACATTTTCCTCGAGTAAAGCCCCTTAATTTGACATTATAATTGCAAAGAGAGAGGAGTTTGGTCTACCTCATAACTCATCCTCTTTAGCAAACAGTCCAGTCTCACTATGACTGCGACATTTTTGGCGCCCAACGTGGGGCCTGGAAAGAGGAAAGGTGGAAAAAGAATAACTACCCTTTGTGTGAGTTACACGAAGTTTGAACCCCTTGTGTGATTGACACTCGTTTTGAACTTGTAGGCACCATGATGTCAGGGGTTGCTGTTTTCCTCTGGTATATAACCATGCCAAGATATCTGTCCCACCTCTCAATGTATTTCAGTTCAGATACTAGGACCCTCATTGCGATAAGTACCTTTGAGTTTGTGCATTGGGTATATGGCAGGGCAAACTCAGCACCTGTGATTTTCATCCGGAATATGTCCTCAAGGATGCACTACTGCTCTAACCTAAGCTGTTTCCTCTGGGGTTTTAAGGGTAATAGCACCCATTCCTATGGAGACACACAGGGGAATGCATGGGCCCAACCCTTTATTCAGTTCTCTTTTGGGTACAACACAATGGCCTCTGGGAAGTTTAAATCTTTTTTAGATGTCAGGGACATTTCAATTTCATCCTAGTTTGTGCCATTATAGTATATCTGATATACCAAGCCAAGGCCAAGAATTACCGAGAAGGCATTCAGGAACCTGTCCCAGGGGCGGAAAACCTCGAGTGACATGGGTTATGGGAGGACATGGGTAAATTCCTAGAAAGTTGCTCAGCTCCCATAACATGGAAGCTCACCCTTGAACAACTCCTGAACCCTACAAAAATAATGAAAACCGTGAGGGAGAGAGGTCGTGATGGATCCATGGAGAGTCAGTTGGCAGCTGCATGTGGGGCCTTGGCCATTGCCTACAGGAAGTTGATCGGTATGGTGCAACACTTCCAGGGGAAAGGAAAAGATGAGAACAAGATGCCTAAAACCAAGGTGACTCAGGATAAGGCCAAAACTAAGAGGCAGACTAAGCCAACGGAGGTTGCCCCTATCCAAAGAAAGAAATATAAAACCAAATCAGTTCGCCCAGTTGACGATGATGGAGAGGCAGGGTCTCCACAAACGGCTGCTCCAGAGCCAGAAATCATCACTGAGTCTTTATCGTACAATAACCTCCGGAATTTACGGACAGACGTTGCTCGTCGTCCGAGTGAGCCCGTTCTGGCCTGGATGATCCGAGTTTGGGACTCTACAGGCGATGTTGTAAACCTTGATGGCGGTGAAGCGAGGTTCCTGAGATCTATTGCCCAAGATGTGGGCATTGAGGAGGCATTTGTGAAGGAATTGAAGTCCCTGTCTCTCTGGGCACGGCTTTTGGATGGTGTGAGGGAGAGGTTCATTTACAGAGAGTCCTTGCAGTCAGATCATTATACCAAGAGTTGGAAGACCATAGAAGAAGGAATCCTACGGCTGAGAGAATTGGCATTGCTGGAAGTATTGTTTGGAAGGGATGGGCAATCTACCAACGATCCTGACAAGGTTAAGTGTACACCACAGATGTGGTGGAGCTTCACACGTATGGGGCCGTCCACACATAAAGGTTACCTGACATCCTTGCAGGCTGGGGAGAAGCGGGAGCCAGTGATGTCTGTAATAAACAAACTTCGATTGTACGACAGTATGATCGAAGGACCACTACAGGCCCGCATCTCCTCTGTAGAGACAATAATTAATGAACTCAAGGAATTAACTACGGACTTGAAAGAGAGGATTGAGGGAAACAATTTCCATATGGCCCCAGTGAAAACCAGACGCCCTCCAGCTAGAGAGAGCGGACAGACCTCACGAACTGAGTTGTGATACTTCCTAACTGACCATGGAGAAGATATGAGACGGTGGGACAGGAAACCTACCCGTACCCTAGCAGCCCGAGTACAAGAGCTGAAGGAGAAAGAAAAGGGGATGTCTGCAAAAATGAGTGCTGTACCAGTATCCTGCGGGCAGGGATCTGATCCGCTAGAGGGTTCCTCCTGTCAACATTCACAAGAGGGAAACGGTGACTGACAGGATGAAGATGAATGTTAGAGGGGCCCTGCCTCTAGCGAGGTAGAGGCACGGGACAACCGTGTCTATTGGACTGTGTGGATCAGATGACCTGGCACGTCAGACCCACAGAAATATCAGGTTTTGGTTGATACTGACGCTCAGTGTACGTTAATGCCCTCGGTACATGTGGGACCAGAGACTATTTCCATTTCTGGGGTGACTGGAGGATCTCAAGAGTTGACCATGGTGGAAGCTGAGGTGAGCTTGACCGGGAAAGACTGGCAGAAACACCCCATTGTGACTGGTCTAGATGCCCCATGTATCCTGGACATTGACTATCTCAAGAACGGGTACTTCAAGGACCCCAAGGGACATAGATGGGCTTTTGGAATAGCTGCTGTGGAGACCGAGGCGGTTAAACAGTTGAACTCGTTGCCCGACCTCTCGGAGAGTCCTTCGGCCGTAGGGTTGCTGAAAGTCGAGGAACAGCAAGTGCCAATCCCCACTACAATAGTGCATCGCCGGCAGTACCGGACGAACCGAGACTCTGTGATCCCCATCCATAAGATGATCTGTGAGATGGAGAGCCAAGGGGTGATCAGCAAGACCCATTCACCCTTCAACAGTCCCATCTGGCCCGTGCGTAAGTCTAACGGAGAATGGAGACTGACTGTGGACTATCGTGGCCTGAAAGAAACCACCCCACCGCTGAGCACCGCTGTTCCAGACATGTTGGAGCTCCAGTATGAACTGGAGTCCAAGACAGCGAAGTGGTATGCTACTATTGACATTGCAAACGCATTCTTCTCCATTCCCTTAGCAGCAGAGTGTAGACCACAGTTCGCTTTCACATGGAGGGGGGTGCAGTATACTTGGAACCGACTGCCCCAGGGGTGGAAACACAGTCCCACCATCTGTCACGGACTGATCCAGGCCACATTAGAGAAGGGTGAGGCTCCAGAACACCTGCAATACATTGATGACATCATCATATGGGGGGACACAGCAGAGGAGGTTTCCGAGAAAGGGAAGAAAATCATCCAGATCCTCCTGGGAGCCGGTTTTGCCATAAAGAAGAGTAAAGTTAAGGGACCTGCCCGAGAGATTCAGTTCCTGGGGGTGAAATGGCAAGATGGGCGTCGTCAGATTCCTACAGAAGTCATTGATAAGATCACAGCAATGGCCCCACCAACCAGTAAGAAGGAAACGCAAACTTTTCTGGGTGCCATAGGTTTCTGGAGGATGCACATCCCGGAGTACAGTCAAATCGTAAGTCCCCTCTATCTGGTAACTCGGAAAAAGAATGATTTTCAGTGGGGCCCTGAACAGCAACAGGCATTCGAACAGATTAAACAAGAGATTGCACACGCTGTAGCCCTTGGGCCAGTCAGGACAGGGACAGATGTGAAAAATGTGCTCTGTTCTGCAACTGAGAATAAAGGTCTCTCCTGGAGCCTCTGGCAAAAGGTACCTGGTGAGACTCAAGGTCGCCCACTTGGGTTCTGGAGCCGAAGCTACAGAGGATCTGAAGCCAACTACACCCCAACAGAGAAGGAGATCCTAGCGGCTTATGAAGGAGTACAAGCTGCCTCCGAGGTGATTGGCACAGAAGAACAGCTGCTCCTGGCACCTCGACTACCAGTGCTGAACTGGATGTTTAAGGGAAAGGCACCCACCACACATCATGCCACTGATGCTACATGGAGTAAGTGGATCGCTCTGCTCGCGCAACGTGCCTGTATTGGAAATCTGAATCGCCCTGGGATCCTAGAAATCATCACAAACTGGTCGGAAGGTGAGAGTTTTGGTCTAGCAGATGAAGAAGAAGAAAAGCAGGTGGTACGGGTTGAGGAAGCCCCAGAATCCGATAAACTACCAAAAAAGGAAATGCGCTACGCCCTCTTTACTGATGGTTCCTGTCGCCTTGTAGGAATGAAACGTAAATGGAAAGCAGCTGTATGGAGCCCCACCCGACAAGTTTCAGAAGCTACTGAGGGGCAAGGAGAATCAAGCCAATTCGCAGAACTCAAAGCTGTCCAGTTAGCATTGGACATTGCTGAACGGGAGAAGTGGCCAAAGCTTTACATCTACACCGACTCGTGGATGGTGGCCAATGCTCTGTGGGGATGGTTGGACAGATGGAAGAAGGCCAATTGGGAACGCAGGGGAAAACCCATCTGGGCCGTTGATACGTGGCAAGACATTGCCACCCGGACAGAGAAGTTGATTGTGAGAGTCCGCCACGTAGACGTCCATGTGCGCAAAGGTCGAACCAATGAGGAACATCGCAACAATGAACAGGCAGACCGAGCTGCACAAGTCAAGGTGTCCCAGGTGGACCTGGACTGGCAGCACAAAGGAGAGTTGTTCCTAGCACGGTGGACCCATGATGCCTCAGGCCATCAGGGCAGAGATGCTACCCATAGATGGGCACGAGACCGAGGGGTGGACTTAACCAAGGACATTATTTCCCAGATTATTCATGACTGTGAGACCTGCGCTACCATTAAACAGGCTAAGAGACTGAAGTCCCTATGGTATGGTGGACGTTGGAGTAAGTATAGGTATGGAGAGGCCTGGCAAGTTGATTACATCACACTGCCACGAACCCGCCAAGGTAAGTGCTATGTGCTTACCATGGTGGAAGCCACCACTGGATGGCTGGAGACGTATCCGGTGCCTCACGCTACCGCCCGAAATACCATCCTGGGCCTTGAAAAGCAAGTCTTGTGGTGACATGGCACCCCAGAGCGCATCGAATCAGATAACGGAACTCATTTCAAAAACAGCTTAGTTACCACCTGGGCAGAGGAGCATGGCATCAAGTGGGTGTACCACATCCCATACCATGCAGCAGCCGCAGGGAAAGTTGAACGGCATAATGGACTATTGAAAACCACCCTGAAAGCGTTGGGTGGAGGGACAGACAAGCACTGGGATCAGCATCTAGCAGAGGTTACATGGTTGGTTAACACCAGAGGCTCCATCAACCGAGCTGGCCCTGACCAATCAGAGTCCCTCCACACCGTGGATGGAGACAAGGTCCCAGTGATTCACATAAGGGGCATGTTAGGAAAAAAGGTTTGGATTAACCCTGCCTCGGGCAAACGCAAACCCATTCGTGGGTTTGTTTTTGCCCAAGGGTCTGGCTGCACCTGGTGGGTGATGCAGGAAGATGGAGAAACTCAGTGCATACCTCAAGGAGACCTTATTCGTGGATAAACTGGCTGCAACTGTATACTTGTATCTGTATGTAACTCTGTATCTGTATCTACCTATTAGTGGATGCGTACATAGTTAGGATGATGCATGTATGTAGGAAGTTCAAAGATTTAGTCTGATAACGTGTGAAAGCATGGGAGAGAAAATTAGGGGTGGATAATGTTATGGGTTATAAATCTGAGAGAGGAATTTTCCCTTCCCCTGCTTTCCCTGTAAGAGAAACAGAGTTCAAAGGGGGGAAGGGAGTCGATTAGCCTTACAAAGGAAC
This sequence comes from Chiroxiphia lanceolata, assembly GCF_009829145.1. Classification (NCBI taxonomy): domain Eukaryota; kingdom Metazoa; phylum Chordata; class Aves; order Passeriformes; family Pipridae; genus Chiroxiphia; species Chiroxiphia lanceolata. The sequence goes on along the minus strand of NC_045670.1, from coordinate 13,935,472 downwards.
TGGTTGATCTGCTTAATGGACTTTTAACTACTGGGGGGATGGGGGAATGTTTGGGGACAGAGACGGGGAGGACACAAGAGACAGTGGCATGTTCGGACCAGGACAGGGACGGGGACTGTTTTCGGGCATCTCTAGAGGAGGGTCTGGGAGCCAGTTCTCTTCCCTGGTTTTTCCGTCCTGGTAAGGCCTGCCTGTCGAACCTGCACTGCCAGTGTCGTGTGATTCCCACCGGGGCCGATGAGTCTTTGCTGCTTCTTTACATCGGAGAGGTCTGTGCTTGCTAGAGAAGGGCGGAGGGCCTTGGAAGCACTGTCATCTGGGAACAGTGAGTCCTCTTGAGGGGTGAACTTTTTTTTTTTCCCTCACCCCTTCCCTCCATTGAGGAGAGGGGGTCCCCCCTCCCTGTTTCCCTCTTGGTTTTCTCCTGCGGGCCGGGGCTGCTCCCTCCAGACCCCTCTGCCCACGCGGTGGCTACCGGAGCCCACAGCGCCCCCTGCTGACCACAACCAGGTACTGCAGGTCCTGCACCTTCCAGCGATCCCACAGCGCCCCCTGCTGACCACAACCAGGTACTGCAGGCCCTGCACCTTCCAGCGATCCAACAACACCCTCGGCAGACCACAATTAGGACTGTGCTAATGGACAGAGGAGTATCCATTTAGACTTGTTGTTGTTATTGTTGTTTCTTGTTACTGTTTTTACTAACATACATATATCTTTTAATAAAGGGTTGTTATTCCTTCTGTTTTTTCCACATTTTCCTCGAGTAAAACCCCTTAATTTGACATTACAATTGCAAAGAGAGAGGAGTTTGGTCTACCTCATAACTCATCCTCTTTAGCAAACAGTCCAGTCTCACTACGACTGCGACAATGGGGAAACCTTGTGTGTGCCTCAAGGAGATTTAACCTTGGGGAAAAAACACTAATTCATATTCTGAGTTGTATGTTGCAGGAAATAAGTCACCAAACGAGAAAGACCCGAACTAAGCTGATGCTGGTGCTCAACAATAAGACAACCATATGTGATAAATAAGTAATTGTACTTCGTGAAACAAATGGGTGATTAGATCAAAATAAAACAAAAGAATTGTAAAACTTAATTACACCCCCATAAAGAAATAAAACAGACTCTTACAAGGTCAAGAAGCCCTAAAACCTCCCTACTATCCTAAGAATAAAATATGGTAGAACTTTAAATCTTTAGGTGCCTGTTCGTCCAAGAATGCATGAATTATGACTGGTTGTAGAGATAACCCTTTAGCTTTAGCTGTAAGAAAACCCATATATTAAACACTTAGCAAAAACCTGTAGAATGTATATGTATACGATATAATTAATATGCATGAAGTAGCTAAGATAAATACTAAATGTACCCTGTAGTAGGCATGCAGATTTGGGAAACTGGTCCCATTTCTGTCACCCAGCTGACTGCTTGCTTTTACCATATGTGGTGGTTTGGGCTAGGGTTTCCTTGGTGACCGGTTTGTAACCAAGGAAGGGTCCAGATTTACCCAGTATTCCCTACGATTTTTACGTAAGCCAGATTATAAGAAGAAAGGAGGAGAGGCCTTCGACCTCTTTCCTTCCGGCGGCTTGGAGGTGCAGGTTCCCTGCTGTTGAGTCTGCCATGTCGGGGAGCGAGGTCTGGTAGGACCTTGTCGACCTTGGGAGGCGGAGGTTGCCGGCGATTGTACCAGAGCGACTCTCGGTTGTCCCAAGGAGAGTGGTGGGATATTTTCTTTGCTAACTCTTAGTTACTAGATCTCGGGCTACTGATTGGGATATATATATATACATATATTTTATTTTGGTTTTGTTCCCTTTCCCTTCCCCCTTCCCCTTCCCTTGTGAAATTGTATATATTTTAAATTGTATATATTTCAATTGTAACATAAGTGTAAATATATTCATATATATCACTTTAGCTGTCTCTCTTGTTTCGGGTTTTCTTAGTTGGTTGTTTTTTCTCCCTCTTCTCCCTGAGGTTTGGGGGGGGGGACTTCTGGTGGTAAGGTTTGGAGACTTGGCAGGGAGCCAGCTTCAAACCATATCACCATATAATAAACTCTTATTCAAAAACTTATAGAAACTCGAGACTTTGTTTATCACAATTGGTGACCCTGACGTGATGTTCTCCCAGTCCGACTGGGTTAATTAGTACTCGAAACAGGGGGCCCCTTCTGAATTCAGCGGCCTATTTCGGGTCTAATTTTCCACAGGACTGGAGTAACACGTTATATGGTTATATGGTAAAAGCAAGGATTGCTCCCAGATTGCTGCAGCAAAAGGGTCCATAATTCTCGTGCACGAAGACCCAGGGAAGAACAACGGACTGTGAGTATTCCCTGGTTGGGTGGATAAAAGAGGTCAGAGTGAATGAGTGAATGAGATGCAGTTTTGCTGCGAAGTAAATGCGGTAGCCCTTTTAACTGTGTTTCTGTCTCCATGCAAACGGAACAGCCAGTGACCGGGTAAAGTGAGAGAATTGGTGATTAGACCTCTGGGGTCAGTGGAAAAGTCTTAAGGAGGGACCTTTGTGTCAGTGGGGAGAGTTTAGAAGGGATCCCAGAGAGTCGGTGGAGAGATTCTAGAAGGGACCTCGGAAAACTATGGGGCAAGGATTCAGTAAGAAAGGTAGCCCCAAGAGAAAAGGGAGCAAGCAGGCATTGCCCAAGCAGACACTGCTGGATATTACCCCTACCAGTCCTTTGGGGGTAATGATATCAAATTGGGAAGATATCATATTGGTAAGTTAACCAAAGAAAGGTCAACAGAAAAGAGATCAAAAGAAGTGAAATGGGAACTATTAGGTAGCTTACCTCTCCCCTATAACCCTTCTTATCTTTTACAAACTCCCTCGGTTGGAGTTCCCACAGCCCCAAGAAATACTCCCCCTCCCTCTCCACAACTTCCCTCGGCTGTAAACCTCACGACCCTGTTAAATCAGGGGTATGGAAGTCCCAAAAGAACTAAAGCCCAAAGAAAAAAACAAGCAACCCTAAGAAACGTCAGAGCCTTTTTAGTAGATCAAGAAAGTTCTGGTGAAGAAGACAAAAGTTTAAAAACAACGAAAGAACTAGGGAAACTGCTAGAAGACCTCTTGAGAGTAGCTGAACAATTAAACAAATTCTTAGGACTCGATTGGGAATGTAAGTCAGCCCTGATTGAGTACTGTACTTCCTTGACCCAAAGAACCAAAAAAGCTGTTCCCCATGAGAAAAATGTCAAAAAGGCATTTAAAGATCAGCAGGAAAAAAATAAAATCACTATTACCTGGTTAGAAAGACTAAAGAAAAATTTACAGCAATATTTAGGCATTAGTCCTGATACACCAGCTGGTCTAATATTGTTGAAAGTCCACTTTATAAATTATGCCTGGAGTGATATTAAAAGAGAACTAAAAAAATAAGATGGATGGGAAAAAGGGGAGCTCAAAGACTTACTGAGAGAAGCCCAAAAAGTTTATATGAGCAGACCCCAACAAATAGTTTCAAGAGTCCAGGTAGTAAAATGTTTTTATTGTGAAAGAAAAAGTCATCTAAGAAGAAATTGTCTGAAAAGACAGAGAGACTTGAAACTATTTGAATAAAATAAATGAGCTTAAAAGTGTCAAGAGCTCTATTTTCCAAGAATAACACACTGTAACCAGCTCTTGACAAAACTGAATTAAAACCTCAAGGTGAAAAATATAAATTCATAGTAAAGACTGAATCTAATCGAAAATTTATAACCAAAGTTCCCCAAAATTAAAAAGCCAGTAAAACTACAATCAAAGTGATTAGAACAAAGAAAAAAAATTTCACAATACCTCTCGAAAAACAAGTTTAAATTTAGCAGCTTATTTCAAGCACTGGAGAGAACGACTAGACCTCCCCTTTTGCACTACCAACCCACGCGAAACATGCTGAGATCAGCCTAGCAACCCGTCCGAGCAGTGCCCCAAACTCTGTGATAAACAGACAGATCTCTGTAAGGAGCGAGTTCACACTGCCAGTGCCCCCCCACGCCAGACTCTTCCTCAGTCCGGTTACTGGTGGCCTGTCCGTGCTGAGTCATCTACCTTGCCCTGGCACATGAGTTGGGGGCACTGTGTGCCATCGCAGAGTCGGAGTCCCCTCCCGACACACACCCCGGAGGCACCGCGGAATGAAGTGCCAGCTTTGGCTCTTGGTTGCTGCTTCTCTGTCTTCCCCGAGCAGGAGGAGGGGGGAAGGGGGGAAACTGAAGCGGTGTCCTGCAGGAGCAGGACGAGGGAGTCTATAACTTTAATTTTGGTGACTTGAGAAGAGGAAAGTTAGAAATATATTTTGTCCTTTAGAACAACAAACACCAGGTCCTAAAAGTATGTATATGTATGCAGTTGAATGTCTTCACCCATATTTGCAGTTAAATTTGGAGAAGGTTTTGAACAGTGATAAAGAGAGAGGAGGAAGAAGAGAGAAAGTGATTAATTTATGCTGTGTTGGAAGTCCTGCTGTAGTGGGTCTGTGGTTGTGTTTGTCAATATAGTAGAAGAAAGCGTTGTGAAGTTTTTACTGTTAAAAATTTGATTTTAGAAGAGCTGGTATGTGTTCACAAGTGATAAATAAAGTGATAAAGTGATAAATAAAGTGATAAAGTGATTATTTTGCTTACCTGTGTCTCAAGTTTGGCACTTTTAGAGATCCTCACAAACCTGAAACAATGCCAGATTGTTCGTTGCCTTGGGAAATGTACATTAAAACAGTTTTAATGAATATTCTGTGTTGAAAATCATGTTTTTGAAACAGGGGAGAAGGGGAGTCACCGCTTTTACAGTGATTGGTAAGACAGTTATTTCGGTTACTGAGAGCAACCTACTCTCCCCTGGACGAGTCGCTTCTGTGATCCCTCCCCTCCCCCATTAAACAAGCCAACACGAGAAAGTGGGGACTGTGGTAAAATAAGAAGGGGAACCACTGCTTTACTCTCAATATGGGTTGGCAATATATTGAAAATTAACTATTTATAAAAAGTTCATTTCAGCAGACAGACCTGGTAACCAAGCAAAGACACCAAAACTCGGACTGGAGGTGGTATGGATGAAAAAGATTTTGTGTGAAAATGAACAAATACCAATCTCCAAAAAGTGATGCATATACAAAATTGAAGTGCAATTTTGAATAATACTATCAAAACACTGGATAATACCATGACTATTATATTTGTCTTTTGTTATCTTCTGATTTGTAAATATTCTGTCCTAACAGTTTAACAACCTTTTATACTTCCTGATTACTACAGTTATCCTGGGGAAAGGGGAGCAGGGAGAGAATTTATTAACTTCTTTGTACCCGGGGGGAAGGGGGGGTTAGATTGAATCCTAAGGGGGCTGTGCTAAGTCCTATAAGGCTATAAATAGCCCCAGGATCCCCAATACAAAAAGGTTAAAAGAACAAAAATCAGGAAGCATAATTCTAATAAATACAAGAGCTGCATTTTAGGTATTAATCAAACTTTAGTACCTACTGCTGTAAGTTTTGTATCGATAAGGGGAGCCATGGGTCAAACAGAAAAAGCTCATTTCTTGAAACCTTTAAAATACAAATTAGAAAAGCAATTTGAAATCCACAGATTCTTATACATGCCAAACTCACCAGTTTGTTTACTGGGAAGAGACTTACAAGAGCCACTGAAAGTTGAAATTAAATTTGAACAGAACAAAATAAAATTCAAAGTAAAAAGGAGCAATTGATTGAGATTTTAAATCTTGCCCTAATAGAGACTCAAAGTTCGAACAGCATACACGAAGAAGTAACGGATCAAAGTATGAGCTTCGAAAACTTCAAGAAGAGCAAAAATAACATTGTCAATTGAAGTAAAAGTTAAATTAGGAGCACAGCCAATAAAGATTAAACAATATCCCCTAAAATAGAGAATCAGGAAAGGATTCAACACAATATAGAAAAGTTTATTAAACATGAGTTATTAAAAAATATAAATCAAAATATAATACTCCCATCTTACCAGTAAAGAAACCTGATGGGAAGTATAAGATAGTGCAAGATCTTAGAGCAGTAATAAGATAACTAAAGGCTTGCACCCCATAGTAGCAAATCCATATACACTGTTGACTAAATTAACACCAGATTTAAAATAGTTTACTGTCCTGGATCTAAAAGATGCTTTCTTCTGCCTGCCCTGGAGCCCTGAAAGTTAATCACTATTCGCTTTTAAATGAGAAAATCCTCTCACGAGAAAGAAAATCCACAATAATATGTATTGAATGAACTGTTAACATACTAAACTGTCTCAGATTAATTGAGTACTGAGTCTCTCCACAGAAAGCTCAAGTAGTTATACAACAAGTCTCCTACCTCGATTATGAAATCGCTGCAAGACAACGAACCCTAGAAACAGCAAAGAAAGAAGTTATCGGCCAGACTCCCCGACCACAGACAAAGGAAGAGTTCCAAACATTACTCGGCATGACCGAATGATGTCGTTTATAGATCTACAGCTATGGACTTCTGGTAAAGTCCCTGTGTGAACTCATAAAGGTGAGTCCAACATACTCACTTGGGGTAAAGAAACTGATAAAACTTTTCATAAGCTAAAACAAAACTGATGAGGGCTCCAGCCCTTGATTTAAACAATTGGCTTTCACCTCAGCACTTTCTGAAATACCAAGCCCCACTGATTGAACAAAATAATCACTAATATTGTCAATCCAGATTTTTCTTCAAGAAGTCACCAAAAATACAGTTGCACATGACTACTTAGAGACAGACTTGAAAGAAGAACCCCTGAAAGATGCAAAAAACTTCTGGTTCACAGAAAAAATTTTGTCTAGAAAAGAGGACGTAAATCTAGATATGCAATAACCATGATAAATGAAGTAATAAAGGCAAGAGCCCTCCCTGTCAATACCTTAACTCGAAAAACAGAGATTATAACACTTCAGTTGCCAGAAAAGTTGCTATTATGCATTGAAAAGCTCACCAAAAAAAGAGTGTTGCTGGTCATGAAAGAAGAAATGCCATGGATGATCGGAGGCAAAAAGGGCAATAAAAGCAGAAGAAAGCAAAATCCAATATTTGATCCCTGACGGTAAAATTCAAATTCCGTAGTCAAAGACAGAGGCTAGATACTCTAAAGAAGACTGAAAGTTAATCCAGAATTTAAGAGGAAAAATAGAAGAAAAACAAATGGGCCAAGACACCACAGGGTGTTAGTATTTTATGAGCACTTATCATAACAGAACACAAGAAAACACATTAGGAGCAGAAGCTCTATACAAATATCTAAGCCAAAATATAGCAACACGAAATCTCTATACCACTGTGAGACAGGAGACGCATAGCAAAATTCAACTCAGACAAATAGAAAACAAAAATAATTATCCAAGACAAGAATGGCAAATCGATTTTTAGAACTACCCAGAAAAAGAGGGGTATAGATATTTGCTTGTTCTCACTGACACTTTTTCAGGTTGACCTGAGGCGTATCCTTGTCAAACTAATCTAGCCAGAAACATGATAAAAGTACTGTTAAAAATTACATTGTACATTTATAAAAAACAACTTAAAAATGTTAAAGAGCTAATCCTCGAAACAAGCTTGTAACCTCGAGAGGCCAATTCATAATGTTATACCTTGAGATTATATATATGTAAGATCTTTTACAGGTGAACCCCTGGAGTCAAAGTGAAAAATCTATATCAAGTGATGCTAATTACATGAACTGCAATCAAAATTAAAAAAAAAAAGCAACTTCCTTAAATACATTACACCAAAGTCAAGAAAACGCCAAGATCTGCGTAGACAACATTGCCAACAGAAAATTTAAAATAAAATTAAGACATAAACTGACAAATAGAAACTTAAAGACATTTTTGAAACTTTTGACTCTATTACTGTACACAATAACTAAGACAAAATATACAAAATTAATATTACAAAAATCAGAAATCTCGAATCAATAAGTTAATTAAAAAAAAGGAGGGAATTGTGATAAATAAATAATTGTGATTCGTGAAACAAATGGGTGATTACATCAAAATAAAACAAACGAATTGTAAAACTTAATTACACCCCCATAAAGAAATAAAACAGACTCTTACAAGGTCAAGAAGCCCTAAAACCTCCTTACTATCCTAAGAATAAAATATGGTAGAACTTTAAATCTTTAGGTGCCTGTTCGTCCAAGAATGCATGAATTATGACTGGTTGTAGAGATAACCCTTTTAGCTTTAGCTGTAAGAAAACCCATATATTAAATACTTAGCAAAAACCTGTAGAATGTATATGATATAATTAATATGCATGAAGTAGCTAAGATAAATACTAAATGTACCCTGTAGTAGGCATGCAGATTTGGGAAACCGGTCCCCATTTCTGTCACCCAGTCGGTTGCTTGCTTTTACCATATAATAAACTCTTATTCAAAAACTTATAGAAACTCAAGACTGTTTATCACACGTAGAAGACAAGACCTGTATAAGCGTGGGATATAGGCGAATATGGGATATGAGTGTGATGTAAAATGGTATGGAATAAGGGGTGGAGATTGTAGTGGGTTTGTAACCCTCCCTGGGAGGGAAACAGAACTAGGATAGGTCACCTGATGTATATTTTACCAATAAGGTATTCCATATCATGTTACATCAGTTCAGATATAAAGAGACGAGAAGGAAACAATTCTCTTCTCTTCTCTTCTCTTCTCTTCTCTTCTCTTCTCTTCTCTTCTCTTCTCTTCTCTTCTCTTCTCTTCTCTTCTCTTCTCTTCTCTTCTCTTCTCTTCTCTTCTCTTCTCTTCTCTTCTCTTCCGGGACAGTTGCACGGGATAGACAGCTGTTATTCCGAGGAGGAAAACACCTTTCACAGGGAAGTAGTCATTACTGTCAGTTTTCCCTGAGTGTATAGTGCTTATAGTTCTCTTTTTTTCCTCTCTCTGTGTAAATATAAAACCACCTTTCTCAGCAGTCTCGGTTTTGCAAGTTTTTTTTTCCTCTTCTTTCCCCCCTTCCCTCCTCCTTTTCCCTCGGGGGGGGGGGGGTTGGGCAGAATCTCGGTGGACACTGGGCATTCAGCCAAGGTAACTGATAAAACTGTTCTAGTGGCATCATGCCAGATAAGGAGTTGGATAAATAGATAGTTCCTTCTTTTTAATAATTGGTCCATAGTGGGCCAGATTTCCTCTTTTTGCAGGAACCTGCCAGCAGATGAGATCAATAAAGCTTTCAATTGCGGCAATGGGCAGAAAAGATAACTGACCCCAAAATTGCTTCTGTTATCAGTTTACAAGTATCCCATGAGAAAACAAAGTGGCAACAGGACTGGAGAATTATACTGTTCTTTGCCTCACTGATCATTTGCATGTGTTTTTGTCTTAATAGTTTTGTGATATGCATATCTGTACGTATTGTGGTATCAGTAGTTTTGCAATATGTGAAAATTTACCACAAGCATTGTTTTAAGGTGTTTGTCTCTTCGACTCCCAAAATTGCTTGTATTATCAGTTCATCAATAATTGTTAATTTGTTTGTGTTTTATCATGAGCAACTCATTCATAAGATTGTATATGACAAGCCATTTTATGTATTGCTAGTTTAATTTTTGCCAAATTTATTTTGCCTTTTTATTGAACAAAAATGGTTTGGGAAAAGCTTTTACTTTTTATCTTATGTATGTATAATTGTCTCAATCAATTGAGAATCAAGGAACTCAACCAAATTTAACCTGGGAGTTAGTACAAGAATTTATGCATATTTGGAATGTTGCCTTAGAGTTTTTGATTTTTTAAATTTTTATAGACTTTAGAAGTAGTTATGTAGTGAATGTAGATTTTAAAGTACCTGTATTATATCCCTCACCCTTTAGCACAGTAGTTTACACATTTTCCCAACACTGTTACCCCATTCCATATCACTCCCTCAAAATTCCGTTAATTCCGTTAACTTGTTTAGACTTCCCTCAAGGTAGGTCTTCATTCTGTTTAAGAACATCTGCACCCTGGCCTGGACAACAAGATATCACACAGGCAAAGCGACCTTCAAATCCAGGACTTTGGAGGACCTCCAAGGACTGTACGTGCTGTGATGAAGAGGAAGATGATGAAAGAGGGGTCCCAAACTCCCCCAGACTCAATTCCCGAAGGGGTGTGCCGAGGGGCAGAACGGGGAAGAACTGGGGGTGGACGAGCTGGGATTGGATGGACATCATTATAAAATTGTAGCACCTGGGTCGAAAGTAGGCGCGCGATGGTTTTGTATTCCTGGAGCCTGGAGGCTCATTAAAACTTCTGCTTTCTTATCTCCTACCTAATTGGGCCTGGAGTGTTTTTTTCCTCGGTCTTTTAGGCATCAGAATAATACAAATATGTATTACATGCATTAACCTTCTGCCTCAGAAGGCATCAAATTTATGATAATTTGGCTAAATTTCTCAAAAATATTAAGTGAAACTAAACCTGGACAAAACAAAAGAAAGTGTCACCCAAAGAGAATACAAGAAAGCCTTTTACCAGTTCCCAAGTAACTCAATGTATTTGCATAAGAATTGATGTGTAATTTCATGTCTAATTTCAAGACACATTGGCCCCTTTAATAGACACAGTATTGCAGAATCCCTCACACCCACTACCCATTAAAGGAGACCCCCATTACTCACGGGGTGGGGACAGTGGCTAATGACAATTAGGTTTGTGTCAGTATTAAATCCTAATGTTTGCAACTTTGTTAATAATAGGAAATTTGACTTTAGCTATTCAGATCCTGTTATGTCCCATATGTCTACTATTTTACCGAAGGGTTTTTGGAAATTGCATTGCATTGGGAAAAAAAATATATGAAAGGTATCTCCCACAAAGAAGATTCATAGTGAACAATGAAAGAAGAGAAATTATTGAATGCATAAATCACGGGGTGGTGTCAGAGACTGAAATGGTTAATGATTTATGCATTCTTGGATCGCCAGGGGACTTTTGCAGGCTGGGAAGAGGTGGTTGCTCACCCAGCGGGGCCCATCCCCCTGCCAGTGCTGCTGAGGGGTCAAGTCCTTTTACCCTTTTACCATACCCCTATGGTAATCCCCCATCTCTTGGAATGTATAAGCCATACCTAGCTTCTACAAAATTCCCCCATCCCCATCGAAGCAGGAATGCATACTAGGTACCTTAGTGACTATACACAGGCAGAACAATAGACATCACCTATGGCAAATATGGGTGCTGAAAGAAATGAGGTTGCACACCACACAGAGTTCAATTTTGGGACTCGTCCACTGATCTTTCCGGTGTTCCCCTTTTATTAGGGTTCCTGTGTAAAGAGTACATGGTGTTTTTCTTTTAGTTAACCAGAATTCCCAGGATTGTCCTAAACCAGTGCCTTGATCCCACACATTCACCTCGCATCATGTGGTGGTTGTGTTTAGCCATGAGAGAAAAATACACGCTATCATGCCGACGGTTCAAAGTGGTTTTTGCTTTGAGAACACAGCACTCTCTTTAACAAAAACATCAATCAAGGTCAAAACACTCCTTTTGGATCCTAATTAACTGAATGCAGATGCTGCCAGTTTAACTGGTTCCCACATCTCCCCCTTTTTGTTTTGACACACAGGGTTCACTGCGAAGAGGGCCACGATCCGGGCTTCTTGTCTTCGGGCTTGTCCGATATGCTTCCAGAGGACTTAAAATATTAAAAACAGACAAATTATTAAAAAATCTGCTATTGATGCTGACATATTACCCAATACACTGTCCACTGCATGCATGGCCTGCACTGAATGGGCCAATGCAGCAGTAGCCATGGTTGCAATAGTGGCCATGATTGCTGCAGAAATGATAAAAGCAATTAGCCATCCACTTATGATTTCTTGATTGTGTTAACAGTTTCATTAATTTACTGTATACTGCATCATCCTCCCAGCTTCTAGTTAGGTTCACTGGGAGCCACAGTTCGGCTCTTCTGTGCATGGGAATTATTAAATTGAGAGTGGATACAGTTTGATTTGTGATACAACTAAAATAGTAAGGATTACTTACAGTGATGTTAAAGGTATTGTAAGTAACACTAATCACAACATCAGGTGTGGTCAACAAGGCATATGAGCAAGAGGTACACACCATGACTGAGTCATTATGCCAGTAAGTAAGAGTAGACACAATGAATTATCCCTAGAATATTTTCTTCCATGTGACATTCGGGTAGGCCTTACGCAGCTCAGCATTCATCGGTCTCCTTCTGAGATTCTTGAGGGACAGCCTCTGCATCTGTGGAATCGGATTGTGTCTCAGGTCCACTCATGATAAGGTTTCATCAAATGTGCCGGAAGCCAGCAGGGTCCTGCGGGAGACAAAACACAAGCATACCCCCTTCCCCATAGTAACAACTCGATAGGACCTTGTCATTAGGTATCTTCTTGTGGGGTTTTGTACAATACTTATTGATCTAAATTCAAAAACTTAAGGGTAAATACAGCTTTATCTACTTGGGGTGTCATATTCCCCCTTTTTTGTTTTAAAAGTATGGTATTTAATACAGAGCACACATTTCTTGCACCTTGGATAGTTGAGGTTTTTGTTTTGTTCTTTTTTTTTCTTTTTCTCTCTTTTTTTTTTTTTTTTCTCTATTTTTTCTTTTTTTCTCTCTTTTTACTTTTGTTTTTTTCTCTTCCCCCTTTTTTTCTTTTTTTTCTTTTTCTCTTTTTTTTCTTTGTTACATTGTTTTCTATCAGTTGTATTTTCAAGGAAGATTTAAACACATATCAAAATAATCTCCATGTACATATTTCAAGACAACAAATAACCTGGCATTGTTCTAGGTTCGTGAGGATTCCCAAAATCACAGAGACACAAAGGGTGTAAGCAAAGCAACTTTATCCTATTACTTGTGATAGCAATTAATACATACCGACCCCTGAATTCCTGTAAAGCCACTGAGCAGGAGGAGCATGGTACTCGGCAGGAGGGGCAGGCAGGCAATGCACCTTCAGGGCGTCTCCTGGATCAAAGTAGTGTGCATATTGTCCTCCCCCCGCCCCCGTCCAATCCAGAACCACCTCCTATATCCCCCTCACATGAGTGGAATTTTCGAATTGTGACATCGGCTCACGCATGGTCAGCGCGTAAAGCGAGACCACAATGGTTTATGATACCAACTCTGTGCCAACAACGGCTCTGTTGTTTCTTTTCCAAAAGTTAAGTTCCCAACAGTGAAACCATACAATATTTTCCCATGCCACATTGATGAGCACAACCACGGACCAACTATGGCAGGGTCTCAGACATGACTCAGGTCCCTGACACAGGCATAAATCAATCAATCAATCTGAAGTTCTAACTTTTTTTTTCTTCATCAATTTTAGTATTATTCTTAACCTTTTCCTTTAAATCTCGACTATGGCATGTGTGTGAGGGCATCTAATTGTACTCATGTACCTAGGACTAGGTGTTAGTTGGTTTAAAGCACAAAACACACTGTATAAATAACTTCCCTTTTTAAAGTTACCAAGAACAAAGTTATAGGCACTTAAATTATCAAATAGATTCAATTCCCTGCCCCATTATTACTACACAACTCTGCAGATTCCTGTACTGCAGGTTCTGCTGTCCCATTCTAACAGGATGAATGCAGGCACTTACCACCTCCATCCAGCAGTGGGCGCTGAAAAAGGGTCCCGTAATGCAGGTCACACATCAGGGTTACCAGATCTGGCGAATATGGGTGCTGAAAGAAATGAGGTTGCACACCACACAGAGTTCAATTTTGGGACTCGTCTGTTGATCTTTCCGGTGTTCCCCTTTTATTAGGGTTCCTTTCTAAACAGCATGTGGTGTTTCTCTTTTAGTTAACCAGAATTCCCAGGATTGTCCTAAACCAGTGCCTTGATCCCACACATTCACCTCGCATCATGTGGTGGCTGTGTTCAGCCATGAGAGAAAAATACACGCTATCATGCCGATGGTTCAAAGTGGTTTTTGCTTTGAGAACACAGCACTCTAACAAAAACATCAGTCAAGGTCAAAACACTCCTTTCGGATCCTAATTAACTGAATGCAGATGCTGCCAGTTTAACTGGTTCCCACAGTCACCTACCTCAACCGTTCAGTAAACAAACACCGCACCAGTGCAGTTTCCATCTCCTTCAGGTAAATCACTTCCATCTCCTCCCGGGGACAACTAAACAAAGGTGAAGTCCTTGGCTTACCTACATGTCTGCATCACCAAAGTTCACCCCATCGTTTGGGGATATCGAAGAGATGAAGAAGCCTTTCAGTGGGCACCTCAGATGCCTCAGGAATGAAAGAAAGAATTATTCTCCCTCACCTTCACACATTATTCTGAGTTGGAAGGGACCCACAAGGATCATCGAGTCCAACTCTTAAGTGAATGGCCTATGCAGGGATCAAACCCACAACCTCGGTGTTATCAGCACCATGATCTAACCAACAGAGCTACTGTATTTTTACACTCTTCAACAATGTGGTCCCTCCCGTGAAGGTGCTCCACAGGTATAAGCTCCTGCTGAGAGTAACTCACAGGATCCCCACAGGGTCCACAGGATCAAACCTGTTCTAAATAACCTGCACATGTAAACTTTTTTTTAGAACTAGGAGTAAATAACCTAGTGTTCGAGGGCAACAACGGACCACCCTGCTTTCCCATGCCCATCTCCCTTTTTTAATAGCTGTTAAAGCAAGATGAAGTTTGCTGTCTCCCTGTGATGCAGTTTTGGCTTGGGTCTGACTGGGATGGAAGCAACTTTCCCCATAGCAGCCCTCATAGTGATGTGCTTTGCAGTTGCAGCTAGAAGGGTGTTGACAACACACCAGTGTTTCGGCTACTGCAGAGCACTGCTCCCACAGCATGGAGGCTGTCTCTCCAACCATCCCCACTCCCACAGTCCAGTAAGCTGGGGGTGAGTAAGAGGTTGGGAGGGGACAGAGTCAGGACAGTTGACCCAAACTGACAAAAGAGAGATTCCACTGTGCTATGGAAGCACCACAGCTGCCAGTCAGACCAATTGTTTTCTCCTACCGTATCCCTCCTTGTCAGAAAAGAGATATCAAGGGGGCGTTATCACAGATCCATTGATAAAGAGCTCCAAAGGGAGTCGGATGCTTCCAACACATTCCACTGTGACGAAACCACCATTACATGGCATGCCTGTAGCGTCACATATGGTATCTTCTAAACCTTTAGCAGCAGCCTACATTGGCTTCGTGTACATTTGCATACCACTGCCAAAAAGCTAAGACTGCTTCCCACAAGGGGCAGGAGACTGCTAAGCGCTTGCAGTGTCACGCTTCAAATGACTAGGTAAATCACTACCTGTCTATGGAACGCTGTTAACAGGTTGAAACGTTCCACATACTTGCACTCCCGGGAGACACCGTTTGAACTTGCAGAACTATTTCCCCTCAGTAAGACGCGCAAGACGGAGATGATATCCCCATGCTAAATCTTTATTGTGCAACTGCTGCTCAAAGCTTTTATTACCTTCCACACACACACGTCACAAAAACTTGCACATCAACAGCGGCTAGATTGACGGGCAACAGATGAAATCCATTCAGTGGCGATTTGTACACGTGTGGCAACTCTTGCGGTGTAAAAATCTTAGTCGGGTGGCCAGGTCAACTGATGGCCACCCAGAACACGTAGATGTATGCGATACACAGACTGCCCACCCTTGGGCCCTTCGTCCACAACCATCCGGAATCCATTGGTCAGGCCCAGGTCAGCAGTACGCTTCTCGCCAACAACCATTACACGCCCAAGAAGCTGGAGAAGGAAGTACAAACCCATAAATAAAATAAAATAAAATGGAACACACAAAGAGGGGAGAGGGCAGGAGGGGAAGGAATGAGAGCAGAGAACCTCTCAGAGAAAGTAGCTAGCCAATTCCTAGCAATTCAACCATTGCGCTTCGAATTACTGTCCGTCCGCCCGTCTGCAACCAATGTTTGCCAAGTAAAGCTACAACGACCGATTAGGAACACCGCAGGCGGAAAAAAGAGCTAGGCAGTTTTTTTCAAGCTAGACAGGAACAGACTACAAAACAGTCACAGAAGTTGACTTGGTCTCCGGGTTAAAGCCCCCATTCTATCTTCAGGCAACATAAGTAATCCTGGCGGAAAATAAACTTGAGGCTGCCTTTTGCGCAGGTTTACAAAGTCTTTGAACTTGACTTTCCATAGCTAAAAGCAAAGCATCCAGCACCTCTCAAACAGTTTTGCTCTTCCTCACCCCTCACCTGCCAAAAACCCCAAGCCCTCTTCTCCGTGTTAGAAGAAGTACTACTACTCTTGCTCTAAACCATGACAATAGGCACCAGACCGCGCTCCAAAACAACACTGCATTTTGCACCAGAACTACATACCCAGGGATGAGCATTGTTTAGAGCACTGCTTTTAGTCAAAAAGCTCAACTCCATTACAAGCTAGAGGCAAAAGATTATAGCGCCAGAACACCCAAAGTAGCCTACTGTGCCCTATCAGGAGAGAAAGACAGGATGGGAAGGAGTCTAGTAAATGAGGAACTAATTACAGGTACAGTTTAGCGTACAGAAAGCTTCCACAGTACTTACAGATTCCCCAGAATCTTCTGCTTCAGATAACCCGATAACTGGCTCCTTAGGCATGACTAAGAAAAGCGTCACAGTTTGGGGTGAAAGACCGTGGAACGCGAGGCACTGGAGGAAGAGTAAACAGTTAAAACGTAACCGGCTTCAGAGAAAGGTAATGGTTTAAGTAAATCCATCTGCCCCACTGAACTCCTACAGAAGCAGATTGCCAGATACCCCAAACACAAGCCGGAACGTTGACTTGTCTTGCGCGATATCAATGCTTTCTATACCCAAAATACAACGCATTTACAGAGCCCCCTCCAGAAGTGCCATTCGGCATGCAAGACCACGGGGACAAGGAGACGGGCCACTACTTGCGATTAGCGACCTCCAGTAGGTTTTAGTTCAGGCTGATTGTTTCCTAAGTACTTTTTCTATTGGATGTGGTCCACGCAGAGGCAGGAGGCGAATGGTTTAACTGAATCAGTAAAAAGTTTAGTGAAGTGGAAGAGCAGCGGCCATTCATTGCCCACGGCACAGGGAGCTCAAGTATTGAACAAACGCATAATCACAGGAAGCCTGCAAGCGCACAGTACGAGTCTGTCTTCTATATTGCGCATAAACCATATTGCTGCAAAAGCAGAAGACGTCCCTAACTGTTAACCTTCAGCATTTTAATAACAAAATTATACAGGATACTAACTTAACATCGCATAGGCAACGGCTGCATTGTTTTCCCCCACGCGAAGCACCTCACTCTAGTTCCCAGCACCAGCACCCGTGAAATCCGCAAGCATGCTGTTATCACGGTCCCGCTTCCCCACAGAAACAACATCTGGGAAGCTTTTGCAGCCTGCAGGATGAGCAGGTTCTAGATATTGTTTTGGGGGTATTTTTAAGAAAAACGAGAAAAAGCTGCAATTCTTTGCTTTAATAATCCAGTTTGGGGGTTCAGAACCGAAGCCTTGCACAGCAGAGCTGTGAAATCTCTTCGATGCTATTGTGAGGCACATCGAGACCTGCACGTCTCCAATGCAGAACCAACTCGTTACGGTCACTGCTCAGACGTTCACTGTTTACAGACACACGCACACACCCCCCACATCTCCCCCGGAATCCCCGAGGAGATTCACTGCGTGTGCCTAAAATAAGCTTTCAGAACTATCATCCTACACGAGGTAGGACCACTCCCATCCCTCGGCAGCAAACTTTGCACGACTTGCAGTGCCAAAGGGACATCGTGCGGCAAACGTCTGCGGCTGACACCAAGCGCGTTACCGTCGGAGGCCCTTCTCTACGCGCGCACACGACACAGTGGGGCTGGGAACCGAGGCGAGCCCGGACAGCACCAGCAACCTAGTACGCGCCGCGGCAGCCGGGGGGGTGGGGGTGGGGGCGGGGCACGGAACAAGCTTTGGGGATGGTGCAGTAGAGAGCGCCACAACCCAGAGAGGCCCCGTCCGTCCCCCGTCCCTCCACCCACGCGCAGCAGCAGCGCCGCCACCCGCCCTGCCGCGCCCCCGGGCACCGCGCCCCGGGTCCTCGGCTCAGGGTGCCCGCGAGCGCGGGGGGAGGGGGGGAAGGGAAGAAGAACCGCGCACAGAGCAAAGCCGCGGCTACCTCCTCGTCCTCGTCGCTGACGGTACCGGGGAAGTGCCTTGCCGATGACCTTTCCGAAGAAAGTAGTGGCGCCACCAGGCCGGGCGGCCCGCGCCCCGATAATCTCGTCAGCAACGACAACGCCCGTTGTCCCCTCAGTGCTTCCTCCACTCGGCCGGGCCCTCCGCGGCGCGCCCATTGGGCCACCGGATCGCCGCCGGCCGATCCCGCGACTCGATTGGATGGCTCGCCTGTCGTTTTCGCTTGTCCCCGCCCCCTTGGCGGGTCCGCCCTCGTCGACCTGGCACTTGGCGGGGCCCAGGGAGTTTGTGCTCCCTCGGGGCGCGGAGGGATCCGACCTGGGCGAGTCCGCGGAGGGATCTACCCCGTGTAGTGCTGCGACCCTGAGGGCGGGCAACGAGGTCGCAGAAGAGGCTGGGGTAGCTAGAAGTACCATTTCTTGTTATTTATTACTGCATCAAGTCCACCCCAAACGTGCCTGTGGCTTTTTGGCGCTGCTCCTTCCAGTCAAATGACTGCTTTTGCCAGGGCCTGGCCAAAGGCCTGACCTTAACTTCTCAGGACATTTTGCAGAACCAACAGAATTTGCTCTACATTGTTCCCTGAAAGCCGCACTTCAATTGCAGACTTTTCTAAGCGGCATACCTCCTGGGAGAAAATACAATAGGAAACCTGCATTTGGCACTGCTGGCTTGAGGGCTGGAGGGCTGATCAAGATAGGATTTGCACTAAACTGGGTAGGAGGCTTTTAGAAAAAGAGGTAGTGTCCCCAAAGCTGCCCAAGGGTGGTCTGTGGTGCCCTGTGCCCCCAGGGACAGCGAACACTTTGAGCAGTCTACACAACCGCCTCCTAACATATATAAACCCTACTTTCCCCTATATCAGGCTAAATGAACTCCAGCTCAACCACACCCATTGCAGTATCATTGGTGCCCGATTCTAAGCTCTGGGTCTCCTTTGCTACTGAAATTGCAGTTAGAGAAGACGGATTGGTGCCTGCGCTTCAGTCAAAGCAACATTCGCTCCTAATCCTTCCTGACAAAAGGGTCGGGAATGACATTGCCAGCCTTACTGATTGTTCTTTTACCCTTCATATCCTCAAGGCTTTGCCTTCCGTAAGGCTCTGTTTTAATCGTGTTTTGCCAGACCAACCTTACATCTACTCCATGACCTCTTTGTAGATGGTCCTGTGTTTCCAACACACACACAAAGAGCACCTGATGCCTCAGAGCTTTTTGGGTTTTTAAAATTTTTTTAGATTTTAGAAGTAAATGTGTAGTGAATGCAGATTTTAATGTAGCTGTATTATACTGACAGTCCCTTACCCTGTAGCATAATGTTTACACATACCCAACCCTACTACCCTATTTCATATCAATCCCTCTAAAATTCCGTTAGTGTGTTTAGTCTTCTTTTCAAGGTAGAATTGTAGAAAAACACCTTAAGACCTGGACCAGAAGATATCATACAGACACAGTGACCTTCAAGCCCAGAACTTTGGAGGAACTCCAAGGACTGTACGTGTTGCGAAGAAGATGAAGAGGAGGAAGAAGGAGTCCCAAACACTCTCAGACCCAATTCCCGAAGGGGTGTGTCGGGGGCAGAATGGGGCAGAACCAGGGGTGGACAAATCTGGGATTGGATGGACCTTATTATAAAATCATAGAACCACTGTCTGAGTGCACGCATGTGGCATGTATTCCTCTAGGCCCACGGACTCATTAAAGGGCCTGTTCTTTTTATCTTATACGCTAAATTGACCTGGAGTCTTTTTTCTCCGTGGTCTTTTAGGCAACAGTTTTGGCAGTCCGAAAGGCGGAAAAGTGGGACCTGTGACTCCTCCAGATTGGGAAACATACCCTAACCTGAAGTCGGTGGTGGCGTTCAGGGAGGGAACTCACGTGGTACTCCTGAGGTCTCGAGTTCAAGTCTGGCACCAGGAAACTTTTTCCTGCCTGGTAGTTGTCATCATGGGTTGTGTTGAGTCCTAAGAAGAGGAGATCCCCAAAGGATCTCCTTTAGCCTTGGTTTTGTGGCACTGGAGGCATTTGACTGGCCCTGAAACATCTTTACAGAGGCAGGAGTTATGCAGGCTCTCTATAAATATGTCGCCTTTGCATGGGCTGCTTGAAGGGGAGACTTGGCCAAAGTTTGGCTCTTTTCAAATGAATACAGTGTTACAGTTTATGTCAACCCTTCATAAGGAGGAGTGATGGAACAAAGTAGTGTATGCTGAACTGTTTTTGGCTTTTTTAAACCGTCCAGGGCTGGTAAAGGAGGTAAAAGAGGACAATTTATTGTCCTCATCCTCAAGACAGCAAGAGAGGGACAGAGAAAGGGGAAGAAGAAAAAACTTCCCTTTCCCCATCCTTATCTCCCTTGAGCAGGCAAACGCACAGCAAAATGAGAACAAGACCTGCCGACCTATAAAGCTTAATTTCTTTATGGGAGATCTAGAAAATTAGAAAAATAGTGCTCGTAAATATAGAGATGATTCGGTTGGGGTAGCGAAGAAGTTTAAAGCATATATTAAAACTTTAGGTCTGGACTGGGAAAATATTGATTTGATGCTAGATGCTTTTAACTGAAACTGAAAAGGAATTAGTATTAAAGGCAACCAGGGCATACGCCCAAACTATGTTAAAGTCTGATAAGAATAACCATTGCCAACTTCTTCAGACGTACCGGGGAGTTTGCACTCCAGAGACCCCCTGGTTTTAATGGAACTGGGGAAAGACAAACATAAAATAGTTTTGTGGTGGACACTAGTGCATCATGTTCTGCGATAAATCAAGAACTAAATGTTATGAATAACATACCTTTGAATGTTATAAAAGAAACTAGTCAACATCAGAAGGTATTTATGAAACATTTTAAGTATGCGCAAATTCCTTTATATGCTCCATACACTTATATCGCTTTCAAGACAAGATTTATTAGAAAAATTGAATGCAAAAATTGAGTTAAAAATAGGGAGATACAAATCAAAGTAAGAGAAAATAAACTGAGATCTTAAGTCTTGCTTTAATTCAGCTACAAATATCGGGAGAAGTGCTGTCATCAAACCTTAATCAAGTTTTACCCTGGAGTTTGGGCTGATGGGACCCCAGAAAGAGCTAAAACTGCACAAAACAGTAAGGTTAAAACCCAGAACACAACCGGTAAGAAACAAACAATCTCCACCTAATGGTAGTAAACCCATATACACTTTTGACCAAACTAAAAATAAATATGTTTCTGTTCTAGACTTAAAAGATGCCTTTTTCTGCCTGCCTTTGGACTCTAAAAGTCAAAAATTGTTCACCTTTGAGTGGGAAAATCTGGACAAAAGTTGCCGATCCCAGCTCACCTGGGCCGTATTATCTCAAAGATTTAAATATAGCCCCACAAGCTTCACAACTTGCAAAAGATCTTGAAGAATGAACTGCACCGTCAGACAACGGAGTCCTCCTGCAATACGTGAACAACTTGTTAATTGACACCAGGACCCAGGACGAATGTGAAAGCTGGACTGTAATTTTATTAAACTTTCTAAGGCTGTAAGGGTACAAAGTATCCAAAATAAAACCCAGATTGTCAAAAGAAGTCATTTACCTAGAATATGAAATCTCAAGAGGACAACTTCGACTAGGACCAGAGAGGAAAGAAGCCATCTATAAAATACCTTTGCCCCAGACTCCAAAAGAACTTTGCACATTTTTAGGAATAATTGGCTGGTGTAGGCTTTGGATCTACAAATATGGATTGATAGTCAAACCCGTATACCAGATTCTACAAGATGAGATTAAACAATTAGTGTGGACTGGAGAGGCTAGGCAAACTTTCCATCAACTTAAGAAGGAACTGATGCAAGCACCTGCACTAGGTCTTCCAAATGTGACTAAACCTTTTTTGCTTTTCTCACGCGAAAGGCAAGGAATTGCACTGGGAGTCCTAGCCCAACAGATAAGAACATATTGACGAACAGTGGCATACTTCTCTAAACAATTAGATGAAGTAAGCAAAGGATGGCCAGGATGCTTGAAGGCAGTAACAACATTAGTACTAAACATAGAAAAAGCACAAAAAGTTTACAATGACTGTTCTAATATCACATGTGGTTTCAGCAGTGCTAGAACAGAGAGTCACTGGCTCTCACCCTCCAGATTTAACATCAACAATCCAGTCACCTTTTTGTCCAGTTCAACGACTATGGAGGAACCAGTACATCACGGTTGCATAGAAACAATTGAGGCAACATGTTCCAGTCGACGGGACTTAAAAGATACACCGCTGCCTGAGGCAGAAACGTGGTTTACCAATGAAAACAACCATGTGAAAAACGGAACCCGCAAGGCAGGTGCATGCCCACGGGGCAGTATGAAAAGAAGATTGCTCTCATCACGAGGAAAATAGATAAAGCACGCTGAAGAAATCTTAAAACTCTGTTCAATTACCAAAAAAACTTGCCATTATGCATCACAGAGGATATCGAAAAGGTAATATGGACCAGGAAAAAGGTAATCAATTAGCAGATTGAGTGGGAAAAAGGCAGCAGAAAACAGCCAGGTAGGATTTGCATCCTTAATCCCAGATGGCAAAATCATAGAGGTAAGCTCTAATGTATCATATTCAAAAGAAAATTTAAAATTAATAAAAGATCAACAAGGTCAACTCAAAGGTAATATGTACCACTTAAAAACAGGACAAGTCATGGCTAGGCTTCGCGAACGAAGATTTGAGAAGGGCTCTACCCACGTTTGTTGCAAGTGCGTTGGTGGCTAAAAAGGCCACTACGAGATAGGCATGTCTGATTGCAAAAGGCACAGCAGAAAGACTCCTTAGATGGTATATTCTGCAAGGCACAATTCTTTCTGTGTTGTCTTTTCTCCTCAAGGGTGATCCTGCATGGTTTCTCAAAAGCATCAGCAGCATTATAGATGGTGTGTCTCCAGGTCTCCCAATTGGAGGCCAGAGTAGACCAGTTATAATGATCAATATGACCAAGGCTGAGATGTTGTTTCAGGGAGTCCTTGTATCTTCTCTTTGGGGCTCCTCTCATGTGGCAGCCGGTGGCAAGTTCACCATAAAGCAAGATCTTAGGGAGGCGGTGATCCTTTATCCTGGAGACGCGTCCTGCCCAACGCAGCTGTGTTCTCAGTAACATGGCCTCAATACTTGCGACTACTGCTTGTTCTAGAACAGATGTATTGGTCACATAATGTGACCAGTGGATGTTTAGGATTTTGAGGAGACAACGTTGATGGAAGCGTTCTAGGAGTCGCAAGTGGTGGTGGTAGATGACCCATGATTCAGATCCGTATAAGAGAGTAGACAACACAGTGGCTCTGTAAACACTGATCTTTGTACTTTTCTTCAGGTGTTTATTTCACCGAATTCTTTTATGGAGTCTTCCGAAGGCACTGTATGCCTTTGCTAACCTGTTGTCTATCTCTCCATCAATCTTACCATCCGAGGACACGAGGCTACCTAGGTAATTAAACTGCTGAACTGATTTGAACTCTGATTCGCCAATGGTGATACGGGGATGAAGGAAGACTTCCTGAGGTGCTGGCTGATGGAGAACTTCTGTCTTCCTTAAGCTGACTTCCAGCCCAAAGAGCTCAACAGCGTCTGCAAAACAGGATGTTAATCGCTGCAGAGCTGCTTCTGTGTGGGCAACAAGTGCGACGTCATCAGCATAAAGCAGCTCCCGGACAAGATGATTTAAGGTCTTAGTGTGGGCCTTCAGTCGCCTTAGGTTGAATAGGCTTCCATCAGTACAGTATCGAATATACCATCGTGATCCTCGAGGTCTGCTGTGACCCTTTGGAGCATCATGCTGAAAAAGATTGTGAATAGGGTTGGTGCAAGAACGCAGCCTTGTTTCACACCATTAGTTATTAGAAAGGGCTCAGAAAGTGCATTGCCATATCTGACTTGGCCATGCTGATCCTCATGGAGTGAGATGATCATTTTAAGGAACTTGGGGGGACAACCTAAATGTTCCAAAATCTGCCATAGTCCTTTTCTGCTCACAGTATCGAAAGCCTTGGTGAGGTCGACAAAGGTTACATAGAGACCTTTGTTCTGTTCCCTACACTTCTCTTGCAGTTGTCTGAGAACAAATACCATGTCTGTGGTACTCCTGTTGACTCTGAAACCACACTGACTTTCAGGTAGAATTCCTTCTGCTATAGCGGGTATTAGTCTGTTCAAAAATATTCTTGCCAGGATTTTGCCAACAATGGAGAGCAGAGTAATACCACAGTAATTTGAGCAGTCTGATTTAGTACCTTCTTATACAGTGATGATGACTGCATCACAAAGGTCTGATGGTAGTTTGCCTAGTTCCCAACAGCGCACCACAAACTCGTCGAATTTAGCATGGAGTGCAAGGCCCCCATGTTTCCAGACTTTGGGTGGAATTCCATCAACCCCAACTGCCTTGCCGATTTTCACCTGCTGTATGGCCTTGAGGGTTTCTCCTAAAGTGGGGGCAGTATCCAATTTGTATTTCACTGGTTGTTGTGTGATGGACTGAATTGCTGAGTCTTGGACTACACAGTTGGTACTAAAAAGAGTCTGAAAGTGTTCAGACCATCTATTCAGAATGGAGGTTTTATCTGTTAGAAACGTTTGCCCATCAGCGCTGAGTAGAGGGCTTTGGACTTTGTATGTAGACCTGTATGCTGTTTTCAGGGCCTCATAGAATCCTTTGTGATCTCCCGAATCTGCACATAATTGAGTTTTTTCAGCTAGATTGTTCCACCACTTGTTCTGGATGTCACGGAGTTTTTGTTGGAGCTTGCTGCATGCAAGAGGAAAGGCTGTTTTTCTTGCGTGACAGGATGGCAGTGCAAGGTGTACTTGGTGGACGGTTCTCTTCTTCCTCAACAAATCCTGGATTTCTTGATTGTTTTCATCAAACCAGTCCTTGTTCTTCTTGAGGGAGAACCCTAAGGATTCTTCAGAGGATTGCAGGATGCTGTTTTTAATATGGTACCAGATTGTTTCAGGAGAGGAATCTGCAGAATCTGTGGAATGGTTTTTCGTGACTAGTTTGAAGGTTTACCTGGAATTTGTCTCTCACTGTGGCTGATTGGAGATTGTTAACTTGGAGTCTTCTCCTTGGGATGCTGCCCCTTTTAGGTTTGAATTTGAGATTGAAGTTGAGTTTACAGCGCACAAACCGATGGTCTGTTTGGCATTCTGCGCTGGACATCACACAGGCATGGTGGACATCGCGGACATCTCTCCGTTGCACCAAGACATAGTCAATGAGGTGCCAATGCTTAGATCTGGGGTGCATCCAGGTTGTCTTCAGACTATCTTTCTGCTGAAAGATAGTATTAGTGATGGTGAGCTGTTGCTCCGCACAGAATTCTAGCAGAAGTCGACCATTATCGTTGCAGTTTCCAACACCATGCTTGCCTAATATTCCTTTCCATGCTTCAAAATTCTTACCTACTCTGATGTTGAAATCACCAAGGATAATGATCTTATCCTCTGCAGGCACCTTTTGGGTAAGGCGGCACAGGTCAGTGTAAAATTTATCTTTTTCAGCAGTCAACTTGGAGAGTTGGGGCATATATACTAAAGAGGACAATGTGTTGATTGTTGTTTAGTGGAAGGCGTAGGGAGATGATGCGGTCAGAGTGACCTGTCGGCAGATTTTCGAGTTTAGGAAGAATAGAGTTTTTGATCATGAAACTGACTCCTGAGAGATGTTTTTCGGTTCTGGGCTTACCTGACCAAAAGAGTGTGTAACCGGCACCATGTTCTCTGAGGCTGCCTTCCTCGTGAAGGCGAACTTCACTGAGAGCAGCAATGTCGATGTTGAGACGCGCCAGTTCATGGGCGATTAGGGCATAACGTCGTTCAGGACGTCCGCTATCGGCAGAATTGAGCATGGTTCTGATGTTCCAACATGTTAGAGTTAATTTAGGTACACCTTTGGAGACAGGTGCATGCCTTTGTCTTTTGATCTTTGTGCGACCGCATTGGAAGAAGATACCCCTTGGCCTGCGGTTAACCAACTGGGTGAAGGTGGAGATGAGCTTTGGTTAGACCACCTTTTCTAGGCCCCTCTCCGAGTGGCTGCTTGGTTGTTCAGGGTGCTGCCCCAAGAGACTGTCATCTCTGGTCAGTCTCAAATGACCAATATCCTGAACTGCCTGCATGCAGGGTTGGGTCTGCGGCTTCCAGTGCACCTTTTACCTACCGTTTCAACCCTTACCCGTTGCTACAGGACTTTTTGCATGTTGGTAAAGCCTTCAAGCCTGCGCAATGGATTTTTTAGGTGAGATGCAGTATGCGTGGAACTGAACCCACCCTTTAATCCTAAGGTTCATCTGCCAGGGCCGAGCAAACTTGGACGGTGGCAGCGAGGTCCTCAGGACATAGGTTTAATTAGAGTGAGGGTTTGACTAGATGACCTTTAAAAGGTCCCTTCCAACTCAAACTATTCTATGATTCTATAACATTGAAAACAAAAGGGAATAACAGGAAAGACATTCTGCTGGCAACCAGTGTTGCTCAGATCTGTTCCACTAGCTGTCAGAGCTTTTCCTTTACTGTTGCACCGGACGATTCCCACCACTCAGGAATGACTGGAAATTTTTGACAAAACCCCCCTTCTTTGTAGCTACTCTCAGAGGTTTATAATTTATCACTGTAAGACATTTTATTTTCAAGATATTTATAGTGGCAAACTGGATTTAATATGCAGGTATATGCCTATCAGGATTTAAACAAAAAAATATACTAACTCATTTAGGTCAGAGGACAGATTTTGATTTGTTCTTTCATTTTTTTATTTTGACCCATTTTAGATCTGAAGTAAACTTAGAGGTTTCCTGGAAAGTGAAACTTTTTATATATCTCCCATGCCACTTTCTCAGTGTCATGGTGTTACGATCTGCTTAAGTATTGCAGAAAGAACTTTTAGATTCAAATATTCCCTTGAGCAACATTAAAACTCATACAAGTTAACTGTTTTTATTAATTGCTAAGAGATGCAAAGAGAAAGAGGAAAAAATAAGAAAAGGTTGGAAAATGATAAGATTACTTTTAGAAGCAGAGAAAAGATACCACCAAAATCTACCTTACCGTCCGAACTGGTATGTGGGGTGGGGGTGGAGAGAGAGAGAGAGGTAGTTTTCTGCCTTTTTTTTTTTCCCCTGTCTCTGCCGCTTTCGATGTTATCTCTTTAACTGCAGGGGATCTTAGTTCTCTGGAATGCAACCAGACTGTGGACCTCGCTGCCTCTCACACCGGACCATATCCCAGGCTGTGCGGAGGTCTTGGTCTGCACCTCTCAGCCCTCAGAAATATGGTCAGGGTGGAAAAACTCACGCAGGTAGCACGGTGGGTCTCAGTCCACTTCAAGACGACAGAGGTCCAGTCTCTGGTGACAGCAGGCAGCTTACAGTGGCAGAAGAAAATGTGAGGGCGAGGCAGAGGAGAGATCCTTAGCTACTATAGCTAATCCTCTCCCACTCCTCTTTCCCCGCTTTTCCCAAATTTTTCCTCATCTTTTATAGTGTTCAAAGGAGGTTGTGTGTGGTTTCTTGGCACGTAGCCCTATTCAGATGTTCGCAGAGATATGATAACCATGAACAATAACAGGATCCTTTGACAGGAAAACTCCAGTGGGAAAATTCTGGTGAGAACTTCTGGTGGAAAACTGACACAGAATTTTTGGTAGGAAGTTTTTGGCAGGCAGAAACAATGGTGAAACATAATTTTTGTCATTTGTATGTTATCTGTCTGTTACACATGGTTTAAGCCCAGTTGGAAATTAGACACCACGCAGATGCTCGCTCACTCTCCATCTTGGTTTAAAGACAAAAATATTGGGAGGTGGGAACTCCAATAAAATGAACACCCTCCCCTTTTATTCCCCCCAATACAGAGAGACAAAAATGCGAGGAGGTATAAGTGAAAAAATAACTATTTAATAAAAAAGAAATAGCAGTAACTACAAAGATATAGGGGAAATGGTTTACCCGCAAAAGATGAATCCATCAACCATGTGACCTCCCCCCCCTCGGGAACAAAGGGGAAACAAAGATGGGGGAGGGTCTTCCCTGCCAACCACCCTCCGCCCACCCAATCAAACAAAAGAAAACAATGGGACAACAGGGGCAAAAGCAAAAACCCAAGAAAACTGTGCTGCTCACAAGGAGCCATACTAAAAAACTGGCCACTCCAGTTAGGTTCAGGTCTTAATTACAGTTTGGAGTCTCTTTGTTCCCTGCCATGTGTTGTCCTGCTTGGCTTGGCTGGGCTGCTGTGGATGAGATCCCAGAACCACTTTTACCCATGGAAAACTCCTCCCCTCCAACTCCCTGAGCCGGGCAGGGTGGGTTCCCTTGAGGTGATGTAATGGTAAGAATATTCATCGCTATAACTTTTTTCTCCCTGTTTTTTTAACCGTAACACACCATCTCTGCCCCCATATCCCAGAGGAATGGGGAGGAGAATCAAAAGTAAAACTTGTAGGTTGAGATAAGAACAGTTTAATAATTGAAAATGAAGTAAAAAACAATAATAATGGTAAATAATAATGATAATAAAAAGGGAAAGGAAAAAAACCAAACAAGTGATGCACAATTGCTCACCACCTGCTGACCAATGCCAGACTCCTTTCCCAAACACAGATCAACCCCCCTTTCTGGGTAACTCCCCCAGTTTATATACTGGGCATGACGTTCTATGGTATAGAATATCCCTTTGGACAGTTCAGGTTATGTGTCCTGACTATGCTCCCTCACAGTTTCTTTTGTGTACCTCCTCCCCGGCAGAGCATGAGACACAAAAAACCAACCTCCTTCACTTATGATAAACACAACTTAGCAAAAACCAAAACATCAGTGTGTTATCAACATTATTCTCATTCTGAATTGAAAAAACAGCACTCTACCAGCTACTGAGAAGAAATTAACTCTATCCCAACTGAAATGAGGACAATATCTGACGACGGCCAAGAATGCATCCAGACAACAGGGAAAGGCACACGGCTACTTTATTTACATTAAGCTTAGACTTATATTCTTTTTCTCTGTCCACGTGCAAGCATATTATATTTCATTGGTCAGGTACTTCTATTCATGCACCTAAACTTGTCTTTTGATAGGTGGTCGACAGTTCTTCACGTGTTGGTAAATCTCAAAAATAGCACCTGTTATTTACAGCAGTTCTGCTCCTTTTCTACTTTCCCATCCTGGATTGTTTACATTCTTTACAACTTCAGAACTGCAACTGCTCAAATTCAAGACCTACCATCCAGTCATTTCCCACAAATATCCACCCCTTATTTCATACTATTTACATCATGCCAAGTCTCACATTTGACACAGTCAGTCAAAGGAGGTGATTGTCCCACTCTACTCTGCACTTGTGCAACCTTACCTCAAGTACTGTGTGCAGTTTTGGACACCATAATATAAAAAAGACATTAAACCATTAGAGACAGTCCAAAGGAGGACCACGAGGATGGTGAAGGGTCTGGAGGGGAAGCCTTATGAGGAGCAACTGAGGTCACTTGGTTTGTTCAGCCTAGAGAAGAGGAGACTGAGGGGAGACCTC
The DNA here is from genome assembly GCF_009829145.1 of Chiroxiphia lanceolata. Lineage (NCBI taxonomy): Eukaryota > Metazoa > Chordata > Aves > Passeriformes > Pipridae > Chiroxiphia > Chiroxiphia lanceolata. The sequence goes on along the minus strand of NC_045670.1, from coordinate 13,905,750 downwards.
ATTGCGATCTTCAACATCCTCACAAGGGAAAGCAGAGGGGCAAGTACCGATCTCTTCACTCTTGTGACCAGTGACAGGGCTAGAGGAAACAGCATGAAGCTGAGTCAGGGGAGATTTAGGTTAGATATCAGGAAAAGATTTTTCACCCAGAGGGTGACTGTAGCAGGGAAGGATGCTGAAACTGAAACCATACACCACTGAAAGCTCAACAACAACAATATTTATTACCAAGAGGTGGCCAACAAAATGAAAACCTGAGAGAGAGGAAGGAGGAAGAAAATAAACCCTCAGTACGACTCCCCCTCTCACCCAGATGTTGCTTACGAAGTTTTCTTACCGACCCCAGAATGCCTAGAATTACCCATAGCAGGAGGTGCATTCCCAGAGAGAGTAGGCTCACAAATTGATGTGAAGCTTACTTCCCTCCCAAAAACGAGCTATCTGCTTTCATACAATCAACTGATTATGCCTAGGCAAGTGTGACCAGCACCGCCCAGCTAGAGGCCTTCAGTCCCTCCTCCCATTATGTGCTACCTCTTCTGCGCATGCGTGGGTACTCTGGAATGCCCCCACACCTGCGTACTGCACCTCAGGGGGTCTTTCCTAAAAGAGTCTGGGGGCTTACTTCATCATCCTCCACTTTCTCCTACAAATGCCCTTGAAAGACCATCAACCAATAGTGAGGTACCAATTAAATATAGTTTATACAAGATACTCCCTTCAAGGATGAAAGTTCTCATTTACCAGTGCTTGTTTTCTCCTAACTTGGCAGGAAATGAGTAAACTCTCATAGGTGGTTGGGCCAACCACAGACCAAAAAATAGCAACATCTAATTAAGCACGAATACAGTGGCTGAGCACTGGAACAGGCTCCCCAGGAAAGTTGTTGCAGCACCAAACCTGTCTGAGTTCAAGAAGTGTTTGGACAACGCTCTCAGGCGCATGGTGTGATTCTTGGGGTGTCCTGCACAGGACCAGGAGTTGGACTCAATGATTGTGATGGGTCCCTTCCAACTCAGCATATTCTATGATTCTATGACTTCCCAATACCTCATTACTTTCCCTATTTATCTATTTTGATAGATATACATACAGACATCATTCCCTTAGTCTACAGAACCTCTGTCAAATGTTCATGAAGTGTCTACAAAAATGTTTACTGAATTTATTTAGTCCATGACTTTGACCTCCATCCTTGGTAACAGTCTTTCAATCAGGAAAGATGGTGTGAGGTGTTGGATTGTTGCATGTTGCACATTTGAGTCAGTTCTGATTCCAGTATTGCTGTGCTTGTTCAGTTTTATCAAAATTCATTCTTCATTGGTGTGATGACCAGAGGGAAGTCAGGCTCAGATCCCTAGAACACTTGCCATGAGGTGCTCAGTGATATGCCCACTCAATGCCATGTTCTTTGGCCCAAGTGTCTATGATGTTTTGGAAATGAGTTCCACTGTCTGATTCAATTCTTTCTGAAATACTGTGTTGCCATAAGACTTACTTTTCAAGGCCCAGGATAGTGTTCTGGGAGGTGACATGGGGCACAGGATATGTTTCAAGCCATCCAGTGGTTGCTTATACCATCGTAAACACATGGTGCTTGCATTGGTGGGTTTGCAGGAGTGTGACACGGTCCATCTGTCAGGCCTCTTGATACAAAGAACTCAAACTCAACAGTATGATACTGTTAAACCAGCATTCCTTTTATTTGATGTCGGGGTAGTGTTGGGGGTAATTCCTCCATAAACACTCCATCAAAACAAAGATTTTGTGAGCTTTTATACACTTTAACATATCAAGCCTCTGTCCGACAGTCAATCATCTTAGTTAATCTAAATTTCTTCTGCTTAAACAATCCTTGGTTGATTTAGTTTTCCCTACTTAAACAATCCTTTATTGTTTTATCACTCTAGGGTGTAACAGTCACTGAGTACAGTTGCATGCTTTCCTAATCTATCATTAAGCAATGTTTAAGTAAGAACTGCAGAGTTACAAAATTTAAACTATAGGGTCAAACTACAAGATTCTTAGGATTCTTAGGTTGTACTTGGGTGTGATGGGAACAGTTCCAGGCGTGGAGATAAACATACAGCAATTGACAGGATTTTATTATATGGACCTTACAGCTATTATATGGACTTTACTGTTATTATGTGGTTTCATTGTATTCACACTACACAGTGCACAGCCTGGACATGCCCAGGCTTGCCATGAGTTTACCTGCTCCCTGCTTCCCCTGCTCCTCCCCCTTTTGCCCATGTCCCTATCCTGGTTTGTCCCCCCGCTTGTCTGTCTCATGTTCCACCCTATGTTCTGGCCCTTTCCTCTCCCGAGCTGATAAAAGACCGTGTGTACGTGTGAATAAAGCATTCTACTTGCACCCTCCCTTGTGCCCCGGACCCATGCTGTGCCATGGTCCCATCCTCCCCTTTCGGACCGCGGCACTTGGGATCATCATTATAATCATAATATTATCTTTCACTCTCTGTACTAAATTTCAGTCATAGTCCTCCATACCACAGAAGCTTTACCTGCTTACCCTGCTTAATTGCAGCACATTTCACATTCATGGATAACCTGTGTGTGTAAGTTTGGTCTAGCTCTCTCACCAAGTCCAAGTTGTCTCCTCCCCCCTCCCACTCTCTCAAGCAAGGGAAAAAAAACAAACCACAGAAAAACCAAAAGAAGTCTGAACAAAATGAAATTATATCAAAAATATATATTTACAATCATATATACAATTTGAATATATTGTACACACGATAGGGAGCTCCTGGGGGGGGAAAAGGAAAAGGGAGGGGGAAACAAGGATAAAAACCACAAAAAAAACCCCACAAATATCCTCCAAATATCCCGTTAATAGAGAGCTAGAGAATAAATACAAAAAAATGAATAAATACTATCGATGGGGAGGCATGAACATAATGCTCACGGGCCATTATGGTCGGCATATGTCAATTTATTATTTAAATCAGTTAACTTTTATACAGTTTAGTTTACTCAGGGTACATGTTCATAATAAGATGATTGGATAGCTCAGTCTGTGCACGCGTCTCATGTCCCCAGTTCATTGGACCTGTTGTTCTGTCCACGCGATCTGAAATCATCCTTGGCATAGAAACCTCTTTCTAATTAATCTGCTTTTAGGGTTTTACTAAATTTGCAGGTGTTTCATTATCTTCAGTTTCTCAAGGTTTTCTTTCTATAAACATATTGTGTTCTCAAACCTTGTAATTAGACACACAGCTAACAAGTATAAGCATCACATATTTTCACACAGTCTATAAGTATAAACAATACATGCTTGTCACTTCCATGGCAAGCAAGGCCTACAGAGTGCAGGAAAATTGTTCATTCTCTCTGTCCCGGCAACAAAATACTTCCCTGAACAAGACAACAGAACCGTGCAAAGCACCAACCAACTCCCCACACCTCCCGAAGAGAATGGAGATAACGGCAGCTTGGAGCAGGCAGGTCCTGGTCTATACAAGCAAAGACCATCTGCGGAGAGATCTGTCGCCTTCAGCCACCAGAAGAGAGAAGAGAGTGAGTTCTCTTATCTCTGCCTTATTTATATGTTGTGTTACGCTAAAGGATGATATGGAATACTTCCTTAGATTTCTGACCCCGTTGCTAAGGAAGGCCTAAAAAATCCAAAAACCAACCCACTACACTGTGCGATAGTGTCCACGGTTGAGTCCACCCCTCGATCATGAGTCCACCTATATGTTGCATCTCTTCCTTGATGGCCTGAGGTGTCATTGGTTCACCAAGCTAAAAATAACTCACCCTTGTGTTTCCAGTCCAAATCCACTGGCGCCTCTTCAGTCTTAGTAGCCTGATTCACCTTGCTGGTTGTTCTGATGTTCTTCAGTGACCCGACTATTGGGTACATGAGCATGCACATGACATACCTTCACAACCAGGTTCTCCACCCAGGCAGCAATATCTTGCCACAATGCAACATCCCAGGGTTGCAGCAATGGAAGTAGAATAACTGGCAGTGCAACAATCATCCCCAAAAGGCATTTGACATCATCCATGAATCAGTATAAAGTATTGGACATTTTTCTTGTGCAGCAATGTCTAAGGTAAACTGGATGACTTTCATGTCTGCAAACTGACTCAATTCACCTTCTCCTTCAACATTTTCTGCAATTTGTCTTAGGGGACTCCATACAGCTGCTTTCCATCTCCGATGCTTTCCCACAAGATGGCAGGATCCATCAGTATACAAGGCATATTGCTTCTCACTTTCTGGTAATTTATTATATAGTGGGGCCTCCTCACCACTATTACCTCCTCCTCTGGTGACACTTCAAAATCATTGCCTTATGGCCAGTCTGTGACGACTTCCAAGATTCCTGGAGGACTGGGGTTTCCTATCTGAGCTCATTGTGTGATCAGTGCCACCTACTTACTACTCCATGTGGCATCAGTTGCATGATGTGTAGAAACCCTCCCTTTGAATACCCAATCACCTCTGAAGCAACTCGAACCCCATCATAAGCTGCTGGTATCTCCCTTTCAGTTGGAGTATAAGTGGGTGTTATGGGTTATAAATCTGAGAGAGGAATTTTCCCTTCCCCTGCTTTCCCTGTAAGAGAAACAGAGTTCGAAGGGGGGGAGTCGATTAGCCTTACAAAGGAACTGGTTGATCTGCTTAATGGGTCTTTAACTGCTGGGGTGAGGGGGGAATGTTTGAGACAGAGAGGGGGAGGACATGAGAGACGACAGAGTGCTCGGACCAGGACAGGGACGGGGACTGGTTTCAGGCATCTCTAGAGGAAAGTCTGGGAGCCAGTTCTCTTCCCTGGTTTTTCCGTCCTGGTGAGGCCTGACTACCGGTCCTGCACTGCCAGTGTTGTGTGATTCCCGTCAGGGTCGACGAGTCTTTGCTGCTTCTTTTCATCGGAGAGGTCTGTGCTTACTGGGAGAAAAAGGGAGAGCCTTGGAAACACTATCATCTGGGAACAGTGAGTCCTCTTGAGGGGTGAACTTTTTTTTTTCCCTCACACCTTCCTTCCATTGAGGAGAAGGGGTCTCCCCCTATTTCCCTCTCAGTTTCTCCTGCGGACCGGGACTGCTCCCTCCAGACCCCTCTGCCCACGTGGTGGCTACCGGAGTCCACAGTGCCCCCTGCCGACCACGACCAGGTACTGCAGGTCCTGCACCTTCCAGCGATCCAACAACATCCCTGGTAGGCCACAATTAGGACTGTGCTAACGGACAGAGGAATATCCATTTAGACTTGTTGTTGTTATTGTTGTTTCTTGTTACTGTTTTTGCTAACATACATATATCTTTTAATAAAGGGTTGTTATTCCTTCTGTTTTTCCACATTTTCCTCGAGTAAAGCCCCTTAATTTGTCATTACAATTGCAAAGAGAGAGGAGTTTGGTCTACCTCATAACTCATCCTCTTTAGCAAACAGTCCAGTCTCACTATGACTGCGACATTTTTGGCGCCCAACGTGGGGCCTGGAAAGAGGAAAGGTGGAAAAAGAATAACTACCCTTTGTGTGAGTTACCCGAAGTTTGAACCCCTTGTCTGATTGACACTCGTTTTGAACTTGTAGGCACCATGATGTCAGGGGTTGCTGCTTTCCTCTGGTATATAACCATGCCAAGATATCTGTCCCACCTCTCAATGTATTTCAGTTCAGATACTAGGACCCTCATTGCGATAAGTACCTTTGAGTTTGTGCATTGGGTATATGGCAGGGCAAACTCAGCACCTGTGATTTTCATCCGGAATATGTCCTCAAGGATGCACTACTGCTCTAACCTAAGCTGTTTCCTCTGGGGTTTTAAGGATAATAGCACCCATTCCTATGGAGACACACAGGGGAAGGCATGCGCCCAACCCTTTATTCAGTTCTCTTTTGGGTACAACACAATGGCCTCTGGGAAGTTTAAATCCTTTTTGGATGTCAGAGACATTTCAATTGTTGGGTTTTTCATCCTAGTTTGTGCCATTATAGTGTACCTGATATACCAAGTCAAGGCCAAGAATTACTGAGAAGGCATTCAGGAGCCTGTCCCAGGGGTGGAAAACCTTGAGTGGTATGGGTTATGGGAGGACATGGGTAAATTCCTAGAAAGTTGCTCAGTTCCCATAACATGGGAGCGCACCCTTGAACAACTCCTGAACCCTACAAAAATAATGAAAGCCGTGAGGGAGAGAGGTCGTGATGGATCCATGGAGAGGCAGTTGGCAGCTGCATGTGGGGCCTTGACCATTGCCTACAGGAAGTTACTCAGTATGGTGCAGCACTTCCAGGGGAAAGGAAAAGATGAGAACAAGATGCCTAATACCAAGGAGACTCAGGATAAGACCAAAATTAAGAGGCAGACTAAGCCAACGGAGGTTGCCCCTATCCAAAGAAAGAAATATAAAGCCAAATCAGTTCGCCCAGTTGACGATGACGGAGAGACAGGGTCCCCACAAATGGTTGCTCCAGAGCCAGAAATCATCACTGAGTCTTTATCGTATAATAACCTCCGGAATTTACGGACAGACGTGGCTCGTCGTCCGAGTGAGCCCGTTCTGACCTGGATGACCCGAGTTTGGGACTCTACAGGTGATGCTGTGAACCTTGATGGCGGTGAAGCGAGGTTCCTGAGATCTATTGCCCAAGATGTGGGCATTGAGGAGGCATTTGTGAGGGAATCGAAGTCCCTGTCTCTCTGGGCATGGCTTTTGGATGGTGTGAGGGAGAGGTTCATTTACAGAGTGTCCTTGCAGGCAGATCATTATACCAAGAGTTGGAAGACCATAGAAGAAGGGATCCTACGACTGAGAGAAATGGCATTGCTGGAAGTATTGTTTGGAAGGGATGGGCAATCTACCAACGATCCTGACAAGGTTAAGTGTACACCACAGATGTGGTGGAGCTTCACACGTATGGGGTCGTCCACACATAAAGGTTACCTGACATCCTTGCAGACTGGGGAGAAGCGGGAGCCAGTGATGTCTGTAATAAACAAACTTCGATTGTACGACAGTATGATCGAAGGACCACTACAGGTCCGCATCTCCTCTGTAGAGACAATAATTAATGAACTCAAGGAATTAACTACGGACTTGAAAGAGAGGATTGAGGGAAACAATTTCCATACGGCCCCAGTGAAAACCAGACGCCCTCCAGCTAGAGAGAGCAGACAGATCTCACTAACTGAAATGTGGTACTTCCTAACTGACCATGGAGAAGACATGAGACGGTGGGACAGGAAACCTACCCGTGCCCTAGCAGCCCGAGTACAAGATTTGATAGAGAAAGAAAAAGGGAAGTCTGCTAAAGTGAGTGCCGTACCAGTATCCTGCTGGCAGGGATCTGATCCGCTAGAGGGTTCCTCCCGTCAACATTCACATGAGGGAAACGATGACTGACAGGATGAAGACGAATGTTAGAGGGGCCCTGCCTCTAACCAGGTAGAGGCACGGGACAACCGTGTCTATTGGACTGTGTGGATCAGATGACCTGGCACGTCAGACCCACAGAAATATCAGGCTTTGGTTGATACTGGCGCTCAGTGTACGTTAATGCCCTCGGGACATGTGGGACCAGACTATTTCCATTTCTGGGGTGACTGGAGGATCTCAAGAGTTGACCATGGTGGAAGCTGAGGTTAGCTTGACTGGGAAAGACTGGCAGAAACACCCCATTGTGACTGGTCCAGATGCCCCATGTATCCTGGGCATTGACTATCTCAAGAACGGGTACTTCAAGGACCCCAAGGGACATAGATGGGTTTTTGGAATAGCTGCTGTGGAGACCGAGGCGACTAAACAGTTGAACTCGTTGCCCGACCTCTCGGAGAGTCCTTCGACTGTAGGGTTGCTGAAAGTCGAGGAACAGCAAGTGTCAATCCCCACTACAACAGTGCATCGTCGGCAGTACCGGACGAACCGAGACTCTGTGATCCCCATCCATAAGATGATCTGTGAGATGGAGAGCCAAGGGGTGATCAGCAAGACCCATTCACCCTTCAACAGTCCCATCTGGTCTGTGCATAAGTCTAACGGAGAATGGAGACTGACTGTGGACTATCGTGGCCTGAATGAAGCCACCCCACCGCTGAGCGCCGCTGTTCCAGACATGTTGGAGCTCCAGTATGAGTTGGAGTCCAAGACAGCGAAGTGGTATGCCACTATTGACATTGCAAACGCATTCTTCTCCATTCCCTTAGCAGCAGAGTGTAGACCACAGTTCGCTTTCACATGGAGGGGGGTGCAGTATACTTGGAACCGACTGCCCCAGGGGTGGAAACACAGTCCCACCATCTGTCACGGACTGATCCAGGCCACATTAGAGAAGGGTGAGGCTCCAGAACACCTGCAATACATTGATGACATCATCATATGGGGGGACACAGCAGAGGAGGTTTCCGAGAAAGGGAAGAAAATCATCCAGATCCTCCTGGGAACCGGTTTTGCCATAAAGAAGAGTAAAGTTAAGGGACCTGCCCGAGAGATTCAGTTCCTGGGGGTGAAATGGCAACATGGGCGTCGTCAGATTCCGACAGAAGTCATTGATAAGATCACAGCAATGGCCCCACCAACCAACAAGAAGGAAACGCAAGCTTTTCTGGGTGCCATAGGTTTCTGGAGGATGCACATCCCGGAGTACAGTCAAATCGTAAGTCCCCTCTATCTGGTAACTCGGAAAAAGAATGATTTTCAGTGGGACCCTGAACAGCAACAGGCATTCGAACAGATTAAACGAGAGATTGCACACGCTGTAGCCCTTGGGCCAGTCAGGACAGGGACAGATGTGAAAAATGTGCTCTGTTCTGCAACTGAGAATAAAGGTCTCTCCTGGAGCCTCTGGCAAAAGGTACCTGGTGAGACTCGAGGTCGCCCACTTGGGTTCTGGAGCCGAAGCTACAGAGGATCTGAAACCAACTACACCCCAACAGAGAAGGAGATCCTAGCGGCTTATGAAGGAGTACAAACTGCCTCCGAGGTGATTGGCACAGAAGAACAGCTGCTCCTGGCACCTCGACTACCAGTGCTGAACTGGATGTTTAAGGGAAAGGCGCCCACCACACATCATGCCACGGATGCTACATGGAGTAAGTGGATGGCTCTGTTCACGCAACGTGCCTGTATTGGAAATCTGAATCGCCCTGGGATCCTAGAAATCATCACAAACTGGTCGGAAGGTGAGAGTTTTGGTCTAGCAGATGAAGAAGAAGAAAAGCAGGTGGTACGGGCTGAGGAAGCCCCAGAATTCGATAAACTACCAAAAAAGGAAATGCGCTACGCCCTCTTTACTGATGGTTCCTGTCGCCTTGTAGGAATGAAACGTAAATGGAAAGCAGCTGTATGGAGCCCCACCCGACAAGTTTCAGAAGCTACTGAGGGGGAGGGAGAATCAAGCCAATTCGCAGAACTCAAAGCTGTCCAGTTAGCATTGGACATTGCTGAACGGGAGAAGTGGCCAAAGCTTTACATCTACACCGACTCGTGGATGGTGGCCAAAGCTCTGTGGGGATGGTGGCCAATGCTCTGTGGGGATGGTTGGATAGATGGAAGAAGGTCAATTGGGAACGCAGGGGAAAACCCATCTGGGCCGCTGATACGTGGCAAGACATTGCCACCCGGACAGAGAAGTTGATTGTGAGAGTCCGCCACGTAGACGCCCATGTGTGCAAAGGCCGAGCCAATGAGGAGCATCGCAACAATGAACAGGCAGACCGAGTTGCACAAGTCAAGGTGTCCCAGGTGGACCTGGACTGGCAGTACAAAGGAGAGTTGTTCCTAGCACGGTGGGCCCATGATGCCTCAGGTCATCAGGGCAGAGATGCTACCCATAGATGGGCACGAGACCGAGGGGTGGACTTAAACATGGACATTATTTCCCAGATTATTCATGACTGTGAGACCTGCACTGCCATTAAACAGGTTAAGAGACTGAAGCCCCTATGGTATGGTGGACGTTGGAGTAAGTATAGGTATGGAGAGGCCTGGCAAGTTGATTACATCACACTGCCACGAACCCGCCAAGGTAAGTGCTATGTGCTTACCATGGTGGAAGCCACCACTGGATGGCTGGAGACGTATCCGGTGCCTCACGCTACCACCCGAAATACCATCCTGGGTCTTGAAAAGCAAGTCTTGTGGCGACATGGCACCCCAGAGCGCATCGAATCAGATAACGGAACTCATTTCATAAACAGCTTAGTTACCACCTGGGCAGAGGAGCATGGCATCAAGTGGGTGTACCACATCCCATACCATGCAGCAGCCGCAGGGAAAGTTGAACGGCATAATGGACTATTGAAAACCGCCCTGAAAGCGTTGGGTGGAGGGACAGACAAGCACTGGGATCAGCATGTAGCAGAGGTTACATGGTTGGTTAACACCAGAGGCTCCATCAACCGAGCTGGCCCTGACCAATCAGAGTCCCTCCACACCGTGGATGGAGGCAAGGTCCCAGTGATTCACATAAGGAGCATGTTAGGAAAAAAGGTTTGGATTAACCCTGCCTCGGGCAAACGCAAACCCATTCGTGGGATTGTTTTTGCCCAAGGGCCTGGCTGCACCTGGTGGGTGATGCAGGAAGATGGAGAAACTCAGTGCATACCTCAAGGAGACCTTATTCGTGGATAAACTGGCTGCAACTGTATACTTGTATCTGTATGTAACTCTGTATCTGTATCTACCTATTACTGGATGCGTACATAGTTAGGATGATGCATGTATGTAGGAAGTTCAAAGATTTAATCTGATAACGTGTGAAAGCATGGGAGAGAAAATTAGGGGTGGATAATGTTATGGGTTATAAATCTGAGAGAGGAATTTTCCCTTCCCCTGCTTTCCCTGTAAGAGAAACAGAGTTCGAAGGGGGGAAGGGAGTCGATTAGCCTTACAAAGGAACTGGTTGATCTGCTTAATGGGTCTTTAACTACTGGGGTGAGGGGGGAATGTTTGAGACAGAGACGGGGAGGACACGAGAGACGGCAGAGTACTCGGACCAGGACAGGGACGGGGACTGTTTTCAGGCATCTCTAGAGGAAAGTCTGGGAGCCAGTTCTCTTCCCTGGTTTTTCCGTCCTGGTGAGGTCTGACTACCGGCCCTGCACTGCCAGTGTTGTGTGATTCCCGTCAGGGCCGACGAGTCTTTGCTGCTTCTTTTCATCGGAGAGGTCTGTGCTTACTGGGAGAAAAAGGGAGAGCCTTGGAAACACTATCATCTGGGAACAGTGAGTCCTCTTGAGGGGTGAACTTTTTTTTTCCCTCACCCCTTCCCTCCATTGAGGAGAAGGGGTCTCCCCCTATTTCCCTCTCAGTTTCTCCTGCGGGCCGGGACTGCTCCCTCCAGACCCCTCTGCCCACGTGGTGGCTACCGGAGCCCACAATGTCCCCTGCCGACCACGACCAGGTACTGCAGGTCCTGCACCTTCCAGTGATCCCACAGCGCCCCCTGCAGGCCACATCAGGGTGTTGCAGACCCTGCACCTTCCAGTGATCCAACAACATCCCCGGCAGGCCACAATTAGGACTGTGCTAACGGACAGAGGAGTATCCATTTAGACTTGTTGTTGTTATTGTTGTTTCTTGTTACTGTTTTTGCTAACATACATATATCTTTTAATAAAGGGTTGTTATTTCTTCTGTTATTCCACATTTTCCTCGAGTAAAGTCCCTTAATTTGACATTACAATTGCAAAGAGAGAGGAGTTTGGTCTACCTCATAACTCATCCTCTTTAGCAAACAGACCAGTCTCACTACGACTGCGACAGTGGGCTTCAGATCCTCTGTATACCTGAATCCAGAAACCTAGAGGTCGACCTCGAGTCTCCCTGGTCCTTTCTACCAGAGGTTCCAGGAAAGGCCATTCACCCTGCTGCAGTATAAAGCACATTTTTTACATCTTACCGTGTTCAGACTGACCCTAGGGCTACAGCATGAACTATCTTCTACTTGATTTGTTCAAAGGTTTGTTGTTGCCTAGGACCTCATTTGAGATCATTCTTCTTCTGGGTCACTTGACAGAGAGGGTAGACAAATTGGAATGTGCATTCTCCAAAATCCCACGACATCTAAAAAACTTGTGTTTCTTTCTTGTTAATTGGTGGGGACATCACTGTTATCTTATCAATAATGTCCATTGGGATCTGACAACATCCATCTTGCCATTTTATTCCTAAAACATGGATCTCCTGTACAGGTCCCTTTACCTTACTGTGTTTCATGGCAAAAACAGCTTTCAGAAGGATTCAGATTATTTTCTTCTCTTTCTCAAAAACTTCTTCAGCTGTATTGCTTCACATTATGATGTCATCATTGTATTGCAGGTGTTTCAGAACTTCCCCCTGTTCCAACACAGTTTGGATCAGTCCATGGCAGATGTTAGGGCTATGCTTCCACCCCTGGGGCAGTCAATTCCAGGTATACAGGATGCTCCTTCAAGTGAAAGCAAACTGTGGCCTACAGTCTGCTGCCAAAGGGATTGAGAAAAATGCATTAGGGATATCAATTGTGGCACCACTCAGTCGCCTTTGACTCCAGTTCATATTGAAATTCTAACATGTCCTGTATGGTAGCACTCAGTGGTGGTTTGACTACATTCAGACCTTGATAGTCTACTGTTAGTCTCCATTCTCCATTAGACTTTCACACTCACCATACAGAGATGTTAAAGGGTGAGTGGGTCCTGCTGATCACTCCTTGGTTGTCCAGTTGACGAATTAGTTTATGGATGGCAATTATAGACTCTTAGTTGGTGCAATATTGCCACTGGTGCACCATTGTGGTAGCAATTGACACGTGCTGTTTTTCAGCCTTCGGCAACCCTACAACAAAAGGGTCATCTGAGAGACCAGGCTGTGAGGAACTGGATTTTTTAATTGTCTTAAAACAATGCTACTGTGCAAAGAAGGCTCCTGCCAGGAGATTGAAGGTAAAGGCTGAGAGGAGGAGGTCATAGTCCACAAACTCTTAGATTTGTGGAGGCCCAGGGACTAGTCTCTGGGTGTGTTTTGCTTATCTCCTATGAGCCAGGCCATGTCAAAGGAGGTCCTTTGTGCACACACCCACCACCTCCCCGGAGAAGGCCTCACTTTTAGCAGGGGTGCGTCCAAACAACCTCCCTCCCCAAGCCTAAGTGACTCTGCAAAACCAGCAGAAAAAACAGCATAACTGCAAAAACAGCACCCGCTCACACACACAGAGGAGGCACCAGGAGAGTTTCTGAGGGTATATAAACCCAATCAACTTTATGTTTGGAGGGCTTCTTTCCCCCACCACTGCCTTACGGACCAAGACACCAGCAACAACAGTGACAACAGCGACAACAGCAACAACCACCAAGTTCATCAGAAACCTCTGGGTGGTGACTATGAACTCTTACTTTTTCTCTCTCTTTCTTTTCTTTTCCCTTACACATTTTCTTGGGTGATATCTTTATGTTTTTATATTGCCATATTACTAGAGATAATAACAATCAAAACAGTTACATACCTGTTTTCCTTTGCAACCAAATTGTTCTAAAATAAACCATATATATATATATATCTGCAAACACTGTTCATCTAGTATCAATTTACTTCAATTCCCTCCAAGAGATTTATTAGCAAAAACAAAAGTTACTTTTGCCTTGCAGGGCAGGTCGTAACACAGACAAAGTGCTTAATTTCCTCCATCTCCAGGGTAGCTATACTGAAAGCCCACTGATACCCTTTTGGATCCTTGAAATATCCTCTCCTGATATAATCTATGCCAAGGATGCACGGAGCCTCTGGTCCAGTCAAAATACGGTGCTTTTGCCACTCATTCCCAGTCAGGCTAATCTCAGCCTCCAATACAGTCAACTGTTTGGATCCCGCTGTTACTCCAGAAATACAAATGAGTTTTACCCCTGCATAGCTTGATGAGACAACAGGTTGGCAAAGGCATACAGTGCTTTCGGAAAACTCCACAAAAGAGTATGGCGTAATAAACACTTGAAGAAAAGCACCAAGACCAGTGTTTACAAAGCCATAGTGTTGTCTACTCTCTTGTATGGTTCTGAATCATGGGTCATCTACCGTCACCACCTGCGTCTCCTAGAATGCTTCCATCAGCGCTGCCTCCGTACAATCTTAAACATCCACTGGTCAGATTATGTGACCAATACATCTGTTCTTGAGCAAGCAGCAGTCACAAGTGTAGAGGCCATGCTGATGAGAACACAGCTGCGATGGGTAGGGCACGTCTCCAGGATGAAGGACCACCGCCTCCCTAAGATCTTGCTCTATGGTGAACTTGCCACTGGCTGCCGCAAGAGAGGAGCCCCGAAGAAAAGATTCAAGGACTCCCTGAAACAACATCTCAGCCTTGACCATATTGATCACCATAACTGGTCTACTCTGGCCTCAAATCGGGAGGCCTGGAGACACAGCATCTATAACGTTGAGGATGCCTTTGAGAACACATTCAGGATCACACTCGAGGAGAAAAGGCAACACAGGAAGAACCGTGTCTTGCAGAATATACCATCTAAGGAGTCTTTCTGTTGTGCCTTTTGCAACCGGATATGTCTGTCACGTATTGGCCTCATAAGTCACCAACGTGCCTGTAACAAATGTGGATAAAGCCTTCCCAAATCTTCGTCCGCGAAGCCCAGCCATGATGATGACACTGTGCACCAGTGTCTACTAAAACCTGTGGGGCTGCTGTACCTGGTCATCGAATCCACACAGTCCAGTAAACCCAGTTATCCCTCTCCTCCACCTGGCTGGAGGCAGGGTCCCTCTAATACTGATCACAAGATTCCCCACTTACTTCTTGTAGAAATGGACTAGAACTTCTCTCCATAGAGTTAGTAGTATCATCAGACCTTCTTTTCTGCCTGGAAAACCATCCGCTGGAGAATGGAACAGCAAATTTCCTGAAAAACCCCCACATTTGTGGTTGTTTTTCCCTGCATTTCCCGCCTGCACCCGTGTATATAGGGTAGAGGTAGGTTGTCCATCCCACTTCCTCATGCCCTCTCTGTGATCCCACAGGTAAAACCACAGGGTAACCCTGGGGTGTGTACCTTTCTCTTGGTTTTGACCAGGACAGGTGTAATTTTTGGCAGTAGCCAGGAGGAGGCATGGCTAGGACCCAGAGGTTATTCTATACCACCTCACGTCATTGCCAGAGGCGGGGGGAAGGAAGTCTTCTGCGGAGAAGGGATTCTTTCCAGTTGAGGTAGTGCGGCTGCGGTCAGGTTAAGTTGGGACTCTGCAGTGAGCATTTTGCACGTGAATCACTCTCTCTCTTTTTACACTTTTGTTATTAATATTGTTGCTGTTACTGTTCATTTATGTCATTGTTTCCAGTAAATTGTATTTATCTTGGTCTGTGATCTTTACCTTTTGTGCCTACAATTCTCCTCTCCAGCCTACTGCAGGGGAGGGGGAGGGGGGGAGCAGGTGAGTGGCAGCGTGGTTTAGAGACTCTCAAGGGAGCGCTAAATTTGGGTGTACCACTCCTAAACCACAACAACCTTCTATATCGTCTCTCTTGGACAAGAGGATGCCTGTTGGCAATTGTTGAGATATGGGCCTGTACAGGTGGGGAGTACGACATATCCTCTTTGAATTGCTGGAACTCCTAAGTCAGTTTACCTGTCAGTTTATCTGATAGCTTCTCCACAGCTGTGACGAGGGAGGAAGGAATACTCTCTTCATATTCCCAGTCGCAGACAGTGTGAGTTTCGTGGGAAGAACCCCCTTTTTCCCTTTCCCCTTCTCAGTGGGGGGGAAGATCTCATAACTCATCCTCCTTAGCAAAACACTTCAGTCTCATTAACTGAGACACAATTGACGCCCAACTTGGGGTCCCCAAAGAGGGGAGAGGTGGAAAAGGAATAACTGCCTTTGTGTGATTTACACGCATTTTGAACCTGTAGGCACCATGATGCTTGGGGTTGCTGCTTTCCTCTGGCATATAACCATGCCAAAATATCTGTCCCATCTGTCAATGTGTTTCAGCTTGGATATTAAGACTCTCATTGCGATAAGTACCTTTGAGTTTGTGCACTGGGTTTATGACATGGCAAATTCAGCATCTGTGATTTTCATCCGGAATATATCCTCAAGGATGCACTACTGTTCTAGCCTAAGCTGCTTCCTCTGGGAGTTTAAAGATAATGGCACCCATTCCTATGGAGAAACGCAGGGGAGTATATTTGCCCAACCCTTCATCCATTTTCCCTTTGGATCCATTACAATTACCTCTAGGAAGTTTAAATTCTCCTTAGATGTCAGAGATGTTTTACTTTTTGGACTTTTTGTGCAAGTTTGTGCCATTGTGGTATACCTAATATACAAAGTTAGGGACAAGAATTATCGAGAACGTGTCCAGAAGCCTATCCCAGAGGTGGAAAACCTCGAGTGGCATGGGTTCTGGGAGGATATGGGTAAATTCTTAGAAAGTTGTTCAGCTCCTACAACATGAAAGCTCACCCTCGAACAACTCCTAAACCCTATGAAAAGCCATGAGGGAGAGAGGTTGTGACAGACCCATGGAGAGGCAACTGGTGTGTGGGGCTTTGGCCATTGCCTACTGGAAGCCTGATACCATGGTGACTCAGGATATGGCCAAATCTGTAGCAGTCAGTGTGAGAACAAGAAGAGAGAGGCCTGAGGAATGCCTAAGATGACCTTGTGTTGTTTTCTCTAGGTTGTGATTTACTTCCCAGAAACGAACTCAGCTATTCTGTTTGCATTCTTACCATATGTGGGTGTAAAAAGGAGTTACTTGAAACTCCATGTTTTGTGTGTGTGGTGTATCTGTGTGTGATAGGTCGGCCTGTGAGAGTGATGGATGTGTGACTGTCACGGTTTAAAACCCCCAAAAATCCAATTTCCAAGCTCCCCTCCCACAATTTGCTTCAGTGTGAGAGGTTTTTTCCAGACATAACACATCTACTAGCATGGGAAAATTATATTAAAATTTATTACTAACAATAAATACTATAATACATTATATACAACAATTCTAACTATCTCTCCTATGGTAAAACAATATATATATATATACAGATCAAATCCCTCCTTTCCCTCCAAATAAAAGTTCAGAAAGAAAAGAATCACTTTCAAGGCAGCACAATCTTTTCCAAGCAGCAGGTTCACTTCGTCGTAGCTGGAAAATATCTCTCTCTTTCTTCGTTACAAAGCAGGGGTTTCCTCTCACCCCTCGGCCCTTCAACTCCAGTCGAAGGTCTCTCTCCCATGGGCTGCAAAAGCAGGGACAAGTTTGCTTCACCACGGTCATATCATGAAGTGCAAGGCATTTTGTGAAAGTCCCTTCCTCAGGGGATTCAAGTTCCTCCTGAGTCAGAACGTTTAGGTCTTTCAGTTCAGTTTTTGCCCCAAGCGTCCTACCAGAGCTCCTTTGCTCTGTCTCAAACTGCCAGCATGGTGAAGGGGGGGGGAAAGGGAGGTCACCTTCCCCAGCATTCCTTCTGGCTGTCCTGGTCCAGCTCCAGGACCTCTCTGCATTTTGGGACTCCCTCCAAGTGGAAGTCCACCCCCTCCTTCCAAAAGCAGTCTCAAAGGGTTTGGGGAAGTAAAGCTAAGTCTCACTCCAAACAGTCTCTACTGAGCTTGGTTCTCTGTCTCTCTCCGTCGGACAGTTCTGTGTCTCTCAGCTTGGTTCCATGCCATCTTTGCTGCTTCCCTCTTATCTTCTTGGCTTTCAGCCGCAGCTCTCTGTTCAGCGCTGCTCATGCTGCTATTTGAGTTTCTTCAGCTGTCCACTCACAGTGAAGAAACTCCCCCCAGCTTTTTTGGCCATGGCACCCTATTCAGTTTAACACTGTTCTGAGTTTCTGCAGCCCCAGTTGGGGGGTTGGGGGGCCTTGGCCCTCAGCGGGGCTCCCTGGTCTCTCTTTCCTCGTGGTCACAAAACATGGCTGCCTCTCCTCCAACTACGCAATCCCTCTTCTTTTCCGACCTGTTGTGATATGTTTAATTTTGCAGGGGCACTGATTGGGTCAACACCAAGAACACCATCCCCTGGAGTTATCCACTTTCCAACTCCAGGGGAAACCCCTTTTTAACCCACGACACTGACTTGCAACTGTGCTCTGTCTTAATTTGCTTAACTATTCCGAGTTAAATGTGAATGATATAAAACCCCTGAGCCATGAGAGAATAAACTGATTTCTGTCCATCAAGTCAGGAGTACGCAAATTCCATTCCATCATACTGAAATAGAAAATGAAATAAAATATTAGATATTTAGCTATGAAGGTGTGACTTTGCAAAATGTAAAACTGCTTAAAAGTTTCTGCCCAAACTGTGGGCAATTGAGATAAAAAGCTTAGAGAATAGGGAAGGCTTTTTAGCACGTAGAGAGGGGTGTATAACCTGAAACTGTTTGAAGTGATAAAACTTTATGTAACTACTCTATAATGGTAAGAATAGGAGGTAAAACTAAAGTGTCTATTTAGATAAGGTAGACTGCAAAGGAGTGTATGTGTATAACCTGTAACTGTTTGAAGTGATAAAACTTTATGTAACTACTCTATAATAGTAAGAATAAGAGGTAAAACTAAGGGTCTATTTAGATAAGGCAGACTGCAAAAAGAGTGTGTGTGTAGATAACTTTGAACTTGCTACTTTCGAACTGTATAAAAAGTTATGGTATTTCTTGGCTCGGTGGAGTGCACTG
This sequence comes from Chiroxiphia lanceolata, assembly GCF_009829145.1. NCBI lineage: Eukaryota > Metazoa > Chordata > Aves > Passeriformes > Pipridae > Chiroxiphia > Chiroxiphia lanceolata. The sequence continues at coordinate 13,887,098 of NC_045670.1, read as the reverse complement.
GGGAGAACACCTGCCCCTTTGCATTCCCCGGTCGTAATAAAAGTGCTTTTCAGATTATTCAGAAGTTTCTTTGAATCAATACAAATCAAAAGGACAGACCAAGCCAATGGAGGTTGCCCCTATCCAAAAGAAGAAATATAAGACCAAATTGGTTCGCCCAGTTGACGATGATGGGAAGGCAGAGTCTTCACAGGTGGCTAGTCCAGAGCCAGAAATCATCACTGAGTCCTTATCGTATAGCAACCTCCAGAGCTTACAGGCAGACGTTATTCATTGCCCGAATGAGCCCATTCTGGCCTGGATGATCCAAGTTTGGGACTCTACAGGTGATGCCATAAACCTTGATGGTTGCGAAGGAAGGTTCTTGAGGTCTGAATCTAACCCTCCTGCCCCTCCACAAACCCCTTAGACACCGGGCAAAGACATGGAGGTGGGGAGAAATCACCAGGAATGTGGGAGGAAAAAATATGGGAAGGAGAAAGTATATGGTTGGGATCGGCACTGTGTTCCCGCAGCCGGGAGTGGGAGGGAGATGTTGCAGGCGGTGGTTCTGCTGCCCGTAACAAAAACACAAACCAACAGAGTGCCGGTTTATGCGGTGCTTTATTCGGGCCCGGGAACCTGAGGACTAGTGTCCCAAGTCAGGATTCCGAAGACCCTCGTTTTTCATACAGCTTTTATACTCTCACACAAACATGTCTACGTACAATTTCTACTTGAAAGCAGTTACACTTAGTTACAAACACAAACTCATATTTCATACTGATAACAATTGGTAATCATCTACTCTAATCATAAATCTGCTTAAGTTGTCTTACCCCTAGAAACTGTTCAGCAGACCCTTACTATATCTAAGGTAACAAATCATTATATACATGTTTGGCTAAATCCTTTGATTATTGTTCCTACCTCTTCAGTACATTCCATTCTCACGAACAAGGTTGCTAACCTACTACTTTGGAGTGTTGTTCTCTAGGCCTACTCTCCTACTAAGCCTTAGCCATTCTACTACTAAATTTGAATTATTCTGCAACAGTTCTGTGCCAGGTTTTCACGGGCGCGCGGGCTCCGGAGTGCGAGTGCATGGTTTAGGCTGAGAGGATGTTGCAGAGAAACAGTTATTAGATTCCCGCCGCGAGATGAGGAATGCATGCAGGATAAGTCTTACCGTGGAGCTGCTGTGGAATTGCAGCCACGTGAAGGTCGCGTGGTTCCATGGGTGCAGCCATTTTCCCGCGGCCACGTGGCGGGGAAGGATTCATCTCTTCCGGTCCCACAGCGCTGCCGCGGCAGGGGGGGTAGCCGGGGGGGGGCAGTTTTGGCGGCTCTGCCAGGCGGAGGCTCCGCCTCAAGGTGCGAAACTGGGGTCCCCGGGCACAGAGGGAGGACACGAGAGCGCGGCCCGCGCAGGTGCCCCCCCCGGGGATGGCCCAGGGCCGCGGCGGCGGCTGCGCGGGGTTTGCACAAACGCGGCGGTGCCAAAACGGCGTGGCCGCGGTGGGACAGACCATGCACAGGGCTCGCGGCACGTGTGGACGTCCGTGGAGAGCGCACGCTGGAGCGGCAGCTGCGGGGCGGACCTTGCCGGGACAGGACGCAGTGCGAACTGGCAGCGCGGCGTGGAGCGGTGACTTTGTGGAGCCGCGCTGGGGCCGAAGCGGCGGCTCCAACTACCGAGCGCAGCATGGATGCCCCAGGCGCGGCGCGCGCACCCCCCCAGCTCTGCCGTTGGCAGCAGTTTCGGCGGCTCGGGCGGGGGCGGGACTCAGCCTGGAGCGGTGCTGGGTCCCTGCCATGACCGGGCCAAAGCGGCAGCAGTGCTGCGGCTGCAGAGCCCTGGCAGGGGGGAGACAGGCAGCGGGGGGGTGTGTCTTGCCTCGCTGCAGAAGTCCCCCCGCAGCGCCACCCGTGCCGCGCTGGGGAGCGGCGGGCGCAGCAGAGCGAGAAGTAGCCGGAAAGTCGGTCCCACCCCGGTCGGTTATGCGGGCTGACCTGACCCCCCCGCGACGAACCGCTACCGGCGGCTGCCAACAACAGCAACAACTTCAGCAATCCTAGAAATAACTACAGAAAAACTACAGATTCACTTGACACTCACACCTGTTCCTGTCCATTTTCCATCAAAACTGACTGAACCGTTATTAACATGTTTGCTAAGATTGTTTTTAAAGGTAAAGAACAACTACAAGAGATAAATGAACAAAAACCCGAAGACTGTCTGCATTCCAGAAACCAGAGACAACATGGACTGATTTCTCACTGAGGATGCTAGATTTCAAGCTGTGTGAGCAGATTATAATGATAACCTTTCTATTCTAGGCACAAACTGTGATCAGAATTTGAAAATTTGCCTTCAATAGCTATGCTTTACTGCCATTCACATATCACTCATATAACTGAATTTAACCATATAAAAAATATACATATCACCAGACTCACCCACAGAACCAATAATAATAAAAAGAACACACCACACATTAGGAAAAATATTACAGAAAAACAAAAAAGGGGGAGAAGGGAATATGGGTCTCTTCTCTATATGTGTAAACTTACATTAATTCTTCTTCAAAACAGGAACAATCACAAAAAACAATAATTGATGAAACTAAACCAAAAGAAACACAAAATCAGTAACCACTACTAATTAACACATAGTTAAAAAACAGAACAGAATAAACATGCAGAACATGTGAGAATGAAACGTGTGAATAGTGGCTGCTGAATGAATGAAAAAGTGTGTGTGTGTATGAAAATTCAAACATTCGATATCAATTATATCTCAGTTAAAGGCACAATTATACAACAATATCACCTCAACCACATAAATTATTCTCAAATAACAGTAAGTACAATATTGATTCCCTCAGATAAAAGGTCTTACATATTTATAAACCCAGAACAATTGAAGGTTACACAATTAATAAGGTTATGAATATTACATGGTTAAGAATGTTGCACAAGCTAATAAAGTTATGACCAGTTTTTATAAAGGCCTTACCACATAAGGCCCTGATTTGTTTAGTTAGTTAAAATAAGGTTATTTTGTATTAAGAAAAGTTTTAAGAGTTACACTGTTTTATAACTTGTTAATTGTAATAAGAAAAGGGGATATGTGGCAGAAAGGGTTAACACTGTTGATATGGTTTGAAGCTGGCTCCCTGCCAAGTCTCCAAACCTCACCACAAGAAGTCGTCGTGTTCCCCCCCCCCCCCAAAACCTCAGGGAGAAGAGGGAGAAAAACAACCGAGAAAACTCGAAACGAGAGAGAGAGCTAAAGCAATATATATAAATATATTTACACTTATGTTACAATTGAAATATATACAATTTCACAAGGGAAAGGGAAGGGGGAAGGGAAAAAGGATCGAAACCAAAATAATATATATATATATCCCTATTAGTAGCCTGAGATCTAGTAACTAAAGAGTTAGCAAAGAAATATCCCACCACTCTCCTTGGGACAACCGAGAGTTGCTCCGGAACGATCGCCGACAACCTCCGTCTCCCAAGGTCGGCAAGACCTAACCAGGTCTCACTCCCCAACACAGCAGACTCAACAGTAGGGAACCTGCACCTCGAAGCTGCCGGAAGGAAAGAGAGCGAAGGCCTTTCCTCCTTTCTTCTTATAGTCTGGCTTATGTAGAAATCGTAGGGAATACTGGGTAACTCTGGGCCCTTCCTTGGCTACAATTGGTCACCAAGGAAGGCCTAGCCCAAACTACCACAACTGTATAAGAAGAATGTTGCAAGGAACCCTGGGAGATGTAGTCTCCACAGCAAGCCCCCAGAGAGAGTACTCAATGGAGTATGCCCACTGGAAGGACTGACTAAGAACTGTGGGAAATATGTGATGTATGCAAATAGTTGATTTTACAACTGTACATGCATCTGTTTGGTCTGTGAATACAAAAGCTACAAAGAAGAGAGAAAAATGGAAGCCCACGAGAGTAAGTGCAGTACCGGTATCTCATGGACAAGGATCTGACACCCTAGAAGGTTCCTCCTGAATGCATTCACAGGGAAAGAGCTGTGATGTCCCCAACCAAGACCAGTGTTAGAGAGGCCCTGCCTCTAGCCAGGTAGAGGCACAGGAGAACTGTGTCTATTGGACTGTGTGCATACGATGACCTTGCACGTCAGACCCACAAGAATACAAGGCTTTAGCTGACACTGGAGCTCAATGCATGTTAATGCCCTCAGGACATATGGGACTAGAGACTATTTCCATTTCTGGGGTGACAAGAGGATCTCAAGAGTTGACTCTGTTGGAAGTTGAGGTGAACTTGACTGGGAAGGACTGGCAGAAACACCCCACTGTGACTGGTCCAGATGTCCCATGTATCCTAGACATTGACTACCTCAGGAACGGGTATTTCAAAGACCCAAAGGGACATAGATGGGCTTTTGGAATAGCTGCTGTGGAGACAGAGGTGGCTAAGCAGTTGAATTTGTTACCTGGTCTCTTGGAGAACCCTTCTGCTGTGGGATTGTCAAAGGTTGAGGAACAGCGAGTGCCAATTGCCACTACAACTGTGCATCATTGGTAATACTGAACGAATCAAGACTCTGTGATCCCCATCCATAAGATGATCCGTGAGCTGGAGAGTCAAGGGATAGTCAGCAAGACCCACTTGCCCTTCAATACCCCCATTTGGGCTGTGTGTAAGTCTGATGGAGAATGGAAATTGACTATGGACTATTATGACCTGAATGAAGTCACCCCACCTCTGAGTGCTGCCGTGTCAGACATGTTGGAGCTCCAGTACGACCTGGAGTCCAAGGCAGCAAAGTGGTATGCCACTATTGACATTGCCAATGTGTTCTTCTCCATCCCCTTAGCAGCAGAGTGTAGGTCGTAGTTTGCTTTCACCTGGAGGGGTGTGCAGTACATCTGGAACCGATTGCCCCAGGGATGGAGACACAGTCCCACCATCTGCCATGGACTGATCCAGACTACACTAGAGAAGGGTGAGGTTCAAGAACACCTGCAGTACATTGATGATATCATTGTATGGGGGGACACAGCAGAGGGGGCTTCTGAGAGAGAAAATCATTCAGATTCTCCTGGGAGCCGGGTTTGCCATCAAAAAGAGTAAGGGCAAGGGACCTGCCTGAGAGATCCAGTTCCTGGGGGTGAAGTGGTAAGATGGACGTCGTCAGATCCCGACAGAAGTCATCAATAAGATCACAGCAATGGTTCCACTGACCAGCAAGAAGGAAATGCAAGCTTTTCTGGGTGCCATAGATTTCTGGAGGATGCATATCCCTGAATACAGCCAAATCGTAAACCGTCTCTATCTGGTAACCCGCAAGAAGAATGATTTCCAGTGGGGCCCCGAAAAGCAGCAAGCATTTGAACAGATTAAGCAGGAGATTGCCCACGCTTTAGCCCTTGGGCCAGTCAGGACAGGACCAAATGTGAATAACGTACTTCTACTCTGCAACTGGGGATAATGGTCCTTCCTGGAACTTCTGGCAAAAGGTGCCTGGTGAGACCCGAGGCCACCCACTTGGATTCTGGAGCTGAAGCTACAAATGATCTGAAGCCAACTACACCCCAACAGAGAAGGAGATCCTAGCAGCTTATGAAGGAGTACAAGCTACCTCAGAGGTGATTGGCACAGAAGAACAACTCCTCCTAGCACCTCAATTACCAGTACTGAGCTTGATGTTCAAGGGAAAGGCGCCCTCTACGCATCATGCCACTGATGCTACATGGAGTAAGTGGATCGCTCTGATCACGCAGCGCGCCTGTATTGGAAATCTGAATTGCCCTGGGATCCTAGAAATCATCATGAACTGGCCGGAAGGTGAGAATTTTGGTATAGCAGATGAAGAAGAAGGAGAACAGGTGGTACGGGCTGAGGAAGCCCCACCATATAATCAGCTACCAGAAGAAGAAACACGCTATGCCCTTTTTACTGATGGTTCCTGTCGCATTGTAGGGATGAAACATAAATGGAAAGCAGCTGTATGGAACCCCACATGACAAGTTGCAGAAGCTACTGAAGGAGAAGGGGAATCGAGACAATTCGCAGAACTCAAAGCTGTCCAGTTGGTGTTGGACATTGCTGAATGAGAGAAGTGGCCAAAGCTCTACCTCTACACTGACTCATGGATGGTGACCAATACTCTGTGGGGATGGTTGGATAGATGGAAGAAGGCCAATTGGAAACGTAGAGGGAAACCCATCTGGGCCGCTGATATGTGGCAAGACATTGCCACCCAAGTAGAGAAGCTGATTGTGAGAGTCCACCACGTAGATGCCCATGTGCCCAAAAATCGAGCCAATGAGGAACATCGCAACAATGAACAGGCAGACCAAGCTGCACAAGTCAAGGTGTCAGAGGTGGATCTGTACTGGCAACACAAAGGAGAGTTGTTCCTAGCGCGATGGGCACATGATACCTCAGGCCATCAGGGCAGAGTGAATCCAAAAAATCGGTCCGAGAAACTGCTCAGAGACTTTTTTTTATCTTTAAGCAGCAAGGTATTTGTTTATTCAATGTTGGAAACAAGCCAACTCACGCTGGACAAACTTACTCGAAGGCTGCACACAAAATCAGCATTTTTATACAATCTTCAGATGTGATTAAATGCATATTCAAGTGATTACAACATCTATCTATGCATATTAATAATAGGTGGAGTATAGGTGGAGCTCAGGCGGGGTTTGGGGCGGTGCTTCTCTTGGTCCTCAATTTTGGTGGGTCTGGGGGTTTAAACTCATCTTCCTCAGCTTGACCTTCCTTCTCTTCCATTGTTCTTGACCCGCTCACTGAAGCTTGGAAGAAGCCCTGGTTCCAGGCCTATTTCTCCTATTCAAATGTCTACCTGATCCTGTTATATTTCTAATTTATTGCTTCTAGGCCTATTACATGTTCTTGTACTATTCTCTGAAGCTTTGGTCCAGTAAGTAGAACAGAACGAGCACAGATTGTTTTGGATGTTGGTAACTTGTTTGCAGGCCCAAATTTCTTAGTTAACTCTTTTGGGCCTAGCCTCCTCTTTCAAGAGATGCCACCTATAGATGGGCACGAGACTGAGGGGTGGACTTAACCATGGACACTATTTCTCAGATTATCCATGATTATGAGACATGCGCTGCTGTTAAACTTGACTAAAAGACTGAAGCCCCTGTGATATGGTGTACGTTGGAGTAAGTATAGATACAGGGAGGCCTGGCAGGTTGATTACATCACATTGCCACAAACCTGCCAAGGTAAGTGCTATGTGCTCACCATGGTGGAAACCACCACTGGATGGCTGAAGATGCATCCGGTGCCCCATGCCACTGCTCGACATACCATTCTGGGTCTTGAAAAGCAAGTCCTGTGGCGACACAGTACCCCAGAGCGAATTGAGTCAGGTAATGGGACCCATTTCAAGAACAGCTTAGTTACCACCTCGGCGAAGGAGCATGGCACTGAGTGGGTGTATCACATGCCATACCATGCAGCAGTCGCCAGGAAGGTTGAACGGTGTAATGGACCGTTGAAAACCACCCTGAAGGCATTGGGGGGAGGGACTTTCAAGCACTGGGATCAGCATCTAGCAAAGGCTACATGGTTAGTCAACACTAGAGGCTCTGTCAATCGAGCTGGCCCTGCCCAATCAGAGTCCCTTCACACGGTAGATGGGAACAAAGTCCCAGTAATTCACTTGAGAGGTATGTTAGGTAAAACAGTTTGGATTAATCCTGTCTCGAGCCAAGGCAAACCCATTCACGGCATTGTTTTTGCTCAAGGATCAGGTAGCACGTGGTGGGTAATTCCGGGAGATGGAGAAACCCAGTTGTATTAGGGAGGGGTCCGAAACATACTGAAGCTTGAAAACCATGACACCGTTAAAAGCTTAACAAAAACCAATATTTATTACCAAGGTGGCCAACAAAACGAACAAACCCAAAAGGGAGGAAGGAGGAGAGAAATAAGCCCCCAGTACGACCTCTCCAGTTACTCAGTTGTTGCCTATAAAGTTATCTTACCGACCTAGCATACCTATAATTACCCATAGCAGAAACTGCATCCTTGGAGAGTCAGTAAGTTCACAAACTGGCAGGCGTCCCCGCCAAAAGGCAACGTTGTCCTTGATGTGAAGTTAAGTCCCCTCCAAGAAAGCACTATCTACTTTTATGCAATTAACTGAGTGACCACAACCTCCCAGGTGTGACCAGCACTGCCCAACCCGAGGCCCTCAGTCCCACCTCCTTGGTTATATAAGTGCATCTTTTCTGTGCACACGTGGTTTTCCCTGAGCCTGCGTACTGTACTCAGGGGGGTCTTTTCCAAATGAGTCTGGGGACGTCCTTCATCCTCCTCCTCCTCCTCAATCTCTCCTTCAAGCGACCTTGGAGGAGAATTAACCAATCACAGAACACTAATTAAAACAGTTTAAACCAGAAGCTCTCTTCAAGGTCACCTTTCCTGTTTATCAGTGCTTGTTTTCCCATAACTTGACAGGGAAAGAGCAAAGCTTTCACAGGTGGCAGGGTGTGCTGGTTTGAAAGTTAACCAGCAGAGGAAACCAAGCCAACTCAAAGAGAGATTACAAGTCAGAATAACAATTTAATAAAATAATACAATAAGTACGACCACACAGACAAGCAACAGGCAATAACCCACAAAACCCAAATGTACAACCCAGCACCCCGGGGCACAAACGAAGCGGTGCTACCTGGGCCCCCCCTTGAGTCCAAAACAAAGGGAGAGGGGAAAAACCTGCTGGTGGGAGAGCTGCTGCAGTCCAACCAAAAGTGGTAATTGTAGTCCGGCCAGGGGTGGTGAAGAGCTGCAGGTTGAGAGCGATGAGCTGCGGTCCTCCTCTGGATCCCACGAGTGGTCCCAAAGGTTCTGAAACTCCAGGTTTATATACTCTCCAGTTCAGGTGGGAATGTTCAGTCCTCCCCTCAGAGTGGGGAATTCCATAAAAGGGTAAGAGGGTGCTCATTCCATAAAAGGATATGAGGGTGCTCAGGAACATTCCCCCCCCCCACCCCCCCTCGCAGGCCTCTACTAACAACAGTTTCTGGGAAATGGCATGGAGGGCTATAGAATACACAGTTTGGGCTATACCCATTCAGTGATGAATCGGTCCCAGCTGTTCTAACCAGGACATTATCCACCCCTTATTCTATGCCGTCCATGTCATGCCCAAATTAACCCCCTTAAAAACTATGTCTCCTTAAAACTATATACACTTACATATATATATATGTATATATATACAATGAAACATTACAGACCATTCTCACTCAAAATTAGGTCCCCTTGTGGTACACAACGTGTCTCCCCATCTTTTTGCATTACCCACCAGGTGGAACCAGGTCCTTGAGCAAAAACAATCCCTCGGATGGGTTTGCCTTTGCTTGAGGTGGGACTAATCCAAACAGTCTTCCCTAACATTCCTCTCATATGCACCACAGGGACTTTATCTCCATCTACAGTATGTAAAAGTTCTGATTGAGCAGGGCCAGCTCGATTGATGGAGCCTCGGGTGTTGACCAACCAGGTGGCCTTTGCTAAATGCAGCTCCCAGTGTTTGAAAGTCTCCCCACACAGTGCCTTCAGGGTGGTTTTCAGCAGTCCATTGCACCGCTCAACTTTTCCAGCCGCTGGTGCATGGTAGGGGATATGATACACCCACTCAATGCCGTGCTCTTTGGCCCAGGTGTCTACGAGGCCATTCTTGAAATGGGTCCCATTATCAGACTCAATTCTCTCCGGGGTGCCATGTCGCCACAGGACTTGTTTTTCAAGGCCCAGGATGGTATTCCGGGCAGTGGTATGAGGCACAGGGTATGTCTCCAGCCATCCAGTACTTCCTTCTACCATGGTCAGTACATAGTGCTTGCCTTGGCTGGTTTTGGGGAGCGTGATGTAGTCAACTTGCCAGACTTCCCCATACCTGTACTTTGACCACCGTCCACCATACCATAGAGGCTTCACCCTCTTGGCCTGCTTGATGGCAGCACATGTCTCACAGTCATGGATGACCTGTGAGACAATGTCCTTGGTTAAGTCCACCCCTCGGTCACGAGCCCATCTGTATGTTGCATCTCTCCCCTGGTGACCGGAGGCATCATGGGCCCATCGAGCCAGAAATAATTCTCCTTTGTGCTGCCAATCCAGATCTACCTGAGAGACTTTAATCCTGGCAGCTCGGTCCGCCTGCTCGTTGTTACGATGCTCCTCAGTAGCCCGTTTCTTGCCTACATGAGCGTCTACGTGACCGACCTTCACACTCAGCTTCTCTACCCGGCCAGCGATGTCCTGCCACATCTCTGCCGCCCAGATGGGTTTCCCTTGGCGCTGCCAGTTGGCCTTTTTCCATCGTTCCAGCCATCCCCACAGAGCATTGGCCACCATCCATGAGTCAGTGTAGAGATAGAGTCTTGGCCACTTCTCTCGTTCAGCTATATCCAAAGCCAACTGAACGGCTTTAAGCTCTGCAAACTGACTTGACCCACCTTGTCCTTCAGTCGCTTCTGCAACTCGCCGTGTGGGGCTCCATACGGCTGCCTTCCATTTTCGGTTTGTCCCTACCATGCGACAGGAGCCATCCGTGAAGAGCGCATATCGCCTTTCATCTGCTGGTAGCTTATCATATGATGGGGCCTCCTCAGCCCGTGTCACCTGTTCCTCTTCTTCTTCAGAGGATAGTCCGAAACTCTCACCTTCGGGCCAATTGGTGATAATTTCCAGAATCCCAGGGCGATTAGGATTCCCTATCCGGGTTCGCTGCGTGATCAGAGCGATCCACTTACTCCATGTGGCATCGGTGGCGTGATGTGTAGAAGGAACTTTTCCCTTGAACATCCAGCCCAGCACTGGTAGTCGGGGTGCCAGGAGGAGCTGCACTTCGGTGCCGATCACTTCTGAGGCAGCTCGAACTCCTTCATAAGCAGCCAGGATCTCTTTCTCAGTTGGTGTATAGCTGGCTTCAGATCCTTTGTATCCCCGACTCCAGAATCCCAGCGGTCGTCCGCGGGTCTCCCCAGGCACCTTCTGCCAGAGGCTCCAGGAAGGGCCATTCTTCCCGGCTGCAGTGTAGAGCATGTTCTTCACGTCCTGTCCTGTCCTTACTGGCCCAAGGGCTACCGCATGGGCAATCTCCTGTTTAATTTGTTCAAAGGCTTGTTGTTGTTCAGGGTCCCACTGGAAATCATTTTTCTTCCGTGTCACAAGGTAGAGAGGGCTTACAATCTGGCTATACTCGGGGATATGCATCCTCCAAAAGCCCACAGCGCCTAGGAAAGCCTGTGTTTCCTTCTTGCTGGTTGGTGGGGACATGGCTGCTATTTTGTTAATTACCTCCATTGGAATTAGGCGGCGTCCATCTTGCCACTTCACTCCTAGGAACTGAATTTCCTGAGCAGGTCCCTTGACCTTACTCTGTTTAACGGCAAAACCAGCTCTTAGGAGAATCTGGATTATCTTTTCTCCTTTCTCGAAGACTTCGCCCGCTGTGTTCCCCCATACAATGATGTCGTCAATGTACTGTAGATGTTCTGGAGCCTCGCCCTTTTCCAGTGCAGTCTGGATCAGTCCATGGCAAATGCTGGGACTGTGTTTCCACCCCTGAGGCAGTCGATTCCAAGTGTACTGCACACCTCTCCAAGTGAAAGCAAATTGTGGTCTGCACTCCGCTGCCAAAGGAATGGAGAAAAAGGCATTGGCAATGTCAATGGTGGCATACCACTTGGCTGCCTTGGACTCCAGCTCGTACTGGAGCTCCAGCATGTCCGGCACAGCAGCACTCAGGGGTGGTGTGACTTCATTGAGTCCACGGTAATCCACTGTCAGCCTCCACTCTCCGCTGGACTTACGCACTGGCCATATAGGGCTATTAAAGGGTGAGCGAGTCTTGCTGACCACCCCCTGGCTCTCCAAGTCACGGATCATCTTATGTATAGGGGTCACAGAGTCTCGGTCGGTGCGGTATTGCCGACGGTGCACTGTTGCTGTGGCTATCGGTACCAATTGTTCTTCAACCTTCAGCAGTCCCACAGCAGAGGGGTCCTCTGAGAGACCAGGCAAGGTGTTCAACTGTCTGATTTCCTCTGTCTCCACAGTAGCTATGCCAAAAGCCCAGCGAAGTCCTTTTGGGTCTTTGAAATACCCACTCCTCAGGTAATCTATGCCAAGGATGCACGGGGCCTCTGGGCCAGTCACGATGGGGTGTCTGTGCCATTCCTTCCCAGTCAGGCTCACTTCAGCTTCCAGTACAGTCAGCTGTTGGGATCCCCCTGTTACCCCAGAAATAGAGATGGATTCTGCCCCTACGTATCTTGATGGCATTAAAGTGCATTGTGCGCCGGTGTCCACTAAAGCCTTATATCTTTGTGGCTCTGGTGTGCCAGGCCACCGAATCCACACTGTCCAATAGACTCGATTGTCCCTCTCCTCTACCTGGCTAGAGGCAGGGCACCCCTAATCCCGGTCATGGTACTCGTTGTGCTCTTCTTGTGAGTATGACCTGGAGGTCCCTTCAAGAGGATCAGACGTATCATCATTCCTGTACCGTCTGGAGTCTTGCCCACGAGAGACTGGAGCAACATTTACCCTTGAAGAGTTCCTTGTGGCACTTGTTCCTCTTTTCAGTTCACGTACCCGGGCTGCTAAGGAAGAGGTGGGTTTCCCATCCCACTTCCTCATATCTTCTCCGTGCTCACGGAGGTAAAACCATAGATTGCCACGTGGAGTGTGTTCTCTCTCCTTAGCTGGGGGACGCTGGCTCCTAATAGCAGAGACTCTTGTTTGTCCTGGCGTGATATGGAAGATCCCTTCCTTAATTTCTTCTCTTAGCTTCTGGTGTCCCTCTTCAATCTTCTCTTCCAGGCTTCGGACATGTTCGGCCAGTTTGGTTTCCACACATGAGACATGGGCTCGCAGTGGAGCGGTGACAGTGTCTTCATAAATCCTGAGTTTACTGACCAACGCGCCCACCTTGTCCTCTCCTTCCCTCCATTGCAGCGTTGCTAAGTAGCGGGAATACATTTCTGGCCCGAGTCGTGCAAACTTTAACCACATCTGGGATGTGCACTGTACAGCATCTGGACTTTTAGGGAATCTTTCATCCTCTGAAAAGATTATCTCCAGTACAGCTAATTCTCTTAAACACCGGATACCTTGTTCCATCGTGTTCCACTGTCCTTGCTGTACGTGGAGGTCCTCCTTACAAAGGTATCTCTCCCTCACACTGGACAACAGTCGCCGCCAGAGGCTGAGAGTTTCCTGCCTCCTTCCAATCCCCTGGTCAATGACTACATCTCGAGACAGGGATCCCAGCTGTCTGGCTTCACTCCCATCTAGGATTGTATCGTTAGCTGCGGCATCCCAGATTCGGAGCAGCCAGGTCAGAATGGACTCATTCGCCTGTCGTGTGAACTCTCTCCGGAGCTCACGTAGCTCACCCAGGGATAGGGACCGAGTGATTATTTCTGGCTCTGTCTCCTCCGGCGGATGTGAAGGTCCTGCCTCTTCATCATCATTTGCTATACGGACTGATTTAGTCTTTGATTTCCTTTTCTGGACAGGGGCGACTGCTATTGGTTTGGGTTGTTCTTCTGGCTCCTCGATGGTTTGTGTGGACACGGTGCCGGTTGATTCATTTCTTTCTCCCTCTGACTCAGTTGTGGTTTGGGTGGACGTGGTACCTGTGGATCTGCTCCTTCTCTCCTCCCCCTGACAGCACTGTACCATGTCAAGTAGTGTCCGGTAGGCAGTGGCCAGGGCCCAGCAGGTTGCTGTGAGCTGACCATCTCTGGAGCTGCCAGAGCATTTTCCCTACACCAGTCTTATCATGCTAACAGGATCCTGCAGTTGTTCAGGGGTGAATTTCCAGATCATTGGAGGAGAAAACTTCTCCAAATACTGGCCAATGTCCTCCCACTTCCCGTGCCACTCAGCATTATCTGCTCCCAGGGTAGGTGTCCAAACAACCTCCCTAGAAGGCCCTGTTCTGACCTTAAACATGGTGTAGACAGTACAGAGCAGACAAAACAACACTAACAATAACATTATGCTGTCCTTAACATCAAAAGGGAACTCAATATTTCCAAAAACTGTTGTAGCAGGTCTGAAGGGGAAGAAGGAGGTGAGAGGTTGGAAACAACCATTCCCCCCTGTTTCCCCAAAGGGCTGGGTGCGATTTTTAATGAGGCCCCAGAGGTAGCAACCCAAACCAGGACAGGCAAACAGGACTGAATACACATTTACAATGAAACTCATTGCTTCTGATGTTATGATGACATAAATATAGTAAACTAATAAAGCAATTTGGATCCCTCTCCCTGGTTTTAAAGAGAGCATCAAAACAGGTAAATAGTTCCCCATTTGTGGAAATATGAACATGCTCAGATACAACATCCACGTGAATGCATCAAACAACATGGTAATCAGGGAGTTTCTATATCCAAATAGACAAATGCTTAAAATGAAATTGTGATTCTGACTTCTCTCTCTCTGCCCCACGTTGGGCGCCAAAAATTGTGCTGGTTTGAAAGTTAACCAGCAGAGGAAACCAAGCCAACTCAAAGAGAGATTACAAGTCAGAATAACAATTTAATAAAATAATACAATAAGTACGACCACACAGACAAGCAACAGGCAATAACCCACAAAACCCAAATGTACAACCCAGTACCCCGGGGCACAAACGAAGCGGTGCTACCTGGGCCCCCCCTTGAGTCCAAAACAAAGGGAGAGGGGAAAAACCTGCTGGTGGGAGAGCTGCTGCAGTCCAACCAAAAGTGGTAATTGTAGTCCGGTCAGGGGTGGTGAAGAGCTGCAGGTTGAGAGCGATGAGCTGCGGTCCTCCTCTGGATCCCACGAGTGGTCCCAAAGGTTCTGAAACTCCAGGTTTATATACTCTCCAGTTCAGGTGGGAATGTTCAGTCCTCCCCTCAGAGTGGGGAATTCCATAAAAGGGTAAGAGGGTGCTCATTCCATAAAAGGATATGAGGGTGCTCAGGAACATTCCCCCCCCCCACCCCCCCTCGCAGGCCTCTACTAACAACAGTTTCTGGGAAATGGCATGGAGGGCTATAGAATACACAGTTTGGGCTATACCCATTCAGTGATGAATCGGTCCCAGCTGTTCTAACCAGGACACAGGGTAAAACGAGAAGATGCAAAAAAGGAGCTCAAGAGTCAAAGACACATCCTCATGGAGGTACAGTCAATGCTCTAACTTTATTCCAAAAATACACCCATTATCAAGGGTCCTACAGGGTTCACACGCTCTATTCTAACTTTCTATTGGTTACATTCACTTTCACACACTATCTATAACTTTATTGGCTCTACTAGCCAAGGTACATTTCCAGGCCCTCCCATCTTCTGGTTTCTCACACCCTGGATAACATCCTCCTTTCTTGTTTTCCTCTATGCAACTTTCTGATATCTACTGCTCAAGGACACACATCTGCTGCTGGAGAACACAAGTCCCTGCCGTCCGGCACGCAGGCCAGATTGTGCAAGCAGGCCTGAAGCAGTATATGTCCTGCATCATCTAAGATTCTCTCAACAATTCCCCCTTTTAATTTTGCACAATCCAGACCTGATTGATGGTCTTTCGCACCATATCCGTAGGACACTTAAAGATACACAGTACAATTATCAAAATAACGCAAATCACCAGCAAAATAACTATTCCAGATTTTACCAAGTCTCATAGCCGTCCTGATAATCCTAGATTGTTTAACCATTCTTCAAATGGTGACACATTGACAGTAAACTTTTTCATGTTGTCTTTCAATTTTCGGAGATCAGCGTGTATCGAGGTTGAATGATCTGATAAATTCATACAACACATGCCTTCAAAATCTTCACATTCGTGCCCTTGTGCTAAAAGTAAAAAATCTATTGCAGCTCTATTTTGCAAGACAGCGTACCTAATGCTATCAATATCATTTGTTCCATGTGGTTCTTGAAAACTTTTATTTTGCAAATGAAACTTCATTTAACTCAGGGTTATGTGTCTCCCACTCTTTATCCAAAGGTGCTTATGCATATGTGAGGTAATATGGTTTATGCATTTGTGAGCAAAACCAGAATATATCAATAATCATATATTCATACATTCACATGCATACATTCACACAACTTTCATGCGTGATGGCCATCACTTCATGCTCTCACACAAACATACTCTTGAGTTGTATTTTACTGTGTTTTCTGGTTGTGAACTGAGAAATTATCATTCTTGTGTTTTGCTCTCAGATGAGTAAGATCTAATTATGCATTTCTTGTTTTTATGAGAGTATAACTTGGAAAACAGGAAAACATAAACATATTTCTGCCTCACGTTCAATTCAAAACCCAAATACATACAAACATTCTTATAGTTTAAAGATAAATATATACTATTTTTACAGCAAAACACGCACTTCTCTATGCAAATGGGTTTTTGGACTTCAAAGAGAACTTGTCAGTAGTCACTACAAAAACTTCAAAAGCTCCACTTCACCACGTTTAAAACAATTCTGGCTATTTAGGCAAGCAACCTCAAGAAACAGTCAGCAAGACCACCTCATGAACTTATCTTTCCTCACTTCCCCCCTTTTTTTTTTCTTTTTTGTACTGAAATTAAACTGTTAGGTTAGTTGTTGCATGTTGACTTTGAGTTTAGTGTCTTGTGTGAGGACGGGTCTTTATATGCCCTGTGGCATGTTGTATCTCAGGAGTCTGTCTTAACATCATCTTCTTTTTCACTGTTTCTGTCAAATGTTTTTGGAGAGTTGTCAACTAATAGTAAAATACCAATTAATCTCAAGTTATACAAGATGGTTGTTTCAGGGACGAAGTTCCCATCTATCAGCACTTGCATCATCCAATTAAGCACAAATACATTCCCACCGCATGGTCTGTAGTTGGACCATGCCATTGTTGAACAAGTTAAGCAGCATATTCATGAAAAACAAGGAAAACAACATAGAATATCTACAACAAAGGACTAATAGGAAAAGGGTAGACAATAATATCTTTGTAACCATATCCATCTTTAGTGAAGAGACAGGAATAGGTTCTAGCTGTTCCTGCTTCACTGGGTCAGTCAGGGTCACTTGCATGCTATGCCGTGGTTGCAGGTAATCATAATCTCTTTGCAGTCAGCATACAGGGGGCCAGCATCCTACTGTTGAATGTAGACGTAATCTCCAAGTTGGAATAGATGAACAGGAGTGTTTAATCTCACGGGTTCGGATTACAGAATGAATCTGTGGAATTTCTGCAAAATAGAGTCTAGACTATTAAACAATTTTCACAAAAGAATTTAAAATTTCAGAATTTTTGTAACTTGACCGTACAAGAGGAATATAGGTTTTATAGTACAAAGTGGTTGACTGTCAGTTACTAATAAAAGGCTGTAGAGAATCATGTAGGACAAAACAGGTAGTGAAATACAATCAGGCAGAACCCAAGAGCATTAAGAGCATAAAGAAAAATATCCAGGACATGATCAAAATTCACTAAACTAAGGCATGCAGTAAAGGAATGCACAAGTTAGATAAAGCATTCAAACAACAGAAACCATCATGCTATGAAGTTAGCAGGCTATCAAAAGATTGCGGGCATGATGCGAGCTAGGGTCTATGGGGGGAGAAGGGGAGGTGGGTCCAAAAAACATCAACCTTTCATTTACAACTTTGCTAACTAGTCACTGTCTTGCTTTCTAACACAGGGCTCTTTTTCTGTGAGGCTCAACACTTCATGCATTGTTATTTATAATCTTGTGTAGAGTTGTAAATTAAAAGATTTCTTTTATATGTTGCAGCAGTCAGAGAGGAGAGAGAGAGATTTTAAACAATTCTTGCTACTTGCTATAAAACTCCTGGGACAAAGCATATGCAAACAATATCAACTTCCAGGAGAGACAATAGAAATATAATATCAATAACTATAGTATTGTCTGGTAATTTGACAGTATTATTCAAACTATACTAGCAATCCATTCTTTTAAAGTTTTTCCAGTTTGGATATTATGAAGTAAATTCACTGAAGATATCTCTAAAGCCAGTGAGAGATCTTCAAAAGTCGGTTGATATAGAATTTGGAGTTTGTTTTCAAATTCCAGCTAAATTCATAATACAAATTTAATCATATTATGACTTTCTATATTGGAGTCAAAATGTAAGTTTTAATCCTAACTCTGATTCTTGCTTACCAGCAATACAACATAGAACAATAAGTTAAAATACATTGTTGGTATACCAATCTAAGAAGCAAAAACCTTCTTAGCTCTGGTAATATTTATTAGGGCAAGAGACCGGCTACATAAGAAAGAAAAAAAAATAAACCAATGTATTTTGTTCTTTAAGATACATGACCTGCACTGAATGACCAATGCATGACTGTGGTTGTTGTCCTGATTAATAGAAAAAATGAAAAAGCAACTAGAATAGTTTCCTTAATTTACTTTATTCAGTATCATCTTCCCAGCTTCTGGTCAAGCTCACTGGAGCCACAGATTGGCTCCTCTATTCATGAGAATTACTAATGACAGATTGTGAATGAATACATTTTTATTTGTGACTCTTTTCATTAATTTTAATATTATTTCTAACTTTTGTTTTTATTTTTGTTTTTTCTTTAAATCTCTACTGTGGTATGTGACTCAGGTTTCAGTTTGCAGTGTTTCGCTTCTCCTCCCCCTATCCTGTAGGCAGGGAGATTCAAAGCGAGAAGCGAGACAGGAGAGGTTTTTTAGATTTTTTGCCCTCCCTCCCACAAACTGTAAGGTAAAAATATTTCTTTCCCCAATCAGAAGATTGCAAAATTGCAACCTCTATAAAGCAGGAGGGTTCTACACCCCTACCTTTTTCTCTTTTTTTTTTTTTTTTTTTTTTTTTGAGTTTGGTCAGAGGAGGTCTCCTACTCAGTTGCTCGGCAACAAACTATCTCTATTGTGTGAGCCACTAACACCTTATCTCTTTCTCTGCTAAGGCAAAGGCAAAGTTTTGCAAGAGGGCTTTTTATCCTTTTTGTCAAAACCCTACTTTTTTCTTTTTTCTTTTTTTTTTTTTTTGGTGAATACGATATTTTTTCAGAAGGGTTTTATAGGGGTAAAACAGCTAAGAATAAGGCATTTCACTAAGATTTTCGTACAAATACTCATTTCCCGGAAAAATTCCCTAAAACTGTCTGCATACTAACTTGCAGGTAAACGCAAATCTTTGGGTTTAAGTTATCTACAAGTGAGTAGAAGGACTAAAGAGAGAGATTTTGCGTTCTTTTCTCGACCACTTGGTTTTCTCTCTCACTGCAGCCTCTGCTGTTGTTTCCCCTCGCTCTCCCCCCCTACCCTCGCGGGGGGGGGGAAGGGAGAGAGAACCCGCTGAAGTTGTTTAGTGTCCGTTCTCGCTGCTGCAACCCCGAGCTACCTCTCCGCCGCGGCTGCCGGCACCGGCGGCAGTTTGAATAATCTCAAAAGGAAATTCCTATGCTCCTGTGTCATCCGAGACACCTCTCCCGGACCCTCATCCCTGGGTTTTAACAGTTACGAACAAACCCATGGTCGTTTCTCCACACACACGCATGTGATAAATAAATAATTGTGATTCGTGAAACAAATGGGTGATTATATCAAAATAAAACAAACGGATTGTAAAACTTAATTACACCCCCATAAAGAAATAAAACAGACCCTCACAAGGTCAAGAGGCCTAAACCCTCCTTACTATCCTAAGAATAAAATATAGTAGAACTTTAAATCTTTAGGCGCCTGTTTGTCCAAGGATGCATGAATTATGACTGGTTGTAGAGATAACCCTTTAGCTTTAGCTGTAAGAAAACCCATATATTAAATACTTAGTAAAAAGCTGTAGAATGTATATGTATATGATATAATTAATATGCATGAAGTAGTTAAGATAAATACTAAATGTACCCTGTAGTAGGGGTGTGCAGATTTGGGAAACTGGTCCCATTTCTGTCACCCAGCCGGTTGCTTGCTTTTACCATATAATAAACTATTATTCGAAACTTATAGAAACTCGAGACTTTGTTTATCACAATTGGTGACCCCGACATGATGTTCTCTGAGCCCTGCTGGGTTAATTAGTACGCGAAACAGGGGGGCCCCCACTGAATTCAGCGACCTGTTTTGGGTCTAATTTTCCACAGGACTGGAGTAACACGTTATATGGTTATATGGTAAAAGCAAGGATTGCTCCCGGATTCTGCAGCAAAAAGGGCCCATAATTCTCGTGCACGAAGACCCAGGGAAGAACAACGGACTGTGAGTATTCCCTGGTTGGGTGGGTAAGAGTTCGGAGTGGATGAGTGGATGAGACGCAGCTTTGCTGCGAAGCGATTGCGGTAGCCCTTTTAACTGTGTTTCTGTCTCCATGCAAACGGAACAGCCAGTGACCGGGTAAAGTGAGAGAATTGGTGATTGGACCTCTGGGGTCGGTGGAAAAGTCTTAAGGAGAGACCTTTGTGTCAGTGGGGAGAGTTTAGAAGGGATCCCAGAGAGTCGGTGGAGAGATTCTAGAAGGGACCTCGGAAAACTATGGGGCAAGGATTCAGTAAGAATGGCAGCCTCAAGGGAAAAGGGAGCAAGCAAGCATTGCCCAAGCAGGCATTGCTGGATATTACCCCTACCAGTCCTTTGGGGGTAATGATATCAAATTGGGAAGATATTGAGAATATTAGTAAGTTAACCCAAGAAAGACTAAAGAAAAATTTACAACAATATTTAGGCATTAGTCCTGATACACCAGTTGGTCTAATATTGTTGAAAGTCCACTTTATAAATTATGCCTGTAGTGATATTAAAAGAGAACTAAAGAAATTAGATGGATGGGAGCTCAAAGACTTACTGAGAGAAGCCCAAAAAGTATATATAAGCAGACCCCAACAAATTGTTTCAAGAGTCCAGGCAGTAAAATGTTTTTATTGTAAAAGAAAAGGTCATCTAAAAAGAAATTGTCTGAAAAGACAGAGAGACTTGAAACTATTTGAATGAAATAAATTACAGATTAAAAGTGTCAAGAGTTCTATTTTCCAAGAATTACACACTGTAACCAGCTCTTGACAAAACTGAATTGAAACCTCAAGGTGAAAAATATAAATTCATAGTAAAGACTGAATCTAATCGAAAAGATATAACCAAAGTTCCCCAAAATTATAAAGCCAGTAGAACTACAATCAAAGTGATTAGAACAAAGAAAAAATTCACAATACCTCTCAAAAAACAAGTTTAAATTTAGTAGTTTATTTCAAGTACTGGAGAGAACGACTAGACCTTCCCTTTTGCACTACCAACCCACGCAAAACACACTGGGATCAGCCCAGTAACCCGTCCGAGCAGTGCCCCAAACCCTGTGATAAACAGACAGATCTCTGTAGGGAGCGGGTTCACACTGCCAGTGCCCCTGCGCTCACCAACGCCAGACTCCTCCTCAGCCCCGCTACCGGCGGCCTGCCCGTGCTGAGTCATCTACCTTGCCCTGGCACACGAACTGGGGGCACTGCGTGCCATCGCAGAGTCGGCGTCCCCTCCCGACACACACCCCGGAGACACCGCAGAGTGAACTGTCAGTTTCGGTTCTTGGTTGCTGTTTCTCTGTCTTCCCCGAGCGGGAGGAGGGGGGAAGGGGGGAAACTGAAGAGGTGTCCTGCAGGAGCAGGATGAGAGAGTCTATAACTTTAATTTTAGCTACTTGAGAAGAGGAAAGTTATTTCTGTAGTATATTTTGTCCTTTAGAACAACAAACACCAGGTCCTAAAAGTATGTATATGTATGCAGTTGAATGTCTTCACCCATATTTGCAGATAAATTTGGAGAAGGTTTTGAACAGTGATAAAGAGAAAGGAGGAAGAAGAGAGAAAGTGATTGATTTATGCCGTGTTGGAAGCCCTGTTGTAGTGGGTCTGTGGTTGTGTTTGTCAATGTAGTAGGAGAAAGCGTGTGAGTTTTTTTACTGTTAAAAATTTGATTTTAGAGGAGCTGGTATGTGTTCGCAAGTGATAAAATGGATTATTTTGCTTACCTGTGTCTCAAGTTTGGCACTTTTAGAGATCCTCACTCTTTAAACAAACTAACACAAGAAAGGGGGGGCTATAGTGAAATAAGAAGGAAAACCACTGCTTTACTCTCGATATGGGTTAGAAATTAACTATTTATAAAAAGTTCATTTCAGCAGGCAGACCTGGTAACCAAGTAAAAACACCACAACTCGGACTGGAGGCGGTATGGATGAAAAAGATTTTTGTGCGAAAGTGAACAAATACTAATCCCCAAAAAGTGATGCATATACAAAATTGAAGTGCAATTTTGAATAATACTGTCAGAACACTAGATAATACCATGACTATTATATTTGTCTTTTTTATCTTCTGATTTGTAAATATTCTGTCCTGGCAGTTTAACAACCTTTTATACTTCCTGATTACTACAGCTATCCTGGGGAAAGGGGAGCAGAGAGAGAATTTATTAACTCCTTCGTAGCCGGGAGTGGGGGAAAGGGGGGCTAGACCGAATCCTAAGGGGCTGTGCTGAGTCCTAAAAGGCTATAAATAGCCCCAAGATCCCAAATACAAAAAAGCTAAAAGAACAAAAATCAGGAAGCATAATTCTAATAAATACAAGAGCTGTATTTTGAGTATTAATCAAACTTTAGTACCTACTGCTGTAAGTTTTGTATCGATAAGGGGAGCCATGGGTCAAACAGAAAAAGCTCATTTCTTGAAACCTTTAAAATACAAATCAGGAAAGCAATTTGAAATCCACATTGTTATACATGCCAAAATCACCAGTTTGTTTACTGGGAAGACACTTACTAGAGCCATTGAGAGTTGAAATTAAATTTGAACAGAACAAAATAAAATTCAAAGTAAAAAGGAGCAATTGATTGAGATTTTAAATCTTGCCCTAATAGAGACTCAAAGTTCAAGTGGCATCCATGAAGAAGTAACGGATCAAAGTATGAGCTTTGAAAACTCCAAGAAGAGCAAAAATAACATTGTCAATTGAAGTAAAAGTTAAATTAGGGGCACAACCAATAAAGATTAAACAATATCCCCTAAAATAGGGAATCAGGAAAGGATTCAACACAATATAGAAAAGTTTATTAAACATGAGTTATTAAAAAAATATATAAATAAAAATATAATGCTCCCATCTTACCAGTAAAGGAACCTGATGGGAAGTATAAAATAGTGCAAGGTCTTAGAGCAATAAATGAGATGGTTGGGGGCTTGTACCCCATAGTGACAGATCCATGTACACTGCTGACTAAATTGACACCAGAGTTAAAATAGTTTACGGTCCTGGATCTAAAGGATGCTTTCTTCTGCCTGCCCTAGAGCCCTGAAAGTTAATCACTATTCGCTTTTGAATGAGAAAATCCTCTCACGAGAAAGAAAATCCAAAATAATATGTATTGGGTGAACTGTTAACATGCTGAACTGTCTCAGATTGGTTGAGTAATAAGAGCTGTGCAGCAGGTCTCCTACCTCGATTGCAAGGTCACTGCAGGACAACGAACCCCAAAAACAGCAAAGAAAGAAACTGTCTACCGGACTCCTCGGCCACAAGAGAAGATAGAGCTCCAAACATTGCTCGGAGGGACTGAATAATGTCGCTTGTAGATCTACAGCTATGGGCTTCTGGTGGAGCCCCTGTGTGAACTCATAAGAGTGAGTCCAACACACTCACTTGGAGTAAAGAAACTGATAAAGTTTTTCATAAACTAAAACAAAACTGATGAGGGCTCCAGCCCTTGATTTAAATCATTGGCTTTCACCTCAGCGCTTTCTGAAATGCCAAGCCACGCTGATTGACCAAAATAATCAATCCAACTTTTTCTTCAATAAACCACCAAAAATACAGTTGCACATGACTGCTTAGAGACAATAAGAGCAACGTACTCAAGCCGACCAGACGTGAAAGAAGAACTCCTGAAAGATGCTAAAGACTTCTGGTTCACAGAAAAAATTTCGTCTAGAAAAGAGGACGTAAATCTAGATATGCAATAACCATGATAAATGAAGTAATAAAGGCAAGAGTCCTTGTCAATACCTTAACTCGAAAAAACCAGATTATAACACTTCAGTTGCCAGAAAAGTTGCTATTATGCATTGAAAGGTTCACCAAAAAAGAGTGTTACTGGCCTTGAAAGAAGAAATGCCATGAATGATCGGAGGCAAAAAGGGCAGTAAAAGCAGAAGAAAGCAAAATCCAGTATTTGATCCCTGACAGTAAAATTCAAATTCAGTAGTCAAAGACAGAGGCTAGATACTCTAAAGAAGACTGAAAGTTAATCCAGAATTTAAGAGGAAAAATAGAAGAAAAACAAATGAGCCAAGACACCACAGGGTAAGTTAGTAATATCCTCTTCTATTTTATGAACACTTATCATAACAGAACACAAGAAAACACATTAGGAGCAGAAGCTCTGTACAAATATCTAAGCCAAAATATAGTAACACAAAATCTCTATACCACTGTGAGACAGGAGACGCATAGCAAAATTCACCTAAGGCAAATAGAACAATAATTATCCAAGACAGAAATAGCAAATCGATTTTTAGAACTACCCAGAAAAAGGAGGATATAGATATTTGCTTGTTCTCACTGACACTTTTTCAGGTTGACCTGAGGCGTATCCTTGTCAAACTAATGTAGCCAGAAACATGATAAAAGTACTATTAAAAATTATATTGTACATTTATAAAAACAACTTAAAAATGTTAAAGAACTAATCCTCGAAACAAGCTTGTAACCTCGAGAGGCCAATTCATAATGTTGTACCTAGAGATTATATATGTAAGACCTTTTACAGGTGAACCTCTGGAACCACAGTGAAAAATCTATATCAAGTGATGCTAATTACACAAACTGCAATCAAAATTAAAAAAAAAAAAGCAACTTCCTTAAATACATTACACCAAAGTCAAGAAAATGCCAAGATCTGCGCAGACAATATCACCAACAGAAAATTTAAAATAAAATTAAGACGTAAACCAACGAAGAAAAACTTAAAGACATTTTTGAAACTTTTGACTCTATTACTGTATACAATAACTAAGACAAAATATACAAAGTTAATATTATAAAAATCAAAAAGTCACGAATCAATAAGGTAATAATAAAAAGGGGAGGGAATTGTGATAAATAAATAATTGTGATTCGTGAAACAAATGGGTGATTATATCAAAATAAAACAAACGGA
The DNA here is from genome assembly GCF_009829145.1 of Chiroxiphia lanceolata. Classification (NCBI taxonomy): domain Eukaryota; kingdom Metazoa; phylum Chordata; class Aves; order Passeriformes; family Pipridae; genus Chiroxiphia; species Chiroxiphia lanceolata. Next base: position 13,861,921 of record NC_045670.1, on the reverse strand, counting down.
TTGTAAAACTTAATTACACCCCCATAAAGAAATAAAACAGACCCTCACAAGGTCAAGAGGCCTAAACCCTCCTTACTATCCTAAGAATAAAATATAGTAGAACTTTAAATCTTTAGGTGCCTGTTTGTCCAAGGATGCACGAATTATGTCTGGTTGTAGAGATAACCCTTTAGTTTTAGCTGTAAGAAAACCCATATATTAAATACTTAGCAAAAACCTGTAGAATGTATATGTATATGATATAATTAATATGCATGAAGTAGCTAAGATAAATACTAAATGTACCCTGTAGTAGGGCTGTGCAGATTTGGGAAACTGGTCCCATTTCTGTCACCCAGCCGGTTGCTTGCTTTTACCATATAATAAACTATTATTCGAAACTTATAGAAACTTGAGACTTTGTTTATCACACGCACAACCCCTAACACACACACACACACACACACTAGCACGGCATAGTTAGCAACACCGTGAGCCCACAATGACACACCGGACAGACAACAGAGTCAACATGAGAGTTAACAGAAACACGGGAAAGCAGCCTTCTAGCCTACTCCCCTTCTCAAGAAGAAGTGATACTTTTCCGGGGTTGCTCCATCCCTGTTTCCCTGTGGGGCCACTCCTGGTTTTTTCTTGCACCACTATGGCCGGGTTGCTCTCCTGCCGGCTCTCGGGCGCTCCTGCTTTACCCCCGCGGTGCTACCTCGCCCTGCTCTGCTACACCGTGAGGGTTTTCCGACCATAGCGTCTCTCTGGTGTTCGTCTGCACCACGATTCTGCACGGGGTGGCCGCGGTCACGGTTCGAATTCACACGGTTCGGTTGGGGCAGTGTGTGCCAGGCCTCCCCGCACTCCCCTGACTGCACGGTCAAGAAGTTTCGTAGTAGCAGCGAGGGTAATCAAGTCCCAAAGTCTATCTCCCAAACCCTGCCATTCTTCAAAGGCGAAAAGGAGAGGGGGCACTTTAAAGAAACCGTTTTCACAGGTCCAAGCAATAAACTTGTCAGCTAGTTTCATCTCACGTAGCAAGGATAGCTAACAACAGCTTTTTAGCTGCAGCAAACTCCGATTCCATGCTTGCAGCAACTGACAGGGGGAAGGTAGGGATCCTTCCTACCTCGGTTCGCACCAACTGGTCTGCCACCGAAACTCCTCTGTCCAGCTCCAATCAGCCTCTCACGTCTCCGACCGCGTCTCACCGCAAGGAGATCAATTGACTATCCGCATTCTTCTACCTTTTCGCGCTTTTTATCACCTTTCCGGGTGCCAGATAAAACGAGAAGATGCAAAAAAGGAGCTCGAGAGTCAAAGACACATCCTCATGGAGGTACAGTCAATGCTCTAACTTTATTCCAAAAATACACACATTATCAAGGGTCCTACAGGGTTCACACGCTCTATTCTAACTTTCTATTGGTTACATTCACTTTCACACACTGTATCTGTAACTTTATTGGCTCTACTAGCCAAGGCACATTTCCAGCCCCCCCCATCTTCTGGTTTCTCACACCCTGGATAACATCCTCCTTTCTTGTTTTCCTCTATGCAGTTTTCTGATATCTGCTGCTCAAGGACACACATCTGCTGCTGGAGAACACAGGTCCCTGTCATCCGGCACGCAGGTCGGATTGTGCAAGCAGACCTGAAGCAGTATATGTCCTGCATCATCTAAGATTCTCTCAACAGCAGGGCCAAACACAGACCAAAAGTATCAGCATAAATTCACCCTAGTACACCAGTGCATACCTCAAGGGGACCTTATCTTCAGGTGAACTGACCATAACTCTGTGCCTGTGTCTGTATTTGTATCTACATATTTGTGAATGTGGATATAGGTAGAATAATGCATGTACTTATGTAGTTCAAAGGTTTAATTTGATAGAGTGTGGTGGTATGGGAAAGGAAAAAAAGAATTAGGGGTGGACAATGTCATAGGTTTACTTGTTCTAAAAAAACCAAGTGGCAATTTTTTTTCTTTCCCCTGCATCCTTATGAAAGAGAGATGTTGAACAAGGGAGGAGGAGGGTGGTTTCTTTTGGTTGGGGTGATTGACACACACAAAAGAACTAACTAGCAGGCCTGCTGCCAGAAGACTATGGGGGGGAGTTGAGTTGCTTTTTCCCTCTCCTCAGGAAACGACTGGTACTCCACTTTTGCCTGGACAGAGAGAGAGTGTGTGTTGGAGCTGTCCGAGGTTCTCTTTGTTTTTTCAACCTGGTCACCTGGCTGCTTCTGGCCCCGGTTTGCCTCTGCTTTCCTGCACCCTGTTCTACCCCCAACCCAGACCTGCTCAGACTTAATCAGAGAGGCTTGACCCACCTGCAGAGGAACCTTCTGGGGAGGAGGTCGCCCTTTCTCTCCTCCGCTCCCATGTTAGCAGTGGCATGTGTCCATCGATGAAAGAGGGGAAATCCCAGCCACAGCTAGCCACAGACAGTGTGAGTTTTGTGGGAAGAACCCCCTTTTTCCCTTTCCCTTTCTCGGTGGGGGGGAAGATCTCAATTTTTCGGCATCTCCGATGCCAGACCATCGGATCCACACAGTCAAATAGACACGGTTCTCCCGTGCCTCTACCTGGCTAGAGGCAGGGCCCCTCTATCACTGGTCTTGGTTGGGGTCATCACAGCTCTTTCCCTGTCAATGCACACGGGAGTGTATTAGGGAGGGTCCGAGATATACAGACACGTGAAAAACCAGACACTGTAAGAACTCAATAAAGCAAATATTTATTACCAAGAGGTGACCAACAAAACTAACAAACCCAAAAGGGAGGAAGGAAGAGAGAAATAAGCCCCCAGTACGACTTTCTCAGTTACCCAGTTGTTGCCTATAAAGTTATCTTACCGACCTAGCATGCCTATAATTACCCATAGAAGAAGCTGCATCCTTGGAGAGTCAGTAAGTTCACAAAACTGGCAGGCGTCCCTGCCGAAGGCAACGTTGTCCTTGGTGTGAAGTTAACTCCCTCCAAGAAAGCGCTATCTGCTTTTTATACAGTTAATTGAGTGGTCACAACCTCCCAGGTGTGGTCAGTACCGCCCAGCCAGAGGCCCTCAGTCCCACCTCCCAGTTATGTAAGTACATCTCTTCTGCGCACACGTGAGAACTTCGGAAATCCCCTGACGGACGCGCAGTATGTTTTGGGGGTCTTTCTTAACTGAGTCTGGGGGCGAACCTTCCTCATCTTCCTCCTCACTTTCTCCTCCAAGTGCCCTTGGAGGACAACTAGACAATCACAGAATGCCAATTAAAACAGTTTATACAAGAAGCTCTCTTCAAGGACAACTTTCCCGCTTATCAGTGCTTGTTTTCCCATAACTTGGCAGGGAAAGAGCAAAGCTTTCACAGGTGGCAGGGCCAAATACAGACCAAAAGTATCAGCATAAATTCACCCTGAGGCTCCACACTCAAATCAACCAGGTCAAAATGGGCTCATCTTGGTGTTGAGTAATGTCGTTCCACATATCGCGAAGCTGGTCATATGACAGGGATTCGGTAATGATCTCAGACACTGGTTCCTCCACTGGTTGTGAAGGCCCTGGTTCCCCATCCTCGTTAACTGGATGTATTGACTTGGCTTTAGACTTCTTCCTCTGCACTGGGGCCACTGCTGCTGACTGTGACTTCTCTTCTGGCGTAACTCGGAACTGAGCACTTGTGATGTCTTTTGGTTTCTCTACTCCACTATCTGTAGGTGGTGTTGCCCAGTCCATACCATGGTGCGGTACGCATGGTCTAAGGTCCAGCACATTGCTATAAGCTGTCCATCTCTGGAATTTATGGACCCATGTTCTTTCAGGTACTCAGTAACCTTACAGGGGATATGTGTTTGGTCAGGGGAGAGATTCCAAACAGTCGGGGGAGAGTATTCCTTCAGCACCTGACCTATCTCCTCCCATGTTCCCATCCAATCAGAGTGATTTATGTCTAGGGCAGGCTGTTGGGCCGTGGCAGGTTGTTGGGCACGTTCCTGGGTAGGGTCCCTAGTGTCTGGGGTAGGTCTTGGGGCAGTTACCAAAGACAATCTCACCGTCTCTAAATGCTGAGTAGGCCACACTGAACAAACACAGCAAAAACATCATCAAGAATAGAATATCTTCAACATCCAGGGGAAAAATCAACCCTTCAGAAGCTACTGTGGTAGGACCATATGAGAAGTGGGTGAAGGGTTGGGAAAAAGCATTTGCCTGCATTTGATGCCTTAAGCCCTTAATGTCTTTTTATTTTTCTAATATTGGTAAACCTTATAAGTTTTATAAGTATATTTTAAAAACAGTAACCCTCCCTTGTCCCTTGTCCCTTTCCCTTTCCCTGTAACACCCTTGTTTACACAAGGTGTACACCCTTCTATGCTCCCTATATCACTCCTACCCCCAAATCCAGTAGAAATGTTTAGTCTTCTGTCAAGGCAAGGCCTAGATTGTTGGCAGAACAGCATATCAGGGCCTGAACAACAAAATGAAGTCAAGAATTAGGTAACTATGCACCCTTTGTGCTCTGAAGAAGATGAAGATGGGATGAACAGAGGGTCCCAAAATACACCCCAGACCCATTTTCAGGGGGTGGACCCAGGGCGGTCCAGAGTAAAGGCCACAGGGTGGACACATTTGGGATTGGATGGATGGTATTATAAAATGTAACATCTCAGGCACGGCCCACACGCGTCTTGTAACATCTTTTGCCTTGGCATAATAAACCCTTTCTTATCTCACCCTTAATTAACTGCTCCAGGAGATTTTTTTCAGCACCTAAATCCCACGGCAACACATTCCTCTCCCAAAAGAGGTCCCACTATCAGTAAAACCCCCAAAATAGTAACCTGGGTTGTGGTAGTAATGCATCCATTTACATATATTCCAAAAGAGAAGTACAGGGTCAGAATTTTTCAGCCACTGGTACCAATTTATGAACTTAATAGCAGCCACAGCTATTGCAGTCATGGTGTCCATCTTTAAGAAGTGATCCATAAATGGAAAGACCATATACACCGCCAAATGCCAAAAGAAGTTGGACCACATGATGGCTAATGGTGTCTATGCAATACACAGGTAATTAAGCAACAGGGTTTATTCCTTTTCCACCTTTCCTCTAGTCAAGCCCCACAATTTGGGCACCAATTAAATGTCTTAGTTTAACAAGATTACATCTTAGAAATTAAGAAACTTCATGTGGAAGTGAGGAAAAGGAAAAGAACAGCTTTTTATTAACAAAATCTGAATAAACAACAAATGGTGCAATCAAAAACTTTCAGAAGAAACAAAACAAAGTCCCAATTCCCCAGGTGGTGGGGGGGAAGAAACCTATGACAACCCAGGGTGGTGGGGGGCATGGGGAAAGGAGGGGGAAGGCATGACTGTCCCGGCAGTTCAACAGCTGCTCGTAACCATGTGCACCCGCAGTAGCCAGCAACCGATGACTTTACAGCTTTACAGTTCTTTATCCCACAGGCAGTCCCGAAAGCAGAATACCTGCTTCTGAGATGGGTCGGTCTCCCTCTCTCAATCGTCCTCCATGAGGTGTCCCGTGGGGAAAAAAAAACTTCCTCTCAGGAAAAGAAGAGGCGGTTGAAACTGGGCTCCCCGCTCTGTCCAGTCTACCGACCAAAGCCAAAAATCCCCGAACAAAAGACTCCCCAGTCGTCTCTGTGGCAGCCACTCCCCCTCCCCCCCGCTCCCGCACTACCCAGTGCATGCAGTTTTACTCCGTCCCCCCCCATCCTGGAAGAAACAGATGGGGGGGGCGGACATTGGGAAAAAAATCCAACATCTTTTTTCAAACCTATGACAGAGGGAGACACGGACACTTAGCATAGAATTACCAAGGGAATTTATTCTTTCATATTAGCTATACACATAGAAGAGCCCCAGCCATCTATGTACCCCAATACAGAGGAAAGTAACTGTTGAGAGGAATAGGTTAAAAGTGGAAGACTGGTGAGGAGGATTGTAAACACATCCAAATCACCTTGCAGCTGGGAATGCCAAAGTCTGGAGAGTAGCAATGTAGAAAAACACATATATTATGCCTACTGCTGTTTACTCTCTGTGTGTTTTGAGAAGTAAAATATCTGTGTAAAGATAAGGTAGGTGCTTGGTAGACTTGGAGGTGCCCTGACATGCTTGAACTCCCTGCCTTGGTACAGAGATCAAACCACAGTAGAGATCACAGCATGGTGGTAAACTATGCATGCTTGAACCCTTGATAAACCAGTGTAAACAGCAGGCTGGTGATCTTCTAGTGAAATAGAAAATGAAATAAAATTTAGCTATTTAACTATGTAAGTGTGACTTTGCAAAATGTAAAACTGCTTAAAAGTTTCTGCCCAAACTGTGGGCAATTAAGATAACAATAGGTTAGAGAATAAGGAAGGTTTTTTAGCGCGTAGTGAGGGGTGGGGAACCCGAAACTGTTTGAAATGATAAAACTTTATGTAACTACTCTACAATGGTAAGAATAGGAGGTAAAAACTAAGTGTCTATTTAGATAAGGCAGACTGCAAAAACAGTGTGTGCATAGATAATTTTAAACTTGCTACTTTCGAACTGTATAAAAAGCTATGGTATTTCTTGGCTCACTGGGGAAAACACCTGCCCTTTTGCATTCCCCAGTCGTAATAAAAGTGCTTTTCAGATTGTTCAAAGGTTTCTTTGAATCAATTTGGCACCCCAGATGGGACTGATCTCTACTCGCCGGTGAGGACCCTCCGGAACTGGGGACCCTCTGCGCGCCCCGGGACGTTACTCCGGTGAGGCTCCTCGGGCTCCGCTGGATCACCACGAGAGTAGATGAAGACCCTGTGCACAGGTATACAAATTTTAAAGCACTCTTTTATTTTTCCCTAGGGTTTTGGGAAGGAAACCGTAAGTCGTACGCTGGTTTTTAGGGCTCTAAGCTTGCTAGCAGCTAACAAGAGCAACACCCTTTTAATAGTAGGTTCGAGTCCTACCGGGAGGATGCATAGACTTTGATTGTGAGTTAAAGTCTCACCAAAGCTATACCAAATTCCTCGGGCTAAGAGGAATTTTGGGCAGAGGGTTGCATCCTTCTGACTATGGGTTAACAGTCCCATTAGAGGGTGGCATAGGTTTTTGACTGTGAGTTAAAATCTCACCGAAGGTATACCAAATTCCTCAGTCTAAGAGAATTTGGAAAGAGGTACAAATGTTTTTGGATTTACCATTGTGGCTAGATTTGGGACTTGGTTTTGGAATTGCGATTATTATAAGTTTGGTAATATATTATATCTGGGTTTGTTTTAAACCATCTGTCTGTGTTCCATGTGTTTGTTGAATTGTATTGTTTGCTTTTGTCTGTGAGTATTGTCTCTTATGTCATAAAATTACTGTTGTATGTTAAGTAAGCAAATATTGGGAAATTATATTTGTTTTCATATATGTTACTGGTTTTCTCCTAACCATGGCAAAAGGACTACCTTCGTGTGTTTACGGGAGATAGTGGTTTTGTGGTTTTATGGTTTTAGGCAGAACCTTAACACCCATTGTTTGCAGGAATTGAGCCAGGAAGTTTGCAGATGCCACAAACTCCAGGGTTGACAACCTCTGAAAGTGCAGACCCATATCTTTGTTCAATTTGTAAAATTGTTCACCTCATACTTGTAAACTGTGTTAAATGTTGGCAATTTTGGCGTGTTAGGGGCAAGAGTGGCATTAGGAGATCTTAACACTGGAGTGGTTAAGTTTAGATACGGTTTTATACAGTATCTAAGAGAGAGTAACAAAATCTGCAGGTAAAATAAGGTGAAAAGGAATAAAAGGTGGTTCTTTTCTCATTAATACTTGGACTGTGAGATTGTTACCTTGTATCAATAAGTGTGGAGCGTGGATATTTTGTGAACACCTAAGAAAGGAGTTTCTTATTGCCAGACTGAGGATTGCTACCAGACAGGAGATACTTGAACAAGCTAACAGGACTGACTCAGAGCTTTCTTGCCTCAAAGCTGGTGTGGTGTGTGTATGGTGTGTGTTGAAAGTGTATAACTGAAAATTTGCAGATAACCACGAGTTTGCATCTGTGCAAAGGGCACGACGAGAAACAGGCCAAAGCAAAAGCTAAAAATGGGAAACCAGCAAGGAAAACAAGAGGTTGATAAAAGCCCATTAGGATGTGTTTTAGCACACTGGAAAGAAATTGGGGAATCCCAGGGTGGGATTACTAACAAGAAAACTCTAATCAAATATTGTTCAGAATGGTGGTCCCTCTATAAACTAGAGGAAGGAGCAAAGTGGCCAAAGCACAGATCATTAGACTATAATATTTTACTGCAGTTAATGTTGTTTTTGCAGAGGCATGGAAGATGGAACGAGGTGGTCTATGCTGACATGTTCTTTTCCTTGAGGGAACACCCAGAATGGCAGAGGGAGTGTGGCATTAATTTAGCCCCACAAGACCCGTTTGTTCTAACATTAGAGAAAGAGAATTTAAAACAAGGTATAGGAGAGCTCAAAAGGTGTTGTTCAGCTTGTTCAATAGGACAGAGATGTTTGAAATATACCAACAGGGAATTGGAAAGTGGAATTGAGGATTATGTAAGTCCCTTTGGAGAAAGGGCAAATGAAATAGCCGAAGGAGGGGTTTCTGCTCCCCCCTCAGGACCGAACAGTGAATTGTCTGCATCTTCAAGACAGCAGGGGAGGGAAAGGGATGGAGAAAGGGGAAGAAGGGTAATTTCCTACTCCCCATCCTAATCTCCCCTGAGCAGGAGGACACACAGTAAAACGAGAGTAAAATCTGTCTCCCCACACACAGAGGCCAGGCAGACTATACAAGCCCCTTTAAGAGAGGTTGCAGGACCACAGGGGCCTATAAAACTTAAAGTTAACCTCTATGGGAGATTTAGAAAATTGGAAGCATATTGCTCATAAACATAGAGATGATCTAGTTGGGGTAGCAAAGAAATTTAAAGCATATGTTAAGGTTTTGGATCCAGACTGGGAAGAAGTGGACTTGATGTCGGATGCTTTGACAGAAACTGAAAAAGAGTTAGTTTTAAAAGCAGCAAGGACATATGCACAAACCAAGTTAGCAACTGGAGATGATTTGAATTTATATTTCCCACGGGATAAACCACGTTGGGACTATAACGACCCTGACCATTATCAAATTCTCCAGAGATACTGGGGTTGGGTGGCTCGCGGAATAGAAAATGCAGTTCCCAAAGCTGTGAACTGGGGTTCTCTTTATGCAGTAAAACAAAACATTGGAGAAACCCCTACTGAATTTATATATTGATTAAAGGAAGCAATGCAAACTTACACCACCTCAGACCCATCAGAGGACCAGGGTCAACAGCAGTTAATTTCACTGGTTTTGGGTCAATCTTCAGATGACATTAGGTGCAAACTACAAAAATTAAAAGCTGAAGATCAGAGAAATATTGAAAAATTAATTGAAGAAGCGTGGCGGGTATACAGGAACCGGGAAGGGGTAGAAAGACAGAAATTAGGTAAAACTATCACAAAGGCAACCATCGCTGCCCTGGATAAAAGAGACCATCGCTCTAGGAGACCTGGATGGCACCCTGGAAGTAGTGACCATCAGAAGTTGAGACCAAACTAATGTGCAATTTGTAAAGAAGAAGGACATTGGAAAAAAGAACGCCCTCAAAGGAAGCAAAAACCTATTTTAATGGTAGAATTGGACCAGGATTAATGGGGATCGAGGGGTTTGCCCCCAGGGATCCCTTGGTTATAATGGAACTGGGGAAAAATAAACATAAAATAGAATTTTTAGTAGATACTGGAGCAACATTCTCTGTGTTAAATCAGGAATTAAGCATTATGGACGATGTATCTTTGAATGTGATAGGAGCCACTGGTCAAGTTGAAAAAGTATCTTTTATGAAACCACTAAGTTTTAAATTAGGTAAGACTTTAGGTATACATAAATTCCTTTATATGCCTCATGCACCTAAATCACTTTTGGGAAGGGATCTATTAGAAAAATTGAATGCAGAAATTAGGTTCAACAATGGAGAGATGCAAATTAAAGCAAAAGAAAATGAATTAATCGAAATTTTAAGTCTTCCTCTAATCCAACCACAGATATCGGCAGAAGTACCACCAGTAATCTCTGACCAAATCTACCCTGGGGTTTGGGTTGACGGGACCCCAGGAAGGACCAGACACGCTCAACCTGTAACAGTAAGATTAAAACCTGGGACACGGTCGGTAAGAATTAAACAATATCCTCTCAAACTAGAAGATAGAAAAGGAATTAAAGAAATAATTGACAATTTTATCAAATTTGGTTTACTAATTGAATGTAAACCAGAATTTAATACACCTATTTTACCAGTCTGTAAACCAGATGGCAAGAGCTAGTTCAAGACCTAAGGGCTATTAATAAAATTGTTAAAGAGCTCCACCCAGTGGTAGCTAACCCATATACACTTCTAACTAAACTAAAAAAAGAATATGTCTGGTTTTCTGTTTTAGATTTAAAAGATGCCTTTTTCTGCTTGCCTTTGGACCGTAAAAGTCAAAAATTTTTTGCCTTTGAATGGGAAAACCCGGATACAGGAAGACGATCACAGCTCACATGGACTGTTCTTCCACAAGGATATAAAAACAGTCCAACCATTTTTGGAGACTAGCTTGCCAAAGATCTTGAAGAATGGGCTGCACCTTCAGGCAGCGGAGTCCTTTTGCAGTATGTAGACGATTTATTAATTGTAATCAAGACACAGGAAAAATGTAAAAGCTGGACTGTGAGCTTATTAAACTTTCTGGGGCTGAAAGGATATAAAGTATCTAAAAACAAAGCCCAGATTGTCAAGAAAGAAGTTACTTATCTAGGATATGAAATCTCAGGAGGACAACATCGACTTGGGCCAGAAAGAAAAGAAACCATCTGTAAAATACCTTTGCCCCAAACTCCAAAAGAGTTTCGCACATTTTTGGGAATGACTGGTTGGTGTAGGCTTTGGATCTACAAATATGGACTGATAGTCAAACCTCTATACCAGATTCTACAGGATGGGGATCAACAATTAACATGGACTGGAGAAGCTAAGCAAGCCTTCCATCGGCTTAAGAAGGAACTAATGCAGGCACCTGCACTGGGCCTCCCAGATGTAACGAAACCTTTTTTGCTCTTTTCGCATGAAAGGCAGGGAATTGCACTGGAGGTCCTGGTCCAGCAGGTCGGACAATATCGTCGAGCAGTGGCATACTTCTCTAAACAGTTAGATGAAGTGAGCAAAGGATGGCCAGGATGTCTGAGGACCGTAGTTGCAGTAGTACTGAACATACAAGAAGCCCGAAAGTTCACAATGGGACAGAAAATGACTGTTCTAGTGTCACACGTGGTTTCAGCAGTGCTTGAACAGAAAGGCAGTCACTGGCTTTCGCCCTCCAGGTTTCTCAAATACCAGGCTACTCTAGTAAAACATCATGGCTAGGCTTTGCGAACAAAGATGTGCCCTGCCCATGGCAGCTGCGTTCTCAGTAACATGGCCTCAATACTAGTGACAGTTGCTTGCTCTAGCACAGATGTATTGGTCACATAATCTGACCAGCGGATGTTAAGGATTGTACGGAGGCAGCGTTGATGGAAGCGTTCTAGGAGACACAGGTGGTGGCGGTAGATGACCCATGATTCGGAGCCGTATAGGAGAGTAGACAACACTATGGTTTTGTAAACACTGATCTTGGTGCTTTTCTTCAAGTGTTTATTACGCCATACTCTTTTGTGGAGTTTTCCAAAAGCATTATATGCCTTAGCTAACCTGTTGTCTATCTCTCCGTCGATCTTACCATCTGAGGAGATGAGGCTACCAAGGTAATTAAACTGTTGGACTGATTTGAGCTCTGATTGGCCAATGGTGATGTGGGGATGATGGGGGACTTCCTGAGGTGCAGGTTGATGGAGGACCTCTGTCTTCTTTAAGCTGACTTCCAGCTCAAAGAGCTCAGCAGCATCTGCAAAGCAGGATGTTAAACGCTGCAGGGTTGCTTCTGTATGGGCAACAAGGGCGGCGTCATCAGCATAAAGCAGCTCCCGGACAAGATGGTTTAAGGTCCTGGTGTGGGCCTTCAGTCGCCTTAGATTGAATAGACTTCCATCAGTACGGTATCGAATGTAGATACCGTCCTGATCATCGAGGTCTGCTGTGGCCCTTTGGAGCATCATGCTAAAGAAGACAGTGAATAGGGTAGGAGCGAGAACGCAACCTTGTTTCACACCATTCTTAATTAGAAAGGGCTCAGAAAGTGTGTTGCCATATCTGACTTGGCCGTGCTGATCCTCATGGAGTGAGATGATCATTTTAGGGAACTTGGGGGGACAACCTAAACGTTCCAAGATCTGCCAGAGACCTTTTCTGCTCACAGTATCAAAAGCCTTGGTGAGGTCGACAAAGGTTACATAGAGACCTTTGTTCTGTTCCCTACACTTCTCTTGCAGTTGTCTGAGGACAAATACCATGTCTGTGGTGCTCCTGTTGGCTCTGAAACCACACTGACTTTCAGGTAGAATTCCTTCTGCTATAGTGGGTATTAGTCTGTTCAAGAGTATTCTTGCCAGGATTTTGCCAGCAATGGAGAGCAGAGTAATACCACGATAGTTTGAGCAATCTGATTTAATACCTTTCTTCTTATACAAAGTGATGATGACAGCATCACGAAGGTCTGATGGTAGTGAAATTTGGTGTGGAGTGCAAGGCCCCCATGTTTCCAGACTTCAGGTGGAATTCCATCAACCCCAGTTGCCTTGCCGATTTTTACCTGCAGTATGGCCTTGAGGGTTTCTCCTAAAGTGGGGGCAGTATCCAATTCATACTTTACTGGTTGTTGTGTGATGGACTGAATTGCTGCGCCTCCTTACCCAAAAGGTTCCTGCAGACGATAAGATCATTATCCTTGGTGATTTCAACGCCAGAGTAGGCAAGAATTTTGAAGCCTGGAAAGGAGTATTAGGCAAGCATGGTGTTTGAAACTGCAATGATAATGGTCGACTTCTGCTAGAATTCTGTGCAGAGCAACAACTCACCATCACTAATACTATCTTTCAGCAGAAAGATAGTCTGAAGACAACCTGGATGCACCCCCATTCTAAGCATTGGCACCTCATTGATTATGTCTTGGTGCGACAGAGAGATGCCCGCGATGTCCTCCATACCCGTGTGATGCCCAGCGCAGAATGCCAAACAGACCATCAGCTTGTGCGCTGTAAACTCAATTTTAAGCTCAAATTCAAACCAAAGAGGGGCAGCATCCCAAGGAGAAGACTCCAAGTTAACAATCTCCAATCAGTCACAGTAAGAGACAGTTTCCAGGCAAACCTTCAAACTAGGCTCGAAAACATTCCCACAGTTTCTGCAGATTCCTCTCCTGAAACAATCTGGTGTGACATGAACAGCACAGAAAACAGACCATTGTATACAGTGACAACCATTAGGTCTCAGGATGTTACAAGTTCTACAGCTTTCCATCGTCTTCTTTTCCCCTTAGTGACACGGTTGCTCCAACCCAGGAGGCAAAACCAAGCACAATTGCAGACACTCTGCACACGCCATCACATATGTCCTTCACTTCTTGAAGCCAGGGCTTAGCTTTAGCTTTTACCTTTAACACTGCTGCAAGAAGAACTTGGCAGCACACAGTTCAGGAGAGTTTGTTTCCAAATTTTGGCTAAATCCATAATACAAATGTAATCATACTATAACCTTTTATGCGGAGAAAAATGCAAGTTGTGATTTCAACTCTGATTCTTGCTTGCTAGCAATATAATACCACATACAAAAAGAATAAGTGGAAACACCTTGTTGGTGACAGAGATTTCCTTAACTCTGGAACAGTAGATTCAGGGATCTATTAGGGCAAGAGGCCTGCTATACAAGAAAGAAAAAACCAATGCATTTTGTTCTTTAAGATGCATGGTCTGCATTGAATGGTTAATGCATGGCCGTAGTTATTGTTCTGATTAATACAAAGATGACAAAAGCAAATAGAACAGCTTCTCTAATTTACTGTATTTTGCATCATCTGCTCAGTCTCGGGTTAGGCTCACCGGAGTCACAGATTGGCTCCTCTTATTCATGACAATTACTAATGAAAGATTGAGAATGAACATTTTTGATTTGTGATATAACCAAATGAATAAGGATTATTTGAAGGCATAGGAGAGGTATTGTTAGTCATACCAATTCGTACAATACCAGGTGCATCCCAGGGCTTTTCAATACAGACCATACATTTCTTGCACTTGGGATCAAATGAAAGATTTTGTGTCGTTTTCTCTCTTTTTCCAAAATTATAATTACTACTAGCTCAGCAGGAAACTAAAAATATAACCACAAAATTTAAAATATAACTACAAAGGTCTTTCTCTTCAGAACACTGTAGAAATGTTGCCCACTACTCCAAGAAGGAAGGAAAAGTTAATTACATAAAAGTTAATTTACTTACTTTTCAATATATTTAGCACGTTTAAGTCTATGACAGTGGAAAAATATTGTTCGATTATTCTTTTTAATACTCAGCTTTAAGCTACATGTGCAGTTCAGAAGGATGGAGAAGGCCAGATTCCAGCTTGCACCTCGTTCCTGTGATCTACATGATCTGCTCGTATTTGCAGTTCTTTTACCGATGACATTCTGGTAAGAGAACAAGATTCACAACATAAGCAGCACAAAGGAAAACAAATAACTAGTTGTAAGACCATGTAACTCCATAATTGTGGAACAACAGCACAGAACAGGTAAAAACCACACGTTATATTAAAATCCTAAATCATTCACAGTTTTTAAATAATTCACCGAATGTAAAGCTAACTAAATCTAGCTTTGTGATCATTATATTGGGAGGTAAACTAGAAAAATTTTTACTACATTCAACCTGACTCCAGTAACTCAGTTTTGTTGCAATCTCTACTGATTTTCTGACAGACTATCCTGTAGTCTCCAGAGACTTCTGCTTTATAAATCAAATGGGCATAAAAAGTTCTAATTCACGCATCAATGGTTTTTGAAAAGTGTAATTTAGTAATCTGCCCTTTTATCGGTATAAATGAAACACACACATTTGGCATCTTGTTAGGTTATTTTAAAAATAATCTGAAATTCATGTAGTGTAACTGTTGACATAACATCAGTGCAAAGAGAGATAAGTCAAACTCCACAGTATAGTGTGTGCCTGAGTAGTGTTTTTAATAAAAGCAACTAGGTTGTATGCTATATCAGCAGTTATAAAACGTTTAAAAATGTATAATATGTTTCATTTGATCAAACTGCTCTGTACATACTGTACGAATCCACAACAGAAGATACATATGAAAATCCAAAAAAATGTACTTGCTGCTATGTTATAAATAGAATATTAACAATTGCTTAAACAGTACATGAAATGCAGCTCAAAGTTGCAACTCTGTCACAAACACAGAAGAAAAGAAAAAAAAATTAATTCACTAAACTTGACCAAGGAAAAGAAATAATATCAGACAGGAATGTAAACTAAACATCCAAATGTTAAAATCAGCTGAGTAAACCTTTTTAAACACAATTCTAAAGATGTGATTTCCACTGTCACAATCACTTCTCAGTTTATAACAGGAAGATAGAAAGATGATTTATCTAAGAATTAAGGAAAGCCTGCTGGCTTTCCATTTTTCTTATTTGCAAAGTTGTAGTTGTTGTAAGTTCAGTTCTACTCTCTCCCTAGTTCTGAGAAACTGCTGGAGGTGGCTTACGTCTCACTCAGTTGCTAAGCAACAAATTATTGTGTGAACCTTATTTCTCCTCCTGCTAAGGCTGAATGCGATACTTTGGCAGAAGGTCTTTACAGGGGTAAGATGTAACTAAAAATAAGGTAATTCACTAAAGCTTTTATATAAAGATTCATTCTCTGGGATTGCATGCTAACTTCTAGTAAAACACAATCTTTTAGTTTTAAGTTATCTACAAGTGAGTAGAAGGACTAAAGAGAGAGAGATTCTGCTTTCTCTTCTCAATTACTGACATGCCTGGATTCTGCGGGGCAACTCCCCCGCAAGCCAGTCACCGCCGAGCTGCTGTTCCCCGGGCTGCTCCGTGCGCCGTGCAGCTCCCGGGGATCCCCGCAGAAGTCTGGCTGGCTCTGCAGAAGTAGCTGTGGGCGTTGCTTCTGTCGCTGAGGTCCCTCTGCCGCCTCTTGCCGTGTCTGCCAGCGCCAGCACGCCGGACTCTGGCAGCTGTTTGAGTAATCCTAAAGGGAATTCTTATGCTTTTATGTGTACCCGAGACATTCTAACGGGAGGAAATTCTCCCGGACTCTCACCTCTGAATTTTAACAGTTACTAACAAACGTATGGTCGCTTCTCCACGCACACACAACCCCCAACACACACACACTAGCACGGTACCGTTAGCAATACTGTGAGCTCACAACGACATTGGACACACAACACAATTAACACGAGAGTTAACAAAAATACGGGAAGGCAGTTCTCTAGCCTGCCTCTCCTGTCAACGAGAAGTGGCACTTTTTCGGGGTTGCTTGTTGTGCTAATATAGCATCTTCTAATACAAGGTTCAATAGCTGCTACTTTCTTTCATATGTACCATACCTGGAAACTTTTTTTTTTTTTTTGTAAACAGCGTCTGTTGCCATGG
The DNA here is from genome assembly GCF_009829145.1 of Chiroxiphia lanceolata. Classification (NCBI taxonomy): domain Eukaryota; kingdom Metazoa; phylum Chordata; class Aves; order Passeriformes; family Pipridae; genus Chiroxiphia; species Chiroxiphia lanceolata. Next base: position 13,845,315 of record NC_045670.1, on the reverse strand, counting down.
CAGCGATTCACAGTGGCTTTCTTCCGGGTTTCATGGTGGCTTCAGGCACCAGCGATGCAGCACCATCTAGCGACACGGAGGCTCCTAGCAGCGTTGTTCCAGGCGACACATGCGCAGTAGCAGGCACAGTGAGGAGCGACACTGCCGACTGCGCAGCCGCAGTAGAGAGCGATGCCGTGGGCGCGGCTCCAGCTTTATTCGCCGCCACTACTGATTTTCCTGCAGCCTCTACACTTTCTGCTGCTACATGCACGGTGCTAAACGGAGGTGACCCCGCTGCTGTTAAGGATTCTAGCGTTCACAACTTCGCAGCCGCAGGCACGGGGAGCTCCCCTACAGCGGACCGATCGGGGCGGGGACCTGCCGTAGTCCCGCCATCTCCCGACAGAGCTGTTTGAACATTTACGAGTTCCCGTCGCTCAGAACTTAACTCTTGTAGCGACTCAACTGCCAGACGCCAAATCATAGTACACTTTCTAGCGTCTTCCGATCCCGTAGAGATCCCGTCCCAAAACAATTCCTTTACAGCGTCCCTTGTGGACACCTGAAAGGCGGTTTGAGCAGTGGGAATTAGATTCTGCGCTCTCACCCATTCTATTAATCCCTTAGGGGCTGTTTCATCAGAAGTAGGCTCTCTTAGAGAGATCATAAATTGGAGGAGCGTTTCCACCATGTCGTCCTCTGTGGATAGTGTGGGCCCCTTGCTCTCTCCCCTGGTCGACTCACCTGGCCAGGGTGAGGTTCCTCTGTACCATGCGCATGGCTTTGTTCTGTGACGCCGGGACAGCGTCACCGCTCACGACTGCTTCCCTCAGCTCCTGCCATTCGCCTTACGTCCCTGCAGAACTCGACGAAGTGGGACTTCCTGTTAAACGGGTGCCAGATAACGGCGGAGGGAGTCAGACAGAAATGCACACAAATCAATATGATTGGCAAAAACGTCCCCTTTATTAGAGGAAAGGCAGCTTATATGCTACTTGTGACACAGAGATATGTGATTCTTCCCCAGGTTACATTGGATATATAAGGGAAACATACTGTGGTGTACAGTACTAATTGGATAACAGCAGGTGTCCATAAAACTTGTTTTCCTGCCAAAATAACTCCTCTTTCACCTTGGCACAAGGCCTGCAGCCATATTAGTGGCACAGTATTTTTTACTGTCTGCACCCAGCCATGCCAAGGTAAAGGTCTCAGAAATGCAATAGAAATTGTTCACACAATTTCTGTCCTCCGACAAAACAGGACTGCCATGGACAAAATGTCTGCCCTTGGCGCTCTTTCAGATCAGGACAGCCCCCAGAAGGGACCTAAATGTATCTCCCTATGAGATGTTATTTGGACTGCCTTATCCATCATGCCATAAGAGCACTCCAACTCTAGAACTAGGTGAAAATACCTCAGAGAATATATCACAACAATAGCCAAGAGGTTGGAAGACCTTAGGCAACAAGGACTGCTTCCCTAAATTGTTAAATTAGAAATGAAAATACACAACATTTCTGTGGGAGACTGGGTTTTGATAAAAATCTGGAAAGAACCTCTCAAACCGGAATGGGAAGGACCCTATCAAGTGGTATTAACCACTGAGACTGCAATACGAACTATAGAGAAGGGATGGACCCACAGTACCAGAGTCAAAGGGCCTGTGGCACCCCCTCCCTCTATTTCTGAGTGGAAATGTCAAGGGGAATATCCAAAATTAAAAATAACCCGAAAGTAAATTTTCTTGCAGTCACCAACAGAGGACAACTATTGAAAACACCACTCCCAGTGGAAGAAGCTGGGATCCTAGTGCATAGGAGGGACCATCGCTGCGAAAGTTAATAGTGAAAATACAAACCCAGCAGGCAAGACCAAGACATAATCTGTGGTTTTGTAATTAATTCTATATCAAGAGTAAATGACATAATGTATATTAACTAAAGTGTTACTATTGCCAAACTTACAGAGTGGTATTTTACCCTGGCACGAAGTAGAGCAACAGAGGGCAAGACCAGGTTAGCCTCTATACTTGCCACAAGAAGATCTCTCTACCCTGCTGTCAGCTGCAACCTGATAGGCATGGGGAGTGGAAGTATATGCTATACTGGACCTCTGCTTGCCTTAACTGCGCTCCTGCTAGTAGCTGTTGCCGATGACCACTGACAGAAGTGTTACCAAAATGCGTACTATGAGACAGGTGTGGTAACCACCTTTATGGCATATGAGTATGGGGACAAAGTTTGTTATGATAAAAAAGAATTAGAAACCTGTATAGTAGGTAACAGATGCTATGGAGTAGCAAAGAATTTGGGGCCGGAAGGGGCACGTCCGTACACCCATTTATATGCTCAATCAAATCATATGGCTACAAGCTGTGGTTGAAATAGTCATAAATCAGACTGCAAGAGGGTTAGAGTTAATAGCCGAACAGCAGCGCCAAAGTAGAGTAGCCATATACCAAAACAGATTAGCCCTAGACTATCTTTTAGAAGGAGGAGTCTGTGGAAAATTTAACACTTCAGATTGCTGTTTACAAATTGACGATAATTATGAAGTCGTAATGGAAATAGCCTCTAACATCCAAAAAATAGACCATGTACCAGTCCAGAAGTGGAAATCCATGCTAGATGGAGGGTGGTGGACTAATTTATTTGGAGGGGCATGGTGGAAGCAAGTTGGGTTTTTCTTATTATGTGCTATCTCTGGATTATTGTTTCTCCCCTGTTTAATCCCATGTTTTACAAGATTGATTTCTAGTGTTATTCAAGGAATGCAACTAACTACCATACCGATGGATCCAAAAACCACTGCAACAAGAGGCCCGAGGATCCAAAAGATCATGGTCTTGAGGCCGGCCCCCAAGCAAACTAAAGACATGGAGAAGGCATGGAAAACATTACATGAGTGGGAACTTACCAAACAAACAGAAGAAATAAGCGAAGCACAATATATATTAGCAGAATGGGAACGCACTTGAAAGATCCAGAGACAGCTGATATAAAAAGACTTATAATAAAACCATTAATAAAGAGAAAAAGGGGGGATTATGAGAAATAAATAACCTGGTTTTATTATAAAAAAATTAATTTAGTAGGAGGACAAAAGGGGGGGGTGTCTTTATTAGTTCCAAGAGCTTTTTAGGCATACCGTGGAAGCTGTAAGGTGGATGGTCCTGTATGGACTTGACACCTAAGGACTTCTCCTGGACTAAATTGTGGAAGGGGCTCGGAGGGATGATAGAAGTATGTTAATATTGTGTATATATATAGTTGCTTTTAGTTTGTACAGTATTTATTTGTATAGAATAAATGTATATATTTTTCCCTTCTCCCCTACAGAGGTGTGCCTGCCTGAAAGTTTCTCTTTGGTGTTGAGGTAAATTATGGGGGAGGTGGGGGAAGTTTGGAGATTGGATTTTTGTGGAGGTCAAACCGCCACATTATCTCAGCTCATGAATCCTTCCCTGTTTTTTTTTCTCTCTCCTCTGTCCAGTTGCAGAGGGGAGTGAGAAAGCAGCTTTAGTGGTGTGAGAAAAATCTCTTCTTCCAATTTATGAAACGGCAAAAAAACACTTGCAGGACAAGGAAACTTTCAGAAAAGAATCCTTTATTGCAGCGCTGGGTGCAGTCCCAAGCCACACGCCTGGAAAAAGCACACCGATTCAAAAACGCATGCCCTTTTGTACCCTTGGCCACCTAAGATGTTGAATATTCAACAGGTAACAGGTATTTTACCTTAAAAGGTAATTTTTCAAACTCGGGAGGGGGGTGTCACCCTCCCGCCTGATTGATTGACTACGTACCCCCCCTGTACAGTACAGAGGGTTCTTTTGCATACAAAGACCTACCATGTGGTCGGAGTAAATTTTTCATTTTTATATATTGTATCCTACCTTGACCGCGACATTCCCTCAGTGTCAAGCCCTGATGGGGCCTTTTCACCTTACAATCTTCGCGGGGCGCCTAAATTCCTGAAATTAAATGAGAGATAAGAAAAGAAAAAAAAATCCCAACACACCCCCGCTTTCTACTTAAATCAATTTACTTATAATAAAACCAGATTATTTTATTTCTCATAGTGGGTACCTGGTATCCAGCCACGGTCAACCCACTACAACTATGTAACTTGTAGCCAATGAACATTAATGCCTTTGTTTGCTAAAACATGTAAATAGTGAAAGTTTTGATGATTGGTGTGTTAGCTTTGTGGATTTGCCACCCAGCACCCGTTTCTGTGCAGAACTGTAAATAAATCAAATACCTCAACTCTGTGTGTGGATTGGCCTCTGCACACTCGGTGAAAGAACCTGTTTCAGGACAACAGTAGGAAAATGGATAATCTGGGATCATGAATCAGGCTTAGACTCAGCACAGTTGCTGAATAGAAGTCTTGGGTTAGATTCTCAGTCAATTTACATTTGACTGTAGTTGAAGAGAAAAGGAGAAAAACTGACTTTAACTTCCATTTTACTCCATAACTTAAAGTTTAAGGATTGATCTAAATTTTGCTGGGTTGTCACATGATACATTGCCCTGTTTTTCTCACCCCAGAAAAGTCCCTTAAACTTTTCCCTTGCCAACCTTCTTTGTTAAGACAGTATTCTATTGTTATTCTTATTGTCCCTCTTTATAGTCACCACAGTCTGTCTCTAAAACCAGTGGATAATTCCTCTGAATCTTGAGTTTTTATTTTAGGACAAGATTAATTATCTTTTGAAGGTGTCCATTTTTCTGTATTGATGACAAGTGAACCTAAGATGACTGGACTAGGACATTGTCATAGGTTTACTTGTTCTAAAATCCGAGCAGAAATTTTCCTTTCCCCTGTCCTGCTGTAAAAGAAGGATGTTGACAGAGGGAGGGGGAAGGGTAATTGACTATACAAAAGAACTAGATGGCAGACCTGCATTCCAGGTTGATGGCCCTTCTAAAACTGCAGGGAGGGGGGAGGAGTTTTTCTCCTCTTCTCCTTGCAAATGGGGGACACTTCACTTTTTGCCTTAACAAGGGCAAGGTGTGTGCTGGAAAAGCTCTGAGGCCATTTTGCTCTCGACCTGGTCATCTGGCTGTTCTCCAGCCTTGGCTTGCCTACGGTCTGCTCTGTCGCCAGCTGGACCTGCTCAGATTTCATCGGAGAGGTTTGACCCATCCTGCAGAGTAACCTTTTGGGGAGGGGGTCGTTTCTCTTTTTCCCTCCTCCGATCCCATGTTTTGGCGGCAGTTTGTGCTCAGCGAGGCAAAGGGGGGAGTCCCGACTACAACCAACCACAGACATCGTGAGTTTCATGGGAAAGAAACTGCCCTCCTTTCCCTTTTTTTTTCCCCTTCCCCTCCTCGGTGGGGGGGTGAAATCTCCATTGTTGGCTTCTCCCGCACACGGGGCCTCATGAGGAGACTACCAGAGCCCAAAAACGCCCCCTGCTGACCACCACAGAGCACTGCAGGCTCTGCACCTCTAGGGATCCAACAATGCCCCCTGCCGACCGTGATTAGAATCGCGCTAGAGGACAGAGAAGTATCAAACTGTTTCCTTTTTGAAGGGGACTTTTGGGTACAGGATTATGTTTAGTTGTTTTTGTGTTCTTTTGCTGTTTTTGCCGATATACATATATCTTTAATAAAGGATTGTTATTTCTTCCCTTTTCCATACTTCCTCAATTGGAGCCTCTTAATTTTGGATTTGCAATTGCTGAGAGAGAGGAGTTTGGTCTACCTCACAATCATCCTCCTTAGCAAAACACTTCAGTCTCTTTAAACTGAGACAGATGTCTTTCTTTTAGATACCTAAGTTATAGGGGATGAACTCTACCCAAACTGCCCAATAGCCCTGATTGGACTGTGTACTTTTACTCTAGCTCACTATCAATATAGTGCATAAGGAATGTCAGTGTTTCACAGCTCAGAGCTGACTGTTCCAGCAGAACAGAAGAATCTTTCACAATATTTATAGGACTCCAATTTATTGAATCCTTTCAGGGGCAATAAAAAACAGAAGTCAAAACTTAGGAAGAAAAAATTTTTAGTGAGTGCAGTGATCCTGACTGGAAGACCATTGTACATTGAGGAGTTAGTGATCCACATAACAGTAAACCTGAGTAGACCCAGGCCTATGCTGTGCTACACATACAGCATGGCCTTGTATGGACTATTAATTGAGGGGATTGGGAATGTCCCCGGTTCCCACACCAAGTAGGACTTTTTTGATACGTATTTTGCATATTATAATAACACAAAAGGATTTTGGAGTTGGGATACATGTAAAGCATCACACCCTGGAAGTCAATGTCTTGCTGAACTCTGGGGAAACTGGCATACCTGGGCTGATCAGGGAAGATATGCTATTACCAAGGATATATCAAATTCAGAAATCCCTAACTAATAGGACTCCTTGTCAATCTTTCCCTTTTGATCCCATTTCTTACCTGTTAAGACAACCAGATTATTACAAAGCACCATACGTGCTAAAGGTTAATTTTTCATGGTGTACAGAATTACCCTGTGGGGCAGGAGCATTACCTATAGGTTCTTCCAACTATAAGTGGATGTGGTCAAGAGAGAACCCTATTTTAAAGCCTTTGAAGTATGTGAATACACCTCCTCAACAAACCCATTCATACTTGTTCCAGTGCGCAAAGGTAATTATTTGTACTACAAAACCTGAAGATCCCTTTAAGGCTTGGCTGATTGAGAAAATATGCGTATCTGTTGGAGATACCCCTCTATGGGATTTAAAAATCAAGACCAGCTGTGTAATTCAATGGCTAATTTCAAGACATATTGGGCCCACATCCAACAGGCACAGTATTGTGGAATTGTCTAAGGTGCAGGATAGTACTTGTGGAATGATGGCTAGGGTTAAAATTTAGAGGAGACTAAGAATTCTAGGGTAAAATGCAGCTGCTACTCCCTGGATAGAACGCAGTCGACATGCTCCCCATACAATGATAGGCATCTACTCAGAGGGATGGAAAGGAGCGTGGAGCGAAGTGGAGACTATTGCGGACCCCTCCATTGAAATCCCAGCAGAAAGGGGGAACATTGTGGTACTTTGAAGTTCATGAGACCGTACAGTACCTGTCAGCCAAGGGAGATGGATCGAGGTGTTCTGCTACTAAGCCAACAACCATGCCAAAACTTCCTGGCTGTTGTAGTGTGTTGACCCTGGCCAGATACCAGGTACCCACTAAAGCTGCTCTCTCACTCTCCCTCTGCAACTGGACAGAGGAGAGAGAAAAAAAGAAAACAGCTAAGGATTCATGAATAGAGATAACAGTTGGGGAGAGGTCACTTACTGATTACCTTCACAGACAAAACAGACTCAAAGTGGGGATAGTACTTAAATTTATTACTAACAGGATAAGAGCCAAAGAGTGAGAAATAAAAGTCTAAAAACACCTTCCCCCCACCCCTCCTTCCATGTTCTTCCTCCTCCCCCCCAGTGGTGCAGGGGTGTAGTTATTGTTTCTGCTGCTGATCAGAGAGAGGAGTCCTTCCCCTGCTCCCGTGGGGTCCCTCCCATGGGAGACAGTCCTTGATGGACCTCTCTGACGTGAGTCCATCCCTCAGGCAGCAGTTCTTCCCAAACTGCTGTCCTGTGGGTCACTCCTCTATGGGGTGCAGTCCTTCATGAATGAGTTGTACTGGTGTGGGTCCCCCACAGGGGCCACAAGTCCTACCCAGGAAAAACCTGTTCCAGTGTGGGCTTCCCTCTCCATGGACTGCAGGTCTCCAGCAGGACCCTACTCCATCTTGGGCCTCCCATGGGATCACAGTCTCCTTCATGCATCCACCTGCTCCAGCATGGGCTCCTCCATGGGTTGCAGGTGGGTCTCTGCACCCTGATGGTCCTCCATGGGCTGCAGGGGGACAACCTGCTTTAGCATGGTCTTCACCACGGGCTGCAGGGGACACAGCCCTGGCCCCTGGAGCACTCCTCCCCCTCCTTCTGCACTAACCTTGGTGTCTACCTTGTTATTCCCATGTTCTCACTCTACTTTTTCCTGACTGGAATTCTTCTGCGCAACAATCTTCTTTCTTAAATATGTATCACAGAGGCATTACTGTCACTCCTAATTTGCTTGGCCTTGGTCAGTGGTAGGAAGTCTGTCCTGGCGGCTGCTGGCATTGGCTCCACAGGACAGGGGAAGCTTCTAGCAGCTTCTAACAGAAGCCACCCCTGTAGCCCCCCTGCTAACAAAACCTAACCACAGAAACCCACTACATTCCACCCCTTGCCTCTGTGAATTACATATTAAGAATTTTAAATTCCACAATCATCACACAGCCTTCACTTACATAAACAAAGACAACAACCAACCAAACAGAATATAACAAAAATTCTCCCACCAAAAATCAAAATAACATCATCATAACACCAAACTTAGTGGACAATTTATGCAAAATCCACCCCTTGTACCTTTACCACAATTACAGCAAAAATTCCCCATGATCATTTCATTTTCTAACATGTCCAGTACTTGTTTGCCGTTACCTCTCCCAATTACTATCCTTATCTCAAAATCCTCATGACTTCCCGTATGGGCCACCAAAGACTGTAGTGGGTTGACCCCGGCCGGATACCAGGTACCCACTACAGCTCCTCTCTCACTCTCCCTCTGCAACTGAAAGAGGAGAGAAAAAAAAACAGCTAAGGATTCATGAGTTGAGATAACAACTGGGAGAGGTCACTTACTGATTACCTTCACAGGCAAAACAGACTCAAAGTGGGGATTATATGGACGGCAGGAGTTCAGGAAACACTGCACAGATGATCAATATGATCAAACGATGTTCAATTTATTATTTAAATGTGTTAGCTTTTATACAGTCAGCTCCTTCCTGGTACGTGATTACAACAAAGTGATTGGATAGCTCCATCTGTGCATGCACTTCATGCCTTTAGCTCATTGGTCCCAATGCTCTGTCCACGTGTCCTGACGTCATTCGTGCTGCCCAAAGTCCCTCCTATTGATCTGCCTTTAGGGACTTTCCTGGGATATTCCAATTTTCTCTTTATCTCCAATTTCCCACAACTTTCAACTATAAACATACAGTTTTCACACAACTTGCAAGTATAAACACACAGTTTCACACAGTTTGCAACTATAAACTATTCTTTTAACAACCTCCAAAGTTATGTCAAGTGAGGCCTACTGCTCCTCAGAGTGGGCAGTATGGATTGTTCACAAGGTGTCCATTTTCCTGCAAATACTCACAGGGATATTACTAAATTTATTACTAACAGGATAAGAGCCAAAGAGTGAGAAATAAAACAGTCTTAAAACATTGGAGACTATGAATGCCTACTGAGAAACTGTCACGTGTACTGAAACCCTGCTTCTCAGAAGCGACCCGACCATTGCTGCTCATGGGAAGTAGAGAATAAACCCTGCCCGTACAAGCTTTGCTTTACCTTTTACTTTAAATAAACTGCCTTATCCCAACCCACAAGTTGTTTTCTTTCCACCTTACTCTCTCCCCTGTCCTGCTGGGAAGGGGAGTGATAGAGCAACTGGGTGGGCACCTGGTATCCAGCCAAGGTCAACCCACCATAGGTGCCAAGACACAACCACCCTCCCCCATTAGGTATGGCTAGAGAACTTTACACCAATCAGAAATAGAAAGTATTTATGACTAAAACCACTCAAGCTCCACCCAAACATAAAGAAATAGTATAAAAGTAAGTTGGGGATAAGGGGAAAATTGGAGAAGACTCCACTGAACCTTCTGGGGTCAGTTGACGGGCTGAGCCTACCTTCTCTCCCCCCAGGGATGCCTTGGGTAGGAATTATACTCTAGACCTGTTAACTATTGCTTTTAGGATTGGAGCTTGTGCTTGCTTAATATATCAGTAGATTGCTTTAAAACATATTTTTTTGCAGTCAGACACTATTACCAACAGCCCTCAAACCTTATTAATGTCACAATTTGTATTAATAGTGTTATTTCATAAACTGTGAGTCTTTTCAGTTGCCCACAGTGGATAACACTTTGCCAAGGCCCACTGAGGGGTCTTGACACTGTGGGCTGAGATCTCCCAACAAGGGCAGTCTGATCTTGTGAATCTGTTGGTGAAGGGTCCCCTGACGGGATGCTGACAGACTGGTCAGACAGAAGGGTCTTAACTTTACTGGGGGCATGGACAGGCAAAAAGCTAAACTCCTCCCTTTCATGTGCCATTAAATTGACACAGTGAGCAGGCTTTGTCATAGATAATCTACTGCAAAATACAAATGGCCCCCTTCCCAAACTGGGAAGGAGTGGGCTCAAAGTTTTGGAAGGATGAAGAACAGGTACTGGAACATATTGAGCATTGTCAATGTCATTGAAATGGGGATATTAAGGGTGACAGTGACGATAATGAATGTGTGAGGTTCTCAGGTTCCAATTTGAGGATGGTTTTGTTGCAGCCATTAGTTAAAACAATTATGGACAGTGATTAGAAAGTCCATACCAAGACACATACAGTCCCTGGATGCCAGCCAAGTTGTTAAAGTTGCAGAACAAATATTCCAGGCGGTAGGGTGAATCTGAAGTGAATATTTGTGGCAAATTTCCCTTACTGGAGGAAACTGTGTTGTTAAGTGAGGAGGAAGCAAGGAAGGATACTGGGGCCCAGGAGTGTTCTAACTACCACACCGGGAGACCATAATTATTCTTTAACTGCACAGGCTGTGTACTGGGCAGGAGGTATAGATCTGCAAGGGAAAGGAGACCTGCTGGTAATTGAAAACTAATGTTTTTTTCTGAGTTGTCTGCATCAGTGCAGAAGGCAACATGCATACAGTCAATGTATGATAGAGATCCTACAAGGAACTCTCCAATGCAAGCTCTTGTTGATCCAGCACAGTTAACCCCCCTCATTTGTGGTGTCCCTGAAAGTTTAAAGATGTATGTTGTAGATATTCAAGACAGTCCGCAACATGATAGATACAATTTTCATAATCGCAGAACGGGTCAGTGAGATCCAAACCTCACCTGGGATGAGTTGTACATGAACTAGTTAATTACGGGCTCCACTATTGGCTGGACTAATAGATCATCCAACAGAAAAACCATCAGACCATGCATGGTGAGTCTGCCAACTTAACGCTCCATGGTCCAAATTAATGAAAGACCTAAATTTGATAAAGAGCAGAATGATCTATGGGCACAGGGTCGTGAGCTGGGAGTACCTCAGTTTTGGTTGAATGGTGGAAACAGACTGGAAAAAAGAAGCATCATTAAAAGTATTCACTTGCCCCTATGACTAACCAGTGTGGCTGGTAAAGAAACCAAATGGACAATGGTGTTTTACAGTGGACTTTTGGCAATTAATACTAACACTGCTCCTTTAACTGCTGCAGTTCCAAGCATTGCTGAGATGTAACACTAATACAGGGATCTGCTCATACTTGGATGGCTGCCCTAGATGTTATGTTCTTTGTGATTCATCTCCGTGAGCAGGATTAAAGCGCAGTTTGCTTTTACGTGGAGAGGCACTCAGTATACTTTTAACAGGTTTCCTCAGGAGTACAAACACTCTCCAACCATTGCTCATAATTCTATGGATTAAAGTTTTAGAAGAAATTCCTATTCCACTTGATATTACAGTGCACCAATACATTGATGATATCCTAATAGGAGAACATGATCAAGAAAGTGTAAAAAGCACAATGGAAACCATTCAGAAAACACTAACTGAACTGGAAGTTCCAGAATCAAAATGCCAAGGACTGGCTCAGGAAGTTAAACTCCTAGCAATCTGGTGGATTAAAGGAGCTGTTTCTGTTCCCTGAGATACTCTAGGAAAAATAGAACATGACCAGAATTCATCCAGTGTAAAGAACTACAGGAAATCTTGGGAACTTTGGGCTATGGCGTAAACATATTTCCTGGTTTTTCTATTATTGTCCATCCCTTCTACAGTCTGCTTAGAAAGGGAAAATCCTGGGAATGGACTGAACAGCATACAAATGCACTGGAGTTGTTAATAAAGGAACTGGAGACTATTCCATCAGCTTGGTCCTATACACCCGACTGACCTATCCATGTAGAATGGGGGTTCAGTGAACATGGCTTTCACTGCAATCTGTGGCAGAAGGGACCAGAAGGGAGGGAGAGACCACTCTTTCGATGACATCGAAATGAGGTGTTCAGATCTTGAGAAAGGTTTGCTTTCTCTAGTGTAGGCAGTAAAGCAAACAGAACAAATAAGGAGAGAAGAGAGTATAATTGTTCTTCCATCTCCTAGATGTAGTTTGTAAAGGCACAACGCCACCTGCAGGTATTGCTCAGAAACCCAGAGTTTGTAAATGGTGTGCTTATCCGGAAGGCATTAATGAAATCATGCCAATCACTGAAGGCAATGTTAAGATATCCAAACTGCAAAAAGACATAGAGAACTGTTATTTCAACTGATGCCAAGTAAACCATCCCCAACTCAGGAGGCACCTCCACTGAAGAGGACCAGTGATCTTAAAGGGGTGTGGTTCACCCATGCATCATCTTACAGACAAGGTAGTGAGTGGCAATATAAAGTTATGGCATTAGAAGACGGGGAACTCAAAAGCAGTTTCTGCTAGCTGCACAGTATGGTACTAGCCACATTTACACTGATTCATATGCTGTTTTCAAAGGAGCCACTGAGTGGATAGGCCACTGGTCAGCTAATGATTGGCAAGTAAACAGAGCCCCAGTCTGGGAAACTAATAGTTGGAAACAGCTGTTAGAAATCGGAGAAAAGGGAGTGTTTGTACATGGTTGAGTCATAGGACATGATGATCATATTCAATCACTGTTCAGTTTAACCAACAGGTAGATAGCCTTACCCGGCTGTGGAGATTGAACTTGTTAAATGATGACCAGGAATGGGAATGCCTGCTCGAATGGTTACATGTTAACCGGGGGCCACACTGGACAGGCTGACTTATATTGGACAGGGCATTGCTCGAGGAATGGCCTATATCAGTTAAACTGTGTAAGCAAGTAGTGACTGCCTGTTCACAATGACCGCTTGTGACTTAACAGGGACCATCTGAGCAAGTCACCCGCCTTTGCACATTTGGGATAAGGAAACACACTGTGGCACACTTGGCAGATTATTATATTGGTCCACTACAAGCCATCAAATGGGCAAAAGTACATCCTAGTAGATGTGGAGGTTATCTCTGGCCTCACAGTAGCAAACTGGACTTGATCAGCAACCAGGGAAAACCACAGTAAAAGGCCTGAAGAAGTGATTCAGTATACTCCCTCTTCCAGAGGAAATTCAAAGTGACAATGGGACAACCTTTACAGCTGCAGTGGTGCAAAATTGGGCTAAAGAAGAAGGTATTTGCTGGGTATTTCATACACCATACTACCCCCAGGCAAAATGGTATTGTTGAATGTACCAACAGGTTAGTTAAGCAATTTGCTAAAACTCATGAACCTGGGTGGCACCAGAGACTATCTAATGCCATCTATCAACTAAACAACAGATGGAGATGGCTGCCTGAAAAAATTACTCCAAAACCCCACACTAAAACTGAGGTATACCCCACTGGGTTTCATGCTGGACAACCTGTTTCTGTAAAAATGCCTCAAATGGTACTAGTTACCCCTAAGAATGTCTATGCTTGGGAAGCTAGAGATTGCTCTGGGAAAATACATCAAATCAGTACTTGATGGATCTTATCCTCATCTTAATAGCATTGCCAGTTCCATTTTCACCTGAGCATATTTCCTTTCTTTTCTGCTTCACAGGAATGCCAGATGAATTGTACATGGACAAATGGACTAGCCTACACTGACCTTGAATGCATACAAGAACCATTGTCATTTGTTTTAACCGTAATGCTATTTCTGCTGTGCATCATTATCTGGAGACCTGGTTGGACACAAGGGTCTTGACTCTTCTGGGGGTACCGACAGGCAAAAATCTAAACTCCTCCCTTTCATGTGACAGTACCCCCATCTGTTTGCCCAAATCGTGTCTTTCATTATTCACTGGCAGGAAGGACATGTTGGGAACTAAGTTCTCCTGAACAAAGCTGAGGAATGGATCAGTAATATATGTGCCCAGATTATTATACAGTGAGGTAAAAGATAGCTTTGGGGGTTTAAGATAATTTTTACACCTTATATATTTATCAAGTAGCACCAATGGACCTTGGAAAATATTATGTGGTAGGTACATGCCGTCAGTAATGGACCAGGTATGTGTTCAGAGACCCTAACTTGCAGTCCAACAAGTGTCAAAAATGGCTTTATAAAATCAGTTGGCATTAGATATGCTATTGTTAAAGGAACAAGGTGTATGTGGAATGGTAAATCTACTGAACTGAATGTTGTATTACCATTTGCAATGCAATGGCATCAGTTGAAGAAGCCTGATCCAAATGAAAGAAATGCTGATCAAATGTCAAAACTTTTCCAATGGCTCCAACCCAAGGACTGGCTTCAAGGAGTTAACTCCAATTTCTGGCTGATGTCCATACTCCAGTCCTTGGGACTCATGGGGTGGGGACAGTGTCTAATAAGAATTGGGTTGATGATTGCAATTGGATTAACATTTTTAGTGATTGGGATAGCTATTTTATGCTGTATGATTACTCATGTCATTTCTTCTGCTGCTTCTGTCTTTTCTCCTACTGTCTGCTACGTCCACATCACCCCTGTGGACAACCCATGAACTGAGGAAAAGTCCCTGGAAGACAGTATTTGAGCCACGGGGTGGTGTAAGGACTTAAAGAACACAGTTGTCTGTCTCAAATACTGTTATGGCCACAGAAGGACTTTGCCATGAGATAAGCACAGAAGGGAGCGACAGGATGGCGCTAACTCCAGGCCTGGCAGAGGTGAGATCTGGTTAGTATTTCTTGGGGTAATGCATCCAGACAAAAATTCCCACTGTGGCAAACTGTGTAAAGAAGCAAGGGTTAGTATGCATATCACCAGTCAAACAAAGATCACCTCAAGTTATGGGACAGATGGCATTTCCGACCACCAACACCACTGAAGCCCCCTGAATATGTCCTCCTTAGACACCTGGAACTTGGACTGTAAGTCAAGCCACTTGAGATAAGATAAAGGTGGTACTATTGTTCGGGTGTTATCTCAGACCTAGGAATAGGTTAGCAAAGTTGGGGGAGAAGAATGTATCACTGATAATGGACACAAAGAATTCAGAATTTATGGGTTGCAAGGAAAGACAACTCAGCAACTGTGCTGAAATCAGCTCCAACTGGTTTAAAAGGTAATTCCAGCAGTGGGAGATCATGACCACTGACTCATGACCCAACTCCCCAAGAAACCCACCAACTGACAAGAAGAGAAAGACTGAGCATGCAGACTAATTAGCATTAGAAGTGAGGGAATCATTTAACCAATAGAATAAGAGAACTGTGTAGCCAATAACGATTCTTTGAAAAGTTTTGAATGAACCTTGGACCGCCACCACCAAGAAGCCCAGGGTGAAGAAGGACCAACGGGATGTCTGGATCCACAGGTGGGACTATCTTCTGCTTGATCTCTCTCTCCCCCCTCTCTTTTCTATTTCTTCCTATCTCTCTACCTCACATTTATTGTTAAATAAATCTGTATTATTGACTTCGGCATATGGTTTCATTTGCACCTTAATTTGGGCAGAGGCATGTCTCACTAACTGGATCTTAGTTGACAAAGGAGGCTAAGGGGATGTCTTAGTTTAGAGAGACACAAATGTCCACCAAGGAGGGGGTGGGGGCCAGAAAAGAGGACCACTCTCCTCCACTCCACATTACAACTTTGAAATTAGGAGGCTTCAGGTGAAAGGTGCAGAAAAGAAAATAACTTTTTATTAACAAACTCGAATAAACAACAACGGTGCAACCAAAACTTTCAAAGAACAAAGTCTAATTCCCCAGGTGGGGGGAGGGGGGGAAGCCCGTGGTAAATCATGGGATGGGGCCGAGGGCAGTTTTTTTTTCCCTCTCCGGTCCCAGGACATGGTGCTGTCTCGGTTCAGGCAGTTGCGGCGGAAGACGCGCTGGTAATGCAGCCTCACGGCCGGGGCAGAATACCTCACTCAGGGCGGTCGTTCTCCATGTGAGTGTCCAGGGGGGGAAAGGGAGAAAGGAAAAAAAAAAAACCTTCTCCTCGGGGGGAAAGGAGGCGGGGCGGGCCGAGAAATCGAGGATGGCTACTGCTCTGTCGGTCGGTGGACAGCAAGTCCTCCAGACAAAAGGGCTTCCGAGGCGTGGCGCTGGCTGGTTAAAAAGAGAAATCTTCCCCCACTCCCGTGCTGCTTTGCACGTGGCCCCACTCCTTCCCCCTTCCTGACTTCCCCCACCCCGAAAAAAACCGGATGGGGTGTGTGTGATTGATATTGGGAAAAAATTCCAACATCTCTTTTCAAACCTATAACAGGGGAAAGTTGATCCTTATTTTCTCACCAGGAAATAAATGCTCATAGACCCATTTTAGTGAAGCAGACAGTCAATTCCTTGCATGCAGATGCAAGCTGTTTGGGAAAAATGGTAGCCTAGTACAAAGGAAGAAATTGTCATGTCAGTACATAAAAGCTATATCCAAACATTAGGAATAAAGAACCATATCCTTAGTAGAGGTTGCATCTTATTTAAATGCACAGAAGATTAGGTTGGTGAAAATAAAATTTCCAAGTATTTAGATGTATATACATAGAGGTTGTTATATCTGGCAGGCTACCAAAAATATGAAAGTCATTTCTATGAGGATCATCTCACATAGGAAAATTGTTACTCAGAATCATGCTAAGATCTGATATATAAAACAAGGACATTGGGCTAATATTCAAGTTACCATTGCTGTTTGCCTGCATTTTTTTTTCTCTTAGTAACATGGGTAATAACAAATCAGCTGTCAGTTCTCTCTGGTTTCTATAGTTCAGCTAACTCTTGGAAGTTTGCATTTTTCAAGATGAGGCTGTTCTTCAACAATATTTGAATACTCGTAAACCTTGTGACAGGGCATTTAAATTGATGTCTGATAGATCTCAAATCTAATTCAAAGATTCCTAGTTCATCTCTTAATTTGTTTGTTGTAATATTAATGACAATAGCACAGATTCACAGAATGGTTGAGGTTGGGACTTATGACAGTCACCTTGTCCAACCCTGTCTTGTGAAAAGGGGCAGAAAAGATGAGTTTTCTGTCCAACCTGTGTTTATTTTTTTGGTTACCAGCGTACTCTAGGAGGTCAAAGCCTTTTAATGTCCAAAACAGTCTGTTAGCGTCTCACCTAATGAGACCCTTCGCTTAACAGATTCACGGAGACTGACAGGACATTTAAAACCTTTTTATATAAGGACTGCACCTCATAGCGGTAGAAAAACCCCTCAGCAGGTTTTTCCTATGACTTGTTTTGCCATCAGCGAAACTGTCAGCACCTAAAAACGGACTCGCTCTAACAGTTCACAAAATAGCACATTTATTAATACAAATTTGTGACAACTTATGGGTTCGCTGTGTCTGGTATAGGGTCTAACTGTAAAGAAGCACACAAACTATGTAGTAATGATAATAATACAAAGCATAGCGCACACACACTAAAGCAAAAGCAATTTACAAATAAGACAACTTAAAAAGAATAAGTAAAGTAAAAACTTAAGCAAAAGAACTAACAAAGAATAAGTAAAAATTTTAAAGTACTATGGAGCAAAAGTAAAATTAGTATACATGTATAAAGTGATCACTCACCCCAAGGCGTCCTGAGAAGGTGGAGGGAGAAAAGGTAGCCCGTCGGTTACCTCTGCAGCACTGATGGAACTTCCCTCCCCCATTTTTGCTTATGTCCAATATCTTTTTATTCCTTTTTCTTAGGCAGTTTGAGTGGCTATAGCAAATAAACTAATTTTTGGGGTGATAGACAGATGAAATAGACCCAAGGATCCACTTCCCAAGTTCCTGGCAGCCAGGATGTTCGGGGGAAAAAAAAGGCTGTGTTATCTCCATATCACTCCTTTCTTCATTTTAATCCTTTTATCAGTTTCTGGGAATGTCTCCCTAGGTGCTGGGTTTTTCCAGGAAACCATCAGGAGCCCTTTTCTTCTTTATCTATCACCTTACAAACCCCCCATCTCAAACAGGGCCACCTAGAGCTGGTTGCCCAGGACCATGTCCGGACAGCTTTTAAATATCTCCAAGGAGGGAGGTTCCACAATGTATCTGGGCAACTGTGCCAGTACTCAGTCACCCTCAACAGTACAAAAGGTTTTCCTTCTGTTCAGATGGAACCTCCTGTGTTTCAATTTGTGCCCTTTGCCTCTGGTCCTGTCACTGGGCAACACTGAAAAGAGCCTGGTTCCATCTTCTTTACAGATATTTGATATTATGAAACAAATATCCAAAATTACCTTCAAAGCTACACACACTCTATTAACAGACAGTGGTTTAATATGAATCATATTCATTGTGAGACATTCTCATTAAAGTTAAAAATTTGCTCCATCTGAAGGAGCATGTCAAGAGCTAGGACTTGTGGGTAACCAGATTCACTGGGATGTCACACTATGTAGTCTTCTAAGCTTGGTTTGCTAGCAGTACTAGAGTCAAGAGAAGTGAACATGCACCAAATAGTTACTTTGGGATCTATCATCATTCTGTTCTTATGTGTTCTATTCAGTAGGTGTACCATGCGAGAGAACTCTCTGTTCCTGTCATAGAACAGTGCTAGCTACTCCCAGTCTTTCTGTGCTGACCTGAAGCAACATTAAATACAGGTAAATACTCATAATGGAATAATTCTAAAATTAAAAATCAACACAAATTGATTTATTAGAGAAGAACTTATATCAGTAAAAAAGAGTAAAATGTTGTGAAAAAAGAAACCTGCAGTCATGGTTTAGGAATGATATTCTCCAGTTTAGTGTTCCCACTGAAACCACTCCAAAACACATGCCACTCACTTGCCCCCCTCTCCCTCTCACCCTCCCCTGCGAGGGGCTGGAGAGGAGAATTGGAGGCACAAAAGGTAAAGATCACTGGTTGAGATAAGAACAATTTACTGGAAACAGCAATGAGATAAGAAATGAACAGTAACAACAACAATATTAGTAACAGAAGTATACAAGAGAGAGGTGAGTGATTCACATCAAATGCTCACCGCAGAGCCCAACCCAACCACCGCCACACTACCCCAACCCAAAAGGGAACCCTTCCCCCATGCCTGGAAAATGATGTGAGGTGGTATTGATGCCTAAAAGGAGCTGAGGAAAAAACTCCAAAGCAATTTAATTAGAGATGAGATAAGAAAAGGATTTAATTTGGGTTACAAGACGTGCCCTCTGTCTCAGGTGCTTACAATTTATAACACTGCTTGTCCAATCCGAGGTTCTCCCATCCTCTGGTTTTTACCCTGGTCCACCCCTGGCCCACCCCTGGGGAATTGAGGCGGGAGTCTTTTCAGGACCACCTACTTTATCCCCCTAGTCTTCCTCGGAGCACAAAGGGCACATGGTTACCCAGTTTTTGACTGTACTCTGCGGTTTAGGGCAAAGTACAAGTGTTCTCTAAACAGAATAGGCCTGCCTTGACAAGAGACTAAACATTTCTACTGGAATTCAGGGGATATTTGATATGGGGAGCATGGAATGGGGTAATAGGGTTAAGAATCTGTGTAGTTGCTATGCTAAGGGGAAGGGGAAAGGGGAAAGGAATACATGTTGCTGTTTCTAAAATCTACTTCTGCTACATAACTACTTATAAAACTTATAAAATTAGAAAAATCAAAAAACTAAAAGCATCTTAAGGCATCAGGTTCCCCCTTAAGACTGGATAAAACCCAAAGGTCTTTTCCAATCTCTGCTACTTACACCTACAACATCTATAACATTGGTATATGCAATGAGTTATTATATAAACACTGTCTGTATATCACTAGAATAAATAGTTGTTTCATCCAGGTCCAATTCGGTAACCATGAAGTGAGTTTGTGGAAGACATCTCCAAAACCCAGTGAGACATCATCCAGAGATACCTGATGCAGAATTTTGGTTTGGTTCCGAATTGCAGCCAAATCGTTATTAATTCTACCAGTCTGGTCTATGTAAGAGCAGCAACTGGTGTTGATGACTTTACACACGCCTCCCTGTGAGGCTAGCAAAAAAAATGAGGGTCATTCGGTTTTGCATTATTACATGAGACAAACTATGGACTTCTTCCTTTAAAGCTTCAATTGCATCTGAAGTTTGATCCTGGATGTTTTCCATAACAGTTGAAATGTTAACAATTGCTTTTTCTAATTCACTTACCCCTAGAGATGGGACCAAGGCTCTGACTACGCTGTGGAAAAGCGTGGGGTGTTCAATAAGGGGATTGTTAGTTCTTTTTACTCTTTTTGGATAAGTTCTTTCCCATCCTTGTTCATCAATTTGGTCGAGATTACTGCCCCTAGGGCACAGACCTGATCTTTATCAAGGGGCAAAACTTTCCAGACCTCCTTTTCACAGGTCCAGTACCACCCTGAACCCTGGGGAGGAATTAATCTCAAGGGGAACTGCACCATCCTTGTTACAATTTATGGGTTTATCCCCCCTTCGGACTTGTCCTTATCACAATAGGGAGGGAGAATGATTTTTCCTGTAGCATTAACAACCATGCAGGGAACAACATAATTTTCCTGATTAGAAATTACATTACTTAGGGTCACCAGATAATAAGCCTCTGTAACTGGTTTCCAGGTTCCTGGGAGTTCTACCATAGACTTACCAAAGTTTGTCCCATTTAGTAAAATGCCATTTAGGGGGCAGTTGCTACCCTCACTGTCAATTGCTGGTACTTGTGTACAAATCCAGCATTCATTTTTTCGAAGAATGTTAGACACATTTTGGACTAGGGCCACATGCAATTTCTGATCTCAAACTTGGTTCATAGTTACCAGTTGTACAGATAGAATATACAGTAAAAACAGTCTATGCCACATCTTCTTGGTCTGTGTCAGATTCTGATTTGCTGGTTGTTCCAGGAGCTGATGCTTTCTTAACTCTGGAGTAATGAAACCAGGGTTCTTTGCCAGCAACTTTGACGGTGGGGAGAGAAGTCAGTAGGGCTTGGTATGGTCCTCTTCACTTGGTTCACAAGGGATCACTGTTCCACCATTTAACGTAGCCCCAGTCTCCTGGCTGGAATGGATGAGCAGGAGTGTCCAGTCCTATGGGTCTGGATAACTCAATGACTTTCTGGAACTTCTGTAAAGTAGAGCCTAGAGCAATTAAATATTTTTGTAAATCAGCTTTCCCTCTCATGTGTACATCCCCTGGTATGTGTGGAGCTTGGTATGGTCTTCCATACAGTATTTCATAAGGACTGTGGCAGTAAATCTGCAGTATATGAGAAAACCGTGGTTTAAACATGTTTCAAAATGGCTTTTTGTAGTCTCTTTGCTAACTCATGCTTTCTTCTTCCCAAGACCCCCCACGACAAGTGTTATCCCATGCAGGAATGTCCTGGGAAGATGTCCTAAGGTGTTCTCATTGGACCTTGTTAACCCCTTCCTGTGATTGGGTGTTCCTGTAAGCCCCTTGAGACTTCTAATTGGTTACTCTGTGAATCTTCCTAACCCTATAAATGTAACCCCCCCAACAATAAACTTTCTCTTGCCTCCTCTCCACGCTGGTGTGCTGTCTCTGTGCCTGCCATGGGGCCACATGGGTGGAGAGAGGGGAGAGCACCTCTCCCCTCCAGGCTCAGGACCTGAAGAAACCCCTGGTGCTGGAGTCCCCCCATCCACTTAAATGGTTCCTCAGATGGAAATGGCACTAGAACTGGTCGCCCCATGCCATGGGGGTAAGAGATCCAGAAAGGACTTATGTTATCTCTCCCCCTTGGTTGGATACGAATCCTCAGCAGAGCTAGAAGCAAAGCCTGAACCCATGACATGGATGTTTCCTGACAAATTTTACCAATTTGCATTTTAAGAGTCCCATTCATTCATTCGACTTTGCCACTAGCCTGAGGTCTGTAGGGAGTATGTAGGTCCCAAACAATTCCGAGGATACGTCATACTTCTTTCACTACTGTTGCAATGAACTGTGTTCCTCTATCTGATGACATTCCTAGAGGAACCCCAAATCTTGGAATTATGTGATTAAACAAAGCTTTTACCACTTCCCTTGCTGTGTTAGTATGACAGGGGTAAGCCTCAGGCCATCCACTGAAAGTATCAACCAACATGAGTATGTATTTATATCCCTCCGTGGGTAGCAACTCAGCAAAATCTGTTTGCCAATAATCTCCGGGTTGGTCTCCAGCCTTTGTTACTCCTAGTACCGCTCTCTTAGTTGTATCAGGGTTGTTTAGCTTACAGATTTCACACCTACTCACTATGGACTGCATGACTTCAGTCATACCTGTTCCTATCGCTGTCTTCTTCAGATGTTTTAGAAGGTTTTCTATTCCCCAGTGGGTAACCTCATGTTCCTGCAGAACTATCTCTCTAAGGAGTGGGGGTGGGATTACAATCTGTCCTGTAGGGGTAACAGCCCATCCACCTTCCTTGATTTCAACTTTAAGGGATTTAATTAGCTGATTGTCTTTCTCATCATATTTTGGGGTGTACCCTGTCAAATCAATTTCTTTTTGTGGTATTACTGCTAGGATGCCTTTTTCTGCAGCCCCTTTTGCTGTTTGATCAGCAAAATGATTTCCCAATTTGGGAACTGTTTTCCCCTTTTGATGAACTCTGCAATGCATAATAACTACTTTTTCTGGCTTCCAAATACTCTGCAGGAGTGCATGGATTTGGTCTGTGTGTTTAATCCCACTGCCTTGGGCAGTTAATAGCCCTCTCTCTTTCCAGATGGCTCCGTGGGCATGTACAACACTGAATGCATATTGAGAATCAGTCCAAATATTTACCTTCTTCCCTTCGCTCAGTTCTAGAGCTCTTGTCAGTGCGATCAGTTCTGCTTTTTGGGATGACACATCCGCTGGCAAGGCCTTCGCCTCGATTGCTTCATCTTTGGTGGTCACTGCATATTCTGTGAAGCTCTTACCGTCTCGCATAAAGCTGCTTCCGTCCGTATACAGTTCCCAGTCTGTGTTTTCCAGAGGCACATCTTTCAGGTCTGGTCTGCTGGAGTAGGTTTCCTCTATGGTCTGCAAACAATCATGCTCAGGGACACTGTCGGTTAATGTTGAGGACAGAAACATAGTAGGGTTTACAATAGATGTTGTTTTCAGGGTAACATCGTCTTGTTCCAACAACACAACCTGGTAGTTAAGCATTATGCTGGGGGACAGCCAGTGGCCTCCCTTCTGTTCGAGCACAGCTTGAACTGCATGGGGTACATACACGATGATGTGCTGCCCAAGGGTGAGTTTCTGGGTCTCCTGGATCAGGATAACAGTTGCTGCAATGGCTCGCAGGCACCCTGGCCACCCTTGGCTAACACTGTCCAGCTGCTTAGAGAAGTAGACCACAGCCCTTCATTGGTTTCCCAGAGTTTGTGATAATACCCCCAGAGTAACATTCAATTGCTCATGTGTGAACAGTTCAAAAGGCTTAGTTAGGTCTGGTAATCCTAGTGCTGGAGCTGACATCAAGGATTATTTTAGTTGTTTAAATACATCTCTGGTCTCATCTGTCCATGTTACAACTCCTTTTTTGGTCGTTTTCAGGGTTTCATATAGAGGTTTGACTAGCAACCCATAGTTAGCTTTCCACAGACGACACCATCCTACCATTCCTAGGAAGACCTGCATCTCTCGTACGGTGTGGGGCTCTTGGAGATGGCAGATGGCCTCTTTCTGGTCTGTGCTGAGCTGTGGATGCCCACAATAAATTTCAAACCCCAGGTAGATGACTATCTCTTTGGCAATCTGTGCTTTCTCTCTTGAGACCCGATATCCACTCAGTCCCAAAAAGTTCAAAAGACTCACAGTGAGCTCGATGCATTGGTCTCAGCTTGTTTTCTTTTGTTCTAGGGGGAACAGGCTACATCTCACCTTTGCTGGTTGAACTATTCCCTCTGTATTGTTGTGTTTATTGCAAGTTTTTCTCAGTAAAATTGTGACTCCCACTTCTCGTCTCCTCTAGTGTTTCTCCTGCTACTGGAAAGGCAGCGGGGAAGGCATTCAGTGGGGTTACTTTTTTTCCTGCTGAGTTTTAAAACCAGTACAGCCACTAATTCCCAGTCAGGCTAATCTCAGCCTCCAATACAGTCAACTGTTTGGATCCCCCTGTCACTCCAGAAATACAAATGGGTTCTGTCCCTGCATAGGTCATTGACACAAGACATTGTCTGGATCTGTGGGGAGCTGTGCATTGTCCAGGTCAAAATATATAATTTCTCGCACAGCTAATTCCCTCAGGTATTGGATACCTTTCTCTATTGCAGTCCATTTGCCTAAGTTACATGGAATATCATCTTTATAGGGATACCTTGCCCTCACACTTGATAAGAGTCACCTCCAGAGACTAAGGACTTGTGTCTTTTTTTCCCATTGCTTTGTCAGTACCTAGTTCCTTAGCAAGTGAGCCCAGCTGTCTGGTTTCCTTACCCTCTAATTCCCCACTGTTGGTTTCATTGTCCCAGCACTGGAGCATCCACTCACGTGGATGACAGCTGAATTTTTTTTTATGTCCCACAGCTCACTCAGGGATGGGAATCGAGTAGTGGTTGTCTCTTCTGTCTCCTCTTCTGGTTACTGTAATCACCTTGATGATGACACTGAAAATGGCCCTTGTGATGGTCCTGATTCTTCCACCTCTTTACTCTCCCTGTCCTCCTTGACTGTTTTTTATCGATGACTTCGTATACATTTCTTCTGCTGGTGTACAGGGGCAACTGACACAGTCATGTTGATTCTCTGTTTCAGTGGTTTCAGTGGCAGTGTCTGTAGCTGGGGTTGAAGCAGCTGCAGGGCCTGTGATGTGGGATGGAGAAGCAGCAGTGTCTGTCACGGTGGTTGGCACAGTTGCAAGGCCTGGTGAAACAGGTTGTCCCCCTAAAGTCCATGGAGGACCATGGGAGTGCAGAGATCCACCTGCAGCCCATGGAGGAGACCCATGCTGGAGCAGGTGGATGCCCGAAGGAGGTCGTGACCCTGTGGGAGGCTCATGCTGGAGCAGGGTCCTGGCAAGGACCTGCTGACCCATGGAGAGAGGAGCCCACCCTGGAGCAGGTTTTCCTGGTAGGACCTGTGGCCTTGTGGGGGACCCACGCTGGAGCAGCCTGTACCTGAAGGACTGCACCCCATGGAAAAGTGACCCAGGTTGCAGCAGTATAAGATCTGTTGCCCATGGGAAGGACTCACATTGGAGAAGTTTGTGAAGGACTGTCTCCTGTGGGAGGGACCCTACAGGGAGCAGGGGAAGAACTCTCCCTGAGCAACAGCGGAAAACAACCTGTGATGAACTGACCGTAACCCCCCACCACTGGGGGGAGGAGGTAGAACTTGAGAAGGAGGAAGGGGTGGGGGAAAAGGTGTTTTTAAGATTTATTCTTCTTGTTCTGCTACTTTGATTCTGTTAGTAATAAATTTAATTAATATCCCCACTTTGAGTCTGGTTTGCCTGTGACAGTGATCAGTAAGTGATCTCTCCCGGTCCTTATCTCAACTCACGAACCCTTCGATATATTTTCTCTCGTCTGTCCAGTTGCAGAGGCTTTAGTGGGTACTTGGTGTCCAGCCAGGGTCAACCCACTACATCTGGATTCTGGACTTGTTTAGGGGTAAGGAACAAACACATTGGATGTGGTCACTGCCCTATAAGTACTTGACCATACAATCCCACACACCCTGACACTATGAACTATCCAGCTTTTGGGCAGATCTCTGGGTGATATTCTTAATTATTTGTCTGACCTTAAACAAGACCTGAACCATATGCAACAACATACTGGCTCCTAGCAAAAAGACCAGGTTGGTTTCAAGGGTAGTCAAAGGATGTTCAAAATCTTGAAAATTCTCAACTACTGTAATCAGCCTGGGGGACAAGGAAGGAAAAAAGGAGGGGAGAAAAAAATAGGTAGGTGTCTCTCCCATAGGTTGTTCCTCTGAGGAGAAAACCCCAAAGGTTTGATTATTAATAATTCCCAGTAGATGACTCCCAAAGCATGGAGGTGCCTGCAATACTGAATACATGCACCAGACTGGTGTCCTGACCAGCCACACTGTCATATCATAAGCCCAGCCTACGAAATACACCACAGAGAACACGTACTGTAAGTCAGGTATTACAGGTATAATAGAGACAAAATGCCACAAATATGAGAGCAAATAAATCCACATTGTAACTAGCAACTGTTAAACCAATACAATGTATGTTTATAACAATTGTCTTTTAACACACTCTGGTGGAATCTGTCCTTTTCTCAACCCTTCAGGCCACACATGGGGCACCGAAAAGCACTCTTGTGGTTTTAAGCCCAACTGGAGATGAAGCACCATGCAGCAGTTCGCTCAAACCCCTGTCTCTTCCCCCCCCAGATGGAATGTGGAAGAGAATCAAAGTAAAACTTGTATGTTGAGATAAGAACAGGTTAATAATTGAATATAAAGTAAAATACAATAATAATGGTAAATAATAAGAATAATGATAACCAAAAGGGAAAAGAAAAACAAGTGATGCACAATACAATTGCTCACCACCTGCTAACCAATGCCAGATTCCCCTTCTTGCACCCAGATCGGTTGCACTTCTGGGTAACTCCCCCCCAGTTTACATACTGGGCATGACATTCTATGGTGTGGAATATCCCTTTGGTCAGTTCAGGTCACCTGTCCCAGCTATGCTCCCTCCCAATACTGGCAGAGTATGAGACAAGAAAAAAAAGACCTTGATTCAGGATTAACAAGACTTAGCAAAAAACCAAAACATCAGTGTGTTATCAACACCATTCTCATTCTGAATCCAAAACATAGCATTGTAACAGCTACCAAGAAGAAATTAACTCTACCCTAGCTGAAACCAGGACAATGGCATACCTTTACAGCCAGTTTCTCTACCTAGGCAGCGATGTCTTGCCACACTTCAGCAGCCCAGATGGGTTTACCTCTGCACTGTCAATTGGTCTTTTTCCATCTGTCCAGCCACCCCCCAGAGTGTTTACTACCATCTAGTGTAGAGGTAGAGCGCTGGCCATTTCTCTCGTTCAGCGATATCTAAAGCCAACTGGATGGCTTTCAACTCTGCAAGCTGACTTGATCCAACTTGTCCCTCAATAGCTCCTGTGACTTGTTGGGTAGGACTCCATATGATAGCTTTCCATTTTCAATTTGTCTCTATGATACAGCATCATTCAAGAGAGCATATCACTTTTTATTTTCTGGTAGATGATTATATGGTGGGGTCTGCTCAGCATGTCACCTTTTCCTCCTCTGATGATGATGATGATAGTCTGACATTTTTGCATTCAGGGAAGTTCATGATGACTTCCAAGATCCCTGAGCAACTGGGGTTTCCTGTTCGAACTCACTATGTGATCAGCATGACCCACTTATTCCACATGGCATCAGTGGCATGATGTGTGGAAGGGACTTTGAACATCCAGCCCAACACTGGCAGTTGGGGTGCCAGGAGGATCTGTGCTTTGGTACCAATCACTTCTGAAGTGGTTCAAACGCCTTCATAAGCTGCCAGGAGCTCTTTTTCAGTTGGGTTGTAGCTGGCCTCAAATCCTTTGTATCCCTGACTCCAGAACCACAGGGGTTGTCCTCGAGTCTTCCCAGGTACTTTTTACTGGAGAATCTTGGAATGACCATTCTCCCCAGATGCAGTGTAGAGCACATTTTTCACATCTTGTCCTGTCCTGACTGGCCCAAGGACTACTGCATGAACAATCTCCTGTTTAAGTTGTTCAAAAACTTTGTTGTTGTTCAGGACTGAACTTGAAATCATTTTTCTGCTGTGTCACATGATAGACAGGTCTTATAATCTGACTGTACTCTGGAATATGCATCCTCCAAAAACCCACAGCACCTAGGAAAGCCTGTGTTTCCTTCTTGTTGGTTGGTGGGGACATATCTGCTATTTTCTTGACCATATCCATTGGAATCTGACAATGACCATCTTGCCATTTTACTCCTAAAAACGGAATTTCCTGGGCAAGTCCCTTTATCTTACTTTCTTTTATGGCAAAACTGGCCTTCAGGAGGATCTATATTATCTTCTCCCCTTTCTCAAAAACTTCCTCTGCTGTGTTGCCCCATACGATGATGTCATCAATGTACTGCAGGTGTTCTCGAACCTCACCCTTTTCCAGTGCAGTCTGGATCAGTC
The DNA here is from genome assembly GCF_009829145.1 of Chiroxiphia lanceolata. Classification (NCBI taxonomy): domain Eukaryota; kingdom Metazoa; phylum Chordata; class Aves; order Passeriformes; family Pipridae; genus Chiroxiphia; species Chiroxiphia lanceolata. The sequence goes on along the minus strand of NC_045670.1, from coordinate 13,817,127 downwards.
CATGGCAAATAGTGGGGTTGTGTTTCCACCCCTCCAGGTGAAAGTGAACTGTGGCCTGCACTCTGCTGCTAAAGGAATGGAGAAAAATGCATTAGTAATATCGATGGTGGTACCACTTTGCTGCCTTGGACTCCAGTTTGTACTGAAGTTGCAGCATGTCCAGCACAGCAGTACTCAATTGTGTGACTTCATTCAGGCCACAATAGTCTACTGTCAGTCTCCACTCTCCATTGGACTTTGGCACTGCCCGTATAGGACTCTTAAAGGGTGAGCGAGTCTTGCTGAGCACTCCCTGGCTCTCCAGTTCATGAATCATCTCATGGATGGGAGTTAGAGTCCTGGTTGATGCAGTATTATTGACGGTGCACTGTTGTGGTGGCGATCAGCACCTGTTCTTCTTCGATCCTCAGCAGTCCCACAGCAGAAGGGTCCTCTGAGAGGCCAGGCAAGGTATTCAGCTGTCTAATTTCCTTTGTCTCCACAGCAGCTACCCCAAAAGCCCAATGATGCCCTTTTGGGTCTTTGAAATACCCACTCCTCAGGTAATCTATGCCAAGGATGCATGGGGTCTCTAGGTGTAACAGGGAAAGGTGGAAACACCAAAGGGAAAACAGGTTCGAGGGATCCTGGTACGTGAATAAACCAAACACCGTTGCTAGTTGGCAAACAATAGCTATTTATTAGAAAAAGGGTGGTAAACAGGGAAAAGGTGAATAAAAACAGGCACCTGAGGGAAAGGAATTCGGGCCAAGGAGGAAAAAGTGCACAAAAACCCAAATAAGATATCTTGACACCCTACTCACCTAGGTGTCACCCATAAGAAAGTCTTACCCACTCTAACTAGTAATAAAGCCTTTTTTGAGCAGCTGCGTGTTCCGGAGGGGTGGCAGGCTCCCACTTCAGCAGGCGTCCCCGCTAGAAGCAACTCAGTCCGTCGTGAAGAGCCCGAGACCACGAACCAGACACGAGTCTGCCTTTTTAAAGTTTATTGAGAGCACCTGCCCTGGGGAGGTGTGGCCAGCACCGCCCCGTCAGGGGCTCTCAATCCCACCCTTTCTGTTTTGTAAGTGTTCCCCTCCTGCGCATGCGTGAACACCTTGGAAATCCCCTGACGCAGGCGCAGTGAATTGGGGGGGGGTCTTATCAATTGAGTCTGGGGGATGGCCTTCAGCACCATCATCATCACTTTGTCCTCCAACTGCCCTTGGAGAGCAATGAGCCAATCACAATAGACCAATTAAAATAGTTTATACAGAAACTCTCTCTCCAAGGCCAAGTTCACTACTCTATCAGTGGACTTGGCGGGAGAAAAACATAAACTTTCGCAGGTGGCTAGGGACAAACACAGACCAAAAGCAAAATAACATCCCAACTTCGCCCCGATACACTAGGCCAGTCACAATGGGGTGTTTTTGCCATTCATTCCCAGTCAGGCTCACTTCAGCTTCCAGTACAGTCAGCTGTTGGGATCCCCCTGTCACCCCAGAAATGGAGATGGATTCTGCCCCTACATATCTTGATGGCATCAGGGTACATTGTGCACCGGTGTCAACTAAAGCCTCATACTCTTGTGGGTCAGATGTGCCAGGCCATTGGATCCACACAGTCCAATAGATCCTATTGCCCCTTTCCCCCACTTGGCTGTAGGCAGGGCCCCTCTAGTTCTGGTCATAGTACTCGTTGCTCACTTCTTGTCAATATGAACTGGAGGTCCCTTCAAGAGGATTGAAAGTAACACCAACCCTTCTTTTCTATCAGAGGACTTGCCCACTGGAAACTGGAGCGACGTTTATCCTTGAAGAATTTCCTGCAGTGGTTGTTCTTCTTCTCAACTCATGTACCCATGCTGCTGGGGCAGAGGTGGGTTTTCCATCCCACTTCCTCATGTCCTCTCCATGGTCGTGCAGGTAAAACCTCAGGTTACCTTGTGGTGTGTACCCTCTCTCCTTAACTGGGGGGCACTTGCTCCCAATAGCAGAGACTGGTCTGTACTGGAGGGACATGGGACATTTCTTCTTTAAATTGCTGGTAGTTCTCTTTAAATTGCTGGAGGTCCTTGGACAGTCTTTCCACAGATGAGACGCAGGCCCAGAGGTGGGAAGAGATACAGTCTTAATATAGCTGGAGTTTGGTAACAGTATCCAAATTATCCACTCTTTGTTTGCCTTCTTCACCATGACATCAATGCCAATGAGTTGGCGTACGATGATGACACGCTTTGTACAAACTTCCATCACATGGTTTGTGTACTCTGGACTTCATCTGGATTTATAGGGGATTGTTCATTATTTGAATCCCTATAGATTACTTCCAGCACAGCTAATTCTCTCAGGTACTGGGTACCTTGTTCCATGGTGTTCCACTTGACTCAATGCACTAATAGATCATCTCTTTACAATATCAGTATATAATTCCCAATAGAGTTTTCTATGTGTGTAGCCTTTTGAGATAGTATTTGATGCATTTACAGCTGCATCTGAAAAGGAAAGCAGTACTTGAGAGCCAGGACAGCAGCTATTTCAGTAATCAACTTTTCCAGAAACCTCTACTGAAAACTATTTTTCATGATAATTTGTTCTTGGTTTTCATGGGAACTTATCATGTGTCATAGGTTTACTTGTTCTAAAAAAACCAAGGGGGAATTCTTTTTTTTTTCTTTCCCCTGCATCACTGTAAAAGAAAGATGTTGAATGGGGGAGGGTGGTTTGCCTTGGGTGATTGATCCACACAAAAGAACTAACCAACAGATCCACATTCCAAGCTGATGGTCCTCCAAAGACTGTGGGGAGGGGTGAGGAGTTTTGGGTTTTTTCCTTCTCCTCAGAAATGGGAGGCACTTCACTTTTGCCTTAACTCCAGCAAGGTGTGTGTTGGAGGGGTCCAAGGTTCACTTTGTTTTTGGTCTGGTCATCTGGCTGGTTTTTGGCCCTGGTTTGCCTCCATTTTCTTGCACCCTGTTCTGCCACCAGCCCAGACCTGCTCGTACTTCATCAGAGAGACTTGACCCACCTGTAGAGGAACCTTTCGGGGAGGAGGTCGCCCTTTCTCTGTTCTGCTCCCATGTTAGCAGTAACGTGTGTCCATCGACAAAAGGGGGGAATTCCGGCCACAGTCAGTTGCAGACAGCGTGAGTGTAGTGGGAAAGAGCCCCCTTTTTTCCCCTTTTTCCTCTTCCCCTTCTTGGTGTGTGTGGTGGTTTCACTCTAGGCCTTCCTAGAGACCAACTTGTAGCCAGGAAGGAACTAGAAAAGTGATCACGGAAGTATTCCATGCTATTCCTTTACGTAACTTGAGGTATAAATAAAGCCAGCGGGAGGGATCTTGCTCTCTTCCTCTCCGGCGAGGTTCGAGAACGGTGAGTCCCTGTTTCGGTCGGGCTTATCTGGAGCCGAGGCCTATAGTGACTGCCGTTATCTGCCACGCGTGAGGGGAGAGCCGAGGACCGTGTCTGGTCATCCTGCCTGTTCGAAGGGAAGTGGTGAGATTTTGCTAGTTTGCCTTCAGCTGACCGTTTGACTTGTTCGGTCCTTGCCCCTTTTTGTCCTTCTCCCTTTTCCCCCCTTCCCCCCCCCCCCCCCCGGTGTGTGGTATTTTCCTTTTGTGTATCTGTCTCATATGTAAAGTATATATATATATATATATATATATATATTTTTGCTATAGCTTTGGTTGCTTGGTTTTTTTTCCCTTTTTCCCTCTCTGGGAGGTGGGTCCTTGTTGTTGAGTTTCGGGGGACTTGGCGGGAAGCCAGCTCGAAACTTGTACAGTGTGTGTGGGAGATCTCCATTTTCAGCTTCTCCCGCGTGCTGGGGCCCCACCCGGTGACCACCAGACCCCAACAGCACCACCTGTTAACAACCACAGAGCAACTGCAGGCTCTGTTCCTCCAGTGATCCAGCAGTGCCCCCCGCTGATTGTGGTTAGAATTGTGCCAAAAAGCGGAAAGTATTGAACTGTTTCCTTTTTGAAGGGGTTTTTGGAGACAGGATTATTGTTTAGTTGTTTTTGTGTTCTTTTGTTGTTCTACCAATGCACATATACCCTTTAATAAAGAGCTGTTATTTGTTCTTTCTCCATACTTCCTCAATTGGAGCCTCTTAATTTTGGATTTACAATTGCTTAGAGGGAGGAGCTTGGCATTCCTCATAACTCATCCTCCTTAGTAAAACACTTCAGTCTCATTAAACTGAGACATGTTTGGCATCCAACTTGGGACCCCCAAAGAGGGGAGAGGTGGAAAAGGAATAACTGCCCTTGTGTGATTTACACTCGTTTTGAACCTGTAGGCACCATGATGCTTGGGGTTGCTGCTTTCCTCTGGCATATAACCATGCCAAGATATCTGTCCCATCTGTCAATGTGTTTCAGCTCGGATATTAAGACTTTCATTGCAATAAGTACCTTTGAGTTTGTGCACTGGGTTTATGACATGGCAAATTCAGTATCTGTGATTTTCATCTGGAATATGTCCTCAAGGATGCACTACTGTTCTAGCATAAGCTGTTTCCTCTGGGGGTTTAAGGATAATGGCACCCATTCCTATGGAGAAACGCAGGGGAGTATATTTGCCCAGCCATTCATCCATTTTCCCTTTGGATCCAATACAATGGCCTCTGGGAAGTTTAAATTCTCCTTAGATGTCAGAGACGTTTTACTTTTTGGACTTTTTGTGCAAGTTTGTGCCATTATGGCATGCCTAATATACTAAGCTAGGGCCAAGAATTATCGAGAATGTGTCCAGAAGCCTACCCCAGAGGTGGAAAACCTCAAGTGGCATGGGTTATGGGAGGATATGGGTAAATTCCTAGAAAGTTGTTCAGCTCCTATAACATGGAAGCTCACCCTCGAACAACTCCAAACCCCTACAAAAATAATGAAAACCATGAGGGAGAGAGGTCATGAGAGACCCATGGAGAGGCAGCTGACAACTGCATGTGGGACTTTGACCATTGCCTACCGGAACCTGCTCGGTATGGTGCAGCACTTCCAGGGAAAAGGAAGAGATGAAAACAAGATGCCTGATACCATGGTGACTCAGGATATGACCAAATCAAAGGGACAATCAAAGCTAATGGAGGTTGCCCCTATCCAAAAGAGGAAATATAAGACCAAATCAGTTCGCCCAGTTGTCGCTGGAACAGAGAGATTTCTCTGAACAATTTTTCCTGCACTCTTTAGGCCTTGCTTGCCATGGAAGTGACAAGCATGTATTGTTTATAGACTGTGTGAAAATATGCAATGTTTATACTTGTTAGCTGTGTGTCTAATTATAAGGTTTGAGAACATAATATGTTTATAGTAAGAAAGCCTTGAGAAACTAGAGATAAAAGTACACCTGCAGATTTAGGAAAACCCCTAAAAGCAGATTAATTAGGAAGAGTTTTGTATGCCAAGAATGATTTCAGGTCACGTGGACAGAACATCAGGTCCAACGAACTGGAGACATTAGACGCATGCACAGACTGAGTTATCCAATCACTGTTGCGAGCATGTACCCTGAACAAACTAAACTGTATAAAAGTTGACTGATTTAAATAATAAATTGGACATTGTTTTGATCACATGGATCGTTTTGCTTTGTCTCTGTACCTCCACATCGATATCCAGTTGATGATGATGGGGAGCCAGGACCCTCATAGGCAGCTAGTCCAGAGCCAGATATCATCACTGAGTCCTTATCATATAACAACTTCCAGAGCTTATGGGCAGACGTTATTCGTCGCCCAAATGAGCCCATTCTGGCCTGGATGATCCAAGTTTATAACTCTACGGGTGATGCCATAAACCTTGATGGTGGTGAAGGAAGGTTCTTGAGGTCTATTGCCCAGGATGTGGGTATCAAAGCCCCTGTCTCTCTGGGCATGGCTTTTGGATGGTGCAAGGGAGAGGTTCATTTACAGAGATTCCTTGCAGGCACACCATTCTGCAAAGGGCTGGAAGACCATAGAGGAGGGGATCCTACGCCTGAGGGAAATGGCACTGTTGGAGGTACTGTTTGGAAGGGAGGGGAAACCACCCAATGATCCTGACAGGGTTAAGTGTACACATATGGGACCGTCCGCACACGCCAGTTACCTGACATCATTGTTGGTTGGGGAGAAGTGAGAGTCAGTGATGTCTATAATAAACTTTACTTGTATGACAGTATGACCAAAGGACCACTACAGGTCCACATCTCCACTGTAGAGACATTGATTAAGGACCTCAAGGCATTAACTACAGAGGTGAAAGATAAACAGGAGAGACTGAAAGAGAGGATTGAGGGAAACAGTTTCCATATGGCCCCAGTGAGAACCAGATGCTCCCCAGTTAGAGAGAGTGGACAGACCCCACAAACCGAGTTATGGTATTTCCTAGCTGACCATGGAGAAGACATGAGACTGTGGGACAGGAAACCTACCCCTGCCCTAGTAGTCCAAGTACAAGAGTTGAAAGAGAGAGAAAAAGGGAAGTCCATGAAAGTGAGTGCAGTGCCCGTATCCTGTGGGCAGGGATCTGACCCGCTAGAAGGTACCTCCCATTGGTATTCACAGGAAAAAAACAATGATTGGCAGAATGAAGACCAATGTTAGAGGGGTCCTGCCTCTAGCCAGGTAGAGGCACAGGAGAACTGTGTCTATTGGACTGTGTGGATCCAATGACCTGGCACGTCAAACCCACAAGAATACAAGGTTTTGGTTGATACTGGCGCTCAATGTACGTTAATGCCCTCAGGACATATGGGACCACAGACTATTTCCATTTCTGGGGTGACAGGAGGGTCTCAAGAGTTGACCGTGTTGGAAGTTGAGGTGAACTTGACCGGGAAGGACTGGCAAAAACACCCCATTGTGACTGGTCCAGATGCCCCATGTATCCTGGGCATTGACTACCTCAGGAATGGGTATTTCAAAGACCCCAGGGGACATAGATGGGTCTTTGGAATAGCTACTGTGGAGATAGAGGTGGCTAAGTAGTTGAATTCATTACCTGGTCTCTCAGAGAACCCTTCTGCTGTGGGACTGTTGAAGGTTGAGGAAGAGCAAGTGCCAATTGCCACCACAGTAGTGCATCGTTGGCAGTACTGAACGAACCGAGACTCTATGATCCCCATCCATAAGATGATCAGTGAGTTGGAGAGCCAAGGGGTGATCAGTAAGACCCATTGTCTCAGTTTAAGGAGACTGAAGTGTTTTGCTAAGGAGGATGAGTTATGAGGTAGACCAAACTCCTCTCTCTCAGAAATTGCAAATCCCAAATTAAGAGGCTCCAATCGAGGAAGTATGAAAAAAGGAAGAAATAACAACCCTTTATTAAAGGATATATGTGTATTGGTAAAAACAGCAAAAGAACACAAAAACAACTAAAAAACACTCCTGTACCCAAAAGTCCCCTTCAAAAAGGAAACAGTTTGATACTTCTTTTTCCTCTAGTGCGATTCTAATCATGGTTGGCAGGGGGCGCTGTTGGAACACTGGAGGTGCAGAGCCTGCAGTTGCTCAGTGTTGGTCATCAGGGGGCGCTGTTGGGCTCTGGTAGTCGCCATGTGGGGGCCCTGATCTCAGGAGAAGCCAAAAATGGAGGGGAAGGGGAAAAGGGGAAAGAAAGGTGGTTTCTTTTCCACTAAACTCACGCTGTCTGTGGCTGGTTGTGGCCAGGACTCCCTCTTTCGTCGATGAGCACAAACTCTCCGATGAAATCTGAGCAGATTTGGGCTGGAAACAGAGCAACTCATAGGCAAACTGAGGCTGGAGAGCAACCAGGTCGAGAGCAAAACGGTCTCATAGCTTTTCCAACACACATACACACCTTGCCTCCACACACCTTGCCTCCGTTAAGGCAAAAAGTGAAGTGCCCCTTTCCAAGGAGAGGAGGGGAGAAAAATTCCTCCCCCCCTCCCCCCCCCCCCCCCCCCCCCCCCCCCCCCAGACCTTAGAGAGGGCCATCAGCCTGGAATGTAGTTCTGCCAGCCAGCTCCTTTGTGTAGGTCAATCACCCAAGGCAAAAGAACTGTCCTCCCCATTCAACATCCCTCCTGCACACTGCAGCAGGGGAAAGAAAATTCCTGTTTGGTTTTTTAGAACAAGTAAACCCATGACACCCATTCACCCTTCAACAGCCCCATTTGGCCATTTTTTTCTGAACTAATTTATCAGTGTTCATAATTGGAGCAAATGCTTTATGTCATTTATTTCATTAAACCCTGAATTTATGAGGTATTAACACATTTTTCTGGTTTATACTCAAAAAGTACTTTTGGAACTATGAACCCTGTCATTCCACCAGACTGAGAGAAAGATGGGGAAAAAACACCTAACCATTGTGAATGCGTACAATCCATCTTCCCAAGACATCCCCAACTACACACTGCTTCTCAGAGGTCTGTTGCATCTGACTCTGCAGGCAGTCAGTCTCAGGGAGGTGACTAGTGGTGAAACCTCATGTAGAGACTGACCTTTACTCTGAGGTAAATTCAGAGAATCACCTGATTATGAAGAACTTCTTTACTGTGCATGTGACTGCACACTGGAACAGATTGCCCAGGGAGGTTGTGGAGTCTCCCTCACTGGAACTGTCTGGATGCAATCCTGTGCAATGTGCTCTAGGATGGCCCTACATGAGCAGGGGGGTTGGACCAGATGACCCACTGTGGTCCCTCCCAACCTTACCCATTCTGTGATTCATTCTGTGAATCACTGAATGTTTGAGGTTGCAAGGGACCTGTGGAGGTCATTTGGTCCAACTCCCCTGCTCAGGCAGGGTCACTTAGAACCAGTTGCCCAGGACCATGTCCAGATGGCTTTTGAATATTGTTACCCTAAACTGGAGAAATAATTCTCTGGACAATTTTGAGTATAGAAAGGCAAAAAGTAGTTCTATAATTGCAGCACCATAGGTGCACAAAAATATATTGCACACACTGATGGCGTAGGCCTTTACAATTTTATACTACCATCTAATTACAATATTCAGTTTTTAATTTCAATATTTGGACACTACCTCATTGGTTACACCCATCCCCAAAACCATCCCTCCCATCGTACTGCCCTCGTCCCACCTCAAACACACCTCCCGAATTTGAGTTGGTGGTCTCAAAATGACCACCTCTTCCTCTTCCTCTTCCTCTTCCTCTTCCTCTTCCTCTTCCTCTTCCTCTTCCTCTTCCTCTTCCTCTTCCTCTTCCTCTTCCTCTTCCTCTTCCTCTTCCTCTTCCTCTTCCTCTTCCTCTTCCTCTTCCTCATTATCTCTGTCTTCCTTGGAACAGCTTCAAGGCTTCTGAGTAGTTTTGACTGGTTATATCAAGTGGTGTGACCCTGTTATGTCTCATTCTGAGTACATTTCTACAGATAAGGTGTTCTTCTCCTTGCTAAAATCTTTTGTCTGTTGAAATTCTTGACAAGGAATGTTAAACAGCATTTTAGAAATTTAGTACAAAGGTGTTTAGCAAACTAAAAGTACTAATGAGCTATACTAAAATCTTATATAATATAGATTTCCAGGCATCATATCCTCCCTTAGAGACTGATAAGGATTTCATCGTGTTGTCTTTACTATTTATACCTAATTATGAACCATAAAGACAAACAACTACTACAACACTGAACCATAAAGCAAACCATCATGGAAACACTAATGATATATATACAATTATTATGAACAACTGTTTTATCCAGGTCCAATTTGGTAACCATGAAGTAAGTTTGTGGAAGATATCTCCGAAACCCAAAGAGGCATCTTCCAGGGTTATCTGATGTAGAATTTGAGTTTGCTTCCAAATTTCGGCATGATCCATAGTAATTCTTCCACTTGGATCTACATAAGAAAAACAATTGGTGTTAAACTTATTCTGGAGCTAGTTTTATGACAATATGAAGGGAGAATGACCTTTCCCGTGGCATTACCAATTATGCAGGGAACTGTGTAGCTTTCTTGATTAGGAATTAAGCTGCTCAGGGCTATGGGTAGGTAGGCCTTAGTGACCTGTTCCCATCTTCCAGATGAGAAAATTCCTAAGCGGTCCTGGAGTTCAGGGTCCTCACCAAAGTTTGTCTCATTCATTAAGATACCAATCAAAGGCCAGCTTTTATCCTCACCAATTGTTGGCATTTGGGTACAAATCCAACAGTCGTTTTTATGAAGAATATTGGATACATTTTGGACTAGAGTCAAATGTAAATTCTGGTTCCAAACTTGATTCATGGTTACTGGCAATACACACAGAAAGAGTAGTTTAAACAACATTTTTCTTTTTCTGCAACGGTCCATGTTGTTCCACTGTCCAAGGAGCAGGGGTCTTCTTAACTCTGGAGTAGTGAATCCAGGGTCCTTTGCCACCAACCTTGACCACGGTGAGGATGGTCAGTAGAACTTGAAATGGACCTTTCCACTTAGCTTGCAGGGGGTCGTTGTCCCATCATTTAACATAGACCCAGTCCCCAGGCTGGAACAGATGAGCAGGAGTATCCAATCCTATGGGTCTGGATGTCACGATGAATGTCTATAGTTTCTGCAAAGTAGAACCTAAAACCATTAAATAATTTTGCAAGTCAATTTTCCCCTTATGTGAATATCTGGATCATAAGGACTAATGTTGTCCCCGCGTCTTGGTTGTATGAGAGGGACTGGACTTTTAAAGTGACTGGCTACCAGTCACAAATGTATAGACCAGCTAGGAGCTTATCAAAAGCAAGGTGTGTCAGGAGTTTGGTGCAACACCAAAGAGCACCCTGGCATTACCAGTAACTCATCACAGAGAGTTTGCATTTTTTGAATGGATTCCAGGTCCCATCGGGGCAGGCCATCCTGCCACAGTCTGCACCTTGACTGCAGTCAGTCATTCTTACCTCATGAAGTAGTAGTGGAGGTACCTCTTGCCTTCATGCTATAAAAGTGTCCTCTGTATATGCGTATGTTATCATAACAAAATAGTGATAAAAATCAGTTAATATCCAATTGGCTATTTGATCTTGACATCCTCATGTGTTGGGTTAGATACACTCACATATATATGTGCCTATAATGAACACCAACAAAACAGTTGCATCACAATAACAGTGTATCACATTAAAGCAAGTCAGGGTATTTGTTGCAGCTAAGAACAATCTAAACAAATCATCCCACCAATGATGTTACCAGTTTGTCTCAAAGATTGCAGGCAAGATGCCAACTAGGGTCTTGGGGAGGGTTCATAAAACCAGTCTTTTTGTTGCAGTTCCACAGATTAGTTGGTCGCTTCACTTTCTCTCATGTTTCTTAATACAGGATTCTTCTTTGGTGAAGTTCAGCATTTTACATATTCCTTGTTCAACATATCAAGCATTAGTCAATTTTACAAAACATTTTGGAGACAAATTTAAGGTAGATAAATTTGATTTCATAATCATATGAAATCCTATGTGGACTCTCAAACTAAATTCAGGGAGGAATCTCCTTCATGTTGTCTTAGTTTACCAAGACAGAAGTGTTTACTAAGGAGGCTGAGATATGAGAAAAACCAAGCTCCTCCCTCTAAGTAATTATAACTTCGAAATTAAGAGGCTCCAGTCGAAAAGGTGTGGAAAAGAAAAATAACAGCTCTTTACTAAAGAATATATATGTATAGGTAAGTAACACAACAAAAGAAAACAAGCAACAGTCCTGCACCCAAACTCCCACCAAAAACAATTAGGTACTTTTTTGCCACGACCAGCAGGGGGTGCTGGCGCCTCGTGAGGCAGGGGCTGCAGTGCTTCACTCACGGCCAGCAGGGGGTGCCGTTGGGTTCCGGAGGAGCAAAGGTTGCAGTTGTTCTCTGATGGTCGGCAGGTGGCGCTGTTGGGCTCTGGTAGATGCCGTGTCCGCAGGGTCCGGCGTATGGGAGGCAGCCCAACGGGGACCCCCACTGAAGGGGGAAGGGAGAAGGGGGGAGGGTGATTCCTCCTATGGACTCACGCTGTCGAAGGCTCCGGTTGTCAGTGGGTGTAAACTGACACCAGTAGAAGGGGCGGGGGGGGGGGGGGAGGAGAAGAACAGTCTTTCCCCTCAAAAGTTCCTCTGCAGATGGTACCAGCTTCTCTGATGAAATCCGAGGCAGAACAGGGCATGAGAGAATGGAGGTGAACCGGAGCCAAAGGTAGCTAGATGACTTGGCCAAAACCAAAATGAACTCCGGAGTTCTTTCTCTTCACACACACCCTTCCAGAGTCAAGGTAAAAGTGAAGTGCCGTCCCCCAGAAGAAAAAAACCAAAAACTCACCTCCCCCTACAGTCTCCTGAAACCATTAGCTTGGAATGTGGGGTTATTAGCCAGTCCTTTTGTGTGTGTGCTCACTCTAGCCATCTCCTCCCCCTCCCTTGCTCAACACCTTTCTTTCACAGTGGTAAAGGGAAAAAATTCCAAGCAGGGTTTCTGTCTTTTCTTTAAAACAAGAAAACCTATGACACCGTGCTGCAGCAATCAGAGAGACGACACAAACATTCCAAAGTGATGCTTGTGAAATACTGCAAAACTACTGTGTGATAAACACAGACCATAATTCGTGTGGATAAAAAAGACAAATGGGAAACAAATGGGTTAGTGTAATCTCAGGAAAGAAGAAAAACAGATTGTAAAACTTAATTGCACCCTCATAAAGACATAAAACAGATTATTACCCTCCCTGTTACCTTGGACATGAGTTATAGCCAACTAAGTAGGGTCAACAGAATGCTGGCACCTCTTTGTCAAGAAATGTATGGATTTATAACTTGTTGTAGAAATAACAAATTAGTCTTAACCATAAAAGAAACATATGTTGAATACCTGGAATAGTGATGTAAAATGTATATGCATGTATGTGCCTCGGTCCGCAGGGATAGGGGAAATTGGGACCAGGCACTGCGGTTAGGGTTCGGACACAGTTGAGGTCTCGTGATGCAATGCCCGTTTATTCAAGGGAAACAAGGGTTTAAAAAACCGCGGTTTGAGGGGTGGATGCTAAGCAAGAGATTGACAGCTTAGGGAAAGATGTGGTAGGGGGACAGGGGAGAGATGGGTGGAACTCTCGAATATCAGAGAGGGTTGACTAATTGTAGCTCTCTCTGCACTGTGATAGCTACAGCTTATCAGTAACAGAGGCATGGGAAGACAGGGGAGAAGAAGAGATAAACAGCTTTCAAAGGGGAAGCCTGAGGGAGAAATAGGGACAATATGGAGGTACAGCAGGATCTATAAATTTTGACAATAAACTGGGGTGTACAAGGGTTCATAAGCACACAACAGCAAACTGGGGAAAAACTGCCAGTCTGCTGGGTGGATTATTCAGTAAGTAAAAAGTCCATTCAGACTCCATTAATGCTTTTCCAGGCCACATATCTCTCCCATTCTGTCTTTTCATCCATCGCATCTCCCCCTTCTCTGTTTTCAGTCGTGGTGACATTCACGGAGACACTGTGGATGACCATCTGGCGAACACAAATGACAAAGCACGGCAAACAGGCACACAAGAACACAAGGGCAAATAGGGAAATCACTAGCATGATTATGATTTTGCGAGACCAATTGGGTAAAGAGGGGAGTTTTATCCAATCGAAAAGTCCATCTAATCCTTCATCACGGGACTGGTGGATATCTTTTACAAGATTCTTTAGTTGATGTATGCTGTTGCCGTGGGATTTAGGTGCTGAAAAAATCTCCCGGAGCAGTTAATTAGGGGTGAGATAAGAAAGGGTTTATTTGCCAAGGCAGAAGATGTTACAAGACGCGCGCGCCCGTGCCCGAGAGGTTACATTTTATAATACCATCCATCCAATCCCAGATGTGTCCACCCTGTGGCCTTTACTCTGGACCGCCCCGGGGTCCACCCCCTGAAATGGGTCTGGGGTGCATTTTGGGACCACCTACTTCATCACCTTCACCATCATCAGAGCACAAAGGGTACATAGTTACCTAATTTTTGACTTCATTCTGTGGTTTAGGCCCAGATATGCTGTTCTGTCAACTGTCTAGGCCTTGCCTTGACAAAAGACTAAACATTTCTATTAGATTTGGGGCTATAAGTGATATAGGGAGGATAGAATGGGGTAAGAGGGTTAAGGAATGTATAAACAAGGGTGCTAGAGGGAAAAGGATAAGGGACAAGGGACAAAGAAGGGAGGGTTTCTGCTTTTAAAACCTACTTATAAAACTTACAAGTCCTACAAATATTAGAAAAATAAAACCATTAGGGGCTTAAGGCATCAGTCCCCCCTTAGAGACTGGACAAAACCCAAAGGTCTTGTCCAATCTCTACTACCTACACCTACAACAACTATAACATCGGTGCATGCAGTGAGCTATTACACTAACACTAAGTATGTACAATACTAAAATAAACAGTTGTCTCATCCATGTCCAGTTCGGTAACCATGAAGTGAGTTTGTGGAGGACATCTCCTAAACCTAGGGAGACATCATCTAGAGATATTTGATGTAAGATTTTGGTTTGATTTCGAATTGCGGCCAAATCATTATTAATTCTACCAGTCTGATCTATGTAAGAACAGCAACTGGTATTGATGACTTTACACACGCCTCCCTGTGAGGCTAGCAAAAAATTGAGGGCCATTCTATTTTGTATTACTACACGAGACAAGCTTTGGAACTGTTCTTTTAGGGTTTCAATTGCATCCAGAGTGTGATCTTGAATGTTTTCCATAACAGCCGAAATATTTACAATTGCCTTTTCCAATTCACTCACTCCTAGAGATGGGACTAAAGCCCTGACTATGCTGTGGAAAATTGTAGGGCGCTCAATGAGGGGATTGCTAGTTCTTTTTGCTCTTTTTGGATAGGGTTTTTTCCATTCTTGTTCATCAATTGGATCGAGAATTGTTATATTTGGAATCACTGCCCCCAAAGCACAGGCCCGATCTTTATCAAGGGGCAAAACTTTCCAGGCCTCCTTTTCACAAATCCAGTACCATCCTGATCCCTGGGGAGGAATTAATCTCAAAGGGAACTGTGCCATCCCCGCAACAATTTCTGGGTTTATTTCTTCTTTTGAATTGTTTTTATCACAGTGGGGGGGGAGAATGATTTCTCCTGTAGCGTTTATAATCATGCAGGGAACAACATCCTGATTAGAAATTACATTACTTAGGGCCACTGGATAATAAGCCTCTGTAACTGGCTTCCAGGTTCCTGGGAAATTCATCATGGACTTACCGAAGTTTGTCTCATTTAGTAAAATGCCAATTAGGGGCCACTCACTATTCTCATCATCAATTGCTGGTACTTGAGTACAAATCCAGCATTCTGTTTTCCGGAGAATTTTAGATACGTTTTGGACTAGGGCCACATGCAATTTTTGGTCCCAAACTCGGTTCATAGTTACCGGTTGCACGAACAGAATACACAGAACAAGCAGTCTATTCCACATCATCATCATCGGTGTCCGATTCTGGTTGGCTGGTTGTTCCAGGAGCTGATGCTCTCTTGACTCTGGAGTAGTGGAACCAGGGTTCTCTGCCAGCAACTTTGACGGCAGTGAGGGAAGTCAGCAGGACTTGGTATGGTCCTCTCCACTTGGCTCGTAAGGGGTCACTGTTCCACCACTTGACGTAGACCCAGTCTCCTGGCTGGAATGGGTGAGCAGGGGTGTCCAGTCCTATGGGTCTGGATAACTCGATGACCTTCTGCAGCTTCTGCAAAGTAGAGCCTAAAGCAATCAAATATTTTCGTAAATCGGTTCTCCCTCTTAAGTGTACATCCCCTGGTATGTGTGGTGCTTGATATGGTCTTCCATATAGTATTTCATATGGGCTTATGTTATCCCTCCGCCTCGGCTGGATACGAATCCTCAGCAAAGCTAGTGGCAAAGCTTGAACCCAGGACATAGATGTTTCCTGACAAATTTTGCTTATTTGCATTTTCAAAGTGCCATTCATTCGTTCAACTTTGCCACTAGCCTGAGGTCTATAGGGGGTATGTAGGTCCCAGACAATTCCCAGGATGCGGCATACTTCTTTTACTACTGTCGCAATGAAATGTGTTCCTCTATCTGATGCCATTCCTAGAGGAACCCCAAACCTTGGAATTATGTGGTTCAGTAAAGCTTTTACCACTTCCCTTGCTGTGTTAGTGCGACAGGGGTATGCTTCAGGCCATCCACTGAAAGTGTCAACTAATACCAGGATGTATTTGTACCCCCCCCATGGTGGTAACTCAGCAAAATCTATTTGCCAGTAATCTCCGGGTTGGTCTCCAACTTTTGTTACCCCTAGTACCACTCTCTTTGATGTATCTGGGTTGTTTCGTTTGCAGATTTCACACTTACCTACTATGGACTGCACAGCTTCAGTCATATTTGTTCCTATTACTGTTTTCTTTAGATGTTTCAGGAGGTTTTCCGTTCCCCAATGGGTAGCCTCGTGTTCCTGTTGAGCTATTTCCCTAAGGAGCAGTGGTGGGACTACAACCTGTCCAGTAGGGGTAACAGCCCACCCCCCTTCTTTGATTTCAGCTTTCAGTGATCTAATTAGCTGATTATCTCTCTCATCATACTTAGGGGTGTATTTTGTCAAATCAACTTCCTTTTGTGGCACTATTGCCAAGATGCCTTTTTCTGCAGCCCCTTTTGCTGCTTGATCAGCAAACTGATTTCCCAACTCGGGAATTGTTTTCCCCTTTTGGTGGGCCCTGCAATGCATAATAGCTACCTCCTCTGGTTTCCAAATACTCTGCAGGAGTGCATGAATTTGGTCTGCATGCTTGACTCCACTGCCTTGGGCTGTCAGTAGTCCTCTTTCTTTCCAGATTGCTCCGTGGGCATGTACAACACTAAATGCATATTTTGAGTCAGTCCAGATATTTACCTTCTTTCCTTCGCTCAGTTCTAAGGCTCTTGCCAATGCGATTAATTCTGCTTTTTGGGATGACACATCTGCTGGCAAGGCTTTTGCCTCGATCACTTCGTCTCTGGTCGTCACTGCATACCCTGTGAAGCGCTTACCATCTCGCATGAAGCTGCTTCCGTCTGTATACAGTTCCCAGTCTGCATTTTCCAGGGGCACATCTTTCAGGTCTGGTCTGCTGGAGTAAGTCTCCTCTATAGTCTGTAAACAGTCATGCTCAGGGACACTGTCAGTTAGTGTTGAAGACAGAAACATAGCTGGATTTACAATAGATGTTGTTTTCAAAGTAACATCGTCTTGTTCCAGCAACACAACCTGGTACTTAAGCATTCTGCTGGGGGACAGCCAGTGGCCTCCCTTCTGTTCAAGCACGGCTTGAACTGCATGGGGTACATACACGGTGATACGCTGCCCAAGGGTGAGCTTCCGGGCCTCTTCAATCAGGATAACAGTTGCTGCAACAGCTCGCAGGCACCCTGGCCACCCTTGGCTAACACTGTCCAGCTGTTTAGAAAAATAAGCCACAGCTCTTCGTTGGCTTCCCAGAGTTTGCGATAACACCCCCAGAGCAACATTCAACTGCTCATGTGTAAACAGTTCAAAAGGTTTAGTCAAATCTGGTAGTCCTAGTGCTGGAGCTGACATCAAGGACTGTTTCAGCTGTTGAAACACATCTCTGGTCTCATCTGTCCATGTTACAACTCCCTCTTTGGCCGTTTTCAGGGCTTCATACAGAGGTTTGACTAGCAACCCATAGTTAGCTATCCACAGCCGACACCATCCTACCATTCCCAGGAAAGCCTGCATCTCTCGTACAGTGTGGGGCTCTGGGAGACGGCAAATGGCTTCTTTTCGGTCTGTGCTGAGTCGCCGATGCCCACGATAGATTTCAAGTCCCAGGTAGATGACTATCTCCTTGGCTATCTGTGCCTTCTCTCTCGAGACCCGATACCCACTTAGCCCCAAAAAGTTCAAGAGACTTACAGTGAGCTCGATGCATTGGTCCCGGCTTTTGGCTGCGATTAAGATGTCGTCAACATACTGCAGGACAACTCCTTCTTGCTGCTGTCTTCTCCAGTCCTCCAGTTCTTTTGCCAACTGATTTCCGAAAAGTGTTGGACTGTTCTTAAAGCCTTGTGGAAGAACTCTCCAGGTTAGTTGCGTTTTTCTCCCTGTCTCAGGATTTTCCCACTCAAAGGCAAAAATCTCTTGGCTGTCTTTGTGTACAGGAATGCAGAAAAAGGCATCTTTAAGATCGAGTACAGTGAACCATCCTAAATCTTCTGTCAATGTGGTTAACAGTGTATAGGGGTTGGCTACCACTGGGTAGATGTCCTCAGTTATTTTATTGATGGCCCTAAGATCTTGGACTAGCCGATAGCTTTTGCCATCAGCCTTTTTCACTGGTAGGATGGGGGTATTAAATCTGGATTCACATTCTACTAGTAAACCAAATTTAAGGAACTTTTCAATTATAGGTGCTAGGCCTTTTCGGCTTTCTAATTTCAAAGGATATTGTTTTTGCCTTACCGGGACTGCTCCTGGCCTGAGTGCGATGCTTACTGGTTCAGCTTGCTTTGATTTCCCAGGGTACTTGCTGGCCCAGACTAAAGGTATGACAGCATTTTCAACTTCTGCAGGGATCTCTCCATGATTTTCCTGTATAAAGAAAGCAGCTGCCTCGACATATTTAGTATCTGGGATTATAACCTTTATGTCTCCCCCCTTGGTGAATTTAATTTCAGCTTCTAATTTTTCCAGTAAGTCTCTACCCAGTAAAGGTTTAGGAGAATTTGGCATGTAAAGAAATTGGTGAGTTACCCAGTGCTTACCCAATTTGAATTTTAAAGGTTTAAAAAATGGCCTTGTTTCACTTACCCCTGTAGCACCGACCACAGTTACAGTTTCATGGCTCAGTTTCCCTTCCAAAGTATTTAAAACAGAGTATGCCGCACCTGTGTCAACCAAAAATTCAACATTCTCCCTTCCCAGCTTAGCTGTAACCAGAGGCTCTGCTGGGGAAGAAGCCTCCGGTCCCCCTCATACACTCTGACTCACAGCCAGTTGGGGGGCTGGGGGTGGGGGGGGGGGAAGTGTGTTTTCAGTTCCCCTCAGCTCCGGGCAGTCTTTTCTCCAATGTCCCTTCTTCTTACAGTTAGAACATCTGTCATCTGCTATGTCCTGCCGACGGTTAGACCTCTGATACCTGGGGTTATGTTTATAAGGCTCTCTATAGCCACCTTCTTGTTCCATCACCCTTGTTTTCCTTTTATGCTCCCTATTTTGATATACCGTCCAGGCTATATCTAACAGCTCACTAATATCCTTTCTATCACCACCTGCTTTTTGCAGTTTTCTTCTTATATCATCTGAGGACTGTCCTATAAATAAATACACCAGATTTTTCTTTCCCATATCTGATTCAATGTCTATATTGGTATATTTCCTGATAACATCCTTTAATCTGTTTAGAAAATCTGTGGGTGACTCATTTATGTCTTGTCTAACCTCATACATTTTGGACCAGTTCACCGCCTTTGGAACTCCATGCCGAAATCCATAAATTACCCAGTCTTGATAACGTTTCAAAGCTTCTAAATTTGCTGACACATTAGGATCCCATCCGGGATCCGTGAGGGGGAAGATATCTTTGATATCTTCGCCTGGAAACTGCCCAGAGGTTTTTTGTATTTCTATTGCCTTTTGAGCAGCTCTTTTCACCATCTCCTTCTCCGTTTGGTCTAATAAGGTATCCATCATAACCTCTAGATCACACCAATCAGGATTCTGAGTTTTGATTGCTCTTTGGACATAATTTGTCATCTTTTCTGGATTATCTCTATATGCCCCCACACAATCTTTCCATTGCTGTAACTCAACCAGTGAGAAAGGGACCTTTATTAATACCGTGCCTTGACTGGTCACAGCTTGTCTTAAGGGGGCTTCTAACGGTGGCTTATCTTTTGCCCTTGTTCTACTTGCAACCGGGTCGGGGACTGCTAACGCTTCGCGGGCCCTCTTTCCCTTTGGTCTTACTACAGGCGGGTCTGCTTCTCCTTCCCCCGGGCTATCACTTAATTCACCCTCTGCTTCTGTGTCCTTATCAAACGGTGGTAAACCTCGCTTCTCCCTTCTCTCAGCAGCTGAAACCGGCTTGCCCTGTCTATGCGTCTCTGTTCCCTCTTCATGAGGGGCAGAAATTGGAAACTCTCTCGGTTCCTCTTTTCTTCCCCCCCCCACAAGGATGGAATGTCCCCCCTCGGGAGGGGAAAGCGTGGGAAAGGGGGCGGCTCCAGCCCCACCTCCCAAGTCAGTCAGGACAGAGGCCCCGCCTGTTGGCACCGCCCCTGCCCCTCCTGGAATTCCAGGGGTTGTTCCTGCTACTGCTCCTGGGGCTCCTCCCCCCGCCACCGCTGCGGCCGGGGCTGGCCCCAAGCCTATTACTCCCGCAGTGCCTGCTCCTGTACTCGTTGCCATGGCAGCAAGTCCCGTACTAACCATGCCCGGAGCGGCTCCCGCCACCCCCGAGCCTACTCCTCCGGAGATTCCAACTTGTCCAACTCCCCCCAGCGCAGCCATACCCGCGCCAGGGAGTCCCCCCACGGCTCCCGCCTGCCCAGCCGGAACTGGTCCAGGAGCCGCCACCCCGGCAGCCCCAGCCCCCCCCGCTGCCGCTGCAGCGGGGAGTCCAATTTGTGGAGCTCCCAGGGTATTTTCCCTCATGTCAGGTGATATCAACATATCTAAATCATCTTCTCCGGTGTTCTTAAATAGGATTTGTGGGACAGGAGCAGCCTCAACTCGATCTTTCCTTTTCCCTCTTCTTAAAGCCATCTCTGCTTTTTCCTTCGGTTTTGAACTTTCATTTTTCTTATCTTCTACACCTGATTCAGGGCGTGTTAACAGCCTCAAGAACAGCTCTGCATATCGAATTTCCTGCCACCTCTGTTCTACATGAAGAAGCGAGATCAATCGAAGCACTGTACCTAGTTCTAACGGACCAAATTCCGGCCACGCCACCCCTCTCACTTGTCCAAACCACGGCCAGGCATCCATACACAGCCTACGCAATTCTTCCTTCTTTAAAGTTGTTTCAACACCAGTTAAAGTTTTCCACTGCTTCAAAATCATTCCCAGGGAGGATTCCTTAGGGATCTCAACTTTTGAATCCACACAACCCATGTTTGCAAAACAAAAACAAACCACAGTCACACACTGGGTTTCAAACTTGCTACCTTTAGGTTACAAGGCTGTTACGTAACCCCTCAGCTATTTACTGAGTCGCACCGACCCCAGAGCCCCACCGGCTCTCCCACAGCGTCAGAGCACCGGAGGGCGTCCCCTCCAAACCACACAGCCCTAGGCTGAAACCCGCCCTGACCTGCGATGGTGAACCACCCGTTCACCTCCTGGAAAGCGACTTTCGCGACTGTCTGGGCCCAAGTCTTTAAGTTAACTTTCCAGTAACCCGTGTTCCCTATCTCGGAACACAAAACACAAAACTTTCCCGCAGCTGCTAACTAACCAAATAGGTACCGTTTCCTTATTCGCTCTTTTTTATCTCACCTCTATGCTCCGTGCTTGCTTCCGTGGGTTCTGTGGAGCTGGGCTTCTCAGACCGGGGCGGGAATTATCTCAGATAAAAGCCGGCTTCCTGAGGAATATTCCTGCACGATGAAATTTTCCAGTCTGAAGAAGTCCCGGTCCAGGTCTCCCCAACGTACGGGCCACCAACTGTTGCCGTGGGATTTAGGTGCTGAAAAAATCTCCCGGAGCAGTTAATTAGGGGTGAGATAAGAAAGGGTTTATTTGCCAAGGCAGAAGATGTTACAAGACGCGCGCGCCCGTGCCCGAGAGGTTACATTTTATAATACCATCCATCCAATCCCAGATGTGTCCACCCTGTGGCCTTTACTCTGGACCGCCCCGGGGTCCACCCCCTGAAATGGGTCTGGGGTGCATTTTGGGACCACCTACTTCATCACCTTCACCATCATCAGAGCACAAAGGGTACATAGTTACCTAATTTTTGACTTCATTCTGTGGTTTAGGCCCAGATATGCTGTTCTGTCAACTGTCTAGGCCTTGCCTTGACAAAAGACTAAACATTTCTATTAGATTTGGGGCTATAAGTGATATAGGGAGGATAGAATGGGGTAAGAGGGTTAAGGAATGTATAAACAAGGGTGCTAGAGGGAAAAGGATAAGGGACAAGGGACAAAGAAGGGAGGGTTTCTGCTTTTAAAACCTACTTATAAAACTTACAAGTCCTACAAATATTAGAAAAATAAAACCATTAGGGGCTTAAGGCATCAATGCTTTCATAAATTGATTGTGAGTGATCTGAAAAATTCATACAGCACATTCCTTCAAAATCCTGGCACCCATGACCGTGTGCCAGGAGTAAGAAGTCAATGGCTGCACGATTTTGGAGACTAATTTCTTTCAGCTTTTGAGTGTCTGCTAGCAGACCCTCAATTGCTTTCGTGGTTGCATTCGCTTCTTTAGTTAACCAGCAACCAAGGTGGGAAAGTAAGGAAAGGGCATGGGCAGTTCTTATCCCGGGGATGGGGAAGGAAGCCCAAAAGTTTTTCATGCGGGACCAAATGTGAATGCTGGAATCACAGTCTGCTGGGAAGGGTAGGGGTGGTGGTGGAGTAATGATTGTACCTATCACATGTGGTGCTGCATTAAAGGGAGGAATGATTGGGTTCTTTGGGGCTACATTTTTTTTAGGGTTGGGAGACTTTCCTCTTTTTATACGGAGGGACCTTTTGACTTTATTTTTGGGAACAATCGATTGATCTGCTAATTGAAACTTCGCCGGGTTATACAGAGCCAGCTTCCCTACTGTACAGGGACCCCCTTCTAGATAGGCAGGAATACCCTGCCACGCCCGATCCCCACACAGGAGGAAAAACCCTTCGGGGAGCTTCATGTTCCTAGGAACGTGCTCTGTTGGTACTGTGGTGGCAATTGAATTGTTGCACCACGGCGAAGTGGCCCCTTTGTAAATTAATTTATTGGCGGTGACATTGTGGGGGGTAAATAGGTGGGGTTCTGTGTGCTGATGGAATATAACACAATTGCTAGTGGGTAGTGAACCGAGCAAATCTATTTCTTGTGGAGGGATGGTGGTAAACGCCTGCCTGGACACCATCTGTGCTAGGGTGACTGAATTTAGCTGTAAGAATCCTAGACTCTGGGTTTTTTCCACGAATGTGTCCCAGTCTTTGCCTGGAGTCACAGGAATCCCTATAAGGCAGGTTTTGAATGGATTACTAGCACTGGACAAGGTCAGGCACAAGGTGTCAGTGCCTGTGGCCTTGGCCAGGGTTACCCAGAGGTTCTCGGAGGGCTGGTTCATCCAGTCCCTCAGAAGGGACGCAGTGACGTTGGTGACAAATCTGAGAAGACAGATCAGGATAGCGTAGGCCTGGAGAGTGTGCATCCTTCGTCTCAGTCCTGGTGTATCTTCACTCTTCTTGCGGGGACCCACTTTGGTCCGTTGTTGCCTGAAATACATGCGTACCCCTTCCCCCAGGTGATTAAGGGGAAAGGGCCCGTCCACATCTCTGTAATTGGATCTTTAAACATAACTTTTGCTTTTTGCTGTGATGGAGTAAAATCTGATTTGAAATGTCTGTCTATTGGACTTCTGTTTATGTGAGTGTCTTGTTCCTCCATCATATTTAAAAAATTTAAAACATACATAACTTTTTCTAATCTTTTTTGAGGGGGTAGGTTAATACTCCCCCTCTTTTGTTTTTTGAGCAAATTTTTAATGTTTTGGTGAGCACGCTCTACTATGCCTTGTCCCGTGGGGTTGTGAGGGATTCCGGTGGTATGGTGTACCCCCCATTCTTCAAAAAACTTTTTTGTGTCTGCAGATACATAAGACGGTCCGTTATCTGTTTTCACCTGTTTGGGGACACCCATCCTTGCAAATGCGGACAGAAAATGCCTTTTAACATCTCGGCTCTTCTCACTAGAATGTGCAGTGGCCACAATCATTTTTGAAAAGGTGTCAATAGACACATGTACATACTTTAGTTTGCCAAATTCTGCCACGTGCGTGACATCTGACTGCCAGATTTCTAGGGCTGTCAAACCCCTGGGATTGGTCCCCTCTGGAACCATCGGGGCAAGCATTTGACAGTCAGGACACGCTTTCAAAATTTCTTTGGCTTGGGATAATTTTAGTCCGAATTGTTTTTGTAACGATCGTGCATTCTGATGGAAAAACTCGTGTGAAATTTTTGCCTGTTGATAAAGGTTAGGGGTGACCACCATACCTGCCAAATGGTCGGCGATTTGGTTTCCCTCTGCTACAGGACCGGGCAAAGCAGTGTGTGATCTGGTGTGGACAATGTAGAAGCTGAATTTTCTGTTTTCTATTAAAAACAACAATTTGGTTAACAGCTTAAAGAGATTTTCATTAGACACGTTTTTTAGATAGGAATTTTCAATCCTTTTCACCACACCTACAACATAGGCTGAATCTGAAACGATATTAATTGGTTCTTCACTAAAAATTTGAAAGGCACGAACAACTGCTGAGAGTTCTACGATTTGGGGGGAACCTTGAACTTTATGTATATCCTGGTGCCAATTGCCATTTTGCTGCCAAACAATAACTGCATTTCCGGTTCTCCCTGAGCCATCAGTGAAAAGGGTTTTTGCATTTTTAATTGGTAAATCTGATTGCACGATTTTTAATTTCAGAGGAATTGGAATCAATCTTTGCAAAAACGGGCACGCCGGGAGATGGAATTTGATTTCTCCCGGGTAGCCTCCGATGGCAATTTGAAAATCAATAGAACTCTGCATCAGTTTTTCCAGGTGCTCAGAGGTCAGTGGAAGGTAGATGAAATCTGGCTCTTCCCCACTGAGCTCTAAACACCTGGTGCGGCCTTTAAATATCAGCTTGCCAATCATTTCTGCTAAGGTTGTAATTGTTTTGCCGAATTGATGAGGGAGGAATACCCACTCCCATAAGCAGAAGTCTCTATTATCAGTAGTAAACTGACCCAGCAGGGCCAGTGGTTGTCTCTGTTCATTAATTATTACAAGGGAGGATGGCAGTCCCTCCATCCTCCTAAAAGACTGTCTCTCTGATATTTTTCTCTCAACAATGGCAAGGGATTTCTCAGCTTCTGTTGTTAATGATCTAGGAGAGGACAGGCCAGCATCTCCTTTCAGCAGCTCAAATAATGGGTGCAGATCACTGGTTGTGATCCCCAGTACAGGTCTAATCCAATTAATGGCTCCTAGCAGCTTTTGTTTGGGTAGGGGCTACTGATCCACCCAAACTGGCGTTTCTGTCTTCCAGCTCAGTTTGGGGAGCTGCAAATGCTCAGTGACCCCTCCTAAAAATTTTCATCTGGAGACAGGGTTCCCAAAGTGAGCTCCCACTGCTCCATTGCGTCCCTTCCCCACAGTGTGATTGGGATGTTAAGTACATACGGTTGGAGCGATGCTGGTCTCCCCTCTGGTCCATAGACTGTTAGTACCTCTTTGCTCCTGACAGGATACTGTGATCTTCCTATCCCACTGACTCTGACGTTAGTAGTCTGAGCTGGCCAGCCATATGGCCAGTCTTTGGAGGCAAAGATCGATATATCAGCACCGGTATCCAGTAAGCCCTCTACTTTTACTTTTTGGGGGTGTTTAGGCTGTGAAAAATAAACCAGACATGTTAGAAGTGGGCGGGAGGTTTTCACTGAGGTAGTCCAGTGGACTTCCCTCAGTGCTTCTTCCCTCTACTCCTCGTCTGAGGATTTCACGCAGAGCAGGTCATCTGTGGAGATCATCTTTGCCACGGGGAAGCGTTCATCTAGCTGCACAGGAGGGAGATGCACAGTTAGGCATATAGCAATGTTGGTATTTGTAAGTCCTGTCAGGAGGGTGGGTACAACAATGATTCCCTTAGCCACTGCTGAGAGATGTGATATCATTAGATATGTTTTGTCAGGGTCTACTGGGGCAGATGACCTGACTTTGGCCAATTGCTCATAGGAGCTTAGGTGTGTTGAGGGGTGAATAACAGAGAGAATGTTCCAGTTAAGGGGAACACATTGATTTTGAACTGGAACAGGGTTTGCTAAATTAGGGGAAACACATGGAACAGGAATAGGGTCTGTTGGATTCAGGGGAATAGGATCTACCGGAGGCTTTGGGCTTACAGGGTAACAGGGTGAGGTGTGGGGCGCAGGATTGAGCGGAGAGCAGGGGTGATTTGTGTCATCGCGCCCCCCCGGGCGCTCTGCTCCCTGTTTCCCTGAGGCTCACAGGAGCAGGGACGAAGATCAGGCAAGGATTGAAATGTGACTTTTTTCCTTGGCCCTGGGGATCTCCTGGGGGGCAGAGGTTCACCATTGAGGTTGGTTATGGACCTGCAACTAGAGGACCAGTGACGCCCTTTCCCACACCTCCGGCATAAGGTTTTAGGTAAATTTGGTTCAGGGATTAATTTAGGACAGTGCTTTTTAAAATGTCCTTTCTCCCCACACTCAAAACAATACTGAGGCCCTGTAAAAGCAGCAGCCAATAGACGTGCCTTATGGGAATTAGAGCCTATGTTCTTACAGGCTTCTATCATTTCTAGTAAGGAGGGATTTTTTAACATTTTTAATGCTTTCTGGCAGTCCTCATTAGCTTTTTCAATAACCAATTTATTAAACAAAATTTCTTGGCTCTCCTTTTGATGGACTTGCCGGCTGATTGCTTCTTTTAACCTGGTTATAAATTCCACAAAAGGTTCTTTTGTACCTTGGTTAATAAGAGTGAAGGAGGGTGTCTGAACATAGGCATTAGCTACCCTCTTCACAGCTTCTAATGCCAATTCTTTGATTACTTCTAAAAATTTGGGGTCAATTCTAGCTTGATCCTTCCTACTAGAATAGTTCCCTTCCCCATAAAGCATATCTATTGCCTGCTGGATAGGAATTCCTCTTCTTTCCATTTTTTCATTCACATATACAGTAATCAGTTTTTTCCATTCAACCTCAAATACTGAGGACTGCACTGTGGTGAACAATCCTCCTATCACTGCGCGAATATCATAAGGAATTAATGTATAAGCAAGAAAAAAGGATTCTAGCAGCCCGATGGTAAAGGGTGCTCCCAACCCATATTCAACGATTGCTTTTTTAATGTCTTTGAGCATGGGGTACGATATGGGTCTCCACTCCGGGGTCTTTCCTTCTTCTACATAAATAGGAAACGCTTTCAGGAATTCGGCATCCTTAGCTGAAGCAGCCTCTTCCCTGAAAGCCTTCCAGATGTCCGGGAGTTTTGGCTGCCATTCAGGGGAGTCTGTGTCTGGCTGCAGGTACTGACAGGCAGGGTAAGCCTCTGTGTCTGAACCGGGTTCAGGGTAGCTGCAGACTCTGGTGCTGTGAGGCTTATGGGCGCGGCCACCTTTCCGAGAAGAGGTTCTGACTTTCGCCCTGCCCCTGCTTCTCGCTACCCTGCTGCCCCGGTCAGGTGACGGATCCGGGGAAGAGGCGGGACTGGAGGAGGTAGGCGTATCTGTGGGCAGGCCGGGGGAGGGATCCCTGACGCGATCGGGCAGAGGCGGGGGCGGTCTAAGGGCAGAGCTTCTCCCGTTCCGCGCGGGTTTTTTCTGCGCCACCCCTTTCTGCCTTTGCTCCGTGCAGTCCCCGTGTCCCTCCTCCTTGATATCCTTTTGAGATCGCCGCGATGGTTTCTTCCCTTCCCTGTCACATGGTGTATCTGTCTGCCCAGTGTCCATCTCGGCCCTTTTAGTTTCAGTTTCTGGGAGGCTGATATCCTTGTTCATCACCTGGTGCTGTAGCACCATGAGAATTAGTCTCCACCCGATAAGAGCTTCTTTGGCTAAACTGTCCCCCTTATCACTGTCCCGCCAGAGGTCATATCCCACAGCTTGCCACTTCTCGATATCAGTGTCCTCGGCAAGCTTATAGCTTTTGTGGTCAAGCCATCTGGCAAGCGCTTTAGCTGATCGTTTGTCTAGCGGATGGCCATACTCTATAAGAAAATCTTTCAAGCGCCGATATACAAATTTTTGAGAGGTCGAGAGAGTGAGTCCCATGGTGCAGGTCCCCACTCCAGTCTCAGATGGAAAATCCTCTCTTTCAGTGTCCAATCGGGGTATGGGTGATGGGGTAGGGTGCAGGGAATGTCCCCAGCAGCTCACCTTGTGCGATGCGTTGACCCGCGCAGCTTCTACAAGCCCGCAGCCATCCGTTCTGCTGGAGAGGACCGGCGGGGACGAGCGCCTTCCCCGGCGTCGCCTGAACCAGAGTGCAGGCACAGGAGTTCTCTCAGTATGAGAGCCCTCAACTGTGCTCCACGTCTGGGAGCCACTTGCCTCGGTCCGCAGGGATAGGGGAAATTGGGACCAGGCACTGCGGTTAGGGTTCGGACACAGTTGAGGTCTCGTGATGCAATGCCCGTTTATTCAAGGGAAACAAGGGTTTAAAAAACCGCGGTTTGAGGGGTGGATGCTAAGCAAGAGATTGACAGCTTAGGGAAAGATGTGGTAGGGGGACAGGGGAGAGATGGGTGGAACTCTCAAATATCAGAGAGGGTTGACTAATTGTAGCTCTCTCTGCACTGTGATAGCTACAGCTTATCAGTAACAGAGGCATGGGAAGACAGGGGAGAAGAAGAGATAAACAGCTTTCAAAGGGGAAGCCTGAGGGAGAAATAGGGACAATATGGAGGTACAGCAGGATCTATAAATTTTGACAATAAACTGGGGTGTACAAGGGTTCATAAGCACACAACAGCAAACTGGGGAAAAACTGCCAGTCTGCTGGGTGGATTATTCAGTAAGTAAAAAGTCCATTCAGACTCCATTAATGCTTTTCCAGGCCACATATCTCTCCCATTCTGTCTTTTCATCCATCGCATGTATGCAATGAATATGTATGGTATATCTGAAATAAATACCAAATACGTACCCTATATCGGGTGTAGCAGGTTTAGGAGCGTGACTCCTCTTTTTGCTACCCAGCTTTGCTTGCTTCTACTATATAATAAATTCCAATTTGAAAAATTATTTACCTCGAGACACTGTTTCTCACATACTGGGACAAAACATGTACAAATATAAACATTGCAAATTATATAAACAATCCATGCATGAAAAAAACAGTATGAGTTTTCAATTCTGTTGCTGTCTCATCTTCTCATGGAACACCTGTAAAAGGAGAAAACTCAGTCCCACTTAGACCTGTTTAGAAGAGGACACCATTCATCTGGCAGTGATCTAATAATCAAACTAACAGTAAAAGAAGCCTTAGTATGGCCAGTCTTCGCGAACGAAGATTTGGGAAGGGTCTTTACCCTTCGAGCCTGCGCAGTGGATTTTTTAGGTGAGACACAGTGTGCGCTGAGCTGAGCCCACCCTTTAATCCTGAGGTTCATCTGCCGGGGCCGAGCAAGCTTGGACAGTGGCAGTGAGGTCCTCAGGACGTAGGTTTGTATAGAGTGACCTTCTCTTAGATGGATGGCCTTACAGGGCTAACGAGCTCCATCTACCCGGGGGACTGGTACCTTGACAGTATTACTCAAGTTGGAGTAGCCATCCATTCTTTTGGAGCCCTTTCAGTTTTGGATAAAATGATTTTTGTCAGATCTGCACATGCTGTTAGAGTGTTCTAATTTCTTACCTCAATTTGGATTCTTGAAGTCTGATCCTTGTATACACACTACCTTTGGAATCCACAAGCCAATCTAGAGCTATTCAACTCTGTTTGATTCTCTTTGGAGGGCTAGTAATTTCATTTTACAATAGTTTTTTCTGGTTTGGGTACTCCTAAACTCTCACAAACTTGTAGATCTGTGTTTTGACCCTGTTTTTCCTTCTTGTTCACTTACCCCTTGGGTATTTGAAGCCATGTTTGCTATTATAACCAAGGTCCTAGTTAGGATGGTTGACTAATCACGGTACAAATGGTCATGTTGTAAACCATATTCTGCAAACATAAAAGATAAATAATTTAATGTTATTCACTTCTGATTCAATTCAGTTTAATCTGTAGTGAGCTTACTGCTCTGTTCTTCCCTAAGTCTTGTTTACTTCTTCTCTGATCTGAGATCTCATCTCAGGAATTCCTGTCACAGTCCAAAAGTTTTCTGTCTTGATGCATCAGATGGTAAGGTCCCTAAGGCAGTAATTAATAAGCAAACTTTTACAAGATGACCCCAAATACCACTTTCAGCACAACACACACAGACTGGTTCTTCTCACAGCAAGCAAGGCAGAGGTATTGTAGGCAGAGGTCCATTCCTGTAGGCACGCAGCTGGTATGCTTGCTTCTGCTTCTGCCCCTGATCTTACAAAGGGGCTTGTCATCGTTTACCAAAGGTGGAAACAAGGAAAACACACAGACAAAATTTCCCTATTCCAATATGAAAATTTGGCTCAATACATACAGATTATTAATAGACAGATGGTATCTGGTAAAACAGTAACTTAAATGGGGTAAAGATAAGTTCCCCCTCCCTCAACCCGAACTCTCCCAGGATTGGGAAAAAGGGGGGGGCAAATCTTGACAAAAGATGTGATTTTCCCCTGTAATTAAATCTTGAACATTTGAAAGACTTAAGTTAGTGCTTTACTTAAATGATGCATTAACATTAGGCAAAATCACCTAAGACTTCATGGTGAGACCTTATTTCCACTTAAACAGCCAATAATTTCAGACTTTTTCAGGTGACAGCTGTGAAGATACACTTTTTCTCCTTTTTACTCAACTTTATTCTTTCCTTAGCAGACTAGGTTGTTGGAATTACATGGTCTTCTTTTCTCTGTTTGGCTACGACCTTTCCCCATGCTGTCTGCTCCCTCCCCTCGCCTTCTCCGCTTAACTACTACCAGGGTACTGCCCAGCAGCAGCCCAACGACGGGCGGAGGGGCGGTGGCAAGAGGTCAGCGGCCCCGTTGGATAGTGAGCCCTCTGGTCGCCCTCACCTCCCCTGCAGCTCCTGGCAACAGCGGGGAGGCGGCAGGACCCCGGTACATGGTGGGTGGCCACAACTCTCCACAGACTCCCTTTGGGAGCCCCCGCCCCCCTTGGCACCCCGCTGCCATGACGATGGGGACTGTGCCAGGCTGTGAGCAGCTGAGTGTGAGGTACCCGTGGCGGGGCAGTGCCACGGGCACGGACGGCGGGGTCGACTTGGGGGGGTCCGCGCCACCCTTCTGGCTGCCTCCTCCCCAGGACAGGGCCGGTCAGGACTCCCAGGCAGCACTGGAGTTACCCCCACGCCCGCCCGCAGCTCCCACTACACAGACGCCCACAACCACCACTGCTGCTCCTCACCCATGGGCTCCCGGGGCTAAGACCAGGTCCTGCTGACCACCCCCCAACCCCTTTAGAGGGACCTGTTATATGCCTCCAGTGCTGCAAAATAAACCCCAAAGGAGACCTTCTTGGTACTTCGTCCTCTATTGATTGTCTACATCCCCTATTAGGTACAAAAGTATTGCATAGGAATCTAACCCGGGTCTCCTGCATATCAGGAGGGAATGCTGCCCCTGAACCATCAAAGATGACACAGAAAGTCTGATACAGAGTTATTGCAAAACCCTAAGATGATGAAACAGCAGATGAAAAAACTTGGCCCGCCCGGGATATGAATCCAGGTTGCTGGAGAAAAATCCAAGAATCCCAACCACTAAACCAGCAGTAGTTACAGACAAATGAACTGTTGTTTCGTTCAGGAGGGTGAACAGAGAGTCGTGGAGGCAGTTGCACAATGGAGACAGGTGTCCCCGCCCCCCTGTGAGTACCACTGGCAGAGCCCGAGGGCCAGGTTGGGTTGAGTCGGCTGTGTTGAGTGAAGCTGAGTTGAGCCGCTGGGGGGAAGCCACCCCCCCTAACAGAGCCTGACCAGGCCGAACCCGAGTGGAGCAGGGTTGGGCTGGGCCAGGGGGTTGAGAGGGGCAGAACTGGGTTGCCCCCCTTTCCAGCACACGAAAAACCGACCAGGACCAAAACCGAACCAGACCAAACCAAAAACCAAAAGGAAACCTGAATCCCAAAAAAGGGGTCTCAAACCCCGAAACCAAAACTGAAGCCGAATTAACCAGATGGGGGACTCCAACCCCCTTTAAGACCAAAAAGAGTACTCCGTAATTTCCAAAGTCAAACCCAAATTGCTAGCAAACCAAACTAAACCAAACCCCAAACCAAAACCCCATGAAACCAAGAATGAACTGCTTTTTACCTTAATTCTGAGGTTGTTGGGATCACTCAGATTCTAAGATTGTTTATACCCTAATGTTCCCCTGTAATGGGTTGACCCTGACCAGATACCAGGTACCTACTAAAGCCGCTCTCTCACTCTCCCTCTGCAACTGGACAGAGGAGAGAGAAAAAAAAACCAGTTAAGAATTCATGAGTAGAGATAAGAGCTGGGAGAGGTCAGTGACTGATTACCTTCATGGGTAAAATAGACTCAAAGTGGGGATAGTACTTATATTTATTACTAAGAGGATAAAAGGCAGAGTGAGAAATAAAACAGTCTTAAAAACACCTTCCTCCCACTCCTCCTTCCTTCCATGTTCTCCGTCCTCCCCCCCAGCAGTGCAGGAGGATGGGGAATGGGGGTTGCGATCAGTTGTTGTTTCTGCTGCTGCTCAGAGAGAGGAGTCCTTCCCCTGCTCCCGTGGGGTCCCTCCCATGGGAGACAGTCCTTGATGGACCTCTCTGACGTGAGTCCATCCCTCAGGCAGCAGTTCTTCCCAAACTGCTGTCCTGTGGGTCACTCCTCTATGGGGTGCAGTCCTTCATGAATGAGTTGTACTGGTGTGGGTCCCCCACAGGGGCCACAAGTCCTACCCAGGAAAAACCTGCTCCAGTGTGGGCTTCCCTCTCCACGGGTCGCAGATCTCCGGCAGGACCCCGTTCCATCCTGGGCCTTCCATGGGGTCACAGCCTCCTTCATACATCCACCTGCTCCAGTATGGGTTCCCCCATGGGCTGCAGAGAGACAACCTGCTTCACCATGGTCTTCACCACCGGACACAGGAGCCACAGTTCTGACGCCTGGAACACTCCTCCCCCTCCTTCTGCACTGACCTTGTGTGCTGGTTTAAAAGTTAACCAGCAGGGGAAACCAACCCAACTCAAAAGAGAGATTACAAGTCAGAATAACAATTTAATAAAATAATACAATAAGTACGACCACACAGACAACCAACCGGCCCTAACCCACAAAACCCAAATGTACAACCCAGTACCCTGGGGTACAAACAAAGCGGTGCTCCCTGGGCCCCCCCTTGAGTCCAAAGCAAAGGGAGAGGGGAAAAAACCTGCTGGTGGGAGAGCTGCTGCAGTCTGGTCAAAAGTGGTGATTGCAGTCCAACCGAGGGTGGTGGTGAGCTGCAGTCATCCTCTGGATCCCACGAGTGGTGGTAAGGTTCTGAAACTCCAGGTTTATATATTCTCCAGTTCAGGCAGGAATGCTTAGTCCCTCCCTCAGAGCGGGGAATTCCATAAAAGGATGCTCAGTCCTTCCCTCAGAGTAGGGAATTCCATAAAAGGGTGTGAGGGTGCTCAGTCAGGGAATTCCACAAAAGGGCATGAGGACAGGAACATCCCCCCACCTTGCAGGCCTCTACTGACAACAGTTTCTGGGAAATGGCATATATGGCTATAGAATACACAGTTTTGGGCTATACCCATCCAGTGATGAATCGGTCCCAGTTGTTCTAACTAGGACATTATCCACCCCTTATTCTATGCCATCCATGTCATACCCAAATTAACCCCCTTAAAAACTATGTCTCCTTAAAACTATATACACTTATATATATATATATTCATTGAAACATTACAGACCATTCTCACTCAAAATTAGACCCCCCTGTGGTACACAACTTGTCTCCCCATCTTTTTGCATTACCCACCAGGTGGAACCAGGTCCTTGAGCAAAAACAATCCCTCAGATGGGTTTACCTTTGCTTGAGGTGGGACTAATCCAAACAGTCTTCCCTAACATTCCTCTCATATGCACCATGGGGACTTTATCTCCATCTACAGTATGAAAAGGTTCTGATTGGGCAGGACCAGCTCGATTGATGGAGCCTCGGGTGTTGACCAACCAGGTGGCCTTTGCTAAATGCAACTCCCAGTGTTTGAGAGTCTCCCCACACAGTGCCTTCAGGGTGGTTTTCAGTAGTCCGTTGCACTGCTCAACTTTTCCAGCCACTGGTGCATGGTAGGGGATATGATACACCCACTCAATGCTGTGTTCTTTGGTCCAGGTGTCTACGAGGCCATTCTTGAAATGGGTCCCATTATCAGACTCAATTCTCTCCGGGGTGCCGTGTCGCCACAGGACTTGTTTTTCAAGGCCCAGGATGGTATTCCGGGCAGTGGCATGAGGCACGGGGTATGTCTCCAGCCATACAGTACTTCCTTCTACCATGGTCAGCACGTAGAGCTTGCCTTGGGGGGTTTTGGGGAGCGTGATGTAGTCAACTTGCCAGGCTTCCCCATACCTGTACTTCGACCACCATCCACCATACCATAGAGTCTTCACCCGCTTGGTCTGCTTGATGGCAGCACATGTCTCACAGTCATGGATGACCTGTGAGACAATGTCCTTGGTTAAGTCCACCCCTCAGTCACGAGTCCATCTGTATGTTGTATCTCTCCCCTGGTGACCGGAGGCGTCATGGGCCCATCGAGCCAGAAATAATTCTCCTTTGTGCTGCCAATCCAGATCTACCTGAGAGACTTTAATCCTGGCAGCTCGGTCTGCCTGCTCGTTGTTACGATGCTCCTCATTAGCCTGAGTATCTACATGACCGACTTTCACACTCAGCTTCTCTACCCGACCAGCGATGTCCTGCCACATCTCTGCCGCCCAGATGGGTTTCCCTTGGCGCTGCCAGTTGGTCTTTTTCCATCACTCCAGTCATCCCCACAGAGCACTGACCATCATCCATGAGTCAGTGTAGAGATAGAGTCTTGGCTACTTCTCTAGTTCAGCTATATCCAAAACCAACTGAACGACTTTAAGCTCTGCAAACTGACTTGACCCACCTTGTCCTTCGGTCGCTTCTGCAACTCACCGTGTGGGACTCCACACGGTTGCCTTCCATTTTCGGTTTGTCCCTACCATGCGACAGGAGCCGTCCGTGAAGAGCGCATATCGCCTTTCGTCTGCTGCTAGATTGTCATATGGTGGGGCCTCCTCAGCCCGTGTCACCTGTTCCTCTTCTTCTTCAGAGGATAGTCTGAAACTTTCACCTTCGGACCAGTTGGTGATAATTTCCAGAATCCCAGGGCGATTAGGATTCCCTATCCGGGTTCGCTGTGTGATCAGGGAGATCCACTTACTCCATGTGGCATCGGTGGTGTGATGTGTAGAAGGAACTCTTGCCTTGAACATCCAACCCAGCACTGGTAGTCGGGGTGCCAGGAGGAGCTGCACTTCGGTGCCGATCACTTCTGAGGCAGTTCGAACTCCTTCATAAGCAACCAGGATCTCTTTCTCAGTTGGTGTATAGCTGGCTTCAGATCCTTTGTATCCCCGACTCCAGAATCCCAGCAGTCATCCTCGGGTCTCCCCAGACACCTTTTGCCAGAGGCTCCAGGAAGGACCATTCTTCCCGACTGCAGTGTAGAGTACGTTCTTCACGTACGTTCTTCACGTCCTGTCCTGTCCTTACTGGTCCAAGGGCTACCACATGGGCAATCTCCTGTTTAATTTGTTCAAAGGCTTGTTGTTGTTCAGGGTCCCACAGGAAATCATTTTTCTTCCGTGTCACAAGGTAGAGAGGGTTTACAATCTGACTGTACTCAGGGATATGCGTCCTCCAAAAGCCCACAGGGCCTAGGAAAGCCTGTGTTTCCTTCTTACTGGTTGGTGGGGACATGGCTGCTATTTTGTTAATCACCTCCGTTGGAATTAGGCAGCGTCCGTCTTGCCACTTCACTCCTAGGAACTGAATTTCCTGAGCAGGTCCCTTGACCTTACTCCGTTTAATGGTAAAACCAGCTCTTAGGAGAATCTGGATTATCTTCTCTCCTTTCTCGAAGACTTCCCCTGCTGTGTTCCCCCATACAATGATGTCATCAATGTACTGTAGATGTTCTGGAGCCTCGCCCTTTTCCAGTGCAGTCTGGATCAGTCCATGGCAAATGCTGGGACTGTGTTTCCACCCCAGGGGCAGTCGATTCCAGTTGTACTGCACACCTCTCCAAGTGAAAGCAAATTGTGACCTGCACTCCACTGCCAAAGGAATGGAGAAAAAGGCATTGGCAATGTCAATGGTGGCATACCACTTGGCTGCCTTGGACTCCAGCTCGTACTGGAGCTCCAGCATGTCCGGCACAGCAGCACTCAGGGGTGGTGTGACTTCACTGAGTCCATGGTAATCCACCGTCAGCCTCCACTCTCCACTGGACTTATGCACTGGCCATGTAGGGTTATTAAAGGGTGAGTGAGTCGTGCTGACCACCCCCTGGGTCTCCAGGTCACGGATCATCTTATGTATAGGAGTCACAGAGTCTCGGTCGGTGCGGTATTGCCGATGGTGCGCTGTCACTGTGGCTATCGGTACCAATTGTTCTTCAACCTTCAACAGTCTCACAGCAGAGGGGTCCTCTGAGAGACCAGGCAAGGTGTTCAACTGTATAATTTCCTCTGTCTCCACAGTAGCTATGCCAAAAGCCCAACGAAGTCCTTTTGGGTCTTTGAAATACCCACTCCTCAGGTAATCTATGCCAAGGATACACGGGGCCTCTGGACCAGTCACGATGGGGTGTCTGTGCCATTCCTTCCCAGTCAGGTTCACTTCAGCTTCCAGTACAGTCAGCTGTTGGGATCCCCCTGTTACCCCAGAAATGGAGATGGATTCTGCCCCTACGTATCTTGATGACATCAAAGTACATTGTGCGCCGGTGTCCACTAAGGCCTTATATCTTTGTGGCTCTGATGTGCCAGGTCACCGAATCCACACTGTCCAATAGACTCAATTGTCCCTCTCCTCTACCTGGCTAGAGGCAGGGCACCCCTAGTCCTGGTCATGGTACTCATTGTGCTCTTCTTGTGAGTATGACCTGGAGGTCCCTTCAAGAGGATCAGACGTATCATCATTCCTGTATCTTCTGGAGTCTTGCCCACGAGAGACTGGAGTAGCATTTACCCTTGAAGAATTCTTTGTGGCACTTGTTCCTCTTTTCAGTTCACATACCCAGTCTGTTAAGGAAGAGGTGGGTTTCCCACCCCACTTCCTCATATCTTCTCCATGCTCATGGAGGTAAGACCATAGATTACCATGTGGAGTGTGCCCTCTCCTTAGCAGGGGGAAACTGGCTCCTAATAGCAGAGACTCTTGTTTGTCCTGGTGCGATATGGAAGATCCCTTCCTTAATTTCCTCTCTTAGTTTCTGGTGTCCCTCTTCAATCTTAGCTTCCAGGTTTCGGACATGTTCGGTCAGTTTGGTTTCCACAGATGAGACGTGGGCTCGTAATGGGGCGGTGACAGTGTCTTCATAAATCCTGAGTTTACTAACCAACACGCCCACCTTGTCCTCTCCCTCCCTCCATTGCAGCGTTGCTAAGTAGCGGGAATACATTTCTGGTTCGAGTCGTGCAAACTTTAGCAACATCTGGGATGTGCACTGTACACCATCTGGACTTTTAGGGAATCTTTCATCCTCTGAAAAGATTATTTCCATTACAGCTAATTCTCTTAAGTACCGGATACCTTGTTCCATCGTGTTCCACTGTCCTTGCTGTACGTGGAGGTCCTCCTTACAAAGGTATCTCTCCCTCACACTGGACAACAGTCGCCGCCAGAGGCTGAGAGTTTCCTGCCTCCTTCCAATCCCCTGATCAATGACTACATCTCTAGACAGGGATCCCAGTTGTCTGGCTTCAGTCCCATCTAGGATTGTATCGTTAGATGCGGCATCCCAGATTCGGAGCAGCCAGGTCAGAATGGACTCATTCGCCTGTTGTGTGAACTCTCTCCGGAGCTCACGTAGCTCACCCAGGGATAGGGACCGAGTGATTATTTCTGGTTCTGTCTCCTCCGGTGGATGTGAAGGTCCTGCCTCTTCATCACCATTTGCTATATGGACTGATTTAGTCTTTGATTTCCTTTTCTGGACAGGGGCGACTGCTATTGGTTTCGGTTGTTCTTCTGGCTCCTCGGTGGTTTGTGTGGAAATGGTGCCGGTTGATTCATTTCTTTCTCCCTCTGACTCAGTTGTGGTTTGCATGGACGTGGTGCCTGTGGATTTGCTCCTTCTCTCCCCCCCTGACACTGCTGTACCATGTCAAGTAGTGTCCGGTAGGCAGTGGTCAGGGTCCAGCAGGTTGCTGTGAGCTGACCATCTCTGGAGCTGCCAGAGCATTTTCCCTTCACCAGTCTTATCATGCTAACAGGATCCTGCAGTTGTTCAGGGGTGA
Source organism: Chiroxiphia lanceolata (assembly GCF_009829145.1). Taxonomy (NCBI): domain Eukaryota; kingdom Metazoa; phylum Chordata; class Aves; order Passeriformes; family Pipridae; genus Chiroxiphia; species Chiroxiphia lanceolata. The sequence goes on along the minus strand of NC_045670.1, from coordinate 13,778,869 downwards.
ATTTCCAGATCATTGGAGGAGAAAACTTCTCCAAATACTGGTTGATGTCCTCCCACTTCCCATACCACTCAGCATTATCCACTCCCAGGGCAGGCGTCCAAACAACCACCCTAGAAAGCCCTGTTCTAACCCTAAACATGGTGTAGACAGTACAGAGCAGACAAAGCAACACTAACAATAACATTATGCTGTCCTTAACATCAAAAGGGAACTCAATATTTTCAAAAACTGTTGTAGCAGGTCTGAATGGGAAGAAGGAGGTGAGAGGTTGGAAACAACCATTCCCCCCTGTTCCCCCAAAGGGCTGGGTGCGATTTTTAATGAGGTCCCAGAGGTAGCAACCCAAAGCAGGACAGGCAAACATGACTGAATACACATTTACAATGAAACTCATTGCTTCTGATGTTATGATGACATAAATATAGTATACTAATAAAGCAATTTGGATCCCTCTCCCTGGTTTTAAAGAGCATCAAAACAGGCAAATAGTTCCCCATCTGAGAAAATATGAACATGCTCAGATACAACATCCACGTGAATGCATCAAACAACATGGTGATCAGGGAGTTTCTATATCCAAATAGGCAAATGCTTAAAATGAAATTGTGATTCTGACTTCTCTCTCTCTGCCCGACGTTGGGCGCCAAAAATGTACTGGTTTAAAAGTTAACCAGCAGGGGAAACCAACCCAACTCAAAAGAGAGATTACAAGTCAGAATAACAATTTAATAAAATAATACAATAAGTACGACCACACAGACAACCAACCGGCCCTAACCCACAAAACCCAAATGTACAACCCAGTACCCTGGGGTACAACAAAGCGGTGCTCCCTGGGCCCCCCCTTGAGTCCCAAAGCAAAGGGAGAGGGGAAAAAAACCTGCTGGTGGGAGAGCTGCTGCAGTCTGGTCAAAAGTGGTGATTGCAGTCCAACCGAGGGTGGTGGTGAGCTGCAGTCATCCTCTGGATCCCACGAGTGGTGGTAAGGTTCTGAAACTCCAGGTTTATATATTCTCCAGTTCAGGCAGGAATGCTTAGTCCCTCCCTCAGAGCGGGGAATTCCATAAAAGGATGCTCAGTCCTTCCCTCAGAGTAGGGAATTCCATAAAAGGGTGTGAGGGTGCTCAGTCAGGGAATTCCACAAAAGGGCATGAGGACAGGAACATCCCCCCACCTTGCAGGCCTCTACTGACAACAGTTTCTGGGAAATGGCATATATGGCTATAGAATACACAGTTTTGGGCTATACCCATCCAGTGATGAATCGGTCCCAGTTGTTCTAACTAGGACACCTTGGTGTCTATGTTGTTGTTCCCATGTTCTCACTCTGCTCTTCCCTGGTTGGAATTCTTTCTGCACCACAGCCTTCTTTTCTTAAATATGTTGTCACAGAGGTGTTACTATTACTCCTAATTGGCTCAGCCTTGACCGGGGCAGGAAGTCCATTCTGGAGTCGGTTGGCATTGGTTCCATGGAACAGGGGAAGCTTCTAGCAACTTCTAACAGAAACCACCCCTGTAACCCCCCCCGCTACCAAAACCCAGTCACAGAAATCCACTACATCTTCCTCGATAAGTGCCAGTAAAAAGAGGAGAACCCCCTCTGGGATTTCCTCGATCTAAAGAAGCCATTGCCCCATCTGATGTGCCAATTCTGTTACGCTAAATTGGAGAAATAATTCTCTGGACAATTTTGAGTATAGAAAGGCAAAAAGTAGTTCTATAATTGCAACGCCATAGGTGCACAAAAATATATTGCACACACTGATGGCGTAGGCCTTTACAATTTTATACTACCATCTAATTACAATATTCAGGTTTTAATTTCAATATTTGGACATTACCTCATTGGTTAGACCCATCCCCAAAACCATCCCTCCCATCGTACTGCCCTCGTCCCACCTCAAACACGCCTCCCGAATTTGTTGGTGGTCTCAAACAACCACCCCTTCCTCTTCCTCATTATCTCTGTCCTCCTTGGAACAGTTTCAAGGTTTCTGAGTAGTTTTGACTGGTTATATCAAGTGGTGTGACCCTGTTATGTCTCATTCTGAGTACATTTCTACAGATAAGGTGTTCTTCTCCTTGCTAAAATCTTTTGTCCATTGAAATTCTTGACAAGGAATGTTAAACAGCATTTTAGAAATTTAGTACAAAGGTGCTTAGCAAACTAAAAGTACTAATGAGCTATACTAAAATCTTATAGATTTTAAGGCATCAATATCTCCAAAAATGAAAATTCCACAACCTCTTGGGGCAACATGTGTGTGGTGGTTTTGACCTTGACTAGATGCCAGGTGCCCACCAAGCTGCTCTATCACTCCTCTTCCTCAACTGGACTGGGGAAACCACGTGGTTGCAGCCATTTTTTTTTTTCTCTTGTTTTTCCCAGAGGGATATTCCATAACATAGAGGATCATACTCAGAAAATAAACTGGAGGAAGTTGACTGGGGACGGGGGGCAGATCACTCCTTGGGGACAGGCTGGGCATCGGTCAGCAGGTGGTGACCAATTATATTGTGCATGACTTTTTTCTCTTGGAGTTTATTCCTCTTTCTCTCTCTGCCTTTCATTACTATTATTATTATTATCATCATTATTATAATTTATTTCAATTATGAAACTGTTGTTATCTCAACCTAGGAGTTTTACCTTTTCCCAGTTCTCCGGGGTGGAGGGGTAGGGGTATGATCCAGCTCCTGTGTGGATGAAGGAAAGGTGGTAGATGTAGCTTTTCTGGATTTTAGTAAGGCTTTTGATACTGTCCCTCACAGTATCCTTCTGGACAAGGTGTCCAACTGGAATGGGCAGGTCCACAGTGTGCTGGGTGAAGAACTGGTTAAAGGGAAGAGCTCAAAAGGTTGTAGCAAATGGGACTACATCTGGCTGGCAATAGGACACCAATGGTGTTCCTCAGCGCTCAATTCTAGGGCCAGTTCTGTTCAATATATTTATCAATGCAGGAGTTGAATGCACCATTAGTAAGTTTGCTGACAATACCAAACTGGGAGGTGCTGTTGACAAGAGGCCTTGCAGAGGGATCTAGATAGATTAGAGCATTGGGCAATGATTAACGGGATGTAATTTAACAAGTCCAAATGCTGAATTCTGCACCTAGGATGGAGTAATTCCAGGCACAAGTATAAATTAGGAGAGGAGTGGCTGGAGAGAAGCCCTGAAGAAAGGGATCTGGGGGTGTTCAATATGAGTCAGCAGTGGGCCCTAGCATCCAAGAGGGCAAACCACATCCTGGGGTGCATGAAACACATAACCAGTCAGTCAAAAGAGGGGATTATCCTGCTATATTCAGCTTTGGTGTGGTCTCATCTTGAGTATTATGTGCAGTTCTGAGTCCCTGTGCTGGTTTTGGTTTGGGTTAGTTTTCTTCACAGTTGCTAGTATGGGGCTATGTTTTGGATTTGTACTGAAAACTATGTTGATAATAGATGTTTTTGTCATCGCTGAGCAGCTTTTGCACAGTGTCAAGGCCTTTTTGCTTCTTTTATCACCCTGTCAATGAGGAGGTTGGGGGCGTACAAGGAGTTGAGAGGAGACAACCAGGACAGTTGACCCCAACTGACCAAAGGGATATCCTATACCATATGACATCATGCTCAGTGTATAAACCTGGGGGAAGAAGGAGGGAGATGTTTGGAGTGATGGTATTTGTCTTCCCAAGTCACCTTTACACATGATGGACCCCTGCTTTCCTGGACATGGCTGAACACCTACCTGCCCATGGGAAGTGGTATATGAATTCCTTATTGTAGCTTTGCTTATACACATGGGTTTTACTTTACCCACTAAACTGTCTTTATCTCAACCCATGAGTTTTTTCACCTTTATTGTTCCAATTCTCTCCCCCATTCCAACATAGGGGACTGAGTAAGTGGTTGTGTATGGTTGAGTTGTCACCTGGGATTAAACCACAACAGTCCTTTTTGGTGCCCAATGTGGGGCTCCAAGGGTTCAAGATAACGACAGATTTGATTGGGATGTGCTACATCAAATTTATAACTGTTAGTGCTGTTTAGCAGGCTCCTCTGCTTGCCACAGGTTTTGCTTGCTTGACTGTGTATTAGAGTCTAGTGCTCATTAGTGACTACTTTTTGCTTTCGGTCCTTGCTGTAGCGTTGTGATGCTCATCAACTTACTCTGCTGTGCCTGGGAACATTTTAATAACAACCATGGTCATGCCTGGTTGGGTTGGCAAATGGCCAGGGCATCACTGCTGTTTCCATGCTGCTGTAGCCCACGGAGGTTAATGGCAGACTATAGCAGGAACCCCTTGTTGCAGCCAGACTGGGAACAAGGAGAGGAGTTTATTACAATGTTAAGCCCTATAACCTGGCTCCAAAGAACCGGGGGTAAGATTGCACTGGACATACCTTTAAATTGTTGCAACCCATTATTTGAGTTGTATGTGAAGGTACTCAAATGCATCCAGAGGAGGGCAACAAAGCTGGTGAAAGGGCTGAAAGGCAATGTCCTATGAGGAATAGCTAAGGACTTTGGGTTGTCCTAGTTTGGAGAAAAGGAAACTGAGGGATGACCTCATTGCTCTCTACAGCTTCCTGAGGAAGGAAAGTGAAGAGGAAGGTGCTGATCTCTTCTCCCTGGTATTCAGTGACAGGATGAGTGGGAATGCTTCAAAACTGCATCAGGGGAAGTTTAGACTGGACATTAGGTAACATTTCTTCACCAAGAGGGTGGTCAAACTCTGGAACAAACTTCCTAGAGAGGTGGTCAATGTCCCAAGCCTGTCAGTGTTTAAGATGCATTTGGACAATGCCCTTAATAACAAACTTTAGCTTTTGATCAGCCCTGAAGTGGTCAGGCATTTGGACTAGATGGTCCCTTCTAACTGAAATCTTCTCTTCTCTTCTCTTCTCTTCTCTTCTCTTCTCTTCTCTTCTCTTCTCTTCTCTTCTCTTCTCTTCTCTTCTCTTCTCTCTGACCAGGTTCTTTTAGATATTCCACACAAGGAAGGTTTAATGTTTAATATCAAATTTACTTATTTGAAGATATTTGGTGCCACATGGATTTTGATTTAGAAGAGTGATATAGCAATTTACTGAAATCACAACACAAACATAATGTAGCAATTGCAATATACAGTTTAATCACAGTGCAGAAGAGATTCCCAGTACCAGTCTCTATATGCCCACTGTCACAATACCAGGCATCCCCAATTGCCAGAAGGGAAAAAATGGGTTGAAGTCAGCCCAAGCCTATTGGTTTCTTCAAAGTTTGTTTTATTCGTTGTACAGTTTTTATACTTTATGTTGGGCTGAACCACTTTCTCTCATACTAGTCTGTCTAGCTCAGGAAGACATTATGCCCTGCTAATTATCTCAAGGAACCTGATGACTAACTGGTACAGCTGTATATCTAAAACAAAGTTTACCCTCCAGTCCCCTTTGTGTTGAAATGTTTTTTACAATAATTGGCAGTCATCCTTTACATTTGTGTAAGTTTTGAGCTGACTCTCCGCCAAATTGCTGAGACCCAGCGAAAGAGCCTACTCCCCAGAGAGGAAATAAAAAAAAACCCGAACAACCAAAACTATAGCAAAAATATATATTTACAATTATATATACAATTTGAATATATTGTACACACGATAGGGAGTTCCCAAGGGGGGAAAAAAAAGGGAAAAGGGAAGGGGAAACAGGGATAAAAAAAATCAGTAAAACAAATATCCTCCAAATATACACCGTTACTAGACAGCTAGCGAATAAATACAAAAAACCAACTTAAATACTTCCCTGAACGAGACAGCAGAACTGTGCCAAGCACCAAACAACTCCCCCATGCCTCCTGAAGAGACTGGAGATAATGGCAGGTCTGAGCAACAGGCCCTGGCCTACACAAGCAAAGACTGCCTGCGGAGAGACCTGTCGCCTTCAGCCACCGGAAGAGAGAAGAGAGCAAACTCTTTTATCTGCTCCTTTTTATATGTTGTGTTATGGAAAGGGATAATATGGAATATTTCCTTAGATTTCTGACCCCGTTGCTAAGGAAGGTCTAAAATAATCCAAAAACCAACCCACTACAACATTCTTCCCTGAGTTTATTATTTTTTCCCTTGTCCTCCGAGTCTTCTTCCATTGTGGGGGTGTTGGTGTTACGATCTGCCCCTGAAGGCAAGGGTAACTCAAGTTCTTGTTAATAGATCCCTTGGGGTGGATTAGAGTGAAACGACACTGAATGATCAGTGTTTATAAATACATATATGTAGGGTTTATTTTAGAACAATTTGGTTGCAATGGAAAGCGGGTATGTAGCCATTTTGGTTATTATTATCTATAGTAATATAGCAATATAAAAGTATAAAAATATCACCTGAAGAAAATATCTAATAAAGAGAAAGAAAGAGAAAGAAAGGATAAGAGTAGAAAGATAGCACCACCCATGAGTCCAGGGACAAGGCTTGATTGTTGCAATTTAGATGTCCATTGGTCAAAGTGATGGTCGCAGTCTTGATCCATTGTGGGTGGGGGAAAGCCCACAAAACATAGAGTTCAATGGGTGAATATATGTTCAGGTATACATGGGAATGCCCAAGCACCTCCCCGTCATTTGCAACACTGTCAATCTGTTGCAACACTGTCAATCTGTTGCAACACTGTGGATCACATGGTGGAAGGCCTCAGGAATGAGTCTGGGGGCACTTCAGGGGTCTTGGATGGTTTATGACCTCTTTTAAGACATGACAGTTGCCTCTCACGTCAGCTTAGTTGAGCCAGTTATTCCCCATCAGAATGGATGAACACCCGCAGACCTACATGTCAATGTGAATGTCCCATGCTCAGTCTTTCTCTTCTTTTGAGTCTGTGGGCTATGGCATCCCCCTGCCAGACCCAGTCAGATCTGACCTTCAGCATGGTTACTGAGTTGGACTCCTTGCAGTGATACATTCTTTTCCCCCAGCCTCATTTACCTTTCCTTGGACCTGAGATAATTGGACAATAGTACAACCTTTATCTTATCTCAACTTCCCATCAGGTGGTTTAACTTACTGTCCAAATTTCCAAGAATTCACAGAGGCATATTTGGGGTGAGGTTGGAGAGGTATTTTGGTGGTCGCAGATGAGCACTTGCTTCTTTATACGGTTTACCATAGTGGACAAAGTCCTTTGGTGATCTTAATGTTTGAACCATTATCCCAGTAACATCTCAGTCTCTCACACTTGGTCGGTCACAATGTTATAAATAGCTAAGCAAAGTTCAGGATCTTCTAGTTCACTCCACTAGGTCTCTCTGTTTTCCCACTTAGCCAATGACAAGGAAGAATTTAGATCTTCCTGTCTTCTGCTCTCTGTAGTCCATGAGCCAGTCCTCAATTTGCTTTGCCTCTGCAACCATGTGAAGAGTAGACTGAAGCATGTCAATTCCTATGACTTACATGCTTTCTCCCCACATTGCTCACTAACTGTAGCCTGAGTTCAAAGTGTTTATACTGGACTGGATAGTTGCTGCCACATTCATGAACTGAGCTATGGACCTATGTTTGAATTTGAAAGAAACTGAGGTTCTGGCTGAAATAAGTTCACTGTACGTGCCTTCAATGTGGAGAGTTTACTCTTGAAAGGAAGCCTGGACCAGTGCTTAGTTGACATTTGTAGTCATTCTATGCCCTTCTCCACTTAAATATCCACACAGGAGATAGCTGTTTGCAGGAACAGACTGTGACTGTATATAAATATATACATACTCCCCCCGCCCTCCTGACACACATACACACATTCTTTTCTTACTTGGAATTTAATGGCAGGTACTTGCCAATGTGATGACAAAAGTCAGCCCGACTTCACCAACCAAGAGCTCCTGTCTATTCCATTCCAGATATAAGATTAAGATAGGGTCTTTAGCATTTTAAGTATCAAAACAGATTTGTCATCTTAATAGATTCTCTTTGAATGATAGAGTATTTGCTAATGTCTCAACAGCTTGACTTCAATAGTACTGCTTCTGTCCAATTTAAGGAGGAATTCAGATACTTATGTGAGAATCCCAGCTTGAAAAATGAGATGAGGGACAGTAATGATAAATAAGTAATGGTTAAAAAAAATCTCTAAATTTTCTATGAAGCACCAGAAATGTATGATACTAAATTTAGAATAATTATACCAGTACAGACACACAGCTCATCTAAGTGTTAGAAGAAAATATGCCAACAGCCTGTGAGAGGTGAATCTGAAAAATCGGTCCGAGAAACTGCTCAGAGACTTTTTATCTTTAAGTAGTAAGGTATTTGTTTATTCAATGTTGGGAGCAAGTCAGTTCGCGTTGGACAAACTTGCTCACCGGTTCCTCAGAAAATCAACACTTTTATACAATTTTCAGATGTGATTAAATACATATTCAAGTGATTACAACATCTACAATGCATATAAATAATAGGTGCAGTATAGGTGGAGCTCAGGCGGGGCTTGGGCTGGTGCTTCTCTTGGCTCCCCATTTCGGAGGGTCATTCCCATCTTCCTCCATAGGGGAGGGGGTTTCAACTCATCTTCCTCAGCTTGACCCTTCTTCTCTTCCATTGTTCTTGACCCGCTCACTGAAGCTTGGAAGAAGCCCTGGCTCCAGGCCTATTTCTCCTATTCAAATGTCTACCTGATCCTGTTATATTTCTAATTTATTGCTTCTAGGCCTATTACATGTTCTTGTACTATTCTCTGAAGCTTTGGTCCAGTAAGTAGAACAGAATGAGCACAGATCGTTTTGGATGTTGGTAGCTTGTTAGCAGGCCCAAATTTCTTAGTTAACTCTTTTGGGCCTGGTCTCCTGTTTCATTCCCCCCTTTTACTTATAACTTACGAATTCCTTCATCAAGTTCCAATGGGTTTTGATAGGTATGCATCACTGCCCAAATTATCTGCATCCTTTTGACCATGATGCTTGATTTGTACCATAACCAAACAGTTAAGACCAGTAATAGAATCATGACAGCTCCTAATACCAATATTGGATGTATCAAATAGTGAAACACTTGTGATGCTGTAGGGGAGTATCCTGTAAAGATATCCCACCAGTGATGTTCTCCCACTTTTTCCACTTTGGTTAGAACAGTTTTTATGCTCTCAGTGTCATGTTCTACTTGCCACAGCATTCGTTTAGTCGTTCTGTTTACTTCTTGGACCAGTTTTTCTATATCAGGATGTTTAAGCATTGCTTTAAAAGATTAATGTTCATTCCTATCTGTAATTTTGGCACATCATGATACATTATATAATCAGCTTCAATCAGTTGTCTAGTAGTCACTAGAATGATATAATCAAAGTCACAGCCTATTATTTTAGTAAAACAAAAAAATTAATACCACTCACTACTTCATGACAAATACCTATGGTAAAATTAACACAAAAGATTCTAACACATGCACATCCATTTCCAACATAATAGACTTGTGATTGGGTTTTAGTATGGCGAAGCATTTCAAAGATACACACACACTATCTTCAGCATCTAAGCATAAATCCTCATTTCCTACTACAGCATTTTCACAGATATATCCTAATTGTCCTTTAGGAATACATGCCTCTACTGACTGATTGCCACTTTTTCTTGGTGTGATCATAACTTGCCCAAACATTATGGTCTATGGGTCTGACAATTACGTTTTGGTGTATGCCTCCTAATGTCAGGATAGGAAAGATGGTCTTTTCTTTAGCTGCACTAATAGTGAGTACATAAGCTTCAATTTGTTTATGTTGAGGATTGTAAGTGAAGTTCCCTAACTGCCACCACGCTTGGTAATTTTTCTCAAACTGTGTAGTAGAACTGTTTCTAGCTATTATTTCTCTTACCTCCTGTGGTAATATTCCTGAAGTTCCTTCTCTTAATATTCCTGCAGCTACAGATTGCACCCACTGTTGAGTTTGGAGACATTGTATTGCAAGTGCAAACCTTTTATGGATGACACCAGCATAGTCAATAATCTTGGTGAAATCTTTTGCAGTGTGATTAGCTACTAATGTTAACAGTTTAACTGCCAGTGATTGTGTTTCTGCCAAAGTGAGCAAAGATGATCTTAAAGGGACTTTGAATTTTCCTAGATCAGATGTGACAGCACTTAGTTTATTCACTAATACTTCTTGATCTATGGTGTTTAATACACTTAATCCTGTGCCAAACCATCCGGTTACATCTCTTTGAATTCTGGTACGAGGGGATCTGGTCATCATCTATGCATGCCAGCCTTTAAGGCTTTGTTGAATACAGGGCTGACAATCTTTTTGTATGTTTGATATGTTTACTTGAAGGTTTATTCAAACCCTCTTCAGTGAATATGTGGGATCTAACAACAGCTTCTGCTTATTTGAGTGTCTAATCATGTAAGGTCCAGCATAAGTTAAATTGTGGACACCCTCACAGGCTAAAGAAGGTGGTGGTGGTCTTAGTTAATGGGGTGGTAGGAGATTTGCTGGTTGGAAATCTCCTGGTTATATTTCCTTCCCTGAATGTCCACTGACACATCACAGAAACTGATTTATCTAGAGTGAAGGTGTGCCAACATCGATCAACCACTAATTACATTTCACAGTAACGTCAGTTTTGGGTGACCATCTATTCTGTGCCTATTAAAACACTTGCATTGTCTGGGGTACCAGGATTTTACCAATTATTCAGTACCCTCGTTCCTTGGAGGACTATGACAGATGGATTGTATTGGTTCAGTTCAGATGAATTCAGAATATCTGTATTTATAGCAAATCGTAGACTAGAACTCCCATTATAGGTCTGCGACCATAATGATTTGTGGGCAAGAGTTTGATTTAACACCAATGTACTTATCAGTCCAAAGATCAGCATTGAGAAGGCTTGAGTGCAGATGATTCCTCTCCTGAGGTCCATGTTTCCTCCGGAACCCTCTTGACTCAAGAGTACTGGATCCACGTGGGTTTCTCTTTCACCCGGATCGCTGTGAAAGTGGTCATCAGCACCTGGTAGGGTCCATCCCACTTTTCCCGTAGTGGATCTCCTGAAAGATTCTTAACATATACTCAATCACCAGGATTGAATGGATGTAACTTACAGTCAGGTTGCTTGGGTTGGTGTTCTAACACCACTGTAGCATTTTTCTGCAATTGTTTCCCTACAGCCACAACATAATCATATACATACTGGTTACTGATTTGATCTAAAGCTTCACTATTCACAGCTTGCATCATGTAGGGTCTGCCCAACAGAATTTCAAATGGACTCAGTTTCTTTTTTGACTTGGTTTGACCCTTAGCCTAATTAAAGCAATAGGTAAAGCTTGACTAATGAAAATTTGTTTCTTGACATATTTTAGCAGTTTGTTGTTTAATGAGATGATTCATCTTTTCTACTTGTCCACTTGCTTGGAGCCTGTAGGGCATATGCAGTTGTCAATTGATTTTTAGTGCTTTACTTATTGCTTGTACAATTTATGCACAAAAGTGTGAACCTCTATCTGAAGAGATGCTCTTAGGCATTCCAAACCATGGTATAATCTCATTCAACAAGACTTTAACCACTCCTTTTGATTCATTTTTTTTTCTACATGGGAAAACTTCAGGCCATCCAGAAAATGTGTCAGTCAAAACTAAGAGATAACAGGACTCCCCCCCCCTTTTCTTGGGAGTTCAGAGAAATTAATTTGCCAAATTTCACCTGGGAAATGTCTTTTGCTTATTGCCCCTTGGTGTATTTTTGTTCCAGTATTTCAGACAAAGTTCACATTGGGATGTGACTTGCTCTGTTGTGGTAAATAAATTTGGTCCTGCTACTCTGGTTCTTAAATGCTAATAGAGTGAGTCTAAGCCCCAATAGTTTTATCATGTTTTACTTTTACAAATTGCCACAGTAATTTTTCCTAGTAGTATTAACTGACCTGTTTTTAGTTAACCTCACCCATTGTCTAACACCTGTGATAAACTGAGAAAATGATTCGGGCTAATTAAGAGAAAACAGTGTAAGGTCAATATGACCTGGAGAGAGAAAAGAAAAACAAATCGTAAAACTTAATTGGGCCCCTATAAAGAGATAAAACAAGTTACCTCCCTTTTACCTTGTGTAGGATTTATAGTGAGAGAATTTTGTTTAGTTAGCTAGATAATAGCACCTTTCTTAAAATTTATAGATAACAAGCAAACATCTGCTGAATGTCTGATTTAACAATATATTATGCTTATAGATAACATTCTTGTTAAGAAATAATGTTTATACTCATGTACCTAACAATGTGTAATGTTTATACTTATGTATAATGAATATTCATGTAGTAGCTGGAAATAAATGTAGAACAACTGTCTTCTTTGGGTGTGACAGGCGCTGGGAGTTGTTGAACCCCTTCCCTGATCACCTAGCGCTGAATTTGCTTTTATCATATAATAAATTCTGATTGGAAATTGCTCGATTGGGTTTTTATTTCTCACACACCTTACCTTCATTTTCATGTATCCACTTATAATCTGTTTCTTGATATTCTACCTGTTGATCTGTGTCTAGTTCTTCTAGCACTAAAGATGTTACTGGTAGTTCTTTACTTCTTGCAGCAGCTAATTCAGCTTCTGCATCAGTTTTTCTGTTTCTTATTTCCAGGACAGTGTTACCTTTCAGGTGTCCTTGGCAGCGCATAATTGCCACCTGAGAAGGGGAGTTGTACAGCTTCTAATAATCGTAGAGTTTCTTCAGTATATTCCACAACTTTTCCTTGAAGAGTTAAAAGTCCTCTTTCTTTCCAAATTGCTCCATGAGCGTGAACTGTGCCAAAGGTATATTTGAAGTCAGTCCAGGTGTTAATTTGTTTTCCTTCTGCCAATCCTAAAGCTCGAATGAGAGCCATCAGTTCTGCTTTCTGGACTGAGGTTCCTGAGGGCAAAGGATTTGATTTGATTACCTCAGTAGTGGTGGTCGCAGCATACCCAGCCATCTTCACACCTTGTCTTATGAAACTGTTGCCATCAGTAAACTGGTCTTCTGCATCCGGAGTGGTTCTTCTTTAAGTTCCAGGCAGCTGGAGTGCACTGCTTCAATGGTTTCCAGGCAGTCGTGCACGACAGGTGCAGCCGAGATTCTTCCTTCTAGGAATGAAGCTGAGTTAACAATGTTAGTCACCTGAATGGTTATGTCATCTGATTCAGCCAGGATTACCCGATATTTCAGAAATTGGGAGGGTGACAGCCAATGATTTCCTTTCTGTTCCAGTACTGTAGATACTGTGTGGGACACTAACACAGTCATTTTCTGTCCCATTGTACATTTCCTGCCTTCTTCTGTGTTTATGATCATTGTTGCTACTGCCCTTAGGCAGGTGGGCCATCATTTGCTTACTCCATCTAATTGCTTGGAGAAGTAGGTTACTGCTCTTTTGTATGGTTCTTGTTGCTGAGCCAGGACCCCCAGAGCCATTCCTTGTCGTTCATGCAAGAACAACTAAAAGGGTTTCATTACGTCAGCCAATCCCAATGCCGGAGTCCTCATGAGTTCTCATCTCAGTTGTTTGAAGGCTCCACTTGTTTCAGGGGTCCAGATGAGGTTGCCCTTAGTCATTTTCAGCAGGTCATATAAAGGCTTTGCAATTAGTCCATACTGATATATCTATAAACAACACCGACCTGTCATTCCTAGAAAGGCTTGAAGGTTTCTCACCATCTCTGGTTTCAGTGTCTGGCAGATGGTTTCCTTTCCTGTTGTCCCCAGTGATCATTGTCCTTCAGATACTTCATAATCCAGGTACACCACTTGTTTCTGCACCGGCTGTGCTTTCTGTTGAGAGACTCGATACCCATTTAAGTCCAAAAAGTTTAAGAGGTTTACTGTCCATTGGACACATTCTTCTTGTTTTTCAGTAACAATCAATAGATCATTCACATATTATAAAAGTACACCCTTTCCCGGTGGTGACTGCCATTGTTCCAATTCTTTAGCTAATTAATTCCCAAAATTGTGGGAATATTTTCAAACCCTTAAGGTAACACTGTCCAAATGAGCTGAGTTTTCCTTCCTGTGGTGGGATTTTCCCACTTGAAGGCAAATATCCTTTGACTTTCCTGTGTTAAGGGAAGGCAGAAAAAGGTATCTCCTAAGTTTGATACTGTGAACCAAATTACACTTTCTTTTAATATTGTTAATAGGGTATATAGGTTTGCAACAGGTGCATGTATGTTTTAGCTATTTTATTTACTGCTCTTAAATCTTGAGCCAACCTATGTGTTCCATTTGGCTTTTGACTGGTAAAATTGGGGTGTTGAAATCTGATTCACACTCTACAAAAACCTTAATTTCAAAAAGTTATCTATTATTGGCTCAATTCCTCTTCTATCTTCCAGCCTCAGTGCATATTGCTTCCTAATTACTGGGTTTGCTCCTGGCCATAATTCTATTTCAATGGGAGTTGCCCTTTTTGACTTTCCTGGTGTTTCAATAGCCCAAACTCCTAGGTATACCTGATTTAAAATTTGACTGACATTTGAATTACCCTGGCTTGGCTCCACATAGCTCATTGCTAAACTCAGAGTTGCTATTAATTGTTCTTCCTTTACCTTAAGTTCAATTTTACTTTGTTTGAATTCTATTACAGCTCCCAGATTTTCTAGTAGGTCTCTGCCCAATACGAGTTTGGATAAATTTGGTAAATACAAAAACTTGATGCATTCCCATTTGTTTTCCAATTTTGTTCAAAAGAAAGCTTTTCTGATTGGCCAGTGGCACCCATGACTTAAACATATTTATCACTTTTAGGTATTAATTCAAAACAGAAAATGTAGCCCCAGTATCAATTAGAAAATCGAATTCTTCTTTTTTATTCCCCTAGCTAAATTTTTACCAGCAGGTCCCCTAGGCACTGGCCTGCCGGCCCCCCTTTCACTCAGTATTCTGTAAGCAACAACAGCCCCTCCTATGCCTGTATTTCAACCTGTTAATTCAGGGCATTCTTGCTTCCAGTGTCCCTCTTTTCTGCAATATGCACACTGGTTCTGACCCAACTTTGTCTGTCGGGGAGGTAAACCTTACATCTGTTACACAAGGCTCATACATATAACTAACAGTTGCAAAACTGACAAATCTTAATTCTAGGTCTTATCCAAAGTGATGTGCTTATAGTTAACTCTTCAGAACTACCTCTCATATAGCAACTCTTAGCATGATAATACCTTTAACTATGTGCTCCTGGATGTTTCAAGGTAAGCAAGATGTATCAGGTACACAATAACAATTTGGCCAAATACAAACAAAACCAGACCAGACCAGACCAGACCAGAGGGGATATTCCCCTGGGAGAGCGCCCTCTCCCGTGTCCCCTGCGAGAGATGGCGTCCCGCCTCGACTTATGGGTATCTAGAACCAGAATAACCAGAACCAGAATAAACAAAACCAGAAACCAGATACAAACACCTTTTATCAATAGGCAGTGTTCTTGTCCAGTCCCCACAAGAAGTCACTGAAGAAGGGAACCCCTTCGGATAAAAAGACTTACCCGAGGGCGCCCAAGGGGGTCCCGTCCTCCGAAGGATTCTGCAGCCGGGTGGAGAAGGTGTGCTGCCACAGGTCACCAAATGAATCCGAAAAATCGGTCCGAGAAACTGCTCAGAGACTTTTTATCTTTAAGTAGCAAGGTATTTGTTTATTCAACGTTGGGAGCAAGCCAGTTTGCGCTGGACAAACTTGCTCACCGGTTCCTCAGAAAATCAACACTTTTATACAATTTTCAGATGTGATTAAATGCATATTCAAGTGATTACAACATCTACAATGCATATTAATAATAGGCGGAGTATAGGTGGAGTTCAGGCGGGGCTTGGGGCAGTGCTTCTCTTGGCTCCCCATTTCGGAGGGTCCTTCCCATCTTCCTCCATAGGGGAGGGGGTTTCAACTCATCTTCCTCAGTTTGACCCTTCTTCTCTTCCATTGTTCTTGACCCGCTCACTGAAGCCTGGAAAAAGCCCTGGCTCCAGGTCTATTTCTCCTATTCAAATGTCTACCTGATCCTGTTATATTTCTAATTTATTGCTTCTAGGCCTATTACATGTTCTTGTACTATTCTCTGAAGCTTTGGTCCAGTAAGTAGAACAGAACAAGCACAGATCGTTTTGGATGTTGGTAGTTTGTTAGTAGGTCCAAATTTCTTTGTTAACTCTTTTGGGCCTGGCCTCCTCTTTCAGAGGTAAGGCTGCTGTCATTCATTGTCCCCATGTCCAACCCATAGTGAGGCTAGAGATGTATTCCCAGCAGGCACACACACAGAACACACATGTACACTACTTTTATATGTATATATATGACCAGTCACATAAATCACAGACAGAGTATTCACATGAACACAGACAGCATCAACAACCTCATCCTGCTCCCCTCTCTGGCTGAGCAGGATGGAAGCCCACCAGTGAGAATATGTATATACCCAAGTACAAGGTGCATCCCTCCAACAACTGGTCTCATTCCCACTTGCTGGGTTTCTGGCATTGAGAAGGGCTGTCTTCTATGTTTTTCTAGTCTGTGTTGGCCCCTTTGATGGCTCTGTTTTGAGTGTTACTCAGGCAAAGATGATTATCTTCGAGTTTTGCATTTTGGTCAAGGGGGGGGGGGTAAATGGTGGCCCTCAGCTGTCATGGCAAGAAGATGAAAACACCTTAGCCATTTCTGCCAACTCTCTTGTGCCTGCTCGAAACTCATATAGCGTTTGGGAAGTAGCTGTTATGTATGTGTGGGAATGCAAATTCTTCATGACACTGCAGAGATAAGAGATCTCAGCAAAAAACCTTGGGATTTAAACAAAAGCAAGGAAAAACTGTTTGCACTCACTCCCTGAAATTCTTGCACCATCTGTGATAAGCAAGACAAACAGACTTGTAAACCCCTGTGATAGATCTCTTTATGGCCTTGTCTTGCCCCATCAATCCTTGCAACCATAATGACAAACTGCTTGCTTTCCTGTTTGATGAAAAACACCCCTCTGTGTATCCCTGCCCCCTAACCCTGGCTATAAATGGGATGGAAAAGTACTAGGCATGCCTGCCCCTTCCCAAACCCCTATATATACCAAAGGTTGTAATCAATAAACAATTCAGTTTGTCCATGCAACCTGGGTCCGTGAAATCAATCGCTACACATATGACCTTGTGGACACAGCCCACCATTTGCTCCTTGGCAGGTGCCTGCTTTGACCCCCCCTACACAACCCCCCCCCACCATTTCTGTCAAGGGGGTGGTGGTCCATGTTCCCCAGTTTATTGATATGCAGTCGGGGGTTCTTCTGTTACATTCTTTGCTAATGTCTGCTTCTCGACTTTCCTGTGTTTCAGGTGTTTTCCACAACCCCCATGGCCTTCTTCAAGGGGAGAGGCACTGGACCTGTGTTTTGGGCTTCAGGCTTGCACTCTGATTGACATACTGCTGGACATGACTGTTTTGTGCCTCACTAGCCTGGGTGGGCAGTTGCTCCATCCTGAGCAATCGGATTTGGCTGTATCCTCATAAAATTACAGTGTGTGTACTTCAGTGTAATGTTGTTTCTGCTTTCCACATGGTAGATACAGAGCACCTGCAATGTGTTTGCACCTGAGTACTTTCCCAGTCCAGTTGCTGCTATGCTGCCTTCTGCCTCAATGCTATGTGTGCTGTTTGAGCCTGATGGCTTGTACTGCTCCTACATAACTGATGAACTAGCTGCATTGGGAGGGACTCTGACATCAGCAGGACTCCATATGACTACTGAGGCGCCTTGTTGGTGACGCTCTGCTGGCTGGCTGGTTTAATATCATGGCAGAAGGACTGAGACATTTGCCTCCATGTGCCTTGTACACTATTATATTCTATAGTTTTGATCCTGGTAAGGCAGCCTTCCTGAGAGAAGGGATGGAATGTAGGGATAGGTACAATTTCGGAAGAATTTGTAACGGAAAGCTAGAACTCGTTTTGCTCAGGAAGACTGCGAAATGCCTTCTCAAAGGGCTTAGATTTTTTTCCTTCCTTCTGCATTTCAGAGAAAGTCACAGGGAGAAGTTGTGAGCAAGCTCTCTCTCTCCCTGATATGCACAGAGATAACATGTTTGCAGACATGTACAAGACCTCCTTGGGCCAGAGAGGGTGGGGGAGGAGAGAGAAAAGATACAAAAAGCCTTGGAGAAGGTGGGGCATTGCCTTTTTCCCCTGGAGCCCCAGTACACAGTATCATTAAGAAACAGTCCTTGCATCTGAAATAAACCTTTTTTTAATTCTTCCACTGCCTTAGCATTTTTGGGAAGTATACCTGCATATGTTTTACCTTACACTGTGCCAACAGAACGTGACTTTAATTGCACTTCTGATCTGTACATTTCCGTGGTGTTATAACTTTTTAGAGGGGAAGTGAACTTATTTGAACATTGTCTTACAGACTCAGAGGGGAAAGTACATGTTAATTTGCTCAAAAATAAGTTATTTTTTCAGACAGTGAAGAAAGCATGTAATGCCAAACTGCTAATCTAGGTTAAACCAGCATAAATCAGCGAAAATAATATTAGTATATACTTATTTAAGTTTCAGATAAGCCTGTTGGGACAAAGAGAGTTCAAAATGTAGAACTGTTCTAAAAAATAGCTTAGATCATCTGTATTCACTGACGTGCAACAAAATATATAAAACGAATAGCCAAGTATACAATATTTCAGTTTCATATTGATTCAGAATTAGATAGGATGTCAGACTCTTGTCATTCAAGAACTGTTGGATTATTGCACTTGTATTCTTTTCATAGCAAAAATAAATATATGCATCATATATGTGTGCGTACATGCGTGGCTGACGCAGAGAGAGAGAGAGAAAATCAGTCCCATGAAACTCTAAGAACCATAAACTCCTGTCACACAGTCAAAAATAGAGGGCTTCGCAGACTGAGTCACTGGTGCATAGTAATAAGAGCAAATTTACAAATAACAGTGCATAAATATAAACCAATTAAAAAAAACCCTTCTGAAAACTGCCTATAACACGGCAAGTGATCCATTAAAAGCACCCTGGATGTTTTTCATTATTCCCTTTTGTATCAGTGGTTCTACTGTAAATCTGCATCTCTGTGCAGATATGAAATAAAATCAAATAACTCTTTGTGTGGATCAGTTTCTTGCACACCGCAAGGCTGTAAATTCAGCAAACTGACTTTCTTTCATTTCATGCTTTTATTACCCAAGATAAAATACCCAAACCCACAAATACTTAGAATAAAATTGTAATTCTGACTTCTCTCTCGTGCCCCATGTTGGGTGCCAAAAGATGTGCTGGTTTAAAAGTAAACCAGCAGGAGAAATGAACCCAACTCTAGTCAGTTACAATGTACTAAAAATAAATTACAATAGATACAAGGATACAAAGAAAAACTGTTTTTAACCCACAAAAACAGATGTATAACCCAGTACCCTGGGACAAGAACAGAACAGTGTTCGTTGACCCCTGTGCTGACCACCATGTGGCCCCTCTGGGTGCAAAGTAAAAGGAAAGGAAAACCTGTTGGTCCAGATGATGGTGGCAGTTCTGTTGAGGTAATGATCAGTCTTGTCAAGAGCATCAGTGGCAGTCCTGTTGGAGTTCTGGTCCTCCTCTTGATCCAACGAGTGGTACCAGAAGTCCCAAACCCTCAAGATTATATATGCTCAGATTCAGGTGGGAATGTTGTCTAGTACCTCCCCCAGGGCAAGGAGTTTCACAATGGGTGATTTAACTCTGTGAGTCGTGGGATATTTTTGGAGTCTTTGATGGTCTAGGTGTTGCACCTGCCTATTGTGTCAGTCCAGTATGGCCCATTAGCAGAGATGACCCCTCAGGCTGGGTGTGAAGGCGCTAATTCCTCCCCAGAGGGGAGTTATCACAGCTCAGTCATTAGGTGTGCCCTGGGCAGCTGCTGCAAATGATCCATTTTTAACAGTCCATCAGAAATGACATAGAGGGTGTAGAATACATAGTTTTGGTTATACCTACATAGTAATAAGCTGGTCCTGGCCCCTGTAACTAGGACAATCTCAAAACTCTGGTATCAACTGGATGTTGGGAAAAATGATCACAAGTGGTTCAGAGGCCTAATAAGTCCCTTATCCAAAGTTCTTTTTGATTTCAGAGATTTTTTTTCCAGAATTCCAGCTCCCTAAAAAGAATACTTGAACATAGCCAGCACTACTAATAATACTGTAAAAATCTCCATGCTATTGATAAGGTTCCTAGAAATATTATAGAATTGTGGAACCATTTAGGTTGGAAAAGACCTCTAAGATCATCAAGTCCAAACATTAAACTGACAAGTTCACCACTAAACCATGTCCCTCAGTGCCACGTCTACGTGTCTTTTAAATACCAGGAATGGTGACTTGACCACTTCCTCGGGCACCCTATTCCTATGCTTGATAATCCTTTCAGTGAAGAAATTTTTCCTAATATCCAATCTGAACCTCCTCTGGCACAACTTGAGGCCTTTTCCTCTTGTCCTATCCTTGCTACTTGGGAGAAGAGACCAACACCCACTTCACTACAACCTCCTTTCAAGTAGTTGTAGATAGCAATAAGATCACTCCTGAACCTCCTTTTCTCCAGGCTAAACAACTGCAGTTCCCTCAGATGCTCTTCATAGGACTTGTCCTCTAGAACCTTCATCAGCTTGTTGCTCTTCTTTGGACACACTGCAGCACCTCAGTGTTTTTCTTGTAGTGAGGAGCAGCCTCACCAGTGCTGAGTACAGGGGGACAATCACTTCCCTAGTCCTGCTGGCCACACTATTTCTGATATAGGCAGGATGATGTTGGCCTTCTTGGTCACCTGGGCACACTGCTAGCTCATGTTCAGCCAACTGTTGACCAACACCTCTAGGTCCTTTTCCCCTCGGTAGCTTTCCTTTCCAGCCACTTTTCCCCAAGTCTGTAGCATTGCATGGGGTTGTTGTGACCTAAGTGCAGGATCTAGCACTTCACCTTGTTGAAGCTCATACAATTGGCCTCAGCCCATTGATCCAGTCTGTCCACAGTCCTCTGTAGAGCCTTCCTACCCTCAAGCAGACCAACATTCTTGCCCAACTTGGTCTCATCTGAGAACTTACTGAGGGTGCACTTGATCCCCTCATCCAGATCACTGATAAAGATATTACACAGGACTGGCCCCAGTACTGAGCCCTGGGGAACACTACTAGTGACTGGCCACCAACTGGATTTAACTCCATTCACCACCACTCTGTGGGCTCAGCCTTCCAGTCAGTTTTTAACCCAGTGAAGAGTATGACTATCTAAGTCGTGGGCTGTCAGCTTCTCTGGGAGAATGCTGTGGGAGATGGTATCAAAGGCTTTACTAAAGTCCAGGTAGACAACATCCACAGCCTTTCCCTCATCCACTAGGGGGTCACCAGGTTGGTCAAGCAGGACCTGTCTTTTCTAAACCATGCTGGTTGGGCCTGATCCCCTGGTTGTCCTGTATGTGTCACATGATGGCACTCAAGATATGCTGCTCCATAACCTTTCCTGGCACCAAGGTCACACTGACAGACTTGTAGTTCCCCAGATCTTCCTTCTGACCCTTCTTGTAGATGGGCATCACACTGGCCAACCTCCACTCAACTGGGACCTCTCCGATTAACCAGGACTGATGATAAATGATTGAAAGTGACCTGGTGAGTACTTTTATCAATTGCCTCAGTACCCTTGGGTGGTTCCCATCCAGCCCGATAGACCTGTGTGTGTCTAAGTGCTGTAGCAGGTTACTAACCATTTCCCCATGAATTATGGGGTCTTCATTCTGCTCCCCATCCCTGTCTTGCAGCTCAGGGGGCTGGGTACCCTGAGCACAACTCATCTTACTATTAAAGACTAAGGCAAAGAAGGCATTAAGCACCTCAGCTTTTTCCTCATCTTTTGTCGCTGTTTTTCCCTGCATCCAATAATGGATGAAGATTCTGCTTAGCCTTCCTTTTGCCGCTGATGTATTTATAGAAACATTTTTTTATTATCTTTTATGACAGTAGCCAGATTAAATTCTAGTTGGGCTTTGGACCTTCTAATTTTCTCCCTGCATAGCCTCACAACATTCTCTCAGTCCTCCTGAATTGTCTGCCCCTTCTTCCAAAGATATCAAACTCTGCCCAAATGGGGCAGTGCCTTAGTTTAACAAGACACAAATGTCCATTAAGGAGGAGAAGGGAGGGCAGAAAAGTCAACCTCCTCCCTCCACGTTATTACAACTCCGAAATTAAGAGGTTTCAGGTGAAAGGTGTGGAAAAGGAAAAATAACAGTTCTTTATTAACAAACCTGAATAAACAAGGATGGTGCAACCAAAATGTTCAAAAAAACCCCCAGTCCTAATTACCCGGGGGGAGGAGGGAGTTGTCCCCGGAGGCTCAACAACTCTTCACAGCCACATGATTGATGGTGGCTTCGGCGGCCAACAATGAAAGAGTTTTTTCCCACCGGTCCCAGGACTATGGCGTGGTGTTAGGGTCAGGCAGTCACCACGGAAAGATGCTCTGATAATGTAGCCCCATGGCCCAGGGCAGAATACCTCGCTCTGAGACGGTTGAGGGTTCTCCCAGTCGTCTTCTCATGGTGGTGTCCGGCAGGGAAAGGGAAAAAAACTTTCTCCTCAGGGAAAAGGGAGGGGGGGCGGTTGAAACCGAGGGTGGCTGCCGCTTTGTTGGTTGGTGGACAGTTAGTCCCACAGACAAAAGGGGCGTCCAAGGTGTGGCGCTGACTGGTTTTAAAGAGAAGCCTCCCCCCCACTCGCATGCTGCCCTGCGTGTGGCCCTGCTTCTTCCCCCTTCCTGCCTCCCCACCCCCCAGAAAAAACAGATGAAGGGGGTGTGATTGATATTGGGAAAAAAATTCCAACATCTCTTTTTCAAAACTATAACAGGCAGTTACAGAGTTTATATACCTTTACATTACACAACTTGCTCTTCAGCAAACCTTGTCAGATATGCAGAACTATAATAAATTGCAACAAAGAGCAAGTAAAGTGGAATACCTCATATAGGGAGGTTTCAGACCATCAGAGAAGGAAACTCTACATAGTACCTCTTTTTTAATACCCCAAACATTTCACTCCTTTGTTAATGAAATCAAATTGTGCTGACTTGATGAGTCTGTTAGGTCATGATGACTATTTCTTAATTAGTGAGGCCTGCAAATGATTCAAAGAAATCCTTAAATACATAAAGCACACCTTTTATTACAGCCGGGAGATGCAGAGGAGTTTTGCCCCCCCGTGCATTCCACTGAGAAAAGAAACACAACAGCTTTTATCCATTTGGAAGGAGTAAGTTTCAAAAATTATCTATCATATACACTCTTTGAGAATTGGTATGAAGTCTGCCTTATCTAAATAGACATTCAGTTACCTAACCCCTATTTTTATTACTATAGAGTAGTTAGATAAAACTTTATCATTTCAAACAGCTATATTCCCCCACCCCTCTCGTGTCTCCCTTGCAATGCTATTAAAAGCCTTTCTTTCTAGCTTTCCCTGTCAGTCCCTTATCTTATTTGTTTATGTAAGCTAGTTTTATCTTAACTGCCCACAATTTGGGCAGTAATCTTCTTTCAAGCAGTTACAATTTTGCAGTCACACTAACATGGCTAAATTTTTATTTTATTTTGTCTTGTCTTTATTTCAATTCCCCCCTTTTCTTTTAACTAATGCAAATTCTTTTACATCACCCTTTGTACAGTCCAGAGTACATGTACTTGTTGCGCTATGGTCTTAATTCTCCACCACATCCATAGATGGATGATTGTAAGGAGGAAAGCTGCCAGCATCAAAACCAAGACCGGGTGAACCAAGAAGTTAAACAGTTGGGCTGCAGTGGGTGATTGTGTATTGGTTATTCCTAGAAATATGTTCCACCAATGATGTTGTCCAGTCTTTGCCACTTTGGTAATGATGTTTTTAATCTCCTTGGTGTTGTGCTTCACCTGCCACAGCATGCGACGTGAAGTAGCATTTACCTTTTCCATCATTTGTTCAACATCAGGATGATAGAACATTTTCTGGAGGATATTAATGTCCACGCCTATTTGTAGTTTAGGTACTTCATGATATAACATATATTTATCCAAGATCAATTGCATGGTGGTCACAGGAGCAGTGTAACTAAAGTCACATCCTATTATTTTAGCAAAATTACAAACACAGAAGTTGGTACCATTGGTTCATTCTTCACAATCATCAATAGTTATACTTGCGCAAGGTGTCCTGATGCATGCACATCCTTTGCCTACATAGCATACTTGGGACTGTACCTGTGTATTTGGGAACATTTCAAAAGTACATATACTATCTTCCGTATCTAAACATAAATCCTCCATCTCTGTTACAGTATTTTCACATACATATCCTAGTTGTTCTCTGGGTATACAGGTTTCTGTGCTCATAGTTTGCCATCTCCCTATGTCCCTGTCATAGCTTGCCCAGACATTATGTCCCATGGGTCTAACTACTATGTCCCGGTGTATTGTACCTAATGCTAAGACAGGAAATATGGTCCGTTTTTTTGCCTCATGGATGGTAAGAACATATGCCTCTATCTACTCCTGTTTTGAGTTATATGTGAAGTTTACTAATTGTAGGAGGCGTGTCCAGGGGTGCGGGGGAAGTACCTGGGGTGGAGAAACCCAAGGACATGCGTGGGAATCTACACTCTCATTGGTTATATGATCACATGGTTTCAAGGAATAAAAGGAGCACCGAATTTGAATAAAATCCTCTTTGGCTACCACCTCAGCTGGGACCAGACTCCATTTCTTTATTATATAAAGAATCTACACGTGGTGAACCCTCTAGGTAGATTAGAACTCCCTGCATCAGGGAAAAATTTGGTAACTCCGGGAACGTATTAATTCTAGAATACGAGAGTTTCCACTGAAAAAAACCCAGATGTCTTTAAAGTGTTGTCTCAGCCGGTTCTGAGAAATGCAGGTTAGTACAGAGAACTCTAAAAATATTAGGGAAAATTGCACAGAAACAGGGAAGAAAAAAGAAGAAAAGAAAAAAAGAAGAAGAGAAACGGAATGGCGGGCGGCAAAGGGCGGAGTCGGGGACCACGCAGAGCGGGCAGCGAAGCAGTGGAATGGAGTGAGTACAAACACTCCAGCCTCCAGCCCCACCGAAGGAGCTCGGAGCTACTGTGTTCGTCTCGTGAGCTGCTACCGGGAACCCTACCGTTGAAAAATGGCAGAGACCCCGTGCCGAGGCAGAGCGAGAACCAACACTGCCACCGCTGCTTTTTGCCAACCTACCGCAATCCTCACGCACCAAGCCACCACTGCCGGGATCGCTGCCGGGACCGTTGCCATACCGTCATAACCCCCATGCCACCGAGGACACCACTGCCCACCCACCCCGGGACCTGCCGCCGCCGAACCCCAACGCCACGCCGGAACGACCCAGTCACCTGCAAGCACCAGAGCATCAGCAGCAGAGACCCGGAGAACAGCAGTAGCTGCAGAGAGCACCGAAACAGGAATCGAAACCAGATTTGGAGCCGCTGCTGCCGAACAAAGGACCCTCCACGCACATGTGGACCCACAGCGTCTAGAGTAAGGTAAACAAACATGGGAAACTTTCTCTCTACTGAGATATCACGAGACACAGACGCCTTCGCTCTCCTACTGAGACCTTACCACGTACAAACCACAAGGGCTGAATTAACAGAGCTTGTACAATTTATTAAAACAGTAGTGCCAGAGCTGCCTCTTGTAAAAGCCCTACACCTAGAACTATGGGACAAAATCGGAAACCTCATGAGACTGAAAGCTCAGGCAGGAGACCCCCGAGTAAATAATGCCATTCCAACCTGGCAAATAATCATGTCTGCTTTGCACGGAGTCCACGAGCGAATGGTACAATCATCCAACATTAACACACAAACCCCCACCCAGGCTACTAGTCGCAGCCTGAATCCCACGCATAGATATACAAACGCACAGGGTTTACCGGGAGGGGAGGGATACGCTCGTGAGTTAAGCTACGGGTCAGGTGCCGGTAGCCACGGGAGTTCGGGTCGCGGGGAGGGAACGGAACCTGTAATGCGGGATCCCAGCCCATGGGATCAGCATAGGGGGCCCCGTTGCAGCGATGAGGGGGGGAACCCAGCCTATTTACCACCTCACGCTGTAGATGAACAGCGACCACATGCACCGGCATGGGCGCTGCCATCTTACCCGCCAAACGGACCGGAAGTCGACCTGTCTCTTAAGGCCCCAGTGCCACCCTGCTCCAACCGCAAGCATGGTGGGGGGGAGGGACCCTCCCCCACACCGCATCCATCATCCACCACCCCCCCACAGGGAACCAAGTTTACTGGGGCCACAGGGGGGAAGGCATGGGAGGATGAGGAGGAGGGACCAGAGATAGTTCCACCGGAAGGGAGCAAGGGGGTCAGAGGGGGAAAATTGGTTGACAGGTGGGAGCAGTGTTGGGAGGAGGCATTTCAGGTGAGAGACTTGCATGCCCAGTCGTTTTTCACCCACGTCAGTCCCCTCAATTCCAACCTCTGCCATATGAGGTGACAAAGGAATTGAGGCAATAGGTAAGGGAAACTGGCGTGTCCTCAACCAATACGTTCGCGTATCTGGAGACACTGAGTTCCACCTATGTTTTTAACACCTCATGATTGGAAGACCTTACTGAAAGTAGTTCTTAGTAACACTCAGTACAGCGTCTGGTTAACCGATTATCGGGAGAATTGCACTGTGTACGCAAACAACCCGCAAGCAGGCATAACAACACACCAACTAACCGGGGAGGGGAATTACACCACAGTAGATTTCCAGTCCGGTTACCCCAGAGAAATATATGAAGTAATTGCAAAACTAGCCCCGAAAACCACAAGGAAATTACCCACTACAGACCAGGATAGTAACCTGTCATTCATGAAAGTATTACAAGGTTCTACTGAACCATACTCACAATTCCTAGATCGGTTGCAATCTGCTTTAAACAGGCAGGTTGAGCATGACGAAGCCAGAGAGATGCTTTATAGGCAACTGGCTTTTGAGAACGCGAACCCAGACTGTAAAAGAGCCTTGCAGGCCTTTCCTAAAAGGGAAAGTTGTAGCATTGCTGAGTTGGTTCACACCTGCCAAGGGGTTGGCTCCGTGGAACACCAGTCTGCCTCTTTAACTACAGCCCTAAGCACCCAGCTAAGAGTGCAGGAAGGAGACAGTCCCAAAAGTGGTTGCTTTAGATGTGGTGCCCCTGACCACTTTCAAAGAGATTGCCCAAGGAGACCCTCTGCAGCAGCATCCCACAAGTACCCAAATGGGATGAGGGGGTCAAAAAACTCCTCGCAGTCAGGGAAACTGGAAGTGAGGGGCGTTGTCACGCACCCTGGTACAGCAAATAAATGCAACTCACGGGAACAGGTTCGCAATTTGTGCCCCTCCACCTCAGTCAGTGCTGGGTTGGATTTATCCAACCGAGAACCAGTCATCATAACTTCCACAGATGTAGTACTAATCCCTACAGGGCTTTGGGGTCCCTTTAATCCAGGGGTGCATGCACTACTAATTGGGAAATCTTCAACCAGCAGAATGGGTTTATTTGTGTTGCCTGGAGTAATAGACTCTGACTCTCGTAGTGAAATTCAAATAATGGTCTGGACCCCTTCACCCCCTTGTTTCATCCCTAAGGGACAAAAAATTGCCCAACTAATCCCCTTCTACAGCGCATCGCCTGCAGGGGAGGGGGAGCGGAGTTCAGGAGCTTTTAGTAGCACAGGACAACCACAAGTTTACTGGGCAGCAACCATCACAGCCACACAGCCACTCATGACGTGCCAAGTTAATGGGCACCGAATTACAGGCTTAGTGGACACAGGAGCCGATGTTACCATCATAAAGGACTCCAAATGGCCACTTAACAGGCTCACTGTTTGCCCAACTGCAACCATTCAAGGGGTGGGAGGCACAAAAAGGCCCAGACAGAGTGCTCAAATATGCACTGTCTTGGGACCAGAAGGACAAATAACCAAAATATCTCGTTTTGTTGCTCTCATTCCGTGTACATTGTGGGGACAGGGTGTTCTCGGACAGTTCGACACAGTGGTGCAAATTGTTCCTGCAAGCAGCCAGGTTTTTCAATAGGGGTCCTTGACCAGTCGTCCCAAGGACCAATTAAACTGGTCTGGAAAAGCGAACAGCCAGTTTGGGTAGATCAATGACCCATGAAAAAGGAACGGTTTGTACACCTGAGAGAGCTTGCAAGGGAGAAACTTGAAGCAGGTCATATTGTACCAACAACTAGTCCCTGGAATAATCCTGTGTTTTGTATACCCAAGAAAAGTGGCCAGTGGAGAATGCTGCAGGACTTACAAGCAGTTAATGCAGTCATAGAGCCTATGGGAGCATGGTAGCCTGGACTTCCCTCACCTGCTATGCTTCCAGCAGAGTGGTCACTAATGGTAATTGACTTAAAAGACTGCTTTTTCACCATCTTCCTACACCCTGAGGATGCACCAAGGTTTACTTTTTCCATCCCCACCTTGAACAATGCACAGCCCATGCAGAGGTATCACTGGGTTGTCCTTCTTCAGGGGATGAAAAATAACCTGACAATATGTCAAGCAGTAGTGGTAAATGCTATTCACCCTATCAGAAGGCATTTTCCCTCAACCATCATATACCACTATATGGATGACATATTAATTACCACGGTCAGAGAAAATGAACTGTAAGTTGTTGTTACTGCTCTAACCAATGCTGTCCAAGATGCAGGGTTACAGGTTACTCCAGAGAAAATCCAGCGATCGCAACCCTGGACTTACCTTGGATGGAAAATCACGCAGCAGGAAATTTCTCCACAACCACTGCAGTTCGAGGTAAAAGACAATTTAACTTTACACGAGTTGCAAAAACTTCTGGGAGCCATCAATTGACTAAGACCTATTTTAGACATAACCACAGAGGAGTTACACCCTTAATTTGAGCTGCTTAAGGGGGACTCAGACCTAACGTCTAGCAGGTCTCTGACTGTAGAGGCAAAGCAGGCGTTAGACACCTGTGCCAAGGCAATAGAAGCCAGGCAAGGCAGAAAGAGAAATCCTGAACTGCAAATCTGCCTTGCCCTCGTACCCAGCAGGTACCAGCCATTCGCAGTTTTGTTTCAGTGGGATCAGACTGAAAAAGATCCACCAAAAATCCTAGAGTGGCTGTTTCTTCCCCACACACCACCTAAAACTATGTGGACTACTAACGAAATGTTTGCCAAGCTTGTCATTAAAGGCAGAGGACGGCTACAGGAGCTGGATGGGAGGGATCCAGCAACCATCTACATCCCGGCTACAAAGGACAACCTTGACTGGATGCTAGCCAAGGATGCAGGATTCCAGGTTGCCTTGGCAAGTTTTGATGGTGACATTTCCATTCATTTTCCCAAACACAGACTGTGGGGAGAAATCGGTAATTTACCCTTAAAAGCCACAACCAGATGCAAACATGAACCAGTAAAAGGTCTCACGGTCTTTATAGATGCATCTGGGTGGACCCGAAAAGCTGCAGTGGCATGGGTAAACCCTGATACAGGACAATGGGAACGAGAGGTACAGATGATGAACCAAGGTTCTGTACAGGTTCTGGAGCTGGTTGCTATACATATTGCCTTGGGAAAGTTTTCAGAACAACCTGTTAACATTGTTACAGATTCTTGTTATGCTGCAGGGTTAGTGTCCTGTCTCGAAAGTTCATTTCTTCTAGATGTCACTAACCCTCACTTATTGTTTGAAATGCGTTTTGTATGGTTTCTTGTTAATCACAGAAAGTTTGATTTTTACATCATGCACACAAGATCACACACATAAATGTGAGGACCGATAGCTGAAGGGAAGAGGGAGGCTGTCAGAGCAGCTATGTGCAACACCGTACCTAGAGTCTTGGAACAAGTGAAATTCTCTCATTCATTCTTCCACCAGAACGCATGTTCACTGAAGAGACAATTTCAAATAACACTCAATCAGGCTCGAGACATAATCATGTCATGCCCAGACTGTCAGCAGATAACACCCATGCCATCTCAGGAAGATGTTAACCCCAGAGAGTTAATGGCAAATGAGATATGGCAAACAGACATCACACACATAGCCGAATTTGGTACATTAAAATACGTACATGTCACAGTTGACACTCACTCACAATATATAACTGCCACTGCACATACTGGGGAAAAGGTCAAGGATGTAATAAGACACTGGTTCAGTTGTTTTGCGACCCTTGGTACCCCAAAACAGATAAAGACTGACAATGGACCAGCTTTCATTTCAGAAAAGGTAAGAACTTTACTGTCAAATTGGGGAATTTCTCACACCACAGGAATTCCACACTCCCCCACTGGGCAAGCAGTTGTAGAAAGGGCACATCGCACCCTAAAAGACATGTTTACAAAACAGAAAAGGGGGGAATCCGTCTGTAGTCCGCAAGAGGGTCTGTGGAAAGCCACATATGTTATAAATTTTTTAAATTGTGATAGTACTGAAAAAAGTAAGCACGAAAGGCAACACAGACCTCAGACCTTCGCTTCTCCCAAACCACCAGTCATGATAAGGGATCTGATTTCAGGGCGGTGGACAGGACCAGTGGATCTTGTGACATGGGGGCGGGGTTACGCATGTGTGGCTACAGGAAAGGAGCTGAAATGGACTCCTTCCAGGTGTGTTAGACCCTACCTAGGTACACAACCACAGCAGCAAGAACCAGAGTAACGCAGAAGTTATAAAAACAGTTATGTTTCAGCAATAATGTTTGCAATTTCAGGTTTACATTTGAGAATGACCAATGTGGCAAAATGCGGAGTCCATACAAAACCCATGACTGTGTGTATGATGAATGAAATGACAGTCATCAGCGAATGTGTGTGTGAATGAATAAAAGAGCTGTTTGACTGGACAAAGCACCTTAATCGCCAAACACCTCACAAGAATAACACTATCTCAGCCACATGGTCACTTTAAGAGAATTTAGTTTGCTATGTTTACCCTGTTTCTGAAATACAGTTGAATTTCCCAGTTATTTAAACCCTCAGATTAATAAAGGTTATAAGTCTATAGGTAACGTACGGTTGGGCTAAGGCCCCTAGGTTAATAAAGTTATTCTTCCAAGTTGCACTACCCCTTAGAAATAGAAGGTTTTAAAAGGTTTAAGAAAATGTTTACAATAGATATATAAGTTGTTAAGAAGCCAAAGTGAGCGATGTGCTGGGTCATTGCAAAGCTATGGTAGTTTATAATGTATTGTTCTGTTGTTTTCACTGTTGTTTTTTGCACTGTTTTCATGACCATCTTAAATAATTGAGAGGGGGGACATGTAGGAGGCATGTCCAGGGGTGCGGGGGAAGCACCCGGGGAGGAGAAGCCCAGGGACATGCACAGGAATCTACACTCTCATTGGTTATATGGTCACATGGTTTTGAAGGGATAAAAAGAGAACCAAATTTGAATAAAATCCTCTTTGGCTACCACCTCAGCTGGGAGCGGACTCCATTTCTTTATTATATAAAGAACCTACAACTAATCGCCACCATGCTTGATGTTTTCTCAAAGTCAGTGGTGGTGTCATTTCTGGATATAATCTCTCTTATTTCTTGAGGTAAAATTCCTGATGTTCATTCTCTTATGACTCCTGCAGCTACGGATTGTATCCATTGTTGAGTTTGGATACACTGTATTGCTATTGAGACATTTTCTTGTAAACCTCTTAAAAAATTAGTCAGAACCTGAAAATCTTCAGATGTGTGTTTAGTTAACAAGATCATCAAAATCATCAAGTCTGTAGTAAGAGACTGTGTTTAAGCTATAGTCATTAATGATGATCTTAGTGGTACCTCCAGTTTTCCCAAATCAGGTTACAGTGCTGAGTTTATTAATTAATATTTCCTGATCTATTGAATTTAATACACCTAGTCCTGATCCAAACCACCCTGTTAGATCTTTTCATGTTCTTTCATGGTGGGATCTAGTTCTTAACCAAGCACTCCATCCTTTAAGGCTTTGGAGAATGAAGGACTGACAATCCCCTTTTATAGAGGATATGTCTGTTTGGATTTTTTTAGGCAAAAATGAATATTTTAAACTGACCTGAAAAAGGGTGGGATTTTGTGAAACTATAAAATGTATAAAATTTAAACCCAAAGGGTCTTTTTCTCCCTGAGAGTTCGGTGTGAGATGACACCCAGCACATGTTGAATAAACCTTTCCTTGATGTTGAAGTTCCTTTGTTTCACAGATATTTGAATCTTTCTAAATTAAATAACGAGACATTTCTCACAATTTTGGGGGGTCATCTTGGATTTAGTGCCTGTCGCTCCGGCGGGGGAATCCTGGTTCTCAGGAAAAACACTCCGTTCATTTTTAGCGGTCCGAGGACTTCG
Organism: Chiroxiphia lanceolata; assembly: GCF_009829145.1. Taxonomy (NCBI): domain Eukaryota; kingdom Metazoa; phylum Chordata; class Aves; order Passeriformes; family Pipridae; genus Chiroxiphia; species Chiroxiphia lanceolata. Next base: position 13,746,537 of record NC_045670.1, on the reverse strand, counting down.
ACCCCCCCCATTGAGCGTTTGCGGCAAAAAACCCTGGGACAGAGAACTGTGAAACAAAAGAAGTGAAAGTAAAGTCGGATGAAATCTGGAAAAAAAGAGAAACCAAAACTGTTAAAGTTTGTGCACAAACCCTGGAAAGGAACGGTAGGACTTATTTTAAAGATTTTTACTGGGCGGGTGGGGAAAAGAGCGTATGAGAGTGTGTTTGAGACGTACTCACACCCAGCTGGTGTGCCCCTCCGCTTCACAGATGGAGTAAGTGGGGAAGGGGGGCTGCGGGGCTTGCGCTCAGCCAGTGTATCCCTCTGCTTCGGAGACAGAGTGAGGGAGGGAGGGACTGAGACACTCTTGGCTTGCGACCAGCCAGCGTATCCCTCCACCTTGCGGGCAAAGTTAGGGAGGGGGGCTGTGACACTTTCAGACAGCTGGGCAGGTGGGGTGAGCAGGGCTGTACTGCTTTCCATAGGGAATTTGGTGGGGCAGCAAGGGAAGTGTCGTGAGGGCTTGGTATGGAAGACCCTCTTGAAATTGACTACGGCAGAGCCTGAGCTTTGAAGGGTCCTAGTGTGAGGTGAAATCTACATATATATTTAAAAAAAAAAAAAGGCGGTAAATCCAGCAAAGAGGCTGTGGGAAAGAAAGGAGAGAAGGTGTCAGAAAAGCCACTTCAAATCCCTCAAGATAGCCCTCTGGGAGGGATGCTAGAAGGACGCGGGGAAAGGATAGAGCAACAATGATCCAATATTGCATGTACGAATGGACAAAAGGGCCTATAAGGCAAGACTATCTTTACTGGTCTCAATTTGGTTCGTTTGAGGGTTGGATTTGTAAAGCATTAAATCACTATGTCAATGCAAAAGAGCCTTTTAATTCAAAAGAGAGTGATTATGCTGCATGCTGGGTGAGGTCTATAGGACTATTCCCAGTCTCTATAACAAACGGAGTTAATAAACACCAGAAGAAAAACAAGGGTCCAATATGGGACCCCCTAGAAAACCTTCCAGAAAACCCTCCTCCCTATAATCCTGAGGAGAACAAAGGAAATGGAGCACAAAACCCAGATACAACCCCTCCTCCAAGCCCTCCCCGGACACGGGAAAGGGCTAGGAGAGAACGGGAGAACCTGAAGCACGTGAAAAACTCTATCCCCTTAGAGAGGTTCCAATGCAGGGAATGCAAGGGGGCATGAGATATGTAAATGCCCCATTAACCAGCTCTGAAGTACGGGAATTCTGGACAGAAATGAAAAAATTATTGGAGCACCCACTGGGTTTGGCTGAACAATTTGATCAATTTTTAGACCCAAATATGTACATATGGGATGAGATGCAATCTATAATGGGAGTGTTATTTTCAGTAGAGAAAAGGAACATGATTAGAACCACAGGAATCCAGGTTTGGGACCAGGAGCATCCCCAAGGGATAAATGGAGAGGGGGGAGAACAAAAAATGCCAATTGCACTTCCAAACTGGGACCAGAATACTGATGGGGGAAGACAGAATATGATAGATTACAGAAATTGCATTATTAAAGGAATTGAAGACGCAGTCCCTCCAGGACACAATATGGCTAAGGTTTTTGATGAAAAGCAAACCAAAGATGAGTCACCGTCTTAATGGTTAGAAAGATTAAAGAAAAACATACAACAGTATTCGGGGGTCCAGTTGGACAGTCCAGCAGGACAGCAATTGTTGAAAGCCTTTTTTGTGACTCATTCATGGTCAGATATTAGAGGGAAATTAGAAAAGTTGGAGGACTGGAATGAGAAAGATATGAATGAGTTATTGAAGGAAACTCAGAAAGTATATGTTTGGAGAGATGAAGAGCGGGAAAAGCAGAAGATTCAGTTTATGATAGCTACAGCTGAGGAAGTGAATAAGCAAGGGGGAGAACGAGCCCCAGGGCAGAAAAGGGCAGGGGTAACACAAGGAAAATATGGAAATGGTCCCAATAAATATAAAGGACAGGGAACTCAATACCCTGGAGGATCTTCCCGAGCACTAACAGGACCGGGGATGCAAACAGCCCCTCCCAATTTACAAAGAAAGCGGAGAGCTTGTTTTTACTGTGGACAAGAAGGACATTTTAAAAGGGATTGTCCTAGGTGCCAAAAAGACATCCAAGTCTTCCAATTACAGGAGAGTTCAGAATAGGGGTGTCAGGGGCTTTACCTCCTGAGGTCAGAAACAGGAAAGGAGCCCTTGATAATTTTAAAACTTGAACCCCAGGAGGATGATACTATCTTTCTAGTGGATTCAGGGGCTCAATGGACTTGTATAACCCAACCTCCAGCAGGAATAATAGTATCAAACCAAACAGTCACAGTACAGGGAGCAAAAGGAGAACACTTTGAGGTACTGGTGGCCCCATCAGTATTAATGAAAGGAAATGAGAAGGTGATTGAAGCAGATCTACTGATTACACCCCAGGCGGGGATGAATCTATTAGGTAGAGATCTAATGGGAATTTTGGGAATAGGGGTGGTACCTCAAGGGGAGGGGGTGGAAGTTAAACTCTTCATCTTGAGTGAAGATTTGGGCATAAATCCTGAAGTGTGGGACGAAGATGAGGACAGGGTGAGATTGGAAATAGAACCTTTTACAGTGGAATTGTATACAGAAATTCGGATTCGAGTTCACCAATACCCCATTCCCCTTGCAGGGAAAAGAGGCCTTTCACCAGTGATAGAGAATTTAATAAGTGACGGATTGTTAGAACCTTGTATGTCACCATACAATACCCCCATATTGCCAGTAAGGAAAGGCGATGGGACATATCGATTAATTCAGGACCTATGGGCAATCAATAAGATAGTTTGTGTTTGACATCCTTTAGTACCAAACCCATACACCATAATGAGTAAAATACCTCCAGAGTGCGAATGGTTTTCAGTGGTTGACCTGAAAGATGCATTTTGGACTTGTCCCCCAGATAAAATTTCCCGAGATATTTTTGCATTTGAATGGGAAGACATAGAGACGGGCAAGAAACAACAACTCAGATGGACAGTCCTCCTGCAGGGGTTCTCGGAAGCACCTAATTTGTTTGGACAGGTTTTGGAAAAAATAATAAATGGGTTTGAAACAAGAGTAGGAATTATTGTTCTACAATATGTCGACAATTTGTTGGTAGCTGGGAAAACCTGAACGGAAGTAGAAAAGGGAACAGTGAGACTGCTAAACTATTTAGGAGAACAGGGATTAAGAGTGTCAAAGAGTAAACTTCAGTTTGTAGAAAAGGAAGTAAAATATCTGAGATACATCATAAGCAACGGTGGACAAAAACTGAATCCAGAAAGGATAAAGGGAATCCTAGACCTTCCCCTACCAAGGACCAAAACGGAAACAAGACAATTCTTGGGGTTAGTGGGATTTTGTAGGCTGTGGATTGCAGATTATAGCAGCAAAACAAAGTTCTTATATGAGAAACCAATGGATACAGCCTCAGGAAAGGTTTACCGGGTAAAATATTCCTCAGAAGAAATTGAAAAATTTGAGAAACTAAAAGAAGCCTTGACCCAAGCTCCAGTGTTGTCATTACCAGACCTAAAGAAACCTTTTGACCTTTATGTAAATGCCTCAGAAGGGACCGCGAAGGGAGTTGTCACCCAAGACTGGGGGGGAACAGGAAACCAGTAGCTTTTCTGTCAAAGATGCTGGATCCAGTAATTAGGGGATGGCCAGCGTGTGTGCAGGCAGTAGCTGCTACGGTCATCCTTGTGGAAGAAGTGAGAAAACTAACATTTGGAGCAAAAATTCATACCCCTATCGATGGGGAGGCATGAACATAATGCTCACAGGCCATTATGGTCAGCATATGTCCATTTATTATTTAAATCAGTTAACTTTTATACAGCTTAGTTTTCTCAGGGTACATGTTCATAATAAGATGATTGGATAGCTCAGTCCGTGCACGCATCTCATGTCCCCAGTTCATTGGACCTGTTGTTCTGTCCACGCGATCTGAAATCATCCTTGGCATAGAAGCCTCTTTCTAATTAATCTGCTTTTAGGGTTTTACTGAATTTGCAGGTGTTTCATTATCTTCAGTTTTTCAAGGTTTTCTTTCTATAAACATATTATGTTCTCAAACCTTATAATTAGACACACAGTTAACAAGTATAAGCATCACATATTTTCACACAGTCTATAAGTATAAACAATACAGCTTGACACTTCCATGGCAAACAAGGCCTACAGAGTACAGAAAAAATTGTTCACAGAAATCTCTCTGTCCCGGCAACAATTCCCCAGTTCTGCTTTGAACAATTTTTACTGAATTCCTGCAACATTCTTCATCATACCTATAGCATATTAACAAACACAATTACATATAATAATACCACTACCATTAACAAACGTAACAACCTATTGATTTCAAAGTTTGTGCTCTTAACTCTGTGCTTAAAGGTGTTTCTAAATATAGGATTTATTCTTGGAAGTTTTTATTCAATCGAAAACCACTTCTGCAAATGGAACTTCATTCAACTTAGGGTTGTGTGTCTTCTGTTTTTATTTAAGGGTGTTTGTGTCAAAGTTTTTTGTGTATTTGTTCATATATTCACACACATACATGCATACACTTTCATTCATTCACTTTCACACGGTGGCCACCATCAAACAAACACATTTCACACAAACATACTTTTGAATTTCCAAGACCTTAAACCATCTTGTCCGGGAGCTGCTTTATGCTGATGACGCCGCCCTTGTTGCCCACACAGAAGTAGCCCTGCAGCGTTTAACATCCTGCTTTGCAGATGCTGCTGAGCTCTTTGGGTTGGAAGTCAGCTTAAAGAAGACAGAGGTCCTCCATCAACCTGCACCTCAGGAAGTCCCCCATCATCCCCACATCACCATTGGTCAATCAGAGCTCAAATCAGTCCAACAGTTTAATTACCTTGGTAGCCTCATCTCCTCAGATGGTAAGATCGACGGAGAGATAGACAACAGGTTAGCTAAGGCATATAGTGCTTTTGGAAAACTCCACAAAAGAGTATGGTGTAATAAACACTTGAAGAAAAGCACCAAGATCAGTGTTTACAAAGCCATAGTGTTGTCTACTCTCCTATACGGTTCCGAATCATGGGTCATCTACCGCCACCACCTGCGTCTCCTAGAACGCTTCCATCAGCGCTGCCTCCGTACAATCCTTAACATCCGCTGGTCAGATTATGTGACCAATACATCTGTACTAGAGCAAGCAGTTGTCACAAGTATTGAGGCCATGTTACTGAGAACGCAGCTGCGATGGGCAGGGCACGTCTCAAGGATGAAGGACCACCGCCTCCCTAAGATCCTGCTCTATGGTGAACTTGCCACTGGCTGCCGCATGAGAGGAGCCCCGAAGAAAAGATACAAGGACTCCCTGAAACAACATCTCAGCCTTGGCCATATTGATCACCATAACTGGTCTACTCTGGCCTCAAATCGGGAGGCCTGGAGACACAGCATCTATAACGCAGCTGTCTCCTTCGAGAACACACGCAGGATCACTCTCGAGGAAAAAAGGCAACGCAGAAAGAACCGTGTCTTGCAGAATACACCATCTAAGGAGTCTTTCTGCTGCGCCTTTTGCAATCGGATATGTCTGTCACGTATTGGCCTCATAAGCCACCAGCGTGCCTGTAGCAAATGTGGATAGTGCCTTCCCAAATCTTCGTTCGCGAAGCCTAGCCATGATGATGATGATGATGATGATGACTTTTGAATTTCATGTCACTGTGTTTCATGAACTAAGAAACCATAATTATTCTCTAGTACCTTATAATGTTAAAACTTCTTAATTAAACAGATAAAATTAACCAGATAGATAAACTTTCTTTTACCAATACCTAGTGAGCAATCTAAAGGTCATACAATACATTATACTTAAATTCTTACCCTCTATAACTTATATACCCCTTAACTTCTAAAATTATGTACCTTAAAAGTACTAAAAAATTGTGCCTTAATAATATTGAAGATGTTAGCTGCAACAACTTCTGGTGTCACAGTCACCTGCAGGAAAAACATCAACCTTATTCTGAAGAACCAGCTTCTTAGCAAGGTTTCATCCATCATGCAGATAACCAGAGAACACCTGTGTGCAAAAAACTTAAACACATGAAACACTGTTGCAGGTCAATAGAGGAGAACTGATATCCTTCTGCCCTCTTTTCTTTGTGCAAAAGTGTGTTAAAAATCCTTGAATTATTAATATCTTTACTTAAAACCTTTGTGCTAATAACAAAAAATCTATAACAGTTCTATTTCATAACAGAATATGCTAATACTATCTACATCTTCTAACAATTCTGATAAAATTATAGGTTAATATGTTCAAAAATTCTACTTTCATATTCTCATCTGGGTCAGGATGGGTGTTAATTACATGATGCAACCGATAAATTTCCCAAATGGCTCTGTTAGCTCCTGTCATACTGTAGTAAAAGATGGAGTTGTCTTATCATCATGTGCTGCTTGTGTTGCTTTTCTGATTACAACTCACAGCTGTGTTAAAAAAGTCGTTTCAGTTGAAAAGTATAGATAGGTAATAAGTACAAAATAAGATTCATGGGTAAAAAGAAAAGAATTCTTATAGATCATTTAGGCCTACAGTCAAATGGGATTTGCAAGAAAAGTAATGTATTTTGCACCAAAAAGTTGGATTTCTTACAAAGGCTTGGCCTGCAAAGAAAGGCTAGAGAAGACGGGTGCAAATCTGTCTTAGCAAAAAGAAGCAACAATCAAAGAAGTCTACTCCTTCTCATTGAAAAAGGACATATTTTGCATCAGTCATACTCGGTAACATTTGCTCTGGGCTGCAACAGCATTTGCTTTTCTTATAAAATGTTTCATCTGCCTAAATTCAAAAAATCCTTCTCCAGTTTTCTTAGCTCAAATGAGCATACAAACAAGGTAAGCATTCAGGGAACATTTTTTATGTTTAAACTCTCTCAATCAATAGTGCTGTAACTTAAGTCTCATCTAAGCCATAACAAGGTCCTAAGAAAGCTAAATTATATATGCAGCAAAAAGAAAAGAAATAAAAATTAGGTCAGGTGTTTGATATTAAACTAGCAAATTGACAAGGAGCATAAAAACTAAGCTCTAATATTTCTTCTAGGGGTCCAAGAACTTCAAAGCTTTCTCAAATAGTTAAAGATCATTACAAACTAAAAAAATCTAAAATACTGCAGTGCAAGGAACAGTACAGACTCTTACAGACTTCAGTGTTTCCAGTTTATACAAGCATTCTTGCTACTAGAATCTCAGATAAAGTTTAAAGAGCTAAGAAAAAAAAAGAAAGATCATTATTATTGAAGATAATACTTATTCTTAAAATACTGTAACACAATTGCAGTATAACCTGATCTCAATCCATACTGAATAATTATAGATTTAGCTTCTTTTAGCATCTTCTAATTTAATGCTTAATAACTTCTATTGTCTCCCGCATCTGTTATAACTGGGAACGTGTCAGGAGTTAAAAACTAAACTTGTTCTTTATCATAGCATCTCACAGAATTTCTTTCTATCTCTGCTCCAGATTTTTCACTTTCGCCAACGCCTGATCTTTCAAACAGCAGATTTACAGATCTTTCCAGCACGGTCCCACCCTCCTCCCCCCTCCCTGAAATAGAGTTTGAGGAGGTGGTGGAAGCGACAGAAAAGGGCTTGGGGGAACCTGCCTGCATGGGGGTACAGGGAGCTGGCAAGAGGGCTTTTGTCGCTTTAACTTCTGTTCTGCCACAAATGTCTGCAAAACTTTTCTTGCAGCTGCACTCGGGTCTTTGAGTCTCTCTCTCTGTTCTCGTAGTTCGATGTCGAATCGGGAACAGGGGGGGCAGACGGCAGCAGTGATAGACAGGGTAGCACGGGAGTGGGCTGGTTCGTGGTTCCTTCCCCCCTCCCCGTTTCTTTTTACCGAGACTGTCTCTTGCCGGGTTCGGCGGGGGGGGGGCGATGGCGGCTCTCGGCGGGTCGGGGTCGGTGTCGCGCGGTGATGATGTCGATCAGGGTGCGACGGTGGTCGGTCAGCGCGGGCTATGGCGAAGGCGGGGTCGCGGCAGCGGGTACGGGCGACGCAGTGGCAGCGGCGGTCGCGTTCGCAGATGGGCAAGCGGCTCCTGGCCAGGGTGGCGCCGGAGGGGCTCCATCAGTTCGGGACTCTCGGCCGGGGCTCGGCGCGGGCGGGGGAGCGGCGGGGCGAGCGGCTCCACGCAGCAGCAGGACGGCGCCGGGCACGGCTTTAGGCGGCGGCGCGGCAGCAACTTAAGAAGCAGCGGCAGGAAAAGCGGCGGCGGGCGGGGTGGTGGAGAGCTCGCCGCGAGGGAAGGCGCAGCTGGCAGTGGCCTCCCTAACGTCCTGCACTTTGGAATTCTCCGGGGCTAAGGATGAGCTGCTCTTGGGGCCGCTGGCTGACGGTCGGGCAGAAGCCTGCACTTTGAAACTCGCCGGCAGCACAATCGTTGACAAAATGAATAAAAGCTGATAAAATGACTCGCTTTCTTTGCTTTCAGTTTCGCTGCTTGCTAACGCAGCATAGGCTAAAGCTGTAACTTGCCTCTCAGTCCTTAGAAGTTGCTCTGTTTCAGTTAGCAGCTGCCACAATGTAAAATAACGAGGTGCTTTCCCCTTAATGTTCCTTAATAGCGTCCCAAATGGACACCTCAAAGGCAGCTTTAACGGTGGGGATTAGTAACTCTTTAAGGGCTTTTTCGTCATAATTAGAATCTCTCTCAGAGAGAATAAAATAAAGGAGCGTTTGCACTGCCTCTTTCTGCAGACCCCGATTCTCCTTTCTTCAGCCGACTTACCTGATCAGGGCAAGATTTCTTTTTCACCATGCACATGGCTTTGTTTCGTAGCGCCGGGGGACACGCTACCTGTAAACGGCTGCTTCTCCCACATCCTTCTATTTGCCTTACGTCCCTCAGAACTCGACGAAGAGGATGTCCCTGTATTACGGGCACCAGTTATCGATGGGGAGGCATGAACATAACGCTCACAGGCCATTATGGTCGGCATATGTCAATTTCTTATTTAAATCAGTTAACTTTTATACAGTTTAGTTTGCTCAGGGTACATGTTCATAATAAGATGATTGGATAGCTCAGTCTGTGCACGCGTCTCATGTCCCCAGTTCATTGGACCTGCTGTTCTGTCCACGCGATCTGAAATCATCCTTGGCATAGAAGCCTCTTTCTAATTAATCTGCTTTTAGGGTTTTACTGAATTTGCAGGTGTTTCATTATCTTCAGTTTCTCAAGGTTTTCTTTCTATAAACATATTATGTTCTCAAACCTTATAATTAGACACACAGCTAACAAGTATAAGCATCACATATTTTCACACAGTCTATAAGTATAAACAATACAGCTTGACACTTCCATGGCAAACAAGGCCTACAGAGTACAGAAAAAATTGTTCACAGAAATCTCTCTGTCCCAACGACATACCCCACATGCAGTAAGAACGATATTGAGCCAGAAATCTGGAAGGTGGATGACAGATTCTCGGATTTTGAAGTACTAGACCATATTAATAGAAAAGGATGATTTAAGTATAACAACCAATTAATATGTAGATCCATCACATAAGAAAACAGCAGAGGCGGCTTGCAACCAGGCAAGAAGACACAGAGATGTCTAATGAAGAGAGAGAGAGCAGGACTAAACTCTACACAGAGTTTTGGGGGTAAGAACTGAACCAGACCCCCCAAAACCCTTTTGAGACCCCTCCTAAGTTGGGGTGGTGGACTCCTACTGGATGGAAGTCCTAAAATGCAACATGCAGCACCGGAGAGAGAGGAGCTGAAAAACTCAAAGCGTCCTGGAAAGCTGGACCAGGATGGCCAAAGGAATGCAGAGGGGGGTGACCTTGGCCCCCCCTCGCCACTGCTGCTAAACTGGCAGCCTGAGACAGAGCACAGGAGCTCTAGTAGAACTCTTGAGGCAAAGGCTTTCAACTGAAAGCTGCCTAAGATGTTCTGCCTCAGGGGTGAATCCCCTGAGGAAGGGACTTTCACGATGATGCCCCTGCACTTCGTGATATGCCCGTGGTGAAGCGAGTTTTGTCCCTGCTGGCAGTCCACGGGTGAGACCTTCACTTGGAGTTGAAGGAGAGCCAAGAGGGGTGAAAGGAGACCCCCTTGTGTGTATTGAAAAGAGATCCAGCTACAACAATCCAGATACAGATGCTGCATGAGAAGAAGAGAACCTGCTGCCTTAGAGACATTGCTGTTCTGAAGGAGCATCTTTCCTTCTTCCCTTCTGGAGTTTTATTTGGAGGGGGGAAGAGATTTGATCCATTGTAAATACTTATGTCATGGTAGAGATAATTAAGATTGTATATAATGTACTGTAGTATTTATTTGTACAGTCATTGTAATATATTCCCTTTCCCCAATTTGAGTCTTGTGTGATGTCTGGAAACCTATCTCACACTAGGTTGAGATGTGGGAGGGGGCTTGGACTAGGGAATTAGATTTTGGAGCTCTCAAACCATGACAAATCAATTCATATGTAGATCAATCACAGTTTTTGTATGGGCAGAACGCCATAGAAAATGAGGAAGTTGAACACAATTGTTTACACATTATTGATTACCAGACAAAGATCCGGGAAGACTTGATGGATGTCCCTGTAGAAGGAGGGATGCACCTGTTTACGGATAGGTCATCAAGAGTAGTAGAAGGAAAGCGGAAAAGTGGTTATGCAGTGACTGATGGAGAAGATCTCACTGTAATAGAATCAGGGAGTCTCCCAAATAAATGGTCCACTCAAGCATGCCAAGTATATGCAGTGATTAGTGCATTACGCAGAATGGGCAGTGGAGTGGGAACCATATACACTGATTCTAAATATGCCTGGGGGGTAGCACATGTTTTTGGGAAAATTTGGCATGAGAGGGGAATGATGACTGAATCTGAAAAATCGGTCTAAGAAACTGCTCAGAGACTTTGATCTTTTGAGCAGCAAAGGTATTTATTTGCAGCGCTGGGAGCAAACCAGCTCGCGCTGGACAAACTTGCTCACCGGCTCTTCAGAAAATCAGCACTTTTATACAATTTTAGATGTGATTAAATGCATATTCAAACGATTACAACATCTATCAATACATATTAAAAATAGGCGGAGAATAGGTGGAGCTTGGGGCAGTGCTTCTCTTGGCACCCCATTTCGAGGGGTCATTCTCATCTTCCTCCATGGGGCAGGGGGCTTTAACTCCTCTTCCTCAGCTTGACCTTTCTTCTTTTCCATTGTTCTTGACCCGCTCACTGAAGCTCGGAAAAGGCCCTGGCTCCAGACCTATTTCTCCTATTCAAATGTCTACCTGATCCTGCTGTATTCCTAATTTATTGCCTCTAGGCCTATTACATGTTCTTGTACTGTTCTCTTAAGCTTTTGGTCCAGTAAGTAGAACAGAACGGGTACAGATCGTTTTAGATGTTGATAACTTGTTTGCAGGCCCAAATTTCTTAGTTAACTCTTTTGGACCTAACCCCTTGTATCATTCTCCCCTTTTTGTTTAGAATTTACGAATTCTTTCGTCAAGCTCTAATTGATTTTGATAGGTATGCATCACTGCCCAAATTATCTGTATCCTTCTAACCATGATGCTTGATTTGTACCATAACCAGATAGTTAGGATCAGCAGTATAATCATGCCAGCTCCAATTACTAATATTGGATGGACCAAATAGTGGAACACTTGTGATGCCGTAGGGGAGTATCCAGTGAAGATGTCCCACCAGTGGTGTTTTCCCACTTTTTCCACTTTGGTTAAAACAGTTTTTATGTTCTCAGTGTCGTGTTCCACTTGCCAGAGCATTCGTTTAGTCGTTCTGTTCACTTCTTGGACCAGTACTTCTATATCAGGATGTTTAAGCATTGCCTTGAAAAGATTAATATTCATTCCTATCTGCAATTTTGACACATCATGATACATTATATAATCAGCTTCAATCAATTGTCTAGTAGTCACTGGAACAGTATAATCAAAGTCACAACCTGTGATTCGAGTAAAATTACACACACAAAAATTAGTACCATTTGTGATTTCATGACAAGCATCTATAGTAAAATTAACACAAAGGGTCCTAACACATGCACATCCATTTCCTATGTAATAGACTTGTGATTGGGCTTTAGCATGAGGAAACATCTCAAAGGTACACAAACTATTCTCAGCATCTAAGCATAAATCTTCATTTTCTACTACAGCATTTTCACAGATATACCCCAATTGTCCTTTAGGAGTACATGCCTCAATACTGACTGATTGCCACTTTTTCTTGGTGTGATCGTAGCTTGCCCAGACATTATGGTCTATTGGTTTGACAATTACATTCTGATGTATGGCTCCTAATGTCAGGATAGGAAAGATGGTCTTTTCTTTAGCTGCACTGATAGTGAGTACATAAACTTCAATTTGTTCATGTTGAGGGTTGTAAGTGAAATTCACTAATTGCCACCACGCTTGGTAATCTTTCTCAAATTGCGTAGTGGAACTATTCCTAGCTATTACTTCCCTTACTTCTTGTGGTAATATTCCTGAAGTTCCTTCTCTTAGTATTCCTGCAGCTACAGATTGTACCCACTGTTGAGTTTGGAGACATTGTATTACAAGTGCAAATCTTTTATGGATGATACCAACATAGTCAACGATTTTGGTGAAATCTTTTGCAGTGTGATTAACTACTAATGTTAACAATTTAACTGCCAATGATTGTGTTTCTGCCAGGGTGAGTAAAGATGATCTTAAAGGGACTTTAAGTTTTCCTAGATCTGATGTGACAGCACTCAGTTTATTCACCAGTACTTCTTGATCTATGGTGTTTAATACACCTAATCCTGTACCGAACCATCCAGTTACATCCCTCCGAGTCCTGGTATGAGGGGATCTGGCCTCCATCCATGCATACCAGCCTTTAAGGGCTAGTTGTATATAAGGTTGACAATCTTTTTGTATACTTGATATGTTCACTTGGAGATTTATCTGAACTCTTTTCAATGAGTATGTGGGATCTAACAACAGCTTTTGCTCATTTGAGTACCTGATCACATACGGTCCAGCAAAAGTCAGATTGTGAATGTTACTACAGGTTGGAGGAGGAGTCGTGGTGGTGGTGGTTGTAGTGGTGATGGTAGTAGTAGTGGTAGGGGGTTTGGTGGTCGTGATACTTGAAGAAGCATTAATTATAAATCTCCTAGTTATGTTTCCTTCGTCAAGTAACCACATACATAATCCAGAAACTGATTTGTTTAGAATAAAGGCATGCCAACACTGATCAGAATCACATGCATGTCCACTAATTGCACTCCCAAAATCATACGGGTAGGTGAGTTTTTCTCGCACTGTATCTCGTACAGTAACCTCAGTTTTGGGTGACCAATCAATCCGTGTCGGTGGTTTATATACTCTACATTCAATTCGGGTTTGTTCTCCAATTTTTCCTATTAAGGTACTTGTAGTGTAAGAACTACCAGTGTGGTTCCAATTATTTAGTACTCTTGGTCCTTGAAGGACTAGGACAGATGGGTTATACTCATTCAACTTGTTTGGAAGAAGGGGGAGTTCTGGGTCTATGAAGAATTGTAGACCAGAACTCTTGTTATAGGTTTGGGACCATAATGATTCTTGGGCAAGAATTTGATCAAACACCACTATACTTATCAGTCCAAAGATCAGCACTGAGGAGGCTTGACAGTAGATGATTCTTCTCCCGAGGTCCATGTTTCCTCTGGAACCCTCTTGACTCGAGAGTAGTGGATCCACGTGGGTTTCTCTTTCACCCGGATCGCCGTGAAGGTGGTCATCAACACCTGGAAGGGTCCATTCCACTTCTCTCATAGTGGATCTCCTGAAAGATTTCTAACATATACCCAATCACCAGGGTTGAATGGATGTAACTTACAATCAGGCTGCTTGGGTTGATGTTCCAGCACTACTGTAGTATTTTTCTGTAATTGTTTCCCAACAACCATAACATAATCATACACATACTGATTACCAATTTGATCTACAGCGTCACTGTTCACTGTTTGCATCATGTAGGGTCTGCCAAACAAGATCTCAAATGGGTTCAATTTCTCTTTTGATCTTGGCTTGACCCTTAATCTAATTAAAGCAATAGGTAAAGCTTGATACCAATGTAAATTTGTCTCTTGACATATTTTAGCAATTTGTTGTTTAATGAGATGATTCATTTTCTCTACTTGTCCACTTGCTTGGGGTCTGTAGGGCGTGTGCAATTGCCAATCAATTTTCAAAACTTTACTTATTGCTTGTACCACCTCTGCACAAAAATGTGAGCCCCTATCTGAAGAGATACTCTTAGGTACTCCAAATCTTGGTATAATTTCATTTAACAGGACTTTAACTACTTCCCTTGACTTATTTGTTCTGCATGGAAATGCTTCTGGCCAACCAGAAAATGTATCAGTCAAAACTAATAAATAACGGTACCCCCCTTTTCTTGGAAGTTCAGAAAAATCAATTTGCCAAATCTCACCAGGAAAGTTTCCTCTTTTTATTGCTCCTAGATTAATTTTAAGTTTAGTGTTTGGGTTGTTTTTCAAGCAGAGTTCACATCGAGACGTGACTTGCTTTATTGTGGTGAACAAATTTGGTCCTGCTACTCTAGTTTTTAAGTGTTGATAGAGTGGATCCACACCCCAATGAGTTTTATCATGTTCTGTTTTCACAAATTGCCATATTAATTTTTCTGGTAATACTAATTGACCTGTCTTTAATTGTCCCCATCCATTTTGTAGCAGCTTACCTCCGTTTTTATGTATCCACTGATGGTCTGTTTCCTGATACTCTACCTGTTGATCTGTGTCTAATCCTTCTGGGACTAGAGCTGCTATTGGTTGTTCAGTACCTCTTGCAGCAGCCAATTTGGCTTCTGCATCGGCTTTTCTGTTTCCTATCTCTGGAACGGTGTTGCCTTTCAGGTGTCCCCTGCAATGCATTATAGCCACCTGCGATGGGAGTTGGACGGCTTCTAGCAATTGTAGGATCTCCTCAGCATGTTTTACAGCTTTTCCTTGTGTGGTCAACAGTCCTCTTTCTTTCCAGATCGCTCCGTGGGCATGTACAACAGCAAAGGCATATTTAGAGTCAGTCCAAATGTTGATTCACTTTCCTTTTGCTAGTTCAAGAGCTCGGGTAAGAGCTATCAGTTCTGCTTTCTGAGTTGATGTTCCTGCAGGTAAGGGGTTGGATTCAATTACCTGTTCTGTTGTAGTTACTGCATAACCAGCCATCCTTGTGCCCTGTTTCACGAAACTGCTACCATCCGAGAACCAACCGTCTGCATCCTGGAGGGGTTCTTCTTTGAGGTCTGGGCGACTGGAGTACACTGCTTCAATGGTCTCCAAGCAGTCGTGTACAACAGGTTCTGCTGGGGCTTTTCCTTCTAGGAATGAAGCTGGGTTGACAATGTTAGTCACTTGAATGGTCACATCATCTGATTCAGCTAGGATTGCCTGATACTTCAGGAACCGAGAAGGTGACAGCCAATGGTTCCCTTTC
The DNA here is from genome assembly GCF_009829145.1 of Chiroxiphia lanceolata. NCBI lineage: Eukaryota > Metazoa > Chordata > Aves > Passeriformes > Pipridae > Chiroxiphia > Chiroxiphia lanceolata. The sequence continues at coordinate 13,731,012 of NC_045670.1, read as the reverse complement.
TGTTCTAGCACTGCAGATACAGTATGGGATACTAACACAGTCATTTTCTGTCCCATAGTAAGCTTTCTGGCTTCTTCTATGTTTACAACCACTGCTGCAACTGCTTTCAGGCAGGTAGGCCATCCTCTGCTTACCTCATCCAGTTGTTTGGAGAAGTAGGCCACTGCTCTTTTGTGTGGTCCCAGTTGTTGAGCCAAGACCCCTGAAACCATCCCTTGACGTTCGTGCGAGAACAACCAGAAGGGCTTCGTCACATCGGGTAAACCCAACGCCGGAGCCCTCATGAGTTCTTGCTTCAGTCTCTTGAAGGCTTTATCTGCTTCAGGGGTCCAGGTTATGTGATCTTTGTTCACTTTCAGCAGATCATACAAAGGTTTTGCAATTATCCCATACTGATATATCCACAAACGACACCAACCTGTCATCCCCAGAAAGGCTCGGAGGCTCCTCACTGTTTCTGGTCTGGGTGTCTGGCAGATGACTTCTTTCCTCGCCGTCCCCAGGGATCTTTGTCCTCCCGATACTTCATATCCCAGGTACACGACTTTCTCCTGGACCAACTGGGCTTTCTGTTGAGAGACTCGATAACCACTTAAACCCAAAAAGTTTAAGTGAGATATTGTCCACTGAATACAGTCCTCTTTTGTTTCTGTTGCTATCAGGAGGTCATCTACATACTGCAGAAGTACACCTTCTCCCGGTGGTTGTTACCATAGTTCTAGCTCTCTGGCTAGTTCATTACCAAAAAGTGTGGGGCTATTCTTAAAACCTTGAGGCAAGACCGTCCATGTGATTTGCATCTTTCTCCCTTTGTTAACAGATTCCCATTCGAAGGCAAAAATCTTTTGACTTTCCTGTGCTAGGGGTAGACAGAAAAAGGCATCTTTTAGATCCAACACTGTAAACCAAATCAAATTGTCCCTTAATTTAGTCAAAAGTGTGTAAGGGTTTGCCACAACAGGATGTATAGTTTTGGTTATTTGATTTACTGCTCTCAGATCTTGTACCAACCTGTAGGTTCCATTCGGTTTCTTTACTGGAAGAATTGGAGTGTTAAAATCTGATTCACACTCTATCAGCAGTCCTAATTTCAAAAAGTTTTCAATTATTGGTTCAATTCCTTTTCTGTCCTCTAACCTCAGTGGATATTGTTTCTTTGCTACTGGTTTAGCTCCTGGTTGTAGTTCTATCTGAACAGGAGTTGCCCATTTTGACTTACCCAGGGTGTCAGTAGCCCACACCAGGGGGTACACCTGATTCATGATTTGATCAATATCTTGATTGTTTGGTTTTGGTTCCATGCAGCTCATAGCTAAACTCAGAGCTGCCAGCAATTGTTCTTCTTTCACCTTGAATTCAATTTTACCTTGCTTAAATTTTATTACAACTCCCAAATTTTCTGATAAATCTCTACCCAATAAGGGTTTAGGTGAACTTGGTAAATACAGAAACTGATGCAATCCCATTTGTTTCCCGATTTTAAACTTTAGAGGTTTTAAAAAGAAGGCTTTTTCTGATTGGCCAGTGGCACCAACAACTTGTACATAATCATCAGTTTTAGGTATCAATTCTTGGTTTAAAACTGAAAATGTTACCCCAGTGTCGATCAAAAAATCCAGTTTTTCTTCTTCTTCCCCTAGCCGAATTGTAACCAGCGGGTCTGCCAGGGAAAAACCAGCCTGTCCCAGTCAATCACTATCTTGATGGGCTATGACAGCCCCCCCCGAATTTCTGTTTGCCCAAGTGGGACACTCTCTTTTCCAGTGTCCCTCCTTTTTACAATAAGCACACTGATTTTGACTTATCTCTGTTTGCCTAAAGGGTGAACCTCCCCTTCCCCGTGTTGCTTGCCCCCGACCACGACCTCTGTAATATCGTCCAGCTGTTACCGGGTTCTGTGTTAAAACTGCAATCATTGCTCTTGTAAGCCTTCTGTCTTCCCTCTTATCCCTGTTGTTATATACTTTCCAGGCTTCATTCATCAAAACCTCTAAATCTTTATTGGCAGGGTGATCTATTTTCTGCAATCTTTTTCTAATATCAGGGTTACTTTGTCCCATCAATAACCCCACTAAATGCAGTTTACCTTCCTCTGATGATGGATCTAAGGTGGTATATTTTCTCATAGCAGCCCTCAGTCTATCCAAAAACTCTGTGGGGGTTTCATTTCGTCCCTGCCTTACATCATACAAAGCTGCCCAATTTACTGCTTTAGGGATAGCATTTTGTAATCCCACCTTAATCAAATCTCTATATTTCATCAGCATTCTATAATGTTCTGAATTGTTTGGATCCCAGTTAGGTTGTTGCAATGGAAAAATTTGATCTACATCTCCTGTTAGAACTCCCGTGGCAATCTGGCTCACCACCTCTCGTCTAGCTGTTTTTATTACCAGGTCTTTCTCTGTTTCTGTCAGTTCTGATAACATCAAGTCAATATCATTCCAGTCTATTTCTTGGTTCTTTGCAATCAATTCAAATCTCTTAGCCACTTTCTCAGGATTTTCTCTGAAGCACTTAGCTTCCTCTCTCCAGCTATTCAAATCACTAGCCGAAAAAGGTACTTTCACTTTTGCCTGCGTGCCTGTCGGTGCTATTACCTGACACAGAGGCACTAACATGTGACCAGTCTCTGCTGTTTGAGTCCTTGTCTTGACCCCGCTCCTTCTTCTACCACCTTGTGCCGAAGCCTGACCATGATGAGTGCTACTTATCCCTTCCTCAGGGTCATCTACACTCTCAGCTATACTCCTGGAATCATCTGCTCCTAATCCCGATTCCTGCGGGCTGCCTGGTCCTTGCCTAGTTGGTTCCGGTCCTCTAAAACAAGTTGACTGCAATTCCTGAGGGTCCAAGATACTATCTCCATCACTCTCTCTCCTTCCCAGCTTAAGACACCTCTGACCTATGCTACAGGCATCACAGCAATGCTTTTTCGGCTTAGTAGTTTTCTGATTTCTTTCTAATGCCAGCACAAGAGGGTCCTGGGGGACTACATTAATTCCACAACTTTTCTACCACTCTGGTTTATTCCTTAACGTAAAAAACATGTCGGCATACATGACTTCATCCCACTTTTGCTCCCTACGGAGAAACAACATAAACTGCAAGATGGTATTATAATTAAGGCTCCCCTGTGGAGGCCATTTTTTGCCATCATCCAAAGTATACAAAGGCCACCAATTCTGGCAATATTTTAAAAAGGTCTTTTTGCTCAGATTACCCCCAGGAGTTCCTCCTAATTCCTTCCAATGACTCAATATACATCCTACAGGAGTCTTGGAATTTATCTCCTTACTTCCACCGATTCCCATTATGGAAGCAGGGAATTAGATCTGAAATGTGCTAACAACCACAACTACTATATTCTACACAATATTCAACCACCAAACCCTAATACTGGTTTTCAACAAAGATTTCCTAGAATTATCAGCTTTACAACCAGCTTCTAAAATCACTAGTTCTTATAACGAACTTGCACTAATACAAAAATCCACAAGATGTCACCCTTAGACCACAAATACACCTGGCTCTCACAACGAGCCTATATATCCGCATAAATCCACAAGATACTGCTGTTAACCACCAAACGCCCACTTTTATAACAAATCTGTATACTCAAAACACAAAATCCAAACCAGATGTTAAAATTCTGGGCGTATTGAAAGATACACTGGCCTGTGAATCCTACAACAATAATATCTAACGCACCTAGTTTCCTCTATAGTTTGATTATTTCCACATCTAACACAATACAAATTTAAAGCCCAACCTAACCTTATTTCTTGGGAGGATCTGGGTCCTAGAATATACTTAAAACAGTTGTTACATAGAGCACGCACATACAATGAACAATTGCAAAATGGACAGATCTTAATTCTGGGTTTTAAGCTGTGTGGTATATTCACAGTCAATTTCTCAGATCCCCTCCCCATACAAATTTAACAGGATGTTTCTATGATTGGTTTAGGGTGAACAGAGATTTCAGAAGTTCGAAATTGCCGACAACACAAAGCAAGAAAACAGAAAATTAGCAAAGCAATATAGCACACACAAACTGTTATGACAATTGCTATTTTCCAGGAGTACATAATAAAACATAGAAAAAAGAATAACCAAACAAAACGTAGGTGCTTTGTTTTTCTTGATGTAAACACTATTAGGCCAAATACAAACAAAACCAGAACATACCAGTCCAGAGGGGTTATTCCCCAGGAAGAGCGTCCTCTCCCGTATTCCCTGCGAGACGGCATCCCGTTTTCGACTTACGGGTATCCAATAACCAGAACCAGAATAAACAAAACCAGAAACCAGATATAAATACCTTTTATCAATAGGCAGTGTTCTTGTCCAGCCCCCGCAAGAGATCACCGAAGGAGGGAACCCCTTCGGGTAGAAAGACTTACCCAAGGGCGCCCAGGGGGTCCCGTCCTCCAAGGGTCTCCGCAGCCGGGTGGAGAAGGTGTGCTGCTGCAGGTCGCCAAATGAATCAGAAAAATCGGTCTAAGAAACTGCTCAGAGACTTTGATCTTTTGAGCAGCAAAGGTATTTATTTGCAGCGCTGGGAGCAAGCCAGCTCGCACTGGACAAACTTGCTCACCGGCTCTTCAGAAAATCAGCACTTTTATACAATTTTAGATGTGATTAAATGCATATTCAAACGATTACAACATCTATCAATACATATTAAAAATAGGCGGAGAATAGGTGGAGCTTGGGGCAGTGCTTCTCTTGGCACCCCATTTCGAGGGGTCATTCTCATCTTCCTCCATGGGACAGGGGGTTTTAACTCCTCTTCCTCAGCTTGACCTTTCTTCTTTTCCATTGTTCTTGATCCGCTCACTGAAGCTCGGAAAAGGCCCTGGCTCCAGGCCTATTTCTCCTATTCAAATGTCTACCTGATCCTGTTGTATTCTTAATTTATTGCCTCTAGGTCTATTACATGTTCTTGTACTGTTCTCTTAAGCTTTTGGTCCAGTAAGTAGAACAGAACGGGTACAGATCGTTTTAGATGTTGATAACTTGTTTGCAGGTCCAAATTTCTTAGTTAACTCTTTTGGACCTAACCCCTTGTATCATGACCTCTCAAGGAAAAGAGCTTCTTGAGATCTTGTTAGAAGTCCAGCAGCCTCAGGAAATTGCCATTGTTCATGTTAAAGGTCATAGAAAAGGGAACGATATAATTTGCCAGGGCAATAATCGAGCAGACCAAGCCGCCCGAGAGGCAACCCTGAGTCACAAGGTACCTGAGGCAAAGATAACGACTCTGGTACCGATACCGAAGGAAACTCCACAATCAATATTTACTGACAAAGAAGAACAAAAGTTATTGGAAATAGGAACTGAGAAGAATGCAAAGGGGGAGTGCTTCCTCCCGGATGGGAGGCAAATGTTATCAGAAGCAATTATGCGGGAAGTGTTAAAAGAACTACATAACAACATTCGTTAGGGAACTCAAGCCCTGGTGGACACGTTTCTAAGAGCTTATGGGCACCTAGGGGTATGTACAATTGCCAACAAGTTGCAAGTGAATGCCTAATTTGCCAGAAAGTAAATGGAGTACAAAGAGCTCATCCCCTTGGAGGATGAGAACTTGCAAGCAGGCCCTTTCAAAGAGTTCAGATAGATTTTACCGAGTTACCCTCAGTACAGAGGTGGAGATATTTGTTAGTAATTGTAGATCACTTGACTCATTGGATGGAGGCAACTGCTCAAAGCATAGTCAGAGTACTATTAGAACAAATCATTCCCAGATTTGGACTACCTGAAACCATAGACTCTGACCGGGGACCACACTTCACCTCTAAGATTGTGAAATTAGTATTTGAGGCCTTGCAAGTTAATTGGCAACACCATACCCCTTGACACCCCCAGAACTCAGGAAGGGTGGAACACATGAATCAAACATTAAAACGAACCATCACCAAGTTGGCACTTGGACAAAATGTTTACCGTTGGCTCTCTTTAGGATTCAGACAGTCCCCAGAAAGGATCTGAATGTATCTCCCTATGAAATGTTATTTGGACTGCCTTATCCCTCATGTTATAAAGGTGTTCAAACCCCAACCCTGGAACTGGGAGACAAATACCTTAGAGAATATATCAAAATAGTAGCTGAAAGACTGGAAAATCTCAGGCAACAGGGACTGCTGCCCCAAACTGTGAAGTTAGGGATGAAAGTACACAACATCTCAGTAGGGGACTGGGTTTTGATAAAGACCTGGAGGGAAGAACCCCTCAAACCAGAATGGGAGGGACCTTATCAAGTGGTGCTAACTACAGAAACTGCGATATGGACTATAGAGAAGGGATGGACCCACAGTACCAGAGTCAAAGGACCTGTGGTACCTCCTTCCTCTGTTCCTGAGTGGAAATGTGAAGGGGAGTTCCCAAAACTTAAAATTATTTGAAAGTAAAATTCTTTTACAGTCTCCCAGAGACGACAGCTGTTGACACGCCACTCCCAGCGAAAGAAGCTGGGATCCGGGATCCTAGTAAAAGCAACAGAAGACCATCGTCGTGAAGACTGATAGTAAGAATACAAACTCAACGACAAGACCAAGGCATAAATATGTGCCTTTGTTAATTCTATGTCAGGGCTAAATGCAATACTTGTGATTTGTGCTTCACATTTCATTTGCAGTGTTTCAAGTATAGACAAACTAACAAATTGTATGACATACTGTTGCCGTAGGATTTATGGTGCTGAAAAAATCTCCCGGAGCAGTTAATTAGGGGTGAGATAAGAAAGGGTTTATTATTGCCAAGGCAGAAGATGTTACACGACGTGCCCGGCCGTGCCTGAGATGTTACATTTTATAATACCATCCATCCAATCCCAAATGTGTCCACCCTGTGGCCTTTACTCTGGACAACCCCAGGTCCACCCCCTGAAAATGGGTCTGGGGTGTATTTCGGGACCACCTACTTCATCACCTTCACCATCATCAGAGCACAAAGGGTACATAGTTACCTAATTCTTAACTTCATTTTGTTGTTCAGGCCCTGATATGCTGTTCTGCCAACAATCTAGGCCTTGCCTTGACAAAAGACTAAACATTTCTACTAGATTCGGGGGTAGGACTGATATAGGGGGCATAGAATGGGGTAAGAGGGTTAAGGAATGTGTAAACAAGGGTGTTACAGGAAAAGGGATGCAAGGGAGTGAGGGTTGCTGCTTTTAAAATCTACCTATAAAACTTACAAGGTTTACAAATATTAGAAAAATAAAAAACCATTAGGGACTTAAGGCATCAATACAGTGGCTGACGTATTACTGTCGCCAAGCTCGCAGATACATACACAGCAGCATTCTTTTTGGCCTGTCATGAAGTAGAGCAACAGACGGCAAGACCAGGTTAGCCTCTATACTTGCCACAAGAAGATCTCTCTACCCCACTGCCGGCTGCAACCCGATAGGCATGGGGAGTGGAAGTATATGCTATACTGGACCTCTGCTTGCCTTAGCTGTGCTCCAACCAGTAACCATTGCCCATGACCATTGCTCAAAGTGTTACCAAAATGCATACTATGAGACAGGTGTGGTAACCACCTTTATGTCATATGAGTACGTGAAAGAAGTTTGTTATGATGAAAAGGAATTGGAAACCTGTATAGTAGGGAACAGATGCTATGGGGTAGCAAAGAATTTGGACCCAGAAGGAGCACATCTGGGATTAAGTTGCCCTGTGGGTGAAACACGGATTTGTTGGGATGTCACCAGCAAGTGGGGGGTCCCTGACCTAATAAAGGAAGAGATTATTATAAATACTGAACAAGAGACAGCTAAAGATCATCTACTATTGTCAAAGTTGAGTGATTTATACTCTGAATTGACACAGGAAGAGATCAGAGATTTGGAACTCCCCTCATAAGGACAAAACTTGTTTCTTGATTTAGCAGAAACAGTTGCAAAAGGGCTAAATGTAAATGGCTGTTGGATTTGTAGTGGACCTTTAATGACTGAGGAATGACCCTGGAAGGGTTTTAGCCTAGATGCACGAGAAATACTCTAGGGGAAGTATACTTTTTCTTGTAATAAAATAAGTTGACCAGAAGGGTGGATATTAAGCTCCACGGTGATTGGAAGAGATTGTATACGGAGAACAGGAATTCATTTTGTACACCCAGTTGGGGAAACTCCATGCAAAAGAACTCTGAAGACTAACTTCACTCACAGTGAGTATTTCCCACAGGTCCCAACAGACTATTGGTCAGAAAAAGGCAACTCCAATTGTGAGTGGGATATGAACCAGAAACTCTACAAATGTAACAAAAGCAAAATGAACCCCTTTTCTGGAATAAAAGAAATATCAAAGTTTTGGAAGAACGTTGATAGCACTTCCAAAGACTTTTGGAAGGTGCCCAACGGGTTCTTTTGGATTTGTGGAAAAAGAACGTATACAATTTTACCAGAAAATTGGAGAGGTTGTTGCACTTCAGGAATAATCCTACCTGGGTTCTTCCTGTTGCCTTTAGAGATTGGAGATGAATAAGGGGTCCCTTTGTACAACTCCCTTAACCAAGAAAAATGGGCGGTTGGAGAAAAAATACCCTATATTGGGATTAAAGGACACTCGATGGGAGGATCCAAGAAATGGGGAGAGTGGCCTCCCGAAAGGATTATTGAATATTATAGACCAGCCACATGGGTGCAGGATGGGATGTGGGTTTACCGTACACCCATTTATATGCTTAATCGAATCATACGGTTACAAGCTGTGGTCAAAATAGTTATAAATGAGACTGACGCAGGATTACAATTGATAGCTGAACAGCAGCGTCAAAGTAGGGCAGCCATATACCAAAACAGATTAGCCTTGGACTATCTTTTGACAGAAGAATGAAGAGTGTGTGGAAAATTTAACACCTCGGATTGTTGTTTACAGATTGATGATAACTATGAAGGAGTAATGGAAATAGCCTCTAACATCTGCAAAATAGCCCATGTGCCAGTTCAAAGCTGGAAATCGGTACTAGATGGAGGGTGGCGGTCTGACCTATTTGGAGGAGCATGGTGGAAACAAGTGGGGTTTTTCCTTCTGCGTGCTATTGCCGGATTGGTATTTTTACCCTGTTTAATCCCATGTTTCATAAGATTGATTATTAGTGTTGTTCAAGGGATGCAAATGGTTAACATGCCTATGGATCGAAAAGGTGCTGCAATAAGAGGTCCAGGAACCCAGAAGATTATGGTCCTGCACCCCGTCCCCAAACAAACAAAAGATACAAAGAATGCGCAGAAATTGTTGCTTGAATGGGAACGTTCCAAGAAAACAGAGAACGTGGACGAAGCTATGGACATATTAGCCAAATGGGAGACAGGTCAGAGGATAAGGGGGCGATTTGATGTATAATCCCTTTAAGGTTAAAAAACCCCCCCCACAAACAAACAAACAAAAAAATGAACCTGAGGATTATGAGAAATAAAATATGGTATTTCATATAGGCGTATCGCAAAGTTGTAAGATATCCAAGTTCCAAATGGGACTGGGTATCAGGGTCTTTTTTTGGCAGAATAAGGGAAATGCAAAAGTCCCTAAAAATTAAAATCTTTCAGGACTATGTGGAAATTTTGTACACAGGGGTGTTTTTTCTCTCTTTGGGCTAAGAACAAAGGAAGATCCATAATTTTTGACAGAGGACACCTCGCAGCCAATCAGAAGGAAGAGAAAGCCCCTTTTCAGAGAAAAGAAACCTTTTTAGGCAAAAATGAATATTTTAAACTGACCTGAAAAAGGGTGGGATTTTGTGAAACTATAAAATGTATAAAATTTAAACCCAAAGGATTTTTATCTCCCTGAGAATTTGGTGTGAGATGAGACCCAGCACGTGCTGAATAAACCTTTCCTTGATGTTGAAGTTCCTTTGTTTCACAGATATTTGAATCTTTCTAAATTAAATAACAAGACATTTCTCACAGGTGGACTACTGCAGAGGAAGGTGTCCATTACCTGCGGGAATTGACCATGCTGGAAATTATTTACAGTGACCCAGATGATAACAACTTCCTAACGCCAGAGTTTATTCCTTACACGCTGCCCATGTGGAGAAAAGTAATTCAAGGTGCCCCTACACCGTATGTTAACTGCTTGTTAACAATATACCATCCAAGGATGGATGAACCAACTGTGGACACGATGTGTGCCTGGATACGGAGTATAGCAGAAGGTATGGAAGCCTCCTCACTCCCATGGACCAGCAAGTTAGATTTCAGACACAAGTCCGATCTCAGCCACACTGGGGAGAGGATGGAGAGGCCTTACAAGTGCCCCAAATGTGAGAATCGCCACAGAGACAACCCAAGAGATCGGTCTCGATCTCCTTCTGTCCCACTCAGAAGGAAAGGAATCCTCAAGAGCAGGCCATGTGGTGAACTATGGTTCTTTCTGCGTGACCAAGGGGAAGACATGAAGAAGTGGGATGGTGAACCTACCTATAAACTTGAAGCTCAGGTACGAGAATTGAGAGGGAAGAAACCTAGTAAGAAGGCGGTCCATGTACTTGATGCAGAGACCCTGAAAAGAGATCAGCAACCTTTGAGACGCAGGAAGACCAAGATCAATTCCTGTGACCCCGATGAGGGGACCTCTGATTGGGCAATGCAAAGATCAGACAGTGAATACTCTGACCAAGAACAATAGAGAGGCCCTGCCTTTGGCCAGGAGAAGGAAAGGGATGATAGGGTTTACTGGACTGTGTGGGTTCGATGGTCTGGCACATCAGATCCACAGAGATACAAAGCTTTAGTAGACACGGGTGCACAGTGCACCTTGATGCCATCAGGGCATAAAAGCACAGAGTCCATCTGAATTTCTGGAGTAACTGAAGTCAAACATTATCAGTGCTAGAGGCTGAAGTGAGTTTAACCGGGGGACAAATGGGAAAAGCACCCCATTGTGACTGGTCCCGAGGCCCCTTGCATCCTTGACATTGATTACCTCAGGAGAGGATACTTCAAAGACCCAAAGGGGTATCGATGGGCTTTTGGTGTAGCCACAGTGGCTACAGAGAAATTTAAACAATCATCTACCCTGCCTGGTCTATCAGAAGATCCTTCCATTGTGGGATTGTTGCAAGTCAAAGATCAACAAGTGCCAATGGCCACTACAATAATACATAGACGACAATAACGAACGAACCAAGATGCTGTGATCCCCATCCATAAAATGATCTGAGAGCTGGAGAGTCGAACGGTGGTCAGTAAGACCCACTTCAACAGCCCCATCTGACCTGTACATAAGTCTGATGGAGGATGGAAGCTGACTGTGGACTATCGTGGCTTGAATAAAGTTACCCTGCCATTGAGTACTGCTGTGCCAGACATTGGAGCTCCAGTATGAACTGGAGTCCAAGGCACTGATGCCTTAAAGACCCTTTTAGTTTTCTTGATTTTCCTAATTTTATAAGCTTTTGCGGTAGTTCAGTCTAGGACTTCCTTGATGACCAGTTTGTAACTAAGGAAGTGCCCAGATTTACCCAGTATTCCCTACGATTTTTACGTAAGCCGGCGTATGAGAAGAAAGGAGGAAAGGCCTTTGTTCTCTTTCCTTCCGGCAGTTTTTGAGGTGCAGGTTTCCCTGTTGTTGAGTCTGTCATGTTGGGGAGTGAGGTCTGGTAAGGCCTTGCCGACCTTGGGAGGCGGAGGTTGCTGGCGGTCATTCCAACGCGACTTTCTGTTGTCCCAAGGAGAGTAGTAAGATATTCTTTTACTAATTCTTTTAGTTGCTAGATCTTGGGCTATTTATGGTGTATATTTTATTTTGGTTTTGTTCCTTTTTTTCCTTCCCCCTCCCCCTTCCCTTTCCTTTTTCCTTCTGAAATTGTATATATATTTCAATTGTATATAACTTTAATATAAATGTAAATATATTTTTATATATTGCTTTAGTTGTCTCTCTCTCATTTCGGTTCTCCTGTTTTTTTTTTTTTTTCCCTTGGTTCAGGAGGTGGGGGGAGTTTTTGTGGCGAGGTTTGGAGACTTGGCAGGGAGTCAACTTCAAACCATATCAGCTTTATAAGTAGTTAAGTAGTAGAAGTAGATTTTAGAAGCAGCAACCCTTATTCCCTCATCCTTTAGCACAATAGTTTATACATTCCTCTACCCCATCACTCCATTCTGTGTTCCCCATATCAATTCTACCCCTGAATTCCAGTAGAAAATGTTTAGTCTTTGGTGAGGGCAGGCCTCTTCTGTTTGAGGACATCCAATCCTTGCCTGAACCGCAAAAGTACAGTCAAGAACTGGGTGACCGTGTACCCTCTGTGCTCTGAAGATGATGAAGGTGATGAAGAGGTGGTCCCGAAATGCACCCCAGACCCAATTCCCAGGGGATGGACCGGGGGCAGACCAGGACAAAAGCTACAGGGTGGAAACACTTGGGATTGGACAGACATTATTATAAATTGTAACACCTGAACATGACCGGCGTGTGCGTCTTGTGATCTTTATGCCTAGTCACAAATTAAACCTTTTTCTTGTCTCATCCCCAATTAACTGCTCCGGAGTTTTTTTTCCTTAGTTCCTTTAGGCAACAGTTGGTGGCCCGTACGGGGAAGATCGGACCTGGAATTCTCCAGATGGGACATTTCATTGTGCAGGAATTCCTCATCAAGTCACTACCATATCTGAGACAATTCCCACCTCGGTCTGAGAAAGCCAGCTCCACAGAACCCAGGGAACCAAACACGGAGCACAGAGGTGAGATAAGAAAAGGTAAAATAAAGGGGAAAAGGTACCTTTTTTTGTTAGCAGTTGCGGAAGATATTTTGTGTTTCCCGGGAAATAGGAAAAACAGTAGGACTGGAAAGGCTTGGACTTGGGCCCAGAAGTCGTGAGAGTCAATTTCCAGTAGGCGAAAAGGGTGCAGGTCAGAGTGGATTTTTTTCAGCCTAGGGCTAGGTTTTGTTTCGGTTGGGGGGGGATGCCCTTCCAGAGTGCTCTGTTCCTGCAAGGAGCCAAGGGGGCTCTGTAGCTAAGTGGTTAAAATACTGACTTTGTAATCCTAAGGTGATGAGTTCAAATCCTGGTCTGTTGTTTGTTTGTGTTTTGTTGTCATGGGTTGTGTGGATTCAAAGGTTAAGATTCCTAAGGGGTCTCCTCTGAGTTTGGTTTTGAAACACTGGAGTACTTTGACTGGTCCTGAGACAATTTTAACAAAAAAAGGGCTTTGTAGGCTGTCTGTAGATGCTTGGCCTCTGTTTGGACAAATGAGAGGGGTGACTTGTCCGGAATTTGGTCCACTTGTACTAGACACAGTGTTTCAACTAATTTCACTTCTTCGTGAAGAACAGAGATGGCAGGAAATTCGGTGTGCAGAGTTGTTTATGTTTCTATTAACACACCCTGGATTGGGAGAGGGAGATAAGAAAAACAAAGAACTCAAAAGAGACAGAATCTTCAGAAATGGCTTTAGAAAAAGGGAAGAAGAAAGGTTGAGTTAAGGCTGCTCCTGTCCCATGAATTTTATTTAAAAAACAGGAGACGATGATTTGGATATGTTAATATCACCTGATAGGAGAGAAAATAGCCTGGGGGCCCCACGGGTAGGCCTCCCCACTGCTGCAGTGGCGGGGGGGGGGGCTGGGGCTGCAGGTGCCTCTGGACCGGTTCCTGCTGGACAGGCAGGGGTTGGGCAGGCAGGGGCCGCTGGAGGACTCCCTGGTGTGGTCGCACGGGGGGGAGTTGGGCAAATCGGGGTCTCTGGAGGAGTTGGTTCGGGGGCGGCAGGAACTACTCCGGGCACTGCCAGTACAGGATCTGCTGTCATGGCAACGAATACAGGAGCAGGCACGGCGGGAGTCACGAGGCCGGGGTCAACCTCGGTTGTGGCGACGGCAGGGGGAGGGGCCCCAGGAGCGGTAGCAGGAACGACTCCCGGCAGGGGTGGCGCTGACAGGCAGGGCCTCTGTCCTGACTGAACCGAGGAGTGGGGTTGGAGCTGCCCCCTTTCCTCTGACTCCCCCTGCCGAGGGGGGTCAGTCCAGCTTTACAGAAGGGGGGAGGAAGAGGAACCGAAAGAGTTTCCAATCTCTGCCTCTCTTGAAGAGGGAACAGGGATGCAGACACAGGGCAAGGCAGTTCCTGCTGCTGAGCGAAGGCAGAAGTAAGGTTTACCACCATTTGATAAGGACACAGAAGCAGAGAGCGAATCAAGTAATAGCTCCGGGGGAGGACAAGTAGACCTTCCTATAGTAAAACAAAAGGCAAAGGGGAAGAGAACCCATGAAACGTTAGCAAACCCAGACCCGATAGCTAGTAGGACAAGAACAAAGGATAAACCTCCATTAGAAACCCCCTTAAGACAAGATGTAACCAATCAGGGCACAATATTAATAAAGGTTCCATTCTCACTGGTTGAGTTACAACAATGGAAGGATTCTGTAGGGGCATATAGAGATAACCCAGAGAGAGTAACAAACTATGTCCAGAGAGCAATCAAAACTCAAAACCCTGACTGGTATGACCTAGAAGTTATGATGGATACTTTATTAGATCAAACAGAGAAGGAGATGGTAAAAAGAGTTGCTCGAACTGCAATTGAGATGCTAAAAACCTCTGGACAGTTTCCAGAAGATATTAAGGATATCTTCCCCCCTGATGATCCCAAATGGGATCCTAATATACCAGCAAATCGAGGAAGTGTGGAAAAAAAAGAAGAAATAACAACGTTTTATTAAAAGATATATCTCTATTGGAATAGAGAACAGAGGACAAGAACAAGGGTGATGGAGCTAGAAAGTGGCTATCGAGAACGTCGTAGACGTAACCACGGGTATTACAGGTCTAATCGTCAACAGGACAGAGCAGATGATAGATGTTATTATTGTCAAAAGAAAGGGACATTGGAGAAAAGACTACCCAGAGCTGAAGAAAATTGAAAAACCCCCTACCCCTCCAGCCCCCCAACTGACTGTGAGTCAGAATGCATGAAGGGGACCGGAGGTTTTTTCCCCAGCAGAACCTCTGGTTACAGCTAAGCTGGGGGGAGGATGTCGAGTTCTTGGTTGATACAGGTGCGGTATATTCTGTATTAAATACTTTGGAAGGGAAACTGAGTCATGAAACTATAACTGTGGTAGGACCAACAAGGGTAAGTGAAACAAGGTCATTTTTTAAACCTTTAAGATTGAAATTGGGCAAGCACTGGGTAACTCATCAATTCCTCTACATGCCAAATTCTCCTAGGCCTTTATTGGGTAGGGATTTATTGGAAAAATCAGAAACCGAAATTAAATTCTGCAAGGGGGGGAGAAATAAAAGTTATAATTCCAGATACTAAATATATTGAGGCAGCTGCTTTCTTTATACAGGAGAATCATGGAGAGATCCCTGCAGAGGTTGAGAATGCTGTCATTCCTTTAGTCTGGGCCAACGAGTACCCTGGGAAGTCTAAGCAAGCCGAACCAGTAAGCATCACACTCAGACCAGGAACATCTCCGGTAAGGCAAAAACAATATCCTTTGAAACTAGAAAGCTGAAAAGGCTTAGCACCTATAATTGAAAGGTTTCTTAAATTCAGTTTACTGGTAGAATGTGAATCCAGATTTAATACCCCCATCCTACCAGTGAAAAAAGCTGATGGCAAAAGCTATCGGCTAGTCCAAGATCTTAGGACCATCAACAAAATAACTGAGGACATCTACCCGGTGGTAGCCAGTCCCTATACCCTATTAACCACGTTGACAGAAGATCTAGGGTGGTTTACTGTACTTCATCTTAAAGATGCCTTTTTCTGCATTCCTGTACATAAAGACAGCCAAGAGCTTTTTGCTTTTGAATGGAAAAATCCTGAGACAGGAAGGAAAAAGCAGCTGACCTGGAGAGTTCTCCCACAAGGTTTTAAGAATAACCCGACGTTATTTGGGAACCAGCTGGCAAAAGAACTGGAGGACTGGAGAAAAGAGCAGCCAGAAGGAGTTGTCCTGCAGTATGTAGACGACATACTAATTGCAACCAAAAGTCAGGACCAATGCATCGAGTTCACTGTAAGTCTCCTGAAATTTTTGGGACTAAGTGGGTATCGAGTCTGTCTCAGTCTGAAGAGACTGGGATGTTTGCTAAAGAGTACAGACCAAACTCCTCTCTCTCAGCAATTGTAAATTCAAAAATTAAGGGACTTTAATAGAGGAAGTGTGGAAAAAAAAGAAGAAATAACAACGTTTTATTAAAAGATATATCTATATTGGCAAGAACAGTAACAGAACAGAAAAACAACTAAACAATAGTCCTGTACCCAGAAGTTCCCTTCAAACAAAAGAAAAAGTCTGAATACTTCTCTGTCTTTTAGCGCAGTTCTAAAGTTGGCAGGGGGTGCTGTTGGATCACTGGAGGTGCAGAACCTGCAGTTCTCTGTGTTGACCTGCAGGGGGTGCTGTTGGGTCACTGGAGGTGCAGAGCCTGCAGTACTCTGTGGTGGTTGGCAGGGGGCGCTGTTGGGGTCTGGGGGGTGGTCTCGGATCACGGGAGAAGCCAAAAAGAAAACGGAGATCCTTCCCCCAATGGAAGAAGGGCAGAAGAAAAAAGCAGTCCACTCCCACGGGACTCACTGTTGTTCTCAGATGATGGTGTTTCAAGGTTCCTCCTTTCTCTCCCAGCGAACACACAACTCTCCGATGAAAACTATTGCCGTGGGATTTAGGTGCTGAAAAAATCTTCGGAGCAGTTAATTAGGGGTGAGATAAGAAAGGGTTTATTTGCCAAGGCAGAAGATGTTACAAGACGCGCGCCCCTGTGCCCGAGAGGTTACATTTTATAATACCATCCATCCAATCCCAGATGTGTCCACCCTGTGGCCTTTACTCTGGTCCGCCCCGGGTCCACCCCCTTGAAATGGGTCTGGGGTGCATTTCGGGACCACCTACTTCATCACCTTCACCATCATCAGAGCACAAAGGGTACATAGTTACCTAATTCTTGACTTCATTCTGTGGTTTAGGCCCAGATATGCTGTTCTGTCAACTGTCTAGGTCTTGCCTTGACAAAAGACTAAACATTTCTATTAGATTTGGGGCTATGAGTGATATAGGGAGGATAGAATGGGGTAAGAGGGTTAAGGAATGTATAAACAAGGGTACTGGAGGAAGGGAAAGGGACAAGGGACAAAGAAGGGAGGGTTTCTGCTTTTAAAATCTACTTATAAAACTTACAAGTCTTACAAATATTAGAAAAATAAAAACCGTTAGGGGTTTAAGGCATCAAAACCCAGTAGGTCCCGGTTGGAGTCACGAGGCAGCGTGCGAACCAATCGAGGTCGGTGGTCAGGCCTCACCAGGACAAAAAACCAGAAAGACCAGTTTCCAGACCTTTTCTCCAAAAATGCCCGGACACAGACCCTATCTCCGTCCCAGAGAGAGAACTCTGCCGTCTGCTCTCTCCCCTCTGAGAAGAGCCAGCCACCCCTGTGGGGGGAGATGACAGGCCCATGGAACCCCAGGGCCCCCTGGAAGTAGAAGAGCTAGAAGCATTAAAGGGAGTAAGGTCATTCCCGTGAGAGAAGTAAGAGATAACTGCACATTCCCATGGAGACAACCCTGAGAGTTGGACAGTGCAAGGTCGAGCTGTATAACAAACTGCAGGTGTTGCATTCCTGGGTGTTTTGCAGGAAAATGTTTATAGTATGTACGTATGGGAAAAGGGGAACTTGGTACCTAATAAAAAACTGCCTGCTCAGCGTAGCGGGCAGACATCTCTTTGTCTCGTTACCCTCGTATGTGTTGTATGTCATTCTTCCCCCTTCAAGTTGAGGTCTGTTGACAGATACCCAGCAACAGTTGGTGCCCCGTGTGGACCAGACGAACAGAAAAAAGACTGTCGAGTATTGCCTGGGTCGTAGGGGTATCGCGACCGGAGGCAGGTGAGTTGTGGGGAAAGGCAGCAGGGTCTCGGTGCTCAGGAGTTGTATAGCAGCGGGGTGCGCTGCAGGACCCGGGTCCGATTTTCTCTACACCTGCACACGAGTGTTTCTGCCGCACTTGGAAGGCACGAGTTGCCTGGGAAGCCTGGGTGCATTTGGCACTTGTCAGGCGCAGGTGGGCTCCTGAGAATTTTTTCTAAGTCACCATGGGGCAGACCATGTGTGCAAACGAAAGGCGTGTGTTTATCGCCTGGAAAGCTTTGCTACGGCGTTTTGGTGTTAGACCGACGAAGCTAAGTTATGTCGTTTGTTACTTTTGTGTCTTCGGACTGGGAGAGAGGTTACTTTGCCTGGGAGGACATTAGAGTTCTAAAGAAGAGGGGCCGGACGGAGCCGAAGGGAGCCAAAGCGGGACAGGAGGTTGCGGAGCGGGGCCGGGGGCAGCCAAGCAGCCCCGCCGAAATGGACGCACTGCTAGAGACTCGACAGCATTTGTCCAAGATGATCAAGGACAACTACGGCATGAGCGTGCTGCTGATGGCCCAGGAGACGATCTTGTGACCATAGTGGCTGAATTTCACCTTAAGGAGCTTTCTACGTCTCCTCCGGGCGGTGCCGTGCCTGTGTACCCGGTGCCGGGTGCCTGCGGGGTGGTGCCGTGTCCGGCTTCGGTGCCGCCGACTTCATCTGTGCCCGTGCGGGCAGCGGCACCCGTACTGCAGCTCCGGTGGCAGCGGTCGCGGCCCTGGATGCCAGCAGACTGGTCACAGCTGCTGGCCCCGGCCCCGGCCCCGGCTCGGAGCGGTACGCCCACGCATGCGCCGGCGGCGACCGTTCGACCGCGGGCCTCGGCGCAGCGGACCGCGGGGGGGGTCTGTTTTCCCCCGCACTGCCAACAACCATGGTCCCGAGCGGTGTTGCGGAGGGGTAGCGGGCTGGCAGCGGCGGCCGCGGTGTCAGGCAGTGCAGTGGGGGGGTTGTCTGTGTTCTCCCCTGTTCTATAGTTCCCCCTCCCCCCCCCGGAACGTGTCCATCTGCAACTGTTCCTTCCCTCCTATCGTTCTTTCTCAGCAGACCATGTAGATAACTTGCGACATAAGGAGAGCAAAGGCAATTTGACTTTTCTTTCTGATTTTTCTTCGAATGACCCCAACCTCTATTCCCCCTCCTTCCCCTCCCTCCCTCCCTCTCCCCCGTCCTCCGACAAGTGCTAGTGAAAACTCCCTTAACTAAGCAACACTTGCTTCCAGGGGTCCGAGTGCTCAAGAGAAACAGGACACGCAGGGGGGGCAACGGGCAGGAAGAGGTGAAGAAGGGAGGACAAAATGCGGCAGTGGTTCTCTTGCTGTTATGACAAATAGAGTGTCCTTGTTCTATGAAAAAGGTTGAAAATTTTCAAGGTAATATCCTGTCCATTCCCGTTGTCTTTGTCTTTTGCATGGAGAGTTGTACAAGATTTACAAGTTAATATTAGCAAATATGCCTTAAAATTCCCTTTAAGTTACGAGACTGATGAGAACTACACAGCTAATAACAACTTACGGTGTGTGTGAATGATGGATGACTGAGGTGACCACCTATGTGTGACTGGAAAAAGATTGTGTGAAGGAGAAAAGCCACATGAATGTGTAACTGTGTAAACTTAAAAATACTTTCTGCTGGTGTCAAGAGTTTAGAGATGTGCAACATGATTCTGTTGAACCATAGTGACTCCTTATTCTGAATGGTATATGAATTCTTCAAATTCCCACCATGAGTGATTCCACTCTTATGAAAACTGATGAGGTTTTAGTTATTTCAAGACTAGCCCTGTCTGGCTAGCTATTTGATCAGGACTGAAGTTAAATAAGTTCTTACACATATTTGGTGTTCTATTTCAGCCTTATTTCAGAGGTTTATAGTGGTTAAATCTCAGGTAGAGTCTTTCCTCTGGTGCTGTTCTTTTTTCATGTGTCGTGCTACCCATGGGCTGTGACTGTGTGGGCTGTGCGGGAGGTAGAGTTGTTTGAACTTTTTGGTGTTTTCCAGGGTTTAAATCAAGAGTTGTCGATGTTGCTGCCCTGCTTGATCAGCCTGTTGTGGGGGGGCCCTGCAGACTGTCAGGGCCATCCTGCGTCCTTTCTCAGAAACATCAACAGCGTTACAGATAGTGTGTCTCTAGGCCTCCTGATTGGAGACCAGAGTACACCAGTTATGTTGATCAGTGTGGCCAGGGCTGTGATGTCGTTTCAGGTAGTCCTTGTGTCTTCTCTTCAGGGTTCCTTTCATGTGGTAGCTGCTAGCAATATTCATCGTGAAACAGCTAGTCCTTCATCCTTGGGACGTGCCCTGCCTATGGCAGCTGTGTTTTCAGAAAAATGTCCTCAAAGCTTGTGACTGCTGCTTGTTCTGTACCAGACATATTGATCACATAATCTGACTGGTGGATGTTTAGCGTTGTACGAAGGCAGCGTGGGTTAAGTGCCTTGTTAATCAGCCATTCTAGTAGCACAATTGTGAGATTTTGGGATTTTTTGTTCATGTTGCAGTCATTGATGTTAACGATACGAGGCAGATCTGTGCTATGGTCTCCACACCTTATCCTCCAGTGACAATTCCTAAAGGGACATGAATAGCTCAATTTGTATCTTTTCTGAGTTGTGTTCCCCAAGCAGAGCCTTGTGAGCGTCGGGATGGAGGATTTGGTTCTACTGATGCACCACAAGTTTTTTGGTCAGTGCTGATCTCTGCACAACGTCCACAGCTGACCTGCACTCTCTACGATACTTGGAGCTTGTTGTCTGTTGTCCAGGCAAACGAACTTCTGCATTCGGGACCTGACGTAACTATCATTGCACGGACATCCTGGCCAACCTCCTGGCCTGTGGACACGCCAGGGGTTTGGGTTGTGAGACTAGGAGGTACTGCTCAGAATTTTCTTTTAGAATATATAGATCCTGTGTGATTTCAGCAGTGGTTCATACCTACAGAACAGCTATTGGCTCTACAACAGTTTGTTAAAGAGCGGCTTCATGGTGATCACATTGAACCATCTCAGAATCCTTTAATCACCCCTGTCTTTGTGATAAAGGAAAAATCTGTGAAATGAAGACTGTTGTATGATCTCAGACGGGTGGGGCGGTCACGGTTACCATGTCAACATTGGTTTATTAACCCCTTCTATGCTTTCTGCTGAATAACCCACTGTATTATTAATTTGACAGACTGTTTTTTTCACAATCCAGTTAGACCCCAGTTACAGAGAAGAAAAAATCACATTTTCAGTTCCATCTATTGATCGTGCAGAACCTTACAAGTGTTATACATAGAAAACCCTCTCCCAGGAAATGAAAATATTCCTATAATTTGTCTGTGGTTTATGATTCCAACATTATCTCCTGTAGTTTTCTGGCTGTCTTTTGTTGTCATTATATAGGTAATATTTCTGCTGGCTGTGACCACTGAGGATCAGTTGGGTGTGTTGGAAGCTGAAACCAGAAAGAGCCTACAATCCTTTGGCCCAGTAGTTGCTCCTGAGAAGGTGCAGCAAGAGGAACCCTGGAAGTATTTAGGGTTCAAAATTACACGGAAAGCAGTTATTCCTCAGCCAGTTCAATTGGATATTAATGTCAAATCTCTTACTGATGTACAAAAGCTATTAGGGTCTTTGAATTGGATTAGGTCCTATTTGGAATTGGCGAACACCCAGCTGGCACCTCTATTTGACCTGCTCAAACATTCTGACGATCCTCAGGAACCAAGGGAACTGACTAAAAGAGCAGTTCAAACCATCCAGCGAGTAGAGCAGGCTTTACATTCTAAAATTTTTTTTGTGTGAATTGATAATTGTTAAATTGTCTAATCTTTTATTTTTGCAGATCACAGTGTTCCTTTTGGGGCATTGGTACAGTGGTTTGAACATTGGTCTGATCTACTGCACATCATAGAGTGGTTAATTTTTTTTTGCCTTATCGGGCTCAAAAAACTGCTCCTGGATTGTTTGAACTCATAGTTCAAATCATTATTGAGGTTAGAAAAAGGTGTGTAGAGTGTTCTGGCAGAAATCCAGCACGCATTGTTGTACCTGTACAATTTCGTTACTTTGAGTGGTGCCTTGGAAACAAATGTGAATTGCAAGCTGCTTTAGCTGGGTTCCACAGCCAAATTTCTTATCATTTACCTTCACATTCCCTTCTTAAGATTTTTTTTTAGGGAAATTCCAATTGGACAAAAACACTACGCAACGCAGAACCCCTTGATGGCCTTACAGTCTTTGCAGACGGCTTGAGGAAGACAAGTGAAGCTGCAGTAGCGTGGAAAACAGAACGTGGATGGCAACATCAAATTGTTCATCAAGAGGGTTCTCCTCAAGTTGTGGAACTTCGAGCTGTAACTCTTGCTTTTCAGTTATTTCCTAATCAGCCTTTAAATGTTATTACTGATTCTGCATATATTGTTAATTTGTTACAACGACTCGATCAGGCGGAGTTGTATTGTCCATCTCCAGGTCTTATTTTTCAAGTTTTGTTTGAGTTCTAGAGAACTCTTTTGCAGAGGCCTGTTCCTTATTTTGTGCTACGTTTGTAGTCATACCTCTTTGCGAGGTTTCTTCACAGAGGGTAATGTCCAAGCAGATGCTTTTGTTTTGCTGTCTCTTTGAGACTTGTTCCTAACATTCACCAGCAAACTGTCTTGTCTCATTAGTTTTTTGTTATTATCAAGGTATAGAAGCTTTCAGACGTCGATTTGGCTTGACTCATTCTATTGCTCACTTAACTGTTGCCTCCTGTCCAGACTGTCATGATGCCTATACTCTTGTCCAGATTGTCATAATGCCTATACTCCTGTCTATTTTGGTACTAACCCTCGAGGCCTTAAGACCTTACAGATGTGGCAATCAGATGACACTCATGTCAATGAATTTGGTAATTTAAAGCATGTCCATGTGTCCACTGACATGTTTTCCCAGGTGGTGGTTGCTAATGCACATACTGGACAAAAAAGCCATGATGTCATTCAACACTTTCGTTGTGCTTTTGCTCCATCTGGAGTACCCGCTCAAGCATGGATTAACAATAAGCTGTCTTATGTCTGTAAATCTGTCCAAATTTTCTTTGCTTTGTAGAGGGTCACTCATGTTATGGCTATTTCACATTCTTCTACAGGACACGTTATGGTGAAACACTTGCTTAAAGAATAGAAAGGGGGAATGAGGGGATAACCCCCTCAGTCTCTAGGCTAGACAAAGCTCTGTATGTCTCAAACCTTTTGACCTTCTCTGGTGACTGTCTTTATTTACCTTCTTTTAGAGTTTCAGGAAAAATATGCTGTGCTTGGCAAAAAGCTTCCTCCAAACTGATAATCTTGTGGTCCCTGTGAGAGCTGAGGACGGAGCTCAGCATGCAGATGCAGAACTTGTCTCTGGTCAATGATCTGATCCATATGACTTGATAACTTGGGGAAAGGGATATGTTTGTCTCTACAGATAATAGTCCTTGCTGAATACCTGTGCAGTGTGTGCGTCCTGCTGTTGGCTCTGGAGGTCATCAGTGTGGTTCCTGATCTGTCAAAGTTCACTCCATGGAACAAGCGAAATGTCTGGGTGACTCTAATGAAGGAACTGAACCAGACGACCTTTTGTGCATCGATGGCGTATCCAGAGCAGCCGTTTCACACTTGCCTTGTTGGTATCCCCCTGAACGACACGGAAGCATCTCTCCTGGTGCAAGATGTCGTCCAGCAGCGTGGCTTCTTGAAACAGGACTGTAATAATATACACAAATGTCTAGAACATATTGATAGTTGGACTGATGTGTTACTTGTTAGTGCTCCATTTCAAGAATTAGATATTTTAGGATCACTATTTGCTGAGGGTTGTGTGTATTTTAATTATCGTAAGGGTTATAAAATAGAGCAGACACGTGGTGAATCTATAGTACAGGATGTGTCCCCTGAATCGTCTTTCTATAAAAATAGTTCCTTTTGGTGTCGGTATTTAGGTAGAAATTGGACTTGGAGTGCTCCAACAGTGAGTGCACCTCGTCGACTCCCTACAGGAATGTTTCTTTTGTATGGAGATAGAACATGGCCAGGAATCCCTGCACAACCAATAGGGGGACCTTGTACATTTGGAAGGTTGGGGTTGTTGACACCCGCTCACAGACTGCTACTTAATCACTTGTTGCTCCATCAATGAAGCCGCAGGGCAGTACACCTTAATGAACGGTGTAATGATAACATACTGCTCTGGAATTATGGACAGAGAGTGGCTGCTTCCATAGTTCTCCCTTGGGCAGCTGCAACTAAGGCCCTAAGCACTTTGAATCATATGGCTTGTTGGGTAGCGAAGTAAGTCAATAAAACTTCACAGGTATTGTACCAACTGGCCACTGACATGAATTCTGTCCAACATGCAACATTACAAAATAGAGCAGCCGTGGATTTCTTACTTCTAGTCCACGGATACGGGTGTCAAGACTTTGATGGGATGTGTTGTATGAATCTGTCCGATCATTCTAAGTTTATTTATAGAAGCATTGCTGAGTTGCAGGCGGCAACTCAGAAGATCAAAGAAAGCACTGGTTTTTTTGGCCTGGAAGACTGGTTTGGCAGATGGGGAATACCTAGCTGGTTAACCTCACTTTTCAAAACGGGATGCTTGATAGTGTTGATGGTTGTGGTTGTGTTACTAATGCTGCCGTGTTTAGTATGGCACCTGCAAAGGGCCCTGCAGGATACGATGTGAGCAGTCTTTGTAACACAATTACAGACAGGGGGAATTGTGGGGGAAGATGGCAGACCCATGGAACCCCCGGGCCCCCTGGAAGTAGAAGAGCTAGAAACAAACCAAAGTTTGTCCCATTTAGTAAAATGCCATTTAGGGACCAGTCACTATCCTCATCATCAGTTGCTGGTACTTGTGTACAAATCCAGTATTCAGTTTTTTTGAAGAGTTTTAGACATATTTTGGACTAGGACCACATGCAATTTTTGATCTCAAACTCTGTTCATAGTTACCGGTTGCACAGATAGAATACCCAGTAAAAACAGTCTATGCCACATCTTCTTTATCGGTGTCTGGCTCTGATTGGCTGGTTGTTCCGGGAACTGGTGCTTTCTTAACTCTGGAGTAGTGAAACCAGGGTTCCTTGCCAACAACTTGGATGGCGGTGAGGGAAGTCAGCAGGACTTGGTATGGTCCCCTCCACTTGGCTCGCAAGGGGTCAC
The DNA here is from genome assembly GCF_009829145.1 of Chiroxiphia lanceolata. Lineage (NCBI taxonomy): Eukaryota > Metazoa > Chordata > Aves > Passeriformes > Pipridae > Chiroxiphia > Chiroxiphia lanceolata. The sequence continues at coordinate 13,705,951 of NC_045670.1, read as the reverse complement.
TGTTCCACCACTTGGTGTAGACCCAGTCTCCTGGCTGGAATGGATGAACAGGAGTGTCCAGTCCTATGGGTCTGGATAACTTGATGACTTTCTGGAGCTTCTGTAAAGTAAAGCCTAGAGCAATCAAATATTTTTGTAAATCAACTTTCCCTCTCATGTGTACGTCCCCTGGAATGTGTGGTACTTGGTATGATCTTCCATACAATATTTCATAAAGACTTATCCCTCCACCTTGTTTGGATATGAATCCTCAGCAGAGCTAGAGGCAAAATCTGAACCCACGACATAGATGTTTCTTTACAAATTTTGCCAATTTGCATTTTCAGAGTACCATTCATTCGCTCGACTTTGCCACTAACCTGAGGTCTGTAGGGGTTATGCAAGTCCCAGACAATTCCCAGGATATGGCATACTTCTTTCACTACTGTTGCGATAAAATGTGTTCCTCTATCTGATGACATTCCTAGAGGAACCCCAAACTTTGGAATTATGTGGTTAAATAAAGCTTTTACCACTTCCATTGTTGTTTTAGTATGACAGGGGTAAGCCTCAGGCCATTCACTGAAAGTATCAACCAACATGAGTATGTATTTATACCCTCCCTGGTTGGCAACTCAGCAAAATCTATTTGCCAGTAATCTCCGGGTTGGTCTCCAGCCTTTGTTACTCCTAGTGCCACTCTCTTAGTTGTATCAGGGTTGTTTAGCTTACAGATTTCACACCTACTCACTATGTACTGTACAATTTTGGTCGTACCTGTCCCTATCATTGTCTTCTTCAGATGTTTTAGAAGGTTTTCTGTTCCCTAGTGGGTAGCCTCATGTTCCTGCAGAGCTATCTCTCTAAGGAATGGTGGTGAAATTACAACCTGTCCTGTAGGAGTAACAACCCATCCACCTTCCTTGATCTAAACTTCCAGTGATTTAATTAGTCGATTTTCTTTCTCATCATATTTTGGGGTGTACTTTGTCAAATCAATTTCTTTTTGTGATATTACTACTAGGATGCCTTTTTCTGCAACCCCTTTTGTTACTTGATCAGTAAAATGATTTCCCAATTCGGGAGCTGTTTTCCCCTTTTGATGAGCTCTGCAATGCATAATAGCTACTTCTTCTGGCTTCCAAATGCTCTGTAGGAGTGCATGGATTTGGTCTGTGTGTTTAATCCCACTGCCTTTGTCAGTTAATAGCCCTCTCTCTTTCCAGATGGTTCCATGGGCATGTACAACACTGAATGCATATTGAGAATCAGTCCAAATATTTACCTTCTTTCCTTCGCTCAGTTCTAGAGCTCTTGTCAGTGCGATCGGTTCTGCTTTTTGGGATGACACATCCACTGGCAAGGCCTTTGCCTCAATTACTTCATCTTTGGTGGTCACTGCTTATTCTGTGAAGCGCTTACTATCTCACATAAAACTGCTTCTGTCTGTATACAGTTCCCAGTCTGCATTTTCCAGAGGCATATCTTTCAGGTCTGGTCTGCTGGAGTAGGTTTCCTCTATGGTCTGCAAACAATCATGCTCAGGGACACTGTCGGTTAATGTTGAGGACAGAAACATAGTAGGGTTTACAATAGATGTTGTTTTCAGGGTAACATCGTCCTGTTCCAACAACACAACCTGGTATTTAAGCATTCTGCTGGGGGACAACCAGTGGTTTCCCTTCTGTTCGAGCATGGCTTGAACTGCATGGGGTACATACAAGATGATGTGTTGCCCAAGGGTGAGCTTCCGGGTCTCCTGGATCAGGATAACAGTTGCTGCAACAGCTCGCAGGCACCCTGGTCACCCTTGGCTAACACTGTCCAGCTGCTTAGAGTAGTAAACCACAGCCCTTCGCTGGTTTCCCAGAGTTTAGCCTTTAAATAGCAAGGTATTTATTTTGAGCAACATTGGGCAGCAACCAACTCGTGCTGGACAAACTGCTCTCCCTTCTCAGTAAAAAGACAAGATTATATACAATTTCCACGAGTGATTACAACATTTTCACATGCATATTCATATAATTGCAACATCTAGTTATAATATTCATCATAGGCAGAGTCTGGGCGGAGTCTGGGGTGGAATAGTCTTTTTGGGGTGATATTCGGTGGTCACTCCTGTTTCTTCGACCTCATGGGGATCGTATTTTTACACTTCTTCCTCGGCTGAACTTTTCAACTTTCTTGATTTTCACTGACTCCATGGTGAATTTTGCAAGGGTTTTGGACTCAAGCTCCTATTTTACCCCTTATCTTTATTTATGTAGGTGTGTGAGCATTCTTCTAGTGTACGGTACCATCTAATCCTTAAGCTCTGGTTTCTGTCTCTAGCTAAGCAGTACATTCTAGCTAAGCATTACATTCTTCTGAGCAGGAGATTCCCCGGATCAGTATTCAGAATTAATTCTTTTAGGTCCTAGCTCCATTTCATTTCCCCCCTTTTCTTAGAACTTACGATTCTTTCATCAAGGTCAAAGGATTCTGATAGGTGTGCATCATTACCCATATTGTCTGTGTCTTTTTAACTAGGGCACTTAACTTGTACCACAGGTAAATGTTCAGGAAGGACAATATGACTATTCCTCCTAACATAATCAGAATGGGATGTATTAGATAATCAAATACCTGTGTTACCGTAGGAGAATATCCTGTAAAAATTTCCCACCAATGGTATTCTCCCACTTGTTCTACGTTGGCTAAAATAGATTTTATGTTCTCCGAGTCATGTTTCACCTACCAAAGCATACGTTGGGTTGTTCTGTTTACCTTTCGGACTAACTTTTCTGCATCGGGGTGCTTAAGCATTACTCTAAAGAGACTAATATTCATGCCTATTTGTAGTTTAGGTAACTCATGATATAGGACATAATTAGCATGAATTAACTGTCTAGTGGTTATAGGAATAACATAATCAAAATCACAGCCTACAATTCTAGTAAAGTTACATACGCAAAAATTAGTACCATTTGCTATTTCGTGACAATTATCAATAGTGATGTTAATACAAGTGGTTCTGACACATGTACATCCATTTCCTACATAAAACACTTGTGACTGGGTTTTAACATGTGGAGACATTTCAAAGGTGCAAGTGCCCTCTCTGATATCTAAGCATAGGTCTTCATTCTCCACTATTGCATTTTCACAAATGTATCCCAACTGTGTTCTGGGGATACAGGCTTCAATGCTAATTGATTGCCACTTGTCTTCAGTTTGATCATATCTTGCCCAAACATTATGACCTAGAGTCTGATTATGACTTTCTGGTGTATAGCTCCTATTGTTAAAACGGGAAAGATTGTCTGTTCTTTTGCTGCACTGTGAGCACATATGCCTCAATTTGTTCGTGTTGTGGGTTGTAGGTGAAGTTTACTAATTGCCACCAAGCCTGGTGGTCTTTTTCAAACTGAGTAGTGGAACTGTTTTTAGCTATTATTTCTCTTATTTCTTGGGATAATATTCCTGACGTTCCTTCTCTTAATATTCCTGCAGCTACTGATTGTATCCATTGCTGAGTTTGGATGCATTGGATAGCAAGTGCAATCTCTTTGCTAATGCTCTCAGTGTAGTCGAGAATTTTAGTAAAATCCTCAGTTATGTGATTAGATACTAATGTCAATAATTTAACTGCTAGGGATTGAGTTTCTGCCAATGAGAACATAGACGATCTCAAAGGAATTTGGAGTTTTCCTAGATCAAAAGTGACGGCACTGAGCTTGTTGATTAGTACTTCTTGATCTATGGTATTTAGTATACCCAATCCTGTGCCAACCCATCCAGGTATATCCCTTTGAGTCCTAGTGTGGTGAGACCTAGTTGTCAACCAGGCATTCCATCCTTTAAGACTCTGTTGTATGTAAGGCTGACAACTCTTTTGAATATGAGATATGTCTACCTGAATGTTTATTTGAATTTTCTTCAGTGAATATGTGGGATCTAAAAGTAGTTTTTGTTCACTTGATTGCCTAATTACATGGGGTCCAATAAAGGTTAAATTATACACTCCTTTACAGCTTGGAGAAGGAGTTGTGGGAGTATTAATTATAAGTGACTTAGTAGTAGGACTTTCTGTGGGTTCTTCTGTGGATTTGATGACAAAATATTCAGAAGCAGCTCTGTCTTTGCTGGTCCATAAACAAAGTACTGAAACTGATTGATCCAACAATATTTTGAGCTCACACTGAGCTTTGTCTGTTTCACTTTCTTTTACTTTATCCCATATGCAAGAAATAGGTCCCTTTCTTTTGAGCCAAACATCTATATTTTCCATATGGCTAAATGTAAGTGATGAGTTTTTCATAGGTGTTATGGTTAGTTTGATTTGTTCTGTTTCTTGTGCCAACATGCTAATACTTTTGCACCCTATTTGAATTTCATCTCCTTATTATAGTGTCTAGTGAGTCCTGGGCTTCATTCCAGTCCTGTTGTGTATATGACTGGTTGTTATGTAAAACATAAATGGCTAGACTCGGCTCAGGGTCTAAGTCCATGAGTGGTGCATTGTTGAAAGAATCTTAGATGATGCAGGACATATACTGCTTCAGGCCTGCTTGCACAATCCAGCCTGCGTGCCGGATGGCAGGGACTTGTGTTCTCCAGCAGCAGGTGTGTGTCCTTGAGCAGCAGATATCAGAAAGCTGCATAGAGGAAAACAAGGAAGGAGGTTGTTATCCAGAGTGTGAGAAACCAGAAGATGGGGGGGCCTGGAAATGTGCCTTGGCTAGTAGAGCCAATAAAGTTATAGATATAGTGTGTGAAAGTAAATGTAGCCAATAGAAAGTTAGAATAGAGGTTGTGAACCCTGTAGGACCCTTGATAATGTGTGTATTTTTTGAATAAAGGGAGAGCATTGACTGTACCTCTATGAGGATGTGTCTCTGACTCTCGAGCTCGTTTTTGCATCTTCTCGTTTTAGTGCATCAACCCATGAACATGACCCAACTATACATGCATTAGACCATGACCATTCTAGAGTGGGGTTCTTTGAAGAGGTTATACTTATCCAGAGTCCAAGAATCAGCACCGGGAGGATCCAAGCCATGGTATTGGGTTTCTTCAAGAGTTCTCTTGGTTATTCTCTGGAGCTTTCTTGACTTGGGAGTAGTGAATCCAGGTGAATCCCAACTGCAGTGAAGGTGGTCAGCAGCACTTGGAAAGGTCCTTCCCACTTTTCTTGCAAAGGTTTTCCTAAAAGATTCTGAACATACACCCAATCACCAGGATTAAACGGATGCAATTTACAGTCAGGCTGTTTGGGTTGGTGGTCCATTACTACTGTGGCATTTTTGTCAAAGTGTTTTCCTACAGTTATAACATAATCATATACATATTGATTACCTATTTGGTCTACTGCTTTACTATTTACAATCTGCATCACGTAAGGTCAACTGTACAAAATTTCGAACGGACTTAGTTTTTCTTTTGATCTGGTCTTGACTCTTAACCTAATTAGAGCAATAGGTAAAGCCTGATACCACTGTAAGTTGGTCTCTTGGCATATTTTAGCAATTTGTTGTTTGATGAGATGGTTCATCTTTTCTACTTGCCCACTATCTTGAGGTCTATAGGGCGTATGTAATTGCCATTTAACTTGTAATGCTTTACTTATTGCTCTTACAACTTTTGCACAAAAATGTGAGCCTCTGTCTGAGGAGATGCTCCTTGGTACCCTGAATTGTGGTATGATTTCGTTTAACAAGACTTTAGTTACTTCTCTTTCTTCATTTGTTCTGCATGGGAATGCTTCAGGCCACCCAGAAAATGTGTCTGTCAAAACTAAAAGATATTTGTACCCCCCTTTTCTTGGTAATTCAGAGAAATCAATTAGCCAAACTTCACCTGGGAATTTTCCTTTGCTTATTGCCCCTTGGTGCACTTTGGTTCCAGTATTTGGGTTATTTTTCAGGCAGCACTCGCATTGGGATGTAACTTGTTTTATTGCAGTAAATAATTTTGGTCCTGCCACTCTAGTTTTTAGATGTTGACAGAGTGGATCTAAACCCCAATGAGTCTTATCATGTTCCGTTTTTACAAATTGCCATATCATTTTCCCTGGCAATACTAGTTGTCCTGTTTTCAGTTGACCCCACCCATTGTCCAATAGCTTACCTCCATTCTTGTGTATCCTCTTGGTACTCTGGTTGGAAATCTGTGTCTAGTTTTTCTGGCACTAAAGCTTCTATGGTTAATTCTTTGGTCCTCGCAGCAGCTAATTTAGCTTCTGCATCAGCTTTTCTGTTGCTTATTTCTGGAACGGTGTTACCCTTCAGGTGTCCTCTGCAGTGCATTATAACCACCTGTGCTGGAAGTTGGACGGCTTCTAGCAACTGTAGAATTTCTTCTTCTGCATGTTTTACAGCTTTTCCTTGGGCAGTCAACAGTCCTCTCTCCTTCCAGATAGCTCTGTGGGCATGTACAATGGAGAAGGCATATTTAGAATCTGTCCAAATGTTTATTTGTTTCCCTTTTGCTAATTCAAGGGCTCGGGTAAGAGCTATTAGTTCTGCGGGTAAAGGGTTTGATTCAATTACCTGTTCTGTTGTGGTTACCGCATAGCCAACCATTCTCACTCCTTGTTTCACAAAACTGCTGCCGTCTGAGAACCAGTTGTCTGCATCTTGGAGCGGTTCTTCTTTAAGGTCCGGGTGACTGGAATACACTGCTTCAATGGTTTCTAGGCAGTCATGTTCAAGCGGTTCGGTTGACATCCTTCTAGGAATGAGGCTGGATTGACAATGTTAGTCACCTGAATGGTCACGTCATCTGATTCGACCAGGTATTTCAGGAACTGGGAAGGTGAAAACCAATGGTTACCCTTTTGTTCCAGCACTGCTGAGACAGTATGAGAGACTAACAGTCATTTTCTGACCCATCGTGAGTTTTCTGGTTTCTTCTATATTCATAATCACTGCAACCACTGCCTTCAGGCAGGTGGGCCATCCTCTGCTTACTTCATCCAACCATTTGAAGTAGGCTACAGCTCTTTTATATGGTCCCAACTGTTGGGCCAAGACTCCTAGGGCCATTCCTTGCTGTTCATGCGAGAACAACCAAAAGGGTTTTGTCACATCGGGCAGGCCTAATGCTGGGGCCTTCATGAGTTCCTGTTTCAACCTTTTAAAGGCTGTATCTGCCTCAGGGGTCCAAACTAGGATGTTCTTGGTTTCTTTCAGTAAATCATATAAAGGTTTTGCAAGTATTCCATATTGGTATATCCACAAATGGCACAAACCTGTCATTCCTAGGAAGGTTCTTAGGTCTCTCACCGTCTCTGGTTTGGGCATCTGGCAGATGACTTCTTTCCTTGTTGTCCCTAGGGATTGTTGTCCTCTGGAGATTTCGTATCCTAGGTACACCACCTTCTCTTGCACCAGTTGCACTTTCTGTTGGGAAACTCAATATCCATTTAAACCCAAGAAGTTTAAGAGAGAGATTGTCCATGTTACACATTCTTCTTCTGTTTCAGTTGTTATTAGTAAATCATCTACATATTGCAGAAGAACGCCATCTCTCTGTGGTCGTTCCCATTGTTCCAGTTCTTTGACTAATTGATTTCCAAATAGGATGGGACTATTCTTGTACCCCTGGGGTAAGACCGCCCAGGCTAGTTGAGTCTTTCTCCCTTTGCTAACAGATTCCCATTCAAAGGCAAAAATCTTTTGACTTTCTGATGCCAGGGTAAGGCAGAAGAATGCGTCTTTCAAATCTAACACTGTAAACCAAGTCAGACTGTCTTTTAGTTTTGTCAAAAGTGTATGAGGATTAGCTACTACTGGGTGTATGGTTTTTGTAATTTCATTTATAGCTCTTAGATCTTGAACTAGTCTGTAGGTTCCATTTGGTTTCTTGACTGGCAAAATTGGTGTGTTGAAATCTGATTCACATTCTACTAATAACCCCAGTTTCAAAAATTTCTCTTATCGGTTCAATTCCCTTCCTATCCTCTAACCTCAGTGGATATTGTTTTCTAATTACTGGTTTTGCTCCTGGTAATAACTCAATTTGAATGGGGATCACCTGTTTCGTTCTCCCAGGTATGTCGGTGGCCCATACCAAGGGGTATGCTTCACTTAGGATTCGGTCAATGTTTTGACTGCTGTGTTCTGGTTTCACGCAACTTATGGTTAAACTTAAGGCTGTTATTAATTGTTCTTCATTTACCTGGAATTCAATTTTACCTTTGTTGAATTTAATTACAGCTCCCAAATTTTCTAGTAGATCTCTACCCAGTAGAGGCTTTGGAGAATTGGGTAAATATAAAAATTGATGAATTCCCATTTCTTTCCCAATTTTATATTTCAGGGGTTTCAGAAAGAAAACCTTTTCTGATTGGTCTGTTGCTCCCACGACTTGTACAAATTCATCACTCTTAGGCACTAGTTCTTGATTTAAAACTCCAGTGTCAATTAGAAAGTCTAATTCTTTTTCACCTTCCCCTAGCTCCATTTTAACCAGTGGGTCTGCTAGGGAACGACTCACCGGTCCCCCCTAGTCACTACTTTGATGGGCAATGGTGGTTTCTTCAGACTTTTTATTTGCCAAGCTAGGGCAGTCTCGTTTCCAGTGACCCATCTGTAGACAATAAGAGCACTGGTTTGGTTGTATTGTCTGTTGGGAGGGAAAATTTCCTCTCCCTCTTATGGGATAACCACGACTTCTGCCTCTGATATTTGGCCCTGGGAATTTTGAGTTTTGAGCTACTGCCACTACTATGGCCTTCTTTGTTATTTTCTTATCTTCTTTTTCTCTATTGTTGTATACTTTCCAGACCTCATTCATTAACTTTTCTAAATCTTTGTCTTCAGGATGCTCGAGTTTTTGCAACTTTTTTCTAATATCTGGGTTGCTTTGCCCCATCAACAATGCTAGTAATTGTTGTCTACCTACTTCTGAGGCAGGATCTAAGGGTATATACTGTCTCATGGCAACCCTGTCTAAAAAATCTGAGGGTGTCTCATCTCTTCTTTGCCTAATTTCGTATAAAACTGCCCAGTTTATCGCTTTATGTATTGCATTCCATAAGCCCACTGCAATCATCCTTCTGTATTGTTTTAACAATTCGTATTGGACTGGGTCGTTAGGATCCCAATTTGGGTCCTCTGCCAGGAATTTGTTCCCAATGCTCCCCACACCTCCCTGAATGGCCCCTGTCGCCAGCTGTCCTAGTACATGTGTTCTCGCAGTTTTTAATACAAGTTCTTTTTCTGTGTTGGTTAATTCTGACAGCATTACGTCTATGTCCTCCCAGTCAATATCCTGGTTTTTTGCAATTAACTCGAATTTCTTAGCCACCCTTTCTGGGTTTTCCCAAAAGCATTTTGCATCCTATCTCCATCTGTCTAAATCATTTGCTGAGAGAGGTACCTTTATCCTTGCTGGCTCCCCCAAGGGTGATATTACTTGTCGAAGACAGGCGATTGTGTGGTTAAAATGAGGGGCAATTGGGCTTTTAGTTTTCGCCTTTCCTCCCATCTTTTTTCTGGCTTTTTGTTCAACAGCCCTGGTTTGATATCGACGGCTAGGTCCTTCTTCCAGGTCATCTCTGCTTTCTGCTATACTTTCTGTATCTATTTCAGGTGGGTTGCTCTGTCTCTGTTTTATTTTTATTTTCTCTAGCCCTTTCGACTGTAGTTCTTGGAGGTCTATTATGTCTATTATACTGTCTTCCTCACTATTTCTCCTTCCTAGCTTTAGACACTGCTGTCCAATGCTACAGGCATCACAGCAGCATTCCTTCAGTTTGAAATTTTTCTGACCTTTCTCTAATGTCGAAACAAAGGGATCTTGGGGTGGGATGTTTATTCCACAGTCCCTTTGCCATTTGGGTTTATTTCTTAAAATGAAAAACATTTCGGCATAGACCACCTCATCCCACTTTTGCAATCTACGAAGGAACAATATGAGCTGTAAGATTGTATTATAATTAATGCTTCCTTCGGGAGGCCACTTTTCTCCGTCATCTAGAGTGTATAATGGCCACCAGTCTTGGAAATATTTCAATAATGTTTTTTTGCTTAAGTTTCCTTCTGGAATTCCACCCAATTCTTTCCAGTCTTTCAGAATACATCCTAAGGGGTTTTTTAAAGTTTATTTCTTTACTTTGTTGGCTTCCCATTATTATAGGAGCTTAATATGCACTTATCTGGGGGTTGCGTGATATCACTCTTTACTCGGACGTCAGTAAGATATCACCCTATATGAGGATCGAAAGCCCCCACAGATTCCCAGTTATTAAAGTCTTGGATTACGGAATAATCGTACCCCTTGTATTCTAGGTGCCTTTTGAATTTATTTAATACCTCTTGTAATTCCTCAGGTGCTTCTCCCGGTTGGATTTCTTGTTCTAGTCTTGCCTTTGCTAAACTCCAATCTGCCCCTTCAATTTGGGTTGGTTTCTTATGGATTTTCGGTTCTCGTCTAAAGGTATTTTTCAGTCTATCCCACCACATCATGCATAGAATATCTATTTACAGATATTAATTCCCTAAGGAAAGACCCTCACCGGATCGTCCAACCATCCGAGCATCAGTATGAAGCCAGGTAAAACCCGAAAAGTTAATAGAACAGTGTAAGGATTAGAGAGAGTTAAACGCAGAATAAGCTTTAAGCAAGGCATAGAGAACTCATTATTAGGAAATAGTGGAGGCAATAAATTCACTAAAATACAGGTCACTCTGACATGAGGGAACACAAGCATGGACAGAAAGAACTGAAAATGCTAACACACACAAAAAAGGACATATGGAGGAAACACAAAGGGAGATAAGGAAAGGGACAAGCCAAGTAATCAGGTACTCATGCCAGATACTGAGAACCCCTGCCAAATGCATGAGGAAACTACCCAAATTAGGGAAGGTTCAAAAGTTTATGAAGATGATGATGAAAAGGACACGAGTTCATGATGAAGGACAACAGGAACTCCCACCAAAGTTCTCCCCAAATTAGAGACCACGCCTCCAACTTCACCTCGACTCCACCCGATATGAATATTAAAAGTAGATGTTGCAAGATAATGAATATTCATAATATGTGATGTAATTGCTTGGTAAAAAGTGTATAAAAAGCTCGATTGTAAGTTTCTCGAGTGGAGCAGTTTGTCCAGGGCGACCTGGCTGCTCCCCGACCATGAAATTAAATACCTCCTGCTTATTGACTGAAAATTCTGTCTCTGAGCAGTTCTTCTGAGCCTTCTTTGGGGCAAAAATTGGCATCAATCTTGGCGACCACGAAGGGACAGTGAGGGTCTTCCCAAGCCGAGACCCAGGGGACCGGGACACTCTGAGGCCCCCCGACTGGATTTTTGTCAGCAGAGTCTCCTAGATCCCTTGGATCTACGCGCGCCGGAGGACAAGAACTTCCTGCTCCAAATTAAGAGGTATTTGTTCTTTTATACTTTAAGTCAAAGCGGTTTATTAACGGGGGTAAGACTTACCTCCCGAAGGGAAGCCGGGGGACGCCTCGGCATTAATCCCAACTGGGTTAGAGTCCCAGGTACTGGGTTAGAGTCCCAGGTAAAGGGTTAGAGTCCCAAGTACTGGGTTAGAGTCCCAGGTAAAGGGTTAGAGTCCCAGGTACCGAAAGAAGCAGGTTAGAGTCCTGCCAGAAGAACCCCAGAAGGAGTTTTTCTGATCGGGTTAGAGTCCCGACACTGCAGTGTAAAATTGTCTTTACTTTGTGATGCCGGTTATGTTTTGGTGTCTTGCTTGAATGTGTTCTCACTCTGATTTCCCTCGTTTACTGTCTGTGTTGGGTAAAATATTGTCTACCGATGCATTTAAAGTGTGTTTGATTTAGAAATTTGAAGGATTGATGTTTTTTTAACTTTTCCGGGACTGTTCAAAGATTTGGGAGTGCTTCTAGGGGCTTTTAGGACCCGGGGAACTCTTTGTACTGTTGGAGAATTCCTGGAATGCAGTAGTCAGGAATGATATATTGAGAGTCTCTCTTACGAACTACGCTGGTTTATGTTAGCGAGTAAAAGAAACTGTAACATGCTATTTGAGACTTAAGGGTACAGAAAGAGTTCTATCATTAGTGACAATTTAATCACTGTTCGTAGTGGTTTGTTCGTCTTCTGGAATTGTATATTGCTTTGTAAAATATTTTTGTGAAATAGCACATTTCGTAAGATGTCTTACATCCCTACATGGGAAATGATTGCAATCTCAGTTCTGTAAAAGTGAATAAGCTTTTACCAGCGCGCTTAAGTCCTAGGATTAAGATTTGTCCTTTTTGTTATTGTTCACTGTATATTAGAACCTTGTGTAATAATTGCGGAAAATATATTTTGGGTCCGAGAGGAACACAAGAGATAGCGCTTAACCGGACCCTTAATTTCTATTGTATACGCTGCTGGTCGAATCAAGATCTAGCAGAAACTAAGTGGGTAAAATTCTATTGTCAACATACGCATAGACAAGTATTTGTAACATCTTGGTTGCATTTTCTGTAAGGAATGTGTTTTATAGTTTGCAGCGGCATCCTGTGATTTTGTAACATAAATCGGACAGCCGACAGCAAACCCGTATTTCACGGTCTGCGGCGCCATCTCGCGACCTTGCGTGGTGACGTAAATTACTCAGATAGAAACCAGAAGGTAGGAAAGTTTTTATATTAAGCGTGCAAGCGTGTGTGAGTGTGACTGAGACGCAGTATCACTGCGAAGCGAGTGGGAGTCCTGCTCTGCGGTTCCTGTTCTCCGCGAGGAGGCAGGCCAGAAACGGACGAAGCGACTGGAAAATTGTGTACATGAAGTGCTGGAATAAAGTAAGGAACACCTTGAGGCAGTGGAATAGAATAAGAAAGGTACTGCAGTTTAAAGTACAATTCACTAACATACCGAAAGCTACTCAGGTAGAATATATTGGTGGAAGTCTAGTCCGGCTAGACATAGAAGCACAAATCCAGAGACAAGAATTGCTTGATATAATAGAGTATCACATAAGTGAGTTCATAAGAAAATTAGAAAAAGAAAGTGGAAGATTGGGATACGACCCTCTGGTGGTAGAAGATTTCCTTAATTGGGCATCGGTCTGGAAGCACAATCCCTGGGTTGGCTGGCATATTACCGATGCTCGTATAGCAAGAGGATCTGGTAGGACGTACTAGCTTGGTAAACCCCCCGCCTTCCATAAAACTTTACTATTGCCGCATAGTTAAGTCCCTATAAGAATAATGGGAAACCAGCAAAGCAAGGACATAAATATGAAAACCCCTTTAGGATGTATTTTAAAGCATTGGAGAGATCTAGGGGGAGCCCCAGGGGGAAATATAAGCAAAAAGACACTCTTAAAATACTGCATGCAATGGTGGCCTTTGTATAAATTAGACGATGACGAAAAATGGCCACCTGAGGGGACAACAAATTACAACACTATTTTACAGTTTATGTTGTTCCTACGTCGACTAGGCAAGTGGGATGAAGTGATTTATTGCGATATGTTTTTTACGTCACGGAACAAACCTGAGTGGCAGAGGGAATGTGGGGTAAATGTCGCACCACAGGACCCTTTGGTTTTAGCTTTAGAAAAGGATAAGAAAAATCTGAGGCCGAAGGAGCGCTGTTGTGACGCCTGTAGTATCGGACAACAGTGTCTTAAACTAAAAAGAAGAGACAGTGACAGAGAAAGTGAAGTAAGCCTATGGGAGTATCAACCCTATGCGCCAGGATACGGGGTGCCGTTACCAAAGCGGAGAGAGGGTGAAAAAGACACTAGCCTATTAGGAGATATTTCATTAGAACTGAAGGGATTTAAGACCGGGTATTGGGAAGAAAGTAGCCCCTCAAAATCAGAGAGTCGCCAAGGAGAAAGTAGCTCGCAGGGACTGAGTAGTCCACAGGGGTTAGTAAGTTACAGAGAGGGAGGCAGTCCGCCCAGGTCAGAAATTGATAAAGGAGAGAGTAGCCCAACAAGACCGGGGGATCATGGGGAAGAGAGCAGTACACCTAAATCACAAGACAGTAGAGATAAAGATGACAGTACACCGAGAAATGGAGACAGCATACGAGGTCCAAGAATCTGTAGAATAAAAAGTAGCACACCAAGAGTTGAAAATTATGAGGACGAAAGTAGCCCACCGAGATCAGGGGGCAACGGAAGGAAGGATAATTTCCCCGAGATGAGATGCAGTAAGGAAGGTAGTGACACTGTAATTCGGGGGAAAAGGTAAACAACCCACAGAGATTAAACATAGTAATTCAAATAGATGATAAAAGGGATACTAGAGGAATAGAGGAAGACGAGGAGTGCAGCCCCGGGCAGGTTGAGCGTCGACAGCGTCTCCTCCAGATCCAAAAGGAGAGGCGGTTGGACTGCTTGAACCATGCAAGGGGATTGGCAGAAGAGGATTGTGTAGGAATGGGAAGCGAGGACGAGGAACCGAAACGAGGAAAGAGAAAAAAAAAAAGAAAGAATAGAGTGGACACAGAGGCCCAAGAGGAAGACCCCGGGGAGGGGACTAGTCACCCACATTATACCAGGTCTGTAGCACGAAAAGAAGCAAAAGAGAGGGTCGAAGGAAGTTATACAATAGCTCCCCTCCGACGGATAATGCCCATTGCAGGAGAGCAGGTACGGATAAAAGTACCATTTACGACAAGTGACTTGAACAGTTGGAGAGAAGAAGTAAAGAATTTTAGGAAAAATCCAGAGGGGGTAGCTAGGAGGTTTGAATTATTAGCAAAAAACCTAGACATTGACTGGGACGATATAGATGTAATGTTATCAGAATTAACGGAAACGGAGAAGGAACTTGTGTTAAAAACAGGGAAAGCTCATGCCGCCGTATTGCCCGAAGCGTTAGATGTAGTATTTCCAAGTAGTAATCCAGACTGGGAACTGAACAATCCAATTCACTATGGGCTGTTAGTGCAATACAGGAAACTAATAGCATTAGGTCTGCGAAATGCAATACCTAAAGCCATTAACTGGGCAGCCTTGTATGATGTTAGACAAGGAAAAGATGAGACCCCCTCAGAATTCCTAGACAGACTCAGAACCGCCATGAGACAATATACACCCCTAGACCCAACATCAGAAGAAGGGAGACAACAACTGCTGGGGTTAGTAATGGGACAGTGCACTCCTGACATTAGAAGGAAATTGCAAAAACTTAAACATCCAGTAAACAGAGATTTAGAAACATTGATGAATGAGGCCTGGGAGGTATATAATAACAGAGAAAAAGAAGAGAAGAAAAGAGAAGACAAAAGAATTGCTCGAGTCGTAGCAGCAGCAGTGACCACTCAAAACACAAAACTCTCAGACACAAATGCCAGGGGTAGAAGTCGTAGCTACCCTATGAGGGGGAGAGGGGGATTCAGACCCCAGCCCACCAGAATAGGACCGAATCAATGTTCCAATTGCTTACAGTTAGGCCATTGGAAGTGAAACTGCCCCCAGCTAAGAGAAAACCCTGCAAATGCTACCATTGCACACCAGAGCAGTGACTGAGGGGGACCGGTGAGTCGTCCCCTAGCAGACCCACTGGTTAAAATAGAACTAGGGGAAGGTGAAAAGAAATTAGACTTTTTGATTGACACAGGAGCAACATTTTCGGTTTTAAATCAGGAACTAGTGCCAAAGAGTGATGAGTTTGTACAAGTTGTGGGAGCAACAGGCCAACCAGAAAAAGCTTACTTCCTAAAACCCATTAAATACAAAATTGGAAAGCAAATGGGGATCCATCAGTTTTTGTACTTACCAAATTCCCCAAAACCTCTACTAGGTAGGGATTTACTAGAAAATTTAGGAACCGTAATAAAATTTAACAAAGACAAACTTGAATTCCAGGTAAATGAAGAGCAGCTAATCGCAACTTTAAGTCTGACGATCAGTTGCATAGAACCAAAACCTGAAAACCATAATATAGAACAAATTATGAGCGAGGCATACCCGTTGGTATGGGCTACTGATGTACCCAGGAAATCAAAACAGGCAACACCTATCACTATTGAACTTATACCTGGAGCTAGACCAGTGGTGAGGAAACAATATCCATTGAGATTGGAAGATAGAGAAGGAATCGAACCCATAATTAGAAAATTCCTAGAATTAGGGTTATTAATAGAATGTGAATCAGACTATAACACACCAATTCTGCCAGTTAAGAAACCAAATGGAACTTATAGACTAGTTCAAGATTTAAGAGCTGTGAATGCAATAACAAAAACACTACATCCGGTAGTAGCTAACCCTTACACACTCCTAACCAAGTTAAAGGATAATTTAATTTGGTTCACAGTGTTGGATCTAAAAGATGCATTCTTTTGCCTTCCCTTAACCCCAGAAAACCAAAAGATTTTTACCTTTGAATGGGAATCTGTGAGCAAAGGGAGAAAGACTCAGTTAACCTGGACAGTGTTACCTCAGGGTTACAAGAATAGCCCAACAATTTTTGGGAATCAGCTGACTAAGGAATTGGAGCAATGGGAAAGGCCACAGGGAAATGGCACTCTTCTGCAATACGTGGATGACCTATTGATAGCAACTGAATTAGAAGAAGAGTGTGTTAAATGGACTATTTCCCTGTTGAATTTCTTGGGACTAAGTAGATATCGAGTCTCTCAACAGAAAGCGCAACTGGTGCAAGAAAAAGTAGTATACCTGGGATACGAGATTTCCAGAGGACAACGATCCCTAGGAACAACGAGGAAAGAAGCCATCTGCCAAATGCCCAAACCAGAAACGGTGAGAGATCTACGAGCCTTTCTGGGAATGACAGGTTGGTGCTGTTTATGGATCTATCAATATGGGGTGCTAGCCAAACCACTGTATGATTTACTAAAAGAGACTAAGAATACCCTAGTCTGGACTCCCGAAGCAGAGGGAGCTTTCAGAAGATTGAAACAGGAACTCATGAGAGCCCCGGCTCTGGGCCTCCCTGATGTAACAAAACCATTTTGACTGTTCTCTCATGAGCGGCAAGGGATGGCTTTAGGAGTCTTAGCACAACAGTTGGGACCACACAAAAGAGCTGTAGTCTATTTCTCTAAACAGCTGGATGAAGTAAGCAAAGGATGGCCCAGCTGTCTGAAGGCAGTGGTCGCAGTAATTATAAACATAGAAGAGGCCAGAAAACTTACCATGGGCCAGAAAATGACTGTGTTGGTGTCCCACACTGTGTCTGCAGCGCTAGAACAGAAGGGTGGCCATTGGTTGTCGCCTTCCAGATTCCTAAAGTACCAAGCAATTCTAGTTGAGTCAGATGACATAACCATTCAAGTAACTAACATTGTGAATCCAGCCACATTTCTAGAAGGAAAGATGTCAGCAGAACCAATCGAGCACGACTGCCTGGAAACTATCGAAGCAGTCTACTCCAACCCCCCGGATCTCAAAGAAGAGTCATTTGAGGATGCGGACAACTGGTTCTCTGACGGCAGTAGCTTCGTGAAGCAAGGAGTAAGGATGGCAGGCTATGCAGTAACCACAACGGAAGAGGTAATCGAATCAAATCCTTTACCTGCAGGGACCTCAACCCAAAAGGCAGAACTAATAGCTCTTACCCGAGCTCTAGAATTGGCAGAAGGCATGTGAATTAATATTTGGACGGACTCTAAGTATGCCTTCTCCATCATGCATGCTCATGGAGCAATTTGGAAAGAAAGAGGACTGTTAACTGCTCAAGGGAAAACAGTCAAACATGCAGAAGAAATTCTACGATTGTTAGAAGCAGTCCAACTCCCAACACAAGTGGCCATAATGCATTGTAAGGGACACCTGAAAGGTAACACTGTTCCAGAGATAGGAAATAGGAAAGTTGATGCAGAAGCTAAATTAGCTGTTGCAAAGACTGAAGAAGTGACTATAACAACTTTAATACCAGGGGAGCTAGATACAAATTTTCAACCAGATTATCAGGAATCAGATCACAATTGGATTCGAAAGAACAAAGGCAAATTACTAGATAATGGATGGGGTCATCTGGAAACAGGGCAACTAATAATTCCAGGGAAATTAATGTGGCAATTCGTAAAAACAGAACATGAGAAGGCACATTGGAGTTTAGATCCACTTTATCAGTATTTGCAAACCAGAATAGCAGGACCAAAATTATTCACTACCATAAAGCAAGTTACATCCCAGTGCGAACGGTGCCTGAAGAATAACCCAAACACAGGGACCAAGATACACCAAGGGGCAATAAACCGAGGTAAATTTCCAGGTGAAGTATGGTAAATTGATTTCTCCGAACTCCCAAGAAAAGGGGGGTATCGGTACCTATTAGTTCTTACTGATACGTTTTCTGGGTGACCTGAAGCATTCCCCTGAAGGACAAACAAAGAGAGGGAGGTAACTAAAGTCTTATTAAATGAAATTATACCGCGGTTCGGAATACCAAGAAGTATATCCTCAGACAGAGGTTCACATTTCTGTGCGAAGGTTGTGAGAGCAATAAGCAAAGCATTGCAGATTAAATGGCAATTACACACGCCCTACAGGCCACAAGCCAGTGGACAAGTAGAAAAAATGAATCATCTTATTAAACAACAAATTGCTAAAATATGCCAAGAAACTAACTTGCACTGGTATCAAGCTTTGCCTATTGCTCTAATTAGATTGAGAGTCAAACCTCGATCAAAAGAAAAGTTGAGTCCGTTTGAAATTCTGTATGGAAGACCTTATGCTATGCAGATTGTAAATAGCGATGCTATTGACCAAATAGGTAACCAATATATATATGATTATGTAATTGCTGTAGGGAAACATTTTGATAAGAATGCCACGATAGTAATATAACACCAGCCTAAACAACCTGACTGTAAGCTACATCCGTTTAACCCCGGTGATTGGGTGTATGTCAAGAATCTTTTAGGAAAACCCCTACAAGAGAAGTGGGAGGGACCTTTCCAAGTGCTGCTGACCACCTTCACCGCGGTTAGGATCAAGGAGCGACCTACATGGATTCACTACTCCTGAGTCAAGAGAGCTCCGGAAGATAAGCAAGAAGATCCAGCATCATGACTCCAACTCCCTTCCGAACCCTTTCAATATTGACCACTGGACTTTTGATAAGTATTGTTTTATCCCAAAACCCTACTCCAGAGAGACCGTGGTCTAGTGCACGCATACAACCAGACTTAGAAAATCCAGACTTTTAGGTCTACATTCTACATAACAAACAACCTTACACGGTAGAGGAATGGGTTAGCAAGCCTTTCGCAGCGCAAAAGGGAGAACGAATCCAAATAGGGTGCCAAGAGGTTGAATCTCTAATAGGAAAAACAGATAAATTAATATTAACAATTCGATCTTGGCCAGAAGCTGGACGGGGTTTAATTACTTACACCCAAGTAGAAGAGGAAGAGCCCATGCCCATTGTTTGGATTCAGAGGAAGGGACCAGTCTCATGTCAGTGGGATAGTATTGAAGGAGGTAGGGCACAGTGTGAAATTCTGATCAAGCTAGATCAATCGGTGTCATTTACATGCAGTAGAGAAGCCAAGATTACTAAACCCATCCCTGAACAAGGCACTCTAGCCAGCGTAGCCTTTACGCGAGTCATTACACTAGCGACAGATCCAATCGTAAACCCATCGCGTGAAACCCCTCCACCTTTAGAATGCAGGAAAATACATAATTTAACCTTTATAGGACCTCAAGTAATAAGACAATCGAACCAACTAAAGCTGCTGTTAGATCCTACATATTCTCTGAAGAAAGTACAGATAAACATTCAAACAGACATTACACATTTACAGAAAGATTGTCAACCGTTTATACAGCAGAGCCTCAAAGGCTAGAATGCCTGGTTAGCAACTAGGTCATACCACAAACGGACACAAAGAGACATAAGCGGGTGGGTTGGCACAGGATTTGGCATAATGAACACTATAGATCAAGAAGTATTAGTAAACAAGTTAAGTACTGTCACTTCTAATTTGGGAAAGCTTAAAGTACCTTTAAGCGCATCCATGCTAACTTTGGCAGAGACACAATCATTAGTGGTCAGACTGATGACCTTAGTAGCCAACCATACTGCTGAAGATTTTGCTAAAATTGCTGACTATACTGGAGATATTAGCAAAGAAATCGCACTTGCTATCCAGTGTGTTCAGACACAACAATGGGTACAATCAGTAGCAGCAGGAATATTAAGAGAAGGAATGTCCGGCATACTGCCTCAAGAAATAAGAGAAACAATACTAAGGGATAGCTCCACTACACAATTTGAAAAAGACCACCAAGTTTGGTGGCAACTGGTTAACTTTACTTATGATCCACAACAGGAACACATTGAAACCTATGTCCTCACTATTAGTGCTGCAGAAGAAAGAGCAATATTTCCTATTTTAACATCAGGAGCTATACATCAGAATGTCATTGTCAAACCTGTAGACCATAATGTCTGGGTAAACTATGACAGTACTAAGAACAAGTGGCAATCAATTAGTACAGAAGCATGTATCCCTAAAGGGCAATTAGGTTATATTTGCGAAAATGCCATTATAGAAGCTGAAGACTTATGCTTAGATGCTGAAGACAGTGTATGTACCTTTGAAATGCTTCCACACAATAGAGTCCAATCACAAGTGTTCTATGTAGGGAATGGATGTGCTTGTATTCGAACCGCTTGCAATAATGTTACTATAGATAATTGTCATGAAATGACTAATGATACTAACTTTTGCATATGTAACTTCACTAAAGCTATAGGCTGCGACTTTAACTACACCGCTCCCATAACTACCCAGCAGTTAATCGAAGCTGAGTATACTTTGTACCATGAAATACCCAAGCTACAGATAGGCATGGACACTAAGCTCCTCAAAGAAATGCTCGTGCATCCTGAAGTAGAAAAGTTAGTACAGAAGGTGAACCAAACGACTCGACGCATGTTATGGCAGGTAGAGTATAATTCAAAAGGTATAAAGAATATCCTAACAAAAGTTGCACAAGTAGGTCAGCATCACTGGTGGGATATCTTCACAGGATACTCCCCAACAGTAACGCAAGTCTTTCACTACCTGATACACCCAATATTAATTATAACCATGGTCATGCTTCGACTGACCCTCGTGAATATATGTTTGCGGTGCAAGTTAAAATCCATAGTCAGAAGAACCCAAATAATCTGGGCGATGGTACAAGCATATCAACGCCCTCTAGGATTAGAACTTGACGAAAGAATTCGTAAGTTTTAAGAAAAGGGGGGAAATGAAACCAGGTAAAACCCGAAAAGTTAATAGAGCAGTGTAAGGATTAGAGAGAGTTAAACGCAGAATAAGCTTTAAGCAAGGCATAGAGAACTCATTATTAGGAAATAGTGGAGGCAATAAGTTCACTAAAATACAGGTCACTCTGACATGAGGGAACACAAGCATGGACAGAAAGAACTGAAAATGCTAACACACACAAAAAAGGACATATGGAGGAAACACAAAGGGAGATAAGGAAAGGGACAAGCCAAGTAATCAGGTACTCATGCCAGATACTGAGAACCCCTGCCAAATGCATGAGGAAACTACCCAAATTAGGGAAGGTTCAAAAGTTTATGAAGATGATGATGAAAAGGGCACGAGTTCATGATGAAGGACGACAGGAACTCCCACCAAAGTTCTCCCCAAATTAGAGACCACGCCTCCAACTTCGCCTCGACTCCGCCTGATATGAATATTAAAAGTAGATGTTGCAAGATAATGAATATTCATAATATGTGATGTAATTGCTTGGCAAAAAGTGTATAAAAAGCTCGATTGTAAGTTTCTCGAGTGGAGCAGTTTGTCCAGGGCCACCTGACTGCTCCCCGACCATGAAATTAAATACCTTCTGCTTATTGACTGAAAATTCTGTCTCTGAGAAGTTCTTCCGAACCTTCTTTGGGGTAAAAATTGGCATCAAGTAATATTCCAGTTGACCCAGGGATCGTGTTCCCAAACCGGTTCCCAGTTGCAAATACTCTGAATCACTAGGGGGTCGTACCCTAATTCGTCTTTTCTCTGAACTAATTTTCTTACAAACCCACTTAGATGATACACTATCACATCAAGTAATTCTTGTCATTGGACTCTTTGCTCAAGGTCTAACTGTGCTAAGCTCCCACCAATATCGTCCAGCTGAGTGGCTTCTGGTATATAATCAAACTTTAAGTTTTAACACTTTCCTTAATCTGTTCCACCTTCTTAAAGTACTTCTCACTTTGTCCCAGCACTTCATGCATACAATATCCAGCTGCTTTGTCCATTTCTGACCGGCCTCCTAGTAGAGAACATGGAACTGCAGAGCGGGACTCCGCAATCACTTCGCAGCGATGCTGCGTCTCAGACACACTCACACATACACTTGCACACTTGTCAAGTTCTTCACAATTTTCTAGTTTATAAGTTTTACACGTTCCAGTTGCATTACCACTTAAGGTCACAAGATGTCATTGTAGCCCACGAAATACATAGCTTACACACACACACAAGTTGTTTTACCACATAAAAGAGATTTACAGTACATTATCTCCTGCTACCACATTCCAGGTGTTGCCCGTAACAAAGACACAAACCAACAGAGTGCCGGTTTATGGGTGCTTTATTCGGGGCCCGGGAACCTGAGGACTAGCGTCCCAAGTCAGGATTCCGAAGACCCTCATTTTCAGTTCAGCTTTTATACCTTTACACAAACAAGTTTACGTGCAGTTTCTACATGAAAGCAGTTGCACTTAGTTACACACACAAACTCATATTTCATATTGATAACAATTGGTAATCATCCACTCTAATCATAAATCTGCTTAAGTTGTCTTACCCCTAGAAACTGCTTAACAGACCCTTACCATATCTAAGGTAACAAATCGTTATATACATGCTTGGCTAAATCCTTTGATTATTGTTCCTACCTCTTCAGTACATTCCATTCTCACAAACAAAGTTGCTAACCTACTACTTTGGAGTGTTGTTTTTCTAGGCCTACTCTCCTACTAAGCCTTAGCCATTCTACTACTAAATTCGAATTATTCTGCAACACAGGGATTCCTCAACAGGACTAGAAGAAAGCCAAACTGAGGCTCCTCTGGGTCCTAAAAACCCCTTGTCTCAAGAAAACCAAAAGGAAACAATTCCAAATCTTAAGACAGTTCAAAAGGAAACTTAAGGATTACTAACCTACCAAACCTTCAAGTCAAAATGAACAATATTTGGCTAAATACAATGCAATGCAAATCAGCAAAAGTACAGAAGCGAACAAAAACAACACGGAGCAAAAAGCACTTTTTACACTGCAGTTGTGGTCGGAGCAGAGAGATTTTTCTGAGCAATGTTTCCTGCATTTTGTAGGCCTTGCTTGACATGACTTTAGAAGCTGCAAGCAGTGTGAAACTATGCAATGTTTATATTCATTAGCTGTGTGTTTATAGTTATAAGGAATGAGAAAATAGTATGTTTATAGTAAGAAAGCCTTGAGAAACTGGAGATAAAGGTACACTTGCAGAGTCTCGGAAAATCCGTAAAGGCGGATCAATAGAAGGGACTTTGCATGCCAAGTATGATCTTAGGTCACGTGGACAGAGCTTCAAATCCAATAAACTGAAAGCATGAGACTGAGCTATCCAATCACCTTGTTGTAAGCATGTACCCGGAACAAACTAAACTGTATAAAAGTTAACTCATTTAAATAATAAATTGAACATCGCTGATCATATTGATCGTCTGTGTTGTTTCTGAACTCCTGCCGTCTGCAAGTGGTGCCCGAATCGGACAGGGACTCTTCAGATTGCCGTGTTCCCTGAGGACAGTGAGGCAATGGAAAGAGGGAGCAGGAAAGCCAGTCGTGAGGGTGCTGCACCGGGAAAAAGAGCTCGAGTCACAGTCAACTTGGAATCTCACCCTGATCAGGTGAGCGGTCAGAGAGGAGATGGGGATAGCACATAGCAAAGAAGAAAAGGCAGTGCTGAAGCTCCTCCAACATATTCTCTGTAAGAGAGAGAGTTATCTTATAATACAGGCACACTTAAAGAGTTGTTAAATTGGGCCTGAAATAAGCAATCTATGAGAACTGAGAGGCAAGTTACAGCTTTAACCTATGCTGCATTAGCGAGTAGCGAAACTGAAAGCAAAGAGAGTGGGTCAGCTTTTCATTTTTTATTCACTATTCCACCGATTGCGCTGCTGGCGAATTCCAAAGTGCAGGTTTCTGCCCGACCGTCAGCCAGCTGCCCCAGCAGCAGTTTGTCCTCAGCCCTGGAGAGTTCTAGCTCTGTGCAGGACACCAGGGAGGCCACTGCCAGCAGTGCCTCCCCCCGCGGCGAGCCATCCACTGCTTTTCCCGCCGCCACTTCTGAGGCTGCTGCCACGCTGTTACCTGGAGCCGTGCCTGACCCCGTTGTGTTGCCGCGTGGAGTCTCTCCTCCCACCACTCCTGTGCCCACGCCGAGCCCTGACCAAGAGTCCCAGGCCAGGTAAGCCCCCCGGGCGCTGCCTTGGCCAGGAGCCGCTGCAGCCACAAACCATCCTACCATTCCCAGGAAGGCCTGCATCTCTCGTACGGTGTGGGGCTCTGGGAGATGACAGATGGCCTCTTTCCGATCTGTGTTGAGCCGCCGATGCCCACGATAGATTTCAAGCCCCAGGTAGATGACTATCTCTTTGGTTATCTGTGCTTTCTCTCTCGAGACCCTATACCCAGTTAGTCCCAAAAAGTTCAAGAGACTTACAGTGAGCTCGATGCATTGGTCTCGGTTTTTGGCTGCAATTAGTATGTCGTCTACATACTGCAGGACAACTCCTTCTGGTTACTGTCTTCTCCAGTCCTCCAGTTTGTGAGAAATAGAAACCCAGAGTCGGGAGATTTCCAATTAGAATTTATTATATGATAAAAGCAAATTCAGTGTTGGGTGATCAGGCAGGGGTTTCAACAACTCCCAACGCCTGTCACACCCAAAGAAGACAGTTGTTCTACATTTATTTCCAACTAATTAATGAATATTCATTATACATAAGTATAAACATTATGCATTGTTAAGTCAGACATTCAACAGATGTTTTTTCTTAAACAAGAATATTATCTATAAGCATCCATAATATATTGTCAAGTCAGACATTCAGCAGATGTTTGCTTGTTATCTATACAAAGTTATAAATTTTTAAGAAAGGTGCTATTATCTAGCTAACTAAAGGAAATTCACTATAAATCTTACACAAAGTAAAAGGGAGGTAACTTGTTTCATGTCTTTATAGGGACCCAATTAAGTTTTACAATTTGTTTTTCTTTTCTCTCTCCAGGTCATATTGACCTTACACTGTTTTACTTTTTAATCATTCCCTCAGTTTATCACAAGTTCTTTTGCCAGTTGGTTCCCAAATATAGTCGGGTTGTTCTTAAAGCCCTGGGGCAGGACTCTCCAGGTCAGTTGTGTTTTCCTCCCTGTCTCAGGATTTTCCCATTCAAAAGCAAAAAGCTCTTGGTTGTCTTTATGTACAGGAATGCAGAAAAAGTAATCTTTAAGATGAAGTACAGTAAACCACCCTAGATCTTCTGTCAACATGGTTTATAGGGTATAGGGATTGGCTACCACCGGGTACATATCCTCGGTTATTTTGTTGATGGCCCTAAGATCTTGGACTAGCCAATAGCTTTTGCCATCAGCTTTTTTCACTGGTAGGATGGGGGTATTAAATATGGATTCACATTCTACCAATAAGCCAAATTTAAGAAACCTTTCAATTATAGGTGCTAAGCCTTTTCAGCTTTCTAGTTTCAAAGGATATTGTTTTTGCCTTACCAGGACTGCTCCTGGTCTGAGTGTGATGCTTACTGGTTTGGTTTGTTTAGGTTTCTCAGGGTATTCGTTGGCCCAGACTAAAGGAATGACAGCATTCTCAACCTCTGCAGGGATCTCTCCATGATTCTCCTGTATAAAGAAAGCAGCTGCCTCAATATATTTAGTATCTGGAATTATAACTTTTATTTCTCCCCCCTTGCAGAATTTAATTTCGGTTTCTGATTTTTCCAATAAATCCCTACCCAATAAAGGCCTAGGAGAATTTGGCATGTAGAGGAATTGATGAGTTACCCAGTGCTTGCCCAATTTCAATCTTAAAGGTTTAAAAAATGGCCTTGTTTCACTTACCCCTGTGGGTCCTACCACAGTTATAGTCTCATGACTCAGTTTCCCTTCCAAAGTATTTAATATGGAATATGCCGCACCTGTATCGACCAAGAACTCAACGTCCTCCCCCCCCCAGCTTAACTGTAACCAGAGGTTCTGCTGGGGAAAAAATCTCCGGTCCCCTTCACGCATTCTGACTCACAGTCAACTGGGGGGTTGGAGAGGGAGGGGGAGGAGGGTTTTCATGTTTCTTCAGATCCGGGCACTCCCTTTTCCAATGTCCCTTTCTTTTACAAAAAGCACATCTATCATTTGCTCTCTCCTGTTGGCGATTAGACCTGTAATACTAGTGATTGCATTTGTGGTGTTCTTGTCCTGTTTAACTTAATACATCTTTGACCTATTCACTGCCTTCAAACCCCATGCCGGAATCCATAGATTACCCAGTCTTGATAGCATTTCAATGCTTCCAATTTTGCTGGTATGTTAGGATCCCATTTGGGATCGTCAGGGGGGAGATATCCTTAATACCTTCCCCTGGAAACTGCCCAGAGGTTTTCAGTATCTCAGTTGCAGCTCGAGCAGCTCTTTTTACCATCTCTTTCTCTGTTGGGTCTAACAAAGTATCCATCATAACTTCCAGGTCATACCAGTCGGGGTTTTGAGTTTTGATTGCTTTCTGGACATAATTTGCTACTCTCTCTGGGTTATCTCTATATGCCCCCACAGAAGCCTTCCATTGTTGTAACTCAACCAGTGAGAAAGGAACTTTTATTAATATTGGGCCCTGATTGGTTACAGCCTGTCTTAAGGGGGCTTCTAACGGCAGCTTATCCTTTGTTCTTGTCCTACTAGCTATGTCTGGAGCTGCTAACGCTTCATGGACTCTCTTCCCCTTTGCCTTTGGTTTTACTACAGGAGGGTCTACTTCCTCCCCCCCCCCCCCCCCCCCCGAACTCTCACTTGATTCGTCTTCTGCTTCTGTGCCTGTCATTATCAAATGGGGGTAAACCTTACTTTTGCCTCCTCTCAGCAGCTGAGATTGTCTTGCCCCGTCTTCGCGTCTCTGTTCCCTCTTCATGAGGGGCAGAGATTGAAAACTCTTTCGGTTCCTCTTTCTCCCCCCTTTCTGTAAAGTTGGACTGCCCCCCTTTGTAGGGGGAAGTGGGGAGAAGGGGGCGGCTCCGTCCCCCATCCTCCGTGTCAGTCAGGGCCGAGGCCCCGCCTGTCAGCACCACCCCTGCCCCTCCTGCAATTCTGGGAGTTACTCCTGCCACTACTCCTGGGGCCCCTCCCCCTGCCGCCGTTGCAGCCGAGGTTGGCCCCGGCCCCGTTGGTCCTGCCGTGCCTGCCATGACAGCGGTTCCTGTACTGGCAGTGCCGGGGGCGGTTCCTGCCACCCCTGAGCCTGCTCCTCCGAAAGCCCCGATTTGCCCAACACCCCCTGTGCGGCTGCACCAGGAAGTCCTCCAACGGCCCCCGTCTGCCCGACTCCCGCCTGCCCAGCCCCTGCCTGTCCAGCAGGAACCGGTCCAGAGGCCGCCGCACCTGCAGCCCCAGCCCCTCCCGCCACCGCAGCAGCAGGGAGTCCTGCCTGTGGGGCCCCCAGGCTATTTCCTCTCCTATCAGGTGATATTAACATATCCAAATCATCGTCTCCTGTTTTTTAAATAAAATTCATGGGACAGGAGCAACCTTAACTCAACCTTTCTTCTTCCCTTTTTCTAAAGCCATTTCTGAAGATTCTGTCTCTTTTGAACTCTTTGTTTTTCTTATCCTCCCCCCAGTCCAGAGTGTGTTAATAGAAACATAAACAACTCTGCATACCGAATTTCCTGCCATCTCTGCTCTTCACGAAGAAGTGAAATTAGTTGGAACACTGTGTTCAGTTTGAGAGGACCAAATTCCGGCCAAGTCACCCCTCTCGTTTGTCCAGATAGAGGCCAGGCATCTACAGACAGCCTTCAAAGTTCTTTCTTTGTTAAAATTGTCTCAGAACCGGTCAAAGTACTCTAGTGTTTCAAAACCAAACTCAGAGGAGACCCTTTAGGAATCTTAACCTTTGAGTTCGCACAACCCATGGCAACAAAACACAGACAAAAGACACACCAGGATTCAAACTCACCAACTCAGGATTACAAAGCCAGTACTTTAACCACTTAGCTACAGAAACCCCTTGGTTCCTTACAGAAACAAAACACTGTAGAGGGGTGTCCCCCCTCCTCTATTGGCCCCCTCTGGCCAAAACGAAACACAAAATTCGAAAGTTTATTTTGTCAGCCCCAGGTCGGTGTGAATCTGCTCTGACCTGCACCTAGGCAGTCCAACCGCCTCGGCGAACCCTTTCGCTTACAGACTGGAAAACTGACTCTTGCAACTTCTGGGCCCAAGTCTAAACCTCTTTCCAGTCCTACCGTATTTCCCTACTTCCCGGGAAACACAAAAACTCTTTTGCAGCTTCTAACAAAAAGTATCTTTTCTTACCTCACCTCCTCTGGGGTTCTGGGGAGCTGGTTTCTCAGATCGGCAGGGAATTCTCCAAATAAATGCCAGCTTTTGGGATTCCTGCAGGATGAAATGTCCTCCAGTCTGAAGAAGTCCAGGTCCACAGTCTTTTCCCTGTTCGGGCCAACAGCTGATGCCTAAAGGAGCTGAGGAGAAAAAAAAAACCTCCAAAGCAATTTAATTGCGGATAAGATAAGAAAAGGATTTAATTTGGTAACAAGACGAGCGCATGCCCCCGTGTCTCAGGTGTTACAATTCATAATACTGCTTGTCCAATCCGAAGTTTTCCCACCCTGTGGCTTTTGTCCCGATCCACCCCCATCCCATCCCCTGGGAATTGGGGTTGAGGGTTTTTCAGGACTCTCTCTTCATCAGACATCATCTTCTTCAGAGCACAAAGGGTACATGGTCACCCAGAGTTTGACTGTACTCTGCCATTTAGGTCAAGGTACAAGCATTCTCCAAACAGAATAGGCCTATCTAAGAGTGAGACTAAACATATTCTAATGGAATCCAGGGGTAGAATTGATATGGGGAGCATGGAATGGGGTAATAGGGTTGGGGAATGTGTGTAGTTTCTCTGCTAAGGGTAAAGGAATAAAATACTGCTGCTTCTAAATCTATTTCTGCTATATAACTACTTATAAAACTTATAAAAATTAGAAAAATCAAAAAACTAAAAGGACCATAAGACATCAGGGTCCTGAACAACAAGCCTTTAAACAGATTAAGCAGGAGATTGCACATGCCGTGGCACTTGGACCAGTCAGGACAGAACCAAACGTGAAAAATGTACTTTATTCCGCAACCAGGGATAATGGTCCCTCCTGGAGCCTCTGGCAAAAAGTGCCTGGTGAGACCTGAGGCCGACCACTCAGTTTCTGGAGCTGAAGCTACAGAGGATCTGAAGCCAACTACACCCCCACAGAGAAGAAAATCCCAGCAGTTTATGAAGGAATACAAGCAGCCTCAGAGGTGATTGGCAAAGAAACACAGCTTTTTCTGGCACCCCGACTACCGGTGCTGAGCTGAATGTTCAAGGTAAAGGTGCCCCCTAACCATCATGCCACTGATGCTACATAGAACAAGTGGATTGCTTTGATTACAGTGTGCCCGAATCGGAAACTCGAATCGCCCTGGAATCCTAGAAATCATAACAAATTGTCCTGAGGGTGGAAACTTCAGTCTGGCCGATGAGGAGGAAAAAGAACACGTGAATCAGGATGAAGAAGCTCCACCGTACAATCAGTTACCCGAAGAGGAAACACATTATGCCCTCTTCACTGATGGTTCTTGTATTGTAGGGAAGAAGCGAAGTGGAAAGCAGCTGTCTGGAGTCCCACCTGACAAGTGGTAGATGCTACTGAAGGGGAAGGTAAATTGAGTCAATTTGCAGAACTCAAAGTCATTCAATTGGCCCTGGACATTGCCGAACGAGAGAAATGGCCAAGGTTTTACCTCTACACCGACTCGTGGATGATTAGCCAATGCTCTGTGGGGCTGACTGGATTGGTGGAAGAAGATTAATTGGAAACATGGAGGAAAACCCATCTGGGCTGCTGATTTATGGCAAGACATTGCTGCTTGGGTTGAGAAGTTCACTGTGAGAGTCCACCATGTAGACGCCCATGTACCCAAAAATCAAACTAATGAAGAACATTACAACAACAAACGAGTAGACTGAACTGCACAAGTCAAGGTGTGGCAAGTAAATCTAGACTGGCAACATAAGGGAGAGTTGTTCTTAGCTTGATGGGCGCATGATGTTTCAGGCCATCAGGGTAGAGATGCCACCTATAGATGGACGTGAGACCGAGGAGTGGATTAACCATGGACACTATCTCCCAGGTTACCCATGATTGTGAGGCGTGCTGCATCGAACAAGCAAAAAGAGGGAAGCCCCTATGGTATGATGGACATTGGGATAAGCATAGATATGGGGACACTTGGCAGGTTGACTATATCACACTGCCACAGACCCGCCAAGGTAAGTGCTATGTACTCACTATGGTGGAAACAACCACTGGATGGTTAGACTTATCCGGTGCCTCACGCGACTGCCCAAAATACCATTCTGGGTCTTGAAAAGCAAGTACTGTGGCGACACGGCACCCCAGAATGAATCGAGTCAGACAATGGGACTCATTTCAAGAACATTTTAGTTACTACTTGGGCAAGGGAACATGGCATCGAATGGGTATATCATATCCCATATCATGCACCAGCTGTTGGAAAAGTTGAACGATGTAACAAATTGCTGAAAACTGATCTGAAGACATTGGGTGGGGGGACTTTCAAAAATTGGAATCAGCACCTAGCAAAGGCTACTTGGTTAGTCAACACTAGAGGCTCCATAGATCAAGCTGACCCTGCCCAATCAGAGCCCCTTCACACCATGGTTGGAGACAAAGTCCCAGTAATTCACTTGAGAGGTATGTTAGGTAAAACAGTTTGGGTTAACCCTCCCTCAAGTAAAGGCAAACCCATTTGTGGGATTGTCTTTGCTCAAGGACCCGGATACACCTGGTGGATAACGAGAGAAGATGGGGAAATCCAGTGTGTGCCTCAAGGAGATTTAACCTTAGCAAAAAACTAACTCATATTCTAAGTTGTATGTTGCAGGAAAAGTCACTAGACGAGAAAGACCCAAACTAAACCAATGCTGGTGCTCAACAATGAAACAACTGTAGAAGACAAGACCTATATAAGCACAGGATATAGGCAAATATAGGATATGAGGGTGACGTAAAATGGTATGGAATAAGGGTTGGAGATTGTAATGGGTTCTTTACTCTCCCTGAGAAGGAAACGGAAATAGGATAGGTCATTTGATGTGTATTTTACCAATAAGGGTATTCCATACCATGTTGCATCAACTCAGATATAAAATAGACGGGAAGGAAGCAAGTGGCCCTTCTCTTCTGGGTAGCTGAGCGGAGTGGTTGGGCAGTTCCTTAGGGGGAGAAAAGCATTTGTTGTGGGGAAGTACCTTTATTTTTAGTTCTTCTCTGTGCGTATAGTGTTTATAACATCTTCCCTATTTGTGTAAATATAAACATCCTTTCTTAGCAGCTTCGATTCCATAGTTTGCTTTTTTTCCCTTCTTTTCCCCCCTTCCCCCCTCCCCTTCCCCTGGACCCAGACCCTGTAGATACCTGGTGTTCAGCCAAAATAAACAATAACAATATGTCTGTTTGGATTTTTACCTGGACCTTTTTTAGTGAATATGTAGGGTCCAGGAGTTAGATTGTCTAATTACATAAGGTCCTACAAGAGAAAGATTATGACTTTTCCCTGTATGTTCTGAGGGTGTATATGAGGAAGGAGTCAGTTTAGCAGAAGTCTGTATTGTTGAAGTAGGTACTGTTGTTGTGGTGTCTATTTTAGTGTCTATTACAAATTTCTTTGCTAGTGCCTTGCCTCCTTTTAAAGTAGCCCAAAGACATACTAAGGAAACTGGTTTGTCCAATGTAAAGTTGTGTCAGCATTGATCAGACTTACCAATCAGTTTTCCCCTGTTCTATTCTATGGAGTCTTTTACAGTGATTTGAGTCTGGGACATTTGTTTCTCACGGTCAGATATATTAATTCCTCTACATCCTACCTGTATTTCCTCCCCAACTATTCCAGTTAGGATACTAAACCCATTCCTTTTCTCCCAATTGTGTTTTAAATATATGTGGTGGGGGGAAACAGTTTTCCCCCTGAAGTTATAAAATGGTAAAACCCCAGGGGGTGGTGACCCTTGAGGTTTTATCCAATGAACGCTTCTGCAAAATATAAACATATCACAAGTAGACCAGAAGAGAAGGTAGTTACAGTTGTTGTTGGGGAAGTAGCCATGTTGTAGAGCCACGAGGAGAGAGGGAAGGAGCCCCCTGGGGGGCTCCGGTCCCTCCAGCCCCCGGCTGGGGGGCTGCAGGGACTTGGAACAGTGTAAAACTGGGCTGAGTACCTGTAGCTAGAAAACTGAAGGAGTTTTCTCCACCGTGAGCAGGCAGACAGAGCAGCAGCAGGAACAGCGTACAGAGAAACGGTGGCAGAGAGCCAGAAGGAAATAAGAACTGAAGAAGCAGCAAACAAACATGCAGCCAAGCAGGAAGACACGGAGTTGTCTGAGAGAGCCAAGAGAGAACCAGCAACAGAGAGAGAACTAGGCTCTACAGAGAGAGAGTTTGGGTAAGAACTGAAACTCCCCAAACCCCTCTGAGACCTCCTAGGAGGAGGATGATGGACTCTTATTTGAAAGAGTCTTAGAGTGCTACAGCACTGCAGAAAACTGAAAAACTCAGAGAAGGAATGCGGAGGGGGTGACCTTGGCCCCCTTCCACTGCCTTAAGACAGAGCACGGAGCTCTGCAAAGGGGAATTTGAATCCCCTGAAGATAGGGACCATCACGAAGACCCCTGTACTTCGTGATATGATGTAGTGAAGTGACCCTTGTTCCGGTGAACACAGCCTACGGAAGAGAAGACCCTCGCTTGGAGACGATGAGCTGAGAGGCTTGGATACCCCCTCGTGTGTACTGACAGAGATCCAGCTACAACTGCTGCATGGAAGAGAGAGGCATAGACTGCTACTCTGAAGAGAATGTTGCTCTGAGAGTGGAAAAGATCTTTTCCTTCTTCCCTCCTGGACTTTTATTTGGAGGGGAGGAGAGATTTGATCCATTGTAAATACTTTTATGTCATGGTAGAGATAGGTGAGATTGTATATAATGTGTTATAGTATTTATTTTGTACAGTCATTGTAATATATAATCCCTTCCCCCCAATTTGAGTCTCATGTGGTGTCTGGAAAACCCATCTCACACCGGGTTGAGATGTGGGAGGGGACTTGGACTAGAGAATTGGATTTTGGAGCTCTCAAACTGTATCGGGGCAAAGTTGGGATGTTATTTTGCTTTTGGTCTGTGTTTGTCCCTAGCCACCTGCGAAAGTTTATGTTTTCTCCTGCCAAGTCCTCTGATAGAGCAGTGAACTTGGCCTTGGAGAGAGAGTTTCTGTGTAAACTATTTTAATTGGTCTGTTGTGATTGACCCATTGCTCCCCAAGGGCAGTTGGAGGACAAAGTGATGATGATGGTGTTGAAGGCCATCCCCCAGACTCAATTGATAAGACCCCCCCCAATTCACTGCGCCTGCGTCAGGGGATTTCCAAACTGCTCACGCATGCGCAGGAGGGGAGCACTTACATAACAGAAGGGGTGGGATTGAGAGCCCCTGACGGGGCGGTGCTGGCCACACCTCCCCGGGGCAGGTGCTCTCAATAAACTTTATAAAGGCAGACTCGTGTCTGGTTTGGGGTTGTTGGCTCTTCACGATGGATCAAGATGCTTTTAGCGGGGACGCCTGCTGGACGTGGGAGCCTACCACCCCTCCGGACCACGCAGCTGCCGTAGAGAGACTTCATTACTGGTTAGGATGGGTAAGATTATCTTGTAGGTGACACATGGGTGAGTATAGGGTGTTGAGCTATCTTACTTGGGTTTTTGTGCACTTTTTCCTCCTTGGTCCTAATTCTTTTCCCTCAGGCGCCTGTTTTTATTCACCTTTTCCCTGTTTGCCACCTTTTTTCTAATAAATAGCTATTGTTTGCCAACTAGCAACGGTGTTTGGTTTATTCACGTTCCAGAATCCCTGGAACCTGTTTTCCCCCTGGTTTTTCTACCCTTTTTTCCCTGTTACACAAACCATGACATTATGGTTCATTTTTGTGCATGACTACAGTGGTCATGTTTGAATTAGAAATGTCTCTTCCAGACATATGGGAATATCCAATATAAACCTGAGACCACGACCAGTCTAAGGTAATGGCTTGAGCCAGAGTTATTATACTTATCAGAGTTCCAATGGCTAGTGTCACCCCAGAAATGGAAACAGTCTCTGTGCCCACATGTCCTGAGGGCATTAACGTACACTGTGCACTGGTATCTATTAAGGTTTGGTATCTCTGAGGATCCGATATGCCAGGCCATCGAACCCACACAACCCAGTAAATTCTATTATCTTTCTCGTCCCTCTCCTTCTCCTGGCAGAAGTCAGGACCCCTCTATTGGTTCTGGTTAGAGCATTCACCATGGGATCTTTGCTTTGGCTTGTCAGAGGCTTTCTTGTCATCCTGGAAACGGACCTCAGTCTTCCTTGGAGATCGCAGTTCTCTTTCCAGGACATCTGCATCTACCATGTAGATGACTTTATTATCAGCTTCCTTGCATCTTAGTTCTCTCACTCTGACTTCGAGTTTAGAAGTAGATTCACTATCCCACTTTCTCATGTGAACCACAGTTCACCACGTGATCTACGCTTAGGGCTTTCTCTCTTTCTGTTTGTGATGGAAGGAGATCATGAGTGGGACCAGGACCAAGATGGAGATCGTGGTCGAGACCGTTCTACTGGTCTATCTCTGTAGTCTCTGTCTCTGTAGTCTCTGTAGTCATCCTCATATTTGGAGTGTTCATAAGACCCCTCTCTAACAGGTGTTCATTGGTAACTGGGATCGAAATTGTCCCTAGAATATGAGTTGCTGAATTCTACTCCTTCTTCTATATATCATAACACAGTACACAGTGTGCCCACAAGCGTTGGTTCCGTGTTTGGAAGCATCAGTGCTGCCAAGACATGAACATATGGTGCAGGAGCACCTTGGAGTATCTTTCTCCACATAGGTAATGTGGAAGTGACACCCTCTGGTTCATCAATGATGCAATCGTGTTGAGAGTCATGATACATAAGTTCCAGCAATGCCAATTCTCTTAAATACCTGATGGGTCCTTCTACCTTAGTCCACTTTCTTGGGGGGTACGTTAAATATTCTTTGAATGGATACTTTTCTCTCACACTTGTGACAAGCCACACCCAAAGACTGCTTACGGGTTTCCTGGTAATTGGTTGAGTTTGCGATCTCTGGTGATAGATCCTAGTTGTTGTGCTTTTTGACCTACCAACATATCAGTGAGCTTTAACCCCACTGTCTCGGCATCAGAGCAGCTAGGGTAGACTTCGTTCACCAGGCTGATGACTGTAATCTCTTGGTAAGTCTAGGAGTTCTGCTGGGGTCACTGATCGCAAAATTTCACTTTCCATTTTCGTGGGTTTTGGTGGAGTACTGGCACTGGTATCAGTATCGGACCTCGCCCCTTCGGGCCCCACCGTTATCATCTGACTTGCTTTGATCTCCCATTGGTCATAGATTTATGTTTTCAGGCTTCGGTATCCATGACTTCCTTGTCACTACAGGGGCAAGAGGTATCTCAGGTGGTGTAGTTTGAGTCCCACTTTCAGTGGATGTAGTAGAGACGGCACTGGTTTCAGGTGGCATAGTTTGAGTTTCTGCCTCAGCCTTAGCTTTTCGAGCGTAGTCAACGGCAGCTCGATAAAAGCACTCGCCAGGCCCTAGTACAAAGCAAAAAACTGCATATTTGGATCCTCATATGAAAAACACCCTTCCATTAACCGACGTGCCATCTCATCAGGATCGAATACTTGTTATGGCGTGAAGTACCTACCAATTTGCTAAAATTTACCCACATTCCTTGCCATCCAGAAACTGGTCTTTTCAAGGTCCTTCCCAAAGTTCCAGTGAATCCTCTCAAGGTTCGACCTTTCCTACAACAAGGAAAGCAGTACGACACCACCCTTCCAATGTTAAATAACACTTCCACGGCCTTTATCAATAATAGCACTGTTGCTAAACAATTTAGGTAAGGATTGGGGTCAATTCTAATCCTAGGGACCTCTATTACTAGGCCTTTGATGTCAAAATTAAGGAAAGGTAGAAATTGGTACATGCCTTCTAAGTGACTTCTCACAGGGTATCCAGAAACATATATAAAAATGGCTAGGATGACCAAAAAAATGAATAAAAAGACCATGTTTATATATTTTCTCTCTTTGTTCGCAAACAATAAGTATGTTTATATAAACAAAACCCTCTTGGCAGCTCTCCCAGTAGTGTCCCAAAACAATGGTTATGTCTATACCAACTTGGCTGCCTTCCCAGACTCTGTTCCAACAACAATCATGGTAAATCAAAACAAAGTGGGCAGAAACATCAGATAAAGTGTGGTGGTTTGGAACTGGCTCCCTGCCAAGTCTCCAAACCCCACTGCAAAAACTCCCCCCCAAAAACCAAGGGAAAAGAAAAAAAAACAAAACAAGAGAATCGAAATAAGAGAGAGCTAAAACAATATATAAATATATTTACACTTATATCACATTTATATACAATTACAAAAACTATATACACATAAGAAAGAAACACCCGAAAACAGAAAAGGGAAAGGGGAAAGGGAAAAGGGACAAAACAAAAAAAAACCCCAAAACCAAGTATACGCACTCAATAAAGAACTAGTCAAAGAAAACCTTAATACTTTCCTTGAGATAGCACAATCGCGCCCAACGTCGGACCCTGGATCGGCAGAAACAACAGACCCCATAGACCCCACTGGGCCTCAGCTCCCCCTCAACGAGCGAGACCGGAGTCTGCTGTCTCCAAACCTTACTGGAAGAGAAAAGAGGAAGAGGTTTCTCTCTCCATCTATTTATATGTTTGATCACGTAAAGGAATAGGATGGAATACTTCCTTCCTGGTTGCCAGCAAGGAAGACCTAGACTCAAAACCATTATATTGTAGTGTGTAAATTTCGTCCTATAATTTGTTTCCTTAGGGGTTTATGCAGTGCATCTGCCCTCCAATGAGTTTTGTTGTGTTCTGCCTATGCAACTTTCCATAGTATTCTTTCAGGTATTACTACTTGTCCTGTTTTTAAGTGGCACATGTTACCTTTGAGTTGAGCTTGCTGATCTTTTATTAATTTTAAATCTTCCTTTGAATATGATACATTAGAGCTTACCTCTATGATTTTACCATCAGGGACTAAGGAGGCAAGTCCTACCTGGCTGTTTTCTGCTGCCTTTTTCGCCTCTTGATCTGCCAATCGATTGCCTTTTTCCTGGTCCTTATTACCTTTTTGATGTCCTCTGCAATGCATAATGGCAAGCTTTCTTGGTAATTGGACAACTTTGAGTAGCTTTAGGATTTCTTCAGGGTGCTTTATCTGTTGTCCTTGTGATGTGAGCAACCCTCTTTCTTTCCATACTGATCCATGGGCATGTACTACACCAAAAGCATACTTTGAGTTTGTCCATATATTAATGTCTTTTCCCTTTCCTAATTGCAATGCTCTGGTGAGTGCAATTATCTCTGCCTTTTGTGCAGAGGTGCCAGCAGAGAGCGTCTGTACTTTGATGATATGATCTGTGGTTGTTATTGCATATCCTGCTTTGCTAGTTCCGTTTTTCACATAGCTGCTTCTGTCGGTAAACCATCTTTCTGCCTCAGGCATCCGTGTATCTTTTAAGTCCGGTTGGCTGGAATATGTTACTTCAATTGTTTTGATGCAGCTATGATACACTGGTTGCCCCGTAGTCATTGAACTGGACAAAAACGTGGTTGGATTGGTGATGTTAGTGGTGATGATTTCAACATCGTCTTGCTCTACTGAAGCAAGGCAAGACCTAGAAAGCAAATGTGATATAGCAAAACGAGAATTAGAGAGTTAATTTAGAATGCAGACCCTAAGCAAAAGCACAGAGAACTTGGTCTTAGAAATAGCAGAGGTAATAACTTATTAAGGAATGCGGGACACATTGACATGAAGGAACATCGCATAAGTACACAGGAAAACAGAGGGAACTAAAAATGGTAACACACGCATAATATTAGACATATGGAGGAAAAACAGAAGGAGATAAGGGAAAGAGGATGAGCCAAGGCCCAGGTACCCTTGCCAGATATCAGGAACTTCTGCCAAATACACTAGGAAATTAGCCAAATTAGAAGAGTTCACAAGTTTATGGCGATGAGGAGAAGAAAAAAGGGAGGGGAGTAACCCAGGTTCTTATCAATAATTCCCTTGGGGTGGATTAGAGTGAAACGACACTGAATAATTGGTGTTTGAAAACATATATAGGTAGGGTTTATTTTAAAGGCATATAGGTAGGGTTCATTTTAACAATTTTGTTTGAACAGGTATATTAGCATTTTGACTGCTGTCATCTATATCATCTATCATAGGGATAACCCCTAGGGGGAAAATGCATAAGGAAGAGAAAGGCAAGACAGGATAAGGGTAAGGGAGAGTAAGGGAAAGAAAAACTGAGAGTGGAAAGATGTATATAGTTGCTGCCCACGGGGTCCAGCGATGAAACTTGGTAGTTGCAGCTTCCGTGTCTGTCAGTTGAAGTGGTGACCTTGATCTGTTGAGGGTGAAGGAGGGAAACCCCCACACTCAAAGAAGTTATGAGTTACTATATCCATGGTTAGTGTCACAGACCATGCCATGAGCCTCCAACAACTCCTGTGCTGAGTTTCTGCGAGGGGCCTGGCCAAACGAAAGGGAAGGGGGGGATGGACTTTGATGGACCATCGGAGGTATAATGCAAAAGTCCTGCAGAAGCCTGCAAAAGTCCCTTGGCAGTCCTAGAATGCATAAATCATTAACCGTTTCAGTCTCTGACACCACCCTGTGATTTATGCATTCAATAATTTCTCTTCTTTTGTCGTTCACTGTGAATTTTCTTTGTGGGCGGTGCCTTTTGTATAGTGGACAGAAAGAGAGAAGAGTAAAGAAAAGGAAGAGATAGCACAAATCTTTTCCCAATGCAATGCAAGTTCAAAACAAAAAACCAACAACCCTACAGTAAAATAGTAAGCATATGAGACATAACAGGATCTCAATAGCTAAAGTCAAATTTCCTAATATTAACAAAGGTATAAACATCAGGATTTAATACTGACGCAAATCCAATTTTCACTAACCACTGTCTCCACCCCGTGAGTAATCAGGGTATTCTTTAATGTGTAGTGGGTGTGAGGGATTCTATAATAATGTGTCTGTTAGAGGGGGCAATGTCTTGAAATTGGACTTGAAATTACACATCAGTTCTTATGCAAATACATTGAGTTACTTGGGAGTTGGTAAAAAGCTTTCTGATATTCTCTTCAGGTCACACTTTCTTTTGTTTTGTCTAGATTTAGTTTCACTGATCAATATTTTGAAAAATTTAACCAAATATAAAATTTGATGCCTTCCGAGGTAGAGGGTTAATACATATAATACATATTTGTATGATTCCAAATATGCATAAATTCTTGTACCAAATCCCAGGCCAAATTTGATTGAGTTTCTTGATTCTCAATTGATTGAGACAGAACCACACACATCCAAAAGCCTCTCCCAAGCCAACCCACCCCCCAACAAAAAGACAAAACAAACTTGGCAAAAATTAAACTAGCAATGCATAAAATGACTTGTCTTACACAATCTTACCAGTGAGCTGCTCATGATAAAAACACAAATAAGTCAACAATTATTAATAAGTTGATAATATAAGCAATTTTGGGAGTAGAGGAGACACAAACACAATGTTTGTGGTAAACTTTTACATATTACAAAACCATTAGGATCACAACATTTTTAAGATGAAGCACATGTAAACAACCAGTGCGGCAAAAAACCCAGTATAATTCTCCAGTCCTGTTGCCCCTTCATGTTCTCATAGGATACTTGTAAACTAATAATAGCAGCAGTAGAAGGCTTTATCGGTCTCACGCAGTTTGATCTCATCTGCTGGCAGGTTCCTGCAAAAAGAGTAAATCTGGTCCACTAAGGATCGATTATTAAAAAGAAGGAACTATCTATTTATCCAACTCCTTTTCTTATCTGGCATAATGCCACTAGAGCAGTAATAATAGAGAAGTCTGGAACATGTTTTCTCCAAAAAACAAATAAACCCAGAGTATGCTGGAGCTCCTTTTTACTCCTCAGCATCTTTACTTGCTCTAGGGTGGCCAAGGTGTCAGAGGTGTCACTGTTACTTTTTCTGTGGGAATTTGAAGTCTCAGACTGTCCAAGTGGGTGATAGTATTTGTCTGAGTCTGGTCCACTGGAGTGACATCAGCAATCTGGGCAATCAATTCAGTTTTTTTATGTACAGCAGCTATTTGTGAGCCAGTGTCAGCATCGAGGTAACTCACTGGCAGCTACCACAGCCCATTAGGTTTATGGACAGGCCATACAGGAGAATTGTATGGTGAGTGTATGGGGACAACTACCCCTTGCTCCTGCAGTTTTGTAATTTCTGGAGTAATTTTTTCATGTGTTCCTAAAGGGAGTGAGTGGAGGTTTACATTTGTTATTTTAGAAGGAGGCAGACTTGGAGCAGTTTGCAACAGATGGACAGAGGGAGATGGGAGACCAAACACCCATTCTCTCCCTCTGGCGTCTGTCCAGATCCAACTCAGGATGTTAGTTGGCAATGACCCCACAATCATGATAGTTTCTCTGGCTGTCTCATCTCCAGGTAACCAGCGTGGTGTACTGGGGTTGGGATTTACCAAAAGCATCAGTTACGGTAGCATATCTTTTTTTTGTCTGACTTAATGCCACAACGAGTAGCAGCTTTAGTTTGGAGTGCTGAGACCTGTGCACCCGTGTCTACCACGAATGTAACCAAAGATTTAAAAGGACCGAGAGGAAAAGTGATTACCATATCTCCCTGGCTGTTTTCTGTAAGCTTTCTCTCATAAACCCACTGGTCATTATTTGGTTTATTTACTTGAAAACAGTTAAGTCCAGTTTCTTGACTCAGAACTGGTCAAACTGGTTAGTCCGGTTTCTGGAGAGGCTGAGGGGATCACAGTGTTGGACTCCTTAGGGGGGCTGCCCCTAGGGGGTGACTCGTACTCTTTGATCTTATCCCAGTGCTTTATCAAGTATTCCAAATTAGCGGTGGGTAATTTGTCCATCACTTCTTGAGGAGTTCCTTTTGCAACACCCTCCACCCACAAACTGAATCTCTTTCACCCACTAGAT
Source organism: Chiroxiphia lanceolata (assembly GCF_009829145.1). Lineage (NCBI taxonomy): Eukaryota > Metazoa > Chordata > Aves > Passeriformes > Pipridae > Chiroxiphia > Chiroxiphia lanceolata. Next base: position 13,664,557 of record NC_045670.1, on the reverse strand, counting down.
GACACATTTTTTTGACAAATACCTGGTGAGGCAGGTTTTTGGACCTCCCCTGCCCTCCTGCTGTGTGTTCTCTGACCACTTGTACCAGAGAGCCCCAACTGCTGACTAGTAGCTATTAATTCTTGGACTATTTCCAACTAGGTAATCCCTGGTGGAGCACCCTTTCTTCTAGGTCTGGGGGTTGCCTTTATGCTCCTGTAATTGTTTAGCATAAACTTTTAGTGCATTAGGCAGGCCTCAGATTAAGACCGGAAATCTCTGTGGATCCACCTCAAGTTCCATTGGGGAATTTCGTTGTGGGTCTAATAATTTTGTGTGCAGTAATTGGAGACATGCGGTTTTTTGTACACTTTTTACAATGTGGCCAATTGTGGGTGTTTTAATCATGTGAGGATCTCCCCTTTCTATAGGGTCTAACTCGCCTGCCCAGTAGGCAGGTCTTTGGGTCAGGGACCATGGTGCTCGGTTATCATTTGTGGTCAGGAAGACCCCTGGGCCCCAAGATCCTCTGGCTTCATCTTCACTCAACAAAATTCTATCTCCCCCGGTAAGGGACACCCTCCACACATATTCAGTTTCCGATTCATTGCCCTTACTGCTGTATTTCTCCTGAAGTTTGACCAGGGCTTCCCCTGTGTATGGGTTAGTCCGTGTGGTAGTTTGTCAAGTTACCCTTTGGCCAGTGGTTTCAGTTTTAATGAGGGGACGCATATGTATTACCTCATCCTCCGGATAACTTTGCTTAAGCTCTTCCAATTCCCTGGAGGGGTACAGGGATTTGTTAACATCCACCGGTCTAGGGTATTTTAAATTGATGTCTTGTAGTTCACAATTTTTCATTTCTAGTGCCTTTTTAAGCCTTTTATTTTGTTCCTCCTCAATTTGGAGGGCTGACTGAAGCAACAAATTAATTTCCCTCTCCCCCCAAACTGCTTCATGTTCAGCAGTGAACTGCAAGCATTCTTTTTCTAATTGCTCCTGTAATGCCTTTATTGACTCATGAAGAGATCTTATCACTTCACCTGTAGATTTCTGAATAACCTCTTTTTCTAGCTGGTCCTGCAAAGCTTTCATTGACTCTTGGAAAGATCTTATCACTTCACTTACAGATTTCTGAATAGCCAATCTTTCCTTTCCCTCTGTTCTAAGGACAACGCCTAAACCAGCACCTACAAAAAGCAGTCCTAAACCAAGGACAGACATCATGAGGGAATAATCCCCATATAATTCAACCTGGGGTATCATTCCTTTTGACTCAGTCATTAACCCAGCTCAGGTTAATGTCTTTCTCCCCCTTAACCCTATAAGGGTCGGCTTGACTCTCTCCTGGAAAACCTTTCAACAGGTCCAGGATACACCAGGAAACCTTTCAACAGGTCTGATGTGCCCGGGTCACACCGAGAGGAGAAAAATTCTCACTATAATTTTACAACGAGGGGACAGTCACCATTTGACTTGCCCTCGGTATCAGTTTTGGACTACGCCGATTACTCCACCATCTAAAGGATCCTTCCAACTATGCCAAAAATGTTACGACCCACCCCAGAAAAAAAGGGGGGGGTAACCCAGGTTCTTATCAATAATTCCCTTGGGGTGGATTAGAGTGAAACGACACTGAATAATTGGTGTTTGAAAACATATATAGGTAGGGTTTATTTTAAAGGCATATAGGTAGGGTTCATTTTAACAATTTTGTTTGAACAGGTATATTAGCATTTTGGCTATTGTCATCTATATCATCTATCATAGGGATAACCCCTAGGGGGAAAATGCATAAGGGAGAGAAAGAAAAGACAGGATAAGGGTAAGGGAGAGTAAGGGAAAGAAAAACTGAGAGTGGAAAGATGTATATAGTTGCTGCCCACGGGGTCCAGCGATGAAACTTGGTAGTTGCAGCTTCCGTGTCTGTCAGTTGAAGTGGTGGCCTTGATCTGTTGAGGGTGAAGGAGGGAAACCCCCACACTCAAAGAAGTTATGAGTTACTATATCCATGGTTAGTGTCACAGGCCATGCCATGAGCCTCCAACAACTCCTGTGCTGAGTTTCTGTGAGGGGCCTGGCCAAAGGGTTTTCCCTGTTTTTCAAGATTGGTGGGGGGGAAGGGGGGGGACTTTGATGGGTCATCAGAGGTATAATGCAAAAGTCCTGCAGAAGCCTGTAAAAGTCCCTTGGCAGTCCTGGAATGCATAAATCATTAACGATTTCAGTCTCTGACAGGCATTTGGCACGATTGTGCTATCTCAAGGAAAGTATTAAGATTTTCTTTGGCTAGTTCTTTATTGAGTGTATATACCTGTTTTTAGGTTTTTTTGTTTTGTCCCTTTTCCCTTTCCTTTCGAGTTTTGGGTTTTCTTTCTTATGTGTATATAGTCTTTGTATATAAATGTAATATAAATGTAAATTTATTTATTTATTGCTTTAGTTCTCTTATTTCGGGTCTTTGGGGCTTTTTTTCCCTCTTTTCCCTTGGTTTTTTTGAAGGGGGAAGCTTTTCCTGTGGTGTTGGAGACTTGGCAGGGAGCCAGCTCCAAAGCACCACACTTGGTCTTGCCACTGAGTTTATATTCTCACTATCAACCTTCACAGTGATGGCCCCTCCCATGCAGTAAGATCCCGGTTTTTCTCGTTGACAGTGACTGTGTCAGCAGCTGTCATCTCTGGGCAACTGTAAAAGAATTTTACTTTTGAGTTATTTTAAGTCTTGGGAGTTCCCCTTGACATTCCCACTCAGGAACAGAGGAAGGAGGTGCCACAAGGTCTTTTGACTCTGGTACTGTGGGACCATCCTTTCTCTATAGTCCGTACTGCAGTTTCTGTAGTTAGCACCACTTGATAAGGTCCCTCCCATTCTGGTTTGAGGGGTTCTTCCCTCCAGGTCTTTATCAAAACCCAGTTCCCCAAAGAAATATTGTGTACTTTCATTTCTAACTTCACAGTTTGTGGCAACAGTCCCTGCTGCCTGAGATTTTCCAATCTTTCAGCTACTATTTTGATATATTCTCTGATGTATTTGTCACCCAGCTCCAGGATCAGGGTTCAAACACCTTTATAACATGAGGGATAAGGCAGCCCAAATAACATTTCATAGGGAGATACATTCAGATCCGTTCTGGGGGCTGTCTGAATCCTAAAGAGAACCAACAGTAAACATTTGTCCAAGGTAATCCCATTTCTAGTGCCAACTTGGTGATGGTTCGTTTTAATGTTTGATTCATGCATTCCACCCCTCCTGAGCTCTGGGGGGGGTCAAGGGGTATGGTGTTGCCAATTAACTTGCAAGGTCTCAAATACTAATTTCACAAACTTAGAGGTGAAGTGTGGTCCCCGGTCAGAGTCTATGGTTTCAGGTAGTCCAAATCTGGGAATGATTTGTTCTAATAGTACTCTGACTACGCTTTGAGCAGTTGCCCTCAAAACTGGGAATGCTTCCACCCAATAAGTCAAGTGACCCACAATTACTAACAAATATTTCCACCTCTGTACTGGGGGTAACTCAGTAAAATCTATCTGAACTCTTTGAAAGGACCTGCTTGCAAGTTCTCATCCTCCAAGGGGGCGAGTTCTTTGCTCTCTCTTATTTACTTTCTGACAAATTAGGCATTCCCTTGTAACTTGCTTGGCAATGGCACATACCCCTAGGTGCCCATAAGTTCTTAGAAATGTGTCCACCAGGGCTTGAGTTCCCCAATGAGTGCTGTTATGTAGTTCTTTTAACACTTCCCGTGTAATTGCTTCTGATAATATTTGCCTCCCATCCAAGAGGAACCACTCCTCCTGTCATGGGTTGACCCTGGCCAGATTCTAGGCACCCACGAAAATTGCTAAGAGCTGGGAGAGGTCACACAGGCAAGACAGACTCAACATGGGAATAATACTAAAATTTATTACTAACAGGATAAGAACTAAAGAGTGAGAAATAAAAAAGTCTTAAACACACTTTCCAACCACCCCTCCTTCCTCCCATGTTCTCCCTCCTCCCCCTTCATCAATGCAGGAAGAGAAGTCCACCCATGGGGCAACAGGTCTTCCAAATCTGCTGTCCTGTGGGTCACCCTTCCATGGACTGCAGGGGGACAGCCTGCTCCACTATGGTCTTCACCATGGGCTACAGGGGAGGGGCCAAAGTTCTGAGTCCTTCCCCTGTTCCGTGGGGTCCCTCCCATGGGAAAAAGTCCTTGATGGACCTTTTCAACATGGGGCCACCCCTCCCACCTGAGTTGCCATATCTGCAGTCCCGAAGGTCATCCCTCCATGGGGTGCAGGGGGTCTCTATACCCCGATGGTTTTTCATAGGATGCAGTCCTTGACGGACGAGTTGCATCGATGTGGGTGCCCCACAGGGCCATGAGTCGAGTCCTACCTGGGAATAACCTGCTCCGGCGTGGGCTCCTCTGTCCATGAACCGCAAATCTCCTTCAGGACCCCACTCCACACTGGGTCTCCCACAGGTGACTGTCTCTTTCATGCATCCACCTACTCCAACATTCTCGGTCTGGTCGCCCTCTGGTCCAGCTTGCAGGGTGCCCCTGCGACCCTCAGCTCCTCGGGCAGGATGGAGTTCAGCACGGTCTGCTTGTGGGGCAGGCCCAGGGCCTGGGGGGCTGCTCTCAGCAGGGTCACAGCCCTGGTCCCGGCCCCGGCCTTGGCCGTAGCAGCCGCGTCTCTCCTGGGCTACTCATGGGGCGGGCCTGGGGCCCTGACCCCACCCCCAGCTGCCCCTTCGCAGGGGTCACCGTTGCCTGCTCCAGGTTAGGTGCCGAGAAGCCCGGGTTGGGCGGCCTTGCCACCTCCGCCGTCGCGATGGGAGCTGCGGCGGGGTGGCCCAGGAGCTTCGGTCAGCTCTTCCTTGTCTGGAATTACTTCTGTGCAACAAGTTTTTTCTTAAATATGTTATCACAGAGGCATTACTAAAACTTCTAATTGGTTCTCCTCCTTGGTCCGCACCAGGAAGTCTGCCTTGGAGCCATCCATCATCAGCTCCGGGGGAGGGGGGGGGGAACCACTGTTATAGGTTAGGAATTCAGGAGAATTTGTCTTTCCCCTGCCCCCCCCACTGTAGGAAAGACAGAGTTGGAGTGGAAAAGGGGGAAGGGAGCCGATTAGCGTTACAAAAGGTCTAGCCAAATTCCTGGCTAATGGACCATCAGAGAAACTGGGGGGAGTTGACCGCCCAGACAGAGAACTGAGTAGCTCTTGGAGTGAGACGGGGGTCTGCGTGCAGGCATTTGGGGAGAGGGACTGGGGGTCTGGTTTTTTTGGTTGCTCATCCTGGTCAGCTCGACTTCTCATCCTGCTGACTTCGACCTGCCTGGCTGTCCCGCTTCCCGGATCTGCTGTGTTGCATGCCCGCGGGAGAGAAGGCAGGAGTTTTGAGATGCCGTCACCTGGGACAGTGGTGAGTCCCGTGGGAGTGGACTGCTTCCCTTCCCTTTTTCCTCCCACTGAGGGAAGGGTCCCCCCTTTCCTCCTTGGCTCCTCCCGCGGTCCGGAACTGCTCCCTCTGTACCCCCTCCCCGCGTGGTGACCGCCAGAGCCCAACAGCGCCCCCACTGACCACGACAGGGTACTGCAGGTCCTACACCTTCAGTGATCCCACAGCGCCCCCTGCAAGACACGACAGGGTACTGCAGGTCCTACATCTTCACCAATCCAACAGCGCTCCCTGTAGGCCACGATTAGGACTGCGCTAAAGGACAGAGAAGTATTCTTGCAGACCCATTTTTTTCCTAGTATTATTGTCTAGTTTTTTGTGTTCTGTTATTGTTTTTGCCAACATACATATATCTTTTAATAAAGGGTTGTTATTTCTTCTGTTTTTTTCCACACTTACTTGATTAAAGCCCCCTTAATTTTGAATTTACAGTTGTTGAGAGGAGTTTGGTCTATCTTATAACTCATCCTCTTTACCAAACCTTCCAGTCTCCTCAGACTGAGAAAACCACATACACCCATGACACCTCCCTTGCATTCTTCTCAGCTCCTATTTCCAATAATTTTTGCTCTTCTTTGTGAGTAAATATTGGTTGTGGAATCTCCTTTGGTATCGGTACTAGAATCATTATCTTTGCCTCAGGTACCTTGTGACTCAGAGTTGCCTCTTGGGCAGCTTTGTCTACTCGATTATTGCCCTGGCAAATTATATCATTTCCCTTTCTATGGCTTTTAACACGAGCAATGGCAATTTCCTGAGGCTGCTGGACTTCTTCCAGCAAGGTCTCAAGAAGCTCTCAATGGCTTAAATCTTTTCCTTGAGAGGTCATCATTCCCCTCTCATGACAAATTTTCACAAAAATGTGTGTGACTCCCCAGGCATATTTAGAATCAGTGTATATGGTTCCCATCCTGCTGCCAATTATGCATAATACACTAATTACTGCATATACTTTGCATGTTTGAGCGGACCATTTATTTGGGAGACTCCCTGATTTTATTACAGTGAGATCTTCTCCATCAATCACTGCATACTCATTTTTCCGCTTTCCTTCTACTACTTTTGATGACCATGCGTAAACAGGTGCATCCCTCCTTCTACAGGGATATCCATCAAGTCTTCTGGGATCTTTGTCTGGTAATCAATAATGTGTAAACAATTGTGTTCAACTTCCTCATTTTCTATGACATTCTGCCCATACAAAAACTGTGATGGATCTACATATGAATTGGTTGTTTTGAAGTTTGCTCTTTGACACTCTTAATCCCTGTTTTCCTAAAAAGTTTAACAGCATCACTGTTCCCTTTTCCACTTCCATTCGGGTTTTCCCAGCTACCAACAAATTGTCTACATATTGTAGAACAATAATTCCTTCGCTTATTTAAAATTCATTCATTATTCTTTCAAGAGCCTGTCCAAACAAATTAGGTGCTTCTGAGAACCCCTGCAGGAGGACTGTCCATCTGAGTTGTTGTTTCCTGCCTGTCTCTATGTCTTCCCATTCAAATGCAAAAATATCTCAGGAATTTTTATCTGGGGGACAAGTCCAAAATGCATCTTTCAGGTCAACCACTGAAAACCATTTGCACTCTGGAGGTATTTTACTCATTTTGGTGTATGGGTTTGGTACTACAGGATGTCAAATACGAACTACTTTATTGATTTCCCATAGGTCTTGGACCCATCGATATGTCCCATCGCCTTTTCTTACTGGCAAGATGGGGGTATTGTATGGTGACATACAAGGTTCTAATAATCCATCACGTATTCATTTCCCTATCACTGGTATAAGACCTCTTTTCCCTTCCAGGGGAATGGAGTATTGGCAAACGCCAATAGGAATTTCTGTATACAATTCCACTGTAAAGGGTTCTATTTCCAGTCTTCCCCTGTTCCTGTCTTTGGTCCACACTTCAGGATTTATGCCCAAATCTTCACTTAACATGAAAAGTTTAACTTCCACCCCCTCCCCTTGAGGTATCATCCCTACTCCCAGAATTCCATTAGATCTCTACCTAACAGATTCACCCCTGCCTGGGATGTAATCAGTAGATCTGCCTCAATCATCTTCCCATTTCCTTTTATTAATACTGATGGGACCACTGGTACCTCAAAGTGTTCTCCTTTTGCTCCCTGTACTGTGACTGTTTGGTTTGATGCTTTTATTCCCGATGGATTGGGTTATACAAGTCCATTGAGCCCCTGAGTCTACTAGAAAGATGGTATCATCCTCCTGGGGTCCCAGTTTTAAATTTATCAAGGGGTCTTTTCCTGTTTCTGACCCCAGAGGGTAGAGCCCCTGACACCCCTATTCCAAGATCTCCTGTAACTGGAAGACTTGGACGTCTTTTTGGCACCTAGGGCAATCCCTTTTAAAATGCCCTTCTTGTCCACAGTAAAAACAAGCTCTTCCCTTATTTTGTACATTCGAGGGGCTGTTTGCATTCCCAATTTTGTTAGTGCCCAGGGAGGTCCTCTAGGGGATTGAGTCCTCTGTCCTTTATAATTACTGGGACCATGTCCATATCTCCCTTGTGGTACCCCTGCCCTTATCTGCCCTGGGACCCATTCCCCCCCCCTTGTTTATTCACTTCCTCAACTGTAGCTATCATTAACTGAATCTTCTGCTTTTCCCGCTCTTCGTCTCTCCAAACATATACTTTTTGAGCTTCCTTCAATAACTCATTCATATCTTTCTCATTCTAGTCCTCCAAACTTTGTAATTTCCATCTAATATCTGACCATGAATGTGTCACAAAAAAGGCTTTCAGCAATTGCTGCCCTGCTGGACTGTCCAACTGGACCCTCGAATACTGTTGTATGTTTTTCTTTAATCTTTCTAACCATTCAGAAGGCAACTCATCTTTGATTTGCTTTTCATCAAAAGTCTTAGCCCTATTGTATCCTCGAGGGGCTGCCTCCTTAATTCCTTTAATAATGAAATTACGATAATCAATCATATTTTGTCTTCCCCGTCAGAATTCTGGTTCCAATCTGGGCATGCTATTGGCATTTTTTCTTCTCCATCCTGTCCATTTGTCCCCTGAGGGTACTCCCAGTCCCAAATATGGATTCCCGCGGTTCTAATCATGTTCCTTTCCTCTACTGAAAACAACATTCCCATTATAAATTGCATCTCATCCTATGTGTACATATTTGGGCCTAAAAATTGATCAAATTTTTCAGCTAAACCCAATGGGTCCTCTAACAATTTTTTCATTTCTTTTCAAAATTCTTATACTTCAGAGCTGGTTAGTGGGGCATTTACATGTCCCACACTCCCTTGTATTCCCTGCATTGGAACCTCTCTAAGGGGATAGAACCTTTCAGGTGCTTCTAACTCCCGTTCTCTCCTGGTCCTTTCTTGTGTCCGGGGAGGGCTTGGAGGAGGGGTTGTGTCTGGGCTTCGTGCTCCATTGCCTTCATCCTCCTCAGGATTATAGGGAGGAGGATTTTCTGGGAGATTCTCTAAGGGGGTCCATTTTGGACCCTTCTTTTTCTTTTATTAACTCCATTTGTTATAGAGACTGGAAATAGTCCTATAGACCCCACCCAGCATCCAGCATATTCACTTTCCTTTGGATTAACCGGCTCTTTCCCATTTACGTAGACAAATCCAACCCTCAAATGAGTCAAATTGGGGCCAATAGAAATGGTCTTGCCTTATTGACCCGTTCATCCATTCGTACGTGCAATACTGGATCATGGTGGTCTTATCCTTTCCGTGTCCCCCTCGTCTCACCCCAGGAATCTAACATCTTCCCCAAGGGACTATCGTGAGGAATACTGGGGGGGTCTTTCCTGACATCTTCTCTCCTTTCTTTCCCGTAGCCTCTTTACTTACTTTACCCCCCCATCACAAGAATGTTTAACTACTCTACCCTCACACAGACACAATGGTATGTTCTCTTTTTTTTTTTTCTGAATTCACTTCACACGGGGACCCTCCAAACCCCAGTCTCTGCCACTGCCAATCTCAAGGGGGGGGACCTCCACACAGAGCCCCACGGCGTTCCCCTTGCTGCATCACTGAGCCTCTAAGCACCCCTACTTTCCCTCGGCAGCAATGCAACAGCTTCCCAAAGGGTCACATGTCTTCCCCCCCACCTTTGTTCTGCCAGGGGCTCTTGGCCACCTCCCCCTTCCCTGCCTAGTCGTCGGGTAGTTCAATGGTTCACCAGACAGATCACGTGTCTTCTTCCCCGCCTTTGTACTGCTCAGGGTTCTTGGCCACCACACACACACCCCATCACACATCCCATCTCCCCACCCCCCCACCCCCCCCCTCCAGCAGCAGAGTGGTGCTGCGACTTCCCCAGATGGGCCACGTGGTCTTTGCCTTTGTTTTCCCCGGGAAGCCTCTAACTCCCCCTTCGGCCACAGGAGTGGCAGGGATTCCCTTATTCAGTTGGGGTTGCCCACAACCCTTCTCTCACCGGGGAGACACAAGGAGAATTCTTTTGCTTCAGCCCACTTCTTTACCCCAGGGAGCATCTCATTCAAACGACACAACAATCGCTTCGTTCTTTCTCGGGACAGTTCCGTCACAGGAGAATGGAAACGTGGTACTTCAAAACTCTGCTCTCCCTCCCTACCCCAGGTACATCTCAAACACACGCTCACTCCTTTCCCCAACCGCCCAGTAAAATCTTTAAAATAAATCCTTCCATTCCTTACTGGGTTTTGGGCACAAAGTTTAACGTTTTTCCATAGATTCCGTCTGGTTTTCCTTCTGCTTTCCTTTGTTTCACAGTCCTCCATTCCGGGAGTCTCTTGCAGCAGACATTCCAGGGGGGGTCGGAGTCCCTGGACTGCTGAAATAAGCAGAGCGCGCTTCCTAGGGGCAGGGGCCCCCCACTGGAGTGGGGGGGCGCTTGTTCCCTGTACGGGCCACCAGAATTGTGAGAAATTTTTCATTATTTAATTCAGAAAGATTCAATTACCTGTGAAACAAGGGAACTGTAACAACAAGGAAATTTTTATTTGCAGCACACACTGGATCCACCTTCACCAATCTCCCCAAGAGGAAAGACCCTTTGTGTTTAAATTTCATGCATTTTATAGTTTTACAAAATCCCACTCTTTCAGGTCAGTTTAATATATTCATTTTTGCCTAAAAAGGTTTATTTCTCTGAAAAGGGGGATGTTCCCCTCCTCCTGATTGGTTGCAAGGCATCCCCTGTCAAAATGATGGATCCTCCTTTGTTCTCAGCCCATGGAGAGAGGTCTCTGTGCTCAAAAATGGCCAAATGGTCAAAAAGGTTTTCATTTTTAGGAGCTTTATATTTGCCTAAAAATTCCCTATCCTAGCCACAAGGAGCCCTGACACCAGGCCCAAGCGGGACTGGGTACCTTACAACTTCGTGATATGTAGCAGACGCAGTCCTTGCATAACAAGGAAGAAATACAGTTCCTCGTGGGTGGTGGGACAAAGAGGCTTTATTTCAAACTCGGCGCGGTTTTATTCCTTAACACCATGTGACTTCTTTAACCAACCAGGTTACTTATGTCGGGGCATGTTCTCTTGGGCTTTTCTGCCTGGTACATCCCTTGTGCCTTTAGACACGCCTCCCACAACACCCCTCTCCTAAATATCTAAAAGAAGTCACAAAAACAGTGTAAACAACAGTGAAAACAACAATCCAAACAATCAGAACATTGTAAACTGCCGAAACTCGCAATGATCTAGCACATCGCTTGCTCGGTTTCTTATACTTCTATTGTAAACCTTTTTAAAACCTTCTTGTATTCCTATAGGGTAGTGCAACTTGGAGGGAAAACTTTATTAACTTAGGGCCTTAGCTCAACCGTGTATAAACTTATAACTTTAATAATCTGAGAGTTTTTATAACTGTGAGATTCAACTTTATTTAAAAAACAGTATAAGCTTAGTAAAACTAAATTCTCTTAAATTGACCTTGTGGTGGAGGTAATGTTATTTTGTGAGGTGTTTTGTGTTTTAATATTTGACCAGTCAAACAACTCTTTTCATTCATCGGTGGTCACCGTCACTGACACACACACACACATACACGCATATTTTACAGACTGCGTTTTACCACGTTGGTCATTTCCTAATGTAAACCTGAAACATAAACATAACTCTTTTCAAACTTCTGCATTACTCTGGTTCCTGCTGCTGTGGGCATGTACTTGAATAGGGTTTTACACACCTGGAAGAAATCTGCTTAAGTTCTTTTCTTGTAACTACACAGGTATAGTTTTCTCCCCATGTCATAAAATCTAGGGATCTTGTCCATTGTCCTGAAATCAAATCTTTTACCATGACTAGTGGCTTGGGAGAGACAAACACCTGAGGTTTGTGCTGCTTTTCAGACCTGTTTCTTTCAGCACTCTCACAATTCAAAAAATTGATAACATACATAGCTTTTTACAGATGTTCTTGCTGGCTACACAGATTCTCTCCCCATTTGTTTTAATCTAGTATGTGTTTCAATGTGTGATGTGCTTTTGCTTGTCTTATGGGTTAGTGTGGAATGCTTGTGACGTGAGAATTTTCCTATTTGATAGGAAGTAGCTGTTTTATTATTAATGTTAATCCTTTTTAGAGCATCAAGGTTGCTAAGCAACTAAATAATTGTGTTTTACACTCTTGCGTTTTGTCTAGTGGATGCAGTGGCAGTTATGTTTTGTGGATGTGTATCTATTTGCATGTACATTTTTCAATATGTCCAATTCAGAGATGTATATATTTGTTCGCCAGATCTCACTTGCCATTAACTCTTTAGGGTTAATGCTTTCCTGAGATGGCATGGGTGTGGTGTTAAACATTGTTGCTTTAGCAGCTTCTCAGTTTCTGTCAGTTATTGGCTGTGGCCTGTCAGCATGTGATTTTGTGTGTATTTGTATAGAAATCATACCTTCTGTAAATCACAGGAACCAAACAGAACGCATTTCAAACAACAGGTGAGGGTTAACAATATCTCAAGGAAATTAACTTTCAAGATGGGGTATTAACCTTATAGCAAAATAGACATAGTCACAACATTAGAGGATTGTTCAGAAATTTTCCCAAGGCAATATAAATGGCAGTCAGTTCCAGAACTTGTACAGAAGCTTGGTTCATGGCCTGTAGTTTTTCCTACTGTTCTGTGGCAGGATTTATTCAAGTCACTGCAGTATTCTGTGTTTTTCTAGATGCATGTGTGAAGGCTCTTAAAGGTAAATTATTGATGTCTGCCCACAATATGTGCTTAGGGAGATGGATTGAAATATTACCACCAAAACTTGTCAGGGTAGCTTAGAATCCTGCATCCTCAGCTGTCATCCTATCTAAATTGTCCTTCAAAGCTGGAACATTGGTAAAGGCAGGATCTCTTCCGTCCAATTCTCGCAGTCGTGCTCTGCCTTAAATGACAAGCTTTTCAAACATCTCATTAACAGGTTACACAGTTTTTAGGTGGTGTGTGGCAGAAAGAGCCACTTAGAATTTGCAGTGGGTCTTGCCAGTCTGATCCCACTGAAACAAAACTGCAATGGTTCATACCTGCTGGAAACAAGAACTAGGTAGATTTGCCTTTCAGGATTTCTCCTGTTTTGTCTGCTTTTTATCACCCTGGTATAATTTTCTAACACTTGGTTCACCTCTGTAGCTAGAGATTTGTCAGACTTTAGGTTGGAGCTCCCCTTTAGCAACACAAAGAGAGGGTGTAGGTCCCCTATGGTTATGGTTAAAACAGGTTTTAAGCAATTGGCAGCTCCCTGAGGCTTCTGCAACTCGTGTAAATATAAAGTGTTTTTTACCTCGAGTTGTATCAGCTGTGGAGAACTTTTTTGCTGCTTGGATTCCTGTCCAGGGCAAGTCCAGAGTTGTGGTTGCTGGATCCTTCCTGAAACAATCTGAAGATCTGGATCTTGGACAATTTTGTTTAGAGCAGTAAGAATGAATGGCAGTTCATTTCTTGTGGCTGTGGTTATTAATGTGTCATCTACATAATGATGTATTATGGCTGTTTGATACCTTATCGGGTTATTTTGCATCTCCTGAGGAAGGACAGCCCAGCAGTGACTTTGCATAGGTTGTGCATGTTCAAAACCATGATGGGAAAGAAAAACCTCTGGGCATCCTCAGGGTGAAGGAGGGTGGTAAAGGAATAGTTCTTTGAACCAGTTACCACTAGTGACCAATTTGCTGGAAGCCTTATAGGTAGGGGCAGTTCAAGCTGCAAGGTTTCCGCATGTTTTTTGACTGCTTGTTCTGCTCTTAACATTTGCAGTGTTTTCCACCTGTCACCTTTCTTGGGGGTGCAGAGTACATGGGTATTTTGGGGGCTGGTTATTGGCATATTGTGGCTTGCCTTAAGTTGTTTCCTTTCTTGCACATGAAAAGTGGTGCTAAAAAGGATTACAGCTAGCAATGCCATTACAAGCAGTATGATGCTTGCAGCATATCCTTTGCCTTGCTTATGGCACCCTTGGTACAACTCAGTTCATTCTCTGCTGCTAGGGTGCTTATGAAATGTTGCTATTAGGGGTCTCCAAGGGCAATCTTTCTGAGAGTGATCCGTGTCTCCACATCTAACACAACTAGCTGTGTGTCTGGCTTCTTTTTGTACTCTTATTTGGGCATCTAAGGTTGTAGCTAAAGAGGCAGGTTGGTGCTTCTCAGAGCTAACTCTTTGGTAGGGTTGAACCAGTTCAATAATGTTGCAGTTTTCCCCTGTAGGAGGGTTCTACAAAGCTCTTTCACAGCTTGTGTTTTCCTTTTCAAAAACCAAGTGCTTATACAGCATCTCTCTGGCTTCATTGTATTCAACTTGCTTGTTTAAAGCAGACTGCAGCTGGTCTAAACATCTCAAATTTGGTTCAGTACAACCTTGTAACCTTTTAATGGGGGACAAGTAATTATCTTGGTTTGTAGTGAGAGTGTTTTTCATAGCTTTTAGGGTTTACTTGGCTACTACGTCGCATATCTCTCTATGGTATTTAGTTGTATATCTAATGAGCTATGATTTGCATCCCCGGTCAAATCGGCCAGCCACACATTGTCCTCCAATTGTGTGGCACACTTATCAACTGATACTTCTCCGTTTGCTACTTCACTGCCTCCCGGTGAAACTATCTCGGTTCCCTCCTCCCCATCTCCCCACTCCTCCCCCCCTCCTATTTTGAACCCGGGTCTCTGTGGGTCAGGGTCCGGTCCGTGTGGCGGGGAATATGGCTGCCGCCACGCTGAGACACATGGTCGCTGTTCACTTGCAGCGTGGGGCGGTGAGTACATTGGATTACTACCCCCCTCGCTGTAACAGAGTTGCCTGCTCTGGCCCCGTGGGCTGGGACCTTGCATGACAGTCTCTGTCCCTTCCCAGCGACTCACACTCTCCCGGGTTTCGGGTCCCGATCCTGACTTTAGCTCATAAACTGTTGCATTCCCTCCCCCCTTCATGCTTACGGACTGGCTGCTGGTAGCAGTGTGTGCGGGGGGTGGGGTCTGGGTTAATTGTTTCGTTCCTCCCTGTGACTTGTGCAGGGTAGATCTTATCACGGAGTAAACTGATTTTATGTTGCAAAGGCTGGCAATCGCCTGTGTCTGTGTTTTGATTTAGAATGTGGTAAGATTTTAGCAGTAAAGTCAGTGTTTCAATGTTTCATGAGGTTTCTATGGAGACAGAGCGTCTTATGTTTACCTTATCTCCGGGCGGCTGGGAGCACACGTGTTCGGAGGGTTTTTTTCTGCGGTTTTTTTTTTTTCCTTCGGCGTGTCTGCGAGACGCGGGCTGTTCCGGTTGCGGCGGGGGGGTGCGGGGTTGCCCGACGGCGTGGGCAGCTCCGCGCGCGGCTGGGGGGCGGTTGCGGCGAGCGGCAGCCCCTGGCACGGAGCGGGTTCGGCAGGCGCTGGCTTGGCGCTGGCGGGCCAGGGGGGCGGTGGATGGGCGGCGCGGGCAAACAGGGCGGCAGCGGCGTCGGTCACGTGACGGCGAGCGCCGGCGGCTGGTGGGTGCGGGTTCTGTCTAGAGCAAACGGGCGTCCGCGGTGGCGGTGGCTCTGCGCGGGGCAGGGTCGGCGCGCAGGAGGCTCGGCGGGGGTGGCGGCAGCGGCTCCAGGGTTCCCGCAGATTGCTGGGCGGTGCGGGGTTTTCTGGCGCTGCGGTGGGGGGTTCTGCTTTTCCACATGGCTTTTGAGCGCAGCGCGGGTTCGGCAGGGGCAACCGGCGATGTTAAGGCGGCGCTGGGTTCCGTTAGACGGGTACTCCCAGCGCGGGTCCCTGGGACGGTGGGGAGGGGGCGGCCAGCGCACGTGCGTGGTTCGGCCTTTTCCCCGCGGTTGTACACTGCGACACGCGCGGGGGGAAGGGCGGCGGGGTCGCGACGGGCTTTTAAGTGCGGCGCAGAGCCGGTCAGAGGCGGCAAGCAGGCAGGGAGCCGCGGCAGTTTCTGCTGGACAGAAAACTGAAACGGAGCTCCACAGGGGTCTGACGGTGGCTGAGGGTGTTAGAGTCGGCAGCAGCAGAACCGCTTTTGCGCACGTGGCCCAGTCGCAGCAATCGGCAGCGGCAGAGCCGCTTTTACCACTTGGTCGAGCTGTGACAAATGGCGGGGCTTCCCCTGGCGGTTTTAAGGTGCTCCGCAGCCCGGGTCTCCAAGCTGCGGACACACTGCCGCTCAGGGAGCAGTCCTAGCCGTGTGGGGTGCCTTCCAGCTGGACTCACGGCTTTGGTGTTGCGTTGGACCCTCTCCACTCTGTCTGGTTGCCTGCTCTGACCTCTCGGCTTCTCTTTTCTTCGTTCTTCTTCTTCTATCGTGCACTATTTCTAATATTTTTGGAGCTCGCTAAACTAACTTGCCGTTTCTCAGACACCACTGAGACAACGGTTTTAAAGATGTCTACGTTTTTTGTGGTTAAAAGACTCCCAAGTCAAAATAATAGACTTGATAGCCGGAATCTACCACTTGTAATACCTGATCCAGGTTAAATAACTGGCTTAATATAAGCTAAAAGAGTCCGTGTTTGGTGCACCATGTGTAGCAGACGCAGTCCTTGTATAACAAGGAAGAAATACAGCTCCTTGTGGGTGGTGGGACAAAGAAAGTTTATTTCAAACTCGGCGCGGTTTTATTCCTTAACACCATGTGACTTCTTTAACCAACCAGGTTACTTATGTCGGGGCATGCTCTCTTGGTTTTTTCTGCCTGGCACATCCCTTGTGCCTTTAGACAAGCCTCCCACAGTGATATACCTATAAGTTTTCTAAAATTTGTTTGTAATAAAACCCATATTTTTATTTCTCATAAGGTGAAAGTTCCTGTGCATCGGTTTCTGCCTGTTGCCTCCTGTCTTATTGCTCAGCACCACCGAGAAGAGCCTGACTCCATCCTCTGGGCATCCCCCCTTTAAATACTTATAGACACTGATAAGGTTGCCTCTCAGTCATCTTTTTTCAGGGCTGAATAGGCCCAGTTCCCTCACCCTTTCCTCATAAGAGACATTCTCCAGACCCTTGATCAACTCTGTAGCCCTCTGCTGGACATGCTCCAGGAGCTCCATGTCTCTCTGGTACTGTGGAGCCCATAACTACACAGTACTCCAGATGTGACCTCATCAGGGCTGAACAGAGGGGCAGGATCATCTTCTTCAACCTGCTGACAATGCATCCCAGGATTCCATTGACCTTCTTGTCCGCAAGGGCACACTGCTACCTCATGGACAGTTTGTTGTCCACCAGCACCTCCAAGTCCTTCTCTACAGTGCTACCCCATCCTGTACTGGTGCATGGGGTTATTTCTCCCCAGGCGCAGGACCCTGCATTTGCCCTTGTTGAATTTCAGACAGTTCTTCTCTGCCTATCTCTCCAACCTATCAAGGTCCTTCTGAAGGACCACACAGCCCTCTGGGGTACTGGCCACTATTCCCAGTTTTGTATCATCAGCAAACTTGCTGAGAAGGCGCTCATCCAAGTCATTGATGAACAAGTTAAATAATACTGGGCCCAGTATAGAACCCTGGGGGACACTGCTTGTAATGGATGAGAATTTAACTGAGAATTGACCCCTGCTCATGACTATGAGAAACATGATAAAGTATGTCTTTGACAAAGTGTATTTGATAAAGTATATAGTTGTTATGACTATATGTTGGAAAAAAGTAGGAAACGTGTGCAGCTGTTCTGTGACCTCCATATTTGGCCACACCAGGGTGCCTGGTCAATGCTCTAGGTATGGTCATGTGAAGAAAGATTATGCGCAGGTAATCCCAGATACCAAGTAGTGAAGGATTTAGGAAAATTTATTTCCAAAAGCTGAGAACACTAGTGTGAGAAATATCTCCAATTAAAATTTCAGAGAGGGACAAATAAAGTGAAACAAAAAACTTTATTAACAGCACACTGGGTGCACCGAACTCATGACCAGGTTCGAGCACACCCTGAATGGGAGGGACAAGCCCCACAATTTCCCCCTTTTTCTTTTTATTCATGGTTTTATTACAAGCTAAATATTAGATGTTCCTATTGTCCTTCCGAGATCATTCCCATTCGGTTAGAATTCTCAGTGCTTTCAGTCCTATTCTTCACTTACTCGGAGCCGGGGCACAGGACCATGATTTTCCACGTTTCAGGGTTACCAAGTGTGTTGTCCTTCGAGTCCATCGGTATGGTGGTCAGGTGCATTCCTTGGACTACACTAAGGATTAATCTTATACAACACGGAATTAAACAAGGCAGAAATAACAGTCCAGCAAAGGTGCATAAAAGAAGGAAACCCAACTGTTTCCACCATGTTTTCCCGAATAAATTGGTCCACTACCCCTCGTGCACTGGTTCATGGACTATTTTCCAGATATTGGTCGCTATATTTGTTATTACTTCTCCATTATCATTTGCAAACAACAGTCTGAAGTAGTAAACTTACCACACACCCCTCCTCCCTCTGCTAAGAGGTAGTCTAGCACCAGCCGGTTCTGGTATATGGTTGCTCTGCTCTGGGTTTGCTGGTGGGCCGGTAACTCCAAACCTTGTGTAGTTTGATTAGTAATTATCTCAATTACTGCTTGCAATCGTATTATTTGGTTAAGTATGTAAATAGGAGTTTGGTAACCCCAGCTCCCATCATATGCTCATGTGGTCAGGCCATGTGTCTCTATGATTCTTTGAGGAGACCATTCACCCTTCTCCCATCCCTGAGTTCTTCCAATTGTCCTCTTCTCCCATTTTAAATCTTCATACAGCTGAACCCCCAGTTCATTCTCCTTCTCTAAAGATAACAAGAAAAACTCAGGTTGTATTGACCCCAGGGTACAGCATCCTGTCCATTTTCCTGGGAGAAGAGTGCATGCTCTTTTTCCACATATCCAAAAAAGTCCATCCGGTGTTTTTCGAAATTCTTCAGAGATATGATCTATGTTCTCCCAGAACTTTGAAATTTCACTTATCCCTGAAAAAGGATTTTTGTTCCTTTGCATTTGTACAATTTCCAACTTCCTATCCATCTACAGTCAGAAGTGTTTTTGCCAGTCCAATAAGTCTTGGGTGCTCAGGGAACATATTTACCAGTGAGTTTGTACCTAAGATTCTTTTACAGGGGGTATCCCCAACTGATTGTGAAAAAGGGATTCCTATTCTTTGCAAACAATCTACCCCAGTTGTTGTAAAACTCAATACCCATCCTTCTGGCTGACTTATTTTGCTGTTGCTAAAGGTATAATTCCATTTAAGTATTTCTTTCGCACTTAGGGCAGTACTTATCCAAGGCCACTCTTCAGTCATTAGGGGTCCCCCACAAACCCAACAACAAGAAAGATTAAATTTGATTGCTATTTTCTCTGTTAAAATAATAAATAAATTTTGTCTTACCAAAGGGAATTCCAAATCTTTGATTAATTTTTGCTTCAGATCAAGATATAAATTATTCAGTAATGATAATGGTGTTTTATTCTGCTGCACTTTCTGTTTACCACTGGTAACAACTTCTTCCTTTATTAAATCTTGACCTTCTTCCTTGGACTAAATATTCCAACAAATCCACTCTTTTGATGCCTTAAGGTTGGCAACTGTGGAAGAGTTTTGTGTTTCCGGGAGATAGGGAACACAGGAAAACTGGAAAGGAACTTGGACTTGGGCCCATAATAGTTACGGGAGTCACTTTCCAGTTGGCAAAAGGGTATTTCACCAGTCCAGGTCAGAGCAGTTTTCAACCTAGGGCTGTTTTGTTTTGTTTCAGTTGGAGGGGATGCCCTCCGGTGTGCTCCGATCCTGTGAGGGGCCGGGTTGGCTCTGGAGCCAGGTTGGTTTGGTAGTAGTTAAGTGACTAAGAGGTTACAGTAACAGCTTTGTAATCCTGAAGTAATGAGTTCGAATCATAGTGTATGGTTGTGGTTTGTTTGTGTTTTGCAATCATGGGTTGTGCAGATTCGAAGGTTAAGATTCCTAAAGAATCCCCCCTGAGTTTGGTTTTGAAACATTGGAAGATTTTAACCGGTCCTAACACGATTTTAAAAAAGGAAGAACTTTGTGGGCTGTCTGTAAGTGTATGGCCTTTATTTGGACAAATGAGAGGAGTGACTTGGCTGGAATTTGGTTCTTTTGAGCTAGACACAGTGTTAAAATTAATTTCACTCCTTAATGTAGAACAGAAGTGGGAAGAGATCCGATATGCAGAATTGTTTATGTTTCTGTTAACTCGTCCTAGATTGAGAGAAGGTGATAAGAGAAACGAAAGCTCAGAAAGGGCAGAAAAATCAGAAATGGAGTTAGAAAAAGGGAAAAAAGGTCGAGTTAAGACGACTACTGTCCCACGAATTTTATTTAAAAACACAGGGAATGATGATTTGAATATGTTAATGTCACCTGATGGAAGAGAAAACAGCCCGGGGGGAGCCAGAGCTGCAGGAGTGGCAGCCCCTGGACCAGCTCCTGCTGCATGGGCAGGGGCCAGACAGGCAGGAGCTGTTGGAGGACTCCCTGGTGTGGGTCTGGCCTCACCGGGAGGAATTGGGGTCTCCGGAGGAGTTGACTCGGGGCCGGCGGGAGCGAGTCTTGTCGGTATAGCCAATAGAACAGAGGCTGTTGGTTTAACCGGAGTAGGAACAGTGGTGCAGATAAGGTCTGCTTTTGTTGAAACTGCTTTCAGCGCAGCAGAACAGAGCAGGAGTTATGCAGATGCTGCGGGGCTAGCTAACTCAGAGATAATATCTAGTTTGGTCGCAACAGGAGTAACAGTAAGAGAGACTCCTGACCCCAGGGGGGGCAATGGAAGCGGGACCTCCCCTGCCTGTTCCAGTGAACGTGGAGAGAGCAACCCCTTGCCCGTAGCCTTGCAACTGCCGGCAGTTTTGCCGGAGGAGACGAGGTTACCATGGTAACAGCAGAGGTGAGCGCGGGAGTAACAGAACAAGTGAGAACTAAAGTTGATAGTTGTATCAGTGATGGGATAAGAACTATAGAGTCTGAAAAGTCGGCTTTTACTAGAGTTGCTTTTGGTAACATCTGTTGTGGAAACAAGAGAGATTTTAGAGATCGCGGCGAAAGTGCCGCGGGAACCACAGTGCCAGTGTAGTGATGGCGGCAGGTGTAGGAGTCACTGACTCTGATGGTGGCAGTAAGGTGAAAGTGTCGGCCCCAAAAGTGGCAGGAGCCCCAGGTGTAGGTGTAGGTGTGTTTGTGGAACCGAGAAACCCAGCACCGCAGATGGGTGCAGAAGCCATTAATTCTATCGGTAGCAATAGCGATATGAGAACTGTAAAAACGGAGCTGCATGCCCTGAGTGCAGGAGAGACCCCAGAGTTTGCTGCGAACACAGCAGACTGTACTGCTGTAGTGGCAAAGACAAAAGAAATAAACTGGTCTAAAATCTATGAGGTCAGACAAGAGACAAGTGAGTCACCCACAGATTTTTTGAATAGACTGAAGGATGTCATCAGGAAATATACTGACATTGACATAGAATCAGATCTGGGAAAGAAACACCTAGTATACTTGTTTGTGGGACAGTCTACAAATGATATAAAGAGAAAACTGCAAAAGGCAGGTGGCAATGAAAGAGATATTGATGAATTACTAGATATAGTTTGGACAGTGTATCAGAATAGAAAACAGAAAGTGAGTACGGTGGGTGGTGAAGCAATTGTAAGAACAACTGTTACCACGACAACGGAGTTGGCTGACGCTGTGAAAAGAAAGGTGTTGCCTGTTTCTGGTACTGTGAGAATGCGCGTAACAGGGCAAAACCAAACAAAGTTTGTCCCAGCTATACTAACAGGCGAGAAAGGAGGAGAAGACCCGGGGACAGAGAGAGCGAGACTCGAGCAGGAAGCGATCCCGAAGTCTAAGACCGTGGCTAGCACAGTGAGACGGGGACAGGTAAAGCTAGTCCCAGTTGTTCCTTTAACTAATGAGAAGGCTTTGATCCCTGCTAGTGTAATCCAAGCAGGGACTGCAGACGCGAGTACTGTGAAAACTATAAAACTGTTGGGCGCGGCAGCACAAGAGAAGGCTGAGGCCACTGACTTTGCGGAGGTGACGGGACCCAGCCTTACCCCTACTATTCCGAGAACTGCCCTAGGCATAACAAATGCGACCAGAGATCGAGTCATAGCAGAGGCACTGGGAGCTTTGAGAAAGGTAAGGGCAAAGCGAATAAATGAGACTGTAGGACCTCCCCCGCTCGTACTGGTTGGCGTGGGGGGGGTGACCCTTTCCCCTGGAACTGCTGATCCCACGCAAACAGCTGCGGTGGGTGCGAGTGTTGTAGAGATGTTAAAACCACACTCAGACACCAGTAATTACCAAGAATACTACAAACATAGTATACACCACAAAATTAGAAATACTATTACCAACATGATGAAGCAAATGGTGAGTGTTCTTTCTGTGAAGAGAGGGGACACTAGAAAATTATCTAGGTCTGAAAAGAAAAAACTAATTTGTCCCCAAGAAACAAAACTAAAAAAGAAACTATCTATTGACCCCTGCGTCCTCTGTATTTTAAAACTGTCACAGGCTCATAACCAGTGAATGAATATTTCTACCCTAACTCAGTAAGGGGAGGGGTACTATTTTATTTTAAATATAAACTAACAATGTGTCAGAAGTTAACTGTTTACAGATAGTCTGTTCCAGCAAGTCGTACCTTTAACCGGTCTCCTGAAAGCTGTACCACCAAAATTCAAACTGAGAGTCATGGAAACAACTTTTGTGCAGAAGTAGACAAATGTCTTAACTGCAAATGAAATACACCAGAACCAAGAGTGAGTAGACAAGAATCCAACATAAAAACCTTCTGACACAATTGAAAACTGGAGCTCAGTGTACGTTAATGCCCTCAGGACATGTGGGACCAGAGACTATTTCCATTTCTGGGGTGACAGGAGGGTCTCAAGAGTTGACCATGGTGGAAACTGAGGTGAGTTTGACCAGGAAAGACTGGCAGAAACACCCCATTGTGACTGGTCCAGATGCCCCATGTATCCTGGGCACTGACTATCTCAAGAACGGGTACTTCAAGGACCCCAAGGGACATAGATGGGCTTTTGGAATAGTTGCTGTGGAGATAGAGGTGGCTAAACTGTTGAACTCATTGCCTGGTCTCTTGGAGAGCCCTTCTGCCGTGGGGTGCCAATTGCCACCAAAATAGTGCATCACCAGCAGTACCGGACGAACCGAGACTCTGTGATCCCCATCCATAAGATGATCTGTGAGCTGGAGACCCAAGGGGTGATCAGCAAGACCCATTCACCCTTCAACAGTCCCATCTGGCCCGTGCGTAAGTCTAACGGAGAATGGAGACTGACTGTGGACTATCGTGGCCTGAAAGAAACCACCCCACCGCTGAGTGCTGCTGTTCCAGACGTTGGAGCTCCAGTATGAGCTGGAGTCCAAGACAGTGAGGTGGTACGCCACTATTGACATCGCGAACGCATTCTTCTCCATTCCCTTAGCAACAGAGCATAGACCACAGTTCGCTTTCACCTGGAGGGGCGTGCAGTACACTTGGAACCGACTGCCCCAGGGGTGGAAACACAGTCCCACCATCTGTCACGGACTGATCCAGGCCACACTAGAGAAGGGTGAGGCTCCAGAACACCTGCAGTACATTGATGACATCATCGTATGGGGGACACAGCAGAGGAGGTTTCTGAGAAAGGGAAGAAAATCATCCAGATCCTCCTGGGAGCCGGATTGACCATAAAAAAGAGTAAGGTCAAGGGATCTGCCTGAGAGATCCAGTTCCTGGGGGCGAAATGGCAAGAAGTCATCAATAAGATCACAACAATGGCCCCAATGACCAGCAAGAAGGAATTGCAAGCTTTTCTGGGTGCCATAGGTTTCTGGAGGATGCATATCCCGGAGTACAGTCAAATTGTAAGTCCTCTCTATCTGATAACCCGCAAAAAGAATGATTTCCAGTGGGGCCCTGAACAGCAACAAGCATTCGAACAGATTAAAAAGGAGATTACCCATGCTGTTGCTCTCGGGCCAGTCAGGACGGGAACAGATGTGAAAAATGTACTCTATTCTGCAACTGGGAATAAAGGTCTCTCCTGGAGCCTCTGGCAAAAGGTGCCTGGCGAGACCCGAGAACACCCACTTGGGTTCTGGAGCCGAAGCTAGAGAGGATCTGAAACCCACTACACCCCAACAGAAAAGGAGATCCTAGCAGCTTATGAAGGAGTACAAGCTGCCTCAGAGGTGATTGGCACAGAAGAACAGCTCCTCCTGGCACTTCGACTACCAGTGCTGAACTGGATGTTTAAGGGAAAGGCGCCCTCTACACATCATGCCACTGATGCTACATGTAGTAAGTGGATCGCTCTGCTCACGCAGCGCACCCATATTGGAAATCTGAATCGCCCTGGGATCCTAGAAGTCATCACAAACTGACTGGAAGGTGAGAGTTTTGGTCTAGCAGATGAAGAAGAGCAGGTGGTACGGGCTGAGGAAACCCCAGAATACAATAAACTACCAGAAGAAGAAACACGCTATGCCCTTTTCACTGACAGTCCCTGTCGCACTGTAGGAATGAAACGTAAATGGAAAGCAACTGTATGGAGCCCCACCCGACAGGTTGCAGAAGCTACTGAAGGGGAAGGTAAATTGAACCAGTTCGCAGAACTCAAAGCTGTCCAGTTGGCACTGGACATTGCTGAACTGGAGAAGTGGCCAGAGTTTTACATCTACACTGACTCGTGGATGGTAGCCAACGCTCTGTGGGGATGGTTGGACAGATGGAAGAAGGCCAATTGGAAACACAGGGGGAAACCCATCTGGCAAGACATTGCTATCCGGGCAGAGAAGTTGATTGTGAGAGTCCTCCACGTAGACGCCCATGTGTGCAAAGACCGAGCCAATGAGGAGCATCGCAACAATGAACAGGCAGACCGAGCTGCACAAGTCAAGGTGTCACAGGTGGATCTGGACTGGCAGCACAAAGGAGAGTTGTTCCTAGCACGGTGGACCCATGATGCCTCAGACCATCAGGGCAGAGATGCCACCCATAGATGGGCACGAGACTGAGGGGTGGACTTAACCAAGGCCATTATTTCCCAGATTATCCATGACTGTGAGACCTGCGCTGCCATTAAACAGGCTAAGAGACTGAAGCCCCTATGGTATGGTGGACGTTGCAGTAAGTATAGATATGGGGATGCCTGGCAAGTTGATTGCATCACACTGCCACGAACCCGCCAAGGTAAGTGCTATGTGCTCACCATGGTGGAAGCCACCACTGGATGGCTGGAGACGCATCCGGTCCCCCACACCACTGCCCGAAATACCATCCTGGGCCTTGAAAAACAAGTCCTGTAGCGACATGGCACCCCAGAGCACATCGAGTCAGATAATGGGACTCATTTCAGGCACAGTTTAGTTACCACCTGGGCGGAGGAGCATGACATCAAGTTGGTGTACCATATCCCATACCATGCAGCAACTGTGGGGAAAGTTGAACAGCATAATGGACTCTTTAAAACTACCCTGAAGGCATTGGGTGGAGGGACATGCAGGCACTGGGATCAACATCTAGCAAAGGCTACATGGTTAGTCAACACCAGAGGCTCCATCAACCGAGCCAACCCTGCCCAATCAGAATCCCTTCACACCATGGATGGAGACAAGGTCCCAGTGATTCACATGAGGAGTATGTTAGGGAAAAAGGTTTGGATTAACCCTGCCTCGAGCAAAAGCAAACCCATTTGTGGGATTGTTTTTGCCCAAGGACCTGGTTGCACCTGGTGGGTGATGAAGGAAGATGGAGAAACCCAGTGTAGACCTCAAGGGGACCTTATTTTCGGGTGAACTGGCTGTAACTCTGTATCTGACTCTGCAGATAACTCTGTGTCTGTATCTGTATTTGCATCTACCTATTAGTGGATGTGTACATAGTTAGAATAATGCATGTACGTATGAAGTTCAAAGACTTAATCTGATAAAGTGTGGTAGCATGGGAAAGAAAAATTAGGGGTGGATAATGTTATAGGTTATAAAATCCCATAGGGGAGTTTTTCTTCCGCTGCTCCACTGTAAGAAAAAAACGGAGTGAGGGGAAGGGAGTCATTTAGCTTTACAAAAGATCTGGCTGAATTCCTAGCTAATGACCCATCAGAGGCTGGGGGGAGAGGGGAGGAGTTTTTGGGGGGGTTGCTGGCACTCCTCAGAGGGGAGAGGGGAGGCTGCCGAGTTCGCTCTGTAGAACGGAGGTAGAGTCTGTGTGCGGGCATTCTTTGGAGGAAAAAAGCCCTGGAAGCTGGGTTTTTTCCGGCTTCTCGTCCTGGTGAAACCGATCACTGGTCTCGACTGGCTTTGCACACTGCCTCGTGACCCCAGCCGAAGCCTACTGTGTTTTCATCAGAGAACTCGGTGCTCACTGAGGGAGAGAGAAGAGGAACCTTGAGACACTGTCACCTTGGAATAACAGTTAGTTCCGTTGGGGGTGGACTGCTTTTCTTTTTCCCCTTTCCTCCATTGGGGGAAGGGTCCCCATTTTCTTTTTTTTTTTTTTGTCTTCTCCCAAGACCACCCCCCAGATCCCCTCCCCGCGTGGTGACTGCCAGAGTCCAACAGCGCCCCTTGCAGGTCACCACAGGGTACTGCAGGTTCTACACCTCCAGCGATCCAACAGCGCCCCCTGCAGGTCAACACAATGAACTGCAGGCTCTGCACCTCCAGTGACCCAATGGCGCCCCTGCAGGCCACAATTAGGACTGCGCTAAAAGACAGAGAAGTATTCAGACCTTTTTCTTTTGTTTGAAGGGGACTTTTGGGTACAGGACTATTGTCTAGTTTTTTTGTATTCTGTCACTTTTCTTACCAACATACATATATCTTTTAATAAAGGGTTGTTATTTCTTTTGAAATGAGTGCATGTTTGTGAGGGATGCGACTCACAAACAACTGGTAAGTGGGAGAGAGAGAGAGGCAGGCCTTGCGACCAGGTCCTCTTCTTCCTTCCCCCCACCTTTCCAGCCAAACTTCAGAAGAGGGCTGTTTTTCCCTTTCGCTGTTTAGTGAGAGTAGATGCGAGGCTCAACATTGGAGCAGAACCAAGTGGACGGGCTGGAGGAGGTTTGATTGCTGGGGAGAAAAATCCCAGGCAAGAATTGGAGACAGATCCCAGAGAGAGAGAGGGGTCCGGAGGATGTCGTTGCAGTGATTTAAATGGAGGACAACCGAAAACCCGAAGGAGGAATCAACATTCCAGGACACAGATGCTTGATAAGCTGAACTACACTGCAGCAGCCTATGAACCGAGGTATGAGAGAGAGAGAGAGAGATCACACAGCAGCAGAAGAGCAAGGACTCAAAGCTACTTTCTTGGACTTCGTAAGGAGAAAGGACTTTGGCAAACAGCTGAAGGTTGGTTAGGGAGTGTTCAGGAGTCCAGAACACTCCCAAGACAGAGACTGCATTACATATCAGTCTTGGAAGGCTGGTCCTGGACTAAAGTTAAAAGGAGGGACTTGAAAGGACTGACAGACAGAAATGTAATATATATATATATAGCTGTTTTTAGTTTGTACAGTATATTTATTTGTGTAAATAAATGTATGTACTTCCCCCTTCCCCTATAGAAACCTCTATCCTGAAAGTTTCTCTCTGGTGTTAGGATAAATTGTGGGAAAGGGTGGGGGAAAGCCTGGAAATTGGATTTTTGCATTTCTAATGTGCCTCAAACTGACACATTTTTTGGTGCCGTGACTCGGATAATCTGATTGGCTGTGGGTAGAAAACAGACTTGTTGACATAACGAAGAGAAACTTTCAGACATAACAAACTGTACCACTGTTGATAAGGTAGAGCCTTAGCTGTAATGTAAGTACTTGATATAGAGTTAAGTTCATAGTAATGTTGTGCTAATGTACAGTAGAAGGAGTTGTATTTCATTTTAGGTTATATGTTAGTTGTAGAGTATTGGAATTGTTGTGATATATGGTTTTTCACAGAAGCGGGGGGTGGAAGTTGTCATGGTTTGAAATTGGCTCCCCTTGAGAGTTTGAGGGGGCTCAGAGGTGATTGGGTGCCAGGGCAGTGTTCCCTGGAGAACCAATCACCATCCATGTTGTTCGCTTCTGCTGCTCACAGTGGAGAAGAACTCTCAGCTTTCTCAGCTACAGATACTTAGTCCAGTCTTACACTGTTCCAAGTCTCTGTAGCCCCCTAACTGGGGGCTGGGGGGGGACCAGCCCTCAGTGGGGCTCCTGCTACTTCTCTTCGTGGCTCTACAACATGGCTACTTCGGCAATGTACATGTGTACAAGTAGATAGATGCACACACACACAATGCCATAATTGACATCTGAAGAAAAAAGTTAAGAATAATACTAAAATTGATGAAAAAATGTTAAAACTTCAGATTGATTTATGCCAGATTATTTGTTGTCTTAAAATATGTACATGGAGATTGTTTTGATATGTGTTTAAATTTCCCTTGAAAATACAACTGATAGAAAACAATGTAACAAACATAAAACAAACAAAAAAAAGAAAAAAAGAAAAAAGAAGGGAAAAAAGGGAAAAAAAAAGAAAAAAGGGTAAAAAAGGAAAAAACAAAAAAAGAGAAAAAAAGATGCAGCCACTACGTTTTACTCCTGGTGGCGACCTGTGGGGAGGCATAGCCCCCCCCTCACCTCCCCCGCCTTCTTCCCCTGCAACTGTTCAGAACTGTCTCTCCTAGTAGGGATTAGTGGGCGAGAGGCTGGCTAAATGTTTTCAAATTACCTAGCTGATTTTGTGGAGAACATTTCTTTTTCCTTGCCAGCAAATAAATTGTTGCAGGAGATGGTGCAATTACCATTAACTGTGAACGTAATCTTATCATCTGTACCTATCCCAGGTGCAAGAAATGTGTAGTCTGTATTAAAAAACATACTCTTAAAACAAAAAAAGGGGGAATATGACACCCCAGTAGACAAAAGTTGTATTTGCCCTTAATTTTTTGAATTTGGATCAATAAGTATTGTACAAAACCCCACAAGAAGATACTCAATGCAAAGGTCCTATCCAGTTGTTAGCATGGGGAAGGGGGTATGTGTGTGTTTTGTCTTCCACAGGACCCTGCTGGCTTCCAACACATTTGGTAAAACCTTATCATGAGTTGGACAGACCTGACATGCAATCCTGTTCTGTGAAAGCAGAAGCTGTCCTTTAAAGACTCCCAGAAAGAGACCGATGAATGCTGAGCAGTGCAAACCCTGTCTGGATGCTACATCATCATTGGATGGCTAATTGCTTTTATCATCTCTGCAGTAATCATGGCAACTACCGCAGCCATAGCTACTGCTGCATTGGCCCATTCAGTTCAGGCTGTGCATACAGTGACCAGTGTATTGGGTAATATGTCAGCATCAATAGCAGGTTTTTAAATAATTTGTCTGTTTTTAATATTTCAAGTCCCCTGGAAGGGTATAGGACAAACCTGAAGACAAGAAGTCCAGACCCTGGCCCTCTTCGCAGTGAACCCTGCATGTCAAAACAAAAAAGGGGGAGATGTGGGAACAATCTGAGTCAACCTGCACCTGCGTTCATTTAATTAGAACCAAAAAGGAGGGTTGACCTTGACTGGTGTTTTGACAAAGACAGTGCTGTGTTCTCAAAGTGGAACACTGCTTAACGGTCTGCATGGTCTGCATGGTATTTACCGTGACTGAAAACAGTCATAACATTATACGAATGTGGATGGGTGGAATCAAAACACCAGTTTAGCAAGATCCTGGGAATTCTGGTTAACTAAAAGACAACACCAGGTACTATTTACAAAAGAATATGAATAAAAGGGCGTAGTGGGTTTCTGTGGTTGGGTTTTGGTGGCGGGGGAGGGGACTACAGCGATGTGTTGGGTCAGGAATATCTGATGACACTGTAGAGATAGAAAATGATCTTAACCAGAAACCATGGAATTTAAACAAAGACAAGGAAAGCTTGTTTACATTTACTCCCCGAGATTCTTACACCATCTTTTAATTAAACAGACTTGCAGGTTCCATGGTAAATCCCTTTATCATCTTTTTACCCCATCTGCCTTGTGATTGTGATAAAGAAATATCTGTTTAGCTGTTTGAAGAAAAATATCTTCCTGTGTTTCCTGGACCCTTTAATCCTAACTATGAATGGAATGTTTGCCCCTCTTTCCCGAAACCCTATTGTCTCAGTTTAAGGAGACTGAAGTGTTTTGCTAAGGAGGATGAGTTATGAGGTAGACCAAACTACTCTCTCTCAGCAATTGCAAATCCAAAATTAAGAGGCTCCAATCGAGGAAGTGTAAATATAAATAATTTTCCTTAGCAGCCCCAGAGTAGTTTCTTTTTCTTTTCTTTTTTTTTTCATTCCCCTCCCCTCCTTCCCCTTCTCTCTGGGGAACTGAGCAGAGACTCTGTAGATACCTGGTGTTCGGTCAAAGTAAACAACCACATTCCTGACCCTGAAACCTGGGACGACTGCCAAGGGAAAATTGTTTATAGAACAACTGCCTCACTTATCTGTTTGTTGTGCTAACCTGGGAGCATATAACAAAAACAAGGCAATTTGCCCAGTTCTAGTGGGTATCCCTGTAATTTTACTAACAGTTTTGATAGGATGTGGAACTTACCCCTTAAAGGGCATAGAAGGGGAAAACAATTTTTTTTCCCTTTTTAATGTTGACATAGAAGGCCTGGTAATGAGGTAATGAAAGCACCCACAATCCTTACTAATCCTTACTTGAGTTGTCTGGCTAGATTACTGCTCATAACCAATGCTCTTAAAACATTATGGGGAGTGGGAAGGTAGTGTTGCTTTTGTTGCCTTGTGCTAGGACAAAACCAACTTCGAGAGAGAATTTACTGGGATGTTCTCTAAATGGGCCAGTTCCTGTGTGGCAAGGGATGTGGATGAATTTAGGCAGGTTCTAACACCCCCTGTTTCTTGGGACTTCACACCAGAACAAGTATTCAACTCCAACAAACTGACATGTCGTTTGATGGAAGGCTGCCTTGCCTACCCTGATCAAAACCAGCAACTTCTCACCCTGTACTGGGGCCTGACCTGTGCCTATTGAGCTGCAGTTCAATACTCTAAAAAGACTATGACTGAGACAGGGACCCAAACCACGACATCTGAGGTCACTATTGCCTCTGTAGTGAAAAGGAAGACATGGGTAAGGAGATATTCAGGTCTACCTCTGTGATTAGTAAGGGAGGAAGAGGAAGAAGGAGAAGGAGGAGAAGGAGAAGGAGAAGGAGAAGGAGAAGGAGAAGGAGAAGGAGAAGGAGAAGGAGAAGGAGAAGGAGAAGGAGAAGAAGGAGAAGAAGGATCTACCTCGCCTGTGCCTCCAAGAGAAGAAGGGGAGGCAGGACAAATAGCCAGTGATCCATCAGAGGGAGGGGGAACACTTCCATGTGAGAGAATCAGAGAGGAAATTAGACAGGAGAGTGAAGTTATCCGGTCCCTGAGCCCATCAGAACTTCGGGACTTGCAGAGAGATTACAGCCGCCAGCCTGGTGAACGAATTCTTACCTGGCTGCTCCTATGCTGGGATAACAAGGTTAGTAGTCACCTGTTAGAAGGTCATGAAGCACGGCAACTAGGATCTATTGCCCGAGATCGTGAAATTGAACAGGAAATTGGGAGAGACTTATTAGCAGTCTTTGGCTCCAGATCCTCGTCACTGTGAGAGAGAGGTACCCATTTAAGGAAGATCTAATGAGCTCTCCAAGAAGGTGGACTACTGCAGAGAAAGGAGTACAGTACCTGTGGGAATTGGCCATGCTAGAAATCATTTATTGTGACCCAGGAGATCACCACTTCCTAAATCCAGAAAGTGTCTGTCTCAGTTTAAAGAGACTGGAGTGTTTTGCTAAGGAGGATGAGTTATGAGGTAGACCAAACTCTTCTCTCTCAGCAATTGTAAATCCAAAATTATGAGGCTCCAATTGAGGAAGTATGGAGAAAGGAAGACATAACAACCCTTTATTAAAGGATATATGTTTATTGGAAAAAACAGCAAAAGAACACAAAAACAGCTAAGCAATAATCCTGTACTCAAAAGTCCCCTTCAAAAAGGAAACAGTCTGATACTTCTCTGTCCTCTAGTGCAATTCTAATCGTGGTGAATCACTAGAGGTGCAGAGCCTGCAGTGCACTGCGTTGGTCAGCAGAGGGCACTGTTGGATCACTGGAGGAGCAGAGCCTGCAGTTACTTGGTGTTGGTCAGCAGGGGGTGCTGTTGAGTTCTGGTGGTGGCTGCGTGGGGACCCCGGTGTGAGGGAGAAGCCAAAAAAATGGAGATTCCTCCGCCCTCCGAGGAGGAGAGGAGAAAAGAAGGGCAGTTTCTTTCCCACTAAACTCACGTTTCTGTGGCTGGCTGTAGACAGGACTCTCCCATTATTTGCGGTTGGCTGTAGACAGGACTCCCCCTCTGTTTGTCGGTGAGCACAAACTCTCTGATGAATTCTGAGCAGATTCGAGCTGAAGACAGGGCAAACCAAGGCCAGAGAGCAACCAGATGACCAGGTCGAAAGCAAAATGACCTCAAAGTTTTTCCAACACACACACACATCTTGCCTCCAGTAAGGCAAAAAGTGAAGTGTCCTCCATTTGTAAGGAGAGGAGGAGAAACACTCCTCCCCCCTCCCTGCAGTTTTTTAGAAGGGCTCTCAACCAGGAATGCAGGTCTGCTAGCTAGTTCTTTCATACAGTTAATTACCCCTTCCCCCTCCTTGTTCAAACTCTTTCTTTTACAGTGGGACAGGGGAAAGGAAAATTTCTGCATGGATTTTTAGAACAAGTAAACCTATGACAGTGTCTCTTGCACGCTACCCATGTGGAGAAAAGTAATTCAAAGTGCCCCTCAATCATATGTTAACTACCTGATAACAATATATCATCCAAGGATGACTGAACCAAATGGGGATATGATGTGTGCCTGGATACGGAATATAGCAGAAGGTATGGAAACCTCCTCACTCTCCCTGGTCAGCAAGTTAGATTTCAGAGAAAGCTCCGATCTCCGACACCACCAACCCTAACCCTAACTCTAACCCTCTCCCATACTGGGGAGAGGATGGAGAGGCCTCACGAATGCCCCAAATGTGAGAACTGCAGCAGAAACAGCCTAAGAAAGCGATCTTGGTCTCCTCCTGCCCCACCCAGAAGGAAAGGAAATCCCAAGAGCAGGTCATGTGGTGAACTATGGTTCTTTCTGTGTGACCAGGGGGAAGACATGAAGAAGTGGGATGGTGAACCTACCTATAAACTTGAAGCTCGGGTATGAGAATTAAAAGGGAAGAAACCTACGTCCACATAGTTGATGCAGAGGTCCCAGAAAGAGATCAGTGACCTTTGAGATGCAGAAAGACTGAGGTCAATTCCTGTGATCCTGGTGAGGGGACCTCTGATTGTGCAATGCAAGGATCAGACAGTGAATACTCTGACCAAGAACAATAGAGAGGCCCTGACTTTGACCAGGAGAAGGAAAGGGATGATAGGGTTTACTGGACAGTGTGGGTTCGATGGCCTGGCATATCAGATCCGCAGAGATACAAAGCTTTAGTAGACACAGGTGCACAGTGCACCTTGATGCCATTAGAGCATAAAAGCACAGAGCTCATCTGGATTTCTGGAGTGACAGGGAAACATCAAGAATTATCAGTGCTAGAGGATGAAGTGAATTTAACAGGGGACAAATGGGAAAAGCACCCCATTGTGACTGGTCCAGAGGCCCCTTGCATCCCTGGCATTGATTACCTCAGGAGAGGATATTTCAAAGACCCAAAGGGGTATCAATGGGCTTTTGGTGTAGCCACAGTGGCTACAGAGAAATTTAAACAATTATCTACCCTGCCTGGCCTATCAGAAGATCCTTCCATTGTGGGATTGCTACAAGTCAAAGATCAACAAGTGTCAACGGCCACTAAAATAGTGCATAGACGACAATACTGAACAAACCGAGATGTTGTGATCCCCATCCATAAAATGATCTGAGCTGGAAAGCCAAGGTGTGGTCCGTAAGACTCACCTTTCAACAGCCCCATCTGGCCTGTACATAAGTCTGATGGAGGATGGAAGCTGACTGTGGACTATCATGGCTTAAATGAAGTCACCTCACCATTGAGTGCCGCTGTGCCAGACATGTTGGAGTTCCAGTACAAACTGGAGTCCAAGGCAGCAAAGTGGTACTCTACCAGTGATATTGCAAATGCGTTCTTCTCCATCCCCTTAGCAACAGAGTGCAGACCACAGTTCACTTTCACGTGGAGGGGCGTGCAATATACCTGGAACCAATTGCCCTGGGGTGGAAACACAGTCCCACCATCTGATATGGACTGATTCAGGCTACATTAGAGAAGGGCAAAGCTCCAGGACACATACAGTACATTGATGATATTATTGTATGGGGGGACACAGCAGAGGAAGTTTTTGAAAAAGGAAAAGAAATCATCCAGATTCTCCTCAAAGACAGTTTTGCCATCACAAAGAGGGACCTGACAAAGAGATTCAATTCTTAGGGGTGAAATGGCAAGATGGACATTGTCAGATTCCAACGGAAGTCATCAACAAGATCATAGCAATGGCTCCACCAACTAACAAGAAGGAAACACAAGTTTTCCTGGGGGCTTTAGGTTTTTGGAGGATGCATATCCCTGAATACAGTCTAATTGTGAGCCTTCTTTACTCAGTGACCCTTAAGAAGAATGATTTCCAAAGGGGGCCTGAACAACAGCAAACCTTTAAACAGATTAAGTAGGAGATTGCACACGCCGTGGCACTTGGACCAGTCAGGACAGAACCAAAGGTGAGAAATGTACTTTATTCCGCAACTGGGGGTAAATGGTCCCTCCTGGAACCTCTGGCAAAAAGTGCCTGGTGAGACCCGAGGCTGACCACTCTGTTTCTGGAGCCGAAGCTACAGGGGTTCTGAAGCCAACTACACCCCCACAGAGAAGAAAATCCTATCAGCTTATGAGGGAATACAAGCAGCCTCAGAGGTGATTGGCACAGGAGTACAGCTTCTCCTGGCACCCCGACTACCGGTGCTGAACTGGATGTTCAAAGGAAAGGTGCCTCCTACCCATCATGCCACTGACAGTACATGAAGCAAGTGGATTGCTTTGATTACACAGCGTGCCCGAATCAGAAATCATAACAAATTGGTCTGAGGGTGGAAATTTCAGTCTGGTCGATGAGGAGGAAAAAGAACACGTGAATCAGGATGAAGAAACTCCACCATACAATCAGTTACCCGAAGAGGAAACACGTTATGCTCTCTTCACTGATGGTTCTTGTTGTATTGTAGGGAAGAAGTGGAAGTAGAAAGTAGTTGTCTGGAGTCCCACTCGACAAGTGGCAGAAGCTACTGAAAGGGAAGGTGAATTGAGTCAATTTGCAGAACTCAAAACCGTTCAATTGGTCCTGGACATTGCCAAATGAGAGAAATGACCAAGGCTTTTTCTCTATACAGACTCATGGATGATAGTCAATGCTCTTGTGGGTGTGGCTGGATCGGTGGAAGAAGATTAATTGGAAGCATGGAGGAACACCTATCTGGGTTGCTAATTTATGGCAAGACATTGCTGCTCGGGTTGAGAAGTTCACCGTGAGAGTCCACAGTGTAGACGCCCATGTACCCAAAAATTGAGCTAATGAAGAACATTACAACAACAAACAAGCAGACCGAGCTGCACAAGTCAAAGTGTCGCAAGTAGATCTAGATTTGGCAGCATAAGGGAGAGTTGTTCTTAGCTCGATGGGCACATGATGCTTCAGGATATTAGGGTAGAGATGCCACCTATAGATGGGCATGAGACCAAGGGGTGGATCTAACTATGGACACTATTTCCCAAGTTATCCATGATTGTGAGACATGTACTACCATTAAACAAGCAAAAAAAGGGAAGCCCCTATGGTATGGCGGACGTTGGGATAAGCATAGATAAGCATAGAGTCTTGGCAGGTTGACTATATCACACTGCCACAGACCCGCCAAGGTAAGCGCTATCTGCTCACCATTGTGGAAGCAACCACTGGATGGTTAGAGACTTATCCAGTACCTCACGCAACTGCCCAAAATACCATTCTGGGTCTTGAAAAGAAAGTACTGTGGCGACACAGCACCCCAGATCGCATTGAGTCAGACAATGGGACCCATTTCAAAAACAGTTTAGTTATTACTTGGGCAAGGGAATATGGAATTGAATGGGTATATCATATCCCATATCATGCACGAGCCACTGGAAAAGTTGAGTGATGCAAAGGATTGGTGAAAACTACTTTGAAGGCATTGGGTGGAGGGACTTTGAAAAATTGGGATCAGCACCTAGCAAAGGCTACATGGCTAGTCAACACTAGAGGTTCTGTCAATCAAACCAACCCTGCCCAAACAGAGCCCCTTCACACTGTGGATGGAGACAAAGTCACACTAATTCACTTGAGAGGTATGTTAGGTAAAACAGTTTGGGTTAACCCTCCCTCAATTAAAGGCAAACCCATTTGTGGGATTGTCTTTGCTCAAGGACCTGGACACACCTGGTGGATAACGAGAGAAGATGGGGAAACCCAGTGTGTGCCTCAAGGAGATTTAACCTTAGTAAAAAAATAATTCGTATTCTGAGTTATATGTTGCAGGAAATGAGACACCAATGAGGAAGACCTGAACTAAGCTGATGTTGGTGCTCAACGATGAGACCACCGTAGAAGACAAGACCCCTAAAAGCACGGGATGTAGGCAAATAATATGGATATGAGTGTGAACTAAAATGGTATGGAATAAGGGGTGGAGATTGTAGTGGGTTTGTGTAGCTAAATGACATTTCCTTTCCCCAGGAGGAACAGGATATTCCATACTGTGTTACGTCAGCCCAGATATATAAAGAGACGGAAGGACGAGAGTTCTCTCTTCTATTCTGGGCACTGAGCAAAGCAGTTTCGGGTCAGTTCCTCTGGGGGGAAGAAAGGCATCGGTTGTGTGGGAAGTATCTTTATTTTTAGTTCTTCTTTGTATGCATATTTCTTATAGTTTTTTCTGTCTTTGTGTAAATATAAATAATTTTCCTTAGCAGCCCCAGAGTAGTTTCTTTTTCTTTTCCTTTTTTTTCATTCCCCTCCCCTCCTTCCCCTTCCCCCTGGGGAACTGAGCAGAGACTGTAGATACCTGGTGTTCAACCAAAGTAAACAGCCACAGAAGGTGCTCCAGGTGCTGGAGGTAAGGCCCCTGCAGCCCGTGGTGAAGACCGTGTTGGAGCAGGCTGTCCCTCTGCAGCCCATGGAGGACCATTGGGGTGCAGAGACCCACCTGCAGCCCATGGAGAATCCCATACTGGAGCAGGTGGATGCATGAAGGAGGCTGTGATCCCATGGGAGGCCCAAGATGGAGCGGGGTCCTGCTGGGGACCTGCAGCCCATGGAGAGGGAAACCCATGCTGGAGCAGATTTTTCTTGGGTAGGACTTGTGGCCCTGTGGGGGACCCATGTCAGTACAACTCATTCGTGAAGGACTGCACCCCATGGAGAAGTGATCCACAGGACAGCAGTTTGGGAAGAACTGTTGCCCGAGGGATGGACTCATGCCAGAGAGGTCCATCAAGGACTGTCTCCCATGGGAGGGACCCCATGGGAGCAGGGGAAGGACTCCTCTGCCTGAGTAGCAGAATCAACTGACCCTAACCCGCATTCCCCGTCCCCCTGCACTGCTGAGAAGGAAGGAGGGGTGGGGGAAGGTGTTTTTAAGATTGTTTTATTTCTCACTCTTTGTCTCTTATCCTGTTAGTAATAAATTTAAGTACTATCCCCACTTTGAGTCTATTTTGCCCGTGAAGGTAATCAGTCACTGACCTCTCCCAGCTCTTATCTCAACTCATGAATTCTTTGCTGGTTTTTTTTTTCTCTCCTCTGTCCAGTTGCAGAGGGAGAGTGAGAGAGTGGCTTTAGTGGGTACCTGGCATCTGGCCAGGGTCAACCCACTACAACGGGAAACGGAGAAAGAGATCTGCAGAGAAATCCCAAAACTGAATTGTGTGTGCAGTCCCATTTCTTCATCACCAATAAACTGTTTGAAGGAGGTAGAACCCCTTGATGTAGTGAAATGTTTACAAAAGGTTTCAGTAGAGAAAAGAGTGAATGCTCTAGGGAGACGAGGATGGTTTTTGGTGGCTGCATATTGAAAACAGCATCAACAGAGAGAACAGAAGGGTAAGGATAAGATTGATTTGGAGAAGTAAATAGGTGAATTGCAGGGGAAAATAGTGATGTTGCAATGCCAAAATCGACTATTAATGGGCAAGTCAGATACTTATCAAATAGTAGTGTTGCCTTAAGTTTTTTTTTTTGGTTTTTTGATTCTTGATTTTTAATTTATGGGTTTTAGAAGTAGTTATGTAGATTTTAGAAGCAGCTGCATTTATTGTCTCACCCTTTAGCACAGTAGTTACACATACACCCAACCCTCTTACCCGATTCCATATTCCCCATATCAAGTCCCCCTAAATTCCAGTAGCATATTTAGTCTTCTTTTCAAGGTAGGCCTTCATTTTGTTTGAGAACATCTGCTCCCTGGCCTGGACCACCAGATATCACCCAGAACTTTGGACAAGCTCCAAGGACAGTGTGCCCTGAAGAAGATGAAGATGAGGAAGAAAGGGTCCCAAAACGCCACCAGACTCAATTCCCAAGGGGCAGGTTGTGGGGTGGAACAAGGCAAAGGCCAGGGGGTGGACAAATCAGGGATTGGATGGACATTATTATAAAATTGTAACACTGGGTCGGGGGGCAGTGCGCGTGCGTGACTTGTAACCCCAGAGCCTGAAAGGCTTCATTAAAACCTTCCCTTATCTTACCTCCTATCTAAATTGCCCTGGAGTTTTTTTTCTCCTGAATCTTTTAGGTAACAGTAGCAGAAAAAGTGGCTGTCTGGGTAGGTCGATATAAATATTGAAAGCGAAGAGGTCAAGTAAATAGGAAAAAAGTGCATGCTGTGATTGCGGAGGCAGGGACAGACTGGGATCCTGAAACATGCGATGGAGATATCTGGGATTCAGTTGATTTAGACAGTAGTTTGGAGGGTGAAGTGTTTCCTGAAACAAAGCCAGTAGTATAAAGGAAAGTGGAAGGTGACCCTAATGGTTATCCAGTGATGCATGTCATAGAAGATTTTACTCAGTATGAAATTAATGATATTATGGATAGATTTAAAGAAAAACCTGGACAGTCTTTAATTTCCTGGCTAGTTAGGCCGCTGTTACACTCTGGATTAAGCTATAAGCTACCTAGAGTAGTTACATTTTTATTTAAGACTTTTTATAAGTCTTTTGGTTTGTTATAACCTCTAATTAGAGTCTGGAGAAAGAGTCACACACTCTTCAAGAGAAATTCTTTTAATTTAGTGAGAAAAATAAGATATTTTGGCAAAAGGTTTTTACAGGAGTAAAATACAACCAAGAAAAAAGCATTTCACTAAAACATTCAGCACAAAGACCCATTCCACAGGAAACACCCACTAAAACGATCAATATATTAGTTTTAGTAAAACACAATTCATTGGTTTTAAGTTACCCACAAGAGAAGGAAAAGAGTAAAAGAAGAAAACAGATTAAAAGGAATAAAGAAAGAGAGAAGAAAGAGAGAAGGAGAGAGAGGAAAGGAAAAAATGGTTACTGACAAAATCTGATGGTTCACATGGATCAGGCTGCAGGAGAGACGAGAGGGAAGGAGAGAGAGAGAGAGAGACTGCGTGGAATCTAGTGTATTTATAGAGTTCAGTTTCCCCTCCCAGGCAGGATATCTGGTCAGTGCCTTCCAGGCCAGAGTGAGGTGTGCTGTAGCCATTCGCAGGCTGCAGGGGTGTGGTGTGGGCAGGCTACCAGGCAGGTCTGCCTTGACTGACAGCCCAGCTACAGGCCTTCAGTGATGCCATGTGCTGCATGGGCTGCAGGCCTTGCCTTCAGGCTCTGCCATGTCACTCAGCACAGGCCTTATGTGTAGACCTTACCATGTATCTGCAGGTCTACACTCAACCCTTCCCCACATGCACACACACAGTGAGTTGGTTCCAACCCATATCAATAATTCAGTGAGATTCGGATCCAGCA
Source organism: Chiroxiphia lanceolata (assembly GCF_009829145.1). NCBI lineage: Eukaryota > Metazoa > Chordata > Aves > Passeriformes > Pipridae > Chiroxiphia > Chiroxiphia lanceolata. Next base: position 13,624,626 of record NC_045670.1, on the reverse strand, counting down.
TCTCACAGTTGCATGATCTTGGGGCTTCTGGGATTAAATTAGACTTGGAAGATAGTAAGAAGTTTGTAATGTTAAGTTCTGATTTGTTTGTTCAGGACGCCTTCCAAGGCACAGTTGGAGAGACTAATTTGTTGACTGTAGTGGTGGAAGGTTGTAATAGGAAATACCCCATGGAAGGGGAATGACCTGGTGCAGATTGGCCTTGGTATACTCTATGGGATTGTATTCAGCGTATTAAGGAGGAAGGAATGAAGACTGCTGTTTCTATAGGGGATGCAGACACCATACTGTAAAATGCGGTATCAGCTCCAATTTGAAATAGGATTATTAAGACTGCTCCACATGCATTTAAAAGTGACTTTACTGATAAATGAAACAGGAAACTCCATAGGAGAAGTCATAGAAAAAATCCAGCAGTTAGGAGATTTGGGGGAATGGGGACCCAAACAAAGTGGGAGAGGTGATAACAGGAATGGTGAGGTGAAAGAAAATCTGTTCTCTTGAAAGGAAATGTTTACTTCCTTGTTGAAAGATGGGATGGCCCGAGATAAGATTGATGGGCTCCCCACTAATGAGATGTGGAGATTATATAAGCAGCGTGGGTTGAACAAACCTGTTAGAAAAGTAAAGACCATTGTCCTCACGTGGAGCTTCAAATTTAGAGGAAAAATAGGTCTTGTCAAATGATTAATGCCCTTGTTGATAATTTACAGTAACCCTAAACAGTTTAAAGGACAAAAAGTTTTGATTACAGGATTAGGTAGCAAACAAATTGAAGCGGTACAGACAAAAATTGTGATGAAAACTGGCAATCTGACAGAGCAAACTTATTCAGTGATGACTGTTCCTGTCCCTGAATATATAATTGGAATTAATATTTTAAAAGGGCTGACCTTACACTTACCTGATGGTAAGTATCAATTTGGAACCAGGACATATATATCAACTCAGCCAGTTATGAAAGCTAAAATGCCTCTGGTACAAATCCCACCTGTATTAGATACAGAAGTGTTGAAACCAACAATCACTGCCTTTAATAATCCTATATGGTCTATTAAAAAGAGTGATGGAATGTGGCAAATGACAGTAGACTATAGGAAGCTTAACAAATATACCCCACTGCTAACAGCTGTGGTACCAGATACTGACACTTTAATTGAAAAAATACAGTGACACCCTGGAACTTGGTATGCAGTAATTGACTTAACTAATGCTTTCTTTACAATACCCATTGCTGAGGAACATTGGGATCAGTTTGCTTTTATTTGGCAAGGTAGGTAGTATACATTTATCTGCTTACCTCATGGGTGGCTCCATAGTCCCATCCTCTGCCATCGAATTGTGGCAGAACACCTGGATGAATTGTCATTGCCAGAGATGGTACAAGTGATACATTACATTGATGATATAATGATTCAGGGAGAAAACGAGAAGGAAGTACAAGAACAATAAGACAATATTGCAGCATATGAAAAGGGGTGGTAAATTAATCCAAACTATATTCAGGAACCTGCCCAAATTTTTAGGAATTCAGTGGCATCGGGTCATCAGGAAGTATTGCCCAGGGCTAGACAGAAGATTTTAGATTTTGTTGCCCCACAAAACAAGGTGGAAACCCAGTGGTTTATTGGCCTATTCGGCTTTTGGTGACAACATATTCCTCATTTGGGGCAAATACTTGCCCCATTATATAAAGTAACACAAAAGAAATATGAATTTGAGTGGGGAAATGAGCAACAACAAGCATTTAAAACAGTTAAATGAGCAATTCAACAGGCTCTGGACCTCAGGCCAATACAAGCCAGAGAGATGGAATTTAATGTTTCTGTAAATGATAATTATGCCAATTGGAGCCTTTGGAAGAAGCAGGGTAGGAAGAAAATGCCTTTAGGATTTTTGAATAGGAAATTACCCAAAGCCAGACAGAGATATTCCCCATTCGAGAAGCAGCTATTGGCATGTTACTGGTCTTTATTGGAAACAGAACAAATGACAATAGGGCATGATGTGGTACTAAGACCTGAAATCCTGATAATGCAGTGGGTAAAAAGTTCACCCAAGGCGCACAGGAAGCCAGCATAATTAAATGGAAATGGTATATTCAAGACAGACCTAAAGTAGGGGTCGGGGCAGTAGCAACGGTTCATTAAAAAGTTGCCAAAGGCCCTGTGAATGAACCAACAAATGTAGATTACTTAGTGAGCAAGAATCACTGGTAAAATGGGGAAAGCCCCTAGACCGACTGACAGAACAAGAAAGGAAGCATGCATGGTTTACTGATGGGTCAGTTAAATATTTTAGTGGGAAATGTTTTTGGAAAGCAGTAGCTTATAACCTGTCCCAGAATAAGTTCCAAGTTGTCAGGGTTGACAGCAAGCCTGTCAGCAGCCTGACATTTATTGACGAAGCAGTGGACATAAACCGGATTACAGTATACCCCTGAAAGGAGGAGAACACAACATGCAGAAGAATGTGGGCAACTTTCAGACAAGAAGAAGATGGAAGACAGAAATGGACTTCCTGTACTTTTTACAAGTCAGGATGACTCGACAAAAACTGTGTTTACTAGTTTGCAACCAATCCTGGTGTGTGCATACATGAAAGTACCAATGGCAGGTTGACATGTGGATGGCCTGATGGCCTGATCTATGTGTATCAATAGCAGGATGACGTGTATAACCTGATATATGCGAAACAGGAGGTTAGGCCCAAAAGAGTTAACTAAGAAATTTGGGCCTGATAACAAGTTACCAACATCCAAAACGATCTGTGCTCGTTCTGTTCTACTTAATGGACCAAAAACTTAAGAGAATAGTACAAGAACATGTAATAGGCCTAGAGGCAATAAATTAGAAATACAACAGGATCAGGTAGACATTTGAATAGGAGAAACAGGCCTGGAGCCAGGGCTTTTTCCAGGCTTCAGTGAGCGGGTCAAGAACAATGGAAGAGGAGTCAGGCTGAGGAAGATGAGTTAAAGCCCCCAGACCCACCAAAACTGAGGGCCAAGAGAAGCACCGCCCCAAGCCCCGCCTGAGCTCCACCTATACTCCGCCTATTATTAATATGCATAGACAGATGTTGTAATCACTTGAATATGCATTTAATCACATCTGAAGATTGTATAAAAATGCTGATTTTGTGTGAAGCCTTTGAGCAAGTTTGTCCAGCGCGAGCTGGCTTGCTCCCAACGTTGAATAAACAAATACCTTGCTGCTTAAAGATAAAAAAGTCTCTGAGCAGGTTCTTGGACCGATTTTTCGGATTCATTTGGCGACCGCGGCAGGACACCTTCTCCACCCGGCTGCAGAATCCCTCGGAGGACGGGACCCCCTTGGGCGCCCTCGGGTAAGTCTTTTTACCCGAAGGGGCTCCCTTCTTCGGTGGCTTCTTGCGGGGGCTGGACAAGAACACTGCCTATTGATAAAAGGTATTTGTATCTGGTTTTGTCTGGTTATTCTGGTTCTGGAAACCCATGAGTCGAGGCGGGACACTGTCTCGCAGGGAACACGGGAGAGGACGCTCTCCCGGGGGAATATCCCCTCTGGTCTGGTCTGGTTTTGTTTGTATTTGGCCAAATATTGTTATTGTGTACCTGATACATCTTGCTTACCTTGAAACATCCAGGAGCATATAGTTAAAGGTATTATCATGCTAAGAGTTACTATATGAGAGGTAGTGCTGAAAAGTTAACTATAAGCACATCAGTTTGGATAAGACCTAGAATTAAGATCTGTCAGTTTTGCAACTGTTAGTTATATGTATGAGCCTTGTGTAACAGATGTAAGGTTTACCTCCCCGACAGACAAGGCTGGGTCAGAACCATTGTGCATATTGCAGAAAAGAGGGACACTGGAAGCAAGAATGCCCTGAATTAACAAGTGGAAATACAGGCATAGGAGGGGCTGTTGTTGCTTACAGAATACTGAGTGAAGGGGGGAGCCGGCAGGCCAGTGCCTAGGGGACCTACTGGTAAAAATTAAGCTAGGGGAACAAAAAAGAAGAATTAGATTTTCTAATTGATACTGGGGCTACATTTTCTGTTTTGAATTAATACCTAAAAGTGATAAATATGTTTAAGTCGTGGGTGCCACTGGCCAATCAGAAAAGCTTTCTTTTGAACAAAATTGGAAAACAAATGGGAATGCATCAAGTTTTTGTATTTACCAAATTTATCCAAACTCGTATTGGGCAGAGACCTACTAGAAAATCTGGGAGCTGTAATAGAATTCAAACAAGGTAAAATTGAACTTAAGGTAAAGGAAGAACAATTAATAGCAGCTCTGAGTTTAGCAATGAGCTATGTGAAGCCAAGCCAGGGTAATTCAAATGTCAATCAAATTTTAAATCAGGTATACCTAGGAGTTTGGGCTATTGAAACACCAGGAAAGTCGAAAAGGGCAGCTCCCATTGAAATAGAATTATGGCCAGGAGTAAACCCAGTAATTAGGAAGCAATATGCACTGAGACTGGAAGATAGAAGAGGAATTGAACCAATAACAGATAACTTTTTGAAATTAAGGCTTTTTGTAGAGTGTGAATCAGATTTCAACACCCCAATTTTACCAGTCAAAAAGCCAAATGGAACACATAGGTTGGTTCAGGATTTAAGAGCAGTAAATAAAATAGCTAAAATATACATGCACCTGTTGCAAACCTATAACAATATTAAAAGAAAGTGTAATTTGGTTCACAGTATTAGACTTAAGAGATACCTTTTTCTGCCTTCCCTTAACACAGGAAAGTCAAAGGATATTTGCCTTCAAGTGGGAAAATCCCACCACAGGAAGGAAAACTCAGCTCATTTGGATAGTGTTACCTTAAGGGTTTGAAAATATTCCCACAATTTTGGGAATTAATTAGCTAAAGAATTGGAACAATGGCAGTCACCACCGGGAAAGGGTGTACTTTTATAATATGTGAATGATCTATTGATTGTTACTGAAAAACAAGGAGAATGTGTTCAATGGACAGCTAACCTCTTAAACTTTTTGGACTTAAATGGGTATCGAGTCTCTCAACAGAAAGCACAGCCGGTGCAGAAACAAGTGGTGTACCTGGATTACAAAGTATCTGAAGGACAATGATCACTGGGGACAACTGGAAAGGAAACTGTCTGCCAGACACCGAAACCACAGATGGTGAGAAACCTTCAAGCCTTTCTAGGAATGACAGGTTGGTGTTGTTTATAGATATATCAGTATGGGCTAATTGCAAAACCTTTATATGACCTGCTGAAAATCACTAAGGGCAACCTCATCTGGACCCCCGAAGCAAGTGGAGCCTTCAAACAACTGAGATGAGAACTCATAAGGACCCAAGCATTGAGATTGCCTGACGTAAGGAAACCCTTTTGTTTGTTCTCGCATGAATGGCTCTGGGGGTCCTGGCTCAGCAACAAAAGAACAGTAGCCTACTTCTCCAAGCAATTGGATGAAGTAAGCAAAGGATGGTCCACCTGCCTAAGGGCTGTAGCAACAATGATCACAAATATAGAAAAAGCCAGGAAATTTACAATGGGAGAGAAAATGACTGTGTTAGTGTCCCACACAGTATCTACAGTACTGGAACAGAAAGGAAATCATTGGCTGTCACCCTCCCAGTTTCTGAAATATCAGGTAATCCTGGCTGAATCAGATGACATAACCATTCAGGTGACTAACATTGTTAACCCAACTTCATTCCTAGAAGGAAGAATCTCGGTTGCACCTGTCACGCACGATTGCCTGGAAATCACTGAAGCAGTGTACTGCAGCTGTCTGGACCTTAAAGAAGAACCACCCCTGGATGCAGAAGACCGGTTTACTGATGGCAGCAGTTTCATAAGACAAGGTATGAAGATGGTTGGGTATGCTGCGACCACCACTACTGAGGTAATCAAATCAAATCCTTTGCCTGCAGGAACCTCAGTCCAGAAAGCAGAACTGATGGCTCTCATTCGAGCTTTAGGATTGGCAGAAGGAAAACAAATTAACACCTGGACTGACTTCAAATATGCCTTTGGCACAGTTCACACTCATGGAGCAATTTGGAAAGAAAGAGGACTTTTAATTCTTCAAGGAAAAGTTGTAGAATATACTGAAGAAACTCGACGATTATTAGAAGCTGTACAACTCCCCTCTCAGGTGGCAATTATGCACTGCCAAGGACACCTGAAAGGTAACACTGTCCTGGAAATAAGAAACAGAAAAGCTGATGCAGAAGCTGAATTAGCTGCTGCAAGAAGTAAAGAACTACCAGTAACAGCTTTAGTGCTAGAAGAACTAGACACAGATCAACAGGTAGAATATCAAGAAACAGATTATAAGTGGATACATGAAAATGAAGGTAAGGTGTCAGACAATGGGTGAGGTTAACTAAAAACAGGTCAGTTAATACTATTAGAGAAATTAGTGTGGTAATTTGTAAAAGTAAAACATGATAAAACTTATTGGAGCTTAGACTCACTCTATTAGCATTTAAGGACTAGAGTAGCAAGACCAAATTTATTTACCACAATAGAGTAAGTCACATCTCAATGTGGACTTTGTCTGAAATGCTGGAACAAAAAATACACCAAAGGGCAATAAGTAAAGGGCATTTCCCAGGTGAAATTTGGCAAATTAATTTCTCTGAGCTCCCAAGAAAAGGGGGGGTCCTGTTATCTCTTAGTTTTGACTGACACATTTTCTGGATGGCCTGAAGCTTTCCCATGTAGAAAAAAATGAATCAAAAGGAGTGGTTAAAGTCTTGTTGAATGAGATTATACCACGGTTTGGAATGCCTAAGAGCATCTCTTCAGATAGAGGTTCACACTTTCGTGCATGAATTGTACTAGCAATAAGTAAAGCACTAAAAATCAACTGACAACTGCATATGCCCTACAGACTCCAGGCAAATGGGCAAGTAGAAAAGATGAATCTAAAATATGTCAAGAAACAAATTTTCATTGGTATCAAGCTTTACCTATTGCTTTAATTAGGCTAAGGGTCAAGCCAAGTCAAAAGAGACACTGAGTCCATTTGAAAATCTGTTGGGTAGACCCTACATGATGCAAACTGTGAATAGTGAAGCTTTAGATCAAATCAGTAATCAGTATGTATATGATTATGTTGTGGCTGTAGGGAAACAATTGCAGAAAAATGCTATAGTGGTGTTAGAACACCAACCCAAGCAGCCTGATTGTAAGTTACATCCATTCAATCCTGGTGATTGAGTATACGTTAAGAATCTTTCAGGAGATCCACCACGAGAAAAGTGGGATGGACCCTACCAGGTGCTGATGACCACCTCCACAGCGATCTGGGTGAAAGAGAAACCCACGTGGATCCACTACTCTCGAGTCAAGAGGGTTCCAGAGGAAGCATGGACCTCGGGAGAGGAATCATCTACTATCAAGCCTCCTCAATACTGATCTTTGGACTGATAAGTACACCGGTGTTAGATCAAACCCTTACCCAGAACTCATTATGGTCTCAGGTCTATAATGGGGTCTCTGATCTATTATTTTATTTACAACCTGATCTTCTGCCTCAGCCAGACCAAATTAACCAATACAATGCATCTGTTATAGTCCTCCAACGAACAAGGGTACTGAGTAATTGGTAAAATCCTGGTACCCCATACAGTGCAAGTGTTTTAATAGACACAGATTAGATGGTCACCCAAAACTGACGTTACTGTGAAATGTAATTAGTGGCTGATCAATGTTGGCACACCTTCACTCTAGATAAATCAGTTTCTGTGATGTGTCAGTGGACATTCAAGGAAGGAAATATAACCAGGAGATTTCCAACCAGCAAATCTCCTACCACCCCATTGACTAAGACCACCACCACCTTCTTTAGCCTGTGAGAGTGTCCACAATTTAACTTATGCTGGACCTTACATGATTAGACACTCAAATGAGCAGAAGCTGTTGTTAGATCCCACATATTCACTGAAGAGGGTTCGAATAAACCTTCAAGTAAACATATCAAACATACAAAAAGATTGTCAGCCCTATATTCAGCAAAACCTTAAAGGTTGGTGTGCATAGATGATGGCCAGATCCCCTCGTACCTGAATTCAAAGAGATGTAACTGGATGGTTTGGCACAGGATTCGGTGTATTAAACACCATAGTTTATAAATACCGATCAAGAAGTATTAGCGAATAAACTAATACTGTCACATCTGATCTAGGAAAATTCAAAGTCCCTTTAAGATCATCTTTGCTCACTTTGGCAGAAACACAATCACTGGCAGTTAAATTGTTAACATTAGTAGCTAATCACACTGCAAAAGATTTCACCAAGATTATTGACTATGCTGGTGTCATCCATAAAAGGTTTGCACTTGCAATACAATGTCTCCAAACTCAACAGTGGGTACAGTCTGTAGCTGCACGAATACTAAGAGAAGGAACTTCAGGAATATTACCACAGGAGGTAAGAGAAATAATAGCTAGAAACAGTTCCACTACACAATTTGAGAAAAATTACCAAACGTGGTAGCAGTTAGTGAACTTCACTTACAATCCTCAACATGAACAAACTGAAGCTTATGTACTCACTATCAAGTGCAGCTAAAGAAAAGACCATCTTTCCTATTTTGACATTAGGAGCCATACACCAAAATGTAATTGTCAGACCCATAGACCATAATGTTTGGGCAAGTTATGATCACACCAAGAAAAAGTGGTAGTCAGTCAGTCCTGAGGCATGTATTCCTACAGGACAATTAGGATATATCTGTGAAAATGCTGTAGTAGGAAATGAGGATTTATGCTTAGATGCTGAAGATAGTGTGTGTGTATCTTTGAAATGCTTCCCCATGCTAAAACCCAATCACAAGTCTACTACATAGGAAATGGATGTGCATGTGTTAGAATCTTTTGTGTTAATTTTACCATAGGTATTTGTCATGAAGTAGTGAGTGGTATTAATTTTTGTTTTACTAAAATAATAGGCTGTGACTTTGATTATATCATTCTAGTGACTACTAGACAACAGATTGAAGCTGATTATATAATGTATCATGATGTGCCGAAATTGCAGATAGGAATGAACATTAATCTTTCTAAAGCAATGCTTAAACATCCTGATATAGAAAAACTGGTCCAAGAAGTAAACAGAACGACTAAACGAATGCTGTGGCAAGTAGAACATGACACTGAGAGCATAAAAACTGTTTTAACCAAAGTGGAAAAAGTGGGAGAACATCACTGGTGGGACATCTTTACAAGATACTCCCCTACAGCATCACAAGTGTTTCACTATTTGATACATCCAATATTGGTATTAAGAGCTGGTATGATTCTATTACTGGTCTTAACTGTTTAGCTATGATACAAATCAAGCATCATGGTCAGTAGGATGCAGATAATGTGGGCTGTGATGAATACCTATCAAAATCCATTGGAACTTGACGAAGGAATTCGTAAATTCTAAACAAAAAGGGGGGAATGAAACAGGAGGTTAGGCCCAAAAGAGTTAACTAAGAAATTTGGGCCTGCTAACAAGTTACCAACATCCAAAACGATCTGTGCTCGTTCTGTTCTACTTAATGGACCAAAAGCTTAAGAGAATAGTACAAGAACATGTAATAGGCCTAGAGGCAATAAATTAGAAATATAACAGGATCAGGTAGACATTTGAATAGGAGAAACAGGCCTGGAGCCAGGGCTTTTTCCAGGCTTCAGTGAGCGGGTCAAGAACAATGGAAGAGGAGTTAGGCTGAGGAAGATGAGTTAAAGCCCCCAGACCCACCAAAACTGAGGGCCAAGAGAAGCACCGCCCCAAGCCCCGCCTGAGCTCCACCTATACTCCGCCTATTATTAATATGCATAGACAGATGTTGTAATCACTTGAATATGCATTTAATCACATCTGAAGATTGTATAAAAATGCTGATTTTGTGTGAAGCCTTTGAGCAAGTTTGTCCAGCGCGAGCTGGCTTGCTCCCAACGTTGAATAAACAAATACCTTGCTGCTTAAAGATAAAAAAGTCTCTGAGCAGTTTCTTGGACCGATTTTTCGGATTCATATGTTTACATGAAAGGCACCAATAGAAAGTTGACATGTGTGATGTGTGAAAAGTATAAATGTTTGCAACCTGTTACAATAAAGTGATTACAGCCTTCTCGTAATCCTGTCCCTGCTTTGAAAGAAGATTCTATGTCGCTCTGCCCGTCTCGACTTTAACAGCAACACCAAGTCACTACAGATGAAGGCAAAAGTAGTCAGTATGCTGAATTCTATGCTGTATATATGGCAATTAAACAAGAATAACTAGGGTGATGTCATGTTTTTACGGATTCATGGTCAGTTGCCAATGGTTTGGCTACTTGGCTCTCAACTTGGGCCAAACGTAATTGGAAACTTTATTCCAAAGAAGTATGGGGAAAGGAATTGTGGAAAGATATTTGGACGTTCATCAAACAAACTTGAGTCACAGTGTTTCACATAGATGCCCACTGTAGAACCAAGACCTTGGAATGATGGAATAATTCTGTTGAAGATGGACAAACCAAAATCTCCCAAGTCAAGGTGGAAGATCCTCATGTGGTGGTTTGGAGCTGGTTCCCTGCCAAGTCCCCAATAACACAGCAAAAGTTTCCCCCCCAAAAACCAAGGGAAAAGAGGGAAAAAAACCAAGACAACTGAAATAAGAGAGCTAAAGCAATATATAAATATATTTACACTTATATTACATTTATATACAATTACAAAAACTATATACACATAAGAAAGAAACCCCCAACACCTGAAAACAGAAAAAAACCCCAACAGATATACCCAAGTAATAAAGAATGAACAAACAAAATCTCAATACTTTCCTTGAGAGAACAGAAATGTCTCAGTCCACTCCACAATCACGGCATCTCCCTCCAAACTCGGAAAGAAGGCAGAGGCCTTTTGACAAACCACAGGCCCAACACCGTCCACAGCTGGAGGAGCCACAGGGAACTGCTTTCTTCAAGTCTACCGGAAGAGAAGAAGGGCTCAGTCTCTCCTCCCCTCATACTTATATGTTTGATTATGTAAAGGAATAGGATGGAATACTTCCTTGGTTCCGACCTGGTTGCCAGGAAGAAAGGCCTAGACAAAACCATTACACCTCATCACATGCAACAGATGAGTTTGACCAAATGGGCACACCAGAAATGTGGTCATCTTAGAGAAAAAGTCAATTACAGGTGGGTCCAAGACCGCGGGATTGTTATAAATTTGGACATTATTAAAATGGTGATAGTCCATTGTCCCATCTGCCAACATGTACAACAAAGAACAGCAACGCACATAGTATGAAGACAATTAAGTTGGGGAAAATTACTGGGGAAAATTTGGCAAATGGATTATATAGGTCCTTTGCTGGTCCATTGGGATTGTCAATATGTGTGCACAGCCATTGACACATACTCTGAATATTTAATAGTGCATCCATGTAGGTGAGCAACCCAAGACAGCACAATTAAGACACTGGAATTGATTATTTTATATTATGAAATACCCTTGCAAATTCAGAGTGACAATGGTTCACACTTTAAAAATCAGAAAGTACAATTTGCTGATACGAACAACATACAATGGATATTTCATATACCACATTATCCACAATTAATTGAACGAATGAATGGTTTGCTTAAGGAACAGTTAAGGAAATTGGGGGGAAGTAAATTAAACATATGGAGAGACCATTTATCTGAAGCGCTACAGATATTGAACAAAAGACCCACTGGGGAAATGGAAAGCCTTCTGATGAGGATGACTACTCCTAATTTGCAAATAAAACCATTAACAGTAGTAGAAACCCTCACATATTGGGAAATAAAGGAGGGAGCTTTGGCACCTTATCCTGCAACTCCAGATGCTGCAGGATGAGATTTGTATGCTTTGCAAATGTATAGACTGAACACCCGAAACATCTGTGTCATTGATACTGATACTGGAATATATATTCTGTCGGGCTATTTTGGTTTGATAGCCCCAAGGTCCAGTTTAGCAATTAAAGCCATTCAGACACTCAGAGGCATCATTGACTCAGATTATCAAGGGGAAATTGATGTGATTTTGTTAAATAGTGAAGGTCAAGGCATTTTAATTCAACCATGAGACCTGATTGCCCAAATGTTAATCTTGTCCATGTTGAAAATTTAAGGAAATAAGGGGGAAGCTCCACAAATAACTACAGTTCAAGGGAACCAAGGATTTGGATCTACTAAGCAACTGAATAGTGGAGCTAAGGTTTGGGTCCAAAAACCCAGTGACCCACCAAAGCCAGTCAAAATCATTGCCATTGGAACAGATAATATGGTATTAGTGATTAAATCCAGACAAGAAAAATGGGAACATGTTCCTGCAAATAAATGTTATTTGAGGGAATGATATCATTATGTTTTAGTTTTATATTTGTAACAGGGTGTCCTAGTTAGAACAGCTGGGACCAGTTCATCACTGGATGGGTGTAACCCAAAACTCTGTATTCTATAGCCTTCCATGCCATTTCCCAGAAACTGGTATCAATAGACTATTTACACCTTCTGCCCAGAGCAACCTGACTCCTCAGGCTATAAACTAGGTGTTAAGAGGTCTGCAAGATAGGAGAGTGCTTCCCTGTTCTCACACTCTTTTGTGGAACTCCCCGCCCTGAGGGAAGTACTGGGCATTCCTGCCTGAACTGGAGAATATATAACCTTGGAGTCCTGGAACTTTTTCAACCACTCGTGGGATCCAGAGAAAGACTGCAGACCACCGCTCTCAACCAGACTGCAGACCACCACTCTTGACTGGACTGCAACCACCACTTTTCAACCAGACTGCAATGACCACTCTCCACCAGACTGCAATCACCACTCTTGACCAGACTGCAACAGCACTCTCACCAAGAGGTTTTCCCCTCTCCTTTTACTTTGGACTCAGGGGGCCCAACGAACACCACTCTGTTCATGCCCCAGGGTGTTGGGTTATACATTTGGGTTTTGTGGGTTAAAACCAATTGTTTGTCTGTATAATCATACTTATTGTATTATTTTATTAAATTGTTATTCTGACTTATAATCTCTCTTTTGAGTTGAGTTCATTTCCCCTGCTGGTTTACCTTTAAACCAGCACACAGGGAGACTACCAGGGTGAAACAATTAACACTGATCAAAATTCAACAAAACAACATTTATTACAAAGAAGTAGCAAACAAAACGAGAAACCAAGAAACAGGAAAAGGAAACAAGCCCCAAGACAACCCCCCACTCACTCAGGTGTTATTTACACAGCTGCAGTACACACTGACCCCAAAACGTTCAAGATTCTCAATATAATGAGCTTCTGTATTTTCAGGGCATCAGTAGGCTCCACATGTTGGCAGGCATCCCTGTGAGGAAAATATGGTCTTCAATGTCAAGCATACTGCCTCCCTCGAGAAAAAAAAAACTGTCTGCTTTTAATACAGTTAATTTGTGATGTCTACCTGGGCAAGTGTGGCCAGCACTGCCCAGTTAGAGGCCTTCAGTCCCTCCCTCCATTATGTAAGTGGTACCCCTTCTGCGCATGTGTGTGTACATTGGAAATTCGCCTGTGCCTGTGTGCTGCACATCGGGGGTCTTTTCTAAATGAGTCTAGGGCTTACTTCATCATCCTCCTCTTCACTTTTTCCTTCAAATGTCCTTGGAGGGCTGTCAGTCAACAGTCAGGCCCCAATTAATTTCAGTTTATACAAGATGCTTCCTTCAAGGTCGAAGTTCCCATTTATCAGTTCTTGTTTTCTCATAACTTGGCAGGAAAAGAACAGACTCTCACAGGTGGTTGGGCCAAACACAGACCAAAAAGTAACAGCATCTAATTAAGCATGAATACAATATTTTACAGAAACTACAGATCCTAGCCATCCTCATATGTCTTATGGTCCCTTTGGGTGATGCTATTTCCCCAGGAAGTTACCTGAAAAAGGTAAATGGGTTGGATGACTTTGTTCAATTTCAGTGGAGATCGAAAAGCTGCACCAAAACAGGACAACAGGACAACTTTACTTGTGAAGCTTTCTTCTAGTCTTCAGACACCTCTCCATGACTTTCCAAAGATGATCGTGAGCAGCCTGGCTATGATGGCCACCAACTCTCTCAGTACCCATGGATGCATCCTGGTCAGGGCCCATGGACTTGTGGATGCCAAATTTGCCTAGGTGTTCTCTAACCCAATCCTCCTTGACTAAGGGAAGGTCTTCCTTCCAACATTCATTTACCCTGGTCTCCTGGCTGACAGATCCCTGAGGGCTGGTCTTATCAGTAAAGACCAATGCAAAGGAAGCATTCAGTAACTCTACCTTCTCCAGGTCTCTGTTACCAGGCTCCCCTCTCCATTTACTAATGGGCCTATCTTATCCTTTGTTTTCCTTTTGTTATTCATGTATTTGAAAAAGCCCTTTTTGTTATTCTTGACATCCTTGACCAGATGGGTCTTGGGCTTTCTAGTCTTATTTCTACTTACCTTGACCACCTCTCTATATTCCCTTCAAGTGGCCTGACCCTGCTTCCATCTCCCGTGTATTTATTGGTTATACTTGTGTAATGACAGGAGTTCTTTATTCATCCATGCAGGTCTCATGCCCCCTTGGCCTGATTTCTTTCTCGTTGGGATGCATTGTTCTTGAGCCTGGAGGAAGTGAACCTTGAATATCGACCAACTCTCTTGGACCCCTCTTCCCTGCAGGGCCTGTTCCCACGGGATTCTTCCAAGAAGATCCCTAAGGAAGCTAAAGTTAGCTTTCCCAAAGTCCATGCTTGTAATCTTTCTCTCTATTCTGTTACCTCTTCGTTCAATACTGAACTCTACAATCTCATGGTCCCTATAGCCAAGGCTGCCCCCAACCTTCATATCAGCAACAAGGTCTTCCTTGTTTTTAGTATGAGGTCAAGTAGCACACCATATCTTTTGGGATCCTCCACTATCCCTACTTTCTTGAGGAGTAGTAAATCTGCCTTATGCTAATTTAGTGAAAGACCACTTTAGCTTGTGCTCCAAGTCTCTGTTTTATGGATCTAATTCAGAAAGAGACATCCCTGGGGATTAATATTGGGCCAAATGCTGTTTAATATCTTTTATGAAGATATAGATTCTGGAGGATGGGATCAAGTATACCCTGACAAAGTTTGCCAGTGATACCAAACCGAGTGGGGAAGTGGAAGGAAGAGCCAGGAAGACCTGGATAAGCTGGAAGAGTAGGATAAGAAACTTATGAAGTTCAGGAAGGACAAGTGTACAGTGTTGCACCTGGGAAAACAGTCTCAGTTTAAAGAGACTCAAGTGTTTGCTAAGGAGAATGAGTTATGAGGAAGACTAAGCTCCTCCCTCTAAGCAATTGTAAATCTGAAATTAAGAGACTCCAATTGAGGAAATATGGAGAAAATAAAAATAACAGCCCTTTATTAAAGGATATATGTGCATAGGTAGCACAACAAAAGAACACAAAAAACCCCCGAACAACAATCCTGCACCCAAGGTTCCCACCAAAAACAGTTCAGTATTTTTCGCCTTTTGGCGCAATTCTAACCATGATCAGGAGGGGGTGCTGTTGGATCTCTGGAGGAGCAGAGCCTGCAGTTGCTCTGTGGTGGTCGTCAGGGGGCTCTGTTGGGCTCTGGAGGTCGTCACGTGGGGGTCCTGGTGCGTGGGAGAAGTCGAAATGGAGATTCCCCCCTCTCACTGAGAGAAGAAGAAAGGGGAAAGGGGCTTCTTCCTATGGACTCACCTTCCAGGAGTTCTCTCAGTGTGCTGCATGCCGTTTGCTGTTTGGTTCAGTTCTTATCTGTCCTGGTTCTCTGCCACCGTTTCCCTGGTCAGTGCCGGCTGCTACTCTGCGCCCACGGAGAAAACATCTCCCGGCATACTACAGACACTTAGTCCAGTCTAACACTGTTCCAAGTCTTTGCAGTCCCCCCCAGTCAGGGGCTAGGAGGCCCCAGAGGCCCCGAGGGGCTCAGAGTCCCCTCCTCGTGGTTCTACAACATGGCCACCTTCTAACAACAACCAAAACTACAACTCTTCTCTTCCGTTTGCTTGTGGTATGTTTACATTTCGCAGGAGTGCCCATTGGACAGAACTTCAAAACTTCCAGGGGTTTCCACCCCTTGGGGGTTTTACCATTTTTCTTAGCCTCTGGGGGAAAACAAGATTCAAACCACTACATCAAATTACTTATGGTGGGAATTTGAAGAGTTCATTTACCATCCAGAATAAGGACTCACTTTGGTTCAACAGAATCATGTTACACATCTCTTTAAAATCTTGACACCGGCGGAAAGTATTTTTAAATCTACACAGTTACACCTTCATGCAGCTTCTCTCTCTTTCACACAGTCTATTTCCAGTCATTAGGTGGTCACCTCAGTCATTCGTCACTCACACACACATTTTAAATAGTTATTGGTTGTGTAGTTCTCATCAGTCTCATAACTTAAAGGGAATTTAAGGCATATTTACTAATATTAACTTGTAAATCTTGTACAACTCTCCATGCAAAAGACAAATATGACGGGAACGGACAGGATATTACCTTGGAAATTTTCAACCTTTTTCGTAGAACAAGGACACTCTATTTGTCATAAAGGCAACAGAACCACTTCTGCAGGGGGCAGGGGTACCCCCTTTTGTCTTCCCTTCTTCACCTTTTCCTGCCCTTTGCCCCCCCTGCGTCTCCTGTTTGTCTTGAGCACTCGACCCCCCTTGAAGTAAAAGTGTTGCTTTGTTAAGGGAGCTTTCACTAACTTCAAGCTTCAGTTGTGGGGTTGCGACTTCACCCCACAGCCATCAGATCCACACAGTCTGATAGACACAGTTATCCCGTGCCTCTACCTGGCTAGAGGCAGGGCCCCTCTAATGCTGGCCTTGGTAATCATGGCTTTCTCCCTGTGAGTACATAGTCCCTTCCAAGGGATCAGACATGTTATTATCCATCTGGTTCTGTCTAGGGGCTTGCCCACAGGAGACTGGACCTACATCCATCCTTATGGAATTGCCTCTGGTCATTTTTTCTTTTAACTCCTGTGCCCGTGCTGATACAGCTTAGATGGGTTTTCCATCCCATTTACTCATGTCTTCCCCATGTTCACATAGGAAAAGTCACAGGTTTCCCCATGTGGTGCACCTCCTCTCCCTTGCTGGGAGACACCTGTTCCATATAGCAGGGGCCTCAGTTTGCATTGGTGAGACATGGACAATGCTCTGTTTAAACTCCTCTCTGAGTTTTTTGTGGTCATTTTTAACTTCCTCAGTTAGTACCCGGAGGTCCTCCACTAATTTCTCTACAGAAGAGATATGGGCCCATAACAGAGCACGGACAATCTCATTATATGTATTGAGTTTACTCATCATGGCACCCACTGTTTCTTGGTTTTCCTTCCAGTGTACTGTTGCCTGGAAATTGGCCCTGCGCATCCAAGGTTCCACCACATCTGTGATGTACACTTGACCTTGTCGGGGTGGCAATTGGATTGCCTGTCCCTTGTGAAAAGTATCTCTAACAGTCCCATTTTTCTCAGGCATCGGATCCCATTTTCCCTGGTCTCCCAAGTGCAAAGATGATGCCCCTGCAGGTCGTCTCTGTAAACAAACCTCTCTCTTATGCATCTTAAAGGCATTGTTACACCCCAGTCTAGAAGCTCCAAGCTTTACCGGGTGTACACTTTAATTTCAGACTTCAAGAGATTTTGCCCACACAAACTCTTGTAAAGTCTTTGATTCTTTGATACCTTGAGTTCATGTCTGGAGAAAAAGCCATACACTTTTCCTGTAAGAGGTTTCTTTTAATTTGGTGAGAAAATAGGCATTTTGGTAAAAAGGGTTTTACAGGAGCAACATACAACTTCACAAAAGCATTACAACAGGTTATTAGAAACAAAAGGACTTCCCTGCTTCCCTCAAAGCAGCATTCTGAGCTCTGATCTATACAGCCTCGGGGTTTCAAGCTAGCAGGCATTACTTAACAATAGGGAATCTTTGTTGTACCCAGCAAACACAAATCCCATACAACTTAAGTGAAATACCCACAACTTAAGTTAAATGTCCAGAAAATAGGTGTTTAAGTTACCCATAAGAGGAAGGAAAGAGTAAAGGAAGAGATATTAGAGAAGAAAGAATAAAGAGAGAAACAGAGGAGAGAAAAATATAATTGCCACTAAGAGGTCACATTTTGGCATCTTCGAGGACAGCAGGTCAAGGCAAGATGGAGACTTCGTGCGTGTCTGTTTATACTTTGGCTATTGTGGTCACTCCCTCTAGGCGCGACCTTTGGTTCACTGACCACTCACTCTCCCCCTATCCAAAGTGAGGGGTGCTACAGCCATTCAGAGGCTCCGGGGGTGTGGTGTGGCTACCAAACCAGCCTTATTGATTGACAGTTCATCCATGTGGCTTTAGTGCCATGTGGCTGCTGACCCCGGTGTCCATCTTGGCTGCAGGCCTTACATGTGCCTTACTGCCATGAGGTTGCAAATCATGTGTCTGCAGGCCTGGTCTAGCCCTTCCGCCCCACACATATATCCCCACAAGGTGGTTCCAACCCAATAATTACTGATCTGATGTCGAATAGCCATGTCCAGAGATGAAGGGGTTCTAACTCCCTTATGAACCCCTGGTCAATACCCACATCCTGAGAAAGGCCTCCTAAATACCTTGCTTTGCTACTGTCAAGCAGTGCACCTTTGCCCATAAGATCTCAGACTCGAATCAACAAGGTCAGAATGGGTTTGTCCAGTTGTCAAGCAGCTTTCGGTAGGCAGTGGTAACCACAAGTTGCCCCTCCATAGATCTACCACAGCACTTTTCCCTCACCGATCTCAACACCTTGACAGGGTCCTGCAGTTGTTCAAGGGTGAACTTCATTGGAGCAGAAACATTCTCCAAGAACCTACTCATGTCCTCCCACAACCCATGCCACTTGAAACTATCTATTCCTAGGGCAGGTTTCTGGACACATTCCCAATAGGTCTTGGTCCTAACTTCATAAATAAGATTGAGTATAATAATGCAAACTGCCAAACATACCACAGAGCAAGGTATCTCTAACATCTAGAGGGCATTTAAACTCTTCAAAAACTGTTGTGGTGGACCTGAAGGAGAAATGGGTGAAGGACTGGGAAAAAACACTACCCTGCAGTTCTCCCCAAGATTGGGTGCCATTACCACTAAACCTCCAAGGATAACAGCTTAGTTTAGGGTAGGAAAACAACCCTGAAAACACATTCCAAAGGAGACTTATAGGCATTGAATTTACCACCCCACAGATCCAAGTTACGAATTGAAAAATAGCCACAGCTAACTTGGTTTTAGAACCTATTTAAAGATTAACACCTATGTATGCAGGAATATATGCCAAATAAACAGGAATAAATCAACATGATGTCTTAGGGGTTCTATACCCAATACACAAATGGATTATTCAAAACTGCTATTCTTTTTCCACTTTTACTCGCAATGCCTGTATCAGGGGTTAATTATGCTGATACTTTTGGTCTGTGTTTGGCCCAGTCACCTGTAAAAGTTTTGTTCTTTCCCTGCCAAGTTATGAGAAAATGAAGACTGATAAATGGGTACTTCGTCCTTGGAGAGAGAGCTTCTTGTATAAACTGTTTCAATTGGTGTTCTGTGATTGGCTCATCATCTGTCAAGGACATTTGAAGGAGAAACTGAAGAGGAGTTGATGAAGTAACCCCCCCCGATTCAATTAGAAAAGACCTCTGAAGCATACTGCGCATGTGGAAGGGAAATTCCAAAGTACTCATGCATGCGCTGAAGGGATGCACACCCAAAGGGGGTGGGACTGAGAACCTCTGGTCTAGGTAGATGTAATCAGTTAATTGTATAAAAGCAGATAACTCTTTTTTGGAGGGTAGCAAGCTTCACATCAAGGACAACGTTGCCTTTTGGCGGGAACGACTGCCAATTTGTGAGCCTACTCTGTCCGGGAATGCAGTTCCTGCTATGGGTAACTATAGGCATTCTGGGATGGTAAGATAGCTTTATATGCAACAACTAGGTGACTGGGCAGGTCATACTGAAGGTTTATTTTTCTCCTCCTTCCTCTCTTTTGGGTTTATTTGTTTTGTTGGTCACCTCTTGGTAATAAATATCAGTTTTGTTGAGCTTTCAATGGTATCATGGTTTCAGATTTCAGTATGATCCGAACCCTTCCCTAATACATTTTTGGTGACGAGGATGACATAACACGAAACACACCATTGCCAAGGACAAAGTAGGATTCTCAGGTGGGATGCATAGCCTGTGAACTGCTGTGTTTTGGAGAAAATCAGGCTAGGGGGGCAGGCTACAGAATATGGTTGACTCTCTGTGCTTCTGTTGATCTTCATCTTCTGTCTATGGTGTCCTTGTGATACACTTGGTTTTGGCTGGGATAGAATTAAGTTACTTACTGATAGCTGTTACAGTGCCGTGTTTTGGATTCAGTATGAGAATGACACTGATAGTCCTGTAGTATTTTCTTGCTCTGTTAGAGAGTTGGTACACAAGAAAGCTGGGAAGGAACATAGCCAGGAGGGTTGACTTGAATATGCCAAAGGGATATCTCATGCCGTGGAATGTTACGTCCAGCACATAAACTGGGAAGAGTCCATCCAACAAGACTCTGAGTCAAATGTTAGTGTTTGTGAGTGTGTCAGGGAGCTGTGGGTGGAGGACGTGGTGTTTAAACTCCGGGATGGGGGTCGTGGTGTTACTCCTTTCGTCGAAGTGTCCCGGGTGGACACAGGAGTTTTGATATTCACTCAGGGATCGTTTAGGAGTCAAGTCCGGTGCCGGGTTGCTGACCCTGGGGCCGCCGGGGGAAGAGGTTTCCCTGTGGAGTTGCGTTGGGCTCTGTGTTTCTGGTAGCAAGGACCGGGACTCGGGGCAGGCATTTTCTCCCCCGGGGCCATGCCGGGATGTGTTCATAGTCTGGGACCCGGGGGGGGGAGGCATTTTCCCCCCGGGGCCATGCCGGATGTGTTCTGAGCCTGGGACCCGGGGGAGGAGCATTCCCCTGGGGACGCGTCGGGCTGTATTTAAAGCCAGGACCCGGGAGAGGGGCATTCCCCTGGGGACGCGCCGGGCTGTATTCAAAACCGGGACCCGGGGGAGGAGCATTCCCCTGCGGATGCGCCGGGCTGCACTCAGGGTCAAGACCTGCCGGGTGAAGGGCATTCCAACCCCCCCCCCCCCGGGCCGCCGAGCTGTGTTCTTGTTGAGTTTACCAAGGTTTCGTGGGGGGGGGAAAGAATCACTCTCCGCAGGACTATATTTCCGTTTGTCGGGAGGGGCGGGGGCTTCCACCAATGCCGGGCTACACCTGCCCAGGCCGCTGCCACCGGAGTTGCAGGGGGGCCGGCAGGAACCCAGCAGCAAATTGCAGCAGGCAGAGGGAAAAAAAAAAAAAAAGGAGAGAGATAAAAAGCAGCTTCTGGCCGTTTTTTGTTTTCCTGGACGTTTTTCTCCCCCTCCTCCCTCCGGAGGCGGAGGAGTTGGGCAGCAGGAACTGTAGCGAGTCAAGAGAAAAAAAACCAGACGGCTCTGGCCACTCTCTCTCTCTCCACTCCTTGGGGGAAGGGAGGGCGAGTTGTAACAGCAGCAGAGGTCTGCAGTGATAAGAAAGACAGAGAAAAAAAAAAAGTAAAAAAAAGGGGGAAGGCAGATACCTAAGCTGTGTTTGAGACTTTTGTAGTAGGTTCCTGGTAATGTTTGTCAAGGTGGCATGGCTGATGGCGTCTGATCCCTGGAATCCAGCAGCACCCAAGACCTGGTTTCCCCTCTGAAGGTGCAGAGCAGCAGGGCCTCCTCCAGACCCAACTGTGCCTTCCAGAAAGGCTAGATTTTTAGGAGCAAACTCTGTAAAGAGTAACCAATTAGAGACTTCAATTAATTAACTTTTAATTAGCTTAAGCACTTCTTGGGATGCAGTCAAGGAGCTTTGTTTTTTCATGATAGTTGTGAAAAATCAGTTGCTTTGACTCTTCTGTATGTTGTGAATTAACCTGCATGGGACCAGTGACACTTTGTCCCCTGAGGGTGTTAGGTGATATGGAGTTTAATGGCCCTGGTGGAGGCGGTGAAACAGCAGCTGCCAGCCTCAAAGTCATTGTGAGTTTAGGTTCTTGGAAATTTGGCATGAAATTAATAAGCCATAGCAATTTCAGTTCACGTGGTGGTCATTCAAGTCACGCAGTGGGCATGTGTGGGTTGGGGTCACAAACAGAAAAATGAAACATGTCTCAAGATTTATGATTCCTAAGAATCCTCACGAACCCAGAACATGGCCAGATTCCTTGAAAGTATAACTGTTAAAACCAAGGAAAAGAAAATAAAAACAAGAGAAGAGAAAGAACAAGAACAGAACAAAACCTTAACTTGATAAAACTATACTTTTGTAACGAGGACGGGCAATATGACATCCCAAGTAGATATTAAGTTGGTAGTATGGGAAGGGGGGTTTGCTTGTGTTTTGTCTCCCACAGGACCCTGCTGGCTTCCAGCATGTTTGATGAAACCTTATCATGATATGACCTGAGCCAGTTCTGCAGATGCAGAGGCTGGCTATCAAGAACTCTGGAAGGAAATCAGTGAATGCTGAGCAGCACAAGACCAGTCTGAATGTCACATGGAAGGAAACATATCCTAAATATGATTCATTGTGTCTACTAACTTTTACTAATTGGTGTAATGACTCAGTTATCGTGTACCTGTCTCTTGTGTGTCTTCTTGTCCACCCCTGATGTTGTGATTCGTGTAATGAACAATGCCTTTCAGGTGATCCTTGTTTGTCATTTGTGGTTCTCAGTGAGCCTGGTCAGGGGCTGGGAGGATGCAGCTACCACAACCATGACTACTCCTGCATTAGCCTATTCAGTGCAGGCCACGTATCTTGAATAACAAAATGGATTGGTTATTCTTTTTCGCATAGCAGGTCTCGTGTCCCGACGGATTCCTGGATCTACTATTCCAGAAATAAGAAAATCTATGTTTCTTATATGAGTTGCACCAACAATCTGTATGTTTTGTTTTGTATTACTGGTAAGCAACAATCAGAATTGGAATATTATTCCTGAACTGTGTGCTACCAAGTTGTTCTGGCAGCAGTGTTAGGTAAAGGCTAGAGCTAAGCCCCGGTTTCAGGATGTGAAGGAAATATGTGATGCTGTGTGCAGAGTGACTGCAATTGAGCTTGGTTTTGTCTCCTGGGATGGGTCAGACGTGTCGCTAAGGGGGGAAAGAAGACAATGGAAAACTATAGAACTTGTAAAATCCTGAGGCGCTGTATAGAGTGATCCATTTCTGTGCTGTTCATGTCACACCAGCGATGTTTGTGAAGATCAGGCAGAACGGTGTGGTTTGGAGATTCTAAATCAGACACTGATCGTTTTGCAGTGCTCATATTTGTATGTGTTTTGTCCCAGTAGTGTTACAACAGGTGGCAAGAATTATTTGGAATCAGCATATGACAGAAACCTTTTGGTTTATGAGTCTACACAAGAATATATGTGATTGTGAAATAACAACATGTGAGGTGCTGGGCCTCGCAGAAGAAAAGTCCTATGCTGAAAGGCTGGTTGGCAAGACTGCAAATCATGGCTAGGTTTCGCGAACAAAGATTTGGGAAGGGCTCTGCCCACATTTGTTACAAGCACACTGGTGGCTAAAAAGGTCAATATGAGATAGACACGTCCAGTTGCAAAAGGCACAGCAGAAAGACTCCTTAGATGGTATATTCTGCAAGACACGATTCTTTCTGCGTTGTCTTTTCTCCTCAAGAGTGATCCTGCATGCTTTCTCAAAAGCATCAGCAGCGTTAAAGATAGTGTGTCTCCAGACCTCCCGACTGGACGCCAGAGTAGGCCAGTTATGTTGATCAATATGACCACAACTGAGATGTTGTTTCAGAGTCCTTGTATCTTCTCTTCGGGGCTACTCTCATGGGGCAACCAGTGGCAAGTTCACCATAAAGCATGATCTTAGGGAGGCGGTGGTCCTTCATCCTTGAGACATGTCCTGCCCAACACAGCTGTGTTCTCAGCAACATGGTCTCAATACTTGTGATTGCTGCTTGTTCTAGAACAGATGTATCAGTCACATAATCTGACCAGTGAATGTTTAGGATTGTACGGAGGCAGCGTTGATGGAAACGTTCTAGGAGTCGCAGGTGGTGGCGGTAGATGACCCATGATTCAGATCCATATAAAAGAGTAGACAGCCCTATGGCTCTGTAAACACTGATCTTTGTACTTTTCTTCAAGTGTTTATTTTGACAAAGTCTTTTATGGGGTTTTCTGAACGCACTATTTGCCTTTGCTAACCTATTGTCTATCTCTCCATCAATCTTACCATCCGAGGAGATGAGGCTACCTAAGTAATTAAACTGCTGGACTGATTTGAGCTCTGATTCGTCAATGGTGATATGGGGATGATGGAAGACTTCCTGAGGTGCAGGTTGATAGAGAACTTCTGTCTTCTTTAAACTGACTTCCAGCCCAAAAAGCTCAGCAGCGTCTGCAAAGCAGGACGTTAAATGCTGCAGAGCTACTTCTGTGTGAGTGACAAGGGTGGCGTTCTCAGCATAAAGCAGCTCCTGGACAAGATGGTTTAAGGTCTTAGTATGGGCCTCCAGTCGCCTTGGGTTGAATAGGCTTCCATCAGTATGATATTGAATGTAGATACTGCCCTGATCATCGAGGTCTGCCGTAACCCTCTGGAGCATCATGCTGAAAAAGACTGTGAATAGGGTTGGTGCAAGAACGCAGCCTTGGTTATTAGAAAGGGCTCAGAAAGAGCATCGTCATATCTGACTAGGTCATGCTGATCCTCATGGAGTGAGATGATCATTTTAAGGAACTTGGAGGGACATCCTAAACGTTCCAAAATCTGCCATAGACCTTTTCTGCTCACAGTATCGAAAGCCTTGGTGAGGTCAACAAAGGTTACATAGAGACCTTTGTTCTGTTCCCTACACTTCTCTTGCAGTTGTCTGAGAACAAACACCATGTCTGTGGTACTCCTGTTGACTCTGAAACCACATTGGCTTTCAGGTAGAATTCCTTCTGCTATAGCAGGTATTAGTCTGTTCAAAAGTATTCTTGCCAGGATTCTGCCAACAATGGAGAGCAGAGTAATACCACGGTAATTTGAGCAGTCTGATTTAACTCCTTTCTTCTTATACAAGGTGATGATGACTGCATCTCGAAGGTCTGATGGTAGTTCGCCTAGTTCCCAACAAAGCACCACAAACTCGTGAAATTTATCATGGAGTGCATGTCCCCCATGTTTCCAGACTTCAGGCAGAATTCCGTCAACCCCAACTGCCTTGCCAGTTTTCACCTGCTGTATGGTCTTAAGGGTTTCTCCCGAAGTGGGGGCAATGTCCAATTCATTCTTCACCAGTTGCTGTGTGATGGACTGAATAGCTGAGTCTTGAACTACATGGCTAGTACTGAAAAGAGTCTGAAAGTGTTCAGACCATTGATTCAGAATGGAGGTTTTATCTGTCAGAAGCATTTGCCCATCAACGCTGAGTAGAGGGCTTTGGACCTGGTATGTAGGCCCATATGATGTTTTCAGGGCCTCATAGAATCCTCTGTGATCACCCGTATCTGCGCATAATCGAGTTTTTTCAGCTAAATTGATCCACCACTTGTTCTGGATGTCATGGAGTTTCTGTTGGAGTTTGCTGCATGCAAGACACAAGGTTGTTTTTCTTACATGACAGGATGGCAGTGCAAGGTGTGCTTGGTGAGCAGATCTCTTCTTCCTCAACAATTCCTGGATCTCATGATTGTTTTCATCAAACCACTCCTTGTTCTTCTTGAAGGAGGACCCTAAGGATTCTACAGAGGACTGCAGGATGCTGTTTTTGATATGACGCCAAAGTGTTTCAGGAGAGGCATCTGTAGAATCTATGGAATGGTTTTCGAGCCTAGTTTGAAGATTTGCCTGGAATCTGTCTCTCACTGTGGCTGATTGGAGATTGTTAACTTGGAGTGTCCTCCTTGGGATACTGCCCCATTTTAGGTTTGAACTTAAGATTAAAGTTTACAGCGCACAAGCCGATGGTCCGATTGGCATTCTGCACTAGGCATCACGCGGGTATGGTGGACATCGCGGACATCTCTCCGTCACACCAAGACATAATCGATGAGGTGCCAATGCTTAGATCTGGAATGCATCCAGGTTGTCTTCAGACTATTTTTCTGCTGAAAGATAGTATTAGTGATGGTGAGCTGTTGCTCCGCACAGAACTCTAGCAGAAGTTGACCATTATCGTTGCAGTTTCCAACACCATGCTTGCCTAATATTCCTTTCCAGGCTTCAAAGTTTTTTCCTGCTCTGGTACTGAAATCACCAAGGATAATGATCTTATCATCTGCAGGAACCTTTTTGGGTAAGGCAGCGCAGGTCGGTGTAAAATTTATCTTTTTCGGCAGGGTCAGCTTGGAGAGTTGGGGCATATATACTAAAGAGGAGAATATGTTGCTTTTTGTGTTGTGGAAGGCGTAGGGAGATAATGCGGTCAGAATGACCTGTCAGCAGATTTTCGAATTTAGGAACAATAGAGTTTTTAATCATGAAACCAATTCCTGAGAGATGCCTTTAATTTCTGGGTTTACCTGACCAAAAGAGTGTGTAACCGGCACCATGTTCTCTAAGGCTGCCTTCCTCGTGGAGACAAACTTCACTGAGAGCAGCAATGTCGATGTTGAGATGTGATAGTTCCTGGGCAATTAGGGCAGAACAATGCTCAGGACGTCCACTATCTGCAGTATCAAGCATGGTTCTTATGTTCCAGCATGCAAGAGTCAATTTGGGTACACCTTTGGAGGCAGGTGCATGCCTTTGTCTCTTGATCTTTGTGTGACCACATGATTAGAAGATGCCCGTTGGCCGTGGTTAACCAACCGGGTGAAGGGGGAGATGAGCTTTGTTTAGGCCACCTTTTCTAGGCCCCTCTCTGAGTGGAGCAAGCAGTGCTGTCCTTGAAAAGACTGCTTGGTTGTTCAGGGTGCTGCCCAAAGAGACTGTCATCTCCGATCAGTCTCTAAAGACCAATGTCCTGAACTGCCTGTATGCAGGGTTGAATCTGCGGCTTCCAGTGCACCTTTCATCTGCCGTTTCGACCCTCGCCCATCACTACAGGGCTTTACAAATGTGGATATCACCTTCGAGCCTGTGCAATGGTTTTTTTAGGTGAGATGCAGCATGCGCAGAACTGGACCCACCCTTTAATCCTAAGGTTCATCTGCCAGGGCCGAGCGAGCTTGGACGGTGGCAGCGAGGTCCTCAGGACGAAGGCTTAATTAGAACATCCTTCTCTTAGATGGATGACCTTACAGGGTTAAACGAGTTCCATCTGCCCGGGTTTGGGATTAGAGTTGTCCTTCTGCTAGGATGACTGCCAGAAGGCTAGCGAACTCATCCTGCCCATGGACGTATTTTATCTGACCCTATGGTTTTGAACTGTCTGGCATGGGCGACCCTACTGAAGGGATGTACCATGGCCAGCATAGCTCGCAACTGCATAGGGGTACACAGGCTTCTATCCCATTAAGACGGTTAGGGCAAGCCTTTCACTCCTTGCTTTTCTGCCACCCATCTATATTCAATCCCAAGGAAATACCCAGGAACAACCCTTTGTCCTGACCACCCTTTCAGGATGCAACAAATATATCCAGCACATACTGAACCTGGACAGTAACTGCGGGTGAGTCAGAAACAAACTGTTCCCTCTCCCATACCCAACTGGGGATCGGGTACCTCTCAAGGCCCCAACCTGGCCGAGACCCCCAACCCCCCAGAAGAATCCACTATCCCTCTGACCTTATCCTCCCCCCACCATGTTACCACATATCTTCCCATGCACTGCTCACCTGCGACACTTCATACAGGGCTGCCCCGCCCACCCTCCCGTCAGCCTGAGCACCCCCATGGCCTACCCGACACCCTTCCCCTCCCCCAAACAGGAGTGGCAAACCTCTGTGTGCTCCCAAGGTCCCCCTCTCCTCTCCCACGAGGGCGCAAATCACGCCGATGAAGCTCCCCCTCTCCTTTTCCCTGCCGGGGGCAGCCCCGAGCGGATCCAGAGGCAGTCCCACGTGGATCTGGGGGCGGCCCAGACTGCAAATGAAGGACTGATGTTTGTGGACCTCCCTATGGGCTCGGGCTCGCATCATGCCTGCAATTTTCTTGTGATGAGCTGGTAACATTCTAGTTAAGTGCAGAAATGGTTTTAATGGATAAAAAAGAAAAAAAGAAAAAAAATTCTTCTATAGCATGGAGGCAAGAGATAACCTGTACTATCACTCCATGAGGTGGAGGGGGATTGACTGCAGTCTGGGGTAAACTGTGGCAGGACGGTTTACCCCCGATAAGTCCTGGAATCTGTACAGAGAGTGCAAACTTTCTGTGGGAGAGGTTGGTGAGACCAGGATGTTGTCTGGTGTTGCATCAAACTCCAGATATACATTGCCTGTGATGGCTCCTAATAGGTCCATAAATTTGTGACAGGCAGTCAATCACTTCATACTATAAAAGATGAATCCAAATTATAAAATTTCTGAAATGCGAAGTGCTGTTGTACTAGACTTTATATTTTACAGAAATTCCTGAGATTCATTGCGTTGTCTGAGCCCATACGATTGGACACACCTGTTCATCTATCCAAGCTTGGGAACTAGGTCTGCCAACTGGGAAAAGATTATCACAAGTACTGTTGACTTCAAGTAAATGATCATGGTAACCCACTTGGATCTCCTCACTGGGGATGCACATGATTATATTATTGTCTTTATTTTTTGCTGTTACTCAATTGTTATGTTGTTTACATTTTTGGAGATGACACTTTGTCAATATGCTGTTCAAGTCATTCACCAGTGTCATGGTCCAACCGCAGACCATGCGGTGGAATGTATCAGGGGTTAATTATGCTGATATTTTTGATCTGTGTTTGACCCAGCCACCTGTAAAAGTTTTGTTTTTTCCCTGCCAAGTTATGAGAAAACAAACACTGATAAATGGGTACTTCGTCCTTGGAGAGAGAGCTTCTTGTATAAACTGTTTCAATTGGTGTTCTGTGATTGGCTCATCATCTGTCAAGGACATTTGAAGGAGAAACCGAAGAGGAGTTGATGAAGTAACCCCCCCAGATTCAATTAGAAAAGACCTCTGAAGCATACTGCGCATGTGGAAGGGAAATTCCAAAGTACTCACGCATGCGCTGAAGGGATGCACACCCAAGGGGGTGGGACTGAGAACCTCTGGTGGGGCGGTGCTGGTCACACCTGCCTGGGCAGACGTAATCAGTTAATTGTAAAAAAAGCAGATAGCTCTTTTTTGGAGGGTAGCAAGCTTCACATCAAGGACAACGTTACCTTTTGGCGGGAACGCCTGCCAATTTGTGAGCCTACTCTGTCCGGGAATGCAGCTCCTGCTATGGGCAACTATAGGCATTCTGGGATGGTAAGATAGTTTTATATGCAACAACTAGGTGACTGGGGAGGTTGTACTGAAGGCTTATTTGTCTCCTCCTTCCTCTCTTTTGGGTTTATTTGCTTTGTTGGCCACCTCTTTTTGTTGGCCCACTCTTTCAGTCTATGCTGCCGAGATGGCAACACAATCCTGACAGAGGTCACATGCAGAGCAAGGTTGGGGGGGGAAGTACTAGTATGCGGAGTGGCGCTAGCGGCCCTAGTGGCACGGGGTGAGCAGCGGCAGTGGGTAATGGCGGCAGGCAATGGCAGCGATGGCAACTATGAGTGACACTCTGAGGCGGTAGTGGCAGGGCTCTAATTGGCAGGAAACAGTGGCTTTCGGGCAGAGGCGCTGGTGGCAGTGGTAACAAATGGGAGAACCCCCACTCGACAGAGCTGGGATGCAGGGCAAGTCCGGGACGTGGGCCAGCAGCAAGGCAGACGGCATGGGGGAGCCAGCAGCAAGGCAGGTCCACATGGGAGCTAGCAGCGAGGCAGGAGGCATGAGGCACGGGGGGGCCGGCAGAGAGGCAGGTCCAGGCAGTGAGTGACCAGTGACTGCCTCTGAACTATAGCCCCAGAAGCCAGAGAGAGACAGTTTTGATGGTTCCAGCAATTTTTATTCTTCCTAAGTTCTTGTGACACTTCTCGTGGGGACCCTCACCCTTCCCTGCCCCCCTCCCCACATGGGGGAAGAGAGGGGAGGTGTCCCCTGAGTCCTCCAAAACCACACTGATGAAATGAAGAAATTCCACAAGAAAATCTTCTTCATTTAGCTAAACCATAACAACCACCTAAATAGGAAACATGCACTAAAGGAAGAGGGAAATACACAGAGAAGATGCTCTGCTATCAGTTCTCACAATTTAAAGCCACAAGAGTCCAGGTATTTGACACTGTTCTCAAAGCCTCAGCCCTGGAGCAATGTCAAAATGAAATCAGGTTTTAATTTGGAGGGGAAGGGTTCTGAAATCTCAGCTCGGTGCACCCAAGTTGCCAAAAGGCAACTCAAAAATAATTTTTACACCTGGGTGTTTACATCAACTATCTGATTTTTGATTACTTGGCTTTGGCAATACTATGAAAATCAAGCTCAGACAGGGCTAGTGACGAGAGAGATCAGAACCCAGGCTCACAGAATCATAGTTCAAACAGCCTCATTGAAAAAAAATTCACTTTTCATTTGTACTTTGGACATCAGTACTTTGGCAGAAGAGAAGAGGGATGAAGTCGCATTCCTCACGTACCACAGATATTCCACATTAAGATGCTTGAGCAGGCACTGGTCATATTTTGAAGAGCAGAACAGCAGTGGGATAAGTCAGAAAAGCACTGGATTAAGAAACAGGAGTAGGTTAAAGTTACTCAAGAACTGACAAAGGCATTTAAATGAAATATAGGCAAGCAAACGTTTCAAATGCAGATAAATTCCCTTGTGCTGTGGCTGAAACAGCAATTCCAGGAGACAATATTTTAGTGGTACTAACAGAAGTTAAAAAAAAGTGACTTCTACACAGACTGAGATGGCCTTGCACCCAAGCAGCACCACAGGTCCACAGATAACATCTGCAGTATCCTTGTACACTCCTTGGAAGTGCACACCAAAAAGGGAGTATAGTCAAGGTTATTAATTACAATGCTCAAGGCAAAGCAAATATATTGTCATAACTGAAAGAACACATACAGAAATTCACGGTAAGGGGACTACAGAATTAGGTCACCCAACTGGTTCAAGTTGTAACCTGCTCATAAATGCAATGGGAGTCTTTCACCCAGCCAAGTCGCTCTTATCTGTTTCACAGGTGAAAGTAAACATCTGAGCTAGTAGGATGCAATTTGATTGTGGTAGGAAAAAGCAACTGCTTTAATAAACTTGATCTGGAGTAAAAGTCTGTGTCACTAAACACACACAGATCCAGAACCTCCACAACAGCTATATGAGAAGTGATTTTAACATCTTAACTATACCTTTCCAGTCACAACATGCAGGACACTTGTGCCATTTATTTGGGTGGGTTAGAATGACTCCTAACATTCAACAGAAAATATAGACAGCAATTAATAAAAAAACCCAACCATCATGAGAATTAAAAGTTTTATTAGTGTATTCACATATTAGGCAAATGCAACACATATGAAGCTTATTTCTGAGGTTCACAAGTTCTACCAATACATTAGTCTAGTGGTAAAACTAGCATAAACTGGTAACTGCTTTGCCAATTTTTGAAAGGTGTCTGGCACACATTTTCAAGGTTTGATTTTTGGTATTGCTTCTATGTCCTAGTCATTATGGCATAAAAATATCCATCACAATCATCAATTCAGTCAACAGATTAAAAGCTGTAACACTGGCCATATTTTTGTTCTCAAAGCTATCACTAGCTGTACTTAGAAAGTACAGTACTAGTGTAATGGATGAAATGATGGGAAAACAGACAAAGGCAAGCCTGCTACTGCCACAATAACAGAAGAATGACAGCTAGATCACAAGCTCGTTAGTAAGATGCATATTTTTCAAGTCAGAATAATCCTTCTATAGTTTCCCGATCCATCCCCAACCCAGGCTTATTTGTAGAATATATTTCAGAATATTTTCAATATGGTGCAGCTGTAGTGTCCAAGAGTTCACCATAACATGCACTGTCATGAAGAGCCTAGAAGTCCTCCTTTGCCAGTCATACCTCAGCAACTACTATCCTAAAGGTTTTGCAGAAGCAACTACTTTTAATAACAAGACCCATTATGACATAATGAATGTGTATGATCTGGTATGCAAGTAAGCTATACAAAGTCACGCAGATCAAAAATTTAAATTTTGTTACTGAAATATGTTAAGAAGCTGCATCTATTTAAAACCTATACAAAAGAGTAGTTTACCTTGGGAAAGGATTTTTCAAGGTATTTGGCTCCAACCTAATGATTTTTAGTGACATCTGTTCAATGAAAAAATACAGATGTAAGGGGTAAGCCAATAACCTTGTGTACTTAATCCAGCATCCAGTGTTACAGTAAATTCTCATTCCATGAGAAAAAACACTGACTTTGATGATTTGAGGTACAAAAAATGTCACAAATTACACAACTGCCAACAATACTTCTGGCACCAGATGCATCAACTCAGATGAGTAGGGAAAAGTATATTCCTAGTGTGATGGATACTCGGAATTTATAATATTAATTGATTTTAGGCCCCATTAGGTATATAAAGTGTCTTGAGATTCATCTGTGAAATCTTAAAGACATTTCTTTCCCTTCCAATTAAGGGATTTTCTTTTTCTTTAAGAAGGTAGCAAAAAGATGAACTTTTCTACAAAGAAAGTCTGCTTTTTATGTTTAGGACAACTCGAAAACCTATTTATATAAAAAATATAAAAGAATAATGGAGTAGGGTCTTGGAATTTTATGAGATTTGCCCCAATCAAAAAAATCCAAACAACTATTTATGGGAACTAAAATGTAGAACAGCACAATACTGTGATATTTGAGATCATGATACATTACCTGTACATTTACTTAGTTATTCATGTTATTGATAAACTATTAGGACACTCAATTATATACCCAATAAAAACATCATTAAGAGTCTTGAGAACAGTTCCATCTTCTTTCTGAAGAAGGCATTTCTATACACTAAATTTTCATCTAGTATCAGAGTACAGGAAACAGAATCCACAAGGTGCTTTAATTGATGAGACCTCAAGTGCTGTTTTTCTTTTTTTTTCTTTTTACAAAACATTTTTGGATGGTGAACAGTTCATGGGGACCACACACAAGTACTATGACAGATGAACTGTTATATTAAGTCTGTTGATTGGACTCGATGTTTAGCCCACTGGTAACAGAGGAAGGACTTTTACGACATGCTGGAGCAGCGTACTGAAGGGGAGCCCATCTGAGTTAATACTTTGTCCAACCATTGTAGAGGTCCATTCAGATGAAGTTCAATCCAGCAAGGAGTGCTTGTTACTGTTTGCCGCCTAGAAAATAAGGAATAGGGAAGTCAGAAAGCAGCTTTAGCTGCCATAAAGTTCTTCATCATACGATCAAATCTGTTTCCATCTATATCTCATATACAGAAAGACAAAAATCCACAACCATTACCGTAACTGTTACTAAACTTTTTTCAGACAGTCTTTGAAGAAAAAACTCCCCAAAATCTCCAAAACATTCCACATCTGTAAAACATATCAATAATTACATACTTGTCCATAATATGTTGGGAATATTCCTCTCTGGATAATAAGAACTGCAGCCTTTGCTTCAAGTACCACACCAAGAGCCTTACTTCTAAAAAGAAATTCAAAAGATTGTCCAACCAATGTGGTGTTCCCGTCACAGATAGTTGCGTGCAGCTGCATCGCAACCTTCAAAGAGTCTGCATGCATAAATGGGTTTGAATTTTGTAGACAACTACTGAGAAATACAGAATAGAAACCCTTGCCTCTGCACTATCAGCATGGCCAAACAGCACAATGCTACGATGATCATAAGGTCTGGTTTTTTTGGAGCAAATGGCAAGATAAATGTATAAGGAAACTGACAGATATTGTCAGAAACACTATGTCAAAACACAGTGTGTGTATATACTGTGCTAACTGATGCTATCTCAAAGGAACACTAAACTTTATCTCCGATTTTCTGTAATCTTACACTTCTACATGTTTTGTACTGTAACATCCTCACACAAACAACTGAAGCAAAAATTTTGTTTCCTTTGTCTTCTATATAAATTTGCCTATAATTTTTCACAATAGAAGCCCTTAATGAAACACCATATAGCAAGTCTCACTAAAGCTGAAGGGTTGATAATCAAAAAAGCTTCATTCACTCTCCTATATATCCTTGTTTCAGAGACCTGTTATTCAAAAACTTTCCTTCTCATCTCCAAAGTAAAAAAATCAGTATTGGACATACTCTGCCTGAGAAATCCTGTTATTTCACTGTACCCACTCCAGGCATGGGAGTTTTTCCAAACTAGACTGGCAAGACTGCTGTTGTTAAGCCAGTTTTTCCTAGTAATTCTAGCTTTCCCAAAGCCAAAGTACAAAGGCATTAAGATTCAAAGGTAGCAGATTAGTCAGACACACCCAGCCCCTTCATTTTTACTGTTGGCACTACAACCCTTTGCTTTAAGGAAATCTGTTTATATAAACAGAGGAATTGAAAAGGCAGAGAGATTAAGTCAGTGAGAAGATTAAAGTTGTCTGTGGTTTCACATTTTCTAGGAGAAGCAAGCAGTTGGGGTCTGTGCACTCTTAGCACTCTAAAAAACATTGTTATCTTAGACCCAAATGCCTATGCCAAAACAAAGTGATCCAATAGAAGAACAATCTAAACCACAGGAAATATAATTCCATTTAGTCTAGAATCCTTTCAGTTCATTAATTCCAACACTGTTAACTCTCCTACAATGTGTTCCATAACACACTTCCTCAGAATTTTATAACTGGTTCAGTTCAATGACCCTGGTTTTGCACTACCACTGGTAGAACTTAATAAAACTCAGTCTCTTCTACCTGCAGATTTCCAGTTCACATATCACTGTTTGCTGTAATTACCTCTACTGAACTCTCTTCAGAAGATGATCCTAGACCTGAATAGTTCCTGTGATAATGTGAACACTTGACTTCTGATCTGAACTTCTACTTCAATCCAAGCCAACGTGTTGAGCAAAAAACTGTAAACTATTTTGTCTACCAAGTTTATAAGCTTATAAATAAAATGTACCACCTTGCCATACCTGTAAGTTTATGCACATACACATAAAATTTAATTAATGCTTTGGCTTTGCCCAAGCCTGTTCTATGAGAAACTTTTTTGACATAATGATGAAGCACAGAAGTTCTAACAAGAATGATGGATTTTACAGTACTTCCTGGTTTATTTTGACAATTTAGACTACATTCATTTAAATTCAAGGTTGTGTTTGCAGGAGCAACCTTTTCTTGCTTTAATCACAACTGCAGCATGTCCTGGTTAGAACAGCTGGGACCGATTCATCACTGAATGGGTATAGCCCAAACTGTGTATTCTATAGCCCTCCATGCCATTTCCCAGAAACTGTTGTCAGAAGAGGTGTGTGAGGGGGAATGTTCCTGAGCACCCTCATACCCTTTTATGGAATGAGCACCCTCATACCCTTTCATGGAATTCCCCACTCTGAGGGAAGGACTAAACACCCTTTTATGGAATTCCTCGCTCTGAGGGGAGGACTGAACATTCCTGCCTGAACTGGAGAGTATATAAACCTGGAGTTTCGGAACCTTTTTACCACTCGTGGGATCCAGAGGAGGACTGCAGCTCATCGCTCTCAACCAGACTGCAGCTCACCACCACCCTCGGCTGGACTACAATCACCACTTTTTGACTGAACTGCAGCAGCTCTCCCACCAGCAGGTTCTTCCCCTCTCCCTTTGCTTTGGACTGAAGGGGGGGTCCAGGTAGCACTGCTTTGTTTGTGCCCCGGGGTGCTGGGTTGTACATTTGGGCTTTGTGGGTTAGTGCCTGTTGCTTGTCTGTGTGGTCGTACTTATTGTATTATTTTATTAAATTGTTATTCTGACTTGTAATCTCTCTTTGAGTTGGTTTGGTTTCCTCTGCTGGTAAACTTTTAAACCAGCACAATTTTGGTGTCCAACAGAGAGAGAGAAGTCAGAATCACAATTTCATTTTAAGCATTTGTCTATTTGGATATAGAAACTCCCTGATCACCATGTTGTTTGATGCATTCACGTGGATGTTGTATCTGAGCATGTTCATATTTCCACATATGGGGAACTATTTGCCTGTTTTGATGCTCTTTTTAAAACCAGGGAGAGGGATCCAAATTGCTTTATTAGTTTACTATATTTATGTCATCATAACATCAGAAGCAATGAGTTTCATTGTAAATGTGTATTCAGTCCTGTTTGCCTGTCCTGGTTTGGGTTGCTACCTCTGGGGCCTCATTAAAAATCGCACCCAGCCCTTTGGGGAAACAGGGGGGAATGGTTGTTTCCAGCCTCTCACCTCCTTCTTCCCCTTCAGACCTGCTACAACAGTTTTTGAAAATATTGAGTTCCCTTTTGATGTTAAGGACAGCATAATGTTATTGTTAGTGTTGCTTTGTCTGCTCTGTACTGTCTACACCATGTTTAGGGTCAGAACAGGGCCTTCTAGGGAGGTTGTTTGGACACCTGCCCTGGGAGCAGATAATGCTGAGTGGCACGGGAAGTGGGAGGACATTGGCCAGTATTTGGAGAAGTTTTCTCCTCCAATGATCTGGAAATTCACCCCTGAACAACTGCAGGATCCTGTTAGCATGATAAGACTGGTGAAGGGAAAATGCTCTGGCAGCTCCAGAGATGGCCAGCTCACAGCAACCTGCTGGACCCTGACCACTGCCTACCGGACACTACTTGACATGGTACAGTGCTGTCAGGGGGAGGAGAGAAGGAGCAGATCCACAGGCACCACGTCCACCCAAACCACGGCTGAGTCAGAGGGAGAAAGAAATGAATCAACCGGCACCGTGTCCACACAAACCATCGACGAGCCAGAAGAACAACCCAAACCAATAGCAGTCGCCCCTGTCCAGAAAAGGAAATCAAAGACTAAATCAGTCCGTATAGCAAATGATGATGAAGAGGCAGGACCTTCACATCCACCAGAGGAGACAGAGTCAGAAATAATCACTCGGTCCCTATCCCTGGGTGAGTTACGTGAGCTCCAGAGAGAGTTCACACGACAGGCGAATGAGTCCATTCTGACCTGGCTGCTCCGAATCTGGGATGCCGCAGCTAACGATACAATCCTAGATGGGAGTGAAGCCAGACAGCTGGGATCCCTGTCTCGAGATGTAGTCATTGATCAGGGGATTGGAAGGAGGCAGGAAACTCTCAGCCTCTGGCGGCGACTGTTGTCCAGTGTGAGGGAGAGATACCTTTGTAAGGAGGACCTCCACGTACAGCAAGGACAGTGGAACACGATGGAACAAGGTATCCGGTGCTTAAGAGAATTAGTTCTTTTCAGAGGATGAAAGATTCCCTAAAAGTCCAGATGGTGTACAGTGCACATCCCAGATGTGGTTAAAGTTTGCACGACTCGGGTCAGAAATGTATTCCCGCTACTTAGCAACGCTGCAATGGAGGGAAGGAGAGGACAAGGTGGGCGCGTTGGTTAGTAAACTCAGGATTTATGAAGACACTGTCACCGCCCCACTACGAGCCCACGTCTCATCTGTGGAAACCAAACTGGCCGAACATGTCCGAAGCCTGGAAGAGAAGATTGAAGAGGGACACCAGAAGCTAAGAGAAGAAATTAAGGAAGGGATCTTCCATATTGTGCCAGGACAAACAAGAGTCTCTGCTATTAGGAGCCAGTTTCCCCCTGCTAAGGAGAGAGAGCACACTCCACGTGGCAATCTATGGTTTTACCTCCATGAGCATGGAGAAGATATGAGGAAGTGGGATGGGAAACCCACCTCTTCCTTAGCAGCCCGGGTACGTGAACTGAAAAGAGGAACAAGTACCACAAAGAACTCTTCAAGGGTAAATGTTGCTCCAGTCTCTCGTGGGCAAGACTCCAGATGGGACAGGAATGATGATACGTCTGATCCTCTTGAAGGGACCTCCAGGTCATACTCACAAGAAGAGCACAATGAGTACCATGACCGGGACTAGGGGTGCCCTGCCTCTAGCCAGGTAGAGGAGAGGGACAATCGAGTCTATTGGACAGTGTGGATTCGGTGGCCTGGCACATCAGTCACAAAGATATAAGGCCTTAGTGGACACCGGCGCACAATGTACTTTAATGCCATCAAGATACGTAGGGGCAGAATCCATCTCCATTTCTGGGGTAACAGGGGGATCCCAACAGCTGACTGTACTGGAAGTTGAAGTGAACCTGACTGGGAAGGAATGGCACAGACACCCCATCGTGACTGGTCCAGAGGCCCCGTGCATCCTTGGCATAGATTACCTGAGGAGTGGGTATTTCAAAGACCCAAAAGGACTTTGTTGGGCTTTTGGCATAGCTACTGTGGAGACAGAGGAAATTAGACAGTTGAACACCTCGCCTGGTCTCACAGAGGGTCCCTCTGCTGTGGGACTGCTGAAGGTTGAAGAACAATTGGTACCGATAGCCACAGCAACAGTGCACCGTCGGCAATACCGCACCGACCGAGACTCTGTGACCCCTATACATAAGATGATCCGTGACCTGGAGACCCAGGGGGTGGCCAATAAGACTAGCTCACCCTTTAATAGCCCTATATGGCCAGTGCGTAAGTCCAGCGGAGAGTGGAGGCTGACGGTGGATTACCGTGGACTCAGTGAAGTCACACCACCCCTGAGTGCTGCTGTGTCGGACATGCTGGAGCTCCAGTACGAGTTGGAGTCCAAGGCAGCCAAGTGGTATGCCACCACTGACATTGCCAATGCCTTTTTCTCCATTCCTTTGGCAGCGGAGTGCAGACCACAATTTGCTTTCACTTGGAGAGGTGTGCAGTACACTTGGAATCGACTGCCTCAGGGGTGGAAACACAGTCCCAGCATTTGCCATGGACTGATCCAGACTGCACTGGAAAAGGGCGAGGTTCCAGAACATCTACAGTACATTGACGACATCATTGTATGGAGGAACACAGCGGGGGAAGTCTTCGAGAAAGGAGAGAAGATAATCCAGATTCTCCTAAGAGCTGGTTTTGCCATTAAACAGAGTAAGGTCAAGGGACCTGCTCAGGAAATTCAGTTCCTAGGAGTGAAGTGGCAAGATGGACGCCGCCTAATTCCAACGGAGGTGATTAACAAAATAGCAGCCATGTCCCCACCAACCAGCAAGAAGGAAACACAGGCTTTCCTAGGCACTGTGGGCTTTTGGAGGATGCATATCCCCGAGTACAGTCAGATTGTAAGCGCTCTCTACCTTGTGACACGGAAGAAAAATGATTTCCAGTGGGGTCCTGAACAACAACAAGCCTTTGAACAAATTAAACAGGAGATTGCCCATGCGGTAGCCCTTGGACCAGTAAGGACAGGACAGGATGTGAAGAACATGCTCTACACTGCAGCCGGGAAGAATGGTCCTTACTGGAGCCTCTGGCAGAAGGTGCCTGGGGAGACCTGAGGACGACCGCTGGGATTCTGGAGTCGGGGATACAAAGGATCTGAAGCCAGCTATACACCAACTGAGAAACTGGTTGCTTATGAAGGAGTTCGAGCTGCCTCAGAAGTGATCGGCACCGAAGTGCAGCTCCTCCTGGCACCCCGACTACCAGTGCTGGGCTGGATGTTCAAGGGAAGAGTTCCTTCTACACATCACACCACCGATGCCACATGGAGTAAGTGGATCGCTCTGATCACGCAGCGAACCCGGATAGGGAATCCTAATCGCCCTGGGATTCTGGAAATTATCACCAATTGGCCAGAAGGTGAGAGTTTTGGACTATCCTCTGAAGAAGAAGAGGAGCAGGTGACACGGGCTGAGGAGGCCCCACCATATGACAAGTTACCAGCAGATGAAAGGCGATATGCGCTCTTCACGGATGGCTCCTGTCGCATGGTAGGGACAAACCGAAAATGGAAGGCAGTCGTGTGGAGTCCCACACGGCGAGTTGCAGAAGCGACTGAAGGACAAGGTGGGTCAAGTCAGTTTGCAGAGCTTAAAGCCGTTCAGTTGGTTTTGGATATAGCTGAACGAGAGAAGTGGCCAAGACTCTATCTCTACACTGACTCATGGATGGTGGCCAATGCTCTGTGGGGATGGCTGGAGCAATGGGAAGAAAAAGGAAAATATGGGTTCAACTTGTAGGGAACGTATTTAGGGATGCTGGATGAGGCATCCTGGGAGATGTAGTCCCCAAAATATACTCTAATACACATGGGCAGTGGCAAGTCCCATGGCGGTTGGCTAAAAGAGAATCACATGTTGTTTTGAAGTGCATATAAAAGGTGCTGTTCACTTCCAGTAAATGGATTTGGTTGTTGGGAATCCAACCAACCGGGTCATGTGGTTTGTTTATTATATTAATAAAGCCACATCTGGTGCCCGCAACATGGGGCATTCCCTGAAACAGGGATAATCAGACTGCCTTGCAGCAAGGAAGATTGCGGTTGAGTTTGCACTAGCTTGTTCTAAAGCTCAGGAACACATCCTGGAAAAAAGCCAGACATCAATAAAAGCGTTGAAATTTCAGCGCAGAATGTGGCTGGAGGACGCACTACTGAACAGAGCTTGAAAAAACTGAAGGTGCACGTGTGAGGAGAAGCGAGGCGGAGAACAAAAGTCGAGAAACGAGGTGGAGAACTCAAGTTGAAAGTTGTGGGAAATGAAACCGGCGAAAGTCGAAAGCAGTGGAGACCGAAAGTGCTGAAAGCCTAAGTGGCGAAAATCAAAAGCAGCGAGAACTGAAAGCAGTGAGAAAACACACGCGAGAGGAAAGTAGCGAAGAAAAAAGGTAAAGAAAGTGTGGGGAATTCGGTTTCTCAGGACATAGAAAGGGATGCAGAAGCAATGTGTCTTTTGCTAAGACAATATCCCACTGAGATCACATGCACAGAAATAACAGAACTCTTCCAGCGGATAAAAATCATTGCGCCAGGACTGCTGCTCGTAGGAGCTCTAAATATAAACACCTGGCAAAAAATTGGCAGGACTATGAGAAAAAGATCTATGTTAGGCGATACAGAAGCCTCTAAATGTCTTCCTGCCTGAACGCAAGTCATGGACGCTCTGTAGATCACTCAAAAAAAAGCAGAACCCCCCCCCAGAGACCCTAACACACATTTTCTTGCACCCCCCACCCATGTTACTAGGTGCAGACATTCCCCAGACACCAGGAACAGATGCAGGGGTGGGGGAGAACCGTTTGTGACCCAGGAGGACCTAACAATGGACTTGGGTTGGGTTTCGTGCAGGCAGGAGCGGGGGGGAGCAATGTAAGCTACGGTGAGGGTCCTGGTTTTGGCGTGCACATGAGCTGAGGAGAAAGGGTGGGAATTTTAAATCGTGAATCCAGTACACAGGGGCGGTTTGTAGGTTCCCGTCACGGCGTGGGGGAGGGGAACCCAGACAACTCACCCCCTCTTGTCGCTGATGACTCGTGGCCATGTGGCAAAAGAAATGTGACCTGGGTGCAACCATCTTGCGAGTGAAATGGACCAGAACTTGAGCAATCTCTTCCGGTCCTGCAGCCATCTTGTCCCGGTTGCGTGAGCGGGGGAGGGTGCCTCCCCATCACGGCACCTTCTGGCATGCTACTGCCGGGAGCCAAGTATGTTGGAGTCGCAGATAGTGAGGCATCAGAGGATGCTGAGGAGGAATCGGCAGTGGTTCTTCCAGGCGAGGGCAAGAGTACAGGTGCGGGGGTGTCGGTTAACCGGTGGGAAAAATGCCACGAGTACGCAATGCGGATGGGAGACTGGAAAGTTATTAATGCATGCCCAGTAATATACCGGCTGCACCAAAACCCTCAGTTCCAAAGCTTGCCCTATGAGGTGACCAAGGAACTGAGGTAAATTGTTTAAGAAAGTGGCATTTCCTCGTCTCATACATTCTCGTATTTGGAGACATTGAGCACCACATATGTATTTACACCTCATGATTGGAAGATGCTGTTGAAGATGGTTTTAACTACAACTCAGTACAGCATCTGGTTAACAGACTATTGGGAGAATTGCGCAGCGTGTGCAAATGACCCAGGCAGTTCACAGGCAGGCATGACTTGCAATCATTTGGCAGGAGAGGGGGTTTACACGGTAGTTGATTCCCAGACAGGCTACCCCCGGGAGATATATGAGGTGATGGCAAAAATGGTTTTAAGGGCGATAAGAAAGCTCCCCAGCACGGACAGGGATAGCAACTTGTCCTTCACAAAGGTCCTTCAGGGATCGAATGAATCTTTCTCCCAGTTCCTCAGTTGGCTACAGGTGGCTTTAAACAGGCAAATAGAACATGAAGATGCTAGAGAGATGCTTTTTAGGCAGCTTGCTTATAAGAATTCAAACCCGGATTGTAAGCGAGTTTTGCAGACTATCCCTAAAAGGGAAACCTGCACAATAGTCGAAATGGTCCAAGCGTGTCAGGGTGTCAGATCAGTTAAACATCACACAGCCTCTCTAGCTACAGCCTTAAGCGTCCAGTTGAGATTACAGGACGGGGCAAGAGGGAGAGGCAGTTGCTACCAATGTGGCACTGCTGATCATTTTTATAAGGACTCCCCCAAAAAAACCCCCTCAGCAGTATGCCAAAAATGTCACCATGGGAAGCGGGAGTCTAATGAAGGTCGAGGTCGAGTTGACCTGAGGAGAAACCCTTCCCATCATGGAAACTGCAGACGGGGCGCAAAGCCGCGCTCCCTGGTTCAGCAAATTAATACGGTTCAAGAAAACAGGTTAGCGATTTGCTCACTGCCACCTCAGGCAGTGTTGGGCTGGACCTGGCCTCCAGAGAGCCAGTAACTTTAACATCTACCACCGTAGTGTTGATCCCCATAGGGGTTTGGGGACCTTTAGGCCCAGGAGTCCATGCCCTTCTAATAGGACGATCGTCAACCACCAGGATGGGTTTGTTTGTCTCTCACCGTGTCAGACTGTCAGTGGCATAGACTCCAGTGTTACATACCTGAGGGACAACGGCTTGCCCAACTAATCCCCTTTTACAGCATGTCACCGGTTGAGGAGGGGGAAAGGGGCTCAAGGGTTTTCGGGAGCACAGGCGAGCCTCAAATATTCTGGGCAAAACCCATTTCTGTGGCACAACCAATGATGACTTGTCAGATAGATGGACGCAGATTCAAAGGCTTGGTGGACACAGGAGTAGACATTACAATTGTTAAAGACACTGACTGGTCAGCTGACCGGTCCACTGTTTTTCCTGCTTCGACTATCCAGGGGGTTGGAGGCATGCAGAGGCCTAGGCAGAGTGCACAAATACGCACAGTGTTGGGGTCAGAGGGGCAGGTTGCCAAGGTAGCTCCATTTGTTGCTCCTATTCCATGCACTTTGTGGGGAAGAGATGTGCTAGGCCAATTTGGCACTGTCATGCAAATTGCAACTGGAGATGCTCAAAATTTTCAGTGAGGGGCATTGATCAGCCGTTCCAAGAACAAATTAAGCTGACATGGAAAACTCATGACCCTATATGGGTG
Source organism: Chiroxiphia lanceolata (assembly GCF_009829145.1). NCBI lineage: Eukaryota > Metazoa > Chordata > Aves > Passeriformes > Pipridae > Chiroxiphia > Chiroxiphia lanceolata. The sequence continues at coordinate 13,581,053 of NC_045670.1, read as the reverse complement.
AATCAATGGCCCATGAATAGGGAACAGTTTGCTCACCTAAGAGATCTAGTCCAAGAGTAACTAGATGCAGGACATATAGTGCAAACTTCCAGTCCGTGGAACACTCCGGTGTTCTGCATACCAAAGAAAAGTGGCAAGTAGTGGATGCTGCATGACCTAAGAGCAGTTAACTCAGTGATAGAACCTATGGGGGCATTACAACCGGGACTTCTCTCACCTGCTATACTTCCAGCAGGATGGCCTTTAATGGTAATTGATTTAAAGGACTGTTTTTTCACCATTTTTCTACACTCCAACGATGCACCACGATTTGTTTTCTCCATCCCCGCTTTGAACCACACACAGCCCATGCAGAGATACCACTGGGTTGTTTTGCCTCAGGGGATGAGAAATAGCCCAAGGATTTGTCAGACTGTTCTGGCAAAGGCTATCCACCCTGTCAGAAAGCTTCACCCCTCAGCAATTATTTACCATTACATGGATGACATCTTGGTCGCCATGGCCAATGAGACTGAGTTACAAACTGTTATAACTGCTCTTACTAATGCTGTCCAAGAAGCAGGGTTACAGGTCGCTCCAGAGAAGATCCAACGATCTCAACCCTGGACCTATCTTGGATGGAGGATAACGCAGCAGGAGATCTCACCCCAGCCACTGACAATTAAGGTAAAGGCCACTTTAACCTTAAATGATTTGCAGAAACTTTTAGGAGCCATCAACTGGTTAAGGTCTATCTTAGGCTTGACCACAGAGGAACTGCACCCCATATTTGAGCTGCTGAAAGGCGATCCCGACTTGACATCTAGTCGGTCCCTGACCACAGAGGCAAAGCAGGCATTAAAGACATGTTCTCAGGCAATTGAGAGCAGACAAGGCAGAAGGAGAAATCCTGAACTTCACACCTGCCTTGCACTTGTTCCTAACAGGTTCCAACCATTTGCAGTTTTGTTTCAGTGGGACCAGGCTGAATCAGGTCCACTGAGAGTCCTGGAGTGGTTGTTTCTGCCCCATTCACCACCATAGGTTGTGTGGACAATTGATTAAATGTTTGTCAAGCTTGTCATTAAGGGCAGAGGACGTCTACAGGAGTTGGATGGACAGGATTCTGAGACCATCTAAATCCCAGCAACGAAGGGCAACCTCGACTGGCTACTGGCCTAAGATGTTAGATTCCAGGCAGCCTTGGCAGGCTATGACGGTGACATTTCTACTCACTATCCTAAGTACAGACTTTGGGCAGAAATGGGTAACCTACCCTTAAAAGCCACACGCAGATGTCAACACCAGTCAATAAAAGGTCTCACAGTTTTTACTGATGCATCAGGATGGTCCAAAAAGGTTGCAGTGACGTGGGTAAACCCTGCTACAGGACAGTGGGAAAAGGAGGTACAGACCATAAGCCATGGTTCGGTACAGGTCCTAGAACTTGCAGCTATTCTCATTGCCTTTGAACTGTTTTCTGATCAGTCAATTAACATTGTTACTGATTCATGTTATACAGCAGGTTTGGTTTCACGTCTCGAGGCTTCCTTCCTTGGAGATGTTGCTAATCCACACTTACTTGCTGAAATACGTACTGTATGGGTTCTTGTTAACCACAGAAGGTTTGAATTCTACATAAATGCATGTTAGGTCACACAGAAATGCTGGGGCCTGTAGTAGATGGGAACCAAAGGGCTGATGCAGCAGCTATGTTCACTGCAGTGCCTAGGACACCTGAGCAAGCTAAATTGTCTCATTCCTTTTTCCACCAGAACGCACATTCTCTGAAGAGACAATTTCAAATCACCCTCAATCAGGCTCGAGACATGGTCATGTCATGTCCAGACTGCCAACAAATTACTCCAGTGCCATCCCAGGAAGGAGTTAACCCCGGGGGACTAATAGTTAATGAGGTATGGCAGACAGATATCACACACATACCAGAGTTTGGTCGGTTAAAATATGTTCATGTTGCAGTCGACACGCACTCCAGATACATAACTGCCACCGCACACACTGGGGAAAAGGCAAGGGATGCCATAAGGCGCTGGCTTAACTGCTTTGCAACACTAGGGATCCCAAAAAAGATAAAAACTGACAACGGCCCGGCATACATTTCAGCAAAGGTCAGGGCTTTCCTGACAGACTGGGGAATCTCTCATTCCACAGGCGTGCCGCACTCACCCACAGGACAGGTCATGGTGGAAAGGGTGCACCATGCCCTAGAGGACATGCTCAAAAGACGGGGGGGGGGTCCGTCTGTGGCCCACGGGGGCATCTGTGGGGGGCAATGTGTCATAAATTTTTTGGGTTGTGACAGTGCAGAGAAAAGCGGGTGTGGGAGACGGCACAGATCTCGGGCATTTTCCTCTCCCAAACCACTGGTCATGATAAAAGACCTAATATCAGGGCAATGGATGGGACCGGTAGACCTTGTGACATGGGGAAGGGGGTATGCATGTATATCTACAGGTAAAGAACTAAAATGGATTCCCTCCAGGTGTGTCAAACCCTACATAGATACACCTTCACAGTAGCAGTAAGAACCAAAATGATAACTGAAGAAACTGCAGACAGAGACGCACAACTGATGTTTATTACTGAAAATGACCAATGTGGCAAAAATACAGAATCTTATTAAAAGCCATAAGTGCGCATGTGAAGAAAGAGAGTGGCAGCCGCCGGTGTGAGTGTGTATGAGTGAATGAAAGAGAATTGTGTGAGTGTACAAGCACTTTAAACACTAAGCCTTAAAAAGGTAACATTACCTCAGCCACACGGTCACATTAGAAGAATTCAGTTCATGACGTTTACCCCCCAATAAACCCTGTTGTTGAAGTAAAGTTGAATTTTCCCTTTTCTACACAAACCCTTAGACAAATAAAGGTTCCCAGTTACATAAGTACCATCCAGTTTTATAAACAACCCTCAGAAAAATAAAGTTGATGCTTCTACCAATTACATGCAAACCCTTAGAAAAGTAAAATCAATGTTCTACCCAGTTATGCCAAAACCCTCAAGTTAATAAAGTTGTTGTTCATCCTAGTTAGAGAAGTTTCACAGTTACATAAAAAACCCTCAGATCAATAAAGTTGTTGTTTATCCCAGTTACACACAAACCCTTAAGAAAATAAAGGTTCAAGTTTATATCAAACAAATTCAAAAGGTTAGAGATAAAAATTCAAATAACTAGGTTTGTTGAAGAACCAAGGTAAAGCAGTGAGTTGGGTCACTGTGATACAATGGTAATTGTTAAAGGTTTTACAAGGTTTAAAAATGTACTGTTCTGTTATTTGCACTGTTCTATGATTCATCTTAATAATAAAGCCGGGGGAGATGTGGGGAACGTGTTTTAGGGATGCTGGATGAGGCATCCTGGGAGATGTAGTCCCCAAAATATACTCTAATACACATGGGCAGTGGCAAGTCCCATGGTGGTTGGCTAACAGAATCACGTGTTGTTTTGAAGTGCATATAAAAGGTGCTGTTTGCTTCCAATAAACGGATTTGGTTTTTGGGAATCCAACCAACCGGGTCGTGTGGTTTATTTATTATATTAATAAAGCCACACAACTTGCAGACAGCATATCTACAATAACAGTAAGAAGCCTGTAGGTACAACTTTCAAACCAGACAGAAATAGTGCATTAGTGAAAGAAGAAAAATTAGCTCTAAAATTAAAAGCAAAAGTTTCTTACCTGTATTCAGCTCCCCATCCTTTAACAAAACTCATTCTTATGGTACACATTCTAGTAAGCTGATAAACTGCTTCAAAACCCTGATTCACAGATTGAGCCAGAAGAGCAGCAAATTCTTGGTTATTAAAGATTTTTAGATTGCATCCTATAAAGAAAAAAAGTCCAATGAATACTCGCGTTTACTACACAGAAGCCCAAAACTACGAAGAAACTATGAAAAGGAAAGCAAATGTCCAGTGAATACATTCACTGAATATTTTCCCATGAGACCTTTGGTAGGCTACTAACCTGGTGGAATTTTGCACACAGTTGCAGGATGCCAGCCGTATCTTTGATTACAGTTGGGGCTCTGAACAAAAATCGCGCTATCGCTTAAGCACTCAGCAAAAACTTCTCCACCAATGTAATAGAGACGTACTCCCCTTCCTGTAGCAGAATTCAAAGGAACTCTAGTTATTATATGACCCAAGCAGATTAACAAGCGAGAGTATTTTGTTTCAGAGAAGGCCAAGGTTTTTCTTTCTTTACAACAGAAACCAATTATCTACAGGACCACAAAGCTGGGCTGACACCTGTAGCAGGAGTAGAACACAATTAACTTGCATTTTTCTCCCATGAACACACAATATTTGAAGGAGAAGCAGAATAATTTTTGGTCAAGAGTGAGATAGAATTTTCTAACCATGTAGTGGTTTGTAACCAAATCCAAGTTAGAAAGCAGTGTTCACCACCAAATAACTTTTTCACTTAAAGAAATACCAAAATTGAAATAAAAATATTAGATTCAACAGAATTAAAACTTGTGCTAGTATTAAAGAATTGTATGTGAAGCAGCACAGGCCACTATGACAAAAGAGGAAAACACAGTGTACCATTTCGACACTCTCTGCTTACATGCACCCACACTATTTCATAACCCACTGCATACCCCTTCTCTGTACTACTTTAACAAAACCAACAATACTTCATTTAGCCCTATTACAAAAAAATACCCATAAGAAACCGTATTGTTCACTTTTAAATTGTGATTTTGTTCTCTCTCTTTAAGTGGAAAAAAACCTGTATGGGTTATTTCTAGCAGAATATAAGTAATGTACAATTGATCTCTCAAACTACTTATAATTCATGGTTGAGCTTCGCGAACGAAGATTTGGGAAGGCTTTATCCACATTTGTTACAGGCACGTTGGTGACTTATGAGGTCAATACGTGACAGACATATCCGGTTGCAAAAGGCACAACAGAAAGACTCCTTAGATGGTGTATTCCGCAAGACACGGTTCTTCCTGCGTTGCCTTTTCTCCTCGAGAGTGATCCTGCGTGTGTTCTCAAAGGCTTCCGCAGCGTTATAGATGCTGTGTCTCCAGGCCTCCCGATTTGAGGCCAGAGTGGACCAATTATGGTGATCAATAAGGCCAAGGCTGAGATGTTGTTTCAGGGAGTCCTTGAATCTTTTCTTCGGGGCTCCTCTCTTGCGGCAGCCAGTGGCAAGTTCACCATAGAGCAAGATCTTAGGGAGGCGGTGGTCCTTCATCCTTGAGACGTGCCCTGCCCATCGCAGCTGTGTTCTCATCAGCATGGCCTCTACACTTGTGACTGCTGCTTGCTCAAGAACAGATGTATTGGTCACAAAATCTGACCAGTGGATGTTTAAGACTGTACGGAGGCAGCGCTGATGGAAGCGTTCTAGGAGACGCAGGTGGTGGCGGTAGATGACCCATGATTCGGAACCATACAAGAGAGTAGACAACACTATGGCTTTGTAAACACTGATCTTTGTGCTTTTCTTCAAGTGTTTATTACGCCATACTCTTTTGTGGAGTTTTCCGAAAGCACTGTATGCCTTTGCTAACCTGTTGTCTATCTCCCCGTCAATCTTACCATCCGAGGAGATGAGGCTACCTAGGTAATTAAACTGCTGGACTGATTTGAGCTCTGATTCGCCAATCTAAGGCGTCTGAAGGCCCACACCAAGACCCTAAACCATCTTGTCCGGGAGCTGCTATATGCTGATGACGCCGCCCTTGTTGCCCACACAGAAGCAGCTCTGCAACGTTTAACATCCTGCTTTGCAGATGCTGCTGAGCTCTTTGGGTTGGAAGTCAGCCTAAAGAAGACAGAAGTTCTCCATCAACCTGCACCTCAGGAAGTCTTCCATCATCCCCATATCACTTACAATTAACAGGTTCTTTAAAGGCCGTAGTTTCTATTCCCCTGTTTCTTTAAAACAATTTTTCAAACAAAATGTGAGCTGCTCTATTAAAAAAAGTGAGAGCTCCTTACATTTTTGCTTTCCCTCATCATTGATCATTTTGATCAGTTAGCACAGGCATAGCCTGGGCTTCTGCACATCTAAAATTTTATTACACAAGCATTTGGATTTGGCATAGAGGGAATCAGAAAGTTCTACTAAAGAGGTTGAAATTTTTACCAAAAATAAAAACAAAAAACCTTCACGAATGTTGCTAAATAAAAGAATCCAGGAAAAAAAAGCTAGTTTATTGAAGAACCTAAGGTCAAGACACTGCATTGTGGAAAACAATATTCTTGACTAACCATTACAAAGAAAATCTTAATCATGTCAAAACAGCATGTTATCTCGACTGCAGCTTTTCCCATTTCAGAAAAGCATTCATGTATTACCAATGTCCATTCTGTGTTTCATAAATTAGAATAAACCAAGCAACATGCTAATATTTCGTAATTAAAGTTTAAATTTCAATTATAAGCAACCCTGAATATAAATGCTACCTAGGACAGAGCAGTCCAACAGGGAGCCTGAAAGCCAAAACCCTGCCCTTTGGGATACTTTGGTACATCATCTTTTTCCAGAAGGCAGAGAACAGCAATGTGAGCAACAGAAATCCCATACAGTTGAGTGGTTTCTTCCTGTGTCGCTTGCAGCCTGACAGCTGTGTGACTGCTGCTGTCACCAGCTTAGTGACTACTGATAGAGGAAAGGGAGTTCCTTTCAGCTCTAGCCATCACTACATCTCTTCCCAATTGCAACAGGATGTGGTAACAGAAGCTATATTTCTCCCTAATTTCAGAAGCAGCAACCTCTCTGTCTTTCCACTTCTTAGCAAGAGAGACCAAGCTCTCCTTGACAAGTTCTGAGAGAGAAGTTCTATGGCTGGCTGCACAAGGGCAAAAGGAACCCAACACACCATTCCAGATCATTCCAGATCATTCCTACCTGGATCATTCCAGATAATGTAATGTCTAAAATGAAATTAAATATTTAAAGATCAGAGATCTTTACCTATATGTCGCCTTGTCATTTCCACTGTAGCATTTCTGTTTACGTTGGAAAGCAAACCTAGACAAAATCGTTCTGAATTTGAAGGATCTGTAAAGCCATCTACAGTCAGGGAAGGCTGGGATGCATGGAAGGTTTCTCCCACTCTTTGATTCAATTCATAATATGCTATTGAACACCAAAATGCAGGTTCCGAGTAAGTAACTGGTTGCAAGTCTAAAAAAAATATTAAAAAACAAGCTTAATACAGAATTTAAGGCTGAAAATAAATCTATCTGCCCTGCTATTTGTCTCTCCCAGAAATGACAGAGGTAGTCTCCTCAAATCATATTTTGCTTGCTGTCATTTTTATCTACCCCAGTAAACAGAATGGAATTCAATCTTTCACACAAGGGAAGGAGGGGAAGAAGGAGTGATCTAATCTGACCACAGCTCATTTAGTTCAGTACTTGTATTTTGCTCGGCAAAATGATTAAACTAATGCTGCTGTGAGTGCCAGACATTGAGATATTTCTGTTGCTTTTCTATAACTTGCAAACATTTTGGCAATGTTAAAGAAAAGATTAAACTATCAAACACTGAACCACATAAAGGAAAAAAATATTAATATGAAAATGATGTTTCCTTGTATTACATTAGATCTTATACTGTCTCTTTATCGAAAAGCAGTTCTAAGCTCCTTTTACTTTCCCCTATGAGAGCTCAGTATCTTCCCTGTGCATCTTCAGCTTTTCCTGAGCTGTTTCCCCTTTTTACCTACCCTAATTACTTAGTGTTCTGAACAGCATTTTTCTGTCACCATTCCTTAAACAAACCCAGGGGAATCTGATCTTCCTGAGGCATTTATACAAATACATAGCAATGGCACCCAATCAAAGCAGGTGGGCAACTAATGTGGGAGCAACGACTGTGTTGCAGTTACAGGTCAAACAGTGCATGAGAAGAGCAACAGAACACATATACAAGGGAGTCAGCAAGTCTGGGCAGCACTATGGATTGGCTAACATCCTTTAAAGTATTTATTTTATAAATGCTAGTCCTGCACACACAACCATATTATTCTTTCTCTTTGCTAGGAACTCAACAGTTATAGAAATAGAGTAGTAGTTAACAAGTTATTAACCCAGCCCTATTATGTTCATCATCAGCAAGCCAACCAAATAGTCTCCTCCTAATACAGTTCTTAATTTTTTTAAGTACATTTTCATTTTTAATGTTATATATATATATATAGAGAGAGAGTCACCACACATAGAGAAATAATTAAAAGTATTTCCAGCTTACCCAGGCTATGATTAACTGGAGAAAGAGTACTAGGAGACAGCTCTGCTGGAGATCCTGTTGAAGCAATACAGATTATTTCAGATAGGTAGGTATAACCATTATCTAGATATAGTTTTACACTGAAATTCTTTGGAATAAGAAACCTCAGAAATCCTAACACCACTTTTCCAGCATATCACACACTTATTGTGAATTAAGACTGCATTTAATTTTCCAGACTCATGGGAACCTACCTCTCCTCATAAAGACTCAATTAACATCTTAGTGTTGTATTTGGCAGAGCTTTCACTTCATGCACACTCTGTGAACATAACTTTATTTATGTGCTTGTCATAGAATCATAGAATGGTTAGGGTTGGAAGGGACCTTAAAGATCATCTGGTTCCAAGTCCCCTGCCATGGGCAGGGACACCTTCCACTAGACCAGGTTGCTCAAAGCCCCATCCAACCTGGTATTGAACACTTCCAGGGATGGGGAAGCCACAGTTTCTCTGGGCAACCTGTGCCAGTGCCTCACCACCCTCACAGGAAAGAATTTCTTCCCAATATCTAATCTAACCCTGCCCTCTGTCAGTTTGAAGCCATTCCCCCTTCTCCTATCATTCCATGCCCTTGTCAAAAGTCCCTCTCCAGTTCTCTTGTAGACCCTTTAGGTACTGGAAGGTGCTCTAAGGTCTCCCTGGAGCCTTCTCTTCTCCAGGTTGGAAAACCCCAACTCTCTCAGCCTGTCTTCATAAGAGAGGTGCTTCAGCCCAGTGAGAAGGTAGTGACTTCTTCCCAAATTCAGTGGAAAAAAAGCTAAGAAAAAGTGGATGAGACAAGCAAGATATTGCCTCTATTCTCAAAGGAGAGGGTTTATCTCTAGAAGAACAAGTTGGATTTCCTCATTTGAGATTATTCTTTCCTGGAAGGAGGAAGGAAAAAATTTAGAAAAACATGAACTCTCCAACACAATTTGTGCACTCGTAGACAAAATACAAAGAGGCTTTGCACAGAATCATTCCTACAATGATTGCTGATATCAGGCTTTTTTAATTAAGGTACCTGTTGTCACATAGTGGGAAAATATTGCAGTTCTTACAGAAACTGGTGAAGTTGATTCCAACTAACTAAAAAAGGTTGCTAACATTAGCTAATCAAACACACTCAAGTCTGCCAGCACATAGCAGAAGGTTCTTATCCAGCATATTTAACTGTGCTTTGTCCAAGTCTAAAGCCAAACACATTATCTAGAAATTCATACAAAGGCACAAATGCGCAATGTTTCTACTACTCTTTTCATAGACCCTTCCATACAAGAATTGATTTGAAACATGGCAGAAGTGATAAGGTGCCAGAGTTAAGAGACAGATTCTCAAAATGCAGCATCTGTTTAGGCCAATGAACCTGTTTCCAGAAGGTAAAGTTGGGGATGGTTAAAACCAATCAGCTATTAAAATCTGATGAAGACTTAATTAGACCTGTATGCTTTTGTTATGAAACACGTAATGTACTTAATATGGTACAGAATGTTTTAAAAGCATTCCCCTAGCAAAATATTAATTTGTTTACTAAAGACTGAAAGTGATATTTTAAACAGAAAACACCAGGTTGTACAGAGGAAAACTGCCATCATCTCTTGGGCTGAATTCATGCTGCTATGCAGAGGGATCACAGCTAGTAATTCCAAGTTTTGAAAATACTGTTACCTGTATCCATGCTTTGGTTCAACTGCTGGTCATTCGTTTCTCCATCTTCACTGATATATCCTGGAGGTGGTGTTTCTATCAAAACAAAAAATCCACCTATTGGTTCAATGACTGGGGAAATTTTTAAGATTTAACATTTGGGGTTTTTGTTCTTAAATCTTCATGAGCTCCATATGATACCTGAATATTTTATTAGAATGTCATTTTGCTGTCCCTTTTTCCTTCCAGTAGGACTTCAAATACATTACCTGCCTTAATTGTCTATGTAAAATGTATCATCTCTTGTATGCCAGTCAACTGTTCAAATATGTTATATAATTAACAGATAATCCTTGTTTGTTCCATTTAAGACAAGATACTTTCACTACAATGAGCAACAATTTTGCAATTGTAATCAACAGCTTTCACTTTTAGTAGAATTAGATGAAAAAAAAAAATTTGGTGACTTCCACAAAAGAAAAAAATCATGTGAGCTATCTTTATGTAGTATAACCATCAGATCAGATACCCTTCCTTGCTAGATTTGAAGGTTACTTTTCAGTTCAGTCCCCACCTCGAATCCATTTTTCTTCAATATCTAACAGTCGATTTCAGTCAATAATAGCTATATTATTTAACTAGTTACACTGCACAAGCTCTATTATCATTATTACTTATTAAAACAATCATCTATTTTTTTAACTAGCTTTCTTTAAAGATGGAGTTTCACAGACCAAAGTAAACTCAGTAACAAGTTTGAAGCATTCTGATACTAGAAACTGTGTGTAATTCAACAGAAATATCTTCAAAACCCAGAAGAGTATGTATGTTCCCTTCCTCCATTCAAAATTACTTTGTAATCCAGATGAGTTAACCAACTGCTTTTCAGGAAATAATTTTCTTTGAACTGGGCAAATGTCTTTTCCTATATGGAGTTGGACTTCAATGATCCTTATGGGTTCCTTCCAACTCAGGATATTCTATGATTCTATATATTAAAGGTAAACCCCAGATTTCTTTAGTGAAAGTGTTTGAAGATAACTATCTCTACAATCACCTTAGAATTGTCTCTGAGACATCTGAGGGATTAAATACATTTAATTACATTATTATCAAACAGCAGAAATTTAAAGTCTTTTGTTTAAGAATTAAAATCAAATTATATCAAATATCATGTCTGAGATTTACAGCAATACAGTAAGATCAGAAGGAAGTCAGTGAGAGGAAACTAGATTAAGTCAGTTGATTAAATAATAATTAACCAAAAGAATTATATCTTTGGTTCACTCTGTAAAGCTAGTGTGCTAAATATAGATGTGACAAAATTCAAATGATAATTTAAAAGGACAATTAAGGGAAATCTTCACTATCAAGAAGTATGATAACAAAAATCATACTAATTTTGAACATTTTTATTGAATTCATTTTGATAAAGTGGACTCTACCCTTCTCCAAATCATACATTATAGTTAAGCCTACAACCATGGTAAAAGGTCAATAACCATTTCCAATCCAACCCATGCCCCCTGTTTCCAGTTGCTAATACAGAGTCTTTGGCATAGATTATTTTCCCTAACTAATATCTCTCTGAAAAGAGATTTCCTCCACCTAGTACTATTAATACAGTTTAGGGTCAGAGGTTGAGCACCACCACAGCTGGAAATAAATGCTCAAGTACAGCATTAAAAATTCTTAGCAGTGTTTGAATGCAACTGAGCACATCCATAACCTGAAAGGGAACATACAGTCCCAGCAGCCATCCTGCACCTTCGCAATTGCCATCTTCTCATCTGTAAGTGAAACCAACCTCTCTGTAGATCATGTACTGAGACGGTATTGTGGTGCAAAGCTACCACTGTTGTTAGTCTGGCCTGTTGCTTAAGAAAACGGTTCTCTGAAGTAGGTTGTCAAGACACACATGACTTATCAGAACCTAACTGAGTGTTCAAGATTAAGTCGTGGAGGTCAAATAAAGTAAGATGCCATGAATACAACAGGAGGGTGTCAGTGACAAAGAGAAGGAGGTAAGGTGTGGTTAGCTGCATAAACATTTGAAGATCATGTGAATACCCACAATCACCTTGAACATACTTCCTGCAATTAACTACCTAGCTGCTTTAGCTCAGTTCCATAGCATTGGATTTGCAAATGGTGGCTTTCCAGTAAGTTGTTAGGAAATGCTACCAAAAGCCCTCAGATTGAGTCAAAAAAAGCATACATCAGTTATGAAAGCAGCACCAACTTCTAACCCCTTAAATTGCTCTTTAAAGATCTGCTGTCCCTGGGTGGCAACAAACGGGGCCCAGATTAAACAGATAAAAACAAATTATTGCATTTTTTAATGTCATTTCATTTCTTGGATACATTTAAAGAAAACAGAAGCAACATCCTGTTTCTACATCGCACATATTTGAGTTTCAAGTAATTTTATTCTTCAAGAGAGTCCAGATCTGATTTTTCAGCTTGTTCATAACATAGTTGCATTAAACATTTATGAGAAAACTTCAGCTTTACTTGGTTTTACACTCTGGGCAACTTCCTGAAGGGATAGGAAACACAAAGTTGGGACAGGAAACAAAATTCACTGATTTTATGTTTCAATAAAGCTACCAGTTTTCAGGTGCACTATAGCAGGTTAGTCTTGGGGTGGAGAAGGGGGCAAAGAAGGAATTCTTTGAGTTCAATATTGTTAGGTTGTTTTTTCATACTAAAAAGACAAAACTGTGCACACAGTAACAAATACACAAAGCAGACCTTGACTGATTGTGAACTACAGATCAAAACATTAAGTCACTGATTTGCAACTTAGTTTTCTCCCCAGACTACACATGGTGAGACTGAGCAGCAGTTTACTACTCAATCTCCAATACATAGCATTTGGCAACCCCTATATGTTTGTAAAACAGGCTGAAAGGTCTATTTTTCACTCATTAGCATTCTGAATCTTAAATAAGCTATTGAAACCAAGTAAGCAATATGCTTTCACACAGGATTGTGTTCTGCAAACAGCAGTGTTCAGGTATTTCCATTGTAATTAATACACAAAATCAACTAGATCTAAGTTATTGGCGCATCTTGCAATTAATTTGATCACTTAGGAGGATAAAATTGCCATCTTTGTTTCAGTGGTACAATGTTAAATGTACTGTTTACAGTGAGAGTTAAGAAAATACCTGGTATGTAATTGCTCTGTGGTTCAATTCCAGCTGGAAAGTTAGTGTTTTCAGGAATGGAATGGGTATAGTCATCAAGAGGCGGCAGTTCTGTTAGAATCTCAGTGTGCCGTGGCACTAGTACAGGAGGCAAGACTGGAAAAGTAAAATTCAAAGCATTAGTAAGACCCTCAAAATACACACTTGTGTGAGTTAAAAGGAAAAAAAAATATATCTAAACCATCTAACAATCTCTTCAGATGTTTTGAAATTTTCTGAATCTCAGTACTGATAATACTACAATTGTACTACTAGTCAGTGGAAGAAACAGATTCCTGAAGTGCCTCTTGAGTAAGACTATTCCACATTAGCAAAGGTAAATCATCTCTGTTCTCCTTTTCAGTCCAGGTCCTATTTAGCCATCTGGAAACTGCTAGCAGTCCTGGAAATGTTAATCGGGGTAAAGGTATCTCCACATTCGTAAAGATTTTTCAGTAACTTTACTATTAAAAACTATAAGGGTGGTATTCTCAAAATCTGTATCTCTAAGAATCTTGTACTTTTGGCAAGAGAAAGCATCATCTTTTTCTTTTTCACTTATAACATTATGCTTATCAAGTATGTTCAGATGCTATACAAAGTCAGAAGCAGTCTTCCTACCTGGTGTCTCCACTCTCTGGTAGTGGTAAGGGTTTACACACACTTCATCCTTTTTAAGATTAAAAGCATATTCACAGTTTTCAATTGCTTTAAGTTCATGGTGACTGTGAAGATCTGGCCAGCGCCACAAACGACAGTAAATAACATGTGGTAATCCTTTACGATGAGATACCTGTAGACGGCCATCGAGAGATCTAGAGGGGAGAAATGTTGAGAAGTATTTACAGACTGCATGTTGTCTCTTAATCACTCAAGCAACAGTGTACACACGAGATGGGTGGTTTATTCATTCTCAGAATTCAGAGGATTGACACTGCTAGTGACATTTATACTTTTGTTAAAAGGCTTCAAATGTGATAAAAATGATCATATCTAGTAGTTTCTTATTTTTGAGTTGCTCAAATTATTGCCAGTGAATTTAGAATTCATTAAAAGCCACTTTACATTCAATCAAGTATTTCGGATGATTGCTTCATATATTTTTTTAAATGCAGAACAGAGTTGTTAAAAAATAAATAAAATCACACACTTAATGGTCCCTTCCACTACTACACATCAAGGTTTTGCTATGGCATAGATGCTTTATGGTTTTAAGTATAAGAATTCCAACAGGACTGCAAATAAGCCTATAAGCAGTCAGCTGCCCAAGTGATCCACATGGCAGTATAACTGTAGTGCAAAAAGCATGAATGCACCTCTTTCAAGGGCTGTACAGTTTATCTTCTTGACTTCATCTGCCTTGCTACCAGCTGAAAACGTTTTGCTAGTTTTAAGACAGACTGCATATGCTTACACAAATGCAGATGTTTATGATTGTTATGGGATGGGAGACAAACCTCAGTACACAAATCAAGTAATGTGACATGAAAAAATAAAGACCCTGTTTAGAATTTGCCCACCATTAACTACTGAAGAATTTACAAACAATTCTTTAGTAGCTCGTATCTGAGCCAATTAGCAAGATTTAACTGAAAGCTTGTGACATACAAAGCAGCTTAATCACTTTGCAAGATTAGGTCTAAAGAATTAAGTTTCCCAACTTTGTTAATTTAAATACCAAATCACATTAGAGCTTGCATTTAACAAGTCTTCCCATTCTTTCAATAGCACTGGTGTGAAAAAATGAATATTGCAGAATTAGTTTCATTGGTCAAAACATCAGCTGATAACACTTGGATTTCTACACTTGCAAGCAAATATTTTAAAATGCTGTACCATGAGAGGCCTAGGAAGCATTTTAGTCTATTTTATAGCTAAAGCATCCCATTACAGACCCTCCAAAGCCAATCCCTCCCACAAGATTTCTATGATGCAAGAGAGGGCAGAATATTCACCTGGTTTGTTCAGAGAAGCTGTAAAGGCCTGTTGTATCCCACTGATCTATCGTGTTTGGTGTACTCAGTCCCCAAATTTCAGAGCAAGTGCTGTGCATAAATTGAAAACAAAATCAAAAAATTGATATGAATATGGAACATGGTTATTCAAAACACCATGATGTCAAACATGGAAAAATGTACAGAATACTTCCTCTCACATAGAAGATAGAGCATTGTTAGACTTGAATTTAGATTGACATCTCATGCTATATTTTCTATATGAAGGAGGCTATCAAAATGGAACAAGTGATTCAAAGTAAATGATAAATGTTTTTAAAAGGTGAACAAGTTCTCTGCTTTTAAGTAGTCAATACAGTTGTAGTGTTACTTAAAACAGGCAAAACTTCTTCAGCCTAGCTCTTAAAAAAATTAATTTTAAAGGATAGTTTCTGGGTTTGGGTTTTTTTGTTTGTTTTTAAACATAAGCTTCCCTAAGACTTCAAACAAATGCCATGTGTATCTTAAACTGAACATCACAATCTAACTTTCAGGTACCACCACTTAAGCATTAATCTCATTCTCCATGCACATACTAATTTGCTGCTTTTCTCAAAACAGGGAAATTCAGACTGAAGAAAAGTACATTGTAGCTAACACTTCTCACTGTTTTCTGTACTCTCCTTGATTAAAGAACTAAATATTCTTTTCCACAGTATACAAAACACAGAATGTTTAACACAGTTTTACAGTATAGTATTTTAGGATTCAACTATAGGATAACAAACCTTCAATTGCTAAATCAAGGAGGAGGAAAAGAGAGATAACTAATTCTTTACCAAACTGATTCAAGGACAAGATCACAACAGTAAAGAAAAAGGAGCCTTCAGTCATAGGCACAAACTAAAAGCAGCGTCAGATTTAAATAAAGCAAGAAAACTTCGCACCTCAGAAACTAAGAGAATTTGGTTCACAAGCAACTTACATCTCCACTTCCTAATTACAGAGCCTGAAGTTTGACTTGTTGCTACATTCCCTTTAAAATTAATAGCTAAAAGAATCCAAGTTCACCAAACTCCTGGTTTTAAATACAGATGTTGTGACTTAAACATTCATAAATTTGGATTGAGTGTTTAAGGGAAGTAGGTATTTTTAT
Organism: Chiroxiphia lanceolata; assembly: GCF_009829145.1. Taxonomy (NCBI): domain Eukaryota; kingdom Metazoa; phylum Chordata; class Aves; order Passeriformes; family Pipridae; genus Chiroxiphia; species Chiroxiphia lanceolata. The sequence goes on along the minus strand of NC_045670.1, from coordinate 13,564,883 downwards.
TTCTCCTCCCTACACAGGGAAAATTCATTAGTGTTATGAAACAAGAGCAGACAAACATAAGTGTAGGCTATCGATGAAGGGAATTAATGGTTCTTGTCCCCTTCTTGCCTGTTCCACACACCTCATTTAACGCCATTCCAAGGAGGCTGAAATGTCCATGCAATTGAGTAGCAACTTAATAAACTGGTTATCTGACTACAGAACACACGTGGTGGAAAATTTATGTTTTGAGAGTTACTTTTCATCCAGATCACTTCTATTCGCTGTAGAGCTACATGAGCACTACAAAGGAGGAATGAGAGTATAATTGTGGGCAGCAGCCTGCATTTATCACAAATAAAATTGTTAAATAAAATATAGCCTTTGACATTTTACTGATTATGGACACAAGTAAAATCTTGTACTAGAGAACTTTTTGTCTAATAGAGAGCAGCGGTGTGAGACGAGAAGGTCCATTCTCTGATATAGATCCAGTTCTTCCAAAGAGCCAAGTGTCCTGAACAAGTTACATCCATCTCAGACACAGGCAGCGTCACAGCTCTCTAGAAAGAGTAGGCCAAGAGGGATCCTGACCATTACTGCATCAGCAGAGCCTACAGCCTCTCTTTTTCACATTCCTAAGACATCTGTAGGACGATAGACTGCCAGAAGTTGCATAAGGATTGAAATAGTTGCCCTGAAGACACATAGGCAGCCTGTGGGATGCCAGGGAGCATCCCAACACTGTATTGTGTCCTTAAATATGCACCACTACTGCTGGTAAGACAGACCATCACGAATATTAAATCAGAAGAACAATCAGCAGACACAAAGCCTGCTGCATATTAATTGACACAACTCACTACCTTTGAGCAATGGATCCTTAATACAAAGCAGTGCTCCAAAGCTGACATGTCACACAGATTACACATTCCCAACATTGTGGGGTGCATCACTGGTGTAAGCAGGACATGCCATGCATTTGCTTCACAAGACTTAAGACAGCACATGCAAAAGTAAAATTTCACAGTCCTTGACAAAACATGATGAACAGGATCAGTATTTTATATTGGTAACCTCTTCTCTCTATAAATATTCAACCTATCAAAGCTGACACCATATTTCATAATCTGCAGAAAGACAAACAGTATCCTGAAGTGACTGTGCGATGGAGTCCTAGGTTGCAATGAAGCTCAGGACACAACAGAGGGAGGGCAGGCCAGGAGGGAGAAAAAAAGTGAACAGTTAGAGCAAAACTGCTCCAATATTCAGCAGCTTACATGACATGCTGTCTTCCAGGATGCATGTCTGCTTAGAGTTGGGATTAATATAAATATTTTACTAGGTCATCTACACTAGGACTATACTCAACTCCAATAATCCACAAACAAACACAGAAGAGCCTGCAGGAAATCAACCTGTATGATCAATAAAGTCAGCTCAAAATAGCTTTTACTGTTGACTGGAAGAAACATCTGAGGAAATGCTGCTTGCCACTGTAGGAAGAAAATTCATGCAGCCAAAGCTCAGATGGAGTTGAAGCTGCCAGAAATGGGGGGGACAATAAAAAGAGTTTTTTCAAACATATTAATGGCAATAGGCAGTATAGAAATATCATCGGCCTGTTATGGGATGAGGATGGTCACCTCACAAACAGGACAGAGATAAGGCAGAGGTGTTTAACACATTCTTTGCCTCTGTCTTCAATGTGGATGATGGACCAAGGGGGTCTCAGTGCCCTGTCTTAGTTTTGATTTGGCTCCCCGCCAAGTCCCCAAGACTCAGCGAAAAGCCTCTGGCAAAGAGTGAGAGAGAAAAAAAACTATGAAAAAACCCAGAATAGCAGAACTATATACTAAAATATATATATATTTACGTATAGTACAGTTATATACAGTTAAATTACTATGTACATATAAAAAAGAACCCCAAACAACACCCCAAAAGGAGAAGGGAAAAGGGACAAAAACACAAAAGAAACCCGAAGTAGGTATGCACAGTCAATAAAAACTAGCAAAAGAAAATCTTACTACTCTCCTTGAGATAGCAGAATTGCGTCAAGCACTGCCAGCACCCTCTACCTCCCGGAATCAGCAGAAACAACAGGCCCTGTAGGCCTCAACTCCCAGATGAGTGAGACCAACCGCAGGGACCTGCCGTTCTCGAGTCCACCAGAAGAGAAAAGGGGAGAGCGTTCTCTCTCCTTATTTATACCTCTGCTTACGTAAAGAATAGCATGGAATACTGGGAACATAGGGTACTTCCCTGGTTACAAGCTGGTCTCCAGGAAGGCCTAGACTAAAACTATCACATGCCCTTAGCTGGAGGACCATGACTGCAAGAATGATCAACTCCCAGTTGACCCTGAAATTGTGCGGGATCTGCTGCTCCAGCTGGATTCCTACAAATCTATGGGGCCTATAGCTGGGAGAATGCCGAAACTGAAACCAGTACACCACTGAAAGCTCAACAAAACACAATATATATTGCAAAGAAGTAGCCAACAAAACGAGAACCCGAGAGAGAGGGAAGAGGAGGAAAATAAGCCCTCAGTATGACCCCCCCACTCACTCAGGTGTTACGAGGTTGTCTTACCGATCCCAGAATGCCTAGAATTCCCCATAGCAGAAGCTGCATCCTCGGAGTGTCAGCAGGCTCACAAGATAGCGGGTGTCTCTGCAAAAGGCAACGTTGTCCTTCACGTGAAGCTTGAGTCCCCTCCCAGCAAGAGTTATCTGCTTTTTATACCATTAACTTGTGACATCTACCTGGGGAGGTGTGGCCAGTACCACCCAGCCAGAGGCCTTCAGTCCCTCCCCCCCGTTATGTAAGTGGTGCCCCTTCTGCGCATGTGTGTGTGCATTGGAATTTCCCCACGCCTGTGTGCTACACTTCGGGAGGTCTTTCCTAAATGAGTCTGGGGGCTTACTTCATCATCTTCTTCTTCACTTTCTCCTTCAAATGTCCTTGGAGGGCCGTCAGTCAATAGTGAGGTCTCAATTAATTTCAGTTTATACAGGATGTTTCCTTCAAGGACGAAGTTCTTGTTATCAGTGCTTGTTTTCTCATAACTTGATAGGAAAAGAACAGACTCTCACAGGTGGTTGGGTCAAACACAGACCAAAGGTAGCAGCATCTAATTAAGCACGAATATAGGGCCTGATGGGATTCATCCCAGAATCCTCAAAGAGCTGGTTGATGTTATTGCAAAACCTCTCTCTATGATTTCTGAGTGGTCTTGGGAATCCTGAGAGGTCCCAGTTGCCTGGAAGCTGTTGAATGTCCTAATTTTCAAGAAGGGCAAGAAGCAGGACCCTGGAAACTACAGGCCTGTCAGTCAGTCTCACTTCAGTGCCTGGTAAAGTTATGTAGAAGACTATTCTGGGAGGTATTGAAAAACACCTGAAAGACAACAGTCATTGGTCGCAGCCAGTACGGCTTCATGAGAGGAAAGTCCTGCTTATCAAACCTGATTTCCTTTTATGACAAGGTAACCCACCTAGTTGATCAAGGGAAACCCACTGATGTAATCTTTTTGGATTTCAGTAAAGCTTTCGATACCGTCTCTCACAGGATCCTTCTGGACAAAATATCCAGCACACAACTGGATAAATATTTCATGTGGTGGGTGAGCAATTGGTTCACGGGTCAAGCACAGAGGATAATAGTAAATGGGGTAACATCAGACTGGCGACCTGTCACTAGTGGGGTTCCACAGGGCTCCATCTTGGGCCCTGTGCTCTTCAACATCTTTATAAATGACTTGGAAGTAGGACTAGAAGGGATACTAAGCAGATTTGCAGCTGACACAAAACTCAGAGGAGCTGTTGACTCCCTCGAAGGCAGGGAGGCCCTGCAGAGAGACCTCAACAAGTTAGAGGACTGGGCAATCATCAACCATATGAAGTTCAACAAGGGAAAGTGCTGGATTTGGCACCTGGGATGGGGCAACCCTGACTGTTCATACAGACTGGGGAATGAGATGCTGGAAAGCAGTGCCGCAGAAAGGGACCTGGGGGTCCTGGTCAATGGCAAGTTGAACGTGAGTCAGCAGTGCCCCCTGGCAGCCAGGAGGGCCAACTGTGTCCTGGGGTGCATCAGGCACAGCATCGCCAGCCGGTCGAGGGAGGTGATTGTCCCACTCTGCTCTGCACTGGTGCAGCCTCACCTTGAATATTGTGTGCAGTTTTGGTCACTGCAATATAAGAAAGATATTAAGCTATTAGAGAGTGTCTGTAACACTCCAGCCCTGGGAGCTGCCGGCTCAAGGTCTTAGCTAGGAGTTTTACTTTAATATATAGATATAGGGTTCTTTAATACCTTGAGATAGTGTCAAGAGAATAAGCCATGGACTTGTTCCCAAGGGATTTCTTTATTAATTTAGGGGACCAAATAAGGGAACTTGGTCAAAGTTCGAAAAGGACACTGCGCAAGCTAGACAAAAATGTTCCACAATACTGACTCAGCATATACTACAACCCTTAAGTCAAGATCCAACCAATCCACAACACTTAAGTCAAGATCCAATCCCTCCAGCTCCAAGCCACCATAAGCATCAAGAAAGGAGCAAAGAAAGAGAAGCAGAGGGAGCAAGAAGAGAGAAGGAGAAAGAGGGAGAGAGAGATACCACTGGAACCTTGTAGAAGACCAGCTCTCACACATCCAGGTGGCAGGGTCGCGACACAAGGCAAACACATGCCTATGGTGTTATTTGCTCTGGTCCCTATGGTCAATCCCTCCAGGCAGGGCCTCTAACCCACCAGCCACTCTGGAGTTCCAGGTCAGGGTGAGGGGCAGTGTTCTCACTGTCCCTGACAATCTGAGCCTGGTTTAGGGTCTCCAGGAGGTATGGTGTGTTATAGTTTTCCCAGGTTGTCTGTGACTGACAGCTACTCCGGGGCTTCCCCATGTGGGTTCCAGGGATAAGATGCCACCTCACCTCCGTGAGGTTCAACCCATCCCTTTCCCCTACACACACACACACACACACACACACACTCCCCACAAGGTGGTTCTGACTCCATAACTGATCTGGTGTCTAACGGTGTCCAAAGGAGGGAAACAAAGATGGTGAAGGGCCTTGAGGGAAAGCCATATGAGGAGCAGCTGAGGGCACTTGGTCTGTTCAGCCTGGAGGAGACTGAGGAGAGACCTCATTGCAGTCTACAACTTCCTCATGAGATGAAGAGGAGGGGCAGACACTGATCTCTTCTCTGTGGTGACCAGTGACAGAACCTGAGGGAATGGCCTGAAGTTGTGTCAGGGGAGGTTTAGGTTGGATATTATTAAAAGGTTCTTCACCCAGAAGGTGGTTGGGTGCTGGAACAGGTTCCCCAGAGAAGTGGTCACAGCACCAAGCCTGACAGAATTCAAGAAGCATTTGGACAATACTCTCAGGCACAGTCCTGTGAAGGGCCAGGAGTCGGACTCGATGATCCTTGTGCGTTCCTTCCAACTCAGCATATTCTGTGATTCTGTGAAATAAAGTGGTCTCTCCAGTCTCCTGCTCACATAAAAGATCCATTGCCTGAGATGCAAGACTGTCCCCCCCCACTACATCACCCAGACAATAAACTAGGGCTCTTAATATTCACACACATGCACACCAAATCAGAATGAAATTCCTCACAACCCTAAAAAGCATACTTCATGCACAGCACTTCCATGAAAGACCACAATATATTCATTCATACGCGAGCAATAGCCCGATGGAGGGCAGACACACCTACTCATGCCAGAAAGTTGGTGCTGGAAAGGAGACTGCATTCTGAAAGATGTTTTAACAACCACTATAAACAACCACTAAAACCATCTGAAGGGGAAACAGGAGTACAGAATTAGTGACCCAAAATAAATAGGAGGCATTCTCTCCTTTCTACCTTTCTGAAGCATCTAAAACCCCTTGTGATGTGAAGAGTCCTTTATGCCTTAGTCCATAAAGAATTTAGGAGAATCGAGGATTAACATCTGTACTCATAAGTTTTGTCCAGAAACATTCCCATGCCCTGGAACATGATCATTTATGCTAGAAAGCAGCTAGAACATTCCCCATCACTGGGCCATGTCAATTACTGTTCTCCCACACAATTCCCAGGTTTGTGAGTGGCACATCATCAGAACCATTTTAAAGATATTTACATATGAAGTACCAGAAACTCTATACAGAAGTTGCTAAATATTGTCACAATTCACACATAACTGCAGTTCCACTTTCTTCTTCAAAGCAGAACAACTTGTAAAGGAGTTAAAAGGCACTGAGTTCAGTCCATAGCCTCCCCTTTACTGAAGTGGTAGCACTAGAAAGATGGCAAATAAAACCTGAAATACAAATGGCATCATGCTAGTCAAAGCCCACATTATACAAAAACTGGCTAGATGGTCTGGCCCAGAGAGTTGTGGTGAATGGAGCTAAATCCAGTTGGTGGCCAGTTGCTAGCGGTGTTCCCCAGGGCTCAGCTTTGGGGCTGGTCCTGTTTAACATCTTTATTGATGATCTGGACAAGGGGATCGAGTGCATCCTCAGTAAATTTGCAGACGACAACAAGTTGGGTAGAAGTGTTGATCTGCTTAAGGGTAGGAAGGCTCTACAGAGAGACCTGGTCCAACTTGACCAATGGGCTAAGGACAACTGCATGAGGCTCAATAAGGCGAAGTGCCGGGTCCTGCACTTGGGTTGCAGGAACCCCATCAACAATACAGGCTTGGGGAGGAGTGGTCTGAGAGTTGTTCAGCAGAAAGGGACTTGATGGTGCTGTTTGACAGCTGGCTCAATATGAGCCAACAGTGTGCCCAGGTGGCCAAGAAGACCAATGGCATCTTGGTCTGTATCAAGAATAGTGTAGCCAGGAGGACTAGGGAAGTGATCGTCCCCCGTACTCGGCACTGGTGAGGCTGCACCTTGAGTACTGCATTCAGTTTTGGGCCTCTCACTTCAAAAAGGATGTTGAGGTGCTGAAGCCTGTCCAGAGAAGGGCAACAAGGCTCATGAAGGATCTAGAAAACGTCGAACAGCTGAGGGAGCTGGGTTTGTTTAGTTTAGAGAAGAGGAGGCTCGGGGGGGACCTCATTGCTCTCTACAATTACCTGAAAGGAGGTTGTAAAGAGGTGGGAACTGGTTTCTTCTGCCATGTCTATAGTGAGAGGACTAGAGGAAATGACCTTAAGCTGAGACAGGGGAGATTGAGATTAGATATTAGAAAAAAATTTTCACTGTTAGGGTGGTCAGACATTGGAATAGATTGCCTGGCGAGGTGGTGGAGTCACCATCCCTGGAGGTGTTCAAGGGGTGTCTGGATCTGGCACTGGATGATATGGTTTAGTGGTTACAGTGGTAGTGCTAGGTGGTGTAAGGACTTAAAGAGCACAGTTGCCTGTCAAGGCTGCAGAAGAAACTTGCCATAAACCACCGCAGCGGGAACTTGAAATAAGCACAGAAGGGAGGGGATCGTGACAGGAAGGCGCTAATTCCAGGCCTGGCAGAGGCAAGATCTAGTTAGCACATCCTGGTCAACACATCCAGACAAAAATTCCCATTGTGGCAAACTGTAAAAAAGGAAGCAACTGCTCATACACATATCACCCCAAGTTATGGGAACGGCATCTGCAAACACCCCATGGATACCCAGAACTTGGACTGTATAAAGGTGGTACCCTCAAAAGAATGACTCCAGGACCCCCACCACCAAGAAGCCCAGGGTGCTGAAGGACCAACAGGATGCCACTGGATCCACAGGTAGTGACTATTTTCTGCTTGCTCTTGCTCTCTCTCTCTCCCCCCCCTCTTTTCTATTTCTTTCTATCTCTCTACCTCACATTCATTGTTAAATAAAATTCGTATTATTGACTTCAGTATATGGTCTCATTTGCACCTTAATTTGGGCAGAGGCATCTCACTAATCAGATCTTAACATGAAATTGGTGTCATGGACAGGATACTGTTCTCTGACCCAAAGTGCAGATTGACAATAGTACAGATCTCTCTGAGGGAAATTTGGTAGTACCCCCTGTGGGAACTTTTAGAAATGTTGCCATGGATTCCCTCTGAGGGAAATCATGGGTTCCTCTGTGGGAAATTTTGGTTCCCTCTGAGGGAACTTTTAGGGAAATCAGCTGTCCAGGGTGGTCAATGTAAAGAAAACATTTTCTTGTCTTTCCTTGAAAATATCTTTAGTTGCCCCTTTCCCCCAGGGGTGAAGTGGGCACAAGAAAATTGGGATAATGAGCAGGCAACAGCAGACCGCATAACTAGTTCACTAGCCAAAAGAGGGTTATGACCAGAAAAAGGTAAATCAGTTGTATGTGCCTTTTTGGGTGCTGCCTTTAAGGCAGCACAAAAGGAGCAATTAGTTACTCAGAAATCTGAAGATGAAATAATACTATCTTTACAAGATCCGGTGAAAGAATTGCACTATCAGTTAAATGTAGAAAAGGAGAAGAGGTTTCACGCAGAGGCGCTGCTTGTTGCCCAGCTCAAAAAGAGGTTGCAGGTGGAGGCATTGCTTGCTGTTGAGCACAATCATGTTGGAAAGCTTCAGGCGGAGTGTTGGGAGAACAAAGATTGTGTGTGAACAATTTCCTCTGCATTTCTGTGAACCTTACCTTGGCATGGCTGGGTGCAGACAGTAAAAAGAACTGTGTAGCTAACATGGTTTCAGCCTTTGAAGTTAGAACAAAGAAGGCTCCCTGCCAAAGTTAAGGTGGAGTTTCAAGAGGGTGAACGTGTGCCCTCAGCTCATATGGACACCTGTTGTGGTCCAATTAGCAGTGGACAACAAAGTATGTTTCTCTTATGTATCCAATGCTGTGTGAAGAAGAATCACACGCCCGGGTGTAGCAGCAGTATATAATAAGTGTTCTTCTTGTAATAAACGAACATTTTGCCGACCAAATTGGCCTGTGAGCTATCTGTCCCATGCCCCTCCACTGATAGCAGAGCTTTGGGATACGCATGAGAGAGAGAATCTTACGGGAAGAATTGCAGGATGTAGAACCTGTAACATTTTCAGAAACACAGTTTCATAACTCAGATTTTTTGTGTCCAGTGGAGGAGTTGAGAGACAGTGAACAGTGGAGGAGTTGGGAGACAGTGAACGGGTCTGTTGTTCTGATAAAGAGCGAAACAATGTTTGCATTGACATCTGATGATGGGGAAGTAACATTACAACCCCTAATTAAAACTGAAACCACATATGATTGTCAGGGTCAGCAAACTGCTACTAAAACAGTGCCGTATATGGCTACTGAGATATCAAAGTTTGGCCATAAATCAGGTGAGACTGAAATCCAGCAAGTGGAATCCTATCAATGCATCCCATACATTCGGCTTCCAGTTGGTTCTCATCAACAATTAATAAAATTTCTAATAGGTACAGGAGTGCAACATTCAGTATTAATGCAGTGGGATGCCAAGAAGCTGGGTATATGACCCGGACAGCAGAGTTAAAATCACTGGAGTAAACAGAGCAAGTGTTATCTGCCAAACTGCTGAGGTTAATTTATGGCTCCTGAGTGAGAAGCAGAAGTCTTCTAACCTTAATTCTAAAAGAAATCAAGAGACTGCAGTGCACTTGCTCTGCACAGCACCTGCACTACCTGATTCAAGGATTCCTAGTGTATCACAGTGCCAGATTGTTGTTGCAGCATGAAATGGAATTTCTGAAGTTATAGCTGATTTGGTTCCACTAACAGCTGCAGTACCCAACACTGCAAACCTAACAGCCACAATACAAGCACCCACATGCTTCAGCATTGACAGGGTGGTTTCACACTCCCCTTCTAATTCTCCTATCTGGCTAGTGAAAGAGCCGAACAGACAGTCGTGGTTTAAAGTTTATTACAGGCAATTGAATGCCAATACTGCACCTTTAACCACTGCTGTGCTAAATTTTGTGGAACTGGTAACTCACATTCATAGAGCGTCCCACTTGTGGATGGCAACACTAGATGTAAAAGATATGTCTTTTATGATTCCATGCCGGAAACATGACAAGGCTCAATTCGCGCTTCCCTGGAAGGGAGGGCAATACACCTTTAACAGATCTACACAGGGGTATAAACATTCATCCATGATCGCACATGCTGTGCTTGTTGAAGTTTTATAAACAGTCTCACCCCCTCCAGATGTGAAATTAATGGAGACTCCCTTGAAAAGGTAGGGGAAGCAACAACAGCAGTGGAGCAAGCACTTCATGAAATAGAGGTTGAGATTCCACCTGAGAAACATCAAGTCCAAGCTGTTAAACAACTTGAGCCACTAAGGGGTAACCTGTCTGGACCAACCCCTCCGAGACTTGCATTGTTTTCTTTTTCTAGGAATGATACCAGCATACCCTCACTGAAGATCAAAGGACGTGAGTCATCCCCTAGGGACAACTCCCCTCAGGAGTCCAAGGCTTTGGTCCCCTCAGCCCCTCCAGAACCCAGACTAGTTGGTTTAACCAGTTCAGAGTGGGGGGACCAGCCAGTGTCTTTACATGAGAAGGCTCACAGAAAACAGCCAGGGAGATATAATAATCACTTTTGCCTTAGGCCCTTTTAACTTTTTGGTTACTTTTGTGTTAAGATACAGGAACCAAATCAACACTTGATGGATTGTTCCTTCTTTTTAATAATTAGTCTGCCATAGGCCAAATTTTCACTTTTCTTTTTATAGGAACCTGCTAACAGATGAGATTGAGCTGCATGGAACTGATGAAACTTTTAACTGCCCCCACAATTGTTTGCATTACCAGTTTATTACTTTTTGTGATTTGTGTTTTTATTGTAACTTGTTAGGAGACCAAATATTAGTAGGATTATATAAAACAGACCATTTTATGTATTGTTAGTTTGATTTTTTGCTAAGTTTATTTTGCCTTTCTACTGGAAAAAAAATGGTGTGGGAAAAGCTTTTACTTTTATCTTATGGATGTATAACTTTGTCTCAACCACTTGAGAATTAGGGAATTTGACTAAATTTAGCCTGGGAGTTGGTACAAGGATTTATGCATATTTGGAATCAAGGAATATGTATTAACCTTCCCAGTTCTGCCTCAGAAGGCTTTAGATTTATGATGACTTGGCTAAATGTTTTGGAGTTATTAACAAGTGAACTAAACAAAAAAAAATGTTACATGGAAAATGGTTGAGTTTCCCTTCCTAGTCCAGAAGGAGGGACAGCGATGGACCACAAATGGGACATGGATAGAATATAAGAAAGCCTTTTGCCAGCTCCCAGGTAACTCTTCCTGAAACCACTTATGGAACCAAACATGTTACATAACATTGTAAAATGTTACTTCTATTCCCTCTGCGACAGTAGCACAGTGAGATTCTCCTGTCAGGAGTGAGTTTTTCCTAAGTAAATCAGACTTGTATTCTCACGTGAACATGTCTGATGTGCTATTAAGTTTTCTACCATGTGTCCTAAGGGCTTTTAACTTTACCTCACTTTTATTTATGCTAATCAGTATGGTAACTATAGCACATTCTGCACCACAGATGCTTCTCAGTTGTGGGTGCAATTTACTGTGTCAGAAATTGTAAAGGAATGTGATGAGGGCAGTTTGCCCTCTGAAATTAAAAAAAAAAACAACCCCAAACCAAAAAAGCAACAAAAAAACCCAAACAGGGATAACAACTACATTTTTGAAAGGAAATTAATTTGACTTATGACACCAACAGTAAAGCCAGTTTCTGTTTTGTGTCAGGATTAAATTACAACAAAGCTGTACTCTATCCCCTGGAGAAAGAGAATATGGGCCTGATGAAAGGATGTGTTTGAGAGGTTTTTTTGTATTTTGCATGAAAATTTTGTACGGATAGACAGCCTAGTTGAAGGTACATGCCCCCAGTAAATGGACCAGGTATGTGTTCAGAGAACTTACAAGTCCAAGAAGTGCCAAAAACGGCTTCACAGAATTGGTGGGAATTAGATATGTCTTTCTGATCAAACATCAGAACTTTTCCAATCACTCCAACCCAAAGATTGGCTTCAGGGAATTAGCCCAAATTCCTGGCTGATGTCCAAACTCCCATCCTTGAGACTCATGGTGTGGGGGCAGTAGCTAATGACAATTGGGCATCTGCAACCACCCTGTGGATACCCAGAACCTGGACTGTATAAAGGCGGTACCCCCAGAACAACTCTGGGACCTCCACCACCAAGAAGCACAGGGTGAAGAAGGACCAATGGGAAATGGCTGGAACCACGGGTGGCAACTATCTTCTGCTTGATATCTCTCCTCTTTTCTGTCTCTCAACCTCACATTTATTGTTAAATAAAATCTGTATTATTGACTTTGGCATACGATCTCGTTTGCACCTTTATTTGGACAGAGGCATCTCTCAATAATAGGATATTAGGAGGCAGACAGTTGGACTGGATGATCTCATCGGTCTCTTCCAACCTTGATGATTCTATGATTCTAAGAGGAGACATGCTTCTGTCCCAATGACTTCTGAGGCGGCTCAAACCCCTTCATTGACTGCTAATATGTCTTTTTCAGTTGGAGTTTAGTGGGTTTCTGATCCTTGATAACCCTGGCTCCAAAACCCTGATGGTCAACCTCAGGTTTCTCCTGATGTTCTTTGCCAGAGGTTCCAGCTGAGACCATGTTCCCCAGTTGCAGTGTAGAGGATATTTTGCATGGTTGGTCCCATCCAAACAGGCCCAAGAGATATCACACGACCTATTTCCTGTTTGATCTGCTCAAAGGCCTGCTGTTGCTCAAGGTCCCACTCGCAATGGTTCTTCTTCCGAGTCACTTGATAGAGGGGGGGTCACAAGCTGATTATAACCTGGAATGTGCATCCTCCAGAAACCCACAAAGCCTAGGACAGCTTGTGTTTCCTTCTTCTTAACCAGTGGAGACATCATTGCTATTTTATTAACCACATCCATAGGCACATGAAGTGTCCATCCTGCCATTTTATTCCCAAGAACTGAATCTCCCGTGCAGGTCCCTTGACCTTGCTTTTCTTTATGGCAAACCCAGCTTTCAGAAGAATCGGAATGATTCTTTTTCCCCTTCTCAAACACTTCTGCTGTCTTGCCCCACACAATGACATCATCAATATATTGTAGATGTTCAGGGGCATCACCCATTTCCAGTACAGTTTGAATTAGCCCATGACCGATAGTAGAGCTCTGTTTCCAACCCCAAGGCAGTCAATTTCAGGTGTATTGGACACCCCTCCATGTGAAAACAAACTGTGGTCTGCACTCTGCGGCCAAAGAAATTGAGAAAAAAAAAATGCATGGGGAATGTCAATTATAGCATACCACCTACCTGCCTTCGACTCCAGTTCATATTACAGCTCTAACCTGTCCGTTACAGCAGCACTCAGTGGTGGCGTTACTTCATCCAGGCCATGATAGTCTACTGTTAACCTCCACCCTCCATCATACTTTTGCACTGGCCATATGGGACTATTAAGAGGCGAGTGAGTCATGCTGATCACTCCTTGGCTCTCCAGTTGATGAATCAGCTCATGGATGGGAGGCAGGGAGTCTCAGTTGTTGCGATATTGCTGCTGGTGCACTGTCCTGGTAGCAATTGGCACTTGTTGGTCTTCAACTTACAGCAATCCCATGATGAAGGGATCTTCTGAGAGGCCAGGCAGGATAGACAATTGTTTGATCTTCTCTGTATTCACAGCAGCTACACCAAAAGCTCATCGGTACCCCTTTGGATCCTTGAAGTACCCTCTCCTGAGGTAGTCGAAGCCAAGGATACAAGGGGCCTGTGGGCCAGTCACAGTGGGGTGCTTTTCCCACTTGTCTGTATTAGAGGCTGAGGTCAGTTTAACAGGGGACAACTCCTGGCATCTCCCTATCACTCCAGAGATCCAAATGGGTTCTACACTCCTGTGTCTTGATGGCACCAGTGTCTACTAAAGCTTTATACCTCTGTGGGTCTGATGTGCCAGTCCATCAAATCCACACAGTTCAGTATGCCCAGTCATCCCTTTCCTCCTCCTGGTCGAAGGCAGCGACCCTCTATTCCTGGTCAGAGTATTCACTGTCTGACCTTTACAATGCAAGATCAGAAGTCCCCTCACCAGGATCAGAGGAGGTGATTTCAGCTCTTCTATGTCTGGAAAACCACCGGTTGCCTTCTTGGGTCTCTGCGGCAACTACACTGACAGTCTTCTTGGGTGACCACTTCTTAACAGCTCTCTTCCCTCCCAGTTCAAACACACAGGCTTTCAGTTTAAAGGTGGATTCACCATTCCACTTCCTCATGTCTTCCCACTGGTAACACAGAACCAGAGTGTGCCATGTGGCCTGCGCTTGGGGCTTCCTTTCCCTCTGACCGGGGCAGGAGAGGACTGATCTCTTGGGCTGTCCCTGACAGCTGAGGTGCTGACCCATAGGGATGTGGAAGTACCCAGAGTTTCTTCTACATTTTGAAACGAGGAGGACACCATCTCTACAGTTGGTGTATCCATTTGCAGGTAACACAATGCTACCAAGTTGCTGGAATATGATGCAGGGGTGCTTTGAACCACCTTCCTCCACATGGCCATTGTGCAAGGAACATCCTCTGAATCTTTAGGGATGTTATCCCTTTTTAGATTGCTATAGATGACTTCCACCACTTCTAATTCTCTCAAGTACTGGATACCTTCATCTGCAGTGGTCCACTTTCCTGGGGAGTTCACATAATCTTCCTTAAATGGATATCTCGCCCTCATGCTTGAGAGGAGCCATGTCCAGAGACTGCAAATTGCTGCCTCTTTTCCAATTCCTCTTTCACTTTCCTGATCTCTAGCAAGGGATCCCAGTTGTTGGGCTCCAGGACCTTCTACTTGCTGACTATCAGCCCCATTATCCCAGCACTGAAGCAGTCAGGTAGAAATCTGCTCACCTGGTTGGCAGTTGTAATCTTTTTGCAAGTCTCGGAGTTCTGATGAGGTCAGGGACCGGGTAACTTTGGTTTCCTGTTTGATTTGTCTTGCTCCTTTCAATGTCTTTGTTGAAGGATGGGCTTCTTGATCTGACCCCTTCCCTCCTGATTCTCCTTCTTTTTCCTCCTCCCTTACTAATCAATGATATGGACCTGTAGCTTGCCTTATCCATTTTTTCTTTTTTACTACTGGGGCAATTACTGTAGTTGTGGTTTGAGTCCCTATTTCAGTCAGTGTCCTCCAACGCAGTTTGGGTCCCTGCCTCCACTACAGTCCTCTGAGAGTACTGAACTGTGGCTCAATAGGGACAGGCCAGGCCCCAGTACGGGTGAGAAGTTGCTGGGTTTCACTGGGGTAGGCAAGGCACCCTTACATCATGTGATGCATCAGTTTGCCAGGGTTGATTACCTGTTCAGGTGTGAAGTCTCAGGTAATGGGAGGTGTTAGCCACCCTTGGAACCTGTCCAAATCCCTCCACACACCCTGCCATCCAGGAACTGGAAGCCTCAGGGCACATTTCAATATCTCCTCACCTAAAGTTTGTTTTCTCTTACACCAGGATGAGACCAGATTCCACAAACCCCATGGTATGGTAACAGTATTAATTCATATTATTAAACAGTTCACATAAGGATGAACAAGGACCATGGGAACCTGCATTATAAAACCATCCACATCAGTCCCAGGTAGGAAGAGGGAGATGTATTCCCTCATCGTCCCCAGAAGATAGCTCACCCAGCATGACAAGGCCATCAGCGTAAGGGCAAAGCACAGAGCCATTGTTTATATTAGTATGTTCCTAAACTTGGCAAAATAAAGTGATAAGCAGTGCAGCTGACACTCTGTGTTCCGCACAGGAGCTTGCTACTCGATGGCTACTATTACTATAGCATGCAATATATATAACTGCCTTTGTCTCGCCCCGCATTGTGTGCCAAAAAGGACTGTGGTAGGTTGACCTCATCTGGATTCCAGGTCTCCACTAAGCTGCTCTATCACTCCCCCTTCCCAGCCAGACAGGGGAGAGGAAACAAGATGGAAAATAACTCGTAGGTGGAGATAAGGCAGTTTACTAAAGCAAAAGCAGAAGTTTGTGTACGCACAAGCAAAGAGGAAAAAAAAATAATTTTATTCTTTACTTCCCATCAGCAAGCGATGTCTGGCCACTTCCCAGGAAGCAGGGCTTCAGCATGCAGAGCGGTTGCTCTGGAAGGCAAAGATTGCAAATAATGAATGGTCCCCTTTCCTCTTCAATTTCCTCAGCTTTTATATCTGAGCTGACAACATATGGTATGGAATATCCCTTTGGTTAGTTTGGGTCAGCTGGCCTACTTGTGTCCCTTCCCAGGATCTTGCCCATCTCCAGCATAATGATGAGGGGGGGAATATTGGAGAGACAGTGCTGATGCTATGACAGCACTACTCAGCAGTAGCCAAAACACTGGTATGTTATCAACACCTTTCTAGCTACCAATGCAAAGCACAGCACTGTGAGGGCTGTTATGGGAAAATGAACTCCATCTCAGCCAGACCCAATACACACTAAGTCAAATAATTTTTCTCAAGTACTCAAGTCATCCTCCAAGTGGATGAGCAGCTAATGCTGCCACATGCATGTGCTGCTTTGCAACTGATCGACAGTTGAAAAAAAATATGTGATATTTTAGCTCTGCAAGACATTTGCCTGGTCCACATTCTCTGAAAAATATGCTAACTGGCAAAATGATTATTCTTGGAGCAACAGTTATAAGATCTTTCAATACCTCATTTCAAGCTGAAGCTGCCTCTGGACAGCTTCCCCTATAAATTATACACCCATCTCAAGTAACCCAGGATGGCACTACAACCAGAATGATCCCTGCTGCAGCCCAAGCCATGTACACCTAGCAGAAAATGGGTAAACAGAATACATTGAACTTGATCTGTGTTCTAAACAAGGGACTATCTCTAAAAATGAGGGATATGAAAATTTAAAGAAACATCAAGTTTCTTTAAGGCATTTAGTGTTTCCTATAAAGTATTTCAAATGAAGTTAAGGTTTGAACCATAGAGGAAGCTTTCCCAAGCAATATACTGGGGAAGAGAACTGAATGGTAGTGGTGCCATCACTGTTATATCATTTTGCTAAAATTAAATACAAAATTAAGTCAGACAATGATGTTACCAGCATTCACAGCAATGTCCATATTTTATGAGAAATAAAGAAAATTCACAACTACCAAGGAAGCCATAAAAAGGCTTGAAGAGTTTCACTGTTCTGATACAAGAAAGTAGTATTTTATTTTTAAAATTAACTTAGCAAAAACAAATAAGGCAATATAATATCGCAGCAAACATGCTAAAGCAAAAATCAAGAAAGCAACTTAATAGCCAAGGTGTCTAACTATAGGCCCCTGCTCTCCTCAGGCTCAGAACAGAACACAGGATCCCATATTAGATACTGTTGACAGAAAATCTGAGTATGCAGGGGATACCCTTAGAACAAAAATCAAAATCTATTTCCTGAGCTTCACTGCCTAGAGGTAGACAGAAAGGACACGTTAAGATCACAGACAAGTCCTGAAGCCTTCAAGCATCTTGCTCACGATCCACACCCAGTACATGCATCTCAAGATGATACCCACAAGCGCTCTTGCCTCACATGCAAGTTAAAGTGCTCAACCGTTAAAGCAGTTTCCCAGGACATCCAACAGTTTCTCTTCCTCACTCCACCTACCAGGAGTCAACCATGTTCTACCACCATATGCCCTCTGCTGAGGTGACAGTTACCCTGCTCTCTCTCTGTCCTATTACAGACAAAAAGATGGGAGTTTCAAAGGCTTGAGGAACATTAGCATTCAAGTGAACAGTTATGTGGATTCTTGCTGGAAGGAGAGCTGTTTAAATCCTTATTGGAATGTCTGTGGTTGTTGATCAAAACACTGAACGTTTCCTACATGATGAAAGACATGGCTCCAGTAAAAATTTCTTCCTAGCATTTAACAGACTATTACAGCATTTTTAAAATAGCCGCCACCAATGCAGCTTGCAGCATGTACAAGGCCTTCTGTTCTCTTACTATATTCACCTAATTGAGATGTATAGGTGACAGCAAAACATTGATTTTTGGTTACTAACTGTGCTTAAACAAGACATCAGTCTGCAAGACCAGTACATGGGACAAGCAGAACATTAGACACTCAAAATTTAAATACAAAGGAACTAAAAAGGTATTTTCATTATTAATTTTGTTGAATTCATCAGTATGGACACACTTGAATTCTTTCCCCGATATGGTTGTTAAGTTTATATTTAAGTTCCTCCCACTATAACAGAAGGGGATATTTATTACAGAAAGACAGTAAAGAACTATCAATAAGCTTTGGTGATTTGAGGTTGCACTGCTGTGGGCTTACACTAACACAGCAAGGTTCAGAAGCCAATCTTGGAAAATGTAGTTGGACCCCATGAAATCAACATTTGAGTTATCTATTAAACGGAAAAGACTTCAACCAAACACCTGAGTCAAACACTGTTCCAAACACAACTTTCCATGCCACAAAGCTGCAAGATTCCATATCAATTGTCATCAGCCTTTCTTCATGATCAAAATTGCAAAACTACAGCATGAGATACAATTATTTCAAATGTCAGAGGAACCTGACTTGTAGCCTCCCACAAAACTAAGAGGAAGTAAATACCAGCTCTGAGATGTAACTTGCCAATTCAACTAAACAGTAACTTTGAAATTTTGCATATAAACAAAACTCAGAGTATGCTTCTTTTGCATCAGGCTTTTCTCCATCCAGTATCCAAGAAAAGATAACCCAAGCATCCAAAGAAATGGTCAGTTTATCTACAATTATGGGCAAATATTCTAAGCGAAAACTTTCAATTCTTGACCTACTAAAACTTGCTTGTACATTTCAGAATAAAAAGCCACAATTTGGGGAATCTTTTCTGAACAAATGCTGAAGTCAGATTACTGTGCAGCACTTGCTGCTCAAGGGGATTTTCCCAACCTCATTGTTCTGCCAATTTTGAAGCATATGCAGCAAGATGTGAACTTACTCCAGCTCCAGATTGTTCTCTTGTATTCTGCCAGTCAGCTTCAAATAATGCAGCATGACAGAAGCCAAAGAAAGTTGTTCATGATAAGACTACAGAATTTTATACAGTAAATTTTAGTTTTCCACCAATTGGCACTGCAACCAAGTCAGAGTAAGTGAACAAAAAAAAGTAGTAAATAAGACATATTAAATTAGTAGGTGTAGATTACAAACAGGATTAAATCAGTAGGGAGCCTATTAACTAGCTATTTGTTTTCAAAGCTGCAGCAGTAAAAGAATTGCAGTATGCTGTTTATCCTAGAAATTCTTTGTAGGCTAACTGCCCGAGCAAGACAATCAGGATTTTTTTTTCTGTAAAATTGATCTGGTTGTCATAAACCATCCACACTAGTAAAAAGAGCACTCAAGTGTTTTGTTACAGTACCAAGAAAACTAAATTGGCTGACTTCTACAGAAGAAGAATGTAATAAGGAGAAGAATCTTGATCACACTGAATAGTTGGCCTGATATAAAGACAAATTACCACAGTAAGCCAGGGAATAATTTAGAATTGACTGAAGCCAACTAAAGCCTCAATTCCGTTATTGGAGGGAAAAATAAGTACTATTTATGAGATAATTTGGGGCTCAGTATTGACAGTAAAGCACAGTCAACATTTTCCTTGAGCCACTAATATGTCTTAATGGTAGCATGAAGCATCAGATACAGATATTATTCTTCCTAGTTAGAGCTTTGTATCAGAATTCACTAAGCAGGTAAGTCACTAAAGTAATCACAAGTAGCTCTTTTTCATTTGCTTAAAACTCAACAGCTCTAGCATCAGTTGTTTACCCGACAAACAATAAATGGCATATAAAAATCAAGCAAGCTTTAACACTTATTTTTGATTCTGACTCTTCCTGCTTCTTATCATTAAGGCAATCCTAATGAGGAGCAACAGTAACTTGAACTTGCACAAGTGCCAAGAACATTTTTTCACCCATAAATTTGTTTTCCACATCACTGATACTCCAATGGGAACAATACCTTAAACTTACTCCCTAAACAAATAATACAGCTTATACCACTGAGGTGAAGAAGTGGCATTATCATACACCTTACAAAAATTCATCTCAATTTAGAGACTGAAAAATGACAGTAAATTAAAAACTTGTACAGTTACCTGAGAAAAAGCAGCTGAAACAAGGTCAGAATCCACATTTCCCAAGCCTTTATCCAGTGCTCCAGTTAGTATACAATATAGTCCCCAAAATTGAATGTTTTTTCCTCCTGACTCAAGAGACAAGCTCCTTTGAACTACATAGCATTTTGCTACTGGCTAAGTATCTTGCACATTTATATTTTTACCTGTTGACCTATCTCAAATGACATGCCAATACTTTCTGCTTGGCATACCAACTCTAACAAATTATGTGGGTAAGTCACATGGTTTCCTGAAATGTGCAAGTTTAAAACCGGTAGCCCTAAGTATCTTTAATACTCTAAGACTTCCTTTTTCAGGATGACATTATTATAAGATACCATAACTTGAACTATGCCTACACTAAAGCTTAACCTTAGTTACAGCAATTCAGTCCTCAACACTAGCTGTGCAAGAAACCAAGTTAACAGCTATATTTTAGTATTTATAATTAAAACTCATTCAATTACATTCTTAATTTCAATCAACACTGTGTTAGAAGGCTAGAAAGTTTCAAGTCTTCAAATTCATCTTCTAAAGAATGAGTGACGTGCAAGGCCCCAACTGCTGTAATACACAGTGTCTGGTCAGTGCCCTACCGATGCACATACATTCTTCTGTATACAGATATCAGAATGGTTTGGGTTGAAAAGAACCTTAAAGACCATCCAGTCCCAACCCCCCTGCCATGGGCAGGAACACCTTCTACTAGGTCAGGTTGCTCAAAGCCCCATCCAACCTGGCATTGAACGCTGCCACGAACGGGGTAGACACAGTTTCTCTGGGCAACCTGTGCCAGTGCCTCACCACCTTCACAATGAAGAATTTCTTCCTAATATCTAAACCTGCCCTCTGTCAGTTTGAAGCCATTCCCCTTTGTCCTATCACTCCATGCGCTTGTCCAAAGTCCCTCTCCAGCTCTCTTGTAGCCCATTTAGGTACTGGAAAGCAGCTATAATGTCTCCCCAGAGAGAGGGGGATACACCAGGAATAGGAGCCTGCTTCTAATCAGCCATTCAAGTAGGAAGTGTTGGTAGAAGAAAAATATGCTATTAGAAATCCTCCATCCTACTCTACATATGAAATACACTGACACTATGAATCAAATAGGAGAAAGTAAACAATTTAACTTTAGGCTATAATGTGGAAGTTATGTAGAAAGGATTAAGGGAACGACAGTATTTAACTTGTTAGCTTATTCTGCTTTGACCATTCACTACACTGTCACAACCCCATCCATGATGGTTCCTCTCAATTAGCAAGGACCTCAAGAGTGACCAGTTCACAAAACATTTTTACTCAAAAATGCTTTTTACTAAGAAATTACTGCTTTCACAAAAAGCTTCAAAAAGTCATTTATTTCAAGTCAGTTTTTGAAGACAAGCACCACAGACATCATACAGTTATCCAGTTCCTTCCCTAGGTAAGCATTAAAAAAAAATAAATCATATAAAACAGGAATATTAATGCTGGACAAGCTGATGGTTAGTTTGTCTAAACAGACTTTTCTTTCACCAGCTTAAAAGAAACAGAGAAATTTGTGAGTGACCACCACTTAACTCATTTTTAAGTTTAATTTTGTGATAAAACATGAGCTAAATTGATTTTTAGGATAGTTTTGTAGGGAGATTGTCTTGGAAAACCAGGTGCCAGCTTCTGCCACCCTAACTATGAGAAAGGCTCCAAGGAAATTGGTAGAATCTCTCAGAGCATTCTTGTTCTCTCTACACACTAATCCAGACTGCACAATATAGCACTACAGAACCAGTTGAAAGCGGTCATTGTAAAGTTATTGAAAGAAACTCTCAACACAGATTAAAAGACACTGTAAAGCATCAGAAACACACCCCTGAAGTCAGTTGCTCCGCACTCATCACTTTCAGAAATAGACTGTTTCTCTCACAGGATCATCTTTTCACATTTTATGTTCAGGCAATGCAGGTGGACACTATTCACCAGACAAGCAGCTGCCTGGCTGTTTTCTAGGCTGGAAATTCAGGTTGCACACCATTTACTAAGAGGAAGTCATACAGTAAGCTGCTGGAGTAGTGCATACACACAGGGCCAACTCCAAGATGAAGGAATGTCACACACACAAAAGGAAGCCACTGTAAAGCACACCATCACTCTGTTCTTACTGTCCTGTGGAGGCTAGAGCCTGGCGTGACACACTTAGAAAGCACCAAGAACTTTCTTTAGTCTTTTACAGAGAACGTAGAGACAACATTCAACTCCCACCATAATTACAGAACTGAGAAGAGGAAGGGCAATTTGATTCTCCTGCTATACCTTTCCAGTTAACACATTCAAAGTCTTCACAGCACCAGCTATCAAAGAGGATGAGGGGATTTTGAAGCTAATTTTGGCCAACACTCCCCAAAATCTCAACTATGCCTTGCCATATTTCCAGGAAAGATCTCTCTGGCTTTCTTCTAAAGCATTATTTTAATTGAAATTCCAACAAGAGAAAAATCAGAGGGGTCTCTGCTTCATCTTCAATAATCCTGTCATGAGAAATCAACAAAAAAATTTACAAGCACACTCTTCCTGTAACCTCAGCAATAAAAATAGTACTTTACTGTATTCTGATGCACTGTTTAAATATCTATATTTTAGAAAGCTCAAGATGTTCAACTATAGTCTTCAAACATTCATAGAACCAATTGACAGCTAAGTGAATGCATACAGACTGAGATATGGCATATGCCATGAGGACATTCTTTATACATAGCAGTTCTCAACTTGTGAGCTATGATTAAGAATCAATGTCCATCCCCAACTTGAATAGTAAATTATCCCAGCTCAGCTACAAACTAGCAGACAGTACCAAGTTCTGCTTTTGGGAAAATAGACTTCATCTCTGTCTGTAATAGCAATGTTAATTTAGGATCTACCGTGTCAATCCAACTGTCTGCTGTTGTCCTCTTAGCTAATTCACTCATAGTTTAGCAGCAGATGTTGGGAACTCTCCTAAAACAGTTTCCAGAGGAACTTTCCCTATCCCCAGTGTAATTGTTGAAACCACCAATTTCCTGTGGCTTTAACCTGAGAAGGAACAAAGGAATTTCTGTATTGATATACTCTGAAGTAACCTATTCTGGGGAAAGATCTTAAAGCTTGAAAACAAACTATTCTAAAAGCCACATTAGCTTGACAACTCTGCTCTACTGGTGATTGAGAGCATCCTTAAAAACTAGGTTATTGAATGCAGCTATGTGATCACTTTCCCGACAAATATTCCCAAGGAATTCAACAAAGCATGCTAACTAGTAGCACAAGTCGTATTTAAGAAAAATTATGTCCTTTAGACCTAAATTAGAAATTACTTTTTACTCAGTTGCGTGAAGAAAAAGGCATCAAAATGTCATAATTTTAAGGTTTGTTTGTTCTCAAACAGCAGTTCCAAGCGAGTTGTCCCATCTTTAAACAGGACATTTCCTTGCCCAGTTTACTTCTGCTAACTCCTTTGTAGACACCGTGATCAGCACTAAACTTCCACGTATGGAGGTTCATATTAACTAACGAAGAGAGCCAGCCTTCAGAAAACAATTTTAACATGTGCCATAAGGTATGCCTAGGCTGCCTATCTTACCCATAGTGCTAACTCACTGCAGGGAATGAAAAAAGGGCTGCAGGACAAGCAAGCAAAGGAATAACATTAGTATAATAGAGAAATTCATATTTTATTTAGAGAATTTTGACCATGTCAAAGTCTTGCTTTCACAAATTTGATGAACTTTCATCAGATTCTGCAGTTTTAGTAGTAATACTTCATATAAAATAAAGCCTTAATACAGTTGTCACATTACACAAATATTTGCATGGAAGCAGAAATCAACCTGTGATATGGATGTACCCAGTTACAGCTCAGGAAGGACACAGTCAGTTCTGCATTAGGTTTCAGATATGTATGCTCTAGAGGAAAACAGGACATCATGAAGGAGTCTAAACTCAATGCTTCCCTTCCCCTAGCTTTTTTTCATTTTTAAAAATATAGAAGCGACAACAGTCCAGGTCAACATTATCCCAAACCTGTCCCGACTAAACTCTGTTATTAGTTGTACATTATCAGGCATTTTACAAAAGTAACTGCATTTGGTAAGTTTTATTTAAAAGAAGTAAGAAGAAAGCATGAAGCATATCTATACTCTTTTAAAGATAGAAAAACCACACAGCTGATCACACCAAAATACTGAGATGAGGAAACTAGTTATTTGTTTCCCTGCTTTGGATTCCAATACTATGTACTGTCACCACTGAAACAACTTTTTAAATAATGAAGATAGATTATGAATATGCCATTTGACTATTCACTATGAGGCATGGTTTGGTTTGTTAAAGGTTTGGATTTTAGCTACCACTAGTTACAAAGTATTAATGGACAAGACTTTGAGCAACCTTGTTTAGTTAGTGGAAGGTGTCCCTGTCCATGGCAGGGAGGTTGGAACTACATAATCTTTAAGGTCCCTTCCAACCCAAACTGTTCTATGATTCTGCAATTCTATTTCAACAGAATAATCCATGATAAGAAACTGCTCCATTAGAAGACATAAATGGATGCTCATGCTCTGTTACTTCACTGACTGCTTCTTGTGCCCCATTTGTCAAACTGCAAAGGAGAGCATAAAGAAAGGATCTTAAATTCTACCAAATTCATTATGTGTTTTAGAAAAGTGAACTCACATACCAACATTTAGTTTCAAGATACAGAGGGATTATGTGATTAGAATCCCACTGGCTTGCTGGGAGGATTCAGCAATATAACTACAAATTACTTAGAGGGCTAGTGTCAAAAGGACCTCTGTACTTATTTAGTCTCTGCTCTAGATTACTGACCCACTTATGAAGAGCTAAGCACCCCTGCTGTGCAATGCCAACACCCACTCCATCTGTTTGCTTCTGCTTTCTCAGAACCTCTATTAGTCTGCAGAAGTTCTGTTAATTACTACATGAGCAGCTTTTGCATAGCTCACACAGTATCAGCCTCACTTAGTATGTAGTCACCTTGACAAACAGCATAGAAATAGAGCAATCCTAACTCAACAGGATTATCAATGACATACAGTAATATATAATATGCAGATTTCTGAAGAGGCAATTTAATACAACCGTTGTCCAAGCTGCTCTCAGTTTTGAGAAAAGCTTGTAGGTGTTTAGTTGCTTTAGGTTTCAATGACAAAAAAGTATACTAGAGTTAAGTACTGTATCAAACTCTGGAAATCTCCAAGAGGACCAGAAATTTGTGAAACCACAACTGAAACTTCTGTTGAGGGAATAATGCAACAGTGGCAAACAGAAGCATCCCACATCACCTGTCAATATCTACACTGAGTATTAGTAAGTAAATCTAAAGCAAGTTAAAAAAATCACACAAAACCAAACACAAAGACCCTCCCCAAGCAGAACAAGGTTTGGAAAGTTAGCCCAGCTACCACATCAAAACTACATCTCAGCATCTTGGCACCTCAAACTTCCTGCTGACTAGGAAAGAAAAAAGATTCAAATTTAGCATTTTATTATTTTTCCTTGCTGATCTACAGATCTTTAAGACATTAAATGGGTCTCAAGCAGCAGTTTCGTTAATTTACTAAATCCAAGAACAAGAATCTCCAGAAGTCATTACAGTACTGAGTTAACATTTGTTATTTTTTGGGAACCCAGACTACTGCTGTCAAAGTGAAATAATATCAACAGTCCAAAAGCCAACTATGAAACTCAAGAATTATGGCAACACTGATATCATCTCTTAATACCCTTAATACCAAAGCCATTTCTTAATTTAAAATTAAACCTTGTACAATAGCCAACATCACTTCAAGAGCTCTCTTGTTACTGGTTTGCTCCTAAGGTAGTCAAGAAAAGTAAAACCTAGGTCCAGTCCTTTTTACAGTTTACTGGAAGATAGAGGAGAACAGTGAGTGCATCATAGCCCAGCAAGAACTGCTGGTCACAACATGGAGACTTTACAGAGTATCACAGAGCTTCGTATTCTGTTATTATTTACTATGTCACACAAAAGGTCATGCAAGCAGGAGGACATACCCAAAGTAGACTAGGAAAACAGTGATATATTAGCATACTGTTTGTATCTTCTAAAAAATATTTGATAATTATTCTTCTGAAATAGCAATATTTACTGCCCCAGTACCCTTGCAGGAGAGCTCTAGAAGATACACATTTTATATCAAGTGAATCTCTATATGGCATATTTAGCTTCTGTCATATGAAACACCTCCCAATTAAGCATTTCGTCTTTGTCATGATAAAGACTTGCTAAATATAGTCATCTTATGTCAAGAAATACATACCCCTACAGGTTCCAATCTTAGTCTACTGATATACACTAAGACAAGAAAGAGCTAATATTTTATTTCCGATTGTTTTCCAGCCAGCAAAAGGAAGAAAGCAGAAGGGAAACCCAGAGAATTTTGGGACTGCTCTAGGGAAGAAAATACAAGCAGAGGGCAACATTAGAAACAAAAGGTGAATAGAAAAGAGAAAACACAAAGTAGTCATTTATTCAGAGCATACTCATGATTTTCCCAGACAGCTGTGTCAAATCTAAAACAGAGAACATTAAAACCATTATCAGATAACAGTTATAACACATTTGATACATGGAAATCATTACTGACACCAGTCAAATCTAGTTTGCACTATGATTAATACAAAGTTTAAAAGTAGTTGGGATGAATGTGCTAATATAGAAATTAAGGTCATAAACCAGATACAGTTTCTCTCCCCTAAAAATTATTTTAAGTGTCAAGGCGCTAAGTGCCCAAAATATTTCCATGCCACCAGACCCCCTTTTCATAGAAAAATATACCTGTGAAGCGATTTGATACTTATGTTGCACATAATGAGCTTGCACAGGCACCTTAGTGGGATTTCTGTACAACATGAACCGAAAACAGCCTGCATTATACTTACAAACATAACCCTTGCCCCTCACACAGCAGTTGCTATGAATTAAGTTGAGAAAGTCAAAGGGGTAGAATGCAAGCCATTCACCTATATGTATATATATATCAGGAGCAGAAGAGCAGTTCTAGAAATACCCCAAGTTACTAAATAAAAAAGCATTTACATTAACCAGTAACAAATAATTAAAATGGTCTTCAGACAGTCTGCCTCCAAAGACAAAACTTCACTTCAAAAGGGAGAACTGATGCAGCTTGTACAATTTAAATGAAACTACAACAAAATAATTAGATGACTGAAGGAAAAATTAGTCTTTTATTTTTAAAGTGAAAGTGTAGGTTCAAGTATGCCCCTCTGATTATAGACATGGTTATTAAATAAAAGCATAAGGTAGTGCTACAAATGAAGAGCTGTGCCAGGCACCACCAGAATACATACAAATTGGAATCTATGTAGTTATGAAAACGTATGAAATTGTAACTTTACAAACTTACATGTGATTCAGTTGTAAGCAAGCATTATATAAAACAAAAATAGGTTTTAAAGATTTTGTAAAGAATCAGAGCATGCAACTGATTTTTTAATAATTTGTTCAGATAGCCTAAACATCCATTTAGTTATTTTTAAGTGGTTGTAACAATTTCAAACACAACAGCGCTTACCTTGGTATGGTCACACATTTTGTACTGCAATTCTGAGTGGTAATTGCCTTCTCAAGTTCATCCAGCTGTCCTGTTTTCTTTAGCTTCTTGACCAAGCTTTTCACTGCTTTTTCACACCACTTTTCATCCTGACCATTCTGCTCACTACCAGCAGCCCCTCCAGAGCCACCAGCAGATTTTTTCCACCCCAGAAGTCTCTTCACAACTGGTGGAGTGAATGGCAATATGGATGACATGACTTTCACCAGACAGAACACTCAGCAAGCAATAAATTAGATTCCTGTCTGATCCCTAAAAACACAAACCAAAACAGACACATTAGCACTGAGGTTTCACATGAAACAAATACCTTCTTAGGACTTTTCATTAACCAAATGCCATAGGACACTGCATCCTAAAACAAGTCAGATAATAGTTCAGATAAGTCTGCATCGTGATTAGATACTTAACCAATTAAGTTCATATGCAAGTTTGCTGCAGACTCTTTAACAGTTAGGACAGACTAAGGTTACTGTTGGATTAGACATTTAATTTTTCCTCGAGTCTTTCCTGGCTAAATCAACTCCAGAAAAATACACAAATTAACTTTAGTCTAGTTTTGCACCTAGGTTGGTTGGGTCTATTCATTTATTAAAATTTTCCACAAGTGATTGACAAACTGTATACACATATATGCATGTTCTGCCCATATCCAAATTAATTTAGCAAGCAAAATTGAGTTTGGAATGTCATTTAGTCATGACAGCTTGACAGAATTCTTCCAACAGCCCTCCATTTCACAAGCCTCTCCTCATTGTTTATCATGCTTTAAATTACCAATTTTTGTTCTACTGTGGACACCAATTTGAAATTTACTCATAAAGTTGGTAATAAGCTTATTCCCATCTTTCAATCTAGAGTTCAATGGTCTACAGATAATCAATCTTCTCAACTGGCAGTGCTCAAAATCATCGTCTTTCAAAATTCATTAAAGGATAGCTGAAATCTTAGTTTGCAGGCACCTGGGTAGTAGAACTGTTTGTTTTCAACTTTGATAGCCTTTTAGTATCAACTACCTGATCAGGATGTTTTATATAAAATGAAATATTAGAAGAGATGCTGAAATTTGGGCTACGTTTAACATTTGCTGCAATTTGCACTTCAAATCATTCAAAAGAAAAATTATAGCCATTTAGAAAAAAAAATCTTGTTTTTGAAGCTTCTACTAGGCTACTTCTAGGTATTAAAATATAAGCCCCAAACCAACCATGCAGACAGCTGTTAGAAATTGCTTGAGGACATAATGGCCCTATGTAGTTTTCTGGGATCAAGGAGACAGAGGTTCCAATTAACAGGGACTCAAGATTAACACTGGTAACTTTATGCAAGCTATTCAAAATAATCTATCCTGAACCAGAGAATCATAAAAATTTTCAAATTAAACACTGACTAGGGCACTCGGGGTACAGTTTCATAGGGAGGTAAGCCAACACAACAGCTTCCAGCCGCAGGAAGCATAGCCCTCCTTCCTTTCTTCCCTGTGACACCACCACACCCCCAGCACCAGTGCCAATACCTTTCCACAAAGACTCAGTTAGATAACCAAGTAAAAACTGATCCATTTCAAATTAAGCAGTCTTACACTCCATTTTTCACACATTCTGAACTGTTTGTAAGCTTGGAAGTGAAACACATTAGACCCCTAATGCAGTACACTAACTCCAGAGATGAAACAGGAGGCTTGCATGGCCTCTGCTGTTTTACAAAACACTCACTAGGTTTCTGAAACAGGGAACAGCAGTCACTCAGCTTTATAAAAAGACTTCAACATTTGAGCAAGGTCAACAGTAGATGCTTCAGAAGCATATGCAAGAAATTGAAAAAGACCAAATCAAAGAAGATAGCCTCTTTCGCTTTAAAGATCCCATTTTAAACACTAGCAATTGATGATATAATACTTGAACATTAAATTCAGTGTTGAAAGATGTGGGCAACCAAGTATCACTATCACTGTTTATCGACACACCAGTTCTCCCCATTTATGGAGTTCACTGACACATAATATACATATTTCCTGGGTTTTAGCTTCAAATTTGACCTTTCAATGCCCCAGAATACTCCTTTGAGTGTCAGTCTCATAAAACACTTCAGTAGGGTGTCATTTACCACCAAGGTAAATTGCCTATTCTTCCGGGCCCTCCAAACATTCTCAATGCTTTTATACATTTTTTCAGCTTTACAATACTCCTTGTGATGAGGTGTCCAATTTTGCAGTATTCTCTCCTTTAAGACTGATCTATGTATCATTTTCTGTATTCTCTGGTGTTTTTTTGTTTTAAACCAAGATTTGCCTTTCTGCTTCAAATGCACATTTGAGAAATTAAAGTCTTGCAGCAGAAAAGAATTTAGAAGCCCCATACATTTCGGTTTTTCTTCATATTTGAACTCTCATACTATTTTGACATACTCGGAGGGAAAAACAAATATAAATCTTTCTTTTCCCATTTCCAAAAGACTCTAAGATCAGACCTAACTAATCAGACATTTCCAGATACTATACTTAGTTTTAACTTTAGGAGAAACCCTTAAAGCCATACAGCAGGTGAAAATTGGCAAGGCAGCTGGGATTGATGGAATTCCACCTGAAGTCTGGAAACATGGGAGCCATGCACTCCATGATAAATTTCACGAGTTTGTGGTGCGCTGTTGGGAACTAGGTGAACTACCATCAGACCATCATCACTTTGTATAAGAAGAAAGGAGTTAAATCAGACTGCTCAAATTACCGTGGTATTACTCTGTTCTCCATTGCTGGCAAAATCCTGGCAAGAAAACTCTTGAACAGACTAATAACCGCTATTGCAGAAGGAATTCTACCTGAAAGCCAATGTGGTTTCAGAGCAAACAGGAGTACCACAGACATGGTATTTGTTCTCAGACAACTGCAAGTGTAGGGAACAGAACAAAGGTCTCTATGTAACCTTTGTTGATCTCACCAAGGCTTTCGATACTGTGAGCAGAAAAGGTCTATGGTAGATTTTGGAACGTTTAGGTTGTCCCTCCAAGTTCCTTAAAATGATCATCTCACTCCATGAGGATCAGCACGGGCAAGTCAGATATGGCAATGCACTTTCTGAGTCCTTTCTAATAACTAATGGTGTGAAACAAGGTTGCGTTCTCGCACCAACCCTATTCACAATCTTTTTCAGCATGATGCTCCAAAGGGCCATGGTAGACCTCAATGATCAGGATGGTATCTACATTCGATAACGTACTGATGGAAGCCTATTCAACCTAAGGCAACTGGAGGTCCATACTAAGACCTTAAATCATCTTGTCTGGGAGCTGCTTTATGCTGATGATGCCACCCTTGTCGCCCACACAGAAGCAGCTCTGCAGCGTTTAGCATTCTGCTTTGCAGACGCTGCTGAGCTCTTCGAGCTGGAAGTCAGCTTAAAGAAGACAGAAATTCTCTATCAACCTGCACCTGAGGAAGTCTTCCATCATCCCCATATCACCATCGGTGAATCAGAGCTCAAATCAGTCCAACAGTTTAATTATCTAGTATTGTGGTTTGAAGTTGGCTCCCTGCCAAGTCTCCAAACCTCACCACAAGAGCTCCCCCCTCAAACCAAGGGAAAAGAAAAAAAACAAGAGAACCGAGAGAGAGACAGCTAAAGCAATATATAAAAATATATTTACAGTTATATTACATTTATATACAATTGAAATATATGTACAATTTCAAAAGGAAAATGGAAGGGAGAAGGGAAAAAAGGAATAAAACAAAAAAAAAATATACACGATCAATAGCCCAAGATCTAGCAACTAAAAGAATTAGCAAAAGAATATCTTACTACTCTCCTTGGGACAACAGAAAGTCGCACTGGAACGACCGCCGGCAACCTCCATCTCCCAAGGTCGGCAAGGCCTTACCAGGTCTCACTCCCCAACACGACAGACTCAACAGCAAGGAAACCCGCACCTCCAAAGCCATCGGAAGAAAAGAGAGGCAAAGGTCTCTCCTCCTTTCTTCTTATACCCTGGCTTACGTAAAAATCATAGGGAATACTGAGTAAATCCGGGCACTTCCTTGGTTACAAACTGGTCACCAAGGAAGGTCTAGACTAAACTACCACACCTAGGTAGCCTCATCTCCTCAGATGGTAAGATTGACAGAGAGATAGACAACAGGTTAGCAAAGGCATATAGTGCCTTCGGAAAGCTTCATAAAAGAGTTTGGCGAAATAAACACCTGAAGAAAAGTACAAAGATCAGTGTTTACAAAGCCATTGTACTGTCTACTCTCTTATATGGATCCAAATCATGGGTCATCTACCGCCACCACCTGCGACTCCTAGAACGCTTCCATCAACGCTGCCTCCGTACAATCCTAAACATTCACTGGTCAGATTATGTGACTAATATGTCTGTTCTAGAACAAGCAGCAGTCACAAGTATTGAGGCCACGTTGCTGAGAACACAGTTGCGTTGGGCAGGACACGTCTCAAGGATGAAGGACCATTGCCTCCCTAAGATCATGCTTTATGGTGAACTTGCCGTCAGCTGCCGCAAGAGAGGAGTCCCAAAGAGAAGATACAAGGACTCTCTGAAACAACATGTCAGTTGTGGCCATATTGATCAACATAACTGGTCTACTCGGGCCTCCAGTCGGGAGGTCTGGAGACACACTATCTTTAATGCTGCTGATGCTTTTGAGAAAGCACACAGGATCACTCTCGAGGAGAAAAGACAACGCAGAAAGAATCGTGCCTTGCAGAATATACCACCTAATGAGTCCTTCTGCTGTACCTTTTGCAACCGGACGTGCCTATCTCGTATTGGCCTTTTTAGTCACCAACGCGCTTGTAACAAACGTGGGTAGAGCCCTTCCCAAATCTTCGTTTGCGAAGCCTAGCCATGAATGAATGAATGAATGAACTTAGTTTTAACCAATTCCCTTACAGATGTGCTCAATTCAGCTTCTCTAGTTGTCAGAAAGCACCAGTTGATCTGCTACCACAGTGAAAAGTAGCTTTAAAAAAATATAAACCACAAAGGGATACACTTAAAGAGCTGTTTATTACAATGAATATTACAACTTAGTAGCTATTAAAAAAAAACAAAACCAAAACATCACAACATACACCACAGCTGCAGACTGAGTTTGGGAGGCTTAAACTAACTTCTTCATTCTAGGTATTGTTTTGCCATGTCAGGGATTTGCCAGTGTG
Organism: Chiroxiphia lanceolata; assembly: GCF_009829145.1. Taxonomy (NCBI): domain Eukaryota; kingdom Metazoa; phylum Chordata; class Aves; order Passeriformes; family Pipridae; genus Chiroxiphia; species Chiroxiphia lanceolata. The sequence goes on along the minus strand of NC_045670.1, from coordinate 13,531,990 downwards.
GAATAATGGATAGGGTTAAAAATTAAAGGAGAATAAGAATTAAAGGGGAAAATGCAGCTGCCGCTTCCCAGATGGAACATGGTCAACATGCCCTACGAAAGTTCCCTTAACAATGATAAGCACCTGCTATAGGGAATGCAATGGAGAGGGGAGTAGCGTGAAGGCACCGTAGCCTCCCTCCATAAACATCCTGCAGGAAGGGGAACATGGTGATACTTTGTAGTTCAAAGACCATGCTGTATCTGTCCACCAAGGGAGACAGATGCCAAGGATGACTACCCAATTAAGTACTTATGACTAGAGTCACTCAAGCTCCACCTAAACCTAAAGAAATAATATAAAAGTAAGTTGGAAATAGGGAAAAATCAGAGAAAGACTCCTTCGAAACTGCTGGGATCAGCTGACAGGCTGAACCTGTCTTCCCCCCCATAGGGACGCCTACTGGGTGAGAAACTTACTCTATGCATGCTAAATGCTGCTTTCAGGACTAGAGCTTGTGCTTTGCTCTATAGTATATTGATAGATTGCTTTGTATTAGAGTTCGTGTTTGTGCTTACTTTATAGTGTCATTAGATTGTTTTAAATACATTTTTGCAGTCAGACACTATCACCGACAACCTATGAACCTTATTAACTTGTCACAATTTGTATTAATAAAGTGTTATTCCATAAACTGTTAGAGTGAATCCTTTATAAGGTGTTGACAGTTTGTTAGCAGCGGAATAACACATTGGAAGGCCTGCTGAGGGGTCTCCCTTACGCTTTTGGCTCAGCTCCCCTGTATTAGGGAGGGTTCGAGACATACTGAAGCTTGAAAACTCAAACACCATTAAAAGCTTAACAAAAACCAATATTTATTACCAAGAGGTGGCCAACAAAAATGAACAAACTCAAAAGGGAGGAAGGAGGAGAGAAATAAGCCCCCAGCACGACCTCCCCAGCTACCCAGCTATTGCCCATAAAGTTATCCTACCGACCTAGCATACCTATAATTACCCATAGCAGAAGCTGCATCCTTGGAGAGTCAGTAAGTTCACAAACTGGCAGGTGTCCCTGCCAAAAGGCAACATTGTCCTTGAAGTAAAGCTAGCTCCCTGCCAAGAAAGCATTATCTGCTTTTATACAATTAACTGAGTGACCACAACCTCCCAGGAGTGGTCAGCACCGCCCAGCCAGAGGCCCTCAGTCCCACCTCCCAGTTATGTAAGTGCATCTCTTCTGCGCATGCGTGAGAACTTTGGAAATCCCCTAACGCATGCGCAGTATGCTTTGGGGGTCTTTCTTAATTGAGACTGGGGCGCTACTTCATCCTCCTCCTCCTCAATCTCTCCTTCAAGCGACCTTGGAGGACAATTAGCCAATCACAGAACACCAGTTAAAACAGTTTATACAAGAAGCTCTCTTCAAGGACAACTTTCCTGTTTATCAGTGCTTGTTTTCCCATAACTTGGCAGGGAAAGAGTAAAACTTTCACAGGTGGCGGGGTCAAACACAGACCAAAAGTATCAGCATAATTAACCCCTGATACACTCCCCAAAAAAGGGCAATTGAATTACCCCCCCAATCCTGTGAATCTGTTCAGTGAAGAGTTTCCTTACGGGACACCTGACAGACTGATTCAGACATAAAGGGTTTTGGTTTCCCTGGGGCACTGACAGACAAATAAATCACTGAGGGTTGAGAAAAATCTCCCCTCTTTAAGGGTCGGGCAAATCCTCCCCTGCCCCCCCCTCCACATGACTGCCAAGAGTATCAATAAGAATTTCACTAAGTTATTCCATTAGTGGCCCCATATCTTTCAAAGGGTGAGCAGAGAGAATGTGACACAAGTAGGACTTCATTCATCTTAATACTTCAGCTGATTGTGATGACTACTCACAGGAGAGTGGCACTCTGCTCCAAGCCTAGAGACAGTGCAAAGCACAGTGAGGTTGAATTATGAGCAATTTGGATAAATACAAATTATGCAAGGAAAAAGTAGCAATAAAGAAATTAATAAGAAATACCCTACTCTGTCAGGACTGGTGCATCTGGCCAACTTAGTGCTCCATCTCCAAAGATGGCAAAAGGACACGCTACTCAAGGAAAGCACAAGAACCTGTTTTCTGAGCCCATTCTCCTCATAATTCTTCAGCATCTTAAACTTATACAGCAGGAAATGAAACGCTACATTCCTACCTCTTCCCTTTAACAGCCATTTATGGATCCACTGTCAACAAATTCATCTAACCACTTTTTGAACCTGCCTCCACAATGTGGCAGACTGCACCAGAATTTAACTGCCTACTGTTTTAAAGAACTACTTTTAGCTATTTTCTTTATCTTCCTAGTTTCAAAAAGTGCCTCGTGGTCTACTGTTGCAAAATGTGGAATATGTAAAATTTTCTTAAGAAAGGATGTTCTTTGATGTTTGATCTTTGTATACTTTCAAGCCTAATCAACTAGAAGGGAGATTGAATCCATGAAACAGACAGCAGTTAACAAGCTCTAAGTGATGTCCAGGTGTTAGAAAGACAAATTAGTTGTCAGTAGAATTACCTTGTTAAGGTTTGGGGCTTGACATGTTTCAATGATCTCAGAACTAGGGGAGGTTAACAAAGCTTGGGAAGAAGTATGTACCACTGATAGTGGACACAAAGAATGCAGAATTTACAGGCCACAAGGACATTTGGCAGAACTCCCAAGATAAGGAAGAAACTAATAACTCAGCAACTGTGCTGAATCAGCTCCAACTGGGTAAAGGTAATTCTGGCAGGGGGAGATCATGACCACCAACTCACAGACCACCAACTCAAGAAACCCACCAACTCAAAAGAAGAGAAAGACTGAGCATGTGGATTAATTAGCATGAGAAGTGAGAGAATAAATAATCAATAGAACATAGAATACTAATTAATAAGAACTATGTAACTTGTAGCCAATGAACATTAATGCCTTTGTTTGCTAAAATGTATAAATAGCAACAAGTTTTGATCATTGGTGTGCTTGATTTGTGGAATACCACCGAGCACCTAGGCTTGCGCAACTCTGAAATAATCAATGTCTCCCGCAAATGTGTAATTATTGGTTTGTTGCACACCAGGTAACAAATCCGATTTTTGTGGACAACACTAGCACTGCAAGCTTTGCTGAAGAACTGTTTGTATTCATCTCACCTGCAAGCTTCATGATTATGTACATTTGAATCACATCCCTCCCTCAAATAGAGGGCTATCATCAGCCTTTTTCACAAAGAAAGTATCTGAACACAGCTCATACAGTTTGGGATGCTCCTCTGGAAAGATGTCAAGCCTGAAAGCTTTACGACTTCAATTAAATTACAGGTACTGAAAGACATTGCCTAAGGACTGATCAAAAGATCACAGAAAAATTCTATCAGTCTATGATTATCTTCTCACTTATATTTTTGGTCATATTATCCTAAAGCTCTCAACATTATAATTTAAATAAAAAGGATAAAGACAGAAATCTACATCTCATGAGCAATTTGGACATAGAAGGCAGAGTGCACATGTTTACTGCTGAACATCTGGCAGAAGCTCAAATAAAAATGAGGAGCCCTACACCTGCATTGGGTTCTAACTGTATCCACCCAGTCTCAGACACCATGTTTATAGTAATGGGTTTAGGAGCCACTGTTGCAGCTCATTTTTGACCAGAAAATCCCATTTCAATTAATCAACTGTAACTTTTGCCTTCAAATTGATACAGTAATCTAAGTTTTGATCTTTGTTCCTCAAGAATCATCCTCTCATACACTGTTACTGTTGACACTAGCTTCTTGCTATAAACATTCCTCTAGTCTTTTGCCTTGTACATTTTCTTCATCCACAAAGAAATATAAAATGCTTTTTCCCCAAATGCACCCAGAAAACAATCTTTGCCAACACTGCATGAAACATTTCCACATTGCTAAAATGGTTGCAATTTAAATACATGCTAAATATGTAATATCCCCTCTTCCTTGCAATATGGTTTTTGTGATTTCCTCGTAGTCTACAGCCAACCATCTCAAAAAAACTGAGTACTCATTTACAGCCTTTGCTTTTAAGGACTTTAAGTGTGCTTCACAATCGCTTATTCTTTTCACTGTCTCTTCCTTTGCTCACTCTCTTCTACTGAGGCCCAACACTACAGCCCAAATCTGATTTTTTTCTTCCCATGTACTATTTTCAATTTCCACTACAACACATCAACATACAGGGACTCTGAGTAACCGTAGGGAGATTTTTAGGATCTCTTTCTGAGTTCAACTATAGGTGAACTATTAGTATCAAGGCAGCAGTGCAATACATAGCAGAAAACTTCCACTATTTTATCCCTTTCCACATTCTTTGGATTGTGCTTTAAAACTGAAGCTTTGAATACTCAAGGCGTACTCACTGTTGCCCAGAGAGATACAAGGGTTTCTTTAGATTGCTGGAACACAGGGAGCATATGCTGTTATTCCCAACAGATTAATACTGGAAAAGTTACAAACTGCCTAAATCTGGTGATATTTATTTTATCTCTGTCCCCATAGTATAGCTCTGCTTCCTGATGTACACGTTTCTATAGTTGGTCAAACAGTGTCATAGTTGGCAGCTTCTAAAGTCACAGTCGTCAGCTATTATTCCATTTTACTGTGGTTCTCTGGAACAAGTATTAAATATTGAGTCCATTATCCCAGCAATAACTAAGCATAAAATACGAAGTAAACCTTAAGGGCAGCATGCTAGCAGACTAAGATCTTCAAGAGCAATTTTTCTTTCCTGAGCGTCTGGAACATACTATAAACACACTGGTGCTACCAAAAATATCAAGTGCTTTTCGGCTAATTTATTCTAAAACCTTAGGCAGCATATTTCATATCAGTCTGCTTATTCATCTTAAACTTGAAAATAAAGAAATCTGATTTCTCCTAGTTTTACTAGAAGCATTCTGGCTTAGAGGAATTTAACTTGCAAGAGTTGTTCTGGAATAAAGAGGACAGAAGTTAAGTTCCTGAGTAAAGAAGATAGAGGAAAATAATTTGTGGTATTTGAGAGTCTACAAGCTCATTTCCTCCTGATTTTAGTCCCATTTTTGAGATTTTTTTTTTGTAAAAGGCAATTTTTTTCATTACTCCTGGAACTTGGACAAGATTCTTTATCAATTTCACCAACTGCACAATGTTTCAGATCTTTCAGAAGGTGAGGGACTATCCACCCTTTCCCTTCACATATGCCCATGATATTACTGGCTTCACAATAAGGTGACATTAATTGAAGCATAGTCTACTGTAATGGTTTTGAGTTTAGGCCTTCCTTCCTGGTTGCCAGGAAGGAAGGAAGGAAGTATTCCATCCTATTCCTTTACGTAATCCAACATATAAAATAGACGGAGAGAGAAACCTCTTCCTCTCTTCCCTTCCAGTGGTTCTGGAGGTGCAGGTTCCCTGCTGTCGGTTCTGCTGTGTGGGGGAGTTAGGCCTGGTGAGGCCTTGTGGACCTTGGGAGGCAGAGGGTGCCGACGGTCATCCAGCGCGATTTCTGCTGTCTCAAGGAAAGTAGTAAAATATTCTTTTGCTAATTCTTTAGTTTGCTAGATCCTGAGTTTTTGATTGTGTATGTTTTGGTTTTGTCCTTTTTTTTTCCCCCTTCACTTTCCCTTTTGGGATTGTATATAGTATCTCAACTGTATATAAATGTAATATACGTAAATACATATATTTTAATATAGTTCGGCTAGTCTGAATCTTTTCATAGTTTTTTTTTTTCTTTTGCTCTTTGCCAGAGGTTTTGTGCTGGATCTTGGGGACTTGGTGGGGAGCCAAATAAAACTTAGACATCTACTTAAGGCACCATCAAGACCTTAGGTTAAACAATATTGGGAGTTGAAGTTTTAAAAGGCATAGCTTATGCAGTACTGCATGTCTCCTATATTGTCAAAGTCATTAAGACTTAGAAAAACAATAAAACAAGCATTCAATCTTGCACTGAACAGAAGAAAAACAAAACTAATTTATTGTCTGCTTCTGGATCCTTCAGGTTGTGTTATTCCATACAAGGAGACAGTTTATTCTCAGTGGAATCTGAGAAAGTTCTCCTCCATGTTAGTGATCTCAACTTGCAGGAAACCCAAATTCTGTATGAACTTCAAACTAAATTCAAAGCATGTCTTTTCCCTTTCAGATAGAACACACTACTTAAATTACTCAGTGGAACAGACGAGAAAACATTTCACCCACAATCCTGCCAAAAACTGCCTTTTGTAATTCCATAAGGGCTAATTCTTTCTCTACAAATGAATATTAGACATCTGGTTTTGTTATACTGGAGAAGCTCAAACTTACTGCCACATACATACTTTGAAAAACAATAGAAACTCGACATACACAATTTTTAAATATACTATGCTCTAATATTGCAATGCATCTTGAAACTATGCATAACTATTACCTTTATATAGCTTTACTTTGAAAGTAGACTTTTTTCCCCTCTTGCTCACTTCATGAAGTTTGATTATGAATCAAATGAGAAAACTCATATTTCTCATACACAAAACTAAAATAAGCACAATCATGATGTTATTAAATCTTCAGAGGCTGGGTTTTTCTTTAATTACTAAGGACTCCTTAAAACTAAAAGGCCACAAAAGCACCAAAGAAGCACTCCAAACTACAGCAGTTTAAGGCCTTCTCATCTCATTAATTTTGACTAAAATTTTCAATGTGTAACAGACAAACGTCAGCTTCATTATTTTAGAAAATAAATACTCCTGGGCTAAATTTGACAGGAATATTCACAGAACTGATTATCAGGTACCTAGGTACCTGTTTCAGTTTTTAATCTGTATAGCTTAGCAGCATCCCCACTAAACCCCAAACAATTAGTTAATGCAAGATCACTTTCAATACAGATCTAACAAAATCGTTCCTCAAACAATCCCCCTTGATAAGCAGAGCTCACTTTGCATAAGCTAGTATTGCTCCAGTGTAATTAAATCTAGCTTGAGTCCCAGACTAAACTGATAGGAGACCCAGGAACTGCTCTCTCAGTCTCCTCTTGGTCTTACTTGACACTTATGGCTTACACTAACATTATGGCTGTCTCTCATCATAATAAAAAGTCATCTGGAATGAAGCCTTACTGTTTGTACCACAATTTCTCTACTGAAAGCAGAGAGGAATGTTTAGGAAGGTTTTCTGCAGTAGCCAATTTCTTCTAACCTAGAGCATATTGAACACATGGCTGCCTGTACTCTCCATTCTATTACAAAAATCTAATCCCATCACATGACCTGCAGCAATTCAGTTTAACAAATCAACAATTACAAAATTTTGGCAAAGTAAGCTTAGGTATTGTTTGTCTCTCAACACAGTTCACAACCAGTTTATGGCTTCATGATAAAAGTCATTAAATCCAATCTGAAAAGCAGAATTTACAGCTCACTTAGCAAGTCAGGCCCATAAATGGATGCTTTCAATTACAGGGCATTTATATGCACGATCATTAAGGCAGCGTTGAATACATTTGAAAGCCCTAGAATAATTTCTATAATAATAAAAAATTTGTGCACTGTTCTTTATGCAAAGAAAACCTAGGAATTCGCTTCAATCTCAAGCAGAGATCAGTCATTGTTATCCAGAACCTACTACAAAGCCTGTTCTCCCAATACTTTTGTGGGAAAGGGATTAGAGACATGGAAACAAGTTTTGTTTTTTAAAGTTGAGCTTAGTAGCAGCAGAGATTTTTTTTGGAGCTCAAATAAATTCAATTATATCAGCTGGTGCTCAACACTTCCAAAAGATCAAGTAGAACAAGAAAATGGAGGAGGACTCAGGAGGGTCTTCCATTTGGAGATTCACTGTGTAATTCAAACTTATTTGATTTTGTTCATGAATCTAGCCTCTGGGTGGAAGAAAAGAAGAGATTGGTTAAGAGACCAATGTTTTTAACCTCATTTTTTCAATTGTGGTGTTTTTATCATCAAACAGAACTGCAGGAAAGTTGACAAAGTCTGACCTACACAACTGCAAAACAACAAGCAAGTACCAGGTTATTCTAGTAAACATCCCAATATGCTCTTAAATATGTGCTTAGACTCATCTTTGAGTTTAAACCACCTTAAATGAGACCCTCCCCTTTCTCTTTTTAAAGGCATTTGTAACTAATGCTATCTTTCATCATGATAGCGCTAAACAAACTGGGGGGACTTCACAAACCTCCCCTTTACTTACATTCTCATTCTCCTCTAATTCACTAGATTTTGTAAACATTAAAGTTTTAAAGATATGCCTCAGAACAAATGCACAAATAATCTACTCACACACCACGCAAGCTCCAACACTGCGATAAAGCATAGGAAAGTCTAGACAGGAACCTTGTTCTTCTAAGAGAAGCCTTTCACTTAAGCAAGAGGGGGTTTTGTTGGTTGGGGTTTTTTTTCCAGTTTGGAGAACAGAGCAAAGACTAATCAGTCTCTCACTAGAGTTCAGTTCCCACAGAATTAATGTCACGAATCAGTCAAAGTAGAGCTCTCCAGGCTAAGAGAGGAACACAAGAAAAGACAAACCTGCTGTTATGTGTGGTCTCCCAATAAGCTATTACTATAAACAACATATGGAAAGGAATCCAAGTAGTTTATAACCATGAACAGTGATAACATGAGCCCTACACGAAATATACACATTGCAGCATTCACTAGCACCATTTTCAGAAATACTTGAAGGTAAACCCAGTAAGCAAAGCCTTTTCTTAATGCTATCCACTTGTTAGTAAAGGATTTGAAAAGAGCACAACACACTTGTTGAGGTTTTTTTAGTCAAAAAACTGACGAAAAACCAAAGAGACATGAGACTAAGCTGCAGTCCGAATCCCAGCTGTTCAATTCAACAGCTCTCCAAGACTATCACAAGAGCTCATTGCTCACCTACTTTTTAGCCTTCTTTTATTTCCCCAGAATGAAGACTAAAAGACTTCACGCTTTTTCTCTTCCCCTCCCCACAAAAAATTACAAATAGGAACTCTACAACTCTGCAGTAACACCAACTACTTGTATTTATCACAACTTCTCCCATGTACTTATCTAAGTAGATGACACACTTAACAGATTACGTTTGTTTACATCTTACAATGCATAGATAGCCACAGCATTAAAATCAATGCCATGAAGAAAACTACTAATCAATTTGCATGTACATGTCTCTAATGTAGGCTGTGTATATTTCACAACCATGGCTCTCGAACAGACAAAAGAGCACTGGCTGAAGTGAAGCCTTGCAATCCTAAACACTTCTTTGCAACTTGCTAACTTTACCACATCAGCACGAAGTCTTGAACACCTAACCTCTGTAAAAAAAAAAACCCAACTAAAAAACAGGCAAAGAAGGAGAACAGGAAAGAAGAGCATAATTTTTTTTTTCCTCCGCTCCCCTCACCCACCCCCCCCCCACACACACACACACACACTGGGGGCACAGGCCAACCCTTTCAACATCCCGCATCGAGGGCTATTCTAGTGTGTAAAGGGTGGAGGGGGTGATAGCGACCCACCCACCCACCCCTCCCGTCCCTATTTCCTCTAACGCAGACCCTGCGAGCGGCCAGTAGGAACCACTTCCCCCACCCCCCGTGGTCGTTTCCTCCCGCCAGGAAAGGCAGCCTCCCAATCCCCGGGCCGCCGCCGCCGGGGCCCACCGCGCCCGTTTGCCGCCCTCAGCGCCGGCAACGCCCCACCACAACAAAGGGGGAGAAGGTGCGCGAGGAAGAGGGCGCAGGGAGCTACCCCTGTTCCCCGCGGGACCGGACCAGACCAGGCCAGACCAGGCCAAGCCAGGCCCCCCCAGCCCGTACACCGCCGGCGGGGCACTCCTCCCCGCGGTGGGGCACTCCTCCCCGCGGCGGGGCACTCCTCCCCGCGGCGGGGCACTCCTCCCCGCGGCGGGGCACTCCTCCCCGCGGCGCAGCCGAGCCACTCACCGAAACCACCCCAAAACCAACCTCTTCCTCAGAAAGCAGCCTAGCCACCCTGCTCCCTCAGCACTGCTTTCACCTAACCGCCCGCCCTCCTCAGACCCATTGGCTGCCGCCCTGCCCCGCCCCCAGCGGTGGGCGGGGAGACGCCGCATTGGCTTGGTCATCCGTCACTTGACAAACAGCGAGCGAGAATTGGGTAACTCCTGCCGAGGCCCGGCCCGAGCCGCCGATTGGCGGATTGAGCCGCCAATCGAGTGCACACGGAGGAAAAAAACTAAAGAAAGAGAAATAAAAAAAAAGACGCGAGGCGAAGAGAGGCGGAGTCAGCTGCCAGCTTGGCGGAGTGGTGTGCTCCGCACGGCGGGGTTGGGACGGCGCGGTGCGGCGCGGCACGGCACGGTACGGCGCGGCACGGCACGGCACGGCACGGCACGGCTCGGCTCGGCTCGGCACGGCACGGCACGGCACGGCTCGGCTCGGCTCGGCGCTTCATGGTCACTCTTTGTTCCACGCGCCCGCTAGGGGTGGTTGATCAAGAAAGGACAATGGGAGCGGAGGCTTGAGTTGCCGCAGGTGCGTTCCGTACTGAGGACAAAGCGCGGTCTGCTGCCGTAACCTTCCGCACCGGGCGCAGGTGGGAGCTGAGAAAAAGTAGTGCGCTGCTTCCCGTCAGAAATTACCTCAGGGACCGCGGTGGGCCCTGAAAAGGGACGGACGGATGGACGGACGGACACACCCACACACCCCTCTTCCTCCCCCGGACCTCCTGCCCTCGAGCAGCCAATAAAGCCATAACTAAATCGAGGTTTAAATGCTCATTGGACAAGGGAGGGCAAAACCTCTTCCCTCAGAGTGCTGGTGCGGACGGGAGCCATGGTGACCCCTCAGGGGCGCAATACTACACAGTCCCTGCAGCTATTGTGAGGGCATCATGGCCTGCTCCCCAGCCCTCACCAGGCCCCTTTTCCCTGATCACATCCTGAACCTCTTGGTCGACAGCAGCTGAACATGAGCCAGCAGTGTGCCCAGGTTGCCAAGAAAGCCAAGGGCACCCTGGTTTGTATTAGCAATAGTGTTGCCAGCAAGACCAGGACAGTGATCATCCTCCTGTACTGGTGAGGCCACACCTCAAATCTTGTGTTCAGTTTTGGGGCCCTCACTCCAAGAAAGATATTGAGGTGCTGGAGCATATCCAGAGAAGGGCAATGGAGCTTGGGGAAGGGGCTGGAACACAAGTCTTTTGAGGAGCGGCTGAGGGAGCTGGGATTGTTTAGCCTGGAGAAAAGGAGGCTCAGGGGACCTTCTCACTCTCAAGTACCTGAAAGGAGGTTGTAGCCAGGTGGGGGTCAGCCTCTTCTCCCAAGTAACAAGTGACAGGACAAGAGTAAATTGCCCCAAGCTGTGCCAGAGGAGGTTTAGATTGGACATTAGGAAAAATTTCTTTACCAAAAGGATTGTCAAGCATTGGAACAGGCTGCCCAGGGAGTGGTGGAGTCCCTATCCCTGGAGGGATTTAAAAGACGTAGATGTGGCACTTAGGGATATGGTTTAGTTGTGGACTTGGCAGTGCTGGGTTAAAGGTTGGATTCAGAGGTCTTTTCCAACCTTAATGATTCTAAACAGATTTCAACTGCCCAAGGCTTCATCTCCTGCAATGGCATATTAGTTCTAGGCTAGGATGGGCCCTGTGGAGCTGCTGCAATCCTGACAGTTCCCAACATGTGGCGCTAAGATAAGGCAGCCCTGAAGCCTTCCTGGCCTCCCTCTGCCTGCTGCTGCCTGGACCTGCCTCAGGGCTGCTCCCCTCATATTCAGTGGCTCTTAAGAGAGCAGTTTTCCCCTCATATTGTTTTTTGGGGGTTTTTTAGTGGCTGCCTTGAAATAGACTCTTCACAGCTTTAACCACCTGTGGTGTGGTAATGATGTAATATAACTGAATTCCTGCACCTAAGTAAATGACCAGGCTCACCACAAGTAAATTAGAGCCTGTTTCCTGCAACTGCATGGCCAAGGACCTGTTGGCCTGTGAAACCCATCACTGCTTTGTCTGTAGAGGTCCTTGCAGTGATGTCCAGCAGGTCCCCCAAAGCATGAGTGGAAAGACACAAGATGGGAGTTTAATGGGGTTCCATTGGGTGAAAAGGTCTGTTCCTGCTTTACTGTAAGTCTGTTGGAGATGGTCTGTTTTTCCACTTCCACTTTTTGATACTTTTCCTTATTCCCCCCCTCCATATATCTCAGCTGCAGACCACTTCTTTTATACCTGAGATCACATCTCACCGACATAACAGGTGGCTTTCCAGAGACATGCTCCTCTTCCAGATTGAAACAGTTTCTGCACTTGGTGCCATAGGTGTTATGATTTAGCGTCTTGGGCATGTATCCCATCTCAACAGGCTTGGTATTCCCAGGAGCCAGGTGAGACACCTCTCCCATCATTTAGCCCTTCTGACAGAATGATAGATGTGGACTCACAGAAATTTCCTTCTTACCTTGTCTGTGCTTGGATTTTCCCAGCTTGAAGCAGACATGTGGCTTAATCATATTTTTGTTGTATTTTCTCCCAGTTCCATCAGAATGAGATTCAAGCCAGTCATGAAATAAACACAAAAGTAAAATGGAGAAGATCCCTGCTGCAGACAATGCAGAGCTGCTAACAGATTACCATCATGTTTTTGAAAGATAAGGAGGTATTCCAGGCATGTTGTACCTGGAAACAGATACAGAATATTCAGCCAGCACAGCACTTACTTTGGGGAGGTTTCACAGCATTCAGAGAGAATTTCCTGTCCATCCGGGCTGTCACATGAAAGGGGGGGATATGCCTGACCCTTAGAGAGGGGAGATTTTCTTAACCCACAGAGATTTATTTGTCTGTTAGTGCCCCAGGGAAGCCTTATGTCCAACCAGTCTGTTGGCATCCTGTAAGGAGACTCTTCACCAGACAGATTCACAAGATCGGAGGGTGATTCGACTGCCCTGTTCAGGGGGGCTAACCCAACAGCATGGGGACCCCTCAGTGGATCTCTTCTATGAGTTATTTTGCTGTCGACAAAACTGTCAGCACCTTTTTAAATACTCACTCTAACAGTTTACAGAATAACACTCTTTATTAATGCAATTTGTGACAAGTTAATAAAAGTTTGTGGTTGTCAGCCATAGTGTCTGGGTACAAAAACACACTAAGACAATGTAATAATACTATAAAGCAAGACACAAGCACAAACTCTAAAACAAAACAATCTGCTAATATATTATGAAGCAAAAGCAAGCTCTAGTCCTTAAAAACAGTAATTAGTGTGCATAGCTTATATTTCTTACCCAACACAGGTGTCCCTGGTGGGGGAAGGAAAGCAGGTTGAATCCGTCAGTTGACCCCAGCAGTTTTGATGGTAATCTTCCTCCAATTTTCTCCCAATTTCCAACTTCCTTTTATACTATTTCTTTAGGTTTGGGTGGAGTTTGAGTGAATTTAGTCATAAGTGCTAAATCTGGGTCATTGTCCTTAGCATCTATTTTTTCTTGATAGACAAATTCGGCCGGTCAAAGTGTCACCATGTTCCCTTCCTGCAGGATGTTTGCAAAAAGGGGCCTTGATGTCTTCACACCCCTCTCTTCTTCGGTACATCTGCCATACAGGTGCTTATCAGGGTTTGGGGAACCTTTGTGGTGCATCATGACCTTATTTTCTCTGAGAAGCTGCAGCTGGGTCTTTTTCTGTAATTCTTATTTTCCTTTAACTTTTAACCCTATCCATTACTCCACAAGGGCCCTTCATGTTTGTTATTGTTTACCTTGGCTGAACACCAGGTATTCACTGGGCCTGCACCCAAGCTCCCTCCGGAGGGAAAGGGGAGGAGGGAAGGGGGAGAAGAAGGGGAAAAAAACCTATGAAAATCGAAACTGCCAAGAAAAGTGGCTTTATGTGTACGCAGAGAGGAAAAAAAATTATAAACATTATACACACAGAGAAAAACTAACAACAAAGACTACTTCCTACAACAAATGCTCTTCTCCCCCAAAGAAGTGGACCATCCACAACCACGCAGTTACCCGGAAGAGAAGGAAGGACCTTACTTCCTTCTCGTCTTTTATATCTGAGCTGACGTACCATAGTATGGAATATCTTACTGGTAAAATATACATCAGGTGATCTATCCTAGTTCAGATTCCCTCTCAGAGAGGATAACAAACCCATTACAATCTCCACCCCTTATTCCATACTATTTTACGTCACACTCATATCTTATATTTGCCTATATCCCACGCTTATACAGGTCTTGTCTTCTACGGTTGTCTCATTGTTGAGCACCAGCATCAGCTTAGTTCGGGTCTTCCTCGTCTAGTGACTTTTCCTGCAACATACAACTCAGAATATGAATTAGTTTTCTCCCAAGGTTAAATCTCCTTGAGGCACACACTGGGTTTCCCCATCTTCTCTCATTATCCACCAAGTATATCTGGGTCCTTGAGCAAAGACAATCCCACGAATGGGTTTGCCTTTGCTCGAGGGAGGGTTAACCCAAACTGTTTTACCTAACATACCTCTCAAGTGAATTACTGGGACTTTGTCTCTATCCACAGTGTGAAGGGACTCTGAGTGGGCAGGACCGGCTCGATTGACGGAGCCTCTAGTGTTGACTAGCCAAGTAGCCTTTGCTAGGTGTTGATCCCAATTTTTGAAAGTTCCCCCCACGCAATGCCTTCAGAGTAGTTTTCAGCAATCCATTACATTGCTCAACTTTTCCAGCGGCTGGTGCATGATATGGGATGTGATATACCCATTCAATACCATGTTCCCTTGCCCAAGTAGCAACTAAACTGTTTTTGAAATGAGTCCCATTGTCTGACTCAATTCACTCTGGGGTGCCATGTTGCCACAGTACTTGCTTTTCAAGACCCAGAATGGCATTTCGAGCAGTTGCATGAGGCACTGGATAAGTCTCCAACCATCCAATGGTTGCTTCCACCATGGTGAGCACATAGCGCTTACCTTGCGGGGTCTGTGGCAGTGTGATATAGTCAACTTGCCAAGCCCCCCCATATCTATACTTATCCCAATGTCCACCATACCATAGGGGCTTCACTCTTTTTGCTTGTTTAATGGCAACGCACGTCTCACAATCATGGATAACCTGGGAAATAGTGTCCATGGTTAGATCCACCCCTCGGTCTCATGCCCATCTATAAGTGACAACTCTGCCCTGATGACCTGAAGCATCATGTGCCCATCGAGCTAGGAACAACTCTCCCTTATGCTACCAATCTAGATCTACCTGTGACACCTTAACTTGTGCAACTCAGTCTGCTTGTTTGTTGTTGTGATGTTCCTCATTAGCTCGATTGTTGGGTACATGGGCATCTACATGGTGGACTCTCACAGTCAGCTTCTCAATTCGAGTGGCAATGTCTTGCCATAATTCAACAGCTCGGATAGGTTTTCCTCTATGCTTCCAATTGATCTTCTTCCACCAATCCAACCACCCCCACAGAGCACTGGCTATCATCCATGAGTCAGTGTAGAGGTAAAGCCTTGGCCATTTCTCTCATTTGGTGTTGTCCAGGGCCAACTGAACAGCTTTGAGTTCCGTGAATTGACTCAATTCACCTTCTCCTTCATTAGCTTCTGCCACTTGCCAGGTGGGACTCCAGACAGCTGCTTTCCACTTCCAATTCTTCCCTACAATACGACAAGAACCATCAGTGAAAAGGGCATAACGTGTGTCTTCTTCAGGTGACTGATTGTATGGTGGAGCTTCCTCAGCCTGATCCACTTGTTCTTCTTCCTCCTCGTCTGCCAAACTGAAGTTTCCGCCTTCAGGCCAATTTGTGATGATTTCTAGGATTCCAGGGCGATTCGAGTTTCCGATTCAGGCATGTTGTGTAATCAAAGCAATCCACTTACTCCGTGTGGCATCAGTGGCATGATGTGTAGAGGGCACCTTTGCCTTGAACATCCAGCTCAGTACCGGTAGTTGGGGTGTCAGGAGAAGCTGTTCTTCTGTGCCAATCACCTCTGAGGCTGCTTGTATTCCTTCATAAGCGGCTAGGATTTCCTTCTCCATGGGGGTATAGTTGGCTTCAGATCCTCTGTAGCTTCGACTCCAGAAACCGAGTGGTTGGCCTCGGGTCTCACCAGGCACCTTTTGCCAGAGACTCCAGGAGGGACCATTATCCCCGGCTGCAGAATAAAGCACGTTTTTCACGTTTGGTTCTGTCCTGACTGGTCTGAGGGCTACGGCATGTGCAATCTCCTACTTAATCTGTTTAAAGTCTTGCTGTTGTTCAGGACCCCATTGGAAATTCTTACGGGTCACTGAGTAAAGAGGTCTCATGATTTGGCTGTATTCAGGGATATGCATTCTGCAAAAGCCTATGGCCCCCAGAAAAGCTTGTGTTTCCTTCTTGTTAGTCGGTGGAACCCTCGCTATGATCTTGTTGATGACTTCTGTTGGAATTTGACGGCATCCATCTTGCCATTTCAACCCTAAGAATTGAATATCTTTTTGATGGCAAAACCAACTTTGAGGAGAATCTGGATGATTTCTTTTCCTTTTTCAAAAAATTCCTCTGCTGTGTCCCTCTATGCAATAATGTCATCAATGTATTTTATGTGTTCTGGAGCTTTGCCCTTCTCTAATGTAGCCTGAATCAGTCCATGGCAGATGGTGGGACTGTGTTTCCACCCCTGGGGCAGTCCGTTGCAGGTGTACTGCCCACCCCTTCATGCAAAAGCAAACTGTGACCTGCACTCTGCTGCTAAGGGGATGGAGAAGAACACATTTGCAATATCAGTGGTGGCGTACCACTTCACTGCCTTGGAATCCAGTTCTTACTGGAGCTCCAACATGTCTGGCACAGCGGCACTCAATGGCAGGGTAACTTCATTCAAACCACGATAGTCCACAGTCAGTCTCCATCCTCCATCAGATTTATGTACAGGCCAGATGGGGCTATTGAAGAGTGAGTGGGTCTTACTGCCCACTCCTTGGCTCTCCAGCTCTCGGATCATCTTATGGATGGGGATCACAGCGTCTCAGTTCTGTGGTGGTTTGAGACCCTCAGAAATCCAATTTCCAAGTTCAAACTCCCCTCCTACAATTTGCCACAGTGTGAGAGGTTTTTCAGACAAAACACAACTACTAAGCATTGGGGGAAGGGGAAAATACTTACAAAGGTTTATACATATATATATAGGCAACAACTTAACTATCTCTTCTACGATGAAATAATATATTTACATCAGATTAAATTTCTCTTTTTCTTCAACAAGAGTCCAAGAAGAGAAGAGAAAAATCCATCTGTCACTCCTCAGGTCACAGTTCCTTCATTTCAGTTTCTGTGGTATTAGTTAGTGTCTTTAATTTTTAAGGCAACAGATTTAAGTATTGCATTCAGAATGTTTCTGTTCTTACTTTGTGAAAATTCCAATCCCTCGAGCCCGAGCCATCAGTGGATTTCCTTGGAGACTTTCACTCCTCCTGAGTTAGAACATTTAGGGCAGCTCTCAGTTCAGTCTTTGCCCCAAGCGTCCTACCAGAGCTCCTTTGCCCTGTCTCAGCTTGCCAGCGTGGCAACAGCAGCGGGGAGGCAAGACCACCTCCTCCGCATTCCATCCTGGTCCAACTCTCAGGATGTCTCCAAGCTCTCAGCTCTTCTCTCTATCTCTCTCTAGCTGCTGCTGCATTTCAGGACTCCCTAAGAGTTTGGAAGTCCACCCCTCCTCTCTAGGAGGTTTCAGGGTTTTGGGAAAGTAATTCAGCCTTACCTTCAAAACAGTTTTGCTGAGTTTTGGTGCTCTGTCTCTCCATCAGAATTCTCTGCGTCTCTTAGCTTGGTTCCAGGCCATCTCGGCTGCTTGTTATCTTTTTTGGCTCTTGACCACAGTTCTCTGTTTAGTGCTGCTCCGCCGCTGCTTTCAGTGTCTTCTGCTGCTGCTGACAGTAAAGAAACTCCCACAGTCCTTGATTACAGGACCCGGTCCAGCTTTAACACTATACTGGGTCTCCCGTAGTCTCAACTGGGGGCTGGGGGCCTTGGACCCCAGCGGGACTCGCTGGCCCCTACCTCCTCATGACTCAGACCATGGCTACCTCTCTTCTAACCACGTCATCCTCATTCTTTTCCGGTCTGTTGCAATGTGTTGGTTTCTACAGTAGCGAAATGTAACTTCTGATTTACCCTGGCACATCAGGAACACCACCCCCCAGGGTTAACCACTTTCTAACTCCAGGGGAAAAACACTTTTTATCCTAGGACAGGTTCGTTCAGTATTATTGTCTATATACTGTTGTAGTGGTTGTCGGCACTTGTTGATCCTTGACTTGCAGCAATCCCACAATGGAAGGATCTTCTGAGAGGCCAAGCAGAGTAGATAATTGTCTAAATTTCTCTGTAACCACTGTGGCTACACCAAAAACCCATCAATACCCCTTTGGATCTTTGAAGTATCCTCTCCTGAGGTAATCAGTGCCAAGGATGCAAGGGTCCTCTGGACCAGTCACAATGGGGTGCTTTTTCCATTTGTCCCCCGTTAAACTCACTTCAACCTCTAGCACTGATAATTCTTGACATCCTCCTGTCACTCCAGAAATCCAGATGGGCTCTGTGCTTTTATGGCTTGATGGCATTAAAGTGCACTGTGCGCCAGTGTCTACTAAAGTTTTATATCTCTGCAGATCCGATATGCCCAGCTGGACAAGAGAGAAAGATGGAAAACAACTCGTTGGTGTGGATAAGGCAGTTTATTGAAGCAGAATCTAGGTGAAAGCTTGCATGTGCAAAAGAGAAGTGAAAGATAACAAGGTTTATTCTCTACTTTCCATGAGCAGTGATGGTCGACCACTTCTAAGAAGCAGGGCTTCAGCACACGTAATGGTTCCTCAGCAGGCAACCATTGGAGACAATGAATGCCTGCCTTCCTGCTCCTTGTCTTAGCTTTTATATCTGAACTCACATCATATGGTATGGAACATCCCTTTGGTTAGTTTGGGTCAGCTGGCCTACTTGTGTCCCCTCCCAGGATCTTGCCCTCGATTGAGGAAGAAATGTTACAGTGCTGATGCTGTGCTCAGCAGTAGCCAAAACACCAATGTGTTATCAACACCCTTCTAGCTACCAATGCAAAGTATGGGGAAATGAACTCCAGCTCAGCCAGACCAATACACCTTCAAAGGTCTCTTCCAACCCAAACCATTCCATGATTCTAATTTGGGGGTATAGGGTTGCTGGGGCTCTGTTCCTGCATCCACTGATTGCTCTGTGACCTTAAACAAGTCCCTTATGCAACTGTCCCTGAGACGAGCCACCCACATTAATACCCCACCCAAAGTCAACCCTACATTGACAACACCATTGCCTTGGCCAAATGCTTGACTCCCATTTGGAAGTCTGATAAAGACTTGGAATCTCTAAAAGCCTATTTTAAAGGCAGGCAGGGAGGTGACTTTATTTTTATTTCTTTTATTAAAAAACAAAAAGAAGGTGTAAAACCTAAAAAAGGTAAATATTTCCTTAAGCATACCTACCCTCTGAACATCTTGTCTCCAGAAGAATGTGTTATTAACCCATCCACCCTAATACAAAGAGTTTCTCCCCTCCAGTGGGAAAGTGGGGCAGACAGTGCTCCTTGCCTTTCAATCACTTCCTGGCAAGATGCCTGAAACAATGAGGAAAACACAGGGACACCAACCACTCTCTCCCTCGCAAGGAAGTCATCATCATGACTAGGTTTGGCGAATGAAGATTTAGGAAGGCACTATCCACATTTGTTACAGGCATGCTGGTGACGTATGAGGCCAATACGAGATAGACATATCCGATTGCAAAAGGCACAGCAGAAAGACTCCTTAGGTGGTGTATTCATCAGGATACGATTCTTTCTGCGTTGTCTTTTCTCCTCAAGAGTGATCCTGTGTGCATTCTCAAAGGAAACAGCAGCGTTAAAGATGGTGTGTTGCCAGGCCTCCCGGTTTGCGACCAGAGTAGACCAGTTATGATGATCAATATGACCAAGGCTGACATGTTGTTTCAGGGAGTCCTTGTATCTTTTCTTCGGGGCTCCTCTCTTGCAGCAACCGGAGGCAAGTTCACCATAAAGCAAGATCTTAGGGAGGCGGTGATTCTTCATCCTTGAGAAGTGCCCTGCCTAGCGCAGTTGAATTCTCAGCAACATGGCCTCAATGCTAGTGATTGCTGCTTATTCTAAAACAGATGTATTGGTCACATAATCTGACCAGTGGATGTTTAGGATTGTACGGAGACAGCGTTGATGGAAGCGTTCTAAGAGTCGCAGGTGGTGGCAGTAGACGACCCATGATTCGGAACCGTATAAGAGAGTGGACAACACTATGGCTTTGTAAACACTGATCTTGGTGCTTTTCTTCAAGTGTTTATTACACCATACTCTTTTATGGAGTTTTCCAAAAGCACTATATGCCTTTGTTAATCTGTTGTCTATCTCCCCATCAATCTTACCATCTGAGGAGATGAGGCTACCTAGGTAAGTAAACTGTTGGACTGATTTAAACTCTGACTGGCCAATGGTGATATGGGGATGATGGAAGGCTTCCTGAGGTGCAGGCTGATAGAGAACTTCCATCTTCTTTAAGCTGACTTCCAGCCCAAAGAGCTCAGCAGCGTCTGCAAAGCAGGACGTTAAACGCTGCAGAGCTGCTTCTGTGTGGGCAACAAGGGCGGCGTCATCAGCATAAAGCAACTCATGGACAAGATGATTTAAGGTCTTAGTATGGACCTCCAGTTGCCTTAGGTTGAAAAGGCTTCCATCAGTATGGTATTGAATGTACATACCATCCTGATCATCGAGGTCTGCCATGACCCTTTGGAGTATCATGCTGAAAAAGGCTGTGAATAGGGTTGGAGCGAGAACACAGCCTTGTTTCACACCATTCTTTATTAGAAAGGGCTCAGAAAGTGCATTGCCATATCTGACTTGGCCATACTGATCCTCATGGAGTGAGATGATCGTTTTAAGGAACTTAGGGGGACAACCTAAACATTCCAAAATCTGCCACAGACCTTTTCTACTCACAGTATCGAAAACCTTGGTGAGGTCAACGAAGGTTACATAGAGACCTTTGTTCTGTTCCCTACACTTCTCTTGCAGTTGTCTGAGGACAAATACCATGTCTGTGGTACTCCTGTTTGCTCTGAAACCGCACTGACTTTCAGGTAGAATTCCTTCTGCAATAGCGGTTATTAGTCTGTTCAAGAGTATTCTTGCCAGGGTTTTGCCAGCAATGGAGAGCAGAGTAATACCACGTTAATTTGAGCAATCAGATTTAATTCCTTTCTTCTTATACAAAGTGATAATGACTGCATCTCGAAGGTCTGATGGTAGCTCACCTAGTTCCCAACAGCGCACCACAAACTCGTGAAATTTAGCATGGAGTGCATGACCCCCATGTTTTCAGACTTCGGGTGGAATTCCATCAATCCCAGCTGCCTTGCCCATTTTCACCTACTGTATGGCCTTGAGGGTTTCTCCTAAATTGGGGGCGGTATCCAATTCGTATTTCACCGGTTGTTGTGTGATGGACTGAATTGCTGAGTCTTGGACTACATGGTTGGTACTGAAGAGAGTCTGAAAGTGTTCAGACCATCGATTCAGTATGGAGGTTTTATCTGTTAGAAGCGTTTGACCATCGGCGCTGAGTAGAGGGCTTTGGACCTGGTATGTAGGCCCGTATGCTGTTTTCAGGACCTCATAGAATCCTTTGTGATCTCCCGAATCTGCGCATAATTGAGTTTTTTCAGCTAGATCAATGCACCACTATTGTAGAAAATTGGTTAGAAATGCGAGGACATATGAACATGGCTAGGGCCATGGACGAGCTGCTAAAGTACAAAACGCAGTCCAGCTAGGCCTGTGAGAACTCTGAGATAGCAGGGCCATGAGAAAGCAGCAATGTCCTTGGGCATTCTAAATTGGGCTGAAAAACAGGAGCTTGGCATTAACAAAACAAAGACCCTTAACGAGCCACCTGTGTAAACAATGAAAGGCAATTGAGATGATATCACCACCTAACTGTGTACCAATAAGGAGCCTAATCCTTGTAATATTCATGAGCCTATTATAGAGTGTATATTAAGCTACTGTCAATCTTCAATAAACGAAGTCCCTGGATTCTTACATTAAGGTGTCCGGAGTTTCCCGTCGCGACAAATTTTTGGCGCCCGAGTACGGGGACCAGAGGGGGTCCCTAGGAAATCAAGTCGGATTTCCTGGGTTAGGAGTCAAGTCGGACTCCCGAGAGCCAAGTCGGGTTCTCGCAGCCACGGTCGGACGTAGTGTTTCGGTCGGTCTTGCTGTGCAGCACAAGTAGGCGAAAGGGTTGGACGAAAAGAGCTCAAACCTGCCGCTGCCGAACGCCTCTCTTTCGAGGATTTTGGACGGCGAAGGAGTTTAGTTCCGCGTCCCACATAGCGAAAAGAGCTCAAACCTGCCGCTGCCGAACGCCTCCCTTTCGAGGATTTTGGACGGCGAAAGAGTTTGGTTCCGCGCTTCCGGCAACGAATTAGTTGGACCCAGCGCCCGGGACGATTCCTGAAGAAGGACGCCCGCCGACAAAGCCGCAAGGAGTCTCGTGGAAAGGGTTGCACGAAGCGTGGTAACACGTTTTTTAGGTAATGGAGAGACAGGCGGCCTTATCATTGCTCCAATGCTTTTTAGAAAAGCGAGGAGTTAAAGGGTTAGATTTAAAAAGGGATTTACCGGAATTGCTTAAGGTGGGGTTTGCGAAAGGGTGTTTTGTGGACCCCAATACGGTTTTTGATGAGCGTGAATGGAAACGGTACGGGGATAAGTTGTGGGAGGATTTATTGAATGATGATAAAGTGGCTAAAAAGTTAGGCAAGCAGTGGCAAGCTGTTTCTAATGCTTTGCAACAACATAAAGCCGAGCAGCAGGCTGCTCGAGCCGCTGCGCAGCATCTGGGAGACATCAGCAGTCCTTTCGGAGCTGAGTCTTCATGCCCGCTGCCTCCCTCGACTAATGTTGTACATATCCCGCCTGAATCCTCAAGGCAGGCTCCTATTACTCCCACTGCCCCTTCCCTAGAGTTCCCTAGCCCGTCCCCTGAGTCCCAGTAGATCTCGTCTACCGAGGCTGCGTCACCCCCCTCACCCGATACATCGAATACTGTCGCGGCAGAGCGGCGAAAGCTCTGGCAAGGCATTGCCGCAGACGCTTTGCAAGCGGGAGATAAAGAAGCGGCAGAAATTTTAACTAATGCCTTTCCGGTAGTTTATGCTCCGGCACAAGGGGGTGGAATGGTAGCGACTATCACTGCCCTTGATTGGAAACTGTTGTCGCAATTGCGTGCTACCGTTAATGAGAGTGGAATCCAGGGTGAGCCTACCCGACAAATGTTAAATTATATCTGGGGTAGCAACTTACTTTTACCAGCAGATATTAAAGGCATTATAAAGTTGGTTCTTTCACAACACCAGCAAATGCTACATAGTGCGCACTGGCAAGCGTTTTGCCAGGAGGCCGTAGTGGTCCAGAGACTGGCAGCTGACCCTTTGCACGGGGTCACGTTAGATGAATTAATGGGCTTCGGACAGTACACCAGAATAGAAGCGCAAGCATTAATAGGGCCAGATAAGATCAGGGAGTCTATGCGCCTAGCCCGTCTCGCTCTAGATCAAATCAAAGCTCCAGGAGGAGTTCCGTCGTATATGGGGATCAAGCAGGGAAGAGACGAGCCTTTTGGATCTTTTATAGACAGGGTTGCTAATGCCATTCAATCAGCAGGGGTTCCTGAATATATGCACGGAGCTTTGTTAAAGCAGTGTGCGCTGCAGAACTGTAATTCTACAACTCGCAGTGTCATTATCACTCTCCCGGGTAATTGGTCAATTGAGGAGCTATTAGAGCAAATGGCGCAAATACCCCAGGGGCCTAATGCTATGTTAGTGAACGCAGTTAAGGAGCTAGGTGATAGCTTAAAGGAGCAGGCGAAGGCTACTAGCTCTCAGGTTTTAGCCGCGCTTGCACCCTTACACGCTCCGACCGGAGCCATGCAGCGAAGTAGACCAGCAAAAAGACGCTGTTTTCGGTGTGGAGAGTACGGACACTTGCGAAGAGAGTGCCAGTCCGGTCCGGTGTGGTGTTCTCGCTGCCAGCAAAACACGCATGTTCCTGCTATGTGCTGGCGTGAGACGGGAAACGGGAAAGTCAGCGCGAAGGGGTCTCGCGCCAAGACACAAGTGACGGCTCCAACCACTCACAGCTTCCCGGCTCAGACCTCACACTGCATCCCGCAACCAGAGGGAGCCTCGGCCTGGACCTGGCAACCGCAATAGACTGCACCCTAATAGACCAGCGTCCTCAGAGAATACCGACAGGAGTACGCGGACCAGTATTAATTAACGACAAACCTGTGGGAGCGTTGTTAATAGGTCGATCCTCGTCCACGATGGCTGGATTAACTGTTTTAGTGGGACTGATTGATGCCGATTACACTGGAGAAATATCAGTCATGGTAAATACTCTATTTCCACCTTTGCATATACCGGCCAGATCTCATATCGCACAACTGATACCGCTCCCTCAGATCGCTTCTGGACCATCGGATAAGCCCGAACGAGGAGATCAGGGCTTCGGATCTACTGGTGCATCAGCTCTGCTAACAATAGATTTGACCAGACGACCACAAAAAGCTATTCAGCTCCAATGGAATTCTCAAACTGTACATTTAATTGCTCTTTTGGATTCGGGAGCTGACCTCAACATCGTTGCAGCTCGCGAGTGGCCAACATCGTGGCCCTTGGTGAATTCAGGAGCATCAGTTGCAGGAGTGGGTGGTCTGACTCTGGCAAAAAGGTCCCCTCCGATATCTATCACGCTGGATACAATGACTGTGAACTGTGCAGTGTCTGTTCTTCCCCTACCTGATGGAGTACAAGCTTTAATAGGGAGAGACATTCTCGCTCAGATGGGGATGGTTCTGACCAACGAACCAGGATCCCCTTTAGCATGACGGCCATTGTCTGGACTTTCCCGATCCCGCTCCAGTGGAAGTCAGAAACACCAGTGTGGGTAGAGCAATGGCCCTTAAAAAGGGAAAGTCTCTTACAGGCACATGCATTAGTGTCAGAGCAGTTACAACAGGGACACTTGCGTTTGTCAACTAACCCGTGGAATACCCCTATTTTTGTGATCAGGAAGAAATCTGGGAAATACAGGCTGTTACATGATTTACGTGCAGTAAATGCCCAAATGCATGCGATGGGGGCATTACAACCAGGACTGCCAAATCCAGCTATGATCCCACAAAATTGGTTCCTGTTAATAATCGATCTTAAGGACTGCTTCTTCACTATTGCATTACATGAGCAGGACTGTAAGCGTTTTGCATTCACTGTTCCTGCTGTAAACAAAGAAGGACCAGCGCAACGCTATGAGTGGACAGTGTTGCCTCAGGGAATGAAGAATTCTCCCACACTCTGTCAGCTCTACGTGGATGCTGCACTACAGCCAATCAGAAAATCATGGCCCTCGACAGTAATTTACCATTACATGGATGATTTGTTGTTCGCCCAGCCGACTAAGTTTACAAAGGATCAAAAACAGCAACTGGTTAATCAGTTGCAGCAGCAAGGCTTAGTCATAGCCACTGAAAAAATTCAAGAATCCAGTCCCTGGCATTATTTAGGGTGGCAAATCACAGACTCTGTCATTCGACCTCAGAAATTGTCTATCAGTATAGAGATTGCCACCTTGCACGATGCTCAGAGACTCTTAGGAGACTTACAGTGGCTGCGTCCAGTAGTGGGAATACCTAATGAGTGGCTAGAACCCCTCAGACCGCTATTAAAGGGTACAGACCCTTCAACAGCAGTGATTGTCACCCCGGAACAGCGAAACCTCTTGCATCAGATTGCGGCCAGTATTGCTGATCATGTCACACATCGACGGATAGAGGGTGTACCTGTCAATCTTACAATCTTGGCAGGAGAAAAGCATTTTATGGGAACCCTCACCCAGCAAAAAATAAAAACGGGGGACAAACAAAAACGGTTTGCAACATCAGCTAAAGAGCAACAAATTGTATTGGAATGGCTGACAACATCTTTGCAACCACGCAGAACAGTCCAGGAAAAGATTCGGACTTTATCAGAGCTCATCAAAAAAGGCAGAAGCCGGATTGTGCAAGCGACCGGGTCAGAACCACATGAGATACAAGTGCCAATAAGACAGGAGGACTTGGACTGGTATTTAGTCCATTCTCCCGAGCTGCAAGGAGCACTGCTTGTGTCAGATGCCATCATCAACATCCGTCCTTTGCAGTCACCGACGCTAGCCTGGATGGCTAACCAGACGTGGCTGCAAGTTCCAAAGCGATCTGCAACACCGCTTCAGAATGCAGTCACCGTATTCACTGACGCTGGAAAAAGATCGCGGCGTGCCGTAGCCACCTGGAGGCACGAAGGGCGATGGCATCAACACTTCCTGGATGCTCACTTAAAGGACTCTTTACAAACATTAGAGCTCGCAGCTGTTGTGTGGGCATTGTCTCACTGGCTAGGTCAAGCACTTAATGTGGTTACAGACTCGATGTATGTTGCAGGAGTAGCTAATCGAATTGAAGATGCTAGCATTAGAGAAGTTAAGAATGCCAGACTCATGCAACTACTACAGCAACTTCACAAAGCTATTGCTTGCCGGTCAGCCAGATATGCTGTGTTGCACATCAGAAGTCATCAATGGAATATAGGACTGGGAGAAGGAAATGCCAGAGCAGATCGTCTAGTGTCAACAGTAACAGAAGCACCTATATCTCCTTTCCTGAGAGCACGTGAGGCTCACGCTGTGTATCACCAAAATGCAAAAGGTCTCAGTCACTCATATGGACTGTCAATCGAAGATGCCAGAGCGATAGTGAAAGCATGCCCTATTTGCAGTCAGCAAAATAAAGGAGTAGGCCTCGGAGTGGGAGTTAATCCCAAAGGACTAAAAGCTAATGAGTTGTGGCAAATGGATGTCACACATGTTCCTGCTTTTGGTCGACTGAAATACATGCATGTGTCAATTGACACCTACAGTCACTTTGTATGGGCTACACTGCAGCCAGGAGAGAAAGTCCAAGATGTGAAGCGTCATCTGACAGATTGCTTTGCTGTCATGGGTGTCCCTAAAACGCTGAAAACAGATAATGGGCCTGCTTATGTGAGCAAGATTCTGGGACAATTCTTGCAGCAGTGGGACATAAAGCATGTTACAGGCATAGCTCATTCGCCTACTGGACAAGCTATAGTAGAGCGAATGAATGGAACAATCAAAAACTACCTTGAGAAATACAGAGACATCAGAGATGCCCGAGAAAGAGTCAGCAAAACTCTTTTTGTCCTTAACCATTTGTGTATTTTCGGGGATGACTCAGTGCCTCCTATCGTCAAACATAATCAGAAAGAGCAGGTGTCAAAAGGACCACCCATGAGGGTTCATTATCGGAATCCCAAAACCGGGATGTGGGAAGGTCCAGCGGAAGTCATCTTTATAGGGCGAGGCTACTTCTGTGTGTCTACTTCTACAGGTACCCTGTGGGTTCCCAGTCGTTGGGTCAAGCCAGCGATTGAGAGTCCTGAAGGACGAGGAGGAGAGACACCTGCGGTGCCTGCAGCCTCACCTAACCTTGGACCACCACCTCCAGCCTCTTCAACACCTGATTCCCCTGCACCTGCTGATGAGGGAGACACTGGAGCAGCATCTGAATTAACTGAGTAACTGTACACAAAGGAACTGCAAGACTTACGTGCCCAGACTTGATTTACTGTTTTTATGTATTGAGATAGCAAAGATGTTAAGATTTCTGTCTATTTCATTGTACAGCTGTGTAATAAGTTTTCTTCTTTTCAAGAGTATGATTGCCAATGTTGAGGCTCTTCCCACCATTGACCCTCGGAAAAACATGTGGGTCACCTGGGCAAATCAAACAGGACAATCATCCTTTTGTTTGTCTTTAGCATCTGCCTCAGATCCTTTTCGCACTTGTTTATTTGGTATGCCTTTTAGTTCAGTGTATAAGTTGAACTTGGTGTTTACTGGTTGGGTTTCATCATCGTGTGAGAGTGAAACAGTTATCTCTAATACATCTGCGTGCATTGTAAAAGCTCTCAATACCTCTTTACCCCAGAGTCCCCAGGAGTTAGACTTAATGGGATCACTGTCTGTACGTAATACAAGTGATAATGGGACTCAAACTTGTTTTATGCTGGGAACATTTCACTCTAGGTTAAGTGCACAACAAAGCCATGATTTGTCTAGATGGACTAATGTCACTTCACGTACCCCAGGGTTTAATTATAAAATGTAGGAGACTATTGTGGCACTAACAGTACTAACAACCAAAGCCTTGGAGTGTATGGAGCTGAAGTCAAACCTTCCTCGCCAGGTATTTGGGTTAACAACACTGCCCGTGCCTTACCACCAGGTGTATTTCTTATTTGTGGTGACAGAGCTTGGCATGGCATTCCTGTGCGTGCCTTCGGAGGACCCTGCTATCTAGGGTCACTCACGCTGTTATCCCCATCCTTTTTACAACTTATTAATCTAACTTCATCACGCAGACAAAAGAGGAGCCTAGACCAACTTTCCTCAGATTGTGATGACAAAGTAGAGCTATGGGGTAAGACAGCTACTGTCTTTGGATCTATTGTCCCAGGTGTAGGCACAGCACAAACAATAACATCTGTTCGCAAACTTGCATGTTGGGCTGTCAAACAATCAAACGTCACCACCCGAGTAATAGCAGAACTTGCACAGGACGTTAGTAGTTTACGTCATGCTGTCCTACAAAATCGAGCTGCTATTGATTTTCTGTTGCTGGCACAAGGCCATGGCTGTAAGGACTTCGACGGTATGTGCTGTTTTAATCTTTCAGATCACAGTAACTCCATACATAAACAACTGCAATGGTTAACAGATCATACAAAGAAAGTGACAGTAGCAACTAGTCCTATAGATTCATGGTTTCAATCTATCTTTGGTTCTATGTCTGAATGGGCTCTAAGTTGTATTAAGGAAGGCCTCCGATGGGTATTGACAGTTATTGTAATCTTAGTAATAGCTCGTGTTGCCTTTTCTTGTATTACCAGGCGTATAAATGCTACGACAAGGAAAGCATTGTTGGCCCAAAATAAAAACGGGGGAAATATTGTAGAAAATTGGTTAGAAATGCGAGGACATATGAACATGGCTAGGGCCATGGACGAGCTGCTAAAGTACAAAACGCAGTCCAGCTAGACCCGTGAGAACTCTGAGATAGCAGGGCCATGAGAAAGCAGCAATGTCCTTGGGCATTCTAAATTGGGCTGAAAAACAGGAGCTTGACATTAACAAAACAAAGACCCTTAACGAGCCACCTGTGTAAACAATGAAAGGCAATTGAGATGATATCACCACCTAACTGTGTACCAATAAGGAACCTAATCCTTGTAATATTCATGAGCCTATTATAGAGTGTATATTAAGCTACTGTCAATCTTCAATAAACGAAGTCCCTGGATTCTTACATTAAGGTGTCCGGAGTTTCCCGTCGCGACACACCACTTGTTCTGGATGTCATGGAGTTTCTGTTGGAGTTTGCTGCATGCGAGATGAAAGACCATTTTTCTTGTGTGACAGGATGGCAGTGCAAGGTGTGCTTGGTGGGCGGTTCTCTTCTTCCTCAACAAATCCTGGATTTCTTGATTGTTTTCATCAAACCACTCCTTGTTCTTCTTGAGGGAGAACCCTAAGGATTCTTCGGAGGATTGCAGGATGCTGTTTTTAATATGGTGCTAAATTGTTTCAGGAGAGGAATCTGCAGAAACTGTGGGATGGTTTTTGAGCCTGGTTTGAAGGTTTGCCTGGAATCTGTCTCTTACTGTGGTTGATTGGAGATTGTTAACTTGGAGTCTTCTCCTTGGGATGCTGCCCCTTTTTGGTTTGAATTTGAGATTGAAGAGTTTACAGCGCACAGATGGTCTGTTTGGCATTCTGCACTGGGCATCATGCGGGTATGGTGGACATCGCAGACATCTCTCCATCGCACCAAGACATAATCAATGAGGTGCCATTGCTTAGAACGGGGGTGCACCCAGGTTGTCTTCAGACTGTTTTTCTGCTGAAAGATAGTATTAGTGAAGGTGAGCTGTTGTTCTGCACAGAATTCTAGCAGAAGTCGACCATTGTCGTTGCAGTTTCCAACACCATGCTTGCCTAATACTCCTTTCCAGGCTTCAAAATTCTTACCTACTCTGGCATTGAAATCGCCAAGGATAATGATCTTATCATCTGCAGGCACCTTTTGGGTAAGGAGGTGCAAGTCAGTGTAAAATTTATCTTTTTCAACAGGGTCAACTTGGAGAGTTGGGGCATATATACTAAAGATGACAACATGTTGCTTGTTGTTTAGTGGAAGGCGTAGGGAGATAATGCGGTCAGAGTGACCTGTCGGCAGATTTTCGAGTTTAGGAACAATAGAGTTTTTGATCATGAAACCGACTCCTGAGAGATGTTTTTCGGTTCTGGGCTTACCTGACCAAAAGAGTGTGTAACCGGCGCCGTGTTCTCTAAGGCTACCTTCTTCATGAAGGTGAACTTCACTGAGAACGGCAATGCCGATGTTGAGATGAGCCAGTTCATGGGCAATTAGGGCAGACCAACACTCAGGACATCCGCTATCTGCAGAATCGAGCATGGTTCTGATGTTCCAACATGCTAGAGTTAATTTAGGTACACCTTTGGAGGCAGGTGCATGCCTTTGTCTTTTGATCTTTGTGCAACCGCATTGGAAGAAGATGCCTGTTGGCCTGCGGTTAACCAACCGGGTGACAGTGGAGATGAGCTTTGTTTAGGTCACCTTTTCTAGGCCCCTCTCCGAGTGGAACAAGCAGTGCTGTCCTTGAAAAGGCTGTTTGGTCGTTCAGGGTGCTGCCCCAAGAGACTGTCATCTCCGGTCAGTCTCAGATGACCAATATCCTGAACCGCCTGCATGCAGGGATGGGTCTATGGCTTCCAGTGCACCTTTCACCTGCCGTTTCAACCCTTGCCCGTCGCTACAGGACTTTTTGCATGTGGGTAAAGCCTTCAAGCCTGCGCAATGGATTTTTTTTTTTAGGTGAGATACAGTATGTGCAGAACTGAAACCACCCTTTAATCCTAAGGTTCATCTGTCAGGGCTGAGCAAGCTTGGACGGTGGTAGCGAGGTCCTCAGGACACAGGTTTGATTAGAGTGACCTTCTCTTAGATGGATGGCCTTACAGGGCTAAGCGAGTTCCCTCTGCCCGGGTTTGGGATTGGAGTTGTCCTTCTCCTAGGATGACTGCCAGGAGGCTAATGAGCTCATCGTGCCCAAGAATGTATTAAATCTGGTCCTACGGTTTTGATCTGTCTGGCATGGGCGACCCTACCGGAGGCATGTACCACATAGCTCGCAACCACATAGGGGTACAGAGACTATGTTCCTATTAGAACGATTTGGGCAAGTCTTTAATTTCCTACTTTATTATCACCTATCTATAAACAAACTGAAGGAGATACCCAGGAACAACCCTTTGTCCTGTCCACCGTTTCAGGATGTAACAGAGCAAAGCAAATATATCCAGAACATGCCGAACCTGGGCAGTAGCCACAGGTGAACCAAAAACAAACAGACAAAACAAACAAAGCAATCGTTCTGACCCCAGTACCCATCCAGGCGGGGTTGCCTTTCATGACCCCAGCCTGGCTGGGACCCCCATTATTCTAAAAGAACCCACTATCCACCCTGACCTTATCCTTCCCCCACTGTGTTTCCATATATCTTCAGGCACACTGCTCACCTGCGACATTTCATACGGGATTGTGCCTCTCTCCCTCCTGCCGGTCGGTGGACCCCCTCGGCCCGCTCGACACCCTACCCTAATCCTCCCCCCCCACCCCCTCCCCCCCCAAACCTGGAACGGCAAACCTCTGTGTACTCCGAAGCTTCCCTCTCCTCTTTCATGGAGACGCAGTACCTGCCGGCAAGGCTCCCCTTCTCTCTCCTTTCTCCTGCAACGACCGCGCCCGGGGGCTCAACCGTGCGGGAAAGCTCCCGGCAGCCGAGGGTCCCGACCACATGGCATGGGAAGCCCCCCGCAGCCGGGGGTCCCGCCCCCAGAGAGCGGGAAAGCTCCCGGCAACCGAGGGTCTCACCCCCGGAACGCGGGACTGCAAGGAAGTAATCGGGTTTTAAAGGAGATGAACCACTTTTCAGACCCAAAGATGATGCTGTGGGAGGGAACTGCCTCGTAACAATAGCTGATAACTAGGACCAGCCTTCCCCTTGGGACCAGTCTTGCTTGGGGAGCACAGGGTTGAACTGGGAAAGCTGGGGATGTTTGCTTTTTAAGAAGTACATAATAAGGTCATCCACCAAAAATTGAGGATCCCTCCTCAAAAGAAAAATCATGGATTTTTGCTTTGGTCTGGACAAAGTAGAAAAGGGCAGAGGTTTCCAAAGTAATGCTTTGACAAGGAAGGATGCAAAGGTCACATTTGCCGTGGAAGATCTCACTTGCATCAAGGATGGGGAGGAAACCCCATAGGTGGCTGCAGACGTGGCATCATCCCACATGTCTCCTGGCAAGGGATCAGCTCTGTAAATGGAGCAGGTTAGTACAATTTAAGGGGATGCTCTGTAGGACTCCAATGCAAAGGCTGCCAACCAGAACCCAAGCGATGTTGACACAGATGGAGACCTCCCACTGATGCTGGGAGGAGACGGATGGTCAAGGAGCCACAGAGGGATAGCCCAACACTTTTTGGACAGCCTCCACAGAGCCAAGGATGTGTGAGATGGAAGAGCCCAAGAAGTCGAACATGGTTTGATCACATAATAAGTGGTTAGGCTTCAGTCATTGAGATCACATGGGTGACCTTTACTCTGGTATTTCTCCATTACCTATTGGACTTCTCAATATTAATACTAATCTCCAATACAAGGATTCATCCTTATCAACATCTGACTGGCAAGTTGAGCCCATGTGAATCATATATATTTACATTTAGTATATAAAACTGACTTTTTGGGGCTGGAACTATGAGTTTCCTATACATAGGCCACCAGAAAGCCATCTTCACCTGAAGTCCCATTGGGGAATCCAAAATAAAAGGTGTTTGAGAACCACCTCCAGAGTGTCCAACAATGCCGACAACAACATATTTAACGCTTTTTTCATTTTAGTGACAGCCACTCTTCCCAGTTTACAAAATTGATAGAGAAGTTTATCTGGCTAAGCAGACCTGGGGCACATCAATACTGAAGATCTGCTGGATTTCTCTGGTATGACATCACTTGGGAAGCATCACAAGGACTATTTGCTTAAGAAGATAAATAGTGAGTACAGGTGTCACTCATTCGCTTGCCGAGGTGTGGAAGCACAAGTATCTCCTGTGCCCTTTGTGAATCCATACTTGGGATTTTTTAAAGGCTGCTTAAACATTGCAGCAAATATTAAGCATCTCTCAACAAATCTATCCCTGCAGGTTGGCTCCAGCTACCCAGAGCCCACACGGGGCACTCTGTACCACAACAACTTTGTTTATGTACAGATACAAGCTGGGAAAATTGCAAATTAAGAATCAAATCCTCCCCCAGTGAGCTGAATGGTCAGGTACTACTAGTTGTAATGGGAACTTGCTTCTGCTTCATGACCACCAGGACCCAGCCCCAGTCCATGGGATATCTAAATTAAGGTCATATTTCCTGGTCTTAGTTCCTCTATGGGCTTGTTGCTCAAGTTGGCCCCTCGATTGTGTCTCAGTCTGATGAGACTGGAATGTTTGCTAAAGACGATGAGTTTTAAAATAGACCAAACTCCTCTCTCTCAGCAATTTTAGATTAAAAATTAAGGGGCTTCAATCGAGGCAGTGTGGAAAAAATATAAGAAATAACAACCCTTTATTAAAAGATATATGTATGTTGGCAAAAAACAGTAACAGAACACAAAAAACCTAGACAGTAGTCCTAGAAAAACAAAAAGTCTGAAGGAATACTTCTCTGTCCTTTAGCGCAGTCCTAATCATTGCCTGCAGGCAGCGCTGTTGGATTGCTAGAGGTGTTGGGCCTGCAGTACTCTGTTGTTGCCTGCAGGGGGCACTGTTGGATCACTGAAGGCGTAGAGCCTGCAGTTCTCGGTCGTGGCCTGCAGGGGGCGCTGTTGAATCGCTGAAGGTGTAGGACCTGCAGTTCTTGGTCGTGGTCGGCAGAGGGCGCTGTTGGGCTCCGGCGGTCACCACGTGGGGAGAGGGGTCTGGAGGGAGAAGTCCCGACCAGCGGGAGGAGCCGAGGAGGAAACGGGGGGCCCTTCCCTCAGTGGGAGAAAAAAAAAAAAGGAAGGGAAACAGTCCACTCCCACGGGACTCACCGCTGTCTCAGGTGACAGCGTCTCAAAAACTCCCCCCTTCTCTCCCGCAGGCACGCAAACTCTCCAATGAAACACAGCAGATCCGGGGAGTGGGATAGCCAGGCAAGTCGGAAACAACAGTCCGAGCTGACCAGGATGAGAAGCCAAGAAACCAGATCCCCCAGTCCCTCTTCCCAAAATACCTGCACGCAGCCCTCCGATTCCCTCCGAGAAACCAACAACACAGTCCGCCCAGTTCCCCGTCTGGGCAGACCGCTCCCCCCAACCCCTAATGGCCCATTAGCCAGGAATTCGGCTAGATCTTTTGTAACGCTAATCGGCTCCCTTCCCCCTTTTCTACTTAAACTCCGTCTTTCCTACAGTGTGTGTGGCGGGGTGGCAGGGGAAAGACAAATTTTCCTGACTTCCTAACCTATAACAGATTGGCACATGATCAAAGAATCATAGTATCATTAAGGCTGGAAAAGACCTCTGATAGGAGAAATAGAAACTTTGTTTACAGTATCCCAGAATGCCCAAATAAGGAACAATATATTAGAGAAGTCCTAGAGAATTAGATAAGGGATTAAGCTCAAACAAACACAATATAAACTAAGCTCTGTGTATACAAATAAGATAAAGAACAAACATTACAGTTTTTGGTGGTGAAACACTATGATGCTGTGCCTGCTCAAGAACTGAGGTCAAGATGACAAAGAAGATCCGGAAGGACCAGAAAAGGACTTCCAATAAGGGTGTGACTATGTAAAGCAAACTAATCAATATGTATTAAGTACGTGAGACTATCTAATGAATATGTTAACAACATGTGTAATAAAAACCCTGTCTATCTGTCATTTGGCACATTTAATTAGAGGAGTTATCCTCTGAATGTCCAGAGCTGAATAAAGAATGCCCTTTTTAACACCTACAAATTGGTGTTGAGGAGTTCGTTTCTGCCGCTTTTTGGTATCACCTCTAAGATCATCAAGTCCAACCATCCACCTAGCACCACCACCATGTTCACCATTAAACCATACCCTCAAGTGCCATATCCACACATTTTTTGAACACTTCCAGGAATGGTGACTCCACCACTGCCCTGGACAGCCTGTGGGTTAATTTAGAAGTGAAGGCTGCTGTGTACTGTCATTCATCACTGCTTTCCAAAGCTGTAAGCCTTTCCTGTTCATATGCACAACCAGAGTAGGCACAGGTCCCCCCATATGCACACACACCCTGCCATCCTACCCTACACACTAAGAGACCATGTACACAAATGCACCCTCCTCTACCTGCCCTTTGCAGGTGACAGAAACTGTAATTGCTGTGATTAAACTTCACCAGTCCATTTCATCC
This sequence comes from Chiroxiphia lanceolata, assembly GCF_009829145.1. Lineage (NCBI taxonomy): Eukaryota > Metazoa > Chordata > Aves > Passeriformes > Pipridae > Chiroxiphia > Chiroxiphia lanceolata. The sequence continues at coordinate 13,496,314 of NC_045670.1, read as the reverse complement.
CTGTGAAACCCAACTTTGCTTCTGATTTCAACAGAAGTGGGATTGATGTCCCTATCAGGGGAGAAGCTGGAAGTGCTAGTGAGATCTCTCCCCAAAGCCTGAGGAAAGTCCTGCATCTTGTACCCCTGGGGCCTCATGGATGCTCTGGTTTCCATGAGGACCTGAACAGTGTTCTCCATCATCCCCAAAAGCAGTCCAAATCAGGTGCAGAGAGCCAGTAGCCTGAAAAAAAAGGGGTCTCACATCCAGTGTGAGATGCTACAGATGCCTCCTTGGGGTTCAGGGCAGGAGTGTCTTGTGTCCAGAGGCTACAGAGACATCAAAGGAGCTATGCTTCATCCCACCAGCTCCATCCTCACATCCTTATTTCAACAGTAGTTTGGCCACATCTGCCTCTATTTTTCTCAGCAAATCCCTGAGAGCTAGATGGCTCCATAGCAGTAAGAGATAAAGTATTGGTCACTTCAAATGCATGATAAGAATGTAAAATAAAAGGTACCTGGTGAGGCTGGATGTAGCCACAACCATGATGTGAGGTGCCCTGTCTCAAGACATGGAGAGCCATCTGTGCCACTAGTGCCAGCATCCCACTGGAAGGGGTCCTCTCCCCACTTTCCCCTTTCCATGGGTTAGGAGGTGAGGTATCACCCTTGGAGTGGGATGCTTGTTCTCCAGTGGTGATACAGGAGCATCCAGCCCTGATGCACAAGGACACTGTCATAGGTTTACTTGTTCTAAACAAACCAAGGGGGGATTTTCTTTTCTTTCCCCTGCATCACTGTAAAAGAAAGATGCTGAACGAGGGAGAGGGAGGGTGTTTGCCTAGGATGGTTGACACACACAAAGGAACTAGCTAGCAGATCCACATTCCAGGTTGATAGCCCTCAGAAGACTGGGCAGGGGGGGTGGGGGGTGGTGATGTGATGAGGTTTTTTTCCTCTCCTTGGGAAATAGCAGGCACTTCACTTTTGCCCTGACTCAGGGAGGGTGTGTGTGTGGAAAGGCTCCAAGTTTGCTTTGTTTTCGACCAGATCATCTAGCTACTTCTGGCCCTGGTTTGCCTCTACCTCTGTGCCCTATTCTGCATTCAGCCCAGACTTGCTCAGATTTCATTGGAGAGGCTTGACTCTTCTGTGAAGGAACCTTTGGGGGAGTCCCGGCCGGAGCCAGCCGCCAACAGCGTGAGTTTGCAGGAAGAACCCCTTTCCCCCCTTTTCCCCTTCCCCTTATTGGTGGGGGGGGGAGATGGGCATTTTCGACTTCTCCCGCCCACTGGGGCCCCCACGCAGCAACAGTCAGAGCCCAACAGTGCCCCCTGCCGACCACCACAGAGCAACTGCAGGCTCTGCTCCTCCGGTGATCCAACAGCACCCCCTCCTGATCATGGTTAGAATTGTGCCAAAAGGTGGAAAGTACTGAACTGTTTCCTTTTTGAAGGGGACTTTTGGGTACAGGATTATTGTTTAGTTGTTTTTGTGTTCTTTTGTTGTTCTGCCAATACACATATATCCTTTAATAAAGGGCTGTTGTTTTTCTTTCTCCATACTTCCTCAATTGGAGCTTCTTAATTTCAGATTTACAATTGCTTAAAGGGAGGAGCTTGGTCTTCCTCATAACTCATCCTACTTAGCAAAACACTTCAGTCTCATTAAACTGAGACACATCGGGAGGTGCCCGGGGTGCTGGGAGGTGTTGGTGAGGAGCACAGTCCTTGGGGTGGCTGCTTCTAACCTTGCTGTGATAGACAAGTCAAGACACCTCCCTACCTCACTGCTGTTGCCTGGAAAACAGCCTAAACATCCTTAGCAAACCACTTTGCAACTCACTATCCCCCTTTTCCTCTCCTGTGCCTACTGCAGAAGGCAGGTAGAGGGGCTCAGAAGACACAGCATACAGATGAGCACACCGGGATGCCACGGTGACTTCTGAAATGAGATGCACCCAGATACTCTAATGCCTCTGGAAAAAACCTGGAGTATATTAGGATCAGAACAAGCTGCAAAGACTGAAGATGCTGCTTGAGAAATATTAGTTATAGTTGTGTACATGTATTTGTCTTATGAGTTTTCTCTAGGGGGAGATGACAAAGCAACTGGGAAAAGAGAGGGAAAATACTCTCCTTGTTTAGCACAAAAATATAGGTAGCAATCATGAAGCAATAACTGATTCATCCAATACTTTATTAACTGGAGTTGGGGTATGCAAGTGACAGGTTCTGCAGCCAGCTTTTCATGTTACATGTTATTAAAGGCTCTTTTTCTGGCTCCAAAAGGCAGTGGCTGGCAAATCAAAGGTCAGATGTTTCAAGGAGTAAATTGGTTTAATGTGACTGCAGATAGCCCCACAAAAACTTAATAAATATGCAGAGAAATGTAAGGAGAGAAAATTGTGATTGAGAGAGACAATTACTTTGAAACCAGGCATCCTGGGATAGTTTATTTTGACTGAACACCAGGTGTCCACCCAGGCCACGCAGATCTCCCTCTCCCAGAGGGAAAAGGGGAGAAGAAAAAAAGCCGTAAAAACCCGGGATTTACCAAGAAAAGTAGTTTTATATTTACACAGAGAAGAAAAAAAAGGAACTATAAGCACTACACACACAGGGAAAATTAACAGTAAAGACTACTTCCCCATGAAAGGCGTTTTCCAAAGAAGAAGAAGCAGCCTGTCCACCACTGCGCAGCTGTCCGGAAGAGAAGAGCAAAACTGTTACCTCCTCCCTCTCTTATATCTGGGCTGACGCAACATGTCATGGAATACCTTACTGGTAAAATATACATCAGGTGACCTATCCTAGTTCCATTTCCCTCCCAGGGAGGGTTACAAACCCACTACAATCTCCACCCCTTATTCCATACCATTTTACGTCACACCCATATCGCGCACTTATACAGGTCTTGTCTTCTATGGTTGTCTTATCATTGAGCACCAACATCAGCTTAGTTCGGGTCTTCCTCATCTGGTGACTCATGTCCTGCAACATACAACTCAGAATACAAATTAATTTTTCCCCAAGTTTAAATCTCCTTGAGGCACACACTGGATTTCTCCGTCTTCTCTCATTATCCACCAGGTATATCCCGGTCCTTGAGCAAAAACAATCCCACGAATGGATTTGCCTTTGCTCGAGGGAGGGTTAACCCAAACTGCTTTACCTAATATACCTCTCAAGTGAATTACTGGGACTTTGTCTCCATACACAGTGTGAAGGGACTCTGATTGGGCAGGGCCGGAGTCTCTAGTGTTGACTAGCCAAGTAGCCTTTGCTAGGTGCTGATCCCAGTTTTTGAAAGTTCCCCCACCCAACACCTTCGGAGTAGTTTTCAGCAATCCGTTACTCCACTCAACTTTTCCAGCGGCTGGTGCATGATATGGGATGTGATATACCCATTCAATACCATGTTCCCTGGCCCAAGTAGCAACTAAACTGTTTTTGAAATGAGTCCCATTGTCTGACTCAGTGCAGTCTGGGGTGCCATGTCGCCACAGTACTTGCTTTTCAGGACCCAGAATGGTATTTCGGGCAGTTGCGTGAGGCACCGGATAAGTCTTCAACCATCCGATGGTTGCTTCCACCATGGTGAGCACATAGCACTTAACTTGATGGGTCTGTGGCAGTGTGATATAGTCAACCTGCCAAGCCTCCCCATATCTATACTTATCCCAATGTCCACCATACCATAGGGGCTTCACTATTTTCCTTGTTTAATGGCAGCACATGTCTCACAATCATGGATAACCTGGGAAATAGTGTCCATGGTTAGATCTACCCCTCAGTCCCGTGCCCATCTATAGGTGGCATCTCTGTCCTGATGACCTGAAGCATCATGTGCCCATTGAACTAGGAACAACTCTCCCTTATGCTGCCAATCTAGATCTACCTGTGACACTTTAACTTGTGCAGCTCAGTCTGCTTGTTTGTTGTTCCTCATTAGCTCGATTGTTGGGTACATGGGCATCTACATGGTGGACTCTCACAGTCAGCTTCTCAATTCGAGTGGCAATGTCTTGCCATAAATCAGCAGCCCGGATAGGTTTTCCTCTATGCTTCCAATTGATCTTCTTCCACCAATCCAGCTACCCCCACAGAGCACTGGCTATCATTCATGAGTCAGTGTAGAGGTAAAGCCTTGGCCATTTCTCTCATTCGGCAATGTCCAGGGACAATTGAATGGCTTTGAGTTCTGCGAATGGACTCTATTCACCTTCTCCTTCATTAGCTTCTGCCACTTGTCAGGTGGGACTCCAGACAGCTGCTTTCTATTTCCAATTCTTCCCTACAATACAACAAGAACTGTCAGTGAAGAGGGCAATAACGTGTGTCTTCTTCAGGTAACTGATTGTATGGTGGAGCTTCCTCAGCCTGATCCACTTGTTCTTCTTCTTCCTCATCTACCACCTTCAGGCCAATTTGTTATGATCTCTATGATTCCAGGGCGATTCGAGTTTCCAATTCGGGCACGCTGCGTAATCAAAACAATCCACTTACTCCATGTAGCATCAGTGGCATGATGTGTAGAGGGCACCTTTCCCTTGAACATTCAGCTCAACATGGGTAGTCGGGGTGCCAGAAAAAGCTGTGTTTCTGTGCCAATCACCTCTGAGGCTGCTTGTATTCCTTCATAAGCAGCTAGGATTTCCTTCTCCATGGGGGTGTAGTTGGCTTCAGGTCCTCTGTAGCTTCGGCTCCAGAAACCAAGTGGTCGGCCTTGGGTCTCACCAGGCACCTTTTGCCAGAGGCTTCAGGAGGGCCCATTATCCCTGGTTGCAGAATAAAGCACGTTTTTCATGTTTGGTTCTGTCCTGACTGGTCCAAGGGCCACGGCATGTGCAATCTCCTGCTTAATCTGTTTAAAGGCTTGCTGTTGTTCAGGACCCCATTGGAAATCATTCTTCTTATAGGTCACAAAGTAAAGAGGGCTCACGAATTGGCTGTACTCAGGGATATGCATCCTCCAAAAACCTATGGCTCCTAGGAAAGCTTGTGTTTCCTTCTTATTAGTCGGTGGAGCCCTCGCTATGATCTTGTTGATGACTTCTGTTGGAATTTGGCAGCGTCCATCTTGCCATTTCACCCCTAAGAATTGAATCTCTTTGGCAGGTCCCTTGACCTTACTCTTTTTGATGGTAAAACCAGTTTTGAGGAGAATCTGGATGATTTCTTTTCCTTTTTCAAAAAATTCCTCTGCTATGTTGCCCCATACAATAATGTCATCAATGTATTTTATGTGTTCTGGAGCCTTACCCTTCTCTAGTGTAACCTGAATCAGTCCATGGCAGATGGTGGGACTGTGTTTCCACCCCTGGGGCAGTTGATTCCAGGTGTATTGCACCCCCCTCCACGTGAAAGAGAACTGCATTTGTAATGTCAATAAGTGGTGTACCACCTCTCTGCCTTGGACTCCAGTTCTTACTGGAGCTCCAACATGTCTGTCACAGCGGCACTCAATGGCAGGGTAACTTCATTCAAGCCACAATAGTCCACAGTCAGTCTCCATCCTCCATCAGACTTATGTACAGGTCAGATGGGGCTATTGAAGGGTGAGTGAATCTTACTGACCACCCTGTGGCTCTCCAGTTCTCGGATCATCTTATGGATGGAGATCACAGCGTCTTGGTTCGTTCGGTATTGTTGTCTATGTACTGTTGTAGTGACCATCGGCACTTGTTGATCCTTGACTTGCAGCAATCCCACAATGGAAGGATCTTCTGAGAGGCCAGGCAGGGTAGATAATTGTCTAAATCTCTCTGTAGCCACTGTGGCTACACCAAAAGCCCATCGATACCCCTTTGGATCTTTGAAGTATCGTCTCCTGAGGTAATCAGTGCCAAGGATGCAAGGGTCCTCTGGGCCAGTCACAATGGGGTGCTTTTCCCATTTGTCCCCCATTAAACTCACTTCAGCCTCTAGCACTGATAATTCGTGACATCCTCCTGTCACTCCAGAAACCCAGATGGGCTCTGTGTTTTTATGGCTTGATGGCATTAAAGTGCACTGTGCGCCAGTGTCTACTAAAGTTTTATATCTCTGTTGATCCGATGTGCCAGGCCATCGAATCCACACAGTCCAGTAAACCCTATCGTCCCTTTCCTTCTCCTGGTCAAAGGCAGGGCCCCTCTATTGTTCTTGATCAGAGTATTCACTGATCTTTGAATTGCCCAATCAGAGGTCCCCTCATCAGGATCACAGAAATTGATCTCGCTCTTTCTGTGTCTCAAAGGTCGCTGATCTTTTTCCAGGGCCTCTGCATCAACTATGTGGACTGCCTTCTTACTAGGTTTCTTCCCTCTCGATTCTCATACCCGGGTTTCAAGTTTATAGGTAGGATCACCATCCCACTTCTTCATGTCTTCCCCTTGGTCACGCAAAAAGAACCATAGCTCAACATGTGGCCTGCTCTTGGGGATTCCTTTCCTTCTGAGTGGGACAGAAAGAGACCGAGATCGATCTCTTGGGCTGTCTCTGCGGCGATTCTCACATTTAGGGCACTTGTAAGGCCTCTCCATCCTCTCCCCAGTGTGAGTGTGCCGGTGGTAGAGATGGGAGCTGTCTCTGAAATCTAACTTGCTGGTCCGTGGGAGTGAGGAGACTTCCATACCTTCTTCTATACTCCGTATCCAGGCACACATCATGTCCACAGTTGGTTCATCCATCCTTGGATGGTATATTGTTAACAAGCAGTTAACATACGATGCAGGGGCACCTTGAATTACTTTTCTCCACATGGGCAGCATGCAAGGAACAAGCTCTGGATTTATGAAGTTGTTATCACCTGGATCACTGTAAATGATTTCCAGTATGGCCAATTCCCACAGGTACTGGATGCCTTCCTCTGCAGTAGTCCACCTTCTTGGGGAGCTCATTAGACCTTCCTTGAACGGATACCTTTCTCTCACACCGAAGAGGAGTTGGAACCAAAGACTGCGAATAAATCTCTCCCTTCCAATTTCCTGTTCAGTTTCATGATCTCTGGCAATAGATCCTAGTTGCTGTGCTTCATGACCTTCTAACAGGTGACTTCTAGCCCCATTATCCCAGCATCAGAGCAACCAGGTAAGAATTCGTTCACCAGACTGGCGGCTGTAATCTCTCCGCAAGTCCCGAAGTTCTGATGGGCTCAGGGATGGGGTAACTTTGCTTTCCTGTCTAATTTCCTCTGTTTCTCTCATGCAGAATCGCTTCTGCTTCCCCTAGTGAATTACTAGCTATTTGTCCTGCCTCCCCTTCTTCTCTTGGAGGCATGGGCGGGGTAGATCCTTCTCCTCTTCCTCCCTTACTAATCGCTGAGGTAGGCCTGTAGGTCCTGTAGATCTCCTTATCCATGTCTTCCTTTTCACTACAGGGGCAATAATGACTTCAGATGTCATAGTTTGGGTCCCTGTCTCAGTCATAGTCTTTTTAGAGTATTGAACTGCAGCTTGATAAGCACAGGCCAGGCCCCAGTACAGGTCAAGAAGTTGCTGGTTTTGATAGGGGTAGGCAAGGCATCCTTCCATTAAACGACATGTCAGTTTGTTGGGGTTGAATACTTGTTCTGGTGTGAAGTACCAGGCAATGGGGGGTGTTAAACGCCCTAAGAACCTGCCTAAATTCATCCACATGCCCTGCCACCCAGGAACTGGGCCCTTTAAAGCACATCCCAGTAAATTCTCTTTCGAAGTTGGTTTTGTCCTACAACAAGGCAACAAAGACAATACTACATTCCCCAATCTCCACAATGTTCCCATCGTGTTGGTTATAAGCAGTACCACGACCAGGTAACTTAAGTAAGGATTAGTAAAAATTGTTGGCGCCTTCATTACAAGGCCCTCTACGTCAAAATTAAGAAGGGAAAGAAAATTGATTTTATCCCCCTGGAGGTCCTTTAGGGGATAAGTTCCACATCCCAGAAAGACTGTTAGTAAAAGTAAGGTCACAGAGACTGAAACTGGGCAAATAGCCATGTTTATGTTATTATGTTCCCAAGTTAGCAAAACAAAAAGATAAGTAAGGAAATGTTTATATAAACAAGTTTTCCTGGCAGTGTTCCCGGGTTTCAGCATCAGATATCCTGGGATAGTTTACTCTGTCTGAATGCCATGTGTCCACCGAGGCGTGCAGATCTCCCCCCCAGAGGGAAAAGGGGAGATGAAAAAACCATGAAAACCCGGGATTTACCAAGAAAGGCAGTTTTATATTTACACAGAGAAGAAAAAAAAGGAACTATAAGCACTACACACACAGGGAAAATTAACAGTAAAGACTACTTCCCCATGAAAGGCGTTTTCCGAAGAAGAAGAAGCAGCCTGTTCACCACCGCGCAGCTGCCCGGAAGAGAAGAGCAAAACTGTTACCTCCTCCCTCTTATATCTGAGCTGACGTAACATGTCATGGAATACCTTATTGGTAAAATATACATCAGGTGACCTATCCTAGTTCCATTTCCCTCCCAGGGAGGGTTACAAACCCACTACACCCGGATAAGAGCAGCAGAGGCTCAAATCAATCAGTGTATGGGCTTCTTCTCACTGTCTCAGGATTTAGTATTCAGAGCAGAATCCCAGCTGCTGGTGGGATATACTGGGGCAAGCACTGATACCCAATGCCAAAACCCTAAGCCGCAGTCAGGATGGTGGTGTGAACCACCATGGCTTTCCAGGTACACCAGAAAGCCACCTGTGACCTATAGTAAAGGATGTTCAGAAGCACCACGGGATTTTGTGGTGGTTGCTGAAGAGATTATCTGAACACTTTCCTATGAGGACAGGCTGAGAGAGTTGGGGTTGTTCAGCCTGGAGAAGAAAAGGTTCTGGGGAGACCTTAGAGCACCTTCCAGTACCTAAAGAGGCTGCAAGAGAGATGGAGAGGGACTTTGGACAAGGGCATGGAGTGACAGGACTAGGGGGAATGGTTTCAAACTGACAGACGGCAGGTTTAGATTAGATATTAGGAGGAGAAATTTTTGACTCTGAGGGTGGTGAGGCACTGGCACAGGTTGCCCAGAGAAACTGTAGATGCCCCATCCCTGTCAGTGTTCAAGGTCAGGTTGGAAGGGGCTTGGAGAAACCTGTTCTAATGGAAGGTGTCCCTGCCCATAGCAGGGGATTCGATCTGGATGATCTTTATGGTCCCTTCTGACTGAAACCATTCTAGGATTCTATTCTATGAATCTCACTGGGAGCCCTCAGTGTGACTGAGTGGACTCATGGTGACACTGGGACACCAGCAGATGATGACTCACAGCCCAAACCCCAGCATCCAGAGGTAAAAATGAACACAGAGAGGTTTAATTATAAGAATTGATGCTGTTAGCTCATCTACTTGTTTTTCACTTGATCTTGTGACTTTTTCTGAAGCATACCTCACTTATTGACCTCCAAACACTTGCAAGACAAGATATTTTTGCTAAAAAGTCACACCTTCACTCATTTTAATTAAAGATGAGAAAACACCCACTCCAGTTCTCTAATCTGGAAAGGGATTTCCTGCACGAAAACAGAGTGCAATATTCCTAGTGTGGCTGGAAACAGGAGCAGAGGAAACAAATTATGAAATAAAATGCCTGGTTCCCCTTAGAGATATGGGCATAACCTTTTTGTTTTCCCTTTGCAGGTCACCTTCCCCAACTGAGTCATCATGCTCTGGCATGATTTATCATGGCCCCATCAGATAGTCCACAAAACACAATCTGTCTGCAATTTAACAAAGCCAAGCCTTGCCTGCTCACCCTCATGGGGACTTTCTGCAAGCATGAAATAGTTGAGACCCAAGGGTTAAATTGCTCCATTGAATCATAGAATTGTTAGGTTGAAAAAGACCTCTAAGATCATTGAGTCTAACTGCTAATGCAGCACTGCCAAGCCCATCACTAAACCATGTCCCCAAGTGCCACATCCACATGTCCTTTAAATCCCTCCAGGGATGAGGACTCCACCACTACCCTGGAAAGCCTGTTCCAATGTTTGACAAACCTTTCAGTGAAGAAATTTCTCCTCATACCCAATCTAAACCTCCCCTGGTGTAACTTGAGGCCATTTACTCTTGTCCTGTCACTTCTTACTTGGGAGAAGAGACTGACCCCCACCTGGTTACAATCTCCTTTCAGGTAGTGTTACGGAACGATGAAGTTCCCCCTGAGCCTCCTTTTCTCCAGGTTAAACACCCCCAGCTCCCTCAGCCTCTCCTCATCAGACTTGTGCTCTAGATCCTCCATCATCTCCATTGCCCCTCTTTGGACATGCTCCAGAACCATCAGCTATGTTGTCCCATAGGCTGGACCACCATGGGTGAATGAGATCCATCTGCCCACCATGTTCCCCATTGGTGGTTGCATCCCTCTTCCCAGGATGAAGTTGCACCCAGGCCACCTCCCTGGTGAGGAAACTTCATGAGAAGCCTTGGGGATGGGGCAGAGAGGGACAGCTGGTGCCACCTGTGTCCTGCTGGTCCTGGGACACTTCAAGGAGAACCCACACTTCAAGGACAACCACACAATTGTGGGTCACCCAGAAGGAGAACCAATGGGGCATGGACCTCTGCACTTGTAAGCCATGCAGGTAGCTCTTGCCCTGAGTTATCTGTGCATATATTACTTTGCTGTAAATCAGGAGCCCTGACAGTGTAATTTGTATCTGGAGAACCTGAAGCAATTACAAAATCAGCCCAAACACCATTTGTTTCACAAGATTTTGCCCTTAGCATTGTCTTTCTGCTTTAATTGCACTGTAATTATTTGCAACGAAACTGGAAAGTGAGTGTGCTTGGTGAAAGGTTGGAATATTGCAATCTGCCTTCTCCGTTTCATCCACAAAGCGTAAAACCTCTGATCCTCTTTTGATATAACACTTGGCATTCATTTTATCACCCTATATCCAGAGCATCTCCAAGTCCCCTCAAAGCCAGACCAAGACTCATGGAAGGTGACTACTGACTTACTTTACATCCAGGGAAATTAAGGCACAGAGGAGCTAATCTCTAATTTCTCTTCAGACAGGACTAAGAGGGCAGAAGTTGCCGGAAGTGAACCAAACTTGGGTCTGGATGTAAATTACAACCTTTTCCTCTGCCCTGCAATCCTCAGATGTTCTCATGCTCCCTTTGCTGCTCCAAAAGCCATCTAGCACTTTGAAGGGTCTAGGACCTGCCTCCTGTCCACGGAGAAGATTGTCTCATCCACAAAAGCAACATTAAGCAACACCTCCCTAAAGACAGAAGGCCTGATGGACAGATGGACCTGATGATGACCCTTGCAGTGTTCAAGGCCAGGTTGGATGGGGCTTTGAGCAACCTGATCTAGTGGAAGGTGGCCCTGTCCATGGCTGGGGGGTTGGAACTAGAAGAACTTTAAGGTCCCTTCTAACCCAAACCATTCTAGGATTCTATGATAAAGAAAAGCAAATCTGACACATTTCTTTTGCAGCCTGTCCCTTTTGAATATTTCCAGGGTCTAGTTATGGCATGGAGGTATTAATCCTGGCTGAGGTGGACTTTCAGAGTCCCCTTTCAGCCAGTTTTCAGTCTCTCAGCACGGACTATAAAAGCAGCAATAATGCAATCACTGGGCAGCTACTAGGAAATGAGAAACTGACAAATGAATCCAAGGGTGCCTTGAGTTTCATCCCATAAGCAATTATTTCTGTTCAGGGAAAGCAACTGTGCTAGAAATCTGCACACCTGCATGGATGGGAAGAAGGTCTGGAAGGGACACGGGAACCAGGAGGCAGGGATGAGTTGATGTGGCTCATCTCTCACGTACCCCCAGTGAGTGGTTGGGGCAACAACTTTCCAGTAGGGCAGGAGGGGAAATTTCCCATTTCAAAATTGTTCAACACTGATAATAAAAATAATGTGGGTGTGGTTTGGTTTTTTTTTTAGCTAAATACCTTGCAGAAGAAGTATCCTCTTGCTTTTCTTTCCTCTTTGATGTTTTCTTTTTTCTTTTTCTTTTTCCAGTCTCACCTTTTTGCTTCTTTTCTTATTTTTTTCTCCTCTCCTCTCCTCTCCTCTCCTCTCCTCTCCTCTCCTCTCCTCTCCTCTCCTCTCCTCTCCTCTCCTCTCCTCTCCTCTCCTCTCCTCTCCTCTCCTCTCCTCTCCTCTCCTCTCCTCTCCTCTCCTCTCCTCTCCTCTCCTCTCCTCTCCTCTCCTCTCCTCTCCTCTCCTCTCCTCTCCTCTCCTCTCCTCCCCTCCCCTCCCCTCCCCTCCCCTCCCCTCCCCTCCCCTCCCCTCCCCTCCCCTCCCCTCCCCTCCCCTCCCCTCCCCTCCCCTCCCCTCCCAGGAGCCTGTCAAATCTCACCTCCATTTTGCTGGTAGTAGATGGAACAGCTTGCCCCAAACCACAGAACAGTGATAGAGAACATGAACAGTGAGGAGAACATAGATATTTCATCAGCTGGTCACCTAATGATGTTCCCAGACGCCATGTGTTCCTTGAGGCACCCCCAGCCTCTGGAATGCTCCCCAGTAGCCCAGAGCCACAGCCATATGGGGGAGAAGGGCCAGAATTTTGCATCAAGGCAGCAGTCCCAGCACAAGAGGCTGCAGATCCACCTCTCCGGCTGCCCACCTGGCACCGTGGTGCAACATGGTATAAGGAAACCCCATGACAGAGATGCTTTGAGGAACTCATGGCAGACAGGAGATGGCCTGAAACCTGGCAAGCAGCAGCAGGGGGTCCAAAGGCAGCAGCAAAACAATTGGGATTATCCCAGCAGCAGTAACTCTGGAAGATCCAGCTGATCTAGGAGACCTCCTAGGCACATGCCTAGAGAGTCTGGGGTTTGGCAGAGGATCTGCTCCATCAGCTTCAACTCACCTTGGCAAAAGGTGCCCAGATACCATGGTGATGAGCTCGGGAGGGATAAACACCAAACATGGGTGTGGGTTGTTTGCATAGTTAGGAAGCTGACTGGTCTTCATCCCTCCACCCTGCTTCCTCCCAGCAGTACCAGGATCTCAATTCGAAGTGGTGTCCTACATCCTCCTGGGATGGCTCATCCACAGGCAACAGGGAGGCATTTCCCAAACTGGTTCCTTGCTAGTCAGGGCAGGGTGGGGGATGGTGACACTGGGCTGCTGCCTCTCCCCGGGAAGTGGCAGTCATTCGATAGTCCCAACATTCACGTCTGCCTGAATGCACATGGAGATGATGCAGAGTTTTCATAGTGTGGGACACCCCCTTCTCCTCCTCCTCCTTTTCCTCCTCTTCTGCAGCTGTCAAGCACATTAAGTCCTTTGCAAAACCACCAGCTGGGATGTGGCATACTTTCCCCCCTCAAAACAAAAGCACTCACGACCAACACGTACCCATTTCCTAGGAACAAAGACATCTTGGGGAATAAGGAACAAAGCAATCCAACAGCAGCAAGAAATAAACCTATAAGTAAGGCAAGTTGCTCACATGAGGGATACTTGAAAATTATGCAGACCTGTGAGCAACATTGCCATCAGGCACATGGCTCCTCTCAGCCTTCCAGTAAGGAATAAAAAAGCTCTGATGAATAAAAAGAGGCCTCCAAATCATTCTTGGCAGAAGCATCCCAGTCTCGGATCCCCTCCCTCTATTAATGGCTAAAGTTCTCTCAGCCAAAGGAAAATAAACCATGCATCTACCTCGCTGACCCAACATGCAGCAGGGTGTGTAGCTGGGTGCCAGCTGCCCCTTCTGCACCATTATACACCAATCTAATAGTGTATTTTATATATACATTAAATAACTGTCTATACTGTATGTACATTATAATATATATTTATCCATAAATATATACATGATATAGGTATATAGGCACAAATATAATATATAAAATATAGTATATTTATTAAAAATATATACTTATTAAAATAATGTATATAATAATGGGAATAAGACCACACAGATAGGACCCAGCATGATGGTGTCTTCCCCTCCCCATCCTGTCAGGAGGGCAGGGGCAGGGATGAGCCCTCCCATTTCTGTCTTCTTTGCCAGGATCATACACACACACACAAAATATCGTGTTTTGAGGTGGTCTGAGATCCTTCACCTTTTCTAATTACTTTCAGGTTTATAAAGCCATTCCACCAGGGACACTTAATGGGAATAAGACCAGGACTATAAACTGGGAAGGGAAGGCTTCAGTTTTGAAACTATTTTAATAACTTGTTATTTAATTAAGAACAATAGCTCTGAAATTATGTCAGTGAAACTTGCTACTTATTTATTAATTAGAGGAGGAATTTAAATGGAGGGTATGGGAGTTATGTCCTGAACAGCCCCAGGCTCACTGGAAAATCCCAGGTTTCTCCAGCTAATGCTTGTTCAGTGCTCAAACACACTGGATCTGACTCCTCATTACCTGCCACCTGAAGTAAACAGCATCAAGCACAAGTGTAAAGTGGATGATAAATGATGCCTGCTCCAGAACAGGATTTGAAATGTCCTTTTTGCAGTGGTGGGAGTGATGGAAGACATTGGCAGTCCAGGGAAAGATGGTAGAGCATCTCATCATCCCAGGAGTTATTTGTTGGGTTGTCCTGGGGTGGATACACCAGGATACGTGCAAAGAAGCCTGCAAAAGGTTTGTTATTTGATGTGGGGTGCTGGAGACATTGAAGGCAACAAGGGCTGACTATTCCCATAGCATTCTCTCCCTGCGACCAGGGCTCAGATAGACCCAGTAACCTCCAAATTGTCCCAGGTGGAGAAACCTCCATCTGATTCCACTTCCACCAAGCAGAAAGGAAGGCAAAGTACCACTTGGTCACCACTGTATCTGGGTGAACTGGAAGGTGGCTGCCACACCCCCTTTTTGAGGGCAGAACAAGCTGTAGGTCCCCACACGACCACGCCAATTATTTATGTCCACCCAACATACTCAGGAAAGCAATGCTGGGATGGCCAAGTGCTGGTTCCTCCTCTGCTGAGAACATTCCTCCCCTCCTGTTTTCATTCAGCCCAACCTTAAACAAAGCCATGGCTGCTGATTTTTTTGGTGGCACGGGTCTGGGAATTACCTACGTGAGGTCCGGGGAGATGGAGAGGGGACTTGTGCTGCTGAAACATCATTTAATCTCAAGGAGGAGTTGTTAAAAATATAAAAGCTTAACTGGGTACAACATACTGTCCTGCTGCGTTCCACTGGCTAGTAAAGAAGTAAAAAGTTCCCGAGATAGACTGAGATTTAAACCCAAGCTCCAGGTATGGGGCATCCAGATAAAGCACCTTTGGTTTCCCCATGTGATCCCTGTTTGCAGCACAGGCAGTGCAGAGCAGGTCAGCTTGAGCCAGGCTTGACCCTGCACTGAGCAGCAGCCTCCTCCAAACCACTCTTCTATCTATTCATATATATTTCTATCTATTAATATATATTTATATATATTCCATTCTATTCTAAATATTAATCTTCTGCCTCATCAGAGCCCTTCTGCCTACCCAGTAGGACATGCTGGCATGTGTGTTTCTGCATTGGTATTTCCTATCTAAAACAAATACACAAATAACTAAGCTGGATTTACAAAAAAACCCCTGCAAATTGAGAGATTGTATCGTACAGGTGTTGATATACAGCCAAAAACTCCAGGCTTGGTAAAGATTCAAGATACCAAGCAAGGAAATCAAAAAGAGAATCATGAGTTTGAGTTCAAACAGCAATTAAAGATGCATGTAAATGGTGATAGATTAGTACAGAGGATCACAACGACATGATGAAGATTTCCAATATGAACATGATTAGCCTCCAAGCATGAAATTCAAGTGCCTTCCCCTCCCTCAATAACTTGCAAAAGCCCTAAAAGGGGAAAAAAAATTAAAAATCACATATTTCAGAAGCTGAAAATACAGTATCTGACCCACGTTCCTGCTCTGGCTGCTGACCCTTGTCTTCCCCTTGCTTGCCTTGGCTGCGTGGGGAATCCGGCAGCATCACTCTCTGGGTGTCTGCAGCTGAGCAGAGATTGTCATTGATTTGTGCGCAGAAAGTTAAGCCTTTCTAGGAGCAGTTAGGATAATTCACTCACACCACTCCCTCTACACCAAAAGTATTTGGCACAGAGCCCTCCTCATCCACGTGTACTATTAAGGTGTAAACAACATGCAGGACATGGACCAATTTTGCTGGGATCTTTTCACATTTCCCTTTTGTATTGGGTCTGTCTGAGATGGAGTTCATTTCCCCATAGCAGACCTCACAGTGCTGTGCTTTACATTGGTAGCTAGAAGGGTGTTGATAACACATCGGTGTTTTGGCTACCGCTGAGCACCACATCAGCACTGTAACATTCCTTCTGGGAGAGGAAACACGTAGACCGGCTGACCCAAACTGACCAAAGGGATATTCCATACTAACGGAGGAGGGGGATGGACAGAATGCTCATAGATCAATATGATCGGCAAAAATGTCCCCTTTATTAGAGGAAAGACAGCTTATATACTGCTAATGACACACAGTTCTTGTTCACACTACATTGGATACATAAGGAAAACATTCTTTGTTGTCCACTGCTAATTGGACCACAGTAGGTGTCCATAAAACTTGTTTACCTGCCAAAAGAACTCCTCCTTCACCTTGGCACAAGGCCTGCAGCCATATTAGTGGCGTAGTATTTTTTACTGTCTGCACCCAGCCATGCCAAGGCGAAGCTGACAGAAATGCAATAGAAATTGTTCACACAATTTGCATCCTCCAACAAATCCCCCTTTCAAGTTTTGAACAATTTAAATTGCATTTCTGTAACATTCCTTATTGTACCCATAAGGAGGGCCGGGCCCAGAGAGTGCTGGTGAATGGAGCTGCATCCAGCTGGCGGCTGGTCACCAGTGGTGTCCCCCAGGGATCAGTGTTGGGCCCAGTTCTGTTTAATATCTTTATTGATGATTTAGATGAGGGGATTGAGTCCATCATTAGCAAATTCGCAGACGACACCAAGTTGGGAGGGAGTGTCGACCTGCTGGAAGGCAGGAGGGCTCTGCAGAGGGACCTGGATAGGCTGGAGAGTTGGGCTGGTTCCAACGGGATGAGGTTCAACAAGGCCAAGTGCCAGGTCCTGCACTTTGGCCACAACAACCCACTGCATCGCTACAGGCTGGGGACAGAGTGGCTGGAGAGCAGCCAGGCAGAAAGGGACCTGGGAGTGCTGATTGACAGGAGGCTGAACATGAGCCAGCAGTGTGCCCAGGTGGCCAAGAAGGCCAATGGCATCCTGGCCTGTATCAGGAATAGTGTGGCCAGCAGGACCAGGGAAGTGATTCTGCCCCTGTACTCAGCACTGGTGAGGCCTCACCTGGAGTACTGTGTCCAGTTCTGAGCCCCTCAGTTCAGGAAAGATGTTGAGGTGCTGGAGCAGGTGCAGAGAAGGGCAACAAGGCTGGTGAAGGGACTTGAACACAAGTCCTATGAGGGGAGGCTGAGGGAGCTGGGGTTGTTTAGCCTTGAGAAGAGAAGGCTCAGGGGAGACCTCATCGCTCTCTACAACTACCTGAGAGGAGGTTGTAGGCAGGTGGGGGTTGGTCTCTTCTCCCAGGCAATCAGCAGTAGGACAAGAGGGCATGGCCTTAAGCTGCGCCAGGGGAGGTTTAGGTTAGATATTAGAAAGAAATTCTTTACAGAGAGGGTAATCAGCCATTGGAATGGGCTGCCCAGGGAAGTGGTGGATTCTCCATCCCTGGAGGCTTTTAAGATGAGGCTGGACGTGGCACTTAGTACCATGGTCTAGCAACTGTGGTGGTAGTGGATCAAGAGTTGGACTTGATGATCTCAGAGGTCCTTTCCAACCCGTCTGATTCTATGATTCTATGATAGCATTTCAATAAACACAAACATACAATAATACTATTACCATTAATAAACTTAATAACCTATCGACCCTAAGATGTGTGCTCTTAAAGTGTGCCTAAAGTGCTTCTTTAAATGTAGGGTTTATTCTTAAAAACTTCCACTCCGTCCAGAACATCCCTGGAAATGGAACTCCATTCAATCCTGGGCCATATGTCTTCTGTTATTCTTTTTCACACCTTGGCCCTTAAATAACACAATGGTATAATCATATATTAACACTGGATCTTCTATTTCTATTGCACCCTTTGCATACCATTCTATTGCAGCCAGGAGAGCTTGTTCAGGATTTTTTGCCACTTTATGTAAAGGTATCTGTGTATTTGTTGATCCAAAAGTGTTTGTGTATGTGTAATTGAATATTCACACATATACATGCATACATTTTCATTCGTTCACTTTCACGGTGGTCACCATCATTCAAACACACTTCACACAAACATACTTTTGAATCTCATTTCACCGTGTCTCATGAATTACGAAACCATACTAATTCTCTAGTACCTTATGGTGTTAAAGCTTCTCCACCAAACAGGTAAACTTTCCTCCACCAGTACCCAGTGAATAATCTAAGATCTTTACCTTCTATAATTATATGCTTAAACATACTAAAAAATTGTGCTCCAACAAAACTAAAAATACGGTGCCTTGACAACACTAAAATGTGCTCATAATGCTGAAAAAATTGTGCTCTTGTAATACTTACTTTAAAGTTCGTACAATACACTCTCTTAAATCCTTAATTTCATGTGCTTAAAAAATATACTAAAAAGGTGTATATGACTAAGAAAAACTATACTTATAATACTAAAAAAAAACCCACCTGTGCTCCAAAAACTATTCTAACAATATTGAGGAAACTGTTAGCCACAACAGCTCCTGATGTTACCATTGCCAGGACAGAGAGAATGAACAATTTTCCTGCACTCTGTAGGCCTTGCTTGCCATGGAAGTGATAAGCATGTATTGTTTATACTTATAGACTGTGTGAAAATATGTGATGCTTATACTTGTTAGCTGTGTGTCTAATTACAAGGTTTGAGAACACAATATGTTTATAGAAAGAAAACCTTGAGAAACTGAAGATAATGAAACACCTGCAAATTTAGTAAAACCCTAAAAGCAGATTAATTAGAAAGAGGTTTCTATGCCAAGGATGATTTCAGATCGCGTGGACAGAACAACAGGTCCAATGAACTGGAGACATGAGACGCGTGCACAGACTGAGCTATCCAATCATCTTATTATGAACATGTACCCTGAGCAAACTAAACTGTATAAAAGTTAACTGATTTAAATAAGAAATTGACATATGCCGACCATAATGGCCTGTGAGCATTATGTTCATGCCTCCCCATCGATAACTGGTGCCCGTAATACAAGGACATCCTCTTCGTCGAGTTCTGAGGGACGTAAGGCAAATAGAAGGACGTGGGAGAAGCAGCCGTTTACAGGTAGCGTGACCCCCGGCGCTACGAAACAAAGCCATGCGCATGGTGAAAAAGAAATCTTGCCCTGATCCGGTAAGTCGGCTGAAGAAAGGAGAATCGGGGTCTGCAGAAAGAGGCAGTGCAAACGCTCCTTTATTTTATTCTCTCTGAGAGAGATTCTAATTATGACGAAAAAGCCCTTAAAGTTACTAATCCCCACAGTTAAAGCTGCCTTTGAGGTGTCCATTTGGGACGCTATTAAGGAACATTAAGGGGAAAAAATCACAAAAAGATTTGACGAAGCAGCTCGCTATTTTACATTGTGGCAACTGCTGACTGAAACAGAGCAATTTCTAAGGACTGAGAGGCAAGTTACAGCTTTAGCCTATGCTGCGTTAGCAAGCAGCGAAACTGAAAGCAAAGAAAGCGAGTCATTTTATCAGTTTTTATTCATTTTGTCAACGATTGTGCTGCCGGCGAGTTTCAAAGTGCAGGCTTCTGCCCAACCGTCAGCCAGCGGCCCCAAGAGCAGTTCATCCTTAGCCCCGGAGAATTCCAAACTGCAGGACGTTAGGGAGGCCACTGCCAGCTGCGCCTTCCCTCGCGGTGAGCTCTCCACCACCCCGCCCGCCGCCGCTTTTCCCGCCGCTGCTTCTAAAGTTGCTACCGCGCCGCCGCCTAAAGCCGTGCCCGGCGCCGTCCTGCTGCTGCGTGGAGCCGCTCCCCGCGCTGCTCCCCCGCCCGCGCCGAGCCCCGCCCGCGAGTCCCGAACTGACGGAGCCCCTCCGGCGCCACCCTGGCCAGGAGCCGCTTGCCCATCTGCGAACGCGACCGCCGCTGCCGCAAACCCCGCGCCGCGCCCTGCCAGTCCTGCCGCCACTGTCGCTGTGCGCGACCCCGCCTTCGCCATAGCCCGCGCTGACCGACCACCGTCGCACCCTGATCGACATCATCACCGCGCGACACCGACCCAGACCCGCCGAGAACCACCATCGCCTCCCCCGCCGAACCCGGCAAGAGGCAGTCTCGGTAAGAAGAAACGGGGAGGGGGGAAGGAACCACGAGCTAGCCCACTCCCGTGCCGCCCTGTCTATCGCTGCTGCCGTCTGCCCCCCTGTTCCCGATTCGACATCGGACTACGAGAACAGACAGAGAGACTCAAAGACCCGAGTGCAGCTGCAAGAAAAGTTTTGCAGACATCTGTGGCAGTACAGAAGTTAAAGCGACAAAACCCCCCTTGCCAGCTCCCTGTACCCCCATGCAGGCAGGTTTCCCCAAACCCTTTTTTTTATGTCGCTTCCACCACCTCCTCAAACTCTATTTCAGGGAGGGGGGAGGAGGGTGGGACCGTGCTGGAAAGATCTGTAAATCTGCTGTTTGAAAGATCAGGGGCTGGCGAAAGTGAAAAGTCTGGAGCAGAGATAGAAAGAGATTCTGTGAGATGCTATAATAAAAACTTTAGTTGTTAACTCCTAACACATTTCCAGTTATAACAGATGCGGGAGACAATAGAAGTTATTAAGCATTAAATTAGAAGATGCTAAAAGAAGCTACATCTATAATTATTCAGTATGGGTTGAGAACAGGTTATACTTCATTTGTGTTACAGCATTTTAAGAATAAGTATTATCTTCGATAATAATGATCTTTCTTTTTTTTTCTTAGCTCTTTAAACTTTATCTGAGATTCTAGTAGCAAGAATGCTTGTATAAACTGGAAACACTGAAGTCTGTAAGAGTCTGTACTGTTCCTTGCACTGCAGTATTTTAGATTTTTTTTTTAGTTTGTAATGATCTTTAACTATTTGAGAAAGCTTTGAAGTTCTTGGACCCCTAGAAGAAATATTAGAGCTTAGTTTTTATGCTCCTTGTCAATTTGCTAGTTTAATATCAAACACCTGACCTAATTTTTATTTTTTTTTCTGGTTTTGCTGCATATATAATTTAGCTTTCTTAGGACCTTGTTATGGCTTAGATGAGACTTAAGTTACAGCACTATTGATTGAGAGAGTTTAAACATAAAAAATGTTCCCTGAATGCTTACCTTGTTAGTATGTTCATTTGAGCTAAGAAAACTGGAAAAGGAATTTTTGAATTTAGGCAAATGAAACATTTTATAAGAAAAGCAAATGCTGTTGCAGGCCAGAGCAAATGTTACCGAGTATGACTGATGCAAAATATGTCCTTTTTCAATGAGAAGGAGTAGAAGTTATAGACCCACTCTTTTATAACATTATTTTTGTGCTGACTTTTCACAGTAACATACTAAGCAGCACAAAACTCTCACTAATCGCCTATTAACTCAGTCATGTGTATCACATCCTAATAGAAACTCTTACTGAGCTTTCTTTATCAGTTTCTATTTTCTTTATTTGACCTAATTGAAAGCCGCCTTAAAACGCATTGATGACATCATCATTTGGATATCAATGAAAGTTCTTTTCAAAGCCTGAAACTACCTTTTCTTGCAACTTCTTTCTTAATTTAAAATTGTTAATCCTATGAGACTGATAGTTCAGACATCTACTTAAGACCGAAGCCTACTTTGCCCATAGATATGGCACTGTTGTGAAGTAAGAATAATAAATAAATCAATTTTAAATCAGTGCATCATTCTTATGTACAAAATTGCTTCAGTCTAATTATATCAGTGCAATACCACCTTCTTTTTTAGAACTGTGTATAGTATACATTGATCTTTCTATACGCTGCTCTAGGCAATAGTTTTGTAACTGAAGCATCTAATTATGAGTACTTCTGCAGTGCCCTAACATGAAAATTTACTTGCAATCTGCATATGCAGAATTGGTAAATACTGAGAAAAATTCTCACTCTTGCAATCTTTGATCACTTCATCTGTAAAGAAAATGTTTCTTTCTCTGTTATAGTTTTAACTTATTAGTTGGTATGATTTATTTGTATTCTAGAGATTTTAAGTAGAGAATGCTCAGTATTCCTTTTTGATTTTACATTCACAAATGCATGTGTATTGAAGATTCTTCACTCCTTTCCCAGTGACTTTTGCTTTGCTTTGCTTTGCATGTATCATCCATTAGCATTTCAGACTATAGGCTGAAAAGAGTAATTAGGACTCTCTTGTCTAAATCTAAACACTCTGGAGAGAGAAAAGTTACTTCTCTGACTGCTGCTTCTTTTTGCTAAGACAGATTTGCACCCATCTTCTCTAGCCTTTCTTTGCAAGCCAAGCCTTTGTAAGAAAACCAACTTTTTTGTGATCAGTGCAATCAAAATAATTTTAAAAGTGTTCTGCAGTTTTCCTTAAACATTCTTAAAGCAAACAATGCTTTTTTTCCCCCCTTTTATCTATTCCTACTATTTGTACGCCTCTAGGATGAATTATTAGCAAGTATTGGCTTTGCAATCTATTATGGATAAGTGTAATTTGTAATGTGATAGAAAAATGTATTGTATCACAAAATACCCTATAGATTAAATAGAGAAAAAACTATTTATTTTTAAATGTCAGTCGAAACAAACTCTTAAGCAGGTACCAAAATATTGTAATTCTGCACAGCTAGATGAAACCAGATTAGCAGTTTGGTTTTAATGCTTAATTTAGTAATGCCCTTTTTTTTGTTCACGGCACATAATCCAATCTCCATAGAGTACTTTCTCTGTAAGTTAAATGATAATGGATTGTGTCTCATACCACAAGCAATCATCCTTAACCAAACAAAATACATGTAAGAGAGAGAATTCTACAGAGTTTCTCATGCATATTGCAGACAAGATAAATATAGCAAACAAAAATAGAATGATAGTGTAAATACCTATGAATTGTGTCAAATAGGCAACAGTAGAATATTTGTTATGGTAATTTAAAACAGATAATTCAAGTAAAATGATAGAGCAAACATTTGTGATGTTTGCTTATATGAGACAAAATCCAAAATCTTACTAGTTATAGAAGATGAAGCCAGAAGAGTTCCTTAGGTTGTATCACATTTTTGAATGAGACTTATTGAAATTTTAGAGTTGCTGAGAGTAATTAAGTCTGTGGAAAAGACTTTTTTTTTTACAGTGCAATCAAATATGATTTTTATCAGTTTTTCAATCCTATAGTTTCATACTTTCAATGAATAGTTCCTCAGCTTTAACAAAACCTATTGTTTTATTGTTAAAAAATTCTGTAGTTTTATTATACATCCCAAAGCAAATATTGATACATTACTTTTCTTTTGCAAATCTCATTTAACTGTAGGCCTAAATGATCTATAGAAATTCCTTTCTTTTTACCCATGTATCTTATTTTGTACTTATTACCTATCTGTACTTTTCAGCTGAAATGACTTTTGTAACACAGCTGTGAGTTGTAATCAGAAAAGCAACACAAGCAGCACATGATGATAAGACAGCTCCATCCTTTACTACAGTACGACAGGAGCTAACAGAACCATTTGGGAAATTTATCGTTTGCATCATGTAATTAATACCCATCCTGACCCAGATGAGAATATGAAAGTAGAATTTTTGAATCATGTTAACCTATAATTTTATCAGAATTGTTAGAAGATGTAGATAGTATTAGCATACTCTGTTATGAAATAGAACTGTTACAGATTTTTGTTATTAGCACAAAGGTATTAAGTAATTCTTAACACACTTTTGCAAAGCGAAAAGGGGGAAAGAAGGATATCAGTTCTCCTCTATTGACCTGCAAAAGTGTTTCATGTGTTTAAGTCTTTTGCACACAGGTGTTCTCTGGTTATCTGCATGATGGATGAAGCCTTGCTAAGAAGCTGGTTCTTCAGAATAAGGTTGATGTTGTTCCTGCAGGTGACTGTGACGCCAGAAGTTGTTGCAGCTAACAGTCTCTTCAATATTATTACAGCACAATTTTTTAGTATTATGAGCACAATTTTTCAATACTCTTAAGGCACATAATTTTAGAAGTTAAGAGGTATATAAGTTATAGAGGGTAAGAATTTAAGTATAATGTATTGTATGACCTTTAGATTACTCACTAAGTATTGGTAAGGGGAAGTTTATCTATCTGGTTAATTTTATCTGTTTGGTTGAGAAACTTTGACATTTTAAGGTACTAGAGAATAATTATGGTTTCTTAGTTCATAAAACACAGTGACATGAGTTTCAAAAGTATGTCTGTGTGAAAGTTTGTTTGATGGTGGCCACCGTGTGAAAGTGAATGAATGAAAGCGTATGCATGTATGTGTGTGAATATATGAACAAATACACAAACAACTTTGACACAAACACCTTAAGTAAAACCAGAACACACATAACCCTAAGTTGAATGAAGTTCCATTTGCAGAAGTGTTTTTAGATTGAATAAAAACTTCCAAGAATAAATCCTATATTTAGAAACACCTTTAAGCACAGAGTTAAGAGCACAAACTTTGAGATCAATAGGTGGTTAAGTTTGTTAATGGTAGTGGTATTATTATATGTAATTGTGTTTGTTAATATGTTATAGGTATGATGAAGAATGTTGCAAGAGTGCAGGAAAAATTGTTCAAAGCAGAACTGGGGAATTGTTGCCGGGACAGAGAGAATGAACAATTTTCCTGCACTCTGTAGGCCTTGCTTGCCATGGAAGTGATAAGCATGTATTGTTTATACTTATAGACTGTGTGAAAATATGTGATGCTTATACTTGTTAGCTGTGTGTCTAATTACAAGGTTTGAGAACACAATATGTTTATAGAAAGAAAACCTTGAGAAACTGAAGATAATGAAACACCTGCAAATTTAGTAAAACCCTAAAAGCAGATTAATTAGAAAGAGGTTTCTATGCCAAGGATGATTTCAGATCGCGTGGACAGAACAACAGGTCCAATGAACTGGAGACATGAGACGCGTGCACAGACTGAGCTATCCAATCATCTTATTATGAACATGTACCCTGAGCAAACTAAACTGTATAAAAGTTAACTGATTTAAATAAGAAATTGACATATGCCAACCATAATGGCCTGTGAGCATTATGTTCATGCCTCCCCATCGATATGTTACCATTGTTACCTGCAGAAACAGCATCAACCTTGTTCTAAAGATACCAGCTTCGTTCCAAGGCTTCATTCATCATGCAGGCAGCTACAAACACCTGTGTACAAAAAAAACTTAACATATGAAACAACTTTTGCAAGTGAACTGAGGGGGCTGACACCCGTTCTCTCCCCGTTTCTGACTTGCAAAAGTGTTTTATAAATTCTTAAATCACTGACCTCTATACCAAAGACATAGTATTGTCTGGCAATTAGGTTGTATTTTTCAAACTATACAAGCAATCCACCCTTTTAAAGTTTTTCTAGTTTGGATATGATATAGAATTTTACCTCAAAAATTGTTATTTCACAATCACATATAATCTTGGGTAGACTTGTAAGCCAAAAGGTTTCTGTCATATGCTGATTCCAAATAATTCTTGCTACCTGCTGTAACACTACTGGGATGAAACACATACAAATATGAGCCCTGCAAAATAATCAGTGTCTGATGTAGAATTCCCAAACCACACCATTCTGCCTGATCTTCACAAACATCACTGGTGTGACATGAACAGCACAGAAACAGATCGTTGTATACAGCGACAACCATTAGGCCTCAGGATGTTACAAGTTCTATAGTTTTCCATTGTCTTCTTTCCCCCTTAGTGACACATCTGCCCCATCCCAGGAGGCAAAACCAAGCACAAATGCAGACACTCTGCACACGGCATCACATATGTCCTTCACTTCTTAAAACCAGGGCTTAACTCTAGCCTTTACCTTTAACACTGCTGCCAGAACAACTTGGGAGCACACAGTTCAGGAGACTTTGTTTCCAAATTTTGGCTAAATTCATAATACAAATGTAATCATATTATAACTTTCTATGCTGGAGAAAAATGCAAGTTTTGATTCCAACTCTGATTCTTGCTTGCTAGCAATATAATACCACATACAAAAAGAATAAGTGGAAACACCTTGTTGGTGACAGAGATTTCCTTAACTCTGGAATAGTAGAGTCAGGGATCTATTAGGGCAAGAGGCCTGCTATACGAGAAAGAAAAAACCAATGCATTTTGTTCTTTAAGATGCATGGCCTGCATTGAATGGTTAATGCATGGCCATAGTTATTGTTCTGATTAATACAAAGATGACAAAAGCAATTAGAACAGTTTAATTTACTGTATTTTGCATCATCTTCTCAGTCTCGGGCAAGGCTCACCGGAGCCACAGATTGGCTCCTCTTATTCATGACAATTACTAATGATAGATTGAGAATGAATATTTTTGATTTGTGATATAACCAAACAAATAAGGATTATTTGAAGGCATATTAGAGGTATTGTTAGTCATACCAATTACAACGTCAGGTGCATCTCAGGTCTTTTCAATGCAGACTATACATTTCTTGCACTTGGGATCAAATTAAAGATTTTGTGTTGTTTTCTCTCTTTTTCCAAAATTATAATTAATATTATCTCAACAGGAAACTAAAAATATAACCACAAAATTAAAAATATAACTACAAAGGTCTTTCTCTTCAGAATACCGTAGAAATGTTGCCCACTATTCCAAGAAGGAAGGAAAAGCTAACTAAATCTAGCTTTGAGATCATTATATTGGGAGGCAAACTAGAAAAATTTTACTAAATTCAACCTGACTCCAGTAACTCAGCTTTGTTGCAATCTCTACTGATTTCCTGACAGACTATCATGTAGTCTCCAGACATTTCTGCTTTATAAATCAAATGGGCATAAAAAGTTCTAATTCACGCATCAATGGTTTTTGAAAAGTGTAATTTAGTAATCTGCCCTTTTATCAGTATAAATTAAACACACACATTTTGCATCTCGTTAGGTTATTTTAAAAACAATCTGAAATTCATGTAGTGTAACTGTTGACATAACATCAGTGCAAAGAGAGATAAACTTCACAGCATAGTGTGTGCCTGAGTAGTGTTTTTAATAAAAGCAATTAGGCTGTATGCTATATCAGCAGTTATAAAACATTTAAAAACATATAATATGTTTCATTTGACCAAACTGCTCTGTACATACTGTACTAATCCACAACAGAAGATATATATTAAAATCTGAAAAAATGTACTTGCTGCTATGTTATAAATAGAATATTAACAATTGCTTAAACAGTACATGAAATGAAGCTCAAAGTTGCAACTCTGTCACAAACACAGAAGAAAAAAAAAATAATGAATTTACTAAACTTGACCAAGGAAAAAAAATATCAGACAGGAATGTAAACTAAACATCCAAATGTTAAAATCAGCTGAGTAAACCTTTTTAAAACACAATTCTAAAGATGTGATTTCCACTGTCACAGTCACTTCTCAGTTTATAACAGGAAGATAGAGAGATGTTTTATCTAAGAATTAAGGAAATCCTCAGCCTGCTGGCTTTCCATTTATCTTATTTGCAAAGTTGTAGTTTTTGTAAGGTAAGTTCCACTCTCTCCCTAGTTCTGAGAAACTGCTGGAGGTGGTTTAAGTCCCACTCGGTTGCTAAGCAACAAATTATCTCTATTGTGTGAACCTTATTTCTCCTCCTGCTAAGGCTGAATACCATATTTTGGCAGAAGGTCTTTACAGGGGTAAGATGTAACTAAAAATAAGGCAATTCACTAAAGCTTTTATATAAAGATTCATTCTCTGGGAAACTCTTAAAATTTCTTGCATGCTAGCTTTTGGTAAAACACAATCTTTTAGTTTTAAGGTATCTGCAAGTGAGTAGAAGGACTAAAGAGAGAGATTCTGCTTTCTCTTCTCAATTACTGACATGCCTGGTTTCTGCAGGGCTACTCACCCGCAAGCCAGTCACCGCCGAGCTGCCGTTCCCCCGGCATGCGCCGTGGAGCTCCCGGGGATCCCCGCAGAAGTCTGGCTGGCTCTGCAGAAGTAGCTCTTGGCGTTGCCGCCTGTCCCACCGCCGCCTCTGTCGCTGAGGTCCCTCTGCCGCCTCTTGCCGTGGCTGCCAGCGCCGCCTTCCCCATGGCCGAGCTCGGCGCAGCGGCAGCCCCAGCGCACAGCTCCCAGCCCTGGCGTGTGGCCCCAGCGCCGGCACGCCGGACTCTGGCAGCTGTTTGAATAATCCTAAAGTGAATTTTTATGCTCTTATGTTCACCTGAGACACTCTAACGGGAGGAGATTCTCCCGGACTCTCATCTCTGGGTTTTAACAGTTAATAACAAACGTATGGTCGCTTCTCCACACACACAACCCCCAACACACACACACACACACACACACACACACACACACACACACACACTAGCACGGTACCGTTAGCAACACTGTGAGCTCACAACGACATTGGACACACAACACACTTAACAAGAGAGTTAACAAAAATACGGGAAGGCAGTTCTCTAACCTGCCTCTCCTGTCAACGAGAAGTGGCATTTTATTTTTTTTTTTTTCGGGGTTGCTCTTTCTGCTAATATAGCATCTTCTAATTCAAGGTTCCAAGCCCAGAACCGAAAAACACCTCTCAGGAGTCGGCTTCATGATCAAAAACTCCTTCGTTCCTAAACTCGAAAATCTGCCGACAGGTCACTCTGACCTCAGTATCTCCCTACGCCTTCCACTAAACAACAAGCAACATGTCATCTTTAGTATATATGCCCCAACCCTCAAAGCTGACGCTGCTGAAAAAGATAAATTTTACACCGACTTGCGCCTCCTTACCCAAAAGGTTCCTGCAGATGATAAGATCATTATCCTTGGTGATTTCAACGCCAGAGTAGGCAAGAATTTTGAAGCCTGGAAAGGAGTATTAGGCAAACATGGTGTTGGAAACTGCAACGATAATGGTCGACTTCTGCTAGAATTCTGTGCAGAGCAACAACTCACCGTCACTAATACTATCTTTCAGCAGAAAGATAGTCTGAAGACAACCTGGATGCACCCCCGTTCTAAGCATTGGCACCTCATTGATTACGTCTTGGTGCGACAGAGAGATGCCCGCGATGTCCACCATACCTGCGTGATGCCCAGCACTGAATGCCAAACAGACCATCGGCTTGTGCACTGTAAACTCAATTTCAAACTCAAATTCAAACCAAAAAGGGGCAGCATCCCAAGGAGAAGACTCCAAGTTAACAATCTCCAATCAACCACAGTAAGAGACAGATTCCAGGCAAACCTTCAAACCAGGCTCGAAAACATTCCCACAGCTTCTGCAGATTCCTCTCCTGAAACAATCTGGCACCATATTAAAAACAACATCCTGCAATCCTCTGAAGAATCCTTAGGGTTCTCCCTCAAGAAGAACAAGGACTGGTTTGACGAAAACAATCAAGAAATCCAAGACCTGTTGAGGAAGAAGAGAACTGCCCACCAAACACACCTTGCACTGCCATCCTGTCACGCAAGAAAAACAACCTTTCGTCTCGCATGCAGCAAACTCCAACAGAAACTCCGCGACATCCAGAACAAGTGGTGGATCGATCTAGCTGAAAAAACTCAATTATGCGCAGATACAGGTGATCACAAAGGTTTCTATGAGGCCTTGAAAACAGCATACAGGCCTACATACCAGGTACAAAGCCCTCTACTCAGCGCTGATGGTCAAACCCTTCTAACAGATAAAACCTCCATTCTGAATCGATGGTCTGAACACTTTCAGACTCTCTTCAGTACCAACCATGTAGTCCAAGATTCAGCAATTCAGTCCATCACACAACAACCAGTAAAGTATGAATTGGATACTGCCCCCACTTTAGGAGAAACCCTCAAGGCCATACTGCAGGTGAAAATCGGCAAGGCAGCTGGGGTTGATGGAATTCCACCTGAAGTCTGGAAACACGGGGGCCTTGCACTCCACACCAAATTTCATGAGTTTGTGGTGCGCTGTTGGGAGCTCGGTGAACTACCTTCAGACCTTCGTGATGCTGTCATCATCACTTTGTATAAGAATAAAGGTATTAAATCAGATTGCTCAAACTACCGTGGTATTACTCTGCTCTCCATCGCTGGCGAAATCCTGGCAAGAATACTCTTGAACAGACTAATACCCACTATAGCAGAAGGAATTCTACCTGAAAGTCAGTGTGGTTTCAGAGCCAACAGGAGCACCACAGACATGGTATTTGTCCTCAGACAACTGCAAGAGAAGTGTAGGGAATAGAACAAAGGTCTCTATGTAACCATTGTCAACCTCACCAAGGCTTTTGATACTGTGAGCAGAAAAGGTCTGTGGCAGATTTTGGAACGTTTAGATTGTCCCTCCAAGTTCCTTAAAATGATCATCTCACTCCATGAGGATCAGCACGACCAAGTCAGATATGGCAACACACTTTCTGAGCCCTTTTTAATTAAGAATGGTGTGAAACAAGGTTGCGTTCTCGCTCCTACCCTATTCACCGTCTTCTTTAGCATGATGCTCCAAAGGGCCACAGCAGACCTTGATGATCAGGACGGCATCTACATTCGATACCATACTGATGGAAGTCTATTCAATCTAAGGCGACTGAAGGCCCACACCAAGACCTTAAACCATCTTGTCCGGGAGCTGCTTTATGCTGATGACGCCGCCCTTGTTGCCCACACAGAAGTAGCCCTGCAGTGTTTAACATCCTGCTTTGCAGATGCTGCTGAGCTCTTTGGGTTGGAAGTCAGCTTAAAGAAGACAGAGGTCCTCCATCAACCTGCACCTCAGGAAGTCTTCCATCATCCCCACATCACCATTGGCCAATCAGAGCTCAAATCAGTCCAACAGTTTAACTACCTTGGTAGCCTCATCTCCTCAGATGGTAAGATCGACGGAGAGATAGACAACAGGTTAGCTAAGGCATATAGTGCCTTTGGAAAACTCCACAAAAGAGTATGGCGTAATAAACACTTGAAGAAAAGCACCAAGATCGGTGTTTACAAAGCCATAGTGTCATCTACCGCCACCACCTGCGTCTCCTAGAACGCTTCCATCAATGCTACCTCCGTACAATCCTTAACATCCGCTGGTCAGATTATGTGACCAATACATCTGTACTAGAGCAAGCAGCTGTCACAAGTATTGAGGCCATGTTTCTGAGAACGCAGCTGCGATGGGCAGGGCACGTCTCAAGGATGAAGGACCACCGCCTTCCTAAGATCCTGCTCTATGGTGAACTTGCCACTGGCTGCCGCATGAGACGAGCCCCGAAGAAAAGATACAAGGACTCCCTGAAACAACATCTCAACCTTGGTCATATTGATCACCATAACTGGTCTACTCTGGCCTCAAATTGGGAGGCCTGGAGACACACCATCTATAACGCAGCTGTCTCCTTTGAGAACACACGCAGGATCACTCTCGAGGAAAAAAGGTAACGCAGAAAGAACCGTGTCTTGCAGATTACACCATCTAAGGAGTCTTTCTGCTGCGTCTTTTGCAATCGGATATGTCTGTCACGTATTGGCCTCATAAACCACCTGTAACAAAAGTGGATAGTGCCTTCCCAAATCTTCGTTCGCGAAACCTAGCCATGATTCTGATTGATTGAATTCAAGGTTCAATAGTTTCTATTTTCTTTCATATGTACTATACCTGGAAACGCGTTTTTGGGGTTTTTTTGGTTTTGTTTTTTTTTCCGAAAATAGCGTCTGTTGCCATGGCAGCGATTCTCATTGGCTTTCTTCCGGTTTTCATGGAGGCTTCAGGCACCAGCAATGCAGCGCCATCTAGGGACGCGGAGGCTCCTAGCAGCGTCGTTCCAGGCGACACATGCGCAGTAGCAACCGCTGACTCAGCGCCCAGAGCAGACGCAATGAGGAGCGACACCGCTGACTGCGCAGCCGCCGTAGAGGGCGGTGCCATTGGCACAGATCCAGCTTTATTCTCCGCTGCTACTGATTTTCCTGCAGCCTCTACACTTTCTGCTGCTACATGCACGGTGCTAAACGGAGGTGATCCCGTTGCTTTTAAGGTTTCTAGCGTTCGCAACTTTGCAGCCACAGGCACTGGGATCTCCCCTACAGCGGACCGATCGGGGCGGGGATGTGCCGTAGTCCCGCCATCTCCCGACAGAGCTGTTTGAACATTTATGAGTTCCCGTAGCTCAGAACTTAACTCTTGTAGTGACTCAACTGCCAGACACCAAATTATAGTACACTTTCTAGCGTCTTCTGATCCCGTAGAGATCCCGTCCCAAAACAATTCCTTTATAGCGCCGTGGGAAGTAGATTCTTTGCTCTCGCCCATTCTATTAACCCTTTAGGGGCTTTTTCATCATAAATAGGCTCTCTTAGAGAGATCATAAATTGGAGGAGCATTTCCACTGCTTTGTCCTCTGTGGATAGCGTGGGCCCCATGCTCTCTCCTCCGGACGACTCACCTAGCCAGGGTGAGATTCCTCTGTACCATGCGCATGACTTTTTTCGTGACACTGGGGACAGCGTCACCTCTATCGACCGCTTCCCTCAGCTCCTTCCGTTCGCCTAACGTCCCTGCAGAACTTGACGAAGTAGGACTCCCTGTTCAGCGGGCGCCAGATAACAGCGAAGGGGGATGGACAGAATGCTCATAGATCAATATGATCGGCAAAAATGTCCCCTTTATTAGAGGAAAGACAGCTTATATACTGCTAATGACACACAGTTCTTGTTCACACTACATTGGATACATAAGGAAAACATTCTTTGTTGTCCACTGCTAATTGGACTACAGCAGGTGTCCATAAAACTTGTTTACCTGCCAAAAGAACTGCTCCTTCACCTTGGCACAAGGCCTGCAGCCATATTAGTGGCGTAGTATTTTTTACTGTCTGCACCCAGCCATGCCAAGGCGAAGCTGACAGAAATGCAATAGAAATTGTTCACACAATTTGCATCCTCCAACACCATACCATATGACGTCAGCTCAGATATAAAAGCTAAGGCAAGGAGCAGGAAGGGGGGCATTCATTGTCTCCAGTGGCTGCCTGCTAAGAAACCATTATGCGTCACTGAAGCCCTGCTTCTCAGAAGTGGCCGACCATCACTGCTGATGGGAAGTAGAGAATAAACTTTGTTATTTTTTACTTTGCTTTTGCGTGCACAAGCTTTTGCTTTGCTTTTGCTTTAATAAACTGCCTTATCCCAATCCATGAGTTGTTTTCCATCTTACTGTCTCCCCTGTCCAGCTGGGAAGGGAAGTGACAGAGTAGCTGGGTGGGCACCTGGCATCCAGCCAAGGTCAACCCACCACATCTTTTAAACGAGTACACAAAGTTCTTTAGAAAGAAAAACTTGGGGGTTTGTTATAGATTTTATTTTTTTTTAATTTTTTTTTTTTTTTAAGCAGATTTATAACACCCTTTTTGTTCTCCACTTGATGGGCCAAGACCTTCCTTGGTGTAACTGGTGATTCCTGATTAGCCCCCATAGGGGTGACTCTGTGGGTGATTTTCCTATGAATCTGCTCCACTTCCCCTACAAACTGTGCACCTGGCTGAGACAAGGTAAACCTGGGTGAGGTTGGATGAAAACCTTCTCTTTTGAAAATAAATGTATATACTTTAACTAAATAATCAGTTTGTGAATGAATGACCCAAGCAAGCAAGAAGATGGAGGCCAAATATCTTCAAAGGGGAGGTTTGCTTACCCAAGTTCCCAGTCACTGTGTTGTCCAGGTGACAAGACCCAAAACTGGGTGCCCAATCCAAGGAACAAGTGACTTTGAAAACCCTTCCCCAAGTGCCCAGTGTGGGGTTACAAAGTCCCTCCAGTACCCAGATTCGGAAGCCACCTCCTGGCCACCTCAGCTGTACCCATGCAACTAACAACCCCATCCCCATCCACAAGGACATTCCCAGCAGAGGAGTCATCCCACCAGAGCCCTGCTCAGCAGAGCATGCCATCTCTGCAACCGTAAGCATCCTAACCTGGCTAAGCCCAGTTTGGTAACTCCAAAGAGTTGGCCATCTCTTCTCCACATTGGGGGCCCTAGGGAGCAGATCATTCTTGAGATTATTTCCCAAATTAGGCAGCCACTACTCTGAGCATTAAGTTAAACACTGCATTTAAAAAAGTACTAGTTCCTTTCTGGCACAGGACAAAGAAATACATATTTTTTTTTAATACAATGAATCCAATGAGAGCAACTGGACACCAAATTCCATGTTACATGCCTTTCTGCTGGTTCTTCTGTAAAGAAGCACATTAAAAAAACCCAAATCACAACCAAAATTGTTTATACAAGGGAAATCCTTCTGAAGCATGAGGCAAAATCAAGTGTAAGATAGCCCGGGGCAACGTGGCACTCAGACACGGCTTGGAAGAGTTCTGTGCTCAGAGTATGGTTACCTTTGAAACTTTTATTAGACGTTTGCTTGGTCTGTAGGAAAATGTGCTGCTTCATATATGACATATGCCTGAAGGCAGTATCCTGGT
Source organism: Chiroxiphia lanceolata (assembly GCF_009829145.1). Taxonomy (NCBI): domain Eukaryota; kingdom Metazoa; phylum Chordata; class Aves; order Passeriformes; family Pipridae; genus Chiroxiphia; species Chiroxiphia lanceolata. The sequence goes on along the minus strand of NC_045670.1, from coordinate 13,461,771 downwards.
CATAGAATCCTAGAATGGTTTCAGTTGGTTGGGACCTTCAAGATCATCTAGTTCCAACCCCCCTGCCATGGGTAGGGACACCTTCCACTAGACCATGTCACTTTACTTGGTTTTAATGCTTCAGTCCTCCCTTCCTCTTCATTAGAAAAGATTTTTGAGTCCACTTCAGCTTGTGTTTGTGCGGGGCTGGGACTGGGCAAGGGCAACTAAAAAGAAATTATCATAGGATGAATCCTAAATACAAATGGATATTAATAATAAAAGGCACAATGTGGATCAAAAAACCACTTTGCAGAAATTGATGGGTGTCCTAGTTACAGGGGCCAGGACCAGTTTATCGCTATGTGGGTATAACCAAAACTAGGTATTCTACATCCCCTATGTCATTTCTGATGGACTGTTAATAATGGATCATTTGCAGCAGCTGCCCAGGGCACACCTGACACCTCAGGCTACAAGCTGTGTGTTAAAGAACTCTGCGAGGAGTGTTTCTTTGTCTTCACACTAATGACTCAGCTGTGATAACTCCCCTCTGGGGAGGCATTAGCACCTTCACACCCAGCCTGATGGTGCATCTCTGCTGATGGGACTGGCATAATAGGCAGCTGCAACGACCTAGACCATCAAAGATTCCAAAAATATCCCATGACTCACAGAGTTAAATCACCCATTGTGAAACTCCCTGCCCTGGGGGAGGTACTGGACATTCCCACCTGAATACATATAATCTTGGGGTTTTGGGACTTCTGGTACCACTCGTCGGACCAGAACTCCAACAGGACTGCAATCATTACTTCAACAGGACTGTGACCATCATCTGGATGGTCCCAGGAGGGCTATGTGGAGCTCAGCACAGGGGCTAACAAACGCTGTCCTGTTCTTGTCCCAGGGTGCTGGGTTATACATCCGTCTTTGGGGGTTAAAACCAGTTTTCTCTGTATCATTGTATTTATTGTAATCTTCTTAGTAAATTGTAACTCTGACTTGTAATCTCTCGAGTTGGGTTCATTTCTCCCTCCAGTTTACTTTTAAACCAGCACAATGGGTTGGTGCGGTTTTATTGGAGGTACCTCTCTCACCCCAGGGCAGCTGAAGCTGGGTGAGATGAAGCCCTCCAGGGATGTTCAGACCACATGGGACTTTTGAACATCTACTTTACATGAGTCACCATCCCAGATGCCAAAAAACCTTCCCAGCACCCCTGAGAAAACTTGAGATAGGTGGTAAAATACCCAAGTGACACAAATACAATCTGCTGGGGGATGAAAGGGACATGGTGGAGAGCATCTGCAAAGACCCAGACCTTAGTGATGGCTGCAGATATCAACCTGATTCCTACTACAACCACTTTAAACATCCTTGCAAAATTCACAGCCCCAATGCAATTGCTACATGCAGCTTTTGAATTGCCTTCTCTGCCTTGTAATTTCTTGATGGGTTATTTTTGCTTTGTTCTCACACAAAATGAGCCATGACTCCTTGCTGTGTCTGCTTGCACCATCCCACCCATGGATGGGCTAAGGACAATGAAGCAAATTGCACATTGTAACTAGCATTTCAACCTCCAAACATTGATAACCCTCTGCCCAGACCACTTGCTTCCATTTCCACAGTCTAGAAAGCTATCCTTATCCAGGAACAAGAAATTTAGCAGAAGCTCCCTGACGTAAGCAGAAACAATCTCATTTGCTTTACAAAACTGTGAATCAGGCCACATCTCCTTGCAGAATATCACATTGATAATGAGAGGCAAATGAACCATTTTACTTCTCCTAGATGAAAAAAAAATAAAATATGCAATTGATCTGATATACCTTTCTGATAATGTATTTAAAAAATGCTTCCAGGCTGAGGACTTTGCCAGCTGAGATTTGAGACGAAATGAGACTGTTTACGTCATTACTGCAACCTTCTGAAAAATGCCCCTTTAGATGGGAAAGATCACAAGACTTTTAGGTATAATGGTCTCAGCCATATCAATAACTAAATTTTGGCAGATTCATTATCTGCTTACTGACTTGTTTGACTGTGCAACAAAGCATTGCAGCAGGATGGAGCAAGAAAGGAAAACACTGAATTCAACTCTTCTTCCTGCAGAAAAATTGACATTGTGGGTCATTCTTTTCCTTAGCAAAATCCAAGCTTTTATTTCCTCTGCTTTCACACTGCGCTTGAGAGGGTGAAACAGAGCAAGGCCTGAAAAGTTTAACTTAGTTTAGCAAAATGAGACCTGGAGAGTTAACTCTGAATGCATGCCCTGAGTAAAGAAATAAGAGAACTAAAACTCAAAGACTAACGGAAAATAACACATACATAAATCTGACAAATTGACACAAAGAGAACATAAAGAGAACATAAAGTAAGGAAATAATGGAACACTAAGAATGCTAACACATGCATAAATAGATATATGACAAGGACACAGGAAGATAGGGGGGAAAAGGAAGGCCAGGGTCCAGAAACTCCTGCCAGATGTTCAGAAACCACTGCTAGATACATGTAGTAGTCAGTCAAATTAGAGAAAGTTCAAGAGTTTACTGAGGTAGAAGAGTGAGAAAACGACCACCTGAGGCCGAAGTAACAGGATATACCCCCGAAACCTTCCCCAAATTGAAGACTGCACCCCTGACTCTACCTTAACTCCGCCTGTTATGAATATTATTACTAGATGTTGCAATACTATGAATATTCATTTTAATCTCTTACTAGAATTGTATAAATACTCCAGCTGTTCACTGCCTGCTTCGGAACTCTTTGTCCAGCTGGGAGTTCCCCAACGTTGCTTTGCAATAAATACCTCCTGCTTAAAGACTAAAAACTCTGTCTCTGAGCAGTTCCTCTGCACCTTTTGGGGCAAAATTTGGCATCAAATTGGCGACCGCGGCAGGACCGTGCTCCTTCGAGTCGAAATCCAGGGGGTCACAGGATGCTTGTGGGGCCCCCCTGACTGGATTTTCTGTCGGCAAAGTCTCCCCGACCCCTTGGCTTCACGCACCGGCGGACAAGGATCTCCTGCTCCACACAGAGGTATTTATACATTTGTATTCTTCATCATGGCTAGGCTTCGCGAACGAAGATTTGGGAAGGCACGCTGGTGGCTTATGAGGTCAATACGTGACAGACATATCCGATTGCAAAAGGCACAGCAGAAAGACTCCTTAGATGGTGTAATCTGCAAGACACGGTTCTTTCTGCGTTACCTTTTTTCCTCGAGAGTGATCCTGCGTGTGTTCTCGAAGGAGACAACTGCGTTATAGATGGCGTGTCTCCAGGCCTCCCAATTTGAAGCCAGAGTAGACCAGTTATGGTGATCAATATGACCAAGGCTGAGATGTTGTTTCAGGGAGTCCTTGTATCTTTTCTTCGGGGCTCGTCTCATGCGGCAGCCAGTGGCAAGTTCACCATAGAGCAGGATCTTAGGGAGGCGGTGGTCCTTCATCCTTGAGACGTACCCTGCCCATCGCAGCTGCGTTCTCAGTAACATGGTCTCAATACTTGTGACAGCTGCTTGCTCTAGTACAGATGTATCGGTCACATAATCTGACCAGCGGATGTTAAGGATTGTACGGAGGCAGCGTTGATGGAAGTGTTCTAGGAGACGCAGGTGGTGGCGGTAGATGACCCATGATTCGGAACCATATAGGAGAGTAGACAACACTATGACTTTGTAAACACTGATCTTGGTGCTTTTCTTCAAGTGTTTATTACGCCATACTCTTTTGTGGAGTTTTCCAAAAGCACTATATGCCTTAACTAACCTGTTGTCTATCTCTCCGTTGATCTTACCATCTGAGGAGATGAGGCTACCAAGGTAATTAAACTGTTGGACTGATTTGAGCTCTGATTGGCCAATGGTAATGTGGGATTTGTATTCTTAATTCAGAAGGAAAGGCACTTTGTTTAATGGGGGCAGGATGATGCCACTGGAAGGGGAGACGGGGGACGCCCCGCATTTGCCCTGACTGGGTTCAAGTCCCAGGTATCCAAGGTTGCAGGTTAGAGTCCTGCAAGTAAGGGTCCCACGAGGGCCCCAGAGTGGGTTAGAGTTCCACCACTGCAGTGAAAAGTGCTGTTACTCGTGTTATTCTGTTCGCATACTTCTTTCTCTACTGTTGCAATAAAATGTGTTCCTCTATCTGATGACATTCCTAGAGGAACCCCAAATCTTGGAATTATGTGGTTAAGCAAAGCTTTAACCACTTCCCTTGCTGTGTTAGTGAAACAAAAAGCCAGACCCAAAAGAGTTAACTGAGAAATCTGGGCCTGCTAAGAAGCTACCAACATCTAAACGATCTGTGCTCGTTCTGTTCTACCTACTGGACCAAAACTTAATGGTAAAAGAAACATATAATAGGCCTAGACGTAATAAATTAGGATGCAGTAAGATAAAGTAGACATTTGAATAGGAGAAACAGGCCTGGAGCCAAGGCTTTCTCCAAACTTCAGTGAGAACAATAGAAGAGAAGGAAGGTCAAGCTGAGGAAGAGGAGATTAAGCCCCCAGACCCACAGGAGGAAGAGCGGATGTACCACTAAAACTGAGGGCCAAGAGAAGCACCACCCCAAGCCCCACCTGAGCTCCACCTATACTCCGCCTGTTATTAATATGTATAGATAGATGTTGTAATCACATGAATATGCATTTAATCATATATGAAAATTGTATAAAAACTACTGATTTTGTGTGAAACCTTTGAGCAAGTTCTTTGTGGTGCAATAAATACCTTTGCTGCTCAAAGATCCAAAAGACTGTGAGCAGTTCTTTATACCGGATTTTTCGGATTCATTTGGCGACTCGCAGTAGCACACCTCCACCCAGCTGCGGAATCCCTTGGAGGACGGGACCCCCCGGGCACCCTCGGGTAAGTCTTTTTACCCGAAGGGGCTCCCTTCTTTGGTGGCTTCTTGTGGGGACTGGACAAGAACACTGCCTATTGATAAAAGGTATTTATATCTGGTTTTTGGTTTTGTCTATTCTGGTTCTGGTTATTCTGGTTCTGGATTTCCATAAGTCGAAAGCGGGATGCTGTCACTCATGGGGATACGGGACAGGATGCTCTTCCAGGGGAATATCCCCTCTGGTCTGGTCTGGTTTTGTTTGTATTTTGTTTATTTTGAGGGAAACAAGATTGTCTTGTTTGTTTTCAGAAAAGTTATTGTGTACCTGATATGCCTTGCTTACCTTGAAACATCCAGGAGTACAGAGTTAAAGGTATTATCATGCTAAGAATTGCTATATGAGAGGTAGTGCTGAAGAGTTAACTATAAGCACACCACTTTGGATAAGACCTAGAATTAAGATTTGTCCATTTTGCAACTGTTGGTTATATGTATGAGCCTTGTGTAATAGATGTAAGGTTTGCCTCCCCGGCAGACAAAGTTGGGTCAGAACCAGTGTGCATATTGTAGAAAATAAAAGAGGGACACTGGAAGCAAGAATACCCTGAATTAACAGGTGGAAATACAGGAACAGGAGGGGCTGTTGTTGCTTACAGAATACTGAGTGAAGGGGGGAGGCCAACGGGCCAGCATCTAGGGGACCTGCTGGTAAAAATTAGGCTAGGGGAAGAAAAAGAAGAATTAGATTTTCTAATTGATACTGGGGCTACATTTTCTGTTTTGAATCAAGAATTAATACCTAAAAGTGATAAATATGTTTAAGTCATGGATGCCACTGGTCAATCAGAATAGCTTTCTTTTTGAAACCCCTAAAGTTCAAAATTGGAAAACAAATGGGAGTGCATCAGTTTTTGTATTTACCAAATTTATCCAAACCCATTGTAGTAGGGAGGATTCGAGCATACTGAAATCTTGAAACCATGACACCATTGCGAGCTCAACAAAACTGAAATTTATTACCAAGAGGTGACCAACAAAATGAACAAACCCAAAAGAGAGGAAGGAGGCGAGAAAATAAGCTCCCAGCATGACCTCCCCAGCCACCCAGTTGTTGCCCATAAAGTTATCTTACCAACCTAGAATGCCTATAATTACCCATAGCAGAAACTGCATACTTGGAGAGTCAGTAAGTTCACAAATTGGCAGACGTCCCCGCCAAAAGGCAACGTTGTCCTTGATGTGAAGATTGCTCCACTCCAAAGAAGAACTATCTGCTTTTTATACAATTAACTGAATGACCTCAACTTAGGCTGGTGTGGCCCAACCAGAAGCCCTCAGTCCCACCCCCTTGGTTATGTAAGTGCATCTCTTCAGCGCACACGTGGCTTTCTCTGCGCCTGCGTACTGCACTCAGAGGGGTCTTTTTTAATTGAGTCTGGGGGTGTTACTTCATCATCTCCTCTTCAGTCTCTCCTTCAAATGTCCTTGGAGAACAATTAGTCAATCACAGAACACCAATTAAATATAGTTTATACAAAAACTCCCTTCAAGGACAAAGTTCCCGTTTTATCAGTGCTTGTTTTCTCATAACTTGGCAGGGAAAGAACAAAACTTTTACAGGTGGCTGGGCCGAACTCAGACCAAAAGTATAAGCGTAATTAACCGCTGATACACCCGTATTGCGCAAAGACCTACTAGAAAATCTGGGAGCTGTAATAGAATTCAAACAAGGTAAAATTGAATTTAAGGTAAAAGAAGAACAATTAATAGCAGCTCTGAGTTTAGCAATGAGCTATGTGGAGCCAAGCCAGGAGAATTCAAATGTCAATCAAATTTTAGATCAGGTATACCCAGGAGTTTGGGCTATTGAAACACCAGGAAAGTTGAAATGGGCAGCTCCCATTCAAATAGAATTACAACCAGGAGCAAACCCAGTAATTAGGAAGCAATATGCACTGAGGCTAGAAGATAGAAAAGGAATTGAGCCAATAATAGATAACTTCTTGAAATTAGGGCTTTTTGTAGAGTGTGAATCAGATTTCAACATCCCAATTTTACCAGTCAAGAAGCCAAATGGAACATATAGGTTGGTTTAGGATTTAAGAGCAGTAAATAAAATAGCTAAAACATACATGCAGCTGTTGCAAACCTATATACCCTCTTAACAATATTAAAAGAAAATCTAATTTGGTTCACAGTATTAGACTTAAGAGATACCTTTTTCTGCCTTCCCTTAACACAGGAAAGTCAAAGGATATTTGCCTTCAAATGGGAAAATCCCACCACAGAAAGGAAAACTCAGCTCATTTGGACAGTGTTACCTTAAGGGTTTGAAAATATTCCCACAATTTTTGGGAATCAATTAGCTAAAGAATTGGAACAATGGCAGTCACTACCAGGAGAGGTGTACTTTTATAATTTGTGAATGATCTACTGATTATTACTGAAAAACAAGAAGAATGTGTCCAATGGACAGTAAACCTCTCAAACTTTTTGGACTTAAATGGGTATCGAGTCTTTCAACAGAAAGCGCAACCAGTGCAGAAATAAGTGGTGTATCTGGATTACGAAGTATCTGGAGGACTGAATCCGAAAAATCGGTCTAAGAAACTGCTCAGAGACTTTGATCTTTTGAGCAGCAAAGGTATTTATTTGCAGCGCTGGGAGCAAGCCAGCTCGCACTGGACAAACTTGCTCACCGACTCTTCAGAAAATCAGCACTTTTATACAATTTTAGATGTGATTAAATGCATATTCAAACGATTACAACATCTATCAATACATATTAAAAATAGGCGGAGAATAGGTGGAGCTTGGGGCGGTGTTTCTCTTGGCACCCCATTTCGAGAGGTCGTTCCCATCTTCCTCCATAGGGCAGGGGGCTTTAACTCCTCTTCCTCAGCTTGACCTTTCTTCCTTTCCATTGTTCTTGACCCGCTCACTGAAGCTCGGAAAAGGCCCTGGCTCCAGGCCTATTTCTCCTATTCAAATGTCTACCTGATCCTGCCGTATTTCTAATTTATTGCGTCTAGGCCTATTACATGTTCTTGTACTGTTCTCTTAAGCTTTTGGTCCAGTAAGTAGAACAGAATGGGTACAGATCGTTTTAGATGTTGATAACTTGTTTGCAGGCCCAAATTTCTTAGTTAACTCTTTTGGGCCTAACCCCCCTGTATCATTCCCCCCTTTTTGTTTAGAATTTACGAATTCTTTCGTCAAGTTCTAATTGATTTTGATAGGTATGCATCACTGCCCAAATTATCTGTATCCTTCTAACCATGATGCTGGATTTGTACCATAGCCAAACGGTTAGGATCAGCAATATAATCATGTCAGCTCCTATTACTAATATTGGATATATCATATAGTGGAACACTTGTGATGCTGTAGGGGAGTATCCAGTGAAGATGTCCCACCAGTGGTGTTTTCCCACTTTTTCCACTTTGGTTAAAACAGTTTTTATGTTCTCGGTGTCGTGTTCCACTTGCCAGAGCATTCGTTTAGTCGTTCTGTTCACTTCTTGGACCAGTTTCTCTATATCAGGATGTTTAAGCATTGCTTTAAAAAGATTAATATTCATTCCTATCTGTAATTTTGGCACATCATAATACATTATATAATCAGCTTCAATCAATTGTCTAGTAGTCACTGGAACAGTATAATCAAAGTCACAACCTGTGATTCGAGTAAAATTACACACACAAAAATTAGTACCATTCGTGATTTCATGACAAGCGTCTATAGTAAAATTAGCACAAAGGGTCCTAACACATGCACATCCATTTCCTACGTAATAGACTTGTGATTGGGCCTTAGCATGGGGAAACATCTCAAAGGTACACAAACTATTCTCAGCATCTAAGCATAAATCTTCATTTCCTACCACAACATTTTCACAGATATACCCCAATTGTCCTTTAGGAGTACATGCCTCAGTACTGACCGATTGCCACTTTTTCTTGGTGTGATCGTAGTTTGCCCAGACATTATGGTCTATTGGTTTGACGATTACATTCTGGTGTATGACTCCTAACGTCAGAATAGGAAAGATGATCTTTTCTTTAGCTGCACTGATAGTGAGTACATAGGTTTCAATTTGTTCATGTTGTGGGTTGTAAGTGAAATTCACTAACTGCCACCACGCTTGGTAATCTTTCTCAAATTGTGTAGTGGAACTATTCCTAGCTATTACTTCTCTTACTTCTTGTGGTAATATTCCTGAAGTTCCTTCTCTTAATATTCTTGCAGCTACAGATTGTACCCACTGTTGAGTTTGGAGTCATTGTATTGCAAGTGCAAATCTTTTATGGATGGTACCAGCATAGTCAAGGATTTTGGTGAAATCCTTTGCAGTGTGATTAGCTACTAATGTTAACAATTTAACTGTCAATGATTGTGTTTCTGCCAGAGTGAGTAAAGATGATCTTAAAGGGACTTTGAGTTTTCCTAGATCTGATGTGACAGCACTCAGTTTATTCACTAGTACTTCTTGATCTATGGTGTTTAATACACCTAATCCTGTACCGAACCATCCAGTTACGTCCCTCCGAATCCTGGTATGAGGGGATCTGGCCTCCATCCATGCATACCAACCTTTAAGGGCTAGTTGTATATAAGGTTGACAATCCTTTTGTATACTTGATAGGTTCACTTGGAGATTTATTCGAACTCTTTTCAATGAGTATGTGGGATCTAACAACAGCTTTTGCTCATTTGAGTACCTGATCACATACGGTCCAGCAAAAGTCAAATTGTGAATGTTACCACAGGTTGGAGGAGGAGTCGTGGTGGTGGTGGTTGTAGTGGTGATGGTAGTAGTAGTGGTAGGGGGTTTGGTAGTCGGGATACTTGACGAAACATTAATTATAAATCTCCTAGTTATATTTCCTTCGTCAAGTAACCACATACATAATCCAGAAACTGATTTGTTTAGAATAAAGGCATGCCAACACTGATCAGAATCACATGCATGTCTACTAATTGCACTCCCAAAATCATACGGGTAGGTGAGTTTTTCTTGCACTGTATCTCGTACAGTAACCTCAGTTTTGGGTGACCAATCAATCCGTGTCGGTGGTTTATATACTCTACATCCAATTCGGGTTTGTTCTCCAATTTTTCCTATTAAAGTACTTGTAGTGTAAGAACTACCAGTGTGGTTCCAGTTATCTAGTACTCTTGGTCCTTGAAGGACTAGGACAGATGGGTTATACTCATTCAACCTGTTTGGGAGAAGGGGGAGTTCTGGGTCTATGAAGAATTGTAGACCAGAACTCTTGTTATAGGCTTGGGACCATAATGACTCTTGGGCAAGAATTTGATCAAACACCACTATACTTATCAGTCCAAAGATCAGCACTGAGGAGGCTTGACAGTAGATGATTCTTCTCCCGAGGTCCATGTTTCCTCTGGAACCCTCTTGACTCGAGAGTAGTGGATCCACGTGGGTTTCTCTTTCACCCAGATCGCCGTGAAGGTGGTCATCAACACCTGGAAGGGTCCATTCCACTTCTCTCGTAGTGGATCTCCTGAAATATTTCTAACATATACCCAATCACCAGGGTTGAATGGATGTAACTTAGAATCAGGCTGCTTGGGTTGATGTTCCAGCACTACTGTAGCATTTTTCTGTAATTGTTTCCCAACAACCATAACATAATCATACACATACTGATTACCAATTTGATCTACAGCGTCACTGTTCACTGTTTGCATCATGTAGGGTCTGCCGAATAAGATCTCAAATGGACTCAATTTCTCTTTTGATCTTGGTTTGACCCTTAATCTGATTAAAGCAATAGGTAAAGCTTGATACCAATGTAAATTTGTCTCTTGACATATTTTAGCAATTTGTTGTTTAATGAGATGATTCATTTTCTCTACTTGTCCACTTGCTTGGGGTCTGTAGGGCGTGTGCAATTGCCAATCAATTTTCAAAACTTTACTTATTGCTTGTACCACCTCTGCACAAAAATGTGAGCCCCTATCTGAAGAGATACTCTTAGGTACTCCAAATCTTGGTATAATTTCATTTATCAGGACTTTAACTACTTCCCTTGACTTATTTGTTCTGCATGGAAATGCTTCTGGCCAACCAGAAAATGTATCAGTCAAAACTAATAAATAACGGTACCCCCCTTTTCTTGGAAGTTCAGAAAAATCAATTTGCCAAATCTCAACAGGAAAGCTTCCTCTTTTTATTGCTCCTAGATTAATTTTAAGTTTAGTGTTTGGATTGTTTTTCAGGCAGAGTTCACATCGAGACGTGACTTGCTTTATTGTGGTGAACAAATTTGGTCCTGCTACTCTAGTTTTTAAGTGTTGATAGAGTGGATCCACACCCCAATGAGTTTTATCATGTTCTGTTTTCACAAATTGCCATATTAATTTTTCTGGTAATACTAATTGACCTGTCTTTAATTGTCCCCATCCATTTTGTAGCAGCTTACCTCCGTTTTTATGTATCCACTGATGGTCTGTTTCCTGATACTCTACCTGTTGATCTGTGTCTAATCCTTCTGGGACTAGAGCTGCTATTGGTTGTTCAGTACCTCTTGCAGCAGCCAATTTGGTTTCTGCATCGGCTTTTCTGTTTCCTATCTCTGGAACGGTGTTGCCTTTCAGGTGTCCCCTGCAATGCATTATAACCACCTGTGATGGGAGTTGGACGACTTCTAGCAATCGCAGGATCTCCTCAGCATGTTTTACAGTTTTTCCTTGTGTGGTCAACAGTCCTCTTTCTTTCCAGATCGCTCCGTGGGCATGTACAACAGCAAAGGCATATTTAGAGTCAGTCCAAATGTTGATTCGCTTTCCATTTGCTAGTTCAAGAGCTCGGGTAAGAGCTATCAGTTCTGCTTTCTGGGTTGATGTTCCTGCAGGTAAGGGGTTGGATTCAATTACCTGTTCTGTTGTAGTTACTGCATAACCAGCCATCCTTGTGCCTTGTTTCACGAAACTGCTACCATCCGAGAACCAGCCGTCTGCATCCTGGAGGGGTTCTTCTTTGAGGTCTGGGCGACTGGAGTACACTGCTTCAATGGTCTCCAAGCAGTCGTGTACAACAGGTTCTGCTGGGGCTTTTCCTTCTAGGAATGAAGCTGGGTTGACAATGTTAGTCACCTGAATGGTCCCAACTTCTGATTCAGCTAGGATTGCCTGATACTTCAGGAACCGAGAAGGTGACAGCCAATGGTTCCCTTTTTGTTCTAGCACTGCAGATACAGTATGGGATACTAACACAGTCATTTTCTGTCCCATAGTAAGCTTTCTGGCTTCTTCTATGTTTACAACCACTGCTGCAACTGCTCTCAGACAGGTAGGCCATCCTCTGCTTACCTCATCCAGTTGTTTGGAGAAGTAGGCCACTGCTCTTTTGTGTGGTCCCAGTTGTTGAGCCAAGACCCCTAAAGCCATCCCTTGACGTTCGTGCGAGAACAACCAGAAGGGCTTCGTCACATCGGGTAAACCCAACGCCGGAGCCCTCATGAGTTCTTGCTTCAGTCTCTTGAAGGCTTTATCTGCTTCAGGGGTCCAGGTTATGTGATCTTTGTTCACTTTCAGCAGGTCATCCAAAGGTTTTGCAATTATCCCATACTGATATATCCACAAGCAACACCAACTTGTCATCCCCAGAAAGGCTCGGAGGCTCCTCACTGTTTCTGGTCTGGGTGTCTGGCAGATGGCTTCTTTCCTCGCTGTCCCCAGGGATCTTTGTCCTCCCGATACTTCATATCCCAGGTACACGACTTTCTCCTGGACCAGCTGGGCTTTCTGTTGAGAGACTCGATAACCACTTAAACCCAAAAAGTTTAAGAGAGATATTGTCCACTGAATACAGTCCTCTTTTGTTTCTGTTGCTATCAGGAGGTCATCCACGTACTGCAGAAGTACGCCCTCTCCCGGTGGCTGTTGCCATAGTTCTAGCTCTCTGGCTAGTTCATTACCAAAAAGTGTGGGGCTATTCTTAAAACCTTGAGGCAAGACCGTCCATGTGATTTGCATCTTTCTCCCTTTGTTAACAGACTCCCATTTGAAGGCAAAAATCTTTTGACTTTCCTGTGCTAGGGGTAGACAGAAAAGGCATCTTTTAGATCCAACACTGTAAACCAAATCAAATTGTCCCTTAATTTAGTCAAAAGTGTGTAAGGGTTTACCACAACAGGGTGTATAGTTTTGGTTATTTGATTTACTGCTCTCAGATCTTGTACTAACCTGTAGGTTCCATTTGGTTTCTTTACTGGAAGAATTGGAGTGTTAAAATCTGATTCACACTCTATCAGCAGTCCTAATTTCAAAAAGTTTTCAATTATTGGCTCAATTCCTTTTCTGTCCTCTAGCCTCAGTGGATATTGTTTCTTTGCTACTGGTTTAGCTCCTGGTTGTAGTTCTATCTGAACAGGAGTTGCCCATTTTGACTTACCCAGGGTGTCAGTGGCCCATACCAGGGGGTACACCTGATTCATGATTTGATCAATATCTTGGTTGTTTGGCTTCGGTTCTATGCAGCTCATAGCTAAACTCAGAGCTGCCAGCAATTGTTCTTCTTTTACCTTGAATTCAATTTTGCCTTGCTTAAATTTTATTACAGCTCCCAAATTTTCTAATAAATCTCTACCCAATAAGGGTTTAGGTGAACTTGGTAAATACAGAAACTGATGCAATCCCATTTGTTTCCCGATTTTAAACTTTAGAGGTTTTAAAAAGAAGGTTTTTTCTGATTGGCCAGTGGCACCAACAACTTGTACATAATCATCAGTTTTAGGTATCAGTTCTTGATTTAAAACCGAAAATGTTGCCCCAGTGTCGATCAAAAAATCCAGTTTTTCTTCTTCTTCCCCTAACCAAATTGTAACCAGTGGGTCTGCCAGGGAAAAACCAGCCGGTCCCCGTCAATCACTATCTTGATGGGCTATGACAGCCCCCCCCGAATTTCTGTTTGCCCGAGTGGGACACTCTCTTTTCCGGTGTCCCTCCTTTTTACAATAAGCACACTGATTTTGACTTATCTCTGCCTAAAGGGTGAACCTCCCCTTCCCCGTGTTGCTTGTCCCCGACCACAACCTCTGTAATATCGTCCAGCTGTTACCGGGTTCTGTGTTAAAACTGCAATCATTGCTCTTGTAAGCCTTCTGTCTTCCCTCTTATCCCTGTTGTTATACACTTTCCAGGTTTCATTCATCAAAACCTCTAAATCTTTATTGGCAGGGTGATCTATTTTCTGCAATCTTTTTCTAATATCTGGATTGCTTTGTCCCATCAATAACCCCACTAAATGTAGTTTACCTTCCTCTGATGACGGATCTAAGGTGGTATATTTTCTCATAGCAGCCCTCAGTCTATCCAAAAACTCTGTGGGGGTTTCATTTCGTCCCTGCCTTACATCATACAAGGCTGCCCAATTTACTGCTTTAGGGATAGCATTTTGTAATCCCACCTTAATCAAGTCTCTATATTTCATCAGCATTCTATAATGTTCTGAATTGTTTGGATCCCAGTTAGGTTGCTGCAATGGAAAAATTTGATCTACATCCCCCGTTAGAACTCCCGTGGCAATCTGGCTCACCACCTCTCGTCTAGCTGTTTTTATTACCAGGTCTTTCTCTGTTTCTGTCAGTTCTGATAACATCAAGTCAATATCATTCCAGTCTATTTCTTGGTTCTTTGCAATCAATTCAAATCTCTTAGCCACTTTCTGAGGATTTTCCCTGAAGCACTTAGCTTCCTCTCTCCAGCTATTCAAATCACTAGCTGAAAAAGGTACTTTCACTTTTGCCTGCGTGCCTGTCGGTGCTATTACCTGACGCAGAGGCACTAACATATGACCAGTCTCTGCTGTTTGAGCCCTTGTCCTGACCCCGCTCCTTCTTCTACCACCTTGTGCCGAAGCCTGACCATGATGAGTGCTACTTATCCCTTCCTCAGGGTCATCTACACTCTCAGCTATACTCCTGGAATCATCTGCTCCTAATCCCGATTCCTGCGGGCTGCCTGGTCCTTGCCTAACTGGTTCCGGTCCTCTAAAACAAGTTGACTGCAATTCCTGAGGGTCCAAGATACTATCTCCATCACTCTCTCTCCTTCCCAGCTTAAGACACCTCTGACCTATGCTACAGGCATCACAGCAATGCTTTTTCGGCTTAGTAGTTTTCTGATTTCTTTCTAATGCCAGCACAAGAGGGTCCTGGGGGGCTACATTAATTCCACAACTTTTCTGCCACTCTGGTTTATTCCTTAACCTAAAAAACATGTCGGCATACATGACTTCATCCCACTTTTGCTCCCTACGGAGAAATAACATAAGTTGTAAGATGGTATTGTAATTAAGGCTCCCCTGTGGAGGCCATTTTTCGCCATCATCCAAAGTATACAAAGGCCACCAATTCTGGCAATATTTTAAAAAGGTCTTTTTACTCAGATTACCCCCAGGAGTTCCTCCTAATTCCTTCCAATGACTCAATATACATCCTACAGGAGTCTTAGAATTTATCTCCTTACTTCCACCGATTCCCATTATGGAAGCAGGGAATTAGATCTGAAATGTGCTAACAACCACAACTACTATATTCTACACAATATTCAACCACCAAGCCCTAATACTGGTTTTCAACAAAGATTTCCTAGAATTAACAGCTTTACAACCAGCTTCTAAAATCACTAGTTCTTATAACGAACTTGCACTAATACAAAAATCCACAAGATGTCACCCTTAGACCACAAATACACCTGGCTCTCACAACGAGCCTATATATCCACATAAATCCACAAAATACTGCTGTTAACCACCAAACGCCCACTTTTATAACAAATCTGTATACTCAAAACACAAAATCCAAACCAGATGTTAAAATTCTGGGCGTATTGAAAGAGACACTGGCCTATGAATCCTACAACAATAATACCTAACGCACCTAGTTTCCTCTATAGTTTGATTATTTCCACATCTAACACAATACAAATTTAGAACCCAACCTAACCTTATTTCTTGGGAGGATCTGGGTCCTAGAATATACTTAAAACAGTTGTTACATAGAGCATGCACATACAATGAACAATTGCAAAATGGACAGATCTTAATTCTGGATTTTAAGCTGTGTGGTATATTCACAGTCAATTTCTCAGATCCCCTCCCCATACAAATTTAACAGGATGTTTCTATGATTGGTTTAGGGTGAACAGAGATTTCAGAAGTTCGAAATTGCCGACAACACAAAGCAAGAAAACAGAAAATTAGCAAAGCGATATAGCACACACAAACTGTTATGACAATTGCTATTTTCCAAGAGTACGTAATAAAACATAGACAAAAGAATAACCAAAGGAAACGTAGGTGCTTTGTTTTCCTTGATGTAAACACTATTAGGCCAAGTACAGACAAAACCAGAACATACCAGCCCAGAGGGGTTATTCCCCAGGAAGAGCGTCCTCTGCCGTATTCCCTGCGAGACGGCATCCCGTTTTCGACTTATGGGTATCCAGTAACCAGAACCAGAATAAACAAAACCAAAAACCAGATATAAATACCTTTTATCAATAGGCAGTGTTCTTGTCCAGCCCCCGCAAGAGATCACCGAAGGAGGGAGCCCCTTCAGGTAGAAAGACTCACCCAGGGGGTCCCGTTCTCCGAGGGTCTCCGCAGCCAGGTGGAGAAGGTGTGCTGCTGCAGGTCGCCAAATGAATCCAAAAAATCGGTCTAAGAAACTGCTCAGAGACTTTGATCTTTTGAGCAGCAAAGGTATTTATTTGCAGTGCTGGGAGCAAGCCAGTTCGCACTGGACAAACTTGCTCACCGGTTCTTCAGAAAATCAGCACTTTTATACAATTTTAGATGTGATTAAATGCATATTCAAACGATTACAACATCTATCAATACATATTAAAAATAGGCAGAGAATAGGTGGAGCTTGGGGCGGTGCTTCTCTTGGCACCCCATTTCGAGGGGTCGTTCCCATCTTCCTCCATGGGGCAGGGGGCTTTAACTCCTCTTCCTCAGCTTGACCTTTCTTCCTTTCCATTGTTCTTGACCCGCTCACTGAAGTTCGGAAAAGGCCCTGGCTCCAGGCCTATTTCTCCTATTCAAATGTCTACCTGATCCTGCTGTATTTCTAATTTATTGCGTCTAGGCCTATTACATGTTCTTGTACTGTTCTCTTAAGCTTTTGGTCCAGTAAGTAGAACAGAACGGGTACAGATCGTTTTAGATGTTGATAACTTGTTTGCAGGCCCAAATTTCTTAGTTAACTCTTTTGGGCCTAACCCCCCTGTATCAGGACAACGATCTCTGGGGACAACAAGAAAGGAAACCATCTGCCAGACACCCAAACCACAGATGGTGAGAGACCTTCGAGCCTTTCTAGGAATGACAGGTTAGTGTTGTTTATAGATATATCAGTATGGGCTGATTGCAAAACCTTTGTATGACCTGCTGAAAATAACTAAGGGCAACCTAATCTGGACCCCCCAAGCAAGTGGAACCTTCAAAGAACTGAGATGAGAACTCATGAGGGCTCCGGCATTCGGATTGCCTGACGTAACGAAGCTCTTTTGGTTGTTATCGCATGAACGACAAAGAATGGCTCTAGGGGTCCTGGCTCAGCAACTAGGGCCATACAAAAGAGCAGTAGGCTACTTCTCCAAGCAATTGGACGAAGTAAGCAATAGATGACCCATCTGCCTAAGGGTAGTAGCAACAATGATAGCCCAGCTTCATTCCTAGAAGGAAGAATCTCGGTTGCACCTGTCGTGCACGACTGCCTGGAAACCATTGAAGCAGTGTACTCCAGCTACCTGGACCTTAAAGAAGAACCACCCCTGGATGCAGAAGACTGGTTTACCGATGGCAGCAGTTTCATAAGACAAGGTGTGAAGATGGCTGGTGAGCAACTTTGAACTGGCTCCCTGCCAAAATCTCCAATGTTCAGCAAAAGCCTGCTTCACAGAGAGGGAAGAAAGAAACCGAACAGCCAAAGCTATAGGAAAATATGTATATTTTACATATAAAACAGATATATACAGTTAGAATACTATATACATATAACCCCAGAAACCCCAAATACCTTCCTAAAAGGGAAGAGGGGAAGGGAAAAGGGAAAAAGGACAAAAAAAAGGATGCAAAGGGACAGAAACAAAACAGGTATGCACAATCTAAAAACCTGGTAACCAGCAAAATAAAGAACTGGTAAAATCTCACCACTTCCCTTGAGAGAAGCAGGATGGCTGGACACAGCCCAGCACTCTCCCCTCATGCATGTCAGACAACATCAGTCACTGTAGGCCTCAACTCCAGATAAGCAAGACCGAGACAGGGACCTACTGTTCTCAAACCTCACCGTAAAGGAAGAGAGCGAGGTCTCTCCGGTTGGCTTTATTTATACCTCAGGTTATGTAAAGGAATAGCATGGAATACTTCCTTGGTCACTACCCTAGTTCCTTCCTGGTTACAAGCTGGTCTCCAGGAAGGCCTAGGGTGAAAACTATCACAGCTGGGTATGCTGTGACCACTACTACTGAGGTAATCAAATCAAATCCTTTGCCCGCAGGAGTCTCAGCCCAGAAAACAGAACTGACAGCTCTCATTTGAGCTTTAGAATTGGCTGAAGGAAAACAAATTAACACCTGGACTGACTCCAAATATGCCTTTGGCATAGTTCATACTCATGGAGCAATTTGGAAAGAAAGAGGACTTTTAACTCTTCAAGGAAAAGTTGTGGAATATGCTGAAGAAACTCTACGATTACTAGAAGTTGTACAACTCCCCTCTCAGGTGGCAATTATGCACTGCCAAGGACACCTGAAAGGTAAAACTGTCCTGGAAATAAGAAACAGAAAAACTGATGCAGAAGCTGAATTAGCTACTGCAAGAAGTAAAGAACTACCAGTAGCAGCTTTAGTTCCAGAATAACTAGACATAGATCAACAGGTAGAATATCAAGAAGCAGATTACAAGTGGATACATGAAAATGAAGGTAAGCTGTTAGACATTGGGTGAGGTTAACTAAAAGCAGATCAGTTAATACTATTAGAAAAATTAGTGTGGCAATTTGTAAAAGTAAAACATGATAAAACCTATTGGAGCTTAGACTCACTCTGCGATGGATGAGAAGACAAAATGGGAGAGATATGTGGCCTGGAAAAGCATTAATGGAATCTGAATGAACTTTTTACTCACTGAATAATCCACCCAGCAGACTGGCAGTTTTCCCCCAGTTTACTGTTGTGTGCTTATGAACCCTTGTACACCCCAGTTTACTGTCAAAACTTATAGATCCTGCTGTACCTCCATATTGTCCCCATTTCTCCCTCAAGCTTCCCCTTTGAAAGTTGTTTATCTCTTCTTCTCCCCTGTTTTCCCGTGCCTCTGTTACTGATTAGCTGTAGCTATCACAGTGCAGAGAGAGCTACCATTAACCAGCTCCCTCAGATACCCGGGAGTTCCACCCATCTTTCCCCTGTCCCCCTACCACATCTTTCCCTGAGCTGTCAATCTCTTGCACCTCCCTAGTTTGGAATCCACCCCTCAAACCACGGTTTTTTAAACCCTTGTTTCCTTTGAATAAACTGGCATTGCAGCACGAGACCTCAACTTCGTCCGAACCCTAATTGCAGTGCTCGATCCAATTTCCCCTATCCCAGCGGACCGTGGCATCACTCTATTAGCATTTAAGGACCAGAGTGGCAGGACCAAATTTATTTACCACAAGTCACATCCCAATGTGAACTTTGAAATCCTGGAACAAAAATACATCAAGGGGCAATAAGCAAAGGGCATTTCCCAGGTGAAATTTGGCAAATTGATTTCTCTGAACTCCCAAGAAAAGGGGGGGTTCTGTTATCTCTTAGTTTTGACTGACACATTTTCTGGATGGCCTGAAGCTTTCCCATGTAGAACAAATGAATCAAAAGGAGTGGTTAAAGTCTTGTTGAACGAGATTATACCACGGTTTGGAATGCCTAAGAGCATCTCTTCAGATAGAGGTTCACACTTTTGTGCATGAATTGCAAGCAATAAGTAAAGCACTAAAAATCAACTGGCAATTGCATATGCCCTACAGACTCCAAGCAAGTGGGCAAGTAGAAAAGAAGAATCATCTCATTAAACAGCAAATCACTAAAATATGTCAAGAAATAAATCTTTATTGGTACCAAGCTTTACCTATTGCTTTAATCAGGCTAAGGATCAAGCCAAGGTCAAGAGAAAAACTGAGTCCATTTGAAATTTCATTTGGCAGGCCCTACATGATGCAAACTGTAAATAGTGAGGTCTTAGATCAAATAGGTAATCAATATGTGTATGATTATGTTATGGTTATTGGGAAACAATTGCAGAAAAATGCTACAGTGGTGATAGAACACCAACCCAAACAACCTGATAGTAAATTGCATCCATTCAACCCTGGTGATCGGGTATATGTTAAGAATCTTTCAGAAGAGCCACTATGAGAGAAGTGGGATGGACCCTATCAAGTGCTGATGACCACCTTCACAGCGATCTGGGTGAAAGAGAAACCCACATGGATCCACTACTCTCGAGTCAAGAGGGCTCCAGAGGAAGCATGGACCTTGGGAGAGGAATCATCTACTCTCAAGCCTTCTCAATGCTGATCTTTGGACTGATAAGTACGTTGGTGTTAGATCAAGCCCTTGCCCAGAACTCATTATGGTCTCAGGTCTATAATGGGGTCTCTGGTCTATTATTTTATTTACAACCAAATCTTCCACCTCAGCCAGCCCAAATGAACCAATACAATGCATCTGTTATAGTCCTCCAAGGAACGAGGGTACTGAATAATTGGCAAAATCCTGGTGCCCCATATGATGCAAGTGTTTTAATAGGAAAAATTGGAGAACGAACTCGAGTCGGATGCAAAGCGTATAAACCACCCTCACAGATTAGATGGTCACCCAAAACTGACATTACTGTACGGGACTCCGTGAAAGTATTTCTTACCTACCTGGTTGACTACAGAAATGTAATTAGTGGACATGCATGTGATTCTGATCAATGCTGGCACACCTTCACTCTAGATAAATCAGTTTCTGTGATGTGTCAGTGGACATTCAGGGAAGGAAATATAACCAGGAGATTTATAATTAATGCTTCATCAAGTATTCCAACTACCAAATATCCTACCACTCCATTGACTAAGACCACCACCAGTTCTACAACTCCTTCTTTAACCTGTGAGAGTGTCCACAATTTAACTTCTGCTGGACCTTATGTAATTAGACAATCAAATGAGCAGAAGCTACTGTTGGATCCCACATATTCACTGAAAAGAGTTCAAATAAACATTCAAGTAAACATATCACACATACAAAAAGATTGTCAGCCCTATATTCAGCAAAGTCTTAAGGGCTGGAATGCATGTCTGGTAGCCAGATCCCCTCGTACCAGAATCCAAAGAGATGTAGCTGGATGGTTTGGCACAGGATTAGGTGTAGTAAACACCATAGACCAAGAAGTGTTAGTGAATAAACTAAGTGCCGTCACTTCTGATTTGGGAAAACTCAAAGTCCCTTTAAGATCATCTTTGCTCACTTTGGCAGAAACACAATCATTGGCAGTCGGATTGTTGACATTAGTAGCTAACCACACTGCGGAAGATTTTACCAAGATTGCTGACTATGCTGGCAACATCCATAAAAGATTTGCACTTGCGATTCAATGTATCCAAACTCAACACTGGGTACAATCTGTAGCTGCAGAAATATTAAGAGAAGGAACTTCAGGAATACTGCCACAAGAAATAAGAGAAATAATAGTTAGAAACAGTTCCACTACACAATTTGAGAAAAATTACCAAGCGTGGTGGCAGTTAGTGAACTTCACTTACAATCCTCAATATGAACAAATTGAAGCTTATGTACTCACTATCAGTGCAGTCAAGGAAAAGACCATCTTTCCTATCTTGACATTAGGAGCCATACACCAAAACATAATTATCAGGCCCATAGGCCGTAATGTTTGGGCAAGTTACGATAGCACCAAGAAAAAGTGGCAGTCAGTCAGTACTGAGGCGTGTATTCCTAAAGGACAATTAGGATATATCTGTGAAAATGCTGTGGTAGAAAATGAAGATTTATGCTTAGATACTGAAGATAGTGTGTGTACCTTTGAGATGTTTCCTCATACTAAAACCCAATCACAAGTCTATTACGTAGGAAATGGATGTGCACGTGTTAGGACCTTTTGTGTTAATTTTACCATAGATACTTGTCATGGTACTAATTTTTGCGTATGTAATTTTACTCGAATCATAGGCTGTGACTTTTATTATATTGTTCCAGTGACTACTAGACAACTGATTGAAGCTGATTATACAATGTATCATGATGTGCCGAAATTGCAGAAACATTAATCTTTTTAAAGCAATGCTTAGACATCCCGATATAGAAAAACTGGTCCAGGAAGTGAACAGAACAACTCAGTGAATGCTCTGGCAAGTAGAACATGACACTGAAAACATAAAAATCGTTTTAACTAAAGTGGAAAAAGTGGGAGAGCATCATTGGTGGGACATCTTTACGGGGAACTCCCCTACAGCATCACAAGTGTTTCACTATTTGATAAATCCAATATTGGTTTTAGTAGCCACTATAATTCTGCTATCCCTCTTAAATGTCTGGCTATGGTACTGTGGCAGTTTGAGCCACATTAGAAATCTAAAATCCAATTTTTAGACTTCCCCCCACCCCTTCCCACAATTTATCCTAACACCGGAGAGAAACTTTCAGGCCAGAGGCTTCTGTAGGGGAAGGGGGAAGTATATACATTTATTTACATAAATAAATACTACACAAATTAAAGGCAACTATATACATATATATTACATTACTATCAGTCAGTCCTTTCAAGCCCCTCCTTTAACTTTAGTCCAGGAGCAACCTTTAAGGTTGATATGTAACACAGTCTTTTGCTGTGGGAGTGTTCTGGGCTCCTGAATGCTCCCCCCCCCCAAGTTCAAGTTGTTTGTTGCAGTTTCTCTCCTCACGAAGTCCAAGAAGATAGTTTTGAGTCCTTGCTCTTCTGCTGCTGGTGATTCCTCCCTCTCGGTGTCTCACCTCGGATCGTAAGCTGCTGCAGTGTAGCTTATCAAGCGTCTGTGTCCTGGAATGTTCATTCCTCCACGTCAGTTCTCGGCTGCCCCCATCAGCTTCGGCAGGCAACTCTCGAGCTCTTGGCTCGCCTCCAATTTTTCCTGGGATTCTTCTCCTGAGCACTGAGTTGATTTATCAGCCCGTCCACTTGGCTCTGCTCAAATGCTGAGCCTTAAAATCCACCCCCCACCAGCCTAAATGCAGGGGGGGGGGGGAAAAAGCCCCCTAGCCTTGGCCACAGGCATCTCAGTTCAGTTATACACTGTCCCAAGCATCCCGCAGCTGCAGAGGGGGGAAAGAAGGCCTAGCCTCCTCCCTCTTACCTCAGGTGCTGTGAAATTCTTCTTTCATAGCACACACTACAAATGTTGATGTTAACTCTAGCCAAAGGCTGAGTTGGGGGGTCGCAGGGTTCCCCTCTCCCCCCCGGAGGGGAAGAGAGGGAGCCCAGCCACCCCCTGGCCTTGTCCACCTACACACAGCAGCCACTAACAGCAAAACAACCAAGACAGAATTTGCCAACAGCTTCCGGTGCTGTGATATATGATTTTGAGCAGAAGTGAACAACATGAGTGGTGATTGGCTCTCCAGGGAACACTGTCCTGGCACCCAGTTACCTCTGAGCCCCCCCAGCCTCTCAGGGGGGGTCAATCTCAACCTATGACAGGTACAAATTGGGTACCATAGTCAAAAGGATGCGGATAATGTGGGCAGTGATGCATACCTATCAAAACCCATTAGAACTAGACAAAAGAATTCGTAAGTCATAAGAAAAGGGAGGACTGAAACAAGAAGCCAGGTCCAAAAGAGTTAACTGAGAAATCTGGGGCTGCTAAGGAGCTACCAACATCTAAATGATCTGTGCTCGTTCTGTTCTACCTACTGGACCAAAACTTAAAAGAATGGTAAAAGAAACATATAATAGGCCTAGACATAATAAATTAGGATGCAGTAAGATAAAGTAGACATTTGAATAGGAGAAACAGGCCTGGAGCCAAGGTTTTCTCCAAGTTTCAGTGAGCGGGTTGAGAACAATAGAAAAGAAGGAAGGTCAAGCTGAGGAAGAGGAGATTAAGCCCCCAGACCCACAGGAGGAAGAGCGGATGTACCACCAAAACTGAGGGCCAAGAGAAGCACCACCCCAAGCCCCGTCTGAGCTCCACCTATACTCCGCCTGTTATTAACATGTATAGATAGGTGTTGTAATCACATGAATATGCATTTAATCATATATGAAAATTGTATAAAAACTACTGATTTTGTGTGAAACCTTTGAGCAAGTTCTTTGTGGTGCAATAAATACCTTTGCTGCTCAAAGATCCAAAAGACTGTGAGCAGTTCTTTATACCGGATTTTTCGGATTCATTAGTACGACAGGGGTAAGCCTCAGGTCATCCACTGAAAGTATCAACCAACACGAGTATGTATTTATGCCCCTCCCTGAGTGGCAACTCAGCAAAATCTATTTGCCAGTAATCTCCGGGTTGGTCTCCAGCCTTTGTTACTCCTAGTACTACTCTCTTAGTTGTATCAGGGTTGTTTAGCTTACAGATTTCATACCTACTTACTATGGACTGCACAAGTTCAGTCATACCTGTCCCTATCACTGTCTTCTTCAGATGTTTTAGAAGATTTTCTGTTCCCCACTGGGTAGCCTTATGTTCTTGTAGAGCTATCTCTCTAAGGAGTGGTGGTGGAATTACAACCTGTCCTGTAGGGGTAACAGTGCATCCACCTTCCCTGATTTCAGTTTTAAGTTATTTAATTAGCTGATTGCCTTTCTCATCATATTTTGGGGTGCATTTTGTCAAATCAATTTCTTTTTGTGCTATTACTGCTAGGATGCCTTTTTCTGCAGCCTCTTTTGCTGCTTGATCAGCAAAATGATTTCCCAACTTGGGAGTTGTTTTACCCTTTTGATGAGGTCTGCAATGCATAATAGGTACTTCTTCTGGCTTCCATATGCTCTGCAGGAGTGTATGGATTTGGTCTGCATGTTTAATCCCACTGCCTTGGGCAGTTAATAGCCCTCTCTCTTTCCAGATGGCTCCATGGGCATGTACAACACTGAATGCATATTTAGAATCAGTCCAAATATTTACCTTCTTTCCTTCGCTCAGTTCTAGAGCTCTTGTCAGTGCAATCAGCTCTGCTTTTTGGAATGACACATCCACTGGCAAGGCCTTTGCCTCGATTACTTCATCTGTGGTGGTCACTGCATATCCTGTGAAGCGCTTACCGTCTCGCATAAAGCTGCTTCCGTCCGTATACAGTTCCCAGTCTGTGTTTTCCAGAGGCACATCTTTCAGGTCTGGTCTGCTGGAATAGGCCTCCTCTATGGTCTGCAAACAATCATGCTCAGGGACACTGTCGGTTAATGTTGAGGACAGAAATATAGCAGGGTTTACAATAGATGTTGTTTTCAGGGTAACATCATCCTGTTCCAACACAACCTGGTATTTAAGCATTCTGCTGGGGGACAGTCAGTGACCTCCCTTCTGTTTGAGCACAGCTTGAACTGCATGGGGTACATACACGATGATGTGCTGCCCGAGGGTGAGCTTCCTGGCCTCCTCAATCAGGATAACAGTTGCTGCAATGGCTCGCAGGCACCCTGGCCACCCTTGGCTAACACTGTCCAGCTGCTTAAAGTAAGCCACAGCCCTTCGTTGATTTCCCAGAGTTTGTGATAATACCCCCAGAGTGACATTGAATTGCTCATGTGTGAACAGTTCAAAAGGTTTAGTTAGATCCGGTAATTCTAGTGCTGGAGTTGACATCAAGGATTGTTTTAACTGTTTAAATACATCCCCTTCTTTAGACGTTTTCAGGGCCTCATATAGAGGTTTGACTAGCAACCCATAGTTAGCTATCCACAAACACCATCCTACCATTTCTAGGAAGGCCTGCATCTCTCATATGGTGTGGGGCTCTGGGAGACGGCAGATGGTCTCTTTCCAGTCTGTGCTGAGCCGTCGATGCCCATGATAAATTTTAAGCCCCAGGTAGATGACTATCTCTTTGGTAATCTGTGTTTTCTCTCTCGAGACCCGATACCCACTCAGTCCCAAAAAGTTCAAGAGGCTTACAGTGAGTTCGATGCATTGGTCCCGGCTTTTGGTTGCAATTAAGATGTCATCTACATACTGCAGGACAACTCCTGGCTGCTGTCTTCTCCAGTCCTCCAGTTCTTTTGCCAGTTGGTTTCCAAATATAGTTGGGCTGTTTTTAAAGCCCTGGGGCAGGACTCTCCAGGTCAGCTGTGTTTTCCTCCCTGTCTCAGGATTTTCCCATTCAAAAGCAAAAAACTCTTGGCTGTCTTTATGTACAGGAATGCAGAAAAAGGCATCTTTAAGATCAAGTACAGTAAACCACCCTACATCTTCTGTCAACGTGGTTAATAGGGTATAGGGATTGGCTACCACTGGGTATATATCCTTGCTTATTTTATTGATGGCCCTAAGATCTTGGACTAACTGATAGCTTTTGCCATCAGTTTTTTTCACTGGTAGGATGGGGGTATTAAATCTGGGTTCACATTCTACCAATAAGCCAAATTTAAGAAACCTTTCAATTATAGATGCTAAGCCTTTTTGGCTTTCTAGTTTCAAAGGATATTGCTTTTGTCTTACCAGGGCTACTCCTGGTCTGAGTGTGATGTTTACTGGTTCGGCTTGCTTAGACTTCCCAGGGTATTCGTTGGCCCAGACTAAAGGAATGACAGTATTCTCAACCTCTGCAGGGATCTCTCCATGATTCTCCTGTATAAAGAAAGCAGTTGCCTCAATATATTTAGTATCTGGAATTATAACTTTTATTTCTCCCCCCTGGCAGAATTTAATTTCAGTTTCTAATTTTTCCAATAAATCCCTACCCAATAAAGGCTTAGGAGAATTTGGCATGTAAAGAAATTGATGAGTTACCCAGTGCTTGCCCAATTTATATCTTAAAGGTTTAAAAAATGGTCTTGTTTCAGTTACCCCTGTGGTTCCTACCACAGTTATAGTCTCATGACTCAGTTTCCCTTCCAAGGTATTTAATATGGAATATGCCGCACCTGTATCTTCTAAAAACTCAACGTCCTTCCCCCCCAGCTTAGCTGTAACCAGAGGTTCTGCTGGGGAAAAAACCTCCAGTCCCCTTCATGCATTCTGACTCACAGTCAGCTGGGGGGCTGGAGGTGGAGGGGGAGGGGGATTTTCATTTTTCTTCAGATCTGGGCACTACCTTTTCCAATGTCCCTTTCTTTTACAAAAAGCACATCTATCATTTGCTCTGTCCTGTTGGAGATTAGACCTGTAATACTTGTGGTTGCGTTTGCAGCGTTCCTGATAGCCCCTATCTAGCTCCATCACCCTTGCCCTGGGCTTCTGTTCTCTATTCCAATATACCGTCCAAGCTATATCCAATAACTCACCAATATCCTTTTTATCACCACCTGCCTTTTGCAGTTTTTTCCTTATATCATCTGCCGACTGTCCTATAAATAAATACACCAGATGCTTTTTCCCCAGATCTGACTCTGTATCAATGTCAGTGTATTTTCTTATGACCTCCTTCAGCCTATTCAGAAAATCTGTGGGCGACTCATTCTTGTCCTGTCTGACTTCATACATCTTCGACCAATTCACTGCCTTCAGAACCCTGTGCCGGAATCCATAAATTACCCAGTCTTGATAACATTTCAATGCTTCCAGTTGTGCTGGTATGTTAGGATCCCATTTGGGATCATCAGGGGGGAAGATATCCTTAATATCTTCCCCTGGAAACTACCCAGAGGTTTTCAGTATCTCAATTGCAGCTTGAGCATCTCTTTTTACCATCTCTTTCTCTGTTTGGTCTAATAAAGTATCCATCATAACTTCCAGGTCATACCAGTCAGGGGTTTGAGTTTTGATTGCTCTCTGGACATAATTTGCTACCCTCTCTGGGTTATCTCTATATGCCCCCACAGAAGCCTTCCATTGTTGTAACTCAACCAGTGAGAAAGGAATTTTTATTAATATTGTGCCCTGATTGGTTACAGCCTGTCTTAAGGGGGCTTCTAACGGTGGTTTATCCTTTGTTTTTGTCCTACTAGCTATCGGGTCTGGGGCTGCTAATGCTTCACGGGTTCTCTTCCCTTTTGCCTTTGGTTTTACTACAGGAGGGTCTACTTCCTCCCCCCCCCACAGCTATCGCTTGATTCGTCTTCTGCTTCTGTGTCTGTGTCAGCCCTGTCATTATCAAATGGAGGTAAACCTCGCTTTTGCCTCCTCTCAGCAGCTGAGACTGTCTTGCCCCGTCTTCGCGTCTCTGTTCCCTCTTCATGAGGGACAGAGATTGAAAACTCTTTCAGTTCCTCTTTCGCCCCCCCCCCCCCCCCCTTCCGTAAAGCTGAACTGCCTTCCCTTTGTAGGGGGATATGGGGGGAAGGGGATGGCTCCATCCCCGCCCCTCGGTGTCAGTCAGGGTAGAGGCCCTGCCTGTCAGCACCGCCCCTGCCCCTCCCGCAATTCTGGGAGTTGCTCCTACCGCTGCTCCTGGGGCCCCTCCCCCCGCCCCTGCTGCAGCCGGGGTCGACCCTGGCTCCATTGCTCCTGCCGTGCCTGCTCCCGTACCCATTGCCATGACAGCAGTTCCCGTACTGGGAGTACTGGCTCCCGCCGCTCCTGAGCCTGCTCCTCCGAAAGCCCTGATCTGCCCAACCCCCCCCCCCCCCCCGGTGTAGCGGTACCGGGGAGTCCTCCAGCGGCCCCTGCCTGCCCAGCCCCTGCCTGTCTGGCAGGAGCCGGCCCAGAGGCCGTTGCACCTGCAGCCCCAGCCCCTCCCGCCACCGCAGCAGCCGGGAGTCCTGCCTGTGGGGCCCCGGGGCTATTTTCTCTCCTATCAGGCGATATTAACAGATCCAAGTCATTGTCCTCAGTGTTCTTAAAATAAATTTGTGGGACAGGAGCAGCTTTAACTCGACCTTTCCTCTTCCCTTTCTCTAAAGCCATTTCTGAAGCCTCTGTCTCTTCTGAGCCTTTGTTTTTCTTATCCCCCCCCCCCAGTCCAGGACGTGTTAATAGAAACATAAACAGCTCTGCATATCGAATTTCCTGCCATCTCTGCTCTTCACGAAGAAGTGAAATTAGTCAGAACACTGTGTTCAGTTCGAGAGGACCAAATTCCAGCCAAGTCACCCCTCTCGTTTGTCCAAATAGAGGCTAGGCATCCACAGACAGCCTACAAAGTTCTTTCTTTCTTAAAGTTGTCTCAGAACCGGTCAAAGTATTCCAGTGCTTCAAAACCAAACTCAGAGGAGACCCCTTAGGAATCTTAACCATTGAGTTCGCACAACCCATGACAACAAAACATAGACAAAAGACACACCAGGATTCGAACTCACCAACTCAGGATTACAAAGCCAGTACTTTAACTACTTAGCTACAAAACTCCCTTCACGCCTTATAGGAACAAAGCACTATAAAAGGGGCATCCCCCTTCTCCTCTATCAGCCCCCTCTGGCTGAAACGAAACACAAAACTCGAAAGTTTATTTTGTCAGCCCCAGGCTGACATGAATCTGCTCTGACCTGCACCTAGGCAGTCCAACCGCCTCGGCGAACCCTTTCGCCTGAAGACTGGAAACTGACTCTTGCGACTTCTGGGCCCAAGTCCAAGCCTCTTTCCAGTCCTACCGTATTTCCCTACTTCCTGGGAAACACAAAAACTCTTTTGCAGCTGCTAACAAAAAGTACCTTTTCTTACCTCACCTCCTGGGGTTCTGGGGAGCTGGCTTCTCAGATCGGCGGGGAATTCTCCAAATAAATGCCGACTTTTAAGATTCCTGCAGGATTAAATGACCTCCAATCTGAAGAAGTCCAGGTCCAGAGTCTTTTCCCCTTCGGGCCAACAACTGACACCTAAAGGTGCTGAGGAAAAAACTCCAAAGCAATTTAATTGGGGATGAGATAAGAAAAGGATTTAATTCGATAACAAGATGTACGCGTGTCCCCGTGTCTCAGATGTTACAATTTATAATACTGCCTGTCCAATCCAAAGTTTTTTTCCAATCCCTGTGTCTTTTACCCCGATCCACCCCCATCCTGTCCCCTGGGAATTGGGGCTGGGGGTTTTTCGAGACCCTCTCTTCATCAATCATCATCTTTTTCAGAGTACAAGGGGTACAGGTCACCTAGTTTCTGACCATGTTCTGCAGTTTAGACCAAGATACAAACATTCTCCAAACAGAACAGGTCTATCTTAGAGTGAGACTAAACACGTTCTAATGGAATCCGGGGTAGAATTGATATGGGGAGTATGGAATGGGGTAACAGGGTTGGAGAATGTGTGTAGTTTCTGTGCTAAGGGTAAAAGAAGAAAATGCTATTGCTTCTAAATCTACTTCTGCTATATAACTACTTATAAAACTTATAAAATCAGAAAAATCAAAAAACTAAAAGGACCTTAAGGCATCACCCCAAACAAGTGGGCAAGTGGAAAAGATGAACCATTTCATCAAACAGCAAATAGCCAAAATCTGTCAAGAAACAAACCTGTATTGGTACCAAGCTTTACCTATTGCTTTAATTTGAATAAGAATCAAACCAAGGTGTCCTAGTTAGAACAACTGGGACCGATTCATCACTGGGTGGGTGTAGCCCAAAACTGTGTATTCTATAGCCTTCCATGCCATTTCCCAGAAATTGTTGTCAACAGAGACCTGCAAGGTGGGGGGATGTTCCTGTCCTCATGCCCTTTTGTGGAATTCCCTGCTCTGAGGGAAGGACTGAGCACCCTCATACCCTTTTATGGAATTCCCCACTCTGAGGGAAGGACTGAGCATTCCTGCCTGAGCTGGAGAATATATAAACCTGGAGTTTTGGAACCTTTGGACCACTTGTGGGATCCAGAGGAAGACTGCAGCTCACCGCTCTCAACCGGACTGAGACCACCACCCTCAACTGGACTGCAATCACCACTTTTGACCAGACTGCAACAGCTCTCCCACCAGCAGGTTTTTCCCTTCTCCCTTTACTTTGGACTCGGGGGGGGGCCCAAGGAACACCACTTTGTCTATGCCCCAGGGTACTGGGTTATACATTTGGGCTTTGTGGGTTAAAACCAATTACTTGTCTGTATAATTGTACTTATTGTATTATTTTATTAAATTGTTATTCTGACTTATAATCTCTCTTTTGAGTTGAGTTCATTTCCCCTGCTGGTTAACTTTTAAACCAGCACATTTTTGGCTCCCAATGTGGGGCAGAGAGAGAGAAGTCAGAATCACAATTTCATTTTAAGCATTTGTCTATTTGGATATAGAAACTCCCTGATCACCATGTTGTTTGATGCATTCACGTGGATGTTGTATCTGAGTCTGTTCATATTTCCACAGATGGGGTACTATTTACCTGTTTTGATGCTCTCTTTAAGGCCAGGGAGAGGGATCCAAATTGCTTTATTAGTATACTATATTTATGTCATCATAACATCAGAAGCAATGAGTTTCATTGTAAATGTGTATTCAGTCCTGTTTACCTGTCCTGGTTTGGGTTGCTACCTCTGGGGCCTCATTAAAAATCGCACCCAGCCCTTTGGGGGAACAGGGGGGAATGGTTGTTTCCAACCTCTAACCTCCTTCTTCCCCTTCAGACCTGCTACAACAGTCTTTGAAAATATTGAGTTCCCTTTTGATGTTAAGGACAGCATAATGTTATTGTTAGTGTTGCTTTGTCTGCTCTGTACTGTCTACACCATGTTTAGGGTTAGAATAGGGCCTTCTAGGGAGGTTGTTTGGACGCCTGCCCTGGGAGTGGATAATGCTGAGTGTCACGGGAAGTGGGAGGACATCGACCAGTATTTGGAGAAGTTTTCTCCTCCAATGATCTGGAAATTCACCCCTGAACAACTGCAGGATCCTGTTAGCATGATAAGACTGGTGAAGGAAAAATGCTCTGGCAGTTCCAGAGATGACCAACTCACAGCAACCTGCTGGGCCCTGACCACTGCCTACCGGACACTACTTGACATGGTACAGCACTGTCAGGGGGAGGAGAGAAGGAGCAAATCCACAGGCACCACGTCCACCCAAACCACAGTTGAGTCAGAGGGAGAAAGAAATGAATCAACCGGCACCGTGTCTACACAAACCACCGAGGAGCCAGAAGAACAACCGAAACCAATAGCAGTCGCCCCTGTCCAGAAAAGGAAATCAAAGACTAAATCAGTCCGTATAGCAAATGATGATGAAGAGGCAGGACCTTCACATCCACTGGAGGAGACAGAACCAGAAATAATCACTCGGTCCCTATCCCTGGGTGAGTTACGTGAACTCCAGAGAGAGTTCACACGACAGGCGAATGAGTCCATTCTGACCTGGCTGTTCCGAATCTGGGATGCCGCAGCTAAACCAGGATGGGAGTGAAACCAGACAGTTGGGATCCCTGTCTCGAGATGTAGTCATTGATCAGGGGATTGGAAGGAGGCAGGAAACTCTCAGCCTCTGGCGGTGACTGCTGTCCAGTGTGAGGGAGAGATACCTTTGTAAGGAGGACCTCCACGTACAGCAAGGACAGTGGAACACGATGGAACAAGGTATCTGGTGCTTAAGAAAATTAGCTGTACTGGAGATAATCTTTTCAGAGGACGAAAGATTCCCTAAAAGTCCAGATGGTGTACAGTGCACATCCCAGATGTGGTTAAAGTTTGCATGACTCGGGCCAGAAAGGTATTCCCGCTACTTAGCAACGCTGCAATGGAGGGAAGGAGAGGACAAGGTGGGCGCGTTGGTCAGTAAACTCAGGATTTATGAAGACACTGTCACCGCCCCATTATGAGCCCACGTCTCATCTGTGGAAACCAAACTGGCCGAACATGTCCGAAACCTGGAAGAGAAGATTGAAGAGGGACACCAGAAACTAAGAGAAGAAATTAAGGAAGGGATCTTCCATATCACTCCAGGACAAACAAGAGTCTCTGCTATTAGGAACCAGCGTCCCCCAGCTAAGGAGAGAGGGTACACTCCACATGGCAATCTATGGTTTTACCTCCATGAGCATGGAGAAGATATGAGGAAGTGGGATGGGAAACCCACCTCTTCCTTAGCAGCCCGGGTACGTGAACTGAAAAGAGGAACAAGTACCACAAGGAACTCTTCAAGGGTAAATGCTACTCCAGTCTCTCGTGGGCAAGACTCCAGATGGGACAGGAATGATGATACGTCTGATCCTCTTGAAGGGACCTCCGGGTCATACAAGAAGAACACAATGAGTACCATGACCAGGAATAGGGGTACCCTGCCTCTAACCAGGTAGAGGAGAGGGACAATCGAGTCTATTGGACAGTGTGGATTCGGTGGCCTGGCACATCAGAACCACAAAGATATAAGACCTTAGTGGACACCGGCGCACAATGTACTTTAATGCCATCAAGATACGTAGGGGCAGAATCCATCTCCATTTCTGGTGTAACAGGGGGATCCCAACCGCTGACTGTACTGGAAGCTGAAGTGAGCCTGACTGGGAAGGAATGGCACAGACACCCCATCGTGACTGACCCAGAGGCCCCGTGCATCCTTGGCATAGATTATCTGAGGAGTGGGTATTTCAAAGACCCAAAAGGACTTCGTTGGGCTTTTGGCATAGCTACTGTGGAGACAGAGGAAATTAGACAGTTGAACACCTTGCCTGGTCTCTCAGAGGACCCCTCTGCTGTGAGACTGTTGAAGGTTGAAGAACAACTGGTACCAATAGCCACAGCAACAGTGCACTGTCGGCAATACCACACCAACCGAGACTCTGTGACTCCTATACATAAGATGATCCGTGACCTGGAGACCCAGGGGGTGGTCAACAAGACTCACTCACCCTTTAATAGCCCTATATGGCCAGTGCGTAAGTCCAACAGAGAGTGGAGGTTGACAGTGGATTACCGTGGACTCAATGAAGTCACACCACCCCTGAGTGCTGCTGTGCCGGACATGCTGGAGCTCCAGTACGAGCTGGAGTCCAAGGTAGCCAAGTGGTATGCCACCACTGACATTGCCAGTGCCTTTTTCTCCATTCCTTTGGCAGTGGAGTGCAGACCACAATTTGGTTTCACTTGGAGAGGTGTGCAGTACACCTGGAATCGACTGCCTCAGGGGTGGAAACACAGTCCCAGCATTTGCCATGGACTGATCCAGACTGCACTGGAAGAGGGCGAGGCTCCAGAACATCTACAGTACATTGATGACATCATTGTATGGGGGAACACAGCGGGCGAAGTCTTCGAGAAAGGAGAGAAGATAATCCAGATTCTTCTAAGAGCTGGTTTTGCCATTAAACAGAGTAAGGTCAAGGGACCAGCTCAGGAAATTCAGTTCCTAGGAGTGAAGTGGCAAGATGGAAGCCGCCTAATTCCAACGGAGGTGATTAACAAAATAGCAACCATGTCCCCACCAACCAGCAAGAAGGAAACACAGGCTTTCCTAGGCGCTGTGGGCTTTTGGAGGATGCATATCCCCGAGTACAGTCAGATTGTAAGCCCTCTCTACCTTGTGACATGGAAGAAAAATGATTTCCAGTGGGACCCTGAACAACAACAAGCCTTTGAACAAATTAAACAGGAGACTGCCCATGCGGTAACCCTTGGACCAGTCAGGACAGGACGTGAAGAACGTGCTCTACACTGCAGCTAGGGAGAATGGCCCTTCCTGGAGCCTCTGGCAGAAGGTGCCTGGGGAGACCTGAGGATGACCACTGGGATTCTGGAGTTGGGGATACAAAGGATCTGAAACCAGCTATACCCCAACTGAGAAAGAGATCCTGGTTGCTTATGAAGGAGTTCGAGATGCCTCAGAAGTGATTGGCACCGAAGCGCAGCTCCTCCTGGCACCCTGACTACCAGTGCTGGGCTGGATGTTCAAGGCAAGAGTTCCTTCTACACATCATGCTACCGATGCCACATGGAGTAAGTGGATCGCTATGATCACACAGCGAACTCGGATAGGGAATCCTAATCGCCCTGGGATTATGGAAATTATCACCAATTGGCCCGAAGGTGAGAGTTTCGGTCTGTCCTCTGAAGAAGAAGAGGAGCAGGTGACACGGGCTGAGGAGACCCCACCATATGACAAGCTACCAGCAGATGAAAGGTGACATGCGCTCTTCATGGATGGTTCCTGTCGCATTGTAGGGACAAACCGAAAATGGAAGGTAACCATGTGGAGTCCCACACGGCGAGTTGCAGAAGCGACCGAAGGACAAGATGGATCAAGTCAGTTTGCAGAGCTTAAAGCTGTTCAGTTGGCTTTGGATATAGCTGAACTAGAGAAGTGGCCAAGACTCTATCTCTACACTGACTCATGGATGGTGGTCAATGCTCTGTGGGGATGGTTGGAGCAATGGAAAAAGGCCAACTGGCAGCGCCAAGGGAAACCCATCTGGGTGGCAGAGATGTGGCAGGACACCGTTGGCCGGGTAGAGAAGCTGAGTGAGAAAGTCGGTCATGTAGATGCTCATGTACGCAAGAAACAGGCTAATGAGGAGCATCGTAACAACGAGCAGGCAGACCGAGCTGACAGGATTAAAGTTTCTCAGATAGATCTGGATTGGCAGTACAAAGGAGAATTATTTCTGGTTTGATGGGCCCATGATGCCTCCGGTCACCAGGGGAGAGATGCAACATACAGATGGGCTCGTGACTGAGGGGTGGACTTAACCAAGGACATTGTCTCACAGGTCATCCATGACTGTGAGACATGTGCTACCATCAAGCAGACCAAACTGGTGAAACCTCTATGGTATGGTGGACGGTGGTCGAAGTACAACTATGGGGAAGCCTGGCAAGTTGACTACATCACGCTCCCCCAAAACCCACCAAGGCAAGCGCTAGGTACTGACCATGGTAGAAGGAAGTACTGGATGGCTGGAGACATACTCCGTGCCTCATACCACTGCCTGGAATACCATCCTGGGCCTTGAAAAACAAGTCCTGTTGCAACACGGCACCCAGGAGAGAATTGAGTCTGATAATGGGACCCATTTCAAGAATGGCCTCGTAGACACGTGGGCCAAAGAGCACGGCATTGAGTGGGTGTATCATATCCCCTACCATGCACCAGTGGCTGGAAAAGTTGAGCAGTGCAACAGACTGCTGAAAACCACCCTGAAGGCACTGTGTGGGGAGACTCTCAAACACTGGAAACTGCATTTAGCAAAGGCCACCTGGTTGGTCAACACCCAAGGCTCCATCAATCGAGCTGACCCTGCCCAATCAGAACCTTTGCATACTGTAGATGGAGATAAAGTCCCCGTGGTGCATATGAGAGGAATGTTAGGGAAGACTGTTTGGATTAGTCCCACCTCAAGAAAAGGCAAACCCATCCGAGGGATTGTTTTTGCTCAAGGACCTGGTTTCTCCTGGTGGGTAATGCAAAAAGATGGGGAGACACGTTGTGTACCACAAGGGGACCTGATTTTGAGTGAGAATGGTCTGTAATGTTTCATTGTATATATATATATATATAAGTGTATATAGTTTTAAGGTGACATAGTTTTTAAGGGGGTTAATTTGGACATGACATGGATGGCATAGAATAAGGGGTGGATAATGTCCTAATTAGAACAGCTGGGACGGATTCATCACTGGGTGGGTGTAACCCAAAACTGTGTATTCTATAGTCTTCCATACCATTTCCCAGAAACTGTTGTCAATAGAGACCTGCAAGGTGGGGGGATGTTCCTGTCCTCATGCCCTTTTGTTGCCCGTAACGAAAACACAAACCAACAGAGTGCCGGTTTATGGGTGCTTTATTCGGGGCCCGGGAACCTGAGGACTAGCGTCCCAAGTCAGGATTCCGAAGACCCTCATTTTCAGTTCAGCTTTTATACCTTTACACAAACAAGTTTACGTGCAGTTTCTACATGAAAGTGGTTGCACTTAGTTACACACACAAACTCATATTTCATACTGATAACAATTGGTAATCATCTACTCTACTCATAAATCTGCTTAAGTTGTCTTAGCCCATAGAGACCCCATAGAAACTGTTCAACAGACCCTTACTATATCTAAGGTAACAAATCGTTATATACATGCTTGGTTAAATCTTTTGATTATTGTTCCTACCTCTTCAGTACATTTCATTCTCACGAACAAGGTTGCTAACTTACTACTTTGGAGTGCTGCTCTCTAGGCCTACTCTCCTACTAAGCCTTAGCCATTCTACTACTAAATTTGAATCATTCTGCAACATGTCCCCCCTTTTGAGCATTCTTCAGGCTTTTCCTGCAAGGATGCTCAAACGTAGCAATCTTCAGGCTGCAGTTTCTTGATAGGCAGGAGGTGATTCATCTTGCGGTGAGATTACTTCTTTTCTTGTTATAGCCTTCATAATGCGTCTCGTATGTTGACTTTCTTTTACAATCATTCCTAAAAGACACTTATAAGCAATTATGACTATGACAATCAATATTCCGTACTGGATAACAGAAGATATCCATCCTGACACATGAAGACCTAGGGAGCTGAATAATTCTCCTATCCAATTGTGTTCTGCTTCCTTTTGTAATTCATGAACATTTTCGTCAATTTGTTCTAATTGACTAATATCTTTCTCTACTTCTTGAGTGACATTTGGGATGTGTACACAACAATGCTCGTCCTTTGCATGCAGGTATCCACAGACTCCGTGTTCTTTCAATAGGATCAAATCTAAAGCCATTCGATTCTGTACTGTCATTCTAGTGGTGGCTTGTAATTGCAAATTTAGATCTTTGAATCCTTTCTTAGTGACCGCTGCTAGCCTTTCAGTTTGTCCCATTAATTTAAACAACATCTCTCTGTTACGGTATGTTGAGATTGGTGTAAACAAAGACTCTAATGCCCATCCAAATTTAACTCCTGCTGATGGTTCATGCCAATCTCTTAATCCCAAGTCATCCATATTTTTACTAATTTCTCTTTTTCTCCGTGGTTGTATTTCTACTGATGTTAACTTATCTTGTTTCCAGAATGGACAGAGAGTAGGTATCCCTAGTGTGACAGGTACAACTGGCCCATCTATGGGCATGTGGGTGGTCCACTGGCCATGTCCCATAACCCATACTAGGTTTCCTGGACTTCTAACTGTAGTGGTGTGACAATCAATGTTTTTCACATGTCCTTTAATAGTATGGTTGTATCCTCGACACTCACATCCTAACTGCAGGAGGGTCCTGACTGGTATTAATCCTATTTCGTCATCTGGGGTGTCACATGTATATATTCGAGTACAATTCCAATCCTCTTTTGTACGTGTTTCTGTTCTCCAATTATAATTTCCTCTATTTCCTGTAGAATAAGTTTGATTCTTTTTCCCTTTCCAGTGAATACACCACTGTACTTTTCCAATATAACTATAAGTCTCTAGTAGGCTGGGTCCCCAAATTGTTTGCCACTCTTCCATAGTTGTAGAGCTAGTAATATTTTGACATACCTCTTCTTGTTTTTCTCGTTTTATTTGGACTTGTACTTTAGAACATGGGTAGATCACTGAACCTGAGACTAAACAATTCCCTTCTAACTTTCCGATTTTCCCACTTTCTATCCAACTGAAATATCCAGGCATTTGCTCACATTGTTTCTTAGTTATTTTGTCTCTTAATAAACACACATCTGTCATTTCATTCCATGTTTTGGTTACAAATCTGCAATTCCATGTAGTATTCTTAAACATTCTAGGGATTTCTGGTACTGGAATTATTCCCCATGGAATTGGGTCTCCTGCAGCATGGGGCATAGGGAGACATGCAGTGATTTTTGTGACATTCTGTACTTTCCCAAAATCACGAATTAGGCCTACGACTAGGTTTTCTTGTTCTACTTCTCTATCTGGAATCTGCAGGTTACTTACCTGCCGGGTTATTCTTTCAATTCTTATGTGGACGGCAGTAATTCCAGTATCCCACCAGTCATCTCTACTTATCCAGCAAGTATATTGGCCCTCATCTTCTCCTCTTCGTATTTCTTTGATTTTCAAAACTATTACATCTGCCTTCTTTTCAATCTGATGTCTCTTCCCGACTTTCAAGTTCTGTCCCTTAAACCACCACCCATATTCAGAATACTGTCCTTCTGAAATTTTGCAACTTAAAGTCAGATCGCTTCCTTCCTGGGCCGGGTAAACACTGTATTCTGGTCTAACTCTTACTCCTTGATGTGGTACGGCTACTGCTGTCCTTATCCCGTAATCTTTTTCCTCTCCACATGAGACCACACAAAGAAATGTACCTTCTGTCTTTCCTACTCTGGGATTAGAAATATTCAGCCATCCTTTACCTCCCTTACTATTTGACCACCAGCTAACTCCTTGATTTTGTGATTCCCAAGATTGATTTGCTATATTCAATTTCCACCATTTTACTTTAACTGATTTTTGACAATCATCAAATTGGAAGGTACAATTGATTTTTAAGGGAGGACCATCCCACATGTCTGATTGTTTCCTAGTGGGCATAACTCGCACTTTGGTCATCGTTTTCTGAGTTGTGTTAATCGTGTGTAATTCTATATCTCCATAATCAAAACTTTCCCAAATCCAAACTACACACATATATGTCTCTTCCATAGCTTTAAACACCTGGGGTACCTGCAGAACGGTGTAACCCTTTTGTTGTGTAGCATCCCAAACTGTCGTCACTCCTTCTGTCATGATTTGATCTTGATCTCTCCATCTCCATCTGACGTTAACATCTCTTAATTCAGCTCCCTGGTCATCAGAAAATAAACAGGTTAAATTCACATCAGTGTGCTCTGGTACAAATAAATAAGGATCTGGGGTCTCAATTCTCACGGTGGTCTCTACTAAACTCATCAACCCCAGAAATACCACGATCCTCAATGGTTGGCTCAAAATACCATCCTTGTAGGTGAGAGAGGTTCTACCGACCACGAGACTGGAACCTTCTTGATTCGGGTGTAATGGATCCAATTGTCGATTCCCTCGACCTTCACCGCCGTGTAAGTGGTCATTATCACCTGGCGAGGACCATCCCATGTTTCCTTTAACGGTTCCACCGACCAGTTTTCCACCAACCAGTTTTTCACATAGACTTGGTCTCCTGGAGAAATGTCATGAA
Source organism: Chiroxiphia lanceolata (assembly GCF_009829145.1). Taxonomy (NCBI): domain Eukaryota; kingdom Metazoa; phylum Chordata; class Aves; order Passeriformes; family Pipridae; genus Chiroxiphia; species Chiroxiphia lanceolata. Next base: position 13,421,772 of record NC_045670.1, on the reverse strand, counting down.
CCGGATTCTCTAGCGGCAGAGGCCGATTCCGCTGCAGTGCTCCTCTGAGGGCTGTGAGAGTTTTGTTTAAAGATAACACATGGTCAAACACTGCTTGATCCCCCACCACATGAGGATCTCCTTGATAGGTATCTGCATGATAGGGCTTGCCATACAATATTTCGTATGGACTTACTCCTATTCTCTCCCTGGGTTTGATCCTGATTCTCAACAAGGCAAGTGGTAATGCTTGGGGCCACTGAATTTTCGCTTCCTGACAGATTTTCTTTAATCGGTCTTTCAATGTCTGATTCATATTCTCTACCTGCCCACTGGATTGCGGTCTCCATAGTATATGGAGATTCTGCGCTATTCGTGGCTTTTGATCGATTGATAACCCTAGAGGTACCCCAAATCTCGGAATAATTTCTCTTAGAAGAGTCTTAGCCACTTCCTCTACTTGATTAGTCCTGCATGGAAAGGCCTCTGTCCATCCTGAAAAGGTACAAACATACACTAACAAATACTTATAGGATTGGGCCTTCGGTAACTTAGAAAACCCTATTTGCCAATAGTCTCCTGGTAACTGTCCTATCGGTAACTTTCCCATCTGTACCTGTCTTCTGACTACTATGTTATTTTTGATACACATGGGACACATTGCAATTACTCTTTTTGCTAGTGTTAACATCTGGTCTGAGAGAACTTCTTTTTCCAAAAATTTTACCATTGCTTCTGCACCCCAGTGGCCCTTATTATGTTCCGTTTCGAGTACTGCTTTCATTATTCTGACAGGTAAGATTACTTGTCCTGCAGGAGTAATGTACCACCCTTTAACATTTTTCCTTGCTTCTGTTATTTGAGCTAATTTCTCATCTTCTTGTGAATAATATGGTTTTTCTTTCATTTCTGCTATTGCTGGATTATTCCGAACGGGTAAAGGAGCCATCTGAGTCCATACCTCTCTCGCGGCTCGTTTAGCTGCTTGGTCAGCTTGTTGATTACCTTGAAATTCTCGTCCGGGATCAGTCTGATGTCCTCTGACATGCATTATTGCCACTGCCGAGGGCTTGTATATTGCCTCTAGCAATTGTAGAATTTCTTCTCGATGTTCAATTGATGACCCTTGAGAAGTAAGAAGTCCTTTTTCTTTCCAGAGTGCTCCATGAACATGAGCTACTCCAAAAACATATTTGGAGTCAGTCCATATATTAACTCTCTTTCCTTGACTTAGTATTAAAGCTCTCACCAATGCCCAAATTTCGGCCTTTTGTGCAGACGTACCTGGGGGTAGTGCGTTTGCTTCTATCACTCGTTGTAGAGTGACCACTGCATACCCAGCATACCTGGTGCCATTCTCCACAAAGCTAGATCCGTCAGTGTACAACTCCCAGTCAGGATCTGTCAGTGGTTCATCCTTCAGGTCTTTTCTACTCGTGTAGACCTGTTCAATGGTTTCTACACAGTCGTGCTCCAGGACACCTTCTTCCTTTGTAGACCTAAGGAATTCTGCTGGGTTGAGATGGTTAGTGATTTTCAGTTCAACATCATCTTGCTCTCTTAACAGAGCCTGATATTGTAACATACGGCTAGAGGAGAGCCAATGCCCCCCTTTTTGTTCCAAAACTGTTATGACCATGTGGGGCACGTACACCACCATGTGTTTCCCCAGAGTCAATTTTCGTGCTTCTTGAATTAGAATAACCGTCGCTGCCACGGCTCTGAGGCACCCCGGCCATCCCCCACTTACTGCGTCCAGCTGTTTGGAGAAATACCCCACCGGTCTCTTCCAGGATCCCAACCGCTGAGTGAGTACTCCTAAAGCTGTTCGTTGTCTCTCGCAGACATAAAGCTGGAATTCTTTGGTTAGGTCTGGTAGTCCCAGGGCAGGTGCTTCTTGAAGGGCTCCTTTCAGTTCTTGGAACGCTTTTTCCTGCTTCGTCCCCCAGGTCAGCTTGGGTTCTTTTACTGCTTCATGTAATGGTCTGGCAGTTATTCCGAAGTTAGGAATCCACAGCCTGCACCATCTGACCATTCCTAGAAAAGATCTTAATTCTTGATTATTTCGGGGCACCGGGATAGCACATATTGCTTGCATACGGTTTGCGATCGAACGCTGGATTCTTAGAAAAATTTCACACTCCAAATAAATAACTTTCTGCCTTACTAGTTGAGCCTTTTCTTTTGAACCCCGGTAGCCTGCTTGCCCCAGCATGTTTAACAGTTCAATGGGTAGACAGAATCCTTGGTCTGTAGCCCCCAAAAAGATGTTATCTACATTTTGTGGTATTATATGTGAAAAAGGAGATTCTTTTACCTGAGTAGTCTTCCATTCTTCAAGTTCTTTTGCTAACTGATTACCAAATATCGTAGGTGAATATTTGAATCCTTGCGGTAACTGAGTCCAAGTAAGCTGTCGCTTCCGTCCAGTTTCTGGGTTTTCCCATTCAAAGGCAAAAATCTTCCAACTTTCTTGTGCCAGTGGTATGCAGAAGAAGGCATCCTTTAGATCAATCACTGTAAACCACTGAAATCTCTCAGAAACAGATGTTAACAAGTTGTAAGGGTTAACTACAACCGAGTGGATATTTTTTATGATGAGATTTACTGCTCTCAAGTCTTGCACTAATCTGTACTTACCTTTAGGCTTTCTTACTGGAAAGATGGGAGTATTAAACTCTGACTCACATTCTTTTATTATTCCTAAAGTTAAAAATTGTGTGATCATTGGAGCTATTCCTTTCCTAGCTTCTAAACTAATTGGGTATTGTCGCACTCTAACAGGTTGAGCTCCTTCTTTTAATTCTATTCTAACTGGAGTAGCAGTTTTGGATTTTCCAGGGACCCCTGCTTCCCATACCCAAGGCACTACAGCCTGTTCTATTTCCTGCGGTATCTCTTTTCCTCTAAATTTGATATCTAGGGGTTTTAGAAACGTCTTCTCCTCTATCTGTCCTGAAACTCCTACTACCCATGCAGTTGAATCACTTAATAACCCCATCAATTTATTCATTGCCGAAAAACTAGCTCCAGTATCTATTCTAAATTCTGTCAACTCTCCCTCTACTAATAATTCCTGGTAAATTCTTAACCTTTTATAATCTCCAGACACATTCCGATCCCACTCGGGATCTTCCTGCAGCACGAAATCATTTACTGTTCCCCCCGCTGCCCCAACTGCTTCCCGCAAAGGGGCCATCAATCTAGGGGGTGAGGGCGAAACGTCTGTCTCCCTTTTCTCTCCCCGTCTCTTTTCTCTACTCCTTCCCCTTTCTCTTCGCCCCCTCCGAGTCCGTTCTGCTAGCGGAGTTCTATCAAAACTACATTCTCGCCCTCTCGTTACTTCCTTATCTGAGGACGATTCTAACGGGGGCATGGTGGGTGATCGTGCCCTCCCACGTGAAGAGAAACTATCTCCCGGGGGCGCACTTGGAGTTATGCTGGGGGAGACTAACAAAAACACATCTTCCTCTGGTTCTTGACATCCTATACATTTATCATCTAATTCTTTTAACACCAACATACCACATTCCTTTTGCCATTCAGTCTTACGTTCCAAATAATAAAACAAATCTAAATACGGTATTTCATTCCACCTCTCATTCTCTTGTAAATGTTGCATCAAGGGGGTTATAATTTCCGAAGTTAATGTACCATTCCTAGGCCACTGCATTCCTTCTGTCTCATATTGAGGCCATACATTATTACAATAATCAATCAATTGTCTCTTACTTAACTCTTGTCCGAAATTTCCTTCCTTCCAATGTTTTAACAAGCAACCAAGCGGAGAATCGCTAGGGATATCATTTTCTGCACAAGATAGTGCCCTAAAGGTTTTAAAAGGCATCATAGTCACACACACTGTACAGTCACACAATAAACAGTACAATACGAACAGCAAACAGTACAATACAAATAGTAAACAGTTCGATACGAACAGTATAAACCAATACCTTCCTATACCAACTTGTCAAGTCTCGCTATGAGTGACAAGTGCTGGTTCAGCGCGGCTTTCGCCCCGTCTTACGACCAGCGCCTAGGCTTCCCAATAAAACCTTTGCCCAACCCAGCGGGTAAACTCACGGTCCCGTCTTATGGGCAGGCTCCCAACCAACAAACCTAAAAGAATAAAGCACCTGCGAGCTTACCTGGATGGTTGTCCGGCAGGCGCGGGGTCGGGCACGGGTCGATGTCTCCCCAGAAATCACCTGGTTGCCGGCATGGAGTGGATCAGCTCGTGAGCCGCCCCAGCTACCCCCGGAGCCCCATCTCGGGTCGCCAGAAAACTGTTGCCCGTAACGAAAACACAAACCAACAGAGTGCCGGTTTATGGGTGCTTTATTCGGGGCCCGGGAACCTGAGGACTAGCGTCCCAAGTCAGGATTCCGAAGACCCTCATTTTCAGTTCAGCTTTTATACCTTTACACAAACAAGTTTACGTGCAGTTTCTACATGAAAGTGGTTGCACTTAGTTACACACACAAACTCATATTTCATACTGATAACAATTGGTAATCATCTACTCTACTCATAAATCTGCTTAAGTTGTCTTAGCCCATAGAGACCCCATAGAAACTGTTCAACAGACCCTTACTATATCTAAGGTAACAAATCGTTATATACATGCTTGGTTAAATCTTTTGATTATTGTTCCTACCTCTTCAGTACATTTCATTCTCACGAACAAGGTTGCTAACTTACTACTTTGGAGTGCTGCTCTCTAGGCCTACTCTCCTACTAAGCCTTAGCCATTCTACTACTAAATTTGAATCATTCTGCAACACTTTTGTGGAATTCCCTGCTCTGAGGGAAGGACTGAGCACCCTCATACCCTTTTATGGAATTCCCCACTCTGAGGGAAGGACTGAGCATCCTTTTATGGAATTCCCCGCTCTGAGGGAAGGACTGAGCATTCCTACCTGAGCTGGAGAATATATAAACCTGGAGTTTTGGAACCTTTGGACCACTCATGGGATCCAGAGGAAGACTGCAGCTCACCGCTCTCAACCGGACTGCAGCTCACCGCTCTCAACCGGACTGAGACCACCACCCTCAACTGGACTGCAATCACCACTTTTGACCAGACTGCAACAGTTCTCCCACCAGCAGGTTTTTCCCTTCTCCCTTTACTTTGGACTCAGGGAGGGCCCAAGGAACACCACTTTGTTTATGCCCCAGGGTACTGGGTTATACATTTGGGCTTTGTGGGTTAAAACCAATTGCTTATCTGTATAATCATACTTATTGTATTATTTTATTAAATTGTTATTCTGACTTATAATCTCTCTTTTGAGTTGAGTTCATTTCCCCTGCTGGTTAACTTTTAAACCAGTACACAAGGTCTAAAGAAAAACTAAGTCCATTTGAAATTCTGTATGGCAGACCTTATGGTATGAGCAATATTAACAGTGAAGCTGGATCAGATAGGCAATCAATATGTTTTTGACTATGTTATAACTGTGGGGAAACAATTAAGTAAGAATTCTGCTGTTGTGTTAGAAAATCAGTCTAAGCAACCTGATTGTAAACTGCATCCATTTACTCCTGGCGATTTGGTATATGTTAAGAATTTTTCAGGAGATCCCCTATGAGAAAAGTGGAATGGACCCTTCCATGTGTTGTTGACCACGTTCACAGCAGTCTGGAAAAAAGAACAGTGCTCGAAGTGGTCTCTACATTGATGGCCATAAAAGGTCCAATGTAAATTTGGCTGTATATGTTCTGCACAACAATGAGTCATACAAACAAGATTGGAAATCAATTTGAAGTACCCCAGATAGTGAACCAATTGATATTTTGATAGGGAAACCTGGGGATGGAACGTATCAGTTCAAGAAACAGACCAGATTCAGATAACTATAAGACCTGCAGACCCCCAGGAATTTTTAGTTAGTACTATTAAAGAAATCACTTGTAGATCCCCACCATGCAAGACCAAACTAAAATTAGACCAGACAACTTCGGTTTTATGTTTGTGGGCTGGAGTGGGAAGAAATAAAGCTCAGTGTGAGCTCAGGTTAGTGTTAAACCAAACAATTTCAGTTATGTGTCTGTGGACGGGGGGAAATAAAGCTCTATCGAAATCATTTGTAATAGAACTTGAAGAAAGCATAACTACTAAATCTCCAGGTGAGACAACTTCACAACCTACAAGTCCTTCCCCAAGTTGTAATAACATACACAACCTAACTTTTGTAGGACCTTATGTAATTAGGCAATCAAATGAACAAAAGCTACTTTTAGATCCTGCATACTCATCAAAGAGTTCAGGTAAATATCCAGGTAAACATATCCCACATAGAAAAGGACTGTCAGCCTTATATACTCCAAAGTCTCAAAGGATGGGATGCGTGGCTGGAAGTTAGATCCCATCATAGTAGAATTCGAAGAGACACAACCAGATGGATTGCCATAAATCAGCAGCCCAGATAGGTTTTCCTTCACTCTTCCAATTAATCTTCTTTCACCCATCCAGCCAACCCCACAGAACATTGACTATCATCCATGAGTCTGTGTAGAGATAAAGCCTTGGCTGTTTTTCTCATTTGGCAATGTCCAGTGCCAACTGAACGGCTTTGAGTTCTGCAAATTGACTCCATTCACCTTCCCTTTCAGTAGCTTCTGCCACTTGTCAGGTGGGACTCCATATAGCTGCTTTCCATTTCCAGTTCTTCCCTACAATACGACAAGAATCATCAGTGAAGAGTGTTTCCTCTTTGGGTAACTGACTATGGTGGAGCTTCTTCAGCCTGATTCACTTGTTCTTTTTCCTCCTCATCGTCCAGACTGAAGTTTCCACCTTCAGGTCAATTTGTTATGATTTCTAGGATTCTCAGGCGATTTGAGTTTTCGATTTGGGCACACTGTGTAATCAAAGCAATCCACTTGCTCCATGTAGCATACCATTTACGGACTGTAGGTTTCTGAGCAATACCTGTGGGTGGCGTTGTGCCTTTACGAACTACATCTAAGAGATGGAAGGTCCCAAGAATAACCACACTTTTCTCCCTTTTTATCTGTTCTGCCTGTTTCAAGGCTTGTACCAGAGACAGTAAACCCTTTTCAAGATCTGAATACCTCATTTCAGTATCATTGAAAGAATGAGAACTGAATTCAAGTGGTCTCTTAGGCCCATCTTGTCCCTTCTGCCATAGATTGCAGTGAGACCCATGTTCGTTGAACCTCCATTCTACATAGATAGGGTCTGTTGGGTGTATCGGACCAAGTTGTTGGAATAATCTCAATTCTTTTATTAATAACTCCAGTGCATTTGTATGCTGTTCAGTCCATTCCCATGACTTTCCCTTCCTGAGTAGGTGTGCTGGTTTAAAAGTAAACCAGTGGGAGAAATGAACCCAACTCTAGAGAGATTATAAGTCAGAGTTACAATTTACTAAAAATAAATTAGAATAGATGCAACTATACAGAGAAAAACTGGTTTTAACCCACAAAACCAGATGTATAACCCAGCACCCTGGGACAAGAACAGAACAGTGTTCATTGACCCCTGTGCTGAGTACCATGTGGCCCCCTGGGTGCAAAGTAAAAGGAAAGGAAAACCTGTTGGTCCAGATGATGGTGGCAGTTTTGTTGAGGTAATGATCACAGTCTTGTCGAGAGTGGCAGTTGCAGTTCTGTTGGAGTTCTGGTCCTCCTCTCGATCTGATGAGTGGTACCAGAAGTCCCAAAACCCCAAGATTATATATGCTCAGGTTCAGGTGGGAATGCCTAGCACCTCCCCCAGGGCAGGGAACTTCACAATGGGTGATTTAACTCTGTGAGTCATAGGATATTTTTGGAGCCTTTGATGGTCTAGGTGTTGCAGTTGCCTATTATGCCAGTCCAGTATGGCCCATTAGCAGAGATGATCCCTCAGGCTGGGTGTGAAGGTGCTAATTCCTCCCTGGAGGAGAGTTATCACAGCTCAGTCAATTAGGTGTGCCCTGGGCAGCTACTGCAAATGATCCATTATTAACATTCCATCAGAAATTACATAGAGGATGTAGAATACATAGTTTTGGTTATATTCACATAGTAATAAACCGGTCCTGGCCCCTGTAACTAGGACAGTAAGTTATATAAAGGATGAACAATTATAGAAAACCCAGGAATGTGTTTGCACCAATATCCCAGTGTTCCTAGAACTCCCTGTAATTCCTTGACATTAGATGGATTTTCTCCACGTTCTATTTTTTCTAAAGTGTCTGGAGGAACAGAAATGGTTCCTTTAACCCACCAGACCCCTAGGAATTTAACTTCCTGAGCTGGTCCTTGGCATTTGGCCTCTGGGATTTCTAATCCCAGTTCAGTCAGTGTTTCTTGAATAATTTGCACTGTGGTTTTTACACTTTCTTGATTATTTCCTCTTATTAGGATATCATCAATGTATTGATATACTGTGAGATCAAATGGAAGAGGAATCTTTGCTAAAACTTTCGCCATGGTATTATGAGCAATGGTTGGAGAGTGTTTATATCCCTGAGGAACTCTGTTAAAAGTAAATTGATTACCATGCCACATAAAGGCAAATTGTGCTTTATCCTGTTCCCTGAGAGGTATCATGAAAAACATATCTTTGACATCTAGGGCAACCATTCAAGTGTGAGAGGCTCCCTGTGTCAGTGTTACAATTTCAGAAATATTTGGGACAGTCACAGTCAAAGAAGTAGTACCAGAATTTAATCATCAAAAGTCCACAGTCCATTTGGCTTTTTAATTGGCTAAACAGGTGAATTATAAGGTGATTGGGCTCTTTTAATTATACCTCTTTTTTCTAGGTCTATTACCCACCTGTGAGGGCTGCTGTGGGCAGGGGCTATTGTTTTGCATTGGTAACTTTAGAAGGAGGCAGGGGAATTGATGTTTCTAGTAAATTAATAGATTTTTTAGAGTTTGATTTATCCCCTGTTAATCCAGATTCAGTTTGTATTTTTGATGCCTCTGTGTCTTTTACTGCAAAACTCCATATGATTCCCCCTGGGAGTTTCCAGGTCCATCCACATAATAAAGCAAATCCTAGAAGGTTTGTTTGGGCAACTCCTATGAGCACTTCAACTCTAGTTAACCGTTCCTCTTCTGGGAGCCAGATGGAAATCTTTGCTGTGGGACATTTTTTTATTATACCATCTATGCCTTTGAATGCAACCTTGTGGTGGCTCAGCAAAATCCCCAGCATGTTTGCTGTTTCTTTTGCAATCACAGTCATCTGAGCCCCTGTGTCCACCATAAATTCAACCAGAATTTTCCTAGGACCAACCGGAATGTTAATTAAAGGTTCAAAGTATTTGTTTGAGAGCCATTTTACTTCTGTTATTCTCCAGGTAGGATGGCTCACTGACCCCCCGGAGACAGGAGTTTTTTGCTGGGGCTTCTGTTAAATCAATTAGACCCTGGAGGGTTTACACACCCCCCGCCCCATGGGACGCAGGGTTTTTTCTGGAGACAGAGAGAGACTTTTAGGTTTTCCCTCTCCCCACGTCCTGAGAACAAAGGAGGATCCATCATCTTGACAGGGGATGCCTCACAACCAATCGGAAGGAGGGGAACGTCCCCTCCCATCAAAGAAACAACCTTTTAAGGCAAAAATGAATATATATTAGCTGACATGAAAGGGTGGGATTTTGTAAAACTATAAAATGCTCGAAATTTAGGCAAAAAGGGTCCTTCCTCCCTGGACTTAGGTGGAGGGGGCACCCAGCACGTGCTGCAAATAAAACTTTCCTTGTCATTACAGTTCCCTTGTTTCACAGGTAATTGCCATTTTTCTAAATTAAATAACAAGACATTTCTCACACAACTTCTCCCTAAGTTTTGTTTGGGTCCAATCTCTTTTTATACTTTTTTTTTCTTTAGGCAGTTTGAGTGGTTATAGTCAATAGGATAATTTTGGGGTGATAGACAGATGACAGAGGTCCAAGGGTCCACTTCCTGAGTTCCCAGCAGGCAGGATGGTTGCGAGAAAAGGCCGTGTTATCTCCATATCACTCCTTTCCTCGTTTAATCTTTTTATCAGTTTCTGGGAATGTCTCCCCAGGTGCAGGGGGTGGGGTGGGGGTGTTTTTTCCCTGGAAACCATCAGGAGCCTTTTTCTTCTTTTGTGTGGCTTTATCTATCACCTTACAACTGGTAACATCATTGGTGGGATAATTTGTTTAGATTGTTTAGATGATTTGTTTAGATTGTTCCTAGCTTTATTGTAATACAGTTGTTTTGTTGATGTTCATTATAAGCACATTTATATAAGTGTACCTAGCCTGAGGGGGACCCCTGGTGGTCTAGTGTTTAGGATGCAGCACTCTCACCGCTGTGGTCCGGGTTCGATTCTCGGTCAGGGAAACTCCCCCAGGCAGATGGAGCTCGTCAGCCCTGTAAGGCCATCCATCTAAGAGAAGGTCACTCTAAACAAACCTACATCCTGAGGACCTCACTGCCACTGTCCAAGCTCACTCGGCCCCGGCAGATGAACCTTAGGATTAAAGGGTGGACTCAGCTCAGCGCACACTGTGTCTCACCTTAAAAATCCACTGCGCAGGCTCGAAGGGTAAAGACCTTTCCCAAATCTTCGTTCGTGAAGACTGGTCATACATACACCTAACCCGATATGCAAGGATGCCAAGATCAATAGCCAGTTTGATACTAATTGATTTTTGTCACTATTTTGCCATAATAATGTGCACATATGCACTTGGGTATTGATGAGGATGTTTTTATAGCATGGAGGCAAGAGACCCCTGCACTGCCACTTCATGAGGTGAAGATGATTGACTGCAGTCAGGGGCAAACTGTGGCAGGATGGCCTGCCCCTGATAGGACCTGGAATCTGTTCAGAGAATGCAAGCTCTCTGTGACTGTGTCATAGGTTTGAAAAGAGATGATGGAATTTTTTCCCAGTGTCGCCCCCCCGTCTGTTTCTTCTGGGGTAGAGTGGAGCCGCATGTGCGGGGCAGCGAAGGAGCAGGGAGAGGGGGAGGTCTCATGGGGAAGCACGGTGGCTGCAGGGATAGCTGGGGAGTTCTTTGTTCGGAGGCTTTTGGGTGATGGTCTGGGACCGGACAGAGCGGGAGCCCAGTTTTTGGTTGCCTCTTTCTCTTTTCCTGAGAGGAAGTTTTTTTCCCCACGGGACACCTCACGGAGAACGACCGAGAGAGAGACTGACCCATTTCAGAGCTAGGTATTCTGCTTTCAAGACTGCCAGTGGGAAAAAGGGGCTCCTTCATTTCTGGCTGCGGGCACACGTGGTTGCGAGCAGCTTTTTGAACTGCTGGGACAGTCCTGCCTTTCCCCCCCCTCCCCCTGGGTTACCGTGAGTTTCTTCCCCCCCACCTGGGGATTTGGGACTTTGTTTTGTTTCTTCTGAAAGTTTTTGATTCCACCATTTGTTGTTTATTCAGATTTTGTTAATAAAAAGCTGTTTCTTTTCCTTTTCCACACTTCCACCTGAAGTCTCTTAATTTTTAAGTTGTAATCTTGTTAAACTAAGACAGATGGGCTACCGGTAGTGCCAGGGTGCTGCTTGGTGTTGCGTCAAACTCCAGACATACCCTGCTTTTGGTAAGCTCCTAACTGGTCTATAGATTTCTGACTAGCAGTCAGTCACTTTATACTATAAAACCTCAATCCCTTTCATACAGTCAAGATGCAGGAATTCCAAAATTTGGGGTTCCTTTGAAATTGTCATTCAGGCAGAGGGTCACACTTCATTGACTTCCAAAACACAAATAAGCAAAATTTGTTAAAAAACATCTATGACGTGGGTTCAGGCCTTGCCTTACTGAGAGTCTGCATACAACCAAGGCGGAGGGACAACATAAGTCCCTATGATCCCTATATTCACATAAGGGAAAATTGATTTGCAAAATTATTTAATGGTTTAGACTTTAATCTGCAGAAACTACAGAGATTCGTTGTGTCATCTAGACCCATGGGATTGGACACTCCTGTTCATCTGTTCCAACCCAGGGACTGAACCTGTGTTAAATGGTGGGACAGTGACCCTCTGCAAACCAACTGGAGAGGACTATTTCAAGTTCTGCTGACCACCCTTACCATGGTCAAAGTTTCTGGTAAAGGACCCTCTGTTAGTTACTCCAGAGGGAAGAAGGTCTCTGCTCTTGAGACAAGTGGAACAACAGACTGTTACTGGAACAACAGGGACTGTTACAGATGAAGAAAATAATGTTTAAACTACTTTTCTATGTGTATTCTGGCAACTACGAATCAGGTTTAGAACCAAAATTTGCATTTGGTTTTAGTTCAAAATGTATCCACCATTCTTCATAAAAAGTGATTGCTGGATTTTTATTATAGATTTGGTTGAAATTTGGGAACAAGTTTAAATTCTACATCAGGCAACTCCTGAAGATGTCTCACTGGGTTTCGAAGATATCTTCCATAAACTTACTTCATGGTTACCAAACTGGACCTGAATAAACAGCTATTTGTATTAGTTGCATATATTATTAGTGTCTGCATAATGGCTTGTTCTATGATTCAGTGTTGAAGTAGTTGCTCATCTTCATGGTTTAATATTAAATATAAGTGGTAGAGACTGGACAAGACAGAATTTTTTGTCAAGTCTCTAAGGGGGGAATGATGCCTTAGAATTCTTAAGATTTGAAGCAAATGTGGATTTTTAGTAAGACTGTATAGTTTCTAACACTTTAGAATAGCAGTTGACAGTTACCAAACCCTGTTCTCATGTTTCATATTGAATTTTCTAATTTCTTCAGGTTTTGTTTTGTGTTCTTTTCAAGGCAAAAGACTCTAGCAAACACATCTTGTTTGGGACATGCACCTGAACCAGAATAATAAGATATCATTGTAGCCAAAGCAACCTTGAAGGCGCAGGAACCTTGGAGGAACTCCCAAGACAGTGCGTGCTGTGAGGAAGAGGAAGATGAGGAAGAAAGGGGTCTTGAGACCTCCGACTCAATTCCGGGGAGGCGTGCCAGGGGGACAGATCTGGGGAAGTCCTGGGGGCGGATAATTCTCGGACTGGATGGATTAGTGCTATAAAATTGTAGACCTCACGCACACTCATTTGCACTTTTATGTATTTACTGCACCATAAAGTGCTTTATTAAAAGAACTGTTGCCTACCTTATCTATACTAATATTGTCCAGAAAGCTTTTTCCACTTGTCATGGGTTTACTTGTTCTAAAAAACCAAACGGGAATTTTTCTTTCCCCTGTTGCATGTGGGGGAGGGATGTTGAATGGAGAGGACAGTTTTCTGCCTTGGGTGATTACCTACACAAAGGAGCTGGCTGGCAGAACTACATTTCAGCCTGATAGCCCTCTCTGGGGCTGGGTAGGGGGTGGGGAGTTTTTCTCCCCTCCTCTCCTTGGAAAGCAGCACTTCACTTTCTGCCTTAACAGAGGTAAGGTGTGTGTGTGTTGGAAAGCTTTGAGGTCGTTTTGCTCTTGACCTGGTCATCTGACTGCTCTCCGGCCTTGGCTTGCCTGCGTACTGCCCTGCCTCCAGCCCGAATCTGCTCAGATTTCATCATAGAGTTTGTGCTCACCGATGAACAAGGGGGGAGTCCTGTCTACAACCAACCGCAGACAGTGTGAGTTTAATGGGAAAGAAACCGCCTTTTTTCCCCTTCCCCTCCCCGCTGGGGGGGAAAAATATCTCCATTTTTTGGCTTTTCCTGCAATCCAGGGCCAATAGCGCCCCCTGCCGACCAACACCAAGCAACTGCAGGCTCTGCTCCTCCGGTGATCCAACAGTACTCCTGCCAACCGTGATTAGAATCGTGCTAGAGGATAGAGAAGTATCAAACTGTCTCCTATTTTTTTGAAGGGGACTTTTGGATGCAGGATTATTGTTTAGTTGCTTTTGTGTTCTGTTGCTGTTTTTGCCAATACACATATATCCTTTAATAAAGGGTTGTTATTTCTTCCTTTTTCCATACATCCTCAACTGGAGCCTCTTAATTTCGGATTTATGATTGCTGAGAGAGAGGAGTTTGGTCTACCTCATAACTCATTCTCCTTAGCAAAACACTCCAGTCTCCTTAAACTGAGACACCACTTTAGGCAACAAGTTCCCAATTTTTATCACTCCCATTTTAATCACAACTGACAACTTAGTCTACACCTTGGTGGACAATCACCTATTTTTTTATACTATTTTCTTGCTCACAGATTTCTATTGCATTAATGATGAGTGCTTTCAGATACAAGTTGCCACTAAGAACAGATTCAGTTGTGGTGGAGGTTGAGTTAGTTCTTCAATTTTAAGAGGATTTTTCAGCTTTGAAATAAAATGCTCATTTTAGGCATAAAAGCACTTCAAAATTATCTCCTTTTGCCATATTTTTTAAACAAAACTGCCCTTATAAGAATAAAGTGAGATTGTTCCAGACATTCTCTAATTATAACAAAAAAGAATCAGACCCTAAGTGTTCTGAATTCATATTACTGTTAAGTGATATATTACAGTCTAAATACCCATCATTGTCAATGGGATGACAGCCAAAAAAGTTATACTCCTAATGCTCTGCATATGATAAATATACCAGGGAATGCACAATGTTATTTATGTCAGTCAAAATACTTTAAATCAAACCCCGTAAAGATCTTGACATTCCATTAAAACTACCACACAATACGTCTCTAGCATTTGTCTTCTTTCATCCTTGATAATTAAGATTTTATGATGCTCATCCCATGCTTGCTCAGTGGTTCTCCAAGGCTCTAAAGCACCTCTCTGTAGAGCTGTAAGACACTTCTGTGTGGTTTTAGAAACAAAGACAGTTTCTAGCTAGTTTTAAATGTTTTTTTCTTAATAAGTATGATCAGATGTAGTGTTTCCATCATACTCAAGTTATGTGTTTTCTGATTAGTAATTGAACAGGGCCCACTGGAACAGATCTAGTAATGTCCCAGGCATCGTAATGCATGATGCCAAGTACTGATTTTCAACTAATAGCAAGAATTTAATCTCCAGTTTCTGTGTTTCCAGATTGCTCTGTGTCATGATTTAACTCCCCAAAAATCCAATTTCCAAGTTCCCCACAATTTGTTTCAATGTGAGAGAAGTTTTCAGACATGAAACAACTACTAACTTGGGGAAATTATATTAAAATTTATTACTAACACAATAAATACTATAATACATATATATACAACAATCTTAACTATCTCTCTTACGGTAAAGTAATATATTTACCTAGACCAAATCCCTCCTTTCCCCCATAAATGTCCAGAAGGAAAGAAGAAGAAGTCTTTTTCAGGGCAGCACAATCTCTCCTCTTCAAGCAGCAGTTCCAATTCATTGAAGCTGGAAAAAATCTCTCTCTTCATTACAACATAGGGGTTTCTCTCTCACCCCTCTCAGTCCTTCAGCTTCAACCGAAGGTCTCTTTCCCATGGACTGCAAAGCAGGGACAAAACTTGCTTTACCACAGTCATATCACGAAATGCAGGGCATCCCGTGAAAGTCCCTTTCCCTGGGGGGTCAATTTCCCCGTGTCAGAATGTTTTAGGGACTTTCAGTTCAGTTTTTGCCCCAAGCGTTCTAGCAGAGTTCCTTTGCTCCACCTTGGCTGCAAACGTGGGGGGGGGGGGCACTTTCCCCACATTCCTTGGTCTGACCGTCCTGGTCCAACTCACAGGATGTCTCAGCTCTCAGCTCCTCTCTCTCTCTCTCTAACTGCTGCTGTATTTTGGGACTCCTTAAAAGTTTGGAAGCCCACTCCTCCTTTCCAAGGAGATCTCAGGGTTTTGGGAATGTAATTCAGTCTTACCCCAAAACAGTCTCTGCTGAGCTTTTTTTACTCTGTTGCCAGCTCTCCTTCTCTGCAGGACATCTCTGTGTCTTTCAGCCTGGTTCCATGTCATCTTGCTGCTTGTCGGCTATCTTCTTGGCTTTCAACCACAGCTGTCTATTCAGTGCTGCCTATGCTGCCATTTCAGCATCTTCTGTTGCCCACTCACAGTGGAGAAACTCCCCCAACCTTTGACCACGGCACCCAGACCAGTTTTAACACTACACCGGGTCTCCTGTAGTCCCGACCAGGGGCTGGGGGCCTTGACCCCCAGCAGGGCTCGCTGGCCCCTCAGCTCTAACACGTGGTGTCTCAAGGCATGGTTGCCTCTCCTTCCAGTTACATAATTCCAGTCTCCTTTTCCGATCTGTGTAATATGTTAATTTCTCAGGGGCAGTCTAATTGTCTCAATACCAAGAACACTACCCCTGGAGTTAACCACCTTCCAACTCCAGAGGGAAAACTTTTTTCAAACTACCACACTCTGCAGTACCATCTAGGAGCAAAGAGGGAAAACACCTCCCCCACAAATCCACAAAAATTTGGTTTCCTCTGTGATGAACAGCAAAAATATCATTCTTCCAACAGTGGCAATTTCAGTACAAGTCATTTATGTTCAGCTCCACTCTGCCAATTTACTCCATGCTGCATTTCACAGAAAATGTTATTTTACCAAGGTAAATCCTTGTTCTCAGAAAAAATCCAACTGTTTTTGAAGGAAGCAGCATGAACATTTTACCTCTGTAGCTGTAAGAAAACCTGGTTGATAAAGTAAACAGTTCAAGTAGAAAGGGATTCTGAAGTAATTATATTTATTGCATCCATGGGAGCAATTGTAGAGGCGTGGCTAAAGGCACAAAGGATGTGCCCAGGTACAGAGCCAAGAGAGCATGCCCCAGAGTTAGTAAACTGGTTGGTTAAGAAAGTCACATGGGATATAGGGATATAAGGAACGGGAATTTTGAAATAAAGCCTCTTTGTCCACACCACCGCATGAGGAGCGTACTTATTCCTTGTTATACAAGGACCCCGCCGTTACAAGCAATTGCAGAAAGGTCAATCTATTAATTTACAGAATGTTTCCTATTTCTTTTACACTGTGTTACAAAACACTACTATAAAACCCAGCAAAAGCATAAGGTACTGAAAATTGCTAAAGAAAAATACCTATCCAGAAATTACTGTGGCAAATGGGTTAAAAATGGTGTCAGTTCCATGTCCTCTTTTTGGGGTGCTCTGAGCTGAATCCCTGGTATTTCCCAGGAAGGTGGGGGAAGCTGAATCACCAAATCTCTTAGCAATAAACTGTAACCACTGCCTATTTCCTCACAGGGACACTGCAGATGTGCAGGACTGAAGCAGGTCACCCTCCTTCTCCCTAAGCAGTGGCATATTGTCAGACAGGTACTAAAGGGTCTTAATTGAGATCTGTTTGTAACACCTCAAGTGCAACCTTCATACAGAAATGCTGCCTTGTTTCCAAATGGGAAGTTACCATTACACTCATACCTTTCCACTTAGCCATCCCATAGGAAACTAGGGATAAATGTTTGACTTGGATTTGACTTAGCTCCATTTACTGTAATATCAAAAGAATTTTTCTATGTTTTTAGTAGAAGCAGTATGAAATCTGCTATTACAAAGACCAAGTTCAGTCTTTATGAATAACAAATTGCAGGGCTTAGGGTTTTCCTGGAGTTTGGTAGGTTTTTTTTCTTTTTGGTTGGTTGTTTTCTTGCACTGACTACTGTTATCTCTTTAAAGGAGTTTATCCTGGTTTGGAAGAATATGTGGCATCACAGAATCAACTAGGTTGGAAAAAAGCTCTGAGATCCTCGAGTCCGACCTTTGACCTAACACCACCTTGTCAACTAGATCATGGCACTAAGTGCTACATCCAGTCTCTTCTTAAACACCTTCAGGGATGGTGACTCTACCACCTCCCTAGACAACTCATTCCAATGCCCAGTCACCCTTTCTGTGAAGAACTTCTTCCTAATGTCCATCCTAAACCTCCCCCGGCGCAGCTTAAGATTATGTATGATTGTCCTATTGCTAGTTGCCTGAGAGAAGAGACTGCCCCCCACCTGGCTACAAGCTCCTTTCAGGTAGTTGAAGAGAATGATACAGTTGCCCCTGAGGCTCCTCTTCTCCAGGCTAAACAACCTCAGCTCCCTCAGCTACTCCTCATAGGACTTGTGCTCCAGACCCTTCACAGCCTCGTTGCCCTTCTTTGGACACGTTCCAGCACCTCAATGTCCTTCCTAAACTGAGGGGCTCAGAACTGGACACAGTACTTGAGGTGCAGCCTCACCAGTGCTGAGTACAGGGGAAGAATCACTTCCCTAGTCCTACTGACCAGGATGCCATTGGTCTTCTTGGCCACCTGGGCACACTGCTGGCTCATGTTCAACTTCCTGTCAATCCAAACTCCCAGGTCCCTTTCTACCTGGCTACTCTCCAGCCACTCTGTCCCCAGCCTGTAGCGCTGCAGGGGGTTGTTGTGACCAAAGTGCAGGACTTGACACTGGGTCTTGTTGAACCTCATACTGTTGGATTCGGCCCACCTAACCAACCTGTCCAGGTCCCTCTGCAGAGCCCTCCTACCCTCTGGCAGATCGACATTCCCCTCCAACTTGGTGTCATCTGCAAATTTGCTAATAGTAGACTAGATCCCCTCATCCAGATCATCAGTAAAGATATTAAACAGAACTGGGTCCAACACTGATCCCTGGGGGACACCACTAGTGACTGGCCACCAACTGGATGCAACACCATTGATGACTTAAAACTTCTGGGATTTTTTTTAGCTTTTTGTAGATTTTAGAAGTTGTGTAGTAAATGTAGATGTTAATGTAGCTATATAATCCCTTACCCTTTAGCATAGTAATTTACAAATACCCAACCCTATTACCCCATTTTATATCAAACTTTCTAAATTCCTTTAGCATGTTTAGACTTCTTGTCAAGGCAGAATTGTAGAGAAACACCTCTGTTTAAGAACATCGCATCCCTAGGCCTGAACAAAAATATACCAGGACAGACAAAGAGACCTTTAACCCCAGAACTTTGGAGGAGTTCCAAGGATTGTACATGCTGTGAGGAAGATGAAGATGAGGAAGAAGGGGTCCCAAAGACCCCAGATCCAATTCTTGAAGAGGCATGTCAAGGGGTAGAACTGGGCAGAATCTGGGATTGGATGGACCATATTATAAAATTGCAGAACCATTGCCTGGGTGCACGTGGGTCGTGTGTATTCCCCTGGGCCTGAGGGCCTGATTAAACAACCTGCTCTTTTATCTTATCTTATACACTAAATTAGCCTGGAGTTTTTTCTCCGCAATCTATCTCTTTAGGTTACAGCATTCACCACCACTCTCTGGGCCCGGTCATCCAGCCAGCTCTTAACCCAGCGAAAAGTGCACCTGTCCAAGTTGTGGGCTGTCAGCTTTTCCAGGAGTATGCTATGGGAGATGGTGTCAAATTGCTCCCTTTAGCAGAAATTGGATTAGGCCCTAAATGTCCTTCTAAGTTTCTGCTCAGTTATGATATCAAAAAAACCCCCAAACAACCCAAAGTGCAGAAGTTGAAAATGCTGTCATACCTTTAGTCTGGGCCAGCGAGTACCCTGGGAAATCAAAGCAAACTGAACCAGTAAGCATCGCACTCAGGCCAGGAGTAGTCCTGGTAAGGCAAAAACAATATCCTTTGAAATTAGAAAGCCGAAAAGGCCTAGCACCTATAATTGAAAAGTTCCTTAAATTTGGTTTACTAGTAGAATGTGAATCCAGATTTAATACCCCCATCCTACCAGTGAAAAAGGCTGATGGCAAAAGCTATCGGTTAGTCCAAGATCTTAGGGTCATCAATAAAATAACTGAAGACATTTACCCAGTGGTAGCCAACCCCTATACACTGTTAACCACATTGACAGAGGATTTAGGATGGTTCACTGTACTCGATCTTAAAGATGCCTTTTTCTGCATTCCTGTACACAAAGACAGCCAGGAGATTTTTGCCTTTGAGTGGGAAAATCCTGAGACAGGGAGAAAAACGCAACTAACCTGGAGAGTTCTTCCACAAGGCTTTAAGAACAGTCCAACACTTTTCGGAAATCAGTTGGCAAAGGAACTGGAGGACTGGAGAAGACAGCAGCAAGAAGGAGTTGTCCTGCAGTATGTTGACGACATCTTAATCGCAGTCAAAAGCCGGGACCAATGCATCGAGCTCACTGTAAGTCTCTTGAACTTTTTGGGGCTAAGTGGGTATCGGGTCTCGAGAGAGAAGGCACAGATAGCCAAGGAGATAGTCATCTACCTGGGACTTGAAATCTATCGTGGGCATCGGCGACTCAGCACAGACCGAAAAGAGGCCATTTGCCGTCTCCCAGAGTCCCACACTGTACGAGAGATGCAGGCTTTCCTGGGAATGGTAGGATGGTGTCGACTGTGGATAGCTAACTATGGGTTGCTAGTCAAACCTCTGTATGAAGCCCTGAAAACGGCCAAAGAGGGAGTTGTAACATGGACAAATGAGACCAGAGATGTGTTTCAACAACTGAAACAGTCCTTGATGTCAGCTCCAGCACTAGGACTACCAGATTTGACTAAACCTTTTGAACTGTTCACACACGAGCAGTTAAATGTTGCTCTGGGGGTGTTATCACAAACTCTGGGAAGCCAACGAAGAGCTGTGGCTTATTTTTCTAAACAGCTGGACAGTGTTAGCCAAGGGTGACCAGGGTGCCTGCGAGCTGTTGCAGCAACTGTTATCCTGATTGAAGAGACCCGGAAGCTCACCCTTGGGCAGCATATCACCGTGTATGTACCCCATGCAGTTCAAGCCGTGCTTGAGTAAAAGGGAGGTCACTGGTTGTCCCCCAGCAGAATGCTTAAGTACCAGGTTGTGTTGCTGGAACAAGACGATGTTACTTTGAAAACAACATCTATTGTAAATCCAGCTATGTTTCTGTCTTCAACACTAACCGACAGTGTCCCCGAGCATGATTGTTTACAGACTATAGAGGAGACTTACTCCAGCAGACCAGACCTGAAAGATGTGCCCCTGGAAAATGCAGACTGGGAACTGTATACAGACGGAAGTAGCTTCATGCGGGATGGTAAGCGCTTCACAGGGTATGCAGTGATGACCAGAGACGAAGTGATCGAGGCAAAAGCCTTGCCAGCAGATGTGTCATCCCAAAAAGCAGAATTAATCGCATTGACAAGAGCCTTGGAACTGAGCGAAGGAAAGAAGGTAAATATCTGGACTGACTCAAAATATGCATTTAGCATTGTACATGCCCACGGAGCAATCTGGAAAGAAAGAGGACTACTGACAGCCCAAGGCAGTGGAGTCAAGCATGCAGACCAAATTCATGCACTCCTGCAGAGTATTTGGAAACCAGAGGAAGTAGCTATTATGCATTGCAGGGCCCACCAAAAGGGGAAAACAATTCCCGAGTTGGGAAATCAGTTTGCTGATCAAGCAGCAAAAGGGGCTGCAGAAAAAGGCATCCTGGCAATAGTGCCACAAAAGGAAGTTGATTTGACAAAATACACCCCTAAGTATGATGAGAGAGATAATCAGCTAATTAGATCACTGAAAGCTGAAATCAAAGAAGGGGGGTGGGTTGTTACCCCTACTGGACAGGTTGTAGTCCCACCACTGCTCCTTGGGGAAATAGCTCAACAGGAACATGAGGCTACCCATTGGGGAATGGAAAACCTCCTGAAACATCTAAAGAAAACAGTAATAGGAACAAATATGACTGAAGCTGTGCAGTCCATAGTAGGTAAGTGTGAAATCTGCAAACGAAACAACCCAGATACATCAAAGAGAGTGGTACTAGGGGTAACAAAAGTTGGAGACCAACCCGGAGATTACTGGCAAATAGATTTTGCTGAGTTACCACCATGGGGGGGGTACAAATACATCCTGGTATTAGTTGACACTTTCAGTGGATGGCCTGAAGCATACCCCTGTCGCACTAACACAGCAAGGGAAGTGGTAAAAGCTTTACTGAACCACATAATTCCAAGGTTTGGGGTTCCTCTAGGAATGGCATCAGATAGAGGAACACATTTCATTGTGACAATAGTAAAAGAAGTATGCCACATCCTGGGAATTGTCTGGGACCTACATACCCCCTATAGACCTCAGGCTAGTGGCAAAGTTGAACGAATGAATGGCACTTTGAAAATGCAAATAAGCAAAATTTGTCAGGAAACATCTATGTCCTGGGTTCAAGCTTTGCCACTAGCTTTGCTGAGGATTCGTATCCAGTCGAGGCGGAGGGATAACATAAGCCCATATGAAATACTATATGGAAGACCATATCAGGCACCACACATACCAGGGGATGTACACTTAAGAGGGAGAACCGATTTACGAAAATATTTGATTGCTTTAGGCTCTACTTTGCAGAAGCTGCAGAAGGTCATCGAGTTATCCAGACCCATAGGACTGGACACCCCTGCTCACCCATTCCAGCCAGGAGACTGGGTCTACGTCAAGTGGTGGAACAGTGATCCCTTGCGAGCCAAGTGGAGAGGACCATACCAAGTCCTGCTGACTTCCCTCACCGCCGTCAAAGTTGCTGGCAGAGAACCCTGGTTCCACTACTCCAGAGTCAAGAGAGCATCAGCTCCTGGAACAACCAGCCAACCAGAATCGGACACCGATGATGAGGATGTGGAATAGACTGCTTGTTCTGTGTATTCTGTTCGTGCAACCGGTAACTATGAACCGAGTTTGGGACCAAAAATTGCATGTGGCCCTAGTCCAAAACGTATCTAAAATTCTCCGGAAAACTGAATGTTGGATTTGTACTCAAGTACCAGCAATTGATGATGAGAATAGTGAGTGGCCCCTAATTGGCATTTTACTAAATGAGACAAACTTCGGTAAGTCCATGATGAATTTCCCAGGAACCTGGAAACCAGTTACAGAGGCTTATTATCCGGTGGCCCTAAGTAAGGTAATTTCTAATCAGGATGTTGTTCCCTGCATGATTATAAATGCTACGGGAGAAATCATTCTCCCCCCCCCCACTGTGATAAAAACAATTCAAAAGAAGAAATAAACCCAGAAATTGTTGCGGGGATGGCACAGTTCCCTTTGAGATTAATTCCTCCCCAGGGTTCAGGATGGTACTGGATTTGTGAAAAGGAAGCCTGGAAAGTTTTGCCCCTTGATAAAGATCGGACCTGTGCTTTGGGGGCAGTGATTCCAAATATAACAATTCTCGATCCAATTGATGAACAGGAATGGAAAAAATCCTATCCAAAAAGAGTAAAAAGAACTAGCAATCCCCTCATTGAGCGCCCTACAATTTTCCACAGCATAGTCAGGGCTTTAGTCCCATCTCTAGGAGTGAGTGAATTGGAAAAGGCAATTGTAAATATTTCGGTTGTTATGGAAAACATTCAAGATCACACTCTGGATGCAATTGAAACCCTGAAAGAACAGTTCCAAAGCTTGTCTCGTGTAGTAATACAAAATAGAATGGCCCTCAATTTTTTGTTAGCCTCACAGGGAGGCGTGTGTAAAGTCATCAATACCAGTTGCTGTTCTTACATAGATCAGACTGGTAGAATTAATAATGATTTGGCCGCAATTCGAAATCAAACCAAAATCTTACATCAAATATCTCTAGATGATGTCTCCCTAGGTCTAGGAGATGTCCTCCACAAACTCACTTCATGGTTACCAAACTGGACATGGATGAGACAACTGTTTATTTTAGTATTGTACATACTTAGTGTTAGTGTAATAGCTCACTGCATGCACCGATGTTATAGTTGTTGTAGGTGTAGGTAGTAGAGATTGGACAAGACCTTTGGGTTTTGTCCAGTCTCTAAGGGGGGACTGATATTTTTCTAATATTTGTAAGACTTGTAAGTTTTATAAGTAGGTTTTAAAAGCAGAAACCCTCCTTTCTTTGTCCCTTGTCCCTCATCCTTTTCCCTCTAGCACCCTTGTTTATACATTCCTTAACCCTCTTACCCCATTCTATCCTCCCTATATCACTTATAGCCCCAAATCTAATAGAAATGTTTAGTCTTTTGTCAAGGCAAGGCCTAGACAGTTGACAGAACAGCATATCTGGGCCTAAACCACAGAATGAAGTCAAGAATTAGGTAACTATGTACCCTTTGTGCTCTGATGATGGTGAAGGTGATGAAGTAGGTGGTCCCAAAATGCACCCCAGACCCATTTCAGGGGGTGGACCCCAGGGCGGTCCAGAGTAAAGGCCACAGGGTGGACACATCTGGGATTGGATGGATGGTATTATAAAATGTAACCTCTCGGGCACGGGGGGCGCGTCTTGTAACATCTTCTGCCTTGGCAAAATAAACCCTTTCTTATCTCACCCCTAATTAATTGCTCCGGGAGATTTTTTCAGCACCTAAATCCCACTGCAACAGTACCTAGAAGGGCGTTGATAACACACCAGTGTTTTGGCTACTGCTGAGCACAGCATCAGGACTGTAACATGTGATGAGGAAGCTGGCGGAAGAGCTCGCCAAGCCGCTCTCCATCACTTACCAACAGTCCTGGTTCACTGGGGAGGTCCCAGATGATTGGAAGTTGGCGAATGTCACACCAATCCACAAAAAGGGCCAGAAGGAGGACCTGGGAAACTACAGGCCTCAGTGCCTGGCAAGGTTATGGAGCAGATCATCCTAAGTGCAATCACACAACACCTACAGGGTGGACAAGGGATCAGACCCAGACAGCATGGGTTTAGGAAGGGCGGGTCCAGTCTGACCAACCTGATCTCCTTTTATAATCAGGTGACCCACCTGGTGGATGAGGGGAAGGCTGTGGATGTAGTCTACCTGGACTTCAGCAAAGTCTTTGACACTCTCCCATAGCATTCTCCTGAAAAAGCTGGCAACCCATGACATGGACAGGGGCACTCTGTGCTGGGTTAGGAACTGGTTGAATGGCTGGGCCCAGAGAGTGGTGGTGAATGGTGCTGCATCCAGTTGGCAGCCGGTCACTAGTGGTGTCCCTCAGGGATCAGTGTTGGGCCCAGTTCTGTTTAATATCTTTATTGATGATTTAGATGAGGGGATTGAGTCCACTATTAGCAAATTTGAAGATGACACCAAGCTGGGGGGGAGTGTCGATCAACTGGAAGGCAGGAGGTCTCTGCAGAGGGACCTGGACAGACTGGAGAGTTGGACTGATTCCAACAGGATGAGGTTCAACAAGACCCAGTGTCAAGTCCTGCACTTTGGTCACAACAACCCCCTGCAGCGCTACAGGCTGGGGACAGAGTGGCTGGAGAGTAACCAGGCAGAAAAGGACCTGGGAGTTTAGACTGACAGGAAGGTGAACATGAGCCAGCAGTGTGCCCAGGTGGCCAAGAAGGCCAATGGCATCCTGGTCTGTATCAGGAACAGTGTGGCCAGCAGGACCAGGGAAGTGATTCTGCCCCTGTACTCAGTACTGGCAAGGCCACACCTGGAGTACTGTGTCCAGTTCTGAGCCCCTCAGTTCAGGAAGGATATTAAGGTGCTGGAGCAGGTCCAAAGAAGAGCAACAAGGCTGGTGAAGGGACTCAAGAACAAGTCCTATGAGGAGCAGCTGAGGGAGTTGGGGTTGTTTAGCCTGGAGAAGAGGAGGTTCAGGGGAGACCTCATCACTCTCTACAACTCCCTGACAGGAGGTCGTAGCCAGGTGGGGGTTGGTCTCTTCTCCCAGGCAACTATCAATAAGACAAGAGGGCATGGTCTTAAACTGTGCCAGGGGAGGTTTAGGTTGGATATTAGGAAGAAATTCTTTACAGAGAGGGTAATCAGGCATTGGCATGGACTGCCTAGGGAAGTGGTGGATTCTCTGTCCCTGGAAGTTTTTAAGATGAGACTGGATGTGGCACTTAGTACCATGGTATAGTAACCACGATGGCGGTGGATCAAGGGTTGGACTTGATGATCTCAGAGGTCCCTTCCAACCCTGTTGATTCTATGATTCCTTCCTCAATCGAGGGCAAGATCCTGGGAGAGGACACAAGTAGACCAACTGACCCAAACTGACCAAAGGGATATTCCATACCATATGACATCAGCTCAGATATAAAAACTAAGACAAGGAACAGGAAGGGGGGCATTCATTGCCTCCAGTGGCTGCCTGCTGAGGAACCATTACACGTGCTGAAGCCCTGCTTCTCGGAAGTGGCCGACCATCACTGCTCATGGGAAGTAGAGAATAAACCATGTTATCTTTCGCTTTGCTTTTGCTTTAAATAAACTGCCTTATCCCAACCCATGAGTTGTTTTCCATCTTACTCTCTCCCCTGTCTGGTTGGGAAGGGGAGTGATAGAGCAACTGGGTGGGCATCTGGTGTCCAGCCAAGGTCAACCCACCACAAAGGGTATAATTGCTCAGGGATTTCTTTGTTTGGGGTCCCTCTTTTGAGGCACCCAGCTTGACCTACCAGTTGTCATAATTGATCTGTGCCAATAAACTTCTCTAATGGAAAAGAGAACCTAGTGTCAAAAATTTCTTTAACATTGGCAAACCCAGGAAGTTCTCAGCTGTAAAAATGACTCAAATGGAGACATACTTCTCCACTTAAAATAGATCTATTTATTGTGGTTCAAAACTGCTTTGTCACTGGAAAAAATGCACTTTCTTATACAAAAACCACTCAAATGTATTATGGTTTTATAGAAGGCCTTCAAAAACCAGCAGAAGTAAAACTACCATCAACTCTAACCTACCTCAGGTCTACTGGAGGAGATCTTGAAATTGTCTGAATGCAAACCCTTAAGAATACCACCAATAATTCAGTTTTATCTTTGGGGTTTTACCTTTGTTTGTGCTTTGACTTCTTGGATAATAGCAGCAACATCATATTTTAGTATTACTGATGACAAAACAGGTTGCAATTTTTGCTAGTCCAGGTTTGAGACAAGCAACCAATCCAAGTTAAAATGAATAGAAAAATATAAAAGACAATATAATTCATACTAGGGTAAGCAATGAAGGACCAGATCACTAACAAGCAGAAATTTTGGAAACAGATAAGAAATGGCATACACTGTGAGAATGGGGGTAGAGAAGACAATTTAAGACTAGCTTTGAAAATCAGTCCCTGTTCTGTTCCCCTGCTCCTTTCCCAATGATTTTAGCCACAGACATTAATAATCTGAGGACTGCTTCTGGCAGGACAACAAGTGTCACGTGAAAGGGGGGAGGGGGCGGGATATGCCCGAGCCTTAGAGAGGGGAGATTTTCTCGACCCACAGTGATTTATTTGTCTGTTAGTGCCCCAGGGAAAAACAAAACCATATAAGTCTGATCTAGTCTGTCAGGTATTCTGCACGAGAACCCTTCACCAAACAGATTCACAAGATCAGGGTAATTTGATTGCCCTTTTTCAGAGACTACTCCGTGACACTGTAAGGGAGACCCATCAGCAGGTCTTCCCACGTGTTATCTCGCTGCCAGCAAACTGTCAGCACCTTATAAAGTACTCACTCCAACAGTTTACAGAATAATACTCTTTATTAATACAAATTGTGACAAGTTAATAAGCTTTGTGGTCATCGGTGATAGGGTCTGTCTGCAAAAACACATTTAAAACAATCTAATAATACTATAAAGTAAACTCTAAAATAAAACAATATACTAATATATTATGGAGTAAAACACAAGCTCTAGTCCTTAAAGCAGTAATTAGTGAGCAGAGCATAAGTTTCTCACCCGACAGGCATCTCTGGACAGGGGAGGGGGGAAGACAAGTTCAGCCCTTTGACTGATCCAGCAGTTTTGGCAGAAATCTTCCTCCCACTTTTTTCGGGTCAAAGTGTCACCATGTTCCCTTCTTGCAGGGATGTTTGTGGAGGGAGGTTGCAGTGCCTTTACATCACTCCCCTCTCCAGTGCATTTGCCATGCAGGTGCTTATCAGTGTTTGGGCAACCTTTGTGGGGCATCGTGACCATGTTTCATCCAGGAGGCAACAACTGTGTAACCTTCTGTAATTCTTATTCTCCTTTAACTTTTAACCCTATCCATTACTCCACAACAAGCTTATTTGTCACTGTAAGCTGTGCTGGCAGGCAGCACTGCACAGTCTCCCCTCCAGAGTGGGGAGGAGTCAGTGGCTGCTGTGCCATATCATAGCCAGAAAATGTCTGAAAAAAACTAAAGGGGAAAAGAAAAACAGCCCAGTCCTGACAGTATAAAGTCTTTCATCTCATACTGAAGTGTGGCCACCACCAGACAGCAGCGCAGCAGTTCTGAAAGATCAGAAGAGCATGAAGAACAGCACCCTGAATTGTGAGGGGAATGGAGGCCCATAGCAGAGCCTCAGACATCTGGTTCCTTTAAGTATTTTAATCATGGTGGAGTAACACAATAACAACTCAAGCTGGGTGCCTCGGGGGAGGGACCCCTAAACAAAGGAATCCTGGGGCTTTTATACCCTTACAGTCTGTGCACCCCTTCTTCACTTGCTTCTTCACAGACCTTGCACATGCCTCGTGGTCCCATGGTGGTCTGGGTTCTTGTTCATTGAGTCTTGCAGAGTATCTGGGTGATCTGACCACCTGCTTGACCAGCCGGTGCCACAGGTTCCCTTGCCCTTTGTTAGGCAAAGGGTCAGTGCCCATCCACGGCTTATTGTCTGTGGTTCCAGCAATTTTCCCCCACCCAGCGCACAATTTGCATCTTGCACACCAAGCTACTGGCCCTAGGCATATTTCTCAACAAGTTATAACTACAGACCATTTTCTTTCACTTATAATACATTTTAAAGTAAATAAATGTGTAAAGTACCAAATTATTTAGTGGAATGTTCTCCAGACAAATACTAATATCTCCAAGAATCAATATTAATTTGAGGAAGAATATTTTAATTTATATATCTCTATATTGTAAAATGACACTTGAATGACAGGCAATTACACATCAAGCAATTTCTATTACATAGTGTATAGTGGAACAAATAGAGCAGGAAGGACAAAGTAATAAGCCTAAATCAAGAAATCAAATATCTGTGTACTGCCTCTATGATCAATGCCAACATAACCACAAACATTTGCATCAAAATAGACCACAGCAAGCAGTAAATAACCACCCCACATCTGAGACATTTAAAACCACATTAGTAGCCGCTTTCACTTCTCACAAAGAGGATGGTAATTTATTAAACCACCCAAACAAGACATCTTGCAATCATCAGTCATGTTTTCATTAGCAAGGATCCTTTTGAAAGCAAAGCAGTGGGCTAGGTGACCCACCAGGTCCTTTCCATCCTTGATATCCAGGAGCTGTGATTCACTGAACTTGACTACTCACCGTATAGATGTTTAAATCCTTTAATGAGCATGTGAATGTGGACTGAAAGACAAGGTTGTGGGTCAAGGTAAGCCCATCACTCCCAACTCCCCACACCCCTGCACTTGATGGCAGTGACAACACACCAGCTGGTATAACTATGTGTTTTGGACTGGTGCCACCCATTTGTTTGTTGCATTTATTTATTACATTAGCCAGAACTGTTACTGTAACACATGGGTAATACCAGTAGAAAACTGAGACTAACCAAAATGAAGACACTTTGTTACAACCCCAGCAGCCTCAGCAGGGCCAGACACACCAGGTGAGGATAACAAAACAAGAATCATATATAGTACAACTCACAGACTTAAGGAACAAAATGCAATTCATTACAATTATATTATTGTGACAGAAACAAAACCAGAATTACTCATTCACTGCTGCTATTTTCACTCCATCAGCAATCACGTACATCTGAGCTGGTACTGGATGCACTTCCCAGCATGGTACAAGGCAGTGCTAGGGTTCCCTCAACTCTACACAATAGCCACATGGACAAGTGGGTCAAATTCAGAAAAAAACCTCTTTTTAACTCTCTCTCTGCATATATTAATCTATGTGCTTATTCCTGTTTACATTATGGGGTGTATGCCTGTCGAGGTTTAGGTATGTGCTGTGGTTGAAGAGCTGTGTCTTCAGGTGAAGGAGCTACAGGAAGAAGTGAAAAGGCTTCATAGTATTCGAGTAAATGAGCAAGAGAGAGACTGATTATTTTCAGAGATGCTACAGTCCCAAGACTCTTGGGAGTCTCAAACCTCCATTGTAGTGGAGAAGCAGGTGGACTCAGAACTCTGCAGGGTAATTACTCAAAGGACTGTTACTCAAGGGTCTGTTAACAATGAATGCTGGAAACTGGTCACTGCATGTATCAGGAGGAAGGTTCCTCCTCAGAATTTGACAGGTAGGACCGGCACCTTCTAGAACAGGTATGAGGCTCTGGAACTAGAAGACCAGACAACTGATAAGGTGGGTGAAGGTCCTTCTGGGGTAGTGGGGCCTCCTAAAACAACACCACCTCTATGCCACATCAAGACCTCCTCTGTTAAGAGGAAAAGAAGGTTAGTTGTACTAGGAGACTCCCTTCTAAGGGGAGCAGAAGGCCTGATATGCAGACTGGACCCAGTTCACAGGGAAGTCTGCTGTCTCCCAGGGGCTCGGATAAGGGACATTACTAGAAAACTCTCCAGACTAGTAAGGTCCTCTGATTACTATCTCCTATTGGTTGTTTATGACGGAATGGATTACACGAACTCCTGACTTGATGGACAGAAATCAGTTTATTCCCCCATGACTCAGGGTTTTTACATCATTCACTTTTAGCTGGGAGTGGTTAAGCAAATTAAGACAGAACACAGCTGCAAGTCACACATCCGTCACTCTCTCAGACCAGCCTATTGCACAGACACACCACACACAGAAATCTTGGAGTTTCAAGTAACCCCTTTTACGCTCACATATGATAAGAATGCAAACAGGATAACTCAGCTCGTTTCTGGGCAGTAAATCACAGCCTAGAGAAAAGAACACAAGGTCATCTTAGACATTTCTCAGACCTCTCTCTTGTTCTCACACTGGTTGTCACAGTTGTTCAAACTGGCAATGATGAAATAACAACGAGAAGTCCAAGGTCAATCAAGAGACTTCAGGGCCCTGGGATGATTGGTAGAGGGATCAGGAGCACAGGAAGTAATTTGCTCTATTCTTCCAGTAACAAGAAATAATGATAGGAATAGGCAGATCCATCAGGTCAATGAGTGCCTCCAAGGTTGGTGTAACTGGAAAAATTTTGGGTTTTTTGATCATGGGATGATCTACTTGTCGTGGTTTGAAAAGAAAAGGTTTTCCCCTGGAGTTGGAAAGTGGCTAACTCCAGGGGTGATGTTCTTGGTGTTGAGCCAATCAGCACCTCTGTGGAAATGACATATTCACCCCCACTGGAAAAAGAAGACTTGGATTGGGTAGTTGGAAGGAGAGGCAACCATGACTTGAGATGCCACGTGTTAGAGAGTGGGGTCGGGGACCTTTGCCCCCCCCGGTCCTGGCCAGGGGGCTAGGAGTGGCACAGTAGCCGAGTGGAGCCCCCCCTGAGGCTGGTGGTCGAGGGGAACCCCGAAAAATAGGGGAGGCCCCCAGACTGTGACATTTTCTTCCCGCCTCGCAGTGAGGAGGGGAAAAGCGGTGACAGAGGCAGCACTGAACAGAGAGCTATGGTCATGAACCAAGACTGGTTTCTGGTCAAAAAGACTGTGCAGAGGAATTCCAGAGAGCAAGAGAAGATAGCCGGCAAGCAGCAAACTGGCACAGAGCCAAGGACCGAGAGACGCGGGGATGTCCGCGAAGAGAGAGACCTGCAGTGAAACAGGAGAAGCCAGTTGGAACCATTTTCTGGGGTAAGAACTGAACTAAAAACCCCCAGAATCTCTTTGACCCTGGGGAGGAGGGATGGAAACCCCCAGAGAAGTCTCCCAAGAGCTTGATCCCCGGGGACAGGAAACCTTTCACGGAGTGGAGGATTAAAGACTTTGAGCTTTAACTCCCTGTACCCTGTGAATGTCGACTATGGGTGAATTAACGAGCTGTTTCCCTCGAAGCCCTGGATGAGACCCTTTGTTGGAACCGAGGGACTGAGTGGGGGTGAGAGAGACCCCTGCATTTTAATGAAGAGAAAGAGAGATTTTCCAGTTATGACAAATCGAAACTGCTACCTCAAAGATAAAAATGAGAGAATGTGCTGCCCTGAAAGTGAAAAAGACGACTTCTTTCCTTCTGGACTTTATGGGGAGAAAGGAGGATGGTCTATGTAAATATATTGTTTTACCATAGGAGAGATAGTTAGGATTGTTGTATAAATATATTGTTTTATAGTATTTATTGTGTTAGTAGTAAATTTTAATTTAATTCCCCCATGCTGAGTTGTGCCTGTCTGAAAACTTCTTTCACATTGGAGTAAATTGTGGGGGACTTGAAAATTGGCTTTTTTGGGGAGTTTCAAACCAAGACACTACTCAACACCTGATCTACTGACACCTGATCTACTGACACCTGAATGGATGCAGCTATCTCAGAGGTGAAAAAGAGTTCTAGCACAGGAGCTAGTGGGATTTGTTGATAGAGCTTTAAACTGGCTTTGGAAGGGGAAAGGGACAAAACCAGGCTTGCCAGTGATGAGTAATGGATGGTGTACCCAAACCTGGGATCCCTCAATCTGTCTCAAGAGGTGTTGCTACAATGTACCACACCTGAAATGTTTCTACACTAATGCACGCAGCATGAGGAACAAACAAGAGGAGCTCGAAGCTTTGGCCAGGTCCCAGAGATTTGACATCATTGGCATAAGTGAAACCTGGTGGGATGAGTCCTGTGACTGGAGTGCCCTGTTGGATGGTTACAGGCTGTTCAGGAGAGATAGGTCAGAAGAGGCAGAGGGGTGGCACTGTATGTAATAGAAGGGGTAGGGTGTATGGAGCTCACAGTTGGCACTGGCACAGTTGAGAACCTCTGGGTAAGATCAAGGGCAAACAAATAATGCGGATGTCATCATGGGAGTCCACTATAGACCTCCTAGCCAGGACGATGATGATGCCTTGAGGTGCATCTGGTTTTTTGATTTTTCTAACTTTTATAAGTTTTATAAGTAGTTATATAGCAGAAGTAGATTTAGAAGCAGCAGCCCTTATTCCCTACCCTTAGCATAGTAACTACAACCCTCCTACCCCGATTCCCCCATATCAATATCCCCTGAATTCCGTAGAAATGTTTAGTCTGTCTTTAAGATAGGCCTATTCTATTTAGAGAACACTTGTACTTTGGCCTAAAACCGCAGAGTACAGTCAAGGACTGGGTGACTATGTGTCCCCTGTACCCTGAAGAAGATGAAGAATGAGAAGAAGGGGTCTCCGAGACCCCAACCCCGATTCCCAAGGGGCAGGACCAGGGCACAAAAGTCAGAGGGTGGGAGAACCTTGGATTGGACAGGCAGTATTATAAATTGTAACATCTGTAACAGAGGGACGCGCTTGCATCTTGTAACTTTATGCCTAGGCACGAATTAAATCCTATCCTTATCTCACCTTCGAAACTAATTTGCCTCAGAGGTTTTTTCCTCCCTGAATTTTCTTTTAGGCATCAATGACACCAATGAATTATTCTTTGAGGAACTAAGGGACACTTCCAAGTCAACAGCCCTTGTCCTTATGGGGGACTTCAACTTATCAGAAATT
Source organism: Chiroxiphia lanceolata (assembly GCF_009829145.1). NCBI lineage: Eukaryota > Metazoa > Chordata > Aves > Passeriformes > Pipridae > Chiroxiphia > Chiroxiphia lanceolata. The sequence goes on along the minus strand of NC_045670.1, from coordinate 13,388,443 downwards.
TACTGGGAGCATCACACAGATGGTACAAGCCAGACCAGAAGATTCCTTAAAAACCTGGATGACAACTTTATGGAACAGGTCCTAAGGAGTCGACTTGGTAAAATGTCCTCCTTGAATCTGCTGCTTGTCAACTGAGTGGATCTCATGAGCAATGTGAGATTGGCAGCCGTCTGACCACAGTGACCAGAAGCAATCAAATTTAAAATCTCTGTTGACAGGAGGAAAAGTGCCAGCAAAACCTCAACTCTGGCAGACTTCAGGCTGCTCAAGGAATTAATAAGTAAGGTCCCCTGGGGAAATGTTTTTGCAGGTGCTGGGGTCCATCAGTGCTGATCACTTTTTAAACATCACCTCCTAAGGGCACAGGAGCAGGCAATTCCAAAATGTTGGAAGTCAAGTAGATGAGGCAGAAGGTCAACTTGACTGAACAGGAATCTTTTCTTGGAAATAAGGCAAAAAAGGAAGGTGTATGCCCAGTGGAAACAAGGTCAGGTGACATGGGAAGAATATAGAGATTCTACTTGATACTATAGGGACAAAATTCGTGCAACCAAAACTCAACTGGAGTTGAAGCTGCCAGAATTTGGGGGGACAATAAAAAGAGTTTTTTTCAAATCATGGCTAGGCTTCACGAACAAAGATTTGGGAAGGGCTCTACCCACATTTGTTGCAAGCGCGTTGGTGGCTAAAAAGGTCAATATGAGATAGACACGTCTGGTTGCAAAAGGCACAGCAGAAAGACTCCTTAGGAGGTATATTCTGCAAGGCACGATTCTTTCTGCATTGTCTTTTCTCCTCAAGAGTGATCCTACGTGCTTTCTCAAAGGCATCAGCAGCATTACAGATAGTGTGTCTCCAGACCTCCCGATTGGAGGCCAGAGTAGATATAATCCAACCCAGTCTTTTTCTTTTCTTCATGTACCTTCCCACTGAGTAAGACAAACCTTTGTGCTAAGATCTAGAAGAAGCAAATGTTGGGACTGTACATGAAAACTGTTCCTCTCTTGAGATCTTTTACTAGGGACTTGGACCTCAGCAAAAATTTCAATCAGTTACGAGATTTTAGAAATATCTGAGGAGCAGGTCTCAGTTTTGCATTTATTTCTGCAAATGTTGTAGCTTGTTAAAATGATTGTAAAATACTTTCCAGAAATTTCAGTGTGACAACGAAATATATGTATATGAGGCTGCAGTATCTATATTAATTCCTTTTAATTTCCATTTTTCCTAAAACTCCAAATCAAAAGTGTGCCTAATGAGATTAATCATGCATTAACTTCCACATCATAACTGGCACAGCCCATGATACTTCACATGAACTGAATTTACTGGCACAAGTGCTTTTAAGGGATAAAGTAAATGTTCTCTCTCTCCCTCTGCAAGAGCAAGTAGCAATGCAGAGGGAAGTCAAGGAACTGTCAGGAGCTTATTGGCTTCACGAGCATCCCTCTGATTACCTGTTAGAGACCTGACTTTTGATGAGTGCTCTGAATTTTAAGTGTTTGATTTCCTGTTTGCCTTTACATTTTGACACAATGTAATCTTACGGAAGGGAAAACAAGTGGGATCTGGTCTGAAGGTTTCCAGAGTTTCTCCCATACTGAATCTCATCACTGTTTCCCTCACTATTTCCCAACATACACCTTTGTAGAATATGTGATTACCTCCTACAGTTACCAGCACCTCCTAGTGTTACCAGCACTGGGGTACAGATCTGTCTCTGAAAAATGACCCAATTTTGCACATCTCACCTGTAGTGAGAAAGTGGATGTGGTTTTGTGAGCCATCATTGCATCTGATTTTTTCCTTCTCAGTTTGCAGTCATTTCCAACTCCCTCTCCTTGCCTTAAAAAGTACTCAGATAATTTATTTGTAAATATACCAAGTCATGATACCAATAATCTAAGTCATATGTTTTTGGTTTTTGTTTTGGTTTTTTTTCAGATATATTAATGGCAATAGGCAGTATAGAAATATCATCGACCTGTTACAGGATGAGGATGGTCACCTCACAAACAGGGACAGAGACAAGGCAGAGGTGTTTAATGCTTTCTTTGCCTCTGTCTTCAACATGGAGGATGGACCAAGGGGGTCTCAGTGCCCTGAGCTGAAGGACCATGATTGTGAGAATGATCAATTCCCAGTTAACCCTGAAATTGTGCGGGATCTGCTGCTCCAACTGGATCTCTACAAATATGTGGACCCTGATGGGATTCATTCCAGAATCCTCAAAGAGTTGGCTGATGTCATCACACAACCTCTCTCAATGATTTTTGAGTGGCCTTTCCCAAGACCTCCAGAGAGGTCCCAGCTGACTGGAAGCTGGCAAATGCCCCGATTTTCAAGAAGGGCAAGAAGGAGGACCCTGGAAACTAGAGGCCTGTCAGTCTCACTTCAGTGCCTGGTAAAGTTATGGAGAAGATTATTCTGGAAGGTATTGAAAAACACATGAACGACAATGCAGTCATTGGTCACAGCCAGCATGACTTCATAAGAGGAAAGTCCTGCTTATCAAACCTGATTTCCTTTTATCACAAGGTAACCCACCCAGTTGATCAAGGGAAACCAGTTGATGTAATCTTTTTGGATTTCAGTAAAACTTTCAATACTGTATATCACAGGATCCTTCTGGACAAAATGTTCAGCACACAGCTGGATAAACACATCATGTGGTGGGTGAACAACTGGCTCATGGGTCGAGTACAGAGGGTAATAGTGAATGGGGTAACATCAGACTGGAGACCTGTCACTAGTGGGGTTCCGCAGGGCTCCATCTTAGGCCTTGTGCTCTTCAATGTCTTCATAAATGACTTGGAAGCAGGACTGGAAGGAATACTAAGCAAGTTTGCAGATGACAAAACTGTGAGGAGTTGTTGACTCCCTCGAAGGCACGGAGGCCCTGCAGAGACCTCAACTGTGAATCCGAAAAAATCGGTCCCAGAAACTGCTCAGAGACTTTTTTTATCTTTAAGCAGCAAGGTATTTGTTTATTCAACATTGGGAGCAAACCAGTTCGCGCTGGACAAACTTGTTCACCGGCTCTTCAGAAAATCAGCACTTTTTTTAGATGTGATTAAATGCATATTCAAACGATTACAACATCTATCAATACATATTAAAATAGGCGGAGAATAGGCGGAGCTTGGGACAGTACTTCTCTTGGCACCCCATTTCGAGGGGTAGTTCCTATCTTCCTCCATGGGGCAGGGGGCTTTAACTCATCTTCCTCAGCTTGACCTTTCTTCCTTTCCATTGTTCTTGACCCGCTCACTGAAGCTCGGAAAAGGCCCTGGTTCCAGGTCTGTTTCTCCTATTCAAATGTCTACCTGATCCTGCTGTGTTTCTAATTTATTGCCTCTAGGCCTATTACATGTTCTTGTACTATTCTCTTAAGCTTTTGGTCCAGTAAGTAGAACAGAACGGGTACAGATCGTTTTGGATGTTGGTAGCTTGTTTGCAGGCCCAAATTTCTTAGTTAACTCTTTTGGACCTAACCTCCTGTATCAACTGATAGGAGAAATAGAAACTTTATTCACAGTATCCCACAATGCCCAAATAAGGAACAATATAACCTTAGAGAAGTCCTCGAGAATTAGATAAGGGATGTACTCAAACAAACAGGGCATAAACCGAACTCTGTGTACCCAAAAAAGTAACAGTTTTTGGTGGTGAAACACAATGACTCTGTGCCTGCTCAAGAACTGAGGTCAAGATGACAAAGAAGACCCAGAAGGACCAAAGAAGGACTTCCAATAGGGGAGTGACTACATAAAGCAAACTAATGAATATGTATTAAGTAAGCAAGAATACCTAATTAATATGCAAACAGTATGTGTAATAAAAAACCCTGTCCATCTGTAATTTGGCACGTTTGATTAGAGGAGTTATCCTCTGTAGGGTACGCAAATGTCTTTATATAATAAGGAAAAATACCTCCTCGTGTGATGGTGAACAAAGAGACTTTATTTTAAAATCAGTGCGGTTTTATCCTTTAACACCATGTGACTTCTTTGTCCAATGAGGTTACCTATGTCGGCGCATGCTTCCCTGGGGTCCTCTGCCCCGGCACGTACCCTGTGCCTTGGACACGCCTCCCACATCACCCGTCTCTTAATTATCTAAAGAAGTCATGAAAACAGTGCAAAACAACAGTGCAAACAATCAGAACAGTACACTGTAAACCACCAAAGCTCGCAATGACCCAGCACATCGCTTGTTTGGCCTCTTATACTTCTATTGTAAACTTTTTAAAACTTTCTTATATTCCTATAGGGTAGTGCAACTTGGAGAAATAACTTTATTAACTCAGGGGCCTTAGCCCAACCGTGTATAAAACTATAACTTTTTTAACCTGAGGGTTTTTAAATAACTGGGGATTTCAACTTTATTTAAGAAAACAGGCTAAGTTTAGCAAAACTAAATTCTTTTAAAGCGACCTTGTGGTGGAGGTAATGTGGTTTTGTGAGGTGTTTTGTGTTTTAATATTTGTCCACCAGAGGGCCCCCACATACTATTTGTCCAGTCAAACACTCTTTATTCATTCACTCACTCATTCATGACGACCGTCATTCACTCACACACACATGCACAGATACTTTACAGACTACTTTTTACCACATTGGTCATTCCTTAACGTAAACCTGAAACATAAACATAACTCTTTTTAAACTTCTGCGTTACTCTGGTTCCTGCTGCTGTGATTGTGTACCTAAATAGGGTTTTACACACCTTGAAGGAATCCATTCAAGTTCTTTTCCTGTAACCACGCAGGCGTAACCTCTCCCCCAAGTCATAAGATCTAGGGATCCTGTCCATTGCCCTGAAATCAAATCCTTTACCATGACTAGTGGCTTGGGAGAGGCAAACGCCTGAGATTTGTGCTGCTTTTTGTACCTGCTTCTTTCAGCACTGTCACAATTTAAAAAATTGATAACATATGTGGCTTTCCACAAACTTTCTTGCTGACTATACAGATTCTCCCCCTTTTTTGTTAGCTAACTTCCTTCAGTATGCGGTGTGCTCTTTCTACAATTGCCTGTCCTGTAGGTGAGTGTGGGATTCCTGTGACGTGAACTTCTCCACTCTGATAGGAATTTCTTAACCTTTTCTGAGACGTACGCTGGTCCGTTATCAGTCTTTATTGTTTTGGGGTACCAGGGTAGTGAAACAACTGAGTTAGTGTCTCATTACACCCTTGGCTTCTCACCTGTGGTGCTGTAGCAGTTATGTATGTTAATGTGGGTCTACAGTTACATGTACATATTTTGAATGTGCCAAATTCAGAGATGTGTGTGGCATCTGTTGCCAGATCTCATTTGCCATTAACTCTCTGGGGTTAACGCCTTCCTGAGAGGACTGGGTGTGATTTCTGACAGTCTGGACAAGTTATGATAATGTTTCGAGCCTGATTAATTGTTATTTTGAATTGTTCTTTAGAAGCGTGCATTCTGATGAAAAATGAATGGACAATTTTGCTTGCTTTAGGACCCTGGGTATTGTGTTAAACATTGCTACTTTGTCAACCTCCCGGTTCCCTTCAGCTATTGGCCCTGGTACGTCAGTGTGAGATCTGGTGTGCATTATGTAGAAATCAAACTTTCTGTGATTGACAAGAACTCAAATAGAAAGCATTTCAAATAACAGATGAGGATTAGAGACATCTTGAAGAAATGAACATTCCAGACGTGAGACTAACCCCGCAGCATAACAAGAATCAGTAACAATATTAACAAGTTGCTCAGAAAATTTCCCCAAGGCAATACGAATGGTAACCAGTTCCAGAACCTGCACAGAGCCTTGGTTCATGGTCTGTACCTCTCTTTCCCATTGTCCTGTATCAGGGTTTACCGAGGTCACCGCAGTTTTTTGTGTTCTCCCAGATGCATCTGTAAAGATTGTGAGACCTTTACTGGTTCATTTCTGCATCTGGTCGTGGTTTTTAAAGGTAAATTACTGATTTCTACCCACAATCTGTGCTTAGGGAGATTGACTGAAATGTCACCATCAAACTTGCCAAGGAAGCTTGGAATCCTGCGTCCTCAACCAGCATCCAATCTAATTTGTCCCTTGTGGTTGGAATGTAGATGATGACCGGATCCCTTCCATCCAGTTCCTGTAGTCGTCCTCTGCCTTTAATGACAAGCTTAGCAAACATTTCATTAATGGTCCGTACAGTCTTAGGTGGTGTGTGGGGCAGAAACAACCACTCCAGAACTAGCAGTGGGTCTTTCTCAGTTTGATCCCACTGAAACAAGACTGCAAATGGCTGGTACCTGCTGGGAACTAAGACTAGGCAGATTTGCAGTTCAGGATTTCTCCTCCTGCCCTACCTAAATTCTATTGCCTTGGTAAAAATGCCTAACGCCTGTTTTACCTCTGCTGTCAGAGACCTGTTAGACGTTAGGTCAGAGTCCCCCTTTAGCAGCACAAAGAGAGGGTGTAGCTCCTCTGTGGTTAAGCCTAGAATAGACCTTAACAAATTAATGGCTCCCAGGAGTTTTGCAACTCATGTAAGGTTAAAGTGCCTTTTACCTCGAGCTGCAGTGGTTGTGGGGAAATTTCTTGCTGTGTAATCCTCCATCCAAGATAGGTCCAGGGCTGTGATCGTTGAATTTTCTCTGGTGCAACCTGCAACCCTGCTTCTTGGACAACATCAGTCAGAGCAGTAACAACAATTTGCAGTTCATGTTCTGTGACCATGCTAATTAAAATGTCATCTATGTAGTGGTAGACTATTGCAGAAGGAAAACCCTTTCTGATGGGGTGAATAGCGTTTGCCACTACTGTTTGACATATTGTAGGACCATTTTTCATCCCCTGAGGAAGGACAACCCAGTGATACTTTTACATGGGTTGTGCATTGTTCAAGGCCGGGATGGAAAAGGTAAAGCTTGGCGCATCCTTGGGGTGTAGAAAGATGGTAAAGAAACAGTCCTTTAAATCAATTATTATTAGCGACCAATATGCTGGGAGCATAGCAGGTGAGGGCAATCCTGGTTGCAATGCTCCCATTGATTCTATGACTGCATTTACTGCCCTGAGGTCCTGTAGCATCCTCCATTTGCCACTCTTTTTGGGGATGCAAAACACAGGAGTATTCCAGGGACTGTTTGTTGGCACAATATGTCCTGCTTCTAATTGTTCTCTTACAAACCTTTTCAAATGCTCAAGCATGGCCTTTTCATAGGCCATTGGTCTACCCAGACCGACTGGTTACTTTTCCAGACTAGTTTAATTGGTGTTTGGGTCGACTGACCAATGGCCCCTATTGAAAAACCTGGCTGCTTGCAGGAGGAATTTGCATGACAGTGCCAAACTGCCTGAGTATGTCCCTCCTCCACAGTGAACAAGGAATTGGAGCAACAAAAGGAACTACCTTGGCTATTTGTCCTTCTGGTCCCAAGAGAGTGAGTACTTGGGCACTCTGTTTGGGTCTTTGTGTGCCTCCCACCTCCTGAATGGTTGCAACTGGGCAAACAGTGGGCTAGTCAAGTGACCATTCGGACTCCTTTATGATGGAAACATCAACTCCCGAGTTCACAAGGCCTGTAAATCTGTGCCCATTAACTTGGCACGTCATGAGCGACTGTGTGGCTGTGATGGTTGCTGCCCAGTAAACTTGTGGGTATCCTGTGCTACCAAAGGCCCCTGAACTCTGTTCTCTCTCCCCCTCCCCTGCAGGCGATGCACTGTAGAAGAGGATTAGTTGAGCAATTTTCTGTCTCTTTGGAATGAAACAGGGGGGTGAAGGGGTCCAGACCATTATTAGAATCTCACTATGAGAATCTGAGTCTATCACTCCAGGCAACACAAATAAACCCATTCTGGTAGTGGAGGACCTTCTAATCAGTAGTGTGTGTACCCCTGGGCTAAGGGGACCCCAACGCCCAGTCGGGATTAGCACTACCTCTGTGGAAGTTATGAAGACTGTGTCCCGGTTGGATAAGTCCAGTTCAGCGCTGGCTGGGGTGGAGGGGCACAAAGCACTGGCTGAGGGGGGGGAGCGCAAATTGCCAGTTTGTTCCCCTGTGTCGCATTTGGGGGTGCAACAGCACCCCTCGCCTCCAGTTTTTTGGCACCCTCCTTGTTTTTGGGTGCTTGCAGTGTGCCACTGCTAGAGGTTTCCTAGGACAATCCCTTTGAAAGTGGTCGGGGGCACCACAAATGTAACAACCATTCCTGGGTCTGGCTCCCTCCTGCACTCTTAATTGGGCACTCAGTGCTACTGCCAATAAATCAGTCTTATGTGCCATAGAACCAACCCCCTGACAGGCACGAACCAGTTCTGCAATGCTACAACTCTCCCTTTTGGGAAGGGTCTGCAGAACTCTTTTACAGTCAGGGTTCGGGTTCTCAAAAGCCAGTTGCCTACTAAGTATTTCTCTGGTTTCCTCATTTTCAATCTACGTATCTAGGGCAGATTGCAGCCTATCTAAGAATTAGGTGTATGGTTCTGTTGGACCCTGTATTATTTTTGTAAATGATAAATTGGTATCTTTATCTGATGTGGGTAGTTTCTTCATAGCCCGCATTGCATGTTTAGCTATCACTTCATATACTTCTCTATTGTACCCAGTTTGTGAGTCTATTGAACGGTAGTTACCCTCCCTGGTGCACTTTAGTAGGTTCCGGGCGGTTTGAATGTGGTGCGGAGGGGTCGCGGTGTGGTTTTTAAGTTTGGTGTGGAGCCGGCAGGGGCGGCGGGCGGACGGGGAGCTGCAGCAGTTTCTGCTAGTAGAAAACCGTGCAGGCTTTGGGGGGTTTGGTGGTCGCTGAGGATGTTAGAGGCGGGTAGCCGGGTTTCCCCTGGCAGTTTTAAGGTGCTCCACCGCCCGGGTCTTCAAGCTGCGGGGTACCGCACCGGTTAGGGAAAAGTCCTTGCTGCGTGCAACGTGCCGCTGCCTCTCAGCTTGACTCACCGCTCCAGCGTAAGTTGGAGTCCGGTCCACCCTCTCCGGCTGCTTCGATCTGTCGGTTTTTTCTTTTCTTCGTTCTTCTTCTTGTTCCTGTGCACTTTTCTTAATATTTTGGAGCTCCTAAACTAACTTTTCATTTCTCATATGCAATTGAGACAACGGTTTATAGACATCTTGGTTGTTTTCAGTGAAAATTCCTGTCTCCACACAATCTAGAGGATAAACGGAATTACCGAGTGTTTTGCCTGATCCAGGATATGTTAAACTGACTTAATATAAGTTTAAAAAGTCCCTGTTCGGGCACCATATGTAGGGTACGCAAATGTCCTTATATAATAAGGAAAAACACCTCCTCGTGTGATGGTGAACAAAGAGACTTCATTTTAAAATCGGCGCGGTTTTATCCTTTAACACCATGTGACTTCTTTGTCCAATGAGGTTACCTATGTCGGCGCATGCTCCCCTGGGCTCCTCTGACCCAGTACGTACCCTGTGCCTTGGATACGCCTCCCACAATCCTCCAAACGTCCAGTATGCTGAATAAAGAAGAACGCCCTTTTTAACATCTACAAATTGGTGTTAAGAAGTTTGTTTCTGCTGCTTTTAGGTATCACAACTTAGAGGACTGGGCAATCAACAACCATATAAGTGCAATAAGGGAAAGTTCTAGATTCTGCATCTGGGATGGAGCAACCTGGGATGTACATACAGACTGGGGAATGAGATGCTGGAAAACAGTGACGTGGAAATGACCTAGGGGTCCTGGTCAACGGTAAGTTGAATATGAGTCAGCAGTGTGCCCTGGCAGCCAGGAGGACCAACCGTGTCCTGGGGTGCATCAGGCAAAGCATCGCCAACCTGGAGAGGGAGGTGATTGTCTTTCTCTACTCTGCACTGGTGCAGCCTTACCTTGAATATTGTGTGCCGTTTTGGTCACCATAATATAAGAAAGATTTTAAGCTATTAGAGAGTGTCCAAAGGAGAACAATGAAGATGGTGAAGGGTCTTGAGGGGAAGTGATGCCTAAAGGAGTTGAGGAAAAAAAAGTCCAAAGCAATTTAATTGTGGATGAGATAAGAAAAGGATTTAATTCGGTAACAAGACACGTGCGTGTCCCTGTGTCTCAGATGTTACAATTTATAATACTGCCTGTCCAATCCGAGATTTTCTTACCCTGTGGCTTTTGCCTTGATCCACCCCTGGTCCACCCCTGGGGAATTGAGATGGGGGTCTTTTCGGGACCCTCTCTTCATCAATCTTCATCTTCTTTGGGGTACAGGGGGCACATAGTTACCCAGAGTTTGACCGTACTCTGCAGTTTAGGTCAAGATACAAGCATTCTCCAAACAGAACAGACCTATCTTAGAGTGAGACTAAACATGTTCTAATGGAATCCAGGGGTAGAATTGATATGGGGAGCATAGAATGGGGTTAGAGGGTTGGTAATCTATGTAGTTTCTGTGTTAAGGGTAAAGGAATGAAATGCTGCTGCTTCTAAATCTACTTCTGCTATATAACTACTTTTAAAACTAATAAAAATTAGAAAAATTAAAAAACCTAAAAGGACCTTAAGGCATCAGAAGCCATATGAGGAGTGGCTGAGGTCACTTGGTCTCTTCAGCCTGGGGAACAGGAGTCTACAACTTCCTCATGAGGGGAAGAGGAAGGGTAGACACCCAGCAGGACCCAAGGGAATGGTCTGAAGTTGTGTCAGGGGAGGTTTAGGTTATATATTAGAAAAAGGTTCTTCACACAGAGAGTGCTTTAGTACTGGGACGGGTTCCCTAAGGAAGTGGTCACAGCACCAAGCCTGACAGAGTTCAAGAAACATTTGGATGATACTTTCAAGCACATGGTGTGACTCTTGAGCATGGTCCTGTGCAGGGTCAGGAGTTGGACTAGCTGATCCTTCTGGGCCCCTTCCAACTCGGCATTTTCTGTGATTCTGAAAATGGTTGTAGAGGGAATGTTGATATTTTTTGGTCTGTGTTTGACCCCAACCACCTGTAGTAGTTTATATTCTCCCTGCCAAGTTCACTGATAAAACAGTGAATTCATCCTTGGAGGGAGAACTTCTGTATAAACCATTTTAATTGGTGTTCTACTATTGGTTCATTGTCTGTCGAGGGCATTTGAAGGAGAAATCGAAGAGGAGGGGAGGAAGGCTCGACCCCCAACTCAATTAGAAAAAGACCCCCAAAGCATACTGCGCATGCGTTAGGGGATTTCCAAAGTTCTCAAGCGTGCGCTGAAGGGATGAACTTACATAACCAAGAGGGTGGGATTGGGAACCTCTGGCGGGGTGGTACTGGTCACACCTCCCCGGGCAGAGGTGTTCAATGGATTGTATAAAAACAGACAAGTTTTCCGTGTGTTGTTGACTTGCTCTACACGAAGGATCAAGTTGCCTTTAGCAGGGACACCTGCTGAAGTGGGAGCCTGCAACCCTCTGGAAAACGCCCCTGCTGCAGAGGATTTTATAGTATCTGGAGTGGGTAAGATCATCCCATAAATGGTACCTGAGTAGGGTGTCATATTTCCTCTTTGGTTTTCTCTTTCTCCCGGGTTCCCGTTTATTTCAGCCACTTCTTTGTAATAAATATCTGTTTTATTGAACTTGCAATGATGTCATGGTTTTCAGGCTTCAGTATGTTCGAACCCCTCCCTAAAACAATGGTATTCCCCAGTTTAGTATTCTCACTGAAACCCATGTGCCACTCACTTGGTCACCCCTCCCCCATCAGTGGACTGGAGAGAAGAATTGGAGGCACAAAAGGTAAAGATCATGGGTTGAAATAAGAACACTTCACTGGAAACAGCAATCAGACAAGAAAATGAACAGTAACAACAACAATACTAATGACAGATGGTACAAGGAAGAGGTGAATGATTCACACAAACCCAACAATACCTGATCACTCCCTCCTTGTAAGACACTCTCTTCCCTCTGCTCCCAGCAATGATGTGAGGTGGTATAGAATAACCTCTGGGTCCTAGCCATGCCCCCTCCTGACTACTGCAAAAATTAACCCTGTCTTGACCGGAACCAGGACAATGCCATAAAGAAGCTTACAGGATGAGTACTGCAACTAAATTAATATTGTTGTTGAAACCTCAACCTCTGCATTTCCAGACTTAATGTTGTCCAGTTAAAACTTTGTTCTTTCTTTTTAATTCTGCATTTATCTACTGGAGTTTATTCGTGGTTTGGACCCATTTAGTATAGGAATGCTCTGTAGAGTACCTATTAACACACACAGGAAACTTAGCAAAAGAACGAACCCTATATTGAAGACAGTAGCAACATTCAGAAATGTTATTTAGTATAGAAACATGTACAAATATAGAGAAGAAATGTACTTTTAGTAATAACATTCAGAAACAATTTAGAAATGTGTTTGCATTATAAGACCTTTTCATGTATGTTATAGGTTAGAAATTCAGGAGAATTTTTCTTTCCCCTGGCCCCCCACTGTAGGAAAGATGAGTTTGAATGGAAAGGGGGAAGGGAGTTAATTAGCCTTACAAAAGAACTAACTAGCCAGGCCGCATTCCTCGCTGATGACCCATCAGAGGAGTTTTGGGAGGGGGTGGGTGGCTCTACTCGGAGGGGAGAGAGTCAGACTACTGGGTTCTCTTTCGGGGATGGAGACAGGGTCTGCGTTTGGTGCATTTGGAGAGAATGTCTGGAAGCCTGTCTTTCTGGCTTCCCATCCTGGTCAACCCTGACTACTGACCTCAACTTGCCTGCGAGCTGTCTTTTGTCTCCAGCCCGGACCTGCTGCATTTTCATCGGAGAGAAGGAAGAAAAGGAGGAACTTTTGGGACGTCATCAACTGAGAACAACAGTGAGTCCGGTTGGGGGTGAACTGCTTTCCTTTCCCCTTCCTTCCATTGGGGGAAGGGTCCCCCATCTTCTTTTCGACTTCTCCAGAGACCACTCCCCGAGACCTCTCTCCCCACGTGGTGACCTCCAGTGATCCAACAGTCCCCCCTGCAGGTCACAACGGAGTACTGCAGGCTCTACACCTCCAGAGCCCAATAACGCCCCCTGCAGGTCATCACAGAGAACTGCAGGCTCTACATCTCCAGTGATCCAACAGCACCCCCTGCCAACCGTGATTAGAACTGCGCTAGAAGACAGAGAAGTAGTCAGACTTTTGATACAAGGGGTTAGGCCCAAAAGAGTTAACTAAGAAATTTGGGCCTGCAAACAAGTTATCAACATCTAAAACGATCTGTACCCATTCTGTTCTACTTACTGGACCAAAAGCTTAAGAGAACAGTACAAGAACATGTAATAGGCCTAGAGGCAATAAATTAGGAATACAGCAGGATCTGGTAGACATTTGAATAGGAGAAATAGGTCTGGAGCCAGGGCCTTTTCCGAGCTTCAGTGAGCGGGTCAAGGACAATGGAAAGGAAGAAAGGTCAAGTTGAGGAAGATGAGTTAAAGCCCCCTGCCCCATGGAGGAAGATGGGAACGACCCCTCGAAATGGGGTGCCAAGAGAAGCACTGCCCCAAGCTCCACCTATTCTCCGCCTATTTTTAATATGTATTGATAGATGTTGTAATCGTTTGAATATGCATTTAATCACATCTAAAAATTGTATAAAAGTGCTGATTTTCTGAAGAGTCGGTGAGCAAGTTTGTCCAGCGCGAGCTGGTTTGCTCCCAGCGCTGCAAATAAATACCTTTGCTGCTCAAAAGATCAAAGTCTCTGAGCAGTTTCTTAGACCGATTTTTCGGATTCACTTTGTTTTCTTTTGTTTGAAGGGAACTTCTGGGTACAGGATTATTGCTTAGTTGTTTTTTTGAGTTCTGTTACTGTTCTTGCCAATATACATATATCTTTTAATAAAGGGTTGATATTTCTTTTTTCTTCCACACTTCCTTGATTAAAACCCCTTAATTTTTGAATTTAAAATTGCTGAGAGGAGTTTGGTCTGTCTCATAACTCATCCTCTTTAACAAACATTCCAGTCTCTTCAAACTGAGACAATGTATTTCCACAGGTAAAATCCACAACTTTTCATTTAGGGCAACTCAACTGACCTTTCAACAGCCAGTGTGCTATGTACAAGAATTATAGTTAAAAAAGTAACAAAAAAACCCAAGTTATTTTTTCACAGATGTCATGACATGGATTTTAAAGGCAGGAAGTGGAGAAATTTTACTTAAGTTGAACAAAACATTTCAGAACATCTGTGCAGATGAGCCTTACATTAAAACCTCTTCCTACTCCCAGCACACAGTGTGCACTCTTGCACCAAGATGGACTCCTGCCCAGAACCATTTCTAAAATAAATAATAAAACTACTGAAAAGATATCAAGACAGTGACAGCAATATCATACAGACATGCAACTCCTTTTAAATTTGCCCCTTATGACATAGAGGTTTGATGCCACTGGCATTACCAAACAAGACCTGCAGTAGATACCTTCTGCACAAGATAGTTGCAGTTCTGAATTTCTATGAAAATTTTTACAAATTCACTTGAACTTTGACCTTCTTTCTCTAGTTCATCTCAACGGATAGAGCCAGAGTTTTGATTTTTGCCCCAGGACTATTGAGCACCCCTGGTTGGACTCAGTTCTGCTGTGACCCTGGGAAGAGTTGCTAGCATCTGCCTTGCCAGTTCTGGAGCAAGTAAACCAGACTGAGAGTTTACTCACGTGTCAAGTTTTTCAGACTAACGGTGCCCATCAACATTGTCAAGGGAACACAAAAAAATGAAAGACTTTAAACTCTTTTTTCAAATAAAAAGAAAAAATTCACATTCCACTTCTGTAAAATGTTTGTGAGTTTTATAAAAGTGAAAAAGTAGGTTTCCTCCAAGCTAAGCACTGAATAAATTTAAAGAAAAAAACATTTCAAAGACACATTTTGCTTTCTATTTGCATTCAGGGTTTTTGTTTTTCAGAAGACTATTACCTTGGTAATATTGCACTGTGAGCTTTGTTTGCCCAGAAGATAATTTGTCCAGTGCAAGACCCGTGTAAGAGAGGGAGAAACCACTCTACAAATTGATCAATGGGCTTAGTCAATGGGCTAAGGACAACTACATGAGGTTCAATAAAGCCAGGTCCTGCACTTGAGTCACAGCAACTCCATGAAGTGCTACAGGTTTGGGGAGGAGAGGTTTGAGAGCTGTTTGGCAGAAGGGGACTTGGTGGTGCTGGTCAACAGCTGGCTCAATACAAGCCAGCAGTGTATCCAGGTGGTCAAGAAGGTCAATGGCATCCTGACTTGTATCAAGAATAGTGTAGCCAGCAGGACTAGGGAAGTGATCGTTCCCTTGTACTCGGCACTGGTGAGGCTGCACCTTAGTACTGTGTCCAGTTCTGGGTCCCTCAGTTTAGGAAGGATGTTGAGGTGCTGGAGTACGTTCAGTGAAGGGCAACAAGGTTCATGAAAGGTGTCTTAAAAAGAAAAACATCTTATAAGGAACGACTGAGGGAGCTGGGTTTGTTTAGTCTTGAGAAGAGGAGACTCTGGGGGACTTCATTGTTCTTTACAACTACCTGAAAGGAGGTTGCAATGAAGTGGGGACCAGTCTCTTCTACCGTGCCTGCAGTGAAGTCTCTTCTACCGTGCCTGCAGTGAGAGGACTAGAGGAAATGACCTTAAGATGAGACAGGGGAGATTCAGATTAGATATTAGAAAAGAAATTTCACTGTTAGGGTGGTCAGGCATTGGAGTAGGTTGCGCAGGGAGGTGGTGGAGTCACCATCCCTGGAGGTGTTTGAGGCATCTGGATCTAGTACTGGGTGATATGGTTTTAGGGATTTAGGGGTTACAGTGGTAGTACTGGGTTGGTGGTTGGACTTGATGATCTTAAAGGTCTCTTCCAACACTGATGATTCTATGATTCTATGAAATAGCTAAGTTTGCAAGTCATCTCAAGGAATTAGCACTATACAAGGAAATGCATACTGGATGTGAAAGTGAGGGTTGCAGAGGGTGTAAAGGCATTGTTGCCTTAAAATTAAGGTAGAGGAACTTGGACGAAAGTGGTTGAACACTTTAACAAGAAGATCTACTCACAGCCATTCCTTCTGCCAGGAGAAAAATGAAGCCTAAGTCCTGATGAGTCTGCTGACACTGAGGATAATGAAGGGGTACCAGGAATGGTACTTGAACCTGATGCCACTGTGTTGGTCAGAGTGCACCAAACCCTCATGTTAATCCTCCACCAACTCCCACAGCTCCCAGGGACAAGGGAGCAAAGGTGGTTTGGGGACATCTCCTCCTGCATAACCCTGTGAGACACTGGATTATTATATTAATGATTGGCTTGGACAAACTCAAGTGTGTGTGTGTGTGTGGGGGGGAAGGGACAGATCGAATCTCACAGTGGTGAAGTAATGCCTTGTCCCACATGCCAACCCCTGTGAGACTCCTGGTGCAGTCCCGGAACAACTGTCAGTCAAAGGCAACCCAGGAGCATACCAGCCCCCAGAGCCCTTGCCCCAGCCTCAGATTGGCTAACACAGTGGGAGCCCCAGAGTGGCCAGTGGGTCAGAAGTCCCACCACAGGTGGGGTGGCCACAGGGGGCCAGAGCAGATAAAACCAAAGACATGTGATCGCCACATGTTCAAACCGACCATTTTCTAGACTCCTGTAGCTGGACCTACTCTGGATCTAGGAATGGTAGATATATTTCTCCTTTTATCTCTCTTTCTTTTCTTCTTCTAATCTCCTTTCTTAATATTTTGGGTAACTGGATACCGAATGGGTGGGTTTTTGCTATGTTGTATGTGTTAGCATGTGCTAAGTCAACCCTTTCTGGGATACTTTGTTTTGGTTGTATGTTACTGTAGTGGGTTTCTGTGGTTGAGTTTTGGTAGCAGGGGGGCTACAGGGGTGGATTCTGTTAGAAACTGCTAGAAGTTTCCCCTGTCCCATGGAGCCAATGCCAGATGGTTCCAGGACAGACTTCCTGCTGCTGACCAAGGCCAAACCAGTCAAGAGTGATAGTAATGCCTCTGTGATAACATATTTAAGAACAGAAGGTTGTTGCGCAGAAAGAATTCCAGTCAGGGAAGAGTAGAGTGAGAACATGGGAACAACAAAGTAGACACCAAGGTCAGTGCAGAAGGAGGGGGAGGAGGTGCTCCAGGTGCCAGAGTTGAGGCCCCCGCAGCCTGTGGTGAAGACAATGCTGGAGCAGGTTGTCCCCCTGCAGCCCATGGAGGACCATCGGGGTGCAGAGACCCACCTGCAGCCCATGGAGAAGACCATGCTGGAGCAGGTGGATGCATGAAGGAGGTTGTGACCCCGTAGGAGGCCCAAGATGGAGTAGGGTCCTGCCGGAGACCTGCTATCCATGGAGAGGGAAGCCCATGCTGGAGCAGGTTTTTCCTGGGTAGGACTTGTGGCCCCTGTGGGGGACCCACGTCGGTACAGTTCATTCATGAAGGACTGCACCCCATGGAGAAGTGACCAATGGGACAGCAGTTTGGGAAGAACTGTTGCCTGTGGGATAGACTCATGTAGGAGAGGTCTGTGAAGGACTATGTCCTCTGAGAGGGACCCCACAGGAGCAGGGGAAGGACTCCTCTCTCTGAGCAGTGGCAGAAACAACAACTGACTGTAACCCCCATTCCCCATCCCCCTGCACCGCTGGGGGGAAGGAGGGAGAACATGGAAGGAAGGAGGGGTGGAGGGAAGGTGTTTTAAAGATTGTTTTATTTCTCACTCTTTGGTTCTTATCCTGTTAGTAATAAATTTAAGTACTATCCCCACTTTGAGTCTGTTTTGCCTGTGAAGGTAATCAGTAATGACCTCTCCCAGCTGTTAACTCATGAATCCTTTGCTGGTTTTTTTCTCTCTCTTCTGTCCAGTTGCAGAGTGAGAGAGTGGCTTTAGTGCGTACCTGGCATCCAGCCAGGGTCAACCCACTACAGTTACCCTTTAAACAAGTACTCTTTTTTTTCCAAAGTTTACCAGTAGAAGTATCCCCTGAGAAAATGTGTGTAGCTTTTTCTCCTTTGTGCTCTCTCTTAAGGTGCTGAAAGAACCAAAGTCTCTTCTAATAATCTGGAGGGCAGATATTGTTGGAGCCTTGTATATTTTTAAACTCCCTTGGTTGAGCTCATAGCTCAAGACAGGATCTTATAAGCCCTGCCATGCTCTGTCCAGACAGAAGCAAAGATCTGACAACCAGTTGAGAGAAATTAATGAATACTGTAGTTCATTAAAAGGTTACTGATGGTAAGCACTGAGGTTAACAGGATGGGCTATATTAAGCCTATTTATAGTTTTATGTCACCTTCAGAGAAGCATAAGAACTTTCTTCAGCAAAGTATAGTGGTCAGATAGTTACAAACTGAGACAGGTTTAAAAGAGTACCCCAGGTCACCTAAAGGAAAGGTAGCACAGTTAACTTCAGAGTTCAAGGTCAGCTCTTAATGTTTTCCTCTTGTGTATCTCAAACATGGGCTCATTACCTGGTGTGCAACACCAATTTACACATCAAGGTGAGGTATTTCTATTTCTTTATTCTAGTTTGTGCAAAGTAGGGAGCTGGGTGGTAACCCACAAAAGACTAACTCCCCAATTATCAAAACTTTACATTATTTATACATTTTAACAAACAAAGGCATCCCCAATCATCAAAACTTTACATTATTTATACATTTTAACAAACAAAGGCATCAGTACTTAAACAAGTTACATAGTTCTCTCATTAATTAATATTCTATCTTCTATTGGTTGAATGAGTCTCTTGTTTCTTGTGCTAATTATTCTGCATGGTCAGTCTTTTCCTTCTTTTGAGTCAATGGGTTTCATGAGTTGGTGGACCATGAGTCAGTGGTCGCGATCTTCCCCTGTGGAAATTACTTTTCCCAGTTAGCACTTTAGACTGGTGAGTTGGTCTTGTTTGTTCCTTCTTCCAACACTAACTTGAGTGTTCTACCAAGCGTTACTTTTCATGTATTTATACATTTTTAACAAACAAAAAAATTAATGTTCATTGGTTCTAAGTTACATAATTCTCTTCATTAATTAGTATTCTATCCTCTATCGGTTATTGATCTCTTGCTTCTCATGCTGATTTGGTCCACATTCTTTAGTCCTCTTATCCTCTTTTTCTCCAACTCTCAGACTCTGATGTCTTTGTTAATCTCCTCTGTATCTTCTGGTTACTCCAACATGTTTTTGAAGGACAATAAATGTAAGATCCCAGATATCCAATCTTCAACTCCCTCAGGCTTTGTTTACTGAAGTTTATCAGAGCTAGTCCAGAGAAACTCAAAGCTTCGGTGGTTTAAAGATCAAGTTGACAAGAGTGTGAAAAGAAACCTAGCCACCCGTTATCATTAATTAAAAAAATTTAGTAAAGTTATATAATTTCCAACAATTCCACCCTTCAGAAGTGATCTTCATTATTTCTTTTAAGATTACTTCCATTTAAATCATTGAGCATTCAGAAAGACTTAAGAGACCAAAATGCAATAATCACTATCAATAAAACTTATTTGGTAAAGCTTATTTAAATCATCTAGCACCTTAACAATGCTAATCAAGATTCTTAACACTGTGGGAAGAAATTTAAGTTTCAAAAAAATTCCATTATAGAGAGGATCCAGCCATCCTTTTGAGACCTTTTTCAGTTTTAGATAAGATAGGTTTTGTCAGATCTACATATTTTTCAAATTTGAAATAAAATCCATAAACCAACCATTCATGTCAAAACTATATTAATTAGGCAAATCAAACACATCTTCCCCTTGATCTTGTATTTCATTGTAGTGGTTTTAAAAACTCAGCAGGGAAAAGTTAAGACTGCTTGAGTCGACCCCTTACAACAGTGGGGAAGGAAAACAAAGAAAACAAGACTGTGAGAGGTTAAAAACATTAGAATCACAATTTTACTGAGGTAAAACTCACAAGTAACACAACGATACAGAGAAAAATGGTTTACCCACAAAACCAACAAAGGTAAAATATTACCTACTCCCCCCCCAGGCAAAACAAAAAATGGATCTCGTTCCTGCACTGCAAGTCATGTGGCCAGGGAGAACAAAGTACTGTGGCAAATAAGTTTCTGCAGTTTAACGCCCTCCCAAGCCAGATAAAAAACAACAGGGAACATGGGCAAAACAAAACCTGGAAGGCTATTTTGTCCAAAAGGGTTTATTCGACCTGGATGCTGGCATGGATCCCAGAGTAGCGGTAGCTAATGAAAACTGCGGTCCCAGGCGGCAGCTAGTAAAAAGCGGTTTTGACAGTGGCGGTTGCAGTTGTGGCGGCTGTGGCAGTGGTGGTGCAGTTGTAGCAATTCTTTCTCCCAGTGCCGAGTGACCATGCGGTCCTAAACCCCAGTCCCGCTCCCCCTCTCCTGTCTGTGTGACAGTAAAAATGGTGAACCTTCCATTTCAGGTCACGAGTCTTAAAGAGACAACCCACCAAACATGACAAAGAGTATGTAGAATACACAATTTAGTCACCCCCACATAGTGCTAAACTCTACCTCCTATCCCTGTAACTAGGACATTGATGAAAGTTTCTGCTGTTTTTTCTAATTTCTTCCAAATCAGTCTGGATTCTCAAAGTCTGATCCACATATACACAGCAACTAGTGTTAATGACTGTGCACACACCACCTTTGGAAGCCAGAATCAGATCTAAAGACATTCAATTTTGTTTGACTACTTTTGAGGGGCTAATAACTTTTTGCTGCAAAGTGCTAATTGCATCATTTGCTTGGGTTTTTATTTGTTTGATAACTCCAGATATGTTAACTATAGCTTTCTCTAATTCAGGTACTCCTAACCATGGTAAGAATCCTCTCACAAACCTGTAGAATCCAGAGGACCTCTCAACTAATGGATTTAAATTTTGTTTATGGTTTATTGTAAAAGATCATAGATGTCCTCCGGGAAGCTCTGATTTATCAATGACATCTATTTTTGGTACTATGATTGCAATGGTGTATATTCCTTGCCATCTGGGGGTAGTACTTTCCTAACCTGATTTCTGCAAAGCCAGTAGTATCCCATATTATCTGGAATAGGCCACCAACGTGTATTTAAAATACCCATTCCTGTTACATCCAAATACAAATGACACTTGGGGTAATTTCCTACCATTATTCCTTGACTACAATTAGGTGACTCCATTTTCTGGTGAGGGGCTGCTCCTGGTCCTTTTAGGCATTGTTGAACACAGGAGGTTTCAGTGACTGCTGTTTCTACTGACAGAATTTGTTGATCTGTGGAGGTTTGGGCTGCTTTTCTTTCCAAAAGGAGCATCACTCCAGTTGGAGGAAGAGCATTGGAGAATACACTTGATGTTGGAAGTTCCATTTTCTGAATAGTTTCATTTGAATGAGTGGGAAATTGAGAACAAATCCAAGAGTTACTGCTATTTGTTATCAGTGTCACAGTTTGTATTAGTTTCAGGTGTGAATTTTTCATCCAAGGATCAGGTAACATTTGTTCTATTTATGTCATCTTAGAGTGGTCCTTAGGAAAAAATACACTGCTCTCTTTCCCTTCTTGCCCACTTACTCCTTGTCGCTATGTTGAGATGGTCAAAGCGACACAGAAACAGTCTTCTTCCAAAAACAGGACAGGAGAGGGATAGATCCTTTATTGTAACAAATCACTGACATTTATAGCCCTTGGCATAACATACATGTTAGACTTCAATTGGTGTCTGCAAATAAACATGCATCAGGATTGGCTGTCCTGTAGCACAGTCATGATGATTCAGCATTCGTAGACTCATAGTGACTAAGCTCCAGCAAGCTTACCGTGACTCTGCAGAAAGCTCAGGGTATCTGCCTCTATAGTCCTGTCTTCCTTCTGACAGACCTGCTGTTAACTCTGACAATTCCCTCTTTTGTTGTATTTATGCCACAAAGACGGCCTTGACAGTCTGTTGCAGGGCCCTTTGCAACAGGTTGATCAAGCAAGGCATCAGTATCGACAACCCCTGATTCAAAGCCAGGAAGAAATGCAACATCTCACAACAAGGATGGATAACAACACCAAGAAAAAGGTCAGAGTTCATCTACCATCTAGAATAAGGACTCACTATGGTCCGACAGATTGGTGTAACACATTCCCTTAAAATCTTGACACTCATGTATTTTTAAGTCTACACACCTATATATCTACAGTTTCTCTCTCTCATGCAGTCTTTTTCCAATCATTCAATAGGTGGCCACCTCAGTCATTCTTCACTCACGCATAACTGGAATTTCTATTATACTTTTACATTTTAATTACACACTTTACATTTTAAGTAGTTATTGGCTATGTACTTCTTAGTTTGTCATTTTTGGTAGTCACATTTAACGACTGTACCTGGTTTGAAGAGGAATTATTATAAGGAATATAAGGTCTAACAAATTTAAATGAGATCTATTCTGATTTAACATCTGTTTATGTGCATACATAGTCTCTCTCCCCCCTTTTTATATTTTAAAATATTCATTTGATGTGTAAAATGCTTTCTTGACAATAACTTGTTCTAGGAGAGAGTTAGTTTTGTTTAGAATACTGAAGGCTAATAAAGTCAAAGATATAACACTGGTGAGTAGTTTCTGCATTTTGCATCTTGCGGTAATTTGATTTTTCTACGCAACACAATAGAAACAATGTCATTTGAGTTAAAAGAACATAAGAAAGTAATACCCGTGCACTTTTAATTTCTAACTGAAATGCACCT
Organism: Chiroxiphia lanceolata; assembly: GCF_009829145.1. Classification (NCBI taxonomy): domain Eukaryota; kingdom Metazoa; phylum Chordata; class Aves; order Passeriformes; family Pipridae; genus Chiroxiphia; species Chiroxiphia lanceolata. The sequence continues at coordinate 13,365,841 of NC_045670.1, read as the reverse complement.
AAATTGCAATGTTCAAGTCACATGTATTCTATCTTTTATGTAAAGTCAGTACTTAAAAGTCTTATTTATCCTTGAGGTAGGTAGGACATGTTTGTAGCTTACTGAAATTTAATCTTTAAGGCACTAACATCTATTTTCTCATTAGAAGAATTATCCTTACTTCCACTTTTAACATTAATTAAAAAGCATATTAGAAATTTTGTATGGAATGAAGTGCTCTATAAAGCAATTTCTATTCATGTGTAAAATTCAGGGTTATGTTATTCTATTAGCACATCATCGAATTCTATATTTTTGTTCATCTTTTAGCAGCATGCTATAAGAACTGTAAATTAATACAAATGGTATTTCACTTCTTGAATTTAGCTACTCATAATTCGCATCTTGATTGAACTGAAGGGATATTGTATCAAATATGGATTAAATTAGCCTGCACAATACATTATCATGGGATTATCTACTCAACAGCATTACTACTGAATAAGAGTCTCTGAACATTTACATTAGGCATATCAAGAGAATTTTCACAGCAGTAGTTACTAAAGGAAAATAAAAGAGTTATTAGAATTCATGCAGTACATTGCAAATAATTCTGTTAAAGAGATCCATTCCCCTGCAATGCTGTAAAAGAAAGATGTTGAATGGGGGAGGATAGTTTGCCTTGGGTGATTGACCCACACAAAAGAACTAGCCAGTAGACTCACATTCCAAGCTGATGGTCCTCCGAAGACTGTGGGAAGGGGTGAGGAGTTGGTTTTTTTCTCTCTTCAGAAACGGGAGGCACTTCACTTTTGCCCTGACTCAGGGAGGGTGTTTGTGTGGAAAGGCTCAGAGTTCGTTTTGTTTTCGACCAGGTCATCTGGTTGCTTCTGGCCCCAGTTTACCTCCATTTTCCTGTGCCCTGTCCTGCCCCCAGCCCAGACCTTCTCGGATTTCATCGGAGAGGCTTGACCCATCTGCAGAGGAACCTTTGGGGGAGGAGGTTACTCTTTCCCTCCTCTGCTGCTGTGTTGGCAGTGGCTTGTGCCCATCGACGAAGGGGGGGAATCCCAGCCACAACCAGCCGCAGACAACGTAAGTTTGTGGGAAGAACGCCCTTTTCCCCCTTTTCCCTTCCCCTTCTCGGTGTGTGGGGGGGGAGATCTCCATTTTTGGCTTCTCCCGTGCACCAGGACCCCCATGCTGCTACTGCCAGAGCCTAACAGGCTCTGCCAACCACCACAGAGCATCTGCAGACTCTGCTCCTCCAGTGATCCAACAGCGCCCTCTGCTGATCGTGGTTAGAATTGAACCAAAAGGCAGAAAGTACTGAACTGGTTTTTTTCTTGGAGGGGACTTTGGGTACAGGATTATTGTTTAGTTGTTTTTGTGTTCTTTTGTTGTTCTGCCAATACACATATATACTTTAAGAAAGGACTGTTATCTTCTTTTTCTCCACACTTCCTCAATTGGAGTCTCTTAATTTCGGATTTACAATTGCTTAGAGGGAGGAACTTGGTCTTCCTCATAACTCATCCTCCTTAGCAAAACACTTCAGTCTCACTAAACTGAGACACATGACTGCAACCTCTGAGCCAGCAAACCTAATGCAAGGTGTAAGCGTTCATGCACAAACAGTTCAAAAGGTTTGGTCAAGTCAGGTAATCCCAATGCAGGGGTCGACATTAAAGCTCTCTTTAAGTCTCTGAAAGCTGTCTGGCATTCTGGACTCCACTGTAATACCTCCTCAGGGTTTCTCAGGGCCTCATATAAAGGCCTTACTAGCAGTCCATAATTAGGAATGCATAGTCAACATCAAACAGCCATTCCTAGAAATGTTCTTAACTCAAGTACAGACCTTGGCTCAGGAGTTCAAACCAATTTCCTCTTTCCTTTTGGTTCCAAGGCTTTGCTGTCCCTGGGAAATGGTGAATCCCAGATACATAACACGATCTTTGGCAATTTGGACCTTCTTCTTGGATACCCTGTAACCAGTTTGTCTCAAAAAGTTTAATAAACTTATAGTCATTTCAATATATCTGATTTAAGTTTCTGTAGCAATTAAAATATCATCTACATACTGTAGCAAAGTGATTTATTCATTCTCCTTTTCCCATATCTCCAGTTCTTTTGCCAATTGGTTCCCAAACAGAGTGGGGTTAATTTTGAACCCTTGTGGAAGAACAGTTCACATTAATTGGGTTTTATGACCTGTCAAGGGGCTTTCCCATTCAAAGGCAAACAAGGGTTGACTTTCAGTTTCAAGAAGTATGCAGAAGAAAGTATCCTTAAGATCCAAAACAGTGAACCACTCATCAGATTCCTTAATTGTGGTTAAAAGTGTATAAGGATTTGCTACCACAGCGTGTATGTCTTGCACTATTTTATTAATAGCTCTGAGATCTCGTGCTAGCCTGTATTCATTAGTATGTGACTTCTTTACTGGTAGGATAGGAGTATTATATTCCGACTCACATTCCCTTAGTAATCCTTGTTGCACAAACTTAGCAATTAATTCTTCTAACCCTTTTCTAGCTTCTAATTTCAAAGGATATTGTTTCTATCTTACTCATCTGGCATCAGGTTTTACCTGTATTCTTACTGGTTCTGCTGCTTTTGATTTCCCTGGAATTCTGGTAGCCCCCACCCACAGTGATAGCATTTTCCACCTCCTCTGGGATTCCCTCCTTTGTGTTTAGTTGCTGTAACAACATAAAAACCTGGGCGTCCAGGGCTTTACTTTCAGGAATACATACTCGTATTTGTCCATTTTCAAATACTATTTGTCTATTTAAGCTACTTAAAATATCTCTTCCTAACAAAGGCATTGGACATTGAGGCATATATAAAAATTGATGTGTTTCACTGTTTACTTATCTTGAATTTTAATGGTTGGAAAAATGGCAAGTTTTCACTTTTCCCGGTGACACCTGTGACATTTATAGTATTTTGGCTAAGAACCCCTTTGCGTGTATTTAGAACAGAATAAGTTGACCCTGTATCCACCAGAAAATCCACCTGATCATTCTCCAACATCAGGGAGTCAGCTAGAGATGACTTCTCTAGTCCTCTTCATGCTTCTTCTGTTAAGAGCCTTGCAATCTGATCAGGAGTGTGCCTGTTTCTCTGTGGGCAGTTGTGCTGCCTTCTTGTTTGCATCTTTGTAGTGGGTTTGTTTAGTTAAATACCACTTCCTTTTCCTGGAAGGGAACCTAAGACAGGTCACCTGATTTATATTGACCAAAGAGATATTCCATACCATATTACGTCAGCTCAGATATAAAGAGAGTGAGGAGGAAGCAGTTCTCTCTCTCTTCCTTGATAGCTGCCCTGTAGACAGTTGTTCCTTGGAGGAGACGTCACTTCTCGTGGGGAAGTAGAATTTACTGTTAGTTTTTTTTCCTGTGTCTGTGTAGTGCTATTAGTTCCCTTTTCTTCTCTATGTAAATATAAACTGTCTTTTCTTAGTAAACCTCGATTTTATGTTTTCCTTTTTTTTTTCCCCTTCCCTCTGGAAAAGAAAAAGGGGGGGGGGTGTTAATGCAGTCTAGGTGGACACCTGGCATTCAGACAAGGTGAAACCACTACAGTTTCTGGTGCCAAAACCGGGGAAGACTGCCAAGAGAGGCAGTTTATATAAACACTGCTTTGTTTATCTTTTTGTTTTGCTAACTCGGGAACATACTAATATAAACATGCCTCTACGCCCAGTCTTTGTACTCATACCTTCACTTTTATGAACAGTCTTCGTGAGCTGTAGAACCCATCTTCTGAAAGACCACCAGAGGGACGGATACAATTTTCTTTCCCTTCTTAATTTTGACATAGATGGTTTTGTAATGAAGGCATCAGTGATTCTTACTAATCCTTACTTAAGGTGTCTGGCAATGGTGCTGCTGTTAATCAACACTATGAGAACATTATGGGATTGGGGAAATGTAGTATTATCTTTGTTGCCTTGTGGCAGGACAAAACAAACTTCAAGAGAGAACTCATTGGGATGTGCCTTAAAGGGCCCAGTTCCTGGGTGGCAGGGAATGTGGATGAATTTGGGCAGGTTCTTAGGGCATTTGACACCCCCCATTGCCTGGGACTTCACATCGGAACAAGTATTCAACCCTAACAAACTGACACGCCATTTAATGGAAGGATGCTTTGCCTACCCCAATCAAAACCAGCAACTTCTTGCCCTGTACTGGGGCCTGGTCTGTGACTATCCAACTGCAGTTCAATACTCTCAAAAGACTATAACTGAGACAGTGACCCAAACTATAACACCTGAAGTCATTATTGCCCCCGTAGTGAAAAAGAAGACATGGATAAGGAAATCTACAGGACCTACAGACCTACCTCAGCGATTAGTAAGGGAGAACGAAGGAGAAGAATTAATGGAGGTAATACCAGGAGAAGAGAGCAAGAAAAGGCAAGGCAAAGAGTCAGTTCTTCACTAGAGGAAGGTCGATCAATCGGAGAGGGAATAAGACAGGAAAGCAAAGTTATCCGGTCCCTGAACCCATCAGAACTTTGGGACTTGTGGAGAGATTATAACCATCAGCCTGGTGAACGAATTCTTACCTGACTGCTCCGATTCGGGGACTACGGGGCTAGTAGTAACCTGTTAGAAGGTCGTGAAACACAGCAACCAGGATCTATTGCCAGAGATAGTGAAATCGAAAAAAAATTGGAAAGGAGAGAAGCATTTGCAGTCTTTGGAGACGGTTCCTATCAAGTGTGAAAAAAACGTATCCATTCAAAGAAGATCTAATGAGTCCCCCAAGAAAGTGTACTACTGCAGATGGAGGCGTCCAGTACCTGCCAAAATTGGCAATACTGGAAATCATTTACAGTAACGCATACAATACCATCTTCAGCAATCTAGAGGATGTCCCTTGCACACTGCCCATGTGGAGAAAGGTAATTCATGGTGCCCCTGCATCATATGTTAACTGCCTGGTGAGAATATACCATCCAAAGATGGATGAACTAACTGTGGACACGATGTCTGCCTGGATACGGAATATAGAAGAAGGTATGGAAACCTCCAGAGTCCTCAGCTGCCGTGAGACCCCCCCGGGCCGGGTGTGGGTGTGGAGGAGTCCCAGGTTGCCCGGAGACCTTCCTGTGCCGCGTGTGTGCGTGGAGGAGTCCTGGGCTACCTTGAGACCCCCCCGCACCTCGTGTGTGTGTGGAGGAGTCCCGGGTTACCTTGAGACCCCCCCGTGCCTCGTGTGTGTGTGGAGGAGTCCCGGGTTACCTTGAGACCCCCCCGTGCCGCGCGGGTCCCTGGACGCGGTCATGGCGGGAGAGAGGAGAGAGAGGAGAAGCCTTGTCAGAGGGTGCTGCGCCCCCATGGAGGAGGAGAGGGCAGCTTCGGAACACACACAGGTTTGTCGTTCCAGGTTTGGGGGGGAAAAGGGGGGGTGGAGGCAAGGGGGAGGGGAGGAGAGGGGAGGACGTCGAGTTGCCCGTGGGGGTCCTCCGACTGGCGGGAGGGAGAGCGGGGCAATCCTGTATGAAGCGTCACAGGTGAGCGTTGCACCTGAAGATATGTGGTAACGCAGTGGAGAAAGGATAAGGTCAGGGTGGATAGTGGAGTTTCTTTAGAGTGATGGGTGTCCCGGCCAGGTAGGGACCTTGAAAGGCACCCCAACCTTTGATGGGTACAGGGGTCAGAACGGTTGGTTTGTTTGTCTGTTTGTTTTTGGCTCACCTGCAGCTACTGCCCAGGTTCGGCATGTTCTGGATATATACTGAGATTGTATATAGATAGGTGATAGTAAAGTAGGAAATGAAAGACTTGACCTAATCGTTCTAACAGGAATGTAGCCTCTGTACCCCTATGTGGTTGCGAGCTGTACTGGCGATGGTACATGCCTTCAGTAGGGTCACCCATGACAGACAGGTCAAAACCATAGGTCCAGATACACTACATTCTTGGGCAGGATAAGATCGTTAGCCTTCTGGCAGTCATCCTAGGAGAAGGACAACTCTAATCCCAAACCCGGGTAGATGGAGCTCGCTTAGCCCTGTAAGGTCATCCATCTAAGAGAAGGTCACTCTAATCAAACCTATGTCCTGAGGACCTCGCTGCCACCATCCAAACTCGCTCGGTCCTGACAGATGAACTTTAGGATTAAAGGGTGGGTTCAGTTCTGCGCATACTGCATCTCACCTAAAAAATCCATTGCGCAGGTCTGAAGGCTTAACCCACATGCAAAAAGTCCTGTAGTGATGGGCAAGGGTCGAAATGGCCGGTGAAAGGTGCACTGGAAGCCGCAGACCCATCCCTGCATGCAGGCGGTTCAGGATATTGGTCATCTGAGACTGACCGGAGATGACAGTCCCTTGGGGCAGCACCCTGAACGACCAAGCAGCCTTTTCAAGGACAGCACTGCTTGCTCCACTCGGAGAGGGGCCTAGAAAAGGTGACCTAAACAAAGTTCATCTCCCCCTTCACCCGGTTGGTTAACCGCAGATCAACAGGCATCTTCTTCCAATGCGGTCGCACAAAGATCAAAAGACAAAGGCATGCACCTGCCTCCAAAGGTGTTCCTAAATTAACTCTAGCATGTTGGAACATCAGAACCATGCTTGATTCTGTGGATAGCGGACATCCTGAGCGTTGCTCTGCCCTAATTGCCCTTGAACTGGCTCGTCTTAACATCTACGTTGCTGGTCTCAGTGAAGTTCACCTTCACGAGGAAGGCAACCTCAGAGAACATGGTGCCGGTTACGCACTCTTTTGGTCAGGTAAGCCCAGAACCGAAAAACATCTCTCAGGAGTCGACTTCATGATCAAAAACTCTATTCTTCCTCAACTCGAAAATCTGCTGACATGTCACTCTGACCGCATTATCTCCCTACGCCTCCCACTCCACAACAAGCAACACATTGTCCTCTTTAGTATATATGCCCCAACTCTCCAAACTGACCCTGTCGAAAAAGATAAATTTTACGCTGACCTGCACCACCTTACCCAAAAGGTGCCTGCAGATGATAAGATCATTATCCTTGGTGATTTCAACGCCAGAGTAGGAAAGAATTTCGAAGTATGGAAAGGTATATTAGGAAAACATGGTGTTGGAAACTGCAACGATAATGGTCAACTTCTGCTAGAATTCTGTGCGGAGCAACAACTCACCATCACTAACACTATCTTTCAGCAGAAAGATAGTCTGAAGACAACCTGGATGCACCCCAGATCGAAGCATTGGCACCTCATCGATTATGTCCTGGTGCGATGGAGAGATGTCTGCGATGTCCACCATACCCGCGTGATGCCCAGCACAGAATGCCAAACAGACCATCGGTTTGTGCACTGTAAACTCAACTTCAATCTCAAATTCAAACCTAAAAGGGGCAGCATCCCAAGGAGAAGACTCCAAGTTAACAATCTCCAATCAACCACAGTAAGAGACAGATTCCAGGTAAACCTTCAAACCAGGTTCGAAAACCATTCCACAGATTCTGCAGATTCCTCTCCTGAAACAATTTGGCACCATATTAAAAACAGTATCCTGCAATCCTCCGAAGAATCCTTAGGGTTCTCTCTCAAGAAGAACAAGGACTGGTTTGATGAAAACAATCAAGAAATCCAGGACTTACTGAGGAAGAAGAGAATTGCCCACCAAGCACACCTTGCACTGCCATCCTGTCAAGTAAGAAAAACAGTTTTTCGTCTTGCATGCAGTAAACTCCAACAGAAACTCCGTGACATTCAGAACAAGTGGTGGATTGATCTAGTTGAAAAAACTCAACTATGTGCAGATACAGGTGATCACAAAGGATTCTATGAGGCCCTGAAAACAGCATACGGGCCTACGTACCAAGTCCAAAGACCTCTACTCAGTGCTGATGGTCAAACACTTCTAACAGATAAAACCTCCATTCTGAATCAATGGTCTGAACACTTTCAGACTCTTTTCAGTACTAGCCATGTAGTCCAAGATTCAGCAATTCAGTCCATCACACAACAACCGGTAAAGTATGAATTGAATACTGCCCCCACTTTAGGAGAAACCCTCAAGACCATACAGCAGGTGAAAATCGACAAGGCAGTTGGGGTGGATGGAATTCCACCTGAAGTCTGGAAACATGGGGGTCAAGCACTCTATACCAAATTTCACGAGTTTGTGGTGTGCTGTTGGGAACTAGGCGAACTACCATCAGACCTTCGTGATGCAGTCATCATCACTTTGTATAAGAAGAAAGGTACTAAATCAGATTGCTCAAATTACCATGGTATTACTCTGCTCTCCAGTGCTGGCAAAATCCTGGCAAGAATACTCTTGAACAGACTAATACCCGTTAGAACAGAAGAAATTCTACCTGAAAGTCAGTGTGGTTTCAGAGCCAACAGGAGTACCACAGACATGGTATTTGTTCTCAGACAACTGCAAGAGAAGTGTAGGGAACAGAACAAAGGTCTTTATATAACCTTTGTTGACCTCACCAAGGTTTTCGATACTGTGAGCAGAAAAGGTCTGTGTCAGATTTTGGAACGTTTAGGTTGTCCCCCCAAGTTCCTTAAAATGATCATCTCACTCCATGAGGATCAGCACGGCCAAGTCAGATATGGTAACACACTTTCTGAGCCCTTTTTAATTAAGAATGGCATGAAACAAGGCTGTGTTCTCGCTCCTACCCTATTCACAGTCTTTTTCAGCATGATACTCCAAAGGACCATGGTAGACCTCGATGATCAGGATGGTATCTACATTGGATAACATACTGATGGAAGCCTTTTCAACCTAAGGCAACTGAAGGCCCACACCAAGACCTTAAACCATCTTGTCTGGGAGTTGCTCTATGCTGATGATGCCGCCCTTGTTGCCCACACAGAAGCGACCCTGCAGCGTTTAACTTCCTGCTTTGCAGATGCTACTGAGCTCTTTGGGCTGGAAGTCAGCTTAAAGAAGACAGAAGTTCTCCATCAACCTGCACCTCAGGAAGTCCCCCATTGGCCAATCATAGCTCAAATCAGTCCAGCAGTTTAATTACTTAGGTAATCTCATCTCCTCGGATGGTAAGATTGACAGGGGAGATAGACAACAGGCATATAGTGCTTTCAGGAAACTCCATAAAAGAGTATGGCGTAATAAACATTTGAAGAAAAGTACAGAGATCAGTGTTTACAGAACCATAGTGCTGTCTGCTCTTCTTATACGGATCTGAATCATGGGTCATCTACCGCCACCACCTGCGTCTCCTAGAATGCTTCCATCAACGCTGCCTCTGTTCAATCCTAAACATCCACTGGTCAGATTATGTGACCAATACATCTGTTCTAGAACAAGCAGCAGTCACAAGTATTGAGACCATATTACTGAGAACACAGTTGCGCTGGGCAGGGCACGTCTCCAGGATGAAGGACCACCACCTCCCTAAGATCCTGCTTTATGGTGAACTTACCACCGGCTGCCACAAGAGAGGAGCCCCGAAGAAAAGATACAAGGACTCCCTGAAACAACATCTCAACCTTGGTCATATTGATCACCATAACTGGTCTACTCTGCCCTCCAATAGGGAGACCTGGAGACACACCATCTATAACGCTGCTGATGTTTTTGAGAAAACACGCAGGATCACCCTTGAGGAGAAAAGACAAAACAGAAAGAATCGTGTCTTGCAGAATATGCCATCTAAGGAGTCTTTCTGCTGTGCCTTTTGCAACCAGACATGCCTATCTCGTATTGGTCTTTTTAGCCACCAACGCACTTGCAACAAACGTGGGTAGAGCCCTTCCAAAATCTTCGTTTGTGAAGCCTAGCCATGAATGGAAGCCTCCTCATTCCCACGGTCCAGAAAATTACATTTCGGGGACTGCTCCGATCTCTGCCACCAGCCCGTCCACACTGGGGAGAGGCTGTACGAGTGCTCCAAATGTGCTTACGAGAATTAAGAAGGAAGAAAGCTAATAAGAAGGTCGTCCACGTAGTTGACCCAGAGGCCCTGGAAAAAATCAGCGACCTTTGAGGCGCAAAAAGACTGAGATCAACTCCTGTGATCCCAATGAGGAGACCTCTGATTGGGCAATGCAAAGGTCAGACAGTGAATACTCTAACCAGGAACAATAGAGGGACCCTGCCTTCAACCCGGAGAAGGAAAGGGACGATAGGGTTTACTGGACTGTGTGGATCCAATGGCCTGGTACATCAGATCCACAGAGATATCGAGCTTTAGTAGACACTGGTGCACAGTGTCTTGATGCCATCAAGGCATAAAAGCACAGAGCCCATCTGGATTTCTGGAGTGACAGGAGGATGTCAAGAATTATCAGTGCTAGCGGTTGAAGTAAGTTTAACGGGGGACAAATGGGAAAAGCACCCTATTGTGACTGGCCCAGAGGTCTCTTGCAGCCTTAGCACTGATTACCTCAGGAGAGGACACTTCAAAGATCCAAAGGGGTATCGATGGGCTTTTGGTGTAACCACAGTGGCTACAGAGAGATTTAAACAATCATCTACCCTGCCTGGTCTATCAGAAGATCCTTCCATTGTGGGATTGTTACAAGTCAAAGATCAACAAGTACCAACTGCCACTACAACAGTACATGGATGACAATACCAAACAAATCGAGACACTGTGATCCCCATCCATAAGATGATCCGAGAGCTGGAGAGCCAAGGGGTGGTCAGTAAGACCCACTCGCCCTTCAATAGCCCCGTCTGGCCTATACGTAAATCTGATGGAGGATGGAGACTGACTGTGGACTATCGTGGCTTGAATGAAGTTACTCTGCCATTGAGTCCCACTGTGCCAGACATGTTGGAGCTCCAGTACAAACTGGAGTCCAAGACAGCGAAGTGGTACACCACCATCGATATTGCAAACGTGTTCTTCTCCATCCCCTTAGCAGCAGACTGCAGGTTGCAGTTTGCTTTTACATGGAGGGGTGTGCAGTACACCTGGAACCGACTGCCCCAGGGGTGGAAACACAGTCCCGCCATCTGCCATGGACTGATTCAGGCTACGGTAGAGAAGGGTGAGGTTCCAGAACACATACAATATATTGATGACATTATTGTATGGAGGGGCACAGCAGAGGAAGTTTTTGAAAAAGGAAAAGAAATCATCCAGATTCTCCTCAAAGCTGGTTTCACCATCAAAAAGAGTAAGGTCAAGGGACCTGCCAAAGCGATCCAATTTCTAGGGGTGAAATGGTAAGATGGACGTCATCAGATTCCAACATAAGTCATCAATAAGATCATAACGAGGGCTCCACCGACTAACAAGAAGGAAACACAAGCTTTTCTTGGGGTCATAGGTTTTTGAAGGATGCATATCCCTGAGTACGACCGAATCGTGAGCCCTCTTTTCTTAGTGATCCGTAAGAAAAATGATTTCCAATGGGATCCTGAACAACATCAAACCTTTAAACAGATTAAGCAGGAGACTGCACACGCAGTGGCTCTTGGACCAGTCTGGACAGGACCGGATGTGAAAAATGTACTCTATTATGCGATCGGAGATAAAGGTCCCTCCTGGAGCCTCTGGGAAAAGGTGCCTGGTGAGACTCGAGGTCAACCACTTGGTTTCTGGAGTCGAAGCTACAGAGGATCTGAAGCCAACTACATCCCCACGGAGAAGGAAATCCTAACAGCTTATGAAGGAATACAAGCAGCCTCAGAGGTGATTGGTATAGAAGCACAGCTTCTCCTGACACCCCGACTACCCGTGTTGAGCTGGATGTTCAAGGGAAAGGTGCCCTCTACGCATCATGCCACTGATGCTACATGGAGCAAGTGGATTGCTTTGATTACACAGCATGCCCGAATCGGAAACTCGAATTGTCCTGGAATCATAAAGATCACAACAAATTGACCTGAAGGTGGAAACTTCAGTCTGGCAGATGAGGAGGAGGAGGAACAAGTGAATCGGGCTGAGGAAACTCCACCATACAATCAGTTACCCAAAGGAGAAACACATTATGCCCTCTTCACTGATGGTTCTTGCTGTATTGTAGGGAAGAACCGGAGGTGGAAAGCAGCTGTCTGGAGTCCCACCTGACAAGTGGCAGAAGCTAATGAAGGAGAAGGTGAATTGAGTCAATTCGCAGCACTCAAAGCCATTCAATTATCCCTGGACATTGCCAAATGAGAGAAATGGTCAAGGCTTTACCTCTACACCGACTCGTGGATGATAGCCAATGCTCTGTGGGTGTGGCTGGATCGATGGAAGAAGACTAATTGGAAGCATAAAGGAAAACCCATCTGGGTTGTTGATTTGTGTCAAGACATTGCCGCTCGGGTTGAGAAGTTGACTATGAGAGTCCGCCATGTAAATGCCCATGTACCCAAAAATCGAGCTAATGAGGAACATCACAACAACAAACAAGCAGATTGAGCTTCACAAGTCAAGGTGTCACAGGTAGATCTGGACTGGCAGCATAAGGGAGAGTTGTTCCTAGCTCAATGGGCACATGATGCTTCCGGTCATCAAGGCAGAGATGCCACCTATAGATGGGCACGAGACCGAGGGGTGAATCTAACCATGGACACTATTTCTCAGGTTATCCATGATTGTGAGACGTGCTCTGCCATTAAACAAGTAAAAAGAGTGAAACCCCTATGGTATGATGGACGTTCGGATAAGTATAGATATGGGGAGGCTTGGCAAGTTGACTATATCACGCTGCCACAGATCCCCCAAGGTAAGCGCTATGTGTTCACCATGGTAGAAGTAACCACTGGATGGTTAGAGACTTATCTGGTGCCTCATGCAACTGCCCAAAATACCATTCTGGGTCTTGAAAAGCAAGTACTGTGGTGACATGGCACCCCAGAGTGAATTGAGTCAGACAATGGGACTCATTTCAAAAACAGTTTAGTTACTACTTGGGCAAGGGAACATGGCATTGAATGGGTATATCACACCCCATATCATGCACCAGTCGCTGGGAAGGTTGAGCGATGTAATGGACTGTTGAAAACTACTCTGAAGGCATTGGATGGAGGGACTTTCAAGAATTGGGATCAGCACCTAGCAAAGGCTACATGGCTAGTCAAGACCAGAGGTCATTTCTTAGTAAACCTCGGTTTTACATTTTCCTTTTCCCCCCCCCTTCCCTCAGAGAAAGAAAAAGGGGGAGGGGGGGGGTCAACACAGTCTAGGTGGACACCTGGCATTCAGCCAAGGTGAAAACACTACAATCTTGAACACTGATTTCTACCAAGAGGCCAACTACAAGAACCACCCCTCTCTGGGTTCTCCTGATCCCTTATTCCATATCTTTCCCCTGGTCCTTCAATCTTATTAAAACTGTTATGAGTTTCCTGTCCCTGATGTTCTCTTGGATATTGTATTCTTTCCCGGTGATTCCCAATAATTTGCTCATGTTCCTAGAATCTTCCCCCTCCAGTTTCTGAAGTTTCTTTCCAATATCTGAAGTCAATCATTCCACAAATAATGTTTCTAACTGTAATCACAGAATCACAGAATATGCCAAGTTGGAAGGGTCCCACAAGGATCATGGAGTCCAACTGCTGACCCTGCACAGGACCATCCGCAAGAATCACACCATGTGTCCAAGCGCATTGTCCAAACACCTCTTGAACTCTGTCAGGTTTGATGCTGTGAGCACTTCTCTGGGGAACCTGTTCCAGTGCCCAACCACTCTCTGGGTGAAGAACCTTTTTCTAATATCCAACCTAAACCTCCCCTGACACAACTTCAGACCATTCCCTCAGGTTCTGTCACTGGTCACCACAGAGAAAAGTGTCTGCCCCTCCTCTTCATCTCATGAGGAAGTTGTAGACTGCAATAAGGTCTCCCCTCAGTCTCCTTCAGGCTGAACAGACCAAGTGACCTTAGCCACTCCTCATATGGCTTTCCCTCAAGGCCCTTCACCATCTTTGTTGCCCTCCTTTGGATGCTCTGTAATAGCTTAATATCTTTCTTATATTGTCGTGACCAAAATTGCACACAATATTCAAGGTGAGGTCACACCAGTGCAGAGTACAGTGGGAAAATCACCTCCCTCAATCAGCTTTGCCTGATGCACCCCAGGACACGTTTGGTCCTCCTGGTTGCCAGGGCACACTGTTGACTCATATTCAACTTGCTGTCAACCAGGACCCACAGGTCATTTCCACGGCACTGCTTGCCAACATCTCAATCCCCAACCTGTCTATATATCCCAGGTTGCCCCATCCCAGGTGCAGAATCTGGCACTTTCCCTTGTTGCACTTCATATGGCTGATGATTGCCCAGTCCTCTAATTTGTTGAGGTCTCTCTGCAGGGCCTCCTTGCCTTCAAGGGAGTCAAGAGCTCTTCTGAGTTTTGTATCATCTGCAAACGTGCTCTGTAACCCTTCCAGCTCTGCGTCCAAGTCATTTATGAAGATGTTGAAGAGCACGGGGTCGAAGATGGAGCCCTGCAGAACTCCACTAGTGACAGATTGCCAGTCTGATATTACCCCATTCACTATCACCCTTTTTGCTTGACCCATGATCCAATTGCTCACTGTAGTGGTTTGAACCAGGTTTTCCCCCTGAAGCTAAGAAAAGTGGTAACCCCCAGGGGGTGGTGACACTTGAGATTTGAACCAATCTGTGCTCCTGCGAAATATAAATATACCACAAGCAAACGGAAGAGAAGTTGTTGTAGTTTGGTGGTAGAAGTGGTAACCATGTTGTAGGAGCCACAAGGAGAGGGCAGGAGCCCTCTGGGGGGTCTCTACCCCCCCCCCCAGCCCCAACTGGGGACTGCAGAGACTTGGAACAGTGTTAGACTGGGCTAAGTGTCTGTAGTTAAGCCAGGAGATGTTTTTCCACTGTGAGCAGCAACCAGAGATACTGAAAACCGCGGTAGCCAACACTGACTGGAGGAAAAGCAGCGGCACAGAGCCAAAAGATAAGAGAACAGCAAAACAACCATGCAGCAAAGTAGACAGAACTTCTGCAAGCTGGGAGAGAAAGAACAGCAGCAGAGAACAGAACTAAGGGAGAGAGTTTGGGGGTAAGAACTGCAAAACTCCCCTAAACTTTCTTTGAGATCCCTCCAAGATGGAGGGGGTGGACTCTTACTGATTAGGAGTCCTAAATGGGTAAAGGAGTTAAGAAGCTCGGTAGTCCTGAGAGCTCAGCCAGGACAGTGTATAGGAGGTTGACCTTGGGGCCCTCCCTTGCTGCAAGTTACAAAGAAGCTCGCAGCCATCTTGAGCAGGGCACAGAAGCTCTGCAAGGAACTGGAGTCTCCTGAAGATACCAGACCGTCACGAAGACCCCCTGTGCTTCGTGATATGACCTTGGTGATAGCGACCTTTGTCTGGGATGAACGCAGTCCACGGAAGACCCCTTTGCCTGCGTCAAGGGACCGAGAGGAGCTTGGAGGCCTCCCTCGTGAGTGCTGGCAGAAATCCAGCCATCAGCTGCTGCATGAGAAAAGGACAGATGACTGTTGCTGTGGAAGATACTCCTGCTCAGAGACTAGAAGGGATCTGTCCTTCTTCCCTCCTGGACTTTTATTTGAAGGGGAGAAGAGATCTGATCCATTGTAAATACTTATGTCATGGTAGAGATAGTTGTGATTGTGTGTATAATGTATTATAATATTTATGCGTACAGTCAGTGTAATATATTCCTTTTCCCCCATTTTGAGTCTGGTGTTTTATCTGGGAAAAATCATCCCACATTAGGTTGAGATGTGGGAGGGGATTTAGACTAGGGAATTAGATTTTTGGGGATCTCAAACCATGACACTCACCCATTGCATGATGTGTTTATCCAGTTGTGTGTAGGGGGCGTGTTTTAGGGATGATGGAAGGGGCATCCTGGGATATGAAGTCCCTAATGTACTCCAACACACATGGTCACTGGGTTACCCCATGGTTATTGGTTAAGACAATCATGTTGTTTTAAAGTGCATAGAAAAGGTGCCATTTGCTTCCAATAAACAGATTTGGTTCTTTGGACCCTCAACCAAGCAGGTCATGTGTGTTTATTATTTATTATATTAATAAACACCACATCTGGTGCCCAAAATGTGACTTTCCCTGCAACAGGGATGATCAGAGACTGCCTTGCACCAAGGAAAAATTGCGGTAGGATTCGCACTAGCTTGTTTTAAAAGCTGAGGAACGCTCTCTGGAAAAAAAGCAAAGATGTTGATAAAAGCGTTGGGAAACCAGCGCAGAAGGTGGTTGGAGGACACAACACAGTGAACTGCTGAATAGAGCTCTGAAAACTACAGTGCACGCACGAAGGAAAAAAGCGGTGAAGAAAAAAAGCAGTGAAAAATGCATGCCGAGAAAAAAGCAATGGAGAAGGGATGCAGAGAAAAAAAGCAGCAAAGAACAAGGTAGGAGGACGGTATGGGGAATTCAGCTTCCCAGGAGATAGAAAAAGATGCAGAAACTGCATGTCTCTTGCTAAGACAGTACCCCACCGAGATCACATGAGAATGTAATAGAACTGTTGCAATGGATAAAAATCATTGTGCCAGGGCTTCCGCTGGTCGGAGCCTTAAATATAACCACCTGACAAAGAATCAGGGGAATGATGAGAGAAAGACTGATGTTTGGCAATGTGGAAGATTTTAGATGTTTGCCGACTTGGACGCAAGTCATGAACGCCCTGCAGATCTCTCAGACAAAGCAGAACCCCTCCATAGACTCAAACACCCACCAATACTGCTAGGCGTAGCCATTCCCCAGAGATCAGGAACAGACACAGGGGTGGGGGGGGGGACTATGTGCAACTCGAGAATACCTAACAATGGTTTGGGGTTGGACTTTGCGCAGACAGGAATGGGTGGAAGGCAATGTAAGTTACAGTGAGAGTCTCAGTTTTTTGAGCTGTGGTGATGGGATGTGAATTTTAAACCGTGAATGCGTTACATAGGGGCAGTTTACGAATTCCTGCCACAACGTGGGGGAGGGTATCCCAGGTAACTCACCCCCCTTAATTGCTGAGGAGCCACGGCCTCGTGGTGAGACAAGCATGACATGGGCGCAGCCATCTTGTGCGCAAAAGGGACTGGAACTTGGGCCATCTCTTCCAACCCCTCAGCCATCTTTTCCTAACTGCGTGAGCAGGAAGGGTATACCTTTTCTGTCATGGCAGCCATCTTCTGGCATGCCGCTACTGGGAACCAAGTGTGTCGGAACCGCAGGTAGTGAGGCATCAGAGGATGCTGAGGAGGAATCAGTTGTGGTTCCTCTAGGTGAGCGCAAGTGTGCAAGTAAACCAGTGGGAAAGGTGTCATGAGGGAGATTGGAAAGTTATTAATGCATGTCCAGTCATCTATAGGTTGCCACACAACCCTCAATTCCAAAGTTTACCTTATGAGGTGATGAAGGAATTGAGGCAAATTGTTAAAGAGAGTGGTGTTTCCTCGTCTCATACATTCTCGTATTTGGAGACACTGAGTACTACCTATGTATTTACACCTAATGATTGGAAGACGCTGTTAAAGATGGTTTTAACAACAACCCAGTACGGTGTCTGGTTAACTGACGAGGTGATCGTGAAAATGGTTTTAAGGATGATAAGAAAACTCCCTAGCACCGACAGGGATAGCAACCTGTCCTTCACAAAAGTCCTTCGGGGATCGACTGAATCATTCTCGCAATTTCTCGGTCGGCTGCAGGTGTCATTAAACAGGCAAATAGAACATGAGGATGCTAGAGAGTTGCTTTTTAGGCAGCTTGCTTATGAGAATTTGAACCCGGATTGTAAGCGAACCTTGCAGACTATCCCTAAAAGGGAAAACTGCACCATAGTCGAGATGGTCCGAGCATGTCAGGGTGTCAGATCGATCGAACATCACAATGTCTCTCTAGCAACAGCCTTAAGCACCCAGTTGAGATTACAGGACGGAGTAAAAGGGAAAGGCAGATGCTACTGGTGTGGGACTGCTGACCACTTTTATAAGGACTGCCCAAAGAAACCCCCCTTGGCAGTATACCAAAAATGTCACCAAGGGAAGCGGTGGTCTAATGAAGGTCGAAGTCGAATCAACCTGAGAAAAAGCCTTTCCCATCAGGGAAACTACAGACAGGGTACTAAGCCACATGCCCCGGTCCAGCAAAGAAATACGACCCAAGAAAACCGATTGGTGACTGACTCACTGCCACGACAGGAAGCGCAGGCCTGGACCTGGTCTCCGATAGAACAATAAATATAACTTCCACTGCCAAAGTGTTGATTCTGATGCCTAAAGGAGTTAAGGAAAAAACTCCACGGCAATTTAATTAGAGGTAAGATAAGAAAAGGATTTAATTGTGCCTCTCAGGCACAGAGGTTACAAGACGCGTGCCCCTTCTGTCTTAGGTGTTACAATTTTATAATACTGTCTAACCAATCCCAAATTTTTCCACCCTCTAACTTTTGCCCTGGTCCACCCCCATCTGTCCCTGGGGAATTGGGACTGGGGTCTTTTTGAGACCACCTACTTCATCACTTGGTCTTCCTTGGAGCACAAAAGGCACATGGTTACCCAGTTCTTGACTGTATCTTGCAGTTCAGGCTAGAGTACAAGTGTTCTTAAACAGAAGAGGTCTATCTTGAAGAGAAGTCTAAATATTCTAATGGAATTCAGGAGAACTGATATGGGAAATTGGGGTGAGAGGGTTGGGGAATGTGTATAGTTACTGTGCTAAGGGTAAGGGTAAAGGTAAAGGAATAAATGCTACTGCTTCTAAAACCTACACTTTCTACATAACTACTTATAAAACTTATAAAATTAGAAAAATCAAAAAACCAAAAGGACCTTAAGGCATCAATTCCCACAGGAGTTTGGGGACCCAGGAGTCCATGCCCTTCTAATCGGACAATCATCAACCACCAAGATGGGTTTGTTTACCTGGAGTGATTGACTCTGACTCTCATAGTGAGATACAAATCATGGCATGGACCCTAGTTCCTCCCTGTTACATACCTGAGGGACAACGGTTTGCCCAACTAATCCCCTTTTACAGTGTGTCACCAGTTGGGGAGAGGGAAAGGGGCTCGGGGGCTTTCGGGAGCACAGGTGAACCTCAAATATTCTGGGCAAAAACTATTTCTGTGGCACAACCAATTATGACTTGTCACATAGACGGACGCAGATTCAAAGGATTTGGTGGACACAGGAACAGACATTGCTATTGTAAAAGACACTGACTGGTCAGTTGACTGGCCCACTGTATTTCCTGCTTCGACCATCCAAGGGGTTGGAGGTATGCATAGGCCTAGACAGAGTGCACAAATGCGTACAGTGTTGGGGTCAGAGGGGCAGGTTGCCAAGATAGCTCCTTTTGTTGCTCCTATCCCATGCACTTTGTGGGGAAGAGATGTGCTAGGCCAATTTGGCACTGTCATGCATATTGCAACTAGAGATGCTCAGGATTTTCACTGAGGGTCATTGACCAGCCATCCAAAGGACATATTAAGTTGACATGGAAGACTCATGACCCTATATGGGTAGATCAATGGTCCCTGAAAAGGGAACAGCTTGCTCACCTAAGAGACCTAGTCCAAGAGTAAATAGATGCAGGACACGTAGTGCCAACCTCCAGTCCGTGGAACACTCTGGTGTTCTGCATTCCAAAGAAAAGTGGCAGATGGTGGATGCTACAAGACCTAAGAGCAGTTAACTCAGTCATAGAACCCATGGGGGCATTACAACCAGGACTTCCCTCACCTGTTATGCTTCCAGCAAGATGACCATTAATGGTAATTGACTTAAAGGACTGGTTTTTCACCATTTTCCTACACCCTGACGATGCATCATGCTTTGCTTTCTCCATCCCTGCTTTAAACCACACAGAGCCTATGCAAAGATGCCACTGGGTTGTTTTGCCTCAGTGGATGCGTAAGAGTCGGACGATTTGTCAGACTGTTGTGGCAAAGGCTATCCACCCTGTCAGAAAGCTTCACCCCTCAGTAGTTATTTACCATTACATGGATGACATCTTAGTCACCATGGCCAAAGAGACTGAGTTACAAACTGTTATAACTGCTCTGACTAATGCTGTCTAAGAAGCAGGGTTACAGGTTGCTCCAGAGAAGATCCAACGATCTCAGCCCTGGACCTACCTTAGATGGAGGATCATGCAGCAAGAAATATCACCTCAACCACTGACAATTAAGGTAAAGGACACTTTGAATGACTTGCAGAAACTTTTAGGAGTCATCAAGTGGTTAAGGTCTATCTTAGGTTTAATTACAGAGGAACTTCACCCCCTCTTTGAGCTGCTAAAAGGCGATCCAGATTTAACATCTAGTTGGTCCTTGACCACAGAGGCAAAGCAGGCATTAAAGACATGCTCTCAGGCAATCAAGAGCAGACAAGTCAGAAGGAGAAATCCTGAACTTCACATCTGCCTTGCACTTGTTCCTAGCAGGTTCCAGCCATTTGCAGTTTTGTTTCAGTGGGACCAGGTTGAATCAGATCCACTGAGGATCCTAGAGTGGCTATTTCTGCCCCATTCACCACCAAAGTCTGTGTGGACAACTAATGAAATGTTTGTTAAGCTTGTCATCAAGGGCAGAGGACATCTACAGGAGTTGGACGGACAGGATCCTGCGACCATCTACATCCCAACTTGGTGGAAAGGTAGTTTGGTGGTAACTTTCCTATGCTTCTAAAAGTAATCTTAGCTTTTTCCAACTTTTTCTTATTTTTGCATGTCTTACAATTAATAAAATAAAAATATAGGTTTTTGGTATCAACAGATAACTTTGTGTGAGTTTTAATTTTGCTCAGGGGAATATTCGAATCTGAAGTTCTTTCTGCAACATTTAAGCAGATTGTAACAGGATGAAACCCCACCAACCCTGGCGAGGGTGGACCCTACTGACACATGCTCCATTGACCTACAAAGGGATGCACTCCGCAAACCTCCTGGTGATGGAGTCCCCGGAAGAATGGGGGTACACCCCCTAATGAATCTCTGCAGGGTGGATGCACCCCTCTGACTCTCTGGGGATGGACCCCCAAAGGTCATGAGGGAGGCACCCCACTGACAACCAGGGGAGGGAAGGAGGGTGTTGCACCCAACCAACCTCCGGGGGAAAGTGAAGTACTGCAGTCCCAGGTTGGAGGAATGCATCCTGCCAACTCCAGAAGATAGAGCCTCTAGGGTAATGAGGGAGGTCACCACTGACTCCCTGGGAGATGGAACCTCGTTGGCACTGGGGTGAGGGCTCCACCTCACCAATCGCAGACAGATGAAGCCCCTTGGGTCCCGAGGGGATGAAGACCCCGGCCCACTGCATGCTTGCCCCGATCCAGCTGTGACAGGGTGTGGAGGGCTGCAGAGTCCAGACCAGCTCTGTTGCCCCCTGGCCCGCAGTCCCACACAACCTCCTTGCTCCCCACTCACCTTGGCAGTGATGGGGAACCCAGCGCCCTGACGCCTGTTCTGTGGCCCTCAGTCTGGTGCCACTTCCTAGCCACCTGTTACACCATGATGCTGCTGGCCTGACCCAGCCTGACACAACATGGGGTGCAAAACCGACCCAGGTTTGTCCTCATCAGGATCTGGAGGAACTGACTGATTGCAGCTCAGGCTACCAGTGAACCAGGGGAGTCCGAGAAAAGTAAGCATGCTGCAGGGGTCACCTGGCATCTTAAGAGTTGCTTATAATTTCCAAATTTCCAGGCCTTGAGGAGCAGGTATTGTTTCCTTTTTTTTTAATGTTTCCTTTTATACTAGAAACTTAAGATTATTTAAATGAAAGTACATTTTTAAATGTTTGGTTGCTTTTTCAGGTTCACTTTTCCTTGGTACTGCACAAGGAAATGGTCAGCAGCTCTGTTTTCTTTCAAGCCAGAGCCCCATCCTGACTCATGCCCCAGTACAAGGCTAGGGGAGTGTGTTTCCAGCACTGCTGTTCTAAAATTAAATGTAATAAAAAAAGAGTATTCAAATCAACCAAAGTCTCTCTGAAGTATTGTCTTTATTAAAGACTGTCAGTGTATCAGGGCTTAATTAGACATTGATACTTTTGGTCTGTGTTTGGCCCAGCCACCTATGAGAGTTTATCTTTTTCCTGCCAAGTTATGAGAAAACAAGCACTGATAAACAGGAACTTCGTCCTTGAAGGGAGCATCTTGTGTAAACTATATTTAATTGGTGTCCTATGATTGGCTAATCGCCTTTCAAGGGTGTTTGAAGGGGAAGTTGAAGAGGAGGATGATGAAGTAAACCCCCAGACTCAATTAGAAAAGACCCCTGAGGTATAACACACAAGCGCGAGGGAAATTCCAAGGTACCCATGCATGCGCAGAAGAGATACCACTTGCATAACAAGAGGTGGGACTGAAGATCTCTAACTGGACGGTGCTGGCCACACCTGCCCAGGTAGACGTCACCAATTGTATAAAAAGCAGATAGCTCATTTTGGGGGGGCTTACTTCACACGAAGGACCACATTGCCTTTTGAGGGGACGCCCGCTATGTGTGAGTCTGTTGACCATCTGAGAACGCAGCTGCTACAGAGGATGTTTTGGCATTCGGAGTTAGTAAGATAACCTCATAAGTGACATCTGAGTGAGTAGGGTGTCGTATTCCCTCATTGTTTCTCTTTCTCTCGGGTTCCCATTTACTTGGCCACTTCTTTGTAATAAATATTGGTTTTTGCTGATCTTTCAACCATGTTTGGTTTCAATCTTGGCATCCTTCAAACTCTCCCTATTACAGTCAGGTAATCACTTCACAATTTGGCCCGGAAGCTCTGCCTATCACTCCTTTGATGATTGCTTGGGACTGCAACCTGTAGACCAATTACAGTAAGAGTGGTTTATCTGTATGATATTTAACTTCTGTGAGAAACTGCTGGACGTTTCCCCTATGCCTGATGGAGTTAATGTCAGCCAGCTCCAAGAAGGATTCACTGCTGACCAAGGCCGAGCCAATGAGTGATAGTGGTAGTACCTCTGTGATAACATGCTCCCTGGTGCAGCATGAGGTTCTGTCCTCTTGTCCTGTTGCTAGTTACCTGGGAGAAGAGGTTGACCCCCACGTGGCTACAACCTTGTTTCAGGTAGAGAGGGATAAGGTCTCTCCCTCTCCTCAGCCTCCTTTTCTCCAAGCTAAACAACCCCAGCTCCCTCAGCTGCTCCTCATATGACTTACTCTCTAGACCCTTCACCAGCTTTGTTGTCCTTCTCTGGACCCGCTCCAGTACCTCAATAACCTTCCTGAATTGAGAGGCCCAGAACCAGACACAGTAATTGAGGTGCAGCCTCACCAGTGCCAAGTACGGAGGGACAATCACTTCCTTCATCCTGGTGACCATGCTAATTTTGATACAAGCCAGGATGCAATTGGCCTTCTTGACCACCTGGGCACACTGTTGGTTCATGTTCAACTGGCTGTCGATCGACACCCCCGGGTCCTTTTCTGCTGGGCCGCTTTCCAGTCACTCCTACCCAAGCCTGTAGCACTACATGGTGTTGTTGTGACCCAAGGGCAGGAAGCCAGCACTTGGCCTTGTTGAACCTCATACCATTTGCCTCAGCCTGTTACTGAACAAGTTGTTGGTTTTTTTAAGTAGTCTATGCAGCAGTGGGGAAAGATGTTGGAAAATTCTTTTGGCTTTAGTACAATAATGTTTGATCCCTACATCTGTGACTAATAGTCTTGCGCCAGCTAATGCTTCCTTGTTTACTTATATCAGTTGTCGCAGTCACGGTGAGACTGGACTGTTTGCTAAAGAGGATGAGCTATGAGGTAGACCAAAACTCCTCTCTCTCTGCAATTGTAATGTCAAATTAAGGGGCTTTACTCGAGGAAAATGTGGAAAAACAGAAGAAATAACAACCCTTTATTAAAAGATATATGTATGTTAGCAAAAACAGTAACAAGAAACAACAATAACAACAACAAGTCTAAATGGATACTCCTCTGTCCGTTAGCACAGTCCTAATTGTGGCCTGCCGGGGATGTTGTTGGGTCGCTGGAAGGTGCAGGGTCTGCAACACCCGGTGGTGGCCTGCAGGGGGCGCTGTGGGATCGCTGGAAGGTGCAGGGCCTGCAACACCCGGTGGTGGCCTGCAGGGGGCGCTGTGGGATCGCTGGAAGGTGCAGGGTCTGCAGTGCCTGGTCGTGGTCGGTAGGGGGCGCTGTGGGATCGCTGGAAGGTGCAGGGCCTGCAGTACCCTGTCGTGGTCGGCAGGGGGCGCTGTGGGCTCCGGCAGCCACCGCGTGGGCAGAGGGGTCTGGAGGGAGCAGCCCCGGCCCACAGGAGAAACCGAGAGGGAAACAGGAAGGGGGGACCCCCTCTCCTCAATGGAGGGAAGGGGTGAGAGGAGAAAACAAAAGTTCACCCCCTCAAGAGGACTCACTGTTCCCAGATGACAGTACTTCCAAGGTTCTCCGCCCTTCAGCTAGCACGGACCTCTCCGATGAAAAGAAGCAACAAAGACTCGTCGGCCCCGGTGGGAATGATACGGCACTGGCAGCGTAGCATCGGCAGGCAGGTCCCACCAGGACAGAAAAACCAGGGAAGAGAGTTGGTTCCCAGACCCTCCTCCGGAGATGCCCGAAGAAACAGTCCCCGTCCCTGTCCCGGTCCGAACACCCCGTCGTCTCTCCTGTCCTCCCGTCTCAGTCTCCCACATTCCCCCATCCCCCGGCAGTTAAAGGTCCATTAACTGATCGGCCAGTTCCTTTGTAAGGCTAATCGACTCCCTTCCCCCCTTCGAACTCTGTTTCTCTTACAGGGAAAGCAGGGGAAGGGAAAATTCCTCTCTCAGATTTATAACCCATAACATTATCCACCCCTAATTTTCTCTCCCATGCTTTCACACGTTATCAGATTAAATCTTTGAACTTCCTATGTACATGCATCATCCTAACTAAGTACATATCCACTAATAGGTAGATACAGATACAGTGTCACATACAGATACAAGTATACAGTTGCAGCCAGTTTATCCAAGAATAAGGTCCCCTTGAGGTATGCACCGAGTTTCTCCATCTTCCTGCATCACCCACCAGGTGCAGCCAGGCCCTTGGGCAAAAACAATCCCACGAATGGGTTTGCGTTTGCCCGAGGCAGGGTTAATCCAAACCTTTTTCCCTAACATGCCCCTTATGTGAATCACTGGGACCTTGTCTCCATCCACGGTGTGGAGGGACTCTGATTGGGCAGGGCCAGCTCGGTTGATGGAGCCTCTGGTGTTAACCAGCCATGTAGCCTCTGCTAGATGCTGATCCCAGTGCTTGTCTGTCCCTCCACCCAGTGCTTTCAGGGTGGTTTTCAATAGTCCATTATGCCGTTCAACTTTCCCTGTGGTTGCTGCATGGTATGGGATGTGGTACACCCACTTGATGCCATGCTCCTCTGCCCAGGTGGCAACTAAGCTGTTTTTGAAATGAGTTCCGTTATCTGATTCGATGCGCTCTGGGGTGCCATGTCGCCACAAGACTTGCTTTTCAAGGCCCAGGATGGTATTTCGGGCGGTAGCATGAGGCACCGGATACGTCTCCAGCCATCCAGTGGTGGTTTCCACCATGGTAAGCACATAGCACTTACCTTGGCGGGTTCGTGGCAGTGTGATGTAATCAACTTGCCAGGTCTCTCCATACCTATACTTACTCCAACGTCCACCATACCATAGGGGCTTCAGTCTCTTAGCCTGTTTAATGGCAGCGCAGGTCTCACAGTCATGAATAATCTGGGAAATAATGTCCTTGGTTAAGTCCACCCCTCGGTCTCGTGCCCATCTATGGGTAGCATCTCTGCCCTGATGGCCTGAGGCATCATGGGCCCACCGTGCTAGGAACAACTCTCCTTTGTGTTGCCAGTCCAGGTCCACCTGGGACACCTTGACTTGTGCAGCTCGGTCTGCCTGTTCATTGTTGCGGTGCTCCTCATTGGCTCGGCCTTTGCGCACATGGGCGTCTACGTGGCGGACTCTCACAGTCAACTTCTCTGTCCGGGTGGCAATGTCTTGCCACGTATCAGCGGCCCAGATGGGTTTTCCCCTGCGTTCCCAATTGGCCTTCTTCCATCTGTCCAGCCATCCCCACAGAGCATTGGCCACCATCCATGAGTTGGTGTAGATGTAAAGCTTTGGCCACTTCTCCCGTTCAGCAATGTCCAATGCTAACTGGACAGCTTTGAGCTCTGCGAATTGGTTCGATTCTCCTTCTCCCTCAGTAGCTTCTGAAACTTGTCGGGTGGGGCTCCATACAGCTGCTTTCCATTTACGTTTCATTCCTACAAGGCGACAGGAACCATCAGTAAAGAGGGCGTAGCGCATTTCCTCTTTTGGTAGTTTATCGAATTCTGGGGCTTCCTCAGCCCGTACCACCTGCTTTTCTTCCTCTTCATCTGCTAGACCAAAACTCTCACCTTCCGACCAGTTTGTGATGATTTCTAGGATCCCAGGGCGATTCAGATTTCCAATACGGGCGCGCTGCGTGAGCAGAGCGATCCACTTACTCCATGTAGCATCAGTGGTATGATGTGTGGTGGGTGCCTTTCCCTTAAACATCCAGTTCAGCACTGGTAGTCGAGGTGCCAGGAGCAGCTGTTCTTCTGTGCCAATCACCTCGGAGGCAGCTTGTACTCCTTCATAAGCCGCTAGGATCTCCTTCTCTGTTGGGGTGTAGTTGGCTTCAGATCCTCTGTAGCTTCGACTCCAGAACCCAAGTGGGCGGCCTCGAGTCTCACCAGGTACCTTTTGCCAGAGGCTCCAGGAGAGACCTTTATTCCCAGCTGCAGAATAGAGCACATTTTTTACATCTGTCCCTGTCCTGACTGGCCCAAGGGCTACAGCGTGTGCAATCTCTTGTTTAATCTGTTCGAATGCCTGTTGCTGTTCAGGGCCCCACTGAAAATCATTCTTTTTCCGAGTTACCAGATAGAGGGGACTTACGATTTGACTGTACTCCGGGATGTGCATCCTCCAGAAACCTATGGCACCCAGAAAAGCTTGCGTTTCCTTCTTGCTGGTTGGTGGGGCCATTGCTGTGATCTTATCAATGACTTCTGTCGGAATCTGACGACGCCCATCTTGCCATTTCACCCCCAGGAACTGAATCTCTCGGGCAGGCCCCTTAACTTTACTCTTCTTTATGGCAAAACCAGCTCCCAGGAGGATCTGGATGATTCTCTTCCCTTTCTCGGAAACCTCCTCTGCTGTGTCCCCCCATATGATGATGTCATCAATGTATTGCAGGTGTTCTGGAGCCTTACCCTTCTCTAGTGTGGCCTGGATCAGTCCGTGACAGATGGTGGGACTGTGTTTCCACCCCTGGGGCAGTCGGTTCCAAGTATACTGCACGCCCCTCCAGGTGAAAGCAAACTGGTCTACACTCTGCTGCTAAGGGAATGGAGAAGAATGCATTTGCAATGTCAATAGTAGCATACCACTTCGCTGTCTTGGACTCCAGCTCATACTGGAGCTCCAACATGTCTGGAACAGCGGCGCTCAGCGGCGGGGTGACTTCATTCAGGCCACGATAGTCCACAGTCAGTCTCCATTCTCCGTTAGACTTACGCACAGGCCAGATGGGACTGTTGAAGGGTGAATGGGTCTTGCTGATCACCCCTTGGCGCTCCAGCTCACGGATCATCTTATGGATGGGGATCACAGAGTCTCGGTTCGTCCGGTACTGCCGGCGATGCACTATTGTAGTGGCGATTGGCACTTGCTGTTCCTCGACTTTCAGCAACCCTACGGCCGAAGGGCTCTCCGAGAGGCCGGGCAACAAGTTCAACTGTTTAGCCGCCTCGGTCTCCACAGCAGCTATTCCAAAAGCCCATCTATGTCCCTTGGGGTCCTTGAAGTACCCGTTCTTGAGATAGTCAATGCCCAGGATACATGGGGCATCTAGACCAGTCACAATGGGGTGTTTCTGCCAGTCTTTCCCGGTCAAGCTCACCTCAGCTTCCACCATGGTCAACTCTTGAGATCCTCCAGTCACCCCAGAAATGGAAATAGTCTCTGGTCCCACATGTCCCGAGGGCATTAACGTACACTGAGTGCCAGTATCAACCAAAGCCTGATATTTCTGTGGGTCTGATGTGCCAGGCCATCTGATCCACACAGTCCAATAGACACGGTTGTCCCGTGCCTCTACCTGGCTAGAGGCAGGGCCCCTCTAACACTCGTCTTCATCCTGCCAGTCACCGTTTCCCTCTTGTGAATGTCGACAGGAGGAACCCTCTAGCGGATCAGATCCCTGCCCGCAGGATACTGGTACGGCACTCACTTTCGCAGACTTCCCCTTTTCTTTCTCCTTCAGCTCTTGCACTCGGGCTGCTAGGGCACGGGTAGGTTTCCTGTCCCACCGTCTCATGTCTTCTCCATGGTCAGTTAGGAAGTACCACAACTCAGTTCGTGAGGTCTGTCCACTCTCTCTAGCTGGAGGGCGTCTGGTTTTCACTGGGGCCATATGGAAATTGTTTCCCTCAATCTTCTCTTTCAAGCCCGTAGTTAATTCCTTGAGTTCATTAATCATTGTCTCTACAGAGGAGATACGGGCCTGTAGTGGTCCTTCGATCATACTGTCGTACAATCGAAGTTTGTTTATTACAGACATCACTGGCTCCCGCTTCTCCCCAGCCTGCAAGGATGTCAGGTAACCTTTATGTGTGGACGGCCCCATACGTGTGAAGCTCCACCACATCTGTGGTGTACACTTGACCTTGTCAGGATCGTTGGTAGGTTGCCCATCCCTTCCAAACAATACTTCCAGCAATGCCAGTTCTCTCAACCGTAGGATTCCTTCTTCTATGGTCTTCCAGTTCTTGGTATAATGATCTGACTGCAAGGACTCTCTGTAAATGAACCTCTCCCTCACACCATCCAAAAGCCGTGCCCAGAGAGACAGGGGCTTCGATTCCTTCACAAATGCCTCCTCAATGCCCAAATCTTGGGCAATAGATCTCAGGAACCTCGCTTCACCGCCATCAAGGTTTACAGCATCGCCTGTAGAGTCCCAAACTCGGATCATCCAGGCCAGAACGGGCTCACTCGGACGACGAGCAACGTCTGTCCGTAAATTCCGGAGGTTATTGTACGATAAAGACTCAGTGATGATTTCTGGCTCTGGAGCAGCCGTTTGTGGAGACCCTGACTCTCCATCATCGTCAACTGGGCGAACTGATTTGGTTTTATATTTCTTCCTTTGGATAGGGGCAACCTCCGTTGGCTTAGTCTGCCCCTTAGTTTTGGCCTTATCCTGAGTCACCTTGGTACCAGGCATCTTGTTCTCATCTTTCCCTTTCCCCTGGAAGTGCTGCACCATACCGAGTAACTTCCTGTAGGCAATGGCCAAGGCCCCACATGCAGCTGCCAACTGCCTTTCCATGGATCCATCACGACCTCTCTCCCTCACGGCTTTCATTATTTTTGTAGGGTTCAGGAGTTGTTCAAGGGTAAGCTTCCATGTTATGGGAGCTGAGCAACTTTCTAGGAATTTACCCATGTCCTCCCATAACCCATGCCACTCGAGGTTTTCTGCCCCTGGGACAGGTTCCTGAATGCCTTCTCGGTAATTCTTGGCCTTGGCTTGGTATATCAGATATACTATAATGGCACAAACTAGGATGAAAAGCCCAACAATTGAAATGTCTCTGACATCTAAAAAAGATTTAAACTTCCCAGAGGCCATTGTGTTGTACCCAAAAGGGAACTGAATAAAAGGTTGGGCGCATGCATTCTCCTGTGTGTCTCCATAGGAATTGGTGCTATTATCCTTAAAACCCCAGAGGAAACAGCTTAGGCTAGAGCAGTAGTGCATCCTTGAGGACATATTCCGGATGAAAATCACAGGTGCTGAGTTTGCCGTGTCATATACCCAATGCACAAACTCAAAGGTACTTATCGCAATGAGGGTCCTAGTATCTGAACTGAAATACATTGACAGGTGGGACAGATATCTTGGCATGGTTATATACCAGAGGACAGCAGCCACCCCTGACATCATGGTGCCTACAAGTTCAAAACGCGTGTCAATCACACAAGGGGTTCAAACTGCGTGTAACTCACACAAAGGGTAGTTATTCTTTTTCCACCTTTCCTCTTTCCAGGCCCCACGTTGGGCGCCAAAAATGTCGCAGTCACGGTGAGACTGGACTGTTTACTAAAGAGGATGAGCTATGAGGTAGACCAAAACTCCTCTCTCTCTGCAATTGTAATGTCAAATTAAGGGGCTTTACTCGAGGAAAATGTGGAAAAACAGAAGAAATAACAACCCTTTATTAAAAGATATATGTATGTTAGCAAAAACAGTAACAAGAAACAACAATAACAACAACAAGTCTAAATGGATACTCCTCTGTCCGTTAGCACAGTCCTAATTGTGGCCTGCCGGGGATGTTGTTGGGTCGCTGGAAGGTGCAGGGTCTGCAACACCCGGTGGTGGCCTGCAGGGGGCGCTGTGGGATCGCTGGAAGGTGTAGGGCCTGCAACACCCGGTGGTGGCCTGCAGGGGGCGCTGTGGGATCGCTGGAAGGTGCAGGGTCTGCAGTGCCTGGTCGTGGTCGGTAGGGGGCGCTGTGGGATCGCTGGAAGGTGCAGGGCCTGCAGTACCCAGTTGTGGTCGGCAGGGGGCGCTGTGGGATCGCTGGAAGGTGCAGGGCCTGCAGTACCCTGTTGTGGTCGGCAGGGGGCGCTGTGGGCTCCGGCAGCCACCGCGTGGGCAGAGGGGTCTGGAGGGAGCAGCCCCGGCCCACAGGAGAAACCGAGAGGGAAACAGGAAGGGGGGACCCCCTCTCCTCAATGGAGGGAAGGGGTGAGAGGAGAAAACAAAAGTTCACCCCCTCAAGAGGACTCACTGTTCCCAGATGACAGTACTTCCAAGGTTCTCCGCCCTTCAGCTAGCACGGACCTCTCCGATGAAAAGAAGCAACAAAGACTCGTCGGCCCCGGTGGGAATGATACGGCACTGGCAGCGTAGCATCGGCAGGCAGGTCCCACTAGGACGGAAAAACCAGGGAAGAGAGCTGGCTCCCAGACCCTCCTCCGGAGATGCCCGAAGAAACAGTCCCCGTCCCTGTCCCGGTCCGAACACCCCGCCGTCTCTCCTGTCCTCCCGTCTCAGTCTTCCACATTCCCCCATCCCCCGGCAGTTAAAGGCCCATTAACTGATCGGCCAGTTCCTTTGTAAGGCTAATCGACTCCCTTCCCCCCTTCGAACTCTGTTTCTCTTACAGGGAAAGCAGGGGAAGGGAAAATTCCTCTCTCAGATTTATAACCCATAACATCAGTGATTAATATATACTAGCAGATAGTTTTGAGAACAAGGACTGTGTGTCAGATCAAAGAATGATAAGTACATTATGACCTGATGTGATGGTTTGGTCTAGGCCTTCCTGGCAACCAGTTCGAAACCAAGGAAGTACCCGTATCCCAGTATTCCATCCTATTTATTACGTAAGCAAATGTATAAATAAGAAGGGGAGACGAGGTTCCTTCTTCTTCTCTTCCAGTGGACTTGAAGACAGCAGGTCCCTGCGGCCAGTCTCGCTTGTGTGGGAGTGAGGTCTGCTGTGGTCTATTGTTTTCCCCATCTTAGTGGAGAGATTTGGTAGAGTGGCTTTCATCTTCTTAAGGAAAATATTAAAATTCTGGTTTGTTAGTTCCTTCTTAGTTGGGTATATCTGGTTTCACAGTCTTTTTCAGCATGATGCTCCAAAGGGCCATGGCAGACCTTGATGATCATCACGGTATCTACATTCGATACCGTTGTCTAAGCCACATCCTCTTCATCGGTGTCAGGCTCTGATTTGCTAGTTGTTCCAGGAACTGAAGCTTTCTTAACTCTGAAGTAATGAAACCAGGGTCCTTTGCCAGCAACTTTGACTGTAGTGAGGGAAGTCAGCAGGACTTGGAATGGTCCTCTCCACTTGGTTCCCAGAGGATCACTGTCCCACCATTTAACATAGACCCAGTCTCCAGGATGGAATTTATGAGCAGGGGTGTCCAATCGTATGGGTCTGGATAACTCGATGAATCTCTGGAGTTTCTGTAAAGTAGAGCCTAGAGCCATTAAATACTTTTGTAAATCAATTCTCCCCCTCATGTGAATGTCCCCTGGAATATGCGGAGTTTGATATGGTCTCCCATATAATATTTCATAAGGACTTATGTTATCTCTTCACCTTGGTTGTATGTGATTTCTTAGCAAAGCTAGAGGCAAAGCCTGAACCCATGACATAGATGTTTCCTGACAAATTTTGCCAATTTGCATTTTAAGAGTACCATTCATACATTCGACTTTGCCGCTTGCCTGACATCTGTAGGGAGTATGCAAGTCCCAAACAATTCGCAGGATACGACAAACCTCCTTCACTTCTGTTGCAATGAAATGTGTCCCTCTATCTGATGACATTCCCAAAGGAACCCCAAATCTTGGAATTATATGGTTGAGCAAAGCTTTTACCACTTCCCTTTCTGTGTTAGTGTGACAGAGGTAAGCTTCAGGTCATCCACTGAAGGTGTCAACCAGTACCAGTATGTACTTGTATCCCTCCCTGGGTGGTAACTCAGCAAAATCTATTTGCCAATAATCTCTGGGAAGGTCCCCGGCCTTTGTTACCCCTAGCACCACTCTCTTGATTGTGTTAGGGTTATTTTGCCTGCAGATTTCACATTTACTTACAATGGATTGCACGACTTTGGTCATACCGGTCGCTATTACTACCTTCTTCAAACGTTTTAGATTTTCTGTTCCCCAGTGGGTAGCCTCATGTTCCCGCAGAGCTATCTCCCTAAGGAGTTGGGGTGGGACTACAACCTGTCCTGTAGGTGTAACAGCCCATCCACTTTCTTTGATTTCAGCATTAAGGACTTAATTAACTGGTGGTCTTTCTCACCATATTTTGGGGTGAACTCCGTCAGATCGATTTCCTTCTGTGGTATTA
Source organism: Chiroxiphia lanceolata (assembly GCF_009829145.1). Taxonomy (NCBI): domain Eukaryota; kingdom Metazoa; phylum Chordata; class Aves; order Passeriformes; family Pipridae; genus Chiroxiphia; species Chiroxiphia lanceolata. The sequence continues at coordinate 13,333,051 of NC_045670.1, read as the reverse complement.
CTGCTAGGACACCTTTTTCTGCAACCTCTTTTGCTGCCTGATAGGCAAAATGATTTCCCAGTTCGGGAGTTCTTTTCCCCTTTTGATGAGCTCTGCAATGCATGATGGACACCTCCTCAGGTTTCCAAATACCCTGCAGGAGTGCATGGATTTGGTCAGCATGTTTGATCCCACTGTCCTGGGCATTTAGTAGCCCTCTCTCTTTCCAGATGGATCCCTGGGCATGTACAACATTGAATGCATATTTAGTCCATATATTTACCTTCACTCAGTTCTAGAGCTCTTGTCAGTGCAATCAGTTCTGCTTTTTGGGATGATATATCCGCTGGCAAGACCTTCGCCTCGATTGCCTCATCCTTGGTGGTCACTGCATACCCTGTCATTCGCTTACCATCCCACATGAAACTGCTTCTGTCCATATACAGTTCCCAATCTGGGTTTTCCAGAGGCATGTCCTTCAGGTCTGGTCTGCTGGAATAGGCCTCCTCAATGGTCTGCAAACAGTCATGCTCGGGCACAGTCAGTCAGTGTTGAGGACAGAAACATAGCAGGATTTACAATAGATGTTGTTTGCAGGGTAACATCATCCTGTTCCAACAACACAGCTTGATATTTAAGCATTCTGCTAGGGGACAGCCAGTGGCCCCCCCTTTTGCTCAAGCACAGCTTGGACCGCATGGGGTACATACAAGACAATGTGCTGCCCAAGGGTGATTATCCCGGATCAGGATAACAGTTGTTGCTACAGCTCTCAAACACCTGGACCACCCTTGGCTAACACTGTCTAGTTGTTTGGAGAAGTAAGCCACAACCCTTCGCTGGTTTCCCAGGGTCTGTGACAGTACCCCCAGAGCAACATCCAGTTGCTCATATGTGAACAGTTCAAAAGGCTTAGTTAGGTCTGGTGGTCCCAATGCTGGAGTTGACATTAAAGATTGTTTCAGCTGTTTAAATGCTGCTCTGGTGTCATCTGTCCATGCCTCAACTCCTTTGGCTGCTTTTAGTGCTCCGTATAGGGGTTTGACTAGTAACCCATAGTTAGCTATCCACAGGCGACACCATCCTACCATTCCCAGGAAAGCCTGCATTTCTCATATGGTGTGGGGCTCTGGAAGATGACAGATGACTTCTTTCTGGTCTGTGCTGAGTCGTCGATGTCCATGGTAGATCTCAAGCCCTAAATAGACCACTGTTTCCTTTGCAATCTGTGCCTTTTCTTTTGAGACTCTATACCCACTCAGTCCCAAGAAGTTTAAAAGACTTACAGTGAGCTGGATGCACTCGTCCTGATTTTTGGCAGCAATTCATCCACATACTGCAGGACAACTTCTGGTTGCTGCCTTCTCCAGTCCTCCAGTTCTTTTGCCAGTTGGTTTCTGAATATAGTCGGACTGTTCTTGTAGCCCTGGGGTAGAACTGCACGGGTGAGTTGAGTTCTTCTACCTGTTTCAGGATTCTCCAACTCAAAAGCAAAAAGCTCTTGACTGTCCTCATGCACAGGAATGCAGAAGGCGGCATCCTTGAGATCAAGCACAGTAAACAGTGGCAGTCCAAAAAACTAACCGATCCCAGTATGGGGTATAACTGGAATATTTTATTGAACGTGAGAACACAATTTAAGGGTCTTGGGGGCAGGACATGTTAATGAGGAGGATGAGCTATGTTAATTAGGGAGTTTTACTGCAGTTTAGCCAATAGGTTAATTTTTCTCTCAACCAAGATTACATAGAGGGAAGGGATTAAAGTGGTTTAGACATGGTCTGATACAATTATCTCAAGAGTCCTTTCTGATTTCTACTGGACCCAGGCTTAATCCATAAGGTAGAACTTTTTATAGGTCTTGTGAGAAGGGTCCAGCTCCTTCAGATCATGGGACTTTTGTCAGCCCTTATTGCCCAAGGTTTATAGCTCAAATTGATCCGATTCTTTTTTGCTGACAACTGGGTCTGAACCCCTTCAGTACACCACCCTAAATCATCTGTTAATGTTGATGCCTATGGATTTTTTTGATTTTTAGCTTTTTGTAGATTTTAGAAGTAGCTGTAGTTAGCTCATCCTTTAGCACAATAGTTTAGCTGCATGGCCGTTGTGGGCGCTCTGGACGCTGCGGGTGGCACCACGCCGGACTTTTCCACCGCTGCAAGTGGCGTAGTCACAACCAGCACCGGTACTGCCGCTCGGAGTGGAACTGCCGCCGCCGCCACTTCTGCGGCGGCAGGCGGGGGAGCTGCCCCCGCCCCTACCGGCGCTACCGCCGCTTCTATTACGAAAAGAGGGGGTGGCAAACGCTCCGGGGGAAGTCGCCGCTTCTGCGGCGAGTGGTGAAACAGTTGTTACCTCGGTTACCGAGGGCGGTTCGACCGCCCCCACTCCCCCCACCGTTATCTCGGTTGCTGGGGAACAAAAGGGGTTCTCCGCCGTTACAGAGGGAGACAGCCCCGACCCTGGGGATTCCGCAATTCTGAAAGGGAACGCAGTCTTTCTCACCACTCCGCTCCCGGCACCCACTGTTTTCACCATGTCAAGAGCTGCTGAAGGCGCATGTGCATTTTCCAACCTAGTGGGGGGGGAAGTGCGGGGCTTTAGAGACCCTGGTGCCGAAGGGAAACTTGGCTCCGGGGCCCCGCAACCATTGTGGTCCGCCCCCAGGCCAGCCGCCCAGCCACCCCACCTGCGGAGTCGGCACTGTCCTGCCTACCCAGGCTCCCGTCTAGCAATCGTTGCCATAGCGACAGAGTCCAGGAGTAGTCGAGAACTGGGAAAGATACTTTCTGTAACAGCAAAAAGGGAAACTCCGAAGGGAAGTTCACCCGGGATTGGCTCTCCCCCCCCCCGTGGTGAACTGCGGTGGGGTGCGAAAGGCTGAGCGACTGACACTGTCCAAGGGACAGATTGGACACGGCCCCCTTCCCTCTCCCGATGGACTGGCTATTCCGAAAAGGGGGGGGGTGGGGGTGGTGAAGTAAGTTTGCTTCTTAACTGCTACATCTGGAGCAACAGAACTGTCGCTGTTGAGACGGCCAAAGCGACAGTGTCTTCTTCCAAAAGCAGGACAGGAGAGGGATAGAAAGATAGATAGATAGATAGATAGATAGATAGACAGATAGATAGATAGATAGATAAAACCTTTATTGTAACAAGTCACTGACATTTATAGCTCTTGGCATAACATACATGTTACATTCTGATTGGTGCTTTTTCATAAACATACATCACGACTGGCTGCTCTATAGCAAACTCATGATGATTCAGCATTCGTAGACTCATAGTGACTAAGCTCCAGCAAGCTCACTTTGACTCCGCAGAAAGCTCAGGGTATCTGCCTCTATAGTCCTGTCTTCCTTCCGGCAGACCTGCTGTTAACCCTGACAATTCCCCCTTTTTTTTGAATTTATGCCACAAAAATGGCCTTGACAGTCTGTTGCAGGGCCCTTTGCAACAGGCTGATCAAGCAAGGCATCAGTATTGACAACCCCTGATTCAAAGCCAAGAAGAAATGCAGCATTTCACAGCAAGGATGAATAACAACACTTCACCAAGAAAAAAGAGAGTTCATCTACTGTGGAGGATTGGCTGGCAGGATGGGGACATATGGATATGGCTAAGGCTATGGACGAGCTGTCAGAGTATAGAACACGGCCTGTCTAGGCCCGTGGGAAGATCTGAGACAGCAAGGCCATGCCAAGGCCATGGTGTTTTTGTGTCTGCTAGTTGGATGGTAAACAGGAACAGAGCAAAAGCAACTGAGAACCACATGTATCAACATAAGAAGGGAGTGAGAGGTGGAATCAACATCTGAGCCAGAGCCAATGATGAGCTCGGTTTTTGCAATATGCATGAGCTAATTATGAGGCCTATATTAAGCTGTTAGCACTTATCAATAAACGAAGTTTGCTGATTCTCATATTGAGGGTCCCTCTCTTCCCTCGTCGTGACAAATGGCGCCGAACAAGGGACGATAACGACTATCCTGCTGGGTTACCCGCGGTCCCCGAAGCTTGAACAGGGGCTAAGTTAAATCTGCAGCCCCAGGGACTAAGTTGAATCTGCAGTCCCAGGGACTAAGTTGAATCTGCAGTCCCAGAAACCTGAACAGGAGCTAAGTTAAATCTGCACTCCCCGAAGCCACGGTCCGACGCAGTAGTCGGTCGGTCTTGCAGCAGCACAAGAGGCAAAAGAGTTGGACTCCGTGCCCCAGGCGACCTCACAGGAGGGTCCTGGTCGAAAACGCTGCCGAAGTCTTCAAAGGACTGCAACAGAGCACTGAATAGGTATGGAAAGACAAGTGGCGCTTTTATTACTCCAGTGCTTTTTAGAAAAGCGGGGACTTAAGGGTATAGATTTGAAAAAAAAGAATTACCAAGATTGCTTGCGGCAGGGGTTGCTAAAGGTTGTTTTGTGGACCCTAATACAGTTTTTGATGAAGGGGACAACTCTTAGCAAAAGAAGGATCTAATGTTGCATCTATATGGAAGTCTACCCTGCTTAAAAAAGAGAAAAATTAGACGAACTGGCTTTGCGACAGATATTGCTTTCGTGTAAGGGCCAGGGATTTGAAGCGAACGCTGTAACTGCCTTTACTATCTTTATTTGGAAAGAACTTAGTGATAAGCTCTTTACTGCTGACTCTAAGGGAGAAAAAGTTGCTGCTTCCCTCCTTACAACTTGGCGATTGTTATCTCGAACAGTAGAAGACATTAAAGCACAGTTTGAGGACATTAGAATGCTACTAGATACCATCATACGGAGAAATTGTGCAAAAAGGGAGTCGAGCGGAGTTGAAGGGAGCCGGAGCGAGACCAGAGATCACGGAGCGGGGTCGGGGACAACCGAGCGGCCGCGGCAAAATGAACGCGGTGCTAGCGTCTCGGCAGTGCATATCCAGGACGATCGGGGACGACGGTTGCGGCGTGAAAGTACTGCTGATGGACCGGGGATGAACTTTACGAACATTATGACTGAGTTCCACCTTAAGACATTTCCAGCTTTTCATCTGAACTGTGCTGCGGGACTGCGTCGTGCATTTGTGGCTGTGTTCACGGCACTGGGTGCCTGCGCCGCCGTGTTGAGTGCTTACGGTGCGGTGCCGGGCGGCGGGGCGGTGGCGGTGGTCGCGGCGCCGGGCGCGGCCCCGGCTCGGAGCGGTGCGCCCGTGCGCGTGCACGCCGGTGGCCCCGGGCGCGGTGGGCGGCGGGGGGGCTCTGTTTCCCCCGCACTGCTGACAATCATGGTCCCAAGAGGTGTAGGTTCCCCTCCCCTTATTTACAGCGAATGTTTTTTCCCTAGTGCCGCTCCTCTTCCTAGAGCGGCGAGTTGATAACGGTAGCAACGGCTTTGGAGGTGCAGTCGGGGGAGGGGGGGAAAACTGTTTCTCTCTTTTCCTCGTTACACCAATCACCCCCTCTCTGAAACGTGCCTGTTTGCAGCTGTTTTCTCTCTCTCCTATGTTTTTGTCTTTTCTTAAGCAGACCCTGTGATTAAGTTCCTTCTGCTGATTTTCTCTGGGTGAGCCCGGCCCCTCCTTCGTCCTTCGGCAATGAGGGGCACGGGGGGGGGGGGGCAAAGACAGTAAAACAAGGAAAAAAGGGAAAAGGGAAAAAACAACTTAAGATTAACAATACCCCAACTTATAAATCAAATAAGATTGCACTGTTTTTACAGCAATAGGTGTTACGCATGCAACGTGTTCATAGCATTCTCAAACGTTTTCTCCAAAGACAGAAAGGGAGACTGACGAAAAATCCCTTGAAGTAAGATTAGAAATAACGCAACATCCGTGCTTAGCTTTTTATGTATTGCAGAAAGCTGTTAGGAATTTCCTATAGTTTGCCATTTTGCTTCTCTTACATGAAATTTGGCTGTTTCCCCCGGGAGCAGGGTGCAGGTAGAAGGTTTGCAGACGGAACGATGAGACAAAAGGGGATATAGTTCTGCCCCCTGCAGAAGTAGTTTTATTGCCTTTATGACAGAATATCATTGCTCTATAAGAAGGGTTGAAAATTTCCAAGATAATATTCTGTTCTTTCTTGCTGCATTTGTCTTTTACATGGAGAGTTATGCAGGACTTGCAGATTGCTATTGGCGACTATGCCATGAATTTCCTTTGAATTATGAAACTGATAAGAAGCGCACAGCCAATGACTACTGGAAAATGTGTGTGTGAATGATGGATGTCTGAGGTGGCCACCTAAGAGTGTATGGAAAAAGATTGTGTGAAAGAGAAAAGCTACATGAATGTGTAACTGTGTAAACTTAAAAATACTTTCCGTAGGTGTCGAGATTTTAACAAGGTGTTAAGACTGAAGTTAAATAAGAGATTCTTACAAAAATTTGGTATTCTATTACAGCCTTGTATGAAATTTATGCAAGTTAAGTCTCAGGTGGAGTTTTTCCACTGCTGTTGTTCCTTAGCTGTGCAAACTGCGCAGGAGACCACTAGTCTTAGAGCGAGTAAAACCATAAGCCAGCAAACATTAGTGCAGACTGCAAGGTTAGCAGAGCCCGGAGCAAGGTGCACCACTATGCATCCAGGTGCCCGGGAACCATTCTTACAATTCGTGCAGAAGCTGCAAGACGCTGTAGAGAAACAGGTTTTGTAGCAGTTACAGAAGCTGCTAGTTACATAACTAGCTAGAGATAATGCAGGCTTGTGCCAGGGTGGGGTCCTTAGACCATCAAATAATTGCATTTGCATCTGCTATGGCAGTAGTGAGGGTCGTTTTGAGTTTTTCTGTGTTTTCCAGGATTTAAATCAGGTGCTGTTGATGTTGCTGCCTTGCTTGTTCAGCTCGTTGCAGGGGGGGCCCTTGCAGACTGTCAAGGCCATCCTGCATGCCTTCTCAAAAACATCTGCAGCGTTGTGGATAGTGTGTCTTCAGGCCTCCTGGCTGGAGGCCAGAGCAGACCAGTTCTGTTGATCAGTGTGACCAGAGCTGAAGTGTTGTTTTAAAGAGTCCTTATATATTGTCTTCAAACCCCCTCCCGTGCAACAGCTGGTAGCAATATTCATTGTAAAACGGCTAGTCTCTTCTCCTTAAAACATGCCCTACCTATTGCAGCTGTGTTCTCAGCAAAATAGCCTCATTACTTGTGACTACTACTTGTTTCATACCAGACGTATTGCTTGCATAATTTGACTAGTGAATGTTTAGGGTTGTAGAAGGCAACCTGTACTCTTTGTGATGCTCAAAGCTTGCTGTTAATTGTCCAAACAAACAAACAAACTTCTGTAGTCATTCCAAGGGTTAGAGTTGTGATACTAGGAGGTACTGCTCGGAGTTTTCTTTTAGAACATACAGATCCTGTGTGACTTAAGCAATGGCTCCTACCTACAGAGCAGCTGTTGGTCCTGCAACAACTTGTCAAAAAGCAACCTGATGCTGATTACATTGAACCATCTCAGAATCCTTTGATTACCCCTGTCTTTGTGATAAAGAAAAAATATGTGAAATGAAAACTGTTGCATGATCTCAGACGGGTTGGTGCAGTCATGGTTAGTAAGCATTGGCTTACTGACCCCTTCTGTGCCTTCTGCTGAATAACCCATTGTTATTATTGATTTGACAGGTTATCTTTTCACAATCCAGTTAGATCCCAGTGATAGAGAAAAAATTTGCATTTTCAGTTCCATCTATTATTCGTGCAGAACCTTATGAGTGTTATCCATAGAAAACCCTCTCCCATAGAATGAAAGGTTTTTCTATAATTTGTCAGTGGTTTATGTTTCCAACATTATTCCCTGTACTAATGCAATTTTCTGACTGTCTTTTGTTGTCATTATATAGATGATATTTCTGCTGGCTGTAGCCACTGAGGATCAGTTGGGTGTGTTGGACGCTGAAACCAAAAAGAGTCTACAATTCTTTGGCCTAGTAGTTGCTCCTGACACGGTGCAGTGAAAAATACCCTGGAAATATTTAGGGTTCACATACACAGAAAGCAGTCATTCCTCAACCAGTTCAATTGGGTATTATTGTTAAAACTCTTACTGACATACAGTAGCTATTAAAGTCTTTGAATTAGATTGCATCGTACTTGCAATTGCCAAACACCCAGCTGGCACCTCTATTTGACCTGCTCAAACATTCTGACAATTTTCAGGAGCAACAGTTGCAGGAATGGGTGGTCTTACTCTGGCAAGAAGATCCCCTCCAGTAACTATAACAGGTCAATCGTCCTTTTGTTTGTCTTTAGCATCTGCCTCAGATCCTTTTCACACTTGTTTATTTGTCATGCCTTTTAGTTCAGTGTATAGGTTGAACTTAGTGTTTACTGGTTGGGTTTCATCGTCTGTAAGAGTGAAACAGTTATTTCTAATGCATCTGCCTGCCTTATAAAGGCTCTCAACACCTCTTTGCCCTGGGATCCCCAAGAGTTAGATTTAATGGGGTACGTAACACAAGTGATAATGGGACTCAAACCTGTTTTATGTTGGGATTATTTCAATCTGGATTAAGTGTTTATCAAAGCCACGACTTGTCCAGCTGGACTAATGTCACTTCACATACCCCAGGATTTAATTACAAAAAATACAAGAGACTACTGTGGTACTAATAATAGTGACAACCAAGGCCTTGAGGCATATGGGGCTGAAGTAAGGCCTTCCTCTCCGGGCATTTGGGTTAACAACACTGCACGCACTTTTCCACCAGGTGTGTTTCTTATTTGTGGTGACACAGTAGCAACTAGTCCTATAGACTCGTGGCTTCAATCTATTTTTGGTTCTATGTCTGAATGGGTTTTAAGTTTTGTTAAAGAAGGCCTATGATGGTTATTGACAATTGTTGTAATTCTAGTAATAGTTCATGTTGCTTTTTCTTGTATTGTTAAACATGTAAGTGCTATGACAGAGAAAGTATTGTTGGCCTCAAATAAAAATGGGGGTATTGTGGAGGATTGGCTGGCAGGACGGGGACATATGGATATGGCTAAGGCTATGGACGAGCTGTCAGAGTATAGAACACGGCCTGTCTAGGCCCGTGGGAAGATCTGAGACAGCAAGGCCATGCCAAGGCCACGGTGTTTTTGTGCCTGCTAGTTGGATGGTAAACAGGAACGGAGCAAAAGCAACTGAGAGCCACCTGTATCAACATAAGAAGGGAGTGAGAGGTGGAATCAACATCTGAGCCAGAGCCAATGGTGAACTCGGCTTTTGCAATATGCATGAGCTAATTATGAGGCCTATATTAAACTGTTAGCACTTATCAATAAAGGAAGTTTGCTGATTCTCATATTGAGGGTCCCTCTCTTCCCTCATCGCGACAATCTACCATCTAGAATAAGGACTCACTATGGTCCGACAGATTCACATAACACATTCCTTTAAAATCTTGACACTCATGTAAAGTTTTTTTAAGTCTACACACATATATATCTACAGAGTTTCTCTCTCTCTCATACAATCTTTTTCCAGTCATTCAATTGGTGACCACCTCAGTCATTCTTCACTCACGCATAACTGGAATTTCTATTATACTTTTACATTTTAATTACACAGTTTACATTTTAAGTAGTTATTGGCTGTGTACTTCTCGGTCTGTCATTTTTTGGTAGTCACGTTCAACAACTGTACTTGGTTTGAAGAGGAATTATTATAAGGCATATAAGGTCTAACAAATTTAAATGAGATCTATTCTGATTTAGCATCTGTTTATGTGTATACATAGTCTTTTTCCCCCTTCTTTTTTTTTATTTAAAAATAGTCATTTGATGTGTAAAATGCTTTCTTGATAATGACTTGTTCTAGGAGCGAGTTAGTAGAAGGCATGTTATTAGGGTTGAGCCTTGAAGGACTTCTGGGAATCAGAAATGGAATGGGACTAGGCCTAGTTTGATTGAAATTGCAATAATTAATAGTATGCATGATACAGGGTGAGTTAGTTGGGAGATGTCTCACTGGCCTGAGAATCATGCGTTGGTTATACTAGAGAATAGGAGTAGTGTAGATGCAGCTGCCTGAGTGAGGAAGTATTTAGTGGAAGCTTCAATGGCTCGTGGGTGATGGCTTTTTGAAATTAGGGGAAGAACAGCTAAAGTGTTGATTTCTAGGTCGACTCATGCTATTGCTCAGTGATTGCTTGAGATTGTGATAGAGGTTCCTAGGAGTAAGCTTACTGTGGAAATTAATTTAACTTGGGGATTCATTAGTAAGGGAAGGAGTTGAACCATCATTTTCGGGGTATGGGCCCAATAGCTTGTTTAGCTGACCTTACTAGAAAATAATATAAGGGGAGTATAGAGGATTTTGATTCCTTTAGTGTAAGTTTGATCCCTACTTTTCTAAGTTTAGGAAATGAGAGGGCTGGTATACCTCTATATTCACTTTATCATAGTGATCCTTTTGAATTCAGGCACATTTCCTGGGGTGTCTTAGGTAGGGGGGTAAGCCTGCATAGGAGATGGGGAGGCTAGTATGTCATAGGCATAAGGCTAGCGTTAGAGGTAAGAGGTTTTTTCAGAGTAAATGTATAAGTTGGTCATAGCGGAATCGAGGGTAAGAGGCGTGGATTCATAGGAAGACTGCGGAGAGGAGAAGGGTTTTGGTAGCTAGAGTTATGGGGAAAAGTTCTTGGGGGAGGTTAAGTGAGCTGGGGTTTAGAAATAGGATAGTTGTGTGTTCATTAGTATGATATTGGCGTATTCAGCTAGGAAGAATAGGGCAAATGGTTCTGCAGCATATTCTACGTTAAACCCTGAGACTAGTTCAGATTCTCCTTCTGTTAAGTCAAATGGGGCACGGTTTGTTTCAGCAAGTGAGGAGATGTATCATATTATTGCTAGGGGTCAGGAGGAGAAAATGAGGTAAAGGGGTTCTTGGGTTGTAGCAAGAGTATTTAGGGTATAATTTCCACTTAATTACAGATAGGAGGATAATGGCTAGGGTGACTTCATAGAAAATGGTTTGTGCAACTGCCCACAGGGCACCAATTAGGGCATATTTTGAGTTAGAGGTTCACCCTGACCATAGAATGGAGTAGACTGCTAGGCTGGATAGGGCTAAGAGAAAGAGTATACCAAGGTTTAGGTCAGTGAGGGGGAAGGGTAGTGGAAGTGGTGTTCAGATTGTGATTGCTAGGAGGAGGGCTAAGATGGGAGTGGCTATAAATAAGTAGGGTGACGAGGTTGATGGGCGGATTGGTTCTTTGATAAATAGTTTTACCCCATCTGCTACAGGTTGCAAGAGACCAAATGGCCCTACGATGTTAGACCCCTTTCGAGCTTGTATGTAACTTAGGACTTTATGTTCGACTAGGGTGAGAAATGCTACGGCGATGAGGATGGATAGGGCATAGGATATTGATATAACAAGGTAAGTCAGGGTTGGGTGGATTGTCATGTGCTTTATGTGGAACTAGGGAGAGGATTTGAACCTCTGGGTAAAGGGCTTAAGCCTTTTGCATTTACCGAGCTCTGCCATGCTAGCAGTCCTTTTCTAGGAGGAGGAGTATGGTAGAACCCTCAGTAGTTTAGTTGGGTTCATTACTGGAGGCGAAGGCGTGCTTGTGGTATGGGCCTTACTTCTTCGGTCCTTTCGTACTAGAAGGAGTTATAGCATAGATAGAAACCGACCTGGATTACTCCGGTCTGAACTCAGATCACGTAGGACTGTTAATCGTTGAACAAACGAACCCTTGGTAGCGGTTGCACCACCAGGATGTCCTGATCCAACATCGAGGTCGTAAACCTCCTTGTTGATGGGGGCTCTTGAAGGAGATTGCGCTGTTATCCCTGGGGTAACTAGGTTCATTAATCAATTATATTGGGTCTGGTTACTATTAGTACGTTGATGAGTTGTTCTTGGTTAAGATGGGTTGTCTGGTTTTTGGAGGTTATGTTTATCTCCAAGGTTACCCCAACCAAAAAATGCATGCCAGTGACGTCCCAGGGGGGTAGGTCCTGTGGAGAGGAGTTGTTTATGGGAGTGGCTGTAGATTTTAAAGTTCCACAGGGTCTTCTTGTCTTATGGGGTTATACCTGCTTTTGCACAGGAAGATCAATTTCACTGATTATCTGTAGGAGACAGTTAAGACCTCGTTGAGCCATTCATACAGGTCCTGATTTATGGGACAATTGATTGTGCTACCTTTGCACGGTTAGGATACCGCGACCGTTGAATGTATTGTCACTGGGCAGGTTTCACCTTCAGTACTTGGTTTGCTAAAGGCTATGTTTTTGGTAAACAGTCGGGCCTTGAATTTGCCTAGTTCCTTTTACAGATTTTAATCGTTCTTTGAGAGGCACTCCGTAGGCGGGTTAACAAAGTTTTTGATATAGTGTCTTGTTAGAGTTAGAGAATATCTTGTGACTTGTTAATAATGTTGTAATGTAAGCTTGCGCCATAGAGGGAATCCCTAGTTACTTATTTTAGCATAAATTCTCTTATTCATTATAAGTTGGCCTATTGGGGGAAAGGGAGTCATGAAGAGGTTTGGATTTTTAGGTACGGAGCTTTGACGCACTCTTTGACGGTGGCTGCTCGAAGGCCCACAGTTAAGGTGAAATTTAATTTATCAGCTGGGAGAGAATGTATCCTTTTTTAAAGGAACTGTACCTCCTTTAAATAACCCTTAATTCGCTTCATGGAGGTTGAGTGAGGTCCTAAGAGGTGAATTAAGAGGGAACTGAGATTCGTTTCATAGGCAACCAGCTATCACCCAGGTTGGTTGACTTTTCACCTCTACTAACGAGTCATCCCACTCTTTTGCAACAGAGACGGGTTTGCTCAATAAATAGCTACTCGTGAGTAGCTCGCTTGGGTTTCGGGGAGGCAAACTTAAATCGGAGTTTTGCTTGGATAATTCTTGCTAAATCATGATGCTTAAAGGAGGCGTTATTATCCTGCTTTACTGCTAAATCCGCCTTTTAGGAGTGGTTTCACAGACCTTGTCGTGATAATTTTCTATGATAGAAAATGTAGCCCATTTCTACCATCTCATGAACTATACCTTGACCTGTCTTATTAGTGGGATGTTGCTATTGTGCTCACTGTTAGACCCTCAGTTTAGGGGTGGGTTGACGACGGCGGTATATAGGCTGATCTGGCTAGAGATGGTTGGGTATATCGTGGGTTATCGATTATAGAACAGGCTCCTCTAGGTGGGTTTGGAGCACCACCAAGTCCTTAGAGTTTTAAAAGTTTGTGCTCGTAGTTCTCAGGCGGATGTTTGGGTGATAAAAGCATCAGGATTTAGGGCCAGGCATAGTGGGGTATCTAATCCCAGTTTGTGTCCTGGCTTTCGTGGAGTTTTGTTGATCATGAAACTGAGATCATTTTTATGGGGGTATTAAATGCATCTTGTGCTTATAACAGCTTGGTTGCATTTCAATCTTAGTTGAAGTGATAATGAAAAACCACTCTTTACGCCGTATGAAGTTAATTTGGGTTTCTTGTGTGACTGCGGTGGCTGGCACAAGATTTACCAACCCTGGTGAGTTGCTTTAACTAAGTCAAGTTTACACTTATAGTTTAATGTTAATTACTGCTGAGTACCTGTGGGGGTGTGGCTAGGCAAGGCGTTTTGGGCTACAGTCAGGGTGGTGAGCCTGATGCCTGCTCCTACTGTCTTTCTAAGGTGTTGAGGGCATTTTCACTGGGATGCGGATACTTGCATGTATATGTATAGCAAGAACTAACTGTAAGGTTAGGACTAAGTCTTTTTTGTCCTTGGGTATGTGTGATAGCCATCTTAACATCTTCAGTGTTATGCTTTATTGTAAACTACAAGGACTGGTTGTTATTGGGGTTTTGTTTTAACTGTGGAGTGGATGATGTTGGTTAAGGGTTTGCTTGGTTAGTAGATTTTTGATGTTGGGGCTGGTTTTGGTAAATAATAAAAATGTGTTGGTTGGGGATATGGTAGGTGGTAGTGTGGGTATTGATGAGTTGATGAAGTTAGTGTTAAAGGTGTTAAGTGGAGGTAACTTAAGATTGTAGGTTCTTGTAGTTGAAAGTACAACGGTGGTTTTTCAGACCAAAGGTCTTGGATAGAAGCCGAGCAGGAATTGTTATGACATATTTTTTACTTTTTTTAAGTGTTAGTTTTATTTTGGGGGGGGTTAGCAGTTGCTTCTAATCCTTCTCCTTATTATGCAGTGGTTGGATTGGTGTTGGCATCCGTTATGGGGTGTGGGTGATTAATGAGCTTGGGGGTATCTTTTGTGTCATTGATATTATTTTTGGTATATTTAGGAGGGATGTTGGTGGTTTTTGTATATTCGGTTTCGTTAGCAACTGATCCTTTTCCTGAGGCTTGGGGAGATTGGCGAGTTGTTGGGTATGGTGTTGGATTAATTTTAGCATTGGGGGAGGGACATTTACTGTGGGCTTGTCTGGGTCACGGTGGATAGGGATGGATACGGTGGATAGTGGGGGTGTTTCTTCCGTTTGGTTAGATTTTGAGGGTGCGGCTATGTTTTATTCTTGAGGGGCGGGGCAATTTTTAGTTGCAGGTTGAGGTTTGTTGCTGACGTTTGTTGTGCTAGAACTTGTACGAGGGTTGTCCCGGGGGGCTATTCGGGCAGTTTAGGGGGGTATAGCTCAGAAAGTAGTTTAATAAAAATACCAGCTTTGGGAGTTGGTGATAAAGGTTTGACTCCTTTTATTCTGAGGGAGTGGGGAAAGGTGATAATTGGTCAGGCAGGTTAGTGAGAATAAGAAAATGAAGGGGTGAACAACAGCTGAACGAACGAACAAATGAATGAATGACATAAGAAAATGAAGGGGTGAACAAACGGATGAACGAACGAACAAACGAATGAATGACATAAGAAAATGAAGGGGTGAACAAACAGATGAACGAACAAACAAAAGAACGTTGGTGAATGGAAAATTAGGGGATAAAACAAGTTGAACAAATTAATTTAACAAATGAATGATGTAAACTCTTTGAATGGGAAATTAGGGGTGTGGAATGTTTGTATAATTTTGAATTTTTGTTAAAAAATTTAAAAACAAAAATTAATGATGGATAGAGGGAAAGTCCCTAGATCGTTACAAAAATGACAAAATTTTTGTAATTTTAAGTGAAATTGACGAGGAGCGAGTTAGTTTTGTTTAGAATACTAAAGGCTAATAAAGTCAAAGATATAACATTGGTGAGTAGTTTCTGCATTTTGCATCTTACAGTAATTTGATTTTTCTACGCAACACAATAGAAACAATGTCATTTGAGCTAAAAGAACATAAGAAAGTAATGCCCGTACACTTTTAATTTCTAACTGAAATGCACCTAATTTGTTTCATAACTTAATTTTCACTGTTATAACTATTATCTGTTATTGATGCTATTTCCTTTTGGGTACTAACTTCCAGTTAAGTCAAAGTTAAGAAGGCAGTATTACATATAGAACATTCTAAAGGAGATGATTAAGGAACATGAAGAGAAATTACACATCATGTGTTATATATGCTACTAGATCTTATTTTTACTTCCACTTGTCCCGTGGGCTTATTTGTATGTGTTTAAGTCAGTTCACTGTGGAGATAAAGTAGTCTCGATACTCAGGTCACACGGTTGATATAGTTATGCAAAAAAACTTATTATTTGGCTGAATGGACTTCCTCAATGAGTTTGCTGCAGGGAGACACAAATGTGATGTCAGGAAAAGGAAAGAAAGAAGGTTTAGTTTGCAATCACAAGACTACAGTAACCTGGATTAGGATTAAATTTTCTGAATTACTCTTTCAGTAAGCAAAAGGGAAAATACCAACAATTTAAACTTTTGAATTTAACTGCAATGAGTTAAAGAACTGTTTGAATAATAAAAATCTCAGGAGTTTTTTAAACATCAGTAATTTAAGTATAAATGTGGGGTTTTGTCCCTTTACACAGACAGAGAACAATACTGCATTACTAGTCCTACAGTTGGTCCCTGCAGGTTAAAACAAAAGGTAAATAAGTTAAAGCTTCTGTTTGTAGTTGAATATTATTGTATCACATTCTTCACTATAAAACAAAGTTAAAAAGGAAAATTTCTGAAATTGCAATGCTCAAGTCACATGTATTCTATCTTTTATATAAAGTTAGTACTTAAAAGTCTTATTTATCCTTGAGATAGGTGGGACATGTTTTTAGCTTACTGAACTGTAATCTTTAAGGCACTAACATCTATTTTCTCATTAGAAGAATTATCCTTACTTCCACTTTTAACATTAATTAGAAAGGGTATTAGAAGTTTTGTATGGAATGAAGTGCTCTATAAAGCAATTTCTATTCATGTGTAAAATTCAGGGTTATGTTATTCTATTAGCACATCTTCGAATTCTATATTTTTGTTCATCTTTTAGCAGCATGCTGTAAAAGCTGCAAATCAATACAAATGGTATTTCACCTCCTGAACCTAGTTACTTATAATTTGCATCTTGATTGCACTGAAGGGATATTGTATCAAATATGGATCAAATTAGCCTGTACAATACGTTACCATGGGATTATCTACTCAACAGTGTTAATACTGAATAAGAATCTCTGAACATTTACATTAGGCATATCAAGAGAATTTTCACAGCAGTAGTCACTAAAGGAAAATAAAACAGTTATTAGAATTCATGCAGTACATTGCAAATAATTCTGTTAAAGAGATCCATGCCCCCTCACACTCAGTATAATGTTGTAACTTTTAGAGATTTATGCTGGATGTCTGCAGCGTGACATGCACTCCAACCTGCAAGAATTGTTTTAGCTTTGGAAAAACAGCAAATTACA
This sequence comes from Chiroxiphia lanceolata, assembly GCF_009829145.1. Lineage (NCBI taxonomy): Eukaryota > Metazoa > Chordata > Aves > Passeriformes > Pipridae > Chiroxiphia > Chiroxiphia lanceolata. The sequence continues at coordinate 13,316,348 of NC_045670.1, read as the reverse complement.
ACATTACTTGTCCTTACAGTTTTTTAAAAACTTCCTAAATTGTGGAGAAGTTAAACCAATGTCTGAGTTACATGAGTAATGTGTGATTGGCAGCAACCCATGATTTCTGTCTATAGTCAGTACCTAGAAAAATGAATAGATAAGTCACTATCACAGTCTGCTAATGCAGCTTGAAATTCAGTGTCTTCTGTGAGAAGTCAGTCCAAGTTGTCTCTGATGTCTGGGATGTAGTTAACTCTCGGCCCTTGTTCATCTGCCTCTTCTAGTTGTTCACCTTTAGTAAAAAACTTACAAATTTGTTATTAATAGTTTAGTCAGTTTTAAGTGGTTATCGTGGGTAATTTCACAGTTTTTCTTTGAAGCTGAAGACCTAGTGATGATTCTTTGCAGTGTAATTCTCTCTGTTGGAGATAGGTTCCATGGCTTGGTTTTTTGAATTTTTTCTGGAGCATTCTTCAATCCTGCTTCTCAAATAACATTGGTTAGAACAATCACATTTAGTTTTAACTCAGTTTCTTTAGGTCTCTGACTTCTGTACTTTCTTTTACTCTGTTTTTATCATTTTGAGTAGCATTTTATCAGGTTGTACTGCAGAACAATTCTTTCTTATCGTAAACCAAAACACACTGAATTTCAGGAAGGTCACTGTAACTTTGATAAAAGCAAGTAGCAAGGCATTAATTGAGCATGTTGATAAGCGTCAGTTTTCATTATGAAGAAATGACTGGCTGTTCGAAATTCCAGCATATGGAAATCCTTCAGAGGATGGGATTACTGATTTTGATAAGGGTTTTATTTGCATAATTGGATTAAATATAGTTTTATCTCTTTTACTTTTCTGTTATCGAACCACACCTAACTTGGGATTTGAACAACATTTTTGAAATTGAAACTTCCACCTTTCTAATGTAAGGATTCACAGTAATTCATAGGGCAGATTTCTGCCTCTCTGGATCCAAAAAATGAAACTGGAGAGCAGTCATGTCCTTTTAGACTTAAACAGTCTCACCCAACCTCTGAAAAGATATGATCAGCTAGGATTTATAAGCAGTTAAGTCTGAATTTTTGCTGATATTATATACTTTTCTGGCATAACAAAATATTTTGAGAATATTTGTATGTATTAAGTAATGAAGAATAGGAATGCTTGAAAACTCTAAACACATTACTTGAACAAAATAGTTGTAACAGTTTAACTTACACAGATGCATTTAAGAATTTAACAACTGCAAACAACGTTTAGCAACTTCCAACTTTAGCAATTTAAATAAAGCCACAGCAAAACTCACTCAGGTTGCTTCAAACCAGGGTCTTGCTTATAGGAACATACCAGGGGATCAGGGATGCTTCCTAGCAAAGCAACAACAGTTCTGGTCTAAGCCTGTCAACTGATAACAAGGACACACCTCTGCTGCTTAGTACAGAGACTAGAACAGATGCAGTTTAAGACAATTTTAGATACCTTCAAAATTACGCATATTTGTATTTCACAGAATCTGAGTAAGGCAGAATTTGTCTTTTGAAAACCCAAATGTAATAAACCTAAACAAATCAATGCAAGGCTGTAACTAATAGTCAGTTGTGTTCTATTTTAGAGTTTGTTATTGGTGTTGTTATCTTTGCCAGCAAAATATCTTTGGGTGAAGGAGTGTCCTAGTTAGAACAACTGGGACCGATTCGTCACTGGATGGGTGTAGCCCAAAACTGTATTCTATAGCCTTCCATGCCCTTTTCCCAGAAACTGTTGTCAGTAGAGGCCTGCGAGGGGGGGGGGATGTTCCTGAGTACCCTCATACCCTTTTATGGAATGAGCATCCTCATACCCTTTTATGGAATTCCCCGCTCTGAGGGAAGGACTAAACACCCTCTTATGGAATTCCCCGCTCTGAGGGGAGGACTGAACATTCCTGCCTGAACTGGAGAGTATATAAACCTGGAGTTTCGGAACCTTTTTACCACTCGTGGGATCCAGAGGAAGACTGCAGCTCACCACTCTCAACCAGACTGCAACTCACCGCTCTCAACCAGACTGAGACCACCACCCTCAACTGGACTGCAATCACCACTGTTGGTCGGACTGCAGCAGCTCTCCTACCAGCAGGTTTTTCCCCTCTCCCTTTGCTTTGGACTCAAGGGGGGGCCCAGGGAGCACCGCTTTGTTTGTGCCCCGGGGTGCTGGGTTGTACTTTTGGGCTTTGTGGGTTAGGGCCGGTTGCTTGGCCATGTGGTCGTACTTATTGTATTATTTTATTAAATTGTTATTCTGACTTGTAATCTCTCTTTTGAGTTGGGTTGGTTTCCCCTGCTGGTTAACTTTTAAACCAGCACAAGGAGTATTTACACTCTTTTGTTTCTCTTTCTTAGAAAGCCTCGCAGTTCTGAAAGCACTCAATGTAATAGCCAATAAAGACCAAAGAAGAGATAATTTGCTTATCAACTTATATTTGCAATACTGTAATTACAAACCATAATGTTATGTTACAATGATGAGTGATATTTTGTTATGTTACCTGTAGATCTTAGAGATGTATATATAAAATGATACTTAAAGCAATATGGGAGGGAGTTAACTACGTCAAGAAGGAGAAACGAAATAGAACGGAGGCTGCTTCCCAGCAACAAGACAGCACATGCGCAGAAGAAGCTGACTACGTCAAAAGGATGAAACGAAACAAGCCGAGATTACTTCCCTAGCAACAAGACAACATATGCGCATAACTCCTGGCCAGCGGAGCAGGGTATGCGCATAACCCCTGGCAACAGAGCGGAGCAGGTGCAGATAGAACTGATGACATAAAAAAGAAGAAACGAAAATTAGGAGGGGACTTTAGGAAATGAGCAGTTACAAACCTATAAAAGACAGACTGAAACTTATTGAAACTGTGTGCCTTGAGGGAGCGGGGGTCTCCTCTTGCCACCCAGCGGGCTGATTTGCTTATTTGCCTTTTTATATAAATCTTTAATAAATTTTTACTACTATATTTAAGCCTAGTGTTAATTTACTTATAACACTCAAGTTTTTCAGAATGTTTTCTGGTTTTCAGTGACAATTTGTATATAAAAAAATTTACTAAGAAACAATTTCCACCTCTCAGTCTTTCTGGTATATGCTCTACTGAGAAAAGAAAAATCAAGGTTATCAAAGAAGTTTACATGGATTGTTTCTTGCTTGTTGTTATAAAAGGTAGAAAAGGATTTGATTTCCTCTATTCACTTACTAAGCAACAGTTTAAATTTGAAAGGCTGTCTGTTGCTAGGCAACTCCCTGTATTATCTCCTTAGATCTTATCTCTCTCCCCACAAAGGTGGGGAAAGGAAATCTCAGGCTAAAACGGCCCAATTTTCTTTTTCTTTTTTTTTTTTTTCTGGCAAGAACTGCCTTTGTCAAGTAAGATGCCTTGGAACCAGGTATTTTAATAAATTAGCCTACACAAAACTTTTTCTAGCAATCTGTAAAGACTTGTCTGCAACACACAAATCAACAAAAGGGTGCTGCACGGTTGTCCCCGCGGGAGGAAGGGGACGGGAGGCAGGCACAACTGTGCCTCTGCTCAGCTCCGGTTGAAAGCCTTTCCCCCACACACACACACGCTTCGGAATTCTTTACCGCAGGCAGTGGGACTGCCCCCATAGGCGTCCCCGCGCTGACTGTGGTCTGTTGCGTGACCCCGGGCCACCGCCCCGCACCCCGGTCGGGCACGGATCTGGCTCCAACCCGTCCCGGTATGGCGTTGCCCCATGCTGCGCAGCTCTGCGCCGCTCCGCCATTCCAGCGCACTCCCTCCGTGCGCCTCTGTCAGCCGCCCTGCGCCCTGTTGCACCCCGCCTCTCTCCCCGCCTCTTGCGAGCGGTGGGGGCAGTCTCCGCTGGGTCCCATCACAGCGTAGGTACCTCCTCTCTTTTGTTCAAGACACTTCGGGCTTTCACTACATTAAACTTAATCTGTGAGAACTTTTTTAAACTGTTGCATATAGTATGTTTTTTGTCTTACACGCACTGAGAAACTGAAACAGTTAACTAGCACATGAACAAGGAATAGGTAACTCAAACTGTGAAAAGGAAAGAAAAGAAGGTGGTTGCCGACTCCAAGTTTGAAGGAATGTACAAGGACGGGCTCTGCTCTCTTGTCCTCCGCCCGGCCCCCGCTGAGGGGCACTCAGTTTAGTTTCACCGCCCCTTTGTTAGCTCTCTAGGTTGTTTCTGCCCCACTCCATTTGCCTGCACGTCTCAATTTGGCTCCCCTGTAATCCGTGGTGAAGATCATGATGAGGTAGGTTGTCCCCCTGCAGCCCATGAAGGACCATCGGGGTGCAGAGACCCCCCGCACCCCATAGAAGAGAGACTTTCAAGTGGAACAGATTTGGAAGAACTGTCACCCTGGAGATAATGGAAGAAGGACTCTCAAGTGCGGTAGATTTGGAAGAGCTATCACCCTGAGAGTAAAGAAGGGACTTCTCCTCCTGCACTGATGCAGGGGGCCGAGGGGTGCTTAGAAAGTGTATTTAAGACTGTTTATTTTATTACTCTTTAGTTTCTATCCTGTTAGCAATAAATTTAATATTATCCTCATGTCGAGTCTGTCTTGCCTGTGTGACCTCTCCCAACTTTTAGCAATTTTGTGGCGGGTTGAAATCCGGACAGAGTAAACGCACAACAAGGATAAATGCTGCTCCAGTCTCTCGTGGGCAAGATTCCAGACAGTACAGGAATGATGATATGTCTGATCCTATTGAAGGGACCTCCAGGTCATACTTACAAGAAGAGCGCAGTGAGTACCATGACCAGGACTAGGGGTGCCCTGCCTCTAGCCAGGTAGAGGAGAGGGACAATCGAGTCTATTGGACCGTGTGGATTCGGTGGCCTGGCACATCAGAGTCACAAAGATATAAGGTTTTAGTTGACACTGGCGCACAATGTACTTTGATGCCATCGAGATACGTAGGGGCAGAATCCATTTCTATTTCTGGGGTGACAGGGGGATCCCAACAGTTGCCTGTACTGGAAGCTGAAGTGAACCTGACTGGGAAGGAATAGCGTAGACACCCCATCATGACTGGCCCAGAGGTCCCGTGTATCCTTGGCATAGATTACCTGAGGAGTGGGTATTTCAAAGACCCAAAAGGACTTCGTTAGGTTTTTGGCATAGCTACTGTGGAGACAGAGGAAATTAGACAGTTGAACACCTTGCCTGGTCTCTCAGAGGACCCTTCTGCTGTGGGACTGCTGAAGGTTGAAGAACAATTGGTACCGATGGCCACAGCAACAGTACACTGTCGGCAATACCGCGCCGATCGAGACTCTGTGACTCCTATACATAAGATGATCTGTGAACTGGAGACCCAGGGCATGGTCAGCAAGACCCACTCACCCTTTAATAACCCTATATGGCCAGTGCATAAGTCCGGCAGAGAGTGGAGGCTGACAGTAGATTACTGTGGACTCGATGAAGTCACACCACCCCTGAATGCTGCTGTGCTGGACATGCTGGAGCTCCAGTACGAACTGGAGTCCAAGGAAGCCAAGTAGTATGCCACTACTGACATTGTCAATGCCTTTTTCTCCATTCCTTTGGCAGCGGAGTGCAGGCCACAATTTGCTTTCACTTGGAGGGGTGTGCAGTAAACCTGGAATTGACTGCCCCAGGGGTGGAAACACAGTTCCACCATTTGCCATGGACTGATCCAGACTGCACTGGAAAAGGGCGAATCCAAAAAATCAGTCTGAGAAACTACTCAGAGACGTTTTTTATCTTTAAGCAGCAAGGTATTTGTTTATTCAATGTTGGGAACAAGCCAGTTCGCACTGGACAAACTTGCTAGCCTTTAAGTGCAAAACTAAGCCATTTTATACACTTTAGATACATGGTTACATCATTTATTATACATATTAATAAGTAGGCTAGTCTCTGGGTGGAGTCTTTTCAGGCATGCGCAGTCTTCTACTTTGGGGGTCTTCTGCTCAAGCCTTCCTCCCTCTGGTGGTCGCCATGGACGTCTTCCTCAATTTGACCTCTTCCATTAGGTGACCTGAATTCTTCAAACTTGCAAAATCCTGGTTCTGGGCCTTCTAGATCTTATTCAAACGTCTAGTTTACCTAATTTATTACTCTGTGTGTACTACTCCTATTCTTTCTATAATAAGGCCTTTGGTCCAGTGAGCAGAACAGAACATGATATTAACCAGTGCTCCTAAAATGTTCTTCTAACAAAACAGGTATTGAGGTTTGTTAGCAGGTCAAGATATCTCAGTTAACACTTTTAGGCCTGGTTCCTGTTTCAGTCCCCCCTTTTACTTATAACTTACGAATTCTTTCGTCAAGTTCTAATGGGTTTTGATAGGTATGCATCACTGCCCACATTATCTGCATCCTTTTGACCATTTGTTATGGGTTATAAATCTGAGAGAGGAATTTTCCCTTCCCCTGCTTTCCCTGTAAGAGAAACAGAGTTCGAAGGGGGGAAGGGAGTCGATTAGCCTTACAAAGGAACTGGTCCATCAGTTAATGGGCCTTTAACTGCCGGGGGATGGGGGAATGTGGGAGACTGAGACGGGGAGGACAGGAGAGACTGCGGTGTGTTCGGACCAGGACAGGGACGGGGACTGTTTCTTCGGGTATCTCCGGAGGAGGGTCTGGGAGCCAGCTCTCTTCCCTGGTTTTTTCCGTCCTGGTGGGACCTGCCTGCCGATCCTGCGCTGCCAGTGTCGTGTGATTCCCGCCGGGGCCGACGAGTCTTTGTTGTTTCTTTTCATCGGAGAGGTCTGTGCTTGCTGGAGAAGGGCGGAGAACCTTGGAAGCACTGTCATCTGGGAACAGTGAGTCCTCTTGAGGGGGTGAACTTTTTTTTTCTCCTCTCACCCCTTCCCTCCATTGAGGAGAGGGGGTCCCCCCCTCCCTGTTTCCCTCTCGGTTTCTCCTGCGGGCCGGGGCTGCTCCCTCCAGACCCCTCTGCCCATGTGGTGGTTGCCGGAGCCCACAGCGCCCTCTGCCGACCACGACCAGGTACTGCAGGCCCTGCACCTTCCAGCGATCCCACAGCACCCTCTGCTGACCACAACCAGGTACTGCAGGCCCTGCACCTTCCAGTGACCCCACAGCACCCCCTGCAGGCCACAACAGGGCACTGCAGACCCTACACCTTCCAGCAACCCAACAACATCCCCGGCAGGCCACAATTAGGACTGTGCTAACGGACAGAGGAGTATCCATTTAGACTTGTTGTTGTTACTGTTGTTTCTTGTTACTGTTTTTGCTAACATACATATATCTCCTAATAAAGGGTTGTTATTTCTTCTGTTTTTCCACATTTTCCTCGAGTAAAACCCCTTAATTTGACATTACAATTGCAGAGAGAGAGGAGTTTTGGTCTACCTCATAGTTCATCCTCTTTAGCAAACAGTCCAGTCTCACCGTGACTGCGACACCATGGTACTCAATTTGCACCATAGCCAGGCATTTAAGAGGGATAGTAGAATCATGGCGGCTACTAAAACCAATATTGGATGTATCAAATAGTGAAACACTTGTGATGCTGGAGGGGAGTACCCTGTAAAGATGTCCTATCAATGATGTTCTCCTACTTGCTCTACCTTTGTGTTTTATTTACCTCTTGCACCATCTTTTCTATATCCGAGTGTTCAAGCATCTTTTGGAAAGACTTATGTCTATCCCTATTTGTAATTTATGCACATCGTGATACAACAAATAATAATTTTCAATTAATTGCTCAGTAGTTATTGAAATTGTATAGTTAAAATCACAGCCTATTATTTTAATAAAACAAAAAATTAGTACCACTCACTACTTCATGACAAATATCTATGGTAAAATTAACACAAGCGATTCTAACACATGCACAGCCATTTCCTATGTAATAGACTTGTGATTGGGTTTTAGGATGGGGAAGCATTTCAGAGGTACACACCCTATCTTCAGCATCTAATCATAAATCTTCATTTCCTACTACAGCATTTTCACAGATATATCCTAATTGTCCTTTAGGAATACACGCCTCAGTACCGACTGACTGCCACTTTTTCTTGGTGTGATCGTGACTTGTCCAAACATTATGTCCTATGGGCCTGCTAATTATGTTTTGGTTTATGGCTCCTAATGTCAAGATAGGAAAGATGGTCTTTGGTTGCACTGATAGTGAGTACATAAGCTTCAATTTATTCATGTTGAGGATTGTAAGTGAAGTTCACTAACTGCCACCATGCTTGGTAATTTTTCTCAAATTCTGTAGTGGAACTGTTTCTAGCTATTATTTCTTTTATTTCTTGTGGCAGTATTCCTGAAGTTTAACAATCTTCCAATGATTGTGTTTCTGCCACAGTGAGCAAAGATGATCTTAAAGGGACTTTGAGTTTTCCCAAATCAGAAGTGATGGCACTTAGTTTATTCACTAACACTTGTTGGTCCATGGTGTTTAGGTCACCTAATCCTGTGCCAAACGATGCATTCCAGCCCTCAAGACTTTGAATTTGGGCTGGCTGAGGCAGAAGATCTAGTTGTAAATAAAATAATAGATCAGAGACCCCATTATAGGCCTGAGACCATAATGAGTTCTGGGCAAGGGCTTGATCTAACACCAATGTACTTATCAGTCCAAAGATCAGCATTGAGAAGGTTTGAGAGTAGATGATTCCTCTCCCAAGGTCCATGCTTCCTCTGGAACCCTCTTGACTCGAGAGTAGTTGATTCCTCTCCCAAGGTCCATGTTTCCTCTGGAACCCTCTTGACTCGAGAGTAGTTGATCCACGTGGGTTTCTCTTTCACCCGGATCGCTGTGAAGGTGGTCATCAGCATCTGGAAAGGTTCATCCCACTTCTCTCATAGTGGTTCTTCTGAAAGATTCTTAACATATACCCGATCAGCAGAATTGAAGGGATGTAACTTACAATCAGGTTGCTTGGGTTGGTGTTCTAACACCACTGTAGCATTTTTCTGCAATTGTTTCCCTATAACCATAACATAATCATACACATACTGATTACTGATTTGATCTAAAGCTTCACTATTCACATCTTGCATCATGTAGGGTCGGTCGAATAGAATTTCAAATGGGCTCAGTTTCTCTTTTGATCTCGACTTGACCCTTAGCCTGATTAAAGCAATAGGTAAAACTTGATACCAATGAAAATTTGTTTCTTGACATATTTTAGCAATTTGTTGTTTAATGAGATGATTCATCTTTTCTACTTGCCCACTTGCTTGGAGTCTGTAGGGCATATGCAGTTGTCAATTGATTTTTAGTGCTTTACTTATTGCTTGTTCAATTCGCGCACAAAAGTGTGAACCTCTATCTAAAGAGATGCTTTTAGGCATTCCAAACCGTGGTATAATCTCATTCAACAAGACTTTAACCACTCCTTTTGATTCATTTGTTCTACATGGGAAAGCTTCAGGCCATCCAGAAAATGTGTCAGTCAAAACTAAGAGATAACAGAACCCCCCCTTTTCTTGGGAGCTCAGAGAAATCAATTTGCCAAATTTCACCTGGGAAATGCCCTTTGCTTATTGTCCCTTGGTGTATTTTTGTCAGACTGTAAGTCCTCTCTACCTTGTGACATGGAAGAAAAATGATTTCCAGTGGGACCCTGAACAACAACAAACCTTTGAACAGATTTAACAGGAGATTGCCCATGCAGTAGCCCTTGGGCCAGTCAGGACAGGACAGGACATAAAGAATGTGCTCTACACTGCAACCGGGGAGAGTGGCCCTTTCTGGAGCCTCTGGCAGAAAGTGCCTGGGGAGACCCAAGGACGACTGCTGGGATTCTGGAGTCAGGGATACAAAGGTTCTGAAGCCAGCTATACCCCAACTGAGAAAGAGATCCTGGCTGCTTATGGAGTTCAAGCTGCCTCAGAAGTGATCAGCACCAAAGTGCAGCTCCTCCTGGCACCCCGACTACCAGTGGTGGGCTGAATGTTCAAGGGAAGAGTTCCTTCTACACATCACGCCACCAATGCCACATGGAGTAAGTGGATCGCTCTGATCATACAGTGGACCCGGATAGGGAATCCTAATCGCCCTGGGATTATGGAAATTATCACCAATTGACCAGAAGGTGAGAGTTTCAGTCTATCCTCTGAAGAAGAAGAGGAGTAGGTGACACAGGCTGAAGAGACCCCACCATATAACCAGCTACCAGAAGATGAAAAGCGATATGCTCTCTTCACGGATGGTTCCTGTCGCATTGTAGGGACAAACTGAAAATGGAAAGCAGCCATATGGAGTCCCACACGGCGAGTTGCAGAAGCAACTGAAGGACAAGATGGATCAAGTCAGGTTGCAGAGCTTAAAACCGTTCAACTGGCTTTGGATATAGCTGAACGAGAGAAGTGGCCAAGACTCTATCTCTACACTGACTCATGGATGGTGGCGAATGTTCTGTGGGGATGGCTAGAGCGATGGAGAAAGGCCAACTGGCAGCGTCAAGGGAAACCCATCTGGGCGGCGGAGATGTGGCAGGACATCGCTGACCGGGTAGAGAAGCTGAGCATAAAGGTCCGTCACGTAGATGCTCATGTACCCAAGAGTCGGGCTAATGAAGAGCATCATAACAACGAGCAGGTGGACCGAGCTGCCAGGATTAAAGTCTCTCAGGTAGATCTGGATTGGCAGCACAAAGGAGAATTATTTCTGGCTCGATGGGCCCATGATGCATCCGACCATCAGGGGAGAGATGCAACATACAGATGGGCTCTTGACCGAGGGGTGGACTTAACCAAGGGCATTGTCTCACAGGTTATCCATGACTGTGAGACATGTGCTGCCATCAAGCAGGTCAAGCGGGTGAAGCCTCTATGGTATGGTGGACGATGGTTGAAATACAGGTATGGGGAAGCCTGGCAAGTTGACTACATCACGCTCCCCCAAACTTGCCAAGGCAAGCGCTACGTGTTTGCCATGGTAGAAACAACCACTGGATGGCTGGAGACATACCCCATGCCTCACGCCACTGCCTGGAATACCATCCTGGGCCTCAAAAAGCAAGTCCTGTGGCAACACAGCACCCTGGAGGGAATTGAGTCTGACAGTGGAACCCATTTCAAGAACGGCCTCATAGACACTTGGGCTAGAGATCATGGCATTGAGTGGGTGTATCATATCTCCTACCAGGCACCAGCTGCTGGAAAAGTTGAGCAGTTCAATGGACTGCTGAAAACCACCCTGAAGGCACTGGGCAGGGGGACTTTCAAACATTGGCAGCTGCATTTAGCAAAGGCCACCTGGTTGGTCAACACTCGAGGCTCCATCAACTGAGCTGGCCCTGCCCAGTCAGAACCCTTGCATACTGTAGATGAACTCCCTGTGGTGCATATGAGAGGTATGTTAGGAAAGACTGTTTGGATTAGTCTCACCTCAAGCAAAAGTAAACCCATCCGAGGGATTGTTTTTGCTCAAGGACCTGGTTTTGTAGCAGTTCATATTACAGGAAGAGTGCTGCAAAGCATTCTTGGACTTGTAGTTCCTTCGGTACTCTATTAGACATGCACATTAAGGTGCTCAAATGTCATTGGTTGAGAGATCACGTGTTACGATTTAAACACTGTATTTAAACTACTGTTCTTTTGTAATAAAGATAATTCAGACTGCACCTCATGTAGTTTGGGTTCGTACCAAACAAGTGCCACAAATGGTCATCCAAACTTGGGACATTTAACAGTCATCGATGAACCAGAAGCACCAAGCTCTGGGATGCCTGCTGGTGGCACTCCATCTCTATAGAATCAAAAGGAAAAATGAAGAATTCTTCAACAAGTTACCTCTGCAAACACAGGAGAAGAAAACCGACGAAAAAGGACAAAAGAAGAAAACTCCAACTTCAGCAAACAGAGGTAATCTAATGGATCTGTGTGAGAACTCTCTGCTGGTTTTCCCGGAGTGGAGCTCAGTCGCACTGTCCCCTTTTGCAGGGGAAAGAAAGACTAAGCTTCCCCGGTGTGTTCCATGGCAGAAAGAGCTTTAATCTTAAACTCGAGCGGTTTATATGGGTTCGGGGGGAGGGCAGGAAGGAGGGCTGTGATTGGGTCGAGGTATGGGGGGAGGGGAGTGGCTTGAGAGCCCACTGACCAATGGGAGATACAGGGATTTGGGGAGAGGCGGGCACAACAAGATCCATGATCGGGGAGGGGGAGACCGCATGGTTCTGAGTGGGGGGGGGGTCGCATGGACTGGGGGAAGTACATAACTCAAGGAAAAACCTGTACAATAAAAACGCAAGGAGTTGTTTTTTCTGCTTTGCTTGGTCCCAGGGAGTTGCCACTGTAATGAACCTGTTTCTAAAGTTGTTCTTTCCAGCTTTCATAATCCTGCCGTTCACCCACAGTAATCTAAATCTATCGAGATGGGAGGGTGGATTTCCCATGAGGAGAGGTATTCTCCAGAAATTAAAGAAACAGCTGAAGCTATTAGCCAATTCTTACAAACGCAGAACAGAGAAGTAGAAGAAAATAGACTGTGGGTGCTTTTGCATTGAATCTCCACAAACCGGAACCCATGAAATACTATCTTGGAGAAGAATTGGAAATAGACTAATTGCAAAAACAAATTTAGGAGACATGGAGGTGCTTAAAAATTTAGTTGCATGGAAAGAAATAATGGTTGCCTTAAAAGCTCATTACAGGAGAGCAAATCCAACCGCAACAATGGGTTCCCCTCCCCCATCCCCACTGCAGCCCCTACCCCCCCCCCCCGGCATGGGTTTCCTCGGACATGTGGAGTGGGAGTGGGGGTGCAGGGAGTACTCCTCAGCAGGGGGAGGAGAGGGAGTGGGAAGGAGCCCATGGGGGGGTCAGTGTGGTGGTGGCATGTAGTGTGGAGGTGCATGGTGCTGGGTTTGCAGTGGAGCCACGTGCCGCATTCCCCGGCCCCCCCCCACTTGCCATGACTGCCGTACCGCTGGCCGCCAGGGCAACCGTGGAGCCATGGGCGCTGTTTGCTGCTGCCAACGCCCCCCCCGGTCGCCGCGGTCATGGTGCCGCTGCCAGCCAGGACCGCCACGGAACCATTTGTTACGTTCCCTGAGGCCTCCAGGTTCGCTGTGGTGGTCGCACTGCCAGGGCTGCAGCAAAGCCGTTTGAGGCGGTGTGGCCCCCCCACCCTCTGCGGTGCCGCTGCAGGTGCACGAGTGATGGGGGACGTTGCCCTGCACGTATCGCATGGTAACTACGGAGGGGCAGCAGACGGGCTGCTGACGCGGGGGCAGCGGGGAGCCGCTGGTCCCTTTTAGGTGCACACCCACTGCGGAGCTGCCACGAGATGAACACGTGGTGTCGAGATGGGCGCAGCCATCTTCCTCCTGCCGCGGGGAGGAAATGGGGGTGTCTCTTCTGCGCCCACGGGTTGCACAACCAACTCACGACAAACGCATTGCCAGAAGGGCATCGCTATGTTGCTCCCGTCAAGGGGCCAAACTGCAGCCTCTGCCGGGTCCAGACAAAATGCAGCCGCCGCTGATCTCAGAGCAGCTCCTGCGCCGGAGGAGAGCTGGTGGAGGAGGAAGAGAAGGACTCAGCTTCCTGGGGGTTCCAGTCAAGCTACGGTAGCTCGGACTCAGCGGGACGAGACAACCGACAGAGGGACAGGCAGTTTTAGATTCCACAGCAGGGGGGACACGATCGGCATGACTGCCGCTACTGTTCCAGCCCAAGGAGGAGAGTATGGTCTGGGAGAGCACATGGAATGTGTGCCTGCCTGAGTCAAGACTGTTGGTGGAGTTGGGGCTACCGGTGCAAAAGCGGGCAGTGTATATACTGGCTATGCTATCGACACTGGCAGCACTCGGTTTTGTGCTGCAGGAGTTTCGGTTAGGAAGTTACAAACAGCTCACCAGCACAGTCAACATAGTTAGCAATACAGAGGTAACATTGCGAGACACAGTGACCGTGTAGCTACTGGTTGCTACATGTAGCTCTTTAAGTCACAAAAAAGCAGCTTTGCTAATCAGTAGGTCATCCGTTACTTTAAAAAATTCTTCTGTGTTGCTGGGGGGAATGGATGCAGATTTTGGGGGGGCCCTGTACCAGGTGTTTGCTCCTCATGATTTCAAAGTACTATTTCACTTGGTAGTGATCAATGTGCAGTGCACGGTATGGGGATCGAGGATGAAGCAATTAGCAGAGAAACAAGCAATTGCAAATTCAGCTGATGTTTTGATGGGGCAAGGTAAACATGCTTCTTGTACAGTACAAGCCCAGACGTGCCCCAACAGGCTACAGCAAATAGCCTTGTGTGCCTCTAAATCCATTCTGGACACAAACACTCATAAATTGCCTTCTACCTGAATTAAACAGCAAGAACTGGAGACAAAAACAGAAATATCAAACATTTTTAACAGCAGAACAGATATAACAGTCATATCTGCCTCACAATGGCCCCTGAAGAACACCCAAGCCTGTTTAGTAAGTATTCCTGAACTGATCTCCCCAAAACAAAGCAAAGACATCATAGCCATCAATAGCCCAGACAATAATCCTGTCCCTGACTCTGTAGAGCAGGGACTGCTTCAGTCAAGGGGGGAGTCAGTTAACAGCAGATTTTTCCTAAAAGCAACTCTATTACAGCTAAATCCACAGATAACCCAAGAAACAGGTAGCCCTATATGGATGAGACAGTGGCCTTTCCTTAGGACAGAGCTGCTGCATTTACATCCACTAGTGGAGGAACAACTAGACACAGCCTCTCTGTTAACAAAAAGTCCTTCACAAAATTGTAATAGTCAATAAAGACCGAAAAGAGATAATTTGCTTATCAACTTATATTTGCAATAGTGTAGTTACAAACCGTAATGTTATATTATCATGATGAGTGATATCCTGTTATGTTACCCATAGATCTTAGATATCTATGTATAAAACGATACCTAAGGCAATATGGGAGGGAGCTAACTACGTCAAGAGGGGGAAACGAAAACAAAACGGAGACTGCTTCCCTAGCAACAAGACAGAGTATGCACAGAAAGAGCTAACTACGTCAAGAAGGAGAAACAAAACAAAACAATGTGCTTCCCTAGCAACAGGGCAGAGTATGCGCATAACCCCTAGCAACAGAGCAGAGCATGCGCATACAGAACTGATGACGTAAAAAAGAAGAAACGAAATTAAGGGGGGGGACTTTGGGAAACGGGCAGTTACAAACCTATAAAAGACAGACTGAAACTTATTGAACTCATGTGCCGTGAGGGAGCAGGGGTTTCCCCGGTCACCCCAGAGCACTGTTTTGCTTATTTGCCTTTTTATATAAATCTTTAATAAATTTTTGCTACTATATTTAAGCCTAGTGTTTATTACTTATAACAAAATTATCAGTCTCTTGAAGCTAGGGAAGAATGGATTTTCATATTTTTTGCCCCTGTCTCAGAGTGGAAAAAGAGTGAAACTTTCGAAAACCGAGATTTTACAACTTTCTGGGTTAAAGAAAAAGGTAAAAAACCCTTCTTACAAAACTGCCTTTGCAAAGAAAGAGATAATGTTACCCCTCAAGCATAATAGCAATGGTTTGTTGCTTAGCAACTGGGTGGAGACAGATTTTATTGTCTCCTACCCTGTCCCTGTCAAAACATTCCTACTTACTTGCACTATTGTGGGGGAGGGAAACTATCTTTGTTGTTTAAAATCCTTAAAAGTGCCTTTTGAGTTTATCCCCACAAAACCAGAACGCTGGATGCGTACCTGAGTAACCAATAACACAGATCATAGCAGGTATGAATGCCAACAGCCTGCTCCAAAGACTGAGCTTCAACTTACAGGACATCAGGACCAAAACATCCACCCTGCCTGCCAGTATAACTGCTAAGACCACCTGTGCAGACCCCAGCTGTGAAGGGGTCCCACAACCCTGCAGAACCTCAGCAACATCATCCACATCATACACCAACTTTAACCAGTCTTGGACATAACTACAAAAAAACTACAGATTCACATATATTCCTGCCCATTTTCCATCAAAAACTGACTGACCTGTTATTAACATGTTTGCTGAGATTGTTTTTAAAGGTAAAGAACAACTACAAAAGATGAATGAACAACAACCCGGACATTGATGGCATTCCAAAAACCAGAGACAACATAGACTAATTTCTCACTGAGGATGCTGGATTTCAAGCTGTGTGAGCAGATTATAGTGATAACCTGTCTATTCTAGGCACAAACTGTTATCAGAAATTGAATATTTGCCTTCAAATAGCTATGCTTTGCTACCATTCACAAATGACTCATATAACTAAATTTAACCATATAAAAAATATACATATCACCACACTCACCCACAAGACCAACAATAGTAAAAAGAGTACACCACACATTAAGAAAAATATTACAAAAACAAAAAAAAAGAGAGGGAGAAGGAGATATGGGTCCCTTCTCTGTGTAAACCTACAATAACTCTTCTTCAAAACAGGAACAATCACAAGAAACAATAACTGATGAAACTAAACCAAAAGAAACATAACTAATAACCACTACCAAACCCAAACTACGTGATTGAAATAGAGGCATTGTGATAAACTGAGAAAATGATTCAGGCTAATTAAGAGAAAACAGTGTAAGGTCAATATGACCTGGAGAGAGAAAAGAAAAACAAATCGTAAAACTTAATTGGGCCCCTACAAAGAGATAAAACAAGTTACCTCCCTTTTACCTTGTGTAGGATTTATAGTGAGAGAATTTTGTTTAGTTAGCTAGATAATAGCACCTTTCTTAAAATTTATAGATAACAAGTAAACATCTGCTGAATGTCTGATTTAACAATATATTATGCTTATAGATAACATTCTTGTTAAGAAATAATGTTTATACTCATGTACCTAACAATGTGTAATGTTTATACTTATGTATAATGAATATTCATGTAGTAGCTGGAAATAAATGTAGAACAACTGTCTTCTTTGGGTGTGACAGGCGTTGGGAGTTGTTGAACCCCTTCCCTGATCACCCAGCGCTGAATTTGCTTTTATCATATAATAAATTCTGATTGGAAATTGCCCGATTGGGTTTCTATTTCTCACAGGCATAATAAAAGGTTTAAGTATGCATGTGTGAAGAGAGAATGAAAAGGTGGCCACCTTGGTATGAACGAGAAAGTTGTGTGGAGATATGTATGTGTGTGAACTCAAATACACTTTATGGCAAAGATGCCTTAAACAAACATATAAACACTACCTCAACCACAGCAAATACAATCAAACACAACATCCATAACCTACCATGTTTCCCCTTAAAATAAAAGTGATACTTTTACCCAGTTACACAAAACCACCCTCAGATAAAAAGTCTTACATATTTATAAACCCTGAATAATTAAAGGTTATACAGTTAATAAACTTATGAATATTGCACAGTTAAGAAGGTTGCACAAGCTAATAAAGTTATTACCAGTTTTGATAACAGCCTTACCACGTAAGGCCCTAGTTAATTTAGGAGTTAAAATAAGTTTGTCTATGTTAAGAAATGTTTAGGTAAAAGGTTTAAAAATTGTTCTGTAACTTGTTGTAATTATAATAAGAAAAGGGGAATTGTAGCAGTTCATATTACAAGAAGAGTGCTGCAAAGCACAAAGGACTTGTAGTTCCTTCAGTACTCTGTTAGACATGCACATTAAGGTGCTCAAATGTCACTGCTGTTCTTTTGTAATAAAGCTAATTCAGACTGCACCTTGTGTAGTTTGGGTTCATGCCAAACAAGTGCCATATGGTTTCACTTGGTGGGTAATGCAGAAAGATGGGGAGACACATTGTGTACCGCAGGGGGACCTAATTTTGAGTGAGAATGGTCTGTAATGTTTCATCGTATATATATATATATGTATATAGTTTTAAAAGATGTTAATTTAGGCATGACATAGATGGTATAGAATAAGGGGTGGATAATGTCCTAGTTAGAGCAGGGAGCAGTTCATCACTGTGTGGGTGTAACCCAAACTGTATATTCTATACCCTCTATGTCATTTCCCAGGAACTGTTAAGAATAGACCATTTGCAGCAGCTGCCCAGAGCACACCTGACCCCTCAGGCTATAGTTATGGGTGATGTTAACTCCCATCCAGGGAGTCATTAGCACCTCCACACCCAGCCTGAGGAGTCATGTCTGCTAACGGGCCACCAAGGATTCCAAAAATATCTCGCTACTCACAACCACCCATTGTGGAACTCCTCGCCCTGAGGGAGGTACTGGGCATTCCCACTTGAACCTGAGTGTATATAATCTTGGGGTCTTGGGACTTCTGGTACCACTCATCGGATCCAGAGGAGGACCAGAACCTCGACCGGATTGCGACCACCACTCTTGACCAGACTGTGACCACCACCCTTGACCAGACTGTGACCACCACCCTTGACCAGACTGCGACCAACACACTCACCAACAGGTTTCCCCCCCCTTTTTCTTTGGACTCAGGGGGACCACGTGGGACTCAGCATGGGGGCCAACGAACACCATTCTGTTCATGCCCCAGAGTGTCGGGTTATACGTCTGGGTGTTGTGGGTTAAAACCAATTGCTTGTCCATATAATTGTATTATTGTATTATTTTTTTATTAAATTGTAACTCTGACTTGTGGTCTCTTTTGAGTTGAGTTCATTTCTCCTGCCAGTTTACCTTTAAACCAGCACAATCTGCATACTAGATTACTGTATGGTTAGTGTTGTAGGTTTTAGTCATCTTACTGGTATAATGTTAAGTATAGGTGGTAGAGATTGGACAAGATAGAGTTTTGTCCATCTCTAAAGGGGGGATTGATGCCTATGGATTTTTTTGATTTTTAGCTTTTTGTAGATTTTAGAAGTAGCTGTAGTAAGCTCACCCTTTAGCACAGTAGTTTACATATTTTCCCAACCCTATTACCCCCTTTCATATCTAACCTTCTAAATTCCTTAGCTTGTTTAGACTTCCTTCAAGGCAAGCCTTCCTTCTGTTTAAGAACATTTGCACCCTGGCTTGAACAACATGATACATCATAGTCAAAGCATCTTTTAAAACCCAGAACTTTGAAGGAGCTCCAAGGGCTGGATGTGCTGTGACAAGGAGGAAGATGAGGAAGAGGGGGTCCCAGAACCCCCTACCTTGATTTCCAGAGGGGTGTGCTGAGGGCAGAACTGGGAGGAACTGGGGGGCGGACAGACCTGGGATTGGATGGACAAACACCTCAAATTGTGGAACCCTCTGGACATGGGCACGCATCTCCCTGTACCCCCATGGTTGAAGGCCTATTAAAACTGCTCTATTATCTCTACTAAATTTGCCTTGTGAGTCTATTTTCTGACTCCCTCACAATTTTTTCAGGCAACAATGTGGTCAAAAGTGTGTAGGGGTTTGCTACTACTGGGTGTATATCCTCTGTTATTGTGTTGATTGCCTTTAGATCCTGCACCAATTAATAGCTCTTACCATCAACCTTTTTTACTGGTAGGATGGGGGTATTGTATTTGGATTCACATTCTACCAATAACCCAAATTTAAGGAACTTCTCAATTAGGGGTGCTAATCCTTTATGGCTTTCCAGATTCGAAGGGTATTTTTTTTTTGTCTTACCAGTGTTGCTCCTGGTTTGAGTGTGATGTTACAAGTTCTGCTTGTTTGGACCTCCCAGGACAATCGCTAGCCCACACTACAGGGATGACAGCATTCTCAGTCTCTGCGGGGATCTCTCCGTGGTTCTCCTGTGTGAGGAATTATGACTATTTTTCCCCCCTACCTTGCAAAATTTAATTTCAGCTTCTAATTTCTCCAACAGATCTCTACCCAGTAAAGGTTTAGGAGAGTTTGGCATACAGAGGAATTGATGAGTTACCCAGTGCTTTCCCAATTTAAATCTCAAAGGTTTAAAGAAAGGTCTTGTTTCACTTACCCCTGTAGCACTGACCACCTTTACAGTGTCATGATTCAGTTTCCCTTCCAAAGTATTTAAAACAGAGTATGCTGCGTCTGTACCCACGAAGAATTCAACTTCTTCTCCTCCCAACTTAGCTACAACCAGAGGTTCTGATGGGGAACAATCTTCTAGTCCCCTTCAGACACCCTGTCCATCTTGGTCCACAGCCAGTTGAGGGACTGGGTTTCCACTTTTCTTCAAGTCTGGACACTCCTTTCTCCAGTGTCCTTTCTTTTTGCAGAAAGAACACCGATCATTCCCCTTATCATGCTGGCAAATGAATTTGTGACACCTGTGCTAGGCATTGTATTTGCAGCATTCATGGCAGTTACTGCGTTTGTGACGTGTGTGGCAGTTATCTGCCACCACCTCCAACACTTTTGCCTCACCTTTCTGATCCCTATTCCAATACACCGTCCAAGCTATATCCAATAAAATACCGATCTCTTTCTTCTCACCTGACTTCTGCAGCTTTTTCCTTATATCATCTGCAGACTGACCTATGAACAAATAGACCAAGTGTGTGTTTTCCCAAGCTGTGAATTGAGGTCTGTGGGGGGAGGTGGCAGGCCCGCTGGGCCCCTAGAGCTTGACGAGTATAATGTGTTGGATGGTATAAGACCATTCCCGTGTGTGGCAGTTTGAGTCACATTAGAAATCCAAAATCCAATTTCCAGGCTTCCCCCTACCCCTTTGCGAAGGAGGAAAAGACAGAATGGGAGAGATATGTGGCCTGGAGAAACATTAATAGAATCTGAATGGACTTTTTACTCACTAGATAATCCACCCAGCAGACTGGCAGTTTTTCCCCAGTTTACCGTTGTGTGCTTATGAACCCTTGTGCACCCCGGTTTATTGTCAAAATTTATGAATCCTGCTGTGCCTCCATATTGTCCCTATTTCTCCCTCAGGCTCCCCCTTTGAAAGTTATCTGTCTCTTCTTCTCCCCTGTTTTCCCGCACCTCGGTTACTGATTAGCTGTAGCTTTCACAGTGCAGAGAGAGCTACCATTAGCCAGCTCCCTCAGATACCCAGGAGTTCCACCCATCTTCCCCCTGTCCCCCTACCACATCTTTCCCTAAGCTGTCAATCTCTTGCACTTCCCCGGTTTGGAATCCGCCCCTCAAACCGCGGTTTTTTAAACCCTTGTATCTCTTGAATAAACGGGCATTGCTGGACGAGACCTCAACTGCGTCCGAACCCTAATTGCAGTGCCCGGTTCCATTCCCCCTATCCCTGCGGACTGTGGTACCCCTTCCCACAATTTATCCCAACACCGGAGAGAAACTTTCAGGTCAGAGGCTTCTATAGGGGGAAGGGGAAGTATATACATTTATTTACACAAATAAATACTATACAAACTAAAGGCAACTATATATATATTACATTTCTATTAGTCCTTTTAAGCCCCTCCCTCTAACTTTAGTCCAGGAGAAGTCTTTCAAGGCTGCTGGGTAACGCAGTCTTTCTCTCGTGGGAGTGTTCTGGGCCCCTGAACACTCCCTAAGCAACCTTCAGCTGTTTGCTGCAGTCTTTCTCCTCATGAAGTCCAAGAAAGTAGCTTTGAGTCCTTTCTCCTCGGTCTGCTGTGTCATTCTCTCTCTCTCAGATTCATACCTTGGTTCATAGACTGCTGTAGTGTACCTTATCAACGTACGCGTCCTGGAATGTTGATTCCTCCTCTGGGTTTTCGGCTGTCCTGCATTTAAATCATGGCAGAGACATTCTCCGGGCCTCTCTCTTTGGTCCGTCTCCAATTTCACCTGGGATTCCTTTCCCTGGCTCCAAGTTGTTTCATCGGTAGCCCGTCCACTTGACTCTGCTTCAATGCTGAGCCTTAAAATCCACCCCCCAGCAGCCTCAATGCAGTGTGGGGGGAAAAAGCCCCCTAGCCTTGGCCACAGGCAGCTCAGTCCAGTTATAAACTGTCCCAAGTGTCCTGCAGCTGCAGGGGGAGGGAAGAGGACCTAGCCTCCTCCCTCTTACCTCAGGTGCTGTGAATCTCTTCCTTCACAGCACACACTCCAAATGCTGCCTCTAACTCTGGTCTAGGCAGAGTTGGGGGGGCCGCAGGGCTCCCCTTCCCCCCCGGAGGGGGAAAGAAGGAGCCCAACCACCCCCTGGCCTTCTACACCTACATGCAGCAGACACCAACAGAAAAAAACTGCCAGTAACTTCCAGTGGTTGTGTATATATGATTTTTAGCAGAAGCGAACAAGACAAGTGGTGATTGGCTCTCCAGGGAACACTGCCCTGACACCCAATCACCTCTGAGCCCCCGACTCCCGGGGGGGCCAATCTCAAACTATGACACCATGAGAACAGAGAAGCTAATTAACCGTTCCCATGGACAGAGCAGCCTTGAGAAGCCAGGAGTTAACTGGAAAGGAGATAAACAGGATGGAATGTGCAAGGACAGGGATGTTGACTGTGTTCATGGTGCAGGTGTTAGTACTCTGGTGTTTTGTAGAGATTATATTTACAGAAAGTGTGTGGGAAAATGTGGATTAGCTGCCTCAATAAAAGATGCTGCTGGGCTGACCCGGCAGACAACTCTTGTCTCAACTCTCTATGTGGGTGTGCTTTTTCTATCGACCAAACCTAACCAATACGATAGATACCCCGCAACATATGGTGCCCCATGGAGACCCAGGAAACGACTGACTAGTATTGCCCGTGTTGTGTGGGGTATCACGACTGAAGGCAGCTGAACTGCGGGACGAGGCGCAGTGAGGTTTGGTGCTCAGGAAGCTGATAGCGGTGGTGGCTGCTGCAAAGGATCTGGATCCGTTGTTTCTGACACCTGGAAGGCACAAGTCTATCTCCTACACTTGGAAGGCACAGGTGACTTGGAAGGCACAAGTGTATCTGTTGCACTTGGAAGGCGCGGGTGACCTGGAAGGCACAAGTGTATCTGTCACTTGGAAGGCACAGGTGATCTCCTGAGAACTTTTTCTAGGCAATATGGGGCAGATCATGAGTGCGGATGAAAGGTGAGTGTTTGCTGCTTGGAATGCTTTATTACGGCATCGTGGTATTAAACACGCTGATACTAAGTTACGTCAATTGTTACTTTGGTGCCGTCGGGCTGGGAGAGAGGCCACTGTGCCCACTGCTTTTAGTATTTCTGCCTGGGAGGACATTGACAGAACACTGCTAGATGCCATCGTGGAGGGGCTGGTTCCTACTTGGAAATTAGTGCTTTCCACCCTCAAGGACTGGCAGGCTGAACTACAGCACCAGAGCAGTCCCAGGATGGCTGCAGGAGATGACCTTGCAGACTCTTTGGTTGAATTCCACCTTAAGGAACCTTCTGCTTCTCCTCTGAGCAGTGCCATGAGGCTGCCCAAGGAAGAAATGCAGAAGCGACCACTCTCTGTCCATAATTCCAGAGCAGTATGTTATCATCACACCGTTCATTAAGGTGTACTGCTCTATGGTTTCGTTGATGGAGCAACGAGTGATTAAGCAGCAGTCTGTGAGCGGGCGTCAACAATCCCAACTTTACAAATGTACATTTGGACAGAGGTCTAAGACAAGAAGATGCAAAAAAGGAGCTCGAGAGTCAAAGACACATCCTCATGGAGGTACAGTCAATGCTATAACTTTATTCCAAAAATACACACATTATCAAGGGTCCTACAGAGTTCACACACTCTATTCTAACTTTCTATTGGTTACATTCACTCTCACACACGATATCTATAACTTTATTGGCTCTACTAGCCAAGGCACATTTCCAGGCCCCCCATCTTCTGATTTCTCACACCCTGGATAACATCCTCCTTCCTTGTTTTCCTCTATGCAGCTTTCTGATATCTGCTGCTCAAGGACACACATCTGCTGCTGGAGAACACAGGTCCCTGCCATCCGGCATGCAGGCAGGATCGTGCAAGCAGGCCTGAAGCAGTATATGTCCTGCATCATCTAAGATTCTCTCAACAATTCCCCCTTTTTTTTTTTGCACAATCCAGGCCTGATTGATGGTCTTTCACACCATATCTGTAAGACACTTCAAGATACATGGTACAATTATCAAAAGAACGCAAATCATCAGCAAAATAACTATTCCAGATTTTACCAAGTCTCGTAACCATCCTGATAATCCTAGATTGTTTAACCATTCTTCAAATGGTGACACATTGACAATAAGTTTTTTCATGTTGTCTTTCAACTTTCGGAGATCAGCGTGTATCGAGGTTGAATGATCTGATAAATTCATACAACACATGCCTTCAAAATCTTCACATTCGTGCCCTTGTGCTAAAAGCAAAAAATCTATTGCAGTTCTATTTTGCAAGACAGCATACCTAATGCTATCAATATCATTTGTTCCATGTGGTTCTTCAAAACTTTTATTTTGCAAATGAAACTTCATTTAACTCAGGGTTGTGTGTCTCCCACTCTTTATCCAAAGGTGCTTATGCATATGTGAGGTAATATGGTTTACACATTTTTGAGTAAAACCAGAATATATTAATAATCATATATTCATACATTCACATGCATACATTCACACAACTTTCATGCGTGATGGTCATCACTTCATGCTCTCACACAAACATACTTTTGAGTTGTATTTTACTGTGTTTACTGGTTGTGAACTGAGAAATTATCATTCTTGTGTTTTGCCCTCAGATGAATAAGATCTAATTATGCATTTCTTGTTTTTATGAAAGTATAACTTGGAAAACATAAGCATATTTCTGCTTCACGTTCAATTCAAAACCCAAATACATACAAACATTCTTATACTTTAAAGATAAATATATACTATTTTTAAAGCAAAACATGCACTTCTCTATGCAAATGGGCTTTTGGACTTCAAAGAGAACTTGTCAGTAGTCACTACAAAAACTTCAAAAACTCCACTTCTCCACCCCGTTTAAAACAATTCTGGCTATTTAGGCAAGCAACCTCAAGAAACAGTCAGCAAGACCATCTCATGAACTTATCTTTCCTCACTCCCCCTCCCCTGTTAGTTTTTTTTTTTTGTTATGAAATTAAACTGTGAGGTTAGTTGTTGCATGAATAAAAAGTTTAGCTTTGTTGACTTTGAGCTTAGTGTCCCATGTAAGGACGGGTCTTTATATGATTTGCCTGTGGCGTGCTGTATCTCAGGGGTCTGTCTTAATATCATCTTCTTTTTCACTGTTTCTGTCAAATGTTTTTGGAGAGTTGTCAACTAACAGCAAAATATCAATTAATCTCAAGTTATACAAGATGGTTGTTTCAGGGACGAAGTTCCCATCTATCAGCACTTGCATCATCCAATTAAGCACAAATACATTCCCACCGCATGGTCTGTGGTTGGACCATGCCATTGTTGAACAAGTTAAGCAGTATATTCATGAAAAACAAGGAAAACAACATAGAATATCTACAACAAAGAACTAATAGGAAAAGGGTAGACAATAATATCTTTGTAACCATATCCATCTTTAGTGAAGAGATCAGAATAAGCTCTAGCTGTTCCTGCTTCATTGGGTCAGCCAGGGTCACTTGCATGCTATGCCGTGGTTGCAGGTAATCATAATCTCTTTGCAGTCAGCATACAGGGGGTCAGCATCCTACTGTTGAATGTAGATGTAATCTCCAAGTTGGAATAGATGAACAGAAGTGTTTAATCTCACTGGTTCGGATTAGAGAATGAATCTGTGGAATTTCTGCAAAATAGAGCCTAGACTATTAAACAATTTTCACAAAAGAATTTCAAATTTCAGAATTTTTGTAACTTGACCGTACAAGAGGAATATAGGTTTTATCATCATGGTTAGACTTTGCGAACGAAGATTTGGGATAGGTTTTATAGTATGAAGTGGTTGGTTGTCAGTTATTAATAAAAGGCTGTAGAGAATCATGTAGGACAAAGCAAGTAGTGCAATACAATCAGGCACCAGGCACTGTCACTGTTTGTGTTAAATGGTCAAAGCCTGTGTGCTGTGAAGAACCCAAGAGCATTAAGAGCATAAAGAAAAATATCCAGGACATGATCAAAAGTCACTGAACTAAGGCATGCAGTAAAGGAATGCACAAGTTAGATAAAGCATTCAAACAACAGAAACCATCATGCTATGAAGTTAGCAGTCTATCGAAAGATTGTGGGCATAATGAGAACTAGGGCCTATGGGGGGAGAAGGGAGGGGAGGGGGGTCCAAAAAACATCAACCTTTCATTTATAGCTTTGCTAGCTAGTCACTGTCTTGCTTTCTAACACAGGACTCTTTTTCTGTGAGGCTCAGCACTTCATGCATTGTTATTTATAATCTTGTGTGGAGTTGTAAATTAAAAGATTTCTTTTATATGTTGCAGCAGTCAGAGAGGAGAGAGAGAGATTTTAAACAATTCTTACCACTTGCTATAAAACTCCTGGGATAAAGCATATGCAAACAATATCAACTTCCATGAGAGACAATAGAAATATAATATCAATAACTATAGTATTGTCTGGTAATTTGACAGTATTATTCAAACTATACTAGTAATCCATTCTTTTAAAGTTTTTCCAGTTTGGATATTATGAAGTAAATTCACTGAAGATATCTCTAAAGCCAGTGAGAGATCTTCAAAAGTCAGTTGATATAGAATTTGGAGTTTGTTTTCAAATTCCAGCTAAATTCATAATACAAATTTAATCATATTATGACTTTCTATATTGGAGTCAAAATGTAAGTTTTAATCCTAACTCTGATTCTTGCTTACCAGCAATACAACATAGAACAATAAGTTAAAATACATTGTTGGTATACCAATCTAAGAAGCAAAAACCCTCTTAGCTCTGGTAATATTTATTATGGTAAGACACCTGCTACATAAGAAAAAAAAAATGTATTTTGTTCTCTAAGATACATGGCCTGCACTGAATGGTCAATGCATGGTTGTGGTTGTTGTCCTGATTAATAGAAAAAATGAAAAAGCAACTAGAATAGTTTCCTTAATTTACTGTATTCTGCATCATCTTCCCAGTTTCTGGTCAAACTCGCTGGAGCCACAGATTGGCTCCTCTATGCATGAGAATTACTAATGACAGATTGAGAATGAATACATTTTTATTTGTGACTCTTTTCATTAATTTTAATATTATTTTTACCTTTTTTTTTTTTTTAAATTTCTACTGTGGTATGTGACTCAGGTTTCAGTTTGCAGTGTTTTGCCTCTCCTCCCCCTATCCTGTAGGCAGGGAGATTCAAAGCAGGACAGGAGAGGTTTTTTTAGATTTTTTGCCCTCCCTCCCACAAACTGTAGGGCAAAAATATTTCTTTCCCCAATCAGAAGATTACAAAGTTGCAGCCTCTATAAAGCAGGAGGGTTCTACCCCCCCCTTTTTTTTTTTTTTTTTTTGATTTCGATCAGAGGAGGTGTAAGCCTCCTACTCCGTTGCTCGGCAACAAACTATCTCTACTGTGTGAACTACTAACACCTTATCTCTTTCTCTGCTAAGGCAAAGGCAAAGTTTTGCAAGAGGGTTTTTTATCCTTTTTGTCAAAACCCTGCTCTTTTTTTTTTCTTTTTTTTTTCTGAATACGATATTTTTACAGAAGGGTTTTATACGGGTAAAATACAGCTAAGAATAAGACATTTCACTAAGATTTTCGTACAAATACTCATTTCCCGGAAAAATTCCCTAAAACTGTCTGCATACTAGCTTGCAGGTAAACGCAATTCTTTGGGTTTAAGTTATCTACAAGTGAGTAGAAGGACTAAAGAGAGAGATTTCGCTTTCTTTTCTCCACCACTTGGTTTTCTTTCTCACTGCAGCCTCTGCTGCTGTTCCCGTTCGCTCTCCCCCCCTACCCTCGCGGCGGGGGGGGGGGGGGGGGGGGGGGAAGGGAGAGAGAACCCGCTGAAGTTGTTTAGTGTCTGTTCTTGCTGCTGCAACCCCCGCCCCCCAGTGCCCGAACCTCCTCTTCAGTCACCGGCGACAGTTTGAATAATCTCAAAGGGAAATTCCTATGCTCCTGTGTCATCTGAGACACCTCTCCCGGACCCTCATCCCTGGGTTTTAGCAGTTACTAACAAACCCATGGTCGCTTGTCCACACACACGCACAACCCCTAACACACACACACACACACACACACACACTAGCATGGCATAGTTAGCAACACCGTGAGCCCACAACGACACACTGGACAGACAACAGAGTCAACACGAGAGTTAACAGAAACACGGGAAAACAACCTTCTAGCCTGCTCCCCTTCTCAACAAGAAGTGATACTTTTCCGGGGTTGCTCCATCCCTGTTTCCCTCTGGGACCGCTTCTGGTTTTTTCTTGCACCGCTGCTGCCGGGTTGCTCTCCTGCTGGCTCTCGGGTGCTCCTGCTTTATCCCCGCGGCGCTGCCTCACCCTGCTCTACTACGCCGTGAGGGTCTTCTGACCATAGCGGTTCTCTGGTGTTCATCTGCACCAGGACTGTGCACGGGGTGGCGGCGACCACGGTTCGAATTCACACGGTTTGGTCGGGGCAGTGTGTGCCAGGCCGCGACACAGTCCCCCTTCAGTAGGATGACTGTACGACCGAGAAGTTTCATAGTAGCAGCGAGGGTAGTAAAGTCCCAAAGTCTATCTCCCAAACCCCGCCATTCCTCAAAGGTGAAAAGGAGAGGGGGTACTTTAAAGAAACCGTTTTCACAGGTCCAAGCAATAAGCTTGTTGAATACCTTCTCAGCTACTGTTTCACCTAGCTTAACAAGGATAGCTAACAGCAACTTTTTAGCTGCAGCAAACTCCGATTCCATGCTTGCAGCAATTGACAGGGGGAAGGTAGCGATCCTTCCTACCTCGGTTCGCGCCGACTGACCTGCTACCGAAACTCCTCTGTCTAGCTCCAATCAGCCTCTCATGTCTCCGACCGCGTCTCACCGCAAGGAGATCAATCGACTATCCGCATTCTTCTACCTTTTCGCGCTTTTTATCACCTTTCCGGGCGCCAGATAAAAAGAGAAGATGCAAAAAAGGAGCTCGAGAGTCAAAGACACATCCTCATGGAGGTACAGTCAATGCTATAACTTTATTCCAAAAATATACACATTATCAAGGGTCCTACAGGGTTCACACACTCTATTCTAACTTTCTATTGGTTACATTCATTCTCACACACTATATCTATAACTTTATTGGCTCTACTAGCCAAGGTACATTTCCAGGCCCCCCCATCTTCTGGTTTCTCACACCCTGGATAACATCCTCCTTCCTTGTTTTCCTCTATGCAGCTTTCTGATATCTGCTGCTCAAGGACACACATCTGCTGCTGGAGAACACAGGTCCCTGCCGTCCGGCAAGCAGGTCGGATAGTGCAAGCAGGTCTGAAGTAGTATATGTCCTGCATCATCTAAGATTCTCTCAACAGAGGTCCACATCTGTATTTTTCTGTATGGTCTCCTTTAACCTATTCAAGAAGTCTGTTGGGGATTCATTCTTGTCTTGCTTCACCTCATCCATTTTTGACCAATTTACTGCTTTTGGAATACCATGTCTTAAACCATACACCACCCAATCCTGACAGTGTTTCAAGGCTTTCATTTTTTCTGGTGAATTGGGATCCCATTTCAGATCCTCTAAAGGGAATATATCCTTGAGTTCCCCTGTGAGTTTTCCAGATGCCAATAGTGCCTCAATCGCAGTTCAGGCAGTTCTCTTAACCATTTCTTTCTCTGTGCTATCAAGTAATGTATTCATTATTGCCTCCAGATCATACCAGTCTCGATTTTGTGTTCTTATTGCTCTTTCTACATAATTAGCTACCTTCTCTGGATTCTCTCCATATTCCCCAACCGAGGCTTTCCATTGTTGTAACTCAAGCAGAGAAAAAGGAACTCTTATCAAAATTGGTCCCTGCTTACCCATGGCCTGTCTCAGGGGAGCCTCTATGACAGTTTTTCCCTTTTTAGTTCTAGTTTTCCTGGCCACCAGGCTCAAATCTGACAGAGCCTCACGTATCCTTCTCCCCCTTCCCCTCGAAGTTGCAGCAGAAATGTTTCCTTTTGCTTTTAGTTTTACTATGGGATCCCCACCATGAGCTCCTTCCTCCTCAGAGGTGCTATCTGAGTTGTCCTCAGAGGCTTCTCTATCTGTGACAGTGAAATCACTATCTATAGTTTTGACTTTCATGCTTGAGGGGTCAAAGAGGGGAAGGTTCCACCTTTGCCTCCTCTTGGAGGCTTAGAGTGCCTTCCTCTTCCTCGAGGAACCCGAATCTCCATAGTGTGGGTCTTAAATCAGAAATGTAAGGCTGGGGGGATCTTCTCCCCCTTCTGGAATGGGAAAACCTGCATACAAGGGGGGTTAGTTGGAATGACCCTGCCCCCAGCCTACGCAGTGGGGGGGTAAGGACCGTAGGGGATTTGGAATGTGGAAGAGGCAGCTCCGGCTCTGCCAATAATGGCAGAACCTGAACCACCAGTGTCTATCGGGGGGGAAAACAGTGCCTGTAACAGCCATCTCCACTCTTTTGCCTGCGGCGGCAGCCACTTTACCTGTAGCTGCCAAGGTATCATGGGCAGTTGAGTCGGGGTCACAGAGTGGTCCCTGTCCCATCCACGGCCGCTGCCCCAGCACTACTGATGGTAAAAAGGCACAAAAGAGTTAACAATGGTTCAGTTGGTATACCTTGTCCTGTCTGCTCTACCTGTTTTGCTAGAAGAACATTTTAGGAGCACTGGTTAATATCATATTCTGTTCTGCTCACTGGACCAAAGGTCTTATTATAGAAAGAATAGGAGTAGTATGCACAAGGTAATAAATTAGGTAAACTAGACGTTTGAATAAGATCTAGAAGGCCCAGAGCCAGGATTTTGAAAGCTTGAAGAATTCAGGTCACCTAACTTGAAGAGGTCAAATTGAGGAAGACGTCCGTGGCGACCATCAGAGGGATGAAGGCTCCAGGAGAAGACTCCCACAGTAGAAGACTGTGCATGTCCAAAAAGATTCTGGAAAGACTCCGCCCAGAGACTAGTCTACTTATTAATATGTATGTTAGATGATGTACTCATGTATCTAAAGTGTATAAAATGACTTGCTTTTGCACTTTCAAGCTGAGCAAGTTTGTCCAACGAGAGCTGGCTTGCTCCCAACGTTGAAGAAACAAATACCTTGCTGCTTATAGATGTAAAAGTCTCTGAGCAGTTAATTATTCTGAGGTTTTTTGGCATCAATTTGGTGACCATGGCAGGACCCCCCTCCACCTGGCTGCAGAATCCATTGGAGTTCAGGACCCCCTGGGCGTGCCCCCGGTAAGTTTTACTGGGGCTGCCCTCTTCAGTGGCTTACTGCGGGGGTGGACAAGGACTTACTTCCTATTGATAAAACGTCTTGGAACTCTCATAAGATGGTGAGGGACGCCTACTGCAGGGTGCTGTACCACAGGTGAAACTCCTGAGTTTCATACTCAGGAGTATGAAATACTCTTTCATACTTGGGTGGTATTCTGATAAGGTGAGGATCAATCCCTTGTTTTGCATGATTGTATTTATGGTATTGGTTCCCTTAAGTTCATGATCACTCCATGAACTGGGGTTTGGGCGTCGTTATTGTGTGAATAGTTTTGTGTGTGTTTATTGTCATTTTGCGTTGTCTTGTTTGTTTTCGGAAAAGTTATTGTATACCTGATATACCTTGCTTACCTTGAAACATCCAGGAGCACATTGTTAAAGGTGTTATCATGCTAAGAATTGCTATATGGGAGGTAGTGCTGAACAGTTAACTATAAGCATACCGCATCAAATAAGACCTAGAATTAAGACCTGTTCCTTTTGTAATTGTTGTTTATATGTCCGAGTTTTGTGTAATAGATGTAATAACTATATTCTGGGCCCCGAAGGGACTCAGGAGATAAGACTGAGTAGAGCTTTAGATTTAAAGTGTATATGATGCGGACTTAATCAAAGCTTGGAAAATATCTGGTGGGAAAAATATTATTGTTGTAGAACCCACAGATTATTATACATACAAATAAACCCTGATTTGTTATAAAACTTTGACACATTTTGTGGAAAAGGGTGACATCTCATGGATCTTAAGAGAGAGACAAAAGATACAAAATAATTGAGGAACTTGAGAAATTTCAAATCAGGTTAGCACGGAAAATAAGAAAATGGGGGTTTGATTGGGAAGTCATTCAGGATTTTGAGGGTTGGAAACCATTTTGGAGATATGATACCTATGGTTGGTGGCATATTACAGACAGTTTAGCTTCCTAATAATGGGAGGAAAACTTAGTAAAGGCATAACTGTTAAAACTCCCCTGGGATGCATATTAAAACATTGGAAAGATCTTGGAGGTATTCCAGGGGAAAACCTAAGTAAAAAATCATTGATTAAATACTGCAATAACTGGTGACCCCTTTATACTTTAGATGAAGGAGAAAAATGGCCAGAAAACAACTCTTTAGATTACAACACCCTATTACAGTTAATGTCATTTTTGAGACGAGAAAAGAAGTGGGATGAGGTGATGTATGCCGATATGTTTTTCACCTTACAAAATAAGCCAGAATGGCAAAAGGATTGTGGTATTAATATTCCTTCCCAAGATCCCCTTGTTTTAGCATTAGAAAAAGGGCAGAAAAAGGACAAACCAATAAAGCGCTGTTGCTCTGTTTGTGGTATTGGACAAAGGTGTCTAAAACTAAAGAAAAAAGAAGAAAGTGATGAAGAGAACCTTATAGACCCCCATGAATTACAGGGGACCATCTATAAAAGAGAACCGGAGTCTAAAGATCTGGATAAATTTGGGTCTAAGGAAATAACAGACTCTGAAAGCATCGCAGGGAGTGTGGCAGGAAGCATAAGTGATCCAGGAGAGGGGACAAGTACCCATATCATTCATAAACCAATTAATAGAGGAAAGGTAAGGAGTAAAACTAAACATTTAGTTGCTCCCTTACGAGAAGTGATGGGACTGGCAGGAGAAACAGTCAGGATTAAAGTCCCTTTTTCATCAGCAGACTTAAACAGTTGGAGAGAGGAGGCTAAAAATTTTAGAGAAGATCCTAGTAAAGTAGTTAAAAGGTTTAGATTGATTGTGAGGAATCAGGATCCAAATTGGAGTGATATAGACCTAATGCTCTCAGAATTAACAGAAACAGAAAAAGACCTTGTAATAAAACCAGCATGAAGTTAC
Source organism: Chiroxiphia lanceolata (assembly GCF_009829145.1). Taxonomy (NCBI): domain Eukaryota; kingdom Metazoa; phylum Chordata; class Aves; order Passeriformes; family Pipridae; genus Chiroxiphia; species Chiroxiphia lanceolata. The sequence continues at coordinate 13,283,356 of NC_045670.1, read as the reverse complement.
TTAGAGGGACAAATCACTACAGGAGTCATAAAAGGACACACAGTGAACATGCTTTTTCCACTGTGAAACCCACACTGGGATCCAAACAACCCGAGATATTATGAATTGCTAGAAAGATATAGAGATCTGGTACAATTAGGATTACAAAATGCCATACCTAAAGCAGTAAATTGGGCAACCCTGTACAATGTTAAACAGGGACTAAATGAAACTCCCATCGAATTCCTGGATAGGTTTAGGGCAACCATGAGAAAATACATAACCTTAGATCCACCCTCACCAGTAGGGAGGCAACAACTAGTAGGTTTAATGATGGGACAATCTAACCCTGATATTAGGAAAAAGTTACAGAAAATTAGAGAACCTGACAACAGAGATTTGGAAGTATTAATGGGAGAAACATGGAGAGTCTATAATAACTGAGATAAGAGAGAAGAGACTGGTAAAAGTTGTAGTGGCAGCTCTAACCCAACATTCAAATGGATGAGGGCAAAATATTTGACTGGGGTCAGGGGAGTCGAGGAAGAGGAGGTCTTCCTCCCCGACAAACAAGGCTAGGTCAGAACCAGTGTGCATATTGTAGAAAAGAGGGACACTGGAAGCAAGAATACCCATAACTAACAGGTGGAAATACAGGTACAGGAGGGGCTGTTGTTGCTTACAAGGGTACCGAGTGAGGGGGACCAGCAGGTCTGCCCCTAGGGGACCTGCTGGTAAAAATTAAGCTAGGGGAAGAAAAAGAAGAATTAGATATTTTAATTGATACCTGGGTTACATTTTCTGTTTTGAATCAAGAATTAATACCTAAAAGAGATAAATATGTTCAAGTTGTGGGTGCAACTGGCCAATCAGAAAGAACTTTCTTTTTGAAACCCCTAAAGTTCAAAATTGGAAAACAAATGGGAGTGCATCAGTTTTTTTATTTACCAAATTCACCGAAACTCCTATTCGGCAGAGACCTACTAGAAAATCTGGGAGTTGTAACAGAATTGAAACAAGGTAAAATCAAAATCAGGGTAAAGGAAGAACAATTAATAGCAACTTTGAGTTTAGCAATGAGCTATGTGGAGGCAAGTCAGGACAATCCAAATGTCAATCAGATTTTAGATCAGGTATACTCAGGAGTTTGGGCTACTGAAACACCAGAAAGGTTGAAATGGGCAACTCCCATTCAAATAGAATTACAGCCAGGAGCAAAATCAGTAATTAGGAAACAATATGCACTGAGGATAGAAGATAGAAAAGGAATTGAACCAATAATAGATAACTTCTTGAAGTTAGGGCTTTTGGTAGAGTGTGAATCAGATTTCAACGCCCCGATTCTACCAGTCAAGAAGCCAAATGGAACATATAGGTTGGTTCGGGATTTAAGAGCAGTAAATGAGATAGCTAAAAACATACATCCATTTGTTGCAAATCCATATACCCTCTTAACAAAATTAAAAGAAAATTTGATTTGGTTCTGCCGTGGTTTGACCCAGGAACCAATTTTTCAAACCCCCACAAATTTGCTCAAATGTGAGAGAAGTTTTCAGACAGGCAACAGATTCAACATGGGGAAATAATATCAAAATTTATTGCTAACAGAATAAAAACTATAGAATAATATATACAACAATTCTAACTAATCCTCCTATGATGATAAAACCATGTATTTACAAAAATCACCCCCTCTCCCCCCATAAAGTCCAGGAGGAGAAGTTTCTCCTTCACTCTCAGGGCCACAGCTCCAATTTGCAGTAGCTTGAAAATCTTCTCTCTCTCTGTCTTCATTGGAATGCAGGGGGCTGTGCCCCCACCTCTAACCACTCAGCTATGCTATCGAGGGTTCACCACGCGCTTCGAGGGAAACACTCATCACCATGTCATCACCATGGAGTACAGGGAGTTAAAGCTCAAAGTCTTTATTCCCTGCTCCATGGAGGTTTCCTTCCACGGGAAATTTTGGGGGATCCCTCTTCAAGCAGGATCCACCCCTCCTTGGGTCAAGGGTTCTGGGGGTTTTGACTCAGTCCCTACCCCAGAACATTTGAAGCTAATCTTCTCTTCCTCTGCTCCGGCTCAGCTCCCGGACACAGGCTTCTCTCTCTGCTCTGGTTTGTTGTTGTTGCTTCTGCTTCGACTGCTTTGGATGCTGCAAACTCAGGGTCTGACTCCATGCCATGCTCTGCTGCTCCAGGTAGCTTTTCTCTCGCTCTCTAGAATTCTGATCTCTGCTTCACGATTGCCACTGCCCCCCCTGCGAGGGGGGGAAACAGCAGGGAAACTGCAGCAACCCTGGCCCTGTGACCAGGGCCACCGAGCCCAGGCCCCCCCTCGAATTCGGGGTTCCCCCTTGGCTACCTCTCTAGTCTCTAATTATTTCTGCGCAACAAAGTCTCAGTGAGGGGCCCAGCTAGGCTTCAGTGACGTGCCTGGCCCCGGGGCCGGGGGGAAAAACCCCTGGCCCCCGTTGGCCATACAGCCCTCTCTCTACCTCATGTGTAATAGGGAGAGTTAGGAGAATACTGAAACTGAAACTATAACACTGTTGAAAGCTCAACAAGTACTGATATTTATTACCAAGAGGTGGCCAACAAAACGAACAAACCCGAAAGAGAGGAAGGAGGAGGAAAATGAGCCCTTGGTATGACTCCCCAGTTACCCAGGTGTTTCTTATAAAGTTATCTTACTCAGATATCAACTCAGAATGCCTAGAATTACCCATAGCAGAAGCCGCATTCCCGGAGAGAGTCGACAGACTCACAAAATAGCAGGTGTCCCCGCGGAAGGCAACATTGTCCTTGACGTGAAGCTTGCTCCTCTCCAACATAAACTATCTGCTTTTTATACAATTAATTGGTGATGTCTACCTGGGCAAGTGTGGTCAGCACCGCCCAGCTAAAGACCTTCAGTCCCACCCCCCGTTATGCAAGTAATATCTCTTCTGTGCATGCGTGGCTTTCCCTGTGCCTGCGTACTGCACCTGGGGGGGGTCTTTTCCAAATGAGTCTAGGGGCTTACTTCATCACCCTAGTATTCAATTTCTCCTTCAAATGCCCTTGGAGGATGATGAGCCAATCATAAAACAACAATTAAATATAGTTTATACAAGAACCTCTCTTCAAGGACAAAGTTCCCAATTATCAGTGCTTGTTTTCTCATAACTTGGCAGGAAAAGATAAACTCTCACAGGTGGCTGGGCCAAACATAGACCAAAAATATCAACATAATTAAACCCTGATGCATTCCACCGTGTGATCTGTGTTTGGACCATGACACTGGTGAATGACTCAAACAGAACAGCAATAGTCCAGACAATAATGTCCTTGTAATCATGTCCATCCTCAGTGAGGAGATCCCAGTGGGTTTCAGCGGTCATTTACTTGGAGTCAACAGTACTTTGGGATAATCCTTTCCCAGTTGGTAGACTTAGTACCTGAGTTGGGACAGATGAATAGGTGTGTCCAATCGTATGGGCCTGGACAACGCAATGAATGTCAGGAATTTCTGCAAAGTAGAGTCTAGACTATTAGACAATTTTTACAAAAGAACTTGTTTTCTCATAACTTGGCAGGAAAAGATAAACTCTCACAGGTGGCTGGGCCAAACACAGACCAAAAGTATCAGCATGATTAAACCCTGATACACTCACGGCTTCTCTAATTCCAACTGCGCCATCACCTTTTTTTCCAGTCCTGTAAAATATGTCATTTCACAGAGACATTATCAAGCTTCCCATTGGTTCAGCACCGGAAATCCACCCCTGGAACTACCCATCTTTCAGCTCCAGTGGGGAGGGCTGGTCAAACCACCACACTACTAGATCTAAAAGATGCTTTCTTCTGCCTCCCCTTAGCATGGGAAAGTCAGAAGATATTTGCCTTCGAGTGGGAAAGTCCCACCACTAGAAGGAAAACTCAGTTCACTTGGACGGTGTTACCTCAAGGGTTCAAAAATAGTCCCACAGTTTTTGAGAACCAATTAGTTAAAGAATTGGAACAATGGCAGTCACCACTGGGAGAGGGTGTACTTTTACAATATGTGGATGATCTATCGATTGCTACTGAAAAACAAGAAGAATGTATCCAATGGACAGTAAGCATCTCAAACTTTTTGGGCTTGAATGGGTATTGAGTGTCTCAACAGAAAGCGCAACTGGTGCAGAAACAAGTGGTGTACCTGGGTTATGAAGTATCTGGGGGACAATGCTCTCTGGGAACAGCAAGAAAGGAAGCCATCTGCCAGACACCCAAACCACAAATGGTGAGAGATCTTTGAACCTTTCTGGGAATGACAGGTTGGTGTCGTTTATGGATATATCAGTATGGACTAATTGCAAAACCTTTGTATGACCTGCTGAAAACAACTAAGGGCAACCTAATCTGGACCTCTGAAGCAAGTGGAACCTTCAAATGGCTGAAGTGAGAACTCATGAGAACTCCGGCCTTGGGATTGCCTGATGTGACGAAGTCCTTTTGGTTGTTCTCGCATGAATGACAAGGAATGACTCTAGGGGTCCTGGTCCAACAACTAGGGCCATATAAAAAAGCAGTAGACTACTTCTCCAAACAGTTGGATGAAGTAAGCAAAGGATGGTCCATCTGCCTAAGGGCAGTAGCAGCAGTGATCATAAATATAGAAGAAGTCAGGAAATTTACAATGGGACAGAAAATGACTGTATTAGTGTCCCACACAGTATCTACAGTGCTGGAACAGAAAGGGAACCATTGGTTGTCACCCTCTCGATTCCTGAAATATCAGACTATCCTGGATGAATCAGATGATATAAACATTCAGGTGACTAATGTTGTCAATCCAGCTTCATTCCTAGAAGGAAAAACCACAACTGAACCCATTGTACATGACTGCCTGGAGACCATGGAAGCAATGTATTCCAGTCGCCCAGAAGAAGAACCACTCATGGACACAGAAGACTGGTTTACCGATGGCAGCAGTTTCATAAAACAAGGTGTGAAGATGGTTGGGTATGCTGTAATCACCACTACTGAGGTAATCGAATCAAAACCTTTGCCCGCAGGGACCTCAGCCCAGAAAGCAGAACTGATAGCTGTCATTTGAGAGAAAGAAGGAAAACAAATTAACATCTGGACTGACTCCAAATATGCTTTTGGCATAGTTCACACCCATGGAGCAATTTGGAAAGAAAGAGAACTTTTAATTGCTCAAGGAAAAGTTGTGAAATATGCTGAAGAAATTCTACGATTACTAGAAGCTGTACAGCTCCCCTCTCAGGTGGCAATTATGCACTGCTGAGGACACCTGAAAGGTAACACTGTCCCAGAGCTAGGTAACAGAAAAGTTGACAGTGAAGCTAGGAGAGCTGAAAAGAGTAAAGAAGTACAAGTAGTAGCCCTAGTACCAGAAGAAATAAATACAGACAAACAAGTAGAGTATCAAGAATCAGATTATAAATGGATACATGAAAATGGAGGCAAGCTGTTAGACAATGGATGGGGTCAATTGAAAACAGGTCAATTAGTGTTACCAGAAAAGTTGATTTGGCTTTTTGTTAAAGTTGAACATGAAAAAACTCATTGGGGTTTAGGCTCTCTATATCAACACCTAAGAGTAGGGACAAACCTGTTTACCACAATAAAACAAATAACATCTCAATGTGAAACTTGTCTGAAAAAAACAACCTAAACACTGGAACTAGAAAGCATCAGGGAGTCATAAGCAGAGGGCACTTCCCAGGTGAAATTTGGCAAATTGACTTTTCTGAACTTCCAAGAAAGGGGGGATACCGCTATCTATTAGTTTTGACAGATACCTTTTCTGGGTGACCAGAAGCATTCCCGTGTAGGACTAACAAAGCAAGAGAAGTGGTTAAAGTCTTGTTGAAGGAAATAATACCATGTTTCAGAATACCTAGAAGTATATCCTCGGATAGAGGATCCCACTTCTGTGCAGAAATTGTACAAGCAATAAGTAAAGCGCTAGAAATTAATTGGCAATTGCATACTCCATACAGACCCCAAGTAAGTGGGCAAGTGGAAAAGATGAACCATTTCATTAAACAGTAAATAGCTAAAATCTGTCAAGAAACAAATTTGTATTGGTACCAAGCTTTACCTATTGCTTTAATTCGAATCAGGGTCAAACCAAGGTCTAAAGAAAAGCTAAGTCCATTTGAAATTCTGTATAGTAGACCTTATGGAATGAACAATATTAACAGTGAAGCTTTGGATCAGATAGGCAATCAATATGTTTATGATTATAACTGTGGGGAAACAATTAAATAAGAATTCTGCTGTGGTGTTGAAAAACCAGACTAAACAACCTGATTGTAAAGCACATCCATTCACTCCTGGTGATTGGGTATATGTTAAGAATTTTTCAGGAGACCCTCTGCAAGAAAAGTGGGATGGACCTTTCCAGGTGTTGCTGACCATGTTCACAGCAGTCCAGATAAAATAGCGACCCACCTGGATTCACTACTCCCAAGTCAATAGAGCCCCTGAGAAACCATGGACCTCAGAACCCATAGGATCAACCACTCTCAAGTTCACCTGACTGACTTCCGGGATCTTATTGAGTATGGTGACTATAACCTGGGCTGGATCATTAGAATGGTCATGGTCTCAAGCCTATATTGGGTATTCCAGTTCTATGGGAGAAGATCTTTCCAATTTAAACCTAGTCACTGTAATCATACAAAATAATGAAACAATTCCAGGAGAAACATGGGGTTATAAGACCTTATATCCTTCAAGGTCTTAAAGGATGGAATGCAGGGATAGAGAATGCATTACAACAGAAGGAAAAGAGATGCAGCTGGATGGTTCAGAACAGGACTAGGAGTACTTAACACCATTGATCAAGAGGTCCTGGTAAATAAACCTAAGTAACCTCTGATTTAGGTAAGCTAAAAGTTCCTCTGAGGTCATCTTTGTTAACTCTAGCAGAAACCCAATCTTTAACTGTTCAACTATTAACAATGTTTGCAAATCAGATTTCATAAAATTTTCCAATTATACAGAACTCATTGAAGTGTACATACTCACTATCAAGGAAACCCAAGAGCAAACTATTTTTCCTGTCTTAACGTTAGGAGCAATACAGGGCACAGTAATAGAACCTATAGGCCATAATGTTTGGGCTAGATTTAATAAAGACAAAAGAAATTGGCAGTCAGTCAGTACTGAAGCTTGTATTTCTAGAGGACAATTAGGATATGTTTGTGAAAATGCTGTAGTAGAAAATGAAGACTTATGTTTAGATACCAAAGATAGTGTGTGTACCTTTGAAATGTCTTTGCATTTTAGCCTGCAATTGCAAGTATATTATGTAGGAAATGGATATGCATGTATTAGAACCTTTTGTATGATTATAATTATTGATAATTGTCAGGAGATTACAAATGGAACTAATTTTTGTGCTTGTAACTTTACTAAAATAATAGGCTGTGATTTTAACTATACAATTCCAATAACTACTGGGCAATTAATTGAAAATGATTATTTGTTGTATAGTGATGTACCTAAATTACAAATAGGGATGGATATAAGTCTTTTCCAGAAGACGCTTGAACACTCAGACATGGAAAAAATGGTGCAAGAAGTAAATAAAACCACCCGACGTATGCTTTGGCAAGTGAAACATGATACCGAAAGTATGAAGACCATATTGACAAAGGTAGAGCAAGTGGGAGAACATCATTGGTGGGATATTTTTCTGGGATGCTCTCCCACGGCCTCTCAAGTGTTCCATTTCCTAATACATCCAATCTTAGCATTGGTGAGTGCCGTTGCATTGTGATCATTACTCAATTTATGGCTATGGTGTAAACTCAGTACACTGACTAAAAGAATACAGATAATATGGTCAATACAAAATTCTCATTAAGAGCAATTGTTGAACTATAGATTGTGACACTTGCAAAGGGATTTGCAAAGGAAGAAAGGGGGGAACTGATGGCAAAAAGGCACAAAAGAGTTAACAATGGTTCAGTTGGTATACCTTGTCCTGTCTGCTGTACCTGTTTTGCTAGAAGAACATTTTAGGAGCACTGGTTAATATCATGTTCTGTTCTGCTCACTGGACCAAAGGCCTTATTATAAAAAGAATAGGAGTAGTATACACAAGGTAATAAATTAGGTAAACTAGACGTTTGAATAAGATCTAGAAGGCCCAGAGCCAGGATTCTGAAAGATTGAAGAATTCAGGTCACCTAACTTGAAGAGGTCAAATTGAGGAAGACGTCCGTGGCGACCACCAGAGGGATGAAGGCTCCAGGAGAAGACTCCCACAGTAGAAGACTGTGCATGTCCAAAAAGATTCTGGAAAGACTCCACCCAGAGACTAGCCTACTTATTAATATGTATGTTAGGTGTATCGGGGAAGGGGTTACTTTATCAGGGAAAAGGTCTGAGAGATACTGGAACGTGAAAAACTAGACACTGTTGCTAGTTAACAAAGTAACTATTTATTATGAAAGGTGGTTAACAGTAAAAACAGGCACTCCAGAAAGGGATTAGGAAGGAGAAAAGTGAACAAAAAGAACCTAAAAAGGAAGGTAAGACACCCTACTCACCCAGGTGTCACTTATAAGAAAGTCTTACCCACTCTAACCACTTCTAAAGCCTCTCTGCAGCAACTGCATGTTCCGAAGGGTTGGCAGGTTCCCACTTCAACAGGCATCCCCGCTAAAAGCAACTTGGTCCTTCGTGTAGAACCGGCCTCCCAACACGGAAAACCTGTCTACTTTTATACAGTTCATTTAGTACACCTGCCCAGGGAGGTGTGGCCAGTACCGCCCCATCAGGGGTTCTCAATCCCACCCCCTTGGTTATGTAAGTGCACCCCTTCTGCGCATGCGTGAGAACTTTGGAAATCCCCCCACACATGCGCAGTGTGTCCTGGGGGTCTTCCCCAATTGAGTCTGGGGGTGAGTCTTCCTCCCATCATCATCACTTTCTCCTCCAAATGCCCTTGGCAAGCCCTGAACCAATCACAAGAGACCAATTAAAACAGTTTATACAGAAGTTCTCCCTCCAAGGTCAAATTCACTGTTTTATCAGTGAACTTGGAAGGGAGAACTATAAACTACTGCAGGTGTCTAAGGCCAAACACAGACCAAAAATATCATCACAACTTCATCCCAATACAGTCAGATGATGTACTCATGTATCTAAAGTGTATAAAATAGCTTGCTTTTGCACTTTCAAGTTGAGCAAGTTTGTCCAGCGAGAGCTGGCTTGTTCCCAACGTTGGAGAAACAAATACCTTGCTGCTTATAGATGCAAAAGTCTCTGAGCAGTTAATTATTCTGTGGTTTTTCGGCATCACTACTCCCCCCAGGACCCGCAGTCACAGATCCTGCCGCAACGTCCACGGGGCGTCCAGTCCCTGTCTGTCTCGTGGTAGTAGTCCCCATCGCCACTGGTCCGGTAGCAGTAGCTCCGGTAGCAGCAGAGTCAGCAGTAGTAACCCCAGCCCCCACCTGACCTGTGACAACTCCCTCCCCAGTGCCTGCTACTCTGGCAGTGCTGGCACCCGGGTTTCCCCCTCCTAAATCAGAAGCAATTAAAAGATCTAAATCCTCCTTTTTTTGGCTATTAACATAAATTTAACTGATGGGATCACGTTTACCATGGTGTTTCCTCTTTTCTCTGTCTAAAGCCATTTCTGAGAGCTCTGCCTCTTCTGGGGCTTTTTCTGGTTTCTATTCCCTTTTCCATTCCGGATGATTTAGAAATGCCAGGAATAATTCAGCATACACTAGTGTCATAGGTTTACTTGTTCTAAAAATCCAAGCAGAAATTTTCCTTTCCCCTGTCCCACTGTAAGAGAAGGAGGTTGAACCAGGAGGGGGAAGGGGTAATTAACTATACAAAAGAACTAACTGGCAGACCTGCATTCCCGGCTAATAGTCCATCTAAAAAACTGCAGGGAGGGGGGAGGAGTTTTTCTCCTCCTCTCCTTACAAACGGGGAACACTTCACTTTGTGGCTTAAAGGAGGCAAGGTGTGTAAGAAAAGTTCGGAGGCCATTTTGCTCTCGACCTGGTCATCTGCCTCGGTCCGCAGGGATAGGGGAAATTGGGACCAGGCACTGCAGTTAGGGTTCGGACGCAGTTGAGGTTCTCGTGATGCAATGCCAGTTTATTCAAGGGAAACAAGGGTTTAAAAAACCCTTGTTTGAGGGGTGGACACTAAGCCAGGGAGGTGCAAGAGATTGACAGCTTAGGGAAAGATGTGGTAGGGGGACAGGGGAGAGATGGGTGGAACTCTCAAGTATCAGCGAGGGCTGATTAATTGTAGCTCTCTCTGCACTGTGATAGCTACAGCTTATCAGTAACAGAGGCATGGGAAAACAGAGGAGAAGAAGAGATAAACAACTTTCAAAGGGGAAGCCTGAGGGAGAAATAGGGACAATATGGAGGTACAGTAGGATCTATAAATTTTGACAATAAACTGGGGTGTACAAGGGTTCATAAGCACACAACAGTAAACTGGGGAAAAACTGCCAGTCTGCTGGGTGGATTATTCAGTGAGTAAAAAGTCCATTCAGACTCCATTAATGCTTTTCCAGGCCACATATCTCTCCCATTCTGTCTTTTCATCCATCGCATCTCCCCCTTTTCTGTTTTCAGTCGTGGTGACATTCACGGAGACACTGTGGATGACCATCTGGCGAACACAAATGACAAAGCACGGTAAACAGGCACACAAGAACACAAGGGCAAATAGGGAAATCACTAGCATGATTATGATTTTTCGGGACCAATTGGGTAAAGAGGGGAGTTTTATCCAATCGAAAAGTCCATCTAATCCTTCATCACGGGACTGGTGGATATCTTTTACAAGATTTTTTAATTGATGTATGCTTTCATAAATTGATTGTGAGTGATCTGAAAAATTCATACAGCACATTCCTTCAAGATCCTGGCACCCATGACCGTGTGCCAGGAGTAAGAAGTCAATGGCTGCACGATTTTGGAGACTAATTTCTTTCAACTTTTGAGTGTCTGCTAGCAGACCCTCAATTGCTTTCGTGGTTGCATTCGCTTCTTTAGTTAACCAGCAACCAAGGTCGGAAAGCAAGGAAAGGGCATAGGCAGTTCCTATCCTGGGGATAGGGAAGGAAGCCCAAAAGTTTTTCATGCGGGACCAAATGTGAATGCTGGAATCACAGTCTGCTGGGAAGGGTAGGGGCGGTGGCGGAGTAATGATTGTACCTACCACACATGGTGCTGCATTAAGGGGAGGAATGATTGGGTTCTTTGGGGCCACATTTTTTTTAGGGTTGGGAGACTTTCCTCTTTTTATACGGAGGGACCTTTTGACTTTATTTTTGGGAACAATCGATTGATCTGCTAATTGAAACTTCACCAGGTTATACAGAACCAGCTTCCCTACCGTACAGGGACCCCCTTCCGGGTAGGCAGGAATACCCTGCCACGCCCGATCCCCGCACAGGAGGAAAAACCCTTCGGGGAGCTTCATGTTCCTAGGAACGTGCTCTGTTGGCACTGTGGTGGCAATTGAATTGTTGCACCACGGCAAAGTGACCCCTTTGTAAATTAATTTATTGACGGTGACATTGTGGGGGGTAAATAGGTGGGGCTCTGTGTGCCGATGGAATATAACACAATTGCCAGTGGGTAGCGAACCGAGTAAATCTATTTCTTGTGGAGGGATGGTGGTAAACGCCTGCCTGGACACCATTTGTGCTAGGGTGACTGAATTTAGCTGTAAGAATCCTAGACTCCGGGTTTTTTCCACGAACGTGTCCCAGTCTTTGCCCGGAGTCACGGGAATCCCTATAAGGCAGGTTTTGAATGGATTACTAGCACTGGACAAGGTCAGGCACAAGGTGTCAGTGCCTGTGGCCTTGGCCAGGGTTACCCAGAGGTTCTCGGAGGGCTGGTTCATCCAATCCCTCAGAGGGGACGCAGTGACGTTGGTGACAAATCTGAGAAGACAGATCAGGATAGCGTAGGCCTGGAGAGTGTGCATCCTTCGTCTCAGTCCTGGTGTATTTTCACTCTTCTTGCGGGGACCCACTTTGGTCCGTTGTTGCCTGAAATACATGCGTACCCCTTCCCCCAGGTGATTAAGGGGAAAGGGCCCGTCCACATCTCTGTAATTGGATCTTTAAACATAACTTTTGCTTTTTGCTGTGATGGAGTAAAATCTGATTTGAAATGTCTGTCTATTGGACTTCTGTTTATGTGAGTGTCTTGTTCCTCCATCATATTTAAAAAATTTAAAACATACATAACTTTTTCTAATCTTTCTTGGGGGGGCAGGCCAATACTCCCCCTCTTTTGTTTTTTGAGCAAATTTTTAATGTTTTGGTGAGCACGCTCTACTATGCCTTGTCCCGTGGGGTTGTGAGGGATTCCGGTGGTATGGTGTACCCCCCATTCTTCAAAAAACTTTTTTGTGTCTGCAGATACATAAGACGGTCCGTTATCCGTCTTCACCTGTTTGGGGACACCCATCCTTGCAAATGCGGACAGAAAATGCTTTTTAACATCTCGGCTCTTCTCACTAGAATGTGCAGTGACCACAATCATTTTTGAAAAGGTGTCAATAGACACATGTGCATACTTTAGTTTGCCAAATTCTGCCACGTGAGTGACATCTGGCTGCCAGATTTCTAGGGCTGTCAAACCCCTGGGATTGGTCCCCTCTGGAACCATCGGTGCAAGCATTTGACAATCAGGACACGCTTTCAAAATTTCTTTGGCTTGGGATAATTTTAGTCCGAATTGTTTTTGTAACGATCGTGCATTCTGATGGAAAAACTCGTGTGAAATTTTTGCCTGTTGATAAAGGTTAGGGGTGACCACCATACCTGCCAAATGGTCGGTGATTTGGTTTCCCTCTGCCACAGGACCGGGCAAAGCAGTGTGTGATCTGGTGTGGACAATGTAGAAGCTGAATTTTCTGTTTTCTATTAAAAACAACAATTTGGTTAACAGTTTAAAGAGATTTTCATTAGACACGTTTTTTAGATAGGAATTTTCAATCCTTTTCACCACACCTACAACATAGGTTGAATCTGAAACAATATTAATTGGTTCTTCACTAAAAATTTGAAAGACACGAACAACTGCTGAGAGTTCTATGATTTGGGGGGAACCTTGAACTTTATGTATATCCTGGTGCCAATTGCCATTTTGCTGCCAAACAATAACTGCATTTCCGGTTCTCCCTGAGTCATCAGTGAAAAGGGTTTTTGCATTTTTAATTGGTAAGTCTGATTGCACAATTTTCAATTTCAGAGGAATTGGAATCAATCTTTGCAAAACCGGGCACGCCGGGAGATGGAATTTGATTTCTCCCGGGTAGCCTCCGATGGCAATTTGAAAATCAATAGAACTCTGCATCAGTTTTTCCAGGTGCTCAGAGGTCAGTGGAAGGTAGATGAAATCTGACTCTTCCCCACTGAACTCTAAACACCTGGTGCGGCCTTTAAATATCAGCTTGCCAATCATTTCTGCTAGGGTTGTAATTGTTTTGCCGAATTGATGAGGGAGGAATACCCACTCCCATAAGCAGAAGTCTCTATTATCAGTAGTAAACTGACCCAGTAGGGCCAGTGGTTGTCTCTGTTCATTAATTATTACAAGGGAGGATGGCAGTCCCTCCATCCTCCTAAAAGACTGTCTCTCTGATATTTTTCTCTCAACAATGGCAAGGGATTTCTCAGCTTCTGTTGTTAATGATCTAGGAGAGGACAGGCCAGCATCTCCCTTCAGCAACTCAAATAATGGGTGCAGATCACTGGTTGTGATCCCCAGCACAGGTCTAATCCAATTAATGGCTCCTAGCAGCTTCTGGAGGTCATTCAAAGTTTGGACTCGCTTGTCTATTAACACTGACTGAGGCTTGATAGCCTTCTCTGTAATTTGGAGCCCAAGATACTTCCAGGGTGCCTCCCTCTGCACTTTTTCAGGGGAGATCTCTAATCCTTTCGAATTTAGAGTCGCAATGGTTGAATTTAGGGTTTTTTCTACAGCCAATTGTGTTTTGGCACAGATCAACACATCATCCATGTAATGGAAGATGATTGACTGCGGAAATTTTTTCCTGATTGGTTCTAACGCTTTAGCCACAAACATCTGGCAAAGAGTTGGAGAATTTTTCATCCCCTGGGGAAGCACTCGCCACTGGAACCTGCGGTGAGGTTCACAAGCATTGATGGCAGGGACAGAGAACGCAAATTTGACCGAATCAGCCGGATTTAGGAATATGTGAAAAAAGCAGTCCTTAATATCAATAATTACCAGAGACCATTCAGCAGGGAGCATAGATGGAGATGGCATCCCCTGCTGGAGGGCTCCCATGGGTTCCAGGACCTCGTTTACTTTCCGCAGGTCCTGGAGAAATCTCCAGGAGCCTGAGGATTTTTGAATTACAAACACTGGGGTGTTCCAGGGACTGGTGGAAGACTCCAAGTGCCCTTTTTCTAATTCCTGATCAACTAATTTATTCAAAATTTGCAGCTTTTGTTTGGGCAGGGGCCACTGATCCACCCAAACTGGCGTTTCTGTCTTCCAGCTCAGTTTGGGGAGCTGCAAATGCTCAGTGACCCCTCCTAAAAATTTTCATCTGGAGACAGGGTTCCCAAAGTGAGCTCCCACTGCTCCATTGCGTCCCTTCCCCACAGTGTGATTGGGATGTTAAGTACATACGGTTGGAGCGATGCTGGTCTCCCCTCTGGTCCATAGACTGTTAGTACCTCTTTGTTCCTGACAGGATACTGTGATCCTCCTATCCCACTGACTCTGACGTTAGTAGACTGAGCTGACCAGCCGTACGACCAGTCTTTGGAGGCAAAGACAGATATATCAGCACCTCTATCAAGTAAGCCCTCTATTTTGACTTTCTGGGGGTGCTTAGGCTGTGAAAAATAAACCAGACATGTTAGAAGTGGGCGGGAGGTTTTCACTGAGGTAGTCCAGTGGACTTCCCTCAGTGCTTCCTCCCTCTGCTCCTCGTCTCAGGATTTCACGCAGAGCAGGTCATCTGTGGAGATCATCTTTGCCACGGGGAAGCGTTCATCTAGCTGCACAGGAGGGAGATGCACAGTTAGGCATATAGCAATGTTGGTATTTGTAAGTCCTGTCAGGAGGGTGGGTACAACAATGATTCCCTTAGCCACTGCTGAGAGATGTGATATCATTAGATATGTTTTGTCAGGGTCTACTGGGGCAGATGGTCTGACTTTGGTCAATTGCTCATAGGAGTTTAGGTGTGTTGAGGGGTGAATAACAGAGAGAATGGTCCAGTTAAGGGGAACACATTGATTTTGAACTGGAACAGGGTTTGCTAAATTAGGGGAAACACACGGAACAGGAATAGGGTCTGTTGGATTCAGGGGAATAGGATCTGCCGGAGGCTTTGGGCTTACAGGGTAACAGGGTGAGGTGTGGGGCGCAGGATTGAGCAGAGAGCAGGGGTGATTTGTGTCATCGCGCCCCCCCGGGCGCTCTGCTCCCCGTTTCCCTGATGCTCACAGGAGCAGGGACGAAGATCAGGAAAGGATTGAAATGTGACTTTTTTCCTTGGTCCTGGGGATCTCCTGGGGGGCAGAGGTTCACCATTGAGGTTGGTTATGGACCTGCAACTAGAGGACCAGTGACGCCCTTTCCCACACCTCCGGCATAAGGTTTTAGGTAAATTTGGTTCAGGGATTAATTTAGGACAGTGCTTTTTAAAATGTCCTTTCTCCCCACACTCAAAACAATGCTGAGGCCCTGTAAAAGCAGCAGCCAATAGACGTGCCTTATGGGAATTAGAGCCTATGTTCTTACAGGTTTCTATCATTTCTAGTAAGGAGGGATTTTTTAACATTTTTAATGCTTTCTGGCAGTCCTCATTAGCTTTTTCAATAACCAATTTATTAAACAAAATTTCTTGACTCTCCTTTTGATGGACTTGCCGGCTGATTGCTTCTCTTAACCTGGTTATAAATTCCACAAAAGGTTCTTTTGGACCTTGTTTAATAAGAGTGAAGGAGGGTGTCTGAACATAGGCATTAACTACCCTCTTCACAGCTTCTAATGCCAATTCTTTGATTACTTCTAAAAATTTGGGGTCAATTCTAGCTTGATCCTTCCTACTAGAATAGTTCCCTTCCCCATAAAGCATATCTATTGCCTGCTGGATAGGAATTCCTCTTCTTTCCATTTTTTCATTCACATATACAGTAATCAGTTTTTTCCATTCAGCCTCAAATACCGAGGACTGTACTGTGGTGAACAATCCTCCTATCACTGCCCGAATATCATAAGGAATTAATGTATAAGCAAGAAAAAAGGATTCTAGCAACCCGATGGTAAAGGGTACTCCCAGCCCATATTCAACGATCGCTTTTTTAATGTCTTTGAGCATGGGGTACGATATGGGTCTCCACTCCGGGGTCTTTCCTTCTTCTACATAAATAGGAAATGCTTTCAGGAATTCGGTATCCTTGGCTGAAGCAACCTCTTCCCTGAAAGCCTTCCAGATGTCCGGGAGTTTTGACTGCCATTCAGGGGAGTCTGTGTCTGGCTGCAGGTACTGACAGGCAGGGTAAGCGTCTTGTGCCTGAACCGGGTTCAGGGTAGCTGCAGACTCTGGTGCTATGAGGCTTATGGGTGCGGTCACCTTTCCGAAAAGAGGCCCTGACTTTCGCCCTGCCCCTGCTTCTCGCTACCCTGCTGCCCCGGTCAGGTGACGGATCCGGGGAAGAGGCGGGACTGGAGGAGGTAGGCGTATCCGTGGGCAGGCCGGGGGAGGGATCCCTGACGCGATCGGGCAGAGGTGGGGGGGGTCTAAAGGGCAGAGCTACTGGGGCCCGCTTTCTCCCGTTCCGCGCGGGTTTTTTCTGCGTCGCCCCTTTCTACCTTTGCTCCGTGCAGTCCCCGTGTCCCTCCTCCTTGATATCCTTTTGAGATAGCCGCGATGGTTTCTTCCCTTCCCCGTCACATGGTGTATCTGTCTGCCCAGTGTCCATCTCCGCCCTTTTAGTTTCGGTTTCTGGGAGGTTGATATCCTTGTTCATCACCTGGTGCTGTAGCACCATGAGGATTAGCCGCCACACGATAAGAGCTTCTTTGGCTAAACTGTCCCCCTTATCACTATCCCGCCAGAGGTCGTATCCCACAACTTGCCACTTCTCGATATCAGTGTCCTCGGCAAGCTTATAGCTTTTGTGGTCAAGCCATCTGGCAAGCACTTTAGTTGATTTTTTTATCTAGGGGGTGACCTTGCTCTATAAGAAAATCGTTCAAACGCCGGTATACAAATTTTTGAGAGGTCGAGAGAGTGAGTCCCATGGTGCAGGTCCCCACTCCAGTCTCGGATAGAAAATCCTCTCTTTCAACGTCCAGTCGGGGTATGGGTGATGGGGTAGGGTGCAGGGAGTGCCCCCAGCATCTCACCTGTGCGATGTGTTGACCCGCGCAGCTTCTACAAGCTCGCAGCCACCCGTTCTGCTGGAGAGGACCGGCGGGGACGAACGCCTTCCCCGGCGTCGCCTGAACCAGAGTGCAGGCACAGGAGTTCTCTCAATATGAGAACCCTCAACTGTGCCCCACGTCTGGGAGCCACTTGCCTCGGTCTGCTGGGATAGGGGAAATGGGACCGGGCACTGCAATTAGGGTTCAGACGCAGTTGAGGTCTTGTGCTGCAGTGCCCGTTTATTCAAGGGAAACAAGGGTTTAAAAAACCGCGGTTTGAGGGGTGGATGCTAAGCCAGGGAGGTGCAAGAGATTGACAGTTTAGGGAAAGATGTGGTAGGGGGACAGGGGAAAGATGGGTGGAACTCTCGGGTATCTGAGGGAGCTGACTAATGATAGCTCTCTCTGCACTGTGATAGCTACAGCTAATCAGTAACAGATGCATGGGAAAACAGAGGAGAAGAAGAGATAAACAGCTTTCAAAGGGGAAGCCTGAGGGAGAAATAGGGACAATATGGAGGTACAGCAGGATCTATAAATTTTGACAATAAACCGGGGTGTACAAGTGTCGTGACGAGGGAAGAATGAGACGCTCAATATGAGAATCAGCAAACTTCGTTTATTCATCACTACTAACAGTTTAATATACACTTTATAATTAGCTCATACATATTGCAAAAGTTAAGCTCATTATTGGTTCTGCTTAAATGTTGACCTCATTCCTTACTCCCTAACATTGTTGACACTTAGATGTTAATTCTGTCTCTTACTCCCTTCCTTTGTTGACACAGGTGGCTTTCAGTTGCTTTTTGTTTTGCTAATCACAGTGTCCTGTTTACCAGCCATCTAACACGTACAAGGGCACTGTAACCTCGTTATCTCAGATCTTCTCACGGGCCTAGACAGGCCGTGTTCTATACTCTAACAGCTCATCCATAGCTTTAGCTATATCCATATGTCCCTGTCTTGCTAGTCAGCCCTCTACATACAAGGGTTCATAAGCACACAACAGCAAACTGGGGAAAAACTGCCAGTCTGCTGGGTGGATTATTCAGTCAGTAAAAAGTCCATTCAGATTCCATTAATGCTTTTCCAGGCCACATATCTCTCCCATTCTGTCTTTTCATCCATCGCAGGGCACCCTAGAAATGTATGATCTTCAAATACAGTATTTTTGCTACTCACCTGTTATGTTCATCCATAATCACTGTGATCTGAATATTTTTTTCTCCCTTTAGTCCCCCTTTTTTTTCTCTCCTTCTTCCTTAAAATTATGTATTTTCCCTTTTCTTTTCTTCCTTTTTTCCAGTTTCCTCAGAACAAGCTTCCTTCTTTGGCTCTTGAACTACTCAGTTCAGTGTCCTCCATCCTTTCATGCTAAATACACAAACAAAATAAGATGTTACTATAAAATTGATAACTAGATGAAAGTTACTATAGGGAGTTGACCAAGTGTCCTAATTATAATTTAGTGTAGTAGTGAATTATAATAAATATTTAGTGGATCTATAAAGTAAGAAATGCATAGGGAGATAATTATAATTCAGAAGTTTTTTTTATGAACAAGCCCACAAATATTTCAAGAAATTAGTAAAAGGACTGAAATGTATATTGCAAAAACTAACAGAATTAGGTAACTAGTTTTAAATATCACTCACTGCACTGATATGAAAAACTTTTCTGTATCTATGTATGCTACATAGACCAGTTAATTAATTCCTGCAGGTAAAACAATATTGTATTGTGACAGCATAGGTGATAATGTCTGTCATTATGCAAATAGGATGTGCTTTATTAAAGTATTCTTTGATATATGAGAGAGATCAGCTAGTTTAAATCAAAAACTTTTAACCTTATTCTTTAAGAATATAGATCAGTGCAGGTATTACTCAAGATACTTCAAGAAGCAGCATTTTCCCTCATTTCATTTTAAAGAAAATTTCAAACCATTTTGCCAAATTATTTATAACTAGCAAACGTACATCTTTCCTTCCAAGAACTTTTGTTCCAGAAGCCAAGCTATGTAACACAGTAATAGGGAATGCATAGTTTTGAACAAATATTTTCAGTTTTAGTAATGAACTGATAGTAGTTTATATTTATTTTTAATAGAACAGCATCGAGTTCCTTTAAAAACAGAAGAGAAAGATTCACTTAAAATTATTTTCAAGTTTTTAAGTTAGTTCAATATTATCTTAAAAACTTTTAGTTGGAAATCAAAATTTAATTATTTTAAAACAGAGATTGGTGTTTCCTTATTTATTTTAAACTCATCATCTTACAGTCAACCTGATAAATTCCTACAATATGTTGCATAATGCTAAGCCAGTGTTCTCACCATTTAATCCATTATTTGTCTATGATTCAAAGCTACTGTGGTAGAAGAGTTATATTTCACTCATTCTGATCTTAAATTCTCTCTCAATTTTCTTTGCATACTTTAAAATTTAAGTCACTCAGTGGTTTATTACTCTAAGAAAAAAAGGAGTTAACAGACAAGCAGTCAGTTGGAGATTTATAACCAGCCACTATGATATAATTAATTTGCTGGGGAAAATAACATTTCAAGTATAATGTTCACTACCTTTTTGCACATGAATGCCTTTTGATATCCCCCTAAATCATTATGAGAATGCAGAATATGGCATGTAAAATGGAACAATTTGTATTGCCAATATTATAAAGTGTAAAGGTTGCAAAATATTTTGCTGCTTTTCACCTATTTGAAAACAGTTCAGCAACTTTCCACTGCTTAAAAAGATACAAAGGTATTTGATCATATTAAGCACAAAAAAAGCCCCAAATACTGAAATAAAGTAGTTTAATGTGTATATAAAACTTTTTTTTCTAAGAAGAGCTACAAGACAGTCTTATCTGATATTGTGTTGACAAACAAGCCCAGTCTATTTTAGAAACAATTTTAAATTTTCTTGCACTGTTTCTTTTCTGTTCTTCCTATAGTCTTACCTCTGATTACAGAGTGTTAGAATGGTTTTTCCTATGCACATGCAGAACCCAAAGGAGTCTAACAGGCTTTCTCTGAAACAGTAAGCAAATGCATATGAAATAATTTCCTTTAATTCAGTTGAACCTGGTGGAACTATTGGCTTACAGCACTATGCCTGCCTATGGTCTAATTTCAGTGTAGAAGATCAGAGTGGACACATTAGAGCAGTGGTGACATGATTAGCAAGGATGAGAGCTGCTTTACAGATAAAGATTCTGATGTTGATTACTTCAGAAAAATCACTGAATACTGAGAAAATATACCAGGAGGGGAACAAATCTTATTGTAGAGGCAATATGACGAGTCTCCTACATAATTATCAGTCCTACATTTAAGACTAACAGCAAAAACTTTTGTAGACAGTTTAGAGTCAGAACACCTAATTCCTATGATCTACACAAACTTATCTGTATTAGGGAGGGGTTCAAGACATACTGAAGCTTGAAAACCATGACACCGTTAAAAGCTTAACAAAAACCAATATTTATTACCAAGAGGTGGTCAACAAAACGAACAAACCCAAAAGGGAGGAAGGAGGAGAGAAATAAGCCCCCAGCACAGTCTCCCCAGTTACCCAACTGTTGCCCATAAAGTTATCTTACCAACCTAGCATACCTATAATTGCCCATAGCAGAAACTGCATCCTTGGAGAGTCAGTAAATTCACAAACTGGCAGGCGTCCCCGCCAAAAGGCAACGTTGTCCTTGGAGTAAAGCTAGCTCCCATAGCAGAAAGCACTATCTACTTTTATACAATTAACTGAGTGACCACAACCTCCCAGGTGTGGCCAGCACCGTCCAGCCAGAGGCCCTCAGTCCCACCTCCCAGTTATGTAAGTGCATCTCTTCTGCGCGTGCATGAGAACTTTGGAAATCCCCTAATGCACACGCAGTATGCTTTGGGGTCTTTTCTAATTGAGTTGGGGGTCGAATCTTCCTCCCCTCCTCATCACTTTCTCCTTCAAGAGACCTTGGAGGACAACCAACCAATCACAGAACACCAATTAAAACAGTTTATACAGAAGTTCTCCCTCCAAGGACAAATTCACTGTTTTATCAGTGAACTTGGCAGGGAGAATATAAACTACTGCAGGTGACTGGGGCCAAACACAGACCAAAAGTATCAGCATAAATTCACCCTGGTACACTTATCTTGAAATAATTCATACAATTTTGTTCATTACCTGGAATAATCCACTAAACACACTAATTTTACTTGAAGTGGAAAAATAGATGAGCAGGAAAATAAAGGTGAAGGGGAACGAGGGTGATTTTGTTATTAAATATTATCATACAGTCTGAGAAAAGCCGGAGGAGAAGAAAGAATGTGTTAGATGATATATACCCAATATACAATTTGCAAAGAAACATAGTCCTACTTCTGACATTGCTTTTTGCTTACAAGTCTTATTTCAAATAAAAGCTATTCAGTTTGTCTAGCAAATTTATTTGGTTTCTTTTTTCCCTCAACACTTTCAAAGGTTGGGGACGTCTGTGTCAAAAAGAATATATTGACATTGCAAATGCGTTCTTCTCCATCCCCTTAGCAGCAGAGTGCAGGCCGCAGTTTGCTTTCACCTGGAGGGGCATGCAGTACACCTGGAACCAACTGCCCCAGGGGTGGAAACACAGTCTCACCATCTGCCATGGACTGGTCCAGGCTACACTAGAGAAGGGTGAGGCTCCCGAACACCTGCAGTACATTGATGACATCATTGTATGGGGGGACACAGCAAAGGAGATTTTTGAGAAAGGAAAGAAAATCATCCAGATCCTCCTGGGAACCAGGTTTGCCATCAAAAAGAGTAAGGTCAAGGGACCTGCCCGAGAAATCCAGTTCCTGCAGGTGAAATGGCAAGATGGACGTCGTCAGATCCCGACAGAAGTCATTGATAAGATCACAGCAATGGTCCCACCGACCAGCAAGAAGGAAATGCAAGCTTTTCTGGGTGCCATAGGTTTCTGGAGGATGCATATCCCTGAGTACAGCCAAATTGTAAACTCTCTATCTGGTAACCGGCAAGAAGAATGATTTCCATTGAGGCCCTGAACAACAGCAAGCATTTGAACAGATTAAGCAGGAGATTGCCCACACTGTAGCCCTTGGACCAGTCAGGACGGGGACAGATGTGAAAAATGTACTCTATTCTGCAGCTGGGGAAAAGCGTCTTTCCTGGAGCAAAAGGTGCCTGGCGAGACTCAAGGCCACCCACTTGGATTCTGGAGTTGAAACTACAGAGGATCTGAGGTCAACTACACCCCAACAGAGAAGGTGATCCTAGCAGCTTATGAAGGAGTACAAGCTGCCTCAGAGGTGATTGGCACAGAAGAACAGCTTCTCCTGGCACCTTGATTACCAGTGCTGAGTTGGATGTTCAAGGGAAAGGCACCCTCTACACATCATGCCACTGATGCTACGTGGAGTAAGTGGATCACTCTGATCACGCAGCGCGCCCGTATTGGAAATCTGAATCGCCCTGGGATCCTAGAAATCATCACGAACTGGCCAGAAGGTGAGAATTTTGGTCTAGCAGATGAAGAAAAAGGAGAGCGGGTAGTACGGGCTGAGGAAACCCCACCATACAATCAGCTACCAGAAGAAGAAACGCTATGCCCTCTTCACTGACAGTTCCTGTCGCATTGTAGGAATGAAACTTAAGTGGAAAGCAGCTGTATGGAGCCACACATGACAAGTTTCAGAAGCTACTGAAGGGGAAGGTGAATCGAGCCAATTCGCAGAGCTCGAAGCTGTCCAGTTGGCATTGGACATTGCTGAATGAGAGAAGTGACCAAAGCTTTATCTAGACACTGACTCGTGGATGGTGGTCAATGCTCTGTGGGGGTGGTTGGACAGATGGAAGAAGGTCAATTGGAAACGTAGAGGGAAACCCATCTGGGTTGCTGATTTGTGGCAAGACATTGCTACCTGTGCAGAGACGCTGATTGTGAGAGACTGCCACGTATATGCCCATGTGCCCAAAAATCGAGCCAATGAGGAACATCGCAACAATGAATAGGCAGATCAAGCTGCACAAGTCAAGGTGTCACAGGTGGATCTGGACTGGCAGCACAAGGGAGAGTTGTTCCTAACTCAATGGGCCCATGATGCCTCAGGCCATCAGGGCAGAGATGCCACCTATAGATGGGCACGAGACTGAGGGGTGGACTTAACCATGGACACCATTTCTCAGATTATCCATGATTGTGAGACATGCACTGCTGTTAAACAGGTTAAGAGACTGAAACCCCTGTGGTACGGTGGACGTTGGAGTAAGTATAGGTATGGGGAGGCCTGGCAGGTTGATTACTTGTTCTAAAAAAAACCAAGGGGGAATTTTTTTTTCTTTCCCCTGCATAGCTGTAAAAGAAAGATGTGTAAGGAGGGAGGGGGAAGGTGTTTGCCTAGAGTGATTGACACACACAAAAGAATTAACTAGCAGATCCACATTCCAGGCTGATAGACCTCAGAAGACTGGGGGGGATGATGAGTTTTTTTCCTCTCCTCGGGGAAATGGCACTTCACTTTTGCCCTGACTCAGGGAGGGTGTGTGTGGAAAGGCTCTGAGTGCACTTTGTTTTCAACCGGGTTATCTGGCTGCTTCTGGCCCCTGTTTGCCTCTGTTCTCCTGTGCCCTGTTCTGCCCCCAGTCCGGACTTGTTCAGATTCCATAGGAGAGGCTTGACCCTTCTGCGAAGGAACCTTTGGGGGAGTCCTGGAGGGAGTCAGCTGCCAACAGTGTGAGTCTGTGGGAAGAGCCCTTTTGTTCCCCTTTTCCCCTTCCCCTTCTGGGTGTGGTGGTGGGGGATCTCCATTTTCGGCTTCTCCCACTGACACCCCCCCCCCACGTGGCCACCGTCAGAGCCCAACAGTGCCCCCTGCTGGCCACCACAGAGCAACTGCGGGTTCTGCTCCTCCAGTGATCCAACAGCACCCCCGTCCGGCCACCACAGAGCAACTGCAGGCTCTGCTCCTCCAGTGATCCAACAGCACCCCCTCCTGATCATGGTTAGAATTGCGCCAAAAGGCAGAAAGTACTGAACTGTTTCCTTTTTGAAGGGGACTTTTGGGTACAGGATTATTGTTTAGTTGTTTTTGTGTTCTTTTGTTGTTCTGCCAATACACATATATCCTTTAATAAAGGGTTGTTATTTTTTTTCTTTCTCCATACTTCCTCAGTTGGAGCCTCCTAATTTTGCATTTACAATTGCTTAAAGGGAGGAGCTTGGTCTTCCTCATAACTCATCCTCCTTAGCAAGACACTTCAGTCTCATTAAACTGAGACAATGGGTCAGGCACAGAGGGTAATAGTGAATGGGGTAACATCTACTGGCTGGTTACTAGTGGGGTTCCACAGGGCTCCAGTGATCTTCAACATCTTGGTAAATGACTTGGATGCAGAACTTGAAGGCATACTAAGCAAGTTTGCAGATGATACTGTTGCCTTAAGATTGGGAACCAAAAAACTCATCAGGCAAATTTAGTGTAGAGATAAGATAGAGAGCAGACCTTTAATGACCACAGGAGTACAGACAAGATCCGCGCATCCCGTCCCTGTGGTTCTACAATTTTATAGTATTGTCCATCCAATATCAGAACCATTCGCCCCCCAGATCATCCCCCAGCATGCCTCTCTGGAAATTGAGTCGGAGGTCTTAAGACCCCTTTCTTCCTCATCTTTCTCTTCTTCACGGCACATACTGTCTTTGGAACCTCTCCAAGGTTCTGGATTTGAAGGCTGCTTTGACTATGACGGTATCTTGTTGTTCAGACCTAGTGTGCAAATGTTCTTAAAGAGAATATGTTTATTACAATTCTACCTTGAAAATAAGTCTAAACAAGCCTAAAGAATTTAGAAAATTCTATATGAAATGGGAAATTAGGGTTTAGTGAGTGCTAACTACTGTTCTAAAGTGTAACAGACTATACAGCTACATTAAAATCTACATTTACTACACAATTACTTCTAAAATCTACAAAAAGCTAAAAATCCAGAAAGTTCAAAGTCATCAATACAAAACTGGGAGGAGTTCTTGACTCCCTTGAAGGTAGAGAGGCCCTGCAGAGAGACCTCGACAAATTAGGGGGCTGGGCAATCACCAACCATATGAAGTTCAACCAAGACAGATTCTTTATCAGTGATGGGGCCACCCTGGATGTAAGTATAGACCGAGGAATGAGAGATTGGAGAGCAGTGCCACAGAAAAGGACCTGGTTGTCTGAGTTGATGCCAAGTTGAATATGAGAGAGCAGTGCCCTGGCAACCAGGAGACCCAACCATGTCTCGGGGTGCATCAGGCACAGCATCACCAGCCCATCAAGGCAGGTGATGAGCCTGGAGGGGAAGCCATATGAGAAGTGGCTGAGGTCACTTGGTTTGTTCAACCTGAAGAGGAGGAGACTGAGGGGAGACCTTATAGCAGCGTACAACTTCCTTACAAAGGGAAGAAGAGGGGCAGGCACCGATCTCTTCTCTCTGGTGACCAGTGACAGGACCCAAGGGAATGCCATGAAGCTGTGCCAGAGGAGGCTTAGGTTATATATTAGGAAAAGGTTCTTCACCCGGAGGGTGGTTGGGCACTGGAATAGGCTCCCCAGAGAAGTGGTAACAGCATCATGCCTGACAGAGTTCAAGAAGCATTTGGACAATGCTCTCAAGCACATAGTGTGATTCTTGGGGTTTTCCTGTGCAGGGCCAGGAGTAGGACTTAGATGATCCTTGTGGATCCCTTCCAGGTCAGAATATTCTATGATTCTGAAAAAAGTATTGATAATATAGTGATGGTTTTGTTGTTGCTGAGCAGTGTTTGCACAGTGTCAAGGCCTTCTCTGCTTCTTGTACCACTCTGGCAATGAGGGGGCTGGGGGTGTACAAGTAATTGGGGGTGGGGATAGAGCTGGGACAGCTGACAGCTGACCCCAACTGACCAAAGGGATATTCCATGCCATATGACATAATGATCAGTATATAAAGCAGGGGGAAGAAGGAAGAAGGACGGGGGATGTTTGGAGTTATGGTGTTTGTCTTACCAAGTAACCATAGTGCTTGATGGATCCCTGCTTGCCTTGAGGTGGCTGAACCATGCCTGCCCATGGGAAACAGTGAATGAATCTGCTGTTTTACTTTGCTTGCATGTACGGTTCTTACTTTACCCATTAAACTGTCTTTATCTCGAACCACGAGTTTTCTCACTTTTACTTTTCTGATTCTCCCTGGTCCCGCTGGTGGGGTAGTGAGCAAGCAACTGCATGGTACTTAGTTGTTGGCTGGGGTTAAACCATGGCAGCTCACCTCATCAAGTAGAACTGCATACTATTGTGAAGACTAATTCAAGATACAATGTATCAAATTACTGCTGCAGAGAAACTGGAGTATGGACAGCACTCCAGGAATCATCTCTTTGAAACGCTTCCCTCATTCAATTCACCTAGTGTCATGTGAAAGTGGAGGGATTACCCAACCCTTAGCATGGGGGAGATTTTCTTGACCGTTAGTAATTTATTTGTCTGTGAGCACCCCAGAGAAGGCAAAACTCATGTCTAACCAGTCTGTCAGCGTCCCGTAAGGGGACCCTTCACCAAACAGATTCACAAGATCGAAGGGTGATTTGACTGCCCTTTCCAGGGGGGCTAAGCCAACAGTGTGGAAACCCCTCAGCAAGTCTTCCCAATGTGTTATCCACCGCCAGCAACTGCTAGCACCTGTAAAGGACTCACTCTAACAGTTTATGGAATAACACTCTTTATTAATGCAAATTGTGACAGGTTAATAAGGTTCGTGGTCATCGGTGATAGTGTCTAAGTGCAAAAACATGTTTAAAGCAATCTACTGTACTACAAAGCAGGCACAAGCTCTAATCTTAATAACAGCATTTAGTGTGCATAGAATATGTTTCTTACCTAATAGGCATCCCTATAGGGGGTGAAGACAGGTTCAGCCCGTTGCCTGATCCCAGCAGTTTTGGTGAAATCTTCCTCAAATTTCCCTCTATTCCCAACTTGCTTTTATACTGTCTCTTTAGGTTTTGGTGGAGCTTGAGTGACTTTAGTCATAATTACTTTTATCTCTGATTGAAGTAAAAGTCTCTCGCTTAGCTTCCCATACTTAATGGGGTAGTTGTATCTTGGCGCCTGAGGAGAGGGATTTCAACATAGTTGTTGGTTCAGCATCAGAACATCTTCATCTATCTCCCTTGGTTATCAGGTACTATACGGTCTTATGAACTACAAAGTACCACAATGTTCCTTTCCCTGCAGGGATTTCTATGGAGGGAGGCTGTGGCATCTTCACCCTCCATTCCATCCCCTGTACTACAGGTGCTTATCTTTGTATAGGGAACCTTTGTGGGGCATGTCAACTGCATTCCATCCAGGGAGCAGCAGCTGCATTTTACCCTGTAATTCTTAGTTTCTTCTAATTTTTAACCCTATCCATCATCCCACACCTAGCTTTTCATAGAATCATAGAATGGTTTGGATTGGAAGGAATCTTAAAGATCATCTAGTTCCAACCCCTCTACCACTAGACCAGGTTGAACAAAGCAACCTGTTCCAGTGCCTCACCACCCTCACAGTAAAGAATTTCTTCCTTATTTCTGATGTAAATATACCATCTTTCAATTTAAAGCCATTACCCCATGTTCTATTACTGCTTGCCCTTGTAAAAAGTCCCTTTCCAGCTTTCCTGTAGGTCCCCTTCAGGCACTGAAAGGTTGCAATAAGGTCACCAGGGAGCCTTCTCTTCTCCAGGTTGAAGAACTTCAACTCTTTCAGCCTTTCCTCATAGGAAAGGTGCTCCATCCCTCTAATCATTTTCACAACCCTCCTTTGGACTCTCTCCAACAGGTCAATGTCCTTCTTGTGCTGAGGACCCCAGAGTTGGATGCAGTACTCCAGGTGGGGTTTCACCAGAGCGGAGTAGAGGGTCAGAATCACCTTCCTCAGATTGGATGGATAACACTATAAAATTGTAGAACCACTGGACATAAGTGCACGCCTTTGTACTCCTTGTGCCAGAAGGCCTTCATTAAAGACCTACTCTCTATCTTATCTATACTAAATTCACCTGGTGATTTTTTTCTCCCAGTCTTTAGGCAACACTGCTTTTGATGCAGTCCAGGACACGGTTGACTTTCTGGGCTGCAAGTGCACATTTCTGGCTCATGTCCAGCCTCTCATCCACCAGCACCCCCAAGGCCTTCTCAGCAGGGCTGCTCTCGGTCCGTTCATCCCACAGCCTGTATTGATACCAGGGGTTGCCTCGACCCAGGTGCAGCACCTTGTACTTGGTCTTGCTAAATCTCATGAGATTCCCATGGGTCCACTTCTCAAGCTTGTCCCAGTCCCTCTGGGTGGCCCCGTCCTTCAGGTGTGTCAACCACACCACTCAGCTTGCTGTCATCTGCATATTTGCTGAGGGTGCACTCTATACCTTCATCTATGTCATTAATATTAAATAACACTGGTCCCAACACAGACCCCTGAGGGATACCACTTGTCACTGATGTCCATTGGGACTCTGAGCACTACCCTCTGGATGCAACTGTCCAATCAATTCCTTATCCAGCAAACAGTCCATCCATTAGATCCATCTCTCTCCAATTAGAGAGAAGGATGTTGGGGGGAACCATGGGAAAGGCTTTACAGAAGTCCAGATAAATGACATCTGTAGCCCTTCCCTTGTCCACTGATGTAGTCATTCCATCACAGAAGGCTACTAGGTTGCTCAGGCAGGACTTGCCCTTGATGAACCTGTGCTGGCTGTCTTGAATCACCTCCCTGTCTTCCATGTGCCTTAGCATAACTTCTAGGAGGATCTGTTCCATGATCTTCCCAGGCCCAGAGGTGAGGCTGACAGGTTGGTAGTGCCCAGGGTCCTCCTTTCTACCCTTTTTAAAGATGGGTACAATGTTTCCTTTTTTCCTGTCATCTGGGACTTCACTTGACTGCCATGACTTTTCAAATATCATGGAGAATGGTTTGGCAATTACATCAGCCAATTACCTCAGGACTTTGGGATACATCTCATCAGGTCCCATGGATTTATGTACAGTTAGATTCCTCAGGTGGTCATGAACCCGATCTTTACTTACAGTGGGAAGCACTCTGCTCTGTCAGGATCCATCTTGCTGTCCACCCATTCAAGAGGTGTGGGAAGAGAGGTTGCCATTGAAGACTGAGGCAAAAAAGTTGTTGAGTACCTCAGCCTTCTCCTAGTCCACAGTTACCAGTTTGACAGCCTTGCTTATCAGGGGGAGTATGCTTTCTTTACCCTTCCTTTTCTGTCTGACATACCTGTAGAAGCCCTTCTTGTTGTTTGCATCCCTTTCCAAGTTCAGCTCCAGTGGTGCCCTGACCTTCCTTACCTCATCCCTACATACCTGGACTGCATCCCTTTCCTCTTCCCAGGATACCTGTCCTTGCTTCCATTGCCTGTGCATATACTTTTTTCCCTTTAGTTTGACCAGCAGGTCCCAACTCAGCCATGCTGGTGTCTTGTTTTCCTTGCCCTATTTCTTGTCCCTGGGCATCACTAGCTCTTGCACTCTATGGAAGATGTCCTTAAAAATCTGCCACCTCTGTTCTGCTCCCTTGTTCCTGCAGGCAGTTTCCCATGGGCTCCTAGTGACTAGCTCCTTGAAGAGCTGGAAGTTTGCTTTCCTAAAGTTCAGGGTCCTGACTTTACTCTTCACCTGACCCATATCCCTCAAGCCTGCGAGCATGATCACTGCAGCCCAAGCTGCTCCAATCTAAACATCCACGTCAGGGTTGAGTGACTACAAATGCTGAGTCACGGTGAGTTTGTTACAGGGCAACCAAACCTAAGGTATGTTTATAAAGGAACCAATTATAAAGCAACATGTATGTTACACTAAGGAGTATAAATGTCAGAGATCTGTTGCAATAAAGATCCTGTCCTGTTCTATCCCTCTCCTGTCTTACTTCTTGGAACTAGACTGTCTGTGTATTCTTATTATTGACTGCCGCAACAACGACAAATGGTGACCCTGGATGTGATACATGATGGACGTGATACGTGATTAACGTGATCTCCAGAAGTTTCATTGACGACCTTGGCAGGTGATGTCCTAGAGAGTTCGTCGGGGACCTCCCAGGTACTCAGAGAGGCAATCCGTGGGGCGAGGCATGGGTGGTGGCAGAGCTTGGCATAGCTAAGAGCAGCAGGAAATGCTGCCAAGTCCAGACAAAGAGAAACTGACACCTGGTAAAAGGTGAGATGCCAAGAACGGGAATCTGATAAGGGAAATCATATCTCTACTATCCTCCTAGAAGCATCTTTTAAAGAGTAAATGTGTAACTGAAGCTACTACGTCAGTAGCATTTATTGTGTCTGCCTGGCGTTTGCTCTGTGAGACTTCGAAAGATTTGGAAGTGGGAGGAAGGTAGCTATCCATGCAATGATTCACACAAGAACCAAATTCTGAGACGCAGTTAACCAGGAAGATAAGCAGGCTGCCGCTGCACTGAAAGCGTAGCGAACTGTCTTCGAACCACGCCTCCAAGTCAGAAAAAGTAGAAAAACCTAACAATTCACTCCTGGAGGCAGAAAAGAAGGAGGGACCCGTCCCCTCCATTGCCACTGATGCGGGAATTTTCAGCTGCGTAGTGACAAAATGGCGTCACCACCCTGCCGAAAGGCGCACTTCCCTGACCTAGCTGTGTGGGACAAACCGTGACTCACTGTCCAACCCGCTAGGCTCCCCCTCCGATCGGGACACCTTCCATCCCAGCTCACACACAGTGCTGCCGTTGCAGAAAAAAAAAACCAGCTTTTCCACCGGATGGCTCAGCCAAGAAAACAACTGAGGAGAAAAATTCAAATCGAGACTTGCACGCAAAAGGAGCGCTCAAAAACAAACTGGAGAGAAGCCAAACAGGATGAGAAACCAAAAACCAGATCCCAGTCCCTCTCCCCAAATGCCTGCACCCAGACCCCCGTCTCCTTCGAGAGCCAACTCCGCTGTCTGCCCCACTCCCCTCCGAACAGAACCTCCCAGCCTCCCTGATGGCCCATTAGCAATGAATGTAGTTCGACTGGCTACATCCTTTGTGATGCTAATGACTTCCCTTCCCCCTTCCCTATTCGAAACTCTGTTTCTCTTTCAGGGAAGCAGGGAAAGAAAAAATTCCTCTCTCAGATTTATAACCTATAACATATCCCTAGTATGAATTTTACACTTACAATTTTCCTTATAATAACACTTTTTTAAACCTTTCCATTTTGTTTTCATTTCTTCATTTCTGAGATTCAAAGAAATGTAAGTCATGTAACTTCTGAAGTTAACCTTTTTTTTCCCCCTTAATTTCTGCTCTAATTTTTCTACATCCATTCAGTAGTATGCTGTCGGGGTTGACAGAGAACCTGTCAGCAACCTGGCAATTAGTGATGAGGAATTTAAACAACTTTTAGGAAATATTTACTGTAATGGTGGACGGAACAAACGTAATGCAGCCCAGACCAAAGGTCACCAATCAAAATGTGTATAGTGTCACCAATAGCATGTCACAGCATGCACAGTGTCTTCAGTGTCACCAATAAGAGTGTGTGCAGTGTCTTATGTTTGAGACTTTTGACCAATTGTGTTGTGACACGATAGTGTACAAAGAGTATAAGAGAAACACTTGAGAGTAATAAACAGTTTCCTGATCACCTTGCACCTGGACTATGTCTGACTCTGATATTTATGTCACATTGGCCGTTCCGACTTTATCAGCGACATATGGAGACGCCGACGTGATTACAGCGTTGAAGAAGGATTTATCTCCAACTCCGAGAAAGAGTTTGGAGGGATTCCTCTCCGAGAGAGAGGGGCTGCCGTGACTTCCCTCCTAGAGGGGGAAAGAGAAGAGGATTTTCTCTCCTAGAGAGAGATTGGACCTGTGGGGCGAGGCACAGGGGGAACGGAGCCCGGTGAAGCTTGAGAGCGGGTGGCTTCCCGCCAAACGGTCCGGACCTGAACTTTTTGAACCCTCATTAGGTAAACTAACGGGGGTGCCACCGGGGACTATATTTTAACGACGGGTCAGCATATAACGAAGGAGGAAAGTGTAGTTCTATCTACGTGGAAATCCCTCCTTAATTGAAAGAATGTCAAGGTTGCTGAATTTAATTTACGACGTGTGCTGTTATAGTACTGAAAATAAGGCTTTGAAGCTACTACGTTAAGTTGCATTTCGTGTGTTTGCCTGACACTTGCTCCGTGAGACTCTGAAAGATTTAGAAGCGTACGGGAGGCAACAATTTATGCAATAATTCATATAAGAACTAAAACTCTGAAACGCAGTTGCCCAGAAAGATAAGCAGGTTGCCGATGTAACAAATTGTCCTTGAACTACACCTCCAAGCAAAAAAAATGCAGAAAAATTTAATAATTCACTCCCGGAGACAGAAAAGAAGTAAGGACCCCCCCCTCTCCATTGCCACCGCTGCAGAAAAAGCAGGTTTTCCACCAGATAACTCCACTGAGAAAACAACTAAGAAAAGAAATTCAAGTCAAGATATTTAAGCGAATGGAGAGGGACAGAGATAAATTAGAACAGTGGGGGCTGGGCAGAAAACAAGACAGCAAGGCCCATCCCTGTATAAGCCTTTGAACTTCTTCGCAGCCTGAGTTACTTATTTTTTGTTCATGTACTAATTGGCTGTTTCAGTCTCACAATATGTGTAAGATAAAACACAGAAAAATATGCAACAAATCAAGTTTGGTGTCATGGAAGCCTGAAGACGACGATCCCTACTGGGGAGAAAAGGGGGGCAAAAAACTGCCTTCTGATATTTCTGTTAATTCTTGTGTTAACTGTAGCGTCTGTTGAATGTTTTTGTGAGCTCACAATATTATTGTTACTGTGTGTGTGTATGTGAAGAAACAAAGTTCTTTGCCAGGACAAAAAGGGAAAAAGAAAAGTAAAAAGCCCTCCCTTGAAAATATTCAGCCTTGCCAGGGAGAAAAAACAGTGTGTATTTCTCATGATAGAGAAGGTCTGTTGCTTGGTAACTAAGCAGGAGTGAAACTCTCCTACTTTGTAAAAATTGCAACTTTGTAACCTTCTGATTGGAGAAAGAAATTGTCTTACAATTTCATAACACAGTCTTACTGTTTTCTGAAGTTGTTCATTAAAATAACCAAAATTGTTTTAAAATACATACATAAATGTAATGGAGAAATAGACTTTTTAAAGTAACTGCTGACAACTGCCTGTGATAAGAAAATTCCAAGACGTGTGGGGGGAGAGATTCTCAGGCAGAGCTGCTGGGCACAGCTCCTCTACCTTCCCCCCCCCCCCCCCCCCCCCCCCCCCCCCCCCGCTCAAACAGCTCTGTAAACATTCTTTTGTTGCTTCTGTATTTTACAGATAGGTTTTTTGAGATTGTTGAAGAAGCTTTAAGGTAGACTTATTTGGTGGAATACCTAGCTCAAAAATATCTTATTTGACAGGGGCAGCTTTTGCCAGAGAAAAAAGGGAAAAATAAATAAACTGTTTCTAGCTGGAAGTTTCCACCTTTGTGGAAAGAGAGATGAAATCTAAGGATATAATACAGGAAACTGCCTAACAACAGACAGCGTTTCAAGTTTAAACTGCATCTGTCCTAGTCTCTGTGCTAAACAGCAGAGGTGTGTCCCTGTTATCAGGACAAACTTAAACCAGAACTGTTGCTGCTTTGCAGGTGTGCATTCTGGATCCCCTGGTATACTCTTATGAGCAAAACCCTAGTTTAAAGCAGCCTGAGTGAGTTTTACTGTGGCTTTATGTAAATTGCTAAAGTTGAAAGCTACTTTACGAGTGTTAACTTCTTAAATACATTGATGTAAGTTAAACTGTTACATCTATTTTGTTTAAATAAGATGTTTAAAGTTTTCATGCATAACCCAGAAGAATATATAAATATCAGGAAAAATTCAGATTTAGCTGCTTATAAATCCTAACTGATCATATCGTTTCAAAGGCTGGGTGAGACTGCTTAAGTTGTAAAAGGACGTGACTGTTCTCCAGTTTCATTTTTTACATTCAGAGAGGCAAGAATCTGCCCTATGAATTTGTGAATCCTGTTAAAATCCCAAGCCATGTGTGGCTTGATAAAAGAAAAGTAAAAAATGCAAAACTATATTTAATCCAATTATGCAACTAAACCCCTTATCAAAATCAGTAATTCCATCCTCTGAAAGATTTCCATATGCTGAGATTTTGAACAGCCAATTGTTTCTTCATAATGAAAGCTGCTATTTGCTTTTATTGAAGTTACAGTGACCTTCCTGAAATTCAGTGTGTTTTACTTTACAATAGGAGAGAATTTTTTCTGCAGTACAACATGATAAAATGCTGCTCAAAATGATAAAAGCAAAGTAAAAGGAAATACAGAAGTTAGAGACCTAAAAAGATGAGTTAAAATTAAATGTGATTGTTCTAACCAATGTTATTTGAGAAGTAGGATTGAAGAATGCTCCAGGAAAATTCAAAGAACCAAGCCATGGAACCTATCTCCAACGGAGAGAATTACACTGCAAAGAATCATCACTAGGCCTTCAGCTTCAAAGAAAAACTGCAAAATTACCCACAATACCCACTTAAAACTGACTGAACTATTAATAACAAATTTGTGAGTTTTCTATTAAGGTGAAGAACAACTACAAGAAGCAGATGAACAAGAGCCGAGAGTTAATTACGTCCCAGACATCAGAGACAACTTGGACTGACTTCTCACAGAAGACACTGAATTTCAAGCTGTATTAGCAGACTGTAATAGTGATTTATCTATTCATTTTTCTAGGTACTGACTATAGACAGAAATCATGGGTTGCTGCCAATCACACATTACTCACGTAACTCAGACATTGGCTTAACTTCTCCACAATTTAGGAAGTTTTGAAAAACTGTAAGGACAAGTAATGTTGTAATTTGCTGGTTTTTCAGAACTAAAACAATTCTTGCAGGTTAGAGTGCACGTCACGCTGCAGACATCCAGCATAAATCTCTAAAAGTTACATTGTACTCAGTGTGAGAGGACGTGAACCTCTTTAACAGAATTATTTGCAATGTACTGCCTGAATTCTAATAACTGTTTTGTTTTCCTTTAGTGACTACTGCTGAGAAGCTTCTCTTAGTATACCTAATGTAAACGTTCAGAAATTCTCTTTCAGTATTAACACTGTTGAGTAGATGATCCCATGATAAAGTATTGCACAGGCTAATTTAATCCATATTTGATACAATATTCCTTCAGTTCAATCAAGATGCGAATTATGAGTAACTAAATTCAAGAAGTGAAATACCATTTGTATTAATTTACAGCTCTTACAGTATGTTGCTAAAGGATGAACAAAAATATAGAATTAGATGATGTGCTAATAGAATAACATAACCCTGAATTTTACCCATCAAATGAACATTTTAAAATATAAAAAAGGGGGGAAAGAGACTATGCAGGCGCACAAACAGATGCTAAATCAGAATAGATCTCATTTAAATTTGTTAGGCCTTATATTCCTTGTATGTATTCCTTTTCAAGCCAGGTACAGTTGTTAGATGTGACTGCCAAAGATGACAAACTGAGAAGTACACAGTCAATAACTACTTAAAAAGTAAACTGTGTAATTAAAATGTAAAAGTATAATAGAAATTCCAGCTATGTGTGAATGAAGAGCGACTGAGGTGGCCACCAATGAATGACTGAAGAGAGATTGTGTGAGAGAGAGAGACTATGTAGATATATATGTGTGACAATATCTGTGTGTGCAAACTTAACAATCCTTTTGTATTGGAGTGTTGAGACTTTGGGGTAATGTATTACACGGATCTCTCGGACTGTAGTGAATCCTTGTTTTGAATAGTGGATGAGCTCTCTGGATTCTTTCTTGGTGAGATGTTGCTGTGTTTCTTTTTAGCTTTGGATCAGGGGTTGCCAATGCTGATGCCTTGCTTGATCAGCCTGTTGCAAAGGGCCCTGCAACAGACTGTCAAAAGCCATCTTTGCAGCATAAAATAAAAAAAGAGGGGGAATTGTCGGGGTTGACAGAGAACCTGTCAGCAGCCTGGCAATTAGTGATGAGGAATTTAAACAACTTTTAGGAAATATTTACTGTAATGGTGGACGGAACAAACGTAATGCAGCCCAGACCAAAGGTCACCAATCAAAATGTGTATAGTGTCACCAATAGCATGTCACAGCATGCACAGTGTCTTCAGTGTCACCAATAAGAGTGTGTGCAGTGTCTTATGTTTGAGACTTTTGACCAATTGTGTTGTGACACGATAGTGTACAAAGAGTATAAGAGAAACACTTGAGAGTAATAAACAGCTTCCTGATCACCTTGCACCTGGACTATGTCTGACTCTGATATTTATGTCGCATTGGTCGTTCCGACTTTATCAGCGACAGTATGCTGTGAAGAAATGTACCCATGGTTTCATATAAAGGCAGGTGACCCCAGGATTTGGACCTCATTGGTTTGTGCAGTACTCCAGAGAAATAGTTGAATTAAAATCAGCCTCATGAGACTCAAGTAACTTTATACACATCTCACTCTTTGTATTCTAAGCTCTAACACCTGCCTGGAAATTTAACCCCCATATTTTTCTGAAGAAAAAATGGGACAGATTTGTCGACTGCCATTTGATTTAGGTCAAAACTGAGCTCTGTGATGCTCTGCTAAATTAATCGCAATGCAATTGATAGTTTGACACAGTTTTTGAAAAGATGATGCTCTATCCACTTTACAAGCAGACCACTTTCCCTATATTAAATACAGAAGACCTTGTACTTCTGCACTTTCACCCTAAGTGCAGCTTTGAGTAATAACTTACTAAAGTACAGCACACATTTTCTATTTCAATATTTCTAATTAAATGTTATACAAGAAAAAATCATGTGCAGTCTTCATCAAGAGAGCATGCAACAAGTATATTTTTAACTTCAGATTTAACAAATTCCGCATGATGAAATACTTCTAAAAGGTTCATCCTCCTATCTATCTATCTATGTTCTGCTTTAAAAAAACTTAAGTGAAAAAACACCTAAGTTAGTAATGGTTTCTGCTAACTAGAACTATCAATGGCATGTTATAACCTAAATCAAGATGTTACAGAGTTTTTTGCCAATGGTTGTAAAATATCTGATTATACAACTTGAAAACAGAGTTCCTGAGGGTGGAAAACACAGTATCACACTTGATTCATTCATATGTAAGTTAGTAAGAATTTTTCTATTCACTTTAATAATAGTAGTGTTGAGGCTTTGGACAATTAAAAAAAGTCATATTGTGCTAAAGAGATAACTTAAATGTCCAAGACCACTCTAGTTTCAAGGCTGCAGACCCTTTACTGCTTTCCCCACACACTTCTGTGACATTATCTTGTTTAAAAGAAAATAGAAATATGTTGATGACTCTCAGTATCTCTGATGAGTACATTGGGCAGTTCTGGAGATGAGAGCTGAATTGCCATGATGCAGAAGGCACTGACTACAGCAATGCTGTATAGTAACAAAGCATCATAAAAATTAAGCAGAAAACTTTCAAAGTGCTTCTTACAATGTGCAACTCAATATCATTATCCCCTTATGTCCACCCTCGAATTTGCAGAAAATAATCTTTCATTAGCTATGGAGGGTTAGCCTTGGCTAAAAACTAGGTCCCACACAGATGTTTGCTCACTTTCCTTCCTCAACAGGAAGGGGAGAGAAAATAGGAAGAACAGGAACAAGAAAGCTTATGGGTCAAGACAAATACAGGGAGATTTCTTGCCAATTACATTGCAGGCAAAAGAGGCTTGACTTGGGGAAAATTAAAATAAAAAATTAATTACTAATTTGGGTAGCAGGAAACAAAAAGAAAAATATTAAAACAAGATCTTTCCTCCTTCCTCTCCCAGGCTCAACTTCATTCCTTCAGGCTCCTCTCCCTGTCCAAGTGGTGCAGGGGGATGGCAGGGATGTTACAGTCAGTACATAACTGTTTCTCTCTGCTGCTCCTTCTTTCTTGCACTCTTCCTTTGCTCTGGCATGGGTTCTCAACGGGCTGCATGTAATACCTTCCGTGGAACATCTCCTCTTCCTCCTTCTCTGACCTTTGGTGTTCCCTCTGTTTCTCACTCTGTTTTTCCCTCCTCCTCTACCCATCTGGTGTTTTCTACCCTTTCTTAAGTATGTTTTCACAGAGGCGATACCAACTTTGCTGATTGGCTCAGCTTTGGCCTATGGTGTGACTTTTACTGAGAAGGTTGTGCCTAGCACAGTGCAGCCCCTGTAAGAGTAAACCTTATGTCCCCCCAGATACTGTGAACCCTGATTTCATGCAGCATCAGACAGACCCTGGATTGATTTTCCTATGGCATGCTGTGCAGGTCCTGTTTATGGAGAGGTTCTTACTCCTGTGTCATGGTGCCTTTTATCTTGAGTAAGAATCAAAACCATATATCTTCTCCTGACAGGCCGGAATGTTCTGTCTGTCATAACATCCACCAGCATGCAGCACAGGTTGGTATAGGACATCCCAGCAGGTCCTCTTACAGTGGCTACTCATGCTAACATATGGGCTTCTCAAACCTTAATAGAGCAGACACATTATGCCCAGGATCATTAACTACTGAAATATAGTGTCTTCCATAAGGCTCTTAATACACCTACAAGGGTGGGGTGCTACCAGCAATGAATGAATGGGACTGCACACACACAATTCGGTTTTTGGGATCCTCTGCAGATCTCTCTCTGTGTTTCCCTTTTATTAGCGGTTTATTTTTGTAAACAGTAGTTGGTGTTGTCATTCAATTAACCAGAATTCCCAGGATTTTGCTGACCTGATGTTTTGATTTCACACATTCACACACTATCATTCTGTGATTGTCTTCAGTCACGGTAAACCATGCAGACCATGAAGTGGTTTTCCACTTTGAGAACACAACACTGTCTGTCAAAACATCAGTCAAGGTCAGCACTCCTTTTTGGTTCTAATTACTGAATGCAGGTGCAGGTTGGCTCAGCTTGTTCCCACATCTCCCCCTTTTTTGTTTTGACACATGGGGTTCATTGCGAAGAGGGCCAGGACCCAGGCTTCTTGTCTTCGGGTTTGTCTGATGCGCTTCCAGAGGACTTGAAATATTAAAACCAGACAAATTATTAAAAAACCTAGCCGTTGATGCTGACATATTACCCAATACACTGACCACTGTATGCATGACCTGCACTGAATGGACCAATGTGGCAGTAGCCATGGCTGCGGTAGCTGCCGTGATTACTGCAGAGATGATAAAAGCAATTAACCATCCAATGAACCTTTTCATCTGATTTCTTGATTGTGTTAACAGTTTCACTAATTTACTATATTCTACATCATCCTCCCAGCTTCTGGTTAGGTTCACTGGGAGCCACAGTTCATCTCTTCTGTGCATGGGAATTATTAATGATAAATTGAGAGTAGATACGCTGTGATTTGTGATACAACTAAAATAATAAGGATCATTTAAAATGATGTTAAAGGTATTGTTAGTAACACTAATTACAATGTCAGGTGTGGCCAAGAAGGCATATGAGTGAGAGATACACACCATGACTGAGTCATTATGCCAGTTAGTAAGAGTTAGTCAATACAATGAATTACCCCTAAAGTAGTGTCTTCCCCATGTAGCATCCAGACAGGGCTTGCGCTGCTCAGCATTCATCAGTCTCTTTCTGGGAGTCTTTGAGGGACAACTTCTGCATTCATGGAATCAGATTGCGTGTCGGGTCCGTCCAACTCATGATAAGGTTTTACCAAACATGCTGGAAACCAGTGGGGTCCTGTGGGGGATAAAACACATGCATTGTCCCTTCCCCATGCTAACAACTTGACAGGACCTTGCCATTGGGTATCTTCACGTGGGTTTTTGTATAATACTTATTGATCCAAATTCAAAAAATTAAGGGTAAATACAGTTTTGTCTACTGGAGTGTCATATTCCCCCTTTTTTGTTTTAAGGGTATGACTTTTAATACAGAGTACACATTTCTTGCACCTGGGATAGGCACAGTTGATAAGACCACATTCAAGGTTAACGGTAATTGCACCATTCCTTGCAACAATTTATCTGCTGGTAAGGAAAAAGGCATGTTCTCCACAAACTAACTAAGGCAATTTGAAAACATTCAACCAGCTCCTCCCCCACTAGTCCCCCCTAGGAGAGACTGTTCTGAACATTTGCGGAGGAAGAAGGGGGGGGTAGGCGAGGGGGGGCATACCTCCCCACATGTTACCACCAGGAACAAAACTTCCCATACACAGTGGTTTTGTGTTACATTGTTTTCTATCAGTTGTATTTTCAAGGGAAATTTAAACACACATCAAAACAATCTCCATGTACATATTTTAAGACAATCTGGCATAAATCAATCTTAAGTTTTAACATTTTTTCATCAATTTTAGTATTATTCTTAACTTTTTTCTTCAAATCTCAACTATGGCGTGTGTGTGTGTGTGCACATATCTAATTGTACACATGTACCAAGGACTAGTTGTTTACTGGTTTTTTTTTTTCTAAAGCACAAAACACACTGTATAAATAATTTCCCTTTCTTAAGTTACTGTGATATATAAATAATTGTGATTCATTAAACAAATGGGTGATTACATCAAAATAAAACAAACGGATTGTAAAACTTAATTACACCCCCATAAAGAAATAAAACAGACCCTTACAAGGTCAAGAGGCCTAAAACCTCCTTACTATCCTAAGAATAAAATATAGTAGAACTTCAAATCTTTAGGCGCCTGTTCGTCCAAGAATGCATGAATTATGACTGGTTGTAGAGATAACCCTTTTAGTTTTAGCTGTAAGAAAACCCATATATTAAATACTTAGCAAAAACCTGTAGAATGTATATGTATATGATATAATTAATATGCATGAAGTAACTAAGATAAATACTAAATGTACCCTGTAGTAGAGGTGTGCAGATTTGGGAAACTGGTCCCATTTCTGTCACCCAACCGTCTACTTGATTTTACCATATAATAAACTTTATTCGAAACTTATAGAAACTCGAGACTTTGTTTATCACAATTGGTGACTTTCCCGACGTGATGTTCTCTGAGCCCTGCTGTGTGATGGATGAAAAGACAGAATGGGAGAGATATGTTGCCTGGAGAAGCATTAATGGAATCTAAATGGACTTTTTACTTATTGGACAATCCACCCAGCAGACTGACAGTTTTACCCCAGTTTATTGTTGTGTACTTATGAATTCTTATGCACCCCAGTTTATTGTTAAATTTTATGAATCCTACTGTACCTCCATATTGTCCCCATTTCTCCCTCAGATTTTCCCTTCGAAAGTTTGTCTCTTTGTTCTCCCCTGTTTTCCCACTCCTCTGCCACTGATTGGTTGTAAGTTACCACAGTGCAGGGAGAGCTACCATTGGCCAGTTCCCTCAGAGACCCGGGAGTTCCACCCATCTTTCCCCAGTCCCCCTATCACATTTCTCCCTGAACTGTCAATCTCTTGCGCCTCCCCGGTTTGGAATCCGCCCCTCAAACCTCGTTTATTTAAACCCTTGTACCCCCTGAATAAAAGGGCATTGCTGCACACCCTCCAACTGTGCCAAGAACCCTTTTTGCAGTGCCTGGTCCCATCCCCTTTACCACGCGGACCGTGGCACTACTGGGTTAATTAGTACTCGAAATGGGGGGGCCTCCGCTGAATTCAGTGGCCTATTTCAGGTCTAATTTTCCGCAGGACTGGAGTAACACATTATATGGTTATATGGTAAAAGCAAGGATTGCTCCCGGATTGCTGCAGCAAAAAGGGCCCATAATTCTCGTGCATGAAGACCCAGGGAAGAACAATGGACTATGAGTATTCCCTGGTTGGGCGGATAAGAGGTCAGAGTGAATGAGTGGATGAGATGCAACTTTGCTGTGAAGTGATTGTGGTAGCCCTTTTAACTGCGTTTCTGTCTCCGTACGAACGGAACAGCCAGTGACCGGGCAAAGTGAGAGAATTGGTGATTGGACCTCTGGGGTCAGTG
This sequence comes from Chiroxiphia lanceolata, assembly GCF_009829145.1. Taxonomy (NCBI): domain Eukaryota; kingdom Metazoa; phylum Chordata; class Aves; order Passeriformes; family Pipridae; genus Chiroxiphia; species Chiroxiphia lanceolata. The sequence continues at coordinate 13,240,938 of NC_045670.1, read as the reverse complement.
GAAAAGTCTTAAGGAGAGACCTTTGTGTCAGTGGGGAGAGTTTAGAAGGGATCCCAGAGAGTCGGTAGAGAGATTCTAGAAGGGACCTCGGAAAACTATGGGGTAAGGATTCATTAAGAAAGGTAACCTCAAGAGAAAAGGGAGCAAGCAGGCATTGCCCAAGCAGGCATTGCCGGATATTACCCCTACCAGTCCTTTGGGGGTAATGATATCAAATTGGGAAGATATTGAGAATATTAGTAAGTTAACCAAAGAAAGGCCAATAGAAAAGAGATCAAAAGAAGTGAAATGGGAACTATTAGGTAGCTTACCTCTCCCCTATAACCCTTCTTATCATTTACAAACTCCCTCGGTTGTAGTTCCCACAGCCCCAAGAAATACTCCCCCTCCCTCTCCACAACTCCCCTCGGCTGTAAGCCTCATGGCCCTGTTAAATCAGGGGTATGGAAGTCCCAAAAGAACTAAAGCCCAAAGAAAAAAACAGACAGCCCTAAGAAACGTCAGAACCTTTTTAGTAGATCAGGAAAGCTCTGGAGAAGAAGACAAAAGTTTAAAAACAATGAAAGAAATAGGGAAACTTCTAGAAGACCTCTTGGGAGTAGTTGAACAATTAAACAAATTCTTAGGACTCGATTGGGAATGTAACTCAGCCCTGACTGAGTACTGTACTTCCTTGACCCAAAGAACCAAAAAAGCTGTTCCCCATGAGAAAAATGTCAAAAAGGCATTTAAAGATCAGCAAGAAAAAAATAAAACCCCTATTACCTGGTTAGAAAGACTAAAGAAAAATTTACAGCAATATTTAGGCATTAGTCCTGATACACCAGCTGACCTAATATTGTTGAAAGTCCACTTTATAAATTATGCCTGGAGTGATATTAAAAGAGAACTAAAGAAATTAGATGGATGGGAGAAAGGGGAACTCAAAGACTTACTGAGAGAAGTCCAAAAAGTATATATAAGCAGACCCCAACAAATTGTTTCAAGAGTCCAGGCAGTAAAATGTTTTTATTATAAAAGAAAAGGTCATCTAAAAAGAAATTGTCTGAAAAGACAGAGAGACTTGAAACTATTTGAATAAAATAAGTGAGATTAAAAGTGTCAAGAGCTCTATTTTCCAAGAATAAAACACTGTAACCAGCTCTTGACAAAACTGAATTGAAACCTCAAGGTGAAAAATATAAATTCATAGTAAAGACTGAATCTAATAAAAAAGATATAACCAAAGTTTCCCAAAATTATAAAACCAGTAAAACTACAATCAAAGTGATTAGAACAAAGAAAAAAAAAATTCACAATACCTCTCGAAAAACAAGTTTAAATTTAGCAGTTTATTTCAAGTACTGGAGAGAACGACTAGACCTTCCCTTTTGCACTATCAACCCACGAAACACGCTGGGATTAGCCTAGCAACCCGTCCGAGCAGTGCCTCAGACCCTGGGATAGACAGATCTCTGTAGGGAGCGGGCTCACACTGCCAGTGCCCCCTGTGCTCACCAACGCCAGACCCCTCCTCAGCCCGACTGCCGGCGGCTTACCGGTGCTGAGTCATCTACCTTGCCCTGGCACACGAACTGGGGGCACTGTGTGCCATCGTAGAGTCGGCTTCCCCCCCGACACACACCCCGGAGACACCGCGGAGTGAACTGTCAACTTCGGCTCTTGGCTACTGCTTCTCTGTCTTCCCCGAGCGGGAGGAGAGGGAAAGGGGGGAAACTGAAGAGGTGTCCTGCAGGAGCAGGACGAGGGAGTCTATAACTTTAATTTTGGTGACTTGAGAAGAGGAAAGTTATTTCTGTAATATATTTTGTCCTTTAGAACAACAAACACCAGGTCCTAAAAGTATGTATATGTATGCAGTTGAATGTCTTCACCCATATTTGCAGTTAAATTTGGAGAAGGTTTTGAACAGTGATAAAGAGAAAGGAGGAGGAAGACAGAAAGTGATTGATTTATGCCGTGTTGGAAGCCCTGCTGTAGTGGGTCTGTGGTTGTGTTTGTCAATGTAGTAGGAGAAAGCGTGTGAGTTTTTTACTGTTAAAAATTTGATTTTAGAGGAGTTGGTATGTGTTCGCAAGTGATAAAATGGATTATTTTGCTTACCTGTGTCTCAAGTTTGGCACTTTTAGAGATCCTCACCCATTAAACAAACTAACACGAGAAAGGGGGGGTTGTAGTGAAATAAGAAGGGGAACCACTGCTTTACTCTCAATATGGGTTAGAAATTAACTATTTATAAAGAAGTTCATTTCAGCAGACAGGCCTGGTAACCAAGCAAAGACACCAAAACTCGGACTGCAGGTGGTATGGATGAAAAAGATTTTTGTGAGAAAATGAACGAATATCAATCTCCAAAAAGTGATGTATATACAAAATTGAGGTGCAATTTTGAATAATACTGTCAGAACACTAGATAATACCATGACTATTATATTTGTTTTTTGTTATCTTCTGATTTGTAAATATTCTGTCCTGGAAGTTTAACAACCTTTTATACTTCCTGATTACTACAGCTATCCTGGGGAAAGGGGAGCAGGGAGAGAATTTATTAACTCCTTCGTAGCCGGGAGTGGGGGAAAGGGGGGCTAGACCGAATCCTAAGGGGTTGTGCTGAATCCTAAAAGGCTATAAATAGCCCCAAGATCCCCAGTATAAAAAAGTTAAAAGAACAAAAATCAGGAAGCATAATTCTAATCAATACAAGAACTGTATTTTAAGTATTAATCAAACTTTAGTACCCACTGCTGTAAGTTTTGTATCGATAAGGGGAGCCATGGGTCAAACAGAAAAACCTCATTTCTTGAAACTTTTAAAATACAAATTAGGAAAGCAATTTGAAATCCACAGATTCTTATACATGCCAAACTCACCAGTTTGTTTACTGGGAAGACACTTACTAGAGCCATTGAGAGTTGAAATTAAATTTGAACAGAACAAAATAAAATTCAAAGTAAAAAGGAGCAATTGATTGAGATTTTAAATCTTACCCTAATAGAGACTCAAAATTCAAGCAGCATACATGAAGAAGTAACAGATCAAAGTATGAGCTTCAAAAACTCCAAGAAGAGCAAAAATAACATTGTCAATTGAAGTAAAAGTTAAATTAGGGGCACAGTCAATAAAGATTAAACAATATCCCCTAAAATAGAGAATCAGGAAAGGATTCAACACAATGTAGAAAAGTTTATTAAACATGAGTTATTAAAAAAATATAAATAAAAATATAATACTCCCATCTTGCCAGTAAAGGAACCTGATGGGAAGTATAAAATAGTGCAAGATCTTAGAGTAATAAATGAGATGGTTGGGGGCTTGCACCCCATAGTGGCAGATCCATGTACACTGCTGACTAAATTGACACCAGAGCTAAAATAGTTTGCTGTCCTAGATCTGGAGGATGCTTTCTTCTGCCTACCCTGGAGCCCTGAAAGTTAATCACTGTTCGCTTTTGAATGAGAAAATCCTCGTATGAGAAAGAAAATCCAAAATAATATGTATTGGGTGAACTGTTAACATGCTAAACTGTCTCATTGGTTGAGTACTAAGAGCTGTGCAGCAGGTCTCCTACCTCAATTGCGAGGTCACTGCAGGACAACGAACCCTAAAAACAGCAAAGAAAGAAGCTGTCTGCTGGACTCCTCGGCCACAGGAGAAGGAAGAGCTCCAAACATTGCTCGGAGGGACCGAATAATGTCGTTTGTAGATCTACAGCTATGGACTTCTGGTGGAGCCCCTGTATGAACTCATAAAGGTGAGTCCAACATACTCACTTGGGGTAAAGAAACTGATAAAGTTTTTCATAAGCTAAAACAAAACTGATGAGGGCTCCAACCCTTGATTTAAATTATTGGCTTTCACCTCAGTGCTTTCTGAAATACCAAACCACACTGATTGACCAAAATAATCAATCCAGTTTTTTCTTCAAGAAACCACCAAAAATACAGTTGCACATGACTGCTTAGAGACAATAAGAGTAACGTACTCGAGCCGACCAGACTTGAAAGAAAAACCCCCTGAAAGATGCTAAAGACTTCTGGTTCACAGAAAAATTTCGTCTAGAAAAGAGGACGTAAAGCTAGATATGCAATAACCACGATAAATGAAGTAATAAAGGCAAGAACCCTCCCTATCAATACCTTAACTAGAAAAACAGATTATAACACTTCAGTTGCCAGAAAAGTTACTATTATGCATTGAAAGGCTCACCAAAAAAGGGTGTTATGCGATGGATGAAAAGACAGAATGAGAGAGATATGTGGCCTGGAAAAGCATTAATGGAGTCTGAATGGACTTTTTACTCACTGAATAATCCACCCAGCAGACTGGCAGTTTTTCCCCAGTTTGCTGTTGTGTGCTTATGAACCCTTGTACACCCCAGTTTATTGTCAAAATTTATAGATCCTGCTGTACCCCCATATTGTCCCTATTTCTCCCTCAGGCTTCCCCTTTGAAAACTGTTTATCTCTTCTTCTCCTCTGTTTTCCCATGCCTCTGTTACTGATTAGCTGTAGCTATCACAGTGCAGAGAGAGCTACCATTAGTCAGCCCCCTCTGATACTCGAGAGTTCCACCCATCTCTCCCCTGTCCCCCTACCACATCTTTCCCTAAGCTGTCAATCTCTTGCACCTCCCTGGCTTAGCGTCCACCCCTCAAACCGCGGTTTTTTAAACCCTTGTTTCCCTTGAATAAACTGGCATTGCATCACGAGACCTCAACTGCGTCCGAACCCTAACTGCAGTACTCGGTCCAAATTTCCCCTATCCCTGCGGACCGAGGCAAGTGGCTCCCAGACGTGGAGCACAGTTGAGGGCTCTCATACTGAGAGAACTCCTGTGCCTGCACTCTGGTTCAGGGGAAGGCACTCGTCCCCGCCTGTCCTCTCCAGCAGAACGGATGGTTGCGGGCTTGTAGAAGCTGCGCGGGTCAACGCATCGCACAAGGTGAGCTGCTGGGGACATTCCCTGCACCCTACCCCATCACCCATACCCCGATTGGACGTTGAAAGAGAAGATTTTCCATCCGAGAGTGGAGTGGGGACCTGCACCATGGGACTCACTCTCTCGACCTCTCAAAAATTTGTATACCGGCGTTTGAAAGATTTTCTTATAGAGCATGGCCATCCGCTAGACAAAAAATCAGCTAAAGCGCTTGCCAGATGGTTTGACCACAAAAGCTATAAACTTGCCGAGGACACTGATATCGAGAAGTGACAAGCTGTGGGATACGACCTCTGGCGGGACAGTGATAAGGGGGACAGTTTAGCCAAAGAAGCCCTTATCGGGTGGAGGCTAATCCTCATGGTACTACAGCACCAGGTGATGAACAAGGATATCAGCCTCCCAGAAACTGAAACTAAAAGGGCGGAGATGGACACTGGGCAGACAGATACACCATGTGACGGGGAAGGGAAGAAACCATCGTGGCGATCTCAAAAGGATATCAAGGAGGAGGGACACGGGGACTGCACGGAGCAAAGGCAGAAAGGGGCGGCGCAGAAAAAACCCGCGCGGAACGGGAGAAAGCGGGCCCCCGTAGCTCTGCCCTTTAGACCGCCCCCGCCTCTGCCCGATCGCGTCAGGGATCCCTCCCCCGGCCTGCCCACGGATACGCCTACCTCCTCCAGTCCCGCCTCTTCCCCGGATCCGTCACCTGACCGGGGCAGTAGGGTAGCGAGAAGCAGGGGCAGGGCGAAAGTCAGAGCCTCTTCTCGGAAAGGTGGCCGCACCCATAAGCCTCATAGCACCAGAGTCTGCAGCTACCCTGAACCCGGTTCAGACACAGAGGCTTACCCTGCCTGTCAGTACCTGCAACCGGACACAGACTCCCCTGAATGGCAGCCAAAACTCCCGGACATCTGGAAGGCTTTCAGGGAAGAGGCTGCTTCAGTCAAGGATACTGAATTCCTGAAAGCGTTTCCTATTTATGTAGAAGAAGGAAAGACCCCGGAGTGGAGACCCATATCGTACACCATGCTCAAAGACATTAAAAAAGCAATCGTTGAATATGGGCTGGGAGCACCCTTTACCATCGGGTTGCTAGAATCCTTTTTTCTTGCTTATACATTAATTCCTTATGATATTCGGGCAGTGATAGGAGGATTGTTCACCACAGTACAGTCCTCAGTATTTGAGGCTGAATGGAAAAAACTGATTACTGTATAAGTGAATGAAAAAATGGAAAGGAGGGGAATTCCTATCCAACAGGCAATAGATATGCTTTATGGGGAAGGGAACTATTCTAGTAGGAAGGACCAAGTTAGAATTGACCCCAAATTTTTAGAAGTAATCAAAGAATTGGCATTAGAAGCTGTGAAGAGGGTAGCTAATGCCTATGTTCAGACACCCTCCTTCACTCTTATTAAACAAGGTCCAAAAGAACCTTTTGTGGAATTTATAACCAGGTTAAGAGAAGCAATCAGCCGGCAAGTCCATCAAAAGGAGAGTCAAGAAATTTTGTTTAATAAATTGGTTATTGAAAAAGCTAATGAGGACTGCCAGAAAGCATTAAAAATGTTAAAAAATCCCTCCTTACTAGAAATGATAGAAGCCTGTAAGAACATAGGCTCTAATTCCCATAAGGCACGTCTATTGGCTGCTGCTTTTACAGGGCCTCAGCATTGTTTTGAGTGTGGGGAGAAAGGACATTTTAAAAAGCACTGTCCTAAATTAATCCCTGAACCAAATTTACCTAAAACCTTATGCCGGAGGTGTGGGAAAGGGCGTCACTGGTCCTCTAGTTGCAGGTCCATAACCAACCTCAATGGTGAACCTCTGCCCCCCAGGAGATCCCCAGGACCAAGGAAAAAAGTCACATTTCAATCCTTTCCTGATCTTCGTCCCTGCTCCTGTGAGCATCAGGGAAACGGGGAGCAGAGCGCCCGGGGGGGCGCGATGACACAAATCACCCCTGCTCTCCGCTCAATCCTGCGCCCCACACCTCACCCTGTTACCCTGTAAACCCAAAGCCTCCGGCAGATCCTATTCCCCTGAATCCAACAGACCCTATTCCTGTTCCGTGTGTTTCCCCTAATTTAGCAGACCCTGTTCCAGTTCAAAATCAATGTGTTCCCCTTAACTGGACCATTCTCTCTGTTATTCACCCCTCAACACACCTAAGCTCCTATGAGCAATTGGTCAAAGTCAGACCATCTGCCCCAGTAGACCCTGACAAAACATACCTAATGATATCACATCTCTCAGCAGTGGCTAAGGGAATCATTGTTGTACCCACCCTCCTGACAGGACTTACAAATACCAACATTGCTATATGCCTAACTGTGCATCTCCCTCCTGTGCAGCTAGATGAACGCTTCCCCGTGGCAAAGATGATCTCCACAGATGACCTGCTCTGCGTGAAATCCTGAGACGAGGAGCAGAGGGAGGAAGCACTGAGGGAAGTCCACTGGACTACCTCAGTGAAAACCTCCCGCCCACTTCTAACATGTCTGGTTTATTTTTCACAGCCTAAACACCCCCAGAAAGTCAAAATAGAGGGCTTACTTGATAGAGGTGCTGATATATCTGTCTTTGCCTCCAAAGACTGGCCGTACGGCTGACCAGCTCAGTCTACTAACGTCAGAGTCAGTGGGATAGGAGGATCACAGTATCCTGTCAGGAACAAAGAGGTACTAACAGTCTATGGACCAGAGGGGAGACCAGCATCGCTCCAACCGTATGTACTTAACATCCCAATCACACTGTGGGGAAGGGACGCAATGGAGCAGTGGGAGCTCACTTTGGGAACCCTGTCTCCAGATGAAAATTTTTAGGAGGGGTCACTGAGCATTTGCAGCTCCCCAAACTGAGCTGGAAGACAGAAACGCCAGTTTGGGTGGATCAGTGGCCCCTGCCCAAACAAAAGCTGCAAATTTTGAATAAATTAGTTGATCAGGAATTAGAAAAAGGGCACTTGGAGTCTTCCACCAGTCCCTGGAACACCCCAGTGTTTGTAATTCAAAAATCCTCAGGCTCCTGGAGATTTCTCCAGGACCTGCGGAAAGTAAACGAGGTCCTGGAACCCATGGGAGCCCTCCAGCAGGGGATGCCATCTCCATCTATGCTCCCTGCTGAATGGTCTCTGGTAATTATTGATATTAAGGACTGCTTTTTTCACATATTCCTAAATCCGGCTGATTCGGTCAAATTTGCGTTCTCTGTCCCTGCCATCAATGCTTGTGAACCTCACCGCAGGTTCCAGTGGCGAGTGCTTCCCCAGGGGATGAAAAATTCTCCAACTCTTTGCCAGATGTTTGTGGCTAAAGCGTTAGAACCAATCAGGAAAAAATTTCCGCAGTCAATCATCTTCCATTACATGGATGATGTGTTGATCTGTGCCAAAACACAATTGGCTGTAGAAAAAACCCTAAATTCAACCATTGCGACTCTAAATTCGAAAGGATTAGAGATCTCCCCTGAAAAAGTGCAGAGGGAGGCACCCTGGAAGTATCTTGGGCTCCAAATTACAGAGAAGGCTATCAAGCCTCAGTCAGTGTTAATAGACAAGCGAGTCCAAACTTTGAATGACCTCCAGAAGCTGCTAGGAGCCATTAATTGGATTAGACCTGTGCTGGGGATCACAACCAGTGATCTGCACCCATTATTTGAGCTGCTGAAGGGAGATGCTGGCCTGTCCTCTCCTAGATCATTAACAACAGAAGCTGAGAAATCCCTTGCCATTGTTGAGAGAAAAATATCAGAGAGACAGTCTTTTAGGAGGATGGAGGGACTGCCATCCTCCCTTGTAATAATTAATGAACAGAGACAACCACTGGCCCTACTGGGTCAGTTTACTACTGATAATAGAGACTTCTGCTTATGGGAGTGGGTATTCCTCCCTCATCAATTCGGCAAAACAATTACAACCCTAGCAGAAATGATTGGCAAACTGATATTTAAAGGCCGCACCAGGTGTTTAGAGCTCAGTGGGGAAGAGTCAGATTTCATCTACCTTCCACTGACCTCTGAGCACCTGGAAAAACTGATGCAGAGTTCTATTGATTTTCAAATTGCCATCGGAGGCTACCCGGGAGAAATCAAATTCCATCTCCCGGCGTGCCCGGTTTTGCAAAGATTGATTCCAATTCCTCTGAAATTAAAAATTGTGCAATCAGACTTACCAATTAAAAATGCAAAACCCCTTTTCACTGATGGCTCAGGGAGAACCGGAAATGTAGTTATTGTTTGGCAGCAAAATGGCAATTGGCACCAGGATATACATAAAGTTCAAGGTTCCCCCCAAATCGTAGAACTCTCAACAGTTGTTCGTGCCTTTCAAATTTTTAGTGAAGAACCAATTAATATCGTTTCAGATTCAGCCTATGTTGTAGGTGTGGTGAAAAGGATTGAAAATTCCTATCTAAAAAACGTGTCTAATGAAAATCTCTTTAAGTTGTTAACCAAATTGTTGTTTTTAATAGAAAACAGAAAATTCAGCTTCTACATTGTCCACACCAGATCACACACTGCTTTGCCCAGTCCTGTAGCAGAGGGAAACCAAATCGCCGACCATTTGGCAGGTATGGTGGTCACCCCTAACCTTTATCAACAGGCAAAAATTTCACACGAGTTTTTCCATCAGAATGCACGATCGTTACAAAAACAATTCGGACTAAAATTATCCCAAGCCAAAGAAATTTTGAAAGCGTGTCCTGATTGTCAAATGCTTGCACCGATGGTTCCAGAGGGGACCAATCCCAGGGGTTTGACAGCCCTAGAAATCTGGCAGTCAGATGTCACGCACGTGGCAGAATTTGGCAAACTAAAGTATGTACATGTGTCTATTGACACCTTTTCAAAAATGATTGTGGTCACTGCACATTCTAGTGAGAAAAGCCGAGATGTTAAAAAGCATTTTCTGTCCGCATTTGCAAGGATGGGTGTCCCCAAACAAGTGAAAACAGATAATGGACCGTCTTATGTATCTGCAGACACAAAAAAGTTTTTTGAAGAATGGGGGGTACACCATACCACCAGAATCCCTCACAACCCCACGGGACAAGGCATAGTAGAGCGTGCTCACCAAAACATTAAAAATTTGCTCAAAAAACAAAAGAGGGGGAGTATTGGCCTGCCCCCCCCAGAAAGATTAGAAAAAGTTATGTATGTTTTAAATTTTTTAAATATGATGGAGGAACAAGACACTCACATAAACAGAAGTCCAATAGACAGACATTTCAAATCAGATTTTACTCCATCACAGCAAAAAGCAAAAGTTATGTTTAAAGATCCAATTACAGAGATGTGGACGGGCCCTTTCCCCTTAATCACCTGGGGGAAGGGGTACGCATGTATTTCAGGCAACAACGGACCAAAGTGGGTCCCCGCAAGAAGAGTGAAGATACACCAGGACTGAGACGAAGGATGCACACTCTCCAGGCCTACGCTATCCTGATCTGTCTTCTCAGATTTGTCACCAACGTCACTGCATCCCCTCTGAGGGATTGGATGAACCAGCCCTCCGAGAACCTCTGGGTAACCCTGGCCAAGGCCACAGGCACTGACACCTTGTGCCTGACCTTGTCCAGTGCTAGTAATCCATTCAAAACCTGCCTTATAGAGATTCCTGTGACTCCAGGCAAAGACTGGGACACGTTCGTGGAAAAAACCCGGAGTCTAGGATTCTTACAGCTAAATTCAGTCACCCTAGCACAGATGGTGTCCAGGCAGGCGTTTACCACCATCCCTCCACAAGAAATAGATTTACTCGGTTCGCTACCCACAAGCAATTGTGTTATATTCCATTGGCACACAGAGCCCCACCTATTTACCCCCCACAATGTCACTGCCAATAAATTAATTTACAAAGGGGCCACTTCGCCGTGGTGCAACAATTCAATTGCCACCACAGTACCAACAGAGCACGTTCCTAGGAACATGAAGCTCCCCGAAGGGTTTTTCCTCCTGTGCGGGGATCGGGCGTGGCAGGGTATTCCTGCCTACCCGGAAGGGGGTCCCTGTACGGTAGGGAAGCTGGCTCTGTATAACCCGGCGAAGTTTCAATTAGCAGATCAATCGATTGTTCCCAAAAATAAAGTCAAAAGGTCCCTCCGTATAAAAAGAGGAAAGTCTCCCAACCCTAAAAAAAATGTGACCCCAAAGAACCCAATCATTCCTCCCCTTAATGCAGCACCACGTGTGGTAGGTACAATCATTACTCCGCCACCGCCCCTACCCTTCCCAGCAGACTGTGATTCCAGCATTCACATTTGGTCCCGCATGAAAAACTTTTGGGCTTCCTTCCCTATCCCCGGGATAGGAACTGCCCATGCCCTTTCCTTGCTTTCCCACCTTGGTTGCTGGTTAACTAAAGAAGCGAATGCAACCACGAAAGCAATTGAGGGTCTGCTAGCAGACACTCAAAAGTTGAAAGAAATTAGTCTCCAAAATCGTGCAACCATTGACTTCTTACTCCTGGCACACGGTCATGGGTGCCAGGATTTTGAAGGAATGTGCTGTATGAATTTTTCAGATCACTCACAATCAATTTATGAAAGCATACATCAATTAAAAAATCTTGTAAAAGATATCCACGAGTCCCGTGATGAAGGATTAGATGGACTTTTCGATTGGATAGAACTCCCCTCTTTACCCAATTGGTCCCGCAAAATCATAATCATGCTAGTGATTTCCCTATTTGCCCTTGTGTTCTTGTGTGCCTGTTTGCCGTGCTTTGTCATTTGTGTTCGCCAGATGGTCATCCACAGTGTCTCCGTGAATGTCACCACGACTGAAAACAGAGAAGGGGGAGATGCGATGGATGAAAAGACAGAATGGGAGAGATATGTGGCCTGGAAAAGTATTAATGGAGTCTGAATGGACTTTTTACTCACTGAATAATCCACCCAGCAGACTGGCAGTTTTTCCCCAGTTTGCTGTTGTGTGCTTATGAACCCTTGTACACCCCAGTTTATTGTCAAAATTTATAGATCCTGCTGTACCCCCATATTGTCCCTATTTCTCCCTCAGGTTTCCCCTTTGAAAGCTGTTTATCTCTTCTTCTCCTCTGTTTTCCCATGCCTCTGTTACTGATTAGTTGTAGCTATCACAGTGCAGAGAGAGCTACCATTAGTCAGCCCCCTCTGATACTCGAGAGTTCCACCCATCTCTCCCCTGTCCCCCTACCACATCTTTCCCTAAACTGTCAATCTCTTGCACCTCCCTGGCTTAGCGTCCACCCCTCAAACCGCGGTTTTTTAAACCCTTGTTTCCCTTGAATAAACTGGCATTGCAGCACGAGACCTCAACTGCGTCCAAACCCTAACTGCAGTGCTCGGTCCAAATTTCCCCTATCCCTGCGGACCGAGGCAGTGTTACTGGCCTTGAAAGAAGAAATGCCATGAATGATCAGAGGTAAAAAGGGCAGTAAAAGCAGAAGAAAGCAAAATCCAATATTTGATCCCTGACGGTAAAATTCAAATTCAGTAGTCAAATACAGAGGCTAGATACTCTAAAGAAGACTGAAAGTTAATCCAGAATTTAAGAGGAAAAATAGAAGAAAAACAAATGGGTCAAGACACTACAAGGTAAGTTAGTAATATCCTCTTCTATTTTATGAACACTTATCATAACAGAACACAAGAAAACACATTAGGAGCAGAAGTTCTATACAAATATCTAAACCAAAATATAGTAACACGAAATCTCTATACCACTGTGAGACAGAAGACGCATAGCAAAATTCAACTAAGACAAATAGAAAAAATAATTATCCAAGACAGAAATGGCAAATCGATTTTTAGAACTACCCAGAAAAAGGGAGGTATAGATATTTGCTTGTTCTCACTGACACTTTTTCAGGTTGACCTGAGGTGTATCCTTGTCAAACTAATGTAGCCAGAAACATGATAAAAGTACTATTAAAAAATTATATTGTACATTTATAAAAACAACTTAAAAATGTTAAAGAGCTAATCCTCGAAACAAGCTTGTAACCTTGAGAGGCCAATTCATAATGTTGTACCTAGAGATTATATATGTAAGATCTTTTACAGGTGAACCCCTGGAGCCAAAGTGAAAAATCTATATCAAGTTATGCTAATTACACGAACTGCAATCAAAATTAAAAAAGGCAACTTCCTTAAATACATTACACCAAAGTCAAGAAAACGCCGAGATCTGCCTAGACAACATCACCAACAATTCTCCCCCTGTACAACCCCCTTTGACTGCAGACTCCACTGCCCTGCCAAATCATAGGTGTGAGGGTCCCGAAGGACATAAGGAGACGAACAACCCCTAAAGAGGTCAAAGTTTTCTTAATAGATCAGGAAAGTCCTGATGAAGAAGATGAAAATTTACAAATAACCCAGAAACTATATCCACTTAGAGAAGTACCCTTAGGGGGAGCACAAAGACAAGGGAACTAAGCAATTAGATGCTGAGTGAGGGGAATATTAACCATAACTTCCCCAAAAACTAAGAAGGATATAAGGAAGTTACTGGGATTGCTAGGATATTGCAGGTTGTGGATTGATGGCTATAGCGGGTTAGTAAAATTCTTATATGAAAAACCCAAGAAGTAGTGAGAAAGATGAAGAAAAGCTAGAGGAAGTTAAGAGAGTTCTAATGAGAGCACCAGATTTGACCTTCCCCGAGTTGAAACAACCTTTTCAGTTGTTTGTGAATGTAGAACAAGGGAGTGCCTATGGAGTGCTCACAGAAGAAAAAGGAGGGTACCGGAAAACGGTGGCGTATTTGTCAAAATTACTGGATCCAGTCAGCAGAAGTTGGCCTGTGTGCTTACAAGTCGTAGCAACCACCGCTGTACTAGTAGAAGAAAGCTGAAAAATTACTTTCTAGGGAAAGATTGTAGTTTACACTCCCCATGCTGTATGGGTAATATTGAATCAAAAGGTAGAATTAATGGTTGACTGATGTCTGCATTTTAAAATATGAAACTATACTAATTCACGACCCAGAGCTGGAACTCACAGTAACCAATACCCAGAATCCTGCACAATTTCTGTATGGAGAACCAAGTGAACTGACCCAAGATTTAGAACATAATTGTTTAGAACTGATCCAGCCACAAACTAAAGTCCTAGAGGACTTAGAAGAAGTAGAATTAGAGAGAGGGGAGAAATATTTTGTTGATGGCTCCTCCCGGTGTAAAGATGGGAAGAGAATTTCTGGATATGCTATAGCTGATGGGAGCGACATGACAAGCATAGAATCTGGAAAACTTAGTCCAACCTGGTCAACACAGGCCTGTGAGTTATATGCTCTTTACTGAGTTCTTGAGTTATTAGAAGGAAAAAGGGGAACTGTCTTCGCCTATTCAAAGTATGCTTATGGGGTAGTACATACATTTGGAAAAATCTGGAAGGAAAGGGGACTGATAAGCACGAGGGGTAAATCATTAATACATGAAGAATTAATAAATCAGATCTTAGAAGCTGTCGACGGAGGGGTTCTGGGACAGACTGCACATGACCAATATGATCCGCAAAATGTTCAAAAAAATGCCCTTTATGTACTTTTTCTACACCCCGGCACGTGATCCCTTTTACATTATTGGTTACATGAAAGTGTCCACCGTGTAAACATGCCCTATTGATCACTTCTAATTGGATTATTGCAGGTGTCCATGCGAGGTGAGAACATAGTTTGCCTTTTGGGACTCCTCCTTAATTTTGGCACAGATCCTTCTTTGTTTCGGCTTCAGAGCCTGAAGCCATGATGACTGTGCAGTTTTTCGCTGTCTGTGCCTAGCCATGTCAAGGCAAGGACTTCAAAAATGCAGGAGAAATTGCTCACACAATCCTGCTCTCTCGACAAATCCCCTTTTCTGTTTTGAGCAATTTATACTGCATCTATAACATTATTATACCTATAATATGTCAAGAAACACAATTACATATAATAGCAACAATTACCACCATCATTAAAATAAAAAGGTTTTCACACAGTTATAATTCTCTACTGCCTTATAGTGTTAAAGCTTTTTAACCAAACAAATAAACTTTCTCTTACTAATACTTAGTGAATAATCTAAAGTTCACACAACACACTCCCTTAAATTCTTAAATTCTATGATTATGTGCTATAATAGTACTAAAAAAACCCTGTACTTTAATAATACTGAAAAAACTGCTATTTACAACAGCTTCTGGTAGTGTCACCATTACCTACAGCAACATCAGCCTTGTCCTGAAGTACCAGCTTCTTTCCAAGACCTTATCCATCGTGCAGGTACCCACCAAACACCTGTGTCTGTGAGGATACAAGCGTAACCTCTTCCAGTCATCTTTACTTCTGCAGGTCCTTTCCATTCCCGTCTGTGGATCCTTATATTGCACTTTGACTGCTGCCTGTTGACTTACCAGACCCAACTGCATAGAAGTGTTATGAATGACAATGGGAGGGTCCGTTCTACCACCTGTCAACCGCAAAAAATTCAACACATATAACACTTTTGCAAGTTGGTCATGTGGGCTGGTTAGCTCTTCTTCCCCTTTCTGCTTTTGCAAAAGTGTTTTAAGAACTCTGTGGGTTCGTTCGATAATAGCTTGCCCTGTAGGAGAGTGAACTATACCAGTAACATGAGTAATACCCCAATTCATACAGAATTCTTGAAAGCGCTGTGAGGTATAGCCTGATCCATTATCTGTCTTGAGTTCTGTGGGGACCCCTAGGGCTACTATGCATGCATACATATGACGAATGACATATCTGGTTGTTGAGAGTATCTTAGATGATGCAGGACATAACATACTGCTTCAGACCTGCTTGCACAATTCGACCTGCGTGCCGGACGGCAGGGACCTGTGTTCTCCAGCAACAGATGTGTGTCCTTGAGCAGCAGATATCAGAAAGCTGCATAGAGGAAAACAAGGAAGGAGGATGTTATCCAGGGTGTGAGAAACCAGAAGATGGGGGGACCTGAAAATGTGCCTTGGCTAGTAGAGCCAATAAATTTATAGATATAGTGTGTGAAAACGAATGTAACCAATAGAAAGTTAGAATAGAGTGTGTGAACCCTGTAGGACCCTTGATAATGTGTATATTTTTGGAATAAAGTTATAGCATTGACTGTACCTCCATGAGGATGTGTCTTTGACTCTCGAGCTCCTTTTTTGCATCTTCTCTTTTTATCTGGCACCTTTCCCAGCCTGGGTAGAAGCCCAAATAGCATGAGAAAAGGTATCAATGCAAACATGCACATATTTCAACCTCCCAAACTCATTAACATGAGTAACATCCATCTGCCAAAGCTGTAATGCTTGTAACCCACAAGGATTGACTCCCAAGCCAATACCCAGCCCGTTCTTGTGACAGGTTGAACAGGTCTGTACAATGCCTCCTGCATCTGTTGAAGTGAGTCCAAACTGCCTGGTTAACACATCTGCAGACTGATGAAAAAATTCATGAGACAGAACTGCCTGCTGAAATTTATTTACCGCGAGACCGGTCCATGCAGGTGCTACTAATTTGTCTGCCCTATCATTCCCAATTGCCAAACCACCGTTCAGCTTCTGATGGCTTCTAATGTGAGTAACAAAGTAGGGTTGTGTTCGTTGATCTAGCAAATGTAGCAACTGTGTCATGAGTGCTGCTAGGATCTTATTTTTCAGGGTTTTAACCATTGCCTGCTTGATTCTTTGTACTGTACCTACTACATAGAGTGAGTCTGAAACCACATTAACAGGTTCTTCCTTCCAGAAATTCAAGGTCCACACCACACCTCTCAATTCAAGGGTTTGTAATGTGTCACCTGAAACACCTGGAAGCAATTTATGTTTCCATTCTACTCCTTCCTGCCAGGTAACTGCTACCCACCGAGATTTTCTTCCAGCATCTGTAAAAACAGTAATCCCATCAACTGGATCATCTGAGCACAACATAAGCTGTTCAATTGTCTGATGTTGCAGCAAAGGTAACAATTTGTCTGATGGATATTGATTTGTGACCAGACCCTCAAAGTTTACCATGACTATCTGGAATGGTTCTGACTTCTCAAGCAACCACTCCAAATAGTTCTGGGCGACTGGTACAAATATTACAGATGGATCTCTACCAGTTAAGTACCAAATTCTCCATCGCTCTTTTATGACAAGTTGTGCAAACAACTCAGGTCGCGTCATGATTGTCTTTTTCGGCTGATATGGTAAGAATACCCATTCCAAAATTCTTACGCTGGTTGTTATCTGACAGATGATGCCCAATGGATACTTTGTGCTCCCTCCAGAATTGACAAGTAGATACTGCACTGGTTGGTCCTCTCTTTTTCTACAGGTGTATCCTGCAGCTATCTTTACTAAGATGTTAACTATAGCTGCTTTTTGGACTTTTCACAACTGTCGCGAAAGTCCTGCCTGAGCGACAGACCCTAGCAAAGGCATGAGAGGAGCTAGATCATCATTGGTTATTCCACACACAGGCCTGACCCATCACCCATCATCTTCTGTACATAACTCAAGGTTTTTATGGCAGAGTTGATGACTAACTTCTGTGGTCGGGCTATAGCATTCGTAATGGTCCAACCCAGGTATTTCCATGGTTCTTGCTTCTGAATCTTTTCAGGGGAAATTTTGAGGCCTCGGCGACCTAATTCTTGTTCTAACTGCTGTAACAACACATTCAGATTTTGCCCTGCTATATTAGTACATCATCCATGTAGTGATATATAAATAAGTCAAGATGCTGGGTTTGATATGGCTGTAAGGCCCAGGTAACATAGATTTGACACTTGGTGGGTGAATTTTTCATTCCCTGGGGGAGAGTTACCCAGTGGAAACACTGTGCTGGTTCTGCTTTTTTGACTGAAGGCACTGTGAAGGCAAACCTGACGGCATCGTCTGGATGCAAAAAGATTGTGAAAAAAAAAGTCCTTTAGATCTGTTAGATCTGTTATATTGGGTCATATCCTTTATATATGACCCAATCGTGGGGAATCATCATAGGAGAAGGTAGTCCAGGTTGTAAAGCTCCCATGACCTCCATGACTGCATTGATGGTTCGCAGATCATGCAATAATCTCCATTTACCTGACTTTTTTTGAAGAGCAAATAGGGGAGTTTTCCATGGACTTGTAGATGGAACAATATGCCCTGCATCCAATTGTTTCTGAACTAATTGTTGTACTATTTGCAGCCTCTCCTCCTTCAACAGCCACTGATTTACCCATACTGGTTCCTCTGTTTTCCGCTGCAGTTTTAAGGTTGGTTGCCTATCAATGGCTGCTCCTGAAAAGGAGAAGTAACCAGACGTGCTCCCATTTGCCCCAACAGATCTCAGCCTACCAGACCTACTGGTAAGGACAACACATAAGGACGTGTTCCCACTGTTGCTCCGTCAGAAAACTGAAAAGTTATCACATCTTTGCTAATCCATGTCTGCTGTACACCACCTACCCCCTTAACTCCTGTGGGTGCCATTACCTGAGGCCATTTATGCCTGGGAATGATTGAAATATCAGCCCCGGTATCAAGAAGCATAGTCATAGTGCTGGATTGTCCATTAGGATGCTGTACAATTGCGTTCTCCTCGGGCTTTCCCTGCTTTATGTCTATTGCCAACATCACCTCAGGGGGACCTGCTGAGCCAAAGCCCTCATCTCTCTGTGTCAGTGGTTCCGCATTGGGCACTGCTGCTTTAAAAGGCACCAACTGAGCTATTTTACTGTTAGCAGGAATGAAAACTGGTGGTGTTAGAGTATATACCATGATTTTGATTACACCTGTAGCATCTGTGTCTATTACTCCTGGTACCACAAAAATTCCCTGGCAAGACAAAGAGGAACGTCCTAACAAAAGAGCACTCAAACCTCTACCCAAAGGTCCTTGCAATGTAGAATCAATCAAGTGCACATTCTGAGTTTCAAGTATAGTGTCTACTGCTGTTGCTAGGTCCACACCGGTTCTTCCTGCGGTGGTTGCACAGCAGTGTTCCAAGCACCCTGATTTGCTGTCATCGCGCAAGGGGTAGGTGCGCTCAACCTCCTGTTTCCCTTTCACCTACATTCATGCGTGTTATGGTTATCTTTCTGGCAATTTTCACACCACTTTGACCCTCCTGCTGTTACTGGAGGTCCTGCTGTTATTGCAGGTCAGACAGTCCCTGGCAAAAGCAATGCTCGACACTGAGCATGTCCCTTCTGACCACAGGCGTAACATTTCTTTTCTTTCTTTCCCTTACCATTCCTCCCTCTCCCAGACACAAAAGGTCTTACTGCTGCACCTACCGCAGTAGCTAAATAGGCTACTTTCTCTTGCTCAACCATTCTTTCAGCAACCTCTAGGAGTTGAGCTGTACCAGTACCCCTAGGCAATGTGCTTAAAACTCACTTTGTTTTGTCATTGGCATTATCATAGGCTAACATGTCCATGAACTTTGCTTTCATGTTATTATCCATGTCTGGGTCTGAATTTACAGCCTGATGCAGGCGATCCACAAATTGATTATATGGTTCATGAGGTCCATGCCTGATCATGGTATATGGGGGACCTGACTTCGCATCCCTCACTGCAAGCAACGACTTATAAGCCAAATCCTGACTGGTTTGTAGCACCTCTGTAGCAAATTGTGCTTGCAAATCTGCTCTGTCATACTGACCGCACTCATTAGTATTTCAGAGGTAACACCATAGAGAGGATGTCCCTGCTGCCTGGGCTGTGCAGTGGCTGCAGCACAACTGGCATTCCATTTACTGAAAAATTGAAACTGCTGAGAAGGAGAAAGCAATGTGGTAATGATCATACATGTACTGTACGGAGTTAATAAATGTGCAGTGAAGAGGTGTTGCATTACTGACTGTGTGTACCCCGATTTCAGACCATACTGCAAAACAGTTGTTTTTACTTCTTTTATGATCTTCCAATCCAAAGCTTCTCAGGATTTGTTCCCTCCCCTGTCTACAAACACAGGGTAAGCACTAGCTTCCAAAAGCTCAAAATCTCCCTCAGAAGTTGCATCCTGCACTATAGTTTTCCATTTCTGTGCCAGGTTACCACCCACTGCCTCTCCCCCCATCCCTCCTCCCGGCAGAGCTGGAAACCCTGTAACAGAATTTCCCGCCCCGAGAGTCCCTGGAAAGGGGTTCTGAGGAACCGGCGCTGCAGGCAAAGTTGGAACATTAGAGGAGGCTGTATTTTGCGGAGCGAGTTGTCTCTCCACTATTTTGGTCTCGAGTTCTTGAAAGTGATGCAATAAATTGTTCATTTGGGCTCTTACTGCTACCATAGCAACTTTCTCGCTCCCAATGTCTGAGCTTTCATCGTCAGAAGACAAGTCTGGAGACAGAAGTGGTGGAAACAGCTCTGTTGCGTTGCCATAATTCGGTTTCTCTTCCTTCTTTTGCAGTAGTACCAGTGCAAGGGCAACGATCTCTCCTGCGGTCGCTCCGGTCCCTGTTGGAATGGCGGCGACTCCCGTCGAGACAGTGGCAGCCCCTTTCAGAGCGACTCGCTGGCGTTCTTCCGCCAGATCCGGGTGCCAGGGCGGTTCCAGGTGGCAGCAGTGCAGCGACCCCTGCCGGTGCTGAGACTACTGGCAGCCGCTGACCCTGCGCCCAGGGCAGGCGCAGTGGGGAGCGCTGGCGTCACTGGCTGCGCAGACGCAGTAGAGGGCGGCGATCCCTTTTACATTATTGGTTGCATGAAAGTGTCCACGGTGTAAACATGCCCTATTGACCACTTCTACTTGGATTATTGCAGGTGTTCACGTGAGGTGAGAACATAGTTTACCTTTTGGGACTCCTCCTTAATTTTGGCACAGATCCTTCTTTGTTTCGGCTTCAGAGCCTGAAGCCATGATGACTTTGCAGTTTTTCACTGTCTGTGCCTAGCCATGTCAAGGCAAGGACTTCAAAAATGCAGGAGAAATTGCTCACACAATCCTGCTCTCTCGACAAGAAGCCCTAAAGAAACCTTTAGAAATAGCAGTAGTTCATATAAAATGGCATCAAAGAGGTTTATCCTTTGTGATCCAGGGAAACAACTTAGCAGATAAAGTAGCTAAGGAAGCAGCTGAAAAAGGGAAAATAACCAAATTACATGTATTGAATTTACAACAACCTAAAAGTCTGGAAGTACCCGTATTTTCAAAGAGAGATGAGAAAGAATTAATACGATTAGGTGCAAAGAAACAAGAGGGAGGAAAGTGGGTCTTGGCAGATGGGAGGGAAATGATCCCTAAACCAATAGCATGAACAATATTGATGAAGTTTGCTCCATGGAAAGAAGAAACCATCCCTTGGCAAAGTGGAGGAGCAGGGTTATATAGTATTGAGCATCCATATTCCCCAATTTTTACGTTAGCTTGTGATATTGAGAAAGAGGGTTCTCAAATCCCTGAACCATCACCACCAGGCTTAATACCTTGTATAAAACATCCAGAGTCAGGACACAATTGTTGGATGGAGTGCCAATGTATAAATTGTCACTGTATATGGTCCTATGTGTCATATAAACAATACCAATATTGCCCCAGGTGTCGTGACAGACACTGGGATAGACACCAATCGGAATCAGTACAAATAAAGAAGTTGTTCTGTGGGTGGGAATTGTTATTACCAGTAAATTGGGAGATATTTGAAACAGACTGTTATGCAGCATTGGGATACTGTATAAAAAGAGTTGCTTGGGAAAAGACCCAGGGGAATTATCAATTGGACGACATTGACTTTGTATTTTAGGAATAGGTCCAACGTAGGAAATGTTGCAATGGTTGTGAACCTCTATATACTGATCAATTAGTGGGGATAGAGAAATTGCTGAGAGAACATGGTTTTTGCAAGATAAAGTAAGAGATTACCTAGAAAGAGAAAAACCTAAACCTTAACAAAGATTGAAAATCCTGAAGGCGCAAGACTAGATTAACCCCTGAACCTGCCACTGATAGCCAACCACAGGCTGCAACCCCGGTGGGCATGGGCCATGGAGGCTTACATTATACTGGACCCTTCTGGGTACTTTGCTATCTCTGGACTCAGACGCTTTCCTACGACTGTGCAAAATGCTACCAGACCGTATGGTACAAAGGCCGAATAATTCAAAGCCTAAGCTACCACTCGCATGTGAATAAAGTATGTTATAATTCTAGAGAACTAAAAACTTGCAAAACCGGGTCTCAGCAACTTTGGGTAGCCCAAAATTTAGGGGAAGGGGGGACCAAATTGGGACTTAGCTGTCCTTGAGGAGAAAAATGGATTTGTTTTACTCAAGAAGGTCATTGGGACATTTCTGATGGGGGTGGAATACAGGATCTAAAAAAGGAAGAAATAATACAACAAAGAGTACAGACTATATCAAAGGGTACTATACAAGAAAAACCTTCCAGTAAGGGTGATTTATATCAAAAATTAAAAGACAAGCAAGGAGAAGATTGGCAACTCCCAGGTTATGGGACCAACCTGTACATAGATCTAATGGAACGCATTATTCAGACACTAAATTTATCTAAATGCTGGATTTGTAGTGGACCTTTAATGACAGAAGAGTGGTCCTGGAAAGGAACGGGTCTCACTCCATTGGAAATTTTAAAGTGGAATCACTCTCGGGAAGCATCAGAGTCTAGGCCCCAAGACTGGATATTAACTTCTGATGTAGTCGGACGAGAATGCATTGAAAGGAGAGATAGAGAAACATATAAGACTAAGGTAGGAGAGTCTCCATGCCTCTCAATGAAAGTTATAAATACCACAGGAGAATTTTGGTGGCCTCAGGAACCATTAGGATATTGGACTAATAATGCAACTGCAGGTTGTACAATAATACCCAAAGCTGGTGGTGTAACAGAACAAATCCTAAGAATCCTTTTGAAGGTACAGAAGAGTTGAAAATATATTGGGACCAAGTGAATAGCACTAGCTTGAGTTGAGTAGCACCTGAAGGACTGTTCTGGATATGTGGAAAGTAAACATATACGCAGCTTCCCAAAGACTGGAGAGGAGTTTGTACCCTTGGTATGATCCAACCTGGGTTTTTCTTACTGCCCCTCTGTACCAGGGTGAATTTATGCTGATACTTTTGGTCTGTGTTTGGCCCTGCCACCTGTGAAAGCTTTACTCTTTCCTTGCCAAGTTATGGGAAAACAAGCACTGATAAACAGGAAAGTTGTCCTTGAAGAGAGTTTCTTGTATAAACTGTTTTAATTGGTATTCTGTGATTGGTTAGTTGTCCTCCAAGGTCGTTTGAAGGAGAGATTGAGGAGGAACATGAGGAAGGTTCGACCCCAGACTCAGTTAAGAAAGGCCCCCAAAACATACTGTGCGTGCGTGAGGGGATTTCCGAAGTTCTCACATGTGCGCAGAAGAGATGTACTTACATAACTGGGAGGTGGGACTGAGGGCCTCGGGCTGGGCGGTGTTTTCCACACCTGGAGGGGTTGTGGCCACTCAATTATTGTATAAAAAGCAGATAGTGCTTTCTTGGAGGGAACTAATCTTCACACCAAGGACAACATTGCCTTTTGGCAAGGACGCCTGCCAGTTTGTGAACTTACTGACTCTCCACGGATGCAGCTTCTGCTATGGGTAATTATAGGCATATTAGGTCGGTAAGATAACTTTATGGACAACAACTGGGTAATTGGGGAGGTCGTGCTGGGGGCTTATTTCTCTCCTTCTTCCTGCCTTTTGGGTTTACTCGTTTTGTTGGCCACCTCTTGGTAATAAATATTGGTTTTTGTTAAACTTTTAACGGTGTCATGGTTTCAAGTTTTGGTATGGTTTTGAACCCTCCCTAATACACCCTTGAAAAAGGGACGAATCTAGGTGTACCCTTATATGATGATTATGGAACCATGCGCCAAAATAAGAGAAATGCAACTGGGGGAACCCAGAAGTGGTACGATGACGAGTGGCCTCCTGAACGTATCATTGCAACATATGGACCAGCCACTTGGGCGCAGGATGGGACCTGGGGTTATAGGATGCCCATATACATGTTAAATAGAATTATACATCTTCAAGTAGTTATGGAAATAGTGGTTAATAAGACAGTCCAAATGCTAGACTTAATTACTAGTCAGCAACCAAAAACTCGAGCAGCAGTGTATCAGAATTGACTTTCTTTAGATTACCTGTTAGCCGAAGAAGGAGGAGTATGCAGAAAATTCAATACCTCAGATTACTGTTTACAAATTGATGATAATAGACAAGCAGTTATGGATATTGCAAAGGATATCAGAAAGTTGACTCATGTACCAGTACAAAAATGGAACTCTATGTGAGATAGTAGTTGGTGGGATAATTTTTTAGGAACAGCTTGGTGGAAGAAAGTAGGATTCTTTTTATTATGTGCTCTAGCTAGTATAATATTTTTTCCATGTTTAATTCCTTGCTTCATTAGACTAATAGTTTCTGTTGTACAAAAAATGCAAGTGTCAACCATGTCAATAGATCCAAAAGCCGCTCAGAGTGCCAAAATGTTATTAGTCACCAAAACTTCAATTTCCCAAGATGAGGAAGGTGTCAAATTAGTATTATCAAGATTAGAGCAAAAAACACGAATTAATAATTTCATAAAACAAGAGAAGGGATTGTGATAAACACAGACCATAATTTGTGTCGATAAAAAAGACAAATGGGAAACAAATGGGTTAGTGTAACCTCAGAAAAGAAGAAAAACAAACAGATTGTAAAACTTAATTGCACCCTCATAAAGACATAAAACAGATTATTACCCTCCCTGTTACCTTGGACATGAGTTATAGCCAAACTAAGTCGAGTCAACAGAATGATGACGTCTCTTTGTTGAGAAATGTATGGATTTATAACTTGTTGTAGAAATAACACATTAGTCTTAGCCATAAAAGAAACATATGTTGAATACCTGGAATAGCAATTGTATCAGGGTGAATTTATGCTGATACTTTTGGTCTGTGTTTGGCCCTGCCACCTGTGAAAGTTTTGTTCTTTCCCTGTCAAGTTATGGGAAAACAAGCACTGATAAATGGGAAAGTTGTCCTTGAAGAGAGTTTCTTGTATAAACTGTTTTAATTGGTATTCTGTGATTGGCTAGTTGTCCTCCAAGGTCATTTGAAGGAGAGATTGAGGAGGAGGATGATGAAGGACACCCCCAGACTCATTTGGAAAAGACCCCCTTGAGTACAGTACGCAGGCGCAGGGAAAGCCACGTGTGCGCAGAAGGGGTGCACTTACATAACCAAGGGGGAGGGATTGAGAACCCCTGACGGGGTGGTGCTGGTCACACCTGGGAGGTTGTGGTCCCTCTATTAATTGTTTAAAAAGGAGATAGTGCTTCCTTGGCTGGAGTTTACTTCAAGGACAACGTTGCCTTCTGGCGGGGACTCTTGTCAGCTTGTTAACTTACTGACTCTCCGAGGATGCCGCTTCTGCTATGGGTAATTATAGGTATACTAGGTTGGTAAGATAACTTTATAGGCAACAGTTGGGTAACTGGGGAGGTCCCTCTGGGACTTATTCCTCTCCTCATTCCTCCCTTTTGGGTTTGTTTATTTTCTTGGCCACCTTTTGTAATAAATACTGGGTTTTTTTGTTGAGCTAGCAACGGTGTCTGTTTTTCATGTCTGGATATCTCGGACCTTCCCTGATAAAGTAACCCCTCCCCGTTACAGCCATGTAAAATGTATATGCATGTATGTAATGAATATGTATGGGATATCTGAAATAAATACCAAATACGTACCCTATATTGGGTGTTGCAGGTCTAGGAGCATGACTCCTCTTTGCGACCCAGCGCTACTTGCTTCTACTATATAATAAATTCCAATTTGAAAACTTATTTACCTCAAGACTCTGTTTCTCACATTATCCATCTTATTTTTTCTCCTCTGTCCAGTTGAACAAGCGGGAGTGATAAAGTGGTTTGATGGGCAACTGGTGTGCAGTCAAGGTCAACCCACCACAGTGATGTTGCTAATTGCATAATCAATGGGATAGCAAATCTAGATATAGCAACAAATCTGGGGCGTTGGTATCCTAAACAAAGCAACTCCTACAACTTACTGTCAAGTAGTTTTGTTGTAGAAAGTTTAATGGTCAATGGTAAATCTTGTATGACTGGATATAGAGACTTTTAACAGGAGTTTAAAACTGTAATTTCTGGTTGGAAAAAGCAACTTTCAGGATGACGAGGTGTCGAGAAGGAGAAATCAGAGCACAAAGTTTTCTGAGTTCTTATATTTTTAATGGAAGTCTGCTGAGATGAACTGAGGACTCAAGACTTGAAAAAAACCACGAGAATACATGCAAAAACTGCATGAGAAACCTGCTCAGCACTTTCATCTTGAAGATTTGTCTTGAAAGAAAGACACCCTTCACTGATGTGACTTCTTGCATTCAGAAACTGGTTTAAGTTATTTAAATTTCCCAAGAATCCAACCATCTGTCTGGACAGATTCATGGCTTCAACTTTGAACATAGGCAATACAAATCTGAAACAGTGCTGTGCATGCAGAATACTCTATATAAAACAACAAATGTTGGGTCTCAGGAGGACTACAAGGATGTCATGAGGTTATGCAGGGATAAAATTAGAAGGACCAAAGCCCAACTAGAACTTAAGCTGGTTACTATCATAAAAGACAACGAAAAATGTTTCTATTGATACCTAAAAGAAAACTCAGGGAGGCAATTTAATATGGAGGTAAGGTAAAAAAAGGATTTAATGATGCCTCTAAGGCAAAAGGTTACAAGACGCGCGTGTGCTCTCTGCCTCAGGTGTTACAATTTTATAATACTGTCTATCCAATCCCAGGTTTATCCACCCCCCAGCCTTTACCCCAGTCCGCCCCTAGCCCGCCCCTTGGGAATTGGGTCTGGGGTTGTCCTGAGACCCTTTCTTCATCATCTCGGTCTTCCTCGCAGTACAGAGTGCACACAGTCACCCAGTTCTTGACTGTATCTCGCTGTTTCAGGCTAGGGAACAGATGTTCTTAAACAGTAGAGGTCTACCTTGGGAGAGAGACTAAACATGCTTAAATGGAATTTAAGGGGTAATTGGAGAGCATGGAATGGGGTAAGAGAGTTTGGTATCTGTGTATCTACTGTACTAAGGGTAAGGGTAAGGGAATAAATGCAGATGCTTTAAAATCTACTTCTGCTATATAACTACTTCTAAAACTTATAAAAATTAGAAAAATCAAAAAATTAAATATCTTAAGGTGACACTATAAATAGCAACATATGTCAACATATTTAAGAAGGGAAAAAAAACCCCTGTGCAACAGCAATTGCTGTCAGATAGAGGAATGAGAATATGTGAGAGAAACAACTCCACAGACACCAAGGTGGAGCAGGAGGAGGTGCTAAAGGTGCTAAGGCAGAGATATCCCTGCAGCCCATCGTGAAGACCATGGTGAGGCAGGCTGTTCCCTGCAGCCCATGGAGGTTAACAGTAGAGGAGATATCCACCTGAACCCTGTGGAGGATCCCACACCAGAGCAGGTGAATGCACCTGAAGTCGGCTGTTGTCCTATGGAGATCCCATGCTGGAGCAGGTTTGATGGCAGGACTTGTGACCCTGTGGAAGACGCATGTGGGAACAAGCTGAGTCACTCTGCACCTGCATTTAGTTAATCAGAATCAAAAGGGAGGACCAACCTTGGCTAGTGCTTTGACAGAGAGAATGTTGTGTTTCTCAAAATGGAAACCCACTTAAATGGTCTGCATGATAGTATGTGTTTTTCTCTCATGGCTGAACATAGCCACCACATGATGCGAGGTGAATGTGTGGGATCAAAGCACTGGTTTAGGATGATCCTGGGAATTTCAATTAACTAAAAGACAAACACCAGGTGCTGCTTATGAGAGAATATGAATAAAAGGGGAACACTGAAAATGATCGGGGGACAAATCCTGAAATCGAACTCTGTGTGGTGTGCAGCTCCATTTCTTTCAGCACCCATAGACGCACGCTGGAGCAGTCTGTTGCTGAAGGACTGCCCCCTGTGAAAGGGACCCATGCTGGAGCAGTTCATGAAGAACTGCAGCCTGTGGAAAGGACTCACATTGGAGAAGTTCATGGAGGATTGTCTCCCATGGGAGGGACCCCATGCTGGAGCAGGGGAAGAGTGTGAGGAGTCCTCCCCCTGAGGAGGAAGCAGTGGCAGAAACAAAGTGTGATGAACTGACAGCAACCCCCATTCTCCATCCACCTGCTCCAGTCTGGGTGGGTGGAGGAGGTAGAGAACTCAGGACTGAAGTTAAGCCCAGGAAGAAAGGAATGTGGGGGAGAGATGTTTTAAGATTTATTTTTTATTTCTCATTATCCTACTCTAATTTGATTGGTAATAAATTAATTTCCCCCAAGTCTAGTCTGTTTTGTCCATGACAGTAATTGCTTAATGATGTTTCCCTGTCCTTATCTTGACCCTCTAATCTTTCATTATATTTTCTCTCCCCTGTCCAACTGAAGAGGGGAGTGATAGAATTGCTTTGGTGGGCACCAGGTGTCCAGCCAGGGTCAACTCACCAGGGAACTGATCATCTGGAGCACCATCATGCAGCATGTACAGGACAACCAGGGGATCAGGCCCAACCAGCATGGGTTTAGGAAAGGTAGGTCCTGCTTGACTAACTTCATCTCCTATGACAAGATGACCCACTTAGTGGATGAGGAAAAGGCTATGGATGTTGTCTACCTAGAGTTTAGTAAAACCTTTGACATATTTCCCACAGCATTCTCCTGGAGAAACTGGTTGCTAATGTCTTGGACGCATGTACTGTTCAGTGGGTAAAAACTGGCTGGATGGCCAAGACCAAAGAGTTGTGGTGAATGGAGTTAAATCCAGTTGGTGGCTGGTCACTAGTGGTGTTCCCCAGTGCTCAGCATTGGGGGCAGTTCTGTTTAATATCTTTACCAATGACCTGGATGAAGGGATCAAGTGCATGCTCAGTAAGTTTGCAGACCACACCAAGTTGGGTGGGAATGTTGATCTGCTTGAGGGTAGGAAGGCTCTACAGAAGGACCTGGACAGGTTGGATTGATGGACTGAGGCCAATATATGAGGTTCAACAAGGGAAAGTGCTGGGTCCTGCATTTGGGTCACAACAACCCTATGCAACGCTACAGGTTTGGGGAAGAGCAGCTGGAAATCTGCCTGATAGAAAAGGACCTGAGGGTGCTGGTTGACAGCCGGCTGAACACGAGTCAGCAGTGTGCCCAGGTGGCCAAGAAGGCCAATGGCATCCTGGTTTGTAGGAGAAATAGTGTGACCAGCAGAACCAGGGAACTGATTGTCCCCCTGTACTCAGCGCTGGTGAGCCCACACCTCGAGTACTGTGTCCAGTTCTGACCCCTCACTTCAAGAAATGCATCGAGGTGCTGAAGCACGTCCAAAGAAGGGCAATGAAGGTGGTGAAGGGTCTAGAGCACAAGTCTTATGAGGAGTCACTGAGGGAGTTGGGGTTGTTCAGTCTAGGAAAAAAAGAGGCTCAGGGGGGACCTTATCGCTCTCTACAACTACCCAAAAGGAGGTTGTAGCTGGTGTAGTCAGCATAATGGCAAACGATTTTGAGAAACAGACAAAAGACTTAACAGAATATTTATGGAGGCACACTATACACATTAACACTGATGATCCTTGGTCAGTGGACAATTGGTATGAGTGGGAAAAGATATAAGAGAAATTAGATAAAAAATGGAGATCACTGAAAGGCAAAAAAAAGGAAAGTATTATTTGTAATGCACTAGGATTATGCTTCAAGGCTGCATGGCAATGGAGAGATCAAATTCTGAAAGAAACTCATCATCTGAGAGATGAAATAAAGAAAACAAGTAGAATTGTCTTTATGGCATCAAAATGACTGATTAGAATAGCAATTAAAAGAATCCAATGGAAAAGCAAAAACCGAGGAAGAAAAACTAGAACTGACATTATTAAAAGTCCCTAATCACCCAGATAGTAGAAAACTATGAAAATTATTAGTATCACCTGAGGATTAGGATGGTGATATTTGGGAATGCCCTGATGAAAATGTTGATGAGGGAGAATGGGACTCCAATATGACTCTAGTTCTTAAAAAGGAAAAGGTTCCAGAATTATAATAAACAAACAAACAAATAAATAAATAAGACCCAAGTGTCCAAAGGACCTTAAGGAGGTCAGAGGAGAACCACTGTCAGAACCACTCCATAGGATCCCCTGAAGTAGGCAAATCTACAGGAAAAGTATGGATGAAAAACAGGGGAGTCAGAAACTGAGTATTTGTGGAGAGTGAATCTCTCGGGGGAGATAGAATATTGCTGGATGGAAGTAAAGCTGACAGATATTGGGGGTCAGGAGTCTTATTAAATCTAGGACCTGAGCCTACCGATCAATCACAGAATCACAAAATGGGTAGGTTGGAAGGGACCACAGTGGGTCATCTGGTCCAACCTCCCTACTCAAGCAGGGTCATCCTAGAGCACATGGCACAGGACTGCATCCAGATGGTTCTTGAATATCTCCAGTGAGGGACACTCCACAACCTCTCTGGACAATCTATGCCAGTGCACAGTCACTTGCATAGTTGTCTTGGGTTGAAATTGCCCCCCCCCCCGAGAGTTCGGGGGGGCTCAGAGGTGATTGGGTGTCAGGGCAGTGTTCCCTGGAGAGCCAATCACTGTCCATGTTATTTGCTTCTGCTCAAAATCATATATACACAACACCGGAAGCTGTTGGCAGTCTTTGTGTTGTGCTGTTGGTGTCTGCTGCAATGTAGGTGTAGGAGGCCGGGGGTGGCTGGGCTCCCTCTTCCCCCCCCATCTGGGGGGAAGAGGGGAGCCCTGCGACCCCCCCAACTCTGCCTGGGCTGGAGTTGGAGGCAGCATTTGGAGTGTGTGCTGTGAAGGAAGAGATTCACAGCACCTGAGAGGTAAGAGGGAGGAGGCTAGGCCCTCTTCTCTCCCCCCCTGCAGCTGTGGGACGCTTGGGACAGTGTTTAGCTGGACCGAACTCTGCCTGTGGCCAAGGCTAGGGGGTTTTTTTCCCCCACTGCATTTAGGCTGGTGGGGGGTGGATTTTAAGGCTCAGCATTTAAGCAGAGCCAAGTGGACGGGCTAAATATAGCTCAGAGCTAGGGAAAGGAATCCCAGGCAAAATCAGAGACGGACCAATAGAGAAAGGCCCCGAGGATGTCTCTGCCGTGATCTAAATGGAGGACAGCTGAAAACCCGAGGAGGAATCAACATTCCAGGACGCAGACGCTTGAAAAGCTAAACTACACTGCAGCAGCCTATGAACCGAGGTATGAGACTGAGAGAGAGAGATCATACAGCAGAAATGACACAGGATGGAGGAGAAAGGACTTAAAGCTATCTTCTTGGACTTTGTGAGATGGAAAAACTGCAACGAACAGCTGGAACTTGGTGAGGGGGGAGTGTTCGGGCCCCGAACACTCCCACGAGGGAAAGACTGCGTTACATATCAGCCTTGAAAGGCTTCTCCTGGACTAAAGTTAAAGGAAGGGGCTTAAAAGGACTGATAGAAATGTAATATATATATATATAGCTGTTTTTAGTTTGTACAGTATATTTATTTGTGTAAATAAATGTAAATACTTCCCCTTCCCCCTATAGAAGCCTCTGGCCTGAAAGTTTCTCTCTGGTGTTGGGATAAATTGTGGGAAGGGGTAGGGGAGCCTGGAAAATTGGATTTTAGATTTCTAATGTGGCTCAAACTGCCACAATAGTAAAGAAGTTCTTCCTCATGTTCAGGTGGAACTTCCTGTGCATCAGTTTCTGCCCATTGCCTCTTGTCCTATTGGTTGGCACCACTGAGAAGAGCTTGGTTCCATCTTCTTGGCACCCTCCCTTCAGATACTTATAGACATTGATGAGGTGGTCCCCTCTCAGTCATCTCTCTCAAGGCTGAACAGGCCCAGCTCCCTCAGCCTTTCCTCATAAATCAGGTACTCCAGTCCCTTAATCATTTTCGTAACCCTCTGTAGGCCCTGCTCCAGGAGCTCCATGTCTCTCTTGCACTGGGGAGCCCAGAACTGCAGCCACATCAGGGCTGAATAGAGTGGCAGGATCACCTCCCTCAACCTGATGGCAATGCTCTTCCTAATGCACCCCAGGATACCATTGACCTTCTTGACCACAAGGGCAGACAGCTGGCTCATGGACAACTTGTTGTCCACCAGGATACCCAGGTCCTTCTCTGCAGAACTACTTTCCAGCAGGTCGGCCCCCAGCCTGTACTCGTACTTGGGGTTATTCTTCTCCACGGGCAGGACCCTACATTTGCCTTTGTTGAATTTCAGACAGTTCTCCTCTGCCTCCAACCTGTGGAGGTCCTTCTGAAGGGTTGCACGGCACTCTGGGGTATCAGCTACTCCTCTCAGTTTTGTGTCATCAGCAAACATGATGAGGATGCATCTACTCCCTCATCCAAGTCATTGATGAATAAGTTAAACAATACATAGCCGAGTATTGAACCTTTGGGGACACCACTAGTGACAGGTCTTCAACTAGACCCTGTGCCACTGATTACGACCCTCTGGGATCTGCCATTCAGTCAACTCACCAAAATCACAAATTTAATGTCAGAATGATGCCTAAAGAAAAGCTCGGGGAGAAAAAAAACTCCAAGGCAATTTAATTAGAGGTAAGATAAGAAAAGGATTTAATCGTGCCTCCAAGGCACATAGGTTACAAGATGCGCACGTACCCTCTGCCTCAGGTGTTACAATTTATAATACTGTTCATCCAATCCCAGGTTTTTCCACCCCTTGGCTTTTGCCCCAATCCACCCCAGTCTGCCCCTTGGGAATTGGGGCTGGGGTCTTTTTGAGACCACCTACTTCATCACTTCATCTTCCTCAGAGCACAAAGGGCACACGGTTACCCAGTTCTTGGCTGTACCCTGCAGTTTAGGCCAGAGTACAAGTGTTCTTAAACAGAATAGACCTATCTTGAAGAGAAGTCTAAACATTCTAATGGAATTTAGGAGAATTGATATGAGGAATTGGGGTGAGAGGGTTGGGGAATGTGTGTCTACTCTGCTAAGGGTAAAGGAATAAATACTGCTGCTTCTAAAACCTACATTTTCTACATAACTACTTATAAAACTTATAAAAATTAGAAAAATCAAAAAACCAAAAGGACCTTAAGGCATCAGAACATTAGAAACCAGAGCAGTGTACCTGAAAATTTTCATTATATGCTTACTCAATTAATATATTCTTCCTTGGGTATTGGGTATTTTCCTCTGTAAAAGCCAAGATATTGGACTTGATTGACCTGGTACCACTGTTCTTCTGATATTATGTTTGATATTCAAACTTTCACTGTAAGAATGGAGTTGGGAAAGCTAGAGTGCATAATTCTGCATTTCAGTTACGATCACTCAATTTAGCAGGGTATTGAATGGAATGAAGGTAATATTTTTCTATATTTTAGGATTTTTTAATGTTTATTTTAGTGACCTCAAAGCTACCCATCAACAAAATACACCTGCAAATTGAGTCTGTGGCTTTTGCTCATAAGCATATTAAAAAGACACAAGAAAAACATAAAGGTGAGTTAAGGACAGTAAAAGAAGTATAAAGCACAGATTGATGAAACTATCCTTATCCTGGTAATGACAAGGAAACTGCATTACTTTTAACATTTTCTGTATTTTTTTTAAATTTTATTTTATTCTTACCATGTTTGAAACTCATGCTTCTCAAAAGTTTTCCTTAGTGATACTGGAAACAAGAATAAACTTGGGACCTGGTCTTTGCTTCTACCCTTACCTTTGAATTTTAATTTGTACCTTTTCCTGTCTATTACTGATGGAAGTCATAATTTAAAGTATAATTTAGTAATATTTTGATACTAGTGATTTAAACACAATAAAAAAGCTGTACCAACTCTTCTATTTTGCTGATAATTGTTCTAATAGAATAATTATGGGGGGTTTCTTAGTGTATATTTTATTGGCATATTTCAACAATGAAATGCTTTGATCAAGTTCAGAGCAACGAGTAACAGTAAGCAAATACAATTGTCATGGCAGAATTAAAAATTATAGCTCATGCATCTAGGGGAAGATTGCCATTCAGAAATACTGTAAATGAAATTCAGAGCTTGTGGAGTATTACAGGTGTGTCTGTATAAAAAGAAATAATCACAGGTTTGTTTTGAACATAATCAAACATTAATTTCCAGTATAAACTCAATTTTACTTTCTGTGTTCAATTAATCTCCTGGTCTCTCTTACTTTCTCATCTTGAACTGGACAAAAATAATTGTCTTGGGCAGGTTTTCCAATTTTTCCTCTTTAACTCCTACCCTTTCCTGCTTCATAGGAGATGAAAGGGTTAGTGACTTTTTTGTTCCCTGTTCCAAATATATGTTTACATATACCTTTGCACATTCCAGAAACCTTTTGGAACATCTGATTCTTTGTACCCGTTGTAGTTTCTTGAACTTGTTTCCAATTACCTCCACTGTGGTGGTGTTAATTGGGATGAATTGCTTTCATTCATTCTAATACATTAAGCAACTGAAGAGAATCATTAAAATATTCATCTTATTGTCTTTAAAGGAAAAGCAAGAAGAACAATTGCTGCCTACCCTTCCTCCTTCAACACCTTCCCAGACACACACTATTGGTGTTGCCATTGAAAACATAGTGCAAGAATTTGACTTAAATAATGAAGATTTAGAAAAAAAGACTCAACATCAAAACAATGATGGAAAACTTACTGTGTCAAAAATTGACAGGTATTGTTTGCAATTTGTTTTAAATGCTAGATATGCCAACTTAAAAATCACAAAGGTGAAAATTTAGTTAAAAACCTTGACTAGTTAAATACTGAAACACTATAGTTATTGTATTCTTCTGAATGATGTCATGGGACAAAGTAGTCTCATATCAAAATTAAATGACAGTGGGTATTAATGACCCAAACAGACCTGTAGTGTAAGCGAGGATGATCAGGACGTTTGGTCTTCACGATAAGCCTTTATTAGCTACAGTGTGGGAGGTAGGACTTACTAACTCAACTCTGTGCTGCTAGAAGACCCTTATCCATTTCCTGTGGCTATCAAAGCTAGATGTAGGTTTAAGATCTACAGGCAATTCTGTAAAGTAGCTAGAGACCTCAAATTAGACATAGAGTAAATGCAGTATAATTATTTTCATTGCAGAGTTCTCATTAAGATTGTATGGCTCCTCCTGCAGGAGATTTGAGTTCAAAATATCAGACATAAATGTAGAGTTTCCTGCCAATGTAAGTAAGATCACTTGATTACATATGCCTATGTGTTTTTGGATGTCTGCACCTTTATGTAGATTATGGTTTAAATATAACTTACAGTGTGGTAATATCATTTTTTAATGAAAATGCATTAGGCAAAACTGAGATACCATGTAAATACTCTCTTAAAATAGTATTCCTTTCTTTGTATGCCAGTAATGGTAATATAACTTGCTTTGTGCTTTATGGACCATTCCTTCCAAAAAACTTCAAAACAATTAAAACATCTGGACTCCTAGTAGCCCTATGAGACAGATAGATGTAGCATTTAATTTAACTGTAAGAGAAGATAAATAACTATGTTCTTGACTATGCAGTAGTTATATGTACATCAGGGTTTCTGATTGCTAGGTTGTTTGAGCTATAAAACAATCTTATGTCATTTATCTGTAAAGTTATTTAAAGGCTTGATTTGCCATGCTAGTTGTTTCAATGCATTTTTGTGACTGAACACTGAAAAGAAATTGTGAAAAGGTTTTGATTCCTTGCTTAAATTTATTCCTGCTGTAGTTGATTTGACAGTCTTATAGCTAAAATTTAGCATATCCTCAGGGAAACAAGGATGGGGATGGATCCTTTTTTTCCCCTTTTAGCAAGTTCATAAAATATATGTAGTAAAAATGTGCTGTGATTCCAAATGTGGACATGAGGCAGAGCCGCTGTGTCGGAAGGCAATTGAAGCAATTGTATTTGAACACCAAAACAGTATTTCTGTAGATGTTTTTTCCTTAGCCAAGTCTTTGATAAGATAAAAATAGCTTTATTTACAATGACTACAAGAATTTTTTTCTTGAAAATAAGTAGAGTTTGTGTTCCTTTTGTTGCCTAAAAGACCAAGGAGAAAAAAAGACTCCAGACCAAATTAGGTAGGAGATAAGATAAGAAAGCAGAAACTTTAATAAACTTCCAGGCTCTGGGAATACAAACCGTCACGCTCGCTTTTCGACCCAGGTGCTACAATTTTATAATGATGTCCACCCAATCCCCACTCGTCCACCCCCCAGTTCTGCCCCATTCCGCCCCTTGGCACACCCCTTCGGGAATTGAGTCTGGGGGAGTTTGGGACCCCTCTTTCATCATCTTCCTCTTCATCACAGCATGCACAGTCCTTGGAGTTCCTCCAAAGTTCCAGGCTTGAAGGTCATTGTGACCATGTTTACACCTCCTGGGGTGCAGGTGCTTTCTGCAATTCCACATTGAAAAGAAGACTAAACAGCTAACGGACTTTTGAGAGATTGATATGGGAAGGGGTTTAATATGTGCAATCGTTGGGGTACTGCTGTTACTTCTACTGGAAAATACTGATAGAAGATATAACATCGTGAGAAACATAATACAGCTACATTTAAAATCTACATTCACTATGATGCCTTAAGCCCCTAATGGTTTTTATTTTTCTAATATTTGTAAGACTTGTAAGTTTTATAAGTAGGTTTTAAAAGCAGAAACCCTCCCTTCTTTGTCCCTTGTCCCTTATTCTTTTCCCTGTAGCACCCTTGTTTATACATTCCTTAACCCTCTTACCCCATTCTATCCTCCCTATATCACTTATAGCCCCAAATCTAATAGAAATGTTTAGTCTTTTGTCAAGGCAAGGCCTAGACAGTTGACAGAACAGCATATCTGGGCCTAAACCACAGAATGAAGTCAAGAATTAGGTAACTATGTACCCTTTGTGCTCTGATGATGGTGAAGGTGATGAAGTAGGTAGTCCCGAAATGCACCCCAGACCCATTTCAGGGGGTGGACTCCGGGGCGGTCCAGAGTAAAGGCCACAGGGTGGACACATCTGGGATTGGATGGATGGTATTATAAAATGTAACCTCTCGGGCACGGGGGCGCGCGTCTTGTAACATCTTCTGCCTTGGCAAATAAACCCTTTCTTATCTCACCCCTAATTAACTGCTCCGGGAGATTTTTTCAGCACCTAAATCCCACGGCAACAACTACATAACTACTTCTAAAGTCTATAAAAATTAAAAAATCAAAAAATCAAAAAAACCCTGAGGCAACACTTTTGATATAATCTAGCAGTAATAAAGGATGAAAAGTGGGGGGGGTTTTCTCAGTTGCTGTTATTTTGTTTCCGTATTGTTGTATACTCTGGGGGGATAAAAGAAGACGACTAGGGGAAATATTTTTAAATTTTTGAATTGTGGGAAATACCATTTTGACAGCAGTGAAAACAGCTTTATTACTCATATTCACAGATGGCTCAAACAGATGTTCTCTTACTTGTGCAAGAAAATCTGCAGAACAGTGGTGAGAAACAATTGTTTCCTTGTTTTCTTTATCTTAATTCCATTACACTGTCGTTGTTTAATAATGTTGAATTTCATTTCTCTTTGAACGGGTGAGTCACATGCTATTTTTTAGAATGGTGTGGAGTGAAAAATATTGTAGGGAATAATACATTGACAGAACTTACTTTTGTTTCTGTGTTTGGTTTTATGAGTACTGAAGTCCCGTTATTTCTGTTGCCATGAGAAATTTCTAGCGGGGTGTTTTCTTCTACATTATACGCAAAGATGCAATTAAAATTTAATTTGACTGTGCTACCTTTCTTTCCCCAGAATGCTCTATTAAACTTTATTATAGAAAATAGCCCAGTGTCTTGGTTTTAAGACAATGTTGCCAGGGAAACGGGACCCTAGATGGAATAGAGAGCCCTCTTTTCCCAAACTTAATGCAAATTTAAAAATAAATTGAGACTCACAAGGAATGAAGTAGAAACAAAGTAACAATGTTTACTGAAAACCAAAAGGCAAAACCCAAAAATAAACTACAAACACACTATAACAGAGAGAGAATATCACCCAGAAAAGTCTCTTTGTTTACTGCTGTGTTGCTGAACCAGTAACTGCGGTTTACTTTGGTGCAGTTACAACCGTGACCCGAAGGTGGCTCTGGTGGGCTTTCTCGGTGGTGGCATGCCCCCGGTAATGGTAGCCACCACGCGATAGTGGCGACAAAATGGTGGCCGCAGGGTCAGGAGGTGGCAGGCACAGGCAGGGGGCTCCCCTGCAGGCACCAGTGACCCACAGAGCAGGTCTGCAATGGGACAAGTCCTTGACCTGGCACGAGTGCTGCAGCAATGGCTCCCACCTCTCAGCAGCTGGAACTGGCTCCGGTGGCTATTTATTAGGGCTAACACTATAACAGAGGAGAGGATAGCATAGATAATCTTATGTCCCTTAAGATGCTGTTACAACATCAAACACATTTCTGATAAGAGTGCAGCACACTGTGCAGATCCCACCCATGGAAAGGTTACCCCATTTTGGTCATTCGAGCTATTATAGGGTTTTCTTACAAGTAAACATGCTAAAGAAGACGGTGAATAGGGTAGGAGCGAGAACGCAGCCTTGTTTCACACCATTCTTAATTAAAAAGGGCTCAGAAAGTGCGTTACCATATCTGACTTGACCGTGCTGATCCTCATGGAGTGAGATGATCATTTTAAGGAACTTGGGGGGACAACCTAAACGTTCCAAAATCTGCCAGAGACCTTTTCTGCTCACAGTATCAAAAGCCTTGGTGAGGTCGACAAAGGTTACATAGAGACCTTTGTTCTGTTCCCTACACTTCTCTTGCAGTTGTCTCAGAACAGATACCATGTCTGTGGTGCTCCTGTTGGCTCTGAAACCACACTGACTTTCAGGTAGAATTCCTTCTGCTATAGTGGGTATTAGTCTGTTCAAGAGTATTCTTGCCAGGATTTTGCCAGCAATGGAGAGCAGAGTAATACCACGGTAGTTTGAGCAATCTGATTTAATACCTTTCTTCTTATACAAAGTGATGATGACAGCATCACGAAGGTCTGAAGGTAGTTCACCGAGCTCCCAACAGTGCACCACAAACTCGTGAAATTTGGTGTGGAGCGCAAGGCCCCCATGTTTCCAGACTTCAGGTGGAATTCCATCAATCCCAACTGCCTTGCCGATTTTCACCTGCAGTATGGCCTTGAGGGTTTCTCCTAAAGTGGGGGCAGTATCCAATTCATACTTTATTGGTTGTTGTGTGATGGACTGAATTGCTGAATCTTGGACTACACGGTTGGTACTGAAAAGAGTCTGAAGATGTTCAGACCATCGATTCAGAATGGAGGTTTTATCTGTTAGAAGGGTTTGACCATCAGCGCTGAGTAGAGGGCTTTGTACCTGGTATGTAGGCCCGTATGCTGTTTTCAAGGCCTCATAGAAACCTTTGTGATCACCTGGTATCTACATTCGATACCGTACTGATGGAAGTCTATTCAATCTAAGGCGACTGAAGGCCCACACCAAGACCTTAAACCATCTTGTCCGGGAGCTGCTTTATGCTGATGACGCCGCCCTTGTTGCCCACACAGAAGCAACCCTGCAGCGTTTAACATCCTGCTTTGCAGATGCTGCTGAGCTCTTTGGGCTGGAAGTCAGCTTAAAGAAGACAGAGGTCCTCCATCAACCTGCACCTCAGGAAGTCTTCCATCATCCCCACATCACCATTGGCCAATCAGAGCTCAAATCAGTCCAACAGTTTAACTACCTTGGTAGCCTCATCTCCTCAGATGGTAAGATCGACGGAGAGATAGACAACAGGTTAGCTAAGGCATATAGTGCCTTTGGAAAACTCCACAAAAGAGTATGGCGTAATAAACACTTGAAGAAAAGCACCAAGATCGGTGTTTACAAAGTCATAGTGTTGTCTACTCTCCTATATGGTTCCGAATCATGGGTCATCTACCGCCACCACCTGTGTCTCCTAGAACGCTTCCATCAGCGCTGCCTCCGTACAATCCTTAACATCCGCTGGTCAGATTATGTGACCAATACATCTGTACTAGAGCAAGTAGCTGTCACTAGTATTGAGGCCATGTTGATGAGAACGCAGCTGCGATGGGCAGGGTACGTCTCAAGGATGAAGGACCACCGCCTTCCTAAGATCCTGCTCTATGGTGAACTTGCCACTGGCTGCCGCATGAGAGGAGCCCCGAAGAAAAGATTCAAGGACTCCCTGAAACAACATCTCAGCCTTGGCCATATTGATCACCATAACTGGTCTACTCTGGCCTCCAATCGGGAGGCCTGGAGACACACCATCTATAACGCAGCTGTCTCCTTCGAGAACACACGCAGGATCACTCTCGAGGAAAAAAGGCAACGCAGAAAGAACCGTGTCTTGCAAAATACACCATCTAAGGAATCTTTCTGCTGTGTCTTTTGCAATCGGATATGTCTGTCACGTATTGGCCTCATAAGCCACCAGCGTGCCTGTAGCAAAAGTGGATAGTGCCTTCCCAAATCTTCGTTCGCGAAGCCAAGCCATGATGATGATGATGACAAGTAAACAACTCTTTTTATAATTTCTACTGTCAAACCCAAAGGATGTTCACATGAGAACTTCTTGTTGAGCTTCTAGATGAAGGCAAGGCCACACAGGTGGTGTAATTGCTAGTACCAAGTGGGAGCTGCCTGAAACTCTCTTATAATCAACAGGTTGAGTTTATCCTTTGGCCAAGGGATATGTGCAGCATGATGCCTATGGATTTTTTTGATTTTTAGCTTTTTGTAGATTTTAGAAGTAGTTATAGTTAACTCACCCTTTAGCACAGTAGTTTACACATTTACCCAATCCTATTACCCCATTTCATACCTCACTTTCTAAATTCCTTAGCTTGTTTAGACTTCCCTCAAGGGAGGCCTTCATTCTGTTTAAGAACATTTGCACCCTAGACCTGAACAACAAGATACACCATAGTCAAAGCATCCTTCAAAACCCAGAACTTTGGAGGAACTCCAAGGACTGAACATGGTGCGACAAAGAGGAAGATGAAGAAGAGGGGGTCCCTGAGCCCCTTTCCTCAATTTCCAGAGGGGTGTACCAGGGGGAGGATCTGGGGAGCAGATAAATCTGGGATTGGTTGGGATAATACCTTAAATTGTGGAACCCCTGGACACGTGGGCACGCGTCTCTGTACCCCTGTGGTGGTTGAAGACCTTCTACTAAAACTGCTCTATTATCTTCTCTCTATAATAATTGCTTGGTGAGTCTATTTTCTGGCTCTCCCCCGATTCTTTCAGGCAACAAGCACAACACAGGCCTGAAGGCCAAACTGTACATGCAGCGCAGCACAACACAGACTTGGGCCTACTCAGGTTAACTGTTACATGGATCACTAACTCCTTGGTATCTTCTGGTCAGGACCATTAATGTGCACATGCCTGTTAGTGCACTGATGCCATGCACGAATGATTGTATGCAGACATGCATTTTCAGGTAATGAATGTAACTCTTTGTGGTCGTTCTCATGCATTCTCTCAACATGTGTTTCTTTAGCCACAGCAGGTTTCTTGAGCAAAGAGAAATTTCTAAACCAGTTTACCTCCTCGCCCATTTCTTGCCCGGGAATCCCTCCAACACCCACAACAAATAAAATTTAAGATCTTAAAAATTGCATTCAAACCAAACAGAGCATATGCAGGCAAAATAAATGTAATATTAAAAAAAAAGGGGAGGGAAGATGCTCCATCCTTTTAAATGTGAATTTCAAAATGTAACTTTTTCCCTCGTGGAGTTTTTTTTTTGCTTTGTTTTATTTCAATAGCAGGGGAAGTAGACTGTATAGTTCTAAACATATATATTAAGCATGTATATATCTACTGAACTAGGTTTTCTGTCCTTTTTTTGGCGTTCCCACACCCCTCCCTTTCTTGGAGTACATGCATCTTCTTGTCTGGTCAAATTGACCAGTACAGTCTTTGAGACTGGGGCTGTTCATTGCTAAACCAGAGTGGAGAAATGAAGGTCCAGATCCCAAAAGAGCCTATTGTGTTTTAAAAACAAGTAAAGGTTTCTTTAACATCTTGTGCAAAGCTTTTTCCTATGAGTCAGGAGATATGACTGTGGGAACAGTGGTTTTCCATTTGTGGGCACCTAGCAAAAAATGCTGTGCCCTCTGCTTCTCCTGAGCTTCTAGCACCTGGTAGAATCAATGCAGTTACATAGGCAGAGTTCCTGACAGAGCATGTGACCACACAGATTGTGGGGAGGTGTTTAGGAAAAGACTGGACATGGCACTTAGTGCCATGGTCTACTTGACATGGTGGTGTTCAGTCAGAGGTTGGACTTGATCTCAGAAGTCTTTTCCAACCTAATTGATTCTGTGATTCTCTATGTGTGAGGATATTCCTGGAGATGAAGAGTGATAGGAATCATGCATGTGGGAGGTGTGACCAGGGAGATGAACTACTCTGCCTAGCGACCAAGCTTCAGGAGGAGGTGGGCAGACTGAGGAGCATCTAAGGAGATAGAACAACGGAGTTGTGCTATGCCATCTCTGATACAGACAAACCAACTCAGCATGGCCAGTAAGAAAGTAGGTCCAGGTTCTGTTTTACACCAGGAGGAAGGTAGCATTAGAAGGAATAATGAGGAGTGGAAGCATGGAGTTGTAAGAGGAACCCCTCCTTATCCTCTCAGCTACCATTACAGAAGAGGTACAAGGCTCTAGGTATGGTAGACAAAGCACATAATGAGATGGATGAGGAGGAACTGATGCCAATTTTTTTGCCCCAAAGAAGGCTCGGAAGAACTGCTCAGAGACAGAATTTTCAGTCAATAAGCAGGAGGTATTTAATTTCACGGCCGGGGAGCAGCCAGGTCACCCTGGACATACTGCTCCACTCGAGAAACACACAATCGAGCTTTTTATACACTTTTTGCCAAGCAATTACATCACATATTATGAATATTCATTATCTTGCAACATCTACTTTTAATATTCATATCGGGTGGAGTCGAGGCGGAGTTGGAGGCGTGGTCTCTAATTTGGGGAGAACTTTGGTGGGAGTTCCTGTTGTCCTTCATCATGAACTCGTGTCCTTTTCATCATCATCTTCATAAACTTTTGAACCTTCCCTAATTTGGGTAGTTTCCTCGTGCATTTGGCAGGGGTTCTCAGTATCTGGCATGAGTACTTGATTACTTGGCTTGTCCCTTTCCTTATCTCCCTTTGTGATTCCTCCATATGTCCTTTTTTGTGTGTGTTAGCATTTTCAGTTCTTTCTGTCCATGCTTGTGTTCCCTCATGTCAGAGTGACCTGTATTTTAGTGAATTTATTGCCTCCACTATTTCCTAATAATGAGTTCTCTATGCCTTGCTTAAAGCTTATTCTGCGTTTAACTCTCTCTAATCCTTACACTGCTCTATTAACTTTTTGGGTTTTACCTGGCTTCATTTCCCCCCTTTTCTTAAAACTTACGAATTCTTTCGTCAAGTTCTAATCCTAGAGGGCGTTGATATGCTTGTACCATCGCCCAGATTATTTGGGTTCTTCTGACTATGGATTTTAACTTGCACCACAAACATATATTCACGAGGGTCAGTAGAAGCATGGCCATGGTTATAATTAATATTGGGTGTATCAGGTAGTGAAAGACTTGCGTTACTGTTGGGGAGTATCCTGTGAAGATATCCCACCAGTGATGCTGACCTACTTGTGCAACTTTTGTTAGAATATTCTTTATACCTTTTGAATTATGCTCTACTTACCATAACATGCGTCGAGTCATTTGGTTCACCTTCTGTACTAACTTTTCTACTTCAGGATGCATGAGTATTTCTTTGAGGAGCTTAGTGTCCATGCCTATCTGTAACTTGGGTATTTCATGGTACAAAGTAGACTCAACTTCGATTAACTGCTGCGTAGTTAAGGGAGGGGTGTAGTTAGAGTCACAACCTATAGTTTTAGTGAAGTTACATATGTAAAAGTTAGTATCATTAGTCATTTCATGACAATTATCTATAGTAACATTATTGCAAGCGGTTCGAATACAAACACATCCATTCCCTACATAGAACACTTGTGATTGGACTCTATTGTGTGAAAGCATTTCAAAGGTACATACACTGTCTTCAGCATCTAAGCATAGGTCTTCAGCTTCTATAATGGCATTTTCGCAAATATAACCTAATTGCC
This sequence comes from Chiroxiphia lanceolata, assembly GCF_009829145.1. Lineage (NCBI taxonomy): Eukaryota > Metazoa > Chordata > Aves > Passeriformes > Pipridae > Chiroxiphia > Chiroxiphia lanceolata. Next base: position 13,196,826 of record NC_045670.1, on the reverse strand, counting down.
CTTTAGGGATACATACTTCTGTACTAATTGATTGCCACTTGTTCTTAGTACTGTCATAGTTTGCCCAGACATTATGGTCTACAGGTTTGACAATGACATTCTGATGTATAGTTCCTAATGTTAAAAGAGGAAATATTGCTCTTTCTTCTGCAGCACTAATAGTGAGGACATAGGTTTCAATGTGTTCCTGTTGTGGATCATAAGTAAAGTTAACCAGTTGCCACCAAGCTTGATGGTCTTTTTCAAATTGTGTAGTGGAGCTATCCCTTAGTATTGTTTCTCTTATTTCTTGAGGCAGTATGCCGGACATTCCTTCTCTTAATATTCCTGCTGCTACTGATTGTAGCCATTGTTGTGTCTGAACACACTGGATAGCAAGTGTTATTTCTTTGCTAATATCTCCAGTATAACCAGCAATTTTAGCAAAATCTTCAGCAGTATGGTTGGCTACTAAGGTCATCAGTCTGACCACTAATGATTGTGTCTCTGCCAAAGTTAGCATGGATGCGCTTAAAGGTACTTTAAGCTTTCCCAAATTAGAAGTGACAGTACTTAACTTGTTTACTAATACTTCTTGATCTATAGTGTTCATTATGCCAAATCCTGTGCCAACCCACCCGCTTATGTCTCTTTGTGTCCGTTTGTGGTATGACCTGGTTGCTAACCAGGCATTCCAGCCTTTGAGGCTCTGCTGTATAAACGGTTGACAATCTTTCTGTAAATGTGTAATGTCTGTTTGAATGTTTATCTGTACTTTCTTCAGAGAATATGTAGGATCTAACAGCAACTTTAGTTCGTTCGATTGTCTTATTACTTGAGGTCCTATAAAGGTTAAATTATGTATTTTCCTGCATTCTAAAGGTGGAGGGGTTTCACGCGATGGGTTTATGATTGGATCTGTCGCTAGTGTAATGACTCGCGTAAAGGCTACGCTGGCTAGAGTGCCTTGTTCAGGGATGGGTTTAGTAATCTTGGCTTCTTTACTGCATGTAAATGACACCAATTGATCTAACTTGATCAGAATTTCACACTGTGCCCTACCTCCTTCAATACTATCCCACTGACATGAGACTGGTCCCTTCCTCTGAATCCAAACAATGGACATGGGTTCTTCCTCTTCTACTTGGGTATAAGTAATTAAACCCCGTCCAGCTTCTGGTCAAGATCGAATTGTTAATGTTAATTTATCTGTTTTTCCTATTAGAGATTCAACCTCTCGGCACCCTATTTGGATTCGTTCTCCCTTTTGCGCTGCGAAAGGTTTGCTAACCCATTCCACTACCGTGTAAGGTTGTTTGTTATGTAGAATGTAGACCTCAAAGTCTGGATTTTCTAAGTCTGGTTGTATGCGTGCACTAGACCACGATCCCTCTGGAGTAGGGTTTTGGGATAAAACAATACTTATCAAAAGTCCAGTGGTCAATATTGAAAGGGTTCGGAAGGGAGTTGGAGTCATGATGCTGGGTCTTCTTGCTTATCTTCCGGAGCTCTCTTGACTCGGGAGTAGTGAATCCATGTAGGTCGCTCCTTGATCCTAACCGCGGTGAAGGTGGTCAGTAGCACTTGGAAAGGTCCCTCCCACTTCTCTTGTAGGGGTTTTCCTAAAAGATTCTTGACATACACCCAATCACTGAGGTTAAACGGATGCAGCTTACAGTCAGGTTGTTTAGGCTGGTGTTCTATTACTATCGTGGCATTCTTATCAAAATGTTTCCCTACAGCAATTACATAATCATATATATATTGGTTACCTATTTGGTCAATAGCATCGCTATTTACAATCTGCATAGCATAAGGTCTACCATACAGAATTTCAAACGGACTCAACTTTTCTTTTGATCGAGGTTTGACTCTCAATCTAATTAGAGCAATAGGCAAAGCCTGATACCAGTGCAAGTTAGTTTCTTGGCATATTTTAGCAATTTGTTGTTTAATAAGATGATTCATTTTTTCTACTTGCCCACTGGCTTGTGGCCTGTAGGGCGTGTGTAATTGCCATTTAATCTGCAATGCTTTGCTTATTGCTCTCACAACCTTCACACAGAAATGTGAACCTCTGTCTGAGGATATACTTCTTGGTATTCCGAACCGCGGTATAATTTCATTTAATAAGACTTTAGTTACCTCCCTCTCTTTGTTTGTCCTGCAGGGGAATGCTTCAGACCACCCAGAAAACGTATCAGTAAGAACCAATAGGTACCGATACCCCCCTTTTCTTGGGAGTTCGGAAAAATCAATTTACCATACTTCACCTGGAAATTTACCTCGGTTTATTGCCCCTTGGTGTACCTTGGTCCCTGTGTTTGGGTTATTCTTCAGGCACCGTTCGCACTGGGATGTAACTTACTTTATGGTAGTGAATAATTTCGGTCCTGCTATTCTGGTTTGCAAATACTGATAAAGTGGATCTAAACTCCAATGTGCCTTCTCATGTTCTGTTTTTACAAATTACCACATTAATTTCCCTGGAATTATTAGTTGTCCTGTTTCCAGCTGACCCTATCCATTATCTAATAATTTGCCTTTGTTCTTTCGAATCCAATTGTGATCTGATTCCTGATAATCTGGTTGAAAATTTGTATCTAGTTCCCCTGGTATTAAAGCTGTTATAGTCACTTCTTCAGTCCTTGCAGCAGCTAATTTAGCTTCTGCATCAGCTTTCCTATTTCCTATCTCTGGAACAGTGTTACCTTTCAGGTGTCCCTTGCAATGCATTATGACCACTTGTGTTGGGAGTTGGACTGCTTCTAACAATCGTAGAATTTCTTCTGCATGTTTGACTGTTTTCCCTTGAGCAGTTAACAGTCCTCTTTCTTTCCAAATTGCTCCATGAGCATGCACGATGGAGAAGGCATACTTAGAGTCCGTCCAAATATTAATTCGTATGCCTTCTGCCAATTCCAGAGCTCGGGTAAGAGCTATTAGTTCTGCCTTCTGGGCTGAGGTCCCTGCAGGTAAAGGATTTGATTCGATTACCTCTTCCGTTGTGGTTACTGCATAGCCTGCCGTCCTTACTCCTTGCTTCACGAAGCTACTGTCGTCAGAGAACCAGTTGTCCGCATCTTCAAATGGTTCTTCTTTGAGATCCGGGCGGTTGGAGTAGACTGCTTCGATAGTTTCTAGGCAGTCGTGCTCGATTGGTTCTGCTGACATCTTTCCTTCTAAAAATGTGGCTGGATTCACAATGTTAGCTACTTGAATGGTTATGTCGTCTGACTCAGCTAGAATTGCTTGGTACTTTAGGAATCTGGAAGGCGACAACCAATGACCACCCTTCTGTTCTAGCACTGCAGACACAGTGTGGGACACCAACACAGTCATTTTCTGGCCCATGGTAAGTTTTCTGGCCTCTTCTATGTTTATAATTACTGCGACCACTGCCTTCAGACAACTGGGTCATCCTTTGCTTACTTCATCCAGTTGTTTAGAGAAGTAAGCTACAGCTCTTTTGTGTGGTCCCAACTGTTGTGCTAAGACTCCCAAAACCATCCCTTGCCGCTCATGAGAGAACAGCCAAAATGGTTTTGTTACATCAGGGAGGCCCAGAACCGGGGTTCTCATGAGTTCCTGTTTCAATCTTCTGAAAACTCCCTCTGCTTCGGGAGTCCAGACTAGGGTATAAGGTAAGAATACCTTAGTCTCTTTTAGTAAATCATACAGTGGTTTGGCTAGCACCCCATATTGATAGATCCATAAACGGCACCAACCTGTCATTCCCAGAAAGGCTCGTAGATCTCTCACCGTTTCTGGTTTGGACATTTGGCAGATGGCTTCTTTCCTCGTTGTTCCTAGGGATTGTTGTCCTCTGGAAATCTCGTATCCTAGGTATACTACTTTTTCTTGCACCAGCTGTGCTTTCTGTTGAGAGACTCGATATCCACTTAGTCCCAAGAAATTCAACAGGGAAATAGTCCATTTAACACACTCTTCTTCTAATTCAGTCACTATCAATAGGTCATCCACGTATTGCAGAAGAGTGCCATTTCCCTGTGGCCTTTCCCATTGCTCCAATTCCTTAGCCAGCTGATTCCCAAAAATTGTTGGACTATTCTTGTAACCCTGAGGTAACACTGTCCAGGTTAACAGAGTCTTTCTCCCTTTGTTCACAGATTCCCATTCAAAGGCAAAAATCTTTTGGCTTTCTGGGGCTAAGGGAAGGCAAAAGAACGCATCTTTTAGATCCAACACTGTGAACCAAATTAAATTATCCTTTAACTTGGTTAGGAGTGTGTAAGGGTTAGCTACTACCGGATGTAGTGTTTTTGTTATTGCATTCACAACTCTTAAATCTTGAACTAGTCTATAAGTTCCATTTGGTTTCTTAACTGGCAGAATTGATGTGTTATAGTCTGATTCGCATTCTATTAATAACCCTAACTCTAGGAATTTTCTAATTATGGGTTCGATTCCTTCTCTATCTTCTAATCTCAATGGATATTGTTTCCTTACCACTGGTCTAGCTCCAGGTATAAGTTCAATAGTGATAGGTGTTGCCTGTTTTGATTTCCCGGGTACATCAGTAGCCCATACTAACGGGTATGCCTCGCTCATAATTCGTTCTATATTATGGCTTTCAGGTTTTGGTTCTATGCAACTGATCGTCAGACTTAAAGCTGCGATTAGCTGCTCTTCATTTACCTGGAATTCAAGTTTGTCTTTGTTAAATTTTATTACGACTCCTAAATTTTCTAGTAAATCCCTACCTAGTAGAGGCTTTGGGGAATTTGGTAAGTACAAAAACTGATGGATCCCCATTTGCTTTCCAATTTTGTATTTAATGGGTTTTAGGAAGTAAGCTTTTTCTGGTTGGCCTGTTGCTCCCACAACTTGTACAAACTCATCACTCTTTGGTACTAGTTCCTGATTTAAAACCGAAAATGTTGCTCCTGTGTCAATCAAAAAGTCTAATTTCTTTTCACCTTCCCCTAGTTCTATTTTAACCAGTGGGTCTGCTAGGGAATGACTCACCGGTCCCCCTCAGTCACTGCTCTGGTGTGCAATGGCAGCATTTGCAGGGCTTTCTCTTAGCTGGGGACAGTTTCGCTTCCAATGGCCTAACTGTAAGCAATTGGAACATTGATTCGGTCCTATTCTGGTGGACTGGGGTCTGAATCCCCCTCTCCCCCTCATAGGGTAGCTACTACTTCTACCCCTGGCATTTGTGTCTAGGAATTCTGAGGGGGTCTCATCTTTTCCTTGTCTAACATCATACAAGGCTGCCCAGTTAATGGCTTTAGGTATTGCATTTCGCAGGCCTAATGCTATTAGTTTCCTGTATTGCACTAACAGCCCATAGTGAATTGGATTGTTCGGTTCCCAGTCTGGATTACTACTTGGAAATACTACATCTAACGCTTCGGGCAATACGGCGGCATGAGCTTTCCCTGTTTTTAACACAAGTTCCTTCTCTGTTTCCGTTAATTCTGATAACATTACATCTATATCGTCCCAGTCAATGTCTAGGTTTTTTGCTAATAATTCAAACCTCCTAGCTACCCCCTCTGGATTTTTCCTAAAATTCTTTACTTCTTCTCTCCAACTGTTCAAGTCACTTGTCGTAAATGGTACTTTTATCCGTGCCTGCTCTCCTGCAATGGGCATTATCCGTCGGAGGGGAGCTATTGTATAACTTCCCTCGACCCTCTCTTTTGCTTCTTTTCGTGCTACAGACCTGGTATAATGTGGGTGACTAGTCCCCTCCCCGGGGTCTTCCTCTTGGGCCTCGTTTCGGTTCCTCGTCCTCGCTTCCCATTCCTACACAATCCTCTTCTGCCAATCCCCTTGCATGGTTCAAGCAGTCCAACCACCTCTCCTTTTGGATCTGGAGGAGACGCTGTCGACGCTCAACCTGCCCAGGGCTGCACTCCTCGTCTTCCTCTATTCCTCTAGTATCCCTTTTATCATCTATTTGAATTACTATGTTTAATCTCTGTGGACTGTTTTCCTTTTCCCCCTGAATTACAGTGTCACTACCTTCCTTACTGCATCTCATCTCGGGGAAATTATCCTTCCTTCCGTTGCCCCCTGATCTCGGTGGGCTACTTTCGTCCTCATAATTTTCAACTCTTGGTGTGCTACTTTTTATTCTACAGATTCTTGGACCTCGTATGCTGTCTCCATTTCTCGGTGTACTGTCATCTTTATCTCTACTGTCTTGTGATTTAGGTGTACTACTCTCTTCCCCATGATCCCCTGGTCTTGTCGGGCTACTCTCTCCTTTATCAATTTCTGACCTGGGCGGACTGCCTCCCTCTCTGTAACTTACTAACCCCTGTGGACTACTCAGTCCCTGCGAGCTATTTTCTCCTTGGCGACTCTCTGATTTTGAGGGGTTACTTTCTTCCCAATACCAGGTCTTAAATCCCTTCAGTTCTAATGAAATATCTCCTAATAGGCTAGTGTCTTTTTCACCCTCTCTCCGCTTTGGTAACGGCACCCCGTATCCTGGTGCATAGGGTTGATACTCCCATAGGCTTACTTCACTTTCTCTGTCACTGTCTCTTCTTTTTAGTTTAAGACACTGTTGTCCGATACTACAGGCGTCGCAACAGCGCTCCTTCGGCCTCAGATTTTTCTTATCCTTTTCTAAAGCTAAAACCAAAGGGTCCTGTGGTGCGACATTTACCGCACATTCCCTCTGCCACTCAGGTTTGTTCTGTAATGTAAAAAACATATCGCAATAAATCACTTCATCCCACTTGCCTAGTCGATGTAGGAACAACATAAGCTGTAAAATAGTGTTGTAATTTGTTGTCCCCTCAGGTGGCCATTTTTCGTCATCGTCTAATTTATACAAAGGCCACCATTGCGTGCAGTATTTTAGGAGTATCTTTTTGCTTATATTTCCCCCTGGGACTCCCCCTAGATCTCTCCAATGCTTTAAAATACATCCTAAAGGGGTTTTCATATTTATGTCCTTGCTTTGCTGGTTTCCCATTATTCTTATAGGGACTTAACTATGCGGCAATAGTAAAGTTTTATGGAAGGCGGGGGGTTTACCAAGCTAGTAGGTCCTACCAGATCCTCTTGCTATACGAGCATCGGTAATATGCCAGCCAACCCAGGGATTGTGCTTCCAGACCGGTGCCCAATTAAGGAAATCTTCTACCACCAGAGGGTCGTATCCCAATCTTCCACTTTCTTTTTCTAATCTTCTTATGAGTTCACTTATGTGATACTCTATTATATCAAGCAATTCTTGTCTCTGGATTTGTGCTTCTATGTCTCGCCAGACTAGACTTCCACCAATATATTCTACCTGAGTAGCTTTCGGTATGTTAGTGAATTGTACTTTAAACTGCAGTACCTTTCTTATTCTATTCCACTGCCTCAAGGTGTTCCTTACTTTATTCCAGCACTTCATGTACACAATTTTCCAGTCGCTTCATCCGTTTCTGGCCTGCCTCCTCGCGGAGAACAGGAACCGCAGAGCAGGACTCCCACTCGTTTCGCAGCGATGCTGCATCTCAGTCACACTCACACACGCTTGCACGCTTAATATAAAAACTTTCCTACCTTCTGGTTTCTATCTGAGTAATTTACGTCACCACGCAAGGTCGCGAGATGGTGCCGCAGACCGTGAAATACGGGTTTGCTGTCGGTTGTCCGATTTATGTTACAAAATCACAGGATGCCACTGCAAACTATAAAACACATTCCTTACAGAAAATGCAACCAAGATGTTACAAATACTTGTCTATGCGTATGTTGACAATAGAATTTTACCCACTTAGTTTCTGCTAGATCTTGATTCGACCAGCAGCGTATACAATAGAAATTAAGGGTCCGGTTAAGCGCTATCTCTTGTGTTCCTCTGAGACCCAAAATATATTTTCCGCAATTATTACACAAGGCTCTAATATACAGTGAACAATAACAAAAGGGACAAATCTTAATCCTAGGACTTAAGCGTACTGGCAAAAGCTTATTCACTTTTACAGAACTGAGATTGCAATCATTTCCCATGTAGGGATGTAAGAAGTCTTACGAAATGTGCTATTTTACAAAAACATTTTACAAAGCAATACATAATTCCAGAAGACGAGCAAACCACTACGAACAGTGATTAAAATGTAACTTAATGATAGAACTCTTTCTGTACCCTTAAGTCTCAAATAGCATGTCACAATTTCTTTTACTCGCTAAGATAAACCAGCGTAATTCGTAAGAGGGACACTCAATATATCATTCCTGACTGCTGCATTCCAGGAATTCTCCAGCAGCACAAGGAGTTCCCCGGGTCCTAAAAGCCCCTAGAAGTACTCCCAAATCTTTGAACAGTCCCGGAAAAGTTAAAAAAACATCAATCCTTCAAATTTCTAAATCAAACACACTTTTAAATGCATCGGTAGACAATATTTTACCCAACACAGACAGTGAACAAGGGAAATCAGAGTGAGAACACATTCAAGCAAGACACCAAAACATAACCGGCATCACAAAGTAAAGACAATTTTACACTGCAGTGTCGGGACTCTAACCCTATCAGAAAAACTCCTTCTGGGGTTCTTCTGGCAGGACTCTAACCAGCTTCTTTCGGTACCTGGAACTCTAACCCAATACATGGGACTCTAACCCTTTACCTGGGACTCTAACCCAGTACCTGGGACTCTAACCCAGTTGGGATTAATGCCGAGGCGTCCCCCGGCTTCCCTTCGGGCGGTAAGTCTTACCCCCATGAATAAAGCGCTTTGACTTAAAGTATAAAAGAACAAATACCTCTTAACTTGGAGCAGGAAGTTCTTGTCCTGCGGCGCGCATAGATCCAAGGGGTCTGGGAGACTCTGACAACAAAAATCCAGTCGGGGGCCCTCAGAGCGTCCCGGTCCCCTGGGTCTCGGCTCGGGAGGACCCTCACTGTCCCTTCGTGGTCACCAAGATTGATGCCAATTTTTTTACCCCAAAGAAGGTTCGGAAGAACTGCTCAGAGACAGAATTTTCAGTCAATAAGCAGGAGGTATTTAATTTCACGGCCGGGGAGCAGCCAGGTTGCCCTGGACATACTGCTCCACTCGAGAAACACACAATCGAGTTTTTTATACACTTTTTACCAAGCAATTACATCACATATTATGAATATTCATTATCTTACAACATCTACTTTTAATATTCATATCGGGTGGAGTCGAGGCGGAGTTGGAGGCGTGGTCTCTAATTTGGGGAGAACTTTGGTGGGAGTTCCTGTTGTCCTTCATCATGAACTCGTGTCCTTTTCATCATCATCTTCATAAACTTTTGAACCTTCCCTAATTTGGGTAGTTTCCTCATGCATTTGGCAGGGGTTTTCAGTATCTGGCATGAGTACCTGATTACTTGGCTTGTCCCTTTCCTTATCTCCCTTTGTGTTTCCTCCATATGTCCTTTTTTGTGTGTGTTAGCATTTTCAGTTCTTTCTGTCCATGCTTGTGTTCCCTCATGTCAGAGTGACCTGTATTTTAGTGAATTTATTGCCTCCACTATTTCCTAATAATGAGTTCTCTATGCCTTGCTTAAAGCTTATTCTGCGTTTAACTCTCTCTAATCCTTACACTGCTCTATTAACTTTTTGGGTTTTACCTGGCTTCAGAACCTATGCAAGTACTCTCACCAAGGTCAGATCAACCAAGTTTACTTTATCCCTGGGACCTGAATCAGGGATGTCACCAGATAACTGATGATTTTAGTACAACCTTTGTACTATTACCCACTCCTACTCTTTCATGTGGGTACTAAGAAGTCCCAGATCAATCAAAAGAGATTTCGGGGCCCTGTGAAGAATGCTAAAAGATTCAGGAGAACAGGTAGTGTTTTCCTCAATCTTCCCAGCAACGAGGAGAGGTTTTGGAAGAAACGAGTGTGCTCAAGACATCAATACCTGACTCCACCAGAACTTTGGTTTTTATAACCATGGAAGAGTCTTTGAGACAAAAGGTATGCTGGGACCAGACAGGATCTACCTGTCCCAATGGGGTAAAACACTTCTTTGCTCATAAGTTGGCAGGACTGATTGAGAGGGCTTTAAACTAGAATTGATGAGGGAAGGAGATAGCAACAGGAGAGCTGAAGGTAAGCCAAGGATTGGCATTGCATTGCCTGAGGGTGGCAATGCTAATGGGAACATTTATGCTGCTCCAGGGAGCACTGAGGTTTTAGGAACATATCTGAAATGCTTGTACACCAACACATGCAGTATGAGAAACAAACAGGATGAACTGGAAGCGTTGGTCAGTTCCCAGAGCTATGATGTCATTGGTGTTAGTGAGACTTGGTGGAATGAGTCCCACAACTGGAGTGCCAGGATGGAGGGCTACAGGCTGTTCAGGAAGGATAGACAGGGCAGGTGAGGTGGAGGAGTTGAACTGTATGTGAGAGGTATGACTGTGCAACCCTTACAGTTAGCAATGATGTGGTTGAGAGTCTCTGGGTAAGGATTAGGGGGATGGAAAACAAAGTAGCTGTCATGGTGGGTGTCTATTATCAATCATCCAGCCAGGATGATAGCACTGATGAGTTAGTGTATAGGCAATTAAGAGAAATCTCTGGATTGGTAGCCCTTGTCCTTATGGGAGATTTCGACTTCCCAAGCATCAACAGGGAATATCATACTGCTGTGACAAGTCTGGGAAAGTCTTGAAGTTTGTGAGAGATAACTTCTTGTCACAGGTACTCATGAGCCAACTAGGAAAGATGCCTTCCTAAACTTATTTGTTAATAGAGAAGGATTTGTGGGAGATATGATGGTTGGTGGTTGTCTTGGCCATGAAGCCAGGTAAAACCTGGAAAGCGAATTTAGTCGAGCAATGTAAGGATTAGAGAGAGTTAAACACAAAGGTTTTAAGCAAGGCATAGAGAACTTAGTATTAAGAAATAGCGGAGGGAATAAATTCACTAGAATACAGGACACTCTGACATAAGAGAACACAAGCATGAACAGAAAGAACTAAAATGCTAGCACACACAAAAAACCATGTGTCATGGTTTGAGATAGCCCAAAATCCAATTCCCTAGCTCCATCCCCCTCCCACATCTCAACCTAATGTGAGACGGGTTTTTCCAGACAAAACACAACCAGACTCCGAATGGGGGAAAGGGAATATATTACAATGACTGTACAAATAAATATCATAATACATTATACACACGACTACAACTATCTCTACCACGACATATAGTATTTACAATGGATCAGATCTCTTCTCCCCTCCAAATAAAAGTCCAGGAGGGAAAGAAGGACAGATCCCTTCCAGTCTCTCAGGGTAGCAGCTTCTTCAGAGTAGCAGTCACTAAGCAGCAGTATCTTCTAAGGCAGCAGACTCTCTCTCTCTTCTGTTTCTTGCAGCAACTGATAGCTGGATCTCTGCCAGCACACACGAGGGGATATCCCCCTCGGTCACTCGTCTCCCCAAACGAGTGGTCTTCCGTGGACTGCGTTTCCCAGGACAAGGGCGCTATCACCACGTCATATCACGAAGCACAGGGGGGGTCTTTGCGACAGTCCTTATCTTCGGGGGACTCAACCCCTTGCAGAGCTCCTGTGCCCTGCCTCAAAGATGGTTGCGAGCTTCTTTGTAGCTTGCAGCAAGGGAGGGCCTCAAGGCCAACCTCCAACACTCCGTCCTGGTTGAGCTCTCAGGATGACCGAGCTTCTTAGTTCCTTTACTCCATTTAGGACTTCTAATCAGTAAGAGTCCACCCCCTCCATTTTTGGAGGGATCTCCAACAAGGTTTAGGGGAGTTTTGCAGTCCTTACCCCCAAGCTTTCTCTCTGTAGAAACTTAGTTCTGTTCTCTGCTGCCGGTTCTCTATCTCGGCTTGAGCAACTCTGAGTCTTCCTTGGTTGCATGCTGTTTCTGCTGCTCTTCTGGTTCAGGTCTTATCAGTTGGCTTTTAACCATAACCTCTGGACGCTGCCGCCGCTTCTGCTCTCTCTGCTCACTCACGATGGAAAACATCCTCCAGTTTGCAGCTACAGATACATAGTCCAGCTTAACACTGTTCCAAGTCTCTGTAGCCCCCAGCTGGGGTTGGGGGGACAGAGATCCCCCCAGAGGGCTCCTGCCCTCTCCTCGTGGCTTTTTCACAACATGGCTACTTCTTCTAACCCCCAAACTACAACTCTTCTCTTCCGTTTGGTTGTGGTGTTTACATTTTTGCAGCATTAATCCCAACTGGGTTAGAGTCCCAGGTACTGGGTTAGAGTCCCAGGTAAAGGGTTAGAGTCCCAGGTACTGGGTTAGAGTCCCAGGTACCGAAAGAGGCAGGTTAGAGTCCTGCTAGGAGAATCGGGTTAGAGTCCTGACACTGCAGTGTAAAATTGTCTTTACTTTGTGATGCCGTATTCGCCTGTTATGTTTTGGTGTCTTGCTTGAATGTATTCTCACTCTAATTTTCTGGTGTCTTGCTTGAATGTATTCTCACTCTGATTTCCCTTGTTCGCTGTCTGTCTTGTGTAAAATATTGTCTTCTGATGCATTTAAAAGTGTGTTTGATTTAGAGATTTGAAGGATTGATGTTTTTTAACTTTTCCGGGACTGTTCAAAGATTTGGGAGTACTTCTAGGGGCTTTTAGGACCCGGGGAACTCCTTGTGCTGTTGGAGAATTCCTGGAATGCGGCAGTCAAGAATGATATATTGAGGGTCTCTCTTACGAACTACGCTGGTTTATGTTAGCGAGTAAAAGAAACTGTAACATGCTATTTGAGACTTAAGGGTACAGAAAGAGTTCTATCATTAGTGACATTTTAATCACTGTTCGTAGTGGTTTGCTCGTCTTCTGGAATTATGTATTGCTTTGTAAAATGTTTTTGTAAAATAGCACATTTCGTAAGACTTCTTACATCCCTACATGGGAAATGATTGCAATCTCAGTTCTGTAAAAGTGAATAAGTTTTTGCCAACGCACTTAAATCCTAGGATTAAAGTTTGTCTTTTCTGTTATTGTTCACTGTATGTTAGAGTTTTGTGTAACAATTGTGGAAAATATATTTTGGGTCCGAAAGGAACACAAGAGATAACGCTCAATCGAACCCTTAGTTTCTATTGTATAGAATATACTTGTGGCCTTCTGATTGTTATTTGTATTGTTTTGTTTGCCTTTTGTGTATAATAGACTATTTTGTAAAATGTTGTGAGTGTCATAGACTATACTGCTAAACTATTTTGCTAAATGTTTAGAGTTCTGTATGAGAAGTGATGCACCTTTTGTGCTTTTGTGTATTGTCTGGCAATATGTTTCTTAAAAGTGCTTTTACTTTGTGTTTTCTCCTCCGCTTTCTGTTTTGTGTGGAATATTGCCCAGTAATGTACTTAAAGTTGCGTCAAACTTAAAGATTTGGGAGACTAATAGTCCTTAACATCCCCTTCTAAGCTGTCTCAAGATTTGAGAGTGTTTCCTTCTGATTTTCTTGAGACAAGGGGTTCTAGGACCCAGAGAAACCTCTAGTCCTACTGAAAAATTCCTGGAATGCGGTAGCTAGAGATAATGTACTGCGAATTTCTTTGTAATGTTTCATTTTTGTATGCTGCTTTTTACAAGCTGTTCTGGTCTGTGTCAAAATTGTAATTTGTTTGATTCTGCTCTTAAGTGGTAATGCAATAGAAAACTTTAAAGAACTTAAAAGTGTGCAAATGTGTGTATGTATGAGTGTCTGAGATGCAGCATCACCGTGAAGCGATTGCAGAACTAGAAACAGATAAAGCAGCTGGGTGTTGTATGTGTGAAGTGCTGAGACAAAGTAAAAGATATTTTAAGACAGTGAAATAAATTAGGAAAAGTGTGAGCTTGCTGTGATAGTGTAAAAGAATTTATCAGACAATCAATTTAGAGAAGAGACGAACTAGAGTACAACCCCTAGTGATTTAAAATATTTGCAACTGGAAACCAGTTCAGGAACACAACTCCTGGATCAACTGGTATATTACTGATGCTCAAATAATTGAAAGGTCCAAGGAGAATCTGTCCTTGAAAGATTAACATTTGTCAGCAGTAACTAGTACATTATAGATAGATATTCTGTGTATGACGCGGTGGGATAGATTGAGAAATCCCAGATAAGTGCATAATTAAGCCCCTATAATAATAATGGGAGGCCAGCAAAGAATAGAAAGTACCCTGCAAAAGTCAGAAAGAGAAGTAACCCTCAGAAACCAGAAAGAGATGAAAGAAAAGAGGACAGAAAGCATAAAGATAGAATAGATACCGAAAGTTTAGAGAATGATCAGGAGGAAAGGATTGGCTATTCATATTGTACCAGGACTGCTGAACGGAAAACCAAGGACAAAGAGAGAGAGAAAGCAAAAATAATTGCTTTATTTTGGGCAACTCTTTATAATGTTAGACAAAGGTGAGATGAGACGCCTTCAGAATTCTTAGACAGACTTAGAGCTGCCATGAGAAAATATACACCCTTAGATTCTGCGTCAAAAGCAGGCAAACAACAATTACTAGCGTTATTGATGGGACAGAGTAACCCAGATATTAGAAAGAAGCTGCAAAAACTCCAGCATCCTGCAGATGAAAATTTAGAGACAGTAATGAATGAAGCTTAGAAAACTACTACAATAGAGAGAGAAGAGAAAAAGAAAAAAGATGAGAAAGTTGCTAAAGTTGTAGTGGTAGCAGTGGCAGCCCAAAACTCAAGGTTCCCGGAGATAAATACTAGAAGCAGAAGTTATGGTTACCCTGCAAGGGGAAGAGGAGGTTTCCTTTCCCAACAAACCAGAATAAAGTCAAAACAGTGTTCCTATTGCTTGCAAATAAGTCACTGAAAACGAGACCGTCCTAAATTAAATAAGAAGTTTAAGAGTGCTACTGTCCCCTATCAGAGCAGTGACTGAGGAGGACCGGTGAGTCGTTACCTACCAGACCCACTAGCTAAAATGGAGTTAGGAGAGAGTGAAAAAGAATTAGAGTTTTTAATCAACACAAGAGTTATATCTTAGTTTTGAATCAGGAACTAATGCCAAAAGTGACAAATTTGTACAAGTTGTGGGAGCGACAGGTCAACCAGAAAAAGCCTATTTTCTAAAACCTCTTAAGCATAAAATCGAGAAACAAATAGAAGATTATAGATTTTATCTACCCAATTCTCCAAAGTTTCTACTAAGTAAGGATTTATTTGTCGAATAATTCAGCAAAAATAAACTTGAATTCCAAGTAAGTGAGGAACCACTGATAATAGCTTTGAACCTGACTATCAGTTGTATAAAACCAGTAATCAGAAAACAATACCCACTGAAGCTAAAACATAAGAAAGGGAATCGAACTGATAATAGAGAAATTTTTAGAATGAGAGTTACTCAATTAACCTGGACGGTTTTACCTCAAGGTCAAAGGCCACAGAGAGATGGTACTCTTCTACGATATGTGGATAATCTGCTAATAGCAACTGGGACAGAAGAAGAATGTGTTAAATGGACTATTTCTCTGTTGAATTTCGTGAGTTTAAGCAGATATCGAGTCTCTCAACAGAAAGTGCAGCTGGTGCAAGAAAAAGTGGTGTACCTGGGATATGAAATTTCCAGAGGACAACGATCCCTAGGAACAACAAAAAAAAAAAAAAAAAGAAGCCATCTGCCAAATGCCTAAACCCGAAACAGTGAGAGATCTACGAGTCTTTCCAAGGATGACAGGTTGGTGCCGTCTATGGATTTATCAATACGGGATACTCACTAAACCACTGTATGATTTGCTGAAAGAATCTAAGAGTGTCCTAGTCTAGACTCCCGAAGCAGAGGGAGCTTTTAAGAGACTGAAACAAGAACTCATAAAAGCCCCAGTCTTGGGCCTGCCTGATGTAACAAAACCATTTTAGTTGTTCTCTCATGAACAGCAAGGAATGGCTTTAAGAGTCTTGGCACCCCAGATGGGACCTTGGGGCTTGGCACAACAGTTGGGACCACACAAAAGAGCCGTGGTTTATTTCTCCAAACAGTTGGATGAAGTAAGCAAAGGATGTCCCAGCTGTCTGAAAGCAGTGACCACAGTAATCATAAACATAGAAGAAGCCAGAAAGTTCACATTGGGCCAGAAAATGCACTAACATTGTGAATCCAGCCTCATTTCTAGAAAGAAGAATGTCAGCAGAACCAATTGAGCATGACTGCCTGGAAACTATCGAAGCAGTCTACTCCAGCCACCCAGACCTCAAAGAAAAGCCACTTGAAGATACAGACAACTGGTTCTCCGACGGCAGTAGCTTCGTGAAACAAGGAGTAAGGATGGGAGGTTATGCAGTGACCACAATGGGAGAGGCAATCAAATCAAATCCTTTACCAGCAGAGACTTCAACCCAGAAGGCAGAACTAATAGCCCTTACCCGAGCTCTGGAATTGGCAGTAGGCATACGAATTAATATTTGGACAGACTCTAAGTATGCCTTCTCCGTCGTGCATGCTCATGGAGTAATTTGGAAGGAAAGAGGACTGTTAACTGCTCAAGGGAAAACAGTCAAACATGCAGAGGAAATTCTACGATTGTTAGAAGCAGTCCAACTCCCAGCACAAGTGGTCATAATGCATTGCAAGGGACACCTGAAAGGTAACACTGTTCCAGAGATAGGAAATAGGAAAACTGATGCAGAAACTAAATTAGCTGCTGCAAGAACTGAAGAAGTGACTATAACAGCTTTAATACCAGGAGAGCTAGATACAAACTTTCAACCAGATTATCAAGAATCAGATCACAATTGGATTCAAAAGAACAAAGGCAAATTATTAGATAATGGATAGGGTCAATTGGAAACAGGGCAACTAATAATACCAGGGAAATTAATGTGGCAATTTGTAAAAACAGAACATGAGAAAACACATTGGAGTTTAGATACACTTTATCAGTATTTGCAAACTAGAATAGCAGGACCAAAATTACTCACTACCATAAAGCAAGTTACATCCCAGTGCGAACGGTGCCTGAAGAATAATCCAAACACAGGGACCAAGATACACCAAGGGGCAATAAACCGAGGTAAATTTCCAAGTGAAGTATGGAAAATTGATTTCTCTGAACTCCCAAGAAAAGGGGGGTATCGGTACCTATTGGTTCTTACTGATACGTTTTCTGAGTGACCTGAAGCATTCCCCTGCCGGACAAACAAAGAAAGAGAGGTAACTAAAGTCTTATTAAATGAAATTATACCGTGGTTCGGAATACCAAGAAGTATATCCTCAGACAGAGGTTCACATTTTTGGGCTAAGGTTGTGAGAACAATAAGCAAGGCATTGCAGATTAAATGGCAATTACATACGCCCTACAGGTCACAAGCCAGTGGGCAAATAGAAAAAGATGAATCATCTTATCAAACAATAAATTGCTAAAATATGCCAAGAAACTAACTTACAATGGTATCAAACTTTGCCTATTGCTCTGATTAGATTGAGAGTCAAACCTCAGTCAAAAGAGAAGTTGAGTCCGTTTGAAATTCTGTATAGTAGACCTTATGCTATGCAGATTGTAAATAGCGATGCTATAGGCCAAATAGGTAATCAATATATATGATTATGTAATTACTGTAGGGAAACATTTTGATAAAAACGCCACGGTAGTAATAGAACACCAGCCCAAACAACCTGACTGTAAGCTGCATCCGTTTAACCTCAGTGATTGAGTGTATGTTAAGAATCTTTCAGGAAAAGCCCTAAAAGAGAAGTGAGAGAGACCTTTCCAAGTGCTGCTGACCACCTTCACCGCAGTTAGGATCAAGGAGCGACCTACATGGATTCACTATTCTCGAGTCAAGAGAGCTCCGGAAGATAAGCAAGAAGACCCAACATCATGAATCCGACTCCCTTCCAAACCCTTTCAACTTTGACCGTTGGACTTTTGATAAGTATTGTTTTATCCCAAAACCCTACTCCAAAAGGACCGTGGTCTAGTGCACACACACTACCACGCTCTGAGGAGAACCCAGACTTTGAGATTTACGTTTTACATAACAAACAACCTTATACATTAGATGAATGGGATAGCAAGACCCATTTCATAGCGCAAAAGGGAGGCCAAATTCAAGTAGGGTGCCGAGAGGTCGAGACTCTAATGAGAAAAACAGATAAACTAATATTGACAATTGAATCTTAGCAAGAAACCTCTAGGCAGAATTTAATTACTTATAGCCAAGTAGAAGATGAAGAACCCATTGTTTGGATTCAACGGAAGGGACCAGTTTCGTGTCAGTGGGATAGTATTGAAGAGGGTAGAGCACAGTGTGAAATCATATTCAAGCTAGATCAATCGTATAACCATGGCCGTGCTCCTGTTAACCCACATGAATATATGTCTGTGGTATAAGTTAAAGTGTATAGTCAAAAGAACCCAAATAATATGGGCGATGGTACAAGCATATCAGCGCCCTCTAAGATTAGAACTTGACGAAAGAATTCGTAAGTTTAAGAAAAGGGGGGAAATGAAGCCAGGTAAAACCTGGAAAGCGAATTTAGTCGAGCAATGTAAGGATTAGAGAGAGTTAAACACAAAGGCTTTAAGCAAGGCATAGAGAACTTAGTATTAAGAAATAGCAGAGGCAATAAATTCACTAGAATACAGGACACTCTGACATAAGAGAACACAAGCATGAACAGAAAGAACTAAAATGCTAACACACACAAAAAAGGACATATGGAAGAAAAACAAAAGGAGATAAGGAAAGAGACAAGCCAAGTAATCAGGTACTCTTGCCAGATACTGAAAACCCCTGCCAAATGCACAAGGGAACTACCCAAATTAGGGAAGGTTCAAAAGTTTATGAAGATGATGATGAAGAGGACACGAGTTCATGATGAAGGACAACAGGAACTCCCACCAAAGTTCTCCCCAAATTAGAGACCACGCCTCCAACTCCGCCTCGACTCCGCCTGTTATGAATATTAAAAGTAGATGTTGCAAGATAATGAATATTCATAATATGTGATGTAATTGCTTGGCAAAAAGTGTATAAAAAACTCAATTGTAAGTTTCTCGAGTGGAGCAGTTTGCCCAGGGCGACCTGGTTGCTCCCCGACCGCTCCCCGGCCATAAAATAAAATACCTCCTGCTTATAGACTGAAAATTCTGTCTCTGAGCAGTTCTTCTGCGCCTTTTGGGACATAAAATTGGCATCAGCCACAGCGATCACAAAATGGTTGAGTTTAAAATTTTTGGTGTAATGAGAAAAAAAGGTCAACAGAGTTACTACCCGGGATTTTGAGAGAGCAAACTTTAAGCTACTCAGGGAGCTACTTAGCAGTGTTCCCTGGGAATCTGCTTTTGAGGGCTTAGGGGTCCATGACAGCTGGTCAGTTTTTAAGAACCACCTTTAAAAGCACAGGAGCAGACAATAATCCCATTGTGCCACAAACCAAGCAAGCAGGGCAGAAGACCAACTGGGCTGAACAGGGAACCCCTCTTGGAACTCTGGAAGTGAGATCAGGCTTCATAGGAAGATTACAGAGCCCTGGTTTACACATGCAGGGAGAAGACAAGAAAGACCAAAGCCCAACTAGAGTTGAAACTGGCCACTGTTGTGCCAGACAACAAGAAAGGCTTTTTAAAGTATGTTAATAGCAAGATTAGGTCTAAAGAAAACATTGGACCAATATTTGTTGAAGATGGTCACCTAACAAATAGGGATGAAGAAGAATTGGAGACATTCAATGCTTTTTTTTGCCTCAGTCTTTAATGATGCTGATAGACCATGGGCTGCCTGGTCCTCTGAGTTGGAGGGCTGTAGCGTGGGGGGTCTTTATATGATAAAGAATGATGCACGCTCTTCTGAGGTGGAAAACAAAGAGAGATTATTTCAAATTTAGTGCTTCCTTATATCCCCTAAAACGATGTGACCTTCTAACCAATGGGTTTGTCTGTCCCTGCGCATGTCCCTTGATTTCTCTGCCCCTGGGACACGCCCCCTACAGAGGGTCATGACTGCTGGAACAGTGACTTGCCATTTGTGGACACTGAAGTTGTAAGGGACCAGTTGGATCAGTTGAATGTTCATAAGTCCATGGGGCCTGATGGGATTCATCCCAGAGTACTGAAGAAGCTAGTGGATGTTACAGCAGGACCCCTCTTGATCATCTTCCAAAGGTCTTGGGAGTCAGGGGAGGTTCCTGCTGACTGGAAACTGACCAATATTATTCCAATTTATAAGAGAGATGTGAGGGAAGACACAGGAAACTACAGACCTGTTGATCTAACTTCAGTTCCTGTAAAACTTATGGAGAAGATCATACTAACTGCTACTGAAAAGCATTTGTTGAAAGACTTTGTGTCCAGTTCTGGGCTCCCCAGTACAAGAAAGACATGGAGCTCCTGTGGAGGACTACAAAGATGATTAGGGGACTGGAGCACCTCACTTATGAGGAAAGGCTGAGGGAGCTGGGCCTGTTAGGCCTCAAGAAGAGAAGACTGAGAAGGGACCTTATCAATGTATTTAAGTATCTGAAGGGAGGGTGTGAGAGACTGAAATGTTAAAGGTTAATAACTCAAACAACCAGCCATTTGCAAAAGCAGCAGGTGGTTTGCTGAGGCCAGGTTTGTACCCCCCAACCAAATAGGAGGAGGAGAGTTTTGGGTGTGTGGTGGCAAAAGAACAGCCCAGGTGCAGAGGGGGTGGGTGGCACCCACCACCAGAGGATGACCATGACAAACCAACCTTGTTTAGCAACAAACTGGATTTTGAGCCAGATAAGGGAAAAGGTTCATGGAGCACTCAGTGAAGAATGACAGGGCTCAAAGGGTTGTAGTGAATGGAGCTACATCTGGCTGGAGACTGGTTGCCAGCAGTGTTCCTCAGGGCTCAATCCTTGGGCTGTAGCCTAAAACCTATATTTATATAGTTTACTAGTGCCTTTGTACCAGTTTTCTAAAATGTTCAATAGACAGGAATTTTAACGAGGTAAAGGGATTCTCTATCTGTGAACTGGACTGAGAAAGAGACATAACATCTGACAAACCCAGTCAAAGTTATTCAGAAGCCTTGAAACCGTTCCAGAAAGCGTGATACCGTGTCAAAGGAGATGATGAAGAGGAAGAGAAGATGAAGATAGGGTCTTTTTGAGACCTCTGAAAAAAATTTGGAGGTATGTCAGGAGCATGGGGAGGGCAGTACTATAGGAGGGATGGTTTTGGAAGTGGGTGTAACAGTATTAGGTAATGCTTTGAATTATTAATTAGGTAACTAAATAAAAACAAGAGACTTTTGTAACTCAGGCATGCACACTTTGGAAAATATTCCTGTGTATCACGGTTGCCATAATAGAGTGCTTTTTGCTTTCTAATACTCAAAAAGAACCTTAGAGGGTTATTTTCCAGCTTTCGGGTCAGGGTCAGTTCTGATCAACATTTTTATCAATGATCTAGATGTAGGAGCTGAATGCACCATTAGCAAGTTTGCTGAGGACACTAAAACTGGGAGATGCTGTTGACTCTCCTGAGGGACAAGAGGCCTTACAGAGGGGTCTAGATAGATGGGTGCATTGGGATATCATCAATGGCATGAAATTTACCAAGAACAAATGCCAGATCCTGCACCTGGGATGCAGTAATGCTGGACATAAGCACAAATTGGGAGAGGAGAGGTTGGAGAGCAGCCCTGCAGAAAGGGATCTGGGGGTGCTGGTTGACAGGAGACTCACTAGGAGTCAACAGTGTGCCCTGGCAGCCAAGAGGGGAAACCACATCCTGGGGTGCATCAAACACGGCATAACCAGTTGGTCAAAAGAGGTGATTATACCTCTGTATTTAGCATTGGTGTGACCTCACCTTGAGTATTGTGTGCAGTTTTGGGTCCCACAATTTAAGAAGGACATTAGGGTACTTGAATGTGTCCAGAGGAGGGCAACAAAACTGGTGAAAGCACTGGAGGGCATGTCCTATGAGGAGCAGCTAAGGACTCTGGGTTTGTTTAGTTTGGAGAGAAGGAGGCTGAGGGGTGACCTCATTGATATTTATTTCTCTTATCTGAACATGGGAACATTTTTACCTGCTTTTACTGACTGGTTGTGGGCACTTGCTTCCACAGAACTTGCATGGAACAGTAATAAAAGGTACTGAAAATATAATATGGTTCTGGACATTAAAAGGTAAAAATTTGGAAAGAAAGTAGGGATGCCTGTTTACTATACTGCTGTTTCTGAAACTAGAGCCAAATATTGTTGGCAAACTAGTCTGCCTGCAGAGTTTTGTGCAGGACCTCTTGTATTCGCCAAGGATAAAATTAAGTAGTAGGTAAAATGTGAAGGGCTCTAGGTACATGACTGTCTCTTAATAGAACACGTCAGCTCATTTTCAGAATGTTTTTAAGAAGTGATGAAACTACATATTTACTGTCTATCTTGAGAGACCCTAGGCCATAGAACAACCAACATCTGGGAAGTAATAATGTAAGGCCTAACTCTGCCATCCACAAAATGAAATTCAACTCCAAAATGATAATGAATTGTAGAATAGCATACAGGAGAGCTGTGAACTACAGACTGTCTTCAGTCATCCAAAATTGGGGCAGGGTAGTTGACTCAACAAGGACTGGGTAAAATCTGAAATAAATTAGGAAAAACCTCATAAGTTTTTTTTTAATTAACCAGGTCTAGAAATCTCCTGTAACTCCATGTCAAGTGGAACTTGATCAAGGAGACAAGTGTCCTTATACACTGAGAATAATAAAGAACATTTGCTGTATCTTGTCTCAGTCTGAGGAGACAGGAATGTTTGCTAAAGAGGATGAGTTGTAAGACAGACCAAACTCCTCCCTCTCAGCAATTGTAAATTCAAAATTAAGGGGGTTTTAATCGAGGAAGTGTGGAAAAAAACAGAAGAAATAACAACCCTTTATTAAAAGATATATGTATGTTAGTAAAAACAGTAACAGAACACAAAAAACTAGACAGTAATCCTAGAAAAAAAAAATGGGTCTGAAAGAATACTTCTCTGTCCTTTAGCGCAGTTCTAATCGTGGCCTGCAGGGGGTGCTGTTGGGTCGTTGAAGGTGTAGGACCTGCAGTACCCTGTTGTGGCCGGCAGGGGGCACTGTTGGATCGCTGAAGATGCAGGGTCTGCAGTTCTCGGTCGTGGTCGGCAGGGGGAGCTGTTGGGCTCTGGCGGTCACCGGGGAGAGGGGTACAGGGGGGCGGTCCCGGACTGCGGGAGAAGCTGAGAAGGAAATGGGGGGTTCTTCCCTCAGTGGGAGGAAGGGGTAAGGAAAACAGTTCACCCCCCAACAGGACTCACTGTGGTTCTCAGTTGATGGCACCCCAAAAAGCTCTTCCTTTTCTCCCAGCGAGCACAGAGAAGCAGGTCCAGGCTGGAGACAAAAAAACAGCTCGCAGGCAAGTTGAAACCAGCAGTCAGGGCTGAACAAGATGGGAAACCAGATAAACAGGCTTCCAGACCTTCTTTCCAAATGCCTGCACGCAGACACCCCCCCCCCCCACCCCCCCCCCACCACCCCCTGTTCCTTCCCCCTCAGAACAGAGCCAGTCCCTCCTCTCTCCCCAGCCTCTCTGATGTCCCATCTGCGAGGAATGCAGTCTGGGAGCTAACTCCTTTGTAAGGTTAATTACCTCCTCCTTTGTAAGGTTAATTACCTCCCTTCCCCCTTCCCTATAAAGCAGTGGAAGAGTTTTGCATATAGAAACATCATGTCACTCATATTAGAAAAACTTAGAGCTAAAGATGATTTAGTATAACTTACAGCTGGGGCACAATAGTTCTACCTTGTGCAGCTGATGTGAAAAGGTTTTGTTATTGAACAACATCCTGACAGCAAACAAGGAAAAATAAGATAATTAGTTTGCCCCCAAATGGTGCAAACATCACAATAAATGCAAGACAAATAATAAGGAAATCTGAGAAATCAGACAATATTATACTGGTCAGATTGGCTGATAAGAACAGAGTTAATCTTTGGGGTGCTCTTCAGTGCCCAGAATTAGTTTAGACCTATGAAGCCCTGAAATATTTATTGTTTCTGCTAAAGCTACCTTAAGGAACAATTACATAGAGTCCTTGTAGGGTGTGAGAAGACTTTGTCATGGTAACCCAGGATAGTTTGCCTCCCTTATCCAAGCATGCAGAGTCCAAAGTACATCCATCCTATCTTGTTGTCACAGTGTCCTGCTTTTGGTTGGGATAAAGTTCATTTCTTCTTAGTAGCTGGTACAGTGCTCTGTTCTGGATTTGATATGAGAATAATGTTGATAACACACTAATGTTTTGGTTGTTCCCAAGTAGTGCTTATCCTAAGTCAAGGACTTTGCAGTGTCTCATGATCTGCCAGGGAGGAAGTGCACAAAAAGCTGGGAGGGAACATAGCCGGGACAGGTGACCTGAACTGACCAAAGGGATATTCCACACCATAGAACGACATGGCCAGTATACAAACTGAGGGAGTTACACAGAATCACGTCTCTGGGATGGCCTTGGCATTGGTCAGCAGGTGGTAAACAATTGTATTGTGCATCGTTTGTCTTTCTTGGGTTTTATTCCTCTCTCTCTCCATCTCCTTACTATTATTATTATTATCATCTTTTATTTTGTTTCAATTATTAAACTGTTCTTAACTCACAAATTCTATTTTCTTTTCTTTCCTGATTCTCCTCCCCATCCCATTGACGGGGGAACGGAAGGGGGAGTGAGTGAGCGGCTATGTGGTACTTGGTTGCCAACTGGGGTTAAACCATGACAGTCCTCTTTGGCACCCAAAGTAGGGCATGAAAGGTTGAGATAATGACAGATCTGATCAGAGCATGTTAAACCAAGTTTGTTATAAGCATTCATTTTATTGGTCTGATAGTTGCTGGTCACGATGTTGGTTTATTTGCTATCAGAGTTGTTGCGCTTGTTCTTGGTGTCGTGTTCTGTAATATCTTACTTGCACTGTGTGTTTGCTGTTTAAGTGTTTATCGCCTTTGGGACCTGGGCTAAGATTATCATTTTGTTGCATTTTGTTGTATTGGCTTATGAGATGATAGCATCATTGGTTGTGAAACCAATCTGGTATATGTATTCAGTATTGCAACCGCCTCAGTACTTTGTGAGTCATCGATTGGGAACTATTAATAATTATACCTTTTGCCTTTTCTCCTCAGAGAAACAACCTGTGCCGGTATCAGTCAACCCTATACAGAAGAAATGCACGTGAAAGTCAGCTCGTAAGGAGGACAAAGAAGGGTCATTGCAGGAACAGGAGGAAGAAACAGAACAAGAAGTAACGACCCCTCCCTATCCCTATCCCTATCCCTGTGGGAGATACGGAAAGAGCACATTACAACCTGACTGCTCCGGTGTTGGGATAATGGGGATAGCAGTTTGGAATTAGAGGGAAGGGAAACCAAACAACTGGGATCACTTTCTAGGGAAGCAGGCATTGACAAAGCAATTGGAAAAGCAATGTAAGCCCTTAGCCTCTGGAGGTGACTCCTGTCAAGAGTGAGGAAAAGGTATCCCTACAAGTAAGATATTACATGTCACTCAGGCAAATGAACTGCAGTAGATAAAGGTATCCAATGTCAGAGGACATTAGTCATGTGAGAGATGATTTATTATGGCCCAGATGATGTGCAGTTGTCCACAGATCCAGACGAAGTCCAATGCCTACAACCCACGTGGCAGAAGTTTGTATGGACCACACCATCAGTGTGCACCAACCCACTGGCAATGCAATTCTGGAAAGATGATGAGCCACCAACAGTGGATGAAGTGACTTGTCAACTCCAGGAATATGAAGACAGTACCCCTTCCTTGATCACCTCATCTGTGGAGAAAATGTCTGACAAAATGACCCAGGAGTTACAGCAACTCAGAGAGGATATCTCCTACTCCCCACCTGTGCAGGCACACATCTCAGCAATTGACAACAGGCATCCTCTTGCTCAAGAGAAAGGATATAGGAGGCACACACCATGGGGTACCCTGTGGTTTTACCTGAGGGACCACAGAAAGGACATGAGGAAGTGGGATGGAAAACCTACCTCAATCCTAGAGGTGTGAGTACATGAAATGCAGGGAAAAACAATCTCAAAAGGAGGTTCTTCCAGGAAAGTTACTGCTCCAGTCTCAAGTGGATGGTTTCCCAGGCAGAGTGGAGGCACCGATTTTGCTTCTGGTTCTGTGGAAAGAAGTTCTAATCCATTTCTATAAGAACTAAGTGGAGAAACCTGCGATAGGTATTAGAGGTGCCCTGCCTCCAGCCAGGAGGAGGAAAGGGATGTATGGGTTTACTGGACTGTGTAGATCTGATGGCCTGGCACATCAGCCCCACAGGAGTATCCTTATCCTGTGGTTCTCTAGTAGATACTGGTGCACAGTGTACCCTAATGCCATCAAGCTATGCAGGAGCAGAATCCATTTGTATTTCTGGAGTGATAAAGGGATCCCAACAACTGACTCTGTTGAAGGTTGAAATGAGCCTGACTGGAAATGAGTAGCAAAAGTACCCCATTGTGATGGGCCCAAAGGCTCTGTGCATCCTTGGTGTGGACTATCTCAGGAGAGGGTATTTCAAGGACCCAAAAGAGTACTGATGGGCTTTTGCTATTGCTGCCCTGGACATGGAGGAAATAAAGCAGCTGTCTACCTTACCTGGCCTCTCAGAGGACCTTTCTGTTGTAGGGTTGCTGAAGAACGGCAAGTGCTGATTGCTACCACAATGGTGCACTGGCAGCAATATTGCCCCAACCAAGACTCCATGCTTCCCATCCATAAGCTGATTCATCTACTCGAAAGCCAAGGAGTGATCAACAGGACCCACTCACCCTTTAATAGTCCCATATGGCCAGTGTAAAAGTCTAATGGAGAATGGAGACTAACAGTAGACTATCATGGCCTGAAATAAGTCATGCCACCTCTGAGTGCTGCTATACTGGACATGCTGGAACTTCAATATGAACTGGAGTCAAAAGTAACCAAGTGGTATCACAATTGATACCGCTAATGCACTTTTTCTCAATCCCTTTGGTGGCAGAGTGCAGGTCACAGTTTGGTCTCACTTGGAGGGGTGTCCAGTATACCTGGAATTGACTGCCCCAGGGGTGGAAACACAGCCCAACCATCTGCCATGGACTGATCCAGACTGCACTAGAACAGGGTGAAACTCCAGAACACTAGCAATACATTGATACCATTGTGTGGAGCAACACAACAGCAGAAGTTTTTGAGAAAGGGAAGAAAATATCCTTCTGAAAGTCAGTTTTGTTATAGAACAAAATAAGGTTAAGGGACCTGCACAGGAGATCCAGTTTTAGGAATAAAATGGCAAGATAAACATTAGATCCCAGTGGATATGATTAACAAGATAACAACGTCTCCACCAACTAACAAGAAACACAAGTTTTCTGAGGTGTTGTGGGTTTCTGGAGAATGCACAGTCCAAATTACAGTCTGATCATCAGCCCACTATAATACAACTGAAAAAGAGATACTGGCAGCTTACGAAGGAGTTTGAGATGCTTTGGAAATGGTTGATACCGAAGCACAGCTCATCCCGGAACCCCGGTTGCCTGTGCTGGGCTGGATGTTCAAAGGGAGGGTCTCCTCTACACATTATGTAACTGATGCTATATGGAGTAAGTGGGTCACACTGATCACACAATGAGACCAAATAAGAAATTCCAGTCATCCAGGAATCTTGTAAATGATCATGGAATGGCCAGAAGGCAAAAATTTTGGAATGTCACCAGAGGAGGAGGTGACTCATGCTGAAGAAGTTTCGCTGTATAATAAATTATAATAAATTACCAGAAAGTGAGAAGCAATATGCCTTGTTTACTGATGGATCCTGCCATCTTGTGGGAAAGTATCACAGAATCACACAGAATCACAGAATCAACCAGGTTGGAAAAGACCTCCGAGATCATTGAGTCCAACCCATGACCGAACACCACCTCGTCAACTAGACCATGGCAGTAAGTGCCACATCCAGTCTCTTCTTAAATACCTCCAAGGACAGTGAATCCACCACCTCCCTGGAAAGCCCATTCCAATGTCTGATCACTGGTTCTGTAAAGAATTTCTTTCTAATGTCTAACCTAAACGTCCCCTGGCACAGCTTAAGACTGTGCCCTCTTGTCCTACTGCTGGTTGCCTGGGAGAAGAGACCAACCCCCACCTCACTACAACCTCCTTTCAGGTAGTTGTAGAAAATGATAAGGTCTCCCCTGAGCCTCCTCTTCTCCAGGCTAAACAACCCCAGCTCCCTCAGTCACTCAAAATAGGGTCTGTGCTCCAGTCCCTTCACCAGCTTCGTTGCCCTTCTTTGGACACTCTCCAGCACCTCAGTGTCCTTCCTAAACTGAGGGGCCCAGAACTGGACACAGTACTCAAGGTGTGGCCTAACTAGTGCTGAGTACAGGGGCAGAATCACTGCCCTGGTCCTGCTGACCACACTGTTCCTGATACAGGTCAGGATGCCATTGGCCTTCTTGGTCACCTGGGCACACTGCTGGCTCATGTTCAACTTCCAGGTGATGAGAACCTCTAGGTCCCTCTCTGCCTGGTCACTCTCCAACCACTCTGTCCTCAGCCTGTAGCGCTGCAGGGGGTTGTTGTGGCCAAAGTGCAGGACCTGGCACTTGGCCTTGTTAAACATCATACCACTGGATTCATCCCATTTATCCAGTCTGTCCAGGTCCCTCTGCAGAGCCCTTCTACCCTCCAGCATATTGACACTCCCCTCCAACTTGGTTTTGTCTGCAAATTTGTTGATGGTGGACTCAATCCCCTCTTCCAGATCATCAATAGATATTAAACAGGACTGGGCCCAGCGCTGATCCCTGGGGGACACCACTAGTGACCGGCCACCAACTGGATGCAGCACCGTTCCCCACCACTCTCTGGGCCCAGCCATCCAACCAGTTCTTAACCCAGCACAGAGTGCCCCTGTCCAAGCCGTGGGTTGCCAGCTTTTTCAGGAGCATGCTGTGGGAGATGGTGTAAAAGGCTTTGCTGAAGTCCAGGTAAACCATATCCACCAGGTGTGTCACCTGATCATAAAAGGAGATCAGGTTGGTCAGACAGGACCTGCCCCTCCTAAATCCATGTTGGCTGAGTCTGATCCCCTGTCCTTCCTGTAGGTGCCATGTGATCGCACTTAGGATGACCTGTTCCATAACCTTGTTGGGCACTGAGGTCAGGCTGACGGGCCTGTATTTTCCCAGGTCTTCCTTCTGGCCCTTCTTGTGGATGGGCATCACATTAGCCAGCTTCCAGTCACCTGGGACCTCCTCGGTGAGCCAGGACTGTTGGTAAATGATAGAGCGACTTGGAGAATTCTTCCACCAGTTCCCTCATCACCCTATGATGGATCCCATCTAGGCCCATAGATTTGTGAGGATCCAAGTGACTCAACAGGTCACTAACTTCTTCCTCCTGGTTGTCTACCAACTCAAGAAGCCAGTTGTCCTGAGGACAACCTGTCTTCTTGTTGAAAACTGAGACAAAGAAGGTGTTAAGTACCTCAGCCTTATCCTTGTCTTTGGTAACTATGTTCCTCTCCATGTTCAACAAAGAATGGAGGTTTTTCTTGCCCCTCCTTTTGCTATTGATGTATTTATAAAAACACTTTTTGTTGTTCTTAACAGAAGTGGCCAGATTAAGTTCAAATTGTGCTTTTGCCTCTCTAATTTTCTTTCTACATGACCTAACTACATTCCTAAATACTTCAGGAGTTGCCTGTCCTTTTTTCCAAAGGCAATAGACTCTCGTTTTTTCCCTTATTTCCTGCAAAATCTCCCTGTTCAGCCAGAGATGGAAAGCAGCTGTATGGAGTCTGCTACAACAAGTTGTGGAAACTGCTAAAGGAGAAGGTGTATCGAGTCAGTTTGCAGAGGTGAAAGCCATCCTGTTGGCCTTAGACATTGCTGAGCAAGAAAAGTGTCCAATACTTTATACTGATTCTTGGATGGTGGTAAAAGTCCTGTGGATGCAGTTGCAGCAATGGAAGCCGAATAACTGGCAGCGTAGGGGTAAACCCATCTGGGCTACTGCATTGTGGCAAGATATTGCTGCCCAGGTGGAGAACCTGGTTGTGAAGGTACATCATGTAAATGCTCATGTACCCAAGAGCCAGGCCACTGACTAACATCAGAACAACCAGCAGGTGGATCAGGCCACTAAGATTGAAGTGCCTCAGGTGGATTTAGATTGACAAAGTAAGGATGAATTATTTCTGGCTCAGTGGGTCTATGACACTTTGGGTCATCAAGGAAGAAATGCGACATATAGATGGTGTAAGTATAGAAGAACCTTCCGGAAGATTCATTTTGAGGAGACAAGGGTTTATGTCACTCAAGAAGACTTTACTGCCTTGGAAAGAGACATCTTCCCAGGGATAAATCTTCTGTGTTTTCTCCTCCTGCATTCCAGAGAAGCTGACTCCGGGGTATGAGAGAAGATAAGTTCTTGCAGACATGCTTGAAGGCCTCCGCAGTGGGGGGGTTGGGTAATGATAAAAACTCTGAGAAGAACAGGGAGCGTGTCTTTCCCAGGCCTGGTGCAACTTGCGCCAAAACGTTAGTGTTCTCGGCTTTTGGAAATAAATTTTCCAAAATCCTTCCACTGCCTGGTATTTTGGGCTACCTGCGCATAATCTTTCTTTACAGATGGACTCATGACTGAGGGGTGGACTTAACCATGGACACTGTCGCACAAGTTATTACATGAATGTGAAACATGTACTACAATCAAGCAGGCCAAGCGAGTAAAGCCTCTCTGGTATGGAGGACGATGGATGAAATATAAATATGGGGAGGCTTGGCAGATTGACTATATATATCACTCCCACAAACCTGCCAAGGCAACTGCCATGTGCTTGCAATGGTGGAAGTGACCATTGGATGTCTGGAAACATATTCCATGTTCCATGCCACTGCTCAAAACACTATCCTGGGCCAAGTGTTATGGTACTCCAGAAAGAACTGAGTCAGACAATGGGATGCATTTTTGAAACAATCTCATAGACACTTGGGTCAAAGAACATGGCATTGAGTGGGTATAGCACGTTCCTTATCATGCACCAGCCTCTGGAAAGATCAAACAATGCAATGGACTGTTAAAGGCACTTGGTGGGTAATGCAGGAGGAATAGAAAGTCCAGTGTGTACCTCAAGGGGATTTGATTTTGGGTGAGAATAGTCAATGAATTTAACTGTATGATGATAATAACTACATAACACTGTGTATTGTCACTTCTATGGCAGTTACATGCTCATCACCTCATGGCATCCATCTTTGCCACATCCGTTCTGGGGATATAAACCTGACTCTCCTCTGCTCACTGCATTAATGAAGAATGAACTTTGACAAAACTGAATGAGTGCAACAGTGATGGAATCAGAACTGGTTTCAAAATGCAACTATCCAACACCACACACCATCTTTCCTGCATGAAAGACTGTTATGACAGATGGAGTCCAACGTCATGGACTAAATGAACTGAATTGACTTTTATAGAGGTGGTCCATAAGGGAATGATATCTGTGTGTATTTTACACTTGCACACAGCAAATAGCTTTATTTTGACAGCTACCCACTTATTTGTTCTTCATCTTCCCTTTAACTCCAAGCTTCACGACATACTGGTGATACTACTACAAATTAGAATGTAAATTTGATATATGGTTGATTAACGCATTCCTCTGGGGTTAAACCATGACACACGGTAACCCAAGATAGTTTGTTTCCCCCTACCTGCAGATAGCCTTGCACAGGCTGCCAAAGGGACAGACAGCCATGGATCTCAGAATTCAGACAACAGGATCTGCATAACATCAGCAAGTTTGCTAATGAGCGAAAGAAGACATTGCATATGTATGATGTATTAATCAGCACAGTTTCATTATCCACCCTTGTAGTGCCTTCCTTTGAACTTCACTCCCAAGCAGGGCTTTGCTGCATCAAGTCCCCATTTTGATTAGTGTCGGTGTCCTGGGGCTCCCACTGTGGTAACACTATGCTTTCAGTAACGCTGAGGAATCTGCACCTGCTTATTGCTTATCACAGTCCCCGTAATTCATTAATTTGTGTACCTGTTATATGCTTTTATTACACTCCCCTGGGGATGTTGCTGTTTCCAACCAGAGATGTAACTCCTGGTTGTTAATATCTGTTTTGCCTTCAGGCATATCTTATTTTCTAACTGAAAAAGGTCTCTGCACTACAGTATATTATTAGAAGTGAATTTTTGAAGTAAACTCCTGGTGATTACTCCTGCAATCAGTAACTGGGTATTTTGCAATTTATCATAGTAGCAGACCTAAGCCTGTCTTCAGCTCCCTTTGAAATTCAGACCCTGAGGTCAGCAAAATAGTTGGGTCATTTGACCAGAAAAATCAGATAATTGTCTACTTTTCCTCTAGTGTCTAACTTCCAATTTACCAAACTGATTTTGAGATGTTGTTGTCTCCTTTAGGTAATGCAATAAAGTTGGTCCCCTTCTGATTTCATTTCCGCAGAGCTCCTTGTCACTTTGTGCTCTCTGCCCAAAGTTCAAAAATCTTTGATTTCTCACAAATCTCAGACAGTTCACGGGAACAAGGCATGAAAGCACTTTTATATTTGTGCTAAAACACTTTCTGTTTGACCGTTGCAATACCTCATGACCTATTCTAATTTTTTTTCTTCAGTTTTTTTCAGTTTTGATGCAGTTTGGGAGTCAAAAGTTCTTCCTTTTGCTCTCAAAGTGTAACTTTAACTCTGCGTACTTGTTTTGGCTGGGATAGAGCTAGTTTTCTTCATAGCAGGCTGCTATGGTGCTGTGTTTTGGATTCGTGACCAAAAAAGTGTTGATAACACACCTATGTTTTTAGCTATTGCTGAGCAGTGTTTACACAGTATCAAGACCTTTTCTGCTTCTCATGTTGCCCCCTGAGCAAGTAGGCTAGGGGTGCCCAAGAAGTTGGGAGGGGACACAACTGGGACAGCTGACCCAAATGACAAACGTATATTCTGTACCATGTGACAGTAGAAGCTGGTGGCGGGGGGGGAAAGGAGGAAAGGGGTACATTTGGACTTATGGCATTTATCTTCTCAAGTCTCCTTAACATAACTGTTATGTATGCTCAGACCCTGCTTTCCTGGAAAGCGGCTAGATATCTGCCTGCCAGTGGGAAGTAGTGAATATTGCTTTGCTTGCAAATGCAGCTTTACTTCACTGATTAAACTGTCTTTATCTCAACTCACAAGTTTTCTCACTCTTGCCCTTCTCATTCTCTCCCCCTTCCTCTACCGTGTGGGAGTGAGCAAGTAGCTGCCTATCAGGGCTAACCCAAAACACTGTCTCAAGAGCTTAGTCTTGAGACCTTTATTATGAAGGAAGTTGGTTATGATCACTGATTAGTGCTCATCCTGTTTCTCTAAACAGTACTTGAAATTAGAGTTCCTTGTCCGTATTCACTGCCCTATGCTCTTTGGCATTAGTTATCAAGTAAACCTTCAGTAGCTTGAAGTTGGTATCACATATAGTTAGTTGTAAGGAAACTCCTACTCCCCCATACTTCCAGTTTAAAGCAGCAATACTGAAAGAAACAGATGGGCTGAGTCTATTAATACATGACTCTGCAGCTGGCGTCACCACCATAATTTTGGGGTTTTTGACAATGGAATGGCCTACACAGCACTGGGCATGCTGGCACAAGATAGGACTCACCTTTCTCAGCCAGGGAGGAGAGTCTTTGCCCAGGAACTAGCGAGACTCATTGGTAAGGTTTTAAACTAGATAGAATGGGGGAGGGGGAAAATATCAAGCTTGTCCCTGGCAAACTGTGGGATAGTATGGAAAAAGTAGAGGGACAGGGTACTTGTGAGGGCCCTCTGCAGGTGACTCTGAGATGTACCAGCTACACTGGAGCACACCTGCAATCTTACAGAGATGAACCAAGGACTCCTGAGATAATAGAAACCAACAGGGAAACATTGGAGAAACCCCCTAGTAGCAAAAGAAGACTTAAAAGGGAGTACCTCGACCAAGCACAAGCAACCAAAACCACAGTCACTAGACAGGACTACCCTTTGCACTCCCACTGGGATACTGTCACCAGTAAATACTTCTATAATGTGCCTGTACACCGACGCACGCAGTACAGTGAACAAATAGGAGGAACTAGAGTTCTGCATCAGTCACAGGGTTTTGATCTCATTGTGATTACAGAGATGTGGTGGGATAGTTCACATGACTGGAATGTTGTCATTAAGGGCTACACACTGTTTAGGAGAGAGACCAGGAAAGCACAGTGGTGGAGTTGCCCTCTATGTGAGGCAGCACTTGGAATGTATCAAGTTCTGTCTTGGTGAGGATGATAAGCAAGTGGAGAGCTTATGGGTTAGGATAAAAGGGCAAACTAGTAAGGGTGACATTGTGGGTGTTTACTACAGGTTACCTGATCAAGGGGAGGAAGTGGATGAGGCCTACAGGCAACTAGAAGCAGTCTCAAAGTCACAGGCACTGGTTCTTGTGGGGGACTTTACCTACCCTGACATCTACTAGAGAAGCTACACAGCAAAGCACAAACAGTCCTGGAGGTTCCTGGAAAGCACTGACAATAACTTCCTGTCATAGGTAGTAAAGGATCCCACAAGGATGGGTGTGTTGCTCAATCTCAAACTAACCAACAAGGAAGGCCTTGTTGATGATGTGAAGGTTGGGGGAGCCTTGGTTTCAGTGACCACAGTATTGTAGAGTTCAGTGTTGAACAAAGAGGTAGCACAACAGCAAGCAAGATTATGATCTTGGACTTCAGGTTAGCTAACTTTAGCCTCTTTAGGGATATTCTTGGAAGAATCCTGTGAGAGCAGGCCCTGCAGGGAAGAGGACTCCAGGAGAGTTGGTCGATGCTCAAGGCTCACTTCCTCCAGGCTCAAGACCAATGCATCCCAATGAAAAAGAAGTTGGACCAAGGGTACAAGAAACCTCTGGATGAATAAAGAACTCCTGTCATTGCTCAAGTATAAGCAAAAAGTTCACAGGAGATAAAAGCAAGGTCAGGACACTTGGAGTGAATATAGAGAGGTGGTTAGAGTAAGTAGAAATGAGACTAGAAAGGTCAAGGTCCATCTAGAATTAAATCCGGTCAAGGAAGTCAAGGATAATGAAAAGGGTTTTTCAAATTCATAAATAACAAAAGGAAAACAAAGGATAATGTGGTCCCATTACTAAATGGAGGGGGGACCCTGGCAATAGAGGACACAGAGAAGGCAGAGTTACTGAATGCCACCTTCTCATCGGTCTTCATCGATAAGACCAGCCCTCAGGGATCTCTGACCAAGGAAACCAGGGTAAATGAATGCTGGAAGGAAGACCTTCCCTTGGTCAAGGAGGATTAGGTAAGAGAACACCTAAACACACTTGACATCCACAAGTGAAACAAAGAAATCACACCCAAAGTCTCATTTAGATGAAACATTCCTTTAATTCATCATGACGAGAGCATGGAGAATCATTCACCATACATACTCCCCAAAGTACAGTTTCTCAGGTTATTTATGCATTGTAACATTTAAGGTCACCTCCCAAAAGATCCACCCATCACATTATGTCATGTCTATACTCAGGTTTCACCTTGTTAATCTTTTGTGGAGCGAGACTGCCATCTAGCATGTCTTTTGTGGAAAAAATTGAGGAGGTGGACTTCAACCCATGGGTCGTTTTACTTCATCCTTGTGGAGTGTTCCTCATTGTGTCAGCAAGTTCAGATTAACAATTCTGACCTCTGGTCCTTATCTGATTGTCTTTAACCACTACAAGACACTTGCATCTATCACTAGTTAAAAGATAACCTGGAGTTCTTGTCTACTTAAACAATTCTTTATTGAATTTAATTCCTAACAAACCAATTTATGTTGATTGTGTTCTCCGAAGTATGCAATTCGTTTAGTTAATTTCCTCCAAGTGCATCGTTCAGATGTTTTCAATTATCTCAGATTCTTTACTCCTATTTTATGACACTAAACTAATTATAGATTTAAGAGAAAAACAGCCAAAATGACAAAGTTCAGAAAAACATACATTTTTGTTGATTAGGGTACAACCCCTTGCTAAGGTCGGAGACCACTAAATTCCTAAATTCCTAAGTTAGTTGGGGTAGAGATACTGTTTCTCTGACTCACAAGTCCATGGGCCCTGATGGGATGCATCCACAAATGCTGAGAGATCGGTCAGACACCATAGCGAGGTCGCTCACGATCATCTTTGAAAGGTCATGGTGATCAGGAGAGATGTCTGAGTACTGGAACAAAGCAAATGTCACTCCAGTATTCAAAAAGGGCAAGAAGGAGGACCCAGGGAACAACAGGTCAGTCAGTCTCACTTCAGTCCCTGGGAAGGTGATGGAACACCTCATTCTGGAGGCCTTCTCTACCCACATGGAAGACAAGAAGGTGATCAGGAGTAGTCAACATGGGTTCACTAAAGATAAGTCATGTTTAACCAACCTGATTGCTTTCTACAATTAAACAACTACCTGGATGGATGAGGGGAGAGCAGTGGATATTTTCTACTTTGACTTCAACAAGGTTTTTGATACTGTCTCATGAAATCCTCATAGTCAAACTCAGGAAATGTGGGTTGGATGAGTGGACAGTTGGATGGATTGAGAACTGGTTGAATGGCAGATCCCAGAGGGTTGTAATCAGTGGTACAGGGTGTAGTTGGAGGCCTGTCACTAGTGGTGTCCCCCAGGGTTCTATACTGGGCCCATTGTTGTTCATCAATATCTTGGATGAAGGGGTACATGCCTCCTCAGCAAGTTCACTGATGGCACAAAACTGGGAGGAGTGGCCAATACCTCAGAGGGCTGTTCGACCCTTCAGAGGGACCTCGATAGGTTGAAGAGATGGGCAGAGAAGAACCTTCTGAAATTCAACAAGGCAAATGCAGGGTCCTGAACCTGGGGAAGAATAACCCCATGCACCAGTACAGGCTGACTGATTCTGTGATTCTGTGAAATAGTAAATCAAAGACCCTCATTGGAAATAGCTGAAGTTATGAAGTCAGTTTGATATTTTGGAAATTATGTCATGAGAACAGTAGAAAAAACCCCAGGATGCGGGAGACTTTGGCGCATCCTTCACTAATGAAGGCACTTAATATAGTTCAACCTGCCTTGAACAACACAAAATCAAAAAATGGGTAGGTTGGAAGGGACCACAGTGGGTCATCTGGTCCAACCTCCCTGCTCAAGCAGGGTCATCCTAGAGCACATGGCACAGGACTGCATCCAGATGGTTCTTGATATCTCCAGTGAGGGACACTCCACAACCTCTCTGGACAATCTGTGCCAGTGCACAGTCACTCACATAGTAAAGAAGTTCTTCCTCATGTTCAGGTGGAACTTCCTGTGCATCAGTTTCTGCCCATTGCCTCTTGTCCTATTGGTTGGCACCACTGAGAAGAGCCTGGTTCCATCTTCTTGGCACCCTCCCTTCAGGTACTTATAGACATTGATGAGGTCCCCTCTCAGTCATCTCTCTCTCAAGCCTGAACAGGTCCAGGTCCCTCAGCCTTTCCTCATGATATGGTTTGAAGTTGGCTCCCTGCCAAGTCTCCAAACCTTACCACAAGAAGTCGTCCCCCCCCCCCCAAACCTCAGGGAGAAGAGGGAGAAAAACAACCAAGAAAAACCCGAAACGAGAGAGACAGTTATAGCAATATATATATAAATATATTTACACTTATGTTACAGTTATATACAATTGAAATATATATACAATTTCACAAGGGAAAGGGAAGGGGGAAGGGAAAAGGAACAAAACCAAAATAAAATATATATATATATATCCTGATTAATAGCCCAATATCTAGCAACTAAAAGTTAGCAAAGAAATATCTCACTACTCTCCTTGGGACAACCGAGAGTCACTCTGGAACGATCGCCAGTAACCTCTGCCTCCCAAGGTCGACAAGGCCTTACCAGACCTCACTCCCCAACACGACAGACTCAACAGCAGGGAACCTGCACCTCCAAGCCGCCGGAAGGAAAGAGAACGAAGGTCTTGCCTCCTTTCTTCTTATAGTCTGGCTTATGTAAAAATCGTAGGGAATACTGGGTAAATCTGGGCCCTTCCTTGGCTACAAACTGGTCACCAAGGAAGGCCTAGACCAAACTACCACACCTCATAAGAGAGATGTTCCAGTCCCTTAATCATCTTTGTCACCTGTTGCTCTATTAATGTAATAGAATAATAATGCCATCCATCTCTCAGTGGTGGTGTGGTTAAAGAGGCTTTATTCAAATCCGGCGCCCTCTTTTATCCCTTGAACTCATGTGACCTTGTGACCAATGAGAATACATGCTTCCAAGCATGTCTCCTGGTTTCTCCATTCGGGATGCCTCTCCCACATCCCTGGACATGCCTCCTACATCTCCCTTCTCTCAATTATTTAAGATGGTCACGAAAATAGTGCAAAAACAACAGTGCAAACAACAGAACAATA
Source organism: Chiroxiphia lanceolata (assembly GCF_009829145.1). Taxonomy (NCBI): domain Eukaryota; kingdom Metazoa; phylum Chordata; class Aves; order Passeriformes; family Pipridae; genus Chiroxiphia; species Chiroxiphia lanceolata. Next base: position 13,158,458 of record NC_045670.1, on the reverse strand, counting down.
CATTATAAATTACCATAGCTTCGCAATGACCCAACACATCGCTCACTTTGGCTTCTTAACAACTTACACATCTGTTGTAAACCTTTTAAAACCTTCTTATATTTCTAAGGGGCAGTGCAACTTGGAAAAATAGCTTTATTAACCTAGGGGCCTTAGCCCAACCATGCATTACCTATAGACTTATAACCTTTATTAATCTGAGGGTTTAAATAACTGGGAAATTCAACTTTATTTCAAAAACAGGGTAAATGTAGCAAACTAATTTCTCTTACTGTGACCATGTGGTTGAGGTAGTGTTATTTTTGTGAGGTGTTTAGTGTTTAAGGTGTTTGGTGTTTAAGGTGCTCTATCCAGTCATACATCTCTTTTATTCATTCACACACACATTCGCTGACAGCCGTCACTCCATTCATCATATACACACTCATGGGTTTTGTATAGACTCTGCATTTTGCCACAGTGGTCATCCTCAAAACGTAAACCTGGAATGTAAACCTGTCTTATAAATTCTGTATTACTTTGGTTCTTGCTGCTGTGATTTTGAACCTAGGTGCGGTCTGACAAATTTGGAAGGAATTCATTTCAGTTCTTTTCCTGTAGACACACGCATAACTCCTCCCCCATGTCACAAGATCCATCGGTTCTGTCCATTCTCCCGAAATCAGATCCCTTATACCCCCTTTTCTGTTTGTTAACATGTTTTTTAGGGTACGATGTACCCTTTCTACAATGGTTTGCCTGGTGGGTGAGTGTGGAATGCTTGTGGTGTGAGAAATTCCCCAATTTGACAGGAAAGTTCTTATTTTTTTTTTTTTATATGAAAGCTGGTTTATTGTCAACCTTGATTTGTTTTGGGGTATTCAGGGTTACTAAGCAACTAAACCAGTGTCTTATTACATCCTTGGTCTTTTCTCCAGTGTGTGCTGTGGCAGTTATGTATTGTGAGTGAGTGTCAACTGTGACGTGTACATATTTTGATGTACCAAAATCGGCTATGTGTGTGATATCTGTTTGCCAAATCTCATTTGCCGTTAACCCTCTGGGGTTAACGCCTTCCTGAGATGGCATGGGTGTTATTTGCTGACAGTCTGGGCACAACATGATTATGTCTTGAGCCTGATTGTTATTTGAAATTGTCTCTTTAGTGAACGTGTGTTCTGGTGGAAAAGTGAATGAGACAATTTCGCCTGCTCTAAAATTCTAGGGATGGTGTTAAACATCGCTGCTGTGTCTGTTTCCTGGTTCCCTTCTGCTATTGGTCCTGACATTTCTGTATATGATCTCGTGTGTATTATGTAAAAGTCAAACTTTTTGTGATTAACAAGAAACCATATAGAATGCATTTTAAACAACAATTGAGAGTTGGTAACATCTCGGAGGAATGAGTTCTTGAGACGGGACACTAACCCTGCAGCATAACAGAAATCTGTAGCAATATTAACAGGTTGTTCTGAAAGCTTTCCCAAGGCAATACGTATAGCAACCAGTTCCAGAACCTGTACAGAACCTTGGTTCATGGTCTGTACTTCTCGTTCCCATTGTCTTGTATCAGGGTTTACCCATGTCACTACATCTTTTTGGGTCCGCCCAGATGCATCTGTAAAGACCATGAGGCCTTTCACTGGTTCATGTTTGCATCTGGTTGTGGATTTTAAGGGTGAATTACTGATTTCTGCCCACAGTCTGTGTTTGGGAAAATGAATGGAAATGTCACCACCAAAGCTTACCAAGGCAGTCTGGAATCCTGCATCCTCCTTGTCCTTTGTAGCGGGGATGTAGATGGTTGCCGAATCTCTCCCATCCAGCTCCTGTAACCATCCTCTGCCTTTAATGACAAGCTTGGCAAACATTTCATTAGTAGTCCACACAACTTTAGGTGGTGTGTGGGGAAGAAACAGCCACTCCAAAACTTTCAGTGGATCTTTTTCAGTCTGTTCCCACTGAAACAAAACTGCGAATGGCTGGTACCTGCTGGGTACAAGGGTAAGGCAGATTTACAGTTCAGGATTTCTCCTTCTGCCTTGCCTGGTTTCTATTGCCTTGGCACAACTGTCTAACGCCTGCTTTGCCTCTGTAGTCAGACCTGCTAGACGTTAGGTCTGAGTCCCCCTTAAGCAGCTCAAATAGAGGGTGTAGCTCCTCTGGGGTTATGCCTAAAATAGGCCTTAACCAGTTGATGGTTCCCAGAAGTTTTTGCAGCTCGTGTAAAGTTAAATTGTCTTTTACCTCGAGCTGCAGTGGCTGTGGAGAAATTTCCTGCTGCATGATTTTCCAGCCAAGGTAAGTCCAGGGTTGTGATCGCTGGATTTTCTCTGGAGCAACCTGTAACCCTGCATCTTGGACAACTTTGATTAGAACAGTAACAACAACTTGCAGTTCATTTTCTGTGACCATGGTAATTAATATGTCATCCATGAAGTGGTATATGATGGTTGCGTGAAAATGCCTTCTGATAGGGTGAATAGCGTTTACCACTACTGTTTGATATATCGTTGGGCTATTTCGCATCCCCTGAGGAAGGACAACCCAGTGATACCTCTGCATGGGCTGTGCATTGTTCAAGGCGGGGATAGAAAAGGCAAACCTTGGTGCATCCTCAGGGTGTAGGAAAATGGTGAAAAAGCAGTCTTTTAAGTCAATTACTATTAGTGACCACTCTGCTGGAAGCATAGCAGGTGAAGGAAGCCCAGACTGCAGTGCTCCCATAGGGTCTATGACTGCGTTAACTGCTTGTAAGTCCTGCATTATCCTCCACCTCTCACTTTTCTTGGGGATACAGAATATAGGGGTATTCCAGGGACTGGCTGTGGGCACAATATGACTTGCCTCAAACTGCTTCCTCTCTTGCTCACGAAAGCGGGTGGCAAAGAAGAGGAGGACGGTGAGCAGCATGGCGGCAAGCAGTGCAGTACCCATGGTGTGGCCCCAGCCCCGTCCACAACACCCTTGGTACAACTCGACCCATTCCCTGCTGCTTAGGTACTTGTGGGATGTTGCTGCTAAGGGTCTCCAAGGGCAATTCCTTTGAAAGTGGTCAGGGGCACCACATCTAAAGCAATTCGCTCTGGGTCTGGCCCCTTCCTGCACTCTTAACTGGGCTCTTAGGGTTGTAGCTAAAGAGGCAGACTGGTGCTCCATGAAGCCAACTCCTTGGCAGGGTCGAACCAATTCAGCAATGCTACAGTTCTCCCTTTTAGGAAGGGTCTGCAAATCTCTTTTATGGTCTGGGTTCGCATTCTCGAAAGCCAGTTGCCTATAAAGCATCTCTCTGGTTTCATTGTACTCAACCTGCCTGTTTAAAGCAGATTGCGGCCAATCTAGGGATTGTGAAAATGGTTCAGTAGAACCTTGTAATACTTTTGTGAATGACAGGTTGCTATGCTGGTCTGTAGTGGGAAGTTTTCTCATGGTTTTCAGGGCTTGTTTGGCTATTACTTCGTACACCTCCCGGGGATAGGTTGACTGGGCATCTACTGTGGTGTAATTGCCCCCCCTGGTTAATTGGTTTGTGGTTATGCCTACTTGGGTGTTGGTTGCATACATAGTACAATTCTCCTGGTAGTCAGTTAACCAGACTGTATACTGAGTGTTAGTAAGAACTAATTTCATTAGGTTCTTCCAGTCATGTGGGGTGAAGAAATAGGTGGAACTCAACATCTCTAGATATGCGAACGTATTGGTCGAGGACATGCCAGTATCTCTTACCAATTGCCTCAATTCCTTTGTCACCTCATATGGCAGAGGCTGGAATTGAGGGGGCTGACGTTGGTAAAAAATGACTGGACATGCATGGATAACCTGCAAATCTCCCACTTGAAATGCCTCTTCTCGACACTGCTCCCACTTGTCAACTGACCTTCCCTCGTTTGCCCCCTTGCCCCTCCAGGTGGAACCAACCCTGGTCCCTCCTCCTCATCCTCCCATGCCTCCCCCCTTGTGGCCCCAGTAAACCCGGTTCCCTGTGGGGGGGTGGTGGTGGATGATGGACGCGGTGACGGGGAGGGGTCCTCCCCCCCCCATGCCTACGGTTGGACCGAGGCGGCACTGGGGCCAGAAGAGACAGGTTGATTTCCAGTCCGTTTGGTGCGCAAGATGGCGGTGCCCATGCTGGTGCACGTGGTTGCTGTTCATCCACAGCAAGAGGTGGTAAATAGGTTGGATTCCCCCCCTCATCACTGCAACGGAGCCCCATACGCTGATCCCATGGGCTGGGATCCCGCATTACAGGCTCCATTCCCTCCCTGCGACCTGTACTCCCGTGGTTGCCAGCATCTCACCAGTAGCTTAACTCACGAATGTTTCTCTCCCCTTCCGGTAAACCCCGTGCGTTTGTGTATCTACGCATGGGATTCGGGTTGCGATTAGTAGCCTGGGTGGGGGTTTGTGTGTTAGTGTGGGATGATTGTTCTGTTCACTCGTGTACTTTATGGAGGGCAAACATTATCACTGTGTAAGCTGGAATTATGTTATTGGCTCAGCGATCACCTGCCTAGGTCCTTTGGTTCAGGATGTGTCCCAATCTTTCCCATATGTCTATATGTAACACTTCCATTAGTGACAGTGTGGGAAGTATCATGGCTTGGCTTCGCGAACGAAGATTTGAGAAGGCTTTATCCACACTTGTTACAGGCACGTTGGTGACTTATGAGGCCAATACGTGACAGACATATCCGGTTGCAAAAGGCACAACAGAAAGACTCCTTAGATGGTGTATTCCGCAAGACACGGTTCTTCCTGCGTTGCCTTTTCTCCTCGAGAGTGATCCTGCGTGTGTTCTCAAAGGTTTCCGCAGCGTTATAGATGGTGTGTCTCCAGGCCTCCCGATTTGAGGCCAGAGTGGACCAATTATGGTGATCAATATGGCCAAGGCTGAGATGTTGTTTCAGGGAGTCCTTGAATCTTTTCTTCGGGGCTCCTCTCTTGCGGCAGCCAGTGGCAAGTTCACCATAGAGCAAGATCTTAGGGAGGCGGTGGTCCTTCATCCTTGAGACGTGCCCTGCCCATCGCAGCTGTGTTCTCATCAGCATGGCCTCTACACTTGTGACTGCTGCTTGCTCAAGAACAGATGTATTGGTCACATAATCTGACCAGTGGATGTTTAAGATTGTACGGAGGCAGCGCTGATGGAAGCGTTCTAGGAGACGCAGGTGGTGGCGGTAGATGACCCATGATTCGGAACCATACAAGAGAGTAGACAACACTATGGCTTTGTAAACACTGATCTTTGTGCTTTTCTTCAAGTGTTTATTACGCCATACTCTTTTGTGGAGTTTTCCGAAAGCACTGTATGCCTTTGCCAACCTGTTGTCTATCTCCCCGTCAATCTTACCATCCGAGGAGATGAGGCTACCTAGGTAATTAAACTGCTGGACTGATTTGAGCTCTGATTCGCCAATGGTGATATGGGGATGATGGAAGACTTCCTGAGGTGCAGGTTGATGGAGAACTTCTGTCTTCTTTAGGCTGACTTCCAGCCCAAAGAGCTCAGCAGCATCTGCAAAGCAGGATGTTAAACGCTGCAGAGCTGCTTCTGTGTGGGCAACAAGGGCGGCGTCATCAGCATATAGTAGCTCCCGGACAAGATGGTTTAGGGTCTTGAGTGTGGGAAGTACAGACCTGATAAATGTCACTAATTCTGTTAATTCTGCTCTTGGAGTTTGGATATGGTATGATCTTATGTGATAAATAAATAATTGTGATTCGTGAAACAAATGGGTGATTACATAAAAATAAAACAAACGGATTGTAAAACTTAATTACACCCCCATAAAGAAATAAAACAGATCCTTACAAGGTCAAGGGGCCCTAAAACCTCCCTACTATCCTAACTGTAAAATGTATATGTATCTGATATAAGTAATATGCATGAAGTAGTTAAGATAAATGCCAAATGTACACTGTAGTGTGTGTGCAGATTTGGGAAATTTGTCCCCATTTCTGTCACCCAGCCGGTTGCTTGCTTTTACCATATAATAAACTCCTATTCAAAAACTTATAGAAACAAGACTTTATTTATCACATCTTAGCAACAGAATTAATGCTTCAGTGTCTCGTGATATCTCAGTAGAGAAAAAGTTTCCCATGTTTGTTTACCTTGCTCTGGTCGCTGTGATTCACGTGCTTGGGGGGTGCTTTGTCTAGCGGCGGTTGAGTTTACTTTCGGTTTCTGGTTCAGCTACTCTCTCGCGGCTTTTTTCTCCCCGTGTTCCTGGGGGCGTTCGTTACTGTCCGGGTCCCTGTAGCGGATTCTCCAGCGGCTGCGGGCGGCGGGGGGTCCTCCCAGCGTCTGGTGGCGGCGGCTGTTACGGTCCCAGCGGCGATTCCGTTCGACGCGTGGGGATCGCGGCAGGTGGCTTCAGGCGTTCGCAGGTTGGCAAAAAGCGGCGGCGGCGGGCACATATTCTAGAACTCCTGTATTCTAGAATTAATACGTTTCCGGAGTTACCGAATTTTCCCTGATGCAGGGAGTTCTAATCTTTCCTAATGTAGGTCCTATGACTCCACGTTCGGGTTCACCACGTGTTACTCTATTAATGTAATAGAATAATGCAGTCCATCTCTCAGCAGTGGTGTGGCTAAAGAGGCTTTATTCAAATCCGGCGCCCTCTTTTAGCCCTTGAACTCACGTGACCTTGTGACCAATGAGAATACATGCTTCCACACGTCTCCTGGCTTCTCTGTCCGGGATGCCTCTCCCACATCCCTGGACACGCCTTCTACAGTCACCCTCTGCTGGATCTGTTCCAGAAGCTCCATGTCTCTTGTACTGTGGAGCCTGGAACTGGACACAGTGCTCCAGATGCAGCCACACTAGGGCTGAGTAGAGAGGCAGAATCACCTCCCTCAACCTGCTAGCAATGCTCTTCCTAATGCACCCCATGATTCTGTGTGGGGAGGGACCAGGCAGTAGCAAGGATGACCAACTGCTGGAGAACACAGAGATGCTGGGGGTCTGCCACTTCACCAACCAGACTGCCTTCCTCCAAGACCCTACCAATGGTCATCATAACCCTGCAGGGAACTTGAGCAGTGGTGACCACCTGACAGAAAGTTATGTCCTCTGTGTCCCCCATGGTATCAGTCCCACTGGGACTGATGCAGCTACCCAGAGATCCCATGGGAACATGCAGGCATCCAGGTCTCTGGGTGCAGGGTGTGCCCGAAGTTTTTGCTGTTGTCTGAGGGCAGTATTTAGAACTGTTCAACTTTGTGGCTGAGTTTTATGAGGAAGTGTATAGGCTGAGAAGTATCCAGGAGTCTGAGAAGGAAATTGATTGGTGAAACCATACTTTGCCCTCACTGGAACAGAAATGTCAACTAGGCGTAACACATGACAAGGGGGAATCCTGCATCCTTTCTCCAAGAGGCCGAAAGCAGTGACTTGAGGAATAGAAGTGAATGAAAACAAGTGTCTACTTGGGGCAGCAAGAGAAACTCCTCCTTGTCTACCTTGCCTTTCCAGGTACCCTTGCACAACATATATGAGGCTCTGGAATTGGAAGGATAGCAAAATGATGAGGTGGATGACAATCCATCTAGGCTAGAGGAGTCCCCAAGGTCAGGTCAGCCTATCCCCCACATCGTGACCACCTCAATGACAAAAAACAATGAGCGGGTTATTGTTGTAGGTTACTCCCTTCTGAGAGGAACAGAGGGCTTGATCTGCTGACCAGACCTACCATTTAAGGAAGTTTACTGCCTCCCTGGGGCTTGGGTTAAATATGTTAACAGGAAACTTCCTAGCCTGGTGCTTCCCTGACAGAGCCTCCACAAAGGCAATCTGGAAAACATACTGACAAAAATTATATCTCCTTAGCTGAAGTCCCAAGACATCCCTGATAAAGCTCAACTGGAGACCTCCTTGATGGGGAGTAGTTGTCAGGAAAAAGAAACTGTGATGATGAACTGACCTTCCAGGAAAACAGGAGTCAGCAACGACTATTCCAGGAACCAACGTCCTATGCCCATGTATGTATCTATGCCAAAAAGGTATAAAAAAGTAACTCACTACCTATCCAAAATGAGCTTCTCTGCCTGAGAGCTCCTGGACAGACTGGATCTTTTCTGGAGACACCTGGCTGACACTGGACTCCATGACACAGATTATCTTTGAAGTGAGATTTTTTTCCATCATCCTACTCCTGGGAGCAGTTTGGTGAATGTCATACTGGTAACACCTCACACAATATATTTATAGGCACACACACAGGTAAACGTTCATAAGTATATACTTATTTCATTAGTTAGAATTCTGTAATATATATATATATATATTTGTTTTACTCTTGTAATATATATACTTGATTTCCTGGTGGCAATTTTGTAGTGACTTGTAGTATATATTTGGTTTTACTAATAATAGTTCTTTTGTAATTTGTATTATAGAAATTCTCAGAAAACCCGGACCTCCATGTCCTTGTGTATTGCAGAATCTTGAGAACCCCACATTAATGATCTTTATACATCTGTGGGTTGGGTAAACCTCATAGGTGTCACAGGCAGAATGGAAGTTTCAGGCAAGGTTTAATCAAGGAGATGCTCACATTGAGTCACAAGGTTCAGAAAGGACCCCTTTGCTTTCCAAACTCCTTTTCAGAGAAGAGTCTAGGTGCAGCTGGATCCAATCCTAGTCCCAAACTTGGTCAATGGTTCATGTCTAAAGGATTATATCAATTATATGACTTTGTCCCCCAGAATTACAGATAGCAAAATAAATATATTTATATGAATAAAATAAATTATTTATTTTAATTGATGATGATAACGATTATATTAAAAGATTTTAATCAGATTTATTACACAGTATAGACAGTTATAACTACTATTTTTTAAAGCAATATTGAAGCAGGGATATTAAAACTAGCAAAACAATTATTAAGTAGAGAAAGATGTTACTCACCCAGACCAACAACTGTGGGCAAATCTCTTTCATTCAGCCTTGAGGAGTAACCTTGAGGGGCATCCCCATTCAAGGGAGGAATCTCCACACACTCCAAAAAGGGGTATGTTAGAAGAACCTGCTGTTAAAAAGTGGGACTGGGCTTTTATGGTATAAAGTGATTGACTGTCAGTCATATGTCTCCAGACCAGCTGTGTCAACTGAGCAACCTTTAGCTCAGCAGCTTTAAATAAGTTATCAGTGCTATCACTTGTTGGTTCCTTTATCAGGAACTTTACCACATCCTCAGCAGTGCCAGTTTCTGTCAGGAAACATTGTTCTTCACACCCTCAGAATGTTTAACTTTGGGATTGATGAGTCAGGTTGGTCTCAGCATTCTTCAACACCAAAAGCAGCATGAATTTCCTTTTGCAAATAGGGTAAAGTTTGGGCTGGTTTACCTCCACTTAGGCAGAGCATTCTGCTGTAATAGGTCATGACCGTGACCGATACTGTCCCTCACATTGGACTTTGGAAGCAAGGTCAGGCTACCCAGGCGAATTACACAGGTGCTGTTTGCCCCCGGAAGGGAGAAAATTCATATGACCAAAGCTCAATTGGAGTTGAAACTGTCCAGTACCGTGGTGGATAACAAACAAGTCTTTTTTAAATATGTTAACAGTAAAAGAAGGACTAAAGAAAACATTGATCCATTACTTGATGAGGTAGGTCACATCACAAAGAGGGATGAAAATGAAGCAGAGACATTTAATGTCTTCTTCACCTCTGCCTTTAATACCAGTGTTGGGCCCTGGGACCCCCCAGAGCCCTGGGTAGGAGGACTGTGACTGGGGGAGTGATAAGCTCCCAGTTGACTTTGAACTTGTACAGAATTTACTGCTGCAACTGAATACACGTAAGTCTATGGGGCCCAATGGGATTCATCCCAGGGTACTGAAAGAGTTGGCTGATGTTATGATGAGACCTCTCTCAGTTATTTATCAACAACCTTGAAAGCTAAAAAATGTTATTCCAATTTTAAAGGATGACAAGAAAGGAGACCCCATTCAGTCTCATTTTGGTGCCTAGTAAAATTATGGAGAAGATTGTTCTGGTAGTTATTAAATAACACTTGAAAAACAATGTAGTCATTAGTCAAAACCAACATGGGTTTATGAATGGAAACTTGTGCCTTACTTAATATCCTTTTATGACAAGTTACCCACCTAGTAGATGAAAGAAAGACAGTGGATGTAGTTAGTTTTTTATATTTTGGTAAAGCTTTTGATACTGTCTTTCACAGTATTCTGGACAAAATGTCCAGCATACAGCTAGATATGTGCACAATATGATGAGTGAACAATTGGCTGAAGGGTCAGGTTCAAAGAGTTGTAGCAGCAACTAGTGATGTTCCCCAGGGCTCAATTTTAGGCCCAGTTATCTTCAATGTTTTTATCAATGACCTAGTGTCATGGATGAGTGGAATGTACCTCACTCAAAAGGGAGCAGAAACAATATATTTTCTTGAGGTAAAAGAATAATTTGAAAGAGTTCAAGAAGTTCGATGGAATTTAAAGTTTAACAGTAGTTTGACAAGGTTCAATAAGTTTGATGGCGAGGTTCACCTTATTAATCCCTCCATAGAAGAAATATACACAGGAAAATTGAGTTAGAATCAATTTAGAGTGATTCACACAGAGACTGGAGATGCAAAGACTAAGGAGAACCCTCCTGTTGAGTCACAAGGTTCAGAGTGGACCCTCTGGCTTTCTAAACTCCTTTTGGAGCCTAGGTGCAGTTGGATCCAATCTTAGTCTCAGACTTGGTCAATGGTTTATGTCTAATGGAATTATCCATACAATGTTTATAATAATATTGAGTAACTACAGGGATTAGTAATGTTTCATAGTATTAATTCAGCATGCTATCAGTCACTTACCAATATGTCACAGGTAAGGGATCTCTCCACCTTGGGTGAGGAAGGGTCTCTTGGTCTCAGGTAAGGAATCTCTAACCTTACGAGGCATCCCTGATCAAGGGGAGAGTCAGCTGGTGTGCAGTCCAACTGCAATTCAAGGACAGCTCAAATTGGGCCCATCCTGATGGTAATATTTATAGGGTGAAATAGTTGGTTGCTAGTCAATAGTATAGACAAGATACATGTCTTCATTTTAGCTCTGGAATCTTATTTTGTACTTTGGTTATCTTGCATTTTTGGGTTCACCTTCACTCCCTTGTCCATGAACCAGGGGCTTTCCAGCTCACAAGTTCATTCCAAGGACCTGAGGCCTGTTGCTCTGCCTCAGTTTAATGTTTTGCTAAGGAGGGTGAGTTATGAAGAAGACCAAACTCCTCCCTCTAAGCAATTGTAAATTCAAAATTAAGAGGCTCCAATTGAGGAAGTATGGAGAAAGAAAAAATAACAACCCTTTATTAAAGGATATATGTGTATTGGTAGAACAACAAAAGAACACAAAAACAACCTAACAATAATCCTGTATCCAAAAGTCCCCTTCAAAAAGGAAACAGTTCAATGCTTCCTGTCCTTTGGGGTAATTCTAACCATGATCAGAAGGGATCACCGGAGGAGCAGAGCCTGCAGTGGTGGTCATCAGGGGGCGCTGTTGGGCTCCATACACCTTGCCTGAGTTAAGGTAACAGTGAAGTACCTCCAGTTTCCTAGGAACGAAGAAAAAAAAAACTCATCTCCCCTCCCCACAGTCTTAGGAGGGTCATCAGCTTGGAATGCAGGCCTGCTAGTTAGTTCTTTTGTGTGAGTCAATTACCCTAGGCAAACTCCTTCCCCCTCCCTCATTCAACATCTTTCTTTTACAGCGAGGCAGGGGAAAGAAAAATTCTCTGTTTGGTTTTTTAGAACCAGTAAACCTATAACATACTCCTTAGTCAACCTGAATCAAAGTACAACTAGGAGTCAAGTGTATCACTCACATCTGTCCAGAGATGTGCACACTAAGTAAATTTACCAACAATATTAAATTAGGAGGAACTGTTGCTTGCTTTGAGGGGAGAGGTCTTACAGACAGATCTTGATATAATAGAATACTGGACAATCATAGAATCATAGAATGGTTAGGGTTGGAAGGGACCTTAGAGATCATCTAGTTCCAAACCCCCTGCCATGCGCAGGGGCACCTTCTACTAGACCAGGTTACTCAGAGTCCCATCTAACTTGGTCTTGAACACCTCCAGGGATGGGGGAGTCCACAACCTCTCTGGGCAATTTGGTCCAATGCCTTACCACTCTTACCGTAAAGAATTTCTTCCTAATATCTAATCTAAACCTATCCTCCTTCAGCTTAAGGCTATTCCCCCTCTTCCTATCACTACATGTCCTTGTGAAAAGTCCCTCTCCAGCTCTCTTGTAGGTCCCCTTTAGGTATTGGAAGGCTACTCTAAGACTGTGAGAAACTGAGACTGTTAAGAGTTAATGACTCAACACATTCCTATGTGTGAGGGCACCAGGATGCTTTGTTGAAGCCCACTTCACTTGGAGGAGGAGGTGAGTTTTTGGGTGTATAATGGCTAACCTCTGATCTAAGATAGAGGGATGAATGGTGGACTATGAGATAAGAGACTGTGGAGACAGGATGGGGACTCTTGTCATGCTAAATTGTTCTCCCTTAAGCAAACCACTGGGTTGTAAAATTCCCCCTCCTCCCTTGGGAAAGTCTGAAAGGGTAACTGTCATGTCTTGGAATGTGCCATAAACCATTAAAGACTCCCAAAACGCCCCCAGGCTCATTTTCTGAAGGCCTTCCACCAGAGTAAAACCCCCCTCCCCTTCAAAGGGGAGGTGCCAAGGCTTTCCAGCAAAAACTTGAATGTTTATAAACCCACTGGATTTTGTATTTCATGGACTTCTTCCCTCCCTCACCCCCAACGGAGCAAGGCCAAGGGACAACTAAAGTGCAGCAATCAAGCCTCACATATCTACGGAAAGGTGAGATCTTCACACTTATCCTTTCTCTTTCTTTTTTTCTTTTTTGTTATACATGTCCTTGGGTGATATTTTTATGCTTTCATATTCAATGTTTTCATATTGTTATATCACCATTAATAATAATAACCAAAACGGCTACATACCTGATTTCCTTTGCAATCAAATTGCCTAAAATAAACCCTGTATATATATATTTTCAAACATCGATAATTTAGTGTCATGGAATCACAGAATCAACTAGGTTGAAAAAGAACTCTAAGATCATTTGTAGCAAGCCAGCGTGAGAACAAGAAAGAAGAAAATCAGAAAGGCCTGGGAAACGTCTAGATGACCTTGTATTGTTTTATCTAAAGCCTTGATTTACTGTCCTTGTATTGTTTTATCTAAAACCTTGATTTACTGTCCAGGGAATGGAGCTGAACTCTCGGTTTGCAATTTACCATGCAGGGGGTGCGTACAAAGGTAACTTGAAACTCCAAGGTCTGTGTGTGTGGTGTCTGTGTAGCCTGCCAGCCTGTAAAATGTGATTGATGTGTGGCTTGCAGCTGTGTTCTGCCTTGATTTGCTTAACCACTCCCAGTTGAAAGTGAATGATATAAAAACCTTGGATCTTTAGCAATAAAGTGATTTCTGTCCATCAAACCAGAGGTCCGTGTGTCATTCCATCACAAATGGCCCCCGAACAAGGTTAAATCATTGCATACAGCGCTCCGTGGAGGAAGCTGCAGTCGAACTGGGTTGGTCATTTACGCGCTCTGTCCTGTTTTGGGATCATCACCCATCATCATGACAGAGGTGAGCAGCTGCAGAACTATGGGTCAGTCAGTGTCAAAGGAACATAAGTTATATGCAGAAATTTTGCATCGCATTTTAAAAGAACAGGGGTCTACTGTTAAAACGGTCGATGTGGTCAATTTGCTTGTATGGGTTAGAGGTTCTTGTCCCTGGTTCCCTAAACATGGTTCTTATGAGACTGCATTATGGACTAAGATTGGTGAGGAACTTTGAACAAAAGTCGACTTAGCTTCAGATATCCCGACCAAAGTTGTAGTTGCTTGGAAAGCTGTGTATACGACTTTAAGAGCTGTGGAACAGACAGACACCATTTCGCTGACCACTGATCCTCACCATTTATGGACGAATCCTCTGAGGGTAATAAAATACTTGACGACCTGTTGACAGTGACTGATGAGCTTAATGAGTCCTTTGATCCGGATCCTGCAACCCCTGAAAAAGAAATGACATTATATCCCCTCAAGTAGGCGGAAACCTTAGTGACTTCTGTTCCAACAGCAGAGAAAATTTTGCAACCACAATATAATCGATCTCGGTCTCTGGTATCCACGCCACTGCACACGGTGCCAGTGCCACTGGCACATCGCCCAGAGGCTAATGTGGATTCCTCTATTTTGGAGGACTGTAAATTGGTTGCTTTGAAATGAGGGGATGTTGAACTGTTGAATGCTATGCCGGTAGTGTGTAAGCCACGCCGCCTGCCTGAGTTTGAGTGTCTTTCTTATGAAGTTGTAAAAGAGGTTCGTAAATCCATAAAAGAGTATACACTGGGGTTGATTGCGGCTATTGGAGATTCATATGTTATGACCTCGTCTGACTGGAAAGGTTTTTTACGTTTGATCTTGTCCACCGCTCAGTTCACGGTGTGGACCGCTGAATATCGTGAACTGGTCAATGCTCAAGTTCGGGACAATGTAGCAAGCGGGAGGGCTATAGGTCATGATGAGTTACTGAGTGAGGGGCAATATCTTACTGCAACAACGTAAGTCATGCTGCCACCATTTGTTTTCACTCAAGCTACTGATCTGACCATGAAAGTCCTTAGAAAAGTCCCAGACGCCAGAAACAGAGAACCATCGTTTGCAACTGTTAAACAGGGACCACAGGAACCTTACGTGTCGTTCATCAATCGATTGCAGATAGATAATGATGCAGTGGCTCAAGTGTTGCTTTTTCAGTTAGCAATTGACAATGCAAATACAGGTTGTCAAAAAGCTTTGGTGCCTTTCAGAAATCGGATCAAGTCAGTTGCTGAACTTATCACGGCTTGTCAGCATGTGGGTTTGGAATCTTTTAAAGCTTCCCTGTTAACGACTGCACTAGCTGAACAGCTGGTTGTAACCCGCGCTGCTATTTGCTGTTATCAGTGTAATCAAGAAGGACATTTTAAAAGAGACTGCCCCTTGGGGAATAAAAAGGGGGGCATCCCCCTCTCCCGCCCGTGTTCTAGATGTGTCAAAGGATTTCACTGGGCAAATTAGTGCCGATCCAAATTTACTAATGACAGTAAACCCCTTTCAGGAAACTCCAAGGGGGACATGTGACTCGGTGCCCTGAAACAAAACAGGGTCTCACCTGTCGAGAATCAACAGAGCACGGAACATCACGTCTCACGGCCCTCAGACAAACAGTCAAAGAGGAAGTCAATTAACAGTGGATTTTTCCCAAAGGCAGCTTTATTGCAACTAAATCCACAATTGACCCAAGAAACAAATACCCCTAAATCCGTGATACAGTGGTCTTTCCTTAAAACAGAGGCAATGCATTTACATACACTACTAAAAAACCTAGAGAAAGATGGATTTTCATACTTTTTACCCCTATCTCAGAGTTGGAAAAGAATGAAGTTTTTTTGAAAACCGAGATTTTACAACTTACTTTTTAGTTAAAGAAAAGGGTAAAAAACACTTCTTGCATAATTGCCTTTGCAAAAAAAGAAATAATGTGTTGCCCCTCAAACATAATAACAATGGTTTACTACTTAACAACTCGGTGGAATTCAATTTTGTCATCTTCTACCACTATTCCTGTTCCTATAAAAACTTTCCTACTAATGCTTTAGCTAATATGGGAAAAAGAAAGCAAAACATAGCGAACTAAAACTTTATTAACTGTTCACTCATATAACTGCATTTTACATTTTCAAGAAGATATAAATTTTACTTGTAACATTTGTTGGTTTTTTTGTTTTCAAATCAGTTTTCTTAAAAGTACTGTAAATTGTTTTCTTAACAATAGAAATAAAGGGTAGAAAATAGTTTAAAAACATTTACACGGAATAAAATTTAACATCTCACCATTTTAAAACCCAATATATTCATTAATTCATATTTTTTAAATGTAAAACTGGCTGATACAAAACTTTTATTAGATTTAGTAGTTTCATATTCTTCTAGCTATGCTAAAGAATGCAAGATAAACCTTTTATCCGTCAGTAAATAAAATTGTTACACATATTATAAAAACTGGAGCAATATAAGCAGTTTACTAGGGAGCTAAATTTAAATTAAATAAATTTACCCACAGATTGTTTCAGCATAGATTGCATGTTAATTACCAATCAATTGCTAGACTCAACATAAAGAAAGAGATTTGAAACCTTCTGTTTCATGGTATAAAAAGAGAGAAAAATTCTCCTTGTTGCCTAAAAACCTTTGCAATTGCCTTTCACTATGTAAATTGGTGTCATTTTAACCAAGAACATTTAAGTTTATCTCCACAAAACCAGAACACTACAGTTTTAAAAATTTTTTCCCTATTTTTTCATTAATTTCCCAGTAGCTTTATTTGAATTCTTAAAAATAAAAGTTATTAGAAGTTATTAAATTCTCAAATGCATACACATACATGCAATTATCATAACAATGTTATTCAAATAATAAGTATAAAATCTTAAACATCCCCATATTTGTTACATTCAAACATTCTCAAAACATTTTGCTATCACAGAACAACATACATAATGTCAACAAGAGTGCAAAATAGCTGCTTGTAAATCGCAACTACCTGAAAGACTGAATTAAACCTGGTTACAGTTGCTCTACCTAATATTATTAAGAAATGAGGACTGTAAAACATTCCAGAAAAAAGTTAACAGGACCAACAATGGAATCTCCAATACAAAGAGAACTACACAACGAAAGATCATCCTTAAAGCCTTCAGCTAAAAAGCAAAAGACACTATAACATAGAGTAATTCACCGCTACTGCTTCAAAAACTACAGATTCACATAATCCTCACATCTGTTACTGCCCACTTTTCATCTGAAATAGACTGAACTGTTATTAACATATTTGCCAAGATTGTTTTTAAAGATAAAGAAGGACTACAAGAAATAAGTAAATGGAACACTAAGACCATCTACATCTGGACAAACAGAAGAAGACAATGGAACAATAAGGTACAAACCGTGGACCAGGACTCTATATAAGTTTTACAACTTACTCATATACGCAAGACATTTAAATTGTTTTGTAATTAACCTATGAATATTATAAATGATTCGTGCTATGCTATAGAGTTACTTTCACATCTCGAAGCCTCCTTCCTTCGAGATTTCACTAACCCTCATTTACCTAGAAAAATACACACCACATAATTCCTTGTTAATCACACAAAATCTAACTCTTACATAAGACACATCCATTCACACACATTCCAAATAGAATAATACAACACCACACAAAAAAATGCTTCAAATGCAAAAAAGAAGGGAGTCGATATATAACCCCCAGGAACACTTATAGAAAACATCATATGTTCTAAATTTCTTAAACTGTGATGATACAAACCATAGCAGGTATGAATACCAACATAAAACTCAAATACCTTCATCTTCCAAAGCACCAGTTATGATTAAAAATCTAATATCTAGGCAATGGTCAGGACCAGTAGATCTCATAACTTGGGGGAGGGGATATGCCTGTGTATCCAAGGGTACCAAATTACAAAGCATCCCTTCTAAATGTATCAGACCTTATATTAGCCCTCCCCCACAACAGAAACAATCACCAGAAAAAATTAGTGAAGAAACTGGATTTGAAGAAACATAAACAACAATAGTAAAAGGAACATACCACACATTGAGAAACATGCTATTAAAACACAAAAAAGGGGGGGAAAGAGATATGGGTCTGGTCCCTATATGTGTAAATCTACATTAACACTTCTTCAAAACAGGAACAATCACAAAGAAGCAATAAATGATACAACAGAACCAAAAGAAACACACAAACAGCAACCAATACAAAAACAAAACTCCATGATTCAAACACAATAAAGGGTTTAACAATGCATGTGTGAGGAGAGAATGAAACGGTGACCACCAGAATGTGAATGAGAAAGTTGTGTGTGTGAATGCAAATACTCTTTATAGCAAGACATCTTAAACACTACCTCAAACAACACTACCTCAAACAACACTACCTCAAACAACACTACCTCAAATACATCTACAACCCAACACATTTCCCTTTCAAATAAAGATGATACCTTTACCCAATCATGTGAAATCACCCTCAGATAAAAGGTTCTACACATCTACAAACCCTGGGTAATTTAAGGTTGCTTGAATATTGCATGAACCAATAAAGTTGTAAACAGTTCAATAAAGGCCTTGTGATGATAGGTCTTGGTTTTTATAAACAGTTAAGATAAAATTGGTTACATTAGGAATGTTTAAAAAATATATTGTTTTACAACTTGTTAATTATTTAGAGAAGGGGGAGATATGGCAAGGAATTATGGGAGTTGTAGTTTTCTGGGTTCTCATGCATGCTCAATCAATACTTGATTGTCATTGGTTGGAAGATCATGTGACATGTTTAAGTGCTGTATTTAAACCAGTGTTTTGTAATAAACCTTAATTCTGATTGTGTCACTGGCAGGGTTCGTGCCTTATTCATCACCTCAGGAGAGCAAGCCAGTTTGCGCTGGACAAACTTACTCTGCCTTCTCAGTGAAAAGACATGATTATATACGATTTCTATGAGGGATTACAACATTTTCACATACATATTCATATAATTGCAACATCTAGTTATAATATTCATAATAGGAGGAGTCTGGGTGGAGTCTGGGGTGGAGTCATCTTTTTGGGATGATGTTCGGTGGTCGTTCCTGTTTCTTCAACCTCATGGGGTCGTATTTTCACTCTTCTTCCTCAGTTGAACTCTTCAACTTTCTTGATTTTCTCTGACTCCATGGTGAATTTTGCAAGACTTTGGACTCAAGTCCCTATTTTGCCCCTTATCTGTTCGTGTTCTTACCCTATCTTTATTTATGTAGGTGTGTGAACATTCTTTTGGTGTACGGTATCATCTAATCCCCAAGCCCTGGTTTCTGTCTCTAGTTAAGCATTACATTCTAGTTGAACATTACATTCTTCTGAGCAGGAGGTGATGCCAATTTTTGCCCCAAAGAAGGCTCGGAAGAACTGCTCAGAGACAGAATTTTCAGTCAATAAGCAGGAGGTATTTAATTTCATGACCGGGGAGCAACCAGGTCGCCCTGGACAAACTGCTCCACTCGAGAAACAGTTGAGCTTTTTATACACTTTTTGCCAAGCAATTACATCACATATTATGAATATTCATTATCTTGCAACATCTACTTTTAATATTCATAACAGGTGGAGTCGAGGCGGAGTTTGAGGCGTGGTCTCTAATTTGGGGAGAACTTTGGTGGGAGTTCCTGTTGTCCTTCATCATGAACTCGTGTCCTCTTCATCATCATCTTCATAAACTTTTGAACCTTCCCTAATTTGGGTAGTTCCCTTGTGCATTTGGCAGGGGTTTTCAGTATCTGGCAAGAGTACCTGATTACTTGGCTTGTCTCTTTCCTTATCTCCTTTTGTTTTTCTTCCATATGTCCTTTTTTGTGTGTGCCAGCATTTTAGTTCTTTCTGTTCATGCTTGTGTTCTCTTATGTCAGAGTGTCCTGTATTCTAGTGAATTTATTGCCTCTGCTATTTCTTAATACTAAGTTCTCTATGCCTTGCTTAAAGCCTTTGTGTTTAACTCTCTCTAATCCTTACATTGTTCGACTAAATTCGCTTTCCAGGTTTTACCTGGCTTCAGAGGGTCCCCAGATCAGTATTCAGAGTTAACTCTTTAGGTCCCTGCTCCGTTTCACTATTTGCTGAAATACATACTGTATGGTTTCTTGTTAACCACAGAAAGTATGATTTCTATATAATGCATGTCAGGTCACATACAGAAATGCCGGGTCCTGTAGCGGGAGATAATCAAAGAGCTGATGCTGCTGCTATGTTTATTACAGTGCCTAGAACTCTCAAGTAAGTTAAATTTTCTCATTCCTTTTTCCACCAGAACGCATGTTCTCTGAAGAGACAATTTCAAATCACCCTTAACCAGGCTCAAGATATAGTCATGTCATGTCCAGACTGTCAACAAATTACTCCAATGCCATCCCAGGAAGGAGTTAACCCCAGAGGACTGATAGCTAATGAGATGTGGCAGACAGACATAACACACATAACTGAGTTTGGTTGGCTAAAGTATGTTCATGTTACAGTCAACACGCACTCTAGATACATAACTGCCACTGCACATACTGGGGAAAAGGCAAAAGATGTCATAAGACACTGGCTTAACTGTTTTGCAACACTAGGGACTCCAAAAAAGATCAACACTGACAATGGTCCAGCTTACATTTCAGCAAAGGTCAAGACTTTCCTAACAGACTGGGGAATGTCTCACTCCACAGGCATATCGCACTCACCCACGGGACAGAAGATGGTAGAGAGAGCACACCTTACCCTAAAAGACATGCTCAAAAGACCAAAAAAGGGGGAGTCCATCTGTAGTCCACAGGAACGTCTGTGGAAGGCAACATATGTCATAAACTTATTAAATTGCGACAGTGCAAAAAAAAGTAGGTATGAGAGACAACATAGACCTCAGACATTTTCCTCTCCCAAACCACCGGTCATGATAAAAGACTTAATATCAGGGCAATGGATGGGACCGGTGGACCTCATGACATGGGAGAGAGGATATGCTTGCATATCTACAGTCAAAGAATTAAAATGGATTCCTTCCAGGTGTGTCAAACCTTATATAGGTACACCTTCACAGCAGGAGCAAGAACCAAAAGTGACAATTGAAGAGATGACGGACAAAGACACATAACTGATGATTACTACCGACAATGACCAGTGTGGCAACAATACAGAATCTTAATAAAAGTCATAAGCGTGCATGTGAAGAAAGAGTGAGGTAACCGCCAGTATGAATGTGTGTGAGTGAACAAAAGAGAATTGTGTGGATCATATGTGAGTGCACAAGCACTTTAAACGCTAAACCTTAGAAAGGTAACACTACCTCAACCACATGGTCACATTAGAAAACTCCAGTTCATAACATCCCCCAATAAACCCCTTTGTTGAAATAAAGTTGAATTTTCCATGTTCTACACAAACCCTTAGAAAAATAAAGGTTCAAGTTTCTTGTTTCTCCCAATTACATAAGTACCACCCAGTTTCATAAAAATCCCTTAGATCAATAAAGTTGTTGTTTATCCCAGTTACATTAAAACCCTTGAGAAGATAAAGATTCAGGTTTATATCAAGCAAATTCGAAAGGTTAGAGATAAAAGTTCAAATAAGTAGATTTGTTGAAAAACCAAGGTAAAGCAGTGAGTTGGGTGTATCAGGGGTTAATTACGCTGATACTTTTGGTCTGTGTTTGGCCCAACCAACTGTACAAGTTTTGTTCTTTCCCTGCCAAGTTATGAGAAACAAGTACTGATAAAATGGGGAATTTGTCCTTGAAGAGAGTTCTTGTATAAACTATATTTAATTGGTATTCTGTGATTGGCTAATCGTTCTCCAAGATCGCTTGAAGGAGAGATTGAGGAGAAGGAGGATGAAGTAAACCCACCAACTCAATTAAGAAAGACCCCCCAGGTGCAGTACGCAGGCACAGGGAAAGCCACGTGTGCACAGAAGACATTTTACTTATGTAACCAAAGGGGTGGGACAGAGGGCCTCTGGTTGGACGGTGCTGACCAGGTCGGCCTAGGTTGAGGTCACTTTGTTAATTGTATAAAAAACAGATAGTTCTTCCTTGGAGGGAGCTAGCTTCACATCAAGGACAACGTTGCCTTTGACGGGGACACCTGCCAGTTTGTGAACTTACTGACTTTCCTTCTGCTATGGGTAATTATAGGCATGCTAGGTCGGTAAGATAACTTTATGGGCAGCAGTTGGGTAAGTGAGGAGGTCATGCTGGGGGTTTATTTCTCTCCTCCTTCGTCTTTTTTGGGTTTGTTTGTTTTGTTGGCCCCCTGTTGGTAATAAATATTGGGTTTTGTTGAGCTTTCAAAAGTGTCATGATTTCAGGTTTCAGTATGTCCGAACCCCTCCCTAATATAGCTGGGTCACTGTGATACAGTGGTAATTGTTAAAGGTTTCAAAAGGTTTAAAAACGTACTGTTCTGTTATATGCACTATTCTGTAATTCATCATAATAATAAGAATGGGGGAGATGTAGGGAGTGTGTTTTAGGGATTCTGGAAGGGGCATCCTGGGAGATGAAGTCCCAAATGTACTCCTGCACACATGGGCATTGGAGTCATCATCATGGCTAGGTTTCACGAACAAAGATTTGGGAAGGACTCTACCCAGGTTTGTTACAAGCGCGCTGGTGGTTAAAAAGGCCAATGCGAGATAGACACGTCCGGTTGCAAAAAACACAGCAGAAGGAGTCCTTAGGTGGTATATTCTGCAAGACATGATTCTTTCTGCGTTGTCTTTTCTCAAGAGTGATCCTACATGCTTTCTCAAAAGCATCAGCGGCGTTAGTGTGCCTCCAGGCCTCCCGATTGGAGACCAGAGTAGACCAGTTATGTTGATCAATATGGCCAAGGCTGAGATGTTGTTTCAGGGAGTCCTTGTATCTTCTCATTGGGGTTCCTCTCTTGCGGCAGCTGGTGGCAAGTTCACCATAAAGCAGGATCTTAGGGAGACGGTAGTCCTTCATCCTTGAGATGTGTCCTGCCCGACCCAACTGTGTTCTCAACCACATGGCCTCAATACTTGTAACTGCTGTTTGTTCTGGAACAGGCGTGTTAGTCACATAATCTGACCAGTGGATGTTTAGGATTGTATGGAGACAACATTGATGGAAGCGCTCTAAGAGTCGCAGGTGGTGGCAGTAGATGACCCATGATTCGGAACCATATAAAAGAGTAGACAGCACAATGGCTCTGTAAACACTGATCTTTGTACTTTTCTTCAAGTGTTTATTTCACCAAACTCTTTTATGGAGTTTTCCAAAAGCACTATATGCCTTTGTTAACCTGTTGTCTATCTCTCCATCAATCTTACTGTCTGAGGAGATGAGGCTACCTAGGTAATTAAACTGCTGGACTGATTTGAGCTCTGATTCACCAATGGTGATATGGGGATGATGGAAGACTTCCTGAGGTGCAGGTTGATAGAGAACTTCTGTCTTCTTTAAGCTGACTTCCAGCCCAAAGAGCTCAGCAGCCTCAGCAAAGCAGGATGTTAAACGCTGCAGAGTTACTTCGGTGTCAACGACAAGGACGGCGTCATCAGCATAAAGCAGCTCCCGGACAAGATGGTTTAAGGTCTTAGTGTGGGCCTTCAGTCGCCTTAGGCTTCCATCGGTATGATATCCAATGTAGATACCATCCTGACCATCGAGGTCTGCCGTGGACCTTTGGAGTATCATGCTGAAAAAGACTGTGAATAGAGTTGGTGCGAGGACGCAGCCTTGTTTCACACCATAGGTGATATGGTTTGAAGCTGGCTACCTGCCAAGTCTCCAAACCTTACCACCAGAAGTTTCCCCCCCCCCCAAACCTCAGGGAGAAGAGGGAGAAAAAACAACCAACTAAGAAAACCCGAAACAAGAGAGACAGCTAAAGTGATATATATAAATATATTCACACTTATGTTACAATTGAAATATATATACAATTTAAAAATATAGAGAATTTCACAAGGGAAGGGGAAGGGGGAAGGGAAAGGGAACAAAACCAAAATAAAATATATGTATATATATATATCCCAATCAGTAGCCCGAGATCTAGTAACTAAGAGCTAGCAAAGAAAATATCCCACCACTCTCCTTGGGACAACCGAGAGTCGCTCCGGTACGATCGCCGGCAACCTCCGCCTCCCAAGGTCGACAAGGCCCTACCAGGCCTCGCTCCCCAACACGGCAGACTCAACAGCAGGGAACCTGCACCTCCAAGTCACCGGAAGGAAAGAGAGCGAAGGCCTCTCCTCCTTTCTTCTTATAATCTGGCTTACGTAAAAATCGTAGGGAATACTGGGTAAATCTGGACCCTTCCTTGGTTACAAACTGGTCACCAAGGAAGGCCTAGCCCAGACCACCACAATTGGTTATTAGAAAGGGCTCAGAAAGTGCATCCCCATATCTGACTTGGCAGTGCTGATCCTCATGAAGTGAGATGATCATTTTAAGGAACTTGGGGAGACATCCTGCATGTATCAGGGGTTAATTATGCTGATACTTTTGGTCTGTGTTTGACCCAGCCAGTTGTACAAGTTTTGTTCTTTCCCTGCCAAGTTATGAGAAACAAGCACTGATAAAATGGGGAATTTGTCCTCGAAGGGAGTTTTTGTATAAACTATATTTAATTGGTGTTCTGTGATTGGATAATCATTCTCCAAGGTCACTTGAAGGAGAAATTGAAGACTATAATGATGAAGGAAGCCCCCAGACTCATTTGGAAAAGACCCCCCAGGTGCAGTACGCAGGTGTAGGGAAAGCCACACGTGCGCAGAAGAGATGCACTTACAAAAGCAAGGGGGTGAGACGGAGGACCTCTGTCTGGGCAGTGATGACCACTCCTGTCTAGGTTGAGGTCACTGAGTTAATTGTATAAAAAAGCAGATAGCGTTTTCTTGGGGGGGAGTTAGCTTCACATCAAGGACAACGTTGCCTTTGGCAGGGACGCCTGCCAGTTTGTGAACTTACTGGCTTTCCAAGGATGCGGCTTCTTCTATGGGTAATTATAGGTATGCTAGGTCAGTAAGATAACTTTATCGGCAACAGCTGGGTAACTGGAGAAGTCGTTCTGGGGGCTTATTTCTCTCCTCGTTCCTCCCTTTTGGGTTTGTTCATTTTGTTGACCACCTCATGGTTTTGTTGCACTTGCAATGGTGTCATGGTTTCAAGATTTCAGTATGTCCGAACCCTTCCCTAATACACTGCATCATGAAGGTCTGATGGTAGTTCACCTAGTTCCCAACAGCGCACCACAAACTTGTGAAATTTAGCATGGAGTGCATGGCCCCCATGTTTCCAGACTTCGTGTGGAATTCCATCAACCCCAGGTGCCTTGCCAATTTTTACCTGCTGTATGGCCTTAAGAGTTTCTCCCAAAGAGAGGGCAATATCCAATTCATTCTTCCCCAGTTACTGTGTGATGTACTGAATTGTTGAGTCTTGAACTACATGACTAGTACTGAAAAGAGTCTGAACGACTCAGAGTCAGACCAATTGAAAAGAATCAGACCAACAATTCATAATGGAGGTTTTATCTGACAGAAGCGTTTGACCATCTGCCCTGAGTAGAGGGCTTTGGACCTGGTATGTAGACCCGTATGCTGTTTTCAAGGCCTCATAGAATCCTCTGTGATCACCCGTATCTGCGCATAATTGAGTTTTTTCAGCTAGATTGATTCACCACTTGTTCTGGATGTCACGGAGTTTCTGTTGGAGCTTACTGCATGCAAGATGAAAGGTTGCTTTTCTTACGTGACAGGATGGCAGTGCAAGGTGTGCTTGGTGAGCAGATCTCTTCTTCCTCAACAATTCCTGGATCTCTTGTTTTCATCAAACCAGTCCTTGTTCTTCTTGAAGGAGAACCCCAAGGATTATTCAGAGGACTGCAGGATGTTGTTTTTAATATGGTTCCAAAGTGTTTCAGGAGAGGCATCTATAGAATCTATAGAATGATTTTCGAGTCTAGTTCGAAGATTTGCCTGGAATCTGTCTCTCACTGTGGTTGATTGGAGCTTGTTAACTTGGAGTCTCCTCCTTGGGATACTGCCCCTTTTAGGTTTGAACTTAAGATTGAAGTTAAGTTTACAGCATTCTGCACTAGGCATCACGTGGGTGTGGTGGACATCGTGGACATCTCTCCGTCGTACCAAGACATAATCAATGAGGTGCCAATTCTTAGATCTAGGATGCATCCAGGTTGTCTTCAGACTATTTTTCTGCTGAAAGATAGTATTAGTGATGGTGAACTGTTGCTCCGCACAGAATTCTAGCAGAAGACGACCATTATCATTGCAGTTTCCAACACCATGCTTGCCTAATACTCCTTTCCAGGGCATTGAAGTACCCCATGGTTATTAGTTAAGAGAATCACGTGTTGTTTCAAAGTGCATATAAAAGGTGTTGTTTACTTCCAATAAATGGATTTGGTTGTTTGAACCCTCAACCAACCCATTCATGTGGGTTTATTATTTATCATATTAATAAACGCCACAAATTTGATGTCAATTAGCAGACACTTCTTTATTCAGTGTACTGGAAACATGGGGGATAGCTCCTCCAAATGTGTTCACCATGCAACAAAATCCATACAGTTTATATATCTTATTGTTACATAAGTTCTATTCTTCTATTCAAATTTATACTTGTTATGCTCCACCTGCCCCACTCTAAATCTAACCTTAACAGTGTTTCGTTCCTTTAGTTATATAGCCTTATCCTACAACAATCATTGGTCTATACGATTTAACTATACTAATTGGAATCCTTAGTACCCGGACCAAGATGGAGAGGGTGAGGGGGACTTGAAAGCAGCTTTGTATGGTCTAGTAACTCATTGGTAAGGTTCCTGTGATTGTATATTTTCAAACACAATACCCATAACAATTTTGTACATTGTGCTTTATAACTTCTCTACCTTTAATCCCGACTACTTCTTTTATATTATCAAATCTTGATTATTTTATCAAGTCATTTGCAATGGTTGTAGAGAGTGATAAGATCTCCCCTAAGCTGCCTCCTCTCCAGGCTAAACAACCCCAGTTCCCTTAGTCACTCCTCATAGGACTTGTACTCCAGACCCTTCACCAGCTTCATTGCCCTTTTTTGGATCTGCTCCAGCACCTCAACATCCTTCTAAATTGAGTGGTCCAGAAATGGACTCAAGGTGCAGCTTAACCAGTGCTGAGTACACAGGAAAATCACTTCCCAGGTCCTACTGGTCACACTATTCCTGATACAGACCAGGATGCCATTGGCTTTCTTGGTCACCTGGGCACACTGCTGGCTCATGTTCAGCCTGCTGTCAATCAGTACCTTCAGGTCCCTTTCTGCCTCGCTGCTGTCCAACCACCCTGTCCTCAACCTGTAGTGCTCCGTGGGGTTGTTGTGGCTAAAGTGCAGGACCTGGCACTTGGTCTTGTTGAACCTCATACTGTTGGATTCAGTGTATCTATCCAGCCTGTCCAGGTCCCTCTGCAGAGCCCTCCTACCTTCCAGCAGATCAACACTGCCCCCCAACTTGGTGTCATCTGCAAATTTGCTAATGGTAGACTTGATCCCCTCATCCAGATCATCAATAAAGATATTAAACAGGACTGGGCTTAATACTGAGCCCTGGGGGACTGGTTGCCAACTGAATGCAACTCTATTCACCACCACTCTCTGGGTCTGGACATCTAACCAGTTCTTAACCCGGCAAAGAGTGCACCTGTCCAAACCATGGGTTGCCAGTTTTTCCAGGAGTATGTTATGGGAGATAGTGTCAAAGGCTTTACTGAAGTCCAGGTAGACTACATCCACAGCCTTTCCCTCATCCACTAGATGGGTCACCTGGTCATAAAAGGAGATCAGGTTGGTCAGGCAGGACCTGCCCCTCCTAAACCCATGCTGTCTGGGTCTGATCCCCTGGTTGTCCTGTAGGTGCCGTGTGATCACACTCAAGATGATCTGTTTTGATGCCTTTGAAGTTTTAGGATTTTTACTTTTTTGTAGATTTTAAAGTAGTTGTGTAGTAAATATAGATTTTTAGGATAATTGTATAGTCTCTCACTTTAGAATAGTAGTTTACACTTACTCAAACCCTATCATATCAAATTTTCTAAATTCTTTAGGCTTGTTTAGTCTTCTTTCAAAGCAGGTCTTCATTCTGTTTAAGAACATTTGCACCCTAGGCCTGAACAACAAGATACTATCATAGTCAAAGTAACCTTCAAGCCCGGAACCTTGGAGAAGCTCCAAAGACAGTACATGCTGTGAGAAAGAGGAAGATGAGGAAGAAAGGGGTCTTAGGACCCCTGACTCAATTTCCAGAGAGGCGTGCCGGGGGCAGATTTGGGGAGGATCTGGGGGCGGATAGTTCTGGTATTGGATGGACAATACCATAAATTGTGGAACCCCTGGACACGGGGGCGTGCACCATTTGTACTCCTTGTGCCAGAAGGCCTTCATTAAAGGTCTGCTCTCTTATCTTTACTAAATTGGCCTGGAGTTTTTTTGGGTCCCAATTCTTTAGGCAACAGTTTCATAACCTTGATCACATTGGTCAACTTCCAGTCATCTGGGACCTCCCCGGTTAGCCAGGACCGATGATAAATGATGGAGAGCAGCTTGGTGAGCTATTCCGCCAGCTCCCTTATCACCCTAGGATGGATCTCATCTGATCCCATAGACTTGTGAGCATCTAAGTGCCCCAGTAGGTCACTAACTTCTTCCTCCTGGATTACAGGGGGGCTATTCAACTCCCCGTCCCGGTCTACCAGCTCAGGAGGCCAGCTGTCGACTAGTGAATTTATTGCCTCCGCTATTTCTTAATACTAAGTTCTCTATGCCTTTGCTTAAGGCCTCCATTTTGTGTTTAACTCTCTAATTCTTGTAGTGCTCTACTAAATTCACTTTCCAGGTTTTACCTGGCTTCATTTCCCCCCTTTTCTTAAAACTTACCAATTCCTTCGTCAAGTTCTAATCCTAGAGGGCGTTGATATGCTTGTACCATCGCCCAGATTATTTGGGTTCTTTTGACCATGGACCTTAACTTACACCACAGGCATATATTCATGAGGGTTAACAGGACCATGGCCATGGTTCTAATTAATATTGGGTGTATCAAGTAGTGAAAAACTTGTGCTGCTGTTGGGGAGTATCCTGTGAAGATATCCCACCAATGACGTTGACCTACTTGTGCAACTTTTGTTAGAATATTCTTTATACCTTCCGAATTATGTTCTACCTGCCACAGCATACGTTGGGTCGTTTGGTTCACCTTTTGAACCAACTTTTCCACTTCAGGATGTACAAGCATTGCTTTGAGAAGCTTAGTATCCATACCTATCTGTAGCTTGGGTATCTCATGATATAAAGTATACTTAGCTTCGATTAACTGCTGGGTAGTTATGGGAGCGGTGTAGTTAAAGTCACAACCTATAATTTTAGCGAAGTTACATATGCAAAAGTTAGTATCATTAGTCATTTCATGACAATTATCTATAATAACATCATTGCAAGCAGTTCTAATACAAACGCATCCATTCCCTGTGTATAGAACACTTGTGATCGGGCTCTATTGTGTAGAAGCATTTCAAAAGTACATACACTATCCTCAGCATCTAAGCATAAATCTTCAGTTTCTATAATGGCATTTTCACAAATATAACCTAATTGTCCTTTAGGGATACATGTTTCTGTACTAATTGATTGCCACTTGTTCTTAGTACTGTCATAGTTTGCCCAGACATTATGGTCTACAGGTTTGACAATGACATTCTGATGTATAGCTCCCAACGTTAGAATAGGAAATGTAGCTCTTTCTTCTGCAGCACTGATAGTGAGGACATAGGTCTCAATGTGTTCCTGCTGTGGATCATAAGTAAAGTTTACTAGCTGCCACCAAGCTTGGTGGTCTTTTTCAAATCGTGTAGTGGAGTTATCCCTTAGTATTGTTTCCCTTATTTCTTGAGGTAGTATGCCTGACATTCCTTCTCTCAATATTCCTGTTACCACTGATTGTACCCATTGTTGTGTCTGAACACACTGGGTAGCAAGTGCAATTTCTTTGCTAATATCTCCAGTATAGTCAACAATTTTAACAAAATCTTCAGCAGTATGGTTGGCTATTAAGGTCATCAATCTAACTACCAATGATTGTGTCTCTGCTAAAGTTAGCATAGATGAGTTTAAAGGTACTTTAAGCTTTCCCAAATTAGAAGTGACGGTACTTAACTTATTTACTAATACTTCTTTATCTATAGTGTTTAATATGCCAAACCCCGTGCCAACCCATCCACTTATATCTCTTTGTGTTCATTTGCCGTATGACCTAGTTGCTAACCAGGCATTCCAGCCTTTGAGGTTTTGCTGTATAAATGGTTGACAATCTTTCTGTAAATGTGTAATGTCTGTTTGAATGTTTATCTGCACTTTCTTCAGAGAATATGTAGGATCTAACAGCAACTTTAGTTCGTTTGATTGTCTTATTACTTGAGGCCCTATAAAGGTTAAATTATGTATTTTTCTACATTCTAGAGGTGGAGTGGTTTCACGAGACGGGCTCACGATTGAGTCTGTTGCTAGTCTAATGACTCAAAGGCTCTACCGGTTTCAATGCCTTGTTCACCAATGGGTTCAAGAATCTTGGCTTATCCGCTACATGAAAACGACATCGATTGATCTAGCTTGAATATAATTTCACACTGTACTCTACCCCCTTCAATACTATCCCATTGACATGAGACTGGTCCCTTCCGTTCAATCCAGACAATGGGCTCTTCATCTTCTACTTGGCTATAAGTAAATTCTGTCTAGAAGCTTCTTGCCAAGATTCGATTGTCAATATTAGTTTGTCTGTCTTTCCCATTAGAACATCAACCTCTCGACACCCTACTTGAATTTGGCCTCCCTTTTGCGCTATGAAATGGGTCCTGCTATCCCATTCATCTAACGTGTAAGGTTGTTTGTTATGTAAAATGTAAATCTCAAAGTCTGGGTTTTCCTCAGAGCGTGGCAGTGTGCGTGCACTAGACCACGGTCCTTCTGGAGTAGGGTTTTGGGATAAAACAATACTTATCAAGAGTCCAATGGTCAATGTTGAAAGGGTTTGGAAGGGAGTCGGTTTCATGATGTTGGGTCTTCTTGCTTATCTTCCGGAGCTCTCTTGACTCGAGAATAGTGAATCCATGTAGGTCACTCCTTGATCCTAACCGCCGTGAAGGTGATCAGCAGCACTTGGAAAGGTCCCTCCCACTTCTCTTGTAGGGGTTTTCCTAAAAGATTCTTAACATACACCCAATCACCGGGATTAAATGGATGCAGTTTACAGTTAGGTTGTTTGGGTTGGTGTTCTATTACTACCGTGGTGTTTTTATCAAAATGCTTCCCTACAGCAATTACATAATCATATATATATTGGTTACCTATTTGGTCAATAGCATCGCTATTTACAATCTGCATAGCATAAGGTCTACCATACAGAATTTCAAATGGGTTCAACTTTTCTTTTGACTGAGGTTTGACTCTCAATCTAATCAGAGCAATAGGTAAAGCCTGATACCATTGTAAGTTAGTTTCTTGGCATATTTTAGCAATTTGTTGTTTGATAAGATGATTCATCTTTTCTACTTGCCCACTGGCTTGTGACCTGTAGGGCGTATGCAATAGCCATTTAATCTGCAATGCTTTGCTTATTGCTCTCACAACCTTCGCACAAAAATGTGAACCTCTGTCTGAAGAAATACTTCTTGGTACCCCAAACCGTGGTATAATTTCATTTAGTAAGACTTTAGTTACCTCTCTTTCTTTGTTTGTCCTGCAGGGGAATGTTTCAGGTCACCCAGAAAACGTATCAGTTAGCACCAATAAATACCGATACCCCCCTTTTCTCAGGAGTTCAGAGAAATCAATTTGCCATACTTCAACTGGGAATTTACCTCGATTTATTGTCCCTTGGTGTATCTTGGTCCCTGTGTTTGGGTTATTCTTCAGGCATCGTTCACACTGGGATGTAACCTGTTTTATGGTAGTGAATAATTTTGGTCCTGCTATTCTAGTTTGCAAATACTGATAAAGTGTATCTAAACTCCAATGTGCCTTCTCATGTTCTGTTTTTACAAAGTGCCACATTAATTTCCCTGGTATTATTAGTTGCCCTGTTTCCAATTGACCCCATCCATTGTCTAACAATTTACCTTTGTTCTTTTGAATCCACCTATGACCTGATTCCTGATAATCTGGTTGAAAGTTAGTATCTAACTCCCCTGGTACTAAAGCTGTTATAGTCACTTCTTCAGTTCTTGCAGCAACTAATTTAGTTTCTGCATCAGCTTTCCTATTTCCTATCTCTGGAACAGTGTTACCTTTCAGGTGTCCCTTGCAATGCATTATGGCCACTTGTGCTGGGAGTTGGACTGCTTCTAACAATCATAGAATTTCCTCTGCATGTTTGACTGTTTTCCCTTGAGCAGTTAGCAACCCTCTTTCTTTCCAAATTGCTCCATGAGCATGCACGACGGAGAAGGCATACTTAGAGTCTGTCCAAATATTAATTCGTATGCCTTCTCCCAATTCCAGAGTTCGGGTAAGGGCTATTAATTCTGCCTTTTGGGCTGAAGTCCCTGCAGGTAAAGGATTTGATTTGATTACCTCTTCCGTTGTAGTCACTGCATAGCCTGCCATCCTTACTCCTTGCTTCATGAAGCTACTGCCATCAGAGAACCAGTTGTCTACATCTTCAAATGGCTCTTCTTTGAGATCCGGACCACTGGAGTACACTGTTTCTATAGTTTCCAGGCAGTCATGCTCGATTGGTTCTGCTGGCATTCTTCCTTCTAGAAATGAGGTTGGATTCACAATGTTAGTTACTTGAATGGTTATGTCGTCTGACTCAGGATTGCTTGGTACTTTAGGAATCTGGAAGGCGACAACCAATGGCCACCCTTCTGTTCTAGTACTGCGGACACAGTGTGGGACACTAACACAGTCATTTTCTGGCCTATCCTGAGTTTTCTGGCCTCTTCTATGTTTATGATCACTGCAGCCACCGCTTTCAGACAATTGGGTCATCCTTTGCTTACTTCATCCAGCTGTTTGGAGAAATAGGCCACCGCCGCGGTCCGCAGGGATAGGGGAAATTGGGACCAGGCACTGCGGTTAGGGTTCGGACACAGTTGAGGTCTCGTGATGCAATGCCAGTTTATTCAAGGGAAACAAGGGTTTAAAAAACCGTGGTTTGAGGGGTGGACGCTAAACCAGGGAGGTGCAAGAGATTGACAGCTTAGGGAAAGATGTGGTAGGGGGACAGGGGAGAGATGGGTGGAACTCTCGAGTATCAGAGGGGGCTGACTAATGGTAGTTCTCTCTGCACTGTGATAGCTACAGCTAATCAGTAACAGAGGCATGGGAAAACAGA
Source organism: Chiroxiphia lanceolata (assembly GCF_009829145.1). Classification (NCBI taxonomy): domain Eukaryota; kingdom Metazoa; phylum Chordata; class Aves; order Passeriformes; family Pipridae; genus Chiroxiphia; species Chiroxiphia lanceolata. The sequence goes on along the minus strand of NC_045670.1, from coordinate 13,125,407 downwards.
GGAGAAGAAGAGATAAACAGCTTTCAAAGGGGAAGCCTGAGGGAGAAATAGGGACAATATGGGGGTACAGCAGGATCTATAAATTTTGACAATGAACTGGGGTGTACAAGGGTTCATAAGCACACAACAGCAAACTGGGGAAAAACTGCCAGTCTGCTGGGTGGATTATTCAGTGAGTAAAAAGTCCATTCAGACTCCATTAATACTTTTCCAGGTCACATATCTCTCCCATTCTGTCTTTTCATCCATCGCATCTCCCCCTTCTCTGTTTTCAGTAGTGGTGACATTCACGGAGACACTGTGGATGATCATCTGGCGAACACAAATGACAAAGCACGGCAAACAGGCACACAAGAACACAAGGGCAAATAGGGAAATCACTAACATGATTATGATTTTGCGGGACCAATTGGGTAAAGAGGGGAGTTTTATCCAATCGAAAAGTCCATCTAATCCTTCATCACGGGACTGGTGGATATCTTTTACAAGATTTTTTAATTGATGTATGCTTTCATAAATTGATTGTGAGTGATCTGAAAAATTCATACAGCACATTCCTTCAAAATCTTGGCACCCATGACCGTGTGCCAGGAGTAAGAAGTCAATGGCTGCACAATTTTGGAGACTAATTTCTTTCAGCTTTTGAGTGTCTGCTAGCAGACCCTCAATTGCTTTCGTGGTTGCATTCGCTTCTTTAGTTAACCAGCAACCAAGGTGGGAAAGCACGGAAAGGGCATGGGCAGTTCCTATCCCGGGGATAGGGAAGGAAGCCCAAAAGTTTTTCATGCGGGACCAAATGTGAATGCTGGAATCACAGTCTGCTGGGAAGGGTAGGGGCGGTGGCGGAGTAATGATGGTACCTACCACATGTGGTGCTGCATTAAGGGGAGGAATGATTGGGTTCTTTGGGGCCACATTTTTTTTAGGGTTGGGAGACTTTCCTCTTTTTATACGGAGGGACCTTTTGACTTTATTTTTGGGAACAATCGATTGATCTGCTAATTGAAACTTCGCCGGGTTATACAGAGCCAGCTTCCCTACCGTACAGGGACCCCCTTCCGGGTAGGCAGGAATACCCTGCCACGCCCGATCCCCGCACAGGAGGAAAAACCCTTCGGGGAGCTTCATGTTCCTAGGAACGTGCTCTGTTGGCACTGTGGTGGCAATTGAATTGTTGCACCACGGCAAAGTGGTCCCTTTGTAAATTAATTTATTGGCAGTGACATTGTGGGGGGTAAATAGGTGGGGCTCTGTGTGCCAATGGAATATAACACAATTGCCAGTGGGTAGCGAACCGAGTAAATCTATTTCTTGTGGAGGGATGGTGGTAAACGCCTGCCTGGACACCATCTGTGCTAGGGTGACTGAATTTAGCTGTAAGAATCCTAGACTCCGGGTTTTTTCCACGAATGTGTCCCAGTCTTTGCCTGGAGTCACAGGAATCCCTATAAGGCAGGTTTTGAATGGATTACTAGCACTGGACAAGGTCAGGCACAAGGTGTCAGTGCCTGTGGCCTTGGCCAGGGTTACCCAGAGGTTCTCGGAGGGCTGGTTCATCCAATCCCTCAGAGGGGACGCAGTGACGTTGGTGACAAATCTGAGAAGACAGATCAGGATAGCATAGGCCTGGAGAGTGTGCATCCTTCGTCTCAGTCCTGGTGTATCTTCACTCTTCTTGCGGGGACCCACTTTGGTCCGTTGTTGCCTGAAATACATGCGTACCCCTTCCCCCAGGTGATTAAGGGGAAAGGGCCCGTCCACATCTCTGTAATTGGATCTTTAAACATAACTTTTGCTTTTTGCTGTGATGGAGTAAAATCTGATTTGAAATGTCTGTCTATTGGACTTCTGTTTATGTGAGTGTCTTGTTCCTCCATCATATTTAAAAAATTTAAAACATACATAACTTTTTCTAATCTTTCTTGGGGGGGCAGGCCAATACTCCCCCTCTTTTGTTTTTTGAGCAAATTTTTAATGTTTTGGTGAGCACGCTCTACTATGCCTTGTCCCGTGGGGTTGTGAGGGATTCCGGTGGTATGGTGTACCCCCCATTCTTCAAAAAACTTTTTTGTGTCTGCTGATACATAAGACGGTCCGTTATCTGTTTTCACTTGTTTGGGGACACCCATCCTTGCAAATGCGGACAGAAAATGCCTTTTAACATCTCGGTTCTTCTCACTAGAATGTGCAGTGACCACAATCATTTTTGAAAAGGTGTCAATAGACACATATACATACTTTAGTTTGCCAAATTCTGCTACGTGCGTGACATCTGACTGCCAGATTTCTAGGGCTGTCAAACCCCTGGGATTGGTCCCCTCTGGAACCATCGGTGCAAGCATTTGACAATCAGGACACGCTTTCAAAATTTCTTTGGCTTGGGATAATTTTAGTCCGAATTGTTTCTGTAACGATCGTGCATTCTGATGGAAAAACTCGTGTGAAATTTTTGCCTGTTGATAAAGGTTAGGGGTGACCACCATACCTGCCAAATGGTCGGCGATTTGGTTTCCCTCTGCTACAGGACCGGGTAAAGCAGTGTGTGATCTGGTGTGGACAATGTAGAAGCTGAATTTTCTGTTTTCTATTAAAAACAACAATTTGGTTAACAGCTTAAAGAGATTTTCATTAGACACGTTTTTTAGATAGGAATTTTCAATCCTTTTCACCACACCTACAACATAGGTTGAATCTGAAACGATATTAATTGGTTCTTCAGTAAAAATTTGAAAGGCACGAACAACTGCTGAGAGTTCTACGATTTGGGGGGAACCTTGAACTTTATGTATATCCTGGTGCCAATTGCCATTTTGCTGCCAAACAATAACTGCATTTCCGGTTCTCCTTGAGCCATCAGTGAAAAGGGTTTTTGCATTTTTAATTGGTAAGTCTGATTGCACAATTTTTAATTTCAGAGGAATTGGAATCAATCTTTGCAAAACCGGGCACGCCGGGAGATGGAATTTGATTTCTCCCGGGTAGCCTCCGATGGCAATTTGAAAATCAATAGAACTCTGCATCAGTTTTTCCAGGTGCTCAGAGGTCAGTGGAAGGTAGATGAAATCTGGCTCTTCCCCACTGAGCTCTAAACACCTGGTGCGGCCTTTAAATATCAGTTTGCCAATCATTTCTGCTAAGGTTGTAATTGTTTTGCCGAATTGATGAGGGAGGAATACCCACTCCCATAAGCAGAAGTCTCTATTATCAGTAGTAAACTGACCCAGCAGGGCCAGTGGTTGTCTCTGTTCATTAATTATTACAAGGGAGGATGGCAGTCCCTCCATCCTCCTAAAAGACTGTCTCTCTGATATTTTTCTCTCAACAATGGCAAGGGATTTCTCAGCTTCTGTTGTTAATGATCTAGGAGAGGACAGGCCAGCATCTCCCTTCAGCAGCTCAAATAATGGGTGCAGATCACTGGTTGTGATCCCCAGCACAGGTCTAATCCAATTAATGGCTCCTAGCAGCTTCTGGAGGTCATTCAAAGTTTGGACTCGCTTGTCTATTAACACTGACTGAGGCTTGATAGCCTTCTCTGTAATTTGGAGCCCAAGATACTTCCAGGGTGCTTCCCTCTGCACTTTTTCAGGGGAGATCTCTAATCCTTTAGAATTTAGAGCCTCAATGGTTGAATTTAGGGTTTTTTCTACAACCAATTGTGTTTTGGCACAGATCAACACATCATCCATGTAATGGAAGATGATTGACTGCGGAAATTTTTTCCTGATTGGTTCTAACGCTTTAGCCACAAACATCTGGCAAAGAGTTGGAGAATTTTTCATCCCCTGGGGAAGCACTCGCCACTGGAACCTGCGGTGAGGTTCACAAGCATTGATGGCAGGGACAGAGAACGCAAATTTGACCGAATCAACCGGATTTAGGAATATGTGAAAAAAGCAGTCTTTAATATCAATAATTACCAGAGGCCATTCAGCAGGGAGCATAGATGGAGATGGCATCCCCTGCTGGAGGGCTCCCATGGGTTCCAGGACCTCGTTTACTTTCCGCAGGTCCTGGAGAAATCTCCAGGAGCCTGAGGATTTTTGAATTACAAACACTGGGGTGTTCCAGGGACTGGTGGAAGACTCCAAGTGCCCTTTTTCTAATTCCTGATCAACTAATTTATTCAAAATTTGCAGCTTTTGTTTGGGCAGGGGCCACTGATCCACCCAAACTGGCGTTTCTGTCTTCCAGCTCAGTTTGGGGAGCTGCAAATGCTCAGTGACCCCTCCTAAAAATTTTCATCTGGAGACAGGGTTCCCAAAGTGAGCTCCCACTGCTCCATTGCGTCCCTTCCCCACAGTGTGATTGGGATGTTAAGTACATACGGTTGGAGCGATGCTGGTCTCCCCTCTGGTCCATAGACTGTTAGTACCTCTTTGTTCCTGACAGGATACTGTGATCCTCCTATCCCACTGACTCTGACGTTAGTAGACTGAGCTGGCCAGCCGTACGGCCAGTCTTTGGAGGCAAAGACAGATATATCAGCACCTGTATCAAGTAAGCCCTCTATTTTGACTTTCTGGGGGTGTTTAGGTTGTGAAAAATAAACCAGACATGTTAGAAGTGGGCGGGAGGTTTTCACTGAGGTAGTCCAGTGGACTTCCCTCAGTGCTTCCTCCCTCTGATCCTCGTCTGAGGATTTCACGCAGAGCAGGTCATCTGTGGAGATCATCTTTGCCACGGGGAAGCGTTCATCTAGCTGCACAGGAGGGAGATGCACAGTTAGGCATATAGCAATGTTGGTATTTGTAAGTCCTGTCAGGAGGGTGGGTACAACAATGATTCCCTAAGCCACTGCTGAGCGATGTGATATCATTAGGTATGTTTTGTCAGGGTCTACTGGGGCAGATGGTCTGACTTTGGCCAATTGCTCATAGGAGCTTAGGTGTGTTGAGGGGTGAATAACAGAGAGAATGGTCCAGTTAAGGGGAACACATTGATTTTGAACTGGAACAGGGTCTGCTAAATTAGGGGAAACACACGGAACAGGAATAGGGTCTGTTGGATTCAGGGGAATAGGATCTGCCGGAGGCTTTGGGCTTACAGGGTAACAGGGTGAGGTGTGGGGCGCAGGATTGAGCGGAGAGCAGGGGTGATTTGTGTCATCGCGCCCCCCCGGGCGCTCTGCTCCCCGTTTCCCTGATGCTCACAGGAGCAGGGACGAAGATCAGGAAAGGATTGAAATGTGACTTTTTTCCTTGGCCCTGGGGATCTCCTGGGGGGCAGAGGTTCACCATTGAGGTTGGTTATGGACCTGCAACTAGAGGACCAATGACGGCCTTTTCCACACCTCCGGCATAGGGTTTTAGGTAAATTTGGTTCAGGGATTAATTTAGGACAGTGCTTTTTAAAATGTCCTTTCTCCCCACACTCAAAACAATGCTGAGGCCCTGTAAAAGCAGCAGCCAATAGACGTGCCTTATGGGAATTAGAGCCTATGTTCTTACAGGTTTCTATCATTTCTAGTAAGGAGGGATTTTTTAACATTTTTAATGCTTTCTGGCAGTCCTCATTAGCTTTTTCAATAACCAATTTATTAAACAAAATTTCTTGACTCTCCTTTTGATGGACTTGCCGGCTGATTGCTTCTCTTAACCTGGTTATAAATTCCACAAAAGGTTCTTTTGGACCTTGTTTAATAAGAGTGAAGGAGGGTGTCTGAACATAGGCATTAGCTACCCTCTTCACAGCTTCTAATGCCAATTCTTTGATTACTTCTAAAAATTTGGGGTCAATTCTAGCTTGATCCTTCCTACTAGAATAGTTCCCTTCCCCATAAAGCATATCTATTGCCTGCTGGATAGGAATTCCTCTCCTTTCCATTTTTTCATTCACATATACAGTAATCAGTTTTTTCCATTCAGCCTCAAATACTGAGGACTGTACTGTGGTGAACAATCCTCCTATTACTGCGCGAATATCATAAGGAATTAATGTATAAGCAAGAAAAAAGGATTCCAGCAGCCCGATGGTAAAGGGTACTCCCAGCCCATATTCAACAATTGCTTTTTTAATGTCTTTGAGCATGGGGTACGATATGGGTCTCCACTCCGGGGTCTTTCCTTCTTCTACATAAATAGGAAACGCTTTCAGGAATTCGGTATCCTTGGCTGAAGCAGCCTCTTCCCTGAAAGCCTTCCAGATGTCCGGGAGTTTTGGCTGCCATTCAGGGGAGTCTGTGTCCGGCTGCAGGTACTGACAGGCAGGGTAAGCCTCTGTGTCTGAACCGGGTTCAGGGTAGCTGCAGACTCTGGTGCTATGAGGCTTATGGGCGCGGTCACCTTTCCGAGAAGAGGCTCTGACTTTCGCCCTGCCCCTGCTTCTCGCTACCCTGCCGCCCCGGTCAGGTGACGGATCCGGGGAAGAGGCGGGACTGGAGGAGGTAGGCGTATCCGTGGGCAGGCCGGGGGAGGGATCCCTGACGCGATCGGGCAGAGGCGGGGGCGGTCTAAAGGGCAGAGCTACGGGGGCCCGCCTTCTCCCGTTCCGCGCGGGTTTGTTCTGCGCCGCCCCTTTCTGCCTTTGCTCCGTGCAATCCCCGTGTCCCTCCTCCTTGATATCCTTTTGAGATCGCCGCGATGGTTTCTTCCCTTCCCCGTCACATGGTGTATCTGTCTGCCCAGTGTCCATCTCCGCCCTTTTAGTTTCAGTTTCTGGGAGGCTGATATCCTTGTTCATCACCTGGTGCTGTAGCACTATGAGGATTAGACGCCACCCAATAAGGGCTTCTTTGGCTAAACTGTCCCCCTTATCACTGTCCCGCCAGAGGTCGTATCCCACAGCTTGCCACTTCTCGATATCAGTGTCCTCGGCAAGCTTATAGCTTTTGTGGTCAAGCCATCTGGCAAGCGCTTTAGCTGATTTTTTGTCTAGCGGATGGTCATGCTCTATAAGAAAATCTTTCAAGAGCCGGTATACAAATTTTTGAGAGGTCGAGAGAGTGAGTCCCATGGTGCAGGTCTCCACTCCAGTCTCGGATGGAAAATCCTCTCTTTCAACGTCCAATCGGGGTATGGGTGATGGGGTAGGGTGCAGGGAATGTCCCCAGCAGCTCACCTTGTGGGGTGCGTTGACCCGCGCAGCTTCTACAAGCCCGCAGCCATACGTTCTGCTGGAGAGGACAGGCGGGGACGAGCGCCTTCCCCGGCGTCGCCTGAACCAGAGTGCAGGCACAGGAGTTCTCTCAGTATGAGAGCCCTCAGCTGTGCTCCACGTCTGGGAGCCACTCGCCTCGGTCCGCAGGGATAGGGGAAATTTGGACCGAGCACTGCAGTTAGGGTTCGGACACAGTTGAGGTCTCGTGATGCAATGCCAGTTTATTCAAGGGAAACAAGGGTTTAAAAAACCGTGGTTTGAGGGGTGGACGCTAAGCCAGGGAGGTGCAAGAGATTGACAGCTTAGGGAAAGATGTGGTAGGGGGACAGGGGAGAGATGGGTGGAACTCTCGAGTATCAGAGGGGGCTGACTAATGGTAGTTCTCTCTGCACTGTGATAGCTACAGCTAATCAGTAACAGAGGCATGGGAAAACAGAGGAGAAGAAGAGATAAACAGCTTTCAAAGGGGAAGCCTGAGGGAGAAATAGGGACAATATGGGGGTACAGCAGGATCTATAAATTTTGACAATGAACTGGGGTGTACAAGGGTTCATAAGCACACAACAGCAAACTGGGGAAAAACTGCCAGTCTGCTGGGTGGATTATTCAGTGAGTAAAAAGTCCATTCAGACTCCATTAATGCTTTTCCAGGCCACATATCTCTCCCATTCTGTCTTTTCATCCATCGCAGGTCACGACTCTTTTGTGTGGTCCCAACTGTTGTGCCAAGACTCCTAAAGCCATCCCTTGCCGCTCATGGGAGAACAACCAAAATGGTTTTGTTACATCAGGGAGGTCCAAAGTTGGGGCTCTCATGAGTTCTTGTTTCAGTCTTCTAAAAGTTCCCTCTGCTTCAGGAGTCCAGACCAGGATACTCTTAGTTTCTTTTAGTAAATCATACAGTGGTTTGGCGAGTACCCCATATTGATAGATCCGTAAACGGCACCAACCTGTCATTCCCAGAAAGGCTCGTAGATCTCTCACTGTTTCTGGTTTAGGCATTTGGCTGATGGTTTCTTTCCTCATTGTTCCTAGGGATTGTTGTCCCCTGGAAATCTCATATCTCAGGTATACTACTTTTTCTTGCACCAACTGTGCTTTCTGTTTAGAGACTCGATATCCACTTAAACCCAAGAAATTCAACAGAGAGATAGTCCATTTAACACACTCTTCTTCTGTCTCAGTTGCTATCAGTAGATCATCTACGTATTGTAGAAGAGTGCCATCTCCCTGTGGCCTTTCCCATTGTTCCAATTCCTTCGTCAACTGATTCCCAAAAATTGTTGGACTATTCTTATAGCCCTGAGGTAACACTGTCCAGGTTAATTGAGTCTTTCTCCCTTTGCTCAGATTCCCATTCGAAAGCAAAAATCTTTTGGCTTTCTGGGGCTAAGGGAAGGCAGAAGAATGCGTCTTTTAGATCTAATACTGTGAACCAAATTAAATTGTCCTTTAACTTAGTTAGGAGTGTGTAAGGGTTAGCTACCACTGGATGTAGTGTCTTTGTTATTGCATTCACAGCTCTTAAATCTTGAACTAGTCTATAAGTTCCATTTGGTTTCTTAACTGGCAGGATTGGTGTGTTATAGTCTGAATCACATTCTATTAATAACCCTAATTCTAGGAATTTTCTAATTATGGGTTCGATTCCTTCTCTATCTTCCAATCTCAATGGATGTTGTTTTTTCACCACTGGTCTAGCTCCAGGTATAAGTTCAATAGTGATAGGTGTTGCCTGTTTTAATTTCCCGGGTACATCAGTAGCCCATACCAACAGGTATGCCTCGCTCATAATTTGTTCTATATTATGACTTTCAGGTTTTGGTTCTATGCAACTGATCGTCAAACTTAAAGCTGCGATCAGTTGTTCTTCATTTACCTGGAATTCAAGTTTGTTGAATTTTATTATGGTTCCTAAATTTTCTAATAAATCCCTAACTAATAGAGGTTTTGGAGAATTTGGTAAGTACAGAAACTGATGGATCCCCATTTGTTTTCCAATTTTGTATTTAATGGGTTTTAGGAAGTAAACTTTTTCTGGTTGGCCTGTTACTCCCATAACTTGTACAAACTCATCACTCTTTGGCACTAGTTCCTGATTTAAAACTGAAAATGTTGCTCCTGTGTCAATCAAAAAGTCTAATTCCTTTTCACCTTTCCCTAGCTCCATTTTAACCAGTGGGTCTGCTAGGGAACAACTCACCGGTCCCCCTCAGTCACTGCTCTGGTGTGCAATGGCAGTGTTTGCGAATCTTTCTCTTAGCTGGGGGCAGTCTCGCTTCCAATGGTCTATCTGTAAGCAATTGGAACATTGATTCGGTCCTATTCTGGTGGGCTGGGGTTTGAATCCCCCTCTCCCCCTCATAGGGTAGCCTCTCAATGTCTTGGTTCTTTGCCAATAATTCGAACCTCCTAGCTACCCCCTCTGGATTTTCCCTAAAATTCTTGGCTTCTTCTCTCCAGCTGATCAAATCACTTGTTGTAAATGGTACTTTTATTCATCCCTGCTCTCCTGCAATGGGCATTATCCGTCGAAGGGGGGTTATTGTATAACTTTCCTCGACCTTATTTCTCGCTTCTTTTCTTGCTACAGACCTGGTATAGTGTGGGTGACTAGTCCCTTTTCCGGGGTCTTTTTCTTGGATTTCGGTGTCTACTCTATTCTTTCTCTTTTCCTTTCTTTTTCCTCGTTTCTGTTCCTCATCCTCGCTCCCCATTCCTGCCCAGTCATCTTCTGCCAACCCCCTGGCATGGTTCAAGCAGTCCAGCTGCCTCTCTCTCTGGGTTTGGAGGAGGTGCTGTTGGCACTCAACCTGCCTGGGGTTGCACTCCTCGTCTTCCTCTATTCCTCTAGTATCCCTTTTATCATCTATTTGAATTACTATGTTTAATCTTTGTGGGTTGTTTTCCTTTTCCCCCTGAGTTACAGTGTCACTATCTTCTTCACTGCACCTTATCCTGGGGAAATTACCTTCCTTTCACTGCCCCCTGATCTCGGTGGACTACTTTCGTCCTCGTAATTTTCAACTCTTGGTGTGCTACTTTCTACTCCACAGATACCTGATCTCCGTGCGCTATCTTCATTTCTTGGTGTACTGCTATCTCTATTTTTACTGTCTTTTGATTTAAGTGGACTACTCCGGTCTTGTCGGGCTACTCTCTTCCCTATCGATCTCTGACCTGGGTGGACTGCCCTCCTCTCTGTAGCTTCCTGACCCCTGTGGACTACTCAGTCCCTGCAAACTACTTTCTCCTCGACGGCTCTCCGATTTTGATGGGTTACTTTCCTCCCAACTGTTTTCTGATTTTTGAGGACTGTACCCGGTCTTAAATCTCCCTAGTTCCAGTGAAATATCTCCTAATAGGTTAGTGTCTCTTTCACCCTCTCTCTGCTTTGGTGGTGGCACCCCGTACCCTGGCGCATATGGTTGATACTCCCACAGGCTTACTTCACTTTCTTTTTCACTGTCCCTTCTTTTCAGTTTAAGACACTGTTGTCCGATACTACAGGCGTCACAACAGTGCTCCTTTGATCTCATATTTTTCTTATCCTTTTCCAAAGTTAAGACCAAAGGATCCTGTGGTGCGACATTTACTCCACATTCTCTCTGCCATTCAGACTTGTTCCTTGGTGTAAAAAACATATCGCAATACATCACTTCATCCCACTTGCCTAGTCGATGAAGGAACAACATAAACTGTAAAATAGTGTTGTAGTTTGTTGTCCCTTCAGGTGGCCATTTTTTGTCATCATCTAGTTTATACAGAGGCCACCATTGCGTGCAGTATTTTAGGAGTGTCTTTTTGCTTATGTTTCCTCCTGGGGTTCCTCCTAGATCTCTCCAATGCTTTAAGATGCATCCTAAAGGGGTTTTCATATTTATGTCTTTACTTTGCTGGTTTCCCATTATTCTTATAGGGACTTAATTATGTGGCAATGGTAAGGTTTTATGGAAGGTGAGGGGGTTTACCAGGTTAGGGTGTCTTACCAGATTTTCCTATTATTTGAGCATCAGTAATATACCAGTTAACCCAGGGATCGTGTTTCCAAACCGGTGCCCAATTAAGGAGATCTTCTACTACTACAGGGTCGTATCCTAACCTTCCACTTTCTTTTTCTAATTTTTCTATGAACCCACTTATGTGATACTCTATTATATCAAGCAATTTTTGTCTCTGGATTTGTGCTTCTATGTCTAACCAGGCTAGACTTCCACCAATATGTTCTAACTGAGTAGCTTTCGATATGTCAGTGAACTGTACTTTAAACTGCAACACCTTTCTTATTCTATTCCACGACCTCAAGGTATTTCTTACTTTGTTCCAGCACTTCATGTACACAATTTCCAGTCACTTCGTCCGTTTCTGACCTGCTTCATCGCGGAGAACAGGAACCGCAGAGCGGGACTCCTCACTCACTCCACAGCGATGTCGCGTCTCAGTCACACTCATACACGCTTGATATAAAAACTTTCCTACCTTCTGGTTTCTATCTGAGCAATCTACGTCACCAAGCAAGGTCGCCAGATGGCGTCGCAGACCATGAAATATGGGTTTGTTGTTGGTTGTCTGATCTATGTTACCACAAAGTCACAGGATGTCGTTGCAAACTATAAAACACACTTCTTACAGAAAATGCAACCAAGATGTTACAAATACTTGTCTATGAGTGTGGTGGCAATAGAATCTTACCCACTTGGTTTCTGCTAGATCTTGATTCGACCAGAAGCTAAGGGTCCGATTGAGCACTATCTCTTGTGTTCCTCTCGGACCCAAAATATATTTTCCACAATTGTTACACAAGGCTCTAACATACAGTGAACAATAACAGAAAGGACAAATTTTAATCCTAGGATTTAGGCGTGCTGGTAAAGGTTTATGTACTTTTACAGAATTGAGATTACAATCATTTCCCATGTAGGGCTGTAAAACGTCTTACAAAATGCGCTATTTTACAAAAACATTTTACAAAGCAATACATAATTCCAGAAGACGAACAAAACACCAGAAACAGTGCTTAAAATGTCACTAATGATAGAACTCTTTCTGTACCTTTAAGTCTCAAATAGCATGTTATAGTTTCTTTTACTCTCTAACATAAACCAGCGTAGTTCGTAAAAGAAACTCTCAATATATCATTCCTAACTGCTGCATTCCAGGAATTCTCTAATAGTACAAGGAGTTCCCTGGGTCCTAAAGCCCCTAGAAGCAATCCCAAATCTTTGGGCAGTCCTGGAAAAGTTAAAAAATCATCAGTTTCCCAAATCTCTAAGTCAAACACAGTTTTAAATGCATCACTAGACAATATCTTACATAAAACAGAAAGTGGACAAGGAAAGTCAGAGTAAGAACACTTTCAGGCAAGGCACAGAAGTATAAAAGGAGAATACAGCATCACAAGGTAAAGACAATTTTGCACTGCAGTGTCGGGACTTTAACCCATTCAGGGAACCCCTTAGGGTTCTCCTGGCAGGACTTTAACCTGCTTCCTTCAGTACCTGGGACTTTAACCCAGTTGGGATTAATGCCAGGGTGTCCCCTGGTTTCCCCTCAGGCGGTAAGTCTTACCCCCGTTAATAAAGCGCTTTGACCTAAAATATAAAAGAACAAATACCTCTTAATTTTGGAGCAGGAGGTTCTTGTCCATCGACGCGCATAGAACCAAGGGGTCTGGGAGACTCTGCTGACAAAATTCAGTCGGGGGCCCTGAGAGTGTCCCGACCCCCTGGGAAGACCCTCAAGCCTCCTGGCTGGCTAGCCAGAAATGATGCCAATTTGTGCCCCAAAGAAGGCGCGGAGGAACTGCTCAGAGACAGAATTTTCAGTCAATAAGCAGGAGGTATTTATTTAGGGTCGGGGAGCAGCCAGGTCGCCCTGGACAAACTGTTCCACCAGAGAAACTTACAACTGAGTTTTTTATACACTTTTTACCAAGCAATTACATAACATTTTATGAATATTCATTATATTGCAACATCTACTTTTAATATTCATAACAGGCGGAGTTGAGGCGGAGTTTGAGGCGTGGTCTCTAATTTGGGGAGAACTTTGGTGGTTGATCCTGTTCTTCATTGTCATGAACTCAGTGTCCTTTCACCATCATCTTCATAAACTTTTGAACCTTCCCTAATTTGGACAATTTCCTTGTGCCTTTGGCAGGGATTTCCAGTGTCTGGCAGGAGTTCCTGATTTCTTGACTCATCTCTTTTCTTATCTCCCTTTGTTTCCCTTCTATATGTCCTTTTTTGTGTGTGTTAGTATTTTTAGTTCTTTCTGTCCATGCTTATGTTCTTTCATGTCAGAGTGTCCTGTATTCTAGTGAATTTATTGCCTCTGTTATTTCTTAATACTAAGTTCTCTATGCCTTTGCTTAAGGTCTGCATTTTGTGTTTAACTCTCTAATTCTTGTAGTGCTCTACTAAATTCTCTTTCCAGGTTTTACCTGGCTTCATGAGGACGACTTGTCTTGTTGTTGAAAACTGAGGTAAAGAAGCTGTTAAGTACCTCAGCCTTTTCCTCATGTTTGGTAACTATATTCCCCCTCTGTCCAATAAAGAATGGAGATTTTCCTTGCTCCTTCTTTTGCTATTGATGCCTTAAGACCCTTTTAGTTCTTTTGACTTTACTAACTTTTATAAACTTTATATGTAATTATAGTAGAAGTAGATTTTAGAAGCAGATTTTAGTATTCCTCACCCTTTAGCACCCTTTAGTTTACACATTCCTCAACCCTCCTACCCCATTCCATGCTCCCTATATCAATCCTACCTCTGAATTCAGTAGAAATGTTTAGTCTCTTGTCAAGGCAAGGTCCATGCTGTTTAGAGAACACTCATATCTTGGTCTGAACAACAGAACAGAGTCAAGAACTGGGTGACCGTGTACCCTTTGTGCTCTGAGGATGATGAGAATGATGAAGAGGTGGTCCCAAAAACCCACAGACCCAATTCTCAGGGGGTGGACCAGGGGGTGGACCAGAGCAAAGGCAATGGGATGGACAAAACTTGGATTGGTCAAGCAATATTATAAAATGTAACATCTCAGGCACACGTCTTGTAACATCTATGCCTTGGCACAAAATTAAACCCTTTCCTTATTTCACCCTCAATTAACTGCTCCTGAGTTTTTTCTTAGCACCAACTGAGCTGGCATCACTATTAATGTATTCATAAAACCACTTTTTATTATCCTTTACAGAAGTGGTCAGATTAAGTTCAAATTGTGCTTTTGCCTTTCGCCTTTCTAATTTCTTTTCTGCATGACCTAACAACATCCTTAAATGCTTCTAGAGTTGCCTGCCCTTTTTCCAAAGGTGATAAACCATCTTTTTTCCCCTGAGTTTCTGCAAAAGATCCCTGCCCATCCAGACCGGTCGTCTTCCCCACCGTCTCACCTTTTGGCACATCGGAACAGCCTGCTCCTGAGCCTTCATGATTTCTTTCTTGAAGTATGTCCATCCTTCCTGGACACCTTTGTTTTTAAGGGCAGTTTCTCCGATGAAACACAGCAGATCCAGGGAGCGGGACAACCAGGTAAGTCGAAGCCAGCAGTCCGAGCTGACCAGGATGAGAAGCCAAAAACCAGATCCCAGTCCCTCTCCCCAAATGCCTGCAGCCAGACCTCCATCTCCTTCCGAGAACCAACTCCCCCATCTGCCCCCACTCCCCTCCGAACAGAACCAACCACCTCCCAACCTCCCTGATGGCCCATTAGCAAGGAATGTAGTTCGGTTGGCTACATCTTTTGTAATGCTAATGACCTCCCTTCCCCCTTCCCTATTCGAAACTCTGTTTCTCTTACAGGGAAACAGGGAAAGAAAAAATTCCTCTCTCAGATTTTTAACCTATAACACCCCAGAATGCTTAGAATTCCCCATAGTAGAAGTTGTATCCCCAGAGCATCGGCAGGCTCACAAGATAGCAGGCATCCCTGCAAAGGCAACATTGTCCTCCATGTGAAGCTTGAGTCCACTCCCAACAAGAGCTATCTGCTTTTTATACAATTAACCTATGACATCTACCTGGGCAGGTGTGGTCAACACCGCCCAGCTAGAGGTCTTTGGTCCCTCCCCACGTTATGTAAGTGGTGCCCCTTCTGCGCATGCATGAGTACATTGGAAATCCCCCTGTACCTGCATGCTACACCTCGGGGGTCTTTCCTAAATGAGTCTGGGGGCTTACTTCATCCTCCTTCACTTTCTCTTTCAAATGTCCTTGGAGGACCCTCAACCAATAGCCAGTCACCAATTAATTTCAGTTTATACAAGATGCTTGTTTCAAGGACAAAGTTCTCCTTTATCAAGTGCTTGTGTTATAAGTAAAATAACACTAGGCTTAAACATAGTAGCAAAAATTTATTAAAAATTTATATAAAAAGACAAATAAACAAATCAGTCTGCTGGGTGGCCAGAGGAGACCCCTGCTCCCTCAAGGCACACGAGTTCAATAAGTTTCAGTCTGTCTTTTATAGGTTTGTAACTGCTCGCTTCCCGAAGTCCCCTCTTCTCTTTTACGTCATCAGTTCTATCTGTGCATGCCCTGCTCTGTTGCTAAGAGTTATTCGCATGCCCTGCTCTGTTGCTAGGGAAGCAATCTCGGTGTGTTTCATTTCACTCTTTTGACGTAGTCAGTTCCCTCGGCGCAGGCGCTGTCTTGTTGCTAGGGAAGCAACCTCCATTTTATTTCGTTTCCCCTTCTTGACGTATTAACTCCCTCCCATATTGCTCTAAGTATCATTTTACATATACATCTCTAAGATCTACGGGTAACATAACAAAATATCACTAATCATTGTAACATAACATTATGGTTTGTAATTACAGTATTGCAAAGTATAAGTTCATAAGCAAATTATCTCTTTTTTTGGTCTTTATTGGCTATTACACTTGTTTTCACATAACTTGGCAGGAAAAAAACACTCTCACAGGTGGCTGGGCCAAAACACAGACCAAAAATAGCAGCGTCTAATTAAGCACGAATACACCTTCCCCCTTCAAACCTAGTTTAAAACCTTCTTAATCCTTTTGCCCTTGCTAGATAGATGAAGCCCATCTGACTCTAGCAGACCTGGTGCCATGAAAATTGCCCCATGATCAAAAAAATCAAAATTTCTCTGATGGCACCAGTCCTAAAGTTCCTTATTGACAAAAATGGGTTTTCCTGTTCCTTTCATCATTCATCCCTGCTACTGCAGGAACTGAGGCAAACACCACCTGCACTCCTGTCCCATCAACCAATCGACCCAGAGTCTTGAAGTCCTTTTTAATTACCCTGGTACCCCTCTTATCAACCTCATCACTGCCAACCTGGAAAAACAGCAGTGGGTAATAATCAGAGGGTTGAATTAGTTCAGGGAGTCTCCTGGTAATATCCCTCCCCCAGGGAGGTAGCAGACTTCCCTGTGGGATGGGTCCGGTTGGCATACAGGGCCCTCATTTCCCCTCAGAAGGGAGTCACCCACTACAGTTATCCTTCTTTTCTTCTTAATACCTGAGGTTGTGATCTGTCTGATAGATGGAATGCAACTGGGAGACCCTCCATGTAACGGCGGGGTCCTTGTATAACAAGGAAGAAGTACCCTCCTTGTGCAGTGGTGTGGACAAAAAGGATTTATTTCAAACTCGCGCTCTCTTTTATCCTTACATATCACGTGACTTTCTTAACCAACCAGTTTACTAACTCTGGGGCATGCTCTCTTGGCTCTGTACCTGGGCACATCCTTTGTGCCTTTAGATACGCCTCCCATATATCCTCTCTTTTAATTATATTAAGAAGTCACCAAAACAGTATGAACAAAGATGCAAACAACAATGCAAACAACAATTTTAACAACCAGAACATTATAAAACTACCGAGCTTCGCAGTGATCCCGCACATTGCTTTGCTCAGTTTCTTAACTCTAATGTAAGCCTTTTTAAAACCTTCTTATATTCTTATAGGGTAGTGCAACTTGGAGAGAT
This sequence comes from Chiroxiphia lanceolata, assembly GCF_009829145.1. Taxonomy (NCBI): domain Eukaryota; kingdom Metazoa; phylum Chordata; class Aves; order Passeriformes; family Pipridae; genus Chiroxiphia; species Chiroxiphia lanceolata. The sequence continues at coordinate 13,108,351 of NC_045670.1, read as the reverse complement.
AACTTTATTAACTTGGACTTATCTTAACTGTGTATAAACTTATAACTTTATTAATCTGAGGGTTTTTATAACTGGGGAATTCAACTTTATTTAAGAAACAGGGTAATCTTAGCAAACTACAATTTCTTAAAAGCAACCTGTGGCTGAGGTAATGTTATTTGTGAGGTGTTTTGTTTTTCATCATTTGACTAGTCAAACAACTAATTTCATTTATTCACTCATACATACGTCGGTGGCCACCACACACTAAACACACACACGAACACACACACACATGCACATTTCAGAGACTGTTTTTCACCACGTTGGTCATTTTCTAATGTAAACTTGAAACAAACATAACTCTTTTCAAACTTCTGCGTTGCTCTGGTTCCTGCTGCTGTGGTTACATATGTGAATAGGGTTTTACACACCTGGAAGAAACCTGTTTGAGTCACAAAAATCTAGGGATCTCGTCCATTGTCCTGAAATCAAATCTTACCATGATTAGTAGCTTGGGAGAAACAAACGCCTGAGGTGTGTGCTGCTTTTCAGACCTGCTTCTTTCAGCACTGTCACAACTCAAAAATTGATAACATACATAGTTTTTTACAGATGTTCTTACAGGTTACACCGGTTCTCCCCCCTTTTGTTTAAACTTAGCATGTGTTTCGAAATGTGATGTGCTTTTGCTGTTTTATGGTTTAGTGTGAAATGCTCGTGACGTGAGAATTTTCCTATCTGATAGGAATTAGCTGGTTATTATTAATGTTAATCTGTTTTAGAGTACTGAAGGGTTGCTGAGTAACTAACTCATGTGTTTTACACCTTTGTGTTTTGTCTAGTGGATGTAGTAGCAGTTATGTTTTGTGGATGTATATCTATTTGCATGTACATTTTCAATATGTCTAATTCAGATATGTATATATCTATTTGCTAGATCTCACTTGCCATTAAACCAACTAGGGTTAATGCTTTCTGAGACGGCATGAGACAGTGTGGGCATACCTCGATGATGTAGTTTTTATTAATTGTTATTTTGAATGGTCTCTTAGAGAACTTGTATTCTGATGTAATGAATGAGACAATTTACTTGCCTTAAAACTCTGGGTATAGTGTTAAACATTGCTACTTTAGCAGCTTCTTAGTTGTTGTCAGTTATTGTCTGTGGCATGTCAGGATGTGATTTGTGTACATATATATAGAAATCATACCTTCTGCAACTCACAGGAACCAAACAGAACGCATTTCAAACAACAGGTAAGGGTTAACAATATCTCAAGGAAATTAACTTTCAAGACAGGATATTAACCTTATAGCAAAATAAGCACAATCATAACATCAGAGGATTGTTTAAAATTTTCCCAATGACAATCAGTTCCAGAACTATACAGAAACTTGGTTCATGGTTGTAGTTTTCTTACTGATCTGTGACAGGATTTATTCAAGTCATTGCAGCATTTTGTGTTTCTCTAGATGCATGTGTGAAGGCCCTGAGGCCTTTCATTGGTTCAGTTTTGCATCTGGTGTGGGTTTTAAAGGTAAATTGCTGATTTCTGCCACAATCTGTGCTTAAGGAGATGAATTAAAATATTACCACTAAAACTTGCCAGGGCATCTTAAGATCCGGCGTCCTCAGCTGTCATCCTATCCAAATTGTCTTTCAAAGCTGGAATGTTGGTAAAGGCAGGATCTCTTCCGTCCAGTTCTCTCAATCGTGCTCTGCCTTAAATGACAAGCTTGCAAATCTCTCATTAGCAGTTCACACAGATTTTTGGTGGTGTGGCATGACAGAAAAGGTTGTTTTAGAACCAACAGTGGGCTTCTCTCAGTTTGATCCCACTGAAACAAAACTGCAATGCTTCATACCTGCTGGAAACAAAAACTAGGCAGATTTGCCTTTTAGAATCTCTGTTGTTCTGTTTACTTTTTATCACCTTGGTATAATTCTCTAACACTTGGTTTGCCTCTGCAGTTAGTGATTTGTCAGACTTTAAGTTGGAGTTCTCCCTTAGCAACACAAAGAGAGGGTATAGGTCCCCTATGGTTATGGTTAAAACAGGTTTTAAGCAACTGGTAGCTCTCTGAGGCTTCTGCAACTCGTGTAAATATAAATGTTTTTTACCTCGAGCTGTGTCAACTGTGTGGAACCTTTTTGTTGTGTTGTCCTGTCCATGGCAAGTCCAGAGTTGTGGTTGTTGGATTCTTCCTGAAACAACCTGAAGATCTGCACCTTGGGCAGTTTTGCTTAAAGCAGCAGGAACAAATAGCAGTTCATTTCTTATGGTCGTGGTTATTGATGTGTCCTCTGCATAATGATGTATTATGGTTGTTTGATACTTTATCGAGGTATTTTGCATCCCCTGAGGAAGGGTAGCCCAACAGTGACTTTGCATAGATTGTGCACTGATTAAAACCATGATGGGAAAGAAAGGTTTCTGGGCACCTTCAGGGTGAAGGAGGATGGTAAAAGAATGGTTTTTTGAATCAGTTACCACTACTGACCAATTTGTTAGAAGTCTTATAGGTAGAGGTAGTCTGATCTGCAAGGCTTCTGCATGTTTTTTGACTGCGTGTTCTGCTGTTAACCTTGGCAGTGTTTTCCACCTGTCACCTTTCTTTGGGGTACAGGGTACACGGGTATTTTGGGGGCTGGTTATTGGTATAGTGCGGCTTGCCTTAATCTGTTTTCTTTCTTGCACATGAAAAGTAGTACCACAAAGGATTACAGCAAGCAGGGCTCCTACAAGCAGTATAATGCTTGCAACATATCTTTTGCCTTGCTTATGGCACCTTTGGTATAACTCAGTCATTTCTCTGTTGCTAGGGTGTTTATGGAATGTTGCTATTAGGGGTTTCCAGGGACAATCTTCCTGAGAGTGATCTATTTCTCCACAACTAATACAACTAGCTGTGTGTCTGACTTCTTTCTGTACTCTTATCTGGGCATCTAAAGCTGCAACTAAAGAGGCAGGTAACTGCTTCTCAGAGCTAGCTCTTTGATAGGGTTGTACCAGTTCAATAAGTTCACAATTCTCCCCTGAAGGAGGGTTCTGCAAAGCTCTTGCATTTTCTCTTTCAAAAACCAAATGCTCGTACAGCATCTCTCTGATTTCACTGTATTCAATTTGTTTGTTTAAAGCTGACTGCAGCTGGTCCAAGCATCTTAAATTTAACTCAGTATAACCTTGTAACCCTTTAATGGGGGACAGATAATCATCTTGATCTGCAGTGAGAATGCTTTCCATAGCTTTTAGGGCTTGCCTGGCTATCTCTCTATGGTACCTTGATTGTGAATCTAAATTATAATTTGCTTCCCCGCTTAATTGGTGTGCAGTGATACCTGCCTGTGGGTATTTAATATGAACAGAGTAATTTTTCTGAAAATCAGTTAAGCAAACTGTATATTGGGTGTCACTGAGAACTAGTTTTACCAGTTCTTCCCAGTCATATGTGGTGAAAAGATAGATGTAACTCAATGCCTCCAAATATTTGAAAATTTTGGTTAAAGACAGACCAGAACCTCTTATCAAATACCTCAGGTTCTCTGTGGCCCTATACAGGGTTTGACTCTGAGGGGGCTGGCTTTGGCTAATATCGTCTGGGCATGCCTGATTAACATTCAGGCTTTCCATATGGATTGCCTTGTCTAGACATTGTTCCCACATGTTAGTTGATCTCTCTCTATTTGCCCCTTTGTTCCCTCCCATTGGAACCGTGTTTGGTTCTTTCTCCCCCTCCTTCTCCCCCTCCCCCCATCCGTCCCAGTTCTCCCTCCCTCTCCACCGGTTCCCTGTGGGGGGATGGTGGGCGGTGCAAGGGGCGAGTAGGGGGCGGGGTTGCCTCCCTCCTCGTGTCTGTGGGTGGGGCAGGGCTGCACCTGGGCCGGAAGAGAAAGGTTGGAGTTTGGGCCGTGTGGTGGGGAACATGGCTGCGGCCACATGGGGCCACGTGATCGCTGGTCATCCGCGGCAAAAGGCTGTGAAAAGCGGCAAAAGGTTCTTTGGGGTTTCTGCGGTTTCTGAAAGGTTTTTCCTCAGCTTGGAGGGTCTACACTGTCATCACAGACAGGCAGGGGTCGGCAGGAGGTGGAGGCCAGCCTCCTCCGGTGCGCAGGACTCAGCAGGGGCTCCGATAGGGTCGCGGTGCAGTTCTGCCTTTTCCACATGGCTTTTGAGCGCAGTGCAGGTTCGGCAGGGGCGAACGCGGGCGATGTTAAGGTGACGTTGGGTTCCGTTAAGTGGCATTCCCGGCACGGGCCCCTACCGCGGCGCGGTGGGGCGGTCAGCACACGTGCGTGGTTCGACCGTTTCCCTGGTACTTTCAAACTACGGTTTTAGTAGTTGCTAGGCAACAGGCACTAGGTGCCGGTCCCGCAGCCGGTGACTGTCGCCAGCGGCGGGGGAGAGGCGGTGGCGGAGCGGCACGGGGTTCTGCGCTTTCCACTAGGTAGAAAGGCAATGCGGGGGTCATGCGGTGGGGTTGGGATGGTACGGGCAGTAGCGGTAGAGCCGTTTTTGCACATGTGGTCCGGCTGTAGCTCTTGGCAGCGGCAAGCCGCTTTTACCATGTGACCGATGCACGGGGGACCAACAGGTTTTTCCCTGACGATCCTAAGGTGCTCCGCGGCTCGGGTCTCCGAGTTGCAGGCACGCTATCGCCCAGGGAGCAGTCTAGTTGTGCAGAATGCCTTTCAGCTGGACTCACCGCTTTGGTGTTGCATTGGACCCTCTCCGCTCTCTCCGGTTGCCTGCTCTGACCTCTCAGTTTCTTCTGTAACTTCTTTCTTCTCTTCTTCCGTGCACTATCCTAATATTTTTGAGCTCACTAAACTAACTGTCCGTTTCTCAGACGCCACTGAGACCAATGGAGGGGTCCTTGTATAACAAGGAAGAAGTACGTTCCTCGTGCGGTGGTGTGGACAAAGAGGATTTATTTCAAACTCACACTCTCTTTTATCCTTACATATCACGTGACTTTCTTAACCAACCAGTTTACTAACTCTGGGGCATACTCTCTTGGCTCTGCACCTGGGCACATCCTTTGTGCCTTTAGATACGCCTCCCATACCTCCAGACAGACTTTTTTCTCAACTGTCATCTACCTGACCCTCTATATCCAGGGCCTCATAGCTATTCTGTAAGAGCACCTGGGAAGACGATGGAGGTTGGGAGGGGATTCTTTTACCTCCCCGATCAGGGACCCATTTCCATTCTCCCCCATCTACTAGGTCTTCTCCTTCTACCTGATGGCAAAAGGGGCACTAAGGCCAGACTCATATGCTCCCTACAGCCCGTGACCTGGACAGTTGCATGCTATTTGGGGGGGAAAGGAAAAACAGCTCCTCCTGAGGTGGTGAAACAAAGAGACTTTATTTCAAAATCCATGCTGTTTTATCCTTTAACACCATGTGACTTCTTTAGCCAATGAGGTTACCTATGTCAGCGCATGATCCCCTGGGCTCTTCTGCCCCTGCATGTACCCTGTGCCCTGGACACACCACCCACATCACCCCGCTCTTAATTATCTAAAGAAGTCACGAAAACAGTGCAAAACAACAACAGTGTATACAATCAAAACAGTACATTGTAAACTACCAAGGCTCGCAATGACCCAGCACATCGCTTGCTTGGCCTCTTATGCTTCTATTGTAAACCTTTTAAAACTTTCTTATATTCCTATAGGGTAGTGCAACTTGGAGAAATAACTTTATTAACTTAGGGGTCTTAGTCCAACCGTGTATAAACTATAACTTTTATTAACTTGAGGGTTTTTAAATAACTGGGGATTTCAACTTCATTTAAGGAACAGACTAAACTTAGCAAAACTAAATTCTTTCAAAGTGACCTTGTGGTGGAGGTAACGTGGTCTTGTGAGGTGTTTTGTGTTTTAATATTTGACCAGTCAAACAACTCCTTTCACTATTTTCATTCATTTTTATTCATCGGTGGCCACCTTCACTCACACACACATACATACACACACATTTTACAGACTGCTTTTTACCACATTGGTTATCCCTTAATGTAAACTTGAAACATAAACATAACTCTTTTTAAACTTCTGCGTTACTCTGGTTCCTGCTGCTGTGGTTGTGTACCTGAATAGGGTTTTACACACCTGGAAGAAATCTGTTTAAGTTCTTTTCTTGTGACCACACAGGCATAGCTTCTCCCCATGTCACAAAATCTAGGGATCTCGTCCGCTGTCCTGAAATCAAGTTCCTTACCATGACCAGTGGTTCGGGAGAGGCACAAGCCTGGGGTTTATGTTGCTTTTCATACTTACTCTTTTCAGTGCTGTCACAAATTAAAAAATTGATAACATACATAGCTTTTTATAGATGTTCTTGCAGGCTACACAGATTCTCCCCCTTTTTGTTTTTATCTAGTATGTGTTTCAATGTGTGATGTGCTTTTTTAATAATTGCTTGTCTTATGGGTTAGTGTGGAATGCTTGTGACGTGAGAATTTTCCTATTTGATAGGAAGTAAAGTTGTTTTATTATTATTGTTAATCCATTTTAGGGTACGAAAGGTTGCTAAGCAACTAAATCATTGTGTTTTACACTCTTGCGTTTTGTCTAGTGGATGCTGTGGCAGTTATGTTTTGTGGATGTGTATCTATTTGCATGTACATATTTCAATATGTCCAATTCAGAGATGTATATATCTGTTCACCAGATCTCATTTGCCATTAACTCTCTAGGGTTAATGCTTTCCTGAGATGGTATGGGTGTGATTTTTTTGACAGTCTGGGCATGCCCTGATAATGTCTGAGCTTTATTAACCGTTATTTTGAATTGTCTCTTTAGAGAACATTTATTCTGATGGAAAAATGAATGAGACAATTTTGCTCTCTCTAGAACTCTGGTTATGGTGTTAAACATTGCTGCTTTACCAGCTTCTCAGTTTTTGTCAGTTATTGGCCCTGGCATGTCAGCGTGTGACTTTGTGTGTATTATGTAGAAATCATACCTTCTGTGAATCACAAGAAACCAAACAGAACGCATTTCAAACAACAGGTGAGGGTTAACAATATCTCAAGGAAACTAACTTTCAAGACGAGGTATTAACCTTATAGTATAACAGACATAGTTACAACATTAAAGGGTTGTTCAGAAAATTTTCCCAAGGCAATAGGAATGGCTATCAGTTCCAGAACCTGCATAGAGTCTTGGTTCATGGTCTGTACCTCTCGTTCCCATTGTCTTGTATCAGGATTTACTCAAGTCATTGCAGCATTTTGTGTTTTTCCTAGATGCATCTGTGAAGGCCCTGAGGTTTTTTACTGTTTCAGGTTTGCATCTGGTGTGGCTTTTAAAGGTAAATTACTGATTTCTGCCTACAATCTGTGCTTAGGGAGATGGATTGAAATATTACCACTAAAGCTTGCCAAGGCAGCTTGGAATCCTGCGTCCTCAGCTGGCATCCTATCCAAATTGTCCTTTGAAGATGGAATGTTGACGAAGGCAGGATCTCTTCCATCCAGTTCCTGCAGTCGTCCTCTGCCTTTAATGACAAGCTTTGCAAACATATTAACAGTCTACACAGTTTTTAGGTGGTGTGTGTGTGGCAGAAGCAGTCAGAATTTGCAGTGGGTCTTGTCAGTCTGATCCCACTGAAACAAAACCGCAATGGTTCATACCTGCTGGAAACAAGGACTAGGCAGATTTGCCGTTCAGGATTTCTCCTGTTTTGTCTGTTTTGTATCGCCTTGGCACAAATGTCTAACACCTGGTTTGCCTCTGCAGCCAGAGACTTGTCAGACCTTAGGTTGGAGTCCCCCCTTAGCAGCTCAGAGGGTGTAGGTCCCCTGTGGTTATGGTTAAAACAGGTCTTAAGCAATTGGCAGCTCCCTGAGGCTTCTGCAATTCGTGCAAATATAAAGTGTTTTTTACCTCGAGCTGCAGCAGCTGTGGAGAACCTTTTTGCTGCATGGATTCCTGTCCAAGGCAAGTCCAGAGTTGTGATTGTTGGATCTTCTCTGAAACAATCTGAAGTCCTGCATCTTGGACAGTTTTGGTTAGAGCAGTAATAACAAATGGCAGTTCATTTCTTGTGGCTGTGGTTATTAATGTGTCATCTACATAATGATGTATCATGGTTGTTTGATATCTTGTCGGGTTATTTTGCATCTCCTGAGGAAGGACAATCCAGCAGTGATTTTGCATGGGTTGTGCATTGTTCAAGGTCACGATGGGAGAGGAAAGCCTCTGCGCATCCTCAGGGTGTGGGAGGGTGATAAAGAAATAGTTCTTTGAATCAGTTACCACTAGTGGTCAATTTACTGGGAGGATAGTGGTTGAAGGTAGTCTATTTTGCAATGCTCCTGTAAGCTTTATGACTGCATTTACTGGTTTTTCATGCTGCAATGTTCTCCACCTGTCACCTTTCTTGGGGGTGCAGAGTATAGGGGTATTTTGGGGCTGGTTGATGGCACATTGCAGCTTGCCCCAAGCTGCTTCCTCTCTTGCACATGAAAGGTGGTGGCACAGAGAAGGACATCAAGCAGTACCGCAACAAGCAGTGTGATGCTTATGGCACAACCTTTGCCTTGTTTATGGCACCCTTGGTACAACTCAGTCCATTCTCTGCTGCTTAGGTAGTTATGGGATGTTGCTGTTAAGGGTCTCCAAGGACAATCTTTCTGAGAGTGATCAGTGTCTCCACATCTAACACAACTTGCCTTATGTCTGGTTTCTTTTTGTACTCCTAGTTGGGCATTTAAGGCTGCAGCTAAAGAGGCAGGTTGGTGCTTCTCAGAGCTAACTCTTTGGTAGGGTTGAACCAGTTCAGTAATGTTGCAGCCTTTCCCTGCAGGAGGGGTCTGCAAAGCTCTTTCACAGCTTGTGTTTTCCTTTTCAAAAGCCAATTGCTTATACAGCATCTCTCTGGCTTCATTGTATTCAACTTGCTTGTTTAAAGCAGACTGCAGTTGGTCTAAACATCTCAAATTTGGTTCAGTACAACCTTGTAACACTTTAATGGGGGACAGGTAATCATCTTGGTTTGTAGTGAGAATGTTTTTCATAGCTTTTAGGGCTTGCCTGGCTACTACGTCGCATATCTCTCTATGGTATTTATATTGTGTATCTATTGAACTATAATTTGCATCCCTGGTTAACTGATGTGCTGTGATGCTTGCTTGGGTGTTAGCTGCTGTGTATTTGGCACAACTTTCCTGAAAGCCAGATAGCCAGACTATATACTGGGTGTCATTAAGAACTAATTTCATTAGCTCTTTCCAGTCATGTGGGGTGAAAAAATAGATGGAACTCAATGTTTCTAAGTACCCTAGGGTATTTATCAAAGACATGCCAGTATCTCTTACCGAACGCCTCAATTTCTCTGTAGCCCCATACAGGGGTTGAAGCTGAGGGGACTGGCTTTGGCTAGATTCGTTTGAGCACGCCTGAATATCATTCAAGCTTCCCATTCGAAGTGCCTTGTCTAGATACTGTTCCCACATGTTAACTGACCTCCCCCCATTTGCCTTTTCGTTCCCTCCCGGTGGAACTATCCCGGTTCCCTCCTCCCCATCCCCCCATTCCTCCCCCCCTATGGCTCCTGTGAACCCGGTTCCCTGGGGGGGGGGGGGGGGGGGGGGGGCGGTGGGTAGGGGGCAGGGTTGCTTTCCCCTTTGTGTCTGTGGGTGGGGCGGGGCTGCGCTGGGGCCAGAAGAGAAGGATCAGTGTCCGGTCCGTGTGGTGGGGAAGATGGTTGCCTCCACGCCGGGCTATGTGGTCGCAGTTCATCTGCTGTGTGGGGTGGCAAATGTGCTGGGTTTTCCCCCCCCCATCGCCATTACGGGGCCCCCTGTGGTGGTCCCATGGGCTGGGATCTCGCATCTCGGCTTTGTCTCTTCCCAGCGACTCGTACTCCCTCGGCTCCCGTCCCTCCCCGCTGTATGTCCCGTGAGTTTCTGTTACTATGTTGCAAGTTTGGTAATTGCTTCTATGTGTGTCTTGGTTCAGAATATGGTAAGATTTTAGCAGTAAAGTTAATGTTTCAATGTCTCTGTGAGGTTTCTATGGAAACGAAGCGTCTTATGTTACCTTAACTCTGGGCGGCTGCAAGCACACGTGTTCGGGAGTCTTTTGTCTGGCCGGCTTTAGTTTCAGTTTCTCGGGAGTTGTTTTTCTGCGGGTTTTTTTTCTCTTGGCGTGTCTGCGAGGTTTCGGGGCTGCTCCGGCTGCGGCGGGGGGGGACGGGGCTGCTCCGACGGCTCGGGGGACTCCGGGCATAGCTGATGTCCTCGGCGCGGGCTGTGAGCGGCGGGCGGGGGCGTGTCTGTGGCGAGTGGCGGGGCAGCGGCGTCTGGCTCGGCGGTGGTGTGTGGCGGCGGGTGCTGGCGAGCGCAGGCACAGGCTCGGCGCGGGTGCCTTGGTGGGCGCCGCGTGGCTTTTAAACGTGGCGCGGGGCCGACGGCGTGTGGCGGCGGGCGGTCCTAGCGCCGGGCCGGCAGTGAAAAGTGGTGAAAAGTTCCTTTGGGGTTTCCGCGGTTTCTGAAAGGTTTTTCTTCGGTTTGGAGAGTCTACACTGTCGTCACAGACAGGCAAGGGTCGGCAGGAGGTGGCAACGAGTCTCCTTCGGTGCGCCGGACGCTGCCAGCGCACGTGCGTGGCTCGACCATTTCCCCGCTGTTGCAGACTGCGGCACGCGCGGGGGGAAGGGTGGCAGGGTCGTGGCGGGGCTTTTAAGCCTGGCGCGGAACCGGCAGGGGCAGCGGGCGGGCAGGGAGCTGCGGCAGTTTCTGCTGGACAGAAAACTGATGCGGGGCTCCGCGGGGTCCAGCGGTGGTTGAGGATGTTAGAGGCGGCAGCGGCAGAGCCGCTTTTGCGCACATGGCCGAGCCACGGCAAGCAGCAGGTAGCGGGGCTTCCCCTGGCGGTTTTAAGGTGCTCCACCGTCTCCGCTTAGGGAAAAGTCCTCGCTGCGTGTTAGATGTTGAGGCTGCCTTTCAGCCTAACTCACCGCTCCGGCGTAAGTCGGAGTTCGGTCCGCCCTCTCCGGACGCTTCGATCTGTTGGCTTTTTCTTTTCTTCTTTCCTCTTCTCGTATCGTGCACTTTTTCTAATATTATGGAGCTCCTAAACTAACTTCCCGTTTTTCAGACACCACTGACACAACAATTACAGACGTCTACGTTTTTTGCGGTGAAAGATTCCCGTGTCGGAAAAATCGACTCGATAACGGAATCTACTGGTGTTTTGCCTGATTCAGGATAATCTAAACTGACTTATATTAAGTTAAAGGAGTCCCTTGTTCGGGTGTGCCATGTGTAGGGGAAACAAGTCCTTATATAATAAGGAAAAACAGCTCCTTGTGAGGTGGTGAAACAGTGAGACTTTATTTCAAAATCTGCGCTGTTTTATCCTTTAACACCATGTGATTTCTTTAGCCAATGAGGTTACCTATGTCGGTGCATGATCCCCTGGGCTCTTCTGCCCCGGCACGTACCCTGTGCCCTGGACACGCCTCCCACAAGGGGGTTCTGTCTGGGTTACCACACTCCTGCTACCAGCAGCAGCAATGGTTTTTGACCATTTGTAAACCATTGCTGGATCTAGTCGAGTTGGAGAAGAAAAAAAAACCAACAAAAAACCACCACACCTATCACACAACTCACTACCAGGAGCTGGGAGGGTGGCTGCTGCACCCTTCTTGCTCACCCTGCCTGCGCAAACTGCCACGCCATGCCCCTGTTTGCGCTCCTGTATGCAGCACTCCAGGTCACTTACTCCCTAGAGCTGTTTAAACCACCCGCAAATGGGCCTGGCAATGCCCCTTGCTCGTCTGATTGGCTGCCAAGAGCTGACAAGTCCCTTTCACTCTAATCTGCCCCAAGGGATCTATTAACAAGAACCTGGGTTACCCTTGTCCCCTGGGACTGGTCATAACAAAGGTTTCTCCAGAGCCTTCTCTTCTTTAGGCTGAATAGCCCCAACTGTCTCAACCTGTCTTCATAGAAGAGGTGCTCCAGCCCTCTGATCAATGTAGTGGCCCTCCTCTGGTCTTGATCCAACAGGTCCACATCTTTCTTGTGCTGAGGGCCTGTAGGAATAGGTACCCCCCTTTTTGGAAGAATTTGTAATGGGAATATTAGAGCTTAATTAAATGTCACTTAAGGAGAGTTTTTGCCTAAAAAGAAACTCCTTTTTCAAGGACGGGGGAGGTGTTTCTTTCCCTCCTGTGTCCCAGAGAGGAAGCAGTAGTCTCTCTCTCTTTCTCTGGTCTGAGGTGTTGCCTAAAGATCAGGAGCAGAAAAAAACTCCAGGCAGATTTAGTAGAGATAAGATAAGAGAGCAGTTCTTTAATGAAGGCCTTCTGACCATGGGAGTACAGAAAGGGTGCGCACCCGCATCCAGGGGTTCCACAATTTATGGTCCGATCCAAGAACCACCTGCCCCCAGATCTGGTCCCTGGCACACCTCCCCGGAAATTGAGTCAGAGGTCCTAAGACCCCTTTCTTCCTCATATTCATCTTCTTCACAGCACGTACTGTCTTTGGAGCTTCTCCAAGGTTGCAGGCTTGAAGGTTGCTTTGACTATAATGGTATCTTGTTGTTCAGGTCTGGGGTGCAAATGTTCTTAAACAGAAGGTGTTTACTACAGTCCTACCTTGAAAGGAGTCTAAACAAGCCTAAAGAATTTAGAAAATTCTATATGAAATGGGGGAATAGAGTTTGGTAAGTGTTAACTACAATTCTAAAGTGTGACAGACTATACAGCTACATTAAAATCTACAAAAAGCTAAAAACCCTAAGGCATCAGAGGAGAGACAAACACTCACGATGTTACAGGCTGTGCCTGCCTTGAAGCTGGGGGAGGGGGGACAAAGAAGATAAGAAGTCTGGAAAAGATCAGTAGGCGTTACTTTCTCAGGCCCAGCACTCTCAGTGCTGGTGCAGAATTTTTCTTTGTAAGTTTTCAGTGTCTTTGACTTTGAAATAAACCTTTTGAATCCTTTCCACTGCCTTGGCATTTTGGGGGAAAAATACCTACAAATATTTTACTTTACAGGGCCCCAGACCTGAACACAGTACTCCAGATGGGGTCTCACAGGAGCAGAGTAGAGCAGGAAAATCACCTCCCTGGACCTGCTGGTCAAACCTCTTTCCATGCAGCCCAGGATGCAGTTGGACTTCTGGGCTACAAGTGGACATTACCAAGTCATGTTGAGCTTTTCATCCACAAACACCCCGAAGTCCTTCTCCCCAGGGTTGCTCTCAAATCATTCTTCTCCCAGCCTGTACTGATATTGGCAAACCAGTCAACAATTGCACTCTGTAGTCCTATGGTTTGTATTTTGAAAAACTGGAATAAGTTTGGGGAAGATCCGATAACTAAAGATAAAATGAAGAGATATTGTAATCAATGGTGGTGTCTCAGTTTTAAGAGACTGGAATGTTTGCTAAAGAGGATGAGTTATGGGACAAACCAAACTCCTCTTTCTCAACAATTGTAAATTCGAAATTAAGGGGGCTTTAATTGAGGAAGTGTGGAAAAAACAGAAGAAATAACAACCCTTTATTAAAAGATATATGTGTGTTGGCAAGAACAGTAGCAGAACACAGAAAAAATAACTAGACAATAGTCCTGTACCCAAAAGTCCCCTTCAAACAAAAGAAAAAGGTCTGAATACTTCTCTGTCTTTAGCGCAATTCTAATCATGGTTGGCAGGGGGCGCTGTTGGATCGCTGGAGGTGCAGAGCCTGCAGTACTCTGTGTTGACCTGTAGGGGGTGCTGTTGGATTACTGGAGGTGCAGAGCCTGCAGTACGCTGTGGTGGTCTGCAGGGGGCGCTGTTGGGCTCTGGCGGTCACCATGCGGGAGGGGGGTCTGGGGGGTGGTCTTGGATCGCGGGAGAAGCCGAAAAGAAAACGGAGACCCTTTCCCCAATGGAAGAAGGGCAGTAGGAGAAAACAGTCCACCCCCACAGGACTCACTGTTGTTCTCAGATGATAGTGTTTCAAGGCTCCTCCCTTCTCTCCCAGCAAGTACACAACTCTCTGACGAAAAAAACCCAGTAGGTCCCGACTGGAGTCACGAGGTAGCATGCGAGCCGATTGAGGCCGGTGGTCAGGCCTCACCAGGACGAAAAGCCAGAAAGACCAGCTTCCAGGCCTTTTCTCCAAAAATGCCTGGACACAGACCCTGTCTCCGTCCCAGACAGAGAACTCCGCAGTCTGATCTCTCCCCTCTGAGAAGAACCAGCCACCCCCTCCCAAAACTCCTCCCCTCTCCCCCATCCTCTGATGGGCCATCCGTTAGGAATGCGGTCTGGCCAGATAGGTTCTTTTGTAAGGCAAATTGACCCCGTCCCCCCCACTCCGTTTTCTTACAGTGGAGCAGGGGAAGAAAAATTCCCCTATTGGATTTATAACCTATAACAAGTGGTCACCTTATAAAGTGGAGAATGGAGAAAACACGTTTTTTCAGTTTAATATTATCTTACAGATGATGTTATTTTGTCAGTGTTAGAGACACCATGACTGCTTTTACAAACTCTTTTTGACCTGTTCAAAACTCCAATAGTACATGGAGAGCGACTGTTAATTATGGTGACTTGTATACAGTCACACCCCCCCCCCCCTTGCAGTTACGGTACTGACGTGGTTACCCTCATGGGGAGACTCAGAAAAAATGTGCATCCCTGTAAGGTGGTATTGGATCTTGCTAATGCTTTCTTTTCAATAGCCATTTACTTCGGAAAGTCAGGATCAGTTTGCCTCAGGCATTTAAAAGCAGTTTCTCTGTCTGTTGCTGAATGGTGGTTGCTGATGTAGCTCTCAGGTCGGGTGCTATCACTGTTTACCATTATATTGATGATCCCTTGATTATGCCGGAGTCACAATGAAAAATTGAGGCAGCTGCTGAATTGCTGCAGGTCCCCTTACAGGACCAAGGCTGGGCAATTAATCCAAAGAAGATACAGGGCCCTAATACTACTGTGCATTTTCTGGGGATAGCTTGGCATGGGCAACTCAAGGAAATCCTGGCTATGGTGATGCAACTGCACACTTTCCTGGGGCTTTCAGGGTACTGGAGAACCTTTGTTCCACACCTGGAAGTACTAGTACGCTCTCTGTAGGAACTGACTAGGAAGAGAGTTGTTTGACAATGGGCCAAGCATCAGCAAGAAGCCTTTGATGACTGCAAGAATGCTTTAAGTATGCCCAATTATACATAGCTGCATTTGAGGGCATTACATAGACCCTGGAGGAAAATGAAGTGGGGTTGGTAGGCTTTGACTGCCTGGCAGGTTACCTACATTAGCCCCAAGGGGGTGGCAATATGTATTCACTGCTATGGATACAGTGTCAGGATTACTCTTTGTAATATCAGACTCTCGAGTTCTTGTGTTTCATGTGTCTTCGACAAATGCCCAGGTCTTATCTAGGGGGGACAGCCCTGGAGTTCTGTTATTGGTGGCGTGGACCTCCATCAAATTGAAGTTCAGTCTGAAAAAGCACAAACCATTCCTCTTCAATATGTATGGGCAATCACCCCATCTCAAGCTACCAGGCCTGGAGTAATTTTAGCTGAAGGAGCTGGGGCAACAGCATATGTTGGCTCATTGTGCTTTGTAGATTTGCACGACATGCACACACTCCAGGTGCATCTTTGCAGTATTACTATGTAAATACTTGTGTGTGGCAACTGTTTCCTTTTTATTCTCCACATAGCAGATATAGAGCACCTGTAGTATGCCTTCACCTGAGGTTTAAATTGGACATCAGAGGCACTTGTTGCTCGGAATGTAGAAGTAACTGCACTGCACCTGGGAATTTTCCCAGTCCAGTTGCTGATGTGCTACCTCCTGTCTCAACACCACGCATGCTGTTCTGAGTTTGATGGCATGTGCTGCTTCAACATGACTGCTAAATCAGCTGCATTGAGAGGAACATTTGACATTGACAGGACTCCATACGATGACTAAGGCACTGTCAGTGATGCCTTGCTAGCTGAGTGGTTTAATATTGTACAGGAGGACTGGGACATTTACCTTAAAGCATTACATGTTTATTCCTTTTCCTATATACTTTGCTAAGTTCCTTTGCAAATTATCATGTTCTATACTTCCAGTCCCAGCAGGAATGCTTCCTTGAGTGAGAGGGTGAAATGTAGGGACAGAAAAGTTCAATGTGGAAGATTTATTCAAGGAGGAAAAAGAGTTTTCTCTCAAGGAAATTTTTGCTGAAACTAGGCCTCGAAAAGATCAGTGTGGGAAAATTCCATTTATTACACCTATGGATGTTTATTCTTTGCCTTTTTTGAGAAGTAGGATTCCTGTGTAGAGATGACACTTTCTCACAGACATGCTGTGAGCCCCCTGCTGGAAGAGAGGTAGTCCATAAAAGGATGGGGAGAACACAGCCTTGAACTTATGTGCTGACATTGTTTGAGATCTCCAAAATCCAATTCCCTAGTCCTAGCCCCCTCCCACATCTCAACCCAGTGAGAGATGGGTTTTTTTCCAGACAAACACACCAGACTCAGAATGGGGGAAAGGGAATATATTACAATGACTGTACAAATAAATACTACAATACATTGCATACAATCTTAGCTATCTCTACCATGACATAAGTATTTACAATGGATCAAATCTCTTCTCCCCTCCAAATAAAAGTCCAGGAGGGAAGAAGGAAAGATCCCTTCCAACTCTCAGGGCAGGAGCTTCTTCAGAGTAGCAGTCTATCTCTCTCTCATGCATGCAGCTGTTACTGGATCTCTGCCAGCACACACAAGGGGATATCCAAGCCCCTCGGCCCCGTCGTCTTTCAAGCGAGGGGTCTTCTCTTCCGTGGACTGCGTAGCAGGGACAAGTTCGCGTCACCACGTCATACGACGAAGCTCAGGGGTCTTCGTGGCAGTCCCTCTCCTCAGGGATTCAAATTCCCCTTTGCAGAGCTCTGTGCTCTGTCTCAAGGCAGCGGGGGGGCAAGGTCACCCTCTCCACATTCCTCTCGGAGCTCTCTAGCTCCTTTCTGCAAGTGCTGTAGCACTCTAAGGCTCTTTCAAGTAAGAGTCCATCATCTTCCTCCTTTCAAGGAGGGGTCTCAAAGGAGTCTGGGGTCTTTATTCAGTTCTTACCCCTAAAACTCTGTCTCTCTGCTGCTGGCTTTCCTTCTCGGCTCTCCCAGACAACTCTGTCTTCCTTGCTCAGTTGCATGCTGTTTCTGCTGCTTCCTATCTCTTCTACTGGCTCTCTACCACGGTTCTTCTGTCAGTGCAGTTCTGCCGCTACTGCTGTTGCTCACAGTGAAGAAACATCTCCAGGTTCAGCTACAGACACTTAGTCCAGCTTAACACTGTTCCAAGTCTCTGTAACCCCCAACTGGGGCTGGGGGGGGCAGGAGCCCCCCAGAGGGCTCCTGCCCTCTCTTCGTGGTTCCTACAACATGGCTACCACTTCTACAACAAAACTACAACTCTTCCATTTGCTTGTGGTATGTTTACATTTCGCAGAAGCACTCATTGGCTAAAACTTCAAAACTTCAAGGGTTACCACCCCCTGGGGGTTACCACTTTCTTAGCTTCAGGGGGAAAACCTGGTTCAAACCACTACAGTGCATGTGAAAGGTGTTGTTATAAAAGCACCAGAAACAGGTTTGATGGGTGCTCTTTTCGCCTGCTGTGTGAATTAACAGCATATTTTGGGTTTCCAACTTCAGAATAAACTTATCCTTAATACCTTAGCCATGGTCTGGTCCTCTGGGTACATATCAATTCTTACAGTAAGGATAAAAAGGAATAAGGGAGACTGTCCCATTGAGTCACAAGGTTCAGAGTGGACCCCCTTGCCAAACTTGGCCCCAGACTTGACCAGCTGTTTAGATCTAAAGGTTTTAACAGCACTTAAACTTACTTAATCAATAGCCTAATTTAAACAATTTAACAAAAGATTCTATAGAATTTACTATAAGCACAACAGCAACTCACAGGCCTAACTTACAAATCTAAAGTACTTAAGAATCTAGGAGAGCGACATTCCTAGTACATTTGCTATAGCATATGCACACTCACATGCACACAGACCTAAAGGAGTATGTACAAGGTATATACCTGTGAAAAATTCCCTTCAAGTTCAGTGAAGTACTCACATCGGATGCCTTTGTATCTTCTCAGTGGGCGAAGGGTTGAGCCTCGAGGAGTGAGGTTATGAGCCTAGGATCCACTGACGGTGTTTGACCTGATCCTCCAAGTATAGCAAACTTGACAGTTCGCTAGCTCTGAGAGTTGTCCCACTCAGAGGGAGATTGCTGGTCCGGGAGAACTCAAAGGATCTCACTTAGGACCATATTTATAGGATTGCAAGAGAGTTGGCTTTCATCATTGTAATTTTTCTTCCTGACCAAAATTTGGGTCAGTAACTTCCTTTGAAATTTCAATAACAAAAATGATGTTCCACTTCGGTTGTTATTCAGGCCAGAAAAATAAGTTTCCAAGGCTATTCATTAAAAAATCAGAGCTCATTAGACAGCACTAGTTCCTGGGAACAGACGGTGTTTCTGATAAGCTCAAGAGGAGCTTAGCCCAGGTGCATCAAGGCTGAGGCCTAACGAGCATTTCTGAGATCTTAGTGTGGCCCAAGGAGGGCAGGGGAGGGGGGCAATTGTACCACCACACCCAGGTGGCCAAGAAGGCCAATGTCATCCTTGCTTGTATCAGAGTGTGGCCAGAAGGACTAGAGAAGTGATCTTTCCCTCTGTACTCGACACTGGTGAGGCTGTACCTTGAGTACTGTGTCCAGTTTTGGGTCCCTCACTACAAGAAAGACATTGAGGCACTGGAGTACGTCCAGAGAAGGGCAACAAAGCTGGGGAAGGGTCTGGAATGTAAGTCCTATGAGGAGTGTCTGAGAGTACTGGGGTTGCTTGGTCTGGAGAAAAGAAGGCTCCGGGGAGACCTTATTGCTCTCTACAACTACCTAAGAGGAAGTTATGGAGAGGTGGGCATTGGTCTCTTCTCCCAGGGAAGCAGCAATAGGACAAGGGGAAATGGCCTCAAGTTGCACCAGGGGAGGTTCGGGTTGGATGCTAGGAAAAATTTCTTCACTGGAAGAGTGGTTAAGCATTGGAACAGGCTCCCCAGGGAAGTGGTGGTGTCACCATCCCTGGAAGTGTTTAAAAAATGAGTAGACATGACACTTCACGATATGGCTTAGTGGGCATGGTGGTACTCAGTCAAAGGTTGGACTTAATGATTTTGAAGGTCTTTTCCAACCTTAATGATTCTCTGATAATAGACTGTCTCTGTTTCTTTTCCATCATCTTCCTATATTTCTAAGTTAAACTGGGAGTAGTTTCTTCTAGCATTTGGCTTTATATTTTTTCATTTTATTTTCCTAATCCATGTTGATAGGAAGAAGAAACCCCATTTCATTGCACTGCTTGGCATGGCTAATACTTGCTAAAGCACTTTGTGAAGCAGGTTGAAATGTGAATGTTAAAAACAAAGAAGGGGAGACTTTGCTCCTGAGAGCATCTGCTAGGGGTTACCATGTTATTATGGAATGCTATGAGGAACTGGACTTTTTTAATTACCTTAAAACATTGCTACTGGAGCGAGCTATGCAAGCCTCCTGCCAGGAGAGTGAATATAAAGGCTAAGGGGAGGAAGACATAGCGCACAAACTGTTAATTCTGAAGGTTTGGGGGGTGACTCTTTGGGTGTGTAACACTGTGATGGACTAAAATGTTGGTAATGTCTTAAACACTGTCAAAATCATAGAAAGACTTTTTGTCGAACTGCAAGGAAGTAACTGCCTGTCTGCAACCACCGAAGCCTGACTGAAATTTGGACTGTGAAGGAGGACTTGAGATAAGACTGTTGTCTAATGATCTCAAGTCTGAGGAGAAGTAAATAAGGCTCGGGAAAGAAGAATGTATCTGTGTTAAGAATCGACCCTAGCTGGGCCCAGGGGGTGGTGGAGGAGAAGGGGTTTGGGTGCGTGATGGTGAAATCTCTCCACACCAAATCGAAGAAGTAAAACACACGGGACATTCACGTGAGAGGCAGCTGAGAAGGGGTCATAAACCATCAAAGACCCCCAAAGCACACCTTCCCCCCCCCGACTCATTCTTGAGGCCTTCTACCACCAGAGGACTGCACGTGATCCAAGTGGGGCAACAAATCCAGAGTCTGTCACAAGAGACTGCAAAGCTTCCCCCCCAAGGGAGGTGCCTGGCATCTCCTCAGTGTATATTAATCCACTGGAGGCTATGTTTTGTGGGACCCTCACCACCAAGAAGACCAGAAGAACCAGATTGCCAGGATGCTGCCGGGGTCCATGGAGTGGTGATACATTTATATTTTAATCTCTGTCACTTTCTTTCCCCCCTCCTTTTTCCTATTTTTTTCTATCTCCCTTTCTCTGTCTCACATTTACCATTAAATAAAACTCATACTATCGCCTTTGGCATCTGGTCTTGTTTGCATCTTAATTTGAGGAGAGGCATTTGTAATAATTTTAATAATCGGATCATAACAGATGCCTATCTAAAGGAGACCAGTGGCATTCTCTGTGTGTGTGATGTTTATCTCCTATGGGCCAGGCTGTGACAAAGGAGGCCCCTGTGTGCACACACCCATCACCACCCTGGAGAAGGCCTTGATGCCTTAAAATCCATATTACATAGATTTTAATATAGCTTTTTAACACTTTTATAATGGAACTTTTAGCTAAATACCTTTTGTAGTAAATTCCTGAAATATTGTTTATTATTCCTTGTCAAGGATTCCAAGGGATAAAGATTTTTAGAACATCTAGTCTGTAGAGAATGTCCTTAGACAAGACATAACAGGCACATTGCTTGATATAACCAAGTCAAAACTACTCAAGAGGACTCAGAAGCCTTGAAACTGTTCCAATAAGGGAAGAAGGTGATGACAAAGAGGAGTATGGGGAGGAAGGGGTGGTCTTTTACAACCACCAACTCAATTCTGGGAGGCATGTCTAAGGGAGGTCCGATAGGATGGACAGTTTTTGGGCTGGGTGTAAGCAATGATGTAATGGTCAAATATTATAATTAGATAGTGTTATAAAAATTGTAAAGCCTATTCTGTGTGGGTGTGCAATATGTATATTGTGCACCTAAAGCACTTTAATTAAAGAACTGCTCTTTACCTTTTCCTACTCAAAATTGTCAAGAAAATTATTTGTTCGATTTTAGGTAGCAGCCTTGCCTTTTAGCAGGGGTGCCTCCGAAGTACGCCCATCCCCCCCAAGCCTAAATGACTTTGCAAAAAACCAGCACCTCCAGCCTCTGCAAAAACAGCCCCCCCCACACACACAGGGGAAGCACCAGGAGGGTTTCTCAGGGTATATAAATCCATTGAACTTTATGTTTCATGGGTTTCTCTCCCCCACCACTCCCCAACGGACCAAGACACCAATGACAACAACAACCAAGTTCATCAGAGACCTGTGAGTGGTGACTATAAAACTTTTTTCTCTCTTTCTTTCTCTCTTTTCCCTTACACATTTCCTTGGGTGATATCTTTATGCTTTTACATTGCTATATTACAACCAAAACAGCTACATACCTGTTTTCCTTTGCAACCAAATTGTTCTAAAATAAACTATTTATATATCTGTAAACACTGATCATCTAGTATTGATTTACTCTAATTCACTCCAGGAACTTATTAGCAAAAATAAAAGTTACTCCTGCCTGGCAGAGCAGATCATAACAAATGCTTGGCAGAATATGGAGCTAACCTTGATGCAACAGAGAATGTTAGCAATGGGTGAATGAGGTGCTTTTAGTCAGGAATTATGTCCATAGATCACGTATATCATATAGTACCTCTGAATTGCTTCATTTGAATGGTACAAGACATTATTATTTTTATGACGTGGGGTTTTTGAGTGTTTCTACAGAGAATATTGATGACTCCAATAGTCTTTAAAGTTGCTGACTAATTATTTTTCCATGATTGGCTTTATTTTGATTCATTATTGCCTTATCAATTAACACCTTATAAGCAACACACTCTCTATGGAAAATAGCAGGAACGCTGAATTCTGTAAAAGGCAACAAGATATTAACTTAAAAGAAAAGAATAATTTACTGTTTGCCTTTGATATCTATGTGTCAGATAAATCACACCTATTTCCAATAATCTAAATACAAGTCTTTAAAAAATATAACTATGATTCAGAATGATTTTTTGTCTTTCAGGATGTGATCTCAAGAAATAAATTTTGCCTTTAATTCCTTATGCGTACACTATGCTTATCCTTATAGCTAACTTTATTGCTCATGGAATTGTCATTATATCTAAATAGTTACTAAAGCAAGTTCAAGAAAATGCTTTTGCTTCTAAAATAATTACATTGATTTTTCCAGCCACACTCTTTTAGGTTGTTCCACAGAGAAAAAACTGTCTCTAAAGCTACTAATCTCTAAGCAGATGGTATGACTTTTATTTCACTAGCTTCAGTCAGCAAATACTACAGTGGTTTAATGTCGGGGTTGACAGAGAATCTGTCAACAGCCTGGCAATTAGTGATGAGGAATTTAAACAACTTTTAGGAAATATTTACTGTAATGGTGGACGGAACAAATATAATGCAGCCCAGACCAAAGGTCACCAATCAAAATGTGTATAGTGTCACCAATAGCATGTCACAGCATGCACAGTGTCTTCAGTGTCACCAATAAGAGTGTGTGCAGTGTCTTATGCTTGAGACTTTTGACCAATTGTGTTGTGACACGATAGTGTACAAAGAATATAAAAGAAACACTTGAGAGCAATAAACAGCTTCCTGATCACCTTGCACCTGGACTATGTCTGACTCTGATATCTGTGTCGCATTGGCCGTTCCGACATTATCAGCGACAGTTTAAGATACTCAACTCATTGTTATAGTTGGTCACTCTCCCAGTCCCTCTGGAAGTCATCAGCATAAAATGTGTATTTGCACTTCATTCCAGTGAAAACCTCAGTCATTTAATGTAAATCTGCTTTCATCCTATAGTTGACTTGTTTTGACAGTGTACTGGTTCTGGCTGGGATAGAGCTAAATTTCTTCATAGTAGCTTTCAAAGTGTTATGTTTTGGATTTATGATGAAAATAGTATTGATAGTACAGGGATGTTTTAGTTATTGCTGAGCAGGGCTTACAGAGAGTCAAGAGCTTTTCTGCTACTCACCCTACCCCACCAGCGAGTAGGCTGGGGGTGCACTAGAAATTGGGAGGGGACACAGCTGGGACAGCTGACCCCAACTGACCAGAGGGATATTCCATACCATATGACATCATACTCAACAGTAAAACTGGGGAAGAAGGAGGAAGGGGGGTATTTTGAGTTATAGCATTTGTCTTTCCAAGTAACTGTTACGCATGATGGAGCCCTGCTTCTGGAGGTGGCTGAACACCTGCCTGCCATTAGGAAATATTGAGTGCATTCCTTGTTTTGCTTTGCTTGTGCATGCAGCTTTTGCTTTCCCTTTTAAACTGCCTTTATCTTAACCCACAAGTTTTCTAACTTTTACCCTTCCAATTTTCTTCCCCATCCCACTGTGGGAGAGAATGAGTGAATGGTTGTGTTTAGCTGCCTACTAGGGTTAAACCACAACAGCTGCTGTGCATCTCCTTGCCTCCCCCTCAAAAAAAGAAAAAAGTACGTATCAGGGACTATGAGAGAGAAATAGACTGGTAGAATCACACCTTTCCATTCCTGAGAGAAATGCAGCAAATGGAAGCCCAGCAAGAGTAAAAAGAGCCCCGACCCTCTTGCCATCAGGCAGAAAGAGGGAACCTAAAAGACCAGGGGGAATGGAAACAGGTCCCTGCTTGGGGTAGCAGGAGAATCCCCTCCCAGCCTCCCTCGCCTTCCCAGTTGCCCTTACAGGATAGGGTCAGGTAAACAATAGTGAAAGTGAAGGTCTACGGGGGATGGGGGGGGTGTTGCCCAGAGCAAATCAGTCAAATGAGACACAAAACAGATACAGCTGTTAAGAAAGAAAGAAGAGTAATTGTTGCAGGTGACTCCCTTCTGAGGGGAACTAAGGGCCCCATATGCTGACCAGATTCATCCCACAGGGAAGTCTGCTGCCTCCCTGGGGCCAGGTAAGAGAGATTACTAGAAGACTCCCTGGACTGATTTGGCCCTCTGATTATTACCCACTGCTGGTTGTCCAGGTGATGAGGTTGAGGAAAGGAGTCCTAGGTTAATCAAAAAGAACTTCAGGACAATGGGATGACTGGTTGAAGGGACAGGAGCACAGGTGGTGTTTTCCTCAATCCCTTCAGTAGCAGGGAAGAATGCCACAAGGAACAAGAGGTGTCACCTGATCAACACATGGCTTAAAGACTGGTGCTGTTGGTGGAATTTTTGCTTTTTTGATCATGGGGTGGTTTATACGGCACCAGGCCTGCTGGAGACAGATGGGCTTTGCCTGTCTAAAAGGGGGAAAAGGATTCTAGCCCATGAGTTGGCGGGGCTGACTGAGAGGGATTTAAACTAGGTTTGAAGGGGGAAGGGGATAAGACCAGGCTCAACAGAGATGAGCCTAGGAGTGGCAGGCTGGTGTTGGGAGGAGGGAAATCAATAGCCCAGCTGAAGTGCATCTACACAAATGCAGCAGTGCGGGTAACAAACGAGGAGCTGGAAGCCATTGTGCAGCAGGAAATCTATGATGTAGTCGCCATCACGGAAACATGGTGGGATGACTCACATGACTGGAGTGCTGCAATGGGACAGGCGAGGAAGGAGAGGCGGTGGGGTGGTTCTGTACATTAGGGAGTGTCTTGACTGTATAGAGCTCAAGGATAGTGATGATAAGGTCAAGTGCCTATGGGTGAGAATCAGGGAGAAGGCCAAGAAGGCAGATATCCTGGTGGGAGTGTGTTATAGACCACTCAACCAAGATGAAGAGGCAGATGAAGTATTCTACAAGTAGATGGCTGATGTTTCATGATCGCTAGCCCCTGTTCTTGTGGGAGACTTTAACTTGCTGGATGTCTGCTGGAAACTCAACACAGAGGAGAGGAGACAGTCTAGGACATTCCTGGAGCGTGAAGTAAGGAAGGGGGTCATCAAAACCTCTACCTTGGACTTCCTGAGGGCAGACTTTGGCCTGTTCAGGACACTGGTTGAGACCGTCCCTTGGAAAATAGTCCTGAAGGGCAAAGGGGTCCAGGAAGGATGGACATACATCAAGAAGGAAATCTTAAAGGCACAGGAGCAGGCCATCCCCATGTGCCACAAGATAAGCAGGAGGGGAAGAAGACGAGCCTGGCTGAATAGGGAACTTTTGCTGGAACTCAGGGAAAAAAAGAGTTTATGACATTTGGAAGAAGGGACAGGCAACTCAGGAAGAGTACAAGGATGTCCTTAGGTCATGTAGAGAGAAAATTAGAAAGGTGACAGCTCAGCTAGAACTGAATCTGACCACCACTGTGGAGGATAATAAAAAGTGTCTTTATAAATACATCAACGACAAAAGGAGGGGCAAGGAAAATCTCCATTCTTTACTGGATGCGGGGCGGAACATTGTCACCAAGAATGAAGAAAGGGCTGAGGTACTTAATACCTTCTTTGCCTCAGTTTTCAACAATAAGACAGGTTGTCCTCAGGACAACTGGCGTCCTGAGCTGGTAGACAGGGATAGGGAGCAGAATAGTCCCCCTGTAATCCAGAAGGAAGAAGTTAGTGACCTGCTGTGCCACTTAGATACTCACAAGTCTATGGACCAGATGGGATTCACCCAAGGGTACTGAGGTAGTCGACAGAAGAGCTCACCAAGCCACTCTCTATCATTTATCATCAGTCCTGGTCAACTGAGGAGGTCCCAGATGACAGGAGGTTGACCAATGTGACACGCATCTACAAGAAGGGTCAGAAGGAGGACATAGGGAACTACAGACCTATCAGTCTGACCTCAGTGCCGGGGAAGTTTATGGAACAGATCATCTTGAGTGCCATCATGCAGCATGTACAGGACAGCCAGGGGATCGGGCCCAGCCAGCATGGGTTTAGGACAGGCAGGTCCTGCTTGAACAACCTGATCTCCTTTTATGACCAGGTGACCCGTCTAATGGATGAGGGAAAGGCTGTGGATGAAGTCTACCTGGACTTCATCAAAGCTTTCAATACTGTGTCCCACAGCATTCTGGAATAGCTGGCAGCCAATGGCTTGGACAGGTGCACTCTTTGATGGGTTAAAAACTGGCTGAATGGCCAGGCCTAGAGAGTGGTGGTGAATGTTGCTACATGCAGTTGGTGGCTGGTGAAAAGTGGTATTCCCCATGGCTCAATATTGGGACCAGTCCTGCTCAATATCTTTATCAATGATCTGGACAAGGAGATCTAGTGCACCCTCAAGTTCGCAGACAACACTAAGTTGGGTGGGAATGTTGATCTCCTGGAGGGTAGGAAGGCTCTGCAGAGGGATCTGGACAGGCTGGATTGATGTGCCAAGGCCAGTGGTATGAGGTTCAATGACACAAAATGCTGGGTCCTGCACTTGGGTCACAACAACCTCATGCAGAGCTACAGGCTGGGGGAAGAGTGGCTGAAAAGCAACCCCGTAGAAAAGGACCTGGGAGTGCTGTTTGACAGCCAGCTGAAAATGAACCAGCAGTGTGCCCAGGTGACCAAGAAGGCCAATGGCATCCTGGCTTGTATCAGAAATAGTGTGGCCAGCAGGACTAGGGAAGTGATTGTCCCTCTGTACTCGGCACTGACGAGGCCACACCTTGAGTCCTGTGTTCAATTTTGGGCCCCTCACTTCAAGAAAGACATTGAGGTGCTGGAGCATGTCCAGAGAAGGGCAACAAAGCTGGTAAAGGGTCTCGAGAGTAAGTTATATTAGGAACAGCTAATCTTTTGTTTTAAGGAAAAGGGAACACAGTCCCAAGATGAATGGGCTGTCTGGATGAGAGCCACCAGGAGTGAAGTCAACTAGACTGAGCAGTAACTGAGGGAAAGGTAATTCTGGCAGGGCAAGATCACGACCATCAACCCATTGACCACCTCCTTAAAATGGACCCCTGACTCAAATGGAGGGAAGACCTGCACCTGTGGACTAATTAACCATGAGAAGTGAGAGATATAACTAGCAAGTGAGGGTTTGAGTACTAATTAATAGAAAAGTTGTGTAATTTGTAATCAATGAATGCTGATGCCTTTGTTTGTTGAAATGTATAAATAGTATAAAGTTTTGATGATCGGGGAACCAACCTTTTGGGGGTTTCCAACCAGCTCCCTACTTTGCACAAACTAGAATAAAAAATGGAAATACTTTGCCTCATTGTGTGAATTGGTGCTGTGCACCAGGTAACTAGCCCACGTTTGAGACAACAGTACTGCGTCCAGGTCTGGAGTCCTCAGTACAAGAAAGACATGGACCTGTTGGAGCAGGTCCAGAGGAGGATCATGAAGATGATCAGAAGTCTGGGGCACCTCTCCTGTGAAGACAGGCTGAGAGTGTATTCGTGCATAATTAGACGCTGTTATTTTTGGCCCATGTCTGGACTTGCCACCTGCAAAAGTGTACTCTTTTTCCTGCCAAGTTATGAGAAAACGAGAACTGATAAATGGAACTTTGTCACTGGAAAGGAAACATCTTGTGTAAACCAAAACTAATTGGGTTCTGGCTATTTGCTGACAACCAGTCAAGGAGAAAGAGGAGGAGGTGATGAAATAAAAGACCACTGATCCATTATGAGAAACCCCCACTGTAAACTGCGCAAGTGCAATTGGAATTCCACTTACATAATGAGGGGAGGGACTGGAGAACGGGGGAGGGACTGGAGGCCTCTAACTGGGCGGGTGCTGGCCACACACGCCCAGGTAAACGTCACAGACTGACTGTATTAAAGGCAGATAACTCTTGCTCAGGGCAGAAGTATGCTTTACACTGAGTACAACGTTGCCTCTGCAGGGACGCCTGCCAGCGTGTCAAGCCTGCCAATGCCCTGAGGATGCAGCTATGGCTATTGGGAATTTTGAACATTTTGAGGTTGGTCTGTACAGCAACTGTAGATAGCACATTATGGCACTGAGGGCACGGAGCAAACAGATTGGGTGCAAGATGGTAAAATTGTTTATTCGCAGGCAAACACACTTTTATATACCCCTATGACATCACGTGGTATTTCCCCCACAGTTCTTAGTGAGTCCTTCCAGTGGGCATGCTCCATCGAGTCCTTCTCCAGGGGCTTGATGCAGAGACTACATTTCCCATGCTTCCTTGTGACATACTTCCTATACAGTGTTAACCCCTTCTACCACATATCCCCCTCTTTTATTATAATAACAAGTTATAGAAAAGTATAACTCTAAAACCTTCCTTGATACAAAACAATCTTAACTAGCTATACAAATCAGGACCTAAACCTACAAGACCTTTATTAGAACTAGTTACTCTATATATTAACTTCA
This sequence comes from Chiroxiphia lanceolata, assembly GCF_009829145.1. Classification (NCBI taxonomy): domain Eukaryota; kingdom Metazoa; phylum Chordata; class Aves; order Passeriformes; family Pipridae; genus Chiroxiphia; species Chiroxiphia lanceolata. The sequence continues at coordinate 13,079,965 of NC_045670.1, read as the reverse complement.
TTAACCATGCAACCTTCATTTATCCAGGGTTTATAACAAATCGTTTATGTAAGACTTTTTATCTGAGGGTATTTATGTAACTGGGTGAAAAACATCAACTTTATTTTAAGGGGAAATGTGTTAGGGTACGGATATTGTGCTTAACTGTTATTTGAGGACATTGGTGTGGTTGAGGTAGTATTGTTGTATAATTGTACTTTTATTTGAGGTATTGTTGATATTGAGTGTTCTTGAATTCACTCACACACACACACACACACACATTTTTCCTCTCATGCAGGCGGCCGCCCTCTCACACTTCATGCACACATGTTCTGCATTTTTATTCTGTTTTACTTTTCAATCATAAGTATAAATTAGCAGCAATTATTGACTGTGTGTGTGGCATATTGAATGCACGGACTCAGGGGGTGAAGAACTGAGTCATTTTATTTAAAAGGATACAGCCTTTTATAACCAACACAAGCGGGAAAACATTCCTTATAAGGTAAAAACTGTGACCACAGCATCTGATTGACTGCTAGCTGTCGCATGGGGACATGGCAGGCTTTTGGGGCTGCAAACTCATTCCTGTGATGAGTTGCTCTGTGCTCTGCAAAGGTCTGGTTCTTTCCAGGCCTTCAACCTGCCTATTTCCCACAATTCTCCCTTCTTTATTTTTTAAGGGCACTTGTTTAATTGTAAATATTATAAACATTTCAATAAATATAGTATAAAAATATAAAAATATACACATAAACCAATCCTAACTGCAACATATATTTAACTAACTATTTAACTCTCATCCCTTAAAGAGATCCCCAAATAGGTTAAACCTTGCATCAGGCAAATAAAGAACTGTTAGACGTTAGGTTGGAGTCCCCCTTTAGCAACTCAAATAGAGGGTGTAGCTCCTCTGTGGTTATGCCTAAAATAGGCCTTAACCAGTTGATGGCTCCCAGAAGTTTTTGCAACTCTTGTAAAGTTAAAGTGTTTTTTACCTCGAGCTGCAGTGGCTGTGGGGAAATTTCCTGCTGCGTGATTTTCCATACAAGGTAAGTCCAGGGCTGCTATCACTGGATTTTCTCTGGAGCAACCTGTAACCCTGCATCTTAGACAGCATCAGTTAGAGCAGCAACAACAATTTGCAGTTCATGTTCTGTGGCCATGGTAATTAAGATAACATCCATATAATGATAGATGATAGCAGAGGGAAAACGCCTTCTGATGGGATGAATAGTGTTTGCCACTACTGTTTGAGATATTGTTGAACTATTTTTCATCCCCTGAGGAAGGACAACCCAGTGATACCTTTGCATGGGCTGTGCATTGTTCAAGGACGGGATGGAAAAAGCAAACCTTGGTGCGTCCTCAGGGTGTAGGAAGATGGTAAAGAAATAGTCCTTTAAATCAATTACCATTAGTGACCAATTTACTGGGAGCATAGCGAGTGAGGGCAGTCCAGGCTGCAATGCTCCCATGGGTTCTATGACTGCGTTTACTGCCCTTAAGTCCTGCAGCATCCTCCACTTCCCACTTTTCTTGAGAATGCAAAACACAGGAGTATTCCAGGGACTGGTTGTGGGCACAATATGTCCTGCTTCTAACTGTTCCCTTGCAAGCTCTCTTAAATGTTCAAACTGTTCCTTTTTCATAGGCCATTGGTCCACCCAGACTGGCTACTTACTTTTCCAGACCAGCTTAATCAGTGCTTGGGACGGCTGACCAATGACCTCTATTGAAAAACCTGGCTGCTTGCAGGAGGAATTTGCATGACTGTGCCGAACTGTCCGAGAACATCCCTCCCCCACAGTGTACATGGAATGGGAGCAACAAAAGGAGCTACCTTGGCTATTTGTCCCTCTGGTCCCAAGACAGTGAGTACTTGAGCACTCTGTCTGGGCCTTTTTGTACCTCCCACCCCCTGAATGGTTGCAGCTGGGCAAACAGTGGACCAGTTAAGTGGCCATTCTGAGTCCTTTATGATGGAAACATCAGCTCCTGAGTCCACAAGGCCTGTAAATCTATGCCCATTAACTTGGCATGTCATGAGCCGCTGTGTGACTGTGATGGCTGCTGCCCAGTAAACCTGTGACTGTCCTGTGCTACCAAAGGCCCCTGAACCCCACTCCCGCTCCCCCTCCCCCGCAGGCAATGCACTGTAGAAGGGGATTAGTTGGGCGATTTTTTTTCCCTTTGGAATGAAACAGGGGGGTGAAGGGGTTCAGACCATTATTAGAATCTCACTATGAGAATGTGAGTCTATCACTCCAGGAAGCGCAAATAAACCCATTTTGGTAGTGGAGGACCTTCCAATCAGTAGTGCGTGTACCCCTGGGCTAAGGGGACCCCAAAGCCCAGTCAGGATTAGTACTACCTCTGTGGAAGTTATGAAGACTGAGTCCCGGTTGGATAAGTCCAACCCAGCGCTGGCTGAGGTGGAGGGGCACAAAACGCTGACTGAGGTGGGGGGGCACAAAGTGCTAACCTCTTCCCCTGTGTCGCATTTATTTGTTGTACCGGGGCATGCGACAATGCCCCTCGCTTCCAGTTTTTTGGCCCCCTTCTCCCTTTTGGGTGCTTGCGGGGTGCTACTGCTAAGGGTCTCCTAGGACAATCTCTTTGAAAGGGGTCAGGAGCACCACAGATGTAACAACCACTTTTGGGTCTGGTTCCTTCCTGCGCTCTTAGCTGGGCACCTAGTGCTGTTGCTAACAAGTCAGTCTGATGTCCCATTGAACCAACCCCTTGACAGACGCGAACCAACTCGGCAATGCTGCAGCTCTCTCTTTTAGGAAGGGCCTGCAAAGCTCCTTTACAGTCTGGGTTTGCATTTTCGAAAACCAACTGGTTGTTAAGTATTTCTCTGGTTTCATCATTTTCAGTCTACCTTTCTAAGGCAAACTGCAGCCGATACAAGAATTGGGAGTATGGTTCTGTCGGGTCTTGTATTATTTTTGTGAATGATAAATTGGTGTCTCGATCTGATGTGGGTAATTTTCTCATAGCTCTTAGAGCGTGCTTAGCTATTACCTTGTATATTTCTCTACGGTATTTAGATTGTGCATCTATTGAACTATAATTTCCATCCCCGGTTAGTTGATGTGCTGTGATGCCTGCTTGTGGGTCATTAGCATATGCAGAGCAATTGTCCCTAAAATCGGTTAGCCACACATTGTACTGAGTGTTAGTAAGACATTTTTAGTAGGGTCTTCCAATCATGTGGCATAAAAACGTAGGTGGAACTTAGTGTCTCTAAAAATGCAAGGGTGTTAGCGGAGGACACGCCAGTTTCCCTTACCAGTTGCCTCAGTTCCTTTGTCAACTCATGTGACAGAGGTTGGAACTGAGGGGCCTGACGTGGGCAAATAACGACTGGGCATGCATGAATTACCTGCAAATCTCCCACCCGTAATGCTTCCTCCTGACACAGTCCCCACCTGTAAACTGATCCTTCCTCACCTGCCTCCTCGCTCCCTCCAGACGGAACCATCCCTGGTCCCTCCTCCTCATCCCCCCACGCCTCCCCCCCTGTGACCCCAGTGAGCCCGGTTCCCTGTAGGGGGGTGGTGCTTGGTGGTGGAGGTGGCGTGGGGGAGGGACCACTCCCCCCCTCATGCTGGCGGTTGGAGTGGGGCAGCGTTGGGGCTGGAAGACACGGATCGGCTTCCGGTCCGTTTGGCAGGTAAGATGGCGGTGCCCACCCCAGGACATGTGGGCAACGGTCATCCTCAGCTTGGGGTGGCAGATAGGCTGGGTTACCCCCCTCATCGCTGTAACAGAGCCCCGTGCACTGATCCCATGTATTGGGATCTCGCATTTCAGGCTCTGTTCCCTCCCGGCGACCTATGTTCCCATGGCCCCCAGCTTGCAACCCGTAACTTAACTCATGACCCCTTCCCCTCCCCCCAGTGGACCTCGTGTTCCTACGCCTAGAAGTCGGGCTGCTGCTAGCAGTGTGGGCAGGGGAGTGTGTGTTGGTGTTGGATGCTTGTATTGTCTGTTCGTGGGCTCTATGTAGTGCAGACATTATGATTTGCCAGGTTGAAAAGGCGTTGTTAACCTGGGGGTCCCCCCTCGGGCTTTTAGTTTTATGAAGTTTCCTATTTTATGCCAAATCTCTATGTGAAGAGCTTCCACTAACGGCAACTCAGGAACTGCTGCTTTAACGAAACGTACAAACTCTGTTAGTTCAGCCCTTGTGGTTTGTATGTGGTATGGTTTTAGCAGAATGGCTAGTGCGTCTATGTCTTGTGAGATTTCGGTGGGAAAAAAGTTTCACATGTTTTCTTTACCTTAGTCTCAGTGGAGGACGCACGTGACCGGAAATTCTCTGTTTGGTTGCTTTTGGTCTCGGTTTCTCGGTCGGCTGCTTCTTCGAGGTTTTTTTCCTTTTAGTGTCTCCATCGGTGTCCGGCGGGGCTCTCCGGCAGCTCCGGCGGCTTGGGAGCAATGGCGGATGGCAACAAACAGCGGCGGACGGTGCGGGCTCTGGCGCGGTCCGACGCAGCTCCAGTGGGCGCGGCGGGGAAGCGACGAAAGATTCCTTCAGGGTCTGCACCGCTCCTGGTGATCTGTTCCTCGGCGTGGAGGCACTATGCTGTCGTTACAGGCAGGAACGGATCAACAGGAGGTGGCTCAGGGGCTCCCCTGGTACGCTAGGCGCTGTGGGGGGTCTGGGTGCCGGTGGGGTCACGGCACGGCTTCGGTGGGTCCCACACAGCTTCTAAGTGTGGCGCGGGGCCAGCAGAGGCGGTGGGCGGACGCGGGCGGACGGCAGGCTGCACGGAGCTGTGGTGCTTTTCACTGGGTGGAAAGGTGTGCTGGCGCAGGCTTCACGGGGTCGGGCGGTGGGGCTGGGGGTGTTACAGAGTGGCTCAACCGCAACAGCAGTGGGCAGCAGGGGTTTCCCAGTGGTTTTAGCATGCTCCGCTGCCCGGGTTTTCTGAGCTGCGGGCACACAGCTGCTCAGGGAGCAGTCCTAGTTGCGGTGTTAGGTGCTAGTATTGCTCTCAACTCACTCACTGTTCCACAAAATGTTGGACCCCGCTCCACTGCCTCCGACTCCTGCTCCAGTCTCTTGACTTCTTCATTTCTTCTTTCTTCTTTGTTCCTGTGCACTTTTCCCTAATATTTTTGAGCTCACTATATTAACTTTCCATTTCTCATATGTGACTGAGACAACGGTTTTACAGACGTCTAGGTTTTTTCGGTTAAAATTCCCGTCTCCACAGAATTGAGGCGATAAACAGAATTACTGATTTTTTTACCTGATTCAGGATATGCTAAACTCGCCTAATGTAGGTTCTCAGTCCAAGTTCGGTGCACCACGTGTTGGGGTGGCAGTCTTTATATGATAAAGAATGAGTCCGCTCTCCTATGTGGGTGGAATCAAAGAGAGCTTATTTGAATCTCACGCCCCCTTTTATCCCCTAAAATCATGTGACCTTCCAACCAATGGGGTTATCCATCTAGACGCATACTCCCTTGGGCTTCTCTGCCCCGGTACGTCCCCTGTACCTTAGACACGCCTCCTACAAGGGGTAAACACTTGGCTATCACACATAGATTCTATCAAATGAATAGTGTACAGAGCCCCCAAACCATGGTCTGTTACCATCTCCCTTACATCTTTAATAAGAGCATACGACAGACCCTCCCAATGTGGGTCCTGGCCAGGTGAAACCAGAACCGGGAAAGCTTTTAAAACTGCTGCATCCCCCGCTCATCTCACCTCACCTCTAACTTGCGCTCACGTGTCATGAAAGTCAGGAGAATATAAATTTAAATCTCTTTCCTTATATTTAAATTCTGGATCTTCCTCAGAGTCCTCTGATGGAGAAACTGACGCTGCGGTAGCGATACCGTGTGAGTGAAGTTCGCAGGGATGGGGTGATGGTGAGGACTTTGTTCTTGGTCGCACTGAGGAATCCTTGAATAGCAGTGGCAGTGACGATGGCAGTGACGGGGCGGAAGGTGTCAGCAATGGTGCCATGGGAGATGTTGGCAGCAACGGGGCGGGGGGCGGCAGTGGAGCAGAAAACATCGGCCGCTGTTTCTGCGCGCTCCCCTCCGGAGCTGGCATGAGCTTGCAGAGCCTCAAAAACTACTCTCTATGATGTTAATAGAGAGGTAACCATTTATCGCCTAACGTAGCACTGTCCTAAATTTTTTAACCAATATCATCCCAAACTTTCAGATCATATATTGAGGTGGTATTTATCGTGGGATCAGCTTTCAATGCCCACAGCAGGAGACATTCTAAAGTTTCTTCTTTTACCGTCCTCCCGTATTTTTTAAGGATTTTAGCAGAGGCTTGCGATGCAGCCTTTTGCTGTTTGGTTAAAGGAGTTCTCATTTCATTCTCAGCTGCTTAACTTATCGTCCAGTGTAAGGTGATTAAGAGTTCTCTTTTGTCGCTTCCTTTCAGTGCTTTTTTCCTCATGTTCAACTGAGCTATGCCACCGGAGAAACAGCTAGTTTCTTTCATACCCCAAGTTGGGCAACATTTTGTGGCGTATTGAGAGGCATGGACTCAGGGGGTGAAGAACTGAGACATTTTATTCAAAAGGACACAGCCTTTTATAATCAACACAAACAGGAAAACATTCCTTATAAGGTAAAAACTGTGACCGCAGCATCTGATTGGCTGCTAGCTGTCGCATGGGGACATGGCAGGCTTTTGGGGCTGCAAACTCATTCCTGTGATGAGTTGCTCTGTACTCCGCAAAGGTCTGGTTCTTTTCCAGACCTTCAGCCTGCCTATTTCCCACATGTGTGTTTCTTCTGCTTCAGTTTCATCAATTGTTGTTTCTGGTGATTGTTCCTGTTTTGAGGAAGAGTTAATATAAGGTCTGACACACTTAGAGGGGACCCATATCCACTCCCCCTTTTTTGTTTTTGTAATATTTCTTTTAATGTGCGATGTGCTCTCTCAACAATAGCTTGTCAAGATATGGGGCAAAGAATGACCAATTGTAAAAGGGATGCTGAGGTCCTGTCATACCACTATAGTAACTGCTATGAGGTTGTGGTGATAAAACTCCACTATTGAAAGGTCCATTGAAGGAGGTTGTAGAAGAGCAAGCTGATGAAGGCTGACTGAACAGAGATGTTGCTCTTGAAGGTGCTGGACTGTCCCTGGGGAGGGGACCGTGCCAGGCCGTGTCTCCATGTCCCACTGTGAGCACGGAGGGGCAGGAGCAGGGCCGGGGCTGCAACTGTGACTCGGCACTGCGGTCTCCAACACCCTGCCCAGGCCGGTGGGACCTGTGCAGGACCATGCTCAGGGTGACCGTGCCGCGTGGGCACGGGCTGGGCCAGGCTGGGGCTGAGCGGAGGCCCAGGCTCTGCTGGGTGAGGCTGGGCCCGATTTCCCACCAGTGCGCCAGGATTCCCAACCCGGTGTGGGGCACGGCACCAACGGATGCTGATTCCCTCGCCATATTAGGCTTGGAGCTGCTTTGGGGAGCAAACGACTCTCCCGCAGAACTGGGCAGGGGCCAGGCTGGCACTCCGACCACACGGGACCCGAACCCCTTTCTCACAGGGGGCCTGTGCAGGTTGTGTCTCTGTGTCCTGCTGTGAGCCAGGGGTGGTCACACCCGGAGACCCCAGTTCCACATCTCAGGGTTGCTCCAGCCTCTTCTGCGCCGACTTCCTGCTCGGTTCCCCAAACTGGACTCTGATCGGCGACTCCACCTCCATGTCTCGCCAGCTCCTCTTCCTGCCCGACAGCCCCCTCATGGCCAGGGTGCACAGCAAGCGAAACCGCAGCAGGGGCACAGGGTGGGCGCACTCGGCAGGGGTGAATCCACGGTGTCAGGGGCTTGGCTCTTGCCATAGACCCCCCGGCCACCCCCCGCCCCACTGCACTGCCACACCTGCTGCTCTCCAATGCGGCACGGGTGCCGCCGTGGCTCTGCTGGGGAAGCGCGACCGCACTGCTGGAGGAGGTGCCAGAACATCCTCGCACGACCAGTCATCCTCTTTAGGAGGGGACATAACCGATTCTCTCCCTGTGTCCTCCATAAACTCACTGCCTCCCAGATCATCTTCAGGCAGGGACACACGAGAACATGGCGGCGGGGGCAGAAGAGACGCCCCCATTTCCACCCCACGGTGGGAGCAACATGGCTGCGTCCATGCCGCTGAACAACCGCCGCATGGCAGTCCCACAGCTGCCGGAGTTAGTTTCATTTGCACCATATTCAAAGTATCCCTTAGTTCCCTCCACGTGGCCAGGTTCTTAAACGCGTCTAAGTCTCCAAAATCTCTCTCCCATAAAGTCTATTGCCAATTTTTTGCCAAGCATTCATTTGATGGGTTCCGACCAGTGGAAGTCCCGGTATTGTCAAGGCAATACATATTAAAAATGCCAGCAGTTTATTTTCTGTTACATCTTTTTTCTGTTTTTTTAAAAACTGGCATATGGCTTCAGCATTCTGTTTCATTGCACGGGAATTTCTTCCCCCCCATCCCTGGTTGCTCACCTCTGGTTGTTGAATGCCAAATTTTCTTCTTTTTTTTCAATCCTTATTTCTTTTGTCCTATCCTTCCAGAGGTGACTGGCACGCGCAGTGTGTTCGAGTAGTTCCTCACTTTCCTTTGATTTCAACTGGGGGATGCCATAGGTAGACGTCCCAACAACCTAATGCCACAGGTTCCCTACGTCTCTTTGATAGTCCCTGATACAGGGTGCCATTTATGGCACTGAGGGCATGGACCAACCAGATTGGGTGCAAAATGGTAAAATCATGGGCAAACACTCCTTTATATACCCCTATGACATCACGTGGTATTTCCCCTACGGTTCTTAGCGAGTCCTTCCAATGGGCATGCTCCGTCAAGTCCTTCTCCGGGGGCTTGATGCAGAGACTACATTTCCCATGCTTCTTTGTGACTTACTTTCTATACAGTGTTAACGCCTTCTACCACAGCGCATGAGTGAGTGAGGGTTGTCTTGGGGTTTGTTTTCTTTTCCTGTTTCTCAGTTTCTCATTTCATTTGCTACTTCTTTGTAATAAATGCTGCGTTTTTGAACTTTGAATGGTGTCATAGTTTTACCTTGGCAGCCTCCCGGTAACGGAGTTGGAGTTGTTCAGTATGGAGAAGAGAAGGCTCCAGGGAGATCTCAATGCAGCCTTTCAGTACTTAAAGGGAGCTTATAAAAAAGTGGGAGAGCAACTTTTTACATGTGATAGGACAAGGGAGAATGGTTTTAAACTAAAATAGGAAAGATTTAGATAAGATTAAATGTTAGGAAGAAATTCTTTACTCAGAGGGTGGTGAAGCACTGGAACAGGTTGCCCAGAGAAATTGTGGATGCCTCCAAGCTTTCAAGGCCAGGTTGGATGAGGCCCTGAGCAACCTGATGTAGTGGATGACATCCCTGCCCATGGTGGGGGGTTTGGAACTACATGATCTTCAATGTCCCTTCCAACTCAAACCATTCTATGATTCCATGACAAGGCATCCAAAGATCCAGATTAAATCTGTTGCATGTGGTCAGTGTGGTAAAAGATTGTTCAAAATGCACTGTCAACCCTGTTGATAATGAGTTGGACAGATATGGAGGCACAAACTATGGATGGACTGGCCAGACAACTCTGAGAATATGAAGATAATCTCACTTCCTCCCTACGGACCTGTGTCTCAACTGTGAAGAAACTGGCATAAAAGAACATCCAAACAAACCAAGAAGGGGATAGGTCTTCCTCCTGTACTCCAACCAAGGCCTCAGCTATTTAGAGTCAACCTTTTTCTGTTCAGTGGAGAGGGTACTGGTGGCACACACCACATGCAACCCTGTGGTTCTTCCTGTGTGACCAGGGGAAGAACATGAGGAAGTGGGATGGTGAACCTACCTGGAGACTAGAATCTTGGGTACAGGAACAGCAAGGAAAAACAACAACCAAAAAGAATCCATTCAGGAAAATGACTGCTTTTGTGTCTGTTGGGCACAGTAGAAGGACTGATCATACATTTGACTCTTGTTTTCCAGTTACAAAAATCAAGTAAAGATTCTGACCAGGAATAGAGGGTCCTTGCCTTTGTCTAGGCAGAGGAAAGGGACAACTGGATTTACTGGACTGTATGGGTTTGATGGCCTGGCACGTCAGACCCCCAGGAGTATAACGCTCTAGTGGACACCAGTGCACAGTGTACTCTAATACCATCAGATTACAAAGGGGCAGAACCTATTTGTATTTCTGGAGTGACAGGGGGATCCCAACAGCTGACTGTATTGGAGGCTGAAGTGACCCTGACTGGGAATGAGTGGCAAAAACACCCCATTGTGACTGGTCCTGAGTCTGCTTTACTGTGGAGATTAAACAGCTGTCTACCTTGCCTGATATCTCAGAGGACCCTTCTGTTGTGACGTTGCTGAAGGCCAGATCACAGCAGGTGCCAGTTGCTACTGTGGGGAAAAGACTGGGGATAAAGTTAAAGAAAACTGGAAAGTAACAAAAATTGCAGTCAGCATACGTGCTAAGGGGGGATGAAACGGAAGATGGAGCAGAGTGGAAAGTTACAGACCCAGTTATAGCACTATGGAAAATTATAGGTAGAAAATGCAGTTGCTACTCCCTGGATGGGATGCGGTCAGCATGCCCAGCTTCCTATACAAAATACCTGATAAGGGGGACTAAACACAAGGTGGAACAGAGTGGAGACACCATGGTCAGGTTTTGTTGAAAACCTTGCAAGATGGGGAACTTGCAAGAGGTGGTTCCTTGTAGCTGAACAGCTGCATAGCAACTGTCAAACAAGGGAGGAAAAAGCAACCGTAGCAAGATCACGGGTGCCCACCTCCATCCCAAAGGTTAGCTCTGATGTAATACTGATGTTACCCACCTCCAAGGTACGACCATCCCCCACTGAACATGATGTATGACTAAAGTCACTCAAGTTCCACCTAAACATAAAAATTAGTATAAAAGTAAGTTAAAAATGGGGAGAAGATAGGGAAGACTCCATCCTAACTTCTGGGATCAGTTGACAGGCTGAACCTGTCTTCTCCCCCATAGGGACATCTATTGGGGAAGAACCATACTTTATGCACGCTGATTGACTATCTTGAGCCAGCTTTTGTTAGGGATTAGAGTTTGTTAGTATATTGCTTTGAATATGTTTAAAGTAAAATATACACAGGTATTTCCCCCAAAAATGCCAAGGCAGTGGAAAGGATTCAAAAAGGTTTATTTCAGAGGCAAGGACACAAAATCTTACAAAAACCTCACAGTGCTGCAAGACAGCACTGGGCCTCAGTGAGAACGCAAATTCCTATGCTCTTCCAGGGTTCTTTTATCTTTTCTCTGTCCTCCCCCACCCTCTCCGGTCCAAGGAGGCCCTGTACATGTCTTCGAACATTATCTTTCCTGCGTACCAGATAGAGAGAGGGCTCACTCACAGTTCTCCCTGCAACTTTCTCTGAAATGCAGAAGGGAAAGGGAAAATGGTTTCCTAAGCAAAATGAGTTCTAGCTTCCCGTTACAAATTCTTCCAAAAGCACCTATCCCTACAATATGTTTTTGCAGCCAGATACTATCACTGGCAATCCTCGAACCTTAACCTGTCACAATTTTCTATTATATTAGTAAAGATTGTTATTCCATAAACTGTTAGTGTGAGTCCTTCAAGGGCACTAATAGTTGCTAGCAGGGGGTAACATAGTCAAATGAGGAGACCTGGGAGGGGGTCTCTCTTATGCTGTTGGTGTGCCCCTGAACAAGTCAGTCAAACCACTCTCCCACCCAGTGGACTGCTCAGTGAAGGGTACTCATAACAGGATGCTGGCAGACTGGTTGGGCACAAGGGTTTTGGCTTTCCTGGGGCACTGACAGACTAATCAAACACAAAAGGGTTTGAGAAAATCTTCCCTTTCACATGACAGCTATTATGACAGTGCACCGATGACAATATTGCTCTAATTGGGACTCTCTGGTTCTCATCCATAAGCTGATTCAGTGATTGGAGAGTCAAGGAGTGATCACTAAGGTTCATTCATCCTTTAATAGTCCCATGTGACCAGTGTGAAAGTCTAACAGAGGGTGGAGGCTGACAGTGGACTATGGAGGCATGAATGAAGGCACACTGCTGTTGAGTACTGCCATACTAGAAGTGCTAGAACTTCAATATGAACTGGAGTCAAAGGCAGCAAAGTGGTGCCACAATTGATATCGCTAATGCATTTTTCTCAATCTCTTTGGCAGCCAAGTGCAGGTCGCAGTTCTCTTTCACTTGGAGGGATGTCCAGTACACCTGGAATCAACTGCCCCAAAGGTGGAAACACAGCCCTACCATTTGCCATGTGCGATGGATGAAAAGACAGAATGGGAGAGATATGTTGCCTGGAGAAGCATTAATGGAATCTGAATGGACTTTTTACTCACTAGATAATCCACCCAGTAGGCTGGCAGTTTTTCCCCAGTTTATTGCTGTGTGCTTATGAATCCTTGTGCACCCCGGTTTATTGTCAAAATTTATGAATCCTGCTGTACCTCCATATTGTCCCCATTTCTCCCTCAGACTTCCCCTTTGAAAGTTGTTTGTCTCTTTCTCTCCCCTGTTTTCCCTCGCCTCTGGTACTGATTGGCTGTAGCTATCACAGTGCAGAGAGACCTACCATTAGCCAACTCCCTCAGAGACCCGGGAGTTCCACCCATCTTTCCCCTGTCCCCCTATCACATCTTTCCCTGAGCTGTCAATCTCTTGCGCCTCCCCGGTTTGGAATCCGCCCCTCAAACCGTGGTTTTTTAAACCCTTGTATCCCGGAATAAACCGACATTGCTGCACAAGACCTCAACTGTGTCCGAACCCTAATTGCAGTGCCTGGTCCCATCCCCCATACCCCTGCGGACCGTGGCAGCCATGGACTGATCCAGACTGCACTGGAATAAGGTGGAGCTCCAGAAAACCTGATCTCAAGCCCTCTCTATCAAGTGACCTGGAAGAAGAACAGCTTTGAATGAGACCCTGAGCAGTAGCAAGCCTTTGAACAAATTAAATGGGAGATAGTTCATGCAGTAGTCCTTGGGCATCTAGACAGGACAAAATGTGAAAAATGTGCTTTACGTCTCAACTAGAGATAACATCCCCACCTGGAGCCTCTGGCAGAAAGCACCTGGAGAGCCTTGGGGTTGACCTCTAGGGTTTTGGAACCAGAGATATAGAGGATCTGAAGTCTGTTACACTTCAAATGAAAAAGAAATATTATCAGCATGATGCCTCAGAAGTTTTTAGATTTTTAGCTTTTTGTAGATTTTAAAGTAGTTGTGTAGTAAATATAGATTTTTAGTATAATTGTATAGTCTGTCACACTTTAGAATAGTAAACACTCACCAAACCCTATCCCCCATTTCATTTTGAATTTTCTAAATTCTTTAGGCTTGTTTAGACTCCTTTCAAGGTAGGACTGTAGTAAACACCTGTTTAAGAACATTTGCACCCCAGGTCTGAACAACAAGATACCATCATAGTCAAAGCAACCTTCGAACCCGGAACCTTGGAGAAGCTCCAAAGACAGTACGTGCTGTGAAGAAGAGGAAGATGAGGAGAAAGGGATCTTAGGACCTCTGACTCAATTTCCGGGGAGACGTACCAGGGGGACAGATCTGGGGGAGGGTGGTTCTCAGATTGAACCATAAATTGTGGACCCCCTGGACATGGGGACACGCATGCCATTTATACTCCTTGCGCCAGAAGGCCTTCATTAAACATCTGCTCTCTTATCTCTACTAAATTTGCCTGGAGTTTTTCTGCTCCTGATCTTTAGGCAACAAGCATATGAAGTAATTCAAGCTGTTTCAGAAGTAGTTGGTACTGAAGCTCAACTCCTTTTGACACCTCTATTGCCCATGCTGGACTGAACGTTCAAAGAGAGGGTCCCCCATCGTGCAACTGATGGCACATGGAGTAAGTGGGTTATCCTGATTATACAATGGGCTCAAATGGGAAACCCTGACCACCCAGGAATCCTGGAAGTGATCATGGACTGGCCAGAGGGCAGAAACTTCAGAGTCCCACCAGAGGAGATGACTCATGCTGAAGAGGCTCCACTGCATAATAAATTACCAGAAAATGAAAAGCAACATGCCCTGTTTACAGGTGGATCTTGTTTTATTGTGGGAAAAAATCAAAGGTGAAAAGCTGCTTTGTGGAATCCTACATGACAAGTCGCAAAAATTGCTGAAGGAGAATCAAGTCAGTTTGTAGAGGTGAAAACCATCCAGACAGCTTTAAAGATTACTGAATGAAAAATATGTCCAATATTTAATCTCTATACTGATTGATAGATGGTGGTAGATGCCCTGGGGGGGTGGTTGCAGCAATGGAAGCAGAATAACTGGCAACTTAGGGGTAAACTCATCTGGGTTGCTGCACTGTGGCAAGATATTGCTGCTCAGGTTGTTTAAAAGTACGTCACATAGATGCTCACATACTGGAGTTGTGCCACTGAAGAACATCAAAACAATGAGCAGATGGACCAGGCTGGTAGAATTGAAGTGGTTTAGGTGGATCTGGACTGGGAACATTAGGGTGAGCTGTTTATAACTTGATGGGCCCATAACACATCAGGAAATTGAGGAAGGGATGTAAATACCTTGTGCTTGAGGAGTGGATTTGACTATTGATGTCATTGCACAGGTTATCCATTAATATAAAATGTGCACGATAATAAAACAAGCCAAGCAACTAAAGCCTTTTTGGTATGGAGGACGGTGGCTGAAATATCAGTATAGGGAGGTCTGGCAGATTGACTATATCACACTCTCACAAACCCGCCAAGGTAAGCGCCATGTGCTTACAATGGTGGAAGTTACTACTGGATGGCTGGAAACATATCCTGTGATCCATGCCACTACCGGGATTGCTATTTTGGCCATTGAAAAGCAAGTTTTATGGTGACATGGCATACCTGAAAGAATTGAATCAGACAATGAGGCTCATTTGCAAAACTACCTCATAAATACCTGGGCCAAGGAGCACAAGCCTCTAGGAAAATTCAACTATATAATGGACTGTAAAAACTGCAAAAAAGAAATGGGTTCTGGGACATTCAAGCACTAGGATACACATTTAGCAGAAACCACTTGGCTAGTTAATACTAGAGGATCTGCCAGTTGACCTCGCCCTGCCCAATCAAAACCCTTGTGCACTGTAGAAGTAGATAAAATCCCTGTAGTACATATGAGGAACTTGGGAAAAACAGTTTGGATTATTCCTTCCTCAGTGTAAGATGATAGGCTACGCAAAAGGAGATAAAAACTCCTGATGGTTTTCCCGGAAAACCCCAGCACCTGGGGAGACATTCCCAGAAAGTGATAAGAGGATTAAATGAAGAAAGGAGTGATATGGGGATAACACGGCCTTTTTTCACAAACATCCTGCCAGACGGGAACTCAGGAAAATGACCCTTGGGCCTATGTCCCTTGTCTATCACCCCAAAATTAGTTTATTGACTATAACCACTCAAACTGCCTAAGAAAAAGGTATAAAAAGAGATTGGACATAAGCAAAAATGGTGGAGAAGTTCCATCAACTCTGCGGAGGTAACTGATGAGTTACCTTGTCTCCTTCCACTTCTGGGGATGCCTAGAAGGTGAGACGTATCTTATGCATGCTAACTACTTACTTCTAAATAGCTAGAGTTTACTTTTACTTCGTAGTATTCTTAGTACATTGTTTTTCTTTAAAGTTTTTGCTTATGCTTTTTCATAGTGTTCTTAGTGCTTTGCTTTAGAGTCTGTGCTTAAGTCTTGCTTTATTAAGATTACTACATAAAGTCTAAATTTTGCAGTTAGACCCTATTCCAGACAACACAAACCCCATAAATTGTGACAAATTTGGATTCTATGATTCTATGAATCTATGTTATTTCGTGAACTGTTGGAGTGAGTCCGTTTTTAGGTGCTGACAGTTTCATTGATGGCCAAATAACTGATAGGAGAAACTTGCTGAGGGGTTTCCCTATCGTTATTAAGTGCAGTCCCTATATAAAAGGTATCAAATGTCCTGTCTGTCTCAGATTCACTATCTGTTAAGTGAGGCATCTCCTTTTAATGAGACACTAACAGACTGTTTTGGACATTAAACAACTTTGGTCCCGTGGGGGGGCACCAATAGACAAAAAATAGATTAATACAGGTTGGACAGAAAATTCTTCTTTTCTGCCCCTTTTAACATGACACTTAGGAAAGGGTAAACCTACTAGTGGGATTGTTTTTACTAAAACACCTGAGTGCACTTGGGTTATGCAGAAAGATGAGAGAATCCAATGTATACCTCAAGGTAATTTAATCCTGGGTGAAAATAATCTACGTTTGCAGTTGTATGATGGCAGTACTACATGATGCTGTGTGTCACCACTTCTGTGACTGCCATATATCAAAGGTATTATAGAAGGAACTTCTTGCTGCTAGCCAAGCTAGAGGCAGGAAGGGGAATTTGTTGCAATGTTAAAACTTAGGGTCTAGTCCAAAGGGATGAGGAGTGGGAAATGTAATGGATTGTAGGGAAAATACTGAGAAACAAAGTTCTGCCAGAAGGGGTGAATGTGTTGACTATAGTTCACCAGGGACAAACTGTCTCCACACCTTAGGAGCAGGAACACTGAGGGAGCTTGGTGTACTGCTCTAAGGGAGACATGAAATGTAACCTAAAGAGATTGCGGACAAAAAACTCCAGATCAATTTAGTGTATAAGATAAGATAAAAAGAGCAGGTCGTTTAATCAGGCCTCAGGTCCAGGGGAATACACATGATGCGCTGTCTGTTGTGGTATCTTGTTGTTCAGGCCTAGGGTGCGATGTTCTTAAGCAGAGGTGTTTTTCTACAATTCTACCTTGAAAAGAAGTCTAAACACACTAAAGGAATTTAGAAAGTTCAATATAAAATGGGGTAATAGGGTTGGGTATTTGTAAACCACTATGATAAAGGGTAATACTTTAATATGAAATTCTTCATTTACTACACAACTACTTCTAGAATCTACAAAAGTTGAAAAATCCAAAAAGCTTTAAGGCATCAAAACAAAGGATGGAGTGACATGGAGGTGCTGTGGTCATGCTCTGTTGAAATCAATGCAGATATGAAACAATGGATGAAGCAATTACAGCAGTGTTGTGGTCATGCTCCATCGAAAACAATGCAGCTAATGGGAACTAAGTCAAAGGAATGATCCAGATGGTAATCAAAAGTTGAACTTTGCTTCATTAACTTGAAAATACATATTACTTTTAATGCCCCCCCGTATGCTAATGACTGAAGTCACTCAAATTACCATCATTTTTCATGGTTAGGCTTCGCGAACGAAGATTTGGGAAGGCACTACCCAAGCTTGTTGCAAGTGCGTTGGTGGCTAAAAAGGTCAATATGAGATAGACATGTCCGGTTGCAAAAGGCACAGCAGAAAGACTCCCCAGGTGGTACACTCTGCAAGGTATGATTCTTTCTGCGCTGTCTTTTCTCCTCGAGAGTGATCCTGCATACCTTCTCAAAAGTGTCAGCAGAGTTATAGATAGTGTGTCTCCAGATTTCCCGATTGGAGGCCAGAGTAGACCAGTTATGTTGGTCAATATGACTAAGGTTGAGATGTTGTTTCAGGGAGTCCTTGTATCTTCGCATTGGGGTTCCTCTCTTGTGGTAACTGGTGGTAAGTTCACCATAAAGCAAGTATTTGTTGCCGGCTGTATTATTCATATTTTAGGTATTCACATGTACTTCTGCAGCCTTCATATTTATCACTGGCAATCCAATAAGAACCTGCATGTCTGTTGTTCAATAAACAACACTACTTTGCAGTCTGGCCATGAGAGTTCATTGGGCAAAACCAGACTTATAGTGTTGTAATGAGTTTGTTACTCTCCCTGAGAAGGAAACGCAAATAGGATAGGTCATTTGATGTGTATTTTACCGATAAGGGTGTTCCATACCATGTTACGTCAGCTCAGATATAAAATAGACAGGAAGGAAGCAAGTGGCTCTTCTCTTCCGGATAGCTGAGCAAAGTGGTCATGCAGTTCCTTCGGGGGAGAAGAGTGTCGATTGTGGGGAAGTATCTTTATTTTTAGTCACCTGTTAGAAGGTCATGAAGCACAGCAACTAGGATCTATTGCCAGAGATCGTGAAATTGAACAGGAAATTGGAAGGGAGAGATTTATTCGCAGTCTTTGACTCCTAATCCTCTTTGGTGTGAGAGAAAGGTACCCGTTCAAGGAAGATCTAATGAGTTCTACAAGAAGGTGGACTACTGCAGAGGAAGGCATCCAGAACCTGCAGGAATTGGCCATGTTGGAAATTATTTAAGGTGACCCAGACGATAACAACTTCCTAACTCCAGAGTTTATTCCTTGCACGCTGCCCATATGGAGAAAAGTAATTCAAGGTACCCCTGCATCGTATGTTAACTGCTTGTTAACAATATACCATCCAAGGATGGATGAACCAACTGTGGACATGATATGTGCCTGGATATGGAGTATAGCAGAAGGTATGGAAGCCTCCTCACTCTCACTGGCCAGCAAGTTAGATTTCAGAGACAGCTCCGATCTCTACCACTGGCACACCCACAGTGGGGAGAGGATGGAGAGGCCTTACAAGGTGCCCCGAATGTCAGAATTGCCGCAGAGACAGCCCAAGAGATTGGTCTCAGTCTCCTTCTGTCCCACTCAGAAGGAAAGGAATCCCCAAGAGCAGACCACGTGGTGAGCTATGGTTCTTTCTACAGGACCAAGGCGAAGTCATGAAGATATGGGATGGTGAACTTACCTATAAATTTGAAGCCCAGGTACGAGAATTCAGAGGGAAGAAATCTAGGAAGAAGGTCATCCACGTAGTTGATACAGAGGCCCTGGAAAGAGATAAGTGACCTTTGAGACACAGGAAGACCGAGATCAATTCCTGTGTGTTATAAATCCAATAGGGGAATTTTTCTTCCCCTGTTCCACTGTAAGAAAACGGAGTGGGGGGAACGGGGTCAATTTGCCTTACAAAAGAACCTACCTGGTCAGACCGCATTCCTAACGGATGGCCCATCAGAGGATGGGGGAGAGGGGAGGAGTTTTGGGAGGGGGTGGCTGGTTCTTCTCAGAAGGGAGAGATCAGACTGCGGAGTTCTCTGTCTGGGACGGAGACAGGGTCTGTGTCCAGGCATTTTTGGAGAAAAGGCCTGGAAGCTGGTCTTTCTGGTTTTTCGTCCTGGTGAGGCCTGACCACCGGCCTCGATTGGTTCACATACTGCCTCGTGTCTCCAACCGGGACCTACTGGGTTTTCATCGGAGAGTTGTGTGCTCACTGGGAAAGAAGGGAGGAGCCTTGAAACACCGTCATCTGAGAACAACGGTGAGTCCCGTGGGGAGGGACTGTTTTTTCCTACTGACCTTCTTCCATTGGGGGAAGGGTCTCTGTTTTCTTTTTGGCTTCTCCCATGATCCGAGACTACCCCCCAGACCCCCCTCCCGCATGGTGACCGCCAGAGCCCAACAGCGCCCCCTGCAGACCACCACAGCGTACTGCAGGCTCTGCACCTCCAGTAATCCAACAGTGCCCCCTACAGGTCAACACAGAGTACTGCAGGCTCTGCACCTCCAGCGATCCAACAACGCCCCCTGCCAACCGTGATTAGAACTGCTCTAAAGACAGAGAAGTATTCAGACCTTTTTCTTTTGTTTGAAGGGGACTTTTGGGTACAGGACTATTGTTTAGTTGTTTTTGTGTTCTGTTACTGTTCTTGCCAATAAACATATATCTTTTAATAAAGGGCTGTTATTTCTTCTTTTTTCCACACTTCCTCAATTAAAGCCCCTTAATTTTTGAATTTGCAACTGCTGAGAGGAGTTTGGTCTGTCTCATAACTCATCCTCTTTAGCAAACATTCCAGTCTCTTCAAACTGAGACACTGTGTGTCCTAGTTAGAACAGCTGGGACCAGTTCATCACTGTGTGGGTGTAACCCAAACTGTGTATTCTACACCCTCCATGTCATTTCCCAGAAACTGTTAACAATAGACCATTTGCAGCAGCTGCCCAGAGCACACCAGGCCCCGCAGGCTATAAGTTGGATGTTGAGAGGCCTGTGAGATAGGAGGATGCTCCTGTCCTCAGACCCACGACTCACAATCACCCACTGTGGAACTCCCTGCCGTGGGAGAGGTACTGGGCATTCCTGCCTGAACCTGAGGCTATATAATCTTGGGGTCTTGGAACTTCTCGTACCTCTCGTTGGATCCAGATTAGGACCAGAACCTCAACCAGACTGCAACCACCAGTCTTGATTGGATTGTGACCACCACTTTCAACCAGACTGCAATCACCACCCTCGACCAGACTGTGACCAGCAGTCTCACCAACAGGTTTTCCTTTTCCTTTTACTCTGGACTCAGGGGGACCACGTGGGGCTCAGCACGGGGGCCAACGAACACCATTCTGTTTGTACCCAAAGGTGCTGGGTTTTGTGGGTTAAACCAATTGTTTGTCTGTATAATTGTATTTATGGTATTATTTTTATTAAATTGTAACTCTGACTTATAATCTCTTTGGAGTTGCGTTCATTTCTCCTGCCGGTTTACCTTTAAACTGGCACGTTTCTTGGCGCCCAACGTGGGGCAGAGAGAGAAGTCAGAATCACAATTTCATTTTAAGCTTTTGTGTATTTGGATACAGAAACTCCCTGATAACCACGTTGTTTGATGTATTCACGTGGATGTTGTATCAGAGTCTGTTCATATTTTCGCATATGGGGAACTATTTGCCTATTTTGATGCTCTCTTTAATACCAGGGAGAGGGCCCCAAATTGCTTTATTAATATACTATGTTTATGTCATCATAACATCAGAAGCAATGAGTTTTATTCTGAATGTGTATTCAGTATTTTTTACCTGTCCTGGTTTGGGTTGCTACCTCCGGGGCCTCATGGAAAATCACATCCAGCCTTTTGGGGGAACAGGAGGGAATGGTTGTTTCCAGCCTTTCACTTCCTTCTTCCCCTTCAGGCCTGCTACCACAGTCTTTAAAAATACTGAGTTTCCTTTTGATGTTAAAGACAGTGTAATGGTGTTGTTAGTGTTGCTTTGTCTGCTCTGTACTGTCTACACCATGCTTAGGGTCACAACAGGGCCTTCTAGGGAGGTTGTTTGGACGCCTGCCCTGGGAGTGGATAATGTTGAGTGGCACGGGAAGTGGGAGGACATCGACCAGTATTTGGAGAAGTTTTCTCCTCCAATGATCTGGAAATTCACCCCTGAACAACTGCAGGATCCTGTAAGTGTGATAAGATTGGTGAAGGAAAAATGCTCTGGCAGCTCCAGAAATGGTCAGCTCACAGTAACCTGCTGGACCCTGGCCACTGCCTACTGAACACTACTTGACATGGTACAGCACTGCCAGGGGGAGGAGAGAAGGAGCAAATCCACAGGCACCATGTCCACCCAAATCACAGGTGAGTCAAAGGGAAAAAGAAATAAATCAACCAGCATTGTGTCCACAGAAACTGTCAAGGAGCCAGAAGAAAAACCAAAACCAATAGCAGTGGCCCCTGTCCAGAAAAGGACTAAATCAGTTCCTATAGTGAATGATGGCGAAGAGGCAGGACCTTCACATCCAGCAGAGGAGACAGAGTCAGAAATAATCACTTGGTCCCTATCCCTGGGTGATCTACATGAGCTCCGGAGAGAGTTCACGCGACAGGCGTGAATGAGTCCATTCAGATCTGGCTGCTCCGAATCTGAGACCCCACGACTAATGATACAATTCTAGATGGAAGTGAAACAAGACAACTGGGATCCCTGTCTCAAGATGTAGTCATTGATCAGGGGATTGGAAAGAGGCAGGAAACTCCCACCTCTGGCGGCAACTGTTGTCCAGTGTGAGGGAGAGATATCTTTTGTAAGGAGGACCTCCACGTACAGCAAGGACAACAGAACACGATGGAACAAGGTATCCAGTGCTTAAGGGAATTAACTGTACTGGAGATAATCTTTTCAGAGGATGGAAGAGTCCCTAAAAGTCCAGATGGCGTACAGTGCACATCCCAGATGTGGTTAAAGTTTGCACGGTTCGGGCCAGAAATGTATTCCCGCTACTTAGCAACACTGCAATGGAGGGAGGGAGAGGACAAGGTGGGCACGTTGGTTAGTAAATTCAGGATTTATGAAGACACTGTCACCGCCCCATTACGAGCCCACGTCTCATCTGTGGAAACCAAACTGGTTGAACATGTCTGAAGCCTGGAAGAGAAGACTGAAGAGGGACACCAGAAGTTAGGAGAGGAAATTAAGGAAGGGATCTTCCATATATCACCAGGACAAACAAGAGTCTCTGCTATCAGGAGTAGGCATCCCCCAGCTAAGGAGAGAGGGTACACTCCACGTGGCAATCTATGGGTTTACCTCCATGAGTATGGAGAGGATATGAGGAAGTGGGATGGAAAATCCACCTCTTCCTTAGTAGTCTGGGTACGTGAATTGAAAAGCGAAACAAGTACCACAAGGAACTCTTCAAGGATAAATGCTGCTTTGGTCTCTTGTGGGCAAGACTCCAAATGGTACAGGAATGATGATATGTCTGATCCTCTTGAAGGGACCTCCAGGTCATACTTACAAGAAGAGTGCAGTGAGTACCATGACCAGGACTAGGGTGCCCTGCCTCTAGCCAGGTAGAGGAGAGGGACAATCGGGTCTACTGGACTGTGTGGATTCGGTGGCCTGGCACATCAAACCCACAAAGATATAAGGCCTTAGTTGACACTGGCGCACAATGTACTTAGATGCCATCAAGATACATAGGGGCAGAATTCATCTCTATTTCTGGGGTGACATGGAGATCCCAACAGCTGACTGTACTGGAAGTCGAAGTGAGTTTGACTGGGAAGGAATGGCATAGACACCCCATTGTGACTGGCCCAGAGGCCCCGTGTATCCTTGGCATAGATTACCTGAGGAGTGGGTATTTCAAAGACCCAAAAGGACTTCATTGGGCTTTTGGCACAGCTACTGTGGAGACAGAGGAAATTAGAGAGTTGAACACCTTGCCTGGTCTCTCGGAGGACCCTTCTGCTGTAGGACTGCTGAAGGTTGAAGAACAATTGGTACTGATGGTCACAGCAACAGTACACCATCAGCAATATCTCACCAACCGAGACTCCGTGACTCCTATGCTGTAGCAGGGAAGGATGCTGAAACTGAAACCATACACCATTGAAAGCTCAACGCAAACAATGTTTATTACCACGAGGTGGTCAACATTACAAAAAACCCAAGAGAGAGGAAGGAGAAAAATAAGCCCTCAGTATGACTCCCCCAGTCACCCAGATGTTGCTTATGAAGTTATTTTACCAACACAGAATGCCTAGAATTACCCATAGCAAAAGCTGCATTCTCGGAGTGTTGGCAGGTTCACAAGATGGTGGGCGTCCCTGCAAAAGGCAATGTTGTCCTTTGATGTGAAGCTTGCATACCCCCCAGCATGAGCTATCTGCTTTTTATACAATTAACTGGTGACGTCTACCGGGGCATGTGTGGCCAGCACCGTCCAGTTAGAGGCCTTCAGTCCCTCCCCCCATTATGTAAGTGGTATCTCTTCTGTGCATGCGTGGGTACTCTGGAATGTCCCCGCACATGCGTGCTGCACCTCAGAGGGTCTTTCCTAAAAGAGTCTGGGGGCTTACTTCATCCTCTCCTCTTCAACTTCTCCTTCAAATGCCCTTGGAGGGCCGTCAACCAATAGCGAGGTACCAATTAACTATAGTTTATAGAAGATGTTCCCTTCAAGGATGAAGTTCTAGTTTATCAGTGCTTGTTTTCTCATAACTTGGCAGGAAAAGAATAAACTCTCACAGATGGCTGGGCCAACCACAGACCAAAAAATAGCAGCATCTAATTAAGCACGAATACTCATACATAAGATGATCTGTGAACTGGAGACCCAGGGGATGGTCAGCAAGACTCACTCACCCTTTAATAGCCCTATATGGCCAGTGCGTAAGTCCAGCGGAGAGTGGAGGCTGATGGTGGATTACCATGGACTCAATGAAGTCACACCACCCCGAGTGCTGCTGTGCCGGACATGCTGGAGCTTCAGTACGAGCTGGAGTCCAAGGTAGCCAAGTGGTATGCCACCACTGACATTGTCAATGCCTTTTTCTCCATTCCTTTGGCTGCAGAGTGCAGGCCACAATTTGCCTTCACTTGGAACGGTGTGCAGTACACCTGGAATCGACTGTCCCAGGGGTGGAAACACAGTCCCAGCATTTGCCATGGACTGATCCAGACTGCACTGGAAAAGGGTGAGGCTCCAGAACATCTACAGTACATTGATGACATCATTGTATGGGGGAACACAGTGGAAGAAGTCTTTGAGAAAGGAGAAAAGATAATCCAGTGTATCAGGGTGAATTTGTGCTGATACTTTTGGTCTGTGTTTGGCCCTGCCACCTGTGAAAGTTTTGCTCTTTCCCTGCCAAGTTATGGGAAAACAAGCACTGCTAAATGGGAAAGTTGTCCTTGAAGAG
Source organism: Chiroxiphia lanceolata (assembly GCF_009829145.1). Lineage (NCBI taxonomy): Eukaryota > Metazoa > Chordata > Aves > Passeriformes > Pipridae > Chiroxiphia > Chiroxiphia lanceolata. The sequence goes on along the minus strand of NC_045670.1, from coordinate 13,055,479 downwards.
AGCTTCTTGTATAAACTGTTTTAATTGGTATCCTGTGATTGGTTACTTGTCCGTCAAGGGCATTTGGAGGAGAAAGTGATGATGAAGTGAGGAAGGCTCAGCCCCAGACTCAATTAAGAAAGACCCCCAAAACACTCTGCGCATGCGTGCGGGGATTTCCGAAGTTCTCATGCACGCGCAGAAGAGGTGCACTTACATAACCGGGAGGTGGGACTGAGGGACACTTGCCAACTTGTTAACTTACTGACTCTCCAAGGATGCCGCTTCTGCTATGGGTAATTATAGGTATGCTAGGTCGGTAAGATAACTTTATAGGCAACAGTTGGGTAACTGGGGAGGTCACGCTGGGGGCTTATTCCTCTCCTCGTTCCTCCCTTTTGGGTTTGTTCATTTTCGTGGTCACCTTTTGTAATAAGTATTGGGGGTTTTTGTTGAGCTAGCAACGGTGTCTGTTTTTACGTGTCTGTATATCTCGGACCTTCCGTGATAAAGTAACCCTCCCCGATACATTTTTGGCGTCACGGACAGGATATACGGAAAATGAAATGCACCGTTGCCAAGGACAAAGTAGGATTCGCAGGTGGGATGCATAGCCTGTGGAGTGAACTACTGTTTTTGTGGGAAATTGGGCTAGGGTGGCAGGCTACAGAATATAGTTGACTCCCTGTGCTTCTGCTGATCTCCGTCTTCTCTCTATGGTGTTGTTGTAATACACTTGATTGTGGTTGGGATAGAATTAAACTACTTTGTGATAGCAGTTACAGTGCTGTGTTTTGGATTCAGTGTGAGAATGACACTGATAGACCCATAGTATTCTCATGCTCTGTAGAGAGCTGGTGTGCAGGAAAGCTGGGAGTTAGCACAGCCAGAAGAGCTGGCTTGAACAGACCAAAAGAATATCCCATGCCATGGGATATTATGCCCAGTATATATGCTAGGAAGAGACATCAGAAGGCACTGATTACTGCTCAGAGTGGCAGGGTTGGCTGGTTGCTGTTTGACAAGACTCCTTCTGAGTCAAGTGTTAGTGTTTTGGAGCGTGTCAGGGAGGCACGGGCAGAGGACATGGTGTTTAAACTCTGGGATGGGGGTTGTGGTGTTACCCCTGTCGTCAAAGTGTCCCAGGCAGATACAGGAGTTTTGATAGTCAGGGATTGTTTGGGAGTCAAGTTTGGTGCCGGGCTGCTGCCCCTGAGGCTGCCGGGGAAAGAGGTTTTCCCTTGTGGAGCTACACTGGGCTTACTTAGGACTCCAGGACCTGTCAGGAGGAGATCTCCTGCAGGGCTGTGCTGGGTGGTGTCTCGTTGAGAGGTCTGGGACTCGGGGGAGGGGCAGCCCCGCCCCCGGGGTCCACTAGGCTGTGTTCTTGTTGAATTTAATTCTATCTCGGTTTGTCGGGAGGCACGGGGGCTTCCACTTGTGCCGAGTCAAGAGGGGACCGGAGGGGGCTGTGCCGCCCCATTTGTGGGTGGGACCCCGCCGAGCTGAGAGGGGGTCGGAGGGGGCTGCGCCGTCCTGTTTGTGGGCGGGACCCCGCCGAGCCGAGAGGGGGCTGCACCGCCCCGTTTGTGGGCGGGACCCCACCGAACGGGGGGGGGGGGGGGGGCCACCACGGAGCCGAGGTTTTTTTTTTGCGTTTTTGTTTCTTGTTTTTTTGTTTCTTTTCTCCTCCCCCGGGTTGGAGGGGGGAGGGCGCAGCCTCGGCGGCTGAGGCAGCAGGAAGATAACTTTCGGTTTTGGTAACTTGGATAAGGGAAAACGTGTTTATATAGTGTGATTGTGCTTTTGGTCAGCAAGCACTAGGCACTGGGTGAACATGGGCAATTTGGTGCCTATGCTCACATATTATAGTCAGATTTAGAGAAGAAGGTTAAGAATAATATTGAATTTGATGAGGAGGGAAAAAGAGTTAGAACTTTGCATTGATTGATTAATTTGTGCTTATGTTTGGGATCTTATTGTGTTGAAAGCCCTGTTTAGGGAGTTTGTGGTTATGTTTGTCAAGTTGGCATAGCTAATAGCATCTAATTCATGAAATCCAGCAGCCCCCAGGAGCTGGTTTCTCCTCTGAGGGTGCTAGTGGATATGGGGTTTTAAGGTCCTGGTGGGGGCAGTGAGACAACAACTGCCAGCCTCAAAGTCATTGTGGGTTTAGGTTCCTGAAAGTTTAAAAGCCATGTTAATTTAGGTTCACGCGGTGGTAATTTTTCGGTTCACACGGTGACCATTTAGTTCATGCGGTGGGCACGTGCGATCTGGGGTCACAAACAGACACCTCAAGTAGATATTAAGTTATTAGTATGGGAAGGAGGGGGGTTTTGTTTGTGTTTTGTCTCCCACAGGACCCCACTGGCTTCCGGCATGTTTGATGAAAGCTTATCATGAGCAGTAAGAATTCTGGACAGAGATCAGTGAATGCTGTGCAGCACAAGACCAGCCCGACTATTACATGGAAGGAAACATATCCTAAACATGATTCATTTGTGTCTACTAACTCTTACTAACTGGTGTAATGATTCAGTTATTGTGTACCTGTCTGTTGTGTGTCTTATTGTCCACACCTGATGTTGTGATTCGTGTAATGCACAATGTCTGTCAGGTGGTCCTTGTTTATCATTTGTGGTTCTCAGTGAGTCTGACCAGGGTCCAGGAAGATACAGCGGTTACAGCCATGACTACTCCTGCATTAGCCTATTCAGTGCAGGCCATGGATCTTGAATGACAAAATAGATGGTTATGCTTTGTTTTGTATTACTGGTAAGCAACAATCAGGATTGGAATACTATTCCTGAACGGTGTGCTGTGAAGTTATTCTGGCAGCAGTGTTAAAGGTAAAGGCTAGAGCTAAGCCCTGGTTTCAGGATGTGAAGGTAATATGTGATGCTGTGTGCAGAGTGTCTGCAATTGTGCTTGGTTTTGCCTCCTGGGATGAGGCAGACATGTCATTAAGGGGGGAAAGAAGACAATGGAAAACTGTAGAACTTGTAACATCCTGAAGAAAACTGTAGAACTTGTAACATCCTGAAGCCTAATGGTCATCACTGTATAGAACAATCCATTTCTGTACTGTTCATGTCACACCAGTGATGTTTGTGAAGATCAGACAGAACGGTGTGGTTCAGGAATTCTAAATCAGACATTGTTTTGCAGTGCTCATATTTGTATGTGTTTTGTCCCAGTAGTGTTACAGCAGGTGGCAAGAATTATTTGGAATCAACAAATGACATAAACCTGTTGGCTTACGAGTCTACACAAGAACATATGTGATTGTGAAATAACCATGGGTGAGGTGCTGGGCCTCACAGAAGAAAAGTCTTACGTTAAAAGTCTGGTTGGCAAGACTGCAAATGAAGGACTGATGTTTGTGGACCTCCCTATGGGCTCTGGCTCGCATCATGCCTGCAATTTTCTTGTAATGGACTAGTAACATTCTAGTTAGGTGCAGAAATGGTTACTTTTATAGCATGGAGGCAAGACATACCTGCATTATCACTCCATGAGGTAGAGGGGATTGACTGCAGTCAGGGGCAAGCTGTGGCAGGATGGCTGCCCCCGATGAGGCCTCGAACTTTTCAAACTTCCTGTAGGAGCAATTGGTTAAACCGGGATGTTGTCTGTTGTTGAATCAAACTCCAGGCATACAGTGCCTGTGATGGCTCCTAATAGGCCCATAAGATGTTGTGGCTGGCAGTCAATCACTTCATTCTATAAAAGATGAATTTGAAGTGTAAAATTGTCCAATGGTTAAAGCGACAGTTTGTAGGAAGCCGTGAGTTTCATTGCGTTGTCCTAGCCCATACAAGGGGACACACCGGTTCATCTGTCTGAGAAACTGGGTCTGCCAACCGGGGAACAGTTATCCAAAAAACTGTTGACTCCCAGTAGCTGATCTCTGGAACCCACTTGGATCTCCCTTCTGAGAATGGACATGATTGCCAAGATAGTATTGTCTGTACTGTCACTGCTATACGTTTTTGGAGATGAGTCACTCACCTGTGTCATGGTCCAACCACAGACCACGCAGTGGAATGTATCAGGGTGAATTTATGCTGATACTTTTGGTCTGTGTTTGGCCCTGCCACCTGTGAAAGCTTTGCTCTTTCCCTGCCAAGTTATGGGAAAACAAGCACTGATAAGCGGGAAAGTTGTCCTTGAAGAGAACTTCTTGTATAAACTGTTTTAATTGGTGCCCTGTGATTGGTTACTTGTCCGTCAAGGGCATTTGGAGGAGAAAGTGATGATGAAGTGAGGAAAGCTTGGACCCAGACTCAATTAAGGTAGACCCCCAAAACACACTGCACATGCGTGTGGGGATTTCCGAAGTTCTCACGCATGCGCAGAAGAGGTGCACTTACATAACCAGGAAGTGGGACTGAGGGCCTCTGGCAGGGCGGTGCTGGCCACACCTGGGGAGGTTGTGGTCTCTCAATTAATTGTTTTAAAAATGAGATAGTGCACGCTTGGGGAGAGCTAGCTTTGCTTCAAGGACAACGTTGCCTTTTGGCGGGGATGCTTGCCAGCTTGTTAACTTACTGACTCTCTGAGGGTGCCACTTCTGCTATGGGTAATTATAGGCATGCTTGGTCGGTAAGATAACTTTATGGGCAACAGCTGGGTAACTGGGGAGGTCGCGCTGGGGGCTTATTCCTCTCCTTGTTCCTCCCTTTTGGGTTTGTTCATTTTCTTGGTCACCTTTTGTAATAAATATTGGGGGTTTTTGTTGAGCTAGCAATGGTGTCTGTTTTTTCATGTCTGTATATCTTGGACCTTCTCTGATAAAGTAACCCTCCCCGATACATCCAGATTCTCCTAAGAGCTGGTTTTGCCATTAAACGAAGTAAGGTCAAGCGACCTGCTCAGGAAATTCAGTTCCTAGGAGTGAAGTGGCAAGACGGACGCCGCCAGATTCCAACGGAGCTCATTAACAAAATAGCAACCATGTCCCCACCAACCAGCAAGAAGGAAACACAGGCTTTCCTGGGCACTGTGGGCTTTTGGAGGATGCATATCCCCGAATACAGTCAGATTGTAAGCCCTCTCTACCTTGTGACACGGAAGAAAAATGATTTCCAGTGGGACCCTGAACAACAACAAGCCTTTGAACAAATTAAACAGGAGATTGCCCATGCGGTGGCCCTCGGGCCAGTCAGAACAGGACAGGATGTGAAGAACATGCTCTACACTGCAGCTGGGGAGAATGACCCTTCCTGGAGCCTCTGGCAGAAAGTGCCTGGGGAGACCCGAGGATGACCGCTGGGATTCTGGAGTCGGGGATACAAAGGATCTGATGCCAGCTATACACCGACTGAGAAAGAGATCCTGGCTGCTTATGAAGGAGTTCGAGCTGCCTCAGAAGTGATCGACACCGAAGCACAGCTCCTCCTGGCACCCCGACTACCAGTGCTGGGCTGGATGTTCAAGGGAAAAGCTCCTTCTACACCTCATGCCACCGATGCCACATGGAGTAAGTGGATCTCTCTGATCACACAGCGAACCCAGATAGGGAATCCTAATTGCCCTGGGATTCTGGAAATTATCACCAACTGGCCTGAAGGTGAGAGTTTCGGACTATCCTCTAAAGAAGAAGAGGATCAGGTGACACAGGCTGAGGAGGTCCCACCATATAACCAGCTACCAGAAGATGAAAAGCAATATGCTCTCTTCACGGATGGCTCCTGTCACATTGTTGGGACAAATTGAAAATGGAAAGCAGCTGTATGGAGTCCCACACAGCAAGTTGCAGAAGTGACCGAAGGGCAAGGTGGGTCAAGTCAGGTTGCAGAGCTTAAAACCGTTCAGCTGGCTTTGGATATAGCTGAATGAGAGAAGTGGCCAAGACTCTATCTCTACACTGACTCATGGATGGTGGCCAATGCTCTGTGGGGATGGCTAGAGCGATGGAGAAAGGCCAACTGGCAGCACAAAGGGAAATGTAGGGGGCATGTTTTAGGGATAGTAGAAGGGGCATCCTGGGAAATGAAGTCCCGAATGTACTCCCACATGCATGGGCACTGGGGTACCCCATGGTGATTGTTTTGAAGTGCATATAAAAGGTGTTGTTTGCTTCCAATAAACGGATTTGGGTAGTTGAACCCTCAACTAGCCAGGTCTGTGTGGGTTTATTTATTTATTGTATTAGTAAAGCCATATCTGGCGCCCAGAACTGGGGCTTTCCCTGTAACAGGGATGATCACAGACTGCCTTGAAACAAGGAGAATTACGGTAGTGTTCGCATGAGCTTGTTGTAAAAGCTGAGGAGCGCTCTCCAGAAAAAAGTGAGGACGTCGCATAACGAGCTAAAAGCGGGCGGAGGACGTCGTTAAAGTAAGGATGTCAGATACCAGTGCGAAAGCTGACTGGAATGTCATGTGGTAGGGACCGCATTGGGAGCTCCGGGAATCTGAGTATTGTGCGCACGGGAGACCTGGCAGAGTAAGTTTTGAAAGAAAGAAAAAGCAAAGCTACAGTGGAGCCCAGGTAAGAAGCTGGCATGGGAAGTTTAAATTTAAGGGAAATAGACATAAGTGAAAAAGCATTGAGGCAATATTCAAAAGAAACCATGCAAACCAAGCTGATCGGACCATTAAAATGGATAGAAATAACTGTATCAGGATTTCTGCTAAGCAGAATCCTTAGTGTGACTGCTTGGAAAAAATTTGGAGAGACAGCTCGAGAGAAAGCAAAGATAGAAGATGTGGACACCTTAAAAATCTCACAAAGAAACTCAAACTTGTCCACGGAGAAAAACTTTAAACCTCCTGTTCCTCCCACGAGCCCTAACAGGCAAAGAAACTGCCAAAATCCCTTAAACAAGCATCACCTACAATGCCTGTGGGCGAGCAAAGCGGCGCGGGGTTTAAAATGGCACTGACCGCAACACTGGTCGCCGGTGGCGGCACAGGAGGCCCGGCTGCGGGGTTTGCACAGGCTCACGGCACGGGCTCTTGGCGGCGATGACACAAAACGGCCGCAGCGGCGCGGGGCGCATGAATGCCAGCGACAACGGCGGCAGCGCTCAAACCACGGCGCAGAATCGCGGGACACATGGGCAACATCCCGGGGCCAGACGACAGGGCTGAGAGAAAAGCAGAGGCGTGCCGGCTGCAGGGGAGCCAGGGCGCACCCAGACCCTGTTGAAAACTACCGCGGCGGGACGGACCGTGCGGAAGGCTTACGGCATGTGTGGGCATCCGCGGGGGACCGTGCACCAGAGCTGCTCTGCAGAGCCGTGCCAGAGCCAGGATTGGACCAAGGCCGCCCGAAACCAAGACGGGGGCTCCTCCCCTTCCACAGTGAAGTGCTGGAACCATGCCGAACCAGAACAGCATGAGCTGCGAGCAAACAGCAGAGCCCTATACAAATCTGCCCCGGGCAGAAAGGGAGACAGCGTGGCCACCAGCCGGTGCCGCACTGAGACCCCTGCAGGGGCAGTCATGCCGTACGTGGTAGAAAATAATGCAGCAGAGCAGGGACCGAGAAAAGACGACCCCGCCCCTTGTGCTGGGACGGAGCAAGGCTGCGCTGCAGCTAGCTGAACTGCCTCCTGCACAGCCCTACCCCACAGCTACAGCGTCACGCTGTGTGCCTCCCAAGAGACATACTGTATTAGGGAGGGGTTTGGAACATACTGAAATCTGAAGCCAAGACATCATTGAAAGCTCAACAAAACTGATATTTATTACAAAGAAGTGGCTGAAGTAAACGGGAACCCGAGAGAAAGAGAAACCAATGAGGAAATACGACACCCTACTCACCCTGGACGTTAACTGTAACAGTTGACTAGGTTTTTAATATCCTCTGGTGTAAAATCCTCCATAGTATCGATTCGTGCCCAACGCCCTGTAGTGGAATCCATAGCCCCCCTTCGTCTAACCACAGGGGCTGCCTTTACAGGTCCCGAGGGTGTTTCCTCTCTCTCTCTCTGCATCCTCTTGTTCACTATTGGACTCACTGGTGCTCCAGATATTGCCATCCCATGTTTCTGGATCCCATCCTGGATCTGTTATGATAGCCCTAACTCGGGGTCCTGTATCTTCCCCTTTCTCCGTCTCGCAGCACACACTGCAAATTTTTCTGCTACGGTAGCACATTTCTGTTCCATGATGCTGCACTGATTAGTTGAGGCTAATAAAGCTTGCTGTTCTACTATGGATGTAGCTTTCGTTTCTTGTAGCTCTGTTTTCAGGTGCTCCAAATCAATGAGGAAATACGACACCCTACTCACTCAGGTGTCATTCATGGGGTTATCTTACCAACTCCAAATGCCATAAAATCCTCTGCAGCAACTGTGTTTTTTGGAGGGTTAGCAGGCTCACACATAGCAGGCGTCCCCGCTAAAGACAACTTGGTCCTTCGTGTGGAGCAAACCTCCAAAAAGCTGGCTGTCTGCTATTTATACAATCAACTAAGTATGTCTACCTAGGCGGGTGTGGCCAGTACCACCCAACCAGAGGTTCTCAGTCCCACCCCCTTGGTTATGCAAGTGCATCCCTTCAGTGCATGCGTGAGAACTTTGGGATTCCCCTTTCACATGCTCAGTATGCTTCGGGGGTCTTCCCTAATTGAGTCGGAGGTCGTTACTTCCTCCCCTCTTCTTCGGTTTCTCCTTCAAATGTCCTTGGCAGACAATGAACCAATCACAGAACACCAATTAATATAGTTTATACAAGAAGCTCTCTCTCCAAGGACAATGTTACTGTTTTATCAGTGAACTTGGCAGGGAAATTATAAACTCTTACAGGTGGCTGGGGTCAAACACAGACCAACAGTATCAACATCCCTGATACACATACAGAACTAATTTAACATTATATCTCGTTGTCTCAAGAACCTTCGGTAGAAACACTGAAGATTTAAGTTTTTTCCTATTTTTTCATTAGTTCCCCAGTGGTTTTGTTTAAGTTGTTAAAGTTGTTAAAGTTAAATTCTCAAGTGCATCTACGTAGATGCAGTTATTGTGACAATTTAGTTCAAATAATGTGTTCAAAAAGTTCTTAAGCATCTCCATACCTTGTTAATTAATACATTCAGATATTGTTATCCCAAAAAGGTGTACGTGGTGTCAACAAAAATGCAAGGGTGGCTGCTTGTGAGTCACAACTACCTGAGATTGAGTTAAAACTGATTATGATTGCTCTAGCCAATATCATTCAAGAAATAGGACTGCAAAATGCTCCAGAGAAAATTCATCAACCCAACCATGGAACAAATCTAAGACAGAGAGGATTGCACAACAAAAAATCACCTTTCAACCTTTAACTTTGAGGTAAAAGACATTAAAAGACATTAAAATGACTTATTGATTTTACTTCAAGCTCTTAGCTACCTGTAGTGGTTTGGATTTTGTTTTCCCCAGAGGCTAAGAAAGTGGTAGCCCCCAAGGGGTGGAAACCCCTGGAAGTTTTGAAATTCTGTCCAATGAGCGCTCCTGCAAAAATGTAAACATACCACAACCAAACAGAAGAGAAGAGTTGTAGTTTTAGGTTAGAGAAAGTGGCCATGTTGTGAAAGCCACGAGGAGAGGGCAGGAGCCCTCTGGGGGGGGCCTCTGCCCCCCCCCCAGCCCCAGTTGGGGACTGCAGAGACTTGGAACAGTGTTAGACTGGACTAGGTGTCTGTAGTTAAACTGGGAGATGCTTTTTCCACTGTGAGCAGCAACCAGAGATACTGAAAGCCACGGCAGCCAGCACTGACCAGAGGAAAAGCGGCGGCGCAGAGCCAAAAGATAAGAGAGCAGCAAAACAACCATGCAGCAAAGCAGGTAGAACTTCTGCAAACCTGAGAGAGGAAGAACGGCAGCAGAGAACAGAACTAAGTTTCTACAGAGAGAAAACTTGGGGGTAAGAACTGCAAAAACTCCCCTAAACTTTCTTTGAGATCCCTCCAAGATGGAGGGGGTGGACTCTTACTGATTAGAAGTCCTAGATGGAGTAAAGGAGCTAAGAAGCTCAGTCGTCCTGAGAGCTCAGCCAGGACGGTGTGTGGAGGTTGACCTTGAGGCCCTCCCTTGCTGCAAGCTACAAAGAAGCTCACAGCCATCTTTGAGGCAGGGCACAGGAGCTCTGCAAGGGGCTGAGTCCCCTGAAGATAAGGACTGTCGCGAAGACCCCCTGTGCTTCGTGATATGACGTGGTGATAGCGCCCTTGTCCTGGGAAACGCAGCCCACGGAAGTCCCCTTGTTTGGAGAGACGAGTGGCCGAGGGGGATACCCCCTCGTGTGTGCTGGCAGAGATCCAGCTATCAGCTGCTGCAAGAAACAGAAGAGAGAGAGAGCCTGCTGCCTTAGAGATATTGCTGCTCTGAAGAAGGGATCTGTCTCTTCTTTCCTCCTAGACTTTTATTTGGAGGAGAGAAGAGATCTGATCCATTGTAAATACTTATGTCATAGTAGAGATAGCTAAGGTTGTATATAATGTATTGTAGTATTTCTTTGTACAGTCATTGTAATATATTCCCTTTCCCCCATTCTGAGTCTGGTTGTGTTTTGTCTGGAGAAACCCATCTCACATTGGGTTGAGATGTGGGAGGGGGAATGGAGCTAGGGAATTGGATTTTGGGGCTATCTCAAACCATGACACTACCAAAAGCCATTCCTGGACATAACTACAGAAAAACTACATATTTACCTAACCTTCACATCTGTTTCTACCACAGTATCCACCTAAGACTGTCTGAAGAGTTATTAACATATTTGTTAAGTTTGTTATTAAGGGCAAAAAGCAGCTACCAGAAATGGATGGACAAAAGCTGAAAAATTAACTGCATCCCAAACACCAGAGGCAACTTGAACTAATTGCTTACAAAGGATGCTAAGTTTCAAACTGTGTTAGCAGATTGTAATGGTAAATTGTTTATATATCTTTGAATTCATTAACTTTTAGTTTTCTAAACAAAACTCAATCATAAAACAAACCATTGTCAAGGGAGCACACTACACAACAAACATGTTTCAAAAAAAACCCCCAAAAAACAGGAGGAAAAAGAATATGCAGACTGAAAAACATACAACCTACAAATCTAAAATGCGTGGTTGAAATCACCATCATGTCTAGGCTTCGCGAACGAAGATTTGGGAGGGGTTCTACCCACATTTGTTACAAGCACACTGGTGGTTAAAAAGGCCAATATGAGATAGACACGTCCGGTTGCAAAAGGCACAGCAGAAAGACTCCTTAGGTGGTATATTCTGCAAGGCACGATTCTTTCTGTGTTGTCTTTTCTCCTCAAGAGTGATCCTGCGTGCATTCTCAAAAGCATCAGCGGCGTTAAAGATAGTCTGTCTCCAGACCTCCTGATTGGAGGCCAGAGGTATGTTGATCAATATGGCCAAGGCTGAGATGTTGTTTCAGGGAGTCCTTGTATCTTCTCTTTGGGACTCCCCTCTTGCGGCAGCCGGTGGCAAGTTCACCATAAAGCATGATCTTAGGGAGGCAGTAGTCCTTCATCCTTGAGACGCGTCCTGCCCAACACAGCTGTGTTCTCAGCAACATGGCCTCAATATTTGTGACTACTGCTTGTTCTAGAACAAACGTATTAGTCACATAATCTGACCACTGGATGTTTAGGATTGTATGGAGGCAGCGTTGATGGAAGCGTTCTAGGAGTCGCAGGTGGTGGCGGTAGATGACCCATGATTCGGATCCATATAAAAGAGTAGACAGCACTATGGCTCGGGAAACACGGATCTTGATACTTTTCTTCAGGTGTTTATTTTGCCAAACTTTTATGGAGTTTTCCAAAAGTTCTATATGTCTTTGCTAACCTGTTGTCTATCTCTCCATCAATCTTACCATCTGAGGAGATGAGGCTACCTAGGTAATTAAACTGCTGGACTGATTTGAGCTCTGATTGGCCAATGGTGATATGGGGATGATGGAAGACTTCCTGAGGTGCAGGTTGATAGAGAACTTCTGTCTTCTTTAAGCTGACTTCCAACCCAAAGAGCTCAGCAACTTCTGCAAAGCAGGATGTTAAACGCTGCAGAGCTGCTTCTGTGTGGGCGACAAGGGCAGCGTCATCAGCATAAAGCAGCTCCCGGACAAGATGGTTTAACGTCTTAATATGGGCCTTCAGTTGCCTTAGGCTGAATAGGCTTCCATCAGTACGATATCGAATGTAGATACCATCCTGATCATCGAGGTCTGCCGTGACCCTTTGGAGCATCATGCTGAAAAAGATTGTGAATAGGGTTGGTGCAAGGATATAGCCTTGTTTCACACCACTGGTTATTAGAAAGGGCTCAGAAAGTGCATTCCCATATCTGACTTAGCCGTGTTGATCCTCGTGGAGTGAGATGATCATTTTAAGGAACTTGGGGGGACATCCTAAACATTCCAAAATCTGCCATAGATCTTTTCTGCTCACAATATCAAAAGCCTTGGTGAGATCAACAAAGGTCCTTTGTTCTGTTCCCTACACTTGTCTTGCAGTTGTCTGAGAACAAATACCATGTCTGTGGTACTCCTGTTGGCTCTGAAACCACATTGGCTTTCAGGTAGAATTTCTTCTGCTACAGCGGGTATTAATCTGTTCAAAAGTATTCTTGCCAGGATTTTGCCAACAACGGAGAGTACGGCAAATACCACGGTAATTTGAACAGTCTGATTTAACTCCTTTCTTCTTATACAAGGTGATGATGATTGCATCCTGAAGGTCTGATGGTAGTTCGCCTAGTTCCCAACAGCGCACCACAAACTCGTGAAATTTAGCATGGAGTGCTTGGCCCCCATGTTTCCAGACTTCAGGTGGAATTCCATCAACCCCAGCTGCCTTGCCAATTTTCACCTGCTCTATGGCCTTAAGGGTTTCTCCCAAAGTGGGGACAATGTCCAATTCATACTTCACTGGTTACTGTGTGATGTACTGAATTGCTGAGTTTTGAACTAAACAGCTAGTACTGAAAAGAGTCTGAAAGTGTTCAGACCATCGATTCAAGATGGAGGTTTTATCTGTGAGAAGCATTTGACCATCTGTGCTGAGTAGAGGGCTTTGGACCTGGTATGTAGTCCCGTAAGCTGTTTTCAAGGCCTCATAGAATCCTTTGTGATCACCCGTATCTGCGCATAATTGAGTTTTTTCAGCTAGATTGATCCACCACTTGTTTTGGATGTTGGGGAGTTTCTATTGGAGCTTGCTGCATGCAAGATGAAAGGCTGTTTTTCTTATGTGACAGGATGGCAGTGCAAGGTGTACTTGGTGAGCAGATCTCTTCTTCCTCAACAATTCCTGGATCTCTTGATTGTTTTCATTGAACCAGTCCTTGTTCTTCTTGAAGGAGAACCCTAAGGATTCTACAGAGGACTGCAGGATGCTTTTTTTAATATGGTGCCAAAGTGTTTCAGGAGAGGCATCTATAGAATCTATAGAATGATTTTCGAGCCTAGTTTGAAGATTTGCCTGGAATCTGTCTCTCACTGTGGCTGTTTGGAGATTGTTAACTTGGAGTCTCCTCCTTGGGATACTGCCTCTTTTAGGTTTGAACTTAAGATTGAAGTTAAATTTACAGCACAGAAGTCGATGGTCTGTTTGGCATTTTGCACTAGGCATCACGCGGGTATGATGAACATCGTGGACATCGCTCTGTCGCACCGAGACATAATCGATGAGGTGCCAATGCTTAGATCTAGGATGCATCCAGGTTGTCTTCAGACTATTTTTCTGCTGAAAGATAGTATTAGTGATGGTGAGCTGTTGCTCCGCACAGAATTCTAACAGAAGGCAACCATTATCATTGCAGTTTCCAACACCATGATTGCCTAATTCTCCTTTCCAGGCTTCAGACTTCTTTCCTACTCTGATGTTGAAATCACCAAGGATAATGATCTTATCATCTGCAGGTACCTTTTGGGTAAGTCAGCGCAGGTCGGTGTTATCTTTTTCAGCTAGGTCAGCTTGGGGAGTTGGGGCGTATATACTAATGTTGCTTGTTGTGTAGTGGAAGGCGTAGGGAGATAATGGCCTTTTGGCAGATTTTCGAGTTTAGGAACAATGGAGTTTTTAATCATGAAGCCAACTCCTGAAAGATGCTTTTTGGTTCTGGGTTTACCTGACCAAAAGAGTGTGTAACTGGCACCCTGTTCTCTAAGGCTACCTTCCTCGTGGAGACAACCTTCACTGAGAGCAGCAATGTCGATGCTGAGACATGATAGTTTGTGGGCAATTAGGGCAGAGCAATGCTCAGGACATCCACCATCCGCAGTGTCAAGCATGGTTCTGATGTTCCAGCATGTGAGAGTCAATTTGGGTACACCTTTGAAGGCAGGTGTATGCCTTTGTCTTTTGATCTTTGTGTGACTGCATGAGTAGAAGATGCCCGTTGGCCGCAGTTAACCAACTGGGTGAAGGAGGAGATGAGCTTTGGTTAGGTCACCTTTTCTAGGCCCTTTTCTGAGTAGAACAAGCAGCGCTCTCCTTGAAAAAGGCTGTTTGGACATTCAAGATGCTGCCCAAAGAGACTGTCATCTCTGGTCAGTCTCTAACGACCAATGTCCTGAACCGCCTGCATGCAGGGTTGGGTCTGCGGCTTCCAGTGCACCTTTCACCTGCTGTTTCTACCCTCGCCCATTACTACAGGGCTTTACAAATGTGGATATCACCCTCGAGCATGTGCAATGGATTTTTTTAGGTGAGACGCAGTGTGGTGGTTTGAAAAACCTTTCCTTTGAGGTAGTAATAGTTTGCCCCACTGATAATGCTGGACTAATTAAAAGTCCACTTGCGCCCTGTGGAAATTACATACCCACAGGAATGGAAGAGAAGGTGGTGAAGATAGTTTAGAAGGTAGGTAGCCATGATCTGAGCCAGGAGGAAGCAGGGGGCCAGTAAGCCCCTCTGGGGGCCAAAGGCCCCCAACCCCCAACTGAGGCTACGGGAGACCCAGTATAGTGTCAAAGCTGGACCGGGTCCTGTAATCAAGAGCTGGAAGAGTTTCCTTACTGTCAGCAGCAGCAGAAGACATTGAAATTGGCAGCGGAGCAGTCCTGAACAAAGACAACAGTGGCTAAAAGCCAAAAAGATAGCCAGTAGCAACAAGATAATGTGAAGCCAGCTGAAAGACGCAGAGATGTTCCTGCAGGAGGGAGAGCTGGTAACAAAACAGAGGAAAACTCAACACGGCTGTTTTGGGGTAAGACTGTATCACTTTCCCAAAACCCAGAGACCTCCTGAAGAGGAGGGGTGGACTTCCAAACCCTTAGGGAGTCCCAAAATGCAACAGCAGCTAGAGAGAGAGAGAAAGGAGCTGAAAAACTCAGAGTTGTCCTGAGAGCTGAACCAGGACAGAATGCGGAGGAGGTGGCCTTGCCCTCCGCTGCTGCTGCTGCTGCTACCACGCTAGCGAGCTGAGACAGAGCAGAGGAGCTCCGGTAAGACTGAACTGAAAGCTGCTTTAAATGCTCTAACCCAAGAGAAGTGAAGGTCTCCAAGGAAAATCCCCTGAAGGCTCGGGCTTGGGGTTGGAATTTCCACAAAGTAAGAACAAAAATCCTGACTGCCATACTTAAATCTACTGCCTTAGAAAAATGAAAGACACTAACCAGTGCCACAAAAAACTGAAATGAAGGAACTGTGACCTGAGGAGTGACAGAAAGACTTTTCTCCTTTCTTCTTAGACTTTTATTGAAGGAAAAGAGGAATTTAATTTAATGTAAATATATATATATGTATGTAAATAAACCTTTGTAAATATTTTCCCCTTCCCTCAATACCGAATAGTTGTGTTTTGTCTGAAAACTCTCCACATGAGGTGAGGAAGACATCAAGTCCATGCCAGTACTAAACCCTCTCACAGGGGCAAATTGTGGGAGGGGGCTTGAACTTAGAAATTGGATTCTTGTGAGTTTCAAACCACCACACGCAGCATGAGCAGAACTGGACCCACCCTTTAATCCTAAGGTTCATCTGCCAGGGCCTAGCAAGTTTGGACGCTGACAGCGAGATCCCTAGGACATAGATTTGCTTAGAGTATCCTTAGATGGATGGCCTTACAGGGCTAAGCAAGTTCCATCTGCCCGTGTTTGGAGTTAGAGTTGTCCTTCTCCTAGGATGACAGCCAGAAGGCTAGCGAGCTCATCCTGCCCATGGACATATTATATCTGACCCTTCAGTCTTGACCTGTCTGGCATGGGAGACCCTGCCGAAGGCATGTACCATCACCAGCATAGCTCCCAACTGCATAGGGGTACACAGGGTTCTTTCCCACTAAAACGTTTAGGGCAAGCCGGTTGAAATATAAAAACATAATAAAAGTTCTATGTATGCATGAGTGAAGAATGACTGAAGTGGCCACTTATGTATGAATGTAAAAGCTGTATAAAAGAGAGAAGCTGTGTGGACATGTATGTGTGTAGACTTGGAGATACTCCATGCTTCATGTGCCTTGAGTAAATTACACTTACATAACAAACACTACCTCAGCCACATTTTCCTTGCAAGGAAAAACAGATAACACAACACTTATTCACTAAAAACCCTCAGAAAAATAAAGTTGATGCTTCTACCAATTACATGTAAACCCTTAGAAAAGTAAAAATCAATGTTCTACCCAGTAATGCTAAAACCCTGTGATGGTTTCACTCTAGGCCTTCCTGGAGACCAGCTTGAAACCAGGAAGGAACTAGGAAGGTGAACACAGAAGTATTCCATGCTATTCCTTTACGTAACTGGAGGTATAAATAAAGCCAGCAGGAGGGACCTCGCTCTCTTCCTTTCCGGTGAGGTTTGAGAATGGTGGGTCCCTGTCTCGGTCTGGCTTATCTGGAGTTGAGGCCTACAGCAACTGCTGTTATCTACCACGCGTGAGGGGAGAGTGCTGGACCGTGTCTAGCCATCCTGCTTGTTCAAAGGGAAGTGGTGAGATTTTGCTAATTTACCTTCAGTTGGCTGGTTGACTTGTTTGGTCTTTGTCCCTTTTTGTCCTTTTCCCTTCTCCCTCCCCCTCTTCCCTTTTGGGGAGCTGTTTGGGATTTCTGGAGTTGTGGTGTATAGTATTCTCATTGTATATATCTGTCTCATATGAAAAAAATACATATATTTTTGCTATAGCTTTGGCTGCTTAGGTCGTTTTTTTTTTCTCTTCCCTCTCTGGGAAGCAGGTCCTTGTTGTCGGGTTTCGGGGACTTGGCGGGAAGCCAGCTCAAAACTTGCACAAATCCTCAAGTAAATAAAGTTGTTGTTCATCCTAGTTAGAGAAGTTTCACACCGTTACATAAAAAACCCTCAGATCAATAAAGTTGTTGTATACCCCAGTTACACACAAACCCTTAAGAAATAAAAGGTTCAAGTTTATGTCAAGCAAATTCAAAGGTTAAAGTTCAAATAAGTAAGTTTGTTAAAGAACCAAGGTAAAGCAGTGAGTTGGGTCACTGTGATACAGTGGTAATTGTTAAAGGTTTCAAAAGGTTTAAAAATGTACTGTTCTATTATATGCACTGTTCTATAATTCGTCATAATAATAAGAACGGGAGAGATGTAGGGGGCATGTTTTAGGGATGCTAGAAGGGGCATCCTGGGAAATGAAGTCCCCAATGTACTCCCACACACATGGGCACTGGGGTACCCCATGGTCATTGGTCAATGGAATCACGTTTTTTTTGAAGTGCATATAAAAGGTGTTGTTTGCTTCCAATAAATGGATTTGGGTGGTTGAACCCTCAACTAGTTGGGTCTGTGTGGATTTATTTATTTATTATATTAATAAAGCCATAGGGAAACCCATCTGGGCAACTGAGATGTGGCAGGACATCATTGGTCGGGTAGAGAAGCTGAGCGTGAAGGTCCGTCACGTAGATGCTCATGTACCCAAGAGTTGGGCTAATGAAGAGCATTGTAACAACGAGCAGGTGGACCGAGCTGCCAGGATTAAAGTCTCTCAGGTAGATCTGGATTGGTAGCACAAGGGACAATTATTTCTGGTTCGACGGGCCCATGATGCCTCTGGTCACCAGGGGAGAGATGCGACATACAGATGGGCTCGTGACCGAGGGGTGGATCTAACCATGGACAGTGTCTCACAGGTTATCTGTGACTGTGAGACACGTGCTGCCATCAAGCAGGCCAAGTGGGTGAAGCCTCTATGGTATGGTGGACGGTGGTTGAAATACAGGTATGGGGAAGCCTGGTAAGTTGACTATATCACACTTCCCCAAACCCACCAAGGTAAGCACTACGTGCTGACCATGGTAGAAGGAAGTACTAGATGGCTGGAGACATACCCTGTGCCTCATGCCACTGCCCAGACTACCATCCTGGACCTTGAAAAGCAAGTCCTGTGGTGACACGGTACCCCAGAGAGAATTGAGTCTGACAATGGGACCCATTTCGAGAATGGCCTCATAGACACCTGGGCCAGAGGGCATGGCATTGAGTGGGTGTATCATATCCCCTACCATGCACCAGCTGCCGGAAAAGTTGAGTGGTGCAACGGACTGCTGAAAACCACCCTGAAGGCACTGGGCGGGGGGACTTTCAAACACTGGCAGCTGCATTTAACAAAGGCTACCTGGTTGGTCAACACCCAAGGCTCCATCAATCAAGCTGGCCCTGCCCAATCAGAACCCTTGCATACTGTAGATGAAGTCACTGTGGTGCATATGAGAGGTATATTAGGAAAGACTTTTTGGATTAGTCCCACCTCAAGCAAAGGCAAACCCATCTGAGGGATTGTTTTTGCTCAAGGGCCTGGTTTCACTTGGTGGGTAATGCAAAAAGATGGGGAGACACGTTGTGTACCACAAGGGGACGTAATTTTGAGTGATAACGGTCTGTAATGTTTCATTGTATATATATGTATATAGTTTTTAAAGGGGGTTAATTTGGGCATGACATGGATGGCATAGAATAAGGGGTGGATAATGTCCTAGTTAGAACAGCTGGGACCAGTTCATCACTGTGTGGGTGTAACCCAAACTGTGTATTCTACACCCTCCATGCCATTTCCCAGAAACTGTTATCAATAGACCATTTGCAGCAGCTGCCCAGAAAACACTGAGCCCCGCAGGCTATAAGCTGGATGTTGAGAGGCCTGTGAGATAGGAGGATGCTCCTGTCCTCACAATCACCCATTGTGGAACTCCCCGCCCTGGGGGAGGTACTGGGCATTCCTGCCTGAACCTGAGGCTATATAATCTTGGGGTCTTGGGACTTCTGGTACCATTCGTTGGATCCAGAGGAGGACCAGAACCTCGACTGGATTGCAACCACAACTCTTGACTGGATTGTGACCACCACTCTCCACCAGACTGCGATCACCACCCTCGACCAGACTGTGACCAGCACTCTCACCAACAGGTTTTCCCTCTCCTTTTACTCTGGACTCAGGGGGACCACATGGGGCTCAGCACGGGGGCCAACGAACACCATTCTGTTTGTGCCCGAGGGTGCTGGGTTATACATCTGGGTTTTGTGGGTTAAACCAATTGTTTGTCCATATAATTGTATTTATGATATTATTTTTATTAAATTGTAACTCTGACTTATAATCTATTTGAAGTTGGATTCATTTCTCCTGCCGATTTGCCTTTAAACCAGCACACTGTGATCCTGATGAGGGGACCTCTGATTGGGCAATGCAAAGATCAGGCGGTGAATACTCTGATCAAGAACAATAGAGGGGCCCTGCCTTCGACCAGGAGAAGGAAAGGGACAATAGGGTTTACTGGACTGTGTGGATTCGATGGTCTGGCACATTGGATCCACAGAGATACAAAGCTTTAGTAGGCACGGGTGCACAGTGCACCTTGATGCCATCAGAGCATAAAAGCACAGAGGCCATCTGGATTTCTGGAGTGACAGGAGGATGTCAAGAATTATCAGTGCTAGAGGCTGAAGTGAGTTTAACGGGGGACAAATGGGAAAAGCACCCCATTGTGACTGGCCCAGAGGCCCCTTGCATCCTTAGCATTGATTACCTCAGGAGAGGATATTTCAAAGACCAAAAGGGATATCAATGGGCTTTTGGTGTAGCCACAGTGGCTACAGAGAAATTTAAACAATTATCTACCTTGCCTGTCCTCTCAGAAGATCCTTCCATTGTGGGATTGTTACAAGTCAAAGATCAACAAGTGCCAACGGCCACTACAATAGTGCACAGACAACAGCACTGAATGAACCAAGATGCTGTGATCCCCATTCATAAAATGATTTGAGAGCTGGAGAGTCAAGGGGTGGTCACTAAGACCCACTCACCCTTCAATAGCCCCATCTGGCCTGTGCATAAATCTGATGGAGGATGGAGACTGACTGTGGACTATCGTGGCTTGAATGAAGTTACCCCTCCGTTGAGTGCTGCTGTGCCAGACATGTTGGAGCTCCAGTACGAACTGGAGTCCAAGGCAGCGAAGTGGTACGCCACCACTGATATTGCAAATGCGTTCTTCTCCATCCCCTTGGCAGTAGAGTGCAGGTCGCAGTTTGCTTTCACGTGTAGGGGCGTGCAGTACACCTGGAACTGACTGCCCCAGGGGTGGAAACACAGTCCCACCATTTGCCGTGGACTGATTCAGGCCACACTAGAGAAGGGTAAGGCTCCAGAACATATACAATACATTGATGACATTATTGTATGGGGGGGACACAGCAGAGGAAGTTTTTGAAAAAGGAAAGAAAATCATCCAGATTCTCCTCAAAGCCGGTTTTGCCATCAAAAAGAGTAAGGTCAAGGGACCTGCCAAAGAGATCCAGTTCCTAGGGGTGAAATGGCAAGATGGACGTCGTCAGATTCCAACGGAAGCCATCAACAAGATCATAGCAATGACTCCACCAACTAACAAGAAAGAAACACAAGTGTTTCTGATGGCCATAGGTTTTTGGAGGATGCATGTTCCTGAATACAGCCAAATCGTGAGCCTTCTTAGTGACCCATAAGAAGAATGATTTCCAGTGGCGTCCGGAACAACAGCAAGCCTTTAAACAGATTAAACAGGAGATTGCACACGCCGTGGCCCTTGGACCAGTCAGGACAGAACCAAATGTGAAAAAAGTACTTTATTCTGCAGCCAGGGATAATGGTCCCTCCTGGAGCATCTGGCAAAAAGTGCCTGGTGAGACTTGAGGCTGACCACTCAGTTTCTGGAGTCAAAGCTACAGAGGATCTGAAGCCAAATACACCCCCATGGAGAAGGAAATCCTAGCAGCTTATGAAGGAATACAAGCAGCTTCAGAGGTGATTGGCACAGAAACACAGCTTTTTCTGGCACCCTGACTACCGGTGCTGAGCTGGATGTTCAAAGGAAACATGCCCCCTACCCATCATGCCACTGATGCTGCATGGAGTAAGTGGATTGCTTTGATTACACAGCATGCCCGAATTGGAAACTCGAATCGCCCTGGAATCCTAGAAATCATAACAAATTGGTCTGAAGTTGGAAACTTCAATCTGGCTGATGAGGAAGAAAAAGAACAAGTGAATCGGGCTGAGGAAGCTCCACCATACAATCAGTTACCCGAAGAAGAAACACATTAGACCCTCTTCACTGATGGTTCTTGCTGTATTGTAGGGAAGAACCGAAAGTGGAAAGCAGCTGTATGGAGTCCCACCTGAGAAGTGGCAGAAGCTACTGAAGGAGAAGGTGAATCGAGTCAATTTGCAGAACTCAAAGCCATTCAATTGGCCCTGGACATTGTTGAGCGAGAGAAATGGCCAAGGCTTTACCTCTACACTGACTCGTGGATGATAGCCAATGCTCTGTGGGGGTGGCTGGATCGGTGGAAGAAGATTAATTGGAAGTGTGGAGGAAAACCTGTCTGGGCTACTGATTTATGGCAAGACATTGCTGCTCGGGTTGAGAAGTTGACTGTGAGAGTCCGCCATGTAGATGCCCATGTACCCAAAAATCGAGCTAATGAGGAACGTCACAACAACAAACAAGCAGACCGAGCTGCACAAGTCAAGGTGTCGCAAGTAGATCTAGACTGGCAGCATAAGGGAGTCTGGATCCCTTTCCCCACCCACGGCTTGGGGCGACCCAGTTCTAGTTCCATTTCCATCTGAGGAACCATTCCGATGTCTTGAAGGATGGGGAAAGGGAACTCAAGGGGTTTTCTCAGGGGTTTCTTCTGGCCCTGAGGCTGGAGGGGAGAGGTACCCTCCCCTCCCCCCACACACGTGGTCCCATGGCAGGCACAGAGACAGCACACTGGGCGTGGAGAGGAGGCAAGAGAGGATTTATTGTTGGGGATGTTACATTTTATAGGGTTCAGGAGGATTCACAGAGTAACCAATTAGAAGTCTCAAGGGGCTTACAGGAACACCCAATCACAGGAAGGGGTTAACAAAGGTCAATAGGAAACACCTCAGGACACCTTCCCAGGACACCTTGTGTGGGAGCACAGGGGGTGTCGGGAAGAAGGGGCATTGACTCTGCAAAAAAGGTAAAAGCCATTTTAAAACCTGTTTAAACCACCTTAAAAACTTCAGTTTCTATAACATTTGAACTGTTTTCATTTTCTTCACTAGTCCATCTCTGACAGGACTTCTTCCATCCTGTATATGGCAAATCCATTACCACAAGGGAGAGTTGTTCCTAGCTCCATGGGCACATGATGCTTCAGGCCATCAGGGCAGAGATGCCACTTATAGATGGGTGTGAGACCAAGGGGTGGATCTGACCATGGACACTATTTCCCAAGTTATCCATGATTGTGAGGCATGCGCTGCCATCAAACAAGCAAAAAGAGTGAAGCCCCCATGGTATGGCGGACGCTGGGATAAGTATAGATATGGGGAGGCTTGGCAGGTTGACAATATCACACTGCCACAGACTTGCCAAGGTAAGCGCTATGTACTCACTATGGTGGAAGCAACCACTGGATGGTTAGAGACTTATCTGGTGCCTCACGCAACTGCCAGAAATACCATTCTGGGTCTTGAAAAGCAAGTCCTGTGGTGACACGGAACCCCAGAGGGAGGTATGTTAGGTAAAGCAGTTTGGGTTAACCCTCCCTCGAGCAAAGGTAAACTCATTCATGGGATTGTCTTTGCTCAAAGACCTGGATATACTTGGATAATGAGAGAAGATGGGGAAACCCAGTGTGTGCCTCAAGGAGATCTAACCTTGGGGAAAAACTAATTCGTATTCTGAGTTGTATGTTGCGGGAAAAGTCACCAGACGAGGAAGACCTGAACTAAGCTGATGCTGGTGCTCAACGATGAAACAACCGTAGAAGACAAGACCTATATAAGCACAGGATATAGGCAAATATGGGATATGAGGGTGACGTAAAATGGTATGGAATAAGGGGTGGAGATTCTAATGGGTTTGTTACTCTCCCTGAGAAGGAAACGGAAATAGTATAGGTCATTTGATGTGTATTTTACCAATAAGGGTATTCCATAACATGTTATGTCAGCTCAGATATAAAATAGACGGGAAGGAAGCAAGTGGCCCTTCTCTTCCGGGTAGCTGAGCGGAGCAGTTGTGCAGTTCCTTCAGGGGAGGAGTTGTGGGGAAGTATCTTTATTTTTAGTTCTTCTCTGCGTGTATAGTGTTTATAACATCTTCCCTCTTTGTGTAAATATAAACACCCTTTCTTAGCAGCTTCGATTCTGTAGTTTGGGGTTTTTTCCCTTCTTTTCCCCCTTCCCCCTTCCCCCTCCCCTTCCCTCCAGAGGGACTGGACGCAGGCCCAGTAGACACCTGTATCATACAATGTGTGAATCTGTAACTATGGTCATTCTTATTGAACATGACCAGACTTACAGTGCTGTGTTGACCCTACATTTCTGTTCTTAGTGTTGAATTATAGTGGGTTTCTGTGGCTGGGTTTTGGTAGCAGGGAGGGGGGGGGCTATAGGGGTGGTTTATGTTAGAAGTTGCTAGAAGCTTCTCCTGTCTGGTGGAGCCAATGCCAGCTGGCTCCAGGATGGACTTCCTGCCGCTGGCCAAGGTCAAACCAATCAGGAGTAATAGTAACGTCTCTGTGATAACATATTTAAGAAAAGAAGGTTCTGGCGCAGAAAGAATTTTAGCCAGGGAAGAGCGGAGTGAGAGCATGGGAACAACAAGGTAGACACCAAGGTCAGTGCAGAAGGAGGGGGAGGAGTGCTCCAGGTACCAGAGCTGAGGCCCCTGCAGCCCGTGGTGAAGACCATGGTGGAGCAGGTTGTCCCCCTGCAGCCCATGGAGGACCATTGGGGTGCAGAGACCCACCTGCAGCCCATGGAGAAGCCCATGCTGGAGCAGGTGGATGCATGAAGGAGGCTGTGACCCCATGGGAGGCCCAAGATGGAGCAGGGGCCTGCTGGAGACCTGCAGCCTGTGGACAGGGAAGCCCATGCTGGAGCAGGCTTTTCCCAGATAGGACTTGTGGCCCCTGTGGGGGACCCATGGTGGTACAGCTCATTCATGAAGGACTGCACCCCATGGAGGAGTAACCCACAGGACAGCAGTTTGGGAAGAACTGCTGCCCATGGGACAAACTAATTCTGGAGAGGTCTGTGAAGGACTGTGCCCTGTGGGAGGGACCCCACGGGAGCAGGGGAAGGACTCCTCTCTCTGAGCAGTGGCAGAAACAACAACTGACCGTAATCCCCATTCCCCAACCCCTTGCACCGCTGGGGGGGAGGAGAGAGAACATGGAAGGAAGGAGGGGTGGGGGAAGGTGTTTTTAAGACTGTTTTATTTCTCACTCTTTGGCTCTTATCCTGTTAGTAAAAAATTTAAATAATATCCCCACTTTGAGTCTGTTTTGCCCATGAGTGTAACCAGCAACTGACCTCTCCCAGCTGTTATCAAAGCTCATGAATCTTCAGCTGGTTTTTTTCTCTCCTCTGTCCAGTTGCAGAGGGAGAGTGAGAGAGTGGCTTTAGTGGGTACCTGGCATCCGGCCAGGGTCCACCCACTGCAGTTATCACTCAGAATCTAAGCCCAGCAGTCCCCAGCTCCTCTAATATCTGAGGACCAGCTGGAATGCAAGGGGGTTTATTTTCTGCCAAATTTAACATGATAGAAAAATTGGCCTCACTCTTAAGGCGGCATGGATATACCATCTTGGGCCTCCCACGGGGTCACAGCCTCCTTCATGCATCCACCTGCTCCAGCATGGGCTTCTCCATGGGCTGCAGGTGGGTCTCTGCACCCCAGTGGTCCTCCATGGGCTGCAGGGGGACAGCCTACTCCACCATAGTCTTCACCACGGGCTACAGGGGCCTCATTTCTAGTGCCTGGAGTACGTCCTCCCCCTCCTTCTGCACTGACATTGGTGTCTACGTTGTTATTCCCATGCTCTCACTCTGCTCTTCCCTGGCTGAAATTTCTTCTGTGCAACAATCTTCTTTTCTTAAATATGTTATCACAGAGGCATTACTATTACTCCTGATTGGTTTGGCCTTGGCCAGTGGCAGGAAGTCCATCCTGGAGCCGGCTGGCATTGGCTCCACCAGACAGGAGAAGCTTCTAGCAGCTTCTAACAGAAGCCATCCCTGTAGCCCCCCCGCTACCAAAACCCAGCCACAGAAACCCACTACAGGTGGCCATCTTCATCAAGTAATGGGCCAATGCTATTTCTGCACTGCCTTTTACTATTGACATATTTTAAAAAGCCCTTTTTATTGTCCCCCACAGTGCTGGCCAACTTTAACTCCAATGGAGCTTTGGCCATAAGAATTTTCTCCCTACAGTGGTGAGCAGCATCTCTGTATTCTTCCCATGTTACCTGACCTTTATTCCACAGGGCATACACCTTCGTTTTTTGCCTTAGCCCCAGAAGAAGACCCTTGTTCAGCCAAGTCGACCTTCTACCTCACCTGCTGAACTTCCGACATTTGGGAATTGCCTGCTTCTATTGCCTCTTAGGAGGTGGTGCTTAAAATGTGATGGACCGTTGATGGACCCCAGCACCTTCAAAAGCGTTTTCCCAGGGGACCTTGCTAACTAGTTCCCTGAGCAGCCTGAAGTCTGTTCTCCTCATGTCCAGGGTTCAAGTTTGGCTGGCAGTTTTCCTCTTGTCAACAGAGATTTTAAACTCGATCACTTCATGGTTGCTGTGGCCAAAACAGCCACCAGTCACCACTTCACTCAGGAGACCCCCTCTGTTAGCAAGCAACAAGTCAAGGAGGGCATCTTTCCTAGTCAGCTCCCTTAGTACCTGTACCATGAAGTTATCATCCAGGTGTTTCAGGAATCTTCTGGACCTGTTTGTAGCAGCTGTGTAGTATTCCTAGTTAACATCTGGCAAGTTCAAGTCGCCCCTAAGGACAAGAGCAGTTGATTTGGAGATGTCCCTTAGTTCCTTAAAGAATAATTTTTCAGTGTTGTTGTCCTGTCTAGGAGGTCTATAGTAGACTCTCTCGATGAAATCTGCTTTATTTGTTTGTCCCTTAATCCTTACCCAGTGATTCTCAACTGCGCCATTGCCAACTGTAAGCTCCATACATTCCAGCCCCTCCATTACATACAACACCCCCCCCCCCGCCCTGCCTATCTCTCCTGAAGAGCCTGTAACAGGGCACACCAGTCACAGGACTCATTCCATCAGGTTTTGCTTATGCCAATGATGTCACATCTCTGGGACTGGGCCAAAGCTTCGAGCTCCTCTTGCATGTTCCTCATGCTGCATGTGTTGGTATAGAAGCATTTCAAGTGCAGTTGTTGTAGTTGACACCTCATGGAGCAGATTGAAGGATCTCACTAGCACACAGTCCCTCAAATTTTGGCATGCCATCCCTTTGCTTATCACTGTCCAGCCTGGTTTTGACCCTTTCCAGAAAGTTTTAGCTTCTGGGCTCAGAAATTTAAAGCTAACTGCATGTTTTCTGCTATCTTGAAGCCTAATTTTGTACCGTGGTGGTTGATGTAGAGTGATGACTAAGCTGGTTGAACAGCCTCCCCTCTCCTGTCACTGCTTCCCCAGGGCTTTTCCAGGAAAAGAGCTACCTCAGCAATGGAGACATCCAAAGGTAAACACATGGATATTGCTTTATTAATATAATAAGTAAATAAACCATACAGACCTGGCTAGCTTGGGGGTTCAGCAACCAAATCCTCTTTATTCAAATGAGACAACAGCTTATATATAGGTTTGAATAGTGACACATGACTCCCTTGACCAATCACCAGGGGTATCTCACTACCCATGTGCATGGGAGTAATTCTGGACTTCATTTCCCAGGATGCCTCATCCAGCATCCTTCCTAAAACCTGACTCCTACATATCCCCCATTTTTATTTTAATGAAGAAGTACAGAACAGTGCATATAATAGAAGAACTTTTAATATTACGACAAGCCACAGAACAATTCTTAATCTTTTTTCTTAAACTTATTTTAACCATCTATGTAATCAGGGCCTAACATGATGTACTAGGGTGAATTTATGCTGATACTTTTGGTCTGTGTTTGGCCCTGCCACCTGTGAAAGCTTCGCTCTTTCCCTGCCAAGTTATGGGAAAACAAGCACTGATAAATGGGAAAGTTGTCCTTGAAGAGAGCTTCTTGTATAAACTGTTTTAATTGGCATCCTGTGATTGGCTAATTGTCTGCCAAGGGCATTTGAAGGAGAATTTTGATGAGGAGGGGAGGAAGGCTCGCCCCCAGACTCAATTAAGAAAGACCCCCGAAACATACTGCGCGTGCATTAGGGGACTTCCAAAGTTCTCACGCATGCGCAGAAGAGATGCACTTACATAACTGGGAGGTGGGACTGAGGGCCTCGGGCTGGGCGGTGCTGGCCACACCTGGGAGGTTGTGGTCACTCAGTTAATTGTATAAAAGTAGATAGTGCTTTCTGCTATGGGAGCTAATTTCACACCAAGGACAATGTTGCCTTTTGGCGGGGACGCCTGCCAGTTTGTGAACTTACTGATTCTCCAAGGATGCAGCTTCTGCTATGGGTAATTATAGGTATGCTAGGTCAGTAAGATAACTTTATGGGCAACAGCTGGGTAACTGGGGAGGTCGTGCTGGGGGCTTATTTCTCTCTTCCTTCCTCCCTTTTGGGTTTGTTCATTTTGTTGGCCACCTCTTGGTAATAAATATTGGTTTTTGTTAAGCTTTTAACGGTGTCTTGGTTTTCAAGCTTCAGTATGTCTCAAACCCCTCCCTAATATACGTGATAAGGCCTTTATTGAAACTGTTCATATAACTTTACTATCAGTGCAACTTTTATAACTCCATAAACAGTGCAACCTTTAGAACTTGTATTAAGCAAATTCGCTTAGAACTTTTTACCTAAGGTTTTATGTCTATTTGGGTTAAGCAACAACTCCACTGATCCGAGGGCTTCAGTACAATTGGGTAGAACATCGAGTTTTACTTTTCTAAGGGCCTGCATGTAATTGGTAACCAGAAGAAATTCAACTCCATTTCAAGGAAAGGGCTCTTAGAGAACAAGTGTTGTGTTATGCAAGTGTAATTTGCTCAAAGCACATGAAGCACGAAGTATCTCCAAGTCTACACACATACATGTCCACACAGCTTCTCTCATTCACACCAAGGTAGCTACCTTTTCATTCTCTTTTCACACACACATATTTAAACCTTTTATTATGTCTCTATTTAAATCATGTAGTTTGGGTTTTTGTAGTGGTTATTAGTTATGTTTCTCAATCTGTCACTTCTGGTAGTCATGTCTGGCAACTGTACCTGTTTTGAAAATTTGAAAAGGAATTAATATGAGGAATATGAGGTCTAACAAACCTAAATGATGTCTTACCTGTTTGTGTGCATGCATATTCCTTTTTTCCCCTTTCTGTTTTAGAAAACCAAAAGTTAATAAATTCAAAGATACATACACAAGTTACTATTGCAATATGCCAACACAGCTTGAAACTCAGCATCCTTTGTAAGCAACTAGACCAAGTTGTCTTTTTCAGCTTATTAGTTCAAGTTGCCTCGTGTCTGGGATGCAGTTAATTTTTCAGCTTTTGTCCATCTAATTCTGGTAGCTGCTTTTTGCTCTTAATAATAAACTTAACAAACATGTTAATAACAATTTAGACAGTCTTAGGTGGACACTGTGGTAGAAACAGATGTGAAGGTCAGGCAAACATACAGTTTCTCTGCAGTTTTGTCCAGGAATGGCTTTTGGTAGCTAAGAGCTTGAAGTAAAAAGCAAGAAGTCATTTTAATGTCTTTTAATGTCTTTCACCTCAAGGTTGAATGCTGTGCAATCTTCTCTTTCGCAGATCTTTTCTATTATTGGGTTGATGAATCTCCTCTGGAGTATTTTGCAATCCTATTTCTTAAATGATATTAGTTAGTCATCATAATCAGTTTTAACTCAGTCTCTTAAGCAGTTATGACTCACAAGCAGCTATTTTTGCTGACACTAGGCACACCTTTTTGGGATAATAGTATCTGAATGCATTAATTAACAAGGTATGGAGATGCTAAGAACTTTTTAAACATGTTAATTGAACTACATTGTCACAACAACTGTATCTATTTAGGTGTACTTGAGGACTTAACAACTTTAACAATTTAACGACCTTAACAATTTAAACAAAGTCACTGGGGAACTAGTGAAAAAGTAGGAAAAAACCTTAAAGCTTCAGTGTTCTTACCAAAGGTCTTGAGACAACAAGATACAAAGTTAACTTAGTTCTGTATGTCTCTGGAGGCACACAGCATAACGCTGTAGCATTGAGCTGTGCAAGAGGCAGCTCAGCTAGGCTGCAGCACAGCCTCCCTCTGTCTCAGCACAAGGGGCGGGAGCCGTTTTTCCCGGCCCCGGCTTGGCTGCATTTTTTTCACTGCAGACGGCAGGATTGCCCCTGCAGGGGGTCTCGGCATGGCGCTAAGTGGGAGCTGCCTGTCTCCCTCTCTGTCCGCAGCAGAATCCGTGCAGGGCTCTGCCGTTTGCTCGCAGCTCACGCTGCTTCGGCTTGGCGTAGTTTCAGCACCCCACCGCAAAAGGGGAGGTAGTTTTTGCCATCCCAGCTCGGTGAGCCCCGCGCAGCTGCCGCCCGGCCCCAGGCTGCCCTAAAGCGGCGCCCGGGCTTGCACCGCGTCCAGTCCGGGCACGGCGCGCCGTCTGTATTTCGGAGCGGCCCCAGCCTCCCCGACTCCTACGCAGCCGGAGCTGCTGTTTTTTGCCGCAGCCCCAGGGTTGTCGCGCCGGGCCAGGGCTGAGCGGGGAGTGTTCGCCCATGGGTCCCATGCCTCCTCGCCGCGGCTGCGCGTTGCCACCGCGGCTGCTGCCACCGGCACGCACGCGCCTCGTGCCGCCGCGCGCCGTTTCGGCGTCGCTGCTGCCGCGAGCCCGCGCCGTGAGCCTTTGCAAGCTCCGTGGTCACGCTTCCCGCGCCGCTGCCGCCGACAAGTGCTGCGGACAGTGTCTCTACAGAGCACTGCGAGTCCAACGGGCTCTTTTAACAGCAGCACGAAGGCAGCGCTCTGTCCCTACGCCGCACGACTGCCTGTCTTTTTTCGGAGGAGGCAAAACTGACCCTCCCCCGGTGTCCTCTGTTGGTTCTCTGCTTACCGGATTTACATGCTCTAAGCACAGTTCCTCAAGCTGGGACACTCGGCAAGCTGGCCGTGGGCAAGATGGCGACTCCCAACTCACGGCGTGCACGCCATGTGGCTGCAACTCAGCAGTGCCTCGTGGACCCAAGGTCTGTCTTTCCCCAACAACCACGCGGTCTGCCCCACATGCTCGCTCCTGCTCGCATAAAACCCAAAGTCCATTGTTAGGGTCTCTTTTCGGTTTGCACGCGGTTCTCGGTCTGCACGAGGTTCTCTCCCACCCCCGTGTCTGCTCCCGGGGTCTGGGGGAGTCCTTTGCCTATTAGGGCTCGTGGGAGGAACAGGAGGTTTAAAGTTTTTCTCCATGGACAAGTTTAAGTTTCTTTGTGAGATTTTTAAGGTGTCCACATCTTCTATCTCTGCTTTCTCTCGAGCTGTCTCTCCAAATTTTTTCCAAGCAGTCACACTAAGGATTCTGCTTAGCAGTGTTATAAGTAAAATCCGCACTAGATTTAAATATCGTAGAAAAAAATTTG
The DNA here is from genome assembly GCF_009829145.1 of Chiroxiphia lanceolata. Lineage (NCBI taxonomy): Eukaryota > Metazoa > Chordata > Aves > Passeriformes > Pipridae > Chiroxiphia > Chiroxiphia lanceolata. Next base: position 13,024,545 of record NC_045670.1, on the reverse strand, counting down.
TTATAGATTTATATAAAATCAAATAAGCAAAACAGCGCTGGGTGACTTGATGAACCTTCCTTGTTCATCAAGGCACACCTCAATATTTTTCAGTCTGCCTTTTATAGGTTTGTAGCTGCTTATCTTTTTTTTAAAATCCCCTCCTTTTGTCTGATTCCTCTGTTGTACGTCATCAGGTCTCTCTGCGCCGGCTCTGTTCTGTAGCCGAGAAGCTATACGCATGCGTTATCTTGTTGCTAGGAGACAAGCTCGGCTAGCTTCACTTCATCCTTTTGATGTGGTCAGCTTCCTCTGCGCATGTGCTAGCTTGCCGCTGGGAAATAGTTCTGTTTTCTTTTCGGGTCCTTTTCTTGATGTAATTAGTTCCCTCTCATATTGCTTTAAGTATCATTTTATATATATATATTTCTAAGATCTACAGGTAACATAACAAAATATCACTAATTATTGTAACATAACGCTATGGTTTGTGTGATATATATAAATAATCGTGATTCGTGAAACAACAAATAAAAATATGGATTGTAAAACTAAACTACATCCCCACAAAGAAATAAAACAGACCCTCACAAGGTCAAGAGGTCTAAAACTTCCTTACTATCCTAAGAATGAAATATAGTAGAACTTTAAATCTTTAGGCGCCTGTTAGTCCAAGAATACATGAATTAGGACTGGCTGTAGAGATAACCCCTTTTAGCTTTGGCTGTAAGAAAACCCATATATAAAACACTTAGCAAAAACCCGCAGAATGTACATGTATATGATACAATCAATATGCATATCACAGTTTGTAGTTACAGTGTTGCAAATATAAGTTGATAAGCAAATTATCTCCTCTTTGGTCTTTATTGGCTATCACAGCAGAAGTCCTAATATTGTTATTTCTATCATTTCCCTTGAATTTTAACTTCCCATGCCAGCTTCTTACCTCAAGTTCTCTGTAGCTTTACCTTTTCTTTCTTTTATACCTTACTCTGCCAGGTCTCTCGTGTGCACAATACTCAGATTTTTGGAGCTCCCACACGGTTCTCTGCACGACGTCCCAGTCGACTTTCGTATTAGTATTCTACGGCCTTTCTTTAATGATGTCTTCTGCCTGCTTTTAGCTCGGTATGTGACATCTGGCTTTTTTTTCAGAGAAGCATCCCTGAGCTTTAAAACAAGCTCGTTTGAATGCTACCGGAATTTCTCCTTGTTACAAGGCAGTCTCTAATCATCCCTGATACAGGGAGTGGCCCCACGTTGGGTGCCAGATATTGCTTTATTAATATAATAAGTAAATAAACCATAAGGACCCGGCTAGCTTAGGGGTTCAGCAACCAAATCCTCTTTATTCAAATGAGACAACAGCTTATATATAGGTTTGAATAGTGACACGTGACTCCCTTGACCAGGGGTATCTCACTACCCATGTGCATAGGAGTACTTCTGGACTTTAATTCCCAGGATGCCTCATCCAGCATTCTTCCTAAAACCTGACTCCTACACATGGGGATTAAAAAGTGCTCTGGACCTGCAGCAGGTGAAGGACAGGGCTGATTATGGCAGGAAGAACAGCATGACCAGGAAACAGGTTCTTGGATAAGAATAGCGAGTGATGATAGAAAATACAAGAGCAGCACAGGAAACACTGATGTGGCTCCAAAATCTGAAAGATGCTAAGCTACATGCAATTGTGCTTAGGAGTGCCAGCAAGATTTCAGGTTCCATACAGTCCCAAGGACTGTAGGGTAAGACCAAGCATAGAAACACCTGCTTCTCCACAGGTGGCAACAACACACGCCAGAGCTCAGCATCATGTGATAGCCAATAAAGACCAAAGAAGAGATAATTTGCTTATCAACTTTTATTTGCAACACTGTAATTACAAACTGTGGTAAACAAAGTCTCAAGTTTCTATAAGTTTCAAGTAATAGTTTAAAAGCAAGCGGCCGGCTGGGTGGCGGAAATGGGACCAGTTTCCCAGGTCTGCACACCTACTGCAGGGTACATTTGGTGTTTGTCTTGACTACTTCATGCATATTGATTGTATCATATACATGTACATTCTGCGGGTTTTTGCTAAGTGTTTAATGTATGGGTTTTCTTACAGCTAAAGCTAAGAGAGTTATCTCTACAGCCAGTCATAGTTCATGTATTCTTGGACAAACAGGTGCCTAAAGATTTAAAGTTCTACTATAATTACAGCTAAAGCTAAAAGGGTTATCTCTACAGCCAGTCATAATTCATGTATTCCTGGATGAACAGGCGCCTAAAGATTTAAAGTTCTACTATATTTCATTCTTAGGATAGTAAGGAGGTTTTAGGCCTTTTGACCTTGTGAGGGTCTGTTTTGTTTCTTTGTGGGGGTGTAGCGGCAAAATAGCACATGCGCAGAAGAAGCTGACTACGTCAAAAGGATGAAGTGAAACTAGCCGAGCTTGTCTCCTAGCAACAAGATAACGCATGCGTATAGCCTCTCGGCAACAGAACAGAGCCGGCGCAGATAGACCTGATGACATAAAACAAAGGAATCAAAACAAAAGGAGGGGACTTTAAAAAGATAAGCAGCTACAAACCTATAAAAGGCAGATTGAAAATTATTGAAGTGTGCCTTGGATGAGCAAGGAAGGCTCATCAAGTCATCCAGCGCTGTTTTGCTTATTTGACTTTTATATAAATCTATAATAAATTTTTTTTTACTACGATATTTAAGCCTAGTGCTGATTTTACTTATAACAATCATAATGTCATTCTGCCTTCCCCAGTCATGTCCACTTAGTCTGTGAGATGCAGGTGCAGTGGCTGCATCGCTGCCTGAGTGATGGGACCTGTTACCCCTTGGGGTCCGCAGTCCATACCATCACCTCCAGAATACCCCTCTGAGTAATTCTGTATTTAAACCTAATGAAAAAAGACCTAGTGGCTGGCTGCTGTTAGGAAAAAATAATAGGCTTTTCCCCCCAGGGCACCCTGCCTGGAGGTCTCCCCACACCAAACCTGTTTGCGTCTAGGGCTTGTATGCAGGGAGGATGGCTTGGGGTGATGTGTAGATACAAAGACCATTGCTCTGAGGCTGTAACCGCAGCAGAGGATACTCCTGCAAGACAGTGGAGGGTGAGCGGTGGCCCCTAGGATGAGCACAGGTCATGTCCATCCCAACCTAACCCATTACATGGCAAGCCACCCCAAGCAATGCAAGCCATCCCAACCTCACAGCCCTCTCTGCCAGCATGGGGAGATGCCTTCTGATGGCAGGGGCCCCATCAATGTAATAGTCCATCCCTCATAGGCAGTAGTGATGTCCGGGGCAGGGGCAGTAGTAGCCCTTGGAAGGATCCCCTCCCCATCATGATGTACACAGGTGTCATAGGTTTACTTGTTCTGAAAAAAACGAGCTGGGAATTTTTTTTCTTTCCCCTGCATCACTGTAAAAGAAAGATGTTGAACGAGGGAGGGGGAGGGTGGTTTTTTTGCCTAGGGTGATTGACACACACAAAAGAACTGGCTAACAGACCCACATTCCAGACTGATTTGCTGTCAGAAGACTGGGGGGGGGGGGAGGTGTTAGGTCTTTTCCCTCTCCTCGGAAAATGGCAGGCACTCTCCACTTTTGCCCTGAATCAGGGAGGGTGTGTGTGTGGAGGGATTCCGAGGTTTGTTTTGTTTTTCATCGGGGTCATCTGGCTGCTTCTGGTCCCAGTTTGCCTCTGTTCTCCTGCGCCCTGTCCTGCCCCCAGCCGGGACTTGTTCAGATTTCATCAGAGAGGCTTGACCCTTCTGCGAAGGAACCTTTGGGGGAGTCCTGGCCAGAGCCAGCTACTGACAGTGTGAGTCTGTGGGAAGAGCCCCTTTTTCCCCTTCCTCTTCTTGGTGAGGGGGAGATCTCCATTTTTCGGCTTCTCCTGTGCATCGGGGGCCCCCATGTGGTGACCGCCAGAGCCCAACAGCGTCCCCTGCTGACTACCACAGAGCAACTGCAGGCTTTGCTCCTCCAGTGATCCAACAGTGCCCCCTCCCTATGATGGTTAGAATTGCACCAAAAGGTGGAAAGTACTGAACTGTTTTTTTCTTGGAGGGGACTTTGGGTACAGGATTATTGTTTAGTTGTTTTTGTGTTCTTTTGTTGTTCTGCCAATACACATATATCCTTTAATAAAGGGCTGGGGTTTTTTTCTTTCTCCACACTTCCTCAATTGGAGCCTCTTAATTTCTGATTTACAATTGCTTAGAGGGAGGAGCTTGGTCTTCCTCATAACTCATCCTCCTTAGCAAAACACTTCAGTCTCATTAAACTGAGACAACAGGCTACAGGGACAGTGGTGAGAACAACTTGCACAGCATGTCAGTGGCCACTTCCCTCTGCAAGCAGAGGGATGACAAGTGTAAGGATGAGGAGGAGCAACCAGTCTGTCACCTGGACAGCCACTGGCACAGCAGAGGCACAGCTACAGCTGAAGCACAGGGGCAGAGTGAGGGTAGTTACCAGATTCATTGAGGCAGGTGGGTTTTAGATGGCATGGCACAAGTATGCTGCCCAAGAAGGTCTCTATTCTCATCTCCTGCAAGGAGTGATAGCAAACGTTTACAGGATTGCCACCCTTTTGCTGCAGAGCCTGAGGTGCTGGTGGTTCTGGTTTGAGGGGGCAGAAGGGACTGGACCTACCTTGGGCAGGAGGGGGAGGTCGGAGGAGTGCTTATTCCAGGCTGTGCTGTTGTAGGAACCCATTCACCATGTGATGTATTTGTCCTCATTGACAAAAGCTGTGTTTTATTTCTTTGCAATGCCAAAATGACAGGCGGGGGTACCCTGTAGTGTCAGGGACGTGGGGAGATGGTCAGAACTGTTCCACTCTCCCCAAAATGCAATGCCATGGGACCAGAGGGCATGTCAGACATGGTGCTCTCAGACTCCTTGTTGAGGATCTGTGATGGAGGTGATACTCACTGCTTCCAGACCATTGGTCACTTATCCCTGCCGATGTGACCTTGGTCACTGGAGGATATGGTGTACCAGGAGAGTGTCCCCCAGGCAGCACCTACCACCAGGGGGTATTTAGGGGCCACTGGGTGAGTGAGACCTGGGGACTTGCAGACATCCCTGGGAACAGGACAGTTTCAGTGTGGGGATAGGGATGGGTGACTGCAGCAAAGTCACAAGTGCAGATGCTGAGGGAGGGTCTCTTTAGCACTGGGGGGGTGGAACACAATGCAAAAGGGGGTATGAACAGAGATGCTTCCACTACCCTGAGCCCCCAAATCTCATAGCCCATGGTTACGTGGCCTGTGTGATACTGGGAGGGGGATGGTTGGGACCTCAGCGATACCTTCAGACCTGGCCAGCTAACAGGGTTGATGACATTCCTGTAGTACTCCTGCATCTCCACCTTAATCAGCTGTTCAGGCTGACTTTGGCTCACCAAATTTCGCACCAGGGTCATTGTTAATCCCTAGAGACAGCAGAGTAGGGAGAGATGCCTGGGGCCATGCAGTAGTGCCTGTCTTCATGGGAGTTGGGGCACATGATGAAACAGGTTACTGAGCAGGGTTTAATGCCAGAGACCTGCCACAAGTGCCAAGCCCCTCTTCTCTGAAGTGGGTGGTCATGGGGGTTGTACTGGCACCGTGATTCCCCCCACCTCAAAGCTTCACAGTCACCCAAAACTGGGAGATGGAGGATGGCTCCTTTCCTCCTGCACCCAGGGTGTCCATATTCACCTGGGTTCTTTGCAGAGGGGGAGATGGACTGGGTGCACTGGGGCTGCCGGGTATGGGGCCAGTAGAGGTTGAGAAGGGAGTTACAAGATGAAGCCAATCTCCTACAGCCAACAAAGCCCAAGAGGGCTAGGGTCTTTCAGGGCAGACAGGTTCCCTGGTTGCACGAGCCATTTCTGTCTCTGCACAGCAGTGACATCCCTCTCCATGCTCTCTGCTGGCTCCCTCATTATAATGCACAGGCTAACGAGGCTGCAAGAGACGAGCTGGTTTGCAGTATGCTTTGCATCAGAACCTGCATGCTTGCTGGCCCATGTGGGAACTGCTGCATGTCCACGGTATACATGTAATATACCACAGACATCCCCCCACAGTGAGGCCATGGCTCAGGAATTCCTTCAGGACCAGGGCTGGGAGAGGTGTTGCAGTGCTCAGATCTCCCCCCAACCCCTGCAGGATCCCCCTGGCACGGAGCGCCCCCCCTTCCCTCACCAAGTCAGAGCTGAGCGAAGCCTGTGAACTGTGTGTTGGAGCTCTCAGAGCCCCACAATCTGCTCCCCCATCACCACCATGTCATGCATCAGGCCCGAGCTGAGCTCTGCCACTGGTTCAGTTTCCCCTTCGTTAGCAAGATCCTGCCCCCTGAGCACTCTGAAACCTACTGATGGACAGGGTTGACACATGAGAATTTGTACTAGCGACTGCCTGCCCCACAAGCCCTAAGCCACTGCAGGGTGCAGCTCCAGGGGACTAGAAGCCAGTGAGCACAGGCTGTGGGGTGTCAAATACTTTATTAACCAGGGAGAATGACCTCTCCTCCCCCCTCTTCCCCATGTCACCTGCCCAGCACCAAGCATCCACAACCAGGTTGGAGTAGAAACTCCAAGGTTTCCTCCTCCCATAGCATTTACCTGCATCACAAACTTGTTTTCTTTCCAGAGCTGTAGTGGAGCCTGCTCTCTGATGGTCTTTTTGACAGACCATGGCAGGCAGTAGGAGTCATCATAAGTGCTGACAGAGGTCTTGTGTTTTGGGGCAAAGAGGAATGTGGTGCAGCAGCCCACGGGGATGGGGGTGCTTAGAGTCCTGGAGGATCCTGGGGTGCCCCACTGGATCAGCAGCACTGCATGGAGCTAAAGGCTCCCAACCCACTTAGGAAAGGGAATGGGGCCCTGGTACCACTGCTCTGCCAGGCTGGGGTGGTGCTTATGCCATTGGTGATGTCGTAGTGTGAGACCAGGGAGATTTGGTGGCTATCAGTCCTGTGGCTGCATTCCCAAGAATAGCAGGCCCTGGGTTAGGGTGCAACAATTTCTGCCTGATCACTCCATGAGCACAACTGCACCCTCCTGACTTTGTCCTGGCTCTGGGCTTTCTCCCCTCCTGCAGGCAATTATCTTAACAATGGTAGGAAACAGTTTCAAGATAATTTTATTTTGGGAGGTGCAAAACAATCAATTGTTTTTCCAGCCCCTCTGTCCTATATTTCCTTGGAAATCCTGCAGCAACCCAGATGTGTGCACATAGCACAACCCTGCACCTGTGCAGCCAGTGCCCAGGGCACAGCATCAAGCACTGCATACCTGGCCTGCTGGGGTATCCAGGGGAATTACTGCCTGTTCTATCTGCCCTTTTTCATTAAAAAGCTGGATTTAGGTGACCCCGTGTGGCTTATTTGCTCTCCTGTCCCGAGTGCTGTGATGGGCTCTGCAGTTGGAGTGAGCAATCCTCATCTATCTCAGTACAGAGGCAGCTGGGTTATGCCAGGGAGGGATTTGCATTAACCAGGTTTGCTTTTCTCTGAGATGGGGAGCCAAGCAGAAATCCTGTTCTGGCTTGTCTTGTCACACAGTACCAACTCAGAGCCCTGCTCTGCTCCCAACTCCAGCCTTGTGAGGGGTCTCAGAAGTCCAACCCTTCTGCTGTCACAATTTTGGGGATGACTGGTGAAGACCCAAGTCTATCTTGTCAGGGTAGATGCCAACCCATCCCCCTGAAGGGTTGCCTAGCCCTGCTCTTTTGTTGCAAGGAATGGTGGGGCTGGGCAGCCTGGAGCGCCCGAATGCATCCAGGCAAACATGATTAATGTGACATTGAAATGAAGAAAACAAGTTGCTTTTGATTTTTCACACCTTGCTGGTCTCCGTTGAGCCAGGTTCAGGTTCTCCATCAGTCTTGTCCTCTCCTGGGAGCCAGTGGGAGGCTGAGTTGGAAGGGTGGACACAGGGGTGTCAGTGATGCCTCCCCCTCTCCACCCCCATGGCCTTAAAAGTCTCTTCCAACCTTGATGAGTCTATGATTCCATGAGCCAGTGGCCCTCTATGGCTATCCCCTGTCCCCAGCAGTCCCTGGATTTTCCAGCTGCTGATGTTGGACTCTAAAATCAGCGCTCGGCTCTTGTGTCAACAGCTTTAAGGAGCAGAAATGGCTGCAAGGCTGGAGAAAAGGTTATTTCACCCATTGATGTTGTATATAGATGCAGCACCTCCTTCTGTTTCTGTCACTGTCAGGAGGAGAGGCATAGCCCAAATGCAGGGGTTGGGTCCTTCTGCCTTGAGGAGAAGACTTTCCAAATGTTGGCTGGAGGCTGGCTACCCCCGGGAGGTTTATCTGCGCCATACAGCACAGCTCCACACCAGCTGCTTCTACTAGGCCCAAACAACTGGTATTAGCCATGGCATGAAGGCTAGTACCCCCTGATTTCAGTTTCTGCGATTGCTGGGGGCTCAGAGGAGATAGTGTGGTTCATACCCTCTCACCACAGTTTGCTCCAATGACAGTCTGGCAGGCTGGTTTTCATATGTATGCTTTTTAATATTAATTCTGTTATACTACACACAACCAGTAACAATGATAAATACTGCAATGGAAGTGTTAAAAAATTATACATGTTTCATGTTTTTGAAAACCCTCACTGTTTAAAATAAATTAATGCATAAAACTGATGATAGAAAAAAGAAAACCCAAAACAAACCACAACACAATTGATCTGTTTAAGGCAATACTCTACGTGGATGGGAACAGAAGTACAACAGTGTGTTACATGTTCTGAAGAGGAAAAAAGAAAGAAATGCCCCCCTGCTCCATATAAGATGCAGATTGATGTTTCAATAGAGAAAAAACTCCCAAACCTAGATAATAAAACCAATGGCCAAGTTAAGTACAGCATTAATACACTCTGCATGTCAAATGATTAACAGGTTCCTAACACGAATTAAGGTCAAGCTACAACAAATTTATCTTCCTAATTAAAAGGTTATTCAGGTCAAAGCCTACATTTAACTGTACTTTGCATTTGGCTGATTCAGCTATGTTTCACTATATGCAAAAGGACAGTTGGAAATCAGTCTCCTGCTCTGAGATTGATGCAAAGGTTGTGAGGTCTCCTCTCCTCCTGAAAGATATTTCCATTAAATACATCCAAAAAGGATCTTGCTTTTGATGACCACCAAATGCCTTCTACCATCCCCTCCCCTGGGGCACCAGATGGGGAAAGGAGACCTGGGAAGCATTTGGGTTGAGTTTTTTCCAAGCTGAGGACATGAAATGCAAGTGCAGATTTGATCTGAACTCTGAGGAGTGCTATTTCCCTGTCTTCCAGAAATGGCTATCTGGAGCCTACTGAAAGTACTTTGCCAGCATGGGAGAAACCCAGCCTGAATCCAAGCTCTGGATATGGTGTTTGCTATTAAGGTTGGTGCGAAACTCCATACCTGTCTGGACATCCAATTAACCCCGGTTATTAATGCAGCCCAGAACTTGTCCACTGGAAGGTGGACAATAATCATAATATCAAAAAATCCCCCTCTCCCTCAAAAAAGAAAAGAAGACAGTAGCTACTTCCTTCCAGCTTCTCCCAATGGATCCCCATCAGCTGTCACCTACCCAAGACTGGCAACACCAGATCTCACCAGCATTGACCCAGTACATTCTCAGTAAGGTTAATGTCTATAAGGTGCTGCCAGGGGGCAAAGAAGCTACTTGGGACATGATTGGAGCCTCCTGTACTTCCTTGATAGAGTGCGTGGGGGGAAGCCATGGTACATAAGGAAAGAAACCCAAGCAGAGTTACTAAAAATTTAGACTTGTGATGGCCAACAACTGTCCAGGTTGCCTTGGGTTTGGGTGGGAGAGGGGAATGCAGAACTGGGCTAAGAGTCCCTTTTGGTGCAACTACCTCTGATGCTATGATGCTAGTGCATGAGGGAGGGGGAAGATGATAGCTGCTTTGAGAAAAGAGGAGTGGTAGGAGGATGTATGCAATATAACAAGGCTTGTGATTCCAGAACTAGCTACTGGACGTGGATACCAAAGTTTACCTGTGACAACTAGCTATCCTTCTGTTGCCTTAAGAGACTGCAGAAAACAGGACTCTGAGACAACTTAGTGTATAAGATAAAGAGGGTAGGCCCTTTAATTCCAGGCCTGAGACCTACAGGAATACACATGACGTGCCTCTTGTTTCACAATTTAGGATGATAACCCATCCAATCCCATATCTATCCACCCCTCAGCACCTCCCCCCAGCATGCCCCTCTGGAAATTGAGGCAGGGGGCTCTGGGACCCCCTCTTCTTCATCATCCTCCTTGTCACAGCACGTCCAGTCCTTGGAGCTTCTCCAAAGTTCTGGGCTTGAAGGTCGCTGTGCCTGCATGGTATCTTGTTGTCCAGGCCAGGGTGCAGATGTTCTTAAACAGAATGAAGGCCTACCTTGAGGGAAGTCTAACCAAACTAACGGAATTTTGAGGGAGTGATATGGAATGGGTAACAGTGTTGGGAAAATGTGTAAACTACTGTGCTAAAGGGTGAGGGATATAATACAGCTACTTCTAAAATCTACAAAAAGCTAAAAATCCAAAAATCCGTAGACATCACTTCTATTGTCACTTCTTCTTTTCCCCCCTTCCTGGTCTGATTCTTCTTCAGTTTGGAAAGCTGTGGCTGTTTGACATGATGGTCAGCACTGATTCTCCCATCCCAGTTTCTACAACACACATGGTGACTTTACTACAGGATGTACACTGAGGTCTGGAAGTTGCATCTTAGGCACAGACCAACTTCATGCAAGTGGTGCCTGCTTTCAGAACCCTTCAGAAAGGTATTTAATGTTGGCTTGTTTCCTTCTTTATTAAACTGAAGGTTCAATAATCCCTATAAAAGGAGTAAAAATGGTTAAAAATGGGCAAAAACGGGGAGAAAATTTTTTTTCTGAATTTTCTCCCCTGCAAAAGCTTCATCCTTCATCTTTATCCCCGCACAACTACAGCCCTGCTAGTGCATCTCACAGCACTCTACCCCAGCATGGCAAGGACACAGCTGACTGACTTCCCAACTGTGCCTCTGCTGTGGGTTTCCAGTCTATTTGCACACAGGCTGACAGGCCTGGGACCTGTGCTTGGCTCCCAGATCTCCCACAGTGCTGAGCCTGGGAGGATAAAGGCAGATGGCTCAGCTTGCTGGATCACACCAAGGTTTTACACTAGCCTGGCTAACCCTCAGCCCCACTGCCTTCAGGTGGGTGAAGAGAAATCCCAGTCTACTCTCTGTCTCACCCACTAACCAGAAGAGCTGTTGTGAAGATAGCTTGTCCAAGTTTCCCAGCTCTCTTCGTGGGTCTGTATTACATCTCCCAAAAAGCTTCACATCTCCCAAATTATGTGGGCTGGGAAAGGTGGAGTTGAAACTCTTTTGGGACCAGTGCAGAAGGGAGAACACAGCCCAGGTAGAGAGCAGTTCTTCCCAGTGAGCTCATCTGGGGCAGTTGGATGGGCAACTATGGGAGAAATGTTGTTCTGGGAGGACAAACATCTAGGCAGATAATAGCACTTTTCTCAGCATGGCCTTTTGGTGGCCTTTTCCTGGTGCCTACTGTGCTGGTTTCCAGCAACGCATCTGAGACAGTCACATTTTAATGAGTCTTCTTTTGCACCTTCCACTCCTTAATGCAATCCTACCACCTGTATCACCATTTTTTACTTGGAATGACTTCATAGTCCAGGCACAACCAATGAGATAGGTTCCTTCCAGGAGCAAATCAATCTTTTGCTGGAGCAGCTTTTTACAGAAAGAGAAAGGCTTGGAGTCACCCCCAGTTTCTGCTGGCAACTGGGTCTGGGAAGCAATGGGAAGAGCTGGTCTCTGCAGGCACCAGGGAAAAATGTAACTTGTCCTGCTGGTGCCCATGTTGCTCTGCAACACTCAGATGGAGTGCAACTGGGATAGTGAGTGCTGATGGGAGGGAAGAGAGCATTGAAGGGCTCCTTTGGGATATTCCCACAGCAGTGTCATGCTCTTTTAGCATCCATGTAATGATTTGAGGGTATAAACTGGCACTTTTTCCTGGGCTTTTCTTTTACTTTACCATTCTCCCTTAAAGCTCATATAGGGTATGGCCACTCTTACCTAGGATGAAGCAGGCTTTGTCACCTGGCTGCTGCTTGGCTCAGCAAGCACAGGCTGCATATGCCAATGTAAATATACCCTGGTTTTGACCTCTACCACCCTTCAGAGCTGACTCTTCACATGACCCTCCTATTTCTACTTCTCATGTCTCAAAAAGAACCATCTGCATAGATGGGCAGTGCCACAGGGCAAGCTTGGCTAGGTTGAGCCTAAGGGGAAGGCATGGGAAAGTGTTCATTTTAAGGTGCTTTTCACCTCTAGGAGAACATGGCATCCTTGTCACTTCCTTTCAAGGCTTTCCTGTGTGAGGGATTGTTCCAGATCTTGAACCACATCTCATCAGACAAACCCACATCTGTTACAGAGCCACACAAACCCTGAAGCAAGGACCAGCAACTCAGCATAGAGGAAAAGGTTGTGACTTGGGATTACCTACAGAAGATTAATGCCAGACTAACCAGGTGCAGGTTTCTCACAGGGGCTGGCATCTGTATTTTAAGTCCTTGTTGCATTCCTAAGTTCCGTAACTTTATTAGCAGGGGATGGTGCTGTTGTGCCACCAAATCTTCTCACATATTCTCTGTGGCATCATGCAGACTGAGAAATCAGTTGTGCAAGAGCCAGCTGCCAAATGTGTGGGAAACACATCCTTGCCAAACATCTGCCCCCAAAGTTGTTTAATCTCTTTATTAATCTCCACTCTGCAGCCTTCTGGCACATGTAAGCAACATCAGAAGATGGTAAAGAGAGGGAAAGCAGAGTTGTGCTGCTTTTCTTTGTAGTACTTTGAAAATACATGCAAAACTTCTAATAGTATGCTTTTTGCATCTTGCTTGCAGAGCTATCCTATCACAACGGTGTCCACCACACACTTGGCAACATCCATGCAGGGTGGTGGTAGCATCTTGAGAAGGCAACTTTCTGCCCTGTGCTGCAGAAGGGAATGGATATCAAGAGGGGATATGACTTGCCTGAGGTTAGAGCAAACGTAGTATGTGCCAACAGCAGCAAGGGACCCCAGATTTCATTTCTGTGCTGTAACAGTTCAACAGACTCTCAGCAGTAGCATTTAGCTGCAGTGCCAGATCAGGAACATGGTGTTTCTGGTGTGTACATCTGAAAGTGAGCTTTGCTCCCCGATGGTATCAGCATAGATTAACTTGGACAACTGGGATCTGCCCTAGGCCAAGACAGCACTTGGCAACCTTTCTAGTTACTGCTTGTTTTTCTTTTCCTGTCATTCCATCTGGTGCCGAGTCCTTCCTTTCTTCAAAAGCATCTTCATGTTTATGTTGAGTCACATACAGGGCACTGTACTTTTCAAGCCTCCTGCATGCCATTGTACAGTTCACAGGCCAACCTAAGGACAGACTCTGCATGGAGAGGAAAGGATTCTGCTCAGGATTGCAGATCAATGTGTCAGTCAGCATACAGCTGAGCAGAGCAGGTGCCTCCTTTTGAGAAAGAAGCCAGAGAGCCAAACCAGAAGCAGTTGAGTCCATTCTGTCTGTGGGGGAGCAGAGCATCCTGAAGTCCCTTTTGAAATCCATGCAGCAGGCTTGGCTGTCTGCTTTTGCAGTTGCAAGGCATTTGCAGGCAAGACAGCCAGAAAAGAACAACAAGACCAATGGCCAAGCATATATGTTGGGGATAGACATGCAGCAATGTCAGACATGATCCAGTGGCTCTTCCAAGTATTGGCTTCAAGATATGTTTGGTAAGACATTAAATGAGCCTTTAGGGATGGTCACCTGGACATCAGCTTTCTTTCAGCCAAAGGTTATTATAAAACAGACTAGACCATTCTATCTAGTGACCTTCTTCAACACTAGGAGGATATTCCCCCTCACACTGATGTCTGGAAATAGAGAGTTTGCAGACTGACTGCAGACATAGACTTGAGTGCTGAGACCATAGAGTCCAAAGTCAGTTCATATTAAAGGGCAAAATTAACATCTGATAAAAGGAAAAAATTTGCTTAAACTTGGGTAATTTGGTGACTAAAATTACATGAAATCCTAACAAAAAGCCAGTCTGGCTTTAGAGGCATCAAACACAAATTCCTTTTGTGGAGGCACCAGCATCAATATAAGGAAGCTATCCTATTTGCATGGTAATTTAGGTGGATAGTGGTACAACCTTTCATACTCTGTTGTGCTTCTCCCCTTCTGTACACTTTGGACTGAAAATGAGGCCTGAGAAGATCATCTGGTTTGGTGCAAAGACTGGAACAAGGAACGATTTGCTTCATTGCAAGTAAACTGCAGTTAGGAGAGTGCCCAGCAGCTCTGCAGATTTTATGGCTTTATAATGTTGTGACAGCCAGGGTCCATGCTCTTTGCTTTTGCCTTCTCTGGGCCATGGCAGCAGAGACTGGTTTAAGGAGAGAAGTGCCAGAATGGCCATGTATCTATACACCTGGGAAGTCACCACAGCATAACCTCCAACGAGAGCACAAGGAAAAACTGGCTGAAACAAAGATCTCAACACAAGACCAGTAGGGAGAGTCAGCCCAATCTGCAGTTAATACATACCGCCAGACCGTCAATCATATTCCATAACAAGCCAACAAACTTGCCCTATGGTCATAACCTGCTTAAGGGACTATGATTCAAAAGGATTAGTATTCAATTTTCTATGACCAAACCTTGACCCACAAGTTGGTTAAGCTGGGTAAAGTCTGACAGCAGCTTGGGGGGTAGTTCTGTTGAGACTGATGGGACCCCCACAGGTTGGGCTTATGTTGCCTTGCAGGTCAGGGGCAAGTGTGTGCTGCCGCCATGGGGCTCTGTGCTGGTTGCAACCCAGAAGGCGTTGAGTGGATGGAGACATATACCAATACCAGACCCTAAAGAAGGTGATGGTCTACAGTAGCCTCTTCCTTACCGAATTTGACTCTAAATTTTTACCGAACATGACTTTAACACGGTGGGAATCCTGTTGATGGGATCTCATTCGCATCAGTACTAAGACAGATGGATGGACCACCTCTAACCCAGAAAAGGGACACATGCGTGCCCATTTTGTATCAGAAATAGCGTGACCAGCAGAACTAGGGAAGTGATTCTTCCCCTGTACTCGGCACTGGTGAGGCCACACCTCAAGTACTATGTCCAGTTCTGGGTCCCTCAATTCAGGAAGGACATTGAGATGCTGGAGCATGTCCAGAGAAGGGCAATGAAGCTGGTGAAGGGTCTGGAGTGCATGTCCTATGAGGAGCAGCTGAGGGAGCTGGGGTTGTTTAGCCTGGAGAAAGGGAGGCTCAGGGGAGACCTTATCACTCTCTACAACTACCTGAAAGGAGGTTGTAACCAGGTGGAGGTCATCCTCTTCTCCCAGGCAACAAGCAATAGGACAAGAGGACATAGTCTTAAGCTGCACCAGGGGAGGTTTAGGTTGGACATTAGAAAGAATTTCTTCACAGAAAGGGTGATTAGATATTGGAATGGGCTGCCCACGGAGATGGTGGAGTCACTATCCCTGGAAGTGTTTAAGGAAAGACTGGACATGGCACTTACTGCCATGGTCTAGTTGACATGGTGGTGTTCAGTCATAGGTTGGACTTGATGATCTCAGAGGTAATGACCCTATACAGGTAACTACTTTTCCCCACCCTTTCTACTTTATTCCCCTAATAAAATATATGAACACAAAGCATAGAGAGGAGAAGCCAAAAAATTGCCATTTTATGGTCCTGTACTGTCATGCCAAACCAGCTATTTGTGCAACCAACTCCTTCTGTGTGCAGTGGAAAACACTTGGTTTGTGCTTTGGTCTATTTGGAGGAAGCACTGGGTGTAGTTAACATTTAAGTTCATCTCCCTCTTTCCCAGGGACCCTAAAGTGTTGTTCTGGAAGCAACTGCACATCACACAATGCAAAGGGCTGAGGGCAGTTGCAGGGTTGGGGAATGCCTCAGAGCATATGGCAGGCAAAACCCAGCAATAGGGGCAATAAAAGGACTTGGTCGTGGTGCCATGGGGCAGTGATTATCCCGGAAGGTCTGTTCTTCAGAGGGGAGGTGTTAGCCCTGGGAGATACAGTCTCAGCAAGCTTCATTCTGTCTTTGACTAAACATGATAGCAGCATGATGGATACCTGTGGGACCTGCAGTCTCCCAAGGCTGATGCATGAAAACAGATGCCTCGTTGCTCTAACAGGTACACTAAAATCCTCCAATTTCCTGAGCAAGGGCTATGGGAAAGACAGCATGTGCAGCCCATCTGGAAGGCACAGAGGCTGACCCAGAAGGATAAATGAGATGAAGGTGTTGCATGGTACCAATTCTGAACTGAAAAGTCCTGCTTTAGAAGAGTGAACATTTAAAGAGACTTAGTTATGTCCTATAGGATTTGGTTTGACCATGGGGTTTATGTTAGGTTTTGACTACATTCTCCATTAAAAAAAAAGACTCCTTAAGGAATGCTTTTTCCCTTTTATCTTTTCTCCCTACACAGTGTTCTTAGAGCTCTTCCTCCTCCCCCCCCCCCAAGTTGCTAACCTCACACCTGAGCTAGCACTGGAGAGGAAATCAGGCACACAAATGAAGAAGTGAAGACTTGGAGACCTGATGCTTTGTGCTTCTTTAGGGAAATTTTGGAAATATTCCCTCTCAGCATTACCAGGCAATGAGAAGGGGAGAGGAATTAAAATGAAAAATACTCTCTTCCTAGAAGAGCTGTCAAGTTAACCAGCACTTCTGCATGAGGAAGCAGGGATGCTCAGTAAATAGTACCACTCAAGTCCTCTTTCTATGGCCTGGAGCCAGGGTGGCAGTGCCCTGTTTTAGGGAGGAGGGGCAAACATAGCTTTAATGGTTGCCCATGGCCAGCCAGTGAATAATAAAGCCCAGGAGTCCTGTGTGACCTTGCACTGCACAGAGTGAAGACTCAATGTTATGTCCTCCTAATCATGAAGAGGACTTGTTAAAGACTCATTTCACTACGTGAAGATTTCAGATGGAGATCTGTCCTTTGGAGTGGAGCTCAGGCTCTGTCTTGCAACTCAGAGGAATTCTGATGGAAAGCTCAGAATTGCCCTTACTTTCTCCTTTTCCCAGGCTTCAAAGCAAGCACTGACGCTAGGCAGGTGGACCTTCCTCCTGGCAGAACAGGTAAACACACAGTTGTGCCTGTGGCAAAAGATTTAATCTCTGAGAGAAATGCCAGCCCATCTGTCACCCAGTCCTGCGTATACTGAAGCCATCAGTGTAAGACCTGCCAGGGACATGACATATTTCTAATTCCAGAAATAATTTTGCATTCAAAACAATCTGCTGGTGAACTGGCAATTCAGTCCGGCCACCTAATGAAATGCCAAATGAACACAACTGCTCCTGATGTGGGACATCTCCAACACTGACCAAGCCTGATTCACAAGTGGGCAGAGACAGGATAAACAGTAGTTTCCTCTCATGTTTTTTTTTTAAGTTGAAGCTGTTCATAATCCTGCTGTTGCTGAGCCCCCCCCTAAAGTCTGACACCACCACAGAGACACCTTCAGCGTTAACAAATCTCTCCCATGGGCACCAAGAGAAGCAGTGTCACGAGAATATCAACAACCAAGCTCTGTAAAAATGTGCTTTTTTCAACAAGCTTTTCTGGCACTGACGTTCAGACTGAACAGTTCTAGTTCTGTCTTGTGTCTTAGCTGAACAAACTTTAAGATTTCTGAAAGCAGATGGGTCTCACAAGAATGAAGTATAGGCTGAAATCAGTATACACAACTGGACTGAACTCAGGAGTATGGTATTCTCAGGTAAGGACTAAATCCCTGAAGAGCATGGATAGACTGCAGATTGAATCTGATGTGTTTGGTGATAATTTAATGTGGAGCTAAGGATAGATTGCATTGGATATGTGACACAACAGCTCTAGTACTGACTCATAGTGAAATGTCACCTATTTGTCCTCTTCACAAGTGAATGAATTGTGTCATGCTAGTCCTGGCTAGCTTTAGCATAAGAAAGGATGCCCTGCTCTGTTTCTATTCCTGTGTCCCAGCTATGGTATAATTATGGTTACGCAAATGAATCAGGTTTAGTGAATCAATTAAGAACTGACCTTCTGCTACAGGTAAAACCCCCTGACACCTCAGACTCACCCCTGATCTTGTAGATGGATTGGTTTCAGTGGGGAGGAGTAACTACAGCTCCATCTGACCCTTCCCATTCTGGAACAGACACCTTACAAAACATCTTGAGTGCCTACACAAACCAAGGAGGCATCTCTGGACCCTCCTGTGTTTGCTCTCCAGACCAGTCAGTTCTGCCAGGCACTGCCTGGCACTTTGAGCAACTTCTCTTTTTTTTAACCATAGTTTAAAATAACTTATTAACCAATCATAAAATTAATTTTTTGGTTTCTCCTGGCTCCATGAACACAAAGAGATGCATGTCCTACCATAGGAGGAAGCAATGGCTGATAAGTTTTACAGTTATAGTGGAAAGCACTGATCAGAGCCTGCCAACCTCACTACTGGATGTGACAGGTGGTGGACGTGGCTTGGCAACACATGCAAGTAGGGTTGACCGATTTAGGGGGGATTAGGTCGAGGTCCTCGTCATCTGGGATCTCATCTAACCGGTACCCATCCTTTAGCAGCTGGATATTCAAGTCTTGGTTGATCTGCTACAGACAAAGAGACAAACAGTCAAACACTTGAGACTTCTTTCTTCTGATAGTTGAAAGAGGAAAGAAGTCCCTTATTCTGGAATATATTTTCCTATCATTAGCAGCTGTCTCATCAATGAAAGAGTCCCAGTTTGTGACCACAGGTGAGGGCTGCTTTCTATTGTTTAAACTTCTTTTACAATAGGAATATCTAGAGTGAGATATTCCAGAGTAGCAAGTCGATACAGTATTTTATTCTCGAATAATCTTTCCATGAAGATGAGTCCTCATTTAAAGTAATGTAATAATAATGATAATAAATCGACTGGCAGGTGGCAGGTCCCTCCTTTCAGGCTGGGGCACTATAGCAGTTGAAAGGTGGTAAAGCTTCTTGGTTTTTTATAATCTCAAATTCAAGTGCTGTCTACCCAGATCTGTATGAACAACACTTCATCAGGGCCCAGAGATGGCCCAGATCATTTGATCTGGTTCCTGCTCTTAGCTGTTTCTCAGCGTTTCAGAAGTATTTTGCCCAAGGAAGGGATACAAAGGGGAAGAGTTCCCAGTAGCTTGTGTGCATAATGGCTGTTCAGCATCCTGGATGCAAAATCAGATCCTGCAGAAGCAGTAGCTGGAGTCCAAACAACTAATTCACAAGAGATCTTGGGAATATATTCAGAAAGAATGCAAAGAGATTAACAAGCCTGAGCTTCCCTGCCGTTTCTCTTTGAAAGGGCAAGAGTTCATATCTGCAAGTCCTCCCTAGAATTTCTGGTGCTTCAAGTAAACATGCACTGGGTGACCCTGACCCCCCCAAGAACTGGAAATCACAGCACACCCTCAGATCCTTTATTTGTGTCCTTGGCAAGCATACAGTTGCTGAACTGCTGTGACAGACAAGTTGATGCATTTGCACCACATGAGCCAACACTGCACGACTGAGCAGAACTGGGAAAAGCTTGAGTGAAGTCAAAGGTATTTGTGAAAACAGCCGATGGGCAGATCTGTGTCTGTGCCATAGAAGTATGGTGACGGAGCCAACTGGATCACCAGGAAAGACAGAAACATGACACAGTTTCTGCCATGGTCCCTTCCAGGCTCACAAAGGCTACACCACTGGTAAATTCCTTGTGGAGCTGTTTCTGGCAGCACAAGGACACTAAGTTGTTTCTGGCTACTCGACTATTAGCATTCATGGCAAGGATGGAAGGAAAGAGTATAACTCACCTCAGTCGATGAGTATCCTGAGGAGGAATATCTGGACATGTCAAAGTCATCATCACTGCAGGGAATGACAATATACAGCAACAAAGGAAACAACAGTTAGAGAGACCTGTATTCCCTGGTTAGCCCTATCTTTCTTGTGCCGTGAAACTGTACTTCATCCACAGAGAAATTACATCAAGGGAGTCTGGAGAGCAACTTTCATCTGAGACCTTTCCATCAAAGTGCTCTTTACTCACATCTCTTTTCTACTTGTTTACACACACAGACTTGTTACAGCATATGCTGAAGGGCACAGCAAGGAAGAGTGCGAGTGGCCTGCAAGAGCAGTTTCAGCAGGAATTAGCTTCAGTGCTGCACTATGGCATGAAAACTTGCTTGCATCATAATATATGTATATGTATATATATAAAATCTTATTAACCCTTTGCATACCTGTCCGTATCCAGGGCTACCAGTGGCTTTTCATCTGGACTCTGATCTAACGATGAATAGCCCTTATTGGGAACGACGAGCCTGAAATAATTAAATGCTGTCCATTAACCACACAGTAAAGCTCAGTACCACACATAGTCTAGAGCAAAGCCATATGATAGTTGGTTTTCCCTGTTTCACTTCCTTGTAAGTCTTCCCTTATCGGTGAAGACATTTAAATGGGTGCAATTCAGAGGAAGCAGGCTGTGTCTCTGGGTAGTTCAGAGCAGTTTCACAAGGATGAACACTGGACATGCACTGAGAACACACTCCTCTCTGAAAGGAAAAACAATTGGGACACTCCACACTTCATTCTGGTGAACCTGATCACTAGCACTGCTTGTTGTATCAGACTTTTCATTTTTGTATTTCTTTTTTTTCCTCTAGCAATGAGTACATGACACTAGCAACAAATAAATGGGAGAAGGAGGCTAGGGGAAGGCAGTGGCTGGGTGCTCCTACTATTCTTCTATTGGAAATCAGGGATTTGGTCTTTCTACATGAACTCCTACACAGCCCCCACAACACAGCACTTCTGAGTTCTCACTCCTAAATTTAGAAATATAAGGAATATGAGCTGATGGGTGCAGCATAAGAGTCCAGTCAGACTAGAACTTTTAAAATTCTATTACTTTATAGACTTTCACTTCATCAGAAGTATTACAAAGGCTGATGATGACTTTGCACCTTTAATTGCCTCAGAGAGTTTGTGTGTTGGAATACAGGCTTCAGAGCTTTTACAATAAGGAAAATACATTAATTCAGTGGTATCCACTTCACAACAGAGTTCTTCCATCCACAAAACCGAACATGAGTAAACAAAACACTACCAGGGGATCTAGGAGAAGAGCACTTTGTGGTGCTATTTAACCGATTAAAAAAATCACATCTTTTTCTTGAGAAATGTCTTTTTTCTTAATAACACAGAACTTAATTTTTTCTGCAACACACAAAAACTGTGATAATGTCTTTGCCCTGATCTAAACCTTTCCCTTGCATTCTGATTGTCCTTATGTTTGCTTCCTACTGTCCTTGTGTGCTGGTTTAAAGGTAAACTGGCAGGGGAAATGAACCCAACTCAGAGATTATAAATCAGAATAACAATTTAATAAAATAATACAATAAGTACAATTATACAGACAAACAATTGGTTTTAACCCACAAAACCCAAATGTATAATCCAGCACTCTGGGGCATGAACAGAGTGGTGTTCATTGGGCCCCCTGAGTCCAAAGTAAAAGAAGAGGGGAAAACCTGTTGGTGAGAGTGCTGTTGCAGTCTGGTCAAGAGTGGTGATTTCAGTCTGGTCGAGGGTGGTGGTTGCAGTCCAGTTGAAAAGTGGTGGTTGCAGTCCAGTCGAGAGTGGTGGTCTGCAGTCTGGTTGAGAGTGGTGGTCTGCAGTCTTCCTCTGGATCCCACGAGTGGTTAAAAAAGTTCCAAGACTCCAAGATTATATATTCTCCAGTTCAGGCAGGAATGCTCAGTACTTCCCTCAGGGCGGGGAGTTCCACAATGGGTGTGAGAACAGGGGGGCACCCTCCTATCTCGCAGGCCTCTTAACACCTAGTTTATAGCCTGAGGAGTCAGGCTGCTCTGGGCAGAGGGTGCAAATAGTCTATTGATAACAGTTTCTGGGAAATGGCATGGAAGGCTATAGAATACACAGTTTTGGGTTACACCCATACAGTGATGAACTGGTCCCAGCTGTTCTAACTAGGACACCTTGGAACAAAACCAGATTGCAGTCGAGCTGCTTTCTTCTGCAGGTGTCCTAGTATGAGCTTCTTGTCTTAGTGGTTTTGATCACTTAACATGAAATATGTTATGACAAAATCTGAGTTTAGGTTATCCTCAGAGCAGGCTACGTCTGTCTGTGCAGAAGTGGTGCAGATGGTGTTGTGGGCTCTCCCTGTGCTCAGAGTATGAGAAATAAATAATCTGGTTTTACTATAAGCAAATTAATTTAGTGGAAAACAGAAGGGGGTGGGATTTTCTTTTTTTCATTTAATTCCAAGGGTTTTCTAGGCATATTGTGAAAGCTGTAAGGTGGAAGGTCCTGTCTGGGCCTGACGCCAGGAAACCTTTGCGGCCGGGAATAGGGAAAAGTATAAAAATAAAAATGTACCCTCTGCCGCATGATTGGCCTTTGTGTGCGGAGAGACCCCTCTGTACAATGTACAGGGGGGTACCTCACGAATCAATCAAGAGGGAGGATAACACCCCCTCCTGAGTCCGAGAAATTACCTTTTAAGGTAAAATAGCTGACACTCACTGAATATGTAACAGCTTATGTAACCAAGAGCAGTGGGGTGCTTTCTAGGTCCATGTGACTTAGGATTGCACCCAGTGCTGCAATAAAGAACTTCTTACTGCATTTTTCCTTGTCCTGCAGGTATTTTTGGAAGCAAGGATTTTTCCTACAAGAGTGAGTGTGCCAGTATCACTCCAACCTTGTTCACGTATTATTTACTCTTAGGGAGACTGAGTGTGTTATGAATTCAGAACCTTTTACCTCTAAGGCTGTGCCCCTGCCCCAGGAGGAGATTGAATAGTGAAAGCAACCTGGTACTAGAGGCTGGATGTCAGAAATTCATATAGATAATACAGAAGAACAGAAGCCTTGGGAAAGGAGGAGAAGGTGAAATAGAGACTAGGAGAGGCAATGCAGTTTGCCTGAATGAAGGAAAACATTTGATGAGGAGAAAAGCAGAACTGTTATAAAAGTGGAAATGGCTTTAGCTTATTCTCCTCTTGCAGAGACCAGAGGAAGCCAACAGTTTAGACTTTTAAGAACTACCATAACCTGAATGTTTTGCAGTGTATCCCACTGGAATATTTCCCATTGTACTGCAGCCATTATCTTGTGAAAAGAAGTTGCTTGAACAAGCTTGTGGCATTTCTGCCTTCTTGGGGTTGCCCTGTTTATGGCAAGACAGACAAAACCATTCTGAGGTATTACTAGGGCTGTGCTTGTGGTGCTGCTTGGCTCTCAGAAAGCCAAGGGAGCTGGGAGATGAAGAGACATGGGCCAGTGAGACCCTGTGCCAGACACCTCCCAGCTATATGGGAACAATGGCTACATCTTCTATTAAAGCAATGGCTGCAAACCTGTTTTGCAGATCCCAAGGGATGATTCTAAAAGCTGTGTGAAAAATAACTAAGAAAAGCAAGTCTACTGCCAGCAGGGTCCACTTGGCTGTGGAGGCATCCACATGTCCTCTGAACAGTGCTCAAGTGTACACAAATGGACTGAACTGGCTGTTCAAAAGCTTTTGTTGACGGTTCCACTGCTCAGTCCTTCCCCGCCCAAATCACTCTTCTTTTCATCAGCATCTCAAAACAGCAGCCTTTCCAAGCAGAAGTCATTAATTTTACAATAGGCACCTGTACTTCTCTTCCTTACCATCTTCCTCCACTAATTTCAGTGTTTCTAAAATTCTCAAGCAGGAAATCTTCTACCATTCCTCTTGGGAAACTAGCATTCAGCCTATTGCCAAAAGAAACCAATTGTCATAGGTTTTCTTGTTTGTAAAAAAGAAAAAAAAACCCTGCTTGGAATTTTTTTCCCTTTACCACTTTGAAAGAAAGCTGTTGAGCGAGGGAGGGGGAAGGATGGCTAGAGTGAACACACACACAAAAGGACTGGCTAATGGCCCCGCATCCAAGCTAATTGGCCTCAGAAGACTGTGGGGGGGAGGTGAGCTTTTTTCCTCGGGAGACGGCACTTTTGACTTTTGCCCAGACTCAGGGAAGGGAGTGGTGTGGAGAGGGGTGTTTCTGGGTTCATATTTTTGGCAGGGGGACTGGCTTTTTCTGGCCCCGAGGGAGGTCCCAGTTCGCCTCTGATTCCTCACGTCCTGCTCTGCCCACTGGCTGGACTTGCCTCGGATTCATCGGAAAGCCAGTGCCATCTGCGGAGGAACCTTTGAGGGGAAAGGCCGCCCCTCCCCTCCTCCTTCCCCGTGTTGGCAGCAGTTTGCACCCATCGACGAAAACGGGGATCCCAGCCAGAGCCAGCCTTCGACAGCAAGGAGCTTGTGTCCATTGACGAGGAAGAGGAGTTTCCAGTCACAGCCAGTGACAGTGTGAGTCAACAGGAAGACTACCTTCTCCCCTTCTCCTTTCCCCTTCGGTTGGGGGGGGGAGGTGTCCCATCCGGGTGCCTCCCGCGCACTGGGGCCACCGGCAGCGACTGCCAGAGCCCAACAGCGCCCCCTGCCGACCATCGGAGAGCAACTGCAGCTTCTGCCCCTCCAAAGATCTAGCAGCGCCCCCTGCTGGTCGTGGTTAGAATTGCACTGAAAGAGGAAAAGTACTTAACCGGTTTTGGTAGGAATTTGGGTGCAGGATTGTTGTTTGGTTTTTTTGTTCTTTTGTTGTGTTACCTATACATGTATGGCCAGTCTTCGCGAACGAAGATTTGGGAAGGGTCTTTACCCTTCGAGCCTGCGCAGTGGATTTTTTTTTTTTTTTTTTTTTTTTTTTTTTTAGGTGAGACACAGTGTGCGCTGAGCTGAGCCCACCCTTTAATCCTAAGGTTCATCTGCCGGGGCCGAGCAAGCTTGGACGGTGGCAGTGAGGTCCTCAGGACGTAGGTTTGTTTAGAGTGACCTTCTCTTAGATGGATGGCCTTACAGGGCTAACGAGCTCCATCTACCTGGGGGACTCCTCTGACCGGGACCCGAACCCGGGTCGCGGCGGTGAAAGCGCCGCATCCTAACCACTAGACCACCAGAGGGCCCCATACCTATACATACATATTCTTTAATATAGGGTTGTTATTTTTTTTCTTTCTCCACATTTCCTCGACTGGAGCCCCTTAATTTTGGATTTGCAATTGCTCAGAGGGAGGAGCTTGGTCTTCCTTATAACTTGCCCTCCTTAGTAAACGTTTGTCCTGTTAAACTGAGACACCAATTTTTTCCAACTTGTATTCAGAAGACAAAGAGAAGCATGGAAAAGCCAGCTGAGAGCATTTGCTCAATTTCTTGATGCCACTAAGGGTCTGCCTTCTTTATATGGTCTCAACAACCAAACAGAGCAGTGAACAGTGCAGCGTGTTCCAACAACATCACAGGGGCTTACAAATAAAACTTGACAAAGACCTGGCATGATTTATGACTACTATTGTGGGGTTTGGGAATTAATGAATTAACAGAGAGGCTCTGACCTGCAGTTCCTGTTCTACTTAATATACGGTTATTCAGGGAACTTTATCATTCATCAGTAAACATCCAGAAATCATGCAGATTCTGCTGTTATTCTAAATGAGGTCCTCCACTAAAAACTGCCACCTTTCTAGTAGCATGCAAAGCATGTAATCCAGTGGACTCAGGGGGCGTCCTCCCTCCTGAATGCAGGTAGATGGTGTACTGAAGCTTGCATGGAAACAGTAGAAACACTGTAAGTATTTAACTAATAACATCCTTTTTTACAGTGGTTTGTGGCACTGTCTGATACTGTCATACAGAGATGTGCCAAAGCAGCTCCAGCAAAGTATGACCATGCTGTTCCAAGTGAGGAGGAGGTATATAGCAAAGCATACTGAGATGGATTGTCACAAGCCTTTGTTAAATCAATCAGTAGGAAGAAGGGGTCATCATCAAAAAGGAACAGGGGAAATACTGTAATAAAAGCAACCAAAGCAGAACTAAGCTCTAAACCAGTTTGCATTACATGAAGCAGTATCATACTCTCTCCTGCTGTCAGGATTAGGTGTTATGTGAGGTTACCCAGAACATGCAAGACAGCCATATCAAACCCCTAATTTCAACCAAGTTGGACTGCCTCTGCCTGCCTTCAGACTGCACTGTCACCAGTCCTGATCCCAGATGTCCCTGCATGTCCCCAAGGGATGGGATGCAACACAGCACAGAGCATTTGGGCCTGCCAGCTCTGGTAAGGGCAGACACTGCTCTCATAGTGTGTTTGGCAGTAGGCAAATAGCAATGAACACCATCCTTGCCCATCCTAAGGTCATTAGGGATTGTAGCTTAGAGCACAGATGAGTGCTTTTCCAGTCCTTTACCTTGTTCGTGCCATCACATTGTTCTTCTTGGGCTGCTGATTAACTGGGTTTCCCATGTTGCCGTTCTTCAGGGATCCCTTCTGAGCCAGCTCCCTCTGCTTCTCTGCATATGGGATATAAAGGGGAAAAGCAGAATTAATAGCAAAGGACATGAGCTCTCCATCTCTCAATAAAGGACACTTCAAAGGCCGGATGAGTTGTGTCCCATTGCCTCCAAGGTCACCAAGGGCTAAAGCTAACTGTGGAGTAATGGATAGGGTTAAAAGTTAAAGGAGAATAAGAATTACAGAGGACAACCAGCTGCTGCCTCCCGGATGGAACATTGTCACAATGCCCCACAAAGGTTCCCTAAACACCTGTTACAGAGGATGCAATGGAGAGGGGAGTAATGTGAATACACTGCAGCCTCCCTCCACAAACATCCTGCAGGAAGGGGAACATGGTGACACTTTGTGCCGTATCTGCCAAGGACAACTACCCAATTAAGTATTAATGACTAGAGTCACTCAAACTCCACTTAAACCTAAAGAAATAGTATAAAAGGAAGTTGGAAATGCGGAGAAATTGGAGGAAGATTTCCACCGAAACTGCTGGGATCAGCTGACAGGCCGAACCTGTCTTCCCCCCCCTGTCCAGGGACGCCTGTTGGGTGAGAAACTTATGCTATGCACGCTGAATACTGCTTTTAAGGACTAGAGCTTGCTTTTGCTCCAGAATAGAATATTGGTTTGTTTTAGAGTTTGTGCTTACTTTATAGTCTTATTAGATTGCTACTACCACAAATCTTATTAACTTGTCACGATTTGTATTAATAAAGAGTGTTATTCCATAAACTGTTAGAGTGAGTCCTTAATAAGGTGCTGACACGTGGGAAGACCTGCTGAGGGGTCTCCCTTGCACTGTTGCACAGCAGTCTCCAAAAAAGGGCAACCGAATAATCCCAATCTTGTGAATCTGTCCGGTGAAGAGTTACCTTTGGGATAAGGGATACCTGACAGACTGGGTCGGACAGACATGGTTTTATTTTCCTTGGAGAACTAACAAACAAATAAATCTCTGTGGGTCAAGAAAATCTCCCCTCTCTAAGGGTCAGGCGAATCCCCCCCCCCTTTCACGTGTCACTAACATACCCTGACTCACAGCATCTTACTGACAACACACACTAAGATGGTTATAGAGCTTCTTGATGAGAACCCGTTGGGGCAGAGGAAGGGCAGAGATTTTACCTTTATCTGCACCTGGTTGCTGCATGGACTCTAAGACTGTGCTTTGTGTTGGGCAAGGAGATTTATCCTTTTTCTCCTCCTACTGAGGCTGCCACTGAGGGGCCCAGTGGGGGTAGAAGAGTGTCCCCATCAAAGCATCATCACCATTTAGTGTTAGCCCAGCCTACCTTGACACCAGGCCTGAGTTATTACAGTTTCCCTGGATGGCAACTGAACAGACTAACACACCCCACAACAGAAAATGTTGTTGACCCTGCTTCTATTCCTAGCAACCTGTCATGTCCCCGTGTATCTTTCTCTTTTATCTCACATTGATTCTTGGGAGCTTGCTTTCTTTATAAAAAAAAAAAAGTGAAACATTTTACAGGTGTATTTTTAAATAGTATATTGTTTGCTTAAATTTTCAGAGCTTGTTCTACTTGCTGCTGAAATGTACCTTAAAACTTGGACAGTACATTGAGCTTTCTTTGTGTATTCAGTGCAAGAGGGGATTTAAATTAACTTCTCATTTAGGAGAGACTATTTCTCTTAATAACTTCTCACTGCAGATTCACATATAGAATTCAGATCCAAAAGCTAAGCCTTTTTCAGGTATGCAGTGTTTGTACTGTATTAATACATTCCTGCCTTCAGTAGGAATAGGAGCCCATGTATGATGGGTGTATTAGGGAGGGTTACTGTATCAGGGAAAGGTCCGAGATATACAGAGACGAAAAACAGACACCTTTACTAGCTCAACAAAAAACAATATTTATTACAAAAGGTGGCAAAGAAAATGAACAAACTCAAAAGGGAGGAACAAGGAGAGGAATAAGCCCCCAGTGCGACCTCCCCAGTTACCCAGCTGTTGCCTATAAAGTTATCTTACTGACCTAGCATACCTATAATTACCCATAGCAGAAGTGGCATCCTCGGAGAGTAAGTTAACAAGCTGGCAAGCGTCCCCGCCAAAAGGCAGCGCTGTCCTTGAAGTAAAGCTAACTCTCCCCAAGAAGGCACTATATGCTTTTTAAACAATTAATTGAGAGACCACAACCTCCCCAGGTGTGACCAGCACCGCCCCGCCAGAGGGTCTCAGTCCCACCTCCCGGTTATGTAAGTGCACCTCTTCTGCGCATGCATGAGAACTTTGGAAGTCCCCTAATGCACGTGCAGTGTGTTTTGGGGGTCTATCTTAATTGAGTCTGGGGCTGAACCTTCCTCACTTCATCATCACTTTCTCCTCCAAATGCCCTTGACGGACAAGTAACCAATCACAGGACATCAATTAAAACAGTTTATACAAGAAGCTCTTTTCAAGGACAACTTTCCTGTTTATCAGTGCTTGTTTTCCTATAACTTGGCAGGGAAAGAGCAAAGCTTTCACAGGTGGCAGGGCCAAACACAGACCAAAAGTATCAGCATAAATTCACCCTGGTACAGATGGGTTATCATATAAACTGATATTCAATTTTCTGGTTCAAAGTCCTTCCTTGTTTCTTGTGGGAAATCAATTGGATTGAGTTAGCAATTAACCACAAAAGTTGAGCTAACTGCCCCAATCTCATCCTGCAATGCCAGGCAAGGTTTGTAGGGAAAAGCCAAGCATGGGGCCAGTAAGGCAAGAAAGGGCCTAGTTACAAACGTTCTCCAGTGTGAGAAAATGTTGGGAACTATTTTTGTGCCATGCTCGAATAATAGGGATTTACCGGACTGCTGACTGGGGAAACTGAATAGTGAATTTGTTTTCCTTCTGCTTCTCCTGTGGTGTGTGAAATGTACTGATATATTTTATTTTCTCTTGTGGATTTTATTTCCTTTGTAGAGAAAAGTACCTTTTCCCACTTGTCTGGGGAAAGTAGCATGCCTACCAGGATGTGTAAGTGCAAGATGGACCAACTCTCTCCTTTCCACACAGGTAAGAGCAGGGGAAGACATGCCCAAGGCCCAAGTTTATTTGAGGATCAAATAAACTTCAGAGATGCCTAGAGCATCCCAAAACAATTTAAGTGCGGTAGGAGCATCCATGCCAGTGTCCCCAGCCAAATAGGTAGGAATCAACAGTTCAGCTTCCTCTTGGATGCTATGAATCCTGAGTCCCTGGTAGTCAAAAAGTGAGGGCTAGCAGGAGGAATGGAAGTCTACCTGTACTGGGTTTGCACAGCAAGGTTTTGTTAGCGGAGGGGCTACAGGGGTGGCTTCTCTGAGAAAATTCTCCCATGTCCAACAGAGCCAATGCCACCTGGCTCCAAGATGGACCTGCTGCTGGCCAAGACTGAACCAATTAGTAAGGGCATTAACACCTCTATGTTAACATATTTAGGAAGGGAAAAAGTTATTGTGCAGAAGTAATTGCATCCAGAGAAGAGAGGAGTGAGAATATGTGAGAGGAACAATTCTGCAGACACCAAGGACAGTGGAGAAGGAGGGGAAGAAAAAAAGAAGGTACTCCAGATGCCAGAGCTGAGATTCCCCTGCAGCCTGTAGTGAAACCCATGGTGAAGCAGGCTGTCCCCCTGCAGCCCATTGGGGTCCACAGGGGTGCAGAGATCCACCTGCAGCCCATGGAGGAGACTCACACCAGAGCAGGTGGATGCCCAAAAGAAGGCTGTTGATCCCATGGGAAGTCCATGCTGGAATAGGCTCCTGGCAGGACTGTCTCCTGGGAGAGGGACCCTACGCTGGAGCAGGGGTGTAGTGGTTTGGACTTTGTTTTCCCCCAGAGGATAAGAAAAGTGGTAGACCCCAAGGGGTGGAAACCCCTGGAAGTTTTGAATTTCTGTCCAATGAGCGCTCCTGCAAAAAATGTAAACATATCACAACCAGACCGGAAGAGAGGAGTTGTAGTTTTTTTTTAGGGAGAAGAAGGTGGCCATGTTGTGAGCCACGAGGAAGGGGCTCTGAGCCCCACAGGGGGGCTTTGGCCCCCAGCCCCAGCTGGGGCCTGTGGGGACCTGGAACAGCATAATGCTGGGCTAGGTGCCTGTAGTTATGCCGGGAGATGTTTTTCTCCATGGGCGCAGAGCAGCAGCCAGCACTGACCGGAGAAACGGTGGCAGAGAGCCAAGACAGATAAGAACTGAACCGAAGAAGCAACAAAGACATGCAGCACCAGAGAAGGGACTCCTGGAAGGAGACCTGAGGGAAAGAGAGTCAGCAGCTGAGTTCTACAGAGTTCTTGGGGGTAAGAACTGATACCAGACCCCCCAAAACTCCTTTGAGACCTCCTGGAAGGAGGAAGTTGATAGACTCTTACTTGAAAGAGCCTTGAAGTGCAACATGCACTGCAGAGAGGAGCTGAGAAGCTCGGACGTCCTGAGAGCTCAGCCAGGACGGAGTGTGGGAGGTTGGCCTTGAGGGCCCTCCCTTGCTGCAAGCTACAAAGAAGCTCACAGCCTGAGACAGGGCACAGAGGCCCTGCAAGGAGCTTGAATCTCCTGGAGATACCAGACCGTCACGAAGACCCCCCTGTGCTTCGTGATATGACGTGGTGATACGACCTTTGTCTGGGGTGACGAAGCCCACAGAAGACCACTCATTTGGAGAGACGAGTGGCCGAGGGGGATACCCCCTCGTGTGTACTGGCAGAGATCCAGCTATCAGCTGCTGCAAAAAAAAAGAAGAGAGAACCTGCTGCCTTAGAAGATGCTACTGCTTAGTGACTGCTACTCTGAAGAAGCTGCTGCCCTGAGAGACTGGAAGGGATCTGTCCTTCTTTCCCTCCTGGACTTTTATTTGGAGGGGAGAAGAGATCTGATCCATTGTAAATACTTATGTCATAGTAGAGATAGCTAAGGTTGTGTATAATGTATTGTAGCATTTATTTGTACAGTCATTGTAATATATTCCCTTTCCCCATTCTGAGTCTGGTTGTGTTTTGTCTGGAAAAACCCATCTCACATTGGGTTGAGATGTGGGAGGGGGGATGGAGCTAGGGAATTGGAATTTGGGCTATCTCAAACCATGACAAGGGGAAAGACTCCTTTCCCTGAAGAGGAAGCAGCAGCAGAAACAACATGTGATGAACTGACCATAAACCCCCTTCCCTGTCTCCTTGCACCTCTGGGGGGAGGAGGTAGAGAACTGGGAATAAAGTTCAGTCCTGAAAGGAGGGCTTGTTTTACTTCTCATTATCCTACTCTGTTTTTGATTGGTAATAAATTAAATTATTTTCCCAAGTCAGGTTTGTTTTCTTTGAGATGGTAATTGGTGAGTGACCCTCCCTGTCCTTATCTCAACTCATGAGCCTTTTGTTATATTTTCTCTCCCCTGTCCAGTTGAGGAGGGGAGTGATAGAGCAGCTTTGGTGGGCACCTGGCATCCAGCCAGGGTCAAACCACTACAGCTCTGGGGTGTTGGGACAAGTTTCTAGAAGATGGTAGAGACGCATGCGAGTCACTTCAGGCTTTGAGGCAAGGAAACCCGCCTTCTGAGCCTTACAAGTGTTGTGAACCACTACTACTTCCACCATCACCCAAAGGAGCTGTTTGGGTGACAATCTCCTGAAGTAATTCTGGACTATAAAATCCATCACATCAGGTCCATCAGTGCCCATTTTGTGCTCAGTGCTTCCTCTTGGCATAGCAGGTGGAGTTTGTGAACTCCATTTCTAGGTAGTAAGCTCTTTCCCTGGCTTCCAGCTCTTTTGGTTTTGGTCCCTAGATCTTCCTTGAAAGCCAGGGCCCCAAACTCTAAATACCTAAGTTCCTTCCTAGAAATGTGACAGATTTAGGCACTTCTGAAGATGTCACTTTTGGGCTCTGACATTTTAAAAAAAATATCTGTGATTTCACAAGTATTTCTCATAGAAACTACAATCAAACACATAAACCAGCACAGTAAAGAGGTGAGAGAAGGAACCACAACCTAGTGATGCCAATTTTTACCCCAAAGAAGGCTCGGAATAACTGCTCAGAGACAGAATTTTCAGTCAATAAGCAGGAGGTATTTAATTTCACGGCCGGGGAGCAGCCAGGTCGCCCTGGACAAACTGCTCCACTCGAGAAACTTACAATCGAGCTTTTTATACACTTTTTGCCAAGCAATTACATCACATATTATGAATATTCATTATCTTACAACATCTACTTTTAATATTCATATCAGGCGGAGTCGAGGCAGAGTTGGAGGCGTGGTCTCTAATTTGGGGAGAACTTTGGTGGGAGTTCCTGTTGTCCTTCATCATGAACTCGTGTCCTTTTCATCATCATCTTCATAAACTTTTGAACTTTCCCTAATTTGGGTAGTTTCCTCGTGCATTTGGCAGGGGTTCTCATTATCTGGCATGAGTATCTGATTACTTGGCTTGTCCCTTTCCTTATCTCCCTTTGTGTTTCCTCCATATGTCCTTTTTTGTGTGTGTTAGCATTTTCAGTTCTTTCTGTCCATGCTTGTGTTCCCTCATGTCAGAGTGACCTGTATTTTAGTGAATTTATTGCCTCCACTATTTCCTAATAATGAGTTCTCTATGCCTTGCTTAAAGTTTATTCTGCGTTTAACTCTCTCTAATCCCTACACTGCTCTATTAACTTTTCGGGTTTTACCTGGCTTCACTAGTCTTGATAAATAAGTGGCATTTTTCTTTGAAGTTTGCCTCATATTGGCTGATGATACACCAAAATGATCATGAATCCCAAGATCACAACCCTTCACTGCCCCAACTGTGCTAACCTTTGTGTGAAACATGGGAACTATGCACCTGGGGAATTCTCAGGGCATGAAAAACTAAGATGCTATTTCCTTCTGAGTCGTTCCAGACTCTACAGTATGGTAGTCAAGTATTCCCCACCAGACTTAGATGAGACCAGAGTTCCCACATGTCTTTCCCAGCCTCAAGGCCACTGCTTGTTGGGGGCCTGGCCCTATCAGAAAGGATAGACATTGTCCTCAGCACTTGGCAGTTTCTGCCTCTGGTTATGAAAAGACTCTCCATGTCCAGGATTGTCTGTGCTGCCTGCAGTGTTCCAGTATGTGCAATGAACTTCCAGGAAGGCTACACAGCCTGATGGAAAAATCAATGTTGACCCTATGAAACTAGCTAACTAGGGGTGTCGGGGTTGACAGAGAACCTGTCAGCAGCCTGGCAATTAGTGATGAGGAATTTAAACAACTTTTAGGAAATATTTACTGTAATGGTGGATGGAACAAACATAATGCAGCCCAGACCAAAGGTCACCAATCAAAATGTGTATAGTGTCACCAATAGCATGTCACAGCATGCACAGTGTCTTCAGTGTCACCAATAAGAGTGTGTGCAGTGTCTTATGCTTGAGACTTTTGACCAATTGTGTTGTGACACGATAGTGTACAAAGAATATAAAAGAAATACTTGAGAGTAATAAACAGCTTCCTGATCACCTTGCACCTGGACTATGTCTGACTCTGATATCTGTGTCGCATTGACCGTTCCGACATTATCAGCGACATATGGTGACCCCGACGTGATTACAGCGTTGAAGAAGGATTTATCTCCAACTCCGAGAAAGAGTTTGGAGGGATTCCTCTCCGAGAGAGAGGGGCTGCCGTGACTTCCCTCCTAGAGGGGGAAAGAGCAGAGGATTTTCTCTCCTAGAGAGAGATTGGACCTGTGGGGCGAGGCACAGGGGGAACGGAACCCGGTGAAGCTTGAGAGCGGGTGGCTTCCCGCCAAACGGTCCGGACCTGAACTTTTTGAACCCTCATTAGGTAAGCTAACGGGGGTGCCACCGGGGACTATATTTTAACGATGGGTCAGCATATAACGAAGGAGAAAAGTGTAGTTCTATCTACGTGGAAATCCCTCCTTAATTGAAAGAATGTCAAGGTTGCTGAATTTAATTTACGACGTGTGCTGTTATAGTACTGAAAATAAGGCTTTGAAGCTACTACGTTAAGTTGCATTTCATGTGTTTGCCTGACACTTGCTCCGTGAGACTCTGAAAGATTTAGAAGCGTACGGGAGGCAACAATTTATGCAATAATTCGTATAAGAACTAAAACTCTGAAACGCAGTTGCCCAGAAAGATAAGCAGGTTGCCGATGTAACAAATTGTCCTTGAACTACACCTCCAAGCAAAAAAATGCAGAAAAATTTAATAATTCAGTCCCGGAGACAGAAAAGAAGAAAGGACCCCCCCTCTCCATTGCCACCGCTGCAGAAAAAGCAGTTTTTCCACCAGATAACTCCACTGAGAAAACAACTAAGAAAAGAAATTCAAGTCAAGATATTTAAGCGAATGGAGAGGGACAGAGATAAATTAGAACAGTGGGGGCTGGGCAGAAAACAAGACAGCAAGGCCCATCCCTGTATAAGCCTTTGAACTTCTTCGCAGCCTGAGTTACTTATTTTTTGTTCATGTACTAATTGGCTGTTTCAGTCTCACAATATGTGTAAGATAAAACACAGAAAAATATGCAACAAATCAAGTTTGGTGTCATGGAAGCCTGAAGACGACGATCCCTACTGGGGAGAAAAGGGGGGCAAAAACTGCCTTCTGATATTTCTGTTAATTCTTGTGTTAACTGTAGTGTCTGTTGAATGTTTTTGTGAGCTCACAATATTATTGTTACTGTGTGTGTGTATGTGAAGAAACAAAGTTCTTTGCCAGGACAAAAAGGGAAAAAGAAAAGTAAAAAGCCCTCCCTTGAAAAGATTCAGCCTTGCCAGGGAGAAAAAACAGTATGTATTTCTCACGATAGAGACGGTCTGTTGCTTGGTAACTAAGCAGGAGTGAAACTCTCCTACTTTGTAAAAATTGCAACTTTGTAACCTTCTGATTGGAGAAAGAAATTGTCTTACAATTTCATAACATAGTCTTACTAACTGTTTTCTGAAGTTGTTCATTAAAATAACCAAAATTGTTTTAAAATACATACATAAATGTAATGGAGAAATAGAGTTTTTAAAGTAACTGCTGACAACTGCCTGTGATAAGAAAATTCCAAGACGTGTGGGGGGAGAGATTCTCAGGCAGAGTTGCTAAGCACAGCTGCTCTACCTTCCCTCTCCCCCCCCTGCTCAAACAGCTCTGTAAACATTATTTTGTTGCTTCTGTATTTTACAGATAGGTTTTTTGAGATTGTTGAGGAAGCTTTAAGGTAGACTTATTTGGTGGAACACCTAGTTCAAAAATATCTTATTTGACAGGGGTAGTTTTTGCCAGAGAAAAAAGGGAAAAATAAATAATCTATTTCTAGCTGGAAGTTTCCACCTTTGTGGAAAGAGAGATGAAATCTAAAGATATAATACAGGAAACTGCCTAACAACAGACAGCGTTTCAAGTTTAAACTGCATCTGTCCTAGTCTCTGTGCTAAGCAGCAGAGGTGTGTCCCTGTTATCAGGACAAGCTTAAACCAGAACTGTTGCTGCTTTGCAGGTGTGCATTCTGGATCCCCTGGTATACTCTTATGAGCAAAACCCTAGTTTAAAGCAGCCTGAGTGAGTTTTACTGTGGCTTTATGTAAATTGCTAAAGTTGAAAGCTACTTTACGAGTGTTAACTTCTTAAATACATTGATGTAAGTTAAACTGTTACATCTATTTTGTTTAAATAAGATGTTTAAAGTTTTCATGTATATCCCAGAAAAATGTATAAATATCAGCAAAAATTCAGAATTAGCTGCTTATAAATCCTAGCTGATCATATCATTTCAGAGGCTGGGTGAGACTGCTTAAGTTGTAAAAGGACGTGACTGTTCTCCAGTTTCATTTTTTACATTCGGAGAGGCAGGAATCTGCCCTATGAATTTGTGAATCCTGTTCAAATCCCAAGCTATATGTGGCTTGAAAAAAGAAAAGATGCAAAACTATATTTAATCCAATTATGCAACTAAAAATCCTTATCAAAATCAGTAATCCCATCCTCTGAAAGATTTCCATATGTTGAGATTTTGAACAGTCAATTGTTTCTTCATAATGAAAGCTGCTATTTGCTTTTATTGAAGTTACAGTGACCTTCCTGAATTTCAGTGTGTTTTACTTTACAATAAGAGAGAATTTTTCTACAGTACAACATGATAAAATGCTGCTCAAAATGATAAAAGCAAAGTAAAAGGAAATACAGAAGTTAGAGACCTAAAAAGATGAGTTAAAATTAAATGTGATTGTTCTAACCAATGTTATTTGAGAAGCAGGATTGAAGAATGCTCCGGGAAAATTCAAAGAACCAAGCCATGGAACCTATCTCCAACAGAGAGAATTACACTGCAAAGAACCATCACTAGGCCTTCAGCTTCAAAGAAAAACTGCAAAATTACCCACAATACCCACTTAAAACTGACTGAACTATTAATAACAAATTTGTGAGTTTTCTATTAAGGTGAAGAACAACTACAAGAAGCAGATGAACAAGAGTCGAGAGTTAATTACATCCCAGACATCGGAGACAACTTGGACTGACTTCTCTCAGAAGACACTGAATTTCAAGCTGTATTAGCAGACTGTAATAGTGATTTATCTATTCATTTTTCTAGGTACTGACTATAGACAGAAATCATGTGTTGCTGCCAATCACACATTACTCACGTAACTCAGACATTGGTTTAACTTCTCCACAATTTAGGAAGTTTTGAAAAACTGTAAGGACAAGTAATGTTGTAATTTGCTGGTTTTTCAGAACTAAAACAATTCTTGCAGGTTAGAGTGCACGTCACGCTGCAGACATCCAGCATAAATCTCTAAAAGTTACATTGTACTGAACTACCATCAGACCTTCGTGATGCTGTCATCATCACTTTGTATAAGAAGAAAGGTACTAAATCAGATTGCTCAAACTATCGTGGTATTACTCTGCTCTCCATTGCTGGCAAAATCCTGGCAAGAATACTCTTGAACAGACTAATACCCACTATAGCAGAAGGAATTCTACCTGAAAGTCAATGTGGTTTCAGAACCAACAGGAGCACCACAGACATGGTATTTGTCCTCAGACAACTGCAAGAGAAGTGTAGGGAACAGAACAAAGGTCTCTATGTAACCTTTGTCGACCTCACCAAGGCTTTTGATACTGTGAGCAGAAAAGGTCTGTGGCAGATTTTGGAACGTTTAGGTTGTCCCCCCAAGTTCCTTAAAATGATCATCTCACTCCATGAGGATCAGCACGGCCAAGTCAGATATGGCAACACACTTTCTGAGCCCTTTTTAATTAAGAATGGTGTGAAACAAGGTTGCGTTCTCGCTCCTACCCTATTCACCGTCTTCTTTAGCATGATGCTCCAAAGGGCCACAGCAGACCTCGATGATCAGGACGGTATCTACATTCGATACCGTACTGATGGAAGTCTATTCAATCTAAGGCGACTGAAGGCCCACACCAAGACCTTAAACCATCTTGTCCGGGAGCTGCTTTATGCTGATGATGCTGCCCTTGTTGCCCACACAGAAGCAGCTCTGCAGCGTTTAACATCCTGCTTTGCAGGTGCTGCTGAGCTCTTTGGGCTGGAAGTCAGCTTAAAGAAGACAGAGGTCCTCCATCAACCTGCACCTCAGGAAGTCTTCCATCATCCCCACATCACCATTGGCCAATCAGAGCTCAAATCAGTCCAACAGTTTAATTACCTTGGTAGCCTCATCTCCTCAGATGGTAAGATCGACGGAGAGATAGACAACAGGTTAGCTAAGGCATATAATGCTTTTGGAAAACTCCACAAGAGAGTATGGCGTAATAAACACTTAAAGAAAAGCACCAAGATCAGTGTTTACAAAGCCATAGTCTTGTCTACTCTCCTATACGGCTCCGAATCATGGGTCATCTACCGCCACCACCTGCGTCTCCTAGAACGCTTCCATCAGCGCTGCCTCCGTACAATCCTTAACATCCACTGGTCAGATTTTGTGACCAATACATCTGTACTAGAGCAAGCAGCTGTCACAAGTATTGAGGCCATGTTACTGAGAACGCAGCTGCGATGGGCAGGGCACGTCTCAAGGATGAAGGACCACCGCCTCCCTAAGATCCTGCTCTATGGTGAACTTGCCACTGGCTGCCGCATGAGAGGAGCCCCGAAGAAAAGATTCAAGGACTCCCTGAAACAACATCTCAGCCTTGGCCATATTGATCACCATAACTGGTCTACTCTGGCCTCAAATCGGGAGGCCTGGAGACACACCATCTACAACGCAGCTGTCTCCTTTGAGAACTCACGCAGGATCACTCTCGAGGAAAAAAGGCAACGCAGAAAGAACCGTGTCTTGCAAAATACACCATCTAAGGAGTCTTTCTGCTGCGCCTTTTGCAATCGGATATGTCTATCACGTATTGGCCTCATAAGCCACCAGCGTGCCTGCAGCAAATGTGGATAGTGCCTTCCCAAATCTTCGTTCGCGAAGCCTAGCCATGACATGACATGACACATTGTACTCAGTGTGAGGGGACATGAACCTCTTTAACAGAATTATTTGCAATGTACTGCATGAATTCTAATACCTGTTTTATTTTCCTTTAGTGACTACTGCTGTGAAGCTTCTCTTAGTATACCTAATGTAAACGTTCAGAAATTCTCTTTCAGTATTAACACTGTTGAGTAGATGATCCCATGATAAAGTATTGTACAGGCTAATTTAATCCATATTTGATACAATATTCCTTCAGTTCAATCAAGATGCGAATTATGAGTAACTAAATTTAAGAAGTAAAATACCATTTGTATTAATTTACAGCTCTTACAGCATGTTGCTAAAGGATGAACAAAAATATAGAATTAGATGATGTGCTAATAGAATAACATAACCCTGAATTTTACCCATCAAATGAACATTTTAAAATATAAAAAGGGGGGAAAGAGACTATGCAGGCGCATAAACAGATGCTAAATCAGAATAGATCTATTTTAAATTTGTTAGGCCTTATATTCCTTGTATGTATTCCTTTTCAAGCCAGGTACAGTTGTTAGATGTGACTACCAAAGATGACAAACTGAGAAGTACACAGCCAATAACTACTTAAAATGTAAACTGTGTAATTAAAATGTAAAAGTATAATAGAAATTCCAGCTATGTGTGAGTGAAGAGTGACTGAGGTGGCCACCAATGAATGACTGAAGAGAGATTGTGTGAGAGAGAGAGACTGTGTAGATATATATATGTGACAATATCTGTGTGTGCAAACTCAACAATGCTTTTGTATTGGAGTATTGAGACTTTGGGGCAATGTATTACACGGATCTCTCGGACTGTAGTGGATCCTTGTTTTGAATAGTGGATAAGCTCTCTGGATTCTTTCTTGGTGAGATGTTGCTGTGTTTCTTTTTAGCTTTGGATCAGGGGTTGCCAATGCTGATGCCTTGCTTGATCAGCCTGTTGCAAAGGGCCCTGCAACAGACTGTCAAAAGCCATCTTTGCGACATAAAATAAAAAAAGAGGGGGAATTGTCGGGGTTGACAGAGAACCTGTCAGCAGCCTGGCAATTAGTGATGAGGAATTTAAACAACTTTTAGGAAATATTTACTGTAATGGTGGATGGAACAAACATAATGCAGCCCAGACCAAAGGTCACCAATCAAAATGTGTATAGTGTCACCAATAGCATGTCACAGCATGCACAGTGTCTTCAGTGTCACCAATAAGAGTGTGTGCAGTGTCTTATGCTTGAGACTTTTGACCAATTGTGTTGTGACACGATAGTGTACAAAGAATATAAAAGAAATACTTGAGAGTAATAAACAGCTTCCTGATCACCTTGCACCTGGACTATGTCTGACTCTGATATCTGTGTCGCATTGGCTGTTCCGACATTATCAGCGACATAGGGGCAATTATTGGGCACCAGAAGAATGAGGAAGGGTTGTTAACAGTCACTTCCACAAAATGCAGAGAAAATGAAACATACAAAAACAAGTGAAGAAATAACAAATAACAGGGCTCAAATGATGCTATTTACATGGTATTTGCAAGTATTTGAAATAAGTTGTTTAGGTTTCATTTTACTTGGCTCTTCTACTTTTTACCATTGTACTTAGCAAAATACACCCACGTGGTTTGTTGTCCTCCTTCCCATGAAGTGGTTATAGGTGACTGAGCACACTGTGAGTACAGGTGTGATGGTTTGCAGAGCCAACAGGCAATCATTAGCAATAGCAGCAGGGCTGGTACAGTTTGGGGAGAGACAGCTTTACCCAAATCCACCTTCCTGCTGGCTTTTCATGAATTTTCCAGACATTTCCTTGAAGAAACAAGATAGAGCAGAGGAGGCTGAGAAGTAGCCTATATGAGTAGCCTGCATGTGCCTTTGACATTAAGAAGTATGCCCAGTTTAGAGTCTGAAGATCCTCTCTAGTCATTAGCAGGGTTGCTTTGTTGGGTAATCTACCCGGCTCTCCATGCTTGAGTGGAACCAAGCAGGATTAGCTTTGGTTTCAGTGGAGAGCTCAGAGAACACAAAAAACTGTGCTGTCAGGCTGATGCACTGGGGAATTTGTCTGACCAGTTTCATTTTAGTAAATCCTGAACATTGTGTTAGAAGAGAAACATGTAGAGTGGCACATGTGTGTGTTCTTGTGTGTATGTATGTGGGGAAGGGGTCCAGGATCCTTTCAATACCACTATACTACTCTGTACAGCATGAGGGACATCTCTTTGTCTGGACCTGTGAACCACCACATCACATCTCACTCCTCTCTTGTCTACCTTGACACTACATCTTTAAGGCACTTTGTCCCCATATGACATCAAAATCATTTAAAGAAAGAAGATAAATCCACTCAACAAGCAAGCTGTTACCTTTATGCTAGCCTCACACTAGCCTGTTCTGTTTGCTGACCCCATCTGGGCCATTCAGCATCTGCTCCAAGTGCTGCTTCAAGTTAAGCTCTACTGGTGACAAGACAACAACCAAGGAAGCCCACAGAGCTTCCAATAAGACAGGAACAATACCAAAGTATATAGGAGCAAAGGAAATACATGCTACAGACACGATCAGGACCATAATCGGCTCGGCCCTGCCTCCTGTCTGGCAGTAATCTCATGATATAGCTGCACACAAAGATCCTCAATAAGTTGGTGCCCTAGCAAGCTAAGCACTCAGCAAACCACTCCTGCCCTGATGTGCTTTGCCCTACCTGATTCAGGATGTGTCAGAGGATGGGCAAATAACTGTATGTTGACAAATGGAGAACACACTCTCATGGGGAACCTCACTTAGAGAAAATCGCATGTAAGACAAGAAGGGCTGAATTCCCCCCTTACTACTGGGAACAGCTACAGACTTAATGAATTATTCAATGAAATACTGTATTACTCAGTTTTCAGGACTTAAAGAGCACAATTGACTGTCTCAAAATACTGTCAAAGCCACAAAAGGAACTTGCTATAAGTGGTTCAAAGTGCCCCTGCATCATATTCCCACAGCTTGGTAGCAATGTATTGCCTGCAAATGGATACACCAACTGTAGAGATGGTGTCCTTCTGGCTCTGAAACATAGAAGAAACTCTAGGTACTTCCAAATCCCTATGGACCAGCACCTCAACTTTTAGGGGCAGTCCAAGAGATTGGTCCTCTCCTGCCCCAGTCA
The DNA here is from genome assembly GCF_009829145.1 of Chiroxiphia lanceolata. Lineage (NCBI taxonomy): Eukaryota > Metazoa > Chordata > Aves > Passeriformes > Pipridae > Chiroxiphia > Chiroxiphia lanceolata. The sequence continues at coordinate 12,982,422 of NC_045670.1, read as the reverse complement.
GAAGGAAAGGAATCCCCAGGCGCAGACCACATGGTGAACTCTGGTTCTTTCTGCGTGACCAGGGGGAAGACATGAGGAAGTGGGATGGTGAACCCACCTCTAAGCTGGAAACTTTGGTACATGAATTGAGAGGGAAGAGAGCTGTTAAGAAGGGTTCACCCAAGAAGGCTGTCAGTGTAGTTGCTGCAGAGACCCAAGAAAGCAATCAGCAATGTCCCAGACGTAAAAGAATTGAAATCACCTCCTTTGATCCTGGTGAGGGGATTTTGGGTCTGACATCACAAAGGTCAGACAGTGAATACTCTGACCAGGAAAAGGAAATAAAGGGTCCATGCCTTTGGCCAGGAGGAGGAAAGGGATGGCCAGACATACTGGACTGTGTGGATTCGATGGCCTGACACATTGGATCCACAGAGGTATAGAGCTTTAGTAGATACGGGTGCAAAGTGCACACTGATGCCATCAAGACACAGGAATGCAGAACCCATCTAGATCTCTGGAGTGACAGGGGGATGCCAGGAGTTGTCTGTATTAGAGGTTGAAGTGAGTTTAACAGGGAACAAGTGGAAAAAGCACCCCACTGTGACTGGCCCAGAGGCCCCTTGTATCCTTGGCATCGATTACCTCAGGAGGGGATACTTCAAAGATCCAAAGGGATATCGATGGGCTTTTGGTGTAGCTACTGTAGCTACAGAGAAGATCAAACAATTATCTACCCTGTCTGGCCTCTCAGAGGATCCCTTCGTTGTGGGATTGCTGCAAGTTGAAGACCAGCAAGTGCCACTTGCTACCAAGACAGTGCACCAGTGGCAATATTGCATGAACTGAGACTCCATAATTCCTATCCATAAGCTAATTTGATGACTGGAGAGCCAAGGAGTGATCAGCAGGACCCACTCACCCTTTAACAGCCCCATATGGCAAATGCAAAAGTCTAATGGGGAGTGGAGGCTGAGAGTGGACTATCGTGGCTTGAATGAAGTCACGCTGCCTCTGAGTGCTGCTGTGCCAGACGTTGGAATTTCAATATGAGCTCGAGTCAAAGGCAGCTGAGTGGTGCCACAATTAACATCTCTAATGCATTTATCTCAATCCCTCTGGCAACTGAGTTTGCCTTCACATGGAGGGGTGTCCAGTATACCTGGAATCAACTGCCCCAGGGGTGGAAACACAGCCCTACCACCTGCCATGGACTGATCCAGACTACACTGGAACAGGGGGAAGCTCCCAAACACCTGCAATATACTGATGATATCATTGTGTGGGGCAAGACAGCAGAAAAAGTTTTTGAGAAAGGGAGGAAAATAATCCAAATCCTTCTGAAAGCTGGTTTTCCCATAAAACTAAGGTAAAGGGACCTGCATGGGCGATCCAGTTCCTGGGAATAAAATGGCAGGATGGATGCCGTCATGTGCCCATGGATGTGGTGAACAAAATAGCAACTATGTCTCCACCGGCTAAAAAGAAGGAAACATAAGCTTTCCTAGGCCTTGTGGGGTTCTGGAGAATGCACATTCCAGGTTATAGTCAGCTTATGAGCCTCCTCTATTGAGTGACCCAGAAGAAAAACCATTTTGAGTGGAGCCTTGAGTAATAACAGGCCTTTGAGCAGGTCAAACAGGAAATAGCTCATGCAGTAACTCTTGGGCCTGTTTGGACAGGACCAGTCGTGCAAAATATCCTCTATGCTTCTGTCTCAGTTTAATGAGACTGAAGTGTTTTGCTAAGGAAAATGAGTTATGAGGAAGACCAAACTCCTCCCTCTAAGCAATTGTAAATCTGAAATTGAGAGGCTCCAACTGAGGAAGTATGGAAAAGAAAAAATAACAACCCTTTATTAAAGGATATATGTGTATTGGTAGAACAACAAAAGAACACAAAAAACCCCAAACAATAATCCTGTACCCAAAAATCCCCTTCGAAAAGGAAACAGTTCAATACTTTCCTCCTTTTGGCACAATTCTAACCATGATCAGCAGGGGGCACTGTTGGATCACTGGAGGAGCAGAGCCTGCAGTTGCTTGGTGGTAGTCAGCAGGGGGCGCTGTTTGGCTCTGGCAGTTGACATGTGGGGCCCCAGTGCATGGGAGAAGTCAAAAATGGAGATCTCCCCCACCACCACCAAGAAGGGGAAGGGGGAAAGGGGAAAAAGGGGGTTTTTCCCACGAAACTCACACTGTCTGCAGCTGGTTGTGATCGGGATTTCTCCCCTTCCGTTGATGGACACAAACCGCTGCCAACACAGGAGCGGAGGAAGGAAAGGGCGACCTCCTCCCCAAAAGGTTCCTCTGCAGATGGGTCAAACCTCTCCAATGAAATCCGAGCAGGTCTGGGCTGGGGGCAGAACAGGGTACAGGAAAACGGAGGCAAACAGGGGCAGGAGCAGCCAGATGACCAGACTGAAAACAAAGTGAACCTCGGACCCCTCCAACACACATCCTCCCTCGGTCAGGGCAAAAGTAAAGTGTCTTGCCATTTCCCAAGGAGAAAAGCAAAAAAACTCCACACCTCCCCCCCACAGTCTTCTGAGGGCTATCAACCTGGAATGTGGGCTGTCAACCAGTTCTTTTGTGTGTGTGAATCATCCTAGGCAAACCACCCTCCCCCGTTCAATATCTTTCTTTCACAATGATGCAGGGGAAAGGAAAATTCACTGCTTGGTTTTTTAGAACAAGTAAACCTCTGACAGCTTAAGCTGGGGAGCATGGTCTCAGCTGGAGCCTCTGGTAAAGAACATAAGGAGAAACTTGGTGGACCATTAAGGTTTTGGAGCTGGGGTTATTGAGGATCAGAAGCCCACTACATGCCAACTGAAAAGGAGATATTAGCAGCCTATGGGGGGGTTCAAGCTACCTCAGAGGTTGTTGGGACAGAAGCATGTCTCCTTGGCACTGCAATTGCCTGTGCTGCACTGGATGTTCAAAGGGAACATCCCCTCAACACATCATGCAACCAGTGCTTCATGGAGTAAGTGGGTAGCATTGATTACAGAATGGGCCCGAATGGGAAAACCCAACTTCCCTTAGAAAATATTATGGACTGGCCAGAAGGAGTATTTGGAGCATTGTCTGAGAAGGTGACTCGTGCCCAAGAAGCACCACCATATAATGAGTTACCAGAAAATGAAAGAAGCTGTGCTCTCTGTACTGATGGATCCTGCTGTGTGATAGGAAACCATCGGAGGTGGAAAGCTGCTGTGTGGAGTCCCACAAAACAAGTAGTTGAGACTGCTGAATGAGAAGGCAAGTCAGGCCAAGCCAGTTTTCAGTATTGAAAGCCATCCAACTAGCCCTAAAGATTGTTGAATGAGAAAAGTGGCCTGTACTGTATCTCTATACTGGCTCCTGGATGGTGGCTTATGCCCTGTGGGAGTGGCTACAGCAATGAAAGGAGACCAACTGGCAACACAGGGTAAACCCATCCAGGTTGCTTCATTGTGGCAGGACATGTGTAGAAAACATGACTCTGAAGGTGCATCATGTTGATGCTCACATGCCCAAAAGTTGAGCCACTGAAGAACATCAGAACAATGAGCAGGTGGATAAGACTGCCAAGATTGGAATAGCTCAGGTAGACGTGGACTGGGAGTGGAAGGGTGAGCTATTTATAGCCTGATGGGCCCATGAAACATCAGGACATCTAGGAAGTTATGCGACGTACAGATGGGCTTGTGATCGAGAGGTGGACCTGACCATGGAGGCCATCACACAGGTTATTCATGAATGTGAAATGTGCGGCAATCAAGCAGGGCCACTGTAGTGGTTTGGATCTTGTTTTCCCCCAGAGGCTAAGAAAAGTGGTAGACCCCAAGGGGTGGAAACCCCTGGAAGTTTTGAAATTCTGCCCAATGGGCGCTCCTGCAGAAATGTAAACATACCACAACCAGACCGGAAAAGAAGTGGTCATGTTGTGAAAGCCACGAGGAGAGGGCAGGAGCCCTCTGGGGGGGGGGTTCTGCCCCCCCCCAGCCCCAGTTGGGGACTGCAGAGACTTGGAACAGTGTTAAGCTGGACTAAGTGTCTGTAGCTGAACCTGGAGATGTTTCTTCATTGTGAGCGGCAGTAGCAGAACTGCACTGACCGGAGCGGTGGCAGAGAGCCAGAAAAGATAAGATGCGGCAGAGGCATTACAATCAAGCAGGAGGGAACTCCTGGAAAGAGGAGGAGACAGAGAACCAAGAGAGAGCCAACAGCAGCAGATGAGAGCAGAACTAGCTCTACAGACAGAGTTCTTGGGGGTAAGAACTGATTCCAGACCCCTCAAAACTCCTTTGAGACCTCCGAGAAGGAGGAATAGATGGACTCCTATTTGAGAGGAACCTTGAAGTACATGCAGCAGCGGAGAGAGAGAGAGGAGCTGAGAAGCTCGGTCGTCCTGAGAACTGAGCCCGGATGGTGTGGGAGGTTGGCCTTGGGGGCCCTCCCTTGCTGCAAGCTACAAAGAAGCTCGCAGCCTGAGACAGGGCACAGAGGTCCTGCAAGGAGCTTGAATCTCCTGGAGATACCAGACCGTCACGAAGACCCCCCTGTGTCTTCATGATATGACGTGGTGAAACAACCTTGTCTGGGGTTACGAAGCCCACGGAAGACCCCTCGGTTGGTTGGCGACGGGGTCGAGGGAGTTTGGATACCTCCCTCGTGAGTGCTGGCAGAGATCCAGCAACAACTGCATGCATGAGATGAAGAGAACCTGCTGCCTTAGAAGAAGTTGCTGCCCTGAGAGACTGGAGGGGATCTGTCCTTCTTTTCCTCCTGGACTTTTATTTGGAGGGGAGAAGAGATCTGATCCATTGTAAATACTATATGTCATGGTAGAGATAGTTGTGATCGTGTGTATAATGTGTTATAGTATTTATTTGTACAGTCATTGTAATATATTCCCTTTCCCCCACTTTGAGTCTGGTTGTGTTTTGTCTGAAAAAACCCATCTCACATTGGGTTGAGATGTGGGAGGGGGAATGGAGCTAGGGAATTGGATTTTGGGGCTATCTCAAACCATGACAGCCACATGAGTAAAATCTCCTTGGAATAGAGGGCAGTGGCTTGGTTTCCAGTATGGTGAGGCCTGGCAAGTTGACTACATTGGACCACTGCCACGAACACAGCAGGGCAAGAGCTATATACTCACCATGGTGGAGGCAACAACTGGCTGGCTGGAAACATATCCTGTAAACCAGACCACCATCTCCGACCTTGAGAGGCACATTCTGTGGTGACATGGTACCCCAGGGAACATTGAATCAGAGAATGGGACTCATTTTTGAAATAACCTTATGAACTCTTGGGCAAAGAAACATGGCATTGAGTGGATCTATCATATCCCTTATCAACCACAAACCTCTAGAAAGACTGAGAGGTATAATGGACTGCCGAAGACTTTGTTAAGAGTGTTGGGTTAGGGACACAGAAACATTGGTATGCGAATTTAGCCGAAGCCACTTAGCTGGTCAACACTAGAGGATCTGCCAACCGCCCTGGTCCTGCCCAAACAAAACCCCTACATACTGTGGGAGGAGATAAGGTCCCGATACTATACATGGGGAAGTGACTGGGGAAGGCAGTGTGGATTTCTCCTCCCGTGGGAAAAGACAAATCCATTCATGGGATTGTCTTTGCTCAGTGACCAGGGTGTATTTGGTGGGTAATGCGGAAGGGTGGGGAGACCCGGTGTGTGCCTCAACGAGATTTAGCTTGGGGAAAAATAATCTGTGGTGTTAGTTGTATGTTGCAGGAAGTAAAGTAACAGGAATGACATGAAGCGATGAAGAACGAATTTTGCGAGGAGTAAGGAGAGTGCGATGATGACCCAAGCCAGACTGGTGTCGGTGTCCAACGATCGAGTGTGCTGCTTCTCCTGTCCTGAGTACCCATCCTGATGGAATGGAGCCCAAGTCATGGATCTGGAGGAGTAGAAAAAGCCCATGAAATGGGAAAATAATATCTATCTGTAAAAGGACAGTGGATAGTAGTTTATAAAAATGTATAAATCTGTATGTTGGGTATAAAGATGGTTTAAGGATGCAGTTTAAGTTGTAAGTGCTGGTAAGAAGGGGTTTCAGTAATGAGAAATAAATAGAATGGAATAGTCAGAAGATACATAAATTATGAGGGATCTGAGTATGGTGCAAATGGTATGGAATAAGCGGTAGAGATTGTATTGAGTTTGAGATGGAGTTCATTTCCCCATAGCAGCCCTCACAGTGCTGTGCTTTGCATTGGTAGCTAGAAAGGTGTTGATAACACACCAGTGTTTTGGCAACTGCTGAGCAGTGCTGGCACAGCATCAGTTCTGTCTCTCAACATTCCCCCCCAATCCCAGGGGCTGGGGGTGGGCAAGATCCTGGGAGGGGACACAACTAAGCCAGCTGGCCCAAGCTAACCAAAGGGATACTCCAGACCATATGACGTCAACTCAGATATAACAGTTAAGCAAAGGAGGAGGAAGGGGGGGCATTCATTATTTTATGATGTTTGCTTTGTGGAGCAACCATTACATGTGCTGAAGTCCTGCTTCCCAGGAAGTAGCCAAACACCGCTTGCTGATGGGAAGTAGAGAATAAACTTTGCTTTTTTCCTCTTTGGTTGTGCCTGTGCAAACTTGGGCTTTTGCTTAAGTAAACTGCCTTATCTCAACTTATGAGCTGTTTTCCATCTTATTTTCTCTTCCCTGTGCATCTGGGAAAGGGAGTGGTAGAGCGACTTGGTGGGTACCTGGCATCCAGCCAAGGTCAACCCACCACAGCATTATTGCTTCTGCTGTTTCTGTTTTTTCTCCTCTGTCTTGTCTCCTCTGTCTTTTTTACATACACATCACCCCTGTGGACAACCCATGAACTGAGGAAAAGCCCCTGGAAGACAGTGTTTGAGCCAAAGGGTAGTGGTGCAAAGACTTAAAGAGCACAACCGACTGTGTTAAAACGCTGTCAAAGCCACAGAAGGAACTTGCTCTAAGATAAGCCACCACAGCAGGAACTTGAGATAAGCACAGAAGAGAGGAACTTGCAACAGGAAGGCGTTACTTCCAGGTCTAGCAGAGGTGAGGTTTAATTAGCATCTCCTAGTTCATGCATCCAGAAAAAAATTCCCACTGTGGCAGACTGTGGGAAAGGAAGCAACTGCTTATACACATGCCATACCAAGTTATGGGAATGGCATCTATGCCCTGTGGATACCTGGAACTTGGACTGTATAAAAATGATACCATAGAAGAATGACTCCGGCACCTCCAACACCGAGAAGACCAGGGTGAAGAAGGGCCAACGGGATGCTATGGGATCCATAGGGTGTGATATCTTTCTACTTAATCTGTCTCTCTCTCACTCTCTTTCTCTCCCCCCCCAACCTTTCCTATTTCTTTCTATCTGTCTACTTCACGTTTTACTGTTAAATAAAACCCATACTATTGACTTCGGCATATGGTCTCGTTTGCACTATAATTCAGGCAGAGGCATCTCTTAATAATTGGATCATAACATCAGTGCAATTTAAAATGGTTACCTGTTTAGCTGGTTGGATGTGTCTAGCTGCTTCATGATGAGGGAAGATAGTAATGGAGCATGGGAAGCAGAATGGACTTAATGTGAATGCGTTTATGTTAAAAATCAGATTTGAATATATCATTCATCTAGTTTCAGTCTTTAAATGAAATCATAACCAGTTTTAATAATGTATTCCTCTTTTAAAATACGACATGCTGAACAGCTTTTTTGTTACATGTTGCTATACCCAAAACCAGAAATGTCAAATTGCTTTGGTCTGCTACAGAACTGCTCCTTTTGTGATTTCAGGCAAAGCGCATGAGCCAGGAATTTGGTGAACATCATTCTATGATATACTGAAGATCTACTTGGAGGGTCAGACCACCCCCCAAATCCACAGTTTCCATTTGTCCCAAGACAAGGCTATGGCTATGGTTGGACAGTGGTGGGTGGAGAGTGGTTTAGGATGCCATCACCTCTCACTGCCACCGTGTGTGACCACGTGCATCCTCCTCATTTGAGGCAGTCTGATAGGCACAAATGCCATTTGGTGGCAGACTAGGCTGATTTGGGTCTGGTTGAGTTGAAGTTCATTTCCCCATAGTAGCCCTCACAGTGCTGTGCTTTGCATTGGTAGCTAGAAGGGTGTTGATAACACACCAGTGTTTTGGCTACTGCTGAGCACAGCATCAGTACTGTAACGTTCCTTCCTCAATTGAGGGCAAGATCCTGGGAGAGGACCCAAGTAGGCCAGCTGACCCAAACTGACCAAAGGGATATTCCATACCATATGACGTCAGCTCAGATATAAAAAGCTGAGACAAGGAGCAGGAGGGCAGGCATTCATTGTCTCCAATGGTTGCCTGCTGAGAAACTGTTACGCGTGCTGAAGCCCTGCTTCTCAGGAGTGGCTGACCATCGCTGCTGATGGGAAGTAGAGAATAAACTCTGCTATCTTTCGCTTTGCTTTGCTTTTGCATGTGCAAGCTTCCACTTTGCTTTCACTTTAAATAAACTGCCTTATCCCAACCCACAAGTTGTTTTTCCACCTTACTCTATCCCCTGTCCCGCTGAGGAGTGATAGAGCAGCTGGATGGGTACCTGGCATCTAGCCAAGGTCAACCCACCACACTTCCTTTGCACTGTGGGTTGGAACCATGCAGACACTGACTGCTCCTGTCTCTGCTGAGACCCACTGGCTGAACCTCGCTAACTTAATTGCTTTTGAACCTGCCTGACTAGGAGGTGATGGAACTTCTGCTATGGGGACATTGCAGTGTTAGTCCATGGGATTTGCTGCAGTGAGAAGACAATGAGAAATTAATCAAGTGGGACAATATTGTATTTTTCCATCTTCAAGGTCTATGAGATGAAATTTTGAGATGTATTTGACTCTTTGTCCCCCACTGCCAGCCAAGATTGTTTCAGAGGCTGAGGACTGCAGCAATTTCCTGATGAAATATACCTTCTCAAGCAAACTGAGAATTTAAATTACACAGTAAATAAAATTAATCTGTCTGTTCACATACTGATAAGTTATCAAGAAAGTCTTCAGAAAACAGAGGGAAAAAGAACAAAATGCTGACTACAACTTCTAATTTGAGCCCAAGTCCCAATTTCAGCTCACTTGCATCATTTAGGTTGGGGACATTAGCCTGCTTATAGTCAACACTGAAATCATCACTACCTTTCACCTCTGACAGAGAGTATTTGTCAGCAAGGACTGTGTCACTTCTCGGAGAGATTTCAGGGTACATAAATCAATAGGGGCTTTGCCTGCAGGCTGTATAGAAAGGGAGGTATAAGAATGCTGTGTGCTGTGGCCACGCTGATTCTGATGAGGGCTGCGCTACCCAGGGAGATTTGGAGAGCGTAAGTGTGATCATGCAGTCGGCATTAGCACAGTTGATGGTCATACCTCCCTGCATTGTAAAGAAAAGCAATTTTTACTAAACAGGGGTAGCAGAAATGAAAAGGATCCATATGCGGCCAGCCCCCTCCTTTGAATATAGGGAATATGGTTTAAAGCTGATACGTGCTGGGCACCAGCATTGATTATTCAGGAGAGGTCATCTGAATCAGGATTGTTTCACCCAGCTTCAGAAAAGACTTCAGATAAGCAAGGGTCAGATAGTTAGGTCATCGAACTACCAACTTGAGCAAGTTGTGGGAGACACTGTATTTTTAGCAGAGTATGTTGTTTTTGCTGACCCACCCCAATTTGGGGAAATTAGTGTATTACATCTAATTGTCAGAACTGGCTAACTAAAAAAGGTGTATAAATATGTCTTCCCAAGTCCCTCTTTGACCAGGTTTTAAACATCTAAATAGTTGCATTTTCTTATGTTTTGCTGATCTGGTTGCTGCTCTGTCCCTTGGGCATGGTTGAGAGCTGGCACAAACACCAACAGGCTTTGAGTGGTTTTAAGCTTCCCTGAAGACCTGATCAGACACAGAACTGATAAATGACCTAGGGAGTATAAAGACAATATTTGCATTTCTTTTCTGAGGATATAGCTCTTAACTTCTCATATAGGAGTGTATTGGGTCTGGCTGAGCTGGAGTTTTTTCCCCACAGTAACCCTCACAGTGCTGTACTTTGCATTGGTAGCTAGAAGGGTGTTGATAACGCACCGGTGTTTTGGTTACTGCTGAGCACAGCACCAACACTGTAACATTCCTTCCTTAGTTGAGGGCAAGATCCTGGGAGGGGACCCAAGTAGACCAGCTGACCCAAACTGACCAAAGGGATATTACATACCATATGACGTCAGCTCAGATATAAAAGCTAAGGCACAGAGCAGGAGGGCAGGCATTCATTGTCTAATGGCTGCCTGCTGAGAAACCATCACCCACTGCTGAAACCCTGCTTCTCAGGAGTGGCCGACCATCGCCGCTGATGGGAAGTAGAGAATAAATTCTGCTATCTTTCGATTCTGCGCGCACAAGCTTCACTTTGCTTTTTGCTTTGAATAAACTGCCTTATTCCAACCCATGAGTTGTTTTTTTCCACCTTATTCTCTCCCCGTCCCACTGGGAAGGGGAGTGATAGAGTGGCTGGGTAGGCACCTGGCATCCAGCCAAGATCAACCCACCACAAGGAGCTACTGCAACAAGCAGTCAGTGCATTGCATGCAGAGCAATGAAGGGCTCATTCTGGGATAATGCTCACCAAGAGTGTTGACTGTACAAGTTAGAGAAGTTTCTGATGGTCAGACTGATGTCAATTTTTGCATTTCCCTTCAGAAAGCACACACCAAACAGAAGTGCCATGCTATTCCTTAGCACAGAGGAGGATAGGTAAATGACTGCTCTGGGCCTGACCAAAGCTATCATCCACTTACAGTAAAAGTGTCTCCAAAAGTGGCTTTATGTTCCATCAGTATGTCCCTGTCTCAGCCCCAAAACTCATTTATCTGACCTTCATGTGATTATAGGGAGGAAGGGCTTCTCTGTTTTTATGTTATTGGGCTTTGACGCATAGGAGAGTAAGGCATCCAGTGTAGTTAGCCAACTAGCAAAGAAAACCTTATGGTTGTAACTTTAGGTAAAAAATTTACTATTTTGAACACAGAGTACATTACCTCTTCATGGCATGGTATAATTGCGAATCATCTTTGTGAAACAGTAAGCTATATTTTACTGATGGAAGAAACTATTTAACTGATTTGCCTTAAAGCTGTGTAAAGTACCCATGGCAGCAGGGGAGGAGAGAACTGTGATTCCTAGCTTCCAGTCCTCTGCCTGAGCTTTCTCTGCAGCCATTTCATTTAGACAGGTTGCAACTATGTAGCAGCAGGATGCAATTAATCTCTCTTCATCTTTGGTCGTCTTTCTGCACTGATTTCAAAGGCATCTATTGTCACAGTTCCCATCTCACAAGGGCATCATGTTCTGATTCTGATTCAGTGCTGTATCACTTAATTTTTAAGGACTGAGTATTTTATTTCTAATGGCTGCAAAATACCAAATATAAATATTTCATTCATCACTGTCAAAACTGGAATATATGAACAGCATCAATTTTATTTAAATGTGGGGTATTTTTAATCTTTCACATTTACCTTTAGAAAGGAATTTATTTGGTATTTTCATGTACTTTTCAAAGAATATTTTTTCTGTCAGCCAAAAGAACAGAGTTAGACAGCTGGGGACATGTTACATGTTTGCAACCTAACAAGTCCAACTAAAAAGTTTCGGTTTATAAATGGAACTTTACAAAATACAATCCATAAAACTAAGATACTCTTTCTTCTAACGTATTTTAAAGGGACAGAGAAAATTATTTCACCTGGAAAGAACTTCTGAAAATGCTCCCTCATAATTTCTATTCAAATGAACACAGGTTTAAGACAAAGCCATTTGCTTGACCCTGCTGTATGGTGTATCAGACAAAACAAAAAAAAGGAAAGAAGTCTATGAAGTGCAATTTAACTCTATTAATTTAAATAGTTCTCTTCATTTAAAGCATCACTTATGCTAAAGGCATAATATACCAGATAAACATAGTTAATATTAGTGCCCACATCAGTTTTGTTATGGGTCCTAATGTTCTGTGAAGAAGCATTAAGGTCACTGAGGCATGCAGTAAGTGTGTCATGTATTTAGGATGATGCCTTAAGATTCTTAAGGCATCAAGGAGAGTAACAGTTTGTGGTGGGGGGAAAAAGTTTTCCCCCTGAAGTTATAAAATGGTAACCCCCCAGGGAGTGGTTACCCTTGGGTTTGAGCCAATGAGCGCTTCTGCAAAATATAAACATATCACCCAGACCGGAAAAGAAGGGTAGTAGTTGTAGTTGTTGTTGGAGAGGTGGCCATGTTGTGAGACCACGAGGAGAAGGGGCAGGAGCCCCGCTGGGGGGCTCTGGCCCCCCCCCAACCCCTGGCTGGGGGGTTGCAGGGACTTGGAACAGTGTTAGACTGGGCTAAGTATCTGTAGCTGAGAAGCTGGGAGTTTTTCTCCTCCACCGTGAACAGCAGCACTGGAGAACAGTGGCAAAGAGCCAGAAAATAAGGAACAGCAAACAAGCATGCAGCCAAGCAGGAAGACACAGTGTTGTCTGAGAGAGAGAGCTAGCAGCAGAGAGAGAACTAAGCTCTAGAGAGAGAGAGAGAGAGTTTGGGTAAGAACTGAAACAAACTCCCCAAACCCCTCTGAGACCTCCTAGAGAGGAGGAGGATGATGGACTCTTACTTGAGAAGAGTCTTGGAGTGCTACAGCACCAAAAAGAGAGGAGCTGAGAAGCTCAAGGCTTCCCGGAGTTGGACTGGGACAGCCGAAGGAATGCGGAGGAGGGCTTCGCCCCCCCTGCTGCTTTGAGACAGAGCACAGGAGCTCTGATAGAACTCTTGAGACAAAGACCTTCAACTGAAAGCTGCCCGAGACGTTCTGACTCAGGAGTGAATCCCCTGAGGAAGGGACCTTCATGGGATGTCTTACACCCCATGATATGATGTGGTGAGGTGAGCCTTGTCCCTGCTACGCAGCCCACGGAAGAGGAAGACCCTCACTTGGAGTCGAAGGGCCAAGAGGGGCTTGAAGGCCCCCCTCATGTGTGCTGGCAGAGATCCAGCTACAGCTGCTGCATGGAAGAAGAGAGCCTGCTGCCCTAGAGACACTGCTGCTCTGAGAGTGGAAAGGATCTCTTCCTTCTTCCCTCCTGGACTTTTATTTGGAGGAAGAAGAGATTTGATCCATTGTAAATACTGCTTTATCATGGTAGAGATAGTTGAGATTGTGTGTGTAATGTATTTTAATATTTATTTGTACAGTCATTGTAATATATATTCCCTTCCCCCCATTTTGAGTCTCGTGTAGTGTCTGGAAAAACCATCTCACACTGGGCTGAGATGTGGGAGGGGGGTTTGGACTCGAGAATTGGATTTTGGGGCTCTCAAACCACTACACAGTTCAAACTTGCTTAGCTGAATATTCACAGCCTTCAGTTACACAGGAGATCATCACATAGTGCATATTTGTATAAACACCCACTTGAATAGAGTTGGACGTAAGTAGGCTTGAACTCTATACACGCTTAGTCAAATGTTCATGCTTACATGAGTCTAAAATACACACTAAATGATTGGTCTATGGTAGAGAACATTTTATAGTCTATATAAACCACAGATTTAATTTATTTTTAAAATCTTGTAATTGGGAAAGTTTTCACTCGCTGGCAGATACCACTGCTTAGAATGACTTGTTGAGTTCCAGTCTAGTAGCCAAAACAATTAAGGACAGAAGCATTAATGTCACAGGCAGTATGCAAGCATGGAAGACACTCAACAGCTTGCTGACTCCAGCATCCTGCTTGGAAAGTACCCTTGGACTTTTCCTGTTCCCAAGACTGGGCCACAGCTGACACTCCCAGACATGTTTCTGGTCTTGATTTAGCAGCAAAATGGAATGAACACTTGGCATGTATCAAGCTCTGTCTTGAGGTGGATGACAAGCAAGTTGACAGCTTTATGGGTTAGGATAAAAGGGCAAACTAGTAAGGGTGACGTTGTGGGTGTTTGCTACAGGCCACCTGATGATGAGGAAGTGGACGAGGCCTTCTACAGGCAGCTAGAAGCAGCCTAAAAGTCACAGGCCCTGGTTCTTCTGGGGGACACTGACATCTGCTGGAGAAGCAACACAGCAAAGCACAAACAGTACAGAAGGTTCCTGGAAAGCAATGATGACAACTTCATGTCACAGTTAGTGGAGGATCCCACAAGGAATGGTTTGCTGCTTGACCTCATACTAACAAACAGGGAAGGCCTTGTTGGAGATGTGAAGGTTGGGGGCAGCCTTGGCTGCAGTGACCATGAGGTTGTGGAGTTCAGTATTGGGTGAGGAGGAAGCAGGGCAGCAAGTAAGATTGCAACCATGGACTTCAGGAGAGATAACTTTAGCCTCTTTAAGGATCTTCTTGGAAGAATAAATTCTTGTACCAACTCCCCGGCTAAATTTGATTGAGATAAATTATACATACATAAGACAAAAGTAAAATCTTTTCCCCCAGAATATGTACAGCCCAAGGTGCCTCTTCCTGCTATTCAGTTTATCAGCCCCCATCCTGGGTACTTGAATCAGCAGCAGCTCAGCCAGAGAGTCATCTCACACAGCAAACCTGCTCCCTTAACAGGATTACTGACTTGATCTCTCCCTTAGCAAGACTGGCATTGGAAATTTGACCAACAGTCTTAGAATTCAATTAGTTATTTAATAAGTTTATGATTAACCAATCTGATGATTAAGCTTTCATTAATTAGGTTGGTAGGAATTCTATTTTAGAGGGATATTGGCCCCTAATTTAATACATCTCCTTTTGGAGCAGGGTTGGGGATCTCTGTGTGAGCCCTTGTGTGCGGCATGCCCCAACACTTTTCTCTTCTGCTGCAGAAGTACCTGTAAAAGCTGTTTGGGTGGCACGGGGGGCTGCTGCCAGATCACCAGGGCATGGTGGCCCCTGGGGACAGCTCAGCATTACAGCCCAGTCATTATACCTGGTGCAACTCAGAGTCCCACTTCTCTGTTCTGAAATCTCACCAGATGGTGCAGAGGGAGGCAGGCAAGGTTTATTTAGGGCAGCTGGAGAACTCACAAGTACAGTTTTAAAGAGCCTAGCCTGTCATTTTGATATCCACACTGCTCTCACCTGGATTCAGGTGGCTGGTCCACCCCAGGGGAGGAGCAGTACTCTCCTCTTTCTCTTTACAGAGGGCTCAGAGAAAGCTTATGGCTTCATCTCTGGTTTTATGTCATTTGTCATGTGCTCTGAAGGACAGGGCCCACTGGGTGCTGTGATCTGTTCCTCATAAGGTACCCCAGTACAGAGGACAGGATGCTGCCATCTTCCTCATCCAGCTTGGACCTTGCTTTTGCAGAGAAATCAGAACTGGGCTAAGGGATTAGTCCCAAACTATCACAAATGATTAAACCTTTTCCCATCCCATGGTGGGTTAACTCTGGCTGGCTGCCAGGTACCCGCCAAAACTGCTCTATTACTCCCCTCCACAACTGGACAGGGGAGAGAAAACATGATGAAAGGCTCATGAGTTAAGGACAGGGAGAGATCACTTACTGATTACAGTAATGGGCAAAACAGACTTGACTTGGGGATATTAATTGAATTTATTACCAATCAAAATCAGAGCAGGATAATGAGGAGTAAAACAAATCTCAAAAACACCTTTCTCCCACCTCTCCCTCCTTCCCGGGTTCTACCTCCTCCCTGTCAGCGGCACAGGGAGTTGGGGAATGGGGGTTACGGTCAGTTCATCACATGTTGTTTCTGCTGCTGTTCAGGAAGAGGAGTCCTTCCCCTGCTCCAGTTTGGGGTCCCTCCCACGGGAGACAGTTCTCCATGAACTTCTCCAATGTGGGTCTCTCTTTCCATGGGCAGTATTGCAGGAACAGCCTGCTCCAACGTGACTCTCCCATGGGGTCACAAGCCCTACTAGGAAATCCTGTGGACCCCAATGGGCTGCAAGGGGACAGCCTACTTCACCATGGTCTTCACCACGAGTTACAGGGGAACCTCAGCTCCAGTGCCTGGACCACCTCCTCCCCCTCCTTCTCCACTGACCTTGGTGTCTGCAGAGTTGTTCCTCTCACATATTCTCATTCCTCTCTTCTCTGGTTGCAATTACTTCTGTGCAATAACTTCTTAAATGTTATCACAGAGGCACTACCACCATCTCTGATTGGCTCAACCTTGGCCAGCAGCACATCCATCTTGGAGCCGGCTGACATTGGTTCTGTCAGACATGGGGGAAGCTTCTAGCAGCTTCTCACAGAAGCCACCCCTGTAGTCCCCACCACCACCAAAACCTGGTCACACAAACCCAATACACATCCTTGAGGGATCCCCTGCCTCCTTTCTCAGGTAGGGCTGCTATCCAGCAGTGTTACTCAGTAGAGGAATGGCAGAGGGTATGGTAGGCTGCTGTTGCCACTATTTCATGTTTCTTAGTGTCCTCTTCCTTCCAGGGATTGTATGCAGGGCTGAGGGTTTGGCAGCTGCCTTTTCCTTCCACTTCTCAAGGGGTCTGGTGGCAAAACACAGTCATGCCTTGAACGGCAGAGGGAAACAGGACTGGCCAGAGAAAGTTTATATCCCTGATGAAACCCCTGAGAAAGGGGCTTGAAAGACAAGATGAAAGGGGCCTTTTAAGTCCCAGGTTTCTGGCTGCAGTTGCTTTGAGTGCTGCAGAAGGAGAAACAGGTCTGGGGGAGGAGAAATGTCATCCCAAACCACAGATCATTGCACTGGAAATCAGATGTGTGTACTGCTGAGTTGAAGCATCTGTCCAAAGAGTGACAGTTCCAGTCTCAGGGAGAGTTTAAAGAGACTCATGGAAGAGCTTGACTCATGTTGAAAATAGTAATGTACAGGTAAAGATGATGACAGTTCTTAATATGCAACTGTGATGTCAATGAAACAGGATTTAGTATTTTAATGCTGGTGTATTTTACATTTTTCTTACCTTTGTCAGGACAGTGCATGGAAGCAGTTTGCTAACACAAGGTGTCATGCGCTGGTGTGCCCATTCAGGACTGTAGTTATAACATTGCCATCCCAGTGTCGCTCACTGCTGGACCACAGGCAGCCTCGATGGAGAGAGGATGGGTGCTAAAGCACTGCTGGCCTGAGTAAGGTTTAACATTGCCTTTTGGGGGGTACTGTAAAAGAGAGCCTGGGTGAAGGGGAGGCAAATATAACCCAGACTCTGAATGTCAGACCCCGTGTCTCACTCCACATGTTACTAATATTTTTGCAAAGACTCCTGCTTTTCTGTCTTGCCACAGCAAACGGCCTCATGAGATCCCATTGATCGGCAAATGAGCCTACTTACCCCAAACAGCAGACGGGATGTTTCTGATTCTGCCTCCCAGCTGCCTGCTCTCACCACTGTGGCATTAAATGAGATTGATGGCAACGCTGCAACTGCAGAGTCCCTGATATCTGACCCACTCTCCTAAATGACCCAGTGAGGCAGAAATTCTGGCAGAGCAACATTTTTACCTTCCTCCCCAATGGCTAGCTGTATGCACCAAAGGGAGGAAAAATCCTAGCTTGAATTTGCTTATCAAAAGACCATTAGCTAAGGATTTTCTACAGCATTTCTAATACACAAGAGAGGAGACAAGCAAAAGAAATACAAGAACTATTGTAATTTCTGTGCCCCATGCATGCCTGGGTCAGATTTGTGTTGGGCCACAGTGCATGCATATTCAGTTTCACTTGGCACATACATTTTTGTGAACTTGTCATGGTTAAAGTAGGTTTTGTTTTCTATTCCCTTTTCCAACACTGTTTTGGAATACTGTTTCTTTAAGAGCAAACCCCTCACTGCAGCCGCAGCTGGGGAGTGGGGGGGGGGGGGAGAGAAGACGAAGACGCTGCCAGGAAGGAACCAGAAGTCCCTCTCCATCTTGGACCATGCGGCTGGCTGGTGAGGCGGAGAGAGGGAGAGAGACAGACATACGAACTGTTGGAGCCACCCCCGGGAGCCACTGCTACACCGGCACCCTCCCCTGCACCCCTGCCGGGGACTTCTCAAAAGGGGAGATGCCCAGGGCTGCCCCCGTGGCAACCGGAGAGAAAATGAAAGAATGAAAGTAAAACTAACTCTGTGTCTGCTACGTCGTTTTGAAAAAGCCGGCCCGGAGCCATCTGCTGCTCCAGGGCTTTTGCCCCACCATTTGCCATTTCTGCAGTCCCTGCTGGATGTTACTGTTGACACCCACCTCCGGAGACAGAGATAGAGAAAAGGAGAGAGAGAGAGAGAGCCTGCACCCATACTACTTTGGAGTCAGGATCCATGCCAGCATCCCAGTACTTTCTTTGTTCTCCCAGGAATAAGGAGGGGGGGGAGGGGGGGGAAGAGCACGTGTCAGCCACCATCTTGTCTGTGCACCAAGGGGGAAGAGACTAGGAAAGATTTCTGTCTATTATTGGCTTAAATCGTTTTGTTACAGTTGTTATATTTCTTTTCAGTAAATTGTTATATTTTCACTTATATCTCCTTGCATTTTGTCTCTCTGTATTGGTGAAAGGGGGAGAGATTTTAATAAAATGGGAGGGGGCTAATTTGTTGGAATCTCCACCCCAGCATTTGTCTTAAACCAAGACAAATCTAAAATCACCAACTACATACAAGCATAAGGTTTATTGTGGTAGTTGCCTATTTGGCTGCCTGACTGGAGCTGAATTTGAGATGAGAGGAACAGAAGAGTTGTAAGAGTAGAAGAAAAGAGGAGAGAAACAGCCTGAGGATCTCAGCAAGCAAGGCTTTATTGCAGTAGCACTAAGGGACTAGTGAGTGAAGTGAGGAGGGTCAGGGCTTTTTCCCTGATAAAAACTTTGCCAAAGTCTGTGCTAATTCTAATCCCTTTTAAAGGACTTTATAAGAAATGACCTGCCTGCCCCTCAGCCAGGTGGTGCTGCTGGGTGGACAGACGGGAGAGAAGAGAAGCCAGCAGTGGGAAGATGCTGGCTGGGTACTGCGTATTTGCCGCTGGAGTGGGCAGCAGGATGTGCAAGGAACAAACCCCTATAGACTGCAATTTAGAGCAACAGACCTGAGTCAGGGATTGTTATGTTAAGGTATTGATGCCTTAAGGTCCATTTGGTTTTTTGATTTTTCTAATTTTTATAAGTTTTATAAGTAGTTATATAGCAGAAGCAGATTTAGAAGCAGCAGCACATATTCCCTTACCCTTAACACAGAAACTACACACATTCTCCAACCCTTTTACCCCATTCTATGCTCCCCATATCAATTATACCCCTGGATTCCATTAGAACATGTTTAGTCTCACTCTAAGATAGGCCTGTTCTGTTTGGAGAATACTTGTATTTTAGCCTAAACCGCAGAACACAGAAACTGGGTGACCATGTACCCTTTGTGCTCTGAAGAAATGAAGATTGATGAAGAGGTGGTCTCAAAAGACCCCAGCCCCAATTCCCAAGGGGTGGATCGAAGGTGGTCCAGGGCAAAAGCCAGTTGGTGGACAAAACCTGAGATTGGACAAGCAGTATTATAAATTGTAAACATCTGTAACAGAGAGTAGCGCGCGTCTTGTAACCTTATGCCTGAGGCACAAATTAAAACCTTATCTCACCTTCAAAACTAATTTGCCTCGGAGGTTTTTTTCTCCCTGAATTTTCTTTTAGGCATCAGTATGTTGGGATTTCAGAGAACCTTTGCAGATGCAGAGATGGAAGTCTGTTTTGTTTTCCTTTTTACTACAAATTTTTGTAAAGAAACTAATTTTCCTGTTTATAATCTATTTTGAATCAAGAACATAGATTACCATTACCGACTGACCAACTGCATGCAGAGTTAGTAGTATCAACTGTTGTCTTTTTTGCCTCATTATTTCTCTCCATACAAGCATCGGCAACTTTAAGTCATACTGAATCTTAAATTACCCCAGAGACAGAAAGTAAGGATAATGGGATTATCTGTCCTGGAGACAGCTTCAGTTTAAAGCAATGTCAGAAACCCTCTCTGAATGCACAGACTGAGGCATCTGCAGGAGATGGGGGTTAAACCTACTACACTTTGCTCACTGGAAAGGCCTTGGTGCCTGGGACAGTGACTGTATGGTTTTCTTACTTTACTCACAGTGTTAAATGCACTCTGCTTACTTTGGTTGACCATGTGAAAAACCATACTTAGGATTCACCACTAGCTCCATAATCTGACTATCTGCACAGACCTCAGGAAGGTAAACAGACATCTTCCAATGACAGTGTAAGGCATCACCCTGAGAGTTTGTGTTTACCAGGTATATCTGACAATCTCCAAGTTAAGCTACCATTTGCAACTAGTATCATCCAACTAAAATGATCTCTGTATCTTGCTGTCTCAGAGAGGGCTTTGGTACCTAAAAATGTCTCAAAACATTGTTGGGCCAAATGAACAAAGCAAAAGTCAGTGCTTCAGTAGATGATGCCTACGGGGCACTCTCTGGAAACCAGACTTGGGTGACTTCAACACTGCTGGACAGGCAGAAGGTTCTGTATATAGCAAACCCTAGAGGTTTTAAAGGACTACCCCTAAGAACAGGTTTTACAGTAATGGCCATTTACAAATAATGACATATCACTACCTACCCTTTTCTTCCACCTAAAATACCACATTTCCTCCACAGAGCACAGCTCAGAGTACTCAATCTTTCAAAAACCCTGTTTGATAACCACTGCTAAAGGCCCTCTTGAGTGCTAACTACATGACTGAGTATTCAGGAAGCAAGAATCACAGAATCCCAGAATCATAAAATGGATAAGGTTGGAAGGGACCACAGTGGGTCTTCTGGTCCAACCTCCCTGCTCAAGCAGGGTTGTCCTAGAGCACATGGCACAGGATTGTATCCAGACAGTTCTTGAATATCTCCAGTGAGAGAGACTCCACAACCTCTCTGGGCAATCTGCTCCAGTGCTCGGTCACATTCACAGTAAAGAAGTTCTTCCTCGTATTCAGTTGGAACTTCCTGTGCATCAGTTTCTGCCCATTGCCTCTTGTCCTATTGGTTGGCACCACTGAGAAGAGCCTGGCTCCATCCTCCTGACACCCATCCTTCAGATATTTATATGTTTGTTGCAAAATAATTCAAATTTAGTAGTAGAATGGCTAAGGCTTAGTAGGAGAGTAGGCCTAGAGAGCAACACTCCAAAGTAGTAAGTTAGCAACCTTGTTTGTGAGAATGGAATGTGCTGAAGAGGTAGGAACAATAATCAAAGGATTTAGTCAAGCATGTATATAATGATTTGTTACCTTAGATGTGGTAAGGGTCTGTTAAACAGTTTCTAGGAGTAAGACAACCTAAGCAGATTTATGATTAGAGTAGATGATTATCAATTGTTATCAGCATGAAGTATGATCTTGTTTGTAACCGAATGTAACTGTTTTCTGTGGAAACTGCACATAAACTTGTTTGTGTAAAAGTATAAAAGCTGAACTGAGAATGAGAGTCTTTGGAATCCTGACTTGGGACGCTAGTCCTCAGGTTCCCGGGCCCCGAATAAAGCACCGCATAAACCGGCACTCTGTTGGTTTGTGTTTTTGTTACGGGCAACATGTTGATAAGAGTAAGTAATTTGTTGAGGTAAAGAACCACAAAAAATGTACTCACAAATCTTCATTTTTAGATCTCCAAATATTCTCTGCTTAATTCTTCACAATTCTGCGATTCTGCCTCTGTATTATAGAGCTGGTCTGTGACGTCTGAGAAGTTGCTTTTTTGTTGTATCCTGTATCCTCTGGGATAGAGTTCATTTTCTTCTTAGTAGCTGGTACAGTGCTGTGTTTTGGATTCAGAATGAGAATAATGTTGATAACACACTGATGTTTTGGTTGTTGTTAAGTAGTGCTTACCTTAAGTCAAGGACTTTGCAGTGTCTCATGCTCTGCCAGGGAGGAGGTGCACAAAAAGCTGGGAGGGAACACAGCCGGGACAGGTGACCTGAACTGGCCGAAGGGATATTTCACACCATAGAATGTCATGCCCACTATATAAACTGTGGGGAGTTGGCTGGGAGGAATCAATCGCTGCTGGGGGACACGCTGGACACCAGTCAAGGGGCGGTGAGACATTGTATTGTGCAACACTTGTTTTTCTTGGGTTTTATTCCTCTCTCTCTCCCTCTCCTTTACATTATAATTATTATTATTATAATTATTATTGTTGTTGTTATTATTATAATTAGAATTATTATCATATTTTACTTTGTTTAAATTTTAGAACTGTTCTTATCTCAACCCAGAAGTTTTACTTTTTTTCTGATTCTCCTCCCCATCCCACTGAGGAGTGGGAGAAAGTGAGTGGCTGCATGGTGCTTAGTTGCTGGCTGGGGTTAAACCATGACAGTCCTTTTTGGTGCCCAATGTGAGGCACAGAGGGTTGAGATAATGACAGATCTGACCAGAGAGTGGTAAAACAAATTTGTTATAAGCATTCATTGTATTGGTTTAATATTAGCTGGTCACTATGATGACATTTGCTCTCAGAGTTGTTGAGCTTGTTCTCAGGGTTGCATTATGTAATACCATACTTACAGTATGTGTTCCCCATGGTGATGTTTATCCTCCATGGGGCCTGGGCTAAGATTATCCTTGTGGAATACTTTGTAGTATTGGCTTATGATATGATAGAATTGCTGGTCGTGAAACTAATCTGGTTTGTGTACTCAGAGTTGTCATCAACTCTGTATTTTGGGAATCATCTATTGGGAACTATTAATAATTAAATTTTTTGCCTTTTCTTCTTGGAGATCCAACCTATGGGGGGCACATCTCCCTTCCTTCCTTCCTTCCTGCCTTCCTTCTTCCCCTCCAGGCTGATTACAGGACCATTTGAGAATTTTAAAGATTTTTAATATCCTTGAAATCAACACAGTCCTTTTGCTAGGAGTCAACATGTTGTTGACTATGGTTCAGGTCTTATTTAAGGTTACACAGCTATTTAAGAACATCACCCAGAGATCTGTCTCAAGGTTGGATAGTTAGGAGTGGCAGGATGTGTGGAATAGTATGGGCCTAGGACAGTGGGCACCTCCAACATTTTGCAATTTCATCCCTGAACAGGTGCAGAATCTGGAAAAACTAGTAAAATAATTGGAAAAATATGATGTCACCCTGGCAAATCCAGAGAGACACAAATCCCTGCAACATGCTGGGGCCTGGCCCAGCCTACTGAGCCATGTTCAACACTACTCAGTATCTGCAAGGGGAAGAGGTCTCTGGATTTGATGACAAAATGACAAGCGTTGTGGCTACTCCAATACCAGTGACAGACACTGTGGTTACTCTAACCCTCATGACAGTCACTGCAGGATATGCAAAAAGATTTCAACCATCATCCAGGTGAGCACATTATTAACTGGCAGCTTAGATGCTGGGATAACAGGGCTAACAGTTTGGAATTAGAGGGTAGGGAAGCCAAGCAGCTGGGATCACTTTCTAAGGAAGCAGGCATTGACAAGTCAATTGAAAGAGGGATATGAGTCTGGAAGTGACTCCTGTCAAATGTGAAGGAAATATATCCCTTCAAGGAAGATGTCATATGTCACCCAGGCAAGTGGACTGCAGTACAAAAAGGTAGCCAGTACCTGACAGAATTAGCCGTGCAGTTACCCACAGATCAGGATGAAGTCCAATGACCATGACCCATGAGGCAGAAATCTGTATGGAGCAGAGAGGTCATGAGGAAGTGGGATGGAAAACCTACCTCGACCCTAGAGGCACAGGTACATCAATTGCAGGGAAAATCAATCACAAATGGGTGTTTTTCCAAGAAAGTTGCTCCTCCAGTCTTCAGCGGGCAGTTCCCCAGGCAAAATAGAAGGGCTTATTTTACTCTTGAGCCTATGAAAACAAATCTCAGGAGAGGGTATTTCAAGGACCCAAAAGGGTACTGGTGGGCTTCTGGAATGGAGGAAATTAAGCAGCTGTATACCTTGCCCTGTCTCTCAGAGGACCCTTCTGTTGTGGAGTTGCTGAAGGTCAAAGAACAACAGGTGCCGATCACTACCACAGTGGTGCACTGGTGGCAATATTGCACCAATCAAGACTCTGTGATTCCCATGCATAAGCTGATTTGTCAACTGTAGACCCAAAGAGTGATCAGCAGGACCTACTCACCTTTTAATAGTCCCATATGGGCAGTGCAAAAGTCTAATGGAGAATGGAGACTAAGAATAGATTATCATGGCATGAATGAAGTCACACTGCCTCTGAGTGCTGCCGTACCAGACATGCTGGAACTTCATTATGAGCTGGAGTCAAAGGCAGCCGAGTGGTGCCACAATTGATATCACTAATATGCTTTTCTCAATCCCTTTGGTAGCAGAGTGCAGGCCACAGTTGGGTTTCACTTGGAGGGGTGTCCAGTATACCTGGAATTGACTGCCCCACTATTTGCCATGGACTGATCCAGACTACACCTGAAAAGGGTGAAGCTCTGGAACACCTGCAATACATTGATGATTTGATGAGGTGGATTTAGATTGGCAACATAACACTGAATTATTTCTGGCTCAGTGGGCCCATGACACCTCAGGACATCAAGGAAGAGATGCAACATATAGATGGGCTTGTGATCGAGAGGTGGACTTAACCATGGACACTATCACACAGGTTATCCAAGAATGTGAAACATGCACTGCAATTAAGAAAGCCAAGTGGTTAAAGCCTCTCTGGTATGGAGGATGATGTCTGAAATATAAATATGGGGAGGCCTGGCAGATTGACGATATCACATTCCCTCAAATCTGCCATGGCAAACACTGTGTCCTTGCAATGGTGGAAACAACCACTGGATGGGTGGAAACATATCTCATACCCCATGCATCTACTCAGAACACTATCCCACGAGTTTTTAATTTTTTTTCGATTATCCTCTGCATCCTACTGGGGCAGGGGGAGTGAGTGAGTGGCTGCATTGTTTTTAATTGCTGTCTAGGATTAAACCATGATGCCTTGTTAGATGTAACAATCGGGTTTTTATAAGCCTCTCTTTCTTCCAAACTCCATGAAAGAACATGTCTTTATTTTAGTCTATAGGCAACACATCGGTTTGCTGTAGATCAGCATTCATTTTTTCTCAAGGCAACCTCTACACTTTTAACAGATTTGAACACTTGCCTACTGCCTCCACTCCTCTCCTAAATTCCTCATAAGAAGATGACTTACTGGTCAAACTAAATGGCAAGAAGGAAACACATAGGCAGTGAAAGCAAGGACAGGTACCATGGAAAGAGTTCAGGAATGGAGTCTGGTTGTGTAGGGATGGGGTGAAGGCGACCAAGGCAAAGCTAGAGTTGAACTTGGCAAGGGATGCAAAGAACAACAAGAAGGGCTTCTACAGGTATGTCAGGCAGAAAAGGAAGGTTAAAGAAGGTGTACCCCCCAATAAACAATGCTGGAAAACTGGTGACAACAGACAAGGAGAAGGATGAGTAACTCAACTTTTTTGCCTCAGTCTTCAATGGGAACCTCCCTTCCCACACCTCTCAAGTGGATGGACAGCAGGATGGGGACTGGGGGAGCAAAGTCCCTCCCACTGTAAGAGAAGATTGGGTTTGTGACAACCTGAGGAACCTGAATGTACATAAGTCTATGGGACCTGATGATGTGCATCCTAGAGTCCTGAGTGAATTGGCTACTGTAGTTGCCAAGCCACTTTCCATGATATTTGAAATGGCAGTCAAGTGAAGTCCCAGGTGACTGGAAAAAGGGAAACATTGCACCCATCTTTAAAAAGGATAGAAAGGAGGACCCTGGGAACTATCAACCTGCCAACCTCACCTCTGGGCCTGGGAAGATCATGGAACAGATCCTCCTAGAAGCTATGCTAAGGCACATAGAGGACAGGGAGGTGATTCGAGACAACCAGCACAGGTTCATCAAGGGCAAGTCCTGCCTGAGCAACCTAATGGCCTTCTATGATGGAATGATCAGCGGACAAGGGAAGGGTTACAGATGTCATTTATCTGGACTTCTGTAAAGCCTTTCACATGGTCCCCCACAACATCCTTCTCTCTAAATTGGAGAGAGATGGATTCGATGGATGGACTGTTCAGTGGATAAGGAATTGGTTGGACAGTAACATTCAAATGGTAGTGGCCAACATCTCATAGTCCCAATGAACATCAGTGACAAGTGGTGTCCCTCAGGGGTTCATATTGAGACCAGTGCTATTCAATGTCTTCATCAATGACATAGACGAAGGGATCGAGCGCAACCTCAGCAAGTTTGCAGATGACACCAAGCTGAGTGGTGTGGTTGACACACCTGAAGGACGGGATGCCATCCAGAGGGACCTGGACAAGCATGAGAAGTGGGCCTGTGGGAAGCTCATGAGGTTCAACAAGGCCAAGTGAAAGGTGCTGCATGTGGGTCAGGGCAACTCCCAGTATCAATATAGGCTGAGGGAATGAATGGATTAAGAGCAGCCCTCCCGAGAAGGACTTAGAGCTGCTGGTGGATGAAAGGCTGGACATGAGCTGGCAATGTGTGGTTGCAGTCCAGAAAGCCAATCATATCCTGGACTGCATCAAAAGGAGCGTGGGCAGCAGGTCGAGGGAGGTGATTCTGCCTGTCTACTCCGCTCTGGTGAGACCCCCACCTGGAGTACTGCATCCAGATCTTGGGGCCCTCAGCACTGGAAGGACATTGACCTGTTGGAGCAAGTCCAGAGGAGGGCTGCAAAGATGATTAGAGGGATGGATCACCTTTCCTATGAGGAAAGGCTGAGAGAATTGGGATTATTCAGCCTTGAGAAGAGAAGGCTCCGGGGACACCTTATTGCTGCCTTTCAGTACTTAAAAGGGGCCTACAAGAAAGATGGAGAGGGACTTTTTACAAGGGCATGTAGCAACAGGACAAGGGGTAATGGCTTCAAACTGACAGAGGGCAGGGTTAGATTAGATGTTAGGAAGAAATTTTTTACTCAGAGGGTGGTGAAGCACTGGAACAGGTTGCCCTGAGAAGCTGTGGATGCCCCATCCCTGGAAGTGTTCAAGGCCAGGTTGGATGGGGCTCTGAGCAACCTGGTCTAGTGAAAAGTGTCCCTGCCCATGGCAGGGGGGTTGGAACTAAATGATCTTTAAGGTCTCTTCCAACCCAAACCATTCCACGATTCTATGAATCTTCAGGATAGTTTTTAACTTTTTCCTCTTAAAAAACATTCCCCTGTCTTACAGAAAAAAATGCATGCAATGCAAATGCGAAAAAACATGGGATGGCAGGATTCACTCACTTTTTTATTTTCTTATGTCCTTTCTCTTAATTATTTAATGGCATGCAGCAGGTACTTATCCATGTGTGACAGCCAGCCTTTGGGTCATGATCTTTTCCTGAAAAGTCCCCTTAAAAATCAACAGAAAAAAATCCCTGTGTCAATCTGAGATTTAACTGCCTTTTCCAATGGCTACCTGAGACATCACCAATGCCAAGAAGAACTTAAATATGTCTATGAAATGGAACTGCCTTAATCACGGCTAGGCTTCGCGAACGAAGATTTGGGAAGGCACTATCCACATTTGCTACAGGCACGCTGGTGGCTTATGAGGCCAATACGTGACAGACATATCCGATTGCAAAAGGCGCAGCAGAAAGACTCCTTAGATGGTGTATTCTGCAAGATACAGTTCTTTCTGCGTTGCCTTTTTTCCTCGAGAGTGATCCTGCGTGTGTTCTCGAAGGAGACAGCTGCGTTATAGATGACGTCTCCAGGCCTCCCGATTTGAGGCCAGAGTAGACCAGTTATGGTGATCAATATGGCCAAGGCTGAGATGTGGCTTCAGGGAGTCCTTGTATCTTTTCTTCGGGGCTCCTCTCATGCGGCAACCAGTGGCAAGTTCACCATAGAGCAGGATCTTTAGGGAGGCGGTGGTCCTTCATCCTTGAGACGTGCCTTGCCCATCGCAGCTGCGTTCTCAGTAACATGACCTCAATACTTGTGACAGCTGCTTGCTCGAGTACAGATGTATTGGTCACATAATCTGACCAGCGGATGTTAAGGATTGTACGGAGGCAGTGTTGATGGAAGCGTTCTAGGAGATGCAGGTGGTGGCGGTAGATGACCCATGATTCGGAGCCGTATAGGAGAGTAGACAACACTATGGTTTTGTAAACACTGATCTTGGTGCTTTTCTTCAAGTGTTTATTACGCCATACTGTTTTGTGGAGTTTTCCAAAAGCATTATATGCCTTAGCTAACCTGTTGTCTATCTCTCCGTCGATCTTACCATCTGAGGAGATGAGGCTACCAAGGTAATTAAACTGTTGGACTGATTAGAGCTCTGATTGGCCAATGGTGATGTGGGGATGATGGGGGACTTCCTGAGGTGCAGGTTGATGGAGGACCTCTGTCTTCTTTAAGCTGACTTCCAACCCAAAGAACTCAGCAGCATCTGCAAAGCAGGATGTTAAACACTGCAGGGCTGCTTCTGTGTGGGCAACAAGGGCGGCGTCATCAGCATAAAGCAGCTCCCGGACAAGATGGTTTAAGGTCTTGGTGTGGACCTTCAGTCGCCTTAGATTGAATAGACTTCCATCAGTACGGTATCGAATGTAGATACCGTCCTGATCATCGAGGTCTGTTGTGGCCCTTTGGAGCATCATGCTAAAGAAGACGGTGAATAGGGTAGGAGCGAGAACGCAGCCTTGTTTCACGCCATTCTTAATTAAAAAGGGCTCAGAAAGTGTGTTGCCATATCTGACTTGGTTGTGCTGATCCTCATGGAGTGAGATGATCATTTTAAGGAACTTGGGGGGACAACCTAAACGTTCCAAAATCTGCCACAGACCTTTTCTGCTCACAGTATCAAAAGCCTTGGTGAGGTCGACAAAGGTTACATAGAGACCTTTGTTCTGTTCCCTACACTTCTCTTGCAGTTGTCTTAGGACAAATACCATGTCTGTGGTGCTCCTGTTGGCTCTGAAACCACACTGACTTTCAGGTAGAATTCCTTCTGCTATAGTGGGTATTAGTCTGTTCAAGAGTATTCTTGCCAGGATTTTGCCAGCAATGGAGAGCAGAGTAATACCACGATAGTTTGAGCAATCTGATTTAATACCTTTCTTCTTATACAAAGTGATGATGACAGCATCACGAAGGTCTGATGGTAGTTCACCGAGCTCCCAACAGCGCACCACAAACTCGTGAAATTTGGTGTGGAGTGCAAGGCCCCCATGTTTCCAGACTTCAGGTGGAATTCCATCAACCCCAGCTGCCTCGCCGATTTTCACCTGCCGTATGGCCTTGAGGGTTTCTCCTAAAGTGGGGGCAGTATCCAATTCATACTTTACTGGTTGTTGTGTGATGGACTGAATTGCTGAATCTTGGACTACACGGTTGGTACTGAAAAGAGTCTGAAAGTGTTCAGACCATCGATTCAGAATGGAGGTTTTATCTGTTAGACGGGTTTGACAATCAGCGCTGAGTAGAGGGCTTTGGACCTGGTATGTAGGCCCATATGCTGTTTTCAAGGCCTCATAGAAACCTTTGTGATCACCTGTATCTGCGCATAATTGAGTTTTTTCAACTAGATCGATCCACCACTTGTTCTGGATGTCACGGAGTTTCTGTTGGAGCTTGCTGCAAGCGAGATGAAAGGCTGTTTTTCTTGCGTGACAGGATGGCAGTGCAAGGTGTGCTTGGTGGGCGGTTCTCTTCTTCCTCAACAAGTCTTGGATGTCTTGGTTGTTTTCGTCAAACCAGTCCTTGTTCTTCTTGAGGGAGAACCCTAAGGATTCTTCAGAGGATTGCAGGATGCTGTTTTTAATATGGTGCCAGATTGTTTCAGGAGAGGAATCTGCAGAAACTGTGGGAATGTTTTCGAGCCTAGTTTGAAGGTTTGCCTGGAAACTGTCTCTCACTGTGGCTGATTGGAGATTGTTAACTTGGAGTCTTCTCCTTGGGATGCTGTCCCTTTTTGGTTTGAATTTGAGTTTAAAATTGAGTTTACAGCACACAAACCGATGGCCTGTTTGGCATTCTGCGCTGGGCATCACGCGGGTATGGAGGACATCGCGGGCATCTCTCTGTCGCACCAAGACATAATCAATGAGGTGCCAATGCTTAGAACGGGGGTGCATCCAGGTTGTCTTCAGACTATCTTTCTGCTGAAAGATAGTATTAGTGACGGTGAGTTGTTGCTCTGCACAGAATTCTAGCAGGAGTCGACCATTATCGTTGCAGTTTCCAACATCATGCTTGCCTAACACTCCTTTCCAGGTTTCAAAATTCTTGCCTACTCTGGCGTTGAAATCACCAAGGATAATGATCTTATCGTCTGCAGGAACCTTTTGGGTAAGGAGGTGCAGGTCAGTGTAAACTTTATCTTTTTCAACAGGGTCAACTTGGTGAGTTGGGGCATATATACTAAAGATGACAACATGTTGCTTGTTGTTTAGCGGAAGGCGTAGGGAGATAATGCGGTCAGAGTGACCTGTCGGCAGATTTTTGAGTTTAGGAACAATGGAGTTTTTGATCATGAAGTCGACTCCTGAGAGGTGTTTTTCGGTTCTGGGCTTGCCTGACCAAAAGAGTGTGTAACCGGCACCATGTTCTCTGAGTCTGCCTTCTTCATGAAGGCGAACTTCACTGAGAGCGGCAATGTCGATGTTGAGACGAGCCAGCTCATGGGCAATTAGGGCAGACCGACACTCAGGACGTCCGCTATCTGCAGAATCGAGCATGGTTCTGATATTCCAACATGCTAGAGTTAATTTAGGTACACCTTTGGAGGCAGGTGCATGCCTTTGTCTTTTGATCTTTGTGAGACTGCATTGGAAGAAGATGCCCGTTGGTCTGCGGTTAACCAACCGGGTGAAAGTGGAGATGAGTTTTGTTTAGGCCACCTTTTCTAGGCCCCTCTCTGAGTGGAGCAAGCAGTGCTGTCCTTGAAAAGGCTGCTTGGTCGTTCAGGGTGCTGCCCCAAGAGACTGTCTTCTCCGGTCAGTCTCAAATGACCAATATCCTGAACCGCCTGCAGGCAGGGTTGGGTCTGCAGCTCCCAGTGCACCTTTCACCTGCCGTTTCGACCCTCGCCCGTCACTACAGGACTTTTTGCATGTGGGTAAAGCCTTCAAGCCTGCGCAATGGATTTTTTAGGTGAGACACAGTCTGAACCCACCCTTTAATCCTGAGGTTCATCTACCAGGGCCGAGTGAGCTTGGACGGTGGCAGTGAGGTCCTCAGGACGTAGGTTTGATTAGAGTGACCTTCTCTTAGATGGATGGCCTTACAGGGCTAAGTGAGCTCCATCTGCCCGGGTTTGGGATTGGAGTTGTCCTTCTCCTAGGATGACTGCCAGGAGGCTAATGAGCTCATCCTGCCCAAGAATGTATTAAATCTGGTCCTACGGTTTTGATCTGTCTGACATGGGCGACCCTACTGGAGGCATGTACCATATAGTTTGCAACTACACAGGGGTAGAGAGACTATGTTCCTATTAGAACGCCTTGGGCAAGTCTTTCTTTCATTTCCTGCTTTATTATCACCTACCTATAAACAAACTGGAGGAGGTACCCAGGGACAACCCTTTGTCCTGTCCACCGTTTCAGGATGTAACAGAGCAAAGCAAGTATATCCAGAACATGCCGAACCTGGGCAGTAGCCACAGGAGAACCAAAACCAGACAGACAGAACAAACAAAGCAAACATTCTGACCCCAGTACCCATCCAGGCGGGGGTGCCTTTTATTGGCCCCAGCCTGGCGGGACCCCCCATTATTCTAAAAGAACCCACTATCCACCCTGACCTTATCCTTCCCCCACTGTTTTTCCACATATCTTTAGGCACACTACTCACCTGTGACATTTCGTACGGGATTGTTCCGCTCTCCCTCCTGCTGGTCGGTCGACCCCCACGGCCCGCTTGACACACTACCCTAATCCTCTCCCCCACCCAACCCCTCCCCCCCAAAACCTGGAACGCCAAACCTCTGTGTGCTCCGAAGCTTCCTTCTCCTCTTTCATGGAGGTGCAGTACCTGCCAGCAAGGTTCGCCCTGTTTCTCCTCTCTCCTGCAACGGCCAAGCCTGGGGGCACAACCGCGCCCGCGGAGCGCGCACGGCGCGGGAACGGCTCCCGGCAGCCGAGGGTCCCGGCCACAAGGTACAGGAAGCCCCCCCAGTAGGGAGTCCCGCCCCCGGAGTGTGGGGACGGCTCCCGGTAGCCGAGGGTCCCGGTCACGAGGCACGGGTGCTTGTTTGTCACCTCTGCTGCACCTCTCATGAACACTTGCACAACCATCTTAGATTTAGTCCTGCTTTGTAATATTCCGTTGCTAAACTCTGTTGTGGGAGACCAAACAGGTGTTCAGGCTAGCGAGCCAGAGGCAGCTACCCAGCAAGAAGCCTCAGAGATAGCGATGGAATTCATCAGATGACCTTGGGCACTCTGTGAGAGTGAGAGAAGAAGCTGCTAACTTCGGCGGAAGGATACCTGTGGTGAGCATCTGCTACCAAAGTTAAAAATGTGAAGGAAAAGACTGTTTTAGTTAACCCCACTTATGAAATATGAATTAATTTATAATTAAGAATGCCAGTGTGTTGTTAGAAAAATTTGAATAGTGTGGATAAGTTTGAAAAAATGTGTGATAGTATTTTAAATAGGTCTATGCATGCCTCCTTCCCTGTAGCCTGAAAATTCCTGTGCTAGGTAGGATAAAAATGCTTTAATGTAAACACTGTATGCCTTTTCCGCCATTCCGGGCGAATCTGTTCCCTTCTACTGGACGAAGAGGACGAAAGAATAAAACCTCTGTTTCTAGTGATGCAGTCAGATTGTCATTATTAATAGCCAACAACAGTAAAAGAGTTTAGAACTGTGTCAGAATAGATTTTCGGCATCGGCACTCTGTGAATACCCTTGTTTTGCTAGGACATTGTGGTTACAAGAAATTAACTGATTTCTGGTATTAAAAGATCACTCATCATTAAAAATCATGGATAAAATGCAAGTTAGGAAACACATCTGTAAAGGAAAAAATTTCCCTGTCTATGCACTGCAGTCAGTAAGATGTACAAGCAAAGGAGAAAATTAGTTTTAATATGTTCTTAATTTCAATCACTGTACAATCAAGGAGGTTTGTTGAATTAAAGAGAAAGAACAGAGAGCAATAATTAAATTTAAAAAATAAAAACTTTTGTAACAGAGTGAAAATTAAGTAGCAATGGAGGTGATCTTGTTTAGCAATAGATATACCATTGCTTATGGAAGAGGACTGTTCTGTGCTAGTGCACACAAGTTAGCTAAGTCTGGAAATCCTACTGTGTTTGCATTGGGATCTCAAGAGA
Source organism: Chiroxiphia lanceolata (assembly GCF_009829145.1). NCBI lineage: Eukaryota > Metazoa > Chordata > Aves > Passeriformes > Pipridae > Chiroxiphia > Chiroxiphia lanceolata. Next base: position 12,949,140 of record NC_045670.1, on the reverse strand, counting down.
ATAACTAGATAGGACTTAGGCTTTTTCAGTAGTGAGTAGAAAGTATATGACATCTAAAAAAATAACTTGAGTCTTAACTAGGAATAGGATCATACAATGCTTACAGCTGGATGGGACCCGAGGAATTTTCTAACCTAACATCCTGCTCTAAGCAGGATTGATACTGAGCCCCTCAAGATATGAACCAAACTTTGCAATTTTTCACTGTTCTTAATCAGTAGCTATAGTTGGACAGTTATGATTGATTGCATTGTGAACCTTGTAGGCTTGGCTAATCTTTTGTTTTAAGGAAAAGGGAATGCAGTCCCAAGGTGAATGGGCTGTCTGGACGAGAGACACCAGGAGCGAAGTCAGCTGGACTGAGCAATAAGTGGGGGAAAGGTAATTCTGGCAGAGGAAGATCATGACCGCCAACTCATTGACCACCTACTCAAAACAGACCCCCAACTCAAACAGAGGGAAGACGTGCCTGTGGACTAATGTAGCAGTTCTTATTACAGGAAGAATGCTGCAAGGCATTGTGGGACTTGTAGTTCCTTCGGTACTCTATAACACATGTGCAGTGAAATGCTTTAATGTCATTGGCTGAGAGGTCACGTGTTACAGTTTGTTCTGTGTATTTAAACTGCTGTCTGTTCCTAATAAACTAATTCAATTAAGCACATCCACGTGGGTTCCTGGGTTTGTGAAGACAGGTGCCACAAATGGCCCCCGCTACAGGGATTTTCAAGAGGCGTTGGTAAACCAGAGACCAAAAAGACCTTGGGATGCACTGCCAGTGGTACCCCATCCTCAGAATTAAAAGGAAAAAGGAAGAATTCTTAAACAAATCACACGCACAAGTTACCTCTGCAAAAACAGGACAAAAAGGGAAAAAAAGAAAAAAAGGACGAGAAAGGATAAAAAGAAGAAAGATCCAGCTTCAGCAAGCAGAGGTAATCTAAATCTTTTGAGGATGGGAGGGTGGATAACCCACAAGGAGAGGTATTCTCCAGAAATTAAAGAAACAACTGAAGCTATTAGCCAATTTTTACAAATGGAGAACAGAAACGTAGAAGAAAATAAATTGTGGGCACTTTTAAATTGGATCTCCATAAATGAACTGGGACTTCCATTAACCAGAGCCCATCAAATGCTATCTTGGAGAAGAATTGGAAACAGACTAATCGAAAAAACCAGTTCTGGAGACATGGAGGTGCTTAAAAACGTACCTACATGGAAAGAAATAATGGTCACCTTAAATGTTCATTACAGGAGAGCGAATCCAGCCACAACAATAAGCCCCCCTATCCCTCCTACAGCCCCTGCCCCCCACATGGTTGGGTTTCCCCGGACACATGGAACTGCCGCGGGATGACCATGCGGTAGGATGGGCACAACCATCTTGCTCCTGCCGCGCAGCGGAAATGGGGGTGTCTCTTCTGCCCCCACTGCTTGCGCAACCAACAAGCAACAAACACATTGCCACAAGGGCACCACCATGTTGCTCCTGCCAAGGGGCGGCCCCGCAGCCCCTGTCACGCTCGGACAAAATGCAGCTGCTGCCGAACTTGGGGCAGCTTCTGCGCCGGAGACAACCTGATGGAGGAGGAAGAAGAGGATTCAGCTCCCGGGAGCCCTAGTTGGGCTGAGGCAGCTCGGACTGGGCGGGACGGGACAGCTGACAGAGGGACAGGCAGTTTTAGATTCCGCAGCAGAGGAGGCGCGATCGGCACGGTTGCCACTACTGCTCCAGCCCAAGGAGGAGAGGATGGTCTGGGAGAGCGCATGGAACATGTGCCTGCTGTGATAAACTGAGAAAATGATTCAGGTTAATTAAAACAAAAACAGTGTAAGGTCAATATGACCTGGAGAGAGAAAAGAAAAACAAATCGTAAAACTTAATTGGACCCCTATAAAGACATAAAACAAGTTACCTCCCTTTTACCTTGTGTAAGATTTATAGTGAAAGAATTTCATTTAGTTAGCTAGATAATAGTACCTTTCTTAAAAATTTATAACTTTGTATAGGTAACAAGCAACCATCTGTTGAATGTCTGACTTGACAATATATTATGGATACTTATAGATAATATTCTTGTTTAAGAAAAACATCTGTTGAATGTCTGACTTAACAATGTGTAATATGTATACTTATGTATAATGAATATTCATGAATTAACTGGAAATAAAGGTAGAACAACTGTCTTCTTTGGGTGTGACAGGCGTTGGGAGTTGTTGAAACCCCTGCCTGATCACCCAGCGCTGAATTTTCTTTTGTCATATAATAAATTCTAATTGGAAATCACCTCCTGACTCTGGGTTTCTATTTCTCACAAACTTGGTGACTTTGCCCGATGTGATACCCTTTGTGTTCTGGCAGATATTTAGTGCCTGGGTGTTATAATCTGCTAAAATATTGGAGAAAGAATTTTTATATTCGAATGTTCCCTTGAGCAAAATTAAAACTCATGCAAGTTAACTGCTGATGCCAAAACTGTTTTTATTAATTGCTAAGAGATGCGAAGAGAAAGAGGAAAAAATAAGAAAAGGTTAGAAAATGCTAAGATTACTTTTTAGAAGCATAGAAAAAGATTACCACCAAGAACTACCTATTCGTCCAAGCTGACTTGAAAAGGAAGGAAATAATAAAACAGAGGGTGCAAACCACATTAAAAGGAACCACACAAGGAAAGCCTTCCAACACAGGTGACCTATACCAGAAATTAAAAGACAAACTAGGAGAAGATTGGCAACTCCCAGGTTATGGAACTAACCTATATATTGATCTAATGGAGCATATTATTCAAACCTTAAATTTACCTAAGTGCTGGATTTGTAGTGGACCTTTGATGACAGAAGAGTGGCCCTGGAAAGGTACTGGTCTCACTCCATGGGAAATTTTGAAATGGAATCACTCCCAGAAAGCATCAGAATCTAGGCCCCAAGGTTGGATTTTAATTTCTGACGTAGTTGGGCAAGAATGCATTGAACGGAGAGGTAGGGAAACATATAAAACTAAAGTAGGAGAGTCCCCATGCCTATCAGTGAAAATAATCAATACCACAGGAGAATATTGGTGGTCAAAAGAACCATTAGGATATTGGACTAACAATATGACTGCAGATTGTACTTGGCATGATGAAGCTCAAAGCTGGTGGTGTAATGAAACAAATTTGAAAAACCCTTTTGAAAGCATAAAAGAATTAAAAATATATTGGGACCAAGCAGGTAGTACCGATTTAGAATGGGTAGCTCCAGAAGGATTATTTTGGATATGTGGAAAGCGAGCATATACACAGCTCCCTAAAGACTGGAGACGAGTCTGTACACTAGGTATAATCCAACCAGGGTTCTTCTTACTGCCCCACAAAAAGGGTATGAATTTAGGTGTACCCTTGTATGGTGATCATGGAACTATACGCCAAGAAAAAAGGGATGACATTGGAGGAACCCAAAAGTGGTACGATGATGAATGGCCTCCTGAACGAATCATTGCTACTTATGGACCAGCTACTTGGGCCCAAGATGGGACCTGGGGTTATCGAACCCCCATATGCATGCTAAATAGAATTATACGCCTTCAGGCAGTCATGGAAATAGTAACCAATAAGACAATTCAAACTCTGGATCTAATCACAAACCAGCAATCAAAAACTCGAGCAACTGTGTACCAGAATAGGCTTGCCTTAGATTATCTGTTAGCTGAGGAAGGGGGTGTGTGTGGTAAATTCAACACCTCAGATTGTTGTTTACAAATTGATGATAATAGACAGGCAGTTATGGATATCGCAAAGGATATCAGAAAACTGACTCGTGTACCTGTACAAAAATGGAACTCCATGCTCGACAGTCAATGGTGGGATAACTTGTTAGGAACAGCTTGGTGGAAGAAAGTAGGATTCTTTTTATTATGCGCGTTGGCCAGTATAATATTTTTACCATGTTTAATCCCTTGTTTCATTAGATTGATAGTTTCTGTAGTACAAGGAATGCAAATATCAACAATGCCGATAGATCCAAAGACGGTTCAAAGTGCCAAAGTACTATTAGTCATCAGAACTCCACCTTCCCGAGATGAAGAAAATGTCAAATTAATAATGTCCAGATTAGAGCAAAAAACTCGAATCAATAATTTTATAGAAAGAGAGGAGGGATTGTGATAAACTGAGAAAATGATTCGAGTTAATTAAAAGAAAAACAGTGTAAGGTCAATATGACCTGAAGAGAGAAAAGAAAAACAAATCGTAAAACTTAATTGGGCCCCTATAAAGAGATAAAACAAGTTAACCCCCTTTTACCTTGTGTAGGATTTATAGTGAAGGAATTTTGTTTAGTTAACTAGATAATAGCACCTTTCTTAAAATTTATAACTTTGTATAGATAACAAGCAAACATCTACTGAATGTCTGATTTGACAATATATTATGGATGCTTATAGATAACATTCTTGTTAAGAAAAACATCTGTTGAATGTCTGACTTAACAATGTGCAATGTTTATGCTTATATATAATGAATATTCATGAAGTAGCTGGAAATAAATGTAGAACTACTGTCTTCTTTGGGTGTGACAGGCGTTTGCGATGGATGAAAAGACAGAATGGGAGAGATATGTGGCCTGGAAAAGCATTAATGGAATCTGAATGGACTTTTTACTCACTGATTAATCCACCCAGCAGACTGGTAGTTTTTCCCCAGTTTGCTGTTGTGTGCTTATGAACCCTTGTACACCCCAGTTTACTGTCAAAATTTATAGATCCTGCTGTACCTCCATATTGTCCCTATTTCTCCCTCAGGCTTCCCCTTTGAAAGCTGTTTATCTCTTCTTCTCCTCTGTTTTCCCGTGCCTCTGTTACTGATTAGCTGTAGCTATCACAGTGCAGAGGGAGCTACCATTAGTCAGTTCCCTCTGATACTCGAGAGTTCCACCCATCTTTCCCCTGTCCCCCTACCACATCTTTCCCTAAGCTGTCAATCTCTTGCACCTCCCTAGCTTAGCATCCACCCCTCAAACCGCGGTTTTTTAAACCCTTGTTTCCCTTGAATAAACTGGCATTGCAGCACGAGACCTCAACTGCGTCCGAACCCTAATTGCAGTGCCCGGTCCCATTTCCCCTATCCCAGCGGACCGAGGCAGGCGTTGGGAGTTGTTGAAGCCCCTCCCTGATCACCCAGCTCTGAATTTGCTTTTATCATATAATAAATTCTAATTGGAAATCACCCGACTGGGTTTCTATTTCTCACAACCCAAACCTGTTTAGCAAGTATTCCTAAACTGACACTCCCGAAACAAAGCAAAGACATCATAGCCATCGATAGCCCAGACAATAACCCTGTCCCTGACTGCAGAGCAGAGACTGTTTCAGTCAAGGGGAGAGTCAGTTGACAGCAGATTTTTCCTAAAAGCAACTCTATTACAGCTATATCCACAGGCAACCCAGAAAACAGATAGCCCTATATGGATGAGACAATGGCCTTTCCTTAGGACAGAGCTGCTGCACTTACATACACTAATTGAGGAACAACTAAACACAGCCTCTCTGTTAACAAAAAACCCTTCACAAAATTATCAGTCTCTTGAAGCTAGGGAAGAATGGATTTTCGTGTTTTTTGCCCCTGTCTCGGAGTGGGAAAAAAGTGGAGCTTTCGAAAACCAGGATTTTACAACTTACTTTTTGGTTAAAGAAAAAGGTAAAAAACCCTTTTTGCAAAACTGCCTTTGCAAAGGAAGAGATAACATGTTACCCCTCAAACATAATAGCAATGGTTTGTTGCTTAGTAACTGAGTGGAGACAGACTTTATCGTCTACTGCCCTGTCCCTGTCAAAACTTTCCTACTAACTTTTTGGTTGGAGAAAAGGGTAGTTTTGCCTTTTGGTGAGGGGGAGGGCAAACAAACCCCTCTTATCCCTCCCTCAGAATCTCCCTACCTACATGATATGGGGGAGGGAAAACAAAGCAGCTGGCTGAACTGCCCCCTGCACAGCCCGGTTCCGCAGTCACAGTGTCTTAATCCTACTTTTTCATCAGTTCCTCAGTAGCTTTGTTTGAATTGTTAAAGATAAAGGTTGTTATAAGTTGTTAAAGTTATTAAATTCTCAAATACATCCACATAGATGCAATTATTGCAACAATGTTGTTCAAGTAACGAGTTTAGAGTTTCAAACATCCTCACTGTTTGTTAATGAATACATTCGAACATTCTCAAAATATTTGTTATCATATAAAAGTGTACATAATATCAACAAAAATGCAAAAATAGCTATTTGTAAGTCCCAACTGCCTAAGAGACGGAATTAAAACTGATTATGATTGCCCTAACCAATATCATTCAAGAAATGGGACTGCAAAGCACTCCAGAAAAAACTCAACAGACCCAACCATAGAACAAATCTCCGACAGAGAGTGGACTACACAGCAAAGGATCATCCCTAAACCTTCAACTTGGAAGTAAAAAACACTATAACATGAAATGACTTGTTGCTATTGCTTCAAAGTATTAACCAACTTTGACCAATCCTGGACATAACTACAGAAAAACTGTAGATTCACATCTACTCCTGCCCATTTTCCATCAAAAGCTGACTGAACCGTTATTGACATGTTTGCTAAGCTTGTTGTTAAAGTTAGAGGATGTCTGTAGGAGACGGATGGACGAGACCCTGAGACCATCTACATTCCAGCAACCAAAGACAACTTGGACTAGCTTCTTGGGGAGGACACCGGATTTCAGGCTGCATTAGCAGACTACCATGGTGATATTTCCATTCACTTTCCAAAACACAAACTCTGGGCAGAAATAGGGAATCTACCTCTGATGGCCACGTGTCGTTGCAGGCCACAACCAGTAACAGGTGTCACTGTATTTACCGATGCATCTGGACGGTCAAAAAAGGTTGCTGTGACATGGATAAATCCTGTCACAGGACAATGGGACAATCAAGTACAGATCTTAGACCAAGGTTCTGTACAAGTTTTAGAACTTGCTGATATCCGTATGGCATTTGAGTTGTTTTGTGATCAGCCTATGAATATTGTTACTGATTCATGCTATGCTGCAGGGTTGGTTTCCCGTCTTGAAGCCTCCTTCCTTCGAGATGTCACTAATCCTCATTTATTTGCAGAAATACGCACCATATGATTCCTTGCTAATCACAGGAAATTTGACTTTTACATAATGCACATCCATTGACACACAGAACTTACAGGACCCATAGTGGAAGGCAATCAAAGAGCCGATGCCGCCACTATGATAGCTACAGTCTCCAAAACCCTAGAGCAGGCCAAACTTTCCCACCAATTATTTCATCAAAATGCACTCTCATTAAAGAGACAGTTCCAAATTACAATGAATCAGGCTAGAGATATAATCATGTCATGTTCTGACTGTCAGCAAACTGCCTCAATGCCATCTAAGGAAGAGGTTAATCCCCAGGGCATAACAACCAATGAAATTTGGCAGATGGACATCATACACATAGCTGAATTCGGTAGGCTAAAATATGTCCATGTCACAGTAGACACACATTCCAAATACATTAATGCAAGAGTACACACTGGAGAAAAAGCAAAGGACGTTATCAGACACTGGTTTAGTTGCTTTGCAATTTTGGGAATTCCAAAAACCATAAAAACAGACAATAGTCCTGCATATTGTTCTGCAAAAGTTAAAACATTTCTCATAGTGAAACAGGAGGCTAGGCCCAAAAGAGTTAACTAAGAAATTTGGACCTGCAAACAAGTTGCTAACATCCAAAACGATCTGTGCTCGTTCTGTTCTACTTACTGCACCAAAGCTTCAGAGAATAGTACAAGAACATGTAATAGGCCTAGAAGCAATAAATTAGAAATATAACAGGATCAGGTAGACATTTGAATAGGAGAAATAGACCTGGAGCCAGGGCTTCTTCCAAGCTTCAGTGAGCGGATCAAGAACAATGGAAGAGAAGGAAGGTCAAGCTGAGGAAGATGAGTTTAAGCCCCCAGACCCACCAAAATTGAGGGCCAAGAGAAGCACCGCCCCAAGCCCCGCCTGAGCTCCACCTATACTCCGCCTATTATTAATATGCATAGATAGATGTTGTAATCACTTGAATATGCATTTAATCACATCTGAAGATTGTATAAAAATGCTGATTTTGTGTGAAGCCTTCGAGCAAGTTTGTCCAGTGCGAGCTGGCTTGCTCCCAACGTTGAATAAACAAATACCTTGCTGCTTAAAGATAAAAAGTCTCTGAGCAGTTTCTTGGACTGATTTTTTGGATTCAATAGATTGGGAAGTATTCCATTCCACAGGCATACCACACTCACCCACAGGACAAGTAATCGTAGAAAGGCCACACCGCACATCGAAGGGAATGCTTCAGACAAAAAAGAGGGAAGTCAGTATATAGCCCCCAGGAACGCCCTTGGAAAGCATCATATGTCCTAAATTTCTTAAATCATGATGACACAGATCATAGCAGGTATGAACGCCAATACAAAAATCAGATACTTTCATCTCCCAAACCACCAGTCATGATTAAAGATTTAATATCTGGGCAATGGTCAGGACCAGTAGATCTCATAACCTGGGGGAGGGGATATGCCTGTGTATCCACAGGTACTAAACTACAATGGATCCCTTCTAGATGTGTCAGGCCTTATATTAGCTGTCACTCACAGCAGAAGCAATCAACAAAAGCAGTAAATGAAGAAACTGGAATCAAAGAAACATAACTAATAACCACTACCAAACCCAAATTACATGATTTAAATAGAGGCACAATAAAAGGTTTAAGCATGCATGTGTGAGGAGAGAATGAAAAGGTGGTCACCTAATTATTAATGAGAAAGTTGTGTGGATGTATGCATGTGTGTGAACTCAAAGCACCTTATGCCAGAGATGTCTCAAATAAAATACACTCATACAACAACACTACCTCAGCCACAGCAAATACATTCAAACACTACATCCATAACCTAACACATTTCCCCTTAAAATAAAAGTGATGCTTCTACCCAGTTACACAAAAACACCCTCAGATAAAAAGTCTTACATATTTATAAACTCCGAATAATTGAAGGTTATACAGTTAATAAAGTTATGAATATTGCACGGTTAAGAAGGTTGCACAAGCTAATAAAGTTATTATCAGTTTTAATAAAGGTCTCACCATGTAAGGCCCTGGTTAATATAGTAATTAAAATAAGTTTGTCTATGTTAAGAAATGTTTAAGAAAAAGGTTTAAAAATTGTTCTGTAACTTGTTATAATTATAATAAGGAAAGGAGAATTGTAGCAGTTCTTATTACAGGAAGAATGCTGCAAGGCATTATGGGACTTGTAGTTCCTTCGGTACTCTATCACACATGCGCAGTGAAGTGCTCTAATGTCATTGGTTGAGAGGTCACGTGTGGGTGAACAGCAGGATTATGAAACCTGGAGAGAACAGCTTTAGAAACGGGTCCATTACAGCGGCAGCTTCCCGGGACCGAGCGAAGCAGAAAAGCAACTACTTGCATTTTTATTGTACGGGTTTTCCCTGAGTTATGTACTTCCCCCAGTCCACACAGCCCCCCCATTCGGAACCATGTTGTCCCCCTCCCCAATCGCGGACTCCACGTCTGCACAAGCATGATAGGCTGTCTCATCCACCTCTCCCCAATCCCTGGTTCTGTTACTGGAACACGGTCCTCCTGTATCCCCCATTGGTCAGTAGGGACCTCAAGCCGCTCCCTTTCCCCCGGACCTTGGTCCAATCATGTTCCTCCTTCTAGCCCTCTCCCCCGAGCCCATATAAGCTGCTGGAACTTCGAAATAAAGATCTTTTTGCCTTGGAATCCAGAGAAGAAACTTGGCCGCTCTCTCCTCCTGCCAAAAGAGGACTGCGCGGCTGAGTTCTTCTCTGGGAAACCTCTAGCGGGGAGTCCACAATCAGGCTCTGTTAGTCACCTGTTACAGTTTGATCCGTGTATTTAAACTGCTGTCTGTTCTTAATAAACTGATTCAGTTATTGCACTCATGTAGTAACTGGGTTCGTGCCCATACAAGTGCTACAGACTAATTAGCATGAGAAGTGAGAGATATAACTAGCAAGTGAGGGTTTGAGTACTAATTAATGAAAAATCTATGCAAATTGTAACCAATGAATGCTGATGCCTTTGTTTGTTAAAATGTATAAATAGTGTAAAGTTTTGATGATCAGGGAGCCAGCCTTTTGGGGGTTACCACCCAGCTCCCTCCTTTGTGCAAATTAGAATAAAAATGGAAATACCTTGCCTCAGTGTGCAAATTGGAGCTGCACACCAGTTAATGAATCCAACAGGATCAGTTACAGGATCAGACTGGCCTGCTTAGAGCTTTATTCAGTCAAATTTTGAAAATCTCCAAGGATGGAGATGACACAACCTCCCTGGGAAAAGTTTTCCAGTGTTTTACTATCCTCATGGTGAAATAGGTTTTCCTTAACGTGATTAAGGTGAGAAAACAAACAAGTTGGAAATGAAGCACCCACTAGATGCTACAGACAATTTACTGCCAACTCAGCCATATTGATACCATTCCTCACTAGCACAGAGGAGGTTTCATATGAAGTCTTTCCACTCATTTTATAACTCTCCAGATTATCCTGGTCATCTCCCATCTGACAGTCATTACTAGGTAAATGCAGACAACTGGCACTGTCTTTTTCCTCTTCTTTCTTGCCCTTTTCCCTTTCTCCCTCTGCCTTGCCCTGAAGCAGAGGAGATTACCAACCATATGAAGTTCAACAAGGGGAAGTGCCAGATTGTGTACCATGGATGGGGCAACCCCAGATCTACATACAGACTGGGAAATGAGATGCTGGAAAGCAGTGCCACTGAAAAGGGTCCTGGGGGGTCCTGGTCAATGGCAAGTTGACTATGAGTCAGCAGTGCCCTGGCAGCCAGGAAGGCCAACCGTGTCCTGGGGTGCATCAGGCCAAGCATAGCCAGCCAGTCAAGGGAGGTGATTGTCCCGCTCTACTCTTCACTGGTGCGGCCTCACCTTGACTATTGTGGCAGTTTTGGTCACCACAATATAAGAAAGATAATAAGCTATTAGAGACCGTCCAAAGGAGGGCAACAAAGATGGTGAAGGGCCTTGAGGGGAAGCTGTATGAGGAGCGTCTGAGGTAATTTGATCTGTTCAGCCCGGAGAAGAGGAGACTGAGGGGACACTTCATTGCAGTCTACAACTTCCTTGTGAGGGGAAGAGGAGGGGCAGACACTGATCTCTCTGGTGACCAGTGGCAGAACCAGAGGGAATGGCCTGAAGTTGTGTCAGGGGAGGTTTAGGTTAGATATTAGAAAGATGTTCTTCACCCAGAGGGTCATTGGACACTGGAACAGGCTCCCCAGGGAAGTGGTCACAGCACCAAGCCTGACAGAGTTCAAGAAGCGTTTGGATGATACTCTCAGGCACATGATGTGACTCTTGGGGATGGTCCTGTGCAGGGCTGAGAGTTGGACTCAATGATCCTTGTGGGTCCCTTCCAACTCAGCATATTCTGTGATTCTGCGATTCTGTGGTTACAGTCTGGTTCTAGGTCAGATGAATGTCCTGGAGACCCCTTTGAGATGCTTCAATTTATTTAGTCAATGAGACCCAAAGCAGCCATAGCCTTTTCTATTGTGACCATGACACCACTTTCTAGGGAGGTGGAAACTCCCAGGTACCTATGAATTGCAGTTAGAAAGAAGAACATTGGCAACAAAGGAGCCAAGATCACCCCCTTGTGTTACTGATCATCCTCTTTCAATGAAGTATAGCAAAACTGAAAAAACTCAAGCCAAATCCAAGAGCTATTGTGTCTTGTAGCTCTTCTGCACATAAGCAGAAGTGAGTCAGCTATGTGATCTGGGAAGCACTAAAAACATAACATCTGCCTGAACAGAATATCTATGTCAAAGTTTTGTTTTCACATTTTGCAATTGCTTCTTGCCCTGCCCCACAGGTCGGAGGCTGCATAAAACCACATTTCAGCCTGGTAGTTAAAGAATTCAGTCAGAAAAAGGAATTGAACTTGAGTCTTCCATGTTCTGTCTGAAAGTCTATAGTTAAAAAAGGCACAGCTGTTTTGCGACTTGAGCCTTGCAAATTTTATAGCCAAAATCACCTTGAAAATTACATGTGAATTTTGTGAATAGTGTTGAAATAACCTGTAGGAAGCATGTCCAAGGTACGGGGGATGTACCGGGGCAGGGCAGCCCAAGAGAGCTGAAAATAGTGCTAGGGTTTGCTAGAGACTTTAAGCCAAGATACCTGTTGGTTGGTTTTTGTGGGTTTTTTTAACTGTAAGCAAAACCTGAAAATCTTCATTTTAAAAAGTGACCTCCACTCTGGACTTAAACTACCCATGCCTGACAGTATCACTTTAAAAAATAAATATGCTAGCCTTGTTCAAGACATATTTTTAGCAGTGTCAAATACTGCTTCTCAGATCAACTTATACAAAGTACAATTGTCTCACTTTTACTATTTATCTTTTCTCCCAAATTGCTAGTCCTACAACCAATATTTAAAATAAACCATATAAAAGTCATTCTTTTTTCTGCTCTTACTTTCAGGATGGGTAGTGATGGGGGATCTGAGAGAGGCTGTATTCTGGCATGGCATGGCTGGTGTTACTTGGGAGCTCGGTTGCAGTGAAGAGGCTACCAGCTGCCTGCAGCTCTGAAACACATGGTGTGATTAAACTCTCTTCTTATAGCCAACTCACTGTTTACTCATGGCAGAGAGCACTTTTAATCTTGTGAATTTCAGACGAACTAGACAGGAGAACTGCATAATTCCTTTAAGAGACATCAACACCTGATGTCTTGATTGTACCAGTTTCATAGCAGAAAGCAAAGAAGAGGGTATTGTTTTTTGGAAACAGCAGAGATTATCTTGCATTCAGAGCAGAAGGCAGAAAAACTTGAAGTTACAGCAAACAACATCATAGGGTTGGATTTATGGTAGAATTGCCTTAAAACCCCAATTCTGTCCTGGTAGTTATGAATCATTGTTATATCCCTTGTGCAATAAGTAATAGAGTGAACTTTGCCATTGAACTTTGTTAAGTACCGCTTTTAGCACATCATATTTCAATAAAACCACTTTTGCTGATACCTTTGACAGTGGTTCTTCAAGCAGTCTAAATCACCAGTTGGTGACAAATTGACATAGCAGGATCCTGAATCAGGATTCATGACAAAACTGAAACCAATGGACATGATGAAGTCTGTGCTAACTGGGAAAAAAATATGCTTAGTTTTTTGCTGCTTCTGCTTCTATCCTACTTCTCCACCGTTTAATGTGGTACATCTCCCTAACTGACACATTAAGAACTAGCTACATCACTTGCTGTACCTGGCACACTGGGGCTCTGCTGTGCACAACTGGGTATAATGCTGTGTCATGGTTTAACTCCAGACAGCAACTAGGTACCATGCAGCAACTCACTCACTCCCCCCTCCCCTCCCTCCCCAGTGGGATGTGGAGGAGAATCAGAAAAAAAGTAAAACTCGTGAATTGAGATAAGTACAGTTTAATAATTGAAATAAAGTAAAATATAACATTAATTATAATAGTAATAACTGTAATGAAAAGGCTGCTGAACTCCAACGAATTGCTCCGTTCCAGTTTGTCTTAATGACTTTACTGTTTATCTGAGCCTGTCAGCTACAGTGTTTAATTCACCTCTTCCTGCTTGCCCCTATATTTCTGCCCCTATATTTCTCCTCTAACTTATCTGCAGTAATATGCCTGTCACAACTGTTTTCGCTTCCCCTAAGTGCCATGTCTACACGTCTTTTAAATACCTTCAGGGATGGTAATTCAACCATTTCCCTGGGCAGCCTGTTCCAATGCTTGATAACCCTTTCAGTGAGGAAATTTTTCCTAATATACAGTCTAAACCTCCCCTGGCACCACTTGAGAGAAGAGATGGACCCCCATCTCGCTACAACCTCCTTTCAGGTAGAGAGCGATAAGGTCTCCCCCAGACCTCCTTTTCTTCAGCTCCCAAGCTCCCTTAGCTGTTCCTTATAAGTCTTGTTCTCCAGATCCTTCACCAGTTTCATTGCCCTTCTTTGGACATACTCCACCTCTTGTAGTGAGGATGAAAAACTGAACACAGTATTCGAAGTGCAGCCTCACCAGTGCCAAGTACAGGGGGACAATCACTTCCCTAGTCTTGCTGGCCACGCTATTTCCAATACAATTCAGGATGCCATTGGCCTTCTTAGCCACATGGGCACACTGCCGGTTCATTTTCAGCCAACTGTCAAACAACAGCCCCAGGTCCTTTTCTGTGGGACAGTTTTCCAGCCACTCTTCCCCAAACCTGTAGTGTTGCTTGGGGTTGCTGTGACCCAAGTGCAGGATCTAACACTTTGCCTTGTTGAATATCATACAACTGGCCTTGGCCCATCAATCCAGCCTGTCCAGATTCCTCCATAAAGCCTTCCTACCCTCAAGCAGATCAACACTCCCACTCAACTTGGTGTTATCTGCAAACTTACTAAAGGTGCACTCAATCCCCTTGTCCAGATCATTGATAGATATTAAACAAGATTGGCCCCAATACTGAGCCCTGAGGAACATCACTTGTGACTGGCCACCAGCTGGATTTACCTCCATTCACCACAACTCTTTGGGTTCGGTCATCCAGCCAGTTTTTTACCCAGCAAAGAGTATGCCCATTCAAGCCATGAGCAGCCAGTTTCTCCAGAAGAATGCTGTGGGAAAGAGTGTCAGAGGTCTGTTTACCTAAAGTCCAGGTAAACAACATCCACAGCCTTTCCCTCATCCACAAAGTGGGTCACCTTGTCATAAAAGGAGATCAGGTTGGTCAAGCAGGAGTTGCTCTTTCTAAGCCCATGCTGACTGAGCCTGACCACCTGGTTGTCCTGTATGTGCTACATGATGGTACTCAAGATGATCTGCTTCATAACCTTCCCCGGCACCAAGGTCAGACTGACAGGCCTGTAGTTCCCCAGATCCTTCTTCCGACCCTTCTTTTAGATGGGCATCACATTTACTAACCTCCAGTCAACTGGGATCTCCCCAGTTAGCCAGGACTGCTGGTAAATGATTGAAAGGGGCTTTGGTGAGCACTTCTGCCAGCTCCCTTAGTACTCTTGGATGGATCCCATCTGGCCCCATAGACTTATGTGTGTCTAAGTGGCACAGCAGGTCACTGAGCATTTCCCCTTAGATTGAAGAGGCTTCATTCTGCTTCCTGCCTCTGTCCTCCAGCTCAGGGGGCTGGGTACCCCAAGAACAACTAATCTTACTCCTAAAGACTGAGGCAAAGAAGGCATTAAATATCTCAGCCTTTTCCTCATCCTTTGTCACTGTTTCCTCATTCATCGATTAAAGGATGGAGATTCTCCTTAGCCCTCCTTTTCTTGTGAATGTATTTATAGAAACAATTTTTAATTGTCTGTTACTGTAGTGGTTCAATTACGTTATTGTTGGGCTTTCTCCCTGCATAATCTAATGACATCTTTGTAGTCCTCCTGAATTGCCTGTCCCTTCTTCCACAAAGGTCATAAACTCTCTTCCCTCCCTCCTGTGTTTCAATCAAAGCTCTATGTTCAGACAGGCCAGTCTTCTTCCCTGCAGGTGCATCTTTTGGCACGACAACCTGCTCCCGCGCCTTTAGGATTTCCTGCTTGAGGAATATCCAGCCTTCCTGGACTCGATTGCCCTTCAGGACTGCCTCCCAAAGGATTCTGTCAACCAGGCCCCTAAAAAGGCCAAAGTCTGCCCTCCAAAAGTCCAAGGTAGCAGTTCTGTTGACCCCCCTCCTTACTTCCTGGAGAACTGAAAACTTTATTATTTCATGATCACTATGCCCAAGACAGCCTCTGACCATCACATCACCCACCAGTCCTTCTCTGTTTGCAAACAACAGTTCCAGTGGGGCTCCTTCCCTAGTGACCAGCTGTCACAGAGTTATCTTCCACACATTCCAGGAGCCTCCAAGACTGTTTCCTCTCCGCTGTATTGTATTTCCATCAGACATCTGGTAGGTTGAAGTCCCCAATGAGAACAAGGGGTAGTGATTGTGAGACTCCTCCCAGCTGCTTATAGAATATTTCTGTCACCAGTAGGCCTGGTATCATGTAGACCAAACTGTGATCAAAAAAACCCAAATTCTGCTGGTGACACCAGACATGGAGCCAGGTATTGATCAGCTGACTCTTTCCGTTTCTTCTCACATAATTTCCTGTAACTGGAAGGATAGACGAAAAAAATACTTGTGCTCCTCATCCCTTAATCAGTTGTCTGAGAGCCCTGAACTCTTTTGGTTGCCCTTGGACTTCTTATTGAAACTTTGTCATTGCTGTTATGCTGAAATTTTCTTTGCCAACTCTTGATTTTTGTGTCAAAGTCATTAATGAACATATAAATGAAATGGCTGTTGGAAAACTCCATTAGCAATGTTCTTTCTTCTGATACTTTCTCCTTCAACACTCCCTGATGCATTTGAGTTCCTGGGCTTCTCAATCTCCTGACTCTGCTTAAGGTCTTAGTTTATAAAACTTATTTTTGTTATAGATCTACCTCAAACTCCCTTTTCATTTAATTTGCATGAATTGAACTTATTGGCCCTGAATCAAAAACTATTGCCTATGATCAGGTCTTCTATAATATCTTCATGACTTACCAAAGCCAAGTCTAAAATAATACCATTTCCTGCCGTGTTAGTGAATCTTTGGAGGATATTTTTATTGCCTAGAAATACAAGAATATCTCACCAATTATACTCTCCAACCCGATTCCTGATGTACCTCTCTAATAACATTACAGAACTCTTTTGGCAGTGAAAAAGGATCCTGGTGGTATGTGGCATGATGGAAGTGATCATCATGGCTGGGCTTCGCGAACGAAGATTTGGGAAGGCTTTATCCACATTTGTTACAGGCACGTTGGTGACTTATGAGGTCAATACGTGACAGACATATCCGGTTGCAAAAGGCACAACAGAAAGACTCCTTAGATGAAGTATTCAGCAAGACACGGTTCTTCCTGCGTTGCCTTTTCTCCTCGAGAGAGATCCTGCGTGTGTTCTCAAAGGCTTCCGCTGCGTTATAGATGCTGTGTCTCCAAGCCTCCCGATTTGAGGCCAGAGTGGACCAATTATGGTGATCAATATGGCCAAGGCTGAGATGTTGTTTCAGGGAGTCCTTGAATCTTTTCTTCGGGGCTCCTCTCTTGCGGCAGCCAGTGGCAAGTTCACCATAGAGCAAGATCTTAGGGAGGCGGTGGTCCTTCATCCTTGAGACGTGCCCTGCCCATCGCAGCTGTGTTCTCATCAGCATGGCCTCTACACTTGTGACTGCTGCTTGCTCAAGAACAGATGTATTGGTCACATAATCTGACCAGTGGATGTTTAAGATTGTACGGAGGCAGCGCTGATGGAAGCGTTCTAGGAGACGCAGGTGGTGGCGGTAGATGACCCATGATTCGGAACCATACAAGAGAGTAGACAACACTATGGCTTTGTAAACACTGATCTTGGTGCTTTTCTTCAAGTGTTTATTACGCCATACTCTTTTGTGGAGTTTTCCGAAAGCACTGTATGCCTTTGCCAACCTGTTGTCTATCTCCCTGTCAATCTTGCCATCCGAGGAGATGAGGCTACCTAGGTAATTAAACTGCTGGACTGATTTGAGCTCTGATTCGCCAATGGTGATATGGGGATGATGGAAGACTTCCTGAGGTGCAGGTTGATGGAGAACTTCTGTCTTCTTTAGGCTGACTTCCAGCCCGAAGAGCTCAGCAGCATCTGCAAAGCAGGATGTTAAACGTTGCAGAGCTGCTTCTGTGTGGGCAACAAGGGCGGCATCATCAGCATAAAGCAGCTCCCGGACAAGATGGTTTAGGGTCTTGGTGTGGGCCTTCAGACGCCTTAGATTGAACACGCTTCCATCAGTACGATATCGAATGTAGATACCGTCCTGATCGTCGAGGTCTGCTGTGGCCCTTTGGAGCATCATGCTAAAAAAGATTGTGAATAAGGTAGGAGCAAGAACGCAGCCTTGTTTCACGCCATTCTTAATTAAAAAGGGCTCAGAAAGTGTGTTGCCATACCTGACTTGGCCGTGCTGATCCTCATGAAGTGAGATGATCATTTTAAGGAACTTGGGGGGACAACCTAAACGTTCCAAAATCTGCCACAGACCTTTTCTGCTCACAGTATCGAAAGCCTTGGTGAGGTCGACAAAGGTTACATAAAGACCTTTGTTCTGTTCCCTACATTTCTCTTGCAGTTGTCTGAGAACAAATACCATGTCTGCGGTGCTTCTGTTGGCTCTGAAACCACACTGACTTTCAGGTAGGATCCCTTCTGCTATAGTGGGTATTAGTCTGTTCAAGAGTATTCTTGCCAGGATTTTGCCAGCAATGGAGAGCAGAGTAATACCACGGTAGTTTGAGCAGTCAGATTTAATACCTTTCTTCTTATACAAATTGATGATGACAGCATCACGAAGGTCTGATGGTAGTTCACCGAGCTCCCAGCAGCGCACCACAAACTCGTGAAATTTGGTGGGGAGTGCAAGGCCCCCATGTTTCCAGACTTCAGGTGGAATTCCATCAACCCCAGCTGCCTTGCCGATTTTTACCTGCTGTATGGCCTTGAGGGTTTCTTCTAAAGTGGGGGCTGTATCCAATTCATACTTTACTGGTTGTTGTGTGATGGACTGAATTGCTGAGTCTTGGACCACACGGTTGGTACTGAAAAGAGTTTGAAAGTGTTCAGACCATCGATTCAGAATGGAGGTTTTATCTGTTAGAAGCGTTTGGCCATCAGCACTGAGTAGAGGGCTTTGTACCTGGTATGTAGGCCCGTATGCTGTCTTCAAGGCTTCATAGAAACCTTTGTGATCACCCATATCTGCGCATAATTGAGTTTTTACAGCTAGATCGATCCACCACTTGTTCTGGATGTCACGGAGTTTCTGCTGGAGCTTGCTGCATGCGAGACGAAAGGCTGTTTTTCTTGCGTGACAGGATGGCAGTGCAAGGTGTGCTTGGTGGGCGGTTCTCTTCTTCCTCAACAAGTCCTGGATTTCTTGATTGTTTTCGTCAAACCAGTCCTTGTTCTTCTTGAGGGAGAACCCTAAGGATTCTTCGGAGGATTGCAGAATGCTGTTTTTAATATGCTACCAGGTAGTTTCAGGAGAGGAATCTGCAGAAACTGTGGAACGGTTTTCAAGCCTAGTTTGAAGGTTTGCCTGGAATCTCTCTCTTACTGTGGCTGATTGGAGATTGTTAACTTGGAGTTTTCTCCTTGTGATGTTGCCCATTTTGGGTTTGAATTTAAGATTGAAGCTGAGTTTGCAGCGCACAAGCCGCTGGTCTGTCTGGCATTCTGCACTGGGCATCACGCGGGTATGGAGGACATCGCGAACATCTCTCCGTCGCACCAGGACATAATCGATGAGATGCCAATGCTTAGATCTGGGGTGCATCCAGGTTGTCTTCAGACTATCTTTCTGCTGAAAGATAGTATTAGTGATGGTGAGCTGTTGCTCTGCACAGAATTCTAGCAGGAGTCGACCATTGTCGTTGCAGTTACCAACACCATGTTTGCCTAATATTCCTTTCCAGGCATCAAAATTCTTACCTACTCTGGCGTTGAAATCACCAAGGATAATGATCTTATCATCTGCGGGCACTTTTTGGGTAAGGTGGCGCAGGTCAGCATAAAATTTGTCCTTTTCGGCAGGGTCAGCTTGGAGAGTTGGGGCATATATACTAAAGAGGACGACGTGTTGGTTGTTGTGGAGTGGAAGGTGTAGGGAGATAATGCGGTCAGAGTGACCTGTTGGCAGATTTTCGAGTTTGGGAAGAATAGAGTTTTTGATCATGAAGCCGACACCTGAGAGATGTTTTTCGGTTCTGGGCTTACCTGACCAGAAGAGTGTGTAACCAGCACCATGTTCTCTGAGGCTATAAGCTGGGTGTTAAGAGGCCTGTGAGATAGGAGGATGCTCCTGTCCTCATGCCCACGACTCACAATCACCCATTGTGGAACTCCCCGCCCTGAGGGAGGTACTGGGCATTCCTACCTGAACCTGAGGCTATATAATCTTGGGGTCTTGGGACTTCTGGTACCACTTGTGGGATCCAGAGGAGGACCAGAACCTTGACCGGACTGTGACCACCACTCTCGACCGGACTGCAACCATCACTCTTTACCAGACTGCGACCATCACTCACACCAACAGGTTTTTCCTCTCCTTTTACTTTTGGACTCAGGGGACCACGTGAGGCTCAGCATGGGGGCCAATGAACACCATTCTGTTCATGCCCCAGGGTGCCGGGTTATACATCTGGGTTTTTGTGGGATAAAACCAATTGTTCGTCTGTATAACTGTATTTATTGTATTATTTTTATTAAATTGTAATTCTGATTTATAATCTCCTCCCTAGTCAGTCTTCCAGCAAGATCTTGCTTATTCAACCACTTTCTTTGCTGTCCATGGGTCTACTCTGTGACATTGCTTTCTGCACTGCCATGACCGGATTAGTCTGATTATTTAATTTACCACATACTCAGGCAGAGCCTTGGACTTTACAAGCCAACACCAGTGTTTGCAGTAGTACTGCAGGTCCTTAGGTAAAACGTATCAGAGAACATCTCTTCATAATCATACACCAATGCCCAAACTTTCCCAAATCTTCAAACCTTATCTGTTTGCTGACCTTCCCTGTCATTCATTTGGTAGGGGCCAGAGCTATTCTACATAACATCTGGGAACCCACTTCTTTCAGAGCCTTACCCAGCATGGCATAGAATGGTTTGGGTTGGAAGGGACCTTTAAAGGTCATCTAGTCCAACTCCCCTGAAATGAGCAGGGACATCTTCAAATAGGCCAGGTTGCTCAGAGCCCTGTCCAATCTGACCTTGAATGTTTCAAGGGATGGGGTATCTATAACCTCTCTGGGCAACCTGTTCCAGTGGTTCACCACCTTCATCATAAAAAAAAATTGTCCTTATATCTAGTCTGAATCTATCCTCTTCTAGTGTAAAACCATTATCCCTTGTTCTGTTGCTAAAGACCCTATTAAAAACTCTGTCCACATCTTTCTTATAAGTCCCCTTTAAGTATTGAAAGACTGCAATAAGGTCTCCCCAGAGCCTTTTGTTCTCTAGGCTAAACAACCCCAACTCTCTCAGCCTTTCTTCATGGGAGAGGTGTTCCAACCCTGTGACCATTTTTGTGGCACTCTTCTGGACCTGCTCCAACAGATCAACCTCAACCAGCTCCAGCAGCATCCTGCCAATGTCATTTGTTCTGATGAGAAGCACAACCAGGGGATTGCTTCCCGCTCCTATATGAATTTTTCCAGACTTAGATTCCCATTTTTTTATCCATGCTCTGAGCAAAATGTACACTATTTCTTTGATCCATCCCTTGTCAGGTCCTTGAGTCTGTGTGGCACAATAGTGGCTCAGATTTTGGAGGCAGGGCGGTCATGTGTGGATTGCTGTCCTCTTGTAAGCATTCCCCTGTGAGGAAGCAGACTATTGTGCTAATATGATGATTCTGCTTCCAGAACTTCAAAAATATTGCTCAGAAATAGCATGAGTATTTCTATGTGAACCTTTACAAACCCTCCAGCTTACAGTAACACTGCTCTATCTTTTCCTGGTAGTGCAAGTCCTTTCCCTTTTGTTTGCAGTTATCCTGTCTTCTCTTTTTTTTACAGTCCCTCTATATTATCTTCATTCTTTTCCTATCTAATACTTGATCTTAGCTTGATAAAAATCTGTAGGTTTAAAGAGCTATGTCTTCCTTTCAAGGCATAGTTTCCTTCCTTTACCGCAGCCCAAGATAAAGTGCACATTTGTGGGTCAGTTCCCTGAGCAAAAGAATCACACTGATAAACTGCTCTGGAGTCATCTGAGCTGAGCTGGCATGCTCAGCCACATACATGAAGATCTACATATGATCCCACAAGCATCTCACCATATTTCAGACCTTGGATTCAGCCTTTTCACTCTCCATCAACAAAGACTCACCTAATTTCACTTGAAGTAGGGACGGCTTATAGTTCATGGCTACAGTCTCTCCCTCTCTTGTACCACAATCTCTGTCCAAAAGAGATGCAGCTGTTGAATCCTGTTAAGAAAGAAAATGAAACAAAACAGAATGGTTTAGCTAAAAGTTCTGCAGTCTCTTCTCTATCTGTTAGGTGAGTCCATTCCCATCCGCATTCAGAGGGAACAGACAACATGCCAGTGTTTTGAATGTCCGAAACTTAGGGGCAAAACATAGAACTTTGGAAGCATGTTTAGTATGCTAACAGTACCTCTGCAAACACCAAATTTAAACATCTGACTTATATGATGGATGATACTGGGAATATAATATGGAGGGTGGGTCACCAGTTGAAATTCCGTCTGCTCTGGCTGTAGTCCAAAACAATTTTCATGTGATGACTCTTCGGGGTGTTGTATGAAATGCATTTACAGTTGTCCCAAATGTCAAGAAGGGCAAGAAGGAGGACTCTGGAAACTACAGGCCTGTCAGTCTCACTTCAACGCCTCTTAAAGTAATGGAGAAGATTATTCTGATAGGTATTGAAAAACACCTGGAGGACAACACAGTCATCAGTCACAGCCAGTGACTTCATGAGAGGAAAGTTCTGCTTGTCGAACCTGATTTCCTTCTACAACAGGGTAACCCACCTGGTTGATCAAGGGAAGCCAGTTGATGTAATCTTTTTGGATTTCAGTAAAGCTTTCCATACTGTCTCTCACAGGATCCTTCTGGACAAAATGTCCAGCACACAGCTGTATAACCATGTTATGCAATGGGTGAGCAACTGGCTCACGGGTCAAGCACAGAGGGTAATAGTGAATGGGGTAACATCAGGCTGGCAACCAGTCACTAGTGGGATTCCACAGGGTTTCATCCTAGGCCCAGTGCTCTTCAACATCATAAATGACTTGGATGCAGGACTCAAAGGAATGCTGAGTAAGTTTGCAGACGACACTAAATTGGGAGGAACTGTTGACTCCCTCGAGGGCAGAGAAACCGTGCAGAGAGACCTCGACAAATTAGAGAGATGGGCAATCATCATATGAAGTTTAACAAGGGCAAGTGCCGGATTTTGCACCTGGGACAGGGCAACCCTCCTTGTGTGTATTGAAATGAGAGAGGGTGTCCTTTCTAAGTGACTTAGGAAATCAGAAGTTTTAGCTTAGATAAAAATTGTGTACTAATCAACTAAGAGATTTGCTTTCTTGGCATAGTAGTTGTCTTTTCTTTTAGGACTACAATTAGTTTCAGGATGTAGAATGTAGATGAAACATGGGAACTAACAGAGAGTGTACCGTATGCCCACCTGCAAGAAATTAGCTTACATACCTCAGAAAACTTGATCAATAAGAGATTGTTCTGTTAAGAATGAATTCAACTGAAGATTGTTTAAGCTAATGGGAAATTCTAGTTATCTTTAACCAATTATGAATATATGTGTCTTAGTTGGTCCTAGAACAATTAGTTTAGGGGTTAGACGTCAACTGGATCAATCATAGATGCTAGGAGGCCTGCCAAGCGAAAAAAAAAGACTCTGCGAAGATGACTGCCCCCCCCCCCCCAAGAAATGGGATGCGAGATGGCAATCTTGGTCCATGAATGAACTCCAAAATGATATTTGACCCCAAAATCATGACATAATCAGGGGTTGGGTGTGAAGACGGGGTCTTTCAGGTATCACTGTATTTATATTCCAAAATTTGTGTTGATTCTTTAATTCATGTATGGTGATTCTACCCTCATGAATCCCCAGCTGACATATTAAAGAAATGTGCAATCCAATGATTTTTGGTCATTGAGTTTAATTTTTGTTTCAGTATAGACTGGGGAACGAGAGGATGGACAACAGTGCTGCGGAAAAGGACCTTGGGGTCCTGGTCAGTGGCAAGTTGAATATGAGTCCGCTGTGCCCTGGCAGTCAGGAGGGCCAATTGTGTCCTGGGGTGCATCAGGCAAGGCATCGCCAGCCGGTCAAGGGAGGTGATTGTCCCTCTCTACTCTGCACTGGTGCAGCCTCACCTTGAATATTGTGTGCAGTTTTGGGTACCACAATATAAAAAAGACATTAAGCTATTAGAGAGCTGTATTGGCTTTCTGCCACCAGGTTTTGGTAGCAGGGGGGCTACAGGGGTGGTTTCTGTGAGAAGCTGCTGGAAGCTTCCCCCACGTCCAGTAGAGCCAATGCCAGCTGGCTTCAGGACAGACTGAAGCCAAGGCCAAGACAATCAGGAATGATAGTAACACCTCTGTGATAACATATTTAAGAAGGAGAAAAAAAGTTGCACAGATGAAAATTGCAACCAGAGAAGAGCAGAGTGAGAACCTGTGAACAACAATGCAGACCAAGGTCAGTGGAGAAGGAGGGGGAGAAGGTACTCCAGGTGCTGGAGATGAGGTTCCCCTGTAGCCCTCAGTGAAGACCATAGTGAAGCCGGCTGTCCCCTTGCAGTCCATGGAGGACCATAGGAGTGCAGACATTCACCTGCAACCCATGGAGAAGACCCATGCTGGAGCAGGTAGCCCAAAGGAGGCTGTGACCCTGTGGGAGACCCATGATGGAGCTGGGTCCTGGCAGGGACCAGCTGACCTGTGGGGAGAGGAGCCCACACTGGAGCAGGTTTTCCTGGTAGGACTTGTGGCCCTGTGGGGGACCTATGCTGGAGCAGTCTGTATCTGAAGGACTGCACCCCATGGAGAAGTGACCCACTGTCATGGGTTGACCCTGGCTGGATACCAGGTACCAACTAAATCCACTCTCTCACTCTCCCTCTGCAATTGGACAGAGATGAGAGAAAAAAACCAGCTAAGGATTCATGAGTTAACAGCTGGGAGAGGTCAGTTACTGATTACCTTCACAGGCAAAACAGACTCAAAGTGGGGATAGTATTTAAATTTATTACTAACAGGATAAGAGACAAAGTGTGAGAAATAAAGCAGTCTTAAAAACACCCTTCCCCCACCTCTCCTTCCTTCCATGTTCTCCCTCCTCCCCCCCAGCAATGCAGGGGGACAGGGAATGGGGGTTATGGTCAGTTGTTGTTTCTGTCTCTGCTCAGGGAGAGGAGTCCTTCCCCTGCTCCTGTGGGGTCCCTCCCACAGGACACAGTCCTTGATGGACCTCTCAGGCGTGAGTCCATTCCTCAGGCAGCAGTTCTTCCCAAACTGCTGTCCTATGGGTCACTCCTCCATGGGGTGCAGTCCTTCATGAATGAGCTGTACCACCATGGGTCCCCCACAGGGGCCACAAGTCCTACCCAGGAAAAACCTACTCCAGAGTGGGCTTCCCTTTCCACAGGCTGCAGGTGTATGTCAGGACCCTGCTCCATCCTGGGCCTCCCACGGGGTCACAGCTTCCTTCACGCATCCACCTGCTCCAGCATGGGCTTCTCCATGGGCTGCAGGGGGACAGCCTGCTCCACCATGGTCTTCACCATGGACCACAGGGGCCACAGCTCCGGCGCCTGCAGCACTCCTCCCCCTCCTTCTGCACTGACCTTGGTGTCTACCTTGTTGTTCCCGTGTTCTACCTTGTTCCCATGTTCTTCCCTTTCTGGAATTCTTTCTGCGCCAGAACCTTCTGTTCTTAAATATGTTATCACAGAGGCGTTGCTATTACTCCTGATTGGTTTGGCCTTGGCCAGTGGCAGGAAGTCCATCCTGAAGCCGGCTGGCATTGGCTCCACTGGACAGGGAAAACTTCTAGCAGCTTCTAACAGAAACCACCCCTGTAGCCCCCCCCGCTACCATAACCCAGCCACAGAAACCCACTACAACAATATAATGCTAAAAATCTACTAGTAGAGTATAATATAACATAAAATAGTATAGTGCACTGTAAGAAAGCAATTATTGAAGCAGTTATATTAAAGCTAGCAAAAAGAAATAATCATTAAGTAGAGATTTGATGTAACTCACCCATACCAACGCTCATGGTGAAACAAGAAACTAGGCCCAAAAGAATTAACTGAGATCTGGGCCTGCTAAGAAGCCCCCCTAACATCTAATCGGTCTGTGTCACCATGGTTAGTTCTGTACTGCTTACTGGACCAAAACTTAGAAGAATGCTAGAGGCAATATTCAATAGGCCTATGATGCCGTAAGGTCCATTTGTTTTTTTCTTATTTTTCTAATTTTATAAGCTTTATAAGTAGTTAAGTAGTAAAAGTAGGTTTTAGAAACAGCAGCCCTTATTCCTCACCCTTTAGCACAGTAGTTACACATTCCTCAACCCTCTTACCCCATTCTATGTTCCCCATATCAATCCTACCCCTGAATTCCAGTAGAAAATGTTTAGTCTCTTGTCAAGGCAAGGCCTATGCTGTTTAGAGAACACTCATATCTTGGCCTGAACCACAGAACATGGTCAGAAACCAGGTGACCGTGTACCCTTTGTGCCCTGAAGAAGATGAAGATGATGAAGAAAAGCCCCCAGACCCAATTCCCAGGGGATGGGCCAGGGGGTGGACCAGGGCAAAAGCTACGGGATGGACAAAACTTGGATTGGTCAGGCAGTATTATAAATTGTAACATCTCAGGCACAGAAGGGGCGCGCATCTTGTGATCTTTATGCCTAGGCACAAATTAAACTCTTTTCTTATCTCATCCTCAATTAACTGCTCCGGAGTTTTTTCCTCAGCTCCTATTAGGCATCACCTAGAGGTAATAATTAGGATACAGTAAGATAAGGTAGACATTTGAATAGAAGAAATAGGCCTGGAGCCAGGGCTTTCTCCAAACTTCACTGAGTTGGTCGAGAACAATGGAAAGGTAAAGAGTTCAAGGCTGATGAAGAGGAGGGAAGACCCCAGACTCATGTGAGGAAGACCTGAAACCCCTACCAGAATTGAGTGCCAAGAGAAACTCCACCTGAACTCTGCCTATACTCCGCCTGTTATTAATATGTATAGATAGATGTTGTAATCATATGAATACGCATTTAATCATATATGAAAAATGTATTAAACCCCCTGATTTTGTGTGAAGACTTTGATCAAGTTCTCTGTGGTGCGAACCATGCTTGCTCCTGACTGTGGGCAAATAAATACCTTTGCTGCTCAAAAGATCCAAAAGTCTCTGAGCAGTTCTTTAAACTGGATTTTTTGAATTCAGTGGGAAGATCTCTTTCTCTCAACCTCAAGGAGTAACCTTGAGGGGTGTCCCCAGCCCAAGGGAGGAATGTCCACACATACACCCCAAGAAGGGTTATGTCAGAACCTGACTGCATGGAAGGGGACTGACCTTTAATAGTATAAAGTGATTGACTGCTAGTCACACATTTACAGGTCAGCTCCCAGCTTATCTGTCAAATCAGACTTCAAAAATCTGGGTGTGTATTTGAAGTCTGGTGAACCAGGATGGTTTTAGCATAATTAACACCAAGACAACACCCTGACTTCAGCAGTTGATCTTGCATGATAGTTTGATTGGATTTTAGGTCTTATCAGGGTGGGTCTAAACTGCCACAAGGAGACACCAGTTAATGGATAAGTTGGATGACCAGATCTACACCAGAGTAAAAATAAACAGTCTGAGAAGGAACAGATGTTCATGTTTCAGCATCCTCTGACAGGAGATTAAAAGGGAACTTTCCAAAGTGCCAGGTCATCAAAAAAATATTTCTTACATCATTTGGGGTGAATGAGTGCAGGGCTTTGGTACAATCAAGATAAAGATCGGGGTGCTGTTCTGGTTTTTGATAATAGTTCCTTTGCTCTTACTTCACCATGTGTTCCTGCTTTCCCATCTCTTGGTGGAGAACAGCTGTACAGGCAGTGGAGTGACACAGGCAGGAAACCTGGCAGGGTTGCAAGACATGCCAGTGTACCAGTAAACACCAGTGCAATGCAAGGGAAGGATTGGCCTACCAATACAGAAAGGCATGGCAGAGCCCCACACAAGATATAAAAAGGCATAAACCCAAAATTCCCTCTGATGACGAAGTCATTTTGTGGCACTCGGCATGACAGAGCACTTCACAAAGTCTTTGTTCATCTCTGTATCACTCCTGCTAGGTGAGCGGATGGATTAGACAGTCCCACCAGATCCCTCCAACTCTTTCAAAATCCCTTCCTGCTCCCTGATGATCTTATGGTTGGATGAAGAGAGGGCTTAAGAGAGGCTGATTAAAGCCAGAATGGTATTTGGGGTTTTCAGTGCAACATGTTTTATGATTTTTTTTCCTCCTCCTGATTCATAGCTTTTTACCTACTCAAAGCACAGCTCCCACTCACTTTGGTAGCATTTGTAAGCACTCATCATATCATACTCCAGGGCTGTGATCCAGAAACCCAGCAAAAGAGGGAGACCTTATTAGTGATCCTTTGTGGGAAATCTGGTTTTAAGAGACTTGGCACATTTCACATAAGTGTAAAGGTCTCAGTTCTCTAGGACAGCCCCGCATTGTATAATCACAAGATCATCT
The DNA here is from genome assembly GCF_009829145.1 of Chiroxiphia lanceolata. Classification (NCBI taxonomy): domain Eukaryota; kingdom Metazoa; phylum Chordata; class Aves; order Passeriformes; family Pipridae; genus Chiroxiphia; species Chiroxiphia lanceolata. The sequence continues at coordinate 12,920,689 of NC_045670.1, read as the reverse complement.
TTCCGCCTATGTACTATACTCCCCCGTTCCCTACATGGCTTGCAACTTCTGCAAGAAATCATATACTTGGGCTTCTGTTCCTTCGTTGAATAACTCTGATTCATCTCCAGTCCATGCTGACCCCTGAATTACCAAGCAAAAGGATTTACATGATGTGTGAATTGACACATGCAGGCAACCAAGGTGACCATGACCCACTGCTGAAATGCAAAGAGTAGATTTATTTCATTACCTTGCTGACTGGAGGATTCCAAAACAATGCCCAGGCAGAGACACAAGCTCTGCTAGGCTTAGTTCATCCTAACCGGGGCAAGGAGGGCCAACTGCCTGCCTCAGCATATCAAAGGGCCTTGAGCATGCCCAGTTTTTCACAATGCTGTGCTTTTTATGACCTCTGAGCTTTTTATCTCTCTCTCCCAGCAGAAGGCTCAAGCCTGTCAGTGAAAATGCCTTTTAGCATTTTGTTATTGCCACAGAAATTCCACTTCTCAAAACAGACATAAGACAACCAACAGCAGGCATAACACATGTTTTCCCACACTGAATATTCTTAGCATTCCCAGATGCAAGGTCACTTGAGTGAAAACCTTTTTACCTCCTCACCAAATCTTCCACTTTTAACCCTTTCCTCCCAACACATGAATGTCACTAAAGATTGTTTTGTAGTACATAGGTTGCAGGGGCTCAAATTCTGCACCTAGGACAGAGTAATGCTGGGCATGAGTATAAATTGGGAGAGGAGTGGCTGGAGAGTAGCCCTGCTGGTCAACAGCAGGCTCAGTATGAGTCATCAGTATGTCCTGGCAGCCAAGAGGGCAAACTGCATCCTGGGATGCATCAAACACAGTATAACCAGTTGGTCAAAAGAGGTGATTATCCTGCTGTATTTGGTGTTGATGCAACCACTACCTTGAGTACTGTGTGCAGTTCTGGGCCCTACAATTTAAGAAGGATGTTAAGGTCCTTGAATGTGTCCAGAGGAGGGCAACAAAGCAGGTGAAAGGGCTGGAAGGTAAGTCTTGTGAGGAGCAGCCAAGGACTTTGGGCTCATCTAGTTTGGAGAAAAAGAGACTGAGAGGCGATGTTATTGCTCTCTCCATCTTTCTGAGGGGAAGTGGAGAGGGAGGTGCTGATCTCTCCTCTCTGGTATCCACTGACAGGATGCATGGGAATGGTTCAGAGCTGTGCCAGGGGAGGTTTTGACTGGATGTTAAGAGTTTCTTTACTGAGAGGATGATCAAATACTGGAACAGGCTTCCTACAGAGGTGGTAGATGCCCCAAGCCTGTCAGTGTTTAAGAGGCATTTAGATAATGCCCTTAATGACATACTTTAAATTTTGATCAGCCCTGAAGTGGTCAGGCAGTTGGACAAGATGATCATTGTAGATCTCGTACAACTGAAATATTCTATTTTATTCTATTCTATTCTATTCTATTCTATTCTATTCTATTCTATTCATTTAATCTGGACCTGGGACTGGTCACACCGCATAGCTGAGATTTTGATTTTGGGGCAGAACTGAAGGCATCGGTCTAGGGAAGTTTGTAAAAAATGACAAAATTGCCAAATTAATTTCAATAGCAAAAGCCCATGGTGAATCTCAGTGTGTTCATAGGCATTCACAAGCAAAAGGCTAATTAGTCAAGTAAATGTTTTTCTGGGTGGATGAATTACAGAGAGAGAAATGCACCCATTCAGTATGCACAGAAGCAGAGTGTATTCATACAAAGAGGCAGCTCCAGCCAAGCTGCCGTGAGAATGCTGTCTTCTCACAACCAGGGTTTGTTGCTACAGAATGTATATGAAGTCATGGATGGGAAATATGACAGTGCCTTGACACTCCTGGACCAGGGGTAGATACATGCTGGCACTGGGGATGCTGTTTCTGCCCCAGTTCAGTTTCCTTTTGGTTCCATTTTACTCTGGAGGGAGCAGACCTGACCCACGCATGCAGTGGTGATTGCCCAGACTCTCCTGGTTCTTTGTGATCCCTCTGCCCTAGTCCTGAATCTGTTGTGCAGTGCTAACATGTTCCCCTGTTGGTTCTGCTGTAGAGGTGCAGTGCTGCTGAGAGAGAAAAGCATTATTCCAAACTTCGGAGATTAATTCCTGGTATGGACTGGCATTGTTATGGACTCTGCTGGTGTGTCCTTAATCATCCCCACCTCTGGGGCAGGGGCAAGGGTGTGGTCTCCACCAGTTGCCAGACCTCCTTTCTAGTCACTATGGGGAAAGGAAGACACATTTCCAGGGTGTGGGGAATATGCAGGCTGAAGGCCTGGAAAGAACCAGACCTTAGCAGCAGGTTCTGGGCCAAGCAGAGTACAGAGCAACTCATCACAGGAATGGGTTGCATCTCTGAAATCCTGACATGTCCCCATGTGACAGCTAGCAGTCAATTAGGTGCTGCGGTTACAGTTTTTGCCTTATAAGGAATACTTCCATGTGTGTGTTGGTTATAAAAGGCTGCATCCTTTGAATAAAATTGTCTCAGTTTCTCTCCCCCCTGAGTCCATGCCTTCAATACGCCATAAATCGTGCCCCATAGTGGGGCTTAAAAGAAACTAGCTGTTTTCTCCGATGGTGTAGCTCAGCTGAATTCAGGGAAGAAAAATGCTGAAAGGAAACGACAAAAGAGAACTATCAATTACCTTTCGCTGGAGGAAAAGGTAAGCAGCTGGGAACTCCTTTAACAAAACAGCAAAAGGCTGTTTCACAAGCCTTTGCTAAAATTCTTAAAAAATATGGGAGGATGGTAGAGGAAGAAGATTTAGAAAGCCTCCTGTTGTGGGCATCGAAAACCGATCCCACGATAAACACTAGCTCAATATATGATCTGAAAGTTTGGGATGATATAGGTTATAAACTATGGGACAGTGCCATGTTAGGCGATAAAATGGCTACCTCTCTATTAACATCATGGAGAGTAGTCTTTGAGACTCTGCAAACCCATGCCAGCTCCGGAGAGGAACCGATTTTGAGCCACCATTGCAGCTGATGCCAATGCCTTCTGTACCGTCATTTTTCAAAAGAAAAACAACTCATGGAGGCTGTCACATGATTTAAGAAAGATAAATGAAGTCATTGAGGACATGGGAGCTTTACAACCTGGTCTTCCTTCACCAACTATGTTACCACAGACATGGACCCTGATAATCATTGATCTCAAAGACTGCTTTTTACAGGAGATATCGCTGGACAGTATTACCTCAGGTTATGAAGAATAGTCCTACACTGTCAGCACCAATCAGAAAACAATTTGACCCTGTTTTACTGTATCATTACATGGATGACATTTTGATTGCAGCAGAATCAGAACAGGAAGCAAGACAAGTGCAGCAAAAAGTAATCCACGCAGTTTTAGCAGCTGGACCTTTTCAAGCTGCTAGAGGGAGACTCAGATTTAACATCTCCACAACAACTCACCCCTCTAGCAAAGACTGTTCTTGATCCAGTAATTAAAAAGTTAACCACTCAGACTGCTTTTCATTGCAAACCAAACTTTCCTATTAACCTGTTTGTCTTTTACTCCACTTTTCAACCCTATGGTCCTCTAGTACAGTGGATGCTACAGGACACATGCCCACTGATCATCATCGAATGGATCCATGATTATTCAGAGAGGAAGGGAACGCTTGCTAACTTTAGATGGTGTTGAACCTGGCACTATTTGCCCTTTGACACCAAACAGTTACCCTTTTTGACTAACCAGTCTTTTATCTTTCAGTTTGCCCTTGCAGATTTCACAGGACAGCACCTCCCAAGTCACAAAACATTGCAATTTTTTTCTTCTTTTCCTTTATGTCCCCAATTGCATTTAGCCTAGATCACAGAGAACACCCATATTTTATACAGCACATAAGGTCACACATAGTTTTACTAGGACCAATCAGCGAAGGTAATGCACAAGCAGACAAACTTGCAGGCTTTACAGTGTTCCCGGACCAATTTGAACAAGCTTGCCTTTCCCACGATTTTTATCATCAAAAAGCAAAACAGAATAAAAATACAGAACATGTGTGCATGCAGTGTGAGAAGGTGGCCACCTGCATGAGTAGAAAAATATGTGTGTGCGTGTGTGAGAATTCAAGAACACTCGATATCAACAATACCTCAAATATAAACACACATACAACAATTGTCAGCAGATTTTGCCTGCACCTTCTATTGACATTAACCCTCGAGGTCTCTCTTCAAAAACAAAAAAGGGGGAGTGCAGAGTTGACCCCACAGGAATGTGTTGTCAAAACCTGTTATGTATTAAATTTTTTAACACAGATGATATGAAACCTTAGGAAGAAGCCCAAGTTATAATTAAAACCTTGCAAACAAATCAGTGGGAAGGACATTTTCCCATAATAACATGGGGAAGAGGGTATACTTGTGTTTCTACAGGTTCTGGTCCAAGATGGGTGCCTGCAAGATGGGTCAAACCAGCATTGCCACAGCCATCCATGTGATATTGCAGCCTTTCTCCTGCTACAGTGTTCTGGACCTGCCTGGTTGGAGAGCCAGCTGGCAAATGACAAATCCCTAAAGCACCGAGGCACAGCACGAAATCCTTTGGTGGAATAAGGGACAATTGGGATGACTGGGTTCTTTATTTGACTGATGCAAGGCTTAACCTTTTTGGGGATCTCTTTCAGGGATGAGGGTTAAACAGTTATTTAAATATATGTTACAGTTAGGATTGGTTTTCCTGTTGTTGTGGGTTTACTCTGGCCGGATTTCAAACCCTCACAAAAGTGCTTGAAGTTGGAAGAGGTCACACAGGCAAGACAGACTTGATGTAAGGATAATATTAAAATTTATTGTTAAGAGGATAGGAACTAAAAAATGAGAGATAAGACAATTTTAAACAGCTTTCCCTGTGATGAAGTTCTGATGATCCCATGTATTTCCAAAGATCCACTTGTTCTAGTAGGTGAAAAAGAAGCTGCGAAGAATGTTGATAAAATAAACAGTCTTAAACATACTTTCTAACCACCCCTTGGCCCCCTGCATCAGTGCAGGAGGAGAAGTCTCTTCTTTACTCTCAGCGCGATAGCTCTTCCAAATCTATCGCACTTAAAAGTCTCTCTTCATTGGGGTGCAGGGGGTCTCTGCCCCCCCTGATTGTCCTTCATGGGCTGCAGGGGGGCAACCTGCTTCACCATGATCTTCACCACGGATTACAGGGGAGCTAAAGCTCTGAGTCTTTTCCCTGCTCCATGGGGTCCCTCCTAGGGGAATAAGTTCTCGAAGAAACCATCCAAGTATGGGACCACCCCTCCCCCGGGCCACAAGTCCTGGGGTTCAGCTCAGTCTCTATACTGCAATGGTTTTCATCAAAGTCCTACCCAGAATAGCATACACCTGCCTTCAAAGGTGTATCCAAATTGACTCTCCATGCTGGAACATCAGAACCATGTTTGATACTGCGAATAGTGGTCGTCCTGAGCGATGTTCTGCTCTAACTGCCCACAAACTGTCAACATTGACATAGCTGCTCTCAGGGAAGTTCGTCTCCATGAGGAAGGCAACCTTAGAGAACATGGTGGTGGTTATACACTCTTTTGGTCAGGTAAACCCAGAACCGAAAAGCATCTTTCAGGAGTTGGTTTCATGATTAAAAACTCTATTGTCCCTAAACTTGAAAATCTGACGACAGGTCATTCTGATCGCATTATCTCCTTATGCCTTCCACTACACAACAAGCAACATGTTGTCCTGTTTAGTATTTATGCCCCAACTCTCCAAGTTGACCCTGTCGAAAAAGATAAATTTTACACCGACCTGTGCCGCCTTACCCAAAAGGTTCCTGCAGATGACAAGATCATTATCCTTGGTGATTTCAAAGCCAGAGCAGGTAAGAACTTTGAAACCTGGAAACGAGCATTAGGCAAGCATGGTGTTAGAAACTCCAACAATAATGGATGCCTTCTGCTAGAGTTTTGTGTGGAGCGGCAGCTCACCATCACCAACACTATCTTTCAGCAGAAAAATAGTCTGAAGACAACCTGAATGTATCCTAGATCTAAGCATTGGTACCTCATTGATTATGTCTTGGTGCGACAGAGAGATGTTCACAATGTTCATCATACCCACGTGATGCCTAGTGCAGAATGCCAAACAGATCATCGACTTGTGTGCTGTAAACTTAACTTCAACCTCAAGTTAAAACCTAAAAGGGGCGGTATTCCAAGGAGGAGACTCCAAGTTAACAATCTTCAAACAGCTACAGTGAGAGACAGCTTTCAGGCAAATCTTCAAACTAGGCTCGAAGATCATTCCATAGATCCCTCTCCTGAAACACTTTGGCAACATATTAAAAATAGCATCCTGCAATCCTCTGAAGAATCCTTAAGGTTCTCCTTCAAGAAGAAGAAGGACTGGTTTGATGAAAACAATCAAGAGATCCAGGAATTGTTGAGGAAGAAGAGATCTGCTCACCAAGTACACCTTGCACTGCCATCCTGTCACATAAGAAAAGCAACCTTTCACCTTGTGTACAGCAAGCTCCAACAGAAACTCTGTGACATCCAGAACAAGTGGTGGATCAATCTAGCAGAAAAAATTCAATTATGCGCAGATACGGGTGATTACAGAGGATTCTATGAGACCTTGAAAACAGCATTAGGGCCTACATACCAGGTCCAAAGCCCTCTACTCAGCGCAGATGGTCAAATGCTTCTGATAGATAGAACCTCCATTCTGAATCGATGGTCTGAACACTTTCAGACTCTTTTTAGCACTAACCGTGTAGTTCAAGACTCAGCAATTCAGTGCATCACACAGCAACCAGTGAAGAATGAATTGGATATTGCCCCCACTTTGGGAGAAACTCTTAAGGCCATACAGCAGGTGAAAATCGGCAAGGCAACTGGGGTTGATGGAATTCCACCTGAAGTCTGGAAACATGGGGGCCAAGCACTCCATGCTAAATTTCACGAATTTGTGGTGTGCTGTTGGGAACTAGGTGAACTACCATCAGACCTTCGTGATGCAGTCATCATCACCTTGTTAAGAAGGAAGGAGATAAATCAGACTGCTCGAATAACCGTGGTATTACTCTGCTCTCCATTGCTGGCAAAATCCTTGCAAGAGTACTTTTGAACAGACTAATACCCGCTATAGCAGAAGAACTTCTTCCTGAAAGCCAATGTGATTTCAGAGCCAACAGGAGTACCACAGACATGGTATTTGTTCTCAGACAACTGCAAGAGAAATGTAGGGAACAGAACAAAGGTGTCTATGTAACCTTTGTTGACCTCACCAAGGCTTCTGATACTGTGAGCAGAAAAGGTCTGTGGCAGATTTTGGAACGTTTAGGTTGTCCCCCCAAGTTCCTTAAAATGATCATCTTACTTCATGAGGATCAGTGCAGCCAAGTCAGATATGGCGATGCACTTTCTGAACCCCTCCTAATTACCAATGGCATGAAACAAGGTTGCATTCTTGCACCAACACTATTCACAGTCTTCTTCAGCATGATACTCCAAAGACCTCGATGATCAGGACGGTATCTACATTCGATATTGTACTGATGGAAGCCTATTCAACCTAAGGCGACTGAAGGTCCATACTAACACCTTAAATCATCTTTTCCGTGAGCTGCTTTATCGTGATGACGATGCCCTCATCGCCCACACAGAAATAGTTCTGCAGTGTTTAACATCCTGCTTTGCAGATGCACCTGTGCTTTTTGGGCTGGAAGTCAGATTGAAGAAGACAGAAGTTGTCTATCAACCTGCACCTCAGGAAGTCTTCCATCATCCCCATATCACCATTGGCGAATCAGAGCTCAAATCAGTCCAGCAGTTTGATTACCTAGGTAGTATCATCTCGGACGGTAAGATTGACGGAGAGATAGACAACAGGTTAGCAAAAGCATATAGAGCTTTTGGAAAACTCCATAAAAGAGTTTGGCAAAACAAACACCTGAAGAAAAGTATCAAGATCCGTGTTTACCGAGCCATAGTGCTGTCTACTCTTTTATATGGATCTGAATCATGGGTCATTTACCGCCACCACCTGTGACTCTTAGAACGCTTCCATCAACGCTGTCTCCGTACAATCCTAAACATCCACTGGTCAGATTATGTAACTAATATGTCTGTTCTAGAACAGGCAACAGTTACGAGTGTTGAGGCCATGTTGCTGAGAATACAGCTTCGTTGGTCAGGACACATCTCAAGGATGAAGGACTACTGCCTCCCTAAGATCGTGCTCTATGGTCAACTTGCCACTGGCTACCGCAAGAGAGGACCCCCAAAGAGGAGATACAAGGACTCCCTGAAACATCTCAACCTTGACCATATTGATCATCATCACTTGTCTACTCTGGCCTCCAATCTGGAGGTCTGGAGACACACTATCTATAACGCTACTGCTTGCTTTGAGAAAGCACACAGGATCACTCTCAAGGAGAAAAGACAATGCAGAAAGAACCGTGTCTTGTCGATACCGCCTAAGGAGTCTTTCCGCTGTGCCTTTTGCAACCAGACCTATCTATCTCGCATTGGCCTTTTTAGCCACCAGCGTGCTTGTAGCAAATGTGGGTAGAGTCCTTCCCAAATCTTCGTTCGCAAAGCCTAGACATGATGATTACCCAGAATAACCTGCTCCAGCATGGCTTCTCTCTCTCTCCGAGTTACAATTTTTCCAAAGGACTTCACTCCCTCTTAGGCCTCCCACGTCAGGATAGTAATGCTCCTTCATTTCATGCATCCACTTGTTCCATCCTGGGTGCAGCTGCATCGCAACAGGGCCCTTCAGCCTGTCCCGACTCAGTCGGAGGTTCGGCCAGCCTGCCGCTGCCCCTCCCCTACTGTGGCGTGGGAGGTGGCGAGGTCGCCCAAAGAGCCCCCTGGCAGCTCCTCTCTGGCTGGAATTTCTTCTGCACCACAAGCTTCTCTTCCATCTTTCTTAAATATGTCATTTGCAGAGGCATTACTAAAACTTTCAGTTGGTTCTGCATCAGGAAGTTCACTCCGGAAGTAGGCATCTTCAGCTCCGGGGGGGGGGGAAAACTAGTAAACCCATGACACCTGTATATTTACTATATTGATTGAAATGTTTATAATGTTTCATAGGTAGAACAATTAAACAAGTGTCCCTAAAAAATAATGAAGGGGGAATTGTGGGGAACATGCAGGTTGAATACCTGGAAAGAACCAGACCTTAGCAGCAGGTTCTGGACCAAGCAGAGTACAGAGCAACTCATCACAGGAATGGGTTGCAACCCCAAAAACCTGCCATGTCCCCATGTGACAGCTAGCAGTCAATTAGATGCTGGGGTTACAGTTTTTGCCTTATAAGGAATACTTCCGTGTGTGTTGGTTATAAAAGGCTGCATCCTTTGAATAAAATTGTCTCAGTTTCTCTCCCCCCTGAGTCCATGTCTTCAATATGCCATACCGGGGATAGACTTGTCTCCTTTTAAGATGAGTGTCTAAGACAGAATGGTACAAAACACTTTTAAAATCATCTTCTCTGTTGGTCTAGGAAGCCTTTTCTATTTGTTTGCTCTAGAGTCCAGCTTTGAGATTGCTCTAGCCAAGTCCTCTGGTCCAGGACTGGAGTCCAGATCCTCAAAGGCACCTCAAAACATTTCTCACCTCCTGCTGTTCATACACATGGATGTCTAATGTCACTGGCAGGTTACCCACAAGGAGAAGTTACAGTCAGCACATCAACTTCCAAGAGAAACAGGGTCTGGTTTTGATTTAAAGAGTTTAAGTATAATTTTAACACTTTGAACCTGAACTAGTCCAGGTGGCCAGGCCCTTTCCCTGCCATGTGAACTGCTTGCTGTGTGTTCCTTCCACATGGGAGCTCATGTGTTCAAGTGCCAGACTGCACCAGCACAGGAGGCAATACCTAGCCATTATACCATATCCTTTTCCATAACATGTCTACTCCCATGCCTTCCTACAGCCAGCAAATTGGGGTTCCAAGGACTTAGTTGTGTTCAGTACTACTAGGAGGTATATAGCTCTTGGAGTCATGCTCTTGAAAGACATCTGTATCCTTTGTTTTCCCAGACTGTCAGAGAAAACGTTCTCATCTGGGAAGCCTGGACATGGATGGTGGCCTGCTACTTAACATCCAGTATATATATATATATGTTCATGTTCAATTTAGTTTCTAACTTCTAGGAGGGAAGAAGTGAAGGTGTTTGAAAACCAGTTTTAATTTTCACTATGGAGCTAAATAGAGACAGTTCCAACAGGTTTTAAGTTTACCATGAAAGGACCTTAAATATCATAGAATCATAGAATAGAATCATAGAATATGTTGAGTTGGAAGGGACCCATTAGGATCATTGAGTCCAACTCCTGGTCCTGCACAGGACACCTCAAGAATCACATCATGTGCCTTAGAGCGTTGTCCAAGTGCTTCTTGAACTCAGACAGGCTTGGTGCTATGACCACTTCTCTGGGGAGCCTGTTCCAGTGCCCAGTCACAAAGACCCCCTGTGCTTCGTGATATGATGTGGTGAAACGGTCTTTGTCTGGGGTTACGAAGACCACGGAAGACCCCTCGGTTGGTTGACGACGGGGCTGAGAGGAGTTTAGATACCTCCCTCGTGAGTGCTGGCAGAGATCCAGCAACAGCTGCATGCATGAGAGAACCTGCTGCCTTAGAAGAAGCTGCTGCCCTGAGAGACTGGAAGGGATCTGTCCTTCTTTCCCTCCTGGACTTTTATTTGGAGGGGAGAAGAGATCTGATCCATTGTAAATACTTATGTCATAGTAGAGATAGCTAAGGTTGTATATAATGTATTGTAGTATTTATTTGTACAGTCATTGTAATATATTCCCTTTCCCCATTCTGAGTCTGGTGTGTTTTGTCTGGAAAAACCCATCTCACATTAGGTTGAGATGTGGGAGGGGGAATGGAGCTAGGAAATTGGATTTTGGGCTATCTCAAACCATGACACTGGTCACAAGAGTGAAGAGATAGGTACCTGCCCCTCTGCTTTCCCTTGTGAGGATGTTGAAGACCACAATGAGGTTTACCCTTAGTCTCCTCTTCTAGGCTAAACAAACCAAGTGACCTCAACCACTCCTCATAAGGTTTTCCCTCTAGACCCTTCACCATCTTCATGGCCCTCCTTTGGATGCCAGGTACCCACTAAAGCCACTCTCTCACTCCCCTCTGCAACTGGATAGGGGTGATGCCTTAAGCCCCTAATGGTTTTTATTTTTCTAATATTTGTAGGACTTGTAAGTTTTATAAGTAGGTTTTAAAAGCAGAAACCCTCCCTTCTTTGTCCCTTGTCCCTTATCCTTTTCCCTCTAGCACCCTTGTTTATACATTCCTTAACCCTCTTACCCCATTCTATCCTCCCTATATCACTTATAGCCCCAAATCTAATAGAAATGTTTAGTCTTTTGTCAAGGCAAGGCCTAGACAGTTGACAGAACAGCATATCTGGGCCTAAACCACAGAATAGGTCAAGAATTAGGTAACTATGTACCCTTTGTGCTCTGATGATGGTGAAGGTGATGAAGTAGGTGGTCCCAAAATGCACCCCAGACCCATTTCAGGGGGGTGGACCCCGGGGCGGTCCAGAGTAAAGGCCACAGGGTGGACACATCTGGGATTGGATGGATGGTATTATAAAATGTAACCTCTCGGGCACGGGGGGGGCGCGTCTTGTAACATCTTCTGCCTTGGCAAATAAACCCTTTCTTATCTCACCCCTAATTAACTGCTCCGGGAGATTTTTTCAGCACCTAAATCCCACGGCAACAGTTGGTGGCCCGTACGTTGGGGAGACCTGGACCGGGACTTCTTCAGACTGGAAAATTTCATCGTGCAGGAATATTCCTCAGGAAGCCGGCTTTTATCTGAGATAATTCCCGCCCCGGTCTGAGAAGCCCAGCTCCACAGAACCCACGGAAGCAAGCACGGAGCATAGAGGTGAGATAAAAAAGAGCGAATAAGGAAACGGTACTTATTTGGTTAGTTAGCAGCTGCGGGAAAAGTTTGTGTTCCGGGATAGGGAACACGGGTTACTGGAAAGTTAACTTAAAGACTTGGGCCCAGACAGTCGCGAAAGTCGCTTTCCAGGAGGTGAACGGGTGGTTCACCATCGCAGGTCAGGGCGAGTTTCAGCCTAGGGCTGTGTGGTTTGGAGGGGACGCCCTCCGGTGCTCTGACGCTGTGGGAGAGCCGGTGGGGCTCTGGGGTCGGTGCGACTCAGTAAATAGCTGAGGGGTTACGTAACAGCCTTGTAACCTAAAAGTGGCAAGTTTGAAACCCAGTGTGTGACTGGGGTTTGTTTTTGTTTTGCAAACATGGGTTGTGTAGATTCAAAATTTACGATCCCTGAAGAATCCCCCCTAAGTCTGGTTTTAAAACATTGGAAGACTTTAACTGGTTCTGAGACAACTTTAAAGAAGGAAGAATTGTGTAGGCTGTGTATAGATGCCTGGCCGTTGTTTGGCCAAATGAGAGGAGTAGCATGGCCGGAATTTGGTCCGTTAGAACTAGGTACAGTGCTTCGATTGATCTCGCTTTTACATGTAGAACAGAGGTGGCAGGAAATTCGATATGCAGAGTTGTTTTTGAGGCTGTTAACACGCCCTGAATTAGGTGTAGGAGATAAGAAAAATGAAAGTTCAAAACAGAAGGAAAAAGCAGAGATGGCTTTAGGAAGAGGGAAAAGGAAAGATCGAGTTGAGGCTGCTCCTGTCCCACAAATCCTATTTAAAAACACGGGGAATGGTGATTTAGATGTGTTAATATCACCGGATGGGAGAGAAAACAGCATGGGAGTTGCAGGAGGAGCGGCTCCTGGACCAGCTCCTGCTGGGCAGGCAGGAGCCATCGGTGGACCCCCTGGTGCGGATCTAGCTGCACCGGGAGGGATTAGGCAAATTAAGGCCTCTGGAGAAGTTAGCTCGGGTCCAGCGGGAGCAAGTCCTGTCGTTTTGGCTGGAGTACGCACAGAGGTGCAGGTGAAATCAGCTTTTGTTGAAGCTGCTTGCAGCGCGGCAGAGCAGAGCGAGAGTTATGCAGATGCTGCGGAGCTGGCTAACCCGGAAAGAACATGTAGTTTGGTTGCAACAGGAGTAACAGTAAGAGAAACTCCCGGCCCCACAGGGGCAATGGTTGCGGGGGCTGCCCTGCCTGTTCCAGCGAGCGGGGAAGCAGTCTGTAGCTCTGCAGTAGCTGGTAGCTTTGCCGGGGCAGATAAAGTTGTCATAGCAACAGCAGAAGTGAACTCGAAAGTAGAAGAACGAGTAACAGCTAAAGTTGATAGTTGTATTAGTAACAGAGTGGTGAAGGCTGAAAAGTCAGCTTTTAGTAAGGTTGTTTTTGGTGTAGTAACATCAGGAAAAGTTATTATAGATGTGGCATCTGTTGTAGAAACAAAAGAGATTTTGGAAGTCACAGCGAAAGCGCCGCCGGAATTAGCCAGTGCAGAGACGGCAGCAGGCATAGGAGTCGCTGATCTAGACAGTGACAGTGAAGCGAGGGCGTCGGCCCCAGGGGGGGCGACGACCCTAAATGTAGAGGTGTTTGTGAGAGCGAGTAGCCCAGCACCACAGATGGGTGCTCAGGCAGTTGATTCTATCCGTGGCGATATCGATATAAGAACTGTTAGAATGGAGTTGCATACCCCAAGTGCAAGAGATATGAGTTGGGTAAAAATGTACGAAACCAAGCAAAGAGCAAATGAATCACCCACAGAGTTTCTAAACAGATTAAAGGATGACATCGAATCAGATATGGGAAAGAAAAATCTGGTGTACTTATTTGTAGGACAGTCCACAGATGATATAAGAAGAAAATTGCAAAAGGTAAGTGGTATTGAAAGGGACATCGATGAATTATTAGAGATAGCCTGGACAGTATATCAGAACAGAGAGCAGAAAGCTAGTACGGTGGGCAGTGACGCGATTATAAGAACAGCCATTGCCGCGGCAACAGAACTCCCGGCTCAGAGAGCAGGGGAGGCTTCAGGAATGGCCGTTACCACGGCGATGGAACTGGCTGGCGCCGTGAAGAAAAAAGTGTTACCTGTGTGTGATACAGTGAGAATGCGTGTGACAGGAAAAGATCCGGGGACAGAGAAAGCGAAATTAGAGCAGAGAGCGATCCCGAAGTTTAAAACTGTGGCCAACACGAGCGGAGCAACTCATAACACCTTAGCGGCTGCGAGCAAGAGATCGGCTGGGGTGCAGAGGCTGCAAGAGAGCCTAGAATGGTGTCTGTGGTTAGAGTCCCAGCCCAACCTAACACGGGACCCTCCGCTCCTCCCATCAGACCGAAAGGGGGGAAGAGAAGATAGAAGCAGTGTAAATTCCCGGCGAACACAAAAACTAAAACCCGCCGGTGCAATATGTGTTATAAGTCTGTTCCAGCAAACCAACCTGGAAGCTGTACCACTAAAATTCAAGCTGAGAACCATGGGAACAACTTTTATGCAGAAATAGACAAATGTCTCAACTGCAAATGAAATACACCAGACCAAGAGTGAGTAGATAAAGGCCTTCTGACACAATTGAAAATCAACTTGCACTAAAGGTGGTACAGAAACATGCATATATTGTAATTATTGTGTTTCTTTTGTTACTTTCTATTTTATATTGTTTTAAGCTTCGCTTATTGTTAGCTTAATTGCTAAGAATTGAAAACTTGTATTGCTTTTGCTTTTGTTACATGAATTGCTTCAAAGCGTGCAATGTTTATACTTGCGCATATCTTGTTCCAATGACAATTTGTAAACATCTATGTCTCTCTGCAGCTTGTGGAAGAATTTCCCAAAAGCAGTTTGATGAAAGGTCCATAGAATTTTCATGTGATTGTGGAATCGTGTTTATCTATTTATGTTTTAAGATGCTTTTTATCTAGTGTCATCTAGGAATGTATGTGAACCTGAATTTGCAAAGAAAGTCCTACGCTGAAACAGAGGACGGATAAGAAAGTGGCATCAATGCTGTAGTGAAAAGCAGCAGAGCCGAGAAACCACAGAGTGACCCTTTGCCTGGATGCCATCACAGCTTCTGTAAAGCAGCGGTACTGCTCTAGCAGGTTCAACACTGCAACAACACTAGTTCCGTGGACTCTCCAATAAGGCCCTAAAATCTGGCTTGCACCATTGCTTACAATCCTTGAGACAACCTGGTAACATCGTTGTTGGAATAATTAAAGTTGCTTAAATAGTTTGCTGAGAATGCTTTCTTAGCTCTATTGCTTTGTTGGTATTCATATATCTATAAATGCACCTATTTTAACAGGTGAAGAAGCTTTTATCCATGGAGGCAAGGAGTCCCTGTAAGACTACTCCATGAGGTAAAGATGATTGACTGCAGTCTGGGACAGGTTGGAACAGGACAACCTGCCCCCGGTAAGGCCTAGAATTCTTCCAGAGAGTATAAGCTCTCTGTGGTGAGCTACTGGCACTGCCAGGGTGCTATTTGCATCCAGATGCAGTCTGCTTCAGGTAAGCTCTTGACTGGCCTATTAGATCTGTGACTGGCAGTTAATCGCTTTATGTGATAAAAGCACAAGCTCCTCTCTCAGAAGATTGAAATGCAGGAATTCCAAGATCCAAAATTCCTGTGAAATTGTCATCGATAGTCACACTTCATCGACTCCCTAGTTACATAAGGAGGTTTATTTGTAGAATTGTTAAATGTTTTAAGATCTGCTTCGCAGGAACTGCAGAAATTCATCATGTCACCTAAGCTTGTGAAGCTGGACACTCCTGCTCATCTGTTCCAGCCCAAGGACTGAGTTTATGTTAAACTGAGACTAAAACTCCTGCAAGCCAAATGGAAAGAACTGTTTTAAGTCCAGCAGACCATCTTCAACGTGGACAGTTATCATCAAAGACCCTGAATTTCACCCAGGAAGAAGAAAGACCTCTGTTCCTGAGACGAGTAGAGCAGCAAAGACTGCTACAAAGACTGTTAAAATAGTGTTTAAGTTTGCTTCTCTTGTTTGTATTGCTTAGTATTGCTAGGAACTATGAATTAAGTTTAAAACCTAAATTTATATTTGGCATTAGCAAAATGCATTGAACATTATTTATAAGTGAGTGCTGAATTTGCACTATAGATTTGGCTAAAATTTGGCAACAAGTTTAAATTGCATATTGGTAATTCTTAGAGATGTTTCATTAAGTCTATTTTTACAAACTTACTTCATGGTTACCAAGCTGAATATGAATAGAGCAGCCATTCATACTAGTGTAAAAACTGCATAGCTTGTTATATGGTTAGTGCTATGTATAAGTAGTAGAGATTGAACAAGATCTTTGAGTCTTGTTTAATCTCTAAAGGGGGGACTGATGCCTTAAGCCCCTAATGGTTTTTATTTTTCTAATATTTGTAGGACTTGTAAGTTTTATAAGTAGGTTTTAAAAGCAGAAACCCTCCCTTCTTTGTCCCTTGTCCCTTATCCTTTTCCCTCTAGCACCCTTGTTTATACATTCCTTAACCCTCTTACCCCATTCTATCCTCCCTATATCACTTATAGCCCCAAATCTAATAGAAATGTTTAGTCTTTTGTCAAGGCAAGGCCTAGACAGTTGACAGAACAGCATATCTGGGCCTAAACCACAGAATAGGTCAAGAATTAGGTAACTATGTACCCTTTGTGCTCTGATGATGGTGAAGGTGATGAAGTAGGTGGTCCCAAAATGCACCCCAGACCCATTTCAGGGGGTGGACCCCGGGGCGGTCCAGAGTAAAGGCCACAGGGTGGACACATCTGGGATTGGATGGATGGTATTATAAAATGTAACCTCTCGGGCACGGGGGGGCGCGTCTTGTAACATCTTCTGCCTTGGCAAATAAACCCTTTCTTATCTCACCCCTAATTAACTGCTCCGGGAGATTTTTTCAGCACCTAAATCCCACGGCAACAGGGGAGAGAAAATATAACAAAGGGTTCATGAGTTGAGATAAGGACTGGGAGAGATCACTTATTGAACACCCACATTGCAGTAATTTGGGAAGAACTGTTGCCCGTGGAATGGACTCACGCTGGAGAAGTTTGTGCAGGACTGTGTACCATGGAAGGGACCCCACGGGGAGCAGGGGAAGGACTCCTCTCTCTGAGCAGAGACAGAAACAACTAACCGTAACCCCCATTCCCCATCCTCCTGCGTCACTGGGGGGGAGGAGGGAGAACATGGAAGGAAGGAGGGGTGGGGGCAAGGTGTTTTTAAGACTGTTTTATTTCTCACTCTTTTGGTCTTATTCTGTTAGTAATAAATTTAAGTACTATCCCCACTTTGAGTCTGTTTTGCCTGTGTAGGTAATCAGTAATTGACCTCTCCCAGCTCTTAACTCATGAATCCTTAGCTGGTTCTTTAGTAAAGGAGGATGAAGTAGGGCCATTACAGGAACAGGAGGAAGAGGTAGAACCAGAAAAAGAGGTAACCAGTTGATCCTTATCCTTGAGTGAGCTGCAGGACATACTAAAAAATTTCAGCCATCATCCATGCACACACATTATCCCAGCATCAGAGCAGTCAGGTGATAACTGGACTAATAGTTTGGAATTAGACAATAGAGAAGCCAAGCAGCTAGGATCACTTGCTAGTCAAACAGGCATTGACAAGGCCTTCTTGTTGGAATAAGGACACAAGTCCTTAGCTTCTGGAAGCAACTCCTATCAAGCATGAAGGAATGGTAGCCCTTCAAGGAAGATGTCACCCAGGCAAGTGGACTGTAATAGGGAAAGGTAACCAGTACCTGACAGAATTAGTCATGCAATAGATGATTTATTTTGACTTGAAAAATGTGAAGTTACCCACAGATCCAGGCAAAGTCCAATGACCATGACCCATGTGGCGGAAATTTGTAGAGTGCACCACTGTTGCATGCCAAATGCCTGGCAACAATAGTTTGGAGAGACGATGAGCCACCAATGGTGGATGAAGTGGCTCACCAGCTCCAAGAATATGAAGACAATCTCTCTTCCTCCCTTTTCTTGACTATGAAGAAACTTGTCCAGCAACTCAGAGGATAGATCCTACTTCCTATCTGTATGGACCAGCATCACAGTCATGAACAGTAAGCCTCCTTCTGCTCATGAGGAAGGATATGGAAAGTACACACCACAGGGTACCCTGTGGTTTTACCTGCAGGACCACAGAGAGGGCATGAGTAAGTGGGATGGAAAACCTACCTTGACCCTAGAGACACAGGTATGTCAATTGCAGGGCCAGTTCCCCAGACACAGTGGAAAGGCTGATTTTACTCCTGATCCTATGGAAAGGAATTCTAATCCACCGCTACAAGGAGTGGAGAATCCTATGACCAGTAGTAGAGAGGCCCTGCCTCCAACCAGGTAGAGGAGTGAGACAACTGGGTTTACTGGACTCTATGGACAGAGGGTCTGGCACATCAGCCCCACAGGAGTATCCTTATCCTGTAGGCCTCTATTAGACACTGATGCACAGTGTACCCTAATGTCATCAAGCTATGCAGGGGTAGAACCCATTTGTATTTCTGGAGTGACAGGGGGATCCCAACAGCTGACTGTATTGGAGGCTAAAATCAACTTGACTGGGAATGAGTGGCAAAAGCACCCCATTGGGACTGGCCCAAGCATCCTTGGCATAGATTATCTCCGGAGAGGGTATTTCAAGGACCTGAAAGGGTATCAATGGGCTTTTGGTATAGCTGCCTTGAAGATGGAGGAAATTAAGCATCTGTCTACCTTACCCGGTGTCTCAGAGGACCCTTCAGTTGTGGGGTTGCTGAAGGTTGAAGAACAACAGGTGCCAATCTCTACCACAACGGTGCACTGGTGGCAATATCACACCAACTGGGACTCTGTCATTCCCATTCTTAAGCTGATTCATCAACTGGAGAGCCAAGGAGTGATCATTAGGACCTGCTCACCCTTTAATAGTCCCATATGGCTAGTGTGAAAGTCGAATAGAGAACATAGACTAAGAGTAGATTATTGTGACCTGAATGAAATCACACTGCTGCCAGGCACTAACATACAAGACATGCTGGAACTTCCATATGAACTGGAGTCAAAGGTAGCCAAGTGGTATGCCACAACTGATATTGCTAATGCACTTTTCTCCATCCCTTTGGCAGCAGAGGCATCCACTACACCTGGAACCGACTGCCCAGGGGTAGAAACACAGCCCTACCATCTGTTATGAACTGCTCCAGACTGCACTGAAACAGGGTGAACCTTCAGAACACCTGCAATACATTGATATTGTGTGGGGCAATACAGCAGAAGAAAATTTTGAGAAAGGGAAGAAAATAGTCCAAATCATTCTGAAAGTCAGTTTTGCCATAAAACAAAGTAAACTCAAGGGACTTTCACAGCAGATTCAGGTTTTTAGCAATAAAATGGCAAGATAGACATCATCAAATCCCAATGGATGTGATTAACAAGATACTAGTTGTTTGAGACATTGCTGTTAAGAAAGAAACTCAAGCTTTTTTAGGTGTTGTGGGTTTCTGGAGAATGCATATTCTGAAGTTCAGTCTTATTGTATGTCTTCTTTATCAAGTGACCCAGAAGAATTATTTCAGATGGGGCCCTGAGCAACAAAAAGCATTTGAACAAATTAAACAGAAGATACTTCACACAGTAGCCCTCAGGTCAGTCCAGACAGGGAGAGATGTAAAAAAAATGTACTCTACACTGCAGCCAGGGAGAATGGCCCCACTTGAAACTTCTGGTACTCGAGGTCAACCCCTAGGCTTCTGGAGTCAGGGATACAGAGGATCCAAAACCTGCTATACACTCCAACTGAAAAAGAGATACTGGCAGCTTATGAAGGGGTTTGAGTTGTTTCAGATGTGATTAACACCAAAGCACAGCTCCTCCTGGCACCCCAATTGCCCGTGTTGGGATGGATGTTCAAAGGGAGGGTCTCCTCTATACTCCATGCAGCATCAGTTGCATGATGTAAGTGGGTTGCACTGATCAAAGTTCAAATAGGAAACCCCAGTTGTCCAGGAATTTTGGAAGTGATCACAGACTAACGACAAGGCAAAGATTTTGGGATGTCACCAGAGAAGGAGGTAATGTGCTGAAGAAGTCCCATTATATAAGAAATTACCAGAAAGTGGGAAGCAATATGCCTTGTTTACTGATGGGCTCTGCCATATTGTGGGAAAAGATGGAAGGTGAAAAGCAGCTATATGGAGTCCCCTATGACAATTTGTGGAAACTGCTGAAAGAGGAGGCGAGTCAGATTGCAGAGGTGAAAGCCATACAGTTAGCCTTAGACATTGCTGAACAAGAAAAATGGCCAATACTTCACCTCTATACTGACTCATTGATGGACGCAAATGCCTTGTGGGGGTGGTTGCAACAATGGAAGCAAAATAACTGGCAACCTAGGGGTAAACCCATCTGGGCTGCTGCATTGTGGCAAGATATTGCTGCCCAGGTGGAGAACCTGGTTGTGAGGGTACATTACTGTGGTGGTGCATCCCCCCACCCCTCCAGGCCACACTATGATCTGAGAAATGCTCATTAGGCCTCGGTCTTGACAAACAGCACCTGGACTAAGCTCCTCTTGAGCTTATCAGAAACACTATCTGTTCCCAGGAACTAGTGCTGGCAAACAAGCTCCTGCTTTTTAACCAACAGCCTTGGAAACTTATTTTTCTTGCCTGAATAACAACCCAAGTAAAACAACATTTTTGTTGTTGTCAAACTTTCGAAGAAAGTTACCGACCTGAATTGCAGCCAGGATGGAAAATTACTATGACTAAAGCCAACTCTCTTGCGACCCTGTAAACAGTGGCCCAAGGTGAGACCCTTTGAGTTCTCCTGGACTGCAGCGGGCTGTGACCAGCAATCTCCCTCTGAGTGGGGCCTCTCAGAGCCAACAAACTCTCAAGTTTGCTATACTCAGAGGAACAAAGAACAACGATGACGGATCCTGGTCTGATACCCCCAACTCCTCAAGGCTCAACCCTTCACCTGTTGAGAAGATGCAAAAGCATTGGATGTATTTCACTGAATTCTAGGGGAATTTTTCACAGGTACCTCCACATAGATACTTTTGGTTTTATTTTGGTTTGGATTGATTGATTTGGGATTTTTGTTTGCTTTTTCTTGGTGTGCTTTAACCATCTAGAAAGTAGTAGAGTGAACCTTGCCAAGGAACTTTGTTGTGCTGTCACTTTTATATTAAACCTGTTTTTGTCAATACCTTTGCCAAGTGATTAAGTGACCTAAAACACTCATTCGCAACAGTCACGAGGATGCTCATTTACCCAAGAGTCAGGCCACTGAAGAATATCAGAATGACCAACACGTGAATGAGGCCACCAAGATGGAACTATTTCTAGCTCAGTGGGCCCATGACACCTCAGGCCATCAAGGAAGAGATGCAACATACAGAGGGGCTTGTGATGGAGGGGTGGACTTAAACATGGACACTATAGCAGAGGTTATCCATCAATGTGAAACATGCGCTGCAATTAAGCAGGGTAATTGGGTAAAGACTCTCTGGTATGGAGGACAATGGCAGATTGACTATATCACTGTCAGAGACTGAAATAGTTAATGGTTTACACATTGTAAGATCACCAAAAGACTTTTGTCCACTGTAGTAAACTGAAAAGAAACAGTTGCTCACTCAGCAAAGCCTACTCCTCCCTGAACACACATACTGGGAAAAGACCTTCAGATCAGATAAGTGGGTGCTATTGTCCAACTATCCCAGATGCCAAAGGGCATACATACCTGAAGCTACAAACTGGATTGCCAGATAAATGAAGAGGCAAATCCTGCAAAGTGGGATAATCCTTCTTATCATGGTCATGTCTTCCCTAACATGATGGCTCTGATGTGAAGACCCCCTCTGGTCCCCTGACATGATCCATTGTAAAACTCCCCACCCCATGGGAGGAACTAAGCGTTCCCACCTGAGCTTGAAGTGTATAATAAAGCATGAAATCTTTGAGTTTTTTGGGGGGGGGGGCTTCCCCCAGCCCCAATAGATCAAGACCATCATTTCAACAGGACTTCAACCACCACTTCAACCAACAGACATGGAAGGTGCAACTACCAAGTTTCATTGCTGGAAACAGTGGGTGGTGACTATTTATACCTTAGGACCTTTATCCTTTCTTTCTCTTTCTCTCCCTTATACATTTTCTTAAGTGTTATTTTTATGTTTTAATATTGCTATAGATGCTTTAATATTTCTATGCTTTAATACTGCTATATTGCTATAGATGATGATGCTTCAGAGCTTTTTTGGATTTTTAAATTTTTATAGATTTTAGAAGTAGATCTGTAGTGAATGTAGATTTGAATGTAGCTGTATTATATCCCTTACCCTGTAGCATAATGTTTACACATACCCAACCCTACTGCCCCATTTCATATCAATCCCTCTAAAATTCCATTAGTGTGTTTAGTCTTCTTTTCAAGGTAGATTGTAGAAAAACACCTTAAGGCCTGGACCAGAAGATATCACACAGACACAGCGACCTTCAAGCCCAGAACTTTGGAGGAACTCCAAGGACTGTATGTGCTGCAAAGAAGATGAAGATGAGGAAGAAGGGGTCCCAAATGCCCCCAAACCCAATTCCCAAAGGGGCGTGTCAGGGGGCAGGACAGGGCAGAACCAGGGGTGGACAAATCTGGTATTGGATGGACCTTATAAAATCTGGGGGCGCGCGCGTGATATGTATTCCCTGGGCCTTAGGTCTGAGATTAAAGGACCTACTCTATCTTATACACTAAATTGACCTGGAGTCTTTTTTCTCTGCAGTCTTTTAGGCAACAATGATGACAATCAAAACAGCAACACACCTGTTTACCTTTGAAACAAAATTGTTCTAAAATAAACCCTACATATATATGTTTACAAACAGCAATTTTTCAGTGTCGTTTCACTCTAATCCACCCCAAGGAATTTATTAATAAGAACCTGGGTTACCCTTCCCTTCTGGGGTAGGTCATAACAATCACACTCCCACAAACCCGCCAAAGCAAGTGTCATGTGTTTATGATGGTGGAAACAAGAACCAGGTAGCTGGAAACATATCCTGTGCCCCATGCCACTGCTCAGAACACTATCCTGGACCTTGAAAAGCAAGTCTTACAGCAACATGGTACTCCAGAAAGAATCAAATCAGATAATGGAACTCATTTTTGAAACAACCTCATAGACACTAGGGCCAAAGAACATGGTATTGAGTGTGTAATCACATTCCCTATCATTCACCAGCCTCTGGAAATATCAAATGATGTAATGGACTGTTAAAGACCACACCGAGGACAGTGGGTGCTGGGACCTTCAAACACTGGGATACACATTTGGCGAAAGCCACCTGGTTAGTCAACACCAGAGGATCTCCAAATTGGACTGACCCCGCCCAATCAAAACTTTTACATACTGTAGAAGAGAATAAAGTTCCTGTAGTGCATATTAAAAACATGCTGGGGAAAACAGTCTGGGTTATACCTGCCTCAGGCAAAGGTAAACCCATCTGTGGGATTGCTTTTGCTCAAGGACCTGGGTGCACTTGGTGGACCAATGAAGGAGGATGGGAGAGTCCGATGTGTGCCTAAAGCGGATTTGATTTTGGATGAGAACAATTAATTAAACCGTATGATGTTAATTACTATATAACACTGTATATTATCACTTCTATGGTAGCTATATGCCCATCTGTGCCACTCTAGATTTGGGGATCCAAACCTGACTGCTCTTCAATTGCCACATTAATGATGAATGAACTTTGATGAAACTATACAAGCGCAGCATTGATAGAATCAGAACTGGTTTCAACATGTGACAAGACCACACACCATCTTTCATGCCTGAAAGACTGTTATGATAGATGGAGTCCAAGGTCATGGACTAAATGAACTCAACAGACTTTTATAGGTATGGTCCATAGACTAAGGGAATGGTAATGGTGTAGTGGAAAGTCAGGCATCTGTCGTGATGTAAATGGTATGGAATAAGGGGTGGATACTGTTCTGGTTTCAGTTGGGATAGAGTTCATTTTCTTCGTAGTAGATTCAGCATTGATACCAAAAAGCAGCAGAAACAAACTTCTTAACACCAATTTGTAGATGTTAAAAAGGGCATTCTTCTTTATTCAGCATGCTGGACATTCAGAGTATAGCTCCTCTAATCGAACATGCCAAATGACAGATAGACAGGGCTTTTTATTACACATACTGTTTACATTAGTTTGCTTTACATAGTCACTCCCCTATGGAAGTCCCTGTTTGGTATTTCTGGGTCTTCTTCATAGTCTTGACCTCAGTTCTTGAGCAGGTACAGTGTCATTTTGCTTTACCACCAAAAACTGTTACGTTTGTTCTTTATTTTATCTTGTTTAGGTACATAGAGCTTAGTTTACATCCTGTGTGTTTGAGTACATCCCTTATCTAATTCTTGAGGACTTCTCTAAGATTATATTGTTCCTTATTTGGGTATTCTCGGATACTGTGAGTAAAGTTTCTATTTCTCCTATCAGTATGAGAATAATAGTGATAACACACTGTAGAAGCCCAGAGTATAAGGGGCTAATGTGAGCATTCTGGCCACAAGCCAGGCAAGAATGAAATCCAGTGAGTGGAATCCTATCAATGCATACATAATAATGGTCCAGACATTCATATTCCAGTTGATTCTCATCAACAATTACAAAAATTTCTTATAGATACGGGAGCACAACATTCAATATTAATGCAGTGGGATGCCGAGAATCTGGGTGTATGTCATAGGTTTGAAAGAGATGTTGAAATTTTTTTTCCCCTAGCGTCCCGTCCCCGTCCTCCCATCTGTTTCTTCCAGGATGGGGGGAGTTGGGGAGGGGGTGGGGGCAGAGCAGAGCCACATGTGCTGGGCAACGTGGGAACAGGGAGAGGGGGGAGGTCTCCCGGGGAAGCGCGGTGGCCACAGGGACAGCTGGGGGAGTCCTTTGTTCAGGGGGCTTTTGGGTTTGGTCCGTGGACCAGACAGAGCGGGAGCCCGGTTTCGATCGTCTTCTTTTCCTGAGAGGAAGTTTTTTCTCCCCACGGAACACCTTGTGGAGGACGACTGAGAGAGAGAGACCGACCCATCTCAGAGCAAGGTATTCTGCCTTCAGATTGCCTGTGGGAAAAAGGACTTTTTTTTTGCTGCAAGCGCACATGGTTGCAAGCAGCTGTTGAATTGCTGGGACAGTCCTGCCTTCCCCCCCCGGGTTTCTCCCTCCCACCTGGGGAATTGGGACTTTGTTTTGTTTCTTCTGAAAGTTTTTGATTGCACCATTTGTTGTTTATTCAGATTTTGTTAATAAAAAACTGTTTCTTTTCCTTTTCCACACTTCCACCTGAAGTTTCTTAATTTCTAAGTTGTAACCTTGTTAAACTAAGACAGTGTACGACCTGGGCAGGAAAGAGTTAAAATCACTGGAGTAAACAGAGCAAGTGTTACCTGACAAACTGCTATGGTTAATATACAACTCCTGGGTGAGAAGTGGATGTTGGCTATTTGCTTTGTAATTAAAGATCACAATGAAAACATTTTTCGATGTTCTGAATGATCGAACCTGACATTTGAAGGGCACTGTGTGGTCCTTCGGTTCAAACATTAACCCAAATCCTAAAAGAAATCCAGAGACTGCAGTGTGCTCACTTTGTGTCGTGCCTGCACTCCCTGATTCAAGGACTGTCCAGTGTATCACAGTGCTGGATTGTTGCTATGGCATGAGATGGAATTTCTGAAGTTCTAGTCTATTTGGCCCCACTAACAGCTGTGGTACCCAATACTGCAAACCTAACAGCCACAACACAAGCAACCACGTGCTTGGGTACTGATGGGATGGTGACAGATTTGGAGAAAAGAGGTATTATTACTCACTCACGCTCCCCTTCTGATTCTCCTGTCTGGTTGGTGAGAGACAAACAGACAGTTGTGGTTTACAGTTCATTACAGGAAATTGAATGCTGATACTGTGCCTTTAACTGCTGCTGTGTTAAATTTTGCAGAAGTGCTAACTCAAATTCAGAGAGCATTCCACTTGTGGATGGCAACCCTAGATGTAAAAGAAATGGTTTTTATGATTCCACACTGGGAACATGACAAGGTTCGATTCATGCTTACCTACAAGGAAGTACAATACACCTTTAACAGACCCATGCAGAGGTATAAACATTCACCCATGATTGCACATGCTGTGCTTGTCGAACTTTTACAGTTTCACTCCCTCCGGATGTTAAATCATGTAATACTGTAATCGCAGGAGAGTGCCCCCCCCCCCCCCCCCGAAAAGGTGGTGGAAGCAGCAACAGCAGTGCAGAAAGCACTTCATGAAGCAGAAGTTGAGATTCCACCGGAGGAATGTCAAGGTCAAACTGGCCTAGACAGACCAAAGAGATTTTTACTATTCCACTCAACTGCAATTCAAGAGACAGAACAGAGATATTCTGAGTGGAAGAAATTACTTTTGTCATTAGTCCAAGCTGTCAAACAACTTGAGCCACTAAGGAGTAACCTGTCCAGACAAACCTCACAGTCTCTTGTATTGTTTTCTCTTCCCAGGAATTATACCATTGTTGCCTTAGGGTTTTTTGATTTTTTTTTATTTTTCTAATTTTTATAGGTTTTAGAAGTAGTTATATAGTAAATGTAGATTTTAGAAGCAACTGCATTTATTCCCTCACCCTTTAGCACAGTAGTTTCACATATCCTCAACCCTCTTACCCCATTCCATGTTCCCTATATCAATTCCTCCCTAAATTCCATTTAGTATATTTAGTCTTCTTTTCAAGGTAGGTCTTCTTCTGTTTAAGAACATCTTCTCCCTAGCCTGAACCGCAAGATATAACCAAGGACTGTGTGCACTGTGTGCTCCGAAGAAGACCAAGATGATGAAGAGAGGGTCCCAATATGACCCCAGATCCAATTCCCAAGGGGCGGGTCAGGGGGCAGTAAGGGGTAAAGGTTGGGGGGTGGATGTCCTAGTTAGAACAGCTGGGACCGATTCATCACTGGATGGATGTAGCCCAAAACTGTGTATTCTATAGCCCTCCATGCCATTTCCCAGAAACTGTTGTCAGTAGAGGCCTGCGAGGTGGGGGGATGTTCCTGTCCTCACACCCTTTTGTGGAATTCCCTGACTGAGCACCCTTACACCCTTTTATGGAATTCCCTACTCTGAGGGAAGGACTGAGCATCCTTTTATGGAATTCCCTGCTCTGAGGGAGGGACTAAGCATTCCTGCCTGAGCTGGAGAATATATAAACCTGGAGTTTAAGAACCTTACCACCACTCGTGGGATCCAGAGGAGGACTGCAGCTCACCACCACCCTCGGCTGGACTGCAATCACCACTTTTGACCGGACTGCAGCAGCTCTCCCACCAGTAGGTTTTTTCCCCTCTCCCTTTGCTTTGGACTCAAGGGGGGGCCCAGGGAGCACCACTTTGTTTGTGCCCCAGGGTGCTGGGTTCTACATTTGGGTTTTGTGGGTTAGGGCCGGTTGCTTGTCTGTGTGGTCGTACTTATTGTATTATTTTATTAAATTGTTATTCTGACTTGTAATGTCTCTTTTGAGTTGGGTTGGTTTCCCCTGCTGGTTAACTTTTAAACCAGCACATTTTTTGGCGCCCAACGTGGGGCAGAGAGAGAAGTCAGAATCACAATTTCATTTTAAGCATTTGTCTATTTGGATATAGAAACTCCCTGATCACCATGTTGTTTGATGCATTCACATGGATGTTGTATCTGAGCATGTTCATATTTCCACAGATGGGGAACTATTTGCCTGTTTTGATGCTCTCTTTAAAACCAGGGAGAGGGATCCAAATTGCTTTATTAGTATACTATATTTATGTCATCATAACTTCAGAAGCAATGAGTTTCATTGTAAATGTGTATTCAGTCCTGTTTACCTGTCCTGGTTTGGGTTGCTACCTCTGGGGCCTCATTAAAAATCGCACCCAGTCCTTTGGGCGAACAGGGGGGAATGGTTGTTTCCAGTCTCTCACCTCCTTCTTCCCCTTCAGGTCTGCTACAACTCAATATTTTGAAAATATTGAGTTCCCTTTTGATGTTAAGGACAGCATAATGTTATTGTTAGTGTTGCTTTGTCTGCTCTGTACTGTCTACACCATGTTTCGGGTTAGAACAGGGTCTTCTAGGGAGGTTGTTTGGACGCCTGCCCTGGGAGTGGATAATGCTGAGTGGCACGGGAAGTGGGAGGACATTGGTCAGTATTTGGAGAAGTTTTCTCCTCCAATGATCTGGAAATTCACCCCTGAACAACTGCAGGATCCTGTTAGCATGATAAGACTGGTGAAGGGAAAATGTTCTGGCAGTTCCAGAGATGGTCAGCTCACAGCAACCTGCTGGGCCCTGGCCACTGCCTACCGGACACTACTTGACATGGTACAGCAGTGTCGGGGGGGGAGACAAGGAGCAAATCCACAGGCACCACGTCCACCCAAACCACAGCTGAGTCAGAGGGAGAAAGAAATGAGTCAACCAGCACCGTGTCCACACAAACCACCGAGGAGCCAGAAGAACAACCAAAACCAGTAGTAGTCGCCCCTGTCCAGAAGAGGAAAACAAAGACTAAATCAGTCCGTATAGCAAAAGGTGATGAAGAGGCAGGACCTTCACATCCACCGGAGGAGACAGAGTCAGAAATAATCACTCGGTCCCTATCCCTGGGTGAGCTACGTGAGCTCCGGAGAGAGTTCACACGACAGGCGAATGAGTCCATTCTGACCTGGTTACTCCGAATCTGGGATGCCGCAGCTAAAGATACAATCCTAGATGGGAGTGAAGTCAGACAGCTGGGATCCCTGTCTCGAGATGTAGTCATTGATCAGGGGATTGGAAGGAGGCAGGAAACTCTCAGCCTCTGGCGGCGACTGTTGTCCAGTGTGAGGGAGAGATACCTTTGTAAGGAGGACCTCCATGTACAACAAGGAGAGTGGAACACGATGGAACAAGGTATCCGATGCTTAAGAGAATTAGCTGTACTGGAGATAATCTTTTCAGAGGATGAAAGATTCCCTAAAAGTCCAGAAGGTGTACAGTGCACATCCCAGATGTGGTTAAAATTTGCACGACGCGGGCCAGAAATGTATTCCCGCTACTTAGCAATGCGGCAATGGAGGGAGGGAGAGGACAAGGTGGGCGCGTTGGTTAGTAAACTCAGGATTTATGAAGACACTGTCACCGCCCCACTACGAGTCCACGTCTCATCTGTGGAAACCAAACTGGCCGAACATGTCCGAAGCCTGGAAGAGAAGATTGAAGAGGGACACCAGAAACTAAGAGAGGAAATTAAGGAAGGGATCTTCCATATCGCGCCAGGACAAACAAGAGTCTCTGCTATTAGGAGCCAGCGTCCCCCAGCTAAGGAGAGAGGGCACACTCCACGAGGCAATCTATGGTCTTACCTCCGTGAGCACGGAGAAGATATGAGGAAGTGGGATGGGAAACCCACCTCTTCCTTAGCAGCCCGGGTACGTGAACTGAAAAGAGGAACAAGTACCACAAGGAATTCTTCAAGGGTAAATGCTGCTCCAGTCTCTCATGGGCAAGACCCCAGACGGTACAGGAATGATGATATGTCTGATCCTCTTGTAGGGACCTCCAGGTCATACTCACAAGAAGACCACAATGAGTACCATGACCAGGACTAGGGGTGCCCTGCCTCTAACCAGATAGAGGAGAGGGACAATCGAGTCTATTGGACAGTGTGGATTCGGTGGCCTGGCACATCAGAGTCACAAAGATATAAGGCCTTAGTGGACACCGGAGCACAATGTACTTTAATGCCATCAAAATACGTAGGGGCAGAATCCATCTCCATTTCTGGGGTAACAGGGGGATCCCAACAGTTGACTGTACTGGAAGCTGAAGTGAGTCTGACTGGGAAGGAATGGCACAGACACCCCATCGTGACTGACCCAGAGGCCCCATGCATCCTTGGCATAGATTACCTGAGGAGTGGGTATTTCAAAGACCCAAAAGGACTTCGCTGGGCTTTTGGCATAGTTACTGTGGAGACAGAGGAAATTAGACAGTTGAACACCTTGCCTGGTCTCTCAGAGGACCCCTCTGCTGTGGGACTGTTGAAGGTTGAAGAACAATTGGTACCGATAGCCACAACGACAGTGCACCGTCGGCAATACCGCACCGACCGAGACTGTGACTCCTATACATAAGATGATCCATGACCTGGAGACCCAGGGGGTGGTCAGCAAGACTCGTTCACCCTTTAATAGCCCTATATGGCCAGTGCGTAAGTCCAGCGGAGAGTGGAGGTTGACGGTGGATTACCGTGGACTCAATGAAGTCACACCGCCCCTGAGTGCTGCTGTGCCGGACATGCTGGAGCTCCAGTACGAGTTGGAGTCCAAGGTAGTCAAGTGGTATGCCACCAGTGACATTGCCAATGCCTTTTTCTCCATTCCTTTGGCAGCGGAGTGCAGGTCACAATTTGCTTTCACTTGGAGAGGTGTGCAGTACACCTGGAATCGACTGCCTCAGGGGTGGAAACACAGTCCCAGCATTTGCCATGGACTGATCCAGACTGCACTGGAAAAGGGCAAGGCTCCAGAACATCTACAGTACATTGATGACATCATTGTATGGGGGAACACAACAGGGGAAGTCTTCGAGAAAGGAGAGAAGATAATCCAGATTCTCCTAAGAGTTGGTTTTGCCATTAAACGAAGTAAGGTCAAGGGACCTGCTCAGGAAATTCAGTTCCTAGGAGTGAAGTGGTAAGATGGACGCCGCCTAATTCCAACGGAGGTGATTAACAAAATAGCAACCATGTCCCCACCAACCAGCAAGAAGGAAACACAGGCTTTCCTAGGCACTGTGGGCTTTTGGAGGATGCATATCCCCGAATACAGTCAGATTGTAAACCCTCTCTACCTTGTGACACGGAAGAAAAATGATTTCCAGTGGGACCCTGAACAACAACAAGCCTTTGAACAAATTAAACAGGACATTGCCCATGCGGTAGCCCTTGGGCCAGTAAGGACAGGACAGGACGTGAAGAACATGCTCTACACTGCAGGCGGGGAGAATGGCCCTTCCTGGAACCTCTGGCAGAAAGTGTCTGGGGAGACCTGAGGACGACCGCTGGGATTCTGGAGTCGGGGATACAAAGGATCTGAAGCCAGTTATACACCAACTGAGAAAGAGATCCTGGTTGCTTATGAAGGAGTTCGAGTTGCCTCAGAAGTGATCGGCACCGAAGTGCAGCTCCTCCTGGCACCCCGACTACCAGTGCTGGGCTGGATGTTCAAGGCAAGAGTTCCTTCTACACATCACGCCACCGATGCCACATGGAGTAAGTGGATCGCTCTGATCACACAGCGAACCCGGATAGGGAATCCTAATTGCCCTGGGATTCTGGAAATTATCACCAGTTGGCCCGAAGGTGAGAGTTTCGGACTATCCTCTGAAGAAGAAGAGGAGCAGGTGACACGGGCTGAGGAGGCCCCACCATATGACAAGCTACCAGCAGATGAAAGGCGATATGCGCTCTTCACGGATGGCTCCTGTCGCATGGTAGGGACAAACCGAAAATGGAAGGCAGCCCTATGGAGTCCCACACGGTGAGTTGCAAAAGCGACCGAAGGACAAGGTGGGTCAAGTCAGTTTGCAGAGTTTAAAGCCATTCAGTTGGCTTTGGATATAGCTGAACGAGAGAAGTGGCCAAGACTCTATCTCTACACTGACTCATGGATGGTGGCCAATCCTCTGTGGGGATGGCTGGAGCGATGGAAAAAGGTCAACTGGCAGCGCCAAGGGAAACCCATCTCGGCAGCAGAGATGTGGCAGGACATTGTTGGCCGGGTAGAGAAGCTGAGTGTGAAAGTCGGTCATGTAGATGCTCATGTATGCAAGAAACGGGTTAATGAGGAGCATCGTAACAACGAGCAGGTGGATCGAGCTGCCAGGATTAAAGTCTCTCAGGTAGATCTGGATTGGCAGCACAAAGGAGAATTATTTCTGGCTCGATGGGCCCATGATGCCTCCGGTCACCAGGGGAGAGATGCAACATACAGATGGGCTCGTGACCGAGGGGTGGACTTAACAAAGGACATCGTCTCACAGGTCATCCATGACTGTGAGATGTACTGCCATCAAGCAGGCCAAGCGGGTGAAGCCTCTATGGTATGGCGGACAGTGGTCAAAGTACAGGTATGGGGAAGCCTGGCAAGTTGACTACATCATGCTCCCCAAAACCCACCAAGGCAAGCACTACGTACTGACCATGGTAGAAGGAAGTACTGGATGGCTGGAGACATAGCCCGTGTCTCATGCCACTGCCCGGAATACCATCCTGGGTCTTGAAAAACAAGTCCTGTGGCGACACGGTACCCCGGAGAGAATTGAGTATGATAATGGGACCCATTTCAAGAATGGCCTCGTAGACACCTGGGCGAAAGAGCACGGCATTGAGTGGGTGTATCATATCCCTTACTATGCACCAGTGGCTGGAAAAGTTGAGTGGTGCAACAGACTGCTGAAAACCACCCTGAAGGCACTGTGTGGGGAGACTCTCAAACACTGGGAGTTGCGTTTAGCAAAGGTCACTTGGTTGGTCAACACCCGAGGCTCCATCAATCGAGCTGGCCCTGCCCAATCAGAACCTTTGCATACTGTAGATGGAGATAAAGTCCCCGTGGTGCATATGAGAGGAATGTTAGGGAAGACTGTTTGGATTAGTCCCACCTCAAGCAAAGGTAAACCCATCTGAGGGATTGTTTTTTTCTCAAGGACCTGGTTTCACCTGGTGGGTAATGCAAAAAGATGGGGAGACACGTTGTGTACCACAAGGGGACCTAATTTTGAGTGAGAATGGTCTGTAACGTTTCATTGTATATATATATATATATATAAGTGTATATAATTTTAAGGAGACATAGTTTTTAAGGGGGTTAATTTGGGTATGACATGGATGGCATAGAATAAGGGGTGGATAATGTCCTAGTTAGAACAACTGGGACTGATTCATCACTGGATGGATGTAGCCCAAAACTGTGTATTCTATAGCCCTCCATGCCATTTCCCAGAAACTGTTGTCAGTAGAGGTCTGCGAGGTGGGGGGATGTTCCTGTCCTCATGCCCTTTTGTGGAATTCCCTGACTGAGCACCCTTACACCCTTTTATGGAATTCCCTACTCTGAGGGAAGGACTGAGCATCCGTTTATGGAATTCCCCACTCTGAGGGAGGGATTAAACATTCCTGCCTGAGCTGGAGAATATATAAACCTGGAGTTTAAGAACCTTACCACCACTCGTGGGATCCAGAGGAGGACTGCAGCTCACCACCACCCTTGACTGGACTGCAATCACCAGTTTTGGCCAGACTGCAGCTCACCACCACCCTCGGCTGGACTGCAATCACCACTTTTGACCGGACTGCAGCAGCTCTCCCACCAGTAGGTTTTTTCCCCTCTCCCTTTGCTTTGGACTCAAGGGGGGGCCCAGGGAGCACCGCTTTGTTTGTGCCCCGAGGTGCTGGGTTGTACATTTGGGCTTTGTGGGTTAGGGTCGGTTACTTGTCTGTGTGGTCGTACTTATTGTATTATTTTTTTAAATTGTTATTCTGACTTGTAATGTCTCTTTTGAGTTGGGTTGGTTTCCCCTGCTGGTTAACTTTTAAACCAGCACAGTGGATGATTCAGGGATTGAATGGAAATTATTATAAAATTGTAACACTGGGTCGGGAGCAGAGCGCGCATGGCTTGTAACCCCATTGCCTGAGAGGTATCATTAAAACCTTCTCTTACCTTACCTCCAAAATTATGTTGCCCTGGAGTTTTTTCTCCCTGAGTTTTCTTTTAGGCAACAGCTGATGTCCCGCACGGGGAAAGCAGGGACCTGCACTCCTCCAGATCGGAAAATTTCATCCTGCAGAAATTTCTTCTACAGCCAGCATTTCGGAGAATTCCCGCACTGATCTCCCGATGTCAAGAAGCCCAGCTCCTCAGAATCACACATGGTGGTGAGGTAAGGAGAAAGTACTTTTGCTAGTAGCTGCGGAAGGGGGGTTGTTTTCCGGAAACAGGGGAATACGGTAGGCAGGGAAAGGGACTTGGACTTGGGCCCAAAAGTCGCGAAAAGTCAGTGATTCCACTGACACAGGCACAGAAGCATCTGATGACGAATCAGGCAATAGCTCAGAGGAGGAGTAGGAGGAAACCCCTTTAGTAAAACCAAAGGCAGAGGGGAGAAGAGTGCGTGAGGCTTTGGCAGACCCAGACCCAGTAGCTAGGAGAACGAGAACAAAGAAGGATAAGCTGGTAGTTGCGGTCCCCTTAAGACAAGCTATGACCAATCAAGGCCCAATGTTAATAAAGGTTCCCTTTTCTATGGTTGAATTACAGCAGTGGAAAGCTTCCGTCGGGGCATATAGAGACAACCCAGACAGAGTAGCAAATTATGTACAAAGAGCAATAAAACCACAAAATCCTGATTGGTTCGATTTAGAAGTAATGATGGATACTTTACTGGACCCCACAGAGAAGGAAATGGTAAAGCGAGCTGTCCGAGCTGCGATTGAGATACTGATAACAGCTGGAAAACTTCAAGGGGAACTCAAGGATATTTTCCCCCCAGATGATCCCAAATGAGACCCTAATTTACCAGAGAAAAGGGAAGCATTGAAACGTTATCAGGATTTGGTAGTATATGGTTTTAGGCATGGAATTCCAAAGGCAGTTAATTGGTCAAAAATGTATGAGGTAAAGTAAGATAGAAATGAATCCCCGACAGACTTTCTGAATAGGCTAAAAGAGGTCATACAAAAATACACAGACATTGATATGGAGTCAGATCTAGGGAAAAAGCACTTGGTCTATTTATTCATAGGTCAGTCTGCAGATGGTATAAGGAAAAAGTTGCAGAAAGTGGGTGATAAAAAGGATATTGGTGAGTTATTGGATATAGCTTGGACAGTATATAGGAATAGAGATCAGAAAGCCAGGGCAAGGGTGATGGAGCTAAATGGGGACTATCAGGAACACCATAAATGCAATGCCCAACACGAGTATTATAGATCCAATCACCAACAGGATAGAGCAAATGAGAGATGTGCTTTCTGTAAAAGGAAAGGACACCAGAAAAGGGAATGTCCGGACTTGAAGAAAAGTGAAAGTCTCCCTCCCCCTCCAGCCCCCCAACTGACTGTGAACCAGGATGCATGAAGGGGACCGGAGGATTCATCCCCAGCAGAACCTCTGGTTG
The DNA here is from genome assembly GCF_009829145.1 of Chiroxiphia lanceolata. NCBI lineage: Eukaryota > Metazoa > Chordata > Aves > Passeriformes > Pipridae > Chiroxiphia > Chiroxiphia lanceolata. The sequence goes on along the minus strand of NC_045670.1, from coordinate 12,885,504 downwards.
TAGTTAAGCTGGGAGGGGAAGAAGTGGAATTCTTGGTTGACATAGGCGTGGCATATTCTGTGTTAAATACTTTGGAGGGAAAATTGAGTCATGATACTATAACTGTGGTTGGGGTTACAGGGGTAAGTGAAACCAGGCCATTCTTTAAACCTTTGAGAGTTAAATTGGGTAAACACTGGGTAACTCACCAATTCCTCTATATGCCAAACTCTCCCAAGCCCTTATTGGGTAGAGATTTATTGGAGAAATTAGAAGGTGAAATTAAATTCTGCAAGGGAGGGGAGATAAAAGTTATAATTCCTGACACTAAATATGTCGAGGCAGATGCCTTCTTCATACAGGAGAACCATGGAGAGATCTCTGAAGAGGTTGAGAATGTTGTCATCCCAATAGTGTGGGTCAGTGAATTTCCGGGGAAATCCAAACAAGCAGAACCTGTAAGCATCACACTCAGACCAGGAGCAGCTCTGGTAAGACAAAAACAATACCCTTTGAAGCTAGAAAGCCGTAAAGGTTTAGCATCCATAATTGAAAAGTTTCTTAAATTTGGCTTATTGGTAGAATGTGAGTCCAAATTTAACACCCCTATCCTACCGGTAAAAAAGGTTGATGGCAAAAGCTATCGGTTAGTCCAAGATCTGAGGGCAATCAACAAAATAACCGAAGATATATACCCCGTGGTAACTAATCCATATACCTTATTAACCACGTTGACAGAGGATCTAGGGTGGTTTACTGTGCTTGATCTTAAAGATGCCTTTTTCTGCATTCTTGTACATAAGGATAGCCAAGAGTTTTTTGCTTCTGAATGGGAAAATCCTGAGACAGGGAGGAAAACACAGCTTACCTGGACAGTCCTACCCGAGGGCTATAAGAACAGCCTGACTATATTTGGAAACCAACTGGCAAAAGAACTGGAGGACTGGAGAAGATAGTGGCCAGAAGTTGTCCTGCAGTATGTGGACGGTATACTGATTGCCGCCAAAAGTCAGGACCAATGCATCGAGCTTACTGTGAGTCTTTTAAACTTTTTGGGGCTCAGTGGGTACAGGGTCTTGAGAGAGAAAGCACAGATTGCCAAAGAAATAGTCATCTATCTGGGGCTTGAAATCTATCGTGGACACCAACGGCTCAGCACAGACCGGAAAGAAGCCATCTGCTGTCTCCCGGAGCCCCACACCGTACAAGAAATGCAGGCTTTTCCTAGGAATGATAGGATGGTGTCACCTGTGGATAGTTAATTATGGGTTACTGGTCAAACCCCTATATGAAGCCCTAAAAGCGGTCAAGGAAGTTGTGACATGGACAGATGAGACCAGAGATGTATTTAAACAGCTAAAACAATCCTTAATGTCAACTCCAGCACTGGGACTACCAGACCTAACTAAGCCTTTTGAACTGTTCACACATGAGCAACTGAATGTCGCTCTGGGAGTATTATCACAGACCCTGGGAAACCAGTAAAGGGCTGTGGCCTACTTCTCCAAACAGATAGACAGTGTTAGCCAAGGGTGGCCGGGGTGTCTACAAGCTGTTGCAGCAACTGTTATCATGATTGAGGAGGCCTGGAAACTCACCGTTGGGTCATCACATTGTCGTGTATGTACCCCATGCAGTTTAAGCTGTGCTTGAGCAAAAGGGGGGCCACTGGCTGTCCCCCAGCAGAATGCTTAAGTATCAAGTTGTGTTGTTGGAACAGGATGACATTACCCTGATGATGCCTTAAGATTCTTTTAGGTTTTTTGATTTTTCTAATTTTTATAAGCTTTATAAGTAGTTATATAGTAGAATTAGATTTTAGAAGCAGCAGCCCTTATTCCTTTACCCTTTAGTACAGTAGTTTACACATTCCTCAACCCCATTCCATGCACCCCATATCGATATCCCCTGAATTCCAGTAGAAAATGTTTAGTCTCTTGTCAAAGTAGGTCCATTTTGTTTAGAGAACACTTGTACCTTGGCCTGAACCGCAAGAGCACGGTCAAGAACTGGATGAACGTGTGCCCCCTGTTGCCACGGTCTGCTGGGATAGGGGAAATCGGACCGAGCACTGCAATTAGAGTTCGGACGCAGTTGAGGTCTCGTGCTGCAATGCCAGTTTATTCAAGGGAAACAAGGGTTTAAAAAACCGCGGTTTGAGGGGTGGATTCCAAACTAGGGAGGTGCAAGAGATTGACAGCTCAGGGAAAGATGTGATAGGGGGACAGGGGAAAGATGGGTGGAACTCCCGGGTATCTGAGGGAGCTGGCTAATGGTAGCTCTCTCTGCACTGTGATAGCTACAGCTAATCAGTAACCGAGGTACGGGAAAACAGGGGAGAGGAAGAGACAGATAACTTTCAAAGGGGGAGCCTGAGGGAGAAATAGGGACAATATGGAGGTACAGTAGGATTCATAAATTTTGACAATAAACCGGGGTGTACAAGGATTCATAAACACACAACAGTAAACTGGGGAAAAACTGCCAGTCTGCTGGGTGGATTATTCAGTGAGTAAAAAGTCCATTCAGATTCCATTAATGCTTTTCCAGGCAACATATCTCTCCCATTCTGTCTTTTCATCCATCGCACCCTGTACCCTGAAGAAGATGAAGATGATGAAGAAGTGGTCTCGAAAAGCCCCCCAGCCCCAATTTCCTTGGCGGGACGAGGGTGGATCAGGGCAAAAGCCACAGGGTGGGAAAACTTCGGATTGGACAGGCAGTATTATAAATTGTAACAACTGAGGTACGGGGAAGTGCGCGTGTCTTGTAATCTTATGCCTAGGCACAAATTAAAATCCTTTCCTTATCTCACCTCCAAAACTAATTTGCCTCGGAGTTTTTTCCTCCCTGCATTTTCTTTAGGCATTACAGAAAACAACATCTATTGTAAACCCTGCTATGTTTCTGTCCTCAACATTGACTGACAGTGTGCCTGAGCACGATTGTTTGCAGACCATCGAAGAAGCCTATTCCAGCAGACCAGACCTGAAAGATGTGCCTCTGGAAAACGCAGACTGGGAACTGTATACGGACAGAAGTAGTTTTATGCGAGATGGTAAGTGCATGACATGGTGTGCAATGACCACCAAGGACGAAGTAATCAAGGCGAAGGCCTTGCCAGCAGATGTGTCATCCCAAAAAGCAGAACTGATTGCACTGACAAGAGTTCTAGAACTAAGCGAAGGAAAGAAGGTAAATATTTGGACTGATTCTAAATATGCATTCAGTGTTGTACATGCCCATGGAGCCATCTGGAAAGAGAGAGGGCTATTAACTGCCCAAGGCAGTGGAATTAAACATGCAGACCAAATCCATGCACTCCTGCAAAGCATTTGGAAGCCAGAAGTGTCTATCATGCATTGCAGAGCTCATCAGAAGGGGAAAACAATTCCCGAATTGGGAAATCATTTTGCTGACCAGGCAGCAAAAGGGGTTGCAGAAAAAGGCATACTAGCAGTAGTACAACAAAAAGAAATTGATTTGACAGGGTACACTCCAAAATATGATGAGAAAGACAATCAGTTAATTAAATTCCTTAAAGTTGAAATTAAAGAAGGTGGATGGGCTGTTACACCTACAGGACAGGTTGTAATTCCACCACCACTCCTTAGAGAGATAGTTCTGCAGGAACATGAGGCTACTCACTGGGGAACAGAAAACCTTCTAAAACATTTGAAGAAGGTAGTGATAGGGACAGGTATGACTGAAGTCGTGCAGTCCATAGTAAGTAGATGTGAAATCTGTAAACAGAACAACCCTGATACTACCAAGAGAGTGGTGCTAGGGGTAACAAAGGATGGAGACCAACCCGAAGATTGTTGGCAAATAGATTTTGCTGAGTTACCACCCAGGGAGGGGTATAAATACATACTAGTACTGGTTGACACTTTCAGTGGATGGCCTGAGGCTTACCCCTGTCATACTAACACAGCAAGGGAAGTGGTAAAAGCTTTGCTTAATCACATAATTCCAAGGTTTGAGGTTCCTCTAGGAATGTCATCAGATAGAGGGACACATTTCATTGCAACGGTAGTGAAGGAGGTATGCCGTGTCGTGGGAATTGTCTAGGACTTATATACCCCCTACAGACCACAGGCTAACAGCAAAGTCGAACGAATGAATGGCACTCTTAAAATGCAAATTGGTAAAATTTGTCAGGAAACATCCATGTCATGGGTTCAGACTTTGCTGAGGATTCGTATCCAACCAAGGCAGAGAGATAATATAAGTCCTTATGAAATATTGTATGGAAGACCATATCAAGCTCCGCACATACCAGGGGATGTACACGTGAGAGGGAAAGTTGATTTACAAAAATATTTAATTGCTCTAGGCTCTACTTTACAGAAGCTCCAGAAATTCATTGAGTTATCCAGACCCATAGGATTGGATACCCCTGCTCGTCAATTCCAGCCAGGAGACTGGGTCTACATCAAATGGTGGAACAGTGATCCCTTGCGAGTCAAGTGGAGAGGACCATACCAAGTCCTGCTGACTTCTCTCACCGCCATCAAAGTTGCTGGCAAAGAACCCTAGTTTCGCTACTCCAGAGTTAAGAAAGCATCAGTTCTCGGAATAACCACCAAATCAGAACCTGACACAGACAAAGAGGATGTGGCATAAACTGTTTCTACTGTATATTTTATCTGTACAACCGGTAACTATGAACCGAGTTTGGGATCAAAAATTACATGTGGCCCGAGTCCAAAATGTGTCTAAAATCCTTCGAAAAAATGAATGTTGGATTTGTACCCAAGTACCAGCAATTGACGGTGAGGGTAGCAACTGGCCCCCAATTGGCATTTTACTAAATGGAACAAACTTTGGTAGGTCTATGGTAGAACTCCCAGGAACCTGGAAATCAGTTATAGAAGCCTATTATCTGGTGGTCCTAAGTAATGTAATTTCTAATCAGGAAAATTATGTTGTTCCCCGCATGGTTGTTAATGCTACAGGAAAAATCATTCTCCCTCCCTATTGTGATAAAGACAAGTCCAAAGAGGGTGTAGTGGTTTGGACTTTGTTTTCCCCCAGAGGATAAGAAAAGTGGTAGACCCCAAGGGGTGGAAACCCCTGGAAGTTTTGAATTTCTGTCCAATGAGCGCTCCTGCAAAAAATGTAAACATATCACAACCAGACCGGAAGAGAAGAGTTGTAGTTTGGGTAAGAAGAAGGTGGTCATGTTGTGAGCCACGAGGAAGGGGCTCTGAGCCCCACAGGGGGGGGCTTTGGCCCCCCAGCCCCAGCTGGAGCCTGTGGGGACCTGGAACAGCATAATGCTGGGCTAGGTGCCTATAGTTATGCTGGGAGATGTTTTCTCCATCGTGGGCAGTGGTCGTGGCAGTGGTCGGAGAAAAGCAGCAGCCAGAACTGAACCGAAGAAGCAACAAAGACATGCAGCACCAGAGAAGGGACTCCTGGAAGGAGACCTGAGGGAAGGAGAGTCAGCAGCTGAGTTCTACAGAGTTCTTGGGGGTAAGAACTGATACCAGACCCCCTAAAACTCCTTTGAGACCTCCTGGAAGGAGGAAGTTGATAGACTCTTACTTGAAAGAGCCTTGAAGTGCAACATGCACTGCAGAGAGGAGCTGAGAAGCTCGGACGTCCTGAGAGCTCAGCCAGGACGGTGTGGGAGGTTGGCCTTGAGAGCCCTCCCTTGCTGCAAGCTACAAAGAAGCTCGCAGCCTGAGACAGGGCACAGAGGCCCTGCAAGGAGCTTGAATCTCCTGAAGATACCAGACCGTCACGAAGCCCCCCTGTGCTTCGTGATATGACGTGGTGATACGACCTTGTCTGGGGTGACGAAGCCCACGGAAGACCACTCGTTTGGAGAGACGAGTGGCCGAGGGGGATACCCCCCCCTTCGTGTGTGCTGGCAGAGATCCAGCTATCAGCTGCTACAAGAAACAGAAGAGACAGAGAGAGCCTGCTGCCTTAGAAGATGCTGCTGCTTAGTGACTGCTACTCTGAAGAAGCTGCTGCCCTGAGAGACTGGAAGGGATCTGTCCTTTTTTCCCTCCTGGACTTTTATTTGGAGGGGAGAAGAGATCTGATCCATTGTAAATACTTATGTCATGGTAGAGATAGTTGTAGTCGTGTGTATAATGTATTGTAGTATTTATTTGTACAGTCATTGTAATATATTCCCTTTCCCCATTCTGAGTCTGGTTGTGTTTTGTCTGGAAAAACCCATCTCACATTGGGTTGAGATGTGGGAGGGGGATGGAGCTAGGGAATTGGATTTTGGGCTATCTCAAACCATGACAGAGGGGATAAACCCAGAAATTGTGACAAGGATGGCACAGTTCCCCTTGAGATTAATTCCTCCCCAGGGTTCAGGGTGGTACTGGATCTGTGAAAAGGAGGTCTGGAAAGTTTTGCCCCTTGATAAAGATCGGGCCTGCGCCCTAGGGACTGTAATCCCGAACATAACAGTTCCTGACCAAATTGATGAACAAGGAAAATGGGAAAGAACTTATCCAAAAAGAGTAAAAAGAATCGACAATTCCCTTGTTGAATGTCCCACGCTTTTTCACAGCATAGTCAGAGCCTTGGTCCCGTCTCTAAGAGTAAGTGAATTGGAAAAAGTAATTGTCAACATTTCGGCTGTTATGGAAAACATTCAAGATCACGCTTCAGATGCAATCGCAGCTTTAAAGGAGGAAGTCCATAGTTTGTCTCATGTAGTACTACAAAACCGACTGGCCTTCAATATTTTGCTAGCCTCACAGGGAGGCATGTGTAAAGTCAACACCAGTTGCTGTTCTTACATAGAATGAGGTCGAGAAGTGGGCATGGACTGTAAAGGGACCACCAAAGACCCCCGAAGCCCTCTGACCCACTTCCATAAAGGTTCAGAAGAATGGACTGCACAAGATAACTAATTTGTATAGAAAGTGAGAAACTTATCTCCAGGGTGGGGAAAACTTACCTATGAAACTTACCCATGAAGCCTGGGTGCGTGGGCACTCCCAGGACCCTGGACACCCCATCAGCTGGATTGATGTTGGAACTAGGACTGTTGATCTTTTTTTCTCTCTCTCCTCCCCTCTTTAATTAATCTCTCACTTTCTCTCTTCCCTTTCACCCTACCCCTTTATCCAAACCCCACTGCCCTGTGCTTATATAGTAGGTTAGGGACTAACATACCAATTTCCATGCCAAGTGTGTAATTTACTAATGAAATTTTGTGAGTTTTTGCAAACTCTCTGACTTTTGTCATTCCTTTCAACCACAACCATCTACAAATCTTGGGTGCTCCCTTCCCCTTAAGGGTAGGGTATCATACACACTGATGTTTGGGTTGTTGCTAAGTAGTGCTTACTCTAAATCAAGGACTTTTCAGCTTCCCATGCTCTACCAGTGAGCAGGTGCACAAGAAACAGGGGTGGGGAGGGAGGGGAAAGCATAGTCAGGACTAGAAGCCTGTGTTGGAATCACTTCTGGAGTTTGTTCCTGGCCTGAGAGGATAATAAAAATGCTCCTGTACCTCTGCACCTGATACAGGGCAGGGAAGGACAAGACAATCCCAATGACAAAAATTAAATATGCAGGGAGGTCATTTTTAGGCTACTGCTATTAAATGACACAGCAGCACATCAAAAACAGGTTGTATAACTAAAAGCAGTACTATCTAAATTAGTTCAATTTCAGAACCATAGTACTGTAGGCATTTACAAAACATGTAGCTGTGTAACCCCTGGGCTACATTAAAATTAATATACATATGGATGACATTTTAATTTTAGAAACTTTTTTCCTTCTAGAAAGAAGAGTTTCTTGTGTATCTACACTAGATCTAATGTTATATTAACATACTCTTTCTAAGCCCTACAGGTATAACCTTTCTTTTTGCCTCTTCATTACTCTTTTCTGTTTTCAGGTTTCCCCCCATTTTAGGGATGCATCAGACAAAACAAAAAGGTCTTAACACTTCCCTTGGATGAAACAGTCAAAATTTTCCAAAAATAATGAATGTGGATTTTATAAGCATGATGAACACTCATACTGTCCACTGACTAAAATGATAGTTTACTTTTTAAAAGCTAAGCATCCAGTAGAAAGTCTAGTTTTTTTCTTTTCTAATGTTCAAAGCAAGTTGTATAGAAATGCATCTTCTGTATCCTTCAAAGTTTCAGAAAATTTTACACCTCCAGGACCAGCATAGATTTGTATCTCAGCTAGAAAGCCAACAACCTCACTGTAGGATGTGGTTAAGCAAAATCCTTGGATTGGCTGTAGTCATTACAACTAGAGCTACCAGCCCAAGGTCCCACAGCCTGGCAAACATCTGCAAGGAACCAGCCTGGCCACAATACTTCAGAATGAGATCTAAGAACCATCAACCCAATTTCTCCAGAAAGAGTTCCCACTTTTCACATGAGCAGAGAATTGGGAAACTAAAATACTGTGTTACACCTGCCACTTTCAGAAAGCAAGCCAAAGTCTCACAAGTTTGTAGCAAAGCTCCTCTGAAGTTGCTGCACTTTGACAGGTGTTTTTCTCTGGAAAAATCATAATGGTGCCATGTGGTCAAGAGCATGTTTACTTCCATTTTTGTGCTAAGAACAGAAACTGTCTGCATCAGTGTACGGGAGCAACATGTGATCCAACACCATCATCTGTCAATTTGCCATCATATACCAGTCTGTATGCTGATGTATGCACCAGTGCTTGGTGTATGCTAGAGACACAGGCTCAGGAGGATTTCAAACAGCTGATAATAGTGCCAGTGTCAACGGCAGGTTTGGAGGCTGAAGGGCTCAAAAAAGCTTCAGACTGCTTTCTAAGAATGGCTTCTCTTCAGTATTGAACAGCATACCTATTGCTTCATTCTGAACATTAGCAGATCAGCAGGTCTGCCTGTCACATTGTTTCTAGGCAGATCTCTGACAGTTATCCTGGAATTTCATGAAGACATGAAAAGGTAAGATGACACTTTATCTACACAGATGAATGAACATTCAAAAGTATACATGCTGATCAAGAACACAATTTTTTAAGGATTTCAAGAAAAGTCTAGCTTTACAAACCTCACTTCAGGACCCTTCTCACACTGCCAGGTACTGGCCAGACTCAAAGGGACCAGTGCTCTCCTAGGATACCCTCCAGCCTAAACAGGATCAAAAAATATTTCTTATAGTGTATGCACTTCAGACTGGGCAAGGGACCTTCTCTATTTCCTTTCAGCAGGGGACCATGTTTCAAAACAGTTTTTGATAGCTTTAGTGGTAGTTCATAACAATTCAGGTTATGCCTGGAAAACAAACTTCTACCTCAGCCCTTTGGATGGGGAAAACACTGCCAGACTCCTTTGGTCTTCAACATCTGTCCCCAAGACCATGTGAAACTGAAAGTTTTTATACTGGGAAGAGAAAAAATCCTGAGATGCTAAGGTTATTCTATACTTAAAAGCATGGGATGGAGGGGAGAGGGAAGGGTCAAATGGTAACTGTAACAGAATAAAGCAGTATTGGGCAGAACTGTGTTACCAAAGCAAATCAGTATGATAAACCTCAGCCAGTTTCTGCACTGCAGTGATTCTTGCAAGCATCCAGTCCCTACTTGCAAAATACAGACCAGATGCTACAAAAAAGACAAAGCCTCTGGGAATGTTGTACCAGACTTGTTCTGTCCCACTTCTGAGCCCAACGCCAGTGTTGTTAGGCATGCAGAAGAATCCCACACATCCAGTCATAGCAACAGCCCCCAACATACACAAGGTTTCACTATGCACTGCATTAGTTAAAAATGAACTGAAACCCTGAAACAAAGGTTCAGAATACTCTTTTAATGCAAGTGTTAAATCCATTTGTGAAAATTTCTTAATTCTTGGTTGCTGAAGAAGAAGGAAAGCTATTTCCAAAGCTTACTATGACAGTTGCATAATATACCATCCTACCCTGCAACAGCAGGGCTGGACCAGACCATCTCTTCTGGTTCTGGTCACTCCATGGCCATGCAAATGTGCATGCACAAGCCAATTCCACCCCTCTACTATTATCATGGGGTTTCTAGAAAATACTTCTGTGTATTTTTTTTGTCTGTCAACAACTTTTCCAAACTTCCTAATCTCACTGCCATGCCTACTTGCCCTCAACATAAATAGAGGGCCAGCTTTGTCATGTATGCTGCCTCTCCTTGACAAAAAACACACACACAACAAGGCATGCAACAAGTCTACATCAGCTTTTATGGATGGTTTTCTTCCCCACCACAAAGGTTAGAATCTAAAAAAAAAACAAACAAAAACCACCACCACCAGGCTAAAAACATTTTCAATTTTTCAACACTCGCCATAAGAAAAGTGGTTTTCTTGCCGTTGAGGGGTAATTTGAGTGTGTAGACTGTCTTTCTGTTCACAAGACAATTACTTTGTTCTCAGCTTTTTGCAAACACCAGCTGCAACAAGAAACCAAGGACTGGTATATCAACTCTAAATAATGTACAGTTTGATATACTAGAAATCTGAGTAGTATCTTCAGTGCTAACATGAAGCTGCCAATAACCTGTCCTCACCTGCTGTCAAAAGGATCTGTACAAGTACTTTATTAAAGTTATTTCCACTTCTGCAAATATTTCATACCACCGTCTCACGCAATTGGATGCTGAGATGGAATGTGCTTACTCCAGGGTCCAAAGGGAATCAACATCTTGAGTCAGCCATATCCAGCTTTAATGTCAAGGTGAACTGTATTTCAATGGGTCCCAGGTTGCACATAACAATGCACCTTCAAGCGGAGAGTGAGGCAGACTGGATTAAGTGGAGAGGAACACACAGGGGAACCTTTCCCAGATGGGAAACAAACATAACCACATTCAAGTGTTCTGCAGAATGCAGTTGAGGCAAAACACACACAAGCAAGCCTTTAGCATCAAAGCAAAGCACCTACATACTCATAAGAAATCATCACCAAGTAGTCTTGGTGATGATCTAGCATCTCCCATGGCTACCAGCCAGCTGACCATCCTTCATAAGCATCATTTCAGAAGATACCAAGAGCCCAGGACCACTCTACCTGCCCAGTTATGCAGCCACAAAGTCCCACAAGTCTTCTAAGCAAAGATTTCCCACGGTCCCATGTAGTAGTGTAACCTTTATGTCAACTTCTTCAGAGCTCATTAACTGAGTATAATTGTGTCCATGAAGCGGAAAAAAAAAAATCCCAAAATGAAAAACACATGCCCTGACATGGGAAAAAAAATACAACCCCTTACAGATTGCTTCTTTACATAAAGAATTTTATGTAAGCAAAACTGTAATTTGACAGAGATGTTTCTTTGCAGAACATCTGAATTTTTCACACAACGAGTAGCTAATAGCACTTTTCCACTAGAGCAATGGCTTTAAAATCAACCACAGAGAGCGTCCTGCAGCTTCATACCACTACTCACGCCAGATATGCGTATTTAACGCCCATCCCATGCAGATATCCCATCTCTAGGGAGCACCTCTCAGACCAGACTGCGCACAAACATCGCCCAATTCTCATATACATTGTAAAAGTCAACTAAAACCCCACCAGTCCTCTGCGGCTCCAGCCGCTTAGATGCTCTGGCTACCCGTCCTTACCCGGACGGGCTCCTCAATCTTATTGCCGCTCCCCACTCCCCCAGAGCACTCCCCTCCTCAGCGCTGGAGCCCACTGGCCGAGGCGGCGCGAAACACTCGCCTTATGCACCAGCCAGGCCGGGGCGTTTCGGGACGTGGCTGCGTTTGGAGAAGCGACATTTCAACCGACGCAGGAGCAGAGCCCCTACTGCCTGCCTGCCCGCCCTCCCGCCGCCCCTCTTTCCCCCCTCAGGTGGCTTCTGCCCTTGCTACCGACAGCACCCAGGGAGATGCCGGTGGAGAGGACTGCCGTTACACAACAATCGCGGCGCACGGGAGCACACACCCCCATGGCGAGGCGGCAGCTCCCGGAGACAGCGCGGCTTCACCCGCCCCTCACCAGCGGCTGCATCTCGGTCCGAACGGCCGGCACCTGGAACCGGTCTATCTCCTCCATCATGATGATGGAGACAAGGCGGAAAGAAGACCGAACGCGGGGAGATTCCTCAAGCGTCGAAAGTCGACGACAACAACGGCGCTGCCTACCACAAATTCTGCCTTATCATCATCGCCGCCGAAGTGACTGAGCCGCGCCGTTTCCGGACCCGGCCGCTACCGCCCCGCCTCACATTTGCATATTCATGAAAGGCGGGAGTTCTGGCAATAATTCCGGGATCTGGATGCTCGGTTCTCCGCGGCCCTCGCCTCTCTGCCGCCGGGACGTACAATTCCGTCCCTCGGGAGGAGCGGGGACACTTCGGGGGGAGGTGGAGAGGAAAGGAATAGTCAATACTGACGGCGTTCTGCGGCCGAATTGATCGCAAGCCGCTTCCGGCGCGTTGCCGTGGTTGCCGCTATCGACTTCCGTTGGCGGGAAGGGTGCGGGTCAATTGTGAGGAGCGGCTGGTGGCGGGGATCTGCTGCGGTAGCTGCCATGTCAAGGCAAAGTGGGCGATAGGGACCGACAGGTTAGGGTCTGACATGAATGGGCATCGTAGCAGAACGGCACCGCGCTCCCGTATGATAGCGCTGTCGTGACCTCACCACCGGTGCCGTGATGTCACCCCCTGAATGGCGTCACTGCAGTGCTTCGTTCTGCAGAGGGATAGAGGTTCACACGAGGGAGCGTCGCTATGCGGCCCCGCTGTCTCTGCTGCCCTCAGCTCCTGCTCTGAGCATGTGCCACAGTGTCACTGGTGTGACACCAGGCCCACAATGACATCACCATTCCCAGTGTCACCACGTTACATTGTCATGCGTAGCCCAGCTCCTTTCCCTCCAAGGTGCCATGCAGAACTGTAATCCCACAGGGCTGGATGGGACATAGGGGCTCAGCACAGCCCCTTCTTGGCACTGCTTGCTGTGTTGTTGCATCATGTTGCATCGCTCTGTTCCCACACTGAGGTATGTCATCACTCTGCCAGTGACACCCTGCATGTTCCATGGCACTTTTATGTGTTGCCATCCTACTCAGGCAAACCAGCATGTCCCAAAGATGCAGCACCCCACGCTGTGTCACAGTACTGTTGCATCCCTATGAGACTACAAAGGTCTTCAGTCATCGTTATATTATGCCTTTTCATCAGTTACAGTGTATGACACTTCCAGGGCACTTGAGATGTCCACAGTCTGTCAGAATCTTTAAGGATGCTAAATGGACAGGTTGAAATACCCATTTTTAAAAGGTTTTAAAAAATTATTTCAGTTATACTTACCTGTAATTGTTATCTCTTTCCTTTTGGTTTCATGGCTAGGCTTCGCGAACGAAGATTTGGGAAGGCACTATCCACTTTTGCTACAGGCACGCTGGTGGCTTATGAGGCCAATACGTGACAGACATCATTTCCCTAACCCTACTCTTGGAGCAGTGGTGTGGGTGGATGTATGTCTGTGAGACCTCACTATCTGCATTGGGCTCTGCATGGGCATCTCTGCATGCATCCTCTCACAGGATGAAGGGCTCAGTCAGATTCATTCCTGGATCTCATCTACTACTGGAGTATCAAAATATTTGATTTAAAAGCAGGAGCTGACTTGGCAGATAAAACCTTTTTCTAACAGGTTTAGGTCAATCCCAACCTATTTGATCTTTGGGTTGGGGAAAAGATGATTAGCATAGGTGGCCCAGAAATGACCGAGAACAAATCAGCTTGCTTCCTCAGTCCAGAACATTTGCCAGAAATCCATAACTGACCAAGTGTGACATCCCATCCTTAAGGGGAAGGGAGCACCAAAAATTCATAAATGCTTGTGGTCAAAAGGAACAACAGAAGTCAGAGGGTCCACAAAAATTCACAAAGTTTTATTAGTAAATTGCACACTTGGCATGGAAATTGGTGTGTTAATCCTTGACCTACTATATAAGCACAGGGCAGTGGGGTTTGGATAAAGGGTTAAGATAAAAAGAAAGAGAGAAAGAAAGAGATGAATTAAAGAGGAAGAGAGAGAAAAAGAGATCAGCAGTCCTAGTTCCAGCATCGATCCAGCTGATGGGATGTCCAGGGTGCTAGGGGTGCCACCCAGGCTTGGTGGGGGTACCTATTTATAAATAGGTTTTCCCTTGCTTTCTATGCAAATTAGTTATCATGCACAGTCCATTCTTTAAGAATTTTTCTGGAAATGAATCAGAGGGCTTTGGGGGTGTTGCAAATGAGTGTTTTAAGGTCACTTAAGGGATCACTGACAAAGGTGTCAGCAAAAACAGGTTTAATATAAAAGTGAAAGCGCAACAAAGTTTGTTGGCAAGGTTCACTTTACTACTTACTACATGGCTAAAGCACATTGAGAAACAGCAAACAAAAATACAAAATCCATCAATCCAAACATAAATAAACCCAAACTATCTACGTGAAGGCTGGGGGGGGAGGAAGAGAAAAGTATAGGAAAGGGTAAGGATAAAAAAGAATAGGAAAGACCCTCCTCTTGAGTCACAAGGTTCAGAGTAGACCCCCATTATAAACTGAGCCTGGACTTGACCAACTGTTTATGCCTAAAGGCCCAACAGCACTTAACTTTAACAGCACTTAAACTTAACAGAACTTAACAACACTTAATCAATAACTTAAGTGTCCTGGTTTCAGCCAGGACTAGGTTAATTTTTGCAGTAGCTGAGAGGGGGCATGGCTAGGGCCCAGATGTTATTCTATACCACCTCACATCATTACTGGGGGTAGGGGAAAGAAAGGGACTCTCTCTTCCAGGGAAAAGGGGTTCCTTCCAGTTGAGAAAATGTGGTGGACAGAGTAGTCCGGTATTTGTTTACTGTCAGAGGTTTTCTGTGTAAATTGTTTTATTTTCTTATACTTTTTGTTATTAATATTGTTGCTGTTGCTGTTACTGTTCATTTTCTTATCTCAATGCTGTTTCCAGTAAATTGTTCTTATCTCAACCTTTGCCTTTTCTGCCTCCAACTGGAGCGGGGGGAGGGGAAGCAGTGCGTGGTTTTAGCGGGAGTACTAAATTGGAGAATACCATTCCTAAACCATGACACTAAAGTTAAACAATTTAACAAAGAATTCATATAGAATTTACTATGCCACAACAGTAACTTACAGACCTAACTTACTTACAAATCTAAAGTATTTAAGAATCTGAGAGCAGCATTCCTAGCACATTTGCTATAGCATATGCACACTCACATGCACACAGACATAAAGAGTCTGTACAAGGTATATACCTGTGAAAAATTCCCCTCGCATTCAGTAAAATACTCACTTTGAATTCCTTTGCATCTTCTCAACAGGCAAAGGGTTGAGACTTCAGGAGTTCGGGGTATCAGCCCAGGATCTGTCATCATCATTTGTCACTCCTCCAAGTATAGCAAACTTGAGAGTTTGCTGGCTCTGAGAAACCCCACTCAGAGGGAGATTGCTGGTCACAGCCCGCTGCAGTCCAGGAGAGCTCAAAAGGTCTCACCTTGGACCGCTGTTTACAGGGTCGCAAGAGAGTTGGCTTTAGTCATAGTAATTTTCCATCCTGGCTGCAATTCTTTGAAAGTTTGACAACAACAAAAATGTTATTCCACTTGGGTTGTTATTCAGGTAAGAAGAATAAGTTTCCAAGGCTGTTGGTTAAAAAACAGGAACTTGTTTGCCAGCACTAGTTCCTGGGAACAGATAGTGTTTCTGATAAGCTCAAGAGGAGCTTAGCCCAGGTGCTGTTTGTCAAGGCCGAGGCCTAACAAGCATTTCTCAGATCATAGTGGCCTGGAGGGGGGAGTGTGCACCACCACAGGGGTTTTGATTCCCCCCCTTACAGTCCATGCCCACTTCTCAACCTCATTCCTGTTCTTGCACTGCACTGTGTTGTGTTTATTTCCAGAACAAGGATGTTTGCCCCGGAGAAATGCTGCCTTACCTCCGCATGGCCCCCTTCTCCAGCCACATCTTGTTCTTTCTCATGGTGTGTTATTACCAACAATCCTTGATTTGCTCCACAGCCATCGGGCTATCAGTGTTTGAGACACACATTAGCCTCTTATCTTCTGGGATTCTACACCAAGAAAAGCAGAAAGTAAAAAAGGGGGGCAGACATGATGGTTCAGAGCTGAGGTGGTAGCTGAGATCCCTGGACAATCCCAGTGGTCTGTGAGGGGGCCCAGACAGCAGGAGCTCTTTCAACAATGAGGGAACAGCAACCCTTGCTGCTCACCTGATTCCCATCTAGTTACCCAAGGGTGATTCATCTGGACTCTGGTTTATCCACACTAGAGCTGTACAGACTCTGTACAGACCTATGCAACTGCTGAAGCCTGAGCTAATAAATTCTGCTAAGTGTGAGCTGATTGCAGAGCCAGATCAGATCTCCCTGCTCCTGCAACCAGTATTTGGAGCCTGAAAACCAGAAGTACTGAAATGGTTCTGCATGGTTCTGATATCTCTGGGAGCTATCTGGGTATTTCTGCACATGTGGTAGAGGGCTTGTAAACTTTAGGCAAGAATGAGGGAATCACTGTAAGATTTCTAATGCTTCTACTAAGAAGTACTAGTAATTATCAAGATGCAAAAGGCTTTATAAAGTTTGCAAAGGGTACCATTTCAGAATCAAAGACCACATCTGGTCCTAGATAATGAACATGTTTATGCTAAAATTATAAAACCTGTTAATAAAAATAATAATGATATAAACTAAACCTAAGATGAAATGTTTACAATAAATTTCATTTTATTTTATTTTTAGAATTTCCACATAAATATTTTCAATAATTTTCAGTAGCCATTATCTCAGATATTCTGGAGAGGCTTTGATTCACATGTGTTGGGAGGAATGGGTTAAAAGCAGAAGACT
This sequence comes from Chiroxiphia lanceolata, assembly GCF_009829145.1. Classification (NCBI taxonomy): domain Eukaryota; kingdom Metazoa; phylum Chordata; class Aves; order Passeriformes; family Pipridae; genus Chiroxiphia; species Chiroxiphia lanceolata. The sequence continues at coordinate 12,868,685 of NC_045670.1, read as the reverse complement.
GGTGAGGAGGATTTTAAATATGAACAAGTGACCTTGCAGCTGGGAATAACCCTTGATAAACCTGTGTGAACAGCAGACTGGTGATCCAATGGCATGAACTGAGTGTAACGGTGCCTGCACCTCCGCTTATGTACCTCTGCCCAGAGGTTGCTTCAGGGGTCCCCCTGTTAGCCAGACAACAGAAATAAATAAATACTCTTTGTGTTTTAGCCATGGTTTTGTGGTTTTCCTGGCTGCCCGCCTATGTTGACTCACATTTGGTGTAGTTGTCAGAATCCAGGAACAACCATGCCATGGCTAACAAAAAATTCAGGGACTGGGGAGCCTGTGACAGTGACTCCCTGCATTCCATGGTGACCCAGTACTGAGTTCTGGGCCCCCCTGGCTACTTTCCTTGCTACAATGGTTCCACCAGAGGCATGACCTGAAATAGATGGGGTGGTGGTTACCCCCTAGATGACTGAGACCTGTGTGTGGACTGCCATGGAAAGCCGTATAGAAGTCTTCTCACAAGTTAGCGGGGAGATTGGGATGTCTATTAGCTACTGGTCTTAGAGCTCTTGGCCATGAAGTTATAGCATTACAAGGCAAAGTGAGAGTTGGAAAAGGAAGTTGGGACTTCGCAAGATGCAAAGATGATCATGCAAGAAGTAATTACTACTCAAGCAGAGTGGTGCTATAAGCAGCAATGCACTGTAGAACAGCTGGTGACACGTATTGCTGACAAATGAAGGCACAGATATGGGAAAAGTAAGGTTTTGATTTCCCAAGTTTGTGTTCTCACTATGAAATTTTCATGGGATCTCGAGGAATGGGATGAAAATATCTGGAGTGAGTCCTCAGACTCCAAGATTGAGTTTGAGCCAGACTTAGCAGATAGGGAGATGGTAAAAGCGTGACTGTTCATTCAAGTGGAGGGGCAAAGGGATCTGCCAGATGAAGGGGTACAGATCACACATATTTATATTCCAAAAGAGTTAAGGGAATTTTTAGAGATCTATCAGCAGAAGAGCCAGGAAGGAAAACTGACATGGATTTTGTGAGCTTGGGAAGTGGCACTGCATCTATCCACTTATTAATGGGTGAAAAAAATCTATTAAGCTGTATAGCCAGTGACAATCAGATACAACGGGGATATGCTCAATTACAAAATATCAAGTCCCGATGGGCAGGATGTTGCTGCACTCATGCTATATCAGTGGTTATGTGCAGCAGTTTTAACAGCATATGCAGATACTGCCGAATTAGTGTCGTCCCTCAGAAATTGGTGTATGGTGGAAGGAGGTATTAGTTCACTGCAGCAGATGGGGACGGCTCATGCACTAATTACAGGATCTAGTCTGGATGAGGCAGCAGCAATGAAAAGTATCAAAATGCAGCTTTTAAGGGGGGCACCTGTTTCACTTAAATTCTTGATTATACCAGCAGTCACAAGTGCTACTGGTAATATGGATGCCCTAGCAAACAACTTGAGGGAAGTTGGGGGTGTAATTTTGGAACCAACTGTGCAGGTGGTGAATGAAAATAAGCTGGCAAAACAGAAAAGAGTTACCTCACGGGTGACGAGGAAACAAATGTGGAATGATGTTGTGCAAGCCAGTGTCCCATGATCAGAAATAAATCAGATCACAACATCAAAAATGTTTTGTCCTGTGCTAAAGTTAGCGTCTATGCAAAAAAATTATTCCCCTTCTCCCCACCTACCACCTCACAGTGAAGCACTACCTGGCAAATGCCAAAACAGCAGAAATGGACTAGGAAGTGTGCTGGTTTAAAGGTAAACCAGCAGGGGAAATGAACTCAACTCAAAAGAGAGATTATAAGTCAGAATAACAATTTAATAAAATAATACAATAAGTACGATTATACAGACAAACAATTGGTTTTAACCCACAAAACCCAAATGTATAACCCAGCACCCTGGGGCATGAACAGAGTGGTGTTCTTTGGGCCCCCTGAGTCCAAAGTAAAGGGAGAAGGGTAAACCTGTTGGTGAGAGTGCTGTTGCAGTCTGGTCAAGAGTGGTGATTGAAGTTCGGTCGAGGGTGGTGGTTACAGTCTGGTTGAAAAGTGGTGGTGGTTGCAGTCCAGTCAAGAGTGGTGGTCTGCAGTCTGGTTGAGAGTGGTGGTCTGCAGTCTTCCTCTGGATCCCACGAATGGTTCCAAAAGTTCCAAGACTCCAAGATTATATATTCTCCAGTTCAGGCAGGAATGCTCAGTACTTCCCTCAGGGCGGGGAGTTCCACAAAAGAGTGTAAGAACAGGGAGGCACCCTCCTATCTCGCAGGCCTCTTAACACCTAGTTTATAGCCTGAGGAGTCAGGTTGCTCTGGGCAGAAGGTGTAAATAGTCTATTGATACCAGTTTCTGGGAAATGGCATGGAAGGCTATAGAATACACAGTTTTGGGTTACACCCGTGAACTGGTCCCAGTTGTTCTAACTAGGACAGAAAGAAAGTTGTTCTGCAACAGAACAAGCAACAACAAGAGGTCTCCAATGCCTGCAAAAATGCTTTGATTGAGCACGCCCAATTATAGGATCCCAGGCAAGGAAATCCTTTTGAATATAGAAGTAACATTTCTAGATGCTATAGTCTCATGGGGATTGTGGCAGATGACTGGGCTGAAAGTTGAAAAAAAGCTGTAGAATTTTGGTCCAAGGCATTACAAGGCTCTACTATACATTATACCCCAATGGAAAAAGGAATTCAAGCTGGAGTTTGGGTATTTCAAGAAAGAATCACAGGCCAAAATAGTGTGACTGTACACCTCCAGTACAAAACGCAGTGAGGACTGAAATTCTTCCTGATGGTGTCTCTCCCAAAATATTAACCACAGGGGAAATGGAATTGTTTACACCAATGGACTGTGGGATGGGACCGCAACCTATTTATCTAAATGTGAACATTCATATAACAACCCCTGACAATGCAGTATGGTTCTGTACTCCAACTTCTCCTCTTATTCTATGTCCTCTGTTAATATCATATTCTTGAGCTCGTGTTTAAGGTATCTTCAATGATTTCCCATACCTTATCTAGGGAAGATAGCATTGGAACTATGTTATTGATATTACGAACGCAACATCGAATTGAAGTTTGATGTGAAAAAGTGCAAGCCACAGCTCTTCAATCTGTGTGGGCAATTACCCCATCTCAAGCTGCCAAGCCTGGAGCAGTATTAGCTGAAGGAGCTGGAGCAACAGCGTATTTATTAGTGGAAGGAGAGGACACTCCTATTTTCCTTCCTTGTTGTGCTTTGTAGACTTGTACTATGAGCACATGCCTTGGATACTGTCTGCGAGATCGATATGTAAATATTTGTGTGCGGTTGGCTTTTACTGTAACAAACATTCTGAGTAGGAAATAGAGAGCACCTGGTGTGTGCCCTCACACAAGGTTTAAATGGGACGTACTAGGCAATTGTTGCCTTAAATTTGGAAGTAACTGCTGTACACCAAGGAGCCTTACAATATCAATTACTGATGAACTACTTCCATCTTCAACATCATAAACACTGTTCCGAGTTTGAAGGCTGCTTCAACATGACCGCTGAATTAACTGGCATGGAGGATGATATTCAGTATCTTCAGGACTTAACATATCCAATAACATGATATATCGGTGGTGCCTGGCTAATTGAGTAGTTTAATTCCCTGACAAGAGGGGTGGGACCCATAACTCAGAGCATTATGTTTCTTTGTTTATTTTTTTTAATATATATGCTTTATTAAGTGTCTCTGTAAATTCCCTATCCCACATTTCCAGCCCCAGTGGCAGTGGTCTCTTGAGAGAGGGGATGAAATGTTGGGAGGAATGGGTTAAAAGCAGAAGACTGGTGAGGAGGATTGTAAATATGGTCAAGTGACCTTGCAGCTGGGAATAACCCTTGATAAACTTGTGTGAACAGCAAGCCAGTGATTCTCTGTCATGGACTGAGTTTAACGGCGCCTGTGCCTCTGCTTGTGTACCTCTGTCTGGGTGTTGCTTCAGGGATCCCCCTGTTAGCAAGGTAATGGAAATAAATTTACTCTTTGTATTTTAGCCATGGGTTTGTGGTTTTCCCAGTTGCCTGCCTATGCTGACTCACACAACATGTTATTTGAAAAACTTAATTAATGTACTGTAAAGGCATTAATTTTTATTTTAAAGCTCTTGAAACATCATAAACTGTTTAAACTCTTTGGATTCTTGACTTTTCACATAACTTTTGTTACAATAACTAAAAAGAAAGTAATTTTAATTTTTTCTGTGTTGCCTTTCCTATATGCCTTGAGCTTATTAAATCTGATTGCTGTTTCATGTCCTTTTATCTACTAGAGTATTCTTGCAGTGGAGGAATTGTATGGATGACTAGCTGGTTCTGTAGTCCAGAGGCTTTTGCCTCATTTTCCCTGACTCAAAATATAGTCCACATCTCGGTGGTTTTGAGAGTCCAGGGAGTGGATGGCTGTGCCTTTGTGCTACTCACTGCCCAATCAGGGCCTGATGATTAGTATTTACTGAATCCTGATGACCACTATGAAATTAATTGGTGAGTCAAGGTCTAGATCACAGTTATTGACAAGAAAATCTCCTTTGAAAATAAGTAAGCTCCTGCACTTCTGTCATATATATTCCTTGTCTCTGTCAATGTTCATAGTGAGGTAGAAAACAAGCCTGTTACTTGCCAGTGAGGCTGTTTTTATTACTGAGCATCATTTCCATAGGCTTTCCATCCCTGTCCCTTTCATTGCAAATTCTCCTCTAGCACTGTGCTCTTTTCACCTATCCCTGTGTTTTTCATTCCTCTATTTCCAATTTATTGCTTTGTTTCACTCTGCATCCTCATTTTTTCATTGTTGATGTTTTTCCCTTTGAAAATTTTCTTCCTGAGATTACTTTTAAAGCCAAGATAGCTATGTGAACAGTATCAGGTCCTTCCCTTTTATCTTGTGTCACTTGATCAAGTTTTCTGAGGTATGTAAGCTAATTTCTTGCAGGTGGGCATACGGTACACTCTCTATTAGTTCCCATGTTTCATCTACATTCTACATCCTGAAACTAATTGTAGTCCTAAAAGAAAAGACAACTACTATTTGTATTTATTTGGGTATATTTGGAGAATATTTGTTTTTAGGTTTTTTTTTATCCCTGTTTCCCCTTTCCTTTTCCCAGAATCTGAGCAAGTTTGAGCTGACTTCCTGCCAAGTCTCCAAACGCTCAGTGAAAGCCCCTCCCCTCCTTCCCCCTTTGGGCAAAGAGAGGAAAGGAAAAAAAAATTATAGAAACTGAGAGAAACCGAAATCAACCGAATTATATAAAATATATATATATATATATATATATAAAATATATATTTACAATTATATATATACAATTTTAATATATTGTACACATGATAGGGAGCTCCTCGGGGGGGGGCGGGGGGGAAGGGAAAAGGAAAGGGGAAGCAGGGATAAAAGAACTAAAAACAAATATCTTCTAAATATACACCTTCGATAGAGAGCTAGCGAATAAATACAAAAAAACGAATTAAATACTTCCCTGAATGGGACAGCAGAACTAACTCCCCATGCGTCCCGAATGGAATGGAGATAACAGCAGGTAGCAGGTAGGAGCAGGCAAGCTTTGGCCTATACAAGTAAAACCGTCTGCAAGAGGGACCTGTCGTCTTCAGCCACCAGTAGAGCGAAGAAGAGTGAAGGCCTCTTATCTGCGCCTTTTATATGTTGTGTTACGGAAAGGGACGATATGGAATACTTCCTTAGATTTCTGACCCCGTTGCTAAGGAAGGCCTAAAAAATCCAAAAAACCAACCCACTACATTCTCCACTCCTTATTCCATATAATTTCTTTACGTAACACCTATATCTTGCAAATATCTATACATGTATATATAGTCCATGTTTATTTCGAGGCTGTCGTCTGTTGTTGAAGATCAGCACCACCAGCAGCTCAGTTTGGATCCTTGGCCCTTTAGTCACAATCACAGTTCTGGTTTTAGGACTGGTTCACTGGTCTGGGTTGTCTCATCATTGGATACCAACATCCATTTTGTCCAGGTCTTTCTCATCTGGTGTCTGGTCTCCTGTAAAACACAGCTCAAGGCACAGAATTAGTTTTTCCCCAAGGTTAGGTTTCCTTGAGGCACACACTGGATCTCTCCATCCTTCCTCATTACCCACCAGGTATTTCCCGGCCCTTGAGCAAAAACAATCTCACAAATGGGTTTGTCTTGGCCTGAGGGAGGAGTAATCCAAATGGCCTTACCTAACATACCTCTCAGATGGATCACTGGAACTTTGTCTCCATCTACAGTGTGGAGGGATTCTACTTGGGCAGGACCAGCTCGATTGACAGAGCCTCTAGTGTTAACTAGCCAGGTGGCCTTGGTTAAGTGCTTATTACAATTTTTGTAAGTTCCCCCACCTAGTGCCTTCAGAGTTGTCTTTAACAGTCCATTGCATCTTTCAACTTTTCCAGCAGCAGGTGCATGATATGGAATGTGATATACCCATTCAATACTATGCTCCTGTGCCCAAGTGGCTACTAGACTCAATGAGCTCTGGAGTCCCATGTCTCCACAGGACCTGCTTCTCGAGACCCAGAATGGTATTTCAGGCTGTTGTATGTGGTACCAAATATATCTCTAATCATCCTGTGGTTGCTTCCACCATGGTAAGCACATAGCATTTACCTTGGCGGGTCTGTGGCAACATGATATAATCAACCTGTGTAGTGGTTTGGACTTTGTTTTCCCCCAGAGGATAAGAAAAGTGGTAGACCCCAAGGGGTGGAAATCCCTGGAAGTTTTGAAATTCTGTCCAATGAGCCCTCCTGCAAAAATGTAAACATACCACAACCAAACGGAAGAGAAGAGTGGTAGTTTTAGGAGAAGAAAGAAGCCATGTTGTGAAAGCCACGAGGAGAGGGCAGGAGCCCTCTGGGGGGGCCTCTGCCCCCCCCCCCCCAGCCCCAGTTGGGGGCTACAGAGACTTGGAACAGTGTTAAGCTGGACTATGTGTCTGTAGCTGTAAGCTGGAGGATGTTTTCCATCGTGAGTGAGCAGAGAGAGCAGAAGCGGTGGCAGCGTCCAGAGGTTATGGCTAAAAGCCAACTGATAAGACCTAAACCAGAGAAGCAGCAGAAACAGCATGCAGCTAAGGAAGACTCAGAGTTGCTCAAGCCGAGGTAGAGAACCGGCAGCAGAGAACAGAACTAAGTTTCTACAGAGAGAAAGCTTGGGGGTAAGGACTGCAAAACTCCCCTAAACCTCGTTGGAGATCCCTCCAAAAATGGAGGGGGTGGACTCTTACTGATTAGAAATCCTAAATGGGTAAAGGAGCTAAGAAGCTCGGTCGTCCTGAGAGCTCAACCAGGACGGAGTGTGGGAGGTTGGCCTTGAGGGCCCTCCCTTGCTGCAAGCTACAAAGAAGTTCGCAGTCTGAGACAGGGCACAGAGGCCCTGCAAGGAGTTTGAATCTCCTGAAGATAGTAGACCGTCACGAAGACCCCCTGTGCTTCGTGATATGACGTGGTGAAATGACCTTTGTCTGGGGTGACGAAGCCCATGGAAGACCCCTCGGTTGGTTGGCGACAGGGCCGAGAGAGAGTTTGGATACCTCCCTCATGAGTGCTGGCAGAGATCCAGCAACAGCTGCATGCATGAGAGAGCCTGCTGCCTTAGAAGAAGCTGCTGCCCTGAGAGACTGGAAGGGATCTGTCCTTCTTTCCCTCCTGGACTTTTATTTGGAGGGGAGAAGAGATCTGATCCATTGTAAATACTTATGTCATAGTAGAGATAGCTAAGGTTGTATATAATGTATTGTAGAATTTATTTGTACAGTCCTTGTAATATATTCCCTTTCCCCCATTCTGAGTCTGGTTGTGTTTTGTCTGGAAAAAACCCATCTCACATTAGGTTGAGATGTGGGAGGGGGAATAGAGGTAGGAAATTGGATTTTGGGCTATCTCAAACCATGACAACCTGCCAGGCCTCCCCATATTTATACTTATCCCAGCATCCACCATACCACAGGGGCTTCACCCTTTTTGCCTGCTTAATAGCGGCACAGGTTTCACAGTCATGGATAACTTGAGAAATAGTATCCGTGGTTAAATCCACCCCTCGGTCCCGTGCCCATTTGTATGTGGCATCTCGGCCCTGATGACCTGAAGTATCATGGGCCCATAGAGCTAGGAACAATTCTCCCTTCTGCTGCCAGTCTAGGTCTACTTGTGATACCTTGACCTATGCAGCTCAGTCTGCCTGTTTGTTATTACCATGTTCTTCATTAGCTTGACTCTTGGGCACATGGGCATCTACATGACGGACTCTCACATTCAGTTTCTTCACTCTGGCAGCGATGTCTTGCCACAGATCAGCAGCCCAGATGGGTTTTCCTCTATGTCTCCAATTCATCTTTTTCCACCAGTCTAGCCATCTCCATAGGGCATTGGCTATCATCCACCAATTGGTGTACAGGTAGAGCCTTGGCCATCCTGCTTGTTCTGCAATATCTAGGGCCAATTGGACAGCTTTGAGTTCTACGAACTGACTCGATTAGCCTTTACCTTCAGTGGCTTCTGCCACTCGTCAGGTGGGACTCCAAACAGCTACTTTCCACTTCTGGCTCCTCCCTACAATATGGCAGGAACCATCAGTGAAAAAAGGGCATAGCGTGTCTCTTCATCTGGCAGCTGATTATATGGCGGAGCTTCTTCAGCTCGACTCACTGGCTCTTCTTCTTCTTCATCTGCCAGAATGAAGTTCCCACCTTCAGGCCAATTAGTTATAATTTCCAAAATGCCAGGGCAATTCGAGTTCCCGATTCAGACATGTTGCATAATCAATGCCACTTGCTCCACGTGGCATTGGTGGCGTGATGTGTAGAGGGCACCTTCCCTTTGAACATCCAGCTCAACACTGGTAATCAGGGTGCCAGGAAGAGCCGTGCTTTGGTACCAATTACCTCTGAAGCTGCTCGTATGCCTTTGTACGCTGCTAAGATTTCCTTCTCCACAGGGGTATAACTGGCCTCAGAACCTCTGTAGCTTCGGCTCCAGAAACCTAGTGGTCGCCCTTGCATCTCACCAGGCACCTTTTGCCGGAGGCTCCAGGAGGGACCTTTATCTCCAGTTGTGGTGTAGAGTACATTCTTTACATCTGATCCCATCCTGACTGGTCCCTTGACCTTACTCTTCTTGATGGTGAAACCGGTCTCGAGAAGAATCTGGATAATCTTCTGTCCTTTCTTGAAAACTTCTTCTGCTGTGTCCCCCCATACAATGATGTCATCGATGTAATGGATATGTTCTGGGGCCTTACCCTTCTCTAGTGTGACCTGAATCAGTCCATGGCAAATGGTTGGACTGTGTTTCCACCCCTGGGGCAGTCGGTTCCACGTGTACTGCACACCTCTCCACGTGAAAGCAAACTGTGGTCTGCTCTCTGCCGCTAAGGGAATGGAGAAAAATGCATTGGCAATGTCAATAGTGGCGTACCACTTTGCTGTCTTGGACTCCAGCTCATACTGGAGCTCCAACATATCTGACACAGCAGCACTCAATGGTGGCGTGACTTCATTTAAGCCACGATAGTCCACAGTCAGTCTCCATTCTCCATCGGACTTACGCACAGGCCAGATGGGGCTGTTGAAGGGTGAATGGGTTCTGCTGACCACCCCTTGGCTCTCCAACTTCCGAATCATTTTATGGATGGGGATCACAGCATCTCTGTTCATCCGATACTGTCACCTGTGTGCTGTTGTCGTGGCTATTGGCACTTCTTGATCTTTACCTCGCCGTAGTCCTACAACAGAAGGGTCTTCTGAGAGGCCAGGAACGGCAGACAATTACTTGGACTCCTCTTCAATCACCGTGACTACACCAAAAGCCCACCGGTACCCCTTCCAGTCCTTGAAGTATCTTCTTCTTAGGTAGTGCATACCAAGAATGCAAGGGGCTTCTGGTCCCGTCACAATGGGATGCTTTTCCCATAGGTCTCCTGTCAAACTCATGTTGACCTCTACCACTGACAACTCTTGAGACCCTCCTGTCACTCCAGAAATAGAAACGGTCTCGGTATTCTTGTGTTCCAAAGGCATTAAAGTACACTGGGCTCCAGTATCTATCAAGACCCGGTATCTCTGAGGATCTGATGTGCCAGGCCATCGAACTCACACAGCCCAGTAAATCTTCTTGGTCCCTCTCCTTCTCCTGGCAGAAGGCAGGGCCCCTCTACTGGTCTTGATCAGAGCATTCGTCGTCAGACTTTGGTTTCTTGGAGGCCTTTTTGTCATCATCGAAGCGGACCTCCATCTTCTTGTGCTTCAGCGATTGCAATTTCTTTTCTAAGAAGTCTGTATCTACCACGTAGACAACTTTCTTGTCAGTGTCCTTTTGTTTCAGCTCCCTCACTCTATCTTCGAGCTTGGAAGTGGCTTCACCATCCCACTTCTTCATGTTCTCTCCCTTACTATGTTGGTTACGTGACCGACGCTTAGCGTTTTCTTTCCTTCGACGTGTGAATGATGGAGATTGTGAGTGAGACCGAGACCCAGACTGAGGTCTAGGTCGAGGTCATCTTCGTCGATCCCGCCGTGATCATTCCATTGGTCTTTCTCTGTAATCTCTATAACATCTGTCATCTCTGTCTCTAGGATTGTCCTCATATCTGGAGTATTCATAATCTCTCTCCATTCTTTCCTTATCGTAGGTGGGTCAGTATGCGGTTATCAAGCAGTAGGTATATGGTTTAGGGGCACCTTTAATTACCTTTTTCCACATGGGCTGCGTGCAGGGCCTCCTCTCTGTATCTCTCACGTGGAGGTGGGGACTGGGCATGCCGCGGGGATGAGCTTCTACATCGTTCACGCCGTGGAGATGGACTTCTTTGTCATTCATATTGTGGGGATGGACTTCTACATTGTTCGCCATACCCAGCGGGTGGAGGTAGCAAGTAGTCTTTCGGGTGCCGAGATAAGGACCTCATCCAATCATCCACGCCTCCAAGAGAAGGTTGGGTCTGGAGGGGTAGGGATAATTCTCCCTCAGGTTGAGGGGAACGCTTTGGCCCCTTCTTTGTGTCTTTCGAAACACTGAATGTGTAGTCAGGGTAAATCATCGAGTGACAATATACCATGGGTCATTTGTACTGTTGCCTTTTTTTCTCTTGATACTGCTCTACTTTCCTTTGGATGCGTCCCTAGTTCTTTTGGGCACACCCTTTCTCTTGCAACCATTTCTTCCTCTCTGGCAGCTGTTTCTTCCTCTGTCACAGTCACTTCTTCCTCTCTCGTAGCTGCTCCTTCATCTGTTGCTGTCGCTCCTTCATCCATTGCTGTCGCTCCTTCGTCTGCTACTTCCTGCGTGGACGGGATAGGTCCTTCTGCTCCTTCTTCTTCTCCTCTTTCTTCTTCTTCTTTTTCTGTGCATTCCAGTTACGGAGATGGGTCTGTAAGTTCTACGATCTCCCTTACCCATGTCTTCTTTTTCTTTTTAGTGGCAACAATGGCTTTCTGGTTTTTAACTTGAGTCCCAGTTCTAGCGGACTTAGTAGACATGACCCTGACCTCAAGTTGTGTTTGGACCCCAATTTCTGTGGACCTAGTAGGGACATCACTGGTTTCAGGTGGCGTGGTTTGTGTTTCTGTCTCTACCTTGACCTTCTGAGAGTGATCTACGGCTGCTCGATAAGCACTAACCAAGCCCCAGTACAAAGCAAAGAATTGCATGTTTGGGTGGTCATATATGAAAGACACTGTTCCCTTAAACGTGTCATCTCATCAGGGTCAAACACTTGTTCTGGCGTAAAGTGTCAAGTAATGGGAGGTGTCACACATCCTACCAGTTTACCAAAATCCACCCATGCTCCTTGCCATCCAAAACCTGGCCTTTCCAAGCCCCTTCCCAAAGCTTCAGTGATCCCTTTCGAGGTTCGACCTTTCTTACAACAAGGGGACCAATGCAGCACCACCTTTCCAATTTTAAGTAATATTTTCACTGCCTTCACCACTAGTATCATTGTCACTAAACAATTTAGGTATGGGTTAGAGCTGATCTTAGGAGTCTTTGCTATCAAACCTTGAATGCCACCATTAAAGAAACTGGTTAGTAGACCGTGGATGTTGAAATTAAGGAAAGGAAGCAATTCGTTCCATCCATCCTCTAGGTCTGGACGTCTTCCTATAGGGTAGCCTAAAACAGGTATAAAGATGGCTAAAATCACAAGAAAAATTAATGAAATGGCCATTGTTATTGGTTTCCTTTCTCCTTGTTCCTAAAACAAATCCTTGTTTATATAAACAAAGTTTTCTTGGTTGTTTTCCCAGTAGTTGTTTTGTAAACAGAGACTGTGCTTGGCAGTCTTCCCGGACTCTGGCGGCATTCCCAGACTCTGTTCTCAAAACAATAGATTTGTTTATAAAACAAAACCGAGTTTGGTTGTCTTCCTGGACAGTATTTTCAAAACAGGACAAACTTAACCAAAATATCCTGGACAAGCCTCCAATAAGAATGTGTGTATCAGTTTGGCCTGGCTCTCCTGCCAAGTCCAAGCTGTCTCCTTCCCCCTCCCTTTTCCCTTTTTCCCCCTCGGGATCTCCCTATTGTGTATAATATATTCAAATTTTATATATAATTGTAAATATATGTAATATATATATATTTGATATAATCCCGTTTCGTTCGGACTTCTTTCAGGTTTTTTTCTGTGGTTTGGTTTTTTTTTTCCCTTGCTTGGGGAGAACGGGAGGGGGGAGGAGACAACTTGGTGGGAGAGCCAGGCCAAACTGATACACAGATATACCCAACTAATAAAGAACTAACAAACCAAAATTTTAATACTTTCCTCAAGAAGACGAAAGCCACTCTACCAGATCTCTCCACTCGGATCGGGAAAACAATAGGCCACAGCAGGCCTCACTCCCACACAAGCGAGACTGGTTGCAGGGACCTGCTGCCTTCAAGTCCACCGTAAGAGAAGGAACCTCCTCTCTCCTTCTTATTTATACTCTTGTTTACATAAAAAATAGGATGGAATACTGGGACATGGCCATTTCCCTAGTTTCGACCTGGTTGCCAGGAAGGCCTAGGCTAAAACCACTACATTGATTTCCAAAAACTGTAGGGTTATTCTTAAAACCCTGTGGGAGAACCGTCCAGGAGAGCTGGGTTCTTCACCCTGTATCAGGATTTTCCCATTCGAAAGCAAAAAGTTTTTGACTATTTTTGGTTAGGGTTAAGCAGAAAAAGGCATCCTTTAAATCCAGAACAGTAAATCACACGATTATCTTTTAATTTGGTTAGCAATATGTAAGGGTTTGCCACCACAGGATATAAGTCTTCAACAATTTTGTTGATGGCCCTTAAATCTTGCACTAATCTATAACTCTTACCATCTGGCTTCTTCACAGGCAAGATTGTAGTATTATACTCTGAGTTACATTTTACTAATAGTCCGAATTTTAAGAAATTATCAATTATTCCTTTTATTCCTATTTGATCTTCAAATTTCAAAGGACATTGTTTGATCCTAATAGGTTTAGCTCCTGGTTTCAATTTGATTTCTACTCGTTCTGCATTCTTGGCCTTGCCGGGAATTTCAGTGGCCCACACTCCTGGGTACACTTGATCTAAAACCTTTTGTGGCATTTTACCTTGCACTTCAGGTTGAGACAATGATAGACTTAATATTTCAATCATATGATTTTCTTTTACTCTAAATTCAATATTCCCTTGTTTAAAAATTATTTTTGCTCCCAATTGTTCTAAGAAATCTCAGCCCAGTAGTGACTTCGGAGATTCCGGCATGTATAGGAATTTGTGTATTCCCACTTGTTTTCCTAATTGATATCTTAATGGTGTCAAGAAATGCACTTTTTCTAGCTGACCAGTTGCTCCAACTACACTTACAAAATCTTTATCTACTGGCATCAACTTTTGATTCAATATTGTGTATGCATCTTGATTTAGCACTGTATCTATCAAGAAATCAACTTTTTGTTTCTCTTTCCCTAGCTTCATTATAACAGTGGATCTGCCAGGGTAAGATCCTCTGGTTTCCGTCACTTATTTGCTAGCTCTGCCTGTGTATAGGGTAGCGGTTGAAACCCCCCTTTCCTTGCCTTAGGACAGTGCCCCATTTCTTTGCAATAAGCACATTGATTTGCTTCTAGACTGTTCAGGAATGGTTGATTTATTCCTGATTGTTTTGTTCCTGGTCTACCTGGGGGAGGTGGCCTTCCCCTCTACCCAAGGGAATCCTCCCTTCCCCCGGGAGTTCCCCTGGACCCTTGTCCAAGGGCTGCTACAATAGCAGTAGCTATTGTTCTACCTAACTTCTTTCTCTCTGTCACATCCCTATTTTGGTAAACTCTCCAAGCTTCCTCTATTAGCTTTTCCAATCTCGTATCTTCTTTCATCTTTTGTAGTTTCTTCCTAATATCATCTGAGGTTTGTCCTATAAACAAAGATGCCAACTGCTGCTTTGCCTCTATAGAAGAGGGGTCCAGAATAGTATATCTCCACATTGCTTCTCTCAAAGCATCTAAAAACTCAGTAGGTGTATCTGTTGCCTTTTACTTTATAGCATACAGGGCTCTCCAATTTACTGATTTTGGGATTGCATTTTCTAAACCAAACTTCACCCATGATTGATACTGTCTCATCTTTTTGTAATCCTCTGGTTTACTGTAATCCCAGTCTGGACTGCTCTCAGGCACAAAATTACTTAATCGACCTGTAATACTTCCAGCAGTTATTTGGGCCATAACATGGGTCTTGACTATTCTCATAACTAATTCCTTTTCTGTATCTGTCAGACTATCTATCATTAAATCAGTGTCATCCCAGTCAAGATCCAATGCTTTCACATACACTGCAAATCTCTTAACCACTCCAGAAGGATCATCCTGATAATTCTTGGCTATTTCTTTCCAGCTATCCAAATCTCCCATCGGGAAATTTACCTTAAGCCTAACTGAACCTTCTGGTCCTATTGCCTGCATTTAGGGTAATTGCACAACTGTTCCCTCTTTACTGCGTTTCACTGGTGGGGTATAGGTAGCATTCTTAGCCTTAGTTTTAGCTTTTGCCTTTCGCTTTGCTCTTTCCCGGTCGCAATCCTAGTGGATTTGTAGGAACAGTGGGGCCGAGCTCCAATCTCGCTTTGTGCGCAATTGCACGTCTCAAGCACTCCTAAATCAAAGCACTCACACACAGGGATTTACTATTTGATAACACTCAAGCTATCAACCCTTATTCTTATGTCAACTCTACTTATTCTAATATCTACACACACCCCCACCACTTCTTTAGATAGTTTTCACAAACACAACACATAGATTAACAAAATCTAGGTTTCATATTCACTCCTATTCCTGAAATACAACTGATAATGCCTGCCTGCCTGCTGCTGCAGTTACAGTGATTAATTAACTCCTGGCACTGTTGCTGCCTGTGAGAACTCTAAGTCAGGTTTTTTTCAAAACACAACAGAGCACACAAAGAAAAATTAACACAGACGATACCAACAGTTTTTGCTTTGCTATATCTCACACGCACGCACACAGCAGGAAAACTGGTACCAGTTTTAAGACAACAGTATACTCAAACAAGAATCACAATACATATAATTCCAAGACCAAAACCCAGCCTGCAAAGAGGGAAACATTAATCTAGAAACAGAAAACCACATCACAAACAAAATACGACCTTAGTTACCAAATACAAATACCAGATGTGTCTTACCAAAAGACCACACTATGAACCAAATGTAACTTTAGTTACCAGATGCAATTACCAAATGTGTGTCCAACAAACTACAAACCAAATACAACCTTGATTACCAGATGTGTGTCTGAAGACGCTAGCAGTCTGACACATGCTATCTTGCATTCTTCATGAGTAACGGCTTATAGATAGCAACTCTATGACTGGTCCCTTAACCAAAAACTGAAAGAAATGTCCTTACCCAGCTAGGATCTGGTCTGCTTCTGTGAGGATCCAGTTAGCTGAGGGAAGCTCTGCCAGAAAAATCTCTGGGGGCGTCCCAAGTGTCCCCTTCACCAAAAGGGTCTCCACAGACAAACAGAGAGGTCCTACTGCAGGTCCCTGTTCAGGTGCCAACTTGTGGTGGTTTCACTCTAGGCCTTCCTGGAGACCAACTTGTAGCCAGGAAGGAACTAGAAAAGTGATCACGGAAGTATTCCATGCTATTCCTTTACGTAACTTGAGGTATAAATAAAGCCAGCGGGAGGGATCTCGCTCTCTTCCTCTCCGGCGAGGTTCGAGAACGGTGGATCCCTGTTTCGGTCGGGCTTATCTGGAGCCGAGACCTATAGTGACTGCCGTTATCTGCCCGCGTGAGGGGAGAGCCGAGGACCGTGTCTGGTCATCCTGCCTGTTCGAAGGGAAGTGGTGAGATTTTTGCTAGTTTGCCTTCGGCTGGCCGTTTGACTTGTTCGGTCCTTGCCCCTTTTTGTCCTTCTCCCTTTCCCCCCCTTCCCCCCCCCCCCGGTGTGTGGTATTCTCCTTTTGTGTATCTGTCTCATATGTAAAGTATATACATATATATATATATATATATTTTGCTATAACTTTGGCTGCTTGGTTTTTTTTTTTTTCCCTTTTTCCCTCTCTGGGAGGCGGGTTCTTGTTGTCGAGTTTCGGGGGGACTTGGCGGGAAGCCAGCTCGAAACTTGTACAACATTTTTGGTAGCAGAGGATGGTTTTTTTGGTTAAGTTTGGCTTGTTTTGATAAACATTTTCCGGGAAGACAGCCAAGCTCGGTGTTGTTTTGCAAACCAATCTATTGTTTTGGGAACAGGTCTGGGAACACTGCCAGAGTCTGGGAAAGCAGCCAAGGAAACTTTGTTTATATAAACAAAAGTTTGTTTTGGGATCAGGAAGAAATAATAACAAAAAACAATGGCTATTTCATTAATTTGTCTTATAATTCTAGCCATCTTTACACCTGTGCTAGGCTACGCTATAGGGAGACGTCCAGACCTTGAGGATGGATGGAACGAATTGCTTCCATTCTTTAATTTTGACATCGAAGGTTTGGTAAAGGAGATCCCCATGGTTAAAATCGGCTCTAATTACTATATAAATCTTATTGCAACAGTACTGTCATTGATAAAGGTACTGGAAGTGCTCCTTAAACTTGGAAGAATGGGGTTCCGTTGCTTTCCCTCTTGTAGGAAAGATCACACCTCAAAGGGACTCGCTGGAACTTTGGAAAGGGCTGCAGACAGGCCAGTCCCCGGGTGGCATGGAGCTTGGGAAGATTTCGGTAGATTAGTAGGACATGTGTCACCCCCCATTAATTGGGAGTTCACACCAGAACAAATGTTTGATTCTGGTGAGATGGCCCACTGTTTGGCAGAAGGGTGTTTTTCCTACAAAGATCCGAATATGCAATTCTCTGCTTTGTGCTGGGGCCTGGCTAATGCTTATCGAGCTGCCATAGACCACCTCCAGAGGGTTAAGGTCGACACAGAGACCCAAACCATGCCACTTGAAACCAGTGATGTCCCTATTAGGTCCACAGAAGTTGGGGTCCAAACACAACTTGAAGTCAATACCATCTCTACTAAGTCCACTAGAACCGGGACTCAAGCTAAGAACCGGAAGGTCATCATTGCCCCTGTGAAGAAGAAGAAGACGTGGGTAAGGGAGATCAAGGAACTTGCGGACCCATCTCCGCAACCAGAACGCACAGAAGAAAGAGAAGAAGAAGAAGAAGAAGAAGAAGGAACAGAGGATGTTGTGAACGAAGGAGTGGCAGCAATGGGAGAAGGAGCAGCAGCAAGTGATGAAGGCGCGACTGCGAGAGAGGAAGAAGTGGTTGTGACTGAGGAAGGAGCGATTAGAAGAGAAGAAGCAGCTACCAGAGAGGAAGAAACGGCTACACGGGAAGGAGCACGTCCAAAAGAACTAGGGGCACGCCCAAAGGAATACAGAATAGCATCAAGAGAAAAGAAAGCAACAGTACAAACGGTCGGTGGTATATTGTCGCTTGATGATTTATATCCTGACTACACATTCAGTATTACAAAAGACGCAAAGGAGTCAAAGCATCCCCCTCAATTGGAGGGGGAATTATCCCTACCACTCCAGACTCAACCTTCTCTTGGAGGTATGAATGATTGGAGGAGAAGGCCCTTATCTCAGCACGCGGAAGATTACTCACTACCTCCACCCGCGGGGTATCGCGAACGACACAGGAGTCCATCCCCATGGCGTGAATGGCATAGAAGTCCATCTCCACGGCGTGAACGACGCAGAAGTCCATCTCCGCGGCGTGAACGGCGTAGGAGTCCATCCCCACAGTATGAACGGCGTAGAAATCCATCTCCACGGCGTGAACAATATAGAAGCTTATCCCCACGGTATGCCCAGTCTCCACCTCCACATGAGAGATATAGGGAGGAAGTGGGAGCAGTCCCACGTAGGAGTGGAAGAGTAAAGAGAGAGGTGGAAAAGATTCTACGTGGGAGAGATGGACAAGAAATAATGCGAGAAAGCGAAATTACACAATCACTGACCACAAGAGAGCTTCGAGATTTACGGAGAGATTATAATGCGCTTGCCTGGTGAAGAAGTCCTCACCTGGCTGGTGCGATGCTGGGACAAGGGAGCTGATAGTCATGTAATTGAAGGTGATGAAGCACGACAATTGGGATCCATTGCTCGAGACCCTGTGATAGAGCAAGAAATGGGGAGGGAGAAAATGGCGTCCAGCCTTTGGCTCCGAATTCTCCACGCGGTGAGAGTGAAATACCCATTTAAGGAGTCCCTGAAGAGTTCTTCAAGAAGGTGGAGGACTGCAGAAGAAGGCATCCAATACCTACGGGAATTGGCCATGCTGGAGATCATCTATTCTGATCCAGATTATTATGACATCCAAGTTCCTGAGAATGTTCCATGCACGCAACCAATGTGGAAAAAGGTAATTCAAGGTGCCCCCAAACCATATATTTCCTGCTTGATATCCGTATATAATCCAAAGATGGAGGAACCAAGCGTGGACGCTATGTGTGCTTGGATAAGAACCATAGAGGAAAATATGGAAGACTCCTTCAATCCCCTCTACCGACACACCTACGATAGGGAAAGAATGGAGAGAGATTATGAATGTTCCAGATATGAGGACGACCTTAGAGACAGAGAGGACAGAAGGTATAAAGATTACCAAGAAAGGCCAATGGGAAGATCACGACGGGACCGACAAAGACGACCTCGACCTAGACCTCGATCCTGGTCTCGATCTCGCTCACGGTCCCTGTCATTCACACGTCGAAGGAAAGAGAACTCTAAACGTTGGTCACGTAACCAACTATGGGCATACCTTCGTAGTAAAGGAGAAAACATGAAGAAGTGGGATGGTGAACCCACTTCTAAGCTTGAAGCTAGAGTGAGGGAGCTGAAGCGAAAGAAGACTGACAAGAAAGTTGTCTATGTAGTAGACAGAGATTTCTTAAAAGAGAAACTGCGATCGCCGAAACACGAGAAGATGGAGGTCCACTTTGACAACGGCAAAAAGTCTAAGAAGTCAAAGTCAAATTCTGACGACGAATGCTCTGATCAAGACCAGTAGAGGGGCCCTGCCTTCTGCCAGGAGAAGGAGAGGGACCAAGAAGATAATCGAGTTTACTGGGCTGTGTGGGTTCGATGGCCTGGCACATCAGATCCTCAGAGATACCAGACCTTGATAGATACTGGAGCCCAGTGTACTGTAATGCCTTCGGAGTATAAGAGTACCAAGACTGTTACTATTTCTGGAGTGACCGGAGGGTCTCAAGAATTGTCAGTAGTAGAGGCGGACATGAGCTTGACGGGAGACCAATGGGAAAAGCGTCCCATTGCGACGGGGCCAGAAGCCCCTTGCATCCTTGGTATGGACTACCTAAGAAGAGGATACTTCAAGGACCCGAAAGGGTACCGGTGGGCTTTTGGTATAGCCTCGGTGATTGAAGAGGAGTCCAAGCAATTGTCTGCCCTTCCTGGCCTCTCAGAAGACCCTTCCATTGTAGGATTATTGCGAGTTAAAGATCAAGAAGTGCCAATAACCACAACAACTGTACACAGACGACAGTATCGGACAAACCGAGATGCTGTGATCCCTATCCACAAAATGATCCGAAAGTTGGAGAGCCAAGGGGTGGTCAGCAGAACCCATTCACCCTTCAACAGCCCCATCTGGCCTGTGCGTAAATCCGATGGAGAGTGGAGACTGACTGTGGACTATCGTGGCTTAAATGAAGTTACGCCACCGTTGAGTGCTGCCGTGCCAGATATGTTGGAGCTCCAATATGAGTTGGAGTCCAAGACAGCAAAGTGGTACGCCACCATCGACATAACCAACGCGTTTTTCTCCATTCCTTTAGCGGCAGAGTGCAGGCCACAGTTTGCTTTCACCTGGAGGGGTGTTCAATATACCTGGAATCGACTGCCCCAGGGGTGGAAACACAGTCCAACCATCTGTCATGGACTGATCCAGGTCACGCTAGAGAAGGGTAAGGCTCCCGAACACATCCAGTACATTGATGACATCATTGTATGGGGGGATACAGCAGAAGAAGTTTTCAAAAAAGGACAGACGATCATCCAGATTCTCCTCGAGGCTGGTTTCGCTATCAAGAAGAGCAAAGTCAAGGGACCTGCCCGAGAGATCCAATTCCTAGGGGTGAAATGGCAAGATGGACGACGCCAGATACCAACAGACATAATCAACAAGATTGTAGCAATGGTTCCCCCCACAAACAAGAAAGAAACCCAAGCTTTTCTGGGAGCAATAGGTTTCTGGAGGATGCATATCCCAGAATACAGTCAGATTGTGATCCCTCTTTACTTTGTGACCCGTAAAAAGAACAATTTCCAGTGGGGTCCTGAGCAACAACAAGCTTTCAGGCAGATCATGCAAGAAATTGCACATGCCGTGGCTCTTGGACCAGTTAGAATGGGACCAGATGTAAAGAATGTACTCTACTCTGCAGCTGGAGATAAAGGTCCCTCCTGGAGCCTCTGGCAAAAGGCGCCTGACGAGACGCGAGGGCGACCACTGGGTTTCTGGAGCCGAAGCTACAGAGGTTCTGAGGCCAATTACACCCCTGTGGAAAAGGAAATCTTAGCGGCATATGAAGGTATATGAGCAGCTTCAGAAGTAATTGGTACCGAAGCACAGCTCTTCCTGGCACCCCAGAATCCCTTCACATTGTTGATGGAGATAAAGTTCCAGCGATCCATTTGAGGGGAATGCTAGGGAAAGCTGTTTGGGTTACCCCTGCCTCAGGCCAAGACAAACCCATTCGTGGGATTGTCTTTGCTCAAGGGCCAGGACATACGTGGTGATTAATGAGGAAGGATGGAGTCATCCAGTGTGTGCCTCAAGGAAATTTAGCCTTGGGGAAAAACTAATTGTAGGTCCTAAGTTGTGTTTTTACAGGAAGCCAGTCACCAGATGAGAGAGAGACCTGAACTAAGCTGATGCTGGTATCCGGCGATGAAACAGCCCAGTGATGAAACAGCCATGAATCGAAACTGTAATTGTGACTGAGGAGACCAAAGATCTGGACTGAACTGACATCGGCATTGATTTTCCAACGACGAGACAACTATGCTATATATGCGCGGGATGTAGGCGAACATGAAACATAGGTGTTACGTAAAGAAATAGTATGGAATAAGGGGTGGAGAATGTGGTGGTTTCACTCTAGGCCTTCCTGGAGACCAACTTGTAGCCAGGAAGGAACTAGAAAAGTGATCACGGAAGTATTCCATGCTATTCCTTTACGTAACTTGAGGTATAAATAAAGCCAGCGGGAGGGATCTCGCTCTCTTCCTCTCCGGCGAGGTTCGAGAACGGTGGATCCCTGTTTCGGTCGGGTTTATCTGGAGCCGAGGCCTATAGTGACTGCCGTTATCTGCCCGCGTGAGGGGAGAGCCGAGGACTGTGTCTGGTCATCCTGCCTGTTCGAAGGGAAGTGGTGAGATTTTTGCTAGTTTGCCTTCGGCTGGCCGTTTGACTTGTTCGGTCCTTGCCCCTTTTTGTCCTTCTCCCTTTCCCCCCCTTCCCCCCCCCCGGTGTGTGGTATTCTCCTTTTGTGTATCTGTCTCATATGTAAAGTATATACATATATATATATATATATATATATATTTTGCTATAGCTTTGGCTGCTTGGTGTTTTTTTTTTTCCCTTTTTCCCTCTCTGGGAGGCGGGTTCTTGTTGTCGAGTTTCGGGGGGACTTGACGGGAAGCCAGCTCGAAACTTGTACACAACTGAAACAAAAGAATTCAACCCAATGACCAAAAATCATTGGATTGGACATTCCTTTAATATGCCACCTGGGGATTCATGGGGATAGAATCACCATACATGAATCAAAGAATCAGCACAAATTTCAGAATATAAATACAGTGATACCTGAAAGACCCCCCTTCACACCCAACCCCTGATTATGTCATGATTTTGGGGTCAAATATCATCTTGGAGTTCATTCGTGGAGCAGGATTGCCATCTCGCATCCATTTCTTCAGGGGGGGGGCAGTTGTTTTTGCAGAGCCTTCTTCTCACTTGGCAGACCTCCTAGCATCTATGATTGATCCAGTTGACTTCTAACCCCTAAACTAATTGTTCTAGGACCAACTAAGACACATATATTCATCATTGGTTAAAGATAACTAGAATTTCCCATTAGCTTAAACAATCTTCAATTGCATTTACTTCTTAACGGAACAATCTCTTATTGATCAAGTTTTCCGAGGCATGTAAGCTAATTTCTTGCAGGTGGGCATATGGTACACTTTCTGTTAGTTCCCATGTTTCATCTACATTCTACATCCTGAAACCAATTGTAGTCCTAAAAGAAAAGACAACTACTATGCCAAGAAAGCAAATCTCTTAGTTGATTAGGACACAATTTTTATCTAAGCTAAAACTTCTGATTTCTGAAGTCATTTAGAAAGGACACCCTCTCTCGTTTCCGAACCACAGATGTGGGTTGAGGTTTTCACATGTCCGTTGATTTTTAACGTAATGGGGCTGAACCCTATGGCCAGAATTTTCAACTCTCATGATTTCCTGAGCCTCTGACTTTTTCCCATGGAAAGTTTGGCCTCGTGTACAGAAACACATATTGGAAGCATGTTTCCATTCCTTTCCTTACCTTGCACAGACCCCCAACAAATACCCATGAACTTTGTCATATAGTGCCTCTAGTCAAAAAGAATTATAAACTCAGCTAGAGAAGTCAGGATATTCTCAAGATATAGTTTTACTGATACATCTTTAGACAGCAGAAGAGGGAGAAAGCAGCCAGAGGCCAGTGAAGTGCTAAGATGCAAATGTTCACAGAAGGTTTCAGGAGGACAGGACTTCACCTCTCCCAAGTCCATGCATCATCCCGCCAGCCCATCACAAAGAACAAGGTGTGGGAGCTTTCTTGAACAGACATACACAACTAGGGGTACTTGAACTTAGGTTTGTTAACTGGAAGGGTCACAGATTTTCCTCTGGACCTTTTCCATTTGCAGAGGAGAGGAAACAAAGATGTGGGATCTGTCTTTGTTACTCAAGGAAAGAGAGGATGATACAAACTTTTTTCCAGGAGAAAAAGCAACATATGCCAGTCAAAGTGCTGTGCCAGGTAAGCACCATCTGTGTAATTAAACATAATCCTAAGAAGGTATTTTCTTGTTTTATCTTCTTTCATTTTTGTTCCTTTCCTCCAAATCTATGTTTTTAGCCTCATATACCCTTTCATCTGTCTGTATTGTCTAGCAGTACAGCTGGGTGAGCCTGAGCTGAGACACAAGGTATTCTCCTCCCCTGGGGTTGGCAGCTCTTCAAACTGGGATAGGGGGACATAATTCCCCAGTGCTACCTTCCCAAAGCACTGCTTCAATGGGCATTGAGGTTTGCTTCAAGTCAGACACTACTTGGGTCATGAGTTGCTGCTGATCAGATGTGGGAGGGAAAAAGGTGTCTCCAGTGAAGAAAAAACTCAAGAAAGGTCTCTGACCTCTAGCAAGATAGTTGAATGCACGTGTGAGCTCATGGTTCCTAAGAAATGTGCAGTGCTTTCCACCTAATATCTGTATATCACTCAGCAGGAACATCACCATCGCTCACCTATGCCTTGACATGCTTCTTGGCCCAAGTACTGTCGTAGGGTATCCGTCAGTAGGTCTTGGTCCGTGGGGAAAGAAAGACACACACGACACACACTAGGGTGATGAGACAGAGAGATGTCTGCCTGCTCAGCGTAGCAGGCAGCTTTTATTGAGATCGCTCGCTTCAACTTTCTCACACATACAACATAAACACATTCTTGCAAAAACATTTAGGCATGCAGCACCTGCACTCAGCCAAACAGCTTTAACCTTGTATTCTCTATAACTCAAGGCTGTGTCCATGGGAACTATCTAATTAGCTTTACTGCTCTCATGGAAAACGGTCCAACACTTTGTAATATTCCAAACCCCTCAAGTTTCAATTGTGGGGCTGCGACTTCACCCCACAAAGTACCTCACAGAAATGGTTGTGTCTAAGTCAAACAACAGCTTGTGTTGTGTGTGGCACCAGTTGATGCTGTTCAGAAGTGTTCTTCAGCTTTTAAATGCTATTTTTGATTTAGGTCCCCCACTGCCATCTTCATCCCTTACTATCTCCTTTTTCAACAGTTGGGTTGAAGCTGCATGCATCAGTGAGTTGTAAGAGAATAAAATTATTCCTTGAGTCTTGACTGGGTAAAAGTAATTTTGCATGTTAACCTTTTCGATATTGTCTGGAAGTCAAATTCTGGTTAAATAATAGTCTGGGGCACTTTATCATAGAATCATAGAATGGTTTGAGTTGGAAGGGACCTTAAAGTTCCAACCCCTCTGCCCTGGGAAGGGACACCTTCCACTAGATCTAGTTGCTCCAAGCCCCATCCAACCTGGCCTTGAACACTTCCAGGGATGGGGCATCCACATCTTCTCTGGACAACCTGTGCCAGTGCCTCACCATCCTCACAGTAAAGAATTTCTTCAGAATATCTAAACCTGTCCTCTGTCAGTTTGAAGCCATTCTCCCTTGTCCTGACACTCCATGCCCTTGTCAAAAGTCTCTCTTCATCTCTCTTGTAGCCCCTTTAGGTTCCTGAAGGTGTTCTAAGGTCTGCCTAGTGCCTTCTCCAGTCTGAACAACTCCAACTGTCTCAGCCTGTCTCCAGAGCAGAGGCGCTCCAGCCCTCTGATCACCTTTGTGGCCTCCTCTAGACTCACTCCAGCAGGTCCATGTCCTTCTTAAGCTGGAGCCCCCTTTAGAAATAATAAAATATACTAAACCCCAAAACACTTTCATATTTGTTCAACAAAGGTGGTACAAGACTAGCTGCTCTGCATGGGGCAGAAGTTTTCCACTCCTGGGGAGGATGTCAGAGCAAGTTTTCAATTCCATATGGAAACCACACATTATAGTTTCATGTACTAAATATCATCAGCACCATTGCATCCCTTCTCTGAGTTGGAAGTATGCCCAAAGAAACTTCACAATCACTTAGCAGGCATCAAACAGCAGAAAAGACATTTCTGTTTCCATTGAACATCTTTCTAAACTAAAAGTACAGCCAAGTGGTGGAATTACAAGCTGAGCCTTGAATGTCCAAAGCAGATTGGTACCTTTCATGATGGGATAATAATTTAAATCAGAGCTGCCTCACTCTTTTTCACTCTTACTGCCCCCTCAGGTCCATGGTGTGTCTCAGTTTAATGAGACTGAAGTGTTTTGCTAAGGAGGATGAGTTATGGAGAAGACCAAGCTCCTCCCTCTAAGCAACTGTAAATCCAAAATTAAGAGGTTCCAATTGAGGAAGTATGGAGAAAGAAAAGATAACAGCCTTTTATTAAAGGTGGAGCTCGTTAGCCCTGTAAGGCCATCCATCTAAGAGAAGGTCACTCTAAACAAACCTACGTCCTGAGGACCTCACTGCCACCGTCCAAGCTTGCTCGGCCCCGGCCGATGAACCTTAGGATTAAAGGGTGGGCTCAGCTCAGCGCACGCTGTGTCTCACCTAAAAAATCCACTGCGCAGGCTCGAAGGGCAAAGACCCTTCCCAAATCTTCGTTCGCGAAGACTGGCCATACTATACTATATGTGTATTGGCAGAACAACAAAACAATAATTCTGTACCCAAAGTTCCCTCCAAAAAAAACAGTTCAGTACTTTCTGCCTTTTGGCGCAATTCTAACCACATCGGGAGGGGTCCCTGGTGTGTGGGAGATCTCCCCCCCCACCGAGAAGGGGAAGGGGAAAAGGGGAAAAAAGGGCTCTTTCCCACAGACTCACGCTGTTGGCGGTTGGTTCTGGCCTGGACTCCCCCTCCTCATCGATGGGCACAATCACGGGAGCGGAGGAGGGAAGGGGTGACCTCCTCCCCTAAAGGTTCCTTTGCAGATCGGCCAAGGTTCTCCGATGAAATCTGAGCAAGTCCGGGCTGGGGGCAGAACAGGGCGCAGGAGAACAGAGGCGAACCAGGGCCAGAAGCAGCCAGATGACCCGGCCAAAACCAAAACGAACTCGGAACCTCTCCATGTACACACACTCCCCTGAGTCAGGGCAAAAGTGGAGTGCCTGCCATTTCCTGAAGAGAGAAAAAAAACTTACCTCCCCCCCTCAGTCTTCTGAGGGCCATCAGCCTGGAATGCAGGCTGCAGCCAATTTAGTTCCTGGGTTTCTGTGATTATAGGAAAAATTTAGCTGTCGCCAATATAAAATCAAAAGCTGTTTCTTGTGGATGCTGGAAAAAACAATGATCAAAAAACTCAAAAATGGAAAGGTAAACAAACCTCCCTGAATCCATTATTTCAAGCAATTTTCTGTGTTAGGAAGAAGAGATAGGCAAGTGAATAACTTTTAATTAATCACAGAATCAATTAGGTTGGAAAAGACCTCTGAGATCATTGAGTCCAACCTATGACCTAACACCACCTTGTTAACTAGACCATGGCACTAGGTGCCACATCCAGTCTTAAACACCTCCAGGGACGGTGACTCCACCACCTCCCTGGGAAGACCATTCCAATGCTTCTAATGTCCAACCTAAACCTCCTCTGGCACAGCTTAAGACTGTGTCCTCTTGTCCTATTGCTGATTGCCTGAGAAAAGAGACTGACCCCCACCTGGCTACAGCCTCCTTCTAGGTAGTTGTAGAGAGTGAGAATGTCTCCACTGAACCTCCCCTTCTCCAGTCTAAACAACTGCAGTTCCCTTAGCTGCTCCTCATAGGACTTGTGCTCCAGACCCTTCACCAGCACCAGGATCAAATATAGAAGTAGCAATCAAGCTAGCAACAAGATGTACAGATGGTTTCTTTGTCAGGACAGCAGCAGGTAGAGATCTTCCAGCTCAGTGGACTCATGTTGTCTGGCCTCAGGTCTCCCTGTTGACTCAGACTGATCATCCATTTTCCTAGGAAAAACCTTGGCAAACTTTGATAGGAGTCGGGCTGGAAGAACCAAATCCATCCCAGGTAGGAGATGCCAGATGGGTCCTTTTATCTCCCCCATCACCTGTACCATGACCCATGCATTTATTTCCTCTGCACATGCCACCACATGTTCCAAGAGACCTTGGTGACTTCCATTTTCCAGTAATTATGTTTGCAATAAAATTTGAACAAACCCAGAAAACCAAGGGAAAAATTCAACTTGAGTGCACATTCAGCCCAGGAAAAAACAAGAGTTTCATCGGATTTAGCTCAGAGGTGCTCAGATCTCAGCCCGGGCTTGCTGCCAGGCACAAAAGACTTCCTGCAAACCAGATCTGGAGACAGAGCTTTGTCATGGGCTGGATTTGGACTACTTCTGAACAGGCTCCAGGAATTCCCATGCTGTTGAGCAGGGACCCTGGCTGGAGCAAGGTGAGATGGATGGCAAGGACACAGAGACAGTGCTAGGCAGCAGGTTGGAGGGGGTTAAAATGTTAAAGTTCAGGTCTGAACTCCACCTAAATTTCATCTCAGGTACCTGAGCTTTGTGATGGGTCACACCACAGAGTGGGACAACTGCTTTAGAATCATCAAGGTTGGAAGAGACCTTTAAGATCAAGTCTAACCATCAACCCAACACTACCACTGTATCCCTTAAACCACTAAACCGTATCACTCAGTGTCAGATCTAGATGCCTCTTAAATACCTCCAGGGATGGTGACTCCACCACCTCCCTGGGCAACCTATTCCAATGCCTGACCATTCTAACAGTGAAAACTTTTTTTCTAATATCTTATCTGAATCTGCCCTCTCTCAGCTAAAGGTCGTTTCCTCTAGTCCTCTCACTTCAGGCATTGTAGAAGAGACCAGCCCCCACCTTACTACAACCTCCTTTCAGGTAGTCGTAGAGAGCAATGAGGTCCCCTTTGAGCCTCCTCTTCTCTAGACTAAACAAACTCAGCTCCCTCAGCCACTCCTCACGCTCCAGTACCTCAATATCTTTTTTAAAGGGAGGGACCCAGAAGTTAAAGCAGTGCTCAAGGTGCAGCCTCACCAATGCTGAGTACAGGGGGATGATCACTTCCCTAGTCCTGCTGGCTACACTATTCTTGATACAGGTCAAGATACCATTGGCCTTCTTGGCCATCTGGATACACTGCTGGCTCATACTGAGCTGGCTGTCGACCAGCACCCCCAAGTCCCTTTCTGCTGAACAGTTCTCAAGTCACTCCTCCCCAAGCCTGTAGTGGTGCATAGGGGTTGTTGCGATCCAAGTGCTGGCTTTGGATATTGCCGAAGGAGAGAAGTGGGCAAGACTTTACCTCTACACTGACTCATGGATAGTGGCCAACTCTCTGTGGGGGTGGTTGGACAGATGGAAGAAGGACAATTGGCAATGTAAAGGGGAACCCATCTGGGTTGATGTCAGAGACTGGATTCATATCTCACTGGGTAGTTTGATTGATGGGTTGAATCAACTATCTCTGTGAGTGTGTACGGCAGGGAGAAGGGCTAGGTTAGGTCTGCAGACACATAATCTGCAGCCTCATGGCACTAAGGTACATGTAAGGCCTGTAGCCAAGATGGCCACTGGGGTCAGCAGACACATGGCATGGAAAGTTGCATGGGGGATCTGTCAGTCAATAAGGTCCACCTAATAGCCTGCCCACACCACACCCCCCAGAGCCTCTGATTGGCTGTGGCACCCCTCACTTTGGCTAGAGGGACAGTGAATAGTCAGTGATTCAAAAGTCCTGCGTGGGGGGAGTGGCTACAGTAGATAAAGAGGCACACACGAGGTCTCCATCTTGTCCTGGCTTGCTGTTCTCGAAGCTGTCAACATGTGACCTTCCAGTGGTAACTATATTTTTCTCTCTTTATTCTTTCTTCTCTTAATCTCTCTTCCTTTACTCTTTTCTTCCTCTTGCGGGTAACTTAAACACCTATTTTCTGTATTTCACTTAAGTTGCAGGTATCTCACTTAAGTTGCATAAAGTTTTGAGTTTGCTGGGTGTAACAAAAGTTTCCTACTCTATAGCAATGCTTGCTAGTCCCAGTAGCCTGTTGTAATGCTTTTGTGAAGTTGCACGTTATGTCTGTAAACCCTTTTTGCCAAAATACCTGTTTTCTCACCAAATTAAAAGAAGTCTCTTAGAGAAAAGTGTGTAGCCTTTTCTCCAGACATGAACTCAAGGTATCAAAGAACCAGAGATTTTGCAAGAGTTCATGTGGGCAAAATCTCTTGAAGTCTAAAATAAAAGTGTACACTCAAGAAAACTGGACCGGGGTATAACAACTTCCAAAATGTGGCAAGACATTGTGGTCTGGGGAGAGAAGCTGATCAGGGGAGTCTGCCATGTAGAAGCACACTAGCCCAAAAGATGAGCAAATTAAGAACATCGCAACAATGAACAGGCAGACTAAGCTGCCCAAGTCAAAGTGTCACAGTTAGACCTTGATTGTCAGGAGAAAGGAGAGTTGTTCCTAGCTCGATGGGCCCATGATGCCGCCTATAGGTGGACACAAAACTGAGCGGTGGATTTAACCAAGGACACTATCGCCCAGGTTGTTCCACTGTTGCAGAATAATTCAAATTTAGTAGTAGAATGGCTAAGGCTTAGTAGGAGAGTAGGCCTAGAGAGCAACACTCCAAAGTAGTAGGTTAGCAACCTTGTTTGTGAGAATGGAATGTACTGAAGAAGTAGGAACAATAATCAAAGGATTTAGCCAAGCATGTATATAACGATTTGTTACCTTAGATATAGTAAGGGTCTGCTGAACAGTTTCTAGGGGTAAGACAACTTAAGCAGATTTATGATTAGAGTAGATGATTACCAATTGTTATCAGTATGAAATATGAGTTTGTGTTTGTAACTAAGTGTAACTGCTTACAAGTAGAAATTGTACGTAGACATGTTTGTGTGAGAGTATAAAAGCTGTATGAAAAATGAGGGTCTTCGGAATCCTGACTTGGGACGCTAGTCCTCAGGTTCCCGGGCCCGAATAAAGCACCACATAAACCGGCACTCTGTTGGTTTGTGTTTTTGTTACGGGCAACAGTTTTCTGGCGACCCAGAGGGACTCCGGGGGTAGCTGGGGCAGCTCACGAGCTGATCCACTCCATGCCGGCAACCAGGTGATTTCTGGGGAGACATCGACCTGTGCCCGACCCCGCGCCCGCCGGACAACCATCCAGGTAAGCCTGGAGGTGCTTTATTCTTTTAGGTTTGTTGGTTGGAAGCCTGCCTATAAGACAGGACCGTGAGTTTACCCGCTGGGTTGGGCAAAGATTTATTGGGAAGCCTAGGCGCTGGTCGTAAGACGGGGCGAAAGCTGCGCTGAACCAGCACTTGTCACTCATAGTGAGACTTGACAAGTTGGTGTAGGAAGGTATTGGTTTATATTGTTTGTATTGTACTGTTTATTGTTTGTATTGTACTGTTTACTGTGTGATTGAAACTATAATTTTGATTTAGACTACGGTGTGTACGACTATGATGCCATTTAAAACCTTTAGGGCATTATCTTGTGCAGAAAATGATATTCCTAGTGATTCTCCACTTGGTTGTTTGTTAAAACATTGGAAGGAAGGAAATTTTGGACAAGAGTTAAGCAAGAAACAATTGATTGATTATTGTAATAATGTATGGCCTCAATATGAGACAGAAGGAATGCAGTGGCCTAGGAATGGTACCTTGACTCCGGAAATTATAACCCCCTTGATGCAATATTTATAAGAGAATGAGATGTGGGATGAAATACCGTATTTAGATTTGTTTTATTATTTGAAACGTAAGACTGAATGACAAAAGGAATGTGGTATGTTGGTGTTGAAAGAACTGGATAATAAATGTATAGGATGTCAAGAGCGGAAAATACGGTTTTCAGAACCAGAGGAAGATATGTCTTTGTTAGTCTCCCCCAGCATAACTCCAAGTGCGCCCCCGGGAGATAGTCTCTCTTCACGTGGGAGGGCACGATCACCCACCGTGCCCCCACTAGAATCGTCCTCGGATGAGGAAGAAACGAGAGAGCGAGAATGTGGTTTTGATAGAACTCTGCTAGCAGAACGGACTCGGAGGGGGCGAAAAGAAAGGGGAAGGAGTAGAGAAAAGAGATGGGGAGGGAGAAGGGAGACAGACATTTCGCCCTCACCCCCTAGATTGATGGCCCCTTTGCGGGAAGCAGTTGGAGCAGACAGGAGAAGAGTTATGGTAAAAGTTCCTTTTTCACCTAGTGATTTATTAATTTGGAAACAGTCAGCTGGGACATATAGAGAAAATCCGGAGCGGGTGGCTCGTATTATAAAAATGGTTATAAAAACTCAAAATCCGGATTGGAATGATTTGCAGGTATTGTTAGATACAATTCTGGATTCAACAGAAAAAGAAATGGTATTAAGGGTGATGGTGGAAAGAGTGAAAGAAAGAATTCGAACCTTGCCACGGGCAGCACGGGGAACAGTAAATGATTTTGTGCCGCGGGAAGATCCTGAGTGGGATCCGAATGTGTCTGGAGATTATAAGAAGTTAAGAATTTACCAGGAATTATTGGTAGAGGGAGTACGAAGTGGGATACCAAAAACACTAAACTGGTCAAAGTTATACTCAGTAAGACAGGATAAGGGGGAATCTCCTTCAGCCTTCTTAGAGAGGTTAAAAGAGACAGCACGGAAATATACAAATTTAGATGTTGAAGATGAATCAGGAAAATTGCAATTAGCATTGATTTTTATGGGACAATCACAAGAAGACATTAGGAAAAAGCTTCAGAAGTTAGAAGGTGGGGAGACAAGAGATTTGGAAAAATTATTAGAAGTAGCCTGGAAAGTGTACAATAATAGAGAAAAGGAATCTACTAGGAGGCAGCAAGCAAGCTTATTGGCACTCCTGCAAACTCCAGGAGGGAATAATGGGGTCAGTAGCCATAGAGGACGGGGTCGCGGTAATAGAGGAAGGGGAGGAATAGGTAGAGGATTTAACAAACAGTCGGGATTCGGAAATCAATGTGGGGGAGGACGTGGTAAGATAGGCCCAAATCAATGTGCTCTTTGTAAAGGACAAGGACATTGGAAAAATGAATGCCCACTGAATGCTGGAAATGGAATAAATCCGTGGCAACTGAATGCTGGAAATGGAATGAATCCGTGGAGCCCCCAGAGCTTTGCAAATTCGCAAAACCCTGTTAATATGGACACGCCACAAGGTGTCGCTCAAGCATTTATGTTAGGGAATTACCAGAATCAAAGCTGACTAGATCGGGATTTAACAGTTGTTTTAGAAGTAGAGGGAGAGCCGACAGAATTTAGAATAGATACTGGAGCTAGTTTCTCGGCAATGAATAAATTGATGGGGCCATTAAGTGATTCAACTGCATGGGTGGTAGGAGTTTCAGGACAAATAGAGGAAAAGACGTTTCTACGACCCCTAGATATCAAATTTAGAGGAAAAGAATTAGATCATCAATTTTTGTACATGCCTAACAGTCCTGAATGTTTACTAGGAAGAGATCTGCTCTCAGCCTTGCAAGCTAAAATTATATTTGAAAAAGGGAGGGTCAAGATAGAAATTCCGGAAGAGAACTTAGCAAAAATTTTCGTTGTGAAAGAGGTAGAAAAGGAAGAGATACCGCAGGAAATAGAACAGGCTGTAGTGCCTTGGGTATGGGAAACAGGGGTCCCTGGAAAATCCAAAGCTGCTACTCCAGTTAGAATAGAATTAAAAGAAGGAGCACAACCAGTTAGAGTGCGACAATACCCAATCAGTTTAGAAGCCAGGAAAGGAATAGCCCCAATGATCACACAGTTTTTAATTTTAGGGATATTAAAAGAATGTGAGTCAGAATTTAATACTCCCATTTTTCCAGTAAGAAAGCCTAATGGTAAGTACAGGTTAGTACAAGACTTGAGAGCAGTAAACCTCATCACAAAGGACATACACCCGGTTGTAGCAAACCCTTACACCTTGTTAACATCTGTTTCTGAGAGATTTCAGTAGTTTACAGTGATTGACCTAAAAGATGCCTTCTTCTGCATACCACTGGCACCAGAAAGTTGGAAGATTTTTGCCTTTGAGTGGGAAAACCCAGAGACTGGACGAAAGCGACAACTTACTTGGACTCGATTACCGCAAGGATTCAAATGTTCACCTACGATATTCGGTAATCAGTTAGCAAAAGAACTTGAAGAATGGAAGACTACTCAGGTAAAAGAATCTCCTTTTTCATATATAATACTTCAATATGTTGATGACATCTTCCTGGGGGCTACAGAACAGGGACTCTGTCGTCAGTTAACCATTGAACTGTTAAACATGCTGGGGCAAGCAGGCTACCGGGTTTCAAAAGAAAAGGCTCAACTAGTAAAACAGAAAGTTATTTATCTGGGATGTGAAATTTCTCAAGGAGTTCGGCGTTTGTGTGCAAATCGTATACAAGCAATATGTACTATCCCAGTGCCCCGAAATAATCAAGAATTAAGATCTTTTCTAGGAATGGTCGGATGGTGCAGGCTGTGGATTCCCAACTTTGGACTAACTGCCAGACCATTATATGAAGCAGTAAAAGAACCCAAGCTGACCTGGGGGATGAAGCAGGAGAAAGCGTTCCAGGAACTGAAAAGAGCCCTCCAGGAGGCACCTGCCCTGGGACTACCGGACCTAACCAAAGAATTCCAGCTTTATGTCTGCGAGAGACAACGAATGGCTCTAGGAGTACTCACTCAGCGGTTAGGATCCTGGAAGAGACCGGTTGGGTATTTCTCCAAACGGCTAGACGCAGTAAGTGGGGGATGGCCGGGGTGCCTCAGAGCTGTGGCAGCGACGGTTATTCTAATTCAAGAAGCACGAAAATTGACTCTGGGGAAACACATGGTAGTGTACGTGCCCCACATGGTCATAACAGTTTTGGAACAAAAAGGGGGGCATTGGCTCTCATCTAGCCGCATGTTACAGTATCAGGCTTTGTTAAGAGAGCAAGATGATGTTGAACTGAAAATCACTAACCATCTCAACCCAGCAGAATTCCTTAGGTCCACAAAGGAAGAAGGTGTCCTGGAGCATGACTGTGTAGAGACCATTGAACAGGTCTACGGGAGTAGAAAAGACCTGAAGGATGAACCATTGACAGATCCTGACTGAGAGTTGTATACCGACGGATCTAGCTTTGTGGAGAATGGCACCAGGTATGCTGGGTATGCAGTGGTCACTCTACAACAAGTGATAGAAGCAAACGCACTACCCCCAGGTACGTCTGCACAAAAGGCCAAAATTTGGGCATTGGTGAGAACTTTAATACTAAGTCAAGGAAGGAGAGTTAATATATGGACTGACTCCAAAGATGCTTTTGGAGTAGTTCATGTTCATGGAGTACTTTGGAAAGAGAGAGGACTTCTTACTTCTCAAGGGACATCAATTAAACACCGAGAAGAAATTTTACAATTGCTGGAGGCTATACACAAGCCCTCGGCAGTGGCAATAATGCATGTCAGAGGACATCAGACTGATCCCGGACGAGAATTTCAAGGTAATCGACAGGCTGACCAAGCGGCTAAGCAAGCCGCAAGAGAGGTATGGACTCAGATGGCTCTTTTACCCCTTCGGAATAATCCAGCAATAGCATATATGGAAGAAAAACCATATTATTCACAAGAAGATGAGAAATTAGCTCAAATAACAGAAGCAAGGAAAAATATTAAAGGGTGGTACATTACTCCCATAGGACAAGTAATCTTACCTGTCAGAATAATGAAAGCAGTACTCGAGACGGAACATAACAAGTGCCACTGGGGTGCAGAAGCAATGGTAAAATTTTTGAAAAATGAGGTTCTCTCAAACCAGATGTTAACACTAGCAAAAAGAGTAAATGCAATGTGTCCCATGTGTATCAAAAATAACCCAGTGGTCAGAAAACAGGTACAAATGGGAAAGTTACAGATAGGACAGTTACCAGGAGACTATTGCAAATAGATTTTTCTGAGTTGCCTAAGGCCCAATCCTATAAGTATTTGTTAGTATATGTTTGTACCTTTTCAGGATGGCCAGAAGCCTTTCCATGCAGGACTAATCAAGCAAAGGAAGTAGTTAAGACTCTTCTGAGAGAAATTATTCTGAGATTTGGGGTACCTCTAGGGTTATCATCTGATCGGGGGCCACACTTTACCGCAGGGATAGTGCAAGAAATATCCGTTATATTAGGAATAACATGGAATCTCCATACACCATGGAGACCGCAATCCAGCGGACAAGTAGAGAGGATGAATCAGACATTGAAGGGTCAATTAAAGAAAATTTGTCAAGAAGCAAAAATTCCGTGGCCCCAAACGCTACCTCTTGCCTTGTTGAGAATCAGGATCAAACCCAGGGAGAGAATAGGAGTAAGTCCATACGAAATATTGTATGGCAAGCCCTATCATGCAGCTACCTATCAAGGGGATCCTCATGTGGTGGGGGATCAAGCAGTGTTTAACTATGTGTTATCCTTAAACAAAATTCTCACAGCCCTCAGAGGAGCGCTGCAGTGGAATCGACCTCTACCCCTGGAGAATCCGGTTCATGACATTTCTCCAGGAGACCAAGTCTATGTGAAAAACTGGTCAGTGGAACCGTTAAAAGAAACATGGGACGGTCCTCGCCAGGTGATAATGACCACTTACACGGCAGTGAAGGTCGAGGGAATCGACAATTGGATCCATTACACCCGAATCAAGAAGGTTCCAGTCTCGTGGTCGGTGGAACCCCTCTCACCTACAAGGATGGTATTTCGAGCCAACCATTGAGGATCGTAATATTCCTGGGGTTGATGAGTTTAGCAGAGACCACTGGAGCTGAATTAAGAGATGTTAAAGTCAAGTGGAGACGGAGAGATCAAGATCAAATCATGACAGAAGGAGTGACGACAGTTTGGGATGCGACACAACAAAAAGGTTACACCGTCCTGCAGGTACCCAAAGTGTCTAAAGCTATGGAAGGAACATATATGTGTGTAGTTTGGATTTGGGAAAGTTTTGATTATGAACATATAGAAATACGGACAATAAACACGACTCAGAAAACGGTGACCAAAGTGCGAGTTATGCCCACTAGGAAACAATTAGACATGTGGGATGGTCCTCCCTTAAAAATCAATTGTACCTTCCAATTTGATGACTGTCAAAAATCAGTTAGAGTAAAATGGTGGAAATTGAATATGATAAATCAATCTTGGGAATCACAAAGTCAAGGAGTTAGCTGGTGGTCAAATAGTAAGGGAGGTAAAGGGTGGCTGAATATTTCTGATCCCAGAGTAGGAAAGATAGAGGGTACATTTCTTTGTGTGGTCTCATGTGGAAAAGAAAAAGATTACGGGATAAGGACAGCAGTAGCCGTACCACATCAAGGAGTAAGAGTTAGACCAGAACACAGTGTTTACCCGGCCCAGGAAGGGAGAGATCTGATTCTAAGTTGCAAAATTTCAGAAGGACAGTATTCCGAATATGGGTGGTGGTTTAAGGGACAGAACTTGAAAGTCGGGAAGAGACATCAGATTGAAAAGAGGGCAGATGCAATAGTTTTGAAAATCAAAGAAATACGAAGAGGAGAAGATGAGGGCCAATATACTTGCTGGATAAATAGAGATGACTGGTGGGATACTGGAATTACTGTCGTCTACATAAAGACTGAAAGAACAACCCGGCAAGTAAGTAACCTGCAGATTCCAGATCGAGAAGTAGAACAAGAAAACCTAGTCGTAGGCCTAATTCGTGATTTTGGGAAAGTACAGAATGTCACAAAAATCACTGCATGTCTCCCTATGCCTCATGCTGCAGGAGACCCAATCCCATGGGGAATAATTCCAGTGCCAGAAATTCCTAAAGTGTTTAAGAATACTACATGGAATTGCAGATTTGTAACCAAAACATGGAATGAAATGACAGATGCATGTTTATTAAGGGACAAAATGACTAAAAAACAATGTGAACAGATGCCTGGATTTTTCCGATGGGTAGTAGTTGGAACTTGGGTAACAAGCAAAAATATTGACAAATTAAAGGGATCTTGTTTAGTTACAGATTTGGTAACATACCCATGTTCTAAAGTTCCAGCTCAAATAAAATGAGAAAAACAAGAAGAGGTATGTCAAAATATTACTAGCTCTACAACCATGGAAGAGTGGCAAACAATTTGGGGACCCAGCCTACTAGAGACTTATAGTTATATTGGAAAGGTACAGTGGTGTATTCACTGGAAAGGGAAAAGGAATCAAACTTATTCTACAGGAAATAGAGGAAATCATAATTGGAGGACAGAGACACATACAAAGGAGAATTGGAATTGTACTCGAATATACACATGTGACACCCCAGACGATGAAATAGGTTTAATACCAGTCAAAACACTCTTGCAGTTAGGATGTGAATGTCGAGGATATAATCATACTATTAAGAGATCTGTGAAAAACATTGATTGCCGTACCACCACAGCTAGGAGTCCAGGAAATTTAGTGTGGGTAATGGGGCATGGCCAGTGGACCACTCACATGCCAATAGATGGTCCGGTTGTACCTGTCACACTAGGGATACCTACTCTCTGTCCATTCTGGAAACAAGATAAGTTAACATCAGTAGAAATACAAGAGAAATTAGTAAGAATATTGATGACTTGGGGTTGGGAGATTGGCATGAACCATCAGCAGGAGTTAAATTTGGATGGGTATTAGAATCTTTGTTTGCACCAATCTCAACATATCGTAACAGGGAGATGTTGTTTAAATTAATGAGACAAACTGAAAGGTTAGCAGCAGTCACTAAGAAAGGATTTAAAGATCTAAATTTGCAATTACAAGCCACCACTAGAATGACAGTACAGAATCGAATGGCTCTAGATTTAATCCTATTAAAGGAACACGGAGTCTGTGGATACCTGCATGCAAAGGACGAGCATTGTTGTGTGCACATCCCAAATGTCACTCAGGAAGTAGAGAAAGATATTAGTCAATTAGAACAAATTGACGAAAATGTTCATGAACTACAAAAGGAAGCAGAACACAATTGGATAGGAGAATTATTCAGCTCCCTAGGTCTTCATGTGTCAGGATGGATATCTTCTGTTATCCAGTACGGAATATTGATTGTAATAATTATTGTCATAGCCATGATTGTTTATAAGTGTCTTTTAGGAATGATTGTAAAAGAAGGTCAACATACGAGACGCATTATGAAAGCTATAACAAGAAAAGAAGTAATCTCACCGCAAGATGGATCACCTTCTGCCTATCAAGAAACTGCAGCCTGAAGATTGCTACGTTTGAGCATCCTTGCAGGAAAAGCCTGAAGAATGCTCAAAAGGGGGGACATGTTGCAGAATAATTCAAATTTAGTAGTAGAATGGCTAAGGTTTAGTAGGAGAGTAGGCCTAGAGAGCAACACTCCAAAGTAGTAGGTTAACAACCTTGTTCGTGAGAATGGAATGTACTGAAGAAGTAGGAACAATAATCAAAGGATTTAGCCAAGCATGTATATAACGATTTGTTACCTTAGATATAGTAAGGGTCTGCTGAACAGTTTCTAGGGGTAAGACAACTTAAGCAGATTTATGATTAGAGTAGATGATTACCAATTGTTATCAGTATGAAATATGAGTTTGTGTTTGTAACTAAGTGTAACTGCTTTCAAGTAGAAATTGTACGTAGACATGTTTGTGTGAGAGTATAAAAGCTGTATGAAAAACGAGGGTCTTCGGAATCCTGACTTGGGACGCTAGTCCTCAGGTTCCCGGGCCCAAATAAAGCACCGCATAAACCGGCACTCTGTTGGTTTGTGTTTTTGTTACGGGCAACACCACGATTGTGAAAAATGCACCGCAATCAAGCAGGTGAAGCGAGTAAAACCCCTATGGTATGGTGGGCAATGGACTAAGTATAGATATGGAGAGACCTGGCAGACTGATTACATCATACTGCTGCAAACTCATCAAGGTAAGCACTATGTAGTCACCATGGTGGAAGCAAGCACTGGTTGGCTGGAAAAGTACTCTGTGCCTCACGCCACTGCCCAGAACACCATCCTGGGCCTTGAAAAGCAAGTCCTGTGGTGACATTGCACCCCTGAACAAATTGAGTCAGACAATGGGACTCACTTCAAGAATAGCCTAGTTACCACCTGGGCTAAAGAGCATGGTATTGAGTAGATATATCATATCCTCTACCATGCACCAACCACTGGGAAGGTTGAACGCACCCTTGAATGGACTGTTGAAAACTAAAGGCATTGGGCAAGGGGACTTTCAAGCATTGGGATCAGCATTTAGCAAAGGCCACTTGGTTAGTCAACACTAGAGCCTCTGTCAACCGCAGTTGCCACTCCTGTGTGGCTGCCGCCACCACTGCTTTTTCAACTGCACTACCCTGCCACTGCCCCACGCCGGCTTCCTGTCGCTGCCAGCACCTCTAACCTCAGAGTCGCTGCACCGCCGCTGCTGCTGCCACCAGTGTCTCTGACTGGAGTCAGAC
The DNA here is from genome assembly GCF_009829145.1 of Chiroxiphia lanceolata. Lineage (NCBI taxonomy): Eukaryota > Metazoa > Chordata > Aves > Passeriformes > Pipridae > Chiroxiphia > Chiroxiphia lanceolata. The sequence goes on along the minus strand of NC_045670.1, from coordinate 12,828,741 downwards.
TCCCACATGGCTGCTACCATTGTTGCTGCTCATCCGACTTTGCCCAGTCTACATTGGGACCACATGACCACATCGAGACTGCTTTGCCCCCTTGGCAGCACAAAGGTGAAAGAGTGATTTTGGGTGACATTTTCTCTTATTGTTTGATGGTTGTTTTATTCTGTTTTGTTCTCTGTTTTTAGTAAAATTGTTATTAATTTTCATTTTTTGTAATTTTGGGGTAGGGGTTTATATTCCATCAGAGGTCCCACCCCTTGGGACACATTGCCAATAAACCAAGACACTGAGGCACTGACAGACTAATCAAACGCTACGGGTCGAGGAAATCTCCCCTTTTCATGTGACACCTCTCTAGAAGGTATGGGGTTTTCATGCCATCTCTTCTTGCTGCCAGATTACTGCCACTCAGCTGGCTTAGGGGTCTTGAACATGGCACAACACCCCACAGTGCAAGCTGGGAGTACTTCCAGACCCTAACAAATCTTGCTCCTTGCCCTCATTTTCTTGATATTCTTTTGTCCTTTACCTTTAATATGGTGACACTAGTTGTCCTGGATGACAACAGATTAGAAACCTTCACAAGAAGGCAACAGTGACTTGCAGATCATTGCACTACTCATGGGACTTCATTTTCTCATCATGGTTTGTGGCAGTAAGCTGATGTTTAGATACCTCCTGGTAGGGAGAAAAGGACCAGAGAACCTCATTCACCTTATCTTCCCTGTCAATAGTAAAAGACTCCTTTCAGACACTGACTACTACTATCAGGTTCATGCTGGGGCTTCATGGACCCAGGAGCAGGGAATTCAGGCCTCCATTCACAGAACTGTCACTTGAAGCTCAGGACTTGTCCCATGTTTTGGTCCACCTAGTCACTAAACACAAAAATCAAGGTTTGACTGAGGAACAGAAATCTTTCATACATACATGAAGGGAACTCTAAGATAGACCTCAGACTTTCATGTCATGGTGTTTTAGCAACTAAGACTCTAGCCCATGGCAGAATGCAATTGAGTGGAGCCACCAAATGGAAAAGCAAGGTGGGATTTTGTTCTATGCAACCCCATTTCACTGCACAACACTACTTTGTTTTTCTTTTAGTAGCAAATACTAGGGCTACAAAGCAACAAAGAAAGCAAAGGAAAAAGAAAGAGGAGGAGACAGAGGGGGAGGAGGATCAAAGGCTAAAGGACACCCAGAACCTCATGCAAAGCACTTTGCATTTAATCTTCTTGATCAAGAAGGTCCATCCCCCTTTTGCACAGTAACAACCCATATTATGACTTGTTTTCTTGACTGAAAGAAATATGCCACCAGAAATTTGCAGATATCAGCTCACACACAAACCTGAATAAGGGTCACATTTTCAAAGAGATCAATGCATATTATATCCTAAACCAAGGACATAAGAGATCACAAAAGATCTGGGGTTTGTCTGCAACTCTGCTTTCTGTGTGAATGTAGATGAGCAGTTTAGGACCCCTCTCCCTCCACCATGACTCATGTTGGTAAGTTTTTAAGCAAATCAGGCAAAGGAGAAGAGATCTCAAGGAATTAGGTTTTCCACAAGGTTTCTGAAAGTTTGTGTTGGGGAGAACAGAGAGAGAGAAAAAGACCCTGTATGTGTATCCACTCATAGTAACAATCAATCTATGGATTCATATCCTATTAAATATTGGAGAAACACACACACACACCAGAGACCCCTTAAAATCACTGACTATCACAGAGCTTTCAATCATACTTAAACACAAAAGTCAATCAACATCAATGTGATAATCGAAAGGAATGATTCGTGCAAGCATTCCAATTAAAAGAAAACAAATAAGGTCAGTATAACCTAAAGGAAAAAGAAAAACAAATCGTAAAACTTAATTGGACCCATATAAAGACATAAAAAAAAAATACCTCCCTTTTACCTTGTACAAAATTTATAGTGAGGAGACTCTGTTTAGTTAACTAGATGATAACACTTTCCTATCGAAGTTATGAGAATTTACAAATTTTTATAGATAACAAACTAGTCTAAGAAAAACATATGTTGAATTCCTGACATAACAATGTATAATGTTTATGCTTGTGTATAATGAATATGCATGAAGTAGCTGAGAATAAACGTACAACACTGTGCCTACTTTCGGGGTGACAAGCATATGGAGTCACAGAAACTGTGCTTGTGCACCCAGCGGTGTTTTGCTTTCATCATATAATAAATCCTAACTGGAAATCTCCAGACTCTGAGACTCTTGTTTCTCACAAACTTGGTGACTCTGCCCGACGTGATACCCTCTGTGTTCTGGGGAATATTTAGTGCCTGGCATAGGAGCGTACCTGCTGTTTTTCAGCAGCCTATTCACAGGCCTAGTGTCCCAACAGGACCAGGGTAACACATATATATGGTGAAAGCAAGGAATTAATAAGCTCCCAAAGTGCTGCAGCAAAAGGTCCATAATTCTTGTGCACGAAGACCCGAGTGAGAACAACGGACCGTAAGTATCATTCGGGGGGTGGATAGAGAGGTCGGAGTGAATGAGTGAATGAGACACAGCATAACTGCAAAACGAGAGCGGAGTCCTTATAACCTTGTGTACAAGTTTCGAACTGGCCTCCCGCCAAGCCCCCAAAACCCGACAACAAGGACCCGCTTTCCCAGAGAGCGAAGGGAAAAAAAACCGACCCAAGCAGCCAAAGCTACAGCAAAAAAAAATATATATATATATTTTTATATGAGACAGACACACACAATGAGAATGCCACACACCACAACAGAAACCCTAAACAGCTCCCCAAAAGGGGAGATGGGAAGGGAGAAGGGAAAAGGACAAAAAGGGACCAAGACCAAACTAGTCCACACAATCGAAAACTCAGCAACCAGACAAACCGAAGGTGAACCAGCAAAATCTCACCACTTCCCTTTGAACAAGCAGGATGGCTAGCCAAGGCCCAGCACTCTCCCCTCACGCGTGGCAGATAACAGCAGTCGTTGTAGGTCTCAACTCCAGATAAACCAAACCGAGACAGGGACCCACTGTTCTCGAACCTCACCGGAAAGGAAGAGAACAAGGTCCCTCCTGCTGGCTTTATTTATACCTCCAGTTACGTAAAGGAATAGCATGGAATACTTCCGTGATCACCTTCCTAGTTCCTTCCTGGTTACAAGCTGGTCTCCAGGAAGGCCTAGAGTGAAACCATCACATTCTCCACCCCTTATTCCATACTATTTCTTTACGTAACACCTATATATTGTGTTCATCTATATCCCGCGCATATACATATACATATATACATATAGTCCATGTTTGGTCTCTCGACGCAGTTGTCTCGTCGTTGGAAATCAATACTAACATCAGTTCAGTTCAGTCCAGATCTTTGGTCTCCTCAGTCACATTTGCAGTTCTGATTTTAGGGCTGTTTCATCATTCTGAGCTGTCTCATCACTGGATATTGGCATCAGCTTAGTTCAGGTCTCTCTCTCTCCCTCTCATCTGGTGACTGACTTCCTGTAAAAACACAACTCAGGACATACAATTAGTTTTTTCCCAAGGCTAAATTTCCTTGGGGCACACATTGGATCACTCCATCCTTCCTCATTATCCACCACGTATGTCCTGACCCTTGAGCAAAGACAATCCCACAAATGGGTTTGTCTTGACCTGCGGCAGGGGTAACCCAAACAGCTTTCCCTAGCATTCCCCTCAAATGGACTGCTGGAACTTTATCTCCATCAACAATGTGGAGGGATTCTGCTTGTGCAGGGCCAGCTCGATTAACAGAACCCCTGGTGTTAACTAGCCAGGTAGCCTTGGTTAAGTTCTTATCCCAGTTCTTGTAAGTTCCCTCACCTAGTGACTGTAGAGTCGTCTTCAATAGTCCGTTATATCTTTCAACCTTCCCAGCAGCTGGTGCATGATAGGGAATGTGGTACACCCATTCTATACCATGTTCCCTCACCCAATTGGTGACTAATTTATTTTTAAAATGAGTCCCGTTGTCCGACTCAATACATTCTGGGGTCCCGTGTCTCCACAGGACTTGCTTTTCAAGGCCCAAAATGGTATTCCGGGCCGTTGCGTGGGGCACTGAAAAAGTCTCTAACCATCCGGTGGTTGCTTCCACCATGGTAAGCACATAGCACTTACCTTGGCGGGTCTGTGGCAGTGTGATATAATCAACCTACCAGGTCTCCCCATATGTATACTTCTCCCATTGTCCACCATACCACAGGGGTTTCAGTCTTTTTGCCTGCTTAATAGCGGCACAAGTCTCACAATCATGGATAACTTCAGAAATTATATCCATGGTTAAATCCACCCCTCGGTCTCGTGCCCATCTGTGGGTGGCATCTCGGCCCTGATGACCGGAAGCATCATGGGCCCATCGAGCTAAAAACAACTCTCCCTTCTGCTGCCAGTCTAGGTCTACTTGTGACACTCCTATCTGTGCAGCTCGGTCCGCTTCTCTGTTGTTATCGTGTTCTTCATTAGCTCGCTTCTTGGACACATGGGCATCTACATGGTGGACTCTCACATTCAGACTCTTCGCTCTGGCAGCTATGTCCTGCCACAAATCAGCAGCCCAGATGGGTTTTCCTCCACGCCTCCAGTTCATCTTCTTCCATCGGTCTAACCTCCCCATAGTGCATTGGCTATCATCCACGAGTCGCCCATCTTGCCATTTCACCCCTAGGAATTGGATCTCTCTGGCAGGTCCCTTGACCTTATTCTTCTTAATGGCGAAACCGGCATCAAGGAGAATCTGGATGATTTGCTCTCCTTTCTCGAAGACTTCTTCTGCTGTGTCCCCCCATACAATAATGTCATCAATGTACTGGATATGTTCTGGGGCCTTGCCCTTCTCCAGTGTGACCTGAATCAGTCCATGGCAGATTGTTGGACTGTGCTTCCACCCCTGGGGCAGTCGGTTCCACGTGTACTGCACACCTCTCCACGTGAAAGCAAACTGTGGCCTGCACTCTGCTGCTAGGGGAATGGAGAAGAATGCATTGGCGATGTCGATGGTAGCATACCACTTCGCTGTCTTGGACTCCAGCTCGTACTGGAGCTCCAACATGTCTGGTACAGCAGCACTCAATGGTGGCGTGACTTCATTCAAGCCACTATAGTCCACCGTCAGTCTCCATTCGCCATCTGACTTACGTACAGGCCAAATGGGGCTATTGAAGGGTGAGTGTGTTCTACTAACCACCCCTTGACTTTCCAACTTGCGGATCATCTTATGGATGGGGATCACAGCGTCTCGATTCGTCCGGTACTGTCGCCTATGCACTGTCTTAGTGGCTGTTGGCACTCGTTGGTCCTCAACTTGCAGTAATCCTACAACAGAAGGATCTTCTGAGAGGCCGGGCAGGGCAGATAATTGTTTGGATTCCTCTTCAATCACCGCAGCTATACCAAAAGCCCATCGGTACCCCTTCAGGTCTTTGAAGTATCCTCTCCTGAGGTAATCCATGCCAAGAATGCAAGGGGCTTCTGACCCTGTCACAATGGAATGTTTTTCCCATTGGTCTCCTGTCAAACTCATGTCCGCCTCTACTACTGACAATTCTTGAGACCCCCCTGTTACTCCAGAAATAGAAACAGTCTCGGTACTCTTATGCTCCGAAGGCATTAAAATATACTGGGCTCCAGTATCTATCAAGGCCCGGTATCTCTGAGGATCTGATGTGCCAGGCCATCGAACCCACACAGCCCAGTAAACTCGGTTATCTTCCTGGTCCCTTTCCTTCTTCTGGCAGAAGGTAGGGTCCCTCTACTGGTCTTGATCAGAGCATTCGTCATCGGACTTCGACTTCTTAGACTTTTTGCCATCGTCGAAGTGGACCTCCACCTTCTTGTGCTTCGGTGATTGCAGTTTCTTTTCTAAGAAGTCTGCGTCTACTGTGAAGACAACTTTCTTGTCAGTGTCCTTTCGCTTCAACTCCCTCACTCTAGTTGAAGCTTAGAAGTGGGTTCACCATCCCACTTCTTCATGTTTTCTCCTTTGCTACGAAGGTATGCCCATAGTTGGTTATGTGACCTACGCTTAGGGTTCTCTTTCCTTCGACGTGTAAATGACAGGGATCATGAGCGAGATCGAGACCAGGATCGAGGTCTAGGCCGAGGTTGTCTTCGTCGATCCCGCCGTGATCTTCCCATTGGCCTTTCTCTGTAGTCTCTATACCTTCTGTCATCTCTGTCTCTAAAGTCGTCCTCATATCTGGAGTAGTCATAATCTCTCTCCATTCTTTCCCTATCATAGGTGCGTCGGTATAGGGGATCAAAGGAGTCTTCCATATTTTCCTCTATGGTTCTTATCCAAGTACACATGGTTTCCACGCTTGGTTCCTCCATCTTTGGACTATATACGGATATCAAGCAGGAAACATACGGTTTAGGGGCACCTTGAATTACCTTTTTCCACATTGGTTGTGTGCAGGGAACATTCTCAGGAACTTGGATGTCATAATAATCTGGATCAGAGTAGACGATCTCCAGCATGGCCAATTCCCGTAGATATTGGATGCCTTCTTCCGCAGTCCTCCACCTTCTTGAAGAACTCTTCAGGGACTCCTTAAATGGGTATTTCGCTCTCACCGCATGGAGGATTCGGAGCCAAAGATTGTATGCCATTTTGTCCCTTCCCATTTCTTGTTCTATCATGGGGTCTCGAGCAATGGATCCCAATTGTCGTGTTTCATCACCTTCAATTATGTGACTATCAGCTCCCTTGTCCCAGCATCGCACCAGCCAGGTGAGGACTTCTTCACCAGGCAAGCGCATATAATCTCTCTGTAAATCTCGAAGCTCCCTTGTGGTCAGTGATTGTGTAATTTCACTTTCTCACATTATTTCTTGTCCATCTCTCCCACATAGAATCTTTTCCACCTCCCTCTTTACTCTTCCGCTCCTACATGGAACTGCTCCCACCTCCTCCCTGTATCTCTTACGTGGAGGTGGGGACTGAGCATGCCGTGGGGATAAGTTTCTATGCCGTTCATGGTGTGGAGATGGACTTCTACGCCATTCACACCGCGGAGATGGTCTTCTACGCTGCTCATGCCGTGGAGATGGACTTCTACACCATTCGTACCATGGAGATGGACTCCTACGCCGTTCACGCCGCGGAGATGGACTTCTATGCCATTCACGCTGTGGGGATGGACTCCTGCATCGTTCGCGATACCCAGCAGGTGGAGGTAGTGAGTAGTCTTTCGGGTGCTGAAATAAGGGCCTCCTCCTCCAATCATCCACACCTCCAAGAGAAGGTTGGGTCTGGAGGGGTAGGAATAATTCTCCCTCAGGTTGAGGGGGATGTTTTGGCTCCTTCTTTGCATCCTTTGTAATACTGAATGTATAGTCAGGATATAAATCATCCAGTGACAATATACCACGGGTCATTTGTACTGTTGCCTTCTTTTCTCTTGATACTGCTCTACTTTCCTTTGGATGTGCCCCTAGTTCTTTTGGGTGTGCTCCTTGTCTTGCAACCATTTCTTCCTCTCTGGCAGCTACTTCTTCTCTTGCAATCGCTCCTTCCTCAGTCACAGCCACTTCTTCCTCTCTCGCAGTTGCGTCTTCGTCCATTGCTGTTGCGCCTTCGTCCATTGCTGCTGCTCCTTCGTCCACTGCTGTTGCTCCTTCATCCATTGCTGCTGCTCCTTCGTCCATTGCTGCTGCTCCTTCGTCTACTACTTCCTGCGTGGATTGGATAAGTTCTTCTGCTCCTTCTTCTTCTTCTTCTCTTTCTTCTTCTCTTTCTTCTGTGCGTTCAAACGGAAGAGAAGAGTTGTAGTTTTTGGGTTGGAAGAAGTAACCATGTTGTGAGCCACGAGGAAGGGGCTCTGAACCCCTCGGGGCCTCTGCCCCCCCCCCCAGCCCCAGTTGGGGGCTACAGAGACTTGGAACAGTGTTAAGCTGGACTATGTGTCTGTAGCTGTGAGCTGGAGGATGTTTTCCATTGTGAGTGAGCAGAGACAGAGCAGAAGCGGTGGCAGCGTCCAGAGGTTATGACTAAAAGTCAACTGATAAGACCTAAACCAGAGAAGCAGTAGAAACAGCATGCAGCCAAGGAAGACTCAGAGTTGCTCAAGCCGAGGTAGAGAACCGGCAGCAGAGAACAGAACTAAGTTTCTACAGAGAGAAAGTTTGGGGGTAAGAACTGCAAAACTCCCCTAAACTTTCTTTGAGATCCCTCCAAGATGGAGGGGGGTGGACTCTTACTGATTAGAAGTCCTAAATGGGTAAAGGAGCTAAGAAGCTTGGTCGTCCTGAGAACTCAGCCAGGACAGAGTGTGGGAGGTTGGCCTTGAGGGGGTCCTCCCTTGCTGCAAGCTACAAAGAAGCTCACAGCCTGAGACAGGGCACAGAGGCCCTGCAAGGAGCTTGAATCTCCTGAAGATACCAGACCGTCACGAAGACCCCCTGTGCTTCGTGATATGACGTGGTGAAACGGCCTTTGTCTGGGGTGACGAAGCCCACGGAAGACCCCTTCGGTTGGTTTGGCAACGGGGTCGAGAGGAGTTTAGATACCTCCCTCGTGAGTGCTGGCAGAGATCCAGCAACAGCTGCATGCATGAGAGAGACATGGACTGCTATTCTGAAGAAGCTGCTGCCCTTTGAGACTGAAAGGGATCTGTCCTTCTTTCCCTCCTGGACTTTTATTTGGAGGGGAGAAGAGATCTGATCCATTGTAAATACTATATATCATAGTAGAGATAGCTAAGGTTTGTATATAATGTATTGTAGTATTTATTTGTACAGTCCTTGTAATATATTCCCTTTCCCCCATTCTGAGTCTGGTTGTGTTTTGTCTGGAAAAACCCATCTCACATTGGGTTAAGATGTGGGAGGGGGAATGGAGTTAGGGAATTGGATTTTGGGCTATCTCAAACCATGACACCTTGTTTCTGTCTCCCCGCAAGGGGCACAGCAGGGGAAGGGACGAAGCAATTGAATTGTTGATTGGACCTCTGGGGTCAGTGAAAGTTTTTCAGAAGGGACCTCTGTGTGGGTGAAAAGCCCTAGAAGGGATCCCAGAGGGTCAACAGGAAGGCAGGAAGACTTTAGAAGGGACCTTGGAACTATGGGGCAAGGAATTAGTAAATTAAGTTGCCTCAGGAAGGAAGGGAACAGGCAGGCATTGCCAGATATACCCCTTGACAGTCCTCTAGGGGTAATGATCTTAAACTGGGAAAATGAGAGAGTACCAAAAATAAGGAGAAATCAAAAATTATTCAGTTCTGTATGAATGAGTGGACTAAAGAAAAGAGGGTTGGATATGCCAAGCTCTCAACATTTATGTAAACAGCAAGGAGCCAATTAACCCTGAAGAAAGTGAATATGCTGCTTGCTGGAAAGAGGAGGTTTGGCCAGAACCTATTAAAGTTTATAAGTTAACGAAAGAAAGGCCAACCAAAAAAGAATTAATAGAAACCAAATGGGAACCATTAGACAATTTACCTCCACCCTATAATCCACCCCTTCTTCAACCTCTTTTACAACCCTCTTCCCAACCCCTTTTACAACCCCCTCCACAGCCCCTTTCACCACCTTCCTTACAGTTCCCTTCGGTTGCTGTTCCCACGGCGCCTCTGAGTAATTCTCCCCCTGTATAACCTCCTTTAACAGCAGACTCCACTACCCTGCAAAATCGTAAGAGTGAGAGTCCCGAAAAACATAAGAGTCAGAGGAAAAGGTGAACCACCCCAAGGGAAGTTAGAGCCCTTTTAGTAGATCAAGACAACTCTAGTGAGGAACATGGTTACATTCAACACAGAAATTATACCCGCTTAGGGAAGTGCCCTTAGGAGGAGCACAAGGGGGAATTGGATTTGTAAATGCTCCCCTAAGTTCAGGTGAAGTTCGGGCATTTAAGAAAGAGATGGGGAGATTATTAGAAGACCCCTTAGGGGTAGCTGAACAACTAGATCAATTCTTAGGACCAAATACATTTACTTGGGGAGAAATGCAATCCATTCTGGGAATACTATTCAACCCAGAAGAGAGAAAGATGATACGAATGGCGGGAGTACGAATACGGGATAGGGAGAACCTATTGGGCCCCCCAGGGGACAATAAAATGCCCATTAATCCTCCCAATTGGGACCATAATTCTGTCGTAGACCAACAACACATGGTAGATTATCATACCTTAATAATACGGGAGATTAAAGAAACTGTGCCTTGTGGGCAGAATGTCACAAAGGCATTTAAAAGTCAGCAGGAAAAAGATGAAACCCTGAGTGCGTGGTTAGAGAGGTTAAGAAAAGACTTACAGCAATACTCAGGGGTTGACCCAGAAACTCCAGTTGGACAAGTGGTACTAAAGGTCCACTTTGTAAGTAATTCCTGTAGCAATATCCGAAAAAAATTAGAAAAATTAGACGATTGGCTGAACCGGGGGCTTGAAGATTTACTGAGAGAAGCACAAAAGGTTTATGTGCAAAGACATGATGAAAAAGCAAAAACAAAGGCAAAAGTTTTAGTAGTTGCCATCCGAGAATCACAAAAAGGTGTAAAATCAAATGAGAGGAAGAGTTTTAAAGGAGAACGGAAAAAGGGGGGTGTTAATACAGACAAACCCCAGCGAACTGTCTCAAGGGCTCAAGAGTTTGAATGTTACTGTTGTGGGGAAAAAGGTCATCTAAAGAGAAACTGCCCCAAGAGACAGAAGGACTTGAAACTGTTTGAAGAAGCCAAAAGGGATTAGGGAAGTCAGGGGTTTTATTTCCTGGGAGACAAACATAATAAGAAGTCCTTGATAAAGTTGAGATTAGACCCCCAGGATGAAGAATATGAATTTCTTGTGGATACTGGCGCGGATCAATCATGTATAATCAAAATTCCTCAAGGTTGTAAAGCCAGTAAAGACACAATTAGAGTAATTGGAGCAAAGGGAGAGGGATTTCCAGTGCCTCTAATAAAACAAACCCAAATTGAGGGAGAAACCAAAATTACAGTGGGAGATTTACTGTTAGTACCTGAAGCAGGCTACAATCTTTTGGGAAGAGACCTACAAGTTTCCCTGGGAATAGGAGTTGTGCCATAAGAAGGAAGAGTAGGTCTTAAGCCCATCATAGATAAATTACTGACAAATGGGACTTTAGAAGTCTGTATGTCCCCTTATAACACCCCCACACAACCCCTCGAGAAGGAGTCTCCCCTCCCTGACACTGCCATCGGCCTCAGTCCCTTGCCTTGCCAGCGCTGCTGGGATAAGCCCTGGGAGAACCACTGCTGACTGTTTTGGAGTGAGGTACCTGCCTCTATGAGAAATAAAAATATGAGTTTATAGGTGTACAAGTTTCGAGTTGGCTTCCTGCCAAGTCCCCGAAACCCGACAACAAGGACCTGCTTTCTCGGAGAGCGAAGGGAAAAAAAACCGACCTAAGCAGCCAAAGCTACAGCAAAAAAATATATATATTTTTATATGAGACAGATATATACAATGAGAATGCTATACACCACAATAGAAATCCTAAATAACTCCCCAAAAGGGGAGATGGGAAGGGAGAAGGGAAAAGGACAAAAAGGGACTAAGACCAAACAAGTCTACACAATCTAAAACTCAGCAACCAGACAACTGAAGGTGAATTAGCAAAATCTCACCACTTCCCTTTGAACAAGCAGGATGGCTAGACACAACCCAGCACTCTCCCCTCAGAGTGGACTTGGGTGTCAGGGCCTTATTCGACCGGTTAAGGGAAATATAAAATTTCCTAAAACTTAAAATCTTTCAGGGCCATGTGAGAGTTTGGTACACAGGGATTTCTTTTCTCTCTTTGGGCTAAGAACAAAGGAAGATCCATCACTTTTGACAGGGGATGGTCAGTGGTCAAATAAAAAGGATAAGCCCCTTTTCAGAGAAAAGAAACCTTTTTAGGTAAAAGTGAATATATTAAACTTATCCTTCCCCCACTGTGTTTCCACATATCTTCAGGCACACTACTCACCTGCGACATTTCATACGGGATTGTACCGCTCTCCCTCCTGCTGGTCGGCAGACCCCCACGGTCCGCTTGACACACTACGGTAATCCTCCCCCCCCCAACCCCTCCCCCCCAACCCTGGAACGCCAAGCCTCTGTGTGTTCCGAAGCTTCCTTCTCCTCTTTCACGGAGGCGCAATACCTGCCGGCAAGGCTCCCCCTGCCCAAGGGCACAACCGCGGCGCTCCCGGCCGCTGAGGGTCCCGGTCACGAGGCAGGGAAGCCCCCCAGCAGGGGGTCCCGCCCCGGCGTGCGGGGACGGCTCCCGACCGCTGAGGGTCCCGGCCACCCCTTGTTTCTACTGCCTGTGCATTTACTTCTTTCCCTTTAGTTTGACCAGCAGTTCCCTACTCAACCATGTGGGTCTCTTGCCTTCCTTGCCCAATTTCTTGCTCCTGGGGTTTGCCAGCTCTTATGCTCTATGGGAGACTTCCTTAAAAGATCTGCCAGCTCTGTTCCACTCCCTTGTCCCTGAAGGCCATCTCCCAGGAGATCTTATTGACTGTCTCCTTGAAGAGCTAGAAGTCTGCTTTCCTGAATTTCAGGGGCCTGACTTTACTCTTAACCTGACTCATATCCCTCAGGACTGCGAAGTCCACCAATGCATGACACTGCAGCCCAGGTTGCCTCCAATCTTGATGTCCACGATTAGCTCACTTACATTGGTGACTATAAGAATTGATATGCACGCAGGTAACCCAGAGAATCAAACCACAGCTAAGGTATTAAGGAAAAGTTTATTACGAAGTCAGAAACCCTGAATACAGTGCAATACATCACTGAATGATCATACAATGGGTGGGAGAGCTGCGCAGGTCTGTTTTTTGGTGCTTTTATAACACCTTTTGCATGCATGTAACTTCAAGGTTGTGTTCTCCCTTGTGCTTTTTATGGACTCTCCCTCTCCCAGTAGGGGCCTCACAGCATGCCTGTAAGAAAGTGTTATCTCTGCTCAGGAATCCTACTTCTCAAAACAGGCAGAGAATAAACATCTGTAGGTGTAATAAATGGAATTTTTCCACACTGATCTTTTCCCAGGCCTAGTTTTCCTAGCAGCGAAAATTTCCTTGAGCAAAGACTCTTTATCCTCCTTGAATAAATCTTCCACATTTAACTTTTCTGTCCCTACAGTGACCAACAGATGTAGTATCACATCCCCTCTGGTAGGGCCGTTTATTACCTGGATCAAGAAGTTATCCTACATGCGTTCCAAGAATCTCCTGGATTGCCTACAGTTCGCTGTGCTACTTTCCCAGCAGATGTCAGGGTGGTTCAAGTCCCCTAGCAGGACAAGAGCCTGTGAGGACGATGCCTCCTGTAGCCAGAGCAAGAAGGCTTCAACAGGTTCCCATTGATGAGATGGCCTGTAGTAGGCTCCAACCACAAGGTTCCCTTTGTTGCCTTGGTGTCTTATTCTTACCCACAGGCTTTCGACCTGTTTGTGGTTGTTCTTCAGAGACAACTCTTCACAATCAATCCACCTCTTGATGTAGAGGACAACTCCTCTGTAAGGATAGATAATCTTTCCAGAAGATTTATGATGAGGAGATCAGAACTTGTTTCACTTAAGGAGACTTTCTGCCTAAGAAGAAACCTCTTTTTCAAAGATAGTTGGATATTTTCTCCTCTTGCATTCCAGAAGAGGCTTACAGTCTCTCTCTCTCTCTCTCTCTCTCATATGAGGAGAGATAAACACTGATGCCTTAAAGAATCATTCGGGAGTCAAAAAAAAGACTCACCAGGCAATTATTAGTAGAGATAAGATAGAGAGCAGTTTCTTTAATTGAAGGCCTTCAACCATAGGGAGTACAGAGACGCTCGCCTACGTGTCCAGGGGTTCCACAATTTATGGTATTGTCCATCCAATCCCAGATCTATCCGCCCCCCAGATCCTCTCCAGTTCTGCCCCCTGCATACCCCTCTGGAAATTGAGTCAGTGGACCTCAAGATCCCCATCCTTCCTCATCTTCCTCTTCTTCACAGCACGTACAGTCCTTGGAGCCCCTCCAAGGTTAAGGGCTTGAAGGTTGCTTTGTCTATGATGTATCTTGTTGTTCAGTCCTAGGGTGAGATGTTCTTAAACAGAATGAAGGTCTGACTCGAGAGAAGTCTAAACAAACTAAGGAATTTAGAAAGTTTGATACGAAATGGGGAAAAGGGTTTGGGTAAGTGGAAACTACTGTGCTAAAGTATGAGAGATTATACAACTACATTAAAATCTACATTTACTATACAACTACTTCTACAAAAAGCTAAAATTTCAAAAATCCATAGGCATCAACCCTCAGATATTACAGGCCTTCGCTTCGGAGAAGGTCTGGGGGGAGGGCAGAGAACAAGCCTTGAAGAAGAACAGGAAGCATGTCTTTCCCCAGGTCCAGTGCTTTGCAGCCTGGTGCAGTTTTCCTTTGTAAGTTTTAGTGTTCTCAACTTTGGAATAAATTGTCTTGAATTCCTTCCATTGCCTGACCTTCCAGGGGGTGCCTGCATATTATCTTACTTTACATTCTGGCGTAATCTCAGCCCCCCTCGGAATAACCATACAATGGTTATGGAGAAGGTCGAGGACTGGGGAAGCCATGTCAGTGATTCCCCGTGTCGTCAAATGGCCCGATGACAATTTTTGGGCCCCTGTGGCTGCCTTTTTTGTGATAGTGACTCCTCTGGAAGCCTGGGTCTGTTGCCTAAAATGGAAGAAAAGAACTTTCTGGACAATATTAGTATAGATAAAGTAGATAGCAGTTCTTTAATAAAACACTTTAGGTACACTAAAATACATAAGTGTACATGAGTGTACAGGGCTTCTACAATGTTATAGCACTAGTCCATCCAGTCTGAGAATTATCCACCCCCTAGAACCTCCCTCAGGTCTGCCCCTCAGCACGCCTTCCCGGAATTGAGTCAGAGGTCTCAAGACCCCTTTCTTCATCATCATCACCATCCTCATGTCACATCCCTTCTTTGGAGCTCCTCCAAGGTTTCTGGGCCTTCAAGGTTGCTTTGACTACAATGATATCTTATTGTGCACTTCCAGGCATATGTCCCAAACAAGATGTACTTGATAGAATTTTTTCCCTTGAAAAGAACATTAAACAAAACTGGAAGAATTTCAGGAATTTGATATGAAGCGTGAGAAAGGAGTTTCAGTTAACTGCCATTCTCAAGTGTTAAAAACTATACAGTTATATTAAAAATCTATATGCTACAAATCTTAAGAATCTTAAGGCATCAGCTTGAGATACGGTCTGTGATGGAGACTGGCCCGTAAACGATGTAAGCACTTCTGAGTATGTTGCCATGGGACTCAGCATGTAGCTCTGCTCGCACACTAGCAGGAAGGGTAGGTTGGTTTCTGCTCACTGGACTTAGAGTCCTGGACCAGAAGGTTGTGGTTTTGCAGGGCCAGGTGACAACCCTGGAGGAGCAGATCAGTGACCTGAAATGTGTGCAGACCTTGAAGCAGGCTGTGTTGGCTGCTCACGAACAGCACAGCCAGGAGCTGCAACAAGTTGTGGAGTACTTGGTGTCCTGCATCGCTGGTATGTGGCCAATGGAGTAGCATGCAGGTATGGTCTCCCCTTCCTGGGTTCTTGCCCTTATCACAGATCCTTTTGGGGGTCCTGGGAAGTGGGGTGGAAGTATGTTGACGGAGTCTTCGGACTCCAAAGTTGAATTTGAGCCTGGGCCAGCGGACGCTGGGTTAGTGCGGGCCCGACCCCGATGCAGCAAATTTTGCTCAGTAGGGCAGTGCAGATTACAGGGACATATTTCCAGGGGGAATTGAAACAGTTCTTAGACGCATGTGTACTGACATGGCTGCGGCAAGCGAAGGATGGGGTCACTGCATTTGAAAAGTTTTGCCACTGACAGAGGCCTGCAGAGAGATGTAACCCCCCCCCGCTTTCCCCTCTCCTTCCCTTGCAGCTTACATCTCCTGGTGGAGGCCAGGGTGAGGGGGCCAGCGAATCACAGTTTTCCTTTGTAAGTTTTAGTGTTCTTGACTTTGAAATAAATTTTCATGAATTTCTTCCATTGTCTGGCCTTCCAGGGGGTATCTGCATATTATCTTACTTTACAACCTCCACCTTTCCTTCCTCCCCTGTCTCTTCTGAATAGCCTGTAGCCACTGATAGTTGAACTGCAGTCATGGGATTTGTCCCACCAAGTTTCAGTAATGGCAACATTACTGGCAAATTTAATATGTAGTTTGAATTTGTTTTAGTTGGGAAATCTTGTTTAGGCTCAGCTTTTATCTCAATTCATGAGTCATCACTGTTAGAGCCCATACACATTCCAGTGAGACCAGAGTAGGGTAACAAGCACAACACTGCCACAGGTCTTTATATTATTTCCCTCTGGTTGTACCTCTCTAATTCTTTCCTTCTCACAGAAATATAGCTCTGGTGACATATTTAAGCATGAGGCATCTGGGATCAGCTCAGCATTTTTGCAAGACTCTACATGCCAGTGTTATGAAAGTATCTCCCAGCTCCTCTCTCCCTCACTCACTGTATTGGGGAAGATTTTTCCTCTGCAGACTAACAGTTTGTGATGCTCCTAGCAAGGGAACTCAATACTGAAATCATAGAAACACAGAATCATAGAATAGTTTGGGTTGGAAGGGACCTTAAAGACCATCTAGTCCAACCCCCCCCCCCCCGTAATAAGCAGGGCCATCATCAATGAGGTCAGGTTGCTCAAAGCCCCATCCAACCTGACCTTGAATGTTTCCAGGGATGGGGCATCTACCACCTCTTTGAGTAAGCTGTACCAGTGTCTCACCACCTGTATTGTAAATAATTTCTTTCTTATATCTCATCTAAATCTCCTGTCTTTCAGTTTAAAACCATTACCCCTCGTCCTATCACAACAGGCCCTGATAACACATTTGTCCCCATCTTTCTTATAGTCCCCCTTTAAGTACTGAAAGGCCACAAAAAGGTCTCCCTGGAGCCTTCCCTTCTCCAGGCTAAACAATCCCAACTCTCTCAGTCTTTAAAATGCAGACACCTTTTCTCCACTTTGCTTTTAACTGCCTGAGACATTTTCCTTCCCTCCTCTTTATTCATCACTGCCTCTTTCATCTCCAAGAGCCCATACTCAAGAATGCCACAAGCCCAGTTACTTGTCTTCTTGCTCCTAAGTGCAACTCAACTGTCCTTGGAGTGTTGGTAACCAGAACTGTTTTCCTCTATATTCCCTCCTAATTTAAAATCTAATTTCTTAGTACTATTTCAGACTTTATCATTCTCCCTGCCCCCAGTACCATTCAAAGCCACACAAGTGTCTCCCCTTCCCACCAGCATTATGCTCCACACCTCCTGGTAGCAGAGACATCAGAGGAAACCAAACCACAGGGACAAATGCTGGATGGCAATGATGCCAAGAAACTAGAAGATTTCCTGTTGGAGCACCTATGGAAAAGGAATGACTTATAAATGTTCCCATTTATTCGTGCTGAATACTCCCCTATGTTTCCTGTCTCAGCAGAAGCTATTTGCTGTATTCAAAACCCTCTTTCAAAAGACACAAGACAGTCATATGCCATCAAGGTAGTTGCCCCTGGATATATTCTGGGATCACAGCATCAAATGCGTTGTATTTGTATTATTTTCATCAAAAATAATTCTCACCATCCTCTAAGAAGCAAGTTCAAGAGCAATATTTAAAAAGTAATAATAAAAAATTTCTTTAGATTATTTCAGATTTTATTGAAGATGACTTATTTTACTAGTAACAGAAATAATAAGATTTCAGAAACTATTTGAAAAACCTTGCCTTGAGTAAATGAATCCCAGTACACTCAAGAAGTTACATCTACCAGTTATCAGAGGTCACATGCTTTTATAAGTACTTGTATATATATTGTTTCAAAAAACACCTTGCAGTATTAAATGCAGCATTTATTAGAGCTACTAAGTGCTTTAAGAAATATCTTTTTATTTATTTAAGAACTGAAAAGCTTTTTGTGGAAAGGTGTAATCCATTTTGGAAAGCTTGGTCCACATTTCTGAACCTGTTGATAAGGTCACTGTGGTTGCACCAACAAATCTGTCATTTCCCTGAAGAGACACAGAAGGTATTTCTATACTTAAAAAGTTGTGAATGCAGCTTCATGTATATATAATACATATAAAATGCCTTATTTTTAATTATGATAGAGCTGGATATTTCTATCACATCTTAATTATTTTTTCTTCCAACAAACCAGGAATATTTTAATTTTCTCTTGATTTCTTGAAGCAAAGACTTCATGCATCATTTGGCAGCTCTGTGCAAGCAGTTTGTACTTGAATTTCCAGAAACAAGTGTTATTTACATTGCCAGTTGCAACACTTTTTTTCTGTGTAAAAGCTCCCCTAGAATTTACAAGTCTTTGCTTTTGGTTTTTTTTTTTTTTGGAGGGGGGGGGGTTGAATAAACAGACACTGAAGGCAAGAACAACACTTCATGGCAGGAAAATAGCCCAGATACTCTTAGATCTGGAGGTTAAACACAAATACCACACTTGCTGCGAGCTTAAGTTGATAAATTTGCTTGGATTTCATGATGCAGTCCCAAAATTTCAGCTTCCCAGTGACAGCATCGATGCACAAAATATCTGTCTTTTAATATATTTTCCAAAGGAATGTGCTGATTAGCCCTCAATTTGTAGAAAATGCATTGCTCACCACTGTTCTGCCCCGTGGAAGTCTTTGTGGATTCTTCAATGAGATGGTTGGGGAGGGGAATTGGCCAAAGTAGTAGTAGGGAAGATGAGTTGTAATAATCAAATAATGCTGATGCCCAAATACCAAACTACTCAGATCACATATTGCCATCTGCTCCCATTCAAACACTGACTGCAGTATCTGTCATTGCTCTCATTAGAGCAGGAATCAGCTCCGCTTGAACACTCATGTCTTTCCAATTGCTTTCCAATGGGAGGCCACAGTTACAGAGAGATGTTATCCCTGGAAATACTGGAGTCTGCAAACATGCCTGGTCATTTTTCTTTAAGCAAGCCAGATGTTATTAAATGGGACACACCATGTGATTGCTGAATTAAGATTTGATATTCCACCTTTACAAGGTTTTAGAAACAAAACAAGAGCTTGAAGTAAACTAACCCCATTGGAATAATACGTAGAAAAAAAAATAAAGTCCTGGAACATATAACTCTGCAGAAGTAAGACATAACACCAGAAAAATCTACAGAAAGCTCATTTTTAACTCTAGAATTTCACATTTCCAAAACACACAGCTTGCCCTGTGTTACCACCTCTGCAGAGGAGAGGAGAAGTTGAAGGTATTGATCAGACATTAGCATCTATATTCTGCAAGTGGCAGACGTAAAGGAAGAGATTTATTTGCCCCAATATGAGCCATCTAAAAAGTAAATGGTTGATAGTCATCTTGACTTATATTAAAATAGCTGATATGTGCATGTCTCCCCTGTTCTCTCCCCAGAGGCTGTAGAAAGCACTCAAGTGCCAAACTTAAATAGGGGGCTGAAATTAAATCAGAGCTATCCCACCCTCAGAACAATTCCTGAATGCATGGTCTGAATCCAAAGTGCACTGGAGTCCCTGGAAAAATCACAGTTGTAATTCTGGAAGGATGTTTCAGTCATTTGCTGGTGCTGCCCAGAGGTTTGGGGAGGTCAGGGCAATTTGAGGTGCTGTGGCAGTTGACTAGAAAGATGTGCCGTGCCGGCTGGCTGAAGCCCCAGCATCCTGCATCCTCCAGGAGAGTACACCAGTGTCTTTTTGCTTCAATTCGAAAGGCAATGAAAACATGGAAGCAAGCAAGGTGCTTGCACTCTCAACTTCTCTGCTGAGATTAATTGCTTGGGATATTTTTAGTGTTAGATACTGCTGACCTCTACCAGAGCAGCAGCATTGCTCTGCAAAAGCATGCTCTGAAAGCATTTGAATGAGCATCTCTGAGGTTCAAATACAGGAGCTATAGTCAAATCCAAAAAAAGGTCCAACAGGTGAGGGGAAAAAAAAGAGAAAAAAAGAGTTTAAATTTGACTGTGATCTCCATTTTTACATTGCACTGTAACAACCATGCATGCAAGGAAGTAAAGATATGAAGATAACAGAACCTGACCAAACCAGCTTCTCCTCCTGACAGCAGCACCCTGCATGACCCCCACACTTGTAGTTAGGTGCCTGAGGCAAAGGATGCCTCACTAACATCACCCCAAAGGTATGGTGTAGGTGTGTGCAGGGTGCTCTGGGGAGTGTGCGAGTAGAAATACAAACCCCAGGCTGCCTTCCTGGATGAGTGAGTACAACCAG
Organism: Chiroxiphia lanceolata; assembly: GCF_009829145.1. NCBI lineage: Eukaryota > Metazoa > Chordata > Aves > Passeriformes > Pipridae > Chiroxiphia > Chiroxiphia lanceolata. The sequence continues at coordinate 12,808,471 of NC_045670.1, read as the reverse complement.
GAGACAATTAAAGATCTAAGAGGGGAAGGAGAACTCCCAGAAAGGAGTCCCCATTTTTATTGTTGGAGACTTGCACTGGAAGAAAATGGAATTGTCTCAAAGAAGATAACAGAATGTTCAGAATGTTGTTTCAGACTTAAAAGCATTCTTCCCACAGGTTGGGGGGGGGGGGGGGAGGGAAGTGAGATAAGAAAGTTTAGAGTTGTAAAAACACAGCCTGGTGACAGATTGTGCATGTGTCAGACCTTTGATATGTAAGACAAAGCACAGGCCTGCCTGGCACATTTTTGCCCCGCTAAGTTGGATTTAGCAGTGTATGTATGTCCCTGCAATAATGGAATAAATACAGGAGCTTCTACTCTTCAACTGTGAATCGTGGCTGTCTTGGTGTTACCTATGTATAATCAATTCACACAGACACAAAATGCTGCCCCTGATGAAATGTGGAAAGAGTTGGGGCTGGCTGTTGGTGACTGCTGCTATTCATCTAAGTAGCATCTGATGTTTGGGCTTGGTGGGTCTCAAGTTTCCCTCTAGTAAGATAGCAGAGGGCATACTACAACCCATGATCGGTAAGTTCACAGCACATTACCCTTTAGGACATTGGGTTTTTTCTGTAATTATCTGCTCTGAATGGTTTTCAGACCTTTGTACAGTACTAGCATGACTTCTGCCAAAAGGAGAAGTCTGCAGTTGGTAGAGATGTATAATTTACAAAAAAAGGTCTTGGTTTGGAGCAGGTCCTTCTGTTAGCAGTGACCTGGATTTAGGAAGGCAGACCTGGATGAGTTTTTATTTTCCCCCATGACAAAAACTAATACGGATGAGTTCTTTTCCCCCCATGATAAAAGATAATTTCTTCCTTTCTCTTGGGGAGATAGTGGCAGAGTTGAAGTGGTGCTGGTGGGTCTGTAGGAACAGTGTTTCCCTCCAAACCAGGTTTGTGGTTAAGTTTTTTATGGGTGGAAATGTGCATTATGAGGGAGGAGAGAACTGGAAAGAGGAAAAAGAGACTCATTAAGACCTTGTTTTGCAAGGGTGAGTCAGTATATGAAGAGTTACCTCCTCATCTGAGGATTTAGCTGTGGATGCCCCATCCCTAGAAGTGCTCAAGGCCAGATTGGATAGGGTTCTGAGCAACCGGGTCTAGTGGAAGGTGACCCTGCCCATGGCAGGGGGTTGGAACTAGATGATCTTGAAGGTGTCTTCCAACACAAACCATTCTATGATTCTATGATATTGTAGCAGGGAGAATGCCTAAACTGAAACCAGTACACCGTTGGAAGCTCAACAAAACAATATTTATTACAAAGAAGTAGTCAACAAAACGAGAAGCCGAGAGACAGGAAAGATAAGGGAAACAAGCCCCCAAGACAACCCCCCACTCACTCAGGTGTTACTTACCAGGTTGTCTTACTGACCCCAGAATGTTTAGAATTCCCCATAGCAGCAGCTGCATCCTCAGAGTGTCGGTAGGCTCACAAGATGGCAGGCGTCCCCGCAAAGGCAACGTTGTCCTCCATGTGAAGCTTGAATCCACTCCCAGCAAGAGCTATCTGCTTTTAATACAATTAACCTATGATGTCTACCCAGACAGGTGCGGCCAACTAGAGGCCTTTTGTCCCTCCCCCTGTTATGTAAGCGGCACTCCTTCTGCACATGCGTGTGTACATTGGAATTTCCCTGCGCCTGCGTACTACACCTTGGGGAGTCTTTTCTAAATGAATCTGGGGGCTTACTTCATCATCCTCCCCTTCACTTTCTCCTTCAAATGCCCTTGGAGGGCCATCGGCCAATAGCCAGTCACCAATTAATTTCAGTTTATACAAGATGCTTCCTTCAAGAACAAAGTTCTCTTTAATCAGTGCTTGTTTTCACATAACTTGACAGGAAAAGAACAGACTCTCACAGGTGGCTGGGCCAAACACAGACCAAAGTTAGTAGCGTCTAATTAAGCACAAATATAGATATTTTTTGTACTTTTCATCTATTTCATATTATCACAGTAAACCAGCAATTCATGGATATGTCCTGCTTTCAGACCTCCCAGCATCACTGAGACTTCTTCAAGTTTATTACAGCCCACAGAGGATTCAGTTCTTACCTCTGGTGACTAACAAGTGAATACAGGCTTTTTTAGTTCATTTCCCCCCCTTTTCAGTGTCTGCGATGTTGAAAAATGAGAGTATCCAGGGACCTTCTTGTAGCAAGGGATCATGGGAGTTGTAGTTTTCTGGGTTCTCAAGCATGCTCAATCAATACTTGATTGTCATTGGTTGAAAGATCATGTGACATGTTTAAGCGTTGTATTTAAACCTAAGTGTTTTGAAATAAACCTCAATTCTGCTCTGGCACTGGTTCGTGTCTGAGCAGGGTTCGTGCTTTATACAACACTTCATATGGTTGCCCACATCGGGACTTCACCAGGCACCGGGAACCAAGAGCATTAAGCTCTGGGGTGCCTGCCGGAGGTGTCCATATCGCCCGGATCAAAAAGGAAAAAGAGGAAGAATACAGTACGCTGGATTACCTCTGCAAAAAGGGACAAAAAAGGAAGAAAAAAGGACCGGAAGAAAGAACAACAGAGATTCTGCACACAGAGGTAACCAAAAACTGGCAAAATGGGAGGGAGGTATTCCCATAAGAGGAGGTTTTCCTCAGAAATTAAACAGACAGTTGAAGCTATAATCCATTTTTTAAAAGAACAGAACAGAAATATAGAAAAAAATAGACTTTGGGACTTATTGTATTGGATTTCTATAAATGAACCCGCTCTACCTTTAACTGGCATTCACGAAGTGTTGTCTTGGAGGAAAATAGGAAGCAGGTTAATTGAAAAAACAAGTGAATGTGATATAGAAGCTGTCAAAAACTTAGCAGCATGGAAAGAAGTTATGACTGCCTTGAACTTACATTACAAAGAAGCTAAAACAGCCAAGACAGCGGACCTTTTTGCCCCCAGGCCCGCTCTAGCCCCAACCCCCCCCCCCCCGACCGCGTGGCCCGAAAACAATAGAGTAGGGATGGTGCACGTTAGCGGAGAGAGATGGGGGGGATGGGGAGGAGGGGGACAGTGCAGTGACAGCGTGTAGTCTGGAAGCACATGGCACTGGGTTCACCCTGGAACCATGAACTCCTTTCTACCCCCTCCTCCCAGCTGCAGCCATTGGCACGTGTTTGGGGTCGCACGCAGCGCTCATCGCAACCGCATGGCCTCCCACTGCGCCGAGCTCGGTCCCTGCAGCGAGGGTTCTGTTGACGACCGGGGCTACCATGGGACCCCATGCCTCTTGGGGCTGACCCATGACCGGCGACTGGATATGTGGTGCAGGCTCAGCAACGGGGCTTTCGGCCGAGCGTGCTGGCCGGGCCACAGCATGGCCGGCGGGCGTTTTCATAGTGGATCCCCCCACGACCATGCTGCCTGCTCTTGGAGCTGCAGCGGTAGGAGCTGCTGGTTTTGTGGGGACTGACTGCCGGCACCGCCAACCCTGCGGTGGCGGAGGCGGTGTTTGCAGCAGACGCAGTGCCGGGACGGCCTGGAGCCGGGGTGGTGGTGGCGTGGGGGACTGCCAACTTTATGCCAGCGGCCGCTGCTGCGGCCACCGCACCGAGTGCCAGGCCAGGCGGAACGGTGGCGGAGGGAGCTGGAGCGGTGGCCCGGTTGCTCGTGGGCAGTCCCGGACCGGATGGCATGGCAAGTTACCTTGAGAGCTTATGGGTAAGGATTAAAGAGCAGACCAATATGGGTGACATTATAGTGGGTGCCTGCTATAGGCTGCCTTCTTGGGGAGAACAAATTAATGAAGCCCTCTACAGACAGAGAACCCTTGCATTTGCAGGCCCTAGTCTTCATGGGGGACTTCAACCACCCTGATATCTGCTGGGGGGACAACACAGCAGGGCATAAGCAATCCAGGAGGTTCCTGGAGTGCATTGATGATAACTTCCTCCTCCAAGTGATGGAGGAGTCAATGAGGAGAGATGTTATACTGGACCTCACTCCCCAAAAAGGAGGGGCTTGTTGGGAATGTTAAGGTCAAAGGCAGCTTTGGGTGCAGTGACCATGAGATGGTGGAGTCCAGGATCCCAAGGGCAAGGAGAAGGGTGAAATCAATCTCACAACACTGGACTTGAGGAGTGTAACAGGGAAAAAGGGTAGAAAAACCAGGGGAAAAACAGGTTTGAGGGATTCTGGAACGTGAATAAACCAGACACCGTTGCTAGTTGGCAAACAATAGCTATTTATTAGAAAAAAGGTGGCAAACAGGGAAAAGGTGAATAAAAACAGGCGCCTGAGGGAAAAGAATTAGGACCAAGGAGGAGAAAGTGCACAAAAACCCAAGTAAGATAGCTCGACACCCTATACTCACCCATGTGTCACCTATAAGATAATCTTACCCATCCTAACCAGTAATGAAGTCTCTCTACGGCAGCTGCATGGTCCGGAGGGGTGGCAGGCTCCCACGTCCAGCAGGTGTCCCCGCTAAAAGCATCTTGATCCATCGTGAAGAGCCAACCAACCCCTACCAGACACGAGTCTGCCTTTATAAAGTTTATTGAGAGCACCTGCCCCGGGGAGGTGTGGCCAGCACGGCCCCGTCAGGGGTTCTCAATCCCACCCCTTCTGTTATGTAAGTGCACCCCTCCTGCGCATGCGTGAGCACCTTGGAAATCCCCTGACGCAGGCGCAGTGAATTGGGGGGGGTCTTATCAATTGAGTCTGGGGGATGGCCTTCAACACCATCATCATCACTTTGTCCTCCAACTACCCTTGAAGAGCAATGGGCCAATCACAACAGACCAATTAAAATAGTTTACACAGAAGCTCTCTCTCCAAGGCCAAATTCACTGCTTTATCAGCAGACTTGGCAGGAGAAAACATAAACTTTTCGCAGGTGGCTAGGGCCAAACACAGACCAAAAAATAACATCCCAACTTCGCCCCGATACAAGGAGAAAGACTTTGACCTCTCCAAGGACCTGCTTGGAAGAGTCCCATGAGATAAGTTCCTGGAGGGAAGAGGAGGCCCAAGAAAACTAGTTAATATTCAAGGAACCTCCTCCAAGCTCAAGAATAGTCCATCCCAATGAATACAAAGTTAGACAAAAATGTCAGGAGGGTTGCATGGATGAACAAGCAGCTTCTATCAAAACTCAGACATGGAAAAGAAGTATACAGAAGGTAGAAGCAGGGACAGGTAATGCGGGAGGATGTGGTGGGTTTGCCTTGGCTGGTTACCGTATCCCCACCCACCTGCACTCTCATTCCCTCTCAACAGGACAAGAGGAGAAAATAAGATGGAAGAACTTGTGGGTGAAGATAAAGACAGGGAAATCACTTACCAATTGCCATCATGGGCAAAACAGACTTGACTTGGGGAAAATTATTTTTAATTGGCAATAAATTATATTTGAGTAGGATAGTGAGAAAGAAAGACAAAAAACTAAAACCACCTTCCTTCTGCCTACCCTTCTTCCCAGGCTCAACTTCATTCCTGACTCCTCCACCTCCTTCCTGTCCCCACCACCCTGAGCAGCACAGGGAAAGATGGGGATTGTGATCCATCCATAACAGTTCCTCTCTGCTGCTCCTTTCTCTCCACACTTTTCTCCTGCTCGGGCGTGGAGTCCCTCCCATGGGCTGTAGCTTCCTTCAGGGCATATCTACCTGCTCTGGTTGGGGTCTCCCATGGGCTGCAATGTTGATATTTCTTCCCTGCATCTGCAGGATTTTTTTAAAACACACTTTTTCTCTCGCTTCTCTTTCAACTGTTGCGCAGTGTTTTTTATCCTCTGTTAAATAAGTTATCACAGAGGTGCCATCAACTTCATTGATTGACTGAGCTTTGGTAGGCAGTGCATCTGTTCTGGTTCTGTCTGAAACAGGGGCAGCCATGGTCTCGTCTCACAGAGGCCAAACTTGCCACCCCCCCCACCTCCCCACTACCAAAACCTTCCCACATAAACCCAATACTAGGGAATACAGAGATACAGCATGCAGAGATATGGTTAGGAAAGCTAAAGCCTACTTGGAATTAAATCTGATGAGTGGTGTCAAGGATAACAAGAAAAGCTCCTATAAGTACACAGGTGAGAAAAGGAAGGCTGGGGAAAATGCGAACCCACTAATGAATCAGTCGGGGGACCTGGTGACACAGGACATAGAAAAGGCTGAGGTACTGAATGTCTTCTTTCCCTCAGCCTTTACTAGCAAGAATGACCTTCAGGGATCCCAGAGACCAGAGAGAAATGTGGAGCAAGGAAGATGTACCCTTGGTGGAAGAGGATCAGGTGAGGGATCCCTGTCTCGAGATGTAGTCATTGATCAGGGGATTGGAAGGAGGCAGGAAACTCTCAGCCTCTGGCGGCGACTGTTGTCCAGTGTGAGGGAGAGATACCTTTGTAAGGAGGACCTACACATACAGCAAGGACAGTGGAACACGATGGAACAAGGTATCCGGTGCTTAAGAGAATTAGCTGTACTGGAGATAATCTTTTCAGAGGATGAAAGATTCCCTAAAAGCCCAGATGGCGTACAGTGCGCATCCCAGATGTGGTTAAAGTTTGCACGACTCGGGTCAGAAATGTATTCCCGCTACTTAGCAACGCTGCAATGGAGGGAAGGAGAGGACAAGGTGGGCGCGTTGGTCAGTAAACTCAGGATTTATGAAGACACTGTCTCCACCCCATTACGAGCTCACGTCTCATCTGTGGAAACCAAACTGGCTGAACATGTCCGAAACCTGGAAGAGAAGATTGAAGAGGGACACCAGAAGATAAGAGAAGAAATTAAGGAAGGGATCTTCCATATCTCGCCAGGACAAACAAGAGTCTCTGCTATTAGGAGCCAGCATCCCCCAGCTAAGGAGAGAGGGTACACTCCACGTGGCAATCTATGGTTTTACCTCCGTGAGCACGGAGAAGATATGAGGAAGTGGGATGGGAAACCCACCTCTTCCTTAACAACCTGGGGACGTGAACTGAAAAGAGGAACAAGTACCACAAGGAACTCTTCAAGGGTAAATGCTCTCATGGGCAAGACTCCAGACAGTACAGGAATGATGATACGTCTGATCCTGTTGAAGGGACCTCCAGGTCACACTCACAAGAAGAGCACAATGAGTACCATGACCAGGACTAGGGGTGCCCTGCCTCTAACCAGGTAGAGGAGAGGGACAATCGGGTCTATTGGACAGTGTGGATTCGGTGGCCTGGCAAATCAGAATCACAAAGATATAAGGCCTTAGTGGGCACCGGAGCACAATGTAATTTAATGCCATCAAGATACGTAGGGGCAGAATCCATCTCCATTTCTGGGGTGACAGGGGGATCCCAACAGCTGACTGTACTGGAAGCTGAAGTGAGTCTGACTGGAAGGAATGGCACAGACACCCCATCGTGACTGACCCAGAGGCCCCATGCATCCTTGGCATAGATTACCTGAGGAGTGGGTATTTCAAAGACCCAAAAGGACTTCGTTGGGCTTTTGGCATAGCTACTGTGGAGACAGAGGAAATTAGTTGAACACCTTGCCTGGTCTCTCAGAGGACCCCTCTACTGTGGGACTGCTGAAGGTTGAAGAACAATTGGCACCGATAGCCATAGCAAGAGTGCACCGTAGGCAATACCGCACCGACCGAGACTCTGTGACTCCTATACATAAGATGATCCATGAACTGGAGACCCAGGGGGTGGTCAGCAAGACTCACTCAGTCTTTAATAGCCCTATATGGCCAGTGCGTAAGTCCAGTGGAGAGTGGAGACTGACAGTGGATTACCGTGGACTCAGTGAAGTCACACCACCCCTGAGTGCTGCTGTGCTGGACATGCTGGAGCTCCAGTACAAGCTGGAGTCCAAGGCAACCAAGTGGTATGCCACCACTGACATTCTTCTTCTCCATTCCTTTGGCAACAGAGTGCAGGTCGCAATTTGCTTTCACTTGGAGAGGTGTGCAGTATACCTGGAATCGACTGCCGCAGGGGTGGAAACACAGTCCCAGCATTTGCCATGGATTGATCCAGACTGCACTGGAAAAGGACGAGGTTCCAGAACATCTACAGTACATTGACGACATCATTGTATGGGGGAACACAGCAGGGGAAGTCTTCAAGAAAGGAGAGAAGATAATCCAGATTCTCCTAAGAGCTGGTTTTGCCATTAAACAAAGTAAGGTCAAGGGACCCGCTCAGTAAATTCAGTTCCTAGGAGTGAAGTGGCAAGATGAACGCCGCCTAATTCCAACAGAGGTGATTAACAAAATAGCAACCATGTCCCCACCAACCAGCCAGAAGGAAACACAGGTTTTCCTAGGCACTGTGGGCTTTTGGAGGATGCATATCCCCGAGTATAGTCAGATTGTAAGCCCTCTCTACCTTTTGACACGGAAGAAAAATGATTTCCAGTGGGACCCTGAACAACAACAAGCCTTTGAACAAATTAAACAGGAGATTGCCCATGCGGCAACCCTTGGGCCAGTAAGGACAGGACAGGACGTGAAGAATGTACTCTACACTGCAGCTAGGGAGAATGGCCCTTCCTGGAACCTCTGGCAGAAAGTGCCTGGGGAGACCCGAGGACGACCACTGGGATTCTGGAGTCGGGGATACAAAGGATCTGAAGCCAGCTATACACCAACTGAGAAAGAGATCCTGGCTGCCTATGAAGGAGTTAGAACTCCCTCAGAAGTGATCGACACTGAAGTACAGCTCCTCCTGGCACCCCGACTACCAGTGCTGGGCTGGATGTTCAAGGGAAGAGTTCCTTCTACACATCATGCCACCGATGCCACATGGAGTAAGTGGATCACTCTGATCACACAGCGAATCCGGATAGGGAATCCTAATTGGTCCGAAGGTGAGAGTTTCGGACTATCCTCTGAAGAAGAGGAGTAGGTGACACGGGCTGAGGAGGCTACCAGTAGATGAAAGGCGATATGCACTCTTCACGGATGGCTCCTGTCGCATTGTAGGGACAAACCGAAAATGGAAGGCAGCTGTATGGACTCCCACATGGCGAGTTGCAGAAGTGACCGAAGGACAAGGTGGGTCAAGTCAGTTTGCAGAGCTTAAAGCCGCTCAGTTGGTTTTGGATATAGCTGAACGAGAGAAGTGACCAAGACTCTATCTCTACACTGATTCATGGATGGTGACCAATGCTCTGTGGGGATGTCTGGAGCGATGGAAAAAGGCCAACTGGTAGCGCCAAGGGAAACCCATCTGGGCGGCGGCGATGTGGCAGGACATCGCTGGCTGTGTAGAGAAGCTGAGTGTGAAAGTCGGTCAGGTAGATGCTCATGTACGCAAGAAACGGGCTAATGAGGAACATTGTAAAAACGAGCAGGTGGACCAAGCTGCCAGGATTAAAGTCTCTCAGGTAGATCTGGATTGGCAACACAAAGGAGAATTAATTCTGGCTCGATGGGCCCATGATGCCTCCAGTCACCAGGGGAGAGATGCAACATACAGATGGGCTCGTGACTGAGGGGTGGACTTGACCAAGGGCATCGTCTCACAGGTCATCCATGACATGTGCTGCCATCAAGCAGGCCAAGCGGGTGAAGCCTCTATGGTATGGTGGACCATGGTCGAAACACAGGTATGGGGAAGCCTGGCAAGTTGACTACATCACACTCCCCAAAACCCGCCAAGGCAAGTGCTACATACTGACCATGGTAGAAGGAAGTACTGGATGGCTGGAGACATACCCTGTGCCTCATGCCACTGCCTGGAATACCATCCTGGGCCTTGAAAAACAAGTCCTGTGGCGACACGGCACCCAGGAGAGAATTGAGTCTGATAATGGGACCCATTTCAAGAATGACCTCATAGACACCTGGACCAAAGAGCACGGCATTGAGTTAGTGTATCATATCCCCTACCATGTACCAGTTGTTGGAAAAGTTGAGCGGTGCAATGGACTGCTGAAAACCACCCTGAAGGCACTGTGTGGGGAGACTCTCAAACGCTGGGAATTGCATTTAGCAAAGACCACCTGGTTGGTCAACACCCGAGGCTCCATCAATCGAGTTGGCCCTGCCCAATCAGAACCTTTGCATACTGTAGATGGAGATAAAGTCCCCATGGTGTATATGAGAGGAATGTTAGGGAAGACTGTTTGGATTAGTCCCACCTCAAGCAAGGGCCAACCCATCCTAGGGATTGTTTTTGCTCAAGGACTTGGTTTCACCTGGTGGGTAATGCAAAAAGATGGGGAGACACGTTGTGTACCACAAGGGGACCTAATTTTGAGAATGGTCTGTAATGTTTCATTGTATATATGTATATATATAGGTGTATATAGTTTTAAGGAGACATAGTTTTTAAGGGGGCTAATTTGGGCATGACATGGATGGCATAGATTAAGGGGTGGATAATGTCCTAGTTAGAACACCACTGGATGGGTGTAGCCTAAAACTGTGTATTCTATAACCTTCTATGCCATTTCCCAGAAACCGTTATCAGTAGAGGCTTGCGAAATAGGAAGATGTTCCTGTCCTCATACCCTTTTATGGAATTCCCCGCTCTGAGGGAAGGACTGAGCATTCCTACCTGAACTGGAGAATATATAAACTTGGAGTCTTGGAACTTTTTTAACCACTCGTGGGATCCAGAGGAGGACTGCAGGTCACCACTCTCAACCAGACTTCAGACCACCGCTCTCGACCAGACTGCAGATCACCACTCTCGACTGGACTGCAATCACCACTTTTCAACCAGACTGCAACCACCACTCTTGACCAGACTGCAACAGCACTCTCACCTACAGGTTTTTCCCTCTCCTTTTACTTTGGACTCAGGGGGGTCCAAAGAACACCACTCTGTTCATGCCCCAGGGTGCTGGGTTATATATTTGGGTTTTGTGGGTTAAAACCAATTGTTTGTCTGTATAATTGTACTTATTGTGTTATTTTATTAAATTGTTATTCTGACTTATAATCTCTCTTTTGAGTTGAGTTCATTTCCCCTACTGGTTTACCTTTAAACCAGCACACATGCCAGTTGTGTTTGGATTTGGATCCAAATATAAGGAAAGCTGTTGATGGTTAAAGGAGTAGTTATATGCTGTAATTAACAGAAAAAGAGGAGTGCGCTGCAGAACAAGCTATATTGCAAAGTTGAGAGGAGTGAATATATGTACTTAGTGGTTTCTTGGGTTTGGGAGTTTTAGTTATTCCTCTTTGAGGTAGACACAAAGGCAAAACTTACTACTGCTCCTTTACAAACTGTATGAGTGTATGCAATATATTGATATTACTCTGTTCACATATGCCAGTTTTGTGTTGCAAAATTGGATAATCTTTTTCCATGGATATTCTGTACTTTTTTTAATATATAAACTACTCATGGATTAAATGTAAATTCTAGGAAGTCCTTATTGTGCAGTTAACACTAATGTACCTTTCTTTGTTTGGACATGTGTGAGAGTATATTAACTGTATTGGGAAATACATGGACACAGCAAACTTACTCCAGCAGTGAGGCGGAAGTGAAAGGACCTCTTCCATCACCACCAGTTCAACCAACACACAACAAATACACAACCGTTAAAGCACCACCGTGGATCTCCTGCCAAGAAACCAACCCACAGCCCTCACCAACCTCAGAACAGCTTCTACGCCGAAGACGACCTGATGGAGGAGGAAAAAGAGAATTTAACGCCTGGGAAATCTTAGCTGAGTTGTGGCAAACTGAACTCAGCGAGACAAGAGAACCAGAAAAAAGACAAGCAGTTTTGGATCCTGCAAAAGAGGAAGAACAGCAAACGTGGCTACAGCTACTACTTCAGCTCGAGGAAGAGAATGCAGACTGGGAAAGCACACAGAACATATGCCTGGTCAAGCCCAGACCATCAGCAAAGTCAAAACTACCGACGTTGCTGGCGATGACAGCTGTTCATTTTATGCTGCGAGAATTTCAGTTGGAACAACATGGTCCACCTACTGACACGACCAACAGTCTAGAGGTAACATTGCAAAACACAGTAGACATACAACTATCAGCTACCATGTTTAATTTTCTAAGTCACAAAAGGACAACTTTACTAATTGACAGATTATCTGCTATTATAAAAAGTTCTTTTGTGTTACAGGGGGTAAGAATAGTAATAATAAGAGGGGCCCAAAATCGAGTATTTACTTCTCACTATTTTAAAATGCTGTTAGACAATATGCCATACACAACATGGAAAGTCAAACCTAAACAAGTAGCAAAGAAACAACCAGTTACAATTTCAACTGCGGAAACACATAACCCTTTATACATAGTCACTGCAAGAGCCTTGATAAAGCAAAACAAACAAAACCCTCATACAACACAAGCCCAAAGATACTCCACAAAGTTGCAACACACAGCAATACACACCTCCAAATTCACTCGAAACACAAACATGCATAAATTGGCCTATACCGAAATTAAACAATTAGAGTGGGAGGTAAAGACAGGAATATCAAACATCTTTAGCAGCAGAACAGATATAACCTCACAATGGCCCTTAAAAAACATCCAAACCTATTTAACAAGTTTTCTTAAACTAGCATCCCCAAAGCAAAACAGAGACATTATAACCAGCAATAACCCAGACAATAACTCTGTTTCCATTGGACCCACTGAAATCACTCATTCTGTAGAACAGACTGCCTCTGTCAAAGAGGAAGTCAATTAACAGCAGATTTTTCCCAAAGGCAGCTTTATTGCAGCTGAACCCACAAGTGACCCAAGAAACAGGTAACCCTAAATCAATAAAACAATGACCTTTCCTTAAAACAGGTGATACATTTACATACGCTATTAGAAAACCATATAAACACAGCCTCACTATGTACAAAAACCCTTTCGCTAATCTATCAATCTCTCAAACCTAAAGAAAGATGGGTTTTCATGCTTTTTGCCCCTATCTCAGAGTTAGAAAAGAATGAAGTTTTTGAAAACCGAGATTTTATAACTTATTTTTTAGTTAAAGAAAAGGGTAAAAAACACTTCTTGAGTGATTGCCTTTGCAAAAAAAGGAAATAATGTGTTGCCCCCCTTTGTGGCAGTTTGAACCACATTAGAAATCTAAAATCCAATTTCCAGGCTTCCCCCCACCCTTTTCCACAATTTATCCTAACACCGGAGAGAAACTTTCAGGTCAGAGGCTTCTATAGGGGAAGGGGAAGTATATACATTTATTTACATAAATAAATATACTGTACAAACTAAAAGGGACCCTCTGGTGGTCTAGTGGTTAGGATGCGGCGCTTTCACCGCCGCGGCCCGGGTTCGGGTCCCGGTCAGAGGAGTCCCCCGGGTAGATGGAGCTCGTTAGCCCTGTAAGGCCATCCATCTAAGAGAAGGTCACTCTAAACAAACCTACATCCTGAGGACCTCACTGCCACCGTCCAAGCTTGCTCGGCCCCGGCAGATGAACCTTAGGATTAAAGGGTGGGCTCAGCTCAGCGCACACTGTGTCTCACCTAAAAAATCCACTGCGCAGGCTCGAAGGGCAAAGACCCTTCCCAAATCTTCGTTCGCGAAGACTGGCCATACAACAAACTAAAACCAACTATATATATATATTTACATTTCTGTCAGTCCTTTTAAGTCCCTCCCTTTAACTTTAGTCCAGGAAGAGCTTTTCAAGGCTACTGGGTAACCAGTCTCTCTCTCGTGGGAGTGTTCGGGGCCCGAATGCTCCCCCCTCATCAAGCTCCGACTGTTTGTTGCAGTCTTTCTCCTCACGAAGTCCAAGAAGATAGCTCTGAGTCTCATTTCTGCTGTATGATCTCTCTCTCACAGTCTCATACCTCGGTTCATAGGCTGCTGCAGTGTAGTTTAGCTTTTCAAGCATCTGCGTCCTGGAATGTTGATTCCTCCTTGGGTTTTCGGCTGTCCTCCATTTAGATCATGGCAGAGACATCCTCCAGGCCTCTCTTTGGTCCATCTCCAATTTCTCCTGGGATTCCTTTCCCTAGCTCCGAGTTGTTTCGTCAGCAGCCCGTCCACTTGGCTCTGCTTAAATGCTGAGCCTTAAAATCCACCCCCCACCAACCTAAATGCAGTGGGGGGAAAAAAACCCCTAGCCTTGGCCACAGGCAGCTCGGTTCAGTTATGCACTGTCCCAAGTGTCCCGCAGTTGCAGGGGGGGACAAGAGGACCTAGCCTCCTCCCTCTTACCTCAGGTGCTGTGAATTTCTTCCTTCACAGCACACACTCCAAATGCTGCCTCCAACTCTGGCCCAGGCAGAGTTGGGGGGGGTTGCAGGGCTCCCCTCTCCCCCCCGGGGGGGGGAAAGAGGGAACCCAGCCACCCCCTGGTCTCCTACACCTACACGCAGCAAACACCACCAGCACAACACCAAGACTGCCAACAGCTTCCGGTACTGTGTATATACGATTTTGAGCAGAAGCAAACAACATGGACGGTGATTGGCTCTCCAGGGAACATTGCCCTGGCACCCAATCACCTCTGAACCCCCCCAACCTCTCAGAGGGTCAAACCATGACACCCTTAAACATAACAACAATAATTTACTGTTTAACAACTGGGTGGAATTAGATTTTGTCATTTTCCACCACTATTCCTGTTCCTATAAAAAATTTCCTACTAACTCTTTGGCTAAACAAACAAGTGACTTGCCTTTGGGTGAAGAAGATGACGAACAAACCCCTCTCATCTCTCACTCAGAATCTCCTTTCTTACATAATATGGAAAAAGAAAACAAAACATAGCGAACTAAAACTTTACTAACTATTCACTCATACCACTGCATTTTACATTGTCAAGAAGATATAAATTTTACTTGTAACATTTGTTGTTTTTTTTGTTTTCAAATCAGTTTTCTTAAAAGTACTGTAAATTGTTTTCTTAACAATAGAAATAAAGGGCAGAAAATAGTTTAAAAACATTTACACATGGAATGAAATTTAACATCTCACCATCTTAAAGCCCAATATATTCATTAATTCATATTTTTAAATATAAAACTGGTAGATACAAAACTTTTATTTGGTTTAGCAATTCCATATTCTTCTAGCTATGCTAAAGAATGCAAGATAAACCTTTTATCAATCATCAAACAAAATTGCTACACATATTACAAAAATTGAAACAATATAAATAATTTACTAGGGAGCTAAATTTGAACTAAATAAATTCACCTACAGACTGTTTCAACATAAATTGCATGCTGATTATCAATCAATTACTGAACCCAAGGTAAAGAAAAGGATTTGAAACCTTCCGTTTCATGGTATAAAAAGAGAGAAAAATTCTCCTTGTTGCCTAAAAGCTTTTGTAATTATTTTTCACTATGTGAATTAGTGTCATTTTAACCAAGAACATTTATCTCCACAAAACCAGAACACTACAGCTTCAAAAATTTTCCCTATTTTTTCATTAATTTCCCAGTAGCTTTAAGAATAAGTTATTAGAAGTTATTAAATTCTCAAATGCATCCACATACATGCAATTATCACAATAATGTTATTCAAATAATAAGCATAGAATCTTAAACATCCTCATATGTTACATTCAAACATTCTCAAAACATTTTGCTATCACAAAACAACATACAGAATGTCAACAAGAGTGCAAAATAGCTGTTTGAAAATCGCAACTACCTAAGAGACTGAATTAAACCTGATATTATTAAGAAATGGAGACTGTAAAATGTTCCAGAAAAATTTAACAGGACCAACAATGAAATCTCCAAAGAAAACTACACAACGAAAGATTATCTTTAAAGCCTTCAGCCAAAAAGCAAAAGACACTATAACATAGAGTGACTCACCGCTATTACTTCAAAAACTACAGATTCACCTGATCCTCGCATCTATTCCTGCCCACCTTTCATCTGAAATAGACTGAACTGTTATTAACATGTTTGCCAAGATTGTTTTTAAGGATAAAGAACAACTACAAGAAATGAACAAGACACTGAGACCACCTGCGTCTGGACAAACAAAGAAGGACAATTTAACAGTAAGGTACAAACCTTGGACCAGGTTCTATACAAGTGTTACAACTTACTCATGTACTTAGCACATTTAAGTTGTTTTGTAATTATGCTATGAATGTTATAATTGATTCATGCTATGCTACAGAGTTACTTTCACATCTCGAAGCCTCCTTCGAGATTTCACTAACCCTCATTTATCTAGAAAAATACACACCACATAATTCCTTGTTAATCACACAGAATCTAACTCTTACATAAGACACATCCATTCACACACACATTCCAAATAGAATAATACAACAACACACAAAAAATGCTTCAAAGGCAAAAAAGAAGGGGATCAGTATATAACCCCCAGGAACACTTATAGAAAACATCATATGTTCTAAATTTCTTAAACTGTGATGATACAAACCATAGCAGGTATGAATACCAACATAAAACTAAAATACTTTCACCTTCCGAAACACCAGTTATGATTAAAAATCTAATATCTAGGCAATGATCAAGACCAGTAGATCTCATAACTTGAGGGGAGATATATGCCTGTGTATCAGAGTACCAAATTACAAAAGGTTCCTTCTAAATGTATCAGGCCTTATATTAGCCCTCCCCTACAACAGAAACAGTCACCAGAAAAAATGAGTGAAGTAATTGGATTTGAAGAAACACAATCAACAATAGTAAAAGGAACACACCACACATTGAGAAACATACTATAAAAACACAAAAAAGGGGGGGAAAGAGATATGGATCTAGTTCCTGTATGTGTAAATCTACATTAACACTTCTTCAAAACAGGAACAATCACAAAGAAGCAATAAATGATACAACAGAACCAAAAGAAACACAAACAGTAACCAATACAAAACCAAAACTCCATGATTCAAACACAATAAAGGGTTTAACAATGCATGTGTGAGGAGAGAATGAAACAGTGGTCAACAGAGTATGAATGAGAAAGTTGAGTGGACATATGTATGTGTGTGTGAACGCAAATACACTTTTTAGCAAGACATCTTAAACACTACCTCAAACACAACATCTACAACCCAACACATTTCCCTTTCAAATAAAGATGATGCCATTACACAAAATCACCCTCAGATAAAAGGTTATTACCCTGGGTAATTTGAGGTTGCTTGAATATTGCACGAACCAATAAAATTGTAAACAGTTCAATAAAGGCCTTGTGACGATAGGCCCTGTTTTTTATAAATAGTTGAAATAAGATTGGTTATGATAAGAATGCTTAAAAAATGTATTGTTTTACAACTTGTTAATTATTTAAAGAAGGGGGAGATGTAGCAAGGGATCATGGGAGTTATAGTTTTCTGGGTTCTCATGCATGCTCAATCAATACTTGATTGTCATTGGTTGAAAGATCATGTGACATGTTTAAGCACTGTATTTAAACCTAAGTGCTTTGAAATAAGCCTCAATTCTACTCTGGCACTGGTTCGTGTCTGAGCAGGGTTCATGCTTTATACAACACCTCACTTTCTGGTGTCAAACCAATGGACTACAGGAATCATTCCTCCAGTACAGAAGAAGGTGACAGCTCGTACAACTTGGATGCAATCATTTGCCAGCTGAACACATTTCACAGAATCATGTGTGACCAGGGTCTGGACCCAGAGATTGTGCATCAGGTCTTCAAGTAGCTCTTCTACATGATCACACAGCAACAGGAAAGAACCTGATCTCCTGGTGCCAGCTGTGCACTGCCCAGCATCAACATGCCACTTCCACAATGAGGACAACTTGTCCTTTTCACGACTGATGTTAGGTACTCCTGTCAGAGGTGGTCACTGTGATGGTTCCTCTCTTACAGTGCCACTAATGGCACTGTAGCTCCAGAAATCTGCAAAGATGAAAACCAGCCCTGAGGAGTTCATGGTAGAAGTCAGACACTTGGGATTTTAAATTCACCCACTGTCTTTTGCCAGGGTCTAACATGGCTAGGTCTTCAGGATGCCCACCAAGGATTCCTATTTGGGGCAGGAGATTGAGAAGTGCCCACCTAAGCTGACTGGATCCAACCTTAAACTTTGAGACTCCATTCCAGGAGAATATAAACTCACATGTTTTGCTTCTGGATATCCTGGTCTTAATTCGATAATGTTGTGGGAAGGGAGAAGTGAGAGGTGTGAGCTGACCTCCAGTGGTTCTTGAAGATCCTTTCTCCTGTATCTCCATCTCCCTGTCTTGAACATGTGTTTTTGAGAGAAGCTGAGGGGTGGTAGGGGAGGAACAGGAGTGAGGGAGCATTGGTAGAAGTGTCGTAGAGGTGACATCAGAAGTACTGGGAAGTGGTCACCTGTATCACCATGTGCCAACCAAATGGAGTCTGTAGGGGCTTACTATACCTTACAACAGGCAAAGAAACACCAGGATGATACTTGTGCTGCTTCTGCTTCTCAGTAGTGTCATGGAAGACTTGTTATGACCATTATCAAGACAAACTGTTTAGTGGTGCTTTGTGTTCTGGAAAAGTTTGGCTTCTCATGACTGCCTGTAATCCTATTTTGTTTTCAACAGATTGTAAAGATACTTAATCTCCACACTCCTGTGAATGAGTTTGAAGAACATATGACAGTTGCTTTCATATGAAACACACAGGTAAATTAAAGGGCTGTAGAGTGGAGGGGCTCCGGGGGCGGAACCCCTGGCTGGAGGGGCTTCCCGTGCCTCGTGGCTGGGACCCCCGGGTTGCCGTGGGCCTTTCCTGCGCTCCGGGGGTGGGACCCCCTGCTGGGGGGCCTTCCCGTGCCTCGTGACCGGGACCCCCGGGCTGCCGCGGGCCTTTCCCGGGTGCAACCATTGCAGGAGAAAGGAGAGACAAGGGGAGCCTTGCCGGCAGGTACTGCACCTCCATGAAAGAGGAGAAGGAAGCTTCAGAGTACACAGAGGTTCAGTGTTCCAGGGTTGGGGGGGGAGGGGTTGGGTGGGGGGGAGGATTAGCGTAGTGTGTCAAACGGGTCGTGGGGGTCCTTCGACCAACAGGAGGGAGAGTGGCACAATCCCGTATGAAATGTCGCAGGTGAGTAGTGTACCTGAAGATATGTGGAAAAACAGTGGGGGAAGGATAAGGTCAGGGTGGATAGTGGGTTCTTTTAGAATAATGGGGGGCCCCGCCAGGCTGGGGCCAATAAAAAGCACCCCCGCCTGGATGGGTACTGGGGTCAGAATGTTTGCTTTGTTTGTTCTGTCTGTCTGGTTTTGGTTCTCCTGTGGCTACTGCCCAGGTTCGGCATGTTCTGGATATACTTGCTTTGCTCTGTTACATCCTGAAACGGTGGACAGGACAAAGGGTTGTCCCTGGGTACCTCCTCCAGTTTGTTTATAGGTAGGTGATAATAAAGTAGGAAATGAAAGTCTTGCCCAAAGCGTTCTAATAGGAACATAGTCTCCATACCCCTGTGTGGTTGCAAGTTATATAGTACATGCCTCCAGAAGGGTCACCCATGCCAGACAGATCAAAACCGTAGGACCAGATTTAATACATTCTTGGGCAGGATGAGCTCATTAGCCTCCTGGCAGTCATCCTAGGAGAAGGACAACTCCAATCCCAAACCCGGGCAGATGGAGCTCACTTAGCCCTGTAAGGCCATCCATCTAAGAGACGGTCACTCTAATCAAACCTACGTCCTGAGGACCTCACTGCCTCTGTCCAAGCTCGCTCGGTCCTGGCAGATGAACCTCAGGATTAAAGGGTGGGTTCAGTTCCTCGCACACTGTGTCTCACCTATAAAATCCATTGCGCAGGCTTGAAGGCTTTACCCACATGTAAAAAGTCCTGTAGTGACGGGCGAGGGTCGAAACGGCAGGTGAAAGGTGCACTGGGAGCAGCAGACCCAACCCTGCATGCAGGCGGTTCAGGATATTGGTCATTTGAGACTGACCGGAGATGACAGTCTCTTGGGGCAGCACCCTGAAAGACCAAGCAGCCTTTTCAAGGACAGCACTGTTTGCTCCACTCGGAGAGGGGCCTAGAAAAGGTGACCTAAACAAAGCTCATCTCCACTTTCACCCGGTTGGTTAACCGCAGACCAATGGGCATCTTCTTCCAATGCAGTTGCACAAAGATCAAAAGACAAAGGCATGCACCTGCCTCCAAAGGTGTACCTAAATTAACTCTAGCATGTTGGAACATCAGAACCATGCTCGATTCTGCAGATAGCGGACGTCCTGAGCGTCGGTCTGCCCTAATTGCCCATGAACTGGTTCGTCTCAACATCGACATTGCTGCTCTCAGTGAAGTTCGCCTTCATGAAGAAGGCAACCTCAGAGAACAGGGTGCCGGTTACACACTCTTTTGGTCAGGCAAACCCAGAACTGAAAAACACCTCTCAGGAGTCGACTTCATGATCAAAAACTCCATTGTTCCTAAACTCGAAAATCTGCCGACAGGTCACTCTGACCGCATTATCTCCCTACGCCTTCCGCTAAACAACAAGCAACATGTTGTCATCTTTAGTATATATGCCCCAACTCTCCAAGTTGACCCTGCTGAAAAAGATAAATTTTACACTGACCTGCGCCTCCTTACCCAAAAGGTTCCTGCAGACGATAAGATCATTATCCTTGGTGATTTCAACGCCAGAGTAGGCAAGAATTTTGAAACCTGGAAAGGAGTATTAGGCAAGCATGGTGTTGGAAACTGCAACGATAATGGTCGACTTCTGCTAGAATTCTGTGCAGAGCAACAACTCACCGTCACTAATACTATCTTTCAGCAGAAAGATAGTCTGAAGACAACCTGGATGCACCCCCATTCTAAACACTGGCACCTCATTGATTATGTCTTGGTGCGACAGAGAGATGCCCGCGATGTCCACCATACCCGCGTGATGCCCAGCGCAGAATGCCAAACAGGCCATCGGTTGTGCGCTGTAAACTCAATTTTAAGCTCAAATTCAAACCAAAAAGGGGCAGTATCCCAAGGAGAAGACTCCAAGTTAACAATCTCCAATCAACCACAGTAAGAGACAGTTTCCAGGCAAACCTTCAAACTAGGCTCAAAAACATTCCCACAGATTCCTCTCCTGAAACAATCTGGCTTCATATTAAAAACAGCATCCTGCATTCCTCTGAAGAATCCTTAGGGTTCTCCCTCAAGAAGAACAAGGACTGGTTTGACGAAAACAACCAAGAAATCCAAGACTTGTTGAGGAAGAAGAGAACCGCCCACCGAGCACACCTTGCACTGCCATCCTGTCATGCAAGAAAAACAACCTTTCGTCTCGCATGCAACAAGTTCCAACAGAAACTCCGTGACATCCAGAACAAGTGGTGGATCGATCTAGCTGAAAAAACTCAATTATGCGCAGATACAGGTGATCACAAAGGTTTCTATGAGGCCTTGAAAACAGCATACGGGTCTACATACCAGGTACAAAGCCCTCTACTCAGCGCTGATGGTCAAACCCTTCTAACAGATAAAACCTCCATTCTGAATCTATGGTCTGAACACTTTCAGACTCTTTTCAGTACCAACCGTGTAGTCCAAGATTCAGCAATTCAGTCCATCACACAACAACCAGTAAAGTATGAACTGGATACTGCCCCCACTTTAGGAGAAACCCTCAAGGTCATACAGCAGGTGAAAATCGACAAGGCAGCTGGGGTTGATGGAATTCCACCTGAAGTCTGGAAACATGGGGGCCTTGCACTCCACACCAAATTTCACGAGTTTGTGGTGCGCTGTTGGGAGCTCGGTGAACTACCATCAGACCTTCGTGATGCTGTCCTCATCACTTTGTATAAGAAGAAAGGTATTAAATCAGATTGCTCAAACTATCGTGGTATTACTCTGCTCTCCATTGCTGACAAAATCCTGACAAGAATACTCTTGAACAGACTAATACCCACTATAGCAGAAGGAATTCTACCTGAAAGTCAGTGTGGTTTCAGAGCTAACAGGAGCACCACAGACATGGTATTTGTCCTCAGACAACTGCAAGAGAAGTGTAGGGAACCGAACAAAGGTCTCTATGTAACCTTTGTCAACCTCACCAAGGTTTTTGATACTGTGAGCAGAAAAGGTCTCTGGCAGATTTGTTGCCCACACAGAAGCAACCCTGCAGCGTTTAACATCCTGCTTTGCAGATACTGCTGAGCTCTTTGGGTTGGAAGTCAGCTTAAAGAAGACAGAGGTCCTCCATCAACCTGCACCTCAGGAAGTCCCCCATCATCCCCACATCACCATTGGCCAATCAGAGCTCAAATCAGTCCAACAGTTTAATTACCTTGGTAGCCTCATCTCCTCAGATGGTAAGATCGACGGAGAGATAGACAACAGGTTAGCTAAGGCATATAGTGCCTTTGGAAAACTCCACAAAAGAGTATGACATAATAAACACTTGAAGAAAAGCACCAAGATCAGTGTTTACAAAGCCATAGTGTTGTCTACTCTTTTATATGGTTCCGAATCATGGGTCATCTACCACCACCACCTGCGTCTCCTAGAACGCTTCCATCAACGCTGCCTCCGTACAATCCTTTACATCCACTGGTCCGATTATGTGACCAATACATCTGTACTAGAGCAAGCAGCTGTCACTAGTATTGAGGCCATGTTGATGAGAACACAGCTGCGATGGGCAGGGCATGTCTCAAGGATGAAGGACCACCGCCTTCCTAAGATCCTGTTCTATGGTGAACTTGCCACTGGTTGCCGCATGAGAGGAACCCCGAAGAAAAGATACAAGGACTCCCTGAAACAACATCTCAACCTTGGTCATATTGATCACCGTAACTGGTCTACTCTGGTCTCAAATCGGGAGGCCTGGAGACACGCCATCTATAACTCAGCTGTCTCCTTCGAGAACACATGCAGGATCACTCTAGAGGAAAAAAGGCAATGCAGAAAGAACCATGTCTTGCAGATTACACCATCTAAGGAGTCTTTCTGCTGTACCTTTTGCAATCGGATATGTCTGTCACGTATTGGCCTCATAAGCCACCAGCGTGCCTGTAGCAAATGTGGATAGTGCCTTCCCAAATCTTCGTTCACGAAACCTAACCATGATGAAAGTGGAGGAGATGGTACTAATGACATCTGTATAGTACTAATGATATCTGTATAAAATCATTACTCAGTCATTTTGTAATAGACATACTGCGGCATGTTGTCCTGAATTAAGTGTTCTGTGTGTGCACATGCTTACTTACAACATACAGTTGCAGGGATAACCAGACTGTTAATCACAAAGAGCAATAAGCACTTAAGTTCCCAGCTCAGCTAATCCAATGCTTCTTAGTAGCAATGCAACTCAGAATTAAGGTTTCAGGTGTCAGCAAAGCATCGGTGAAATGGAGTTACTTCTGAAATACAAGGCAGAAATTGGTAACTAAAGGAAACATAAATAAATGAAAACCAAACATCCTTTAATGTTCACAAGGAGGACACAGGAAAAGGAAACAGAAATGTATTTGACTACTCTCAGAATATATGTCCATCACTGAACAGCTGAATCAAAAGTGTTCTGCCGGTATTGTGCAGTGTTCCTTTTGCTGTGCAAGGGGGTCATATTGTTTCCAAGTCCTGTATCTTATTTCGTGGTCACATAGAAAATGTAGCCAGGTTCTTCTGAAGCAGTGTTTCCCACAGTCTCTGTAGAATTTACTGTAAATACTTGCTCAGAAGAAGGTTGCTGCAATAGAAAACAAAATGGTTCTCACTGGGTTTTGCAATAACCCTAAAATTATGTACATTCTCAAACCTTTGATTTTGAACATGACAAATGCAAAGAAAAGGCAACAACTGATACTAAATTTGTTTTCTTCTCCCACACCTCATAGATGCACTTGAAAGAGTGAAATGACCAGCTACTCTTAGGGCAGGACACAGATGAACTGGGACGTCCAATCCCACCAGTTGAGATGTCACCACAAATCTCTGGAGTTTCTGCAGGTTAGATCCTAAAACTATCAAATAATTATGAAGATGTTTTTCCTTTAACATGTATATCTCCTGGAATGTGGGGAGTTTGATAAGACCTTACCTTACATTAGTTCATAAGGGCTTAAGTTGTCTCTTCTCCTAGGTTCAACCCAAGTTCTCAGGCAGGGCCTGCACCCACATCGTTGAGTTTTCCTGACAAATTATACTTATCTGTACTTAAGGATATAATTCATCCACTCAACTTTGCCACTTGCTTGTGGTCTATAGGGTGTATGCACATCCCAAGCCATCCCTAGTGACTTACTGACTTTGTGTACCACTGCTACAATACAATGTAATCCGTATCTGATGACTTTGCTAGAGGAATTCCAAACCTAGGAATAATCTGGTTTAAGAGAACTTTCACTACTTCCCTTGCTTTTTAGGTGTCACAAGGACAGGTTTCTGGCCATCCACTAAAAGTATCTACTAGCACTAGTGTCCTAGTTAGAACAACTGGGACCGATTCATCACTGGATGGGTGTAGCCCAAAACTATGTACTCTATAGCCCTCCGTGCCATTTTCCCAGAAACTGTTGTCAGTAGAGGCCTGCGAGGTGGGGGGATGTTCCTGTCTCATGCCCTTTTGTGGAATTCCCTGACTGAGCACCCTTACACCCTTTTATGGAATTCCCTACTCTGAGGGAAGTACTGAGAATCCTTTTATGGAATTCCCCGCTCTAGGGGAGGGACTGAACATTCCTGCCTGAGCTGGAGAATATACAAACCTGGAGTTTCAGAACCTTTCCACCACTCGTGGGATCCAGAGGAGGACTGCAACTCACCGCTCTCAACCAGACTGCAGCTCACCGCTCTCTGCCGGACTGAGACCACCACCCTCGGCTGGACTGCAATCACCACCTTTGGCCGGACTGCAACAGCTCTCCCACCAGCAGGTTTTTCCCCTCTCCCTTTGCTTTGGACTCAAGGGGGGGCCCAGGGAGCACAGCTTTGTTTGTGCCCCAGGGTACTGGGTTGTACTTTTGGGCTTTGTGGGTTAGGGCCGCTTGTTTGTCCGTGTGGTCGTACTTATTGTATTATTTTATTAAATTGTTATTCTGACTTGTAATCTCTCTTTTGAGTTGGGTTGGTTTCCCCTGCTGGTTAACTTTTAAACCAGCACAACTAGTATGTATTGATATTCTTCTTTCCGAGGTAACTCAGTAAAGTCTATTTGCCAATAGTCTCCAGGAAGATTTCCAGCTTTTGTGACTCCTACAGTTATTTTATTGCTAGTGTTAGGGTTATTTCTATTACAAGTTTCACATCTTCCTATGACATTGTATAATTTTAGTCATTTTTACACTGTTTTTCTAAGATGCATTAATAAATTTTCTGTACCCCAGTGGGTGGTGTCATGTTCTCTTTTAACTATTTCTCCCATAATTGTAGGTTGGACTATCACCTGCCCTGTAGGGGTAACAGCCCATCCTGTAGCTTGAAAGTTAGCTTTGAGGGATTCAATTAACTGAAAGTCCTTTTTATCGTACTTTGGGGCAATTTTAGGTAATACTACTTCCTTTTCTGGGATTAATGCCAGAACGCCTTTTTCTGCTGCCTCTTTTGCAGATTTATCAGCAAAATGGTTTCTGATTTCAGGGAAAGTTTTTCCTTTTTGGTGTGCTCTGCAATGCATTATAGCAACTTCTACTGGCTTCTGTATATTTTGTAAGAGTTCTTTAATTTTTGTGGCATGTTTGATTTCCGTCCCTTGGGTTGTTAGTAGTCCTCTTTCTTTCCAAATTGCTCCATGAGCACGCACAATGCTAAATGCATACTTAGAGTCAGTCCAAATGTTTGCTCTTTTTCCTTGACTTAAGTCCAGGGCCCTTATAAGAGCAATTAATTCTGCTTTTTGAGCAGAGATAAGACTTAAGATTTGATTACCTTATCTGTGGTGGTTACTGCATACCCTGTCAGTTGTTAGCTGCTTCCATCAGTATACAATTCCCAGTCAGGTTTTTCCAGAGGAACATCCTTTAAGTCTGGTGGGCTGGAGTAGGCTTCTTCAATTGTCTGTAAACAATTGCAAGCTCCAATGTTCACCCATGTAATCAGAAGGCTAAGTCATGGACTTTCAAGCAACAAAGGAAGTTTATTTTGGGGACGCTACACAGCTACATGAACTCACAGCTAGGTGACAAAAAACACACACAGACTGCAGGGCCTCTGGGCCATACATATTAAAGACCATCCTTGCCTGACATTGTCAAGCTGTTTAGAGAAATAAGTTACAACTCTTCGCTGGTCCCCAAGAAATTGTGCAAGCACTCCTAGGGCAACATTCTGCCTCTCATAGGTAAACAGTTCAAATGGTTTTGAGAGATCTGGCAGACCTAGGACTGGTACTCTCATCATGGAATGCTTTAGTCTTTTAAAGGTTGTCTTTGCACTGTCTCTCCAAGTAAGGATGTTCTTATAGGTTGTTTTTAAAAGCTCATATAATGGTCTTACCAAAAGTCCATAGTCAGCAATCCGGAGTCGACACCATCCTACCATTCCTAGGAAGGTGTGCAATTCATTAATTGTTCATGGTTCAGGGAAGTGACAGATGACTTCTTTCCTTCCCAAGTTGTCGTTGTCCTTTAAGGATTTCAAAACCAAGATAGATTACTGTCTCTTTTGCAATTTGGGCTTTTTCTTTTGATACTCAGTACCCACTAAGCCCTAATGCAATGGTTCATGTTTCAGGAAGAATCTAGCAAAGGATTTTGGGACTTGTAGTTTTCCGGGCTCTCACACATGCTCAATGAAATACTATAATGTCATTGGTTGAAAGATCATGTGACACGATTTAAACACTGTATTTAAACTGATGCCCTTTGTAATAAAGTTAATTCTGCTCTTGCACTCCTTGGTGTGAGTAGCGGGGTTCGTGCAAGAACAAGCACTTCACCCTAAGAAATTTAAAAAACTGACAGTGAGTGAAATGCATTGTTCTCTATTTTCAGTAGCTACCAGTATATCATCAACATACCACAACATAACTCTTTCAGGGTTCTGTCTTCTCTAATCTTCTACTTCTTTTGCCAAAATGGTAGGGCTATTTTTAAATCCCTGAGGCAACACTGTCCAGGTAAATTGGGCTTTTCTCTGTTTTTGGATTTTCCCATTCAAAAACAAAGACTTCTTGGTTTTCCTTGCTCAGGGGGATGCAGAAAAAGGCATCTTTAAAGTCTAATACTGTAAACCATTCCAGGTTATCATTTAAGGTGGTTAATAAAGTATATGGGTTAGCTACAACTGGGTCCATATCCTCCACTATTCCATTGATTGCCCTCAGGTTCTGTAGTAATCGATAATCTTTTCCATTTGCTCTCTTTACTGGTAAAATGGGTGTGTTTTACTTGAATTCACATTCCTCAAGTAAACCATGCTTAACAAATTTGTCTATTATTGGAACCAATCCAACTTGGTTTTTTAATTTTAAAGGATATTGTTTCTGCCTTGCCAGTATAGCTCCTGGCTTAAGGGTTATTCTTACAGGTTCTGCTCTTTTCGATTTTCCTGGAATTCCACTGACCCACACGATAGGAACAAGTGCATCTTCAACTTCAGTCAGGATGTTGTCACTAACTGGAGATATTTCCTGCACAAGAAAAGTTGCTACTTTGACATATTTAGTCTCAGGAATTACAATTTGAATATCCTCATTTTTAAATTTAATTTCTGCCTCAAGTTTTTCCAATAAATCTCTTCCTAATAAAGGTTTAGGGGAGTCTGGCAAATAGAGAAACTGGTGTTACCCATTGCTTTCCCAATTTAAATTTTATAGGTTGGAAAAAGGATCACGTTTCACAAACCTCCATTGCACCAATAACATTTACAGTGTCATCACTTAATTCTCCTTATACTGTGTTAAGAACTAAGTTGCACCCGTGTCTACTAAAAATTCTGTTTCTTCCTTCCCCATCTTAGCTACAACCAGAGGTTCTGCGAGGAAGGATCCCTCCCATCCCCTTATATGTCTTCAATAGACATCAGGGGATTCGGCAGGGAATTCTGCCTCAGTTGGGGACATTCCTTCTTCCAATGCCCCTCTCCCTTGTAATAGGCACACTGATTAGCTCCTATCCTTGCTGGAAAATTCCTTTGACCAGCACCTCTTCCCTGTCCCCATCCTCAGAACCCTCCCCATTGTGGTGATCTTGATCTTTCTTTTTCTTCTTCTATCATTGCTATCTTCTCCACCCCGCTTCTATTTCTATGAGTTACCCAAGCTATATCTAACAGTTTCCCCAAATCTCATGTCCTCTGCTGGCAGTTTCTGCAATTTTCGTCATATATCATCAGATGATTGCTCTATAAACAAGAGTCAATTGTTTTTTTCCATCAAGGTCAATACTTGTGTATTGTTGGGCAGCCTTTTTAATTTTATTTAAGAAATCAGTGGATGATTCCCTCAAATTTTGTTTTATTACATATAGTTTCGACCAATTTATTGCTTTTGGAATGTCTAAGAAACTGCCCTGGTCCATTTTGGTTAGGGTCCCAGTTCAGGTTCACTGAGGGGAAATGTTGTTCTACTGTCCCCTCTAAGGTCCCAGCTGCCACTTGTGCTTCAACCTGGGTTCGAGTAGTTTTCTTAATCATTTCTCTTTCGGTACTATCAAACATTACTTTCATGATTGTCTCAATGTCATTCCAGTCTGGATCTTGAGTTCTAATCATAATTTCAAATGCATTAACAACCTTATCATGGTCATCTCAGTAACTTCCTGCAGTTTGTTTCCAATTATTTAAATCTACGATTGAAAAGCTTTCCCTCCTGGTTGACCCCGGCCCTGCCGAGGGGGCTTTCCCCCGGCCAGCCCCACCACGCCGAGGGGGTTTCTCCCGGCGACCACGGGGGCTGCAGCCCCAGAGGAGAGGAGAGGAGGAACTTCAGAGCGCACAGAGGTTTGCCAGTCCAATTTGGGGGAGTGGGAGAGGGTCCGGTGGGCTGTGGGGTCCCTGGATGGGCGGGAGGGCGGACAGGGCAGTACTACTTGGATGGTCACGGGTGGGCAGTGCGAGAGAAGTCCTGTAGTAAAATCTGTCCATGGGCAGGATGAGCTCGCTAGCCTTCTGGCAGTCATCCTAGGAGAAGGACAACTCTAATTCCAAACCCGGGTAGATGGAGCTCACTTAGTCCTGTAAGGCCATCCATCTAAGAGGATACTCTAATTAAACCTACCTCCTGAGGACCTCGCTACCACCATCCAAACTCACTAGGCCCTGGCAGATGAATCTTAGGATTAAAGGGTGGGTCCAGTTCTGCGCATGTTGCGTCTCACCCAAAAAATCCATTGTGCAGGTCTGAAGGTTATACCCACATTTGTAAAGCCCTGTAGTGACAGACGAGGGACAAAATGGCAGGTGATAAGGTGCACTGGAAGCCGCAGACCCAATCCTGCATGCAGGCAGTTTAGGACATTGGTCGCCTGAGACTGACCCTGGAGATGACAGTCTTGTTCGGCAGCATTCTGAATGACCAAGCAACCTTTTTCAAGGAGAGCACTGCTTGCTCCACTTGGAGAGGGGCCTAGAAAAGGTGGTCTAACCAAAGGTCATCTCCACCCTTCACCCAGCTGGTTAACCACACCTAACAGGCATCTTCTAATGCAGTCAAACAAAGATTAAAAGGCAAAGGCATACACCTGCCTTCAAAGGTGTACCCAAACTGACACTCGCATGATGGAACATCAGAACCATGATTGATACTGCGGATAGTGGACGTCCTGAGAGTCGTTCTGCCCTAATTGCCCACGAACTGTCATGTCTCAACATCAACATTGCTACTCTCAGGGAAGTTCATCTCCATGAGGAAGGCAGCCTTAGAGAACATAGCGCCAGTTATACACTCTTTTGGTCAGGTAAACTCAGAACTGAAAGGCATCTTTCAGGAGCTGGTTTCATAATTAAAAACTCTATTGTCCCTAAACTTGAAAATCTGCCAACAGGTCATTCTGATCACATTATCTCCTTATGCTTTCCACTACACAACAAGTAACATGTTGTCCTCTTTAGTAAATATGCCCCAACTCTCCAAGCTGACCCTGTCGAAAAAGATAAATTTTACACCGACCTGTACCACCTTACCCAAAAGGTTTCCACAGATGATAAGATCATTATCCTTGGTGATTTCAAAACCAGAGTAGGTAAGAACTTTGAAACCTGGAAAGGAATATTAGGCAAGCATGGTGTTGGAAACTGCAACGATAATGGTTGCCTTCTGCTAGAGTTTTGTGCGGAGCGGCAGCTCACCATCACCAACACTATCTTTCAGCAGAAAAATAGACTGAAGACAACCTGGATGCATCCTAGATCCAAGCATTGGCACCTCATTGATTATGTCTTGGTGCGACAGAGAGATGTTCACAATGTTCATCATACCCGAGTGATGCCTAGTGCAGAATGCCAAACAGACCATCGACTTGTGCACTGTAAACTTAACTTCAACCTCAAGTTAAAACCTAAAAGGGGCAGTATTCCAAGGAGGAGACTCCAAGTTAACAATCTTCAAACAGCTACAGTGAGAGACAGTTTTCAGGCAAATCTTCAAACTAGGCTCGAAGATCATTCCGTGGATCCCTCTCCTGAAACACTTTGGCAACATATTAAAAATAGCATCCTGCAGTCCTCTGAAGAATCCTTAAGGTTCTCCTTCAAGAAGAAGAAGGACTGGTTTGATGAAAACAATCAAGAGATCCAGGAATTGTTGAGGAAGAAGAGATCTACTCACCAAGCACACCTTGCACTGCCATCTTTCATCTTGCATGCAGCAAACTCCAACAGAAACTTCGTGACATCCAGAACAAGTGATGGATCAATCTAGCAGGAAAAATTCAATTATGCGCAGATACGGGTGATTACAGAGAATTCTATGAGGCCTTGAAAACAGCATACAGGCCTACATACCAGGTCCAAAGCCCTCTACTCAGCGCAGATGGTCAAACGCTTCTTGACAGATAAAACCTCCATTCTGAATTGATGGTCTGAACACTTTCAGACTCTTTTCAGTACTAGCCGGGTAGTTCAAGACTCAGCAATTCAGTACATTACACAACAACCGGTAAAGAATGAATGGGATGCTACCCCTACTATGGGAGAAACTCTTAAGGCCATAGAGCAGGTGAAAATTGACAAGGCAGTTGAGATTGATGGAATTCCACCTGAAGTCTGGAAGCACAGAGGTCATGCACTCCATGCTAAATTTCATGCATTTGTGGTGTGCTGTTGGGAACTAGGCGAACTACCATCAGACCTTCGTGATGCAGTCATCATCACTTTGTATAAGAAGAAAGGAGTTAAATCAGACTGTTCAAATTACCGTGGTATTACTCTGCTTTCCATTGCTGGCAAAATCCTGGTAAGAATACTTTTGAACAGACTAATACCCGCTATACCTGAAAGCCAATGTGGTTTCAGAGCCAACAGGAGTACCACAGACATGGTATTTGTTCTCAGACAACTGCAGGTGCTTGGCAGATTTACTGGATGAAGGTCATAAGTTCTGACAGACCAACTATGACTTGTGTGCTCACACTCACAATGGGAACTCAAAGAGTTTGCGGATCAAGGGTATGATTGACACTGGGGCAGATGTAACCATTATCGCACATAAACAGTGGTCGAAGGACTGGTCCACAGTGGCAGCAGGAGCTGCAATAGCTGGAGTAGATGGAACTACACAAAGTTTTCAGAGTAAATTCCCTGTGCAAATCATAAATCCTGACGGACAAGTAGCAACGACACAACCCTTTGTTGTCATGGTACCATTGAACCTGTGGGGTAGAGACATGTTGAGCATGTGGGGTGTGTTCATGGGAACTAAGCAGAAGGATTTTTCCTAGGGGTCACTGTGTGTGAGGGCATTAAGCGACCCACCATTAAACTGCAGTGGTTGACCACAACTCCTGTGTGGGTAGACCAGTGGCCCCTAGCACAGCAGAAACTGCTTGCCCTCCATGAGCTAGTAAAAGAGTAATTGGAGCAGGGTCATATAGAACCCTCCCTTAGCCCATGGAATACTCCTGTATTTGTCATTAAGAAAAAAGTAAGTGGCGACTTCTTCATGACCTGAGGCAAATAAATCAAGTAATGAAAAGCATGAGGGCACTACAACCTGGCATGCCCTCCCCTACTATGATCACTATTGATTGGGATATACACATAATTGATTTGAAGGATTGCTTTTTTACCATTCCCTTGCACCCTGAAGACGTTGAGAAGTTTACCTTCTCTGTCCCATCAGTCAATAATCAGGAACCTTGTAAACGATATCAGTGGACCGTATTGCCCCAGTAGTATGTAACTCAGGTCTTGTCAGCAGTTCGATGGCAATTTCCGAGAGTATACTGTTATCACTATATGGACGATATCCTTGTTGCTGCAACAATCCAGTTGCAATTGCACCAGGTCATGACAGTGGTGGAACAGTTGTTGCAAACATATAGGTTGCAGATAGCCCCAGAAAAGGTGCAGACGCAAGCATCATGGAAATATTTGGGGGTCAAAATTTTAGATCAGATGATTCAGCCACAGACTATCCAAATTTCACATGAAGTTAAGACTTTAAATGATGTGCAGAAACTTTTGGGAACCATCAACTGGGTACGACCTTTACTTGATCTAACTGCTACTCAATTAGCCCCTTTGTTTCAGTTGCTAAAGGGTGACAGTGACCTGCTCTCCCCCAGGAGTTTAACTAAAGAGACACGAGCTGCTCTTCGATTGGTTGAAAAGGTAATAGAAACAAAACAGGTGTACCATCTTGTAGAGGACCATCCTCTTAATTTATATGTTGTAATTAACGTTTCTCAACCTGTTGGTTTGTTAGGACAGTGGAATGCCCAATGGCAGGACCCCTTGCATTTTTTGGAATGGATTTTCCTGCCCCGTCAGCCCCGCAAAACGGTGAACACCCTTATTGAACTCATTGCCACAGTAATTTGTAAAGGACGACGACATTGTCTACAACTTAGTGGCCAGAATCCTCAAAATATTGTTTTATCCATGCATCAGGATTACCTAGAATGGTGTTTGGCAAACAGCACCGATCTTCAATTAACATTGTTGCATTTTTCAGGAGAAGTTCTGTTTCATATGCCCTCTCACAAGTTTTTGCAACTCCATTTGGAGCTATGTTTAATGGAGAAGCCCCTAGTGTCCACCACACCGGTCAAGGGACTCACTGTGTTTACTGATGGATCTGGACGGACAGGGAAAACGGTGGTTACCTGGAAAGAACAGGGTCAGTGGCAAGAGTTAGTAGGCCAAGAGGATGGATACCCTCAATTAGTAGAACTATGCGCGGCAGCGATGGCATTTCAGCATTTTCCTTGTGTTGCACTGAATGTTGTAACTGACTCTGCCTATGTAGCAGGTGTCTTGCAGCGCCTGGATAACGCCACATTGAAGGAAGTAAATAATCAACAACTATTTGGTCTGTTAAAACTGCTTTGGCAGGAATTACGGTGTTGATCAGAGCCCTATTATGTTTTACATGTCCGTAGCTACACTGGTCTGCCTGGATTCATTTATGAGGGTAATGCTCGAGCTGATGCATTGGCAGCTCCTGTGTGGGCTGCACCAGTACCAGACAAATGGCAGTAGGCATTGTCCTCTCATGCCTTTTTTCATCAGGGTGCCCGTACTCTGCAGCATCAGTTTAACCTTACAAACTCTGAGGCAAAGGACATTATAGCATCCTGTGGTGGTTGCCAGCATTTTATGCCTCTACCTTCAACAAGCGTTAATCCCCGTGGTTTGCAAAGTCTACAGATTTGGTAGACTGATGTGACACATGTACCTGATGTGCATGTGTCTGTCGACACCCACTCAGCTGCATTATAGACCTCTGTCCATTACGGAGAGAAGAGCAGGGATGTTATCTCACATTGGTGCCAAGCCTTTGCAGCCTTGGGTATTCCCCATCTCATCAAAACTGATAATGGTCCAGGTTGCGCTGCAACTAAAACCTCTGCTTTCCTTGGTCAATGGGGCATTTCTCATGTTACAGGTATTCCGCATTGCCCTACAGGTCAAGACATTGTGGAACGCACACATCTGACACTTAAATGGATGCTTGAAAAACAAAAAGGGGGAATGCACAGTGAAACTCCACAAAATCGAGTCTGGAAACCAGTGTACACGTTGAACCACCTAATGGTACCTCCAAATGCAGAAAATCCTGTGATTCTAACACACTTTTTATCATTACAGAGAGCAGGGGATGAACTTCAGCCTAAAGCTAGTGTGATGTTCTGTAACCTCCAGACGCGAGAGTGGGACTGCCCGTGAGAACTCATTACTTAGGGGTGTGGGTATGCTTGTGTTTCCACAGATGCCAGCCCCCGGTGGATTCCTGCTAGGTGTGTGTGTCCTGCTATTGATCATGGCTACGACCAAAGGCAACCTGGACCTGCAGCACCTGACGCCGTGGAACAGTAAAAATGTTTGGGTCACCCTGATGAAGGCCTTAAACCAAACCACCTTTTGTGCCTCACTTGCACAGCCCGAGCAGCCTTTTCACACCTGTTTAGCGGGGATTCCGTTAAACAACAGTGAGGTCAGCCTTGTAGTGGCCGACCTTGGACCCCTAGAGAAGACCTTATGCAGAGTTATGTGGAATTGTACAGACAATTGGGATTTGTGGGATAATTCTCTTCTGTTTGCTTTGCCGCCTCAGGAAATACACATCTTAGGGAGTTTAACAGCCGAGAGTTGTGTTTTCTTTAACTATAACTCTGGTCATGATATACAAGAGGATGATACAACAGTCCTACAAGATGTATCCCCTAACATACCCCTTTATCAAAATCATTCTGCTTGGTGCCAATACCTGGGGTACAGTAAGACTGATCCTGCCCCAGGGGTCAGCGTTGCAAGACGATTGCCCCGTGACCTGTTTCTCATATGTAGGAACAGAACCTGGTTGGGAATTCCTGGAAAAATGAGAGGAGGACCTTGTGCCATCAGTCACCTAGGACTACTGACACCAACTCAGAAACTTTTGTTAAACCACACTTACCTCCACATGCATATGAAATATAAACGACCTTTAACAGTAACATCTGAGTGCAAAGACGAAATACAATTGTGGAGTCATAGCAAAATTGTAACTGCCTCACTGTTTCTCCCTGGAGTGGCAGCTGCCAAAGTTTTGGTAACTTTGAATAGAATGGTATGTTGGCTAGGCAAGCAAGTGAATAAAACATCTGAAATTTTATATCAATTGGCAACAGATGTAGATAGTGTACACCATGCTACGCTTCAAAATAGAGCTGCTATTGATTTTTTGCTTTTAGAGCATGGACATGGGTGTCAAGACTTTGAGGGGATGTGTTGCATGAATTTATCTGATCATTCTGAGTCCATCTATAAGAGCATAGCCGACTTAAAAGTAGCAACACAAAAAATAACCCAGGATGAAGGATTTTTTGCATTGATGGGTGGTTGGATAAATGGAGTCTTAGCATATGGGTGAAACAAGTGATAAAGCTAGGCATTTATTGTTTGGTGGTATTGATCATAATCATACTGCTATTGCCGTGTTTGTTATCTTTTCTGCAAAGGGCCCTGCAGAGGATGATAAACTCTGCTTTTGTAGCAGAAAAACAAAAAGAGGGAATTGTAGCAGATGGTTGGTCTGCGGGTAGCTTTGACCTTGATCAGCTACAGCTGTAGCCTTGCAAAAGAGTAAACATCAAAGGAAGGCATGAGAAAAAGAAGAAAAACAGCTGCAGATAGAAGAATGTGTTTGGACAAGAGAAGAGATGCCAACTACCTATCAAGAGGCAAAATAGGGCGCGTGAACAAAAGCAAGAAACCAATTAGAGATGAAATACGAGCGTGTGGAAAGGGGAAAAAGAGATAAAAAGAACGAGTTTGTTTATAATAAAATCCTTGCCTGTCAACTTGCTGTCTGAGTGCATCTTTAGGCCATTGCACTGGGCTTTGCATTGGTAGCTAGAAGGGTGTTGATAACACACGGGTGTTTTGGCTACTGCTGAGCACAGCATCAGCACTGTAACATTCCTTCCTCAGTTGAGGGTAAGATCCTGGGAGGGGACCCAAGTAGGCCAGTTGACCCAAACTGACCAGAGGGATATTCCAGACCATATGACGTCAGCTCAGATATAAAAGCTGAGGCAAGGAGCAGGAAGACAGGCATTCATTGTCTCCAATGGTTACCTGCTGAGAAACCGTCACGCGTGTTGAAACCCTGCTTCTCGGGAGTGGTCAACCATCGCTGCTCATGGGAAGTAGAGAATCTTTCTGCTATCTTTCGCTTTGCTTCACTTTTTGTGCGTGCAAGCTTCCACTTTAGTTTTTGCTTTAAATAAACTGCCTTATCCCAACCCACGAGTTGTTTTTCCACCTTACTCTCTCCCCTGTTGGACTGGGAAGGGGAGCGATAGAGTGGCTGGGTGGGCACCTGGCATCCAGCCAAGGTCAACTCACCACAAAAAGGTATGTGCAGTGTCTGAGCTATAGCATTAGCACTGAACTGTAGCCCCCCAGTCACCTCTGTTTTCCTTTTTTACTCTCTCTGTTAGTAAGTCAAGAAAATAAACATTTTCTCAATGTTTTTTTAAACCATTTTTCTCCTGAAATTCACTTTAGTTTCCTGTAAGTTTTAAATCCCATTATTAAATGTGTAACTGTGAGTTGCCTTCTTCACCTTTTTCTGAAGGAGTATTGGCTATGTGTACACTTTTCAGCAGTGACTCAGTGGTCCAAGTTAAGATTGGATTCCAGGATACACATCTGTTGAGATATTTTGGCAAACCAACTACTTTCTTTCTTTGTTAGTCCCATATTTTATGCTTCCTCATCAAGTAGCTGTTAACACAAACAAACCCTCAAAGCCAATCCAGACACCCGAGGATTTTTCCCTTCTGTTTAGTTTGTAAACAGTATTGTATCCCATATGCCAGCATTGTTTTTCCTTTCTGTCCTTCTGTTCAGAGAAACCATTGTTGACTGGTTCTATGTGTCAGTACAAATGCAAATGAAGCATTTTCAGATTTGTTTTTTTGATCAGACTATCTGACTAATACAACCTTCAAAGCAAATGTAGAGGGGGGGGTTCTTTTGCTAGACTTCTTGATGTCATTGTGCTTTCTAAACTAGTCCATTCTTTCTAGTTCAGGCAACTAGCTTGTTTAAAAACTTCATAAATCGTATGGAGAAACAGTTAGTATCCTAACTCCTTAACACTACAGCTTGTCCCTGGAAACTGAAAAAGACCAGATGAGATTCATCGACATGAGAACAGGAACTCAGTCTGAGCAACTGTCCTTTCACATACTGATAGTGATAGGGAGTCCTGCCTCTCAGTGTCTAGTGAGGGAATTCATTATTTTAGAAAAGAGAGAAATGGGGGAAAAAAGTCTACTTGACTGTCATTAATGGTCTTTGTATTGTCCGCATGAGACCCTCCCATTACTCTCATGTGTAATGGGCATACTACAATCCATCCATAATGAGATGCATTTACAGAGCCCTGAGAGTAGCTCAGTTGGTTAGAGCATGGTGCTAATAACACCAGGGTTGTGAGTTTGATCCCCATGTGGACCTGAGAAGGAGTTCATTTCCCCATAGCAGCCTTCACAGTGCTGTGTGAAGGAGCAAGATTCAGGATGGGAGTGGTTTCAGGAGTGGAAAAAGTCATACAGCAATTGACAGGACTTTATTATATGGACTTTACAGTTATTATGTGGTTTTAAATATACACACTGTATGTTGCCCCTATATTTGTATTTCCCAGGCATGCCTGCTTCCCTGTTTCCCTCTCTGATAGGTTGAAGAAGCTGCAGAGAGGAGACAGTTACCATTCGCCCTTTCCTTCCCCGGTTCCTCCCACGTTCCTCCCCCTTTGCCTGTGTCCCTACCCCGATTTGTTCCCCCGTTTGTCTGTCTCATGCTCCACCCCATGTTCTAGCCCTTTCCCCACCTCAACTCATAAAACCCCTGCACACCTCAATAAAGGAATCCATTTGCACCTCTGCCTTGACTCCGGACCCGTCCATGCTGTGTCACGACCCCATTCCCCTCCCCCTTCGGACCGTGGCAGTGCTGTGCTTTGCATTGTGCTTTGCATTGGTAGCTAGAAGGGTGTTGACAACACACCAGTGTTTTGGTTACTGCTGAGCACAGCATCAGCACTGTAACATTCCTTCTGGGAGGAGACACAAGTAGGCCAGTTGACCCAAACTAACCAAAGGGATATTCCATACCATATGACATCAGCTCAGATATAAAACCTAAGGAAAGGAACAGGAAGAGGGGCATTCATTATATCCAGTGGCTACCTGCTAAGAAATCATCATGTGTGCTGAAGCCCTGTTTCTCGGGAAAGTGGACGGAGATCGCTACTGATGGGAAGTAGAGAATAAACTTTGTTATTTTTTCACTTGGTTTTTGTGCACGCAAGCTTTTGCTTTGTTTTTGCTTTAATAAACTGCCTTATCCCAACCCACGATTTGTTTTCCATCTTACTCTTCTCCCCTTTTCTTCTGGGAAGGGGAGTGATAGAGCAACTGGGTGGGCAGCTGGTGTCCAGCCAAGGTCAACCCACCATACCTTTTAAAAAAGCACACAAAGTTCTTTGGAAAGAAAAATTTGGGGGTTTGTTGTGGTTTTTATTTTTTTTTAATCTCGTTTTTTTAAAAGCAGATTTATCGCATCCTTTTTGTTCTCCACTTGATGGGCCAAGACCTTCCTTGGCATCCAGCCAAGGTCAACCCACCACAGGACCATTTACTTAATAATTGGACTCGATGATCCTTGTGGGTCCCTTCCAACTCAGAATAATCTGTGAAATCTGTGAGTCTACTATTAAGTCACCTGAGGCCTTCTAATACTTCACCAAACTTTGAACTGGGCTTTTTCTTCTTTTAATTTTTTTGTCTCTTTGGTCATTTACTTAATTTTATGGTTTTTATTGTTTGAGCTATGAGTTTTCAGCACCATTTTTTGGTAGGGAGATAGCATTTAGGATTGTTAGCGTTTTAGAATTGGGTTTTTTGTATAATGATCAGCTAACATCTCAATATCTTTGTCCTACCGGCACATACATAATTAACCCTTTCAAATTCTCTTTGAATGTGTCTTTTCTTAGGTAACTGTGTTTTGAGATTAATTTCCCCTAGTGGATTATACTAGGTTGCAGATATCAGCTTTCTTCCAGAGATCAGTTTTATTGCCAAACTCTATAATATTCTCAAAAAAATAAATCTTACTGTCTTTCAGTTGGCTGGGACTTGGTTCCGAGGGAATATTGTATTGTTAGCTTTTTTGACTAGAAGATTTTCAGATATTTTAAGAACACCAAAACAACAATACTCATAACTAAACATATGACCAGCAAACTCTAGAGCAGCCTACTTTTTCCTTTTTTGTATACCTGGAGGCTGCAAGTTGTGAGGAAAGAATAAGCTGAACCAAGAGTACTGGAAAGGAGAATACCTCAAAACTGTCATGAAGTTGTTTTATTTGTCTTGGGGACTGTCACTTCTCTTGACTTGAAAGCTGTGCGTGTGTTTACCAACATAGCAGTGCAGCAGTAGTGACACTCCTAACTTTCCCTGGTAGTATGTTGAGGAGGCTACCAAGTAATTTTGAGATTTAGGAGTTCTCTTACCACTTAATAAACCAGGTGAGTGGCATATTCAGAATTCATTGGCTGCACAGAGGCTCATGGGAGGGGATCTGATGAGGCTATCCTATGTATAGCATGTTTACAAACCTTTATTTACTGAATTTTTTTTATTTAACTAACTGTGCATGCAATTTCCAAATAGGCCCTGTACCTGCAATTTCCAAGGTTCTGAAGAAATCAGGATTGCCCCTGAAGGACATGGATTTGGTAGAGGTAAGAAGTTTTAACATGAACAGTGACATTATTCCTGATCTTTTTAGGAGAAACAGTCAACTCATACATGTAGCCTGTCACAAGGTAGGTGTTCCTGCATGTCTGGAGCCTGCCTGACCTCTGTCCATCTGAAAAGATAATTCACAGAATTACAGAATATTCTGAGTTGGAAAGGACCCACAAGGATGATTGAGTCCAACTCTTAAATGAATGACCCATACAGGGATCAAACCCACAACCTTGGCATTATTAGCACCACATTCTAACCAACTGAGCTAATCTTAGGGTTATCTAGTTTCTAATGCACAGTTGCACAGTCATTACAAAAATCTCAGGCAAGTGGAAAATGAAAATGGTGCGACAGCATTCCATGGAATAAAAATATCTTCACGTGACATGACATTTTACTCTGTTTGCTGGACAGTAATGTTTTGAGTTAGTCACACTTCTCCATTTGTGAACAAGACCTTTTTTTGTCAGAGCAACAGGCTCTTCATCGACACACTGCATCAGAATATACCACATCTGTTTTTATAAAATACACTACATACTTGCTTTGTATTTGAATTTACACTGGGTTAGCTTGACAGTTTGTACGTTGACTGAGTATGCTTTTATAAACACAATGTTTAATATTTTTCTCAAAGTGACCTGGAGAAGAAGCTCACCTCATTTAATCTTGTGCACACACATACTGCTGAAAGCTTGTGTGGAAAGTTGTATCATTTCTCTGGTGCTTTAGGTAAATGAGGCATTTGCACCTCAGTATCTAGCTTTTGAAGAAGTTTTGGGCCTTGACCCTGAAAAAACCAATGTCAATGGAGGTGCCATCGCTATAGGTCATCCTTTGGGTGCTTCAGGATCACAGATCACAACTCATCTGCTTCATGAATTAAGGTATGTATGTGGTTGTTAGCTGCTGGTAGTGAACACAGTGCTGATGTATTTATGCCTGCAAAAGATTTTTAGCATGCATACTGTGTGACTAAACTTCCAGTCAACTGAATTAAACTCTCCTCACTGGTACACTTCTGTATGAATTTGTCACCTTTGTGCTGTAGTCCAGGTCCTGCAGCTTGCCTCATATTCCATTCTGTTGTCATTACAGGATTTTTTGCTTCCTCTAAAGCTGATCCAAGCCCACAGGAGTCAGTGGGAAGGTTTCCTTTTTTGAAATGACTTTTGAACAAAGTGTTCATTTCTTAACAGGGTGCATTTAAAAAACTTTGTTGTCACCTTCTTTCTCCTTTAGTCCATTTTCAGAAATTTGGACTCTTTTGGCTTGCTTGTGTGGCACCATATGTGTACTATCCAAACCATCTTCAGATGGCACAGCTTCCAAGAGTTTAACCTTAGGAGGGGGCTTAAAAACTTTGATGTTGGCACCTAAAGGAAGCTTTCTCTAACCATTTTAGATGGAACAGTATTGGGATCCTGAAATATAAATTCTGTTACTAGCCCCACAACTGGAAGATAGCATTATTCATTTAATCTTTCATCAACAAATATTTCAGTTTAATAAAACTAAGTTTTAAGATGTGTCTGGGGCAATGTACAAGTCTTTAGGGTGCTTGAGGGTTAAAGACTTCTATCAGTAGGCTTTCTCAGGTCAGCTTCAGCTGGTGCTTAATAATAAGGTTTTAATAAGGTATTTAAGATTGGCTTCCTGGATTTATTTTGCACTTCACATCTTGTGAAAAGTATACCTTAAATGTGCAGAGGTTCATCAGAAACCCTGTTCCTGATAGGGACACACGGGACTGTCAAGAGGATGTTCTGCATCAGATCTTTTTTTCCACCATGACACGTGTAATCACTGTTCTGTGTCATTTCTGTCTATAGCAGGCAGAGTCTGCTGAAATGTCCTGGTGGATGCTCACAGCTAACACTGTGGTTGAAGGGTTTTAGGAAAAGGTAGCAGCCACGTCTTACACAGGGGTTTGCTTTTAATTTTCTTTGGAATTTTTGTTTTCTTTTCCTCTTTTCTTTTATAGAATTAAGGAGTGGGAAACTTAAGTCTTGCATTTCCTTCTGATAAGTGAAAAAGAAGTTCTTACAACCCTATTATAACTCCTCCTCCTGAAAAATGGAGGCATGTGCACCCCCCCTTCCTCCTGCTGCTGAGGCGAGACTGCCTGGGGGCTGCCAGCACCCTCAACTGCTCCATCTGAAGTAACTGAATTTACTCTGCTCTGCCACTCAGAGTTGTTTTCAGTATGTAAACCCTAGTTTCACATTAGAGAAATTTAACCATTAGAAACCCTGGAAGTGTTCAAGGCCAGGTTGGATGTAGCTTTGAGCAACCT
Source organism: Chiroxiphia lanceolata (assembly GCF_009829145.1). Classification (NCBI taxonomy): domain Eukaryota; kingdom Metazoa; phylum Chordata; class Aves; order Passeriformes; family Pipridae; genus Chiroxiphia; species Chiroxiphia lanceolata. Next base: position 12,766,418 of record NC_045670.1, on the reverse strand, counting down.
GGTCTAGTGGAAGGTGTCCCTGTCCATGGCAGGGAGGTTGGAACTAGATGGTCTTCAAGGTAATTGTTTTTCTATAGAAATATTTCAACATCAGTTGAGGTTTCATGATATTTTGTCGCAGTTCAAGGGGTTTCTGGGGGGTCACTGCCGGCCGCTCTGTGAAGGTTTTCAGGGCTGGAATCACCCCCCCCCCCGTCGCCCGTCCCTCGTGTCAGGGACAGGTGGCGGAGGTACTTAAGTTAGGAGACAGAGACCACGCAGCACGCAGGGAATCCAACAGCGAAGAAGAGAGTTTATTCAAATTTCCCGCAGCTTATGAGGGCTACTGGGCCAAAGAGGGGATTGGCCATTTGGCTAACCAATGCAAGGAGACAGTATAATAACTATGGCAACACAGAAACCAATGGTAGACAAGTGAATTAACAACTTCCAAACCCTGGCAATATTTTTCTAGTAAAAGAACAAAATACACGTTCTAAAATGTCATCTTTAGCAATACCTAGTTGATAGCTAGTTTCCTTTCATAAAATCAGGACAAGAGCTACTATGGTTTCATAGATGTAAATAATTTTCACTGTTGCTTTTTCTGTACAGGCATCATGGTGGGAAATAAGCCGTTGGGTCACCTGCATTAGCTGTGGACAAGGTATTGCTGTTATTGAGAATATAGACTAAGAGATTCTTGACACTGTAGTGTTGCCCGAATTACTAATTCCCTGAGAAACCTCTTCCTTTTGTGACATTAGAGCACCATTGCTGCAAGGTAAAGGGACAGCTGAGAAGTCTGAATTCTGAACAAAAAGATTCATTGATGTCTTTTAACTAAAGGAAGTGCAGCATCAAAATAATTTCACATTGATGAAGTATTTTCTTAAAGCCTCTTTTCAATCAAAGTTAATGTTTTTCTGTAGGCATAATTCTTTTCATTGCCTGAGGAAATTGCCTGTCTAACATCCACCAAACCTGCCTTAAAATAGCAGTCAGCACAACTTTTTAAGCAAGTATTGCTTAAACTAGTCTTATTTCAGCTACTACTGCTTTCTGGCACATGTGCCTCTTTTATTATCAGGAAATGTGAAAATTTAATTGGAGACCTTCTGAAGTATATACTGATTATAGATTGATGGCTACACTTTGTACCCTGCTGTTTTGCAAGGGAAAAGAAAATGAACGAAAGCCAAAATTTCCATTGTGCCTCCCAAAAGAACAATAAATATAACAAAAAAATGGCTTGGTGTTCATTTACTAATTTTAGTGAGAATTGTTCCTTCTGGGAAGTCAGTGTTTGCTTTTGGAGATACTGTTTCTTCTCACCGAAGAATAACTAGTGTTTACTAGGTATTTTTTAGAGAACTCTAGCAAATCTGCCAGCCCTCCAAGAAGGAGGGTAGTTGCATCTGTGTTGCTGCATGGTAACTGCATACATACAGCAAACTCATTTTTTAACTTCCTCTGATAGTATCATCTGTATTTCTTGGATCACTGTAGTGGGTTGACCCTGACCAGATGCCAGGTACTCACTAAAGTCACTCTCTAAGCCACAGCTAAGGATTCATGAGTTGAGATAACAGCTGGGAGAGGTCAGTTACTGATTACCTTCACAGGCAAAACAGACTCAAAGTGGGGATAGTACTTAAATTTATTACTAACAGGATAAGAGACAAAGAGTGAGAAAACAGTCTTAAAAACACCTTCCCCCCACCCCTCCTTCCTTCCATGTTCTCCCTTCTCCCCCCCAGTGGTGCAGGGGGACGGGGAATGGGGGTTACGGTCAGTTGTCATTTCTGCCGCTGCTCAGACAGAGGAGTCCTTCCCCTGCTCCTGTGGGGTCCCTCCCACGGGAGACAGTCCTTGATGGACCTCTCTGGCGTGAGTCCATCCCTCAGGCAGCAGTTCTTCCCAAACTGCTGTCCCATGGGTCACTCCTCCATGGGGTGCAGTCCTTCATGAATGATCTGTACTGATGTGGGTCCCCCATAGAGGCTGCAAGTCCTACCCGGGAAAAACCTGCTCCAGCGTGGACTTCCCTCTCCACAGGTTGCAGGTCTCTGGCAGAACCCTGCTCCATCTTGGGCCTCCCACAGGGCCACAGCCTCCTTCATGCATCCAGCTGCTCCAGCATGGGCTCCTCCATGGGCTGCAGGTGGGTCTCTGCACCCCAATGGTCCTCCATGGGCTGCAGGGGGACAACCTGCTTCACCATGGTCTTCACCACGGGCTACAGGGGCCTCAACTCTGGCGCCTGGAGCACCTCCTCCCTCTCCTTCTGAACTGACCTTGGTGTCTACCTTTTTGTTCCCATGTTCTCACTCCACTCTTCCCTGACTGCAATTCTTTCTGTGCAACAACCTTCTTTTATTAAATATGTTATCACAGAGGCATTACTATTACTCCTAATTGGCTTGGCCTTGGCCAGCGGCAGGAAGTCCGTCCTGGAGCCGGCTGGCATTGGTTCCACAGGACAGGGGAAGCTTCTAACAGCTTCTAACAGAAACCGCCCCTGTAACCCCCCCACTACCAAAACCCAGCCACAGAAACCCACTACATTTGATTGAGCATGTCATCAATCCCATCTGTTTTGCCTAGACGCTTGCCCATGGGAAACTGGAGCTACATTCACCCTTGCTGACTTCCCTCTGGCATTTACTTTTTCCTTCAGCTCCCATACTCGGGCTGCTAGGAGAGAGGTTGGTTTCTTATCCCACCGACTCATGTCTTCCCCATGCTCGAGTAGGAAGTACCACAAGTTGGTTTGTGGGGAGTATTCCCTCTCCCTAGCTGAGGGGCATCTGTTTCTTACCTCAGGAGCCCTGGTTTGCACTAGTGCAAGATGGAAGCTGTTCTCCTTAATCTCCTTAATCTTTTTGGTGATTGCCTTTAATTCTGTTGTCAATCTCCTCTTTGAAACTCTGGAGGTCCTCAACCAGTTTTTCCACAGAAGAGACTTGGGTTTAGGATGGAGCATGGATGGTGTCTTTGTATGCTTGCAGCTTCCTTGCCATAGCACCCACTGTTTCCAGTGCTTCACCTCACTGAAGTGTGGCTAGGAAGTAGGAATGCATCTTGTGGTGCGAGTCATGTGCGTTTCAGCCACATTTGTGACGTATGTCGGATGTTGTCTGGACTTCTGGAGTCTGACCCATTGTTGGGGAAAATTATCTCAATCACAGCTAGCTTTTAGTCATTGGATCCCTTGTTCCATGGTCTTCCAGGGGCCTTACTGCAGCTGAAGATCTTCCTCGCAGAGGTATCCCTCCCTCACACTCATTAGGAGGCATTTCCAGAGGCTGAGAGGTTCTTGATTCTTTGCATACTCCTGGTCCATACCTGCATTTCGGGACAGGGATCCTAGGTGTCTTGCTTCAGTACTATCCAGGATGGTGCCATCTCCAGAGGTGTCCCAAATTCAGAGCAACCAAGTCAGTGTGGGCTCATCTGGTCATCGAATGAGGTCTTTCTGCAGATTATGCAGTACGTCTAAGGATAGGGACTTGGTGATGATTTTGGGCTCTGATTCCTCCACTGGTTGTGAAGGTCCTGATTCCCCATCCTCATCAACTGAGTGTACCGACATAGTTTTATAGTTTCTCTTTTGCACGAGGGCAACTACTACTGGCTTTGGCTGCCCTTCTGGTTTGGGTGCAGCCTGGGCTATCATGGTGTCTGTTGGTTTGTTTTCTGTTTCACTATTTTCCTTCCCCTCTGACTGTAGGTGGTGTTGTACAGTTAAGACCATTGTTCAATAAGCATTGACCAGGGTCCAACCTATTGCAGTGAGTTGGCCCTCTATGGAACTGATGAAGCAATTTTCCCTCAAACACTCTGCTATCTTACTAGGAATACGTGTTTGGTCGGGGGGAGCTTCCAAACTATTGGGGCAGAATATTCCTTCAACACTCAACTTACATCCTCCCACATCCCCATCCAATCAGGACGGTTCACACCTGGAACAGGCTGTCCCCAGCCCCTGGGGCAGGTTTCTGGACAGCATCCCTAGTCTCTGGGGCAGATCTTGAGGTAACTTCCCAGGAAATCCTCACCCTGTTTGAGACACTGGATCAGTTATTATTAGTATTTTAATTATTGGGTCGGAACCAACTTATGTGTGTATATGTGGGGGGAAGGGCCAGGCCTGCAGCCTCATGGCAGTCTCGGAACTCACATGTCTGGGTTGCAGCCCTGGAACTCATATGGAATAGCTGTCAGTCAAAAAGGGCTGCCTTGGAGACTGCCCACACCACGCCCCCTGGAGCCTGGGAGGAGTGGTCACAGAGGGCCAGACCACATAAATATAATAGCACATAAGGTCATCTCTCTTTTTCTCCTCTGGAGCCTAACATCTGCCTTGTGGAGCTGGATTTCCATAGGACTTTGATGGTAGCTATTTACTCCTGTTTCTTCTCTTAATCTCTTTATTTCTTTACTCTTTTAATCTCTCTCTACTTCTCTTTCTTTACTCCTGTTTCTTTAGTCTTAATCTTTTTCTTTCTTTACTCTTTTCTTAATCTCTTTTGGGTAACTTAAAAGCAGTGAGTTGGATTCTGCTGAGTTTTGTGGGTTGGTGTGTGCTAGGTCAGTGCTTTGTGGAATGTTCTACCTCGGTTATGTTACCCTTTTTAAACCTTTGCTGAAATCCTTATTTCCTCCTAAAATTAAAAGTATCTCCTGCGAAGCATGTGGAGTGTTTTCTCCTAAGGCTATCTCAAGGTATATTGAAAAACAGACAAAATAAAATAAAATAAAGCTTAACCATGTTAGCATAACTTTTGAAACTTAGCATAAGTGTGACTTTGCAAAATGTAACCGCCTGCAAGTAGGGGCCTGCCCAATTGCAGGCAGTTAGGATAAAGGGGATGTAGCGGCTTGCATGAATGGATAAGATAAGGGAATGTAATGGCTTGCAAAAGAGACTGACAAGAGGAAGACGGAAAAGAAGTGCTTTAGCACATAGCCGGAGTAATCAAAAACTTTGCAAGGGAAATGGGAGATGGACGGTGGTATAGTTCCTTGAAATGATAAGACTTTATGTAACAATCCTATAGTAATAAGAATAGGGAAGAGGTAACCAAATGTATAATTAGATAAGATAGCTACAAACAGGACATTGTACCAATTCTCAAAAAATGTATATGACAGATAATATTTGAAACTTACTTTCTCCAATGTATAAAAAACTCTCATTTTTTTTTACTTGTCAGACACGAACATGGAGGTTCAAACCCCTGTGTGACCCTGGCTGCAATAAAAGTGTGCTTTTCTATACAGTACATACTGTGTGTTACAGAGGATTCTATGAGGTCTTGAAAACAGCATACAGGCCTACATACCAGGTCCAAAGCCCTCTACTCAGCGCAGATGACCAAATGCTTCTCATGGATAAAATCTCCATTCTGAACCGATGGTCTGAACACTTTCAGACTCTTTTCAGTACTAGCCGGGTAGTGCAAGACTTAGCAATTCAGTACATTACACAGCAACCGGTGAAGAATGAATTGGATACTGCCCCTACTATGGGAGAAACTCTTAAGGCCATAGAGCAGGTGAAAACTGGCAAGGCAGTTGGGGTTGATGGAATTCCACCTGAAGTCTGGAAACATGGGGGCCAAGCACTCCATGCTAAATTTCATGAGTTTGTGGTGCACTGTTGGGAACTAGGCGAACTACCATCAGACCTTCGTGATGCAGTCATCATCACTTTGTATAAGAGGAAAGGAGATAAATCAGACTATTCAAATTACCATGGTATTACTCTACTCTCCATTGCTGGCAAAATCCAGGAAAGAAATACTTTTGAACAGACCAATACCCGCTATAGCAGAAGGAATTCTACCTGAAAGCCAATGTGGTTTCAGAGCCAACAGGCGTACCACAGACATGGTATTTATTCTCAGACAACTGCAAGAGAAGTGTAGGGAACAGAACAAAGGACTCTATGTAACCTTTGTTGATCTCACCAAGGCTTTTGATACTGAGGGCAGAAAAGGTCTATGACAAACTTTGGAACATTTAGGATGTCCCCCCAAGTTCCTCAAAATGATCATCTCACTTCATGAGGATCAGCACAGCCAAGTCAGATATGGTGATGCACTTTCTGAGCCCTTTCTAATAACCAGTGGTGTGAAACAAGGCTGCGTTCTTGCACTAACCCTATTCACAATCTTTTTTAGCATGATGCTCCAAAGGGCCACAGCAGACCTCGATGAAGAAGATGGTATCTACATTCGATATCGTACTGATGGAAACCTATTCAACCTAAGGTGACTGAAGGCCCAAACTAAGACCTTAAATCACCTTGTCCAGGAACTGCTTTACGCCCTCATTATCCACACAAAAGTAGCTCTGCAGCATTTAACATCCTGCTTTGCTGAGGTTACTGAGCTCTTTGGGCTGGAAGTCAGCTTAAAGAAGACAGAAGTCTTCTATCAACCGGCACCTCAGGAAGTCTTCCATCATCCCCATATCACCATCAGAGCTCAAATCAGTCCAGCAGTTTAATTACCTAGGTAGCATCATCTCCTCGGACGGTAAGATTGATGGAGAGATAGACAACAGGTTAGCAAAGGCTTATAGAGCTTTCGGAAAGCTTCATAAAAGAGTTTGGCTAAATAAACACCTGAAGAAAAGTACAAAGATCAGTATTTACAGAACCATTGTGCTGTCTACTCTTTTATATGGTTCCGAATCATGGGTCATTTACCGCCACCACCTGCGTCTCTTAGAACGCTTCCATCAACGCTGTCTCCATACAATCCTAAACATCCACTGGTCAGATTATGTGACCAATACATCTGTTCTAGAACAGGCAGCAGTTACGAGTATTGAGGCCATGTTTCTGAGAACACAGCTGCGCTGGGCAGGGCACGTCTCCAGGATGGAGGACTACCATCTCCCTAAGATCATGCTTTATGGTGAACTTACCACTGGCTGCTGCAAGAGAGGAGCCCCAAAGAGGAGATACGAGGACTCCCTGAAACAACATCTCAGCCTTGACCATATTGATCTTCATCACTCCAATTCGGAGGTCTGGAGACACACCATCTATAACACTGCTGCTTCCTTTGAGAATGCACGCATGTAGGATCACTCTAGAGGAGAAAAGAAAATGCAGAAAGAATTGCATCTTGCCGGTACCATCCAAGGAGTCTTTCTGCTGTGCCTTTTACAACCGATCTTGTCTATCTCGCATTGGCCTCTTTAGCCACCAGCGCACTTGTAGCAAATGTGGATAGAGCCCTTCCCAAATCTTCATTTGCGAAACCTAGTCATGATGTCATACTGTGTAGGGATTGCTTTGAATCAATATAAGAACCAAAGACTCTGCAAAAGTTCAGTGGATGAACTCTTGGAGTCTTGAACATATTTTTAAAAGTAATACTCCCAGTTAAGCTAGACTGGGGTCTTACATTTTCTGAGTAGTTGGCAGAATACATTGAGAAGCCAGGAGATGTCTTTTGTTTGGGGATAACTGTGCATTGCAGCAAAGGGAGACCTTACGTTTGCTTGGAGCTGATCTCTCCAGCAGCTGATGGAAGTTAGAAACTTTCTTGAATGCTCCCCATTTAAAGAGCTGTTCCCAACCCTAGAAAGGTGGACTGAGGAGAACTGGTGAAATCTGATATTTTCACTGAGGAAATAATAGTTTTGGCAAAGGAAAAGCAGAAGGAAAAACCCCTGGTAGATTCTGTGCCTTTTTGCCAGGAGAAAGAACTGTTAGTAACACAAAAGAAGTAATTGCATTGTATTGAGAAGTCATTTGTTGCTAGGCAACCGGACAGGGTTCCTAATTGCTCTAGCTCCCTGATTTGTGAGAAGATGAGAAACCAGTTTCTTGTGGCTGGGGAAGGTGCATTGTCTTCTGCCTTTACCCTGGGGAGGGAGAAGGGAGACCTTTCCCACCTCTCACAGGAGCTAGGATTTTCCAACCTTGTGGCCTGAGGGGGTGGAGTGTTCTTGCCTTGTTCAGGGAGGAGGAGTTTGGTACGGTAAAACCAAACCCCTCCCCTCACTCTGAACTCTCCTTTCTTGTGTCTGTGGCGGGGCAGAGAGGAACCTTCCCTGCTTTGAGATGACTGAGTGGCCTGCTAAAGTGTAGCCTGCCATCTGGAAGGCGGAGTTAAGGAAAAAACCTTCCTTGTTGTTAAGGTTTGGAACCTGGAACAGGGGGGCAAGCCCTCGGGATGGGGATAGAGATTAAAAAATATATTGGTTTCTTTCCCTCTGAATATTAGGAGACTGTATCTCCTGGTCCTGGGGGGAAAGTCTGAGTGGATTCTAAGGTGAATGGAGACCAAGTTCGCCTTTGTTCTCAGTGAAGCTTTTGCAAACTGCCTCTACACTGCCACCTGCTGGGCATAGTGAATATTATGCCCTGTCGCCTGCTACTGGTGGTCAAAGATGGAATTGTGAATCATTGTATTGTTAATAACCTGGAATGTTCTTTTTCTTCATAAGCTAGGATACTGGATGCATGTCTGGATAAGAGGTAGTGAACCACTCGAACAAAAGTGGAAAGGACTGTTTCCAATTCCTGTCAAAACTACTCATGGAAACTCCTAATAAAGTCAACTCCAGGAAAACAAAGAACTGCACTGGACAGTACAGTAATCAGTAAACATGTGAATAAAGCTACAACAAAATCAGAGACTATAAAATGAAAACATTAAATAGTTTGTTTTTGTGTTTGCAGAACACAGTCTCCAACATTGCAACATGAAACTTGAGTTTGTTTCTTGTCCACAAGCAACACTTTGTAATGTTTGTGTTTCTTTTCTGGTAGTGAATCCAAAAAATCCAGTATAAAGAACTGCTCAGAGACTTTTGGATCTTTGAGCAGCAAAGGTATTTATTGACAGCACTGGGAGCAAGCATGGTTCACACCACAAAGAACTTGCTCAAAGGTTTCACACAAAATCAGTACTTTTTATACAATTTTCATATATGATTAAATGCGTATTCATGTGATTACAACATCTATCTATACATATTAATAACAGGCGGAGTATAGGTAGAGCTCAGGCGTGGCTTGGGGTGGTGCTTCTCTTGGCCCTCAATCTTGATGGGAGATCTGCTCTTCCTCCTGTGAGTCTGGGGTCTCATCTCATCTTCTTCAGCTTGATCTTCCTACTTTTCCATTGTTCTCGACCCGCTCACTGAAGCTTGAAGAAAGCTAACTCTTTTGGGCCTGGCCTCTTGTTTCAAGACCCCCTTTTCTTATGACTTACGAATTCTTTCATCCAGTTCCAATGGGCTTTGATAGGTATGCATCACTGCCTACATTATCTGCATCCTTTTGACTATGGTACTCGATTTGTACCATATTGGATGCATCAAACAGTGAAACACTTGTGTTGCTGTAGGGGAGTACCCCGTAAAGATGTCCTACCAATGATGCTCTCCCACTTGTTCCACTTTAGTTAAAATGGTTTTTATATTTTCAGTGTCATGTTCCACTTGCCAGAGCATTCACTGAGTTGTTCTGTTTACTTCTTGGACCAGTTTCTCTATATCAGGATGTCTAAGCATTGTTTTAAAAAGATTAATGTCCATTCCTATTTGCAATTTCGGCACATCATGATACCTTGTATAATCAGCTTCAATCAGTTGTCTAGTAGTTACTGGAACAATATAATCAAAGTCACAGCCTATGATTTGAGTAAAATTACATATGCAAAAATTAGTACCATTCACTACTTCACGACAATTATCTATTGTAAAATTAACACAAAAGATCCTAACACATGCACATCCATTTCCTGTGTAATAGACTTGTGATTGGGCTTTAGCATGGGGAAGCATCTCAAAGGTGCACACACCATCTTCAGTATCTAAGCATAAATCTTCATTTTCTACTACAGCATTTTCACAGATATATCCTAATTGTCCTTTAGGAATACATGCCTCAGTACTGATTGACTGCCACTTTTCCTTGGTGGGATCATAACTTACCCAAACATTATGGCCTATGGGTCTGATAATTATGTTTTGGTGTATAGCTCCTAATGTCAAGATAGGAAAGATGGTCTTTTCTTTGGCTGCACTGATAGTGACTACATAACCTTAAATTTGTTCGTGTTGAGGATTGTAAGTGAAGTTCACTAACTGCCACCACACTTGGTAATTTTTCTCAAATTGTGTAGTGGAACTGTTTCTAGTTATTATTTCTCATCTCTTGTGGCAGTATTCCTGAAGTTCCTCCCCTTAATATTCTTGCAGCTACAGATTATACCCATTGTTGAGTTTGGAGACACTGTATTGCAAGTGCAAACCTTCTATGGATGGTACCGGCATAGTCGGTAATCTTGGTAAAATCTTCCGCAGTGTGGTTAGCCACCAATGTCAACAGACTGCCAATGATTGTGTTTCTGCCAAAGTGAGCAAAGATGATCTTAAAGGGACTTTGAGTTTTCCCAGATCAGAAGTGACGGCACTTAGTTTATTCACTAACACTTCTTGGTCTATGGTGTTTAGTACACCTAATCCTGTGCCAAACCATCCAGTTACATCTCTTTGGATTCTGGTACGATGGGATCTGGCTACCAGCCATGCATTCCAGCCCTTAAGACTCTGCTGAATATAGGGCTGACAATCCTTTTGTATGTGTGATATGTTTACTTGAATGTTTATTTGAACTCTTTTCAGTGAATATGTGGGATCTAACAGTAGTTTCTGCTCGTTTGATTGTCTAATTATGTAAGGTCCAACAAAGGTTAAATTGTGGACACTTTCACAGTTCAGAAAAGGAGCTGTAGGTGTATCGGTTGTAACTGATTTGGAAGTTGTTTTAACAGGTGGCTCAGTAGTGGGGCTTTCCACAAGCCTAATGATAAACATTTTAGAAGCACTCCTGTCTTTGCTAGCCCATGAGCACATAACTGAGACTGATTGATCTAACAGTAGCTTGATCTCACATTGGGCTTTGTTCCTTTTATTTTGAGTGTCATCCCACAGGAAAGAAACTGGTCCTTTTCTTTTTAGCCAAACGACATGGTCAATATTTCCCGTGTGGCTAAATGTAAGTGACCGGTTTTTCAAGGGTGTTACTATCAGCTTAATTTGTTTTGTCTCATGCATTAACACATTTACACCTCTGCATCCAGTCTGCATCTCCTCTCTCATTTTTCCTACTATGGTATCTAATGGATCCTGGGTCTTATTCCAGTCTAGTCGTGTGTACGACTTGTTGTTATGCAAAACATAAATAGCTAAACTCAATATAGGCCCTGAGCTAGTCGGCAGTGATTCACCAACTCATTGAAGTTGTACATTTGACCATGGCCAATTTAAAGTGGGAGTTTGGGATAAGGTTATACTTATCAAAAGTCCAAGATTCAGCGTTGTGACTTGAGGGAAAGTACTTCTTGTTCGGAGGCCCATGGTTTCAGGTTTCTCAGGAGTTTTCTTGATTGTTCTCTGGAGCTCTTTTGACTCTGGAGTAGTGGATCCAAGTCGGTCGCTCTTTCACCCAAACTACTGTGAAGGTAGTCAGCAACACCTGGAAGGGTCCTTCCCACTATTCTTGCAGATGTTTTCCTAAAAGATTCTTAACATATACCAAAACAAAGTTTACAATCAGGCTGCTTGGGTTGGTGTTCTAACACCACCGTAGCATTTTTCTGCAATTGTTTCCCTATAGTCATAACATAATCATACACATACTGATTACCGATTTGATCTAAAGCTTCACTATTCACAGTTTGCATCATGTAGGGTCTGCCGAACAGAATTTGAAATGGACTCAGTTTCTCTTTTGATCTCGGCTTGACCCTTAGTCTGATTAAAGGAATAGATAAAGCTTGGTACCAATAAAAATTTGTTTCTTGACATATTTTAGCAATTTCCTGTTTAATGAGATAATTCATCTTTTCTACTTGCCCACTTGCTTGTGGTCTGTAGGGCGTATGCAATTGCCAATCAATTTTCAGTGCTTTACTTATTACTTTTACCACTTCTGCACAAAAGTGTGAACCTCTATCTAAAGAGATACCCTTGGGTACTCCAAACCATGGTATAATCTCGTTTAACAAGACTTTAACCGCTTCTCTTGACTTATTTGTTCTACATGGGAATGCCTCTGGTCAACCAGAAAATGTGTCAGTCAAAACTAATAAATAACGATACCCTCCTTTTCTTGGGAGTTCAAAAAAGTCAATATGCCAAATCTCACCTGGGAAACATCCTCTTTTTATTGCCCCTGGATTAATTTTAGTTTTGGTGTCTGGATTATTTTTCAGGCAAAATTCACATTGGGATGTGACTCGCTTTATTGTGGTAAATAAATTTGGCCCTGCTACTCTAGTCTTTAAGTGTTGATAGAGTGGATCCAAACCCCAGTGAGTTTTATCATGTTCTGCTTTCACAAATTGCCATATTAATGTTTCCGGTAACACTAATTGGCCTGTCTTCAGTTGACCCCATCAGTTGTCTAACAGCTTATCTCCATTTTTATGTATCCACTGATAATCTGTTTCCTGATACTCTACCTGTTGATCTGTGTCTAATCCCTCTGGCACTAAAGCTGCCACCGGTTGTTCATTACCTTTTGCAGCTGCTAATTTGGCTTCTGCATCACCTTTTCTGTTTCCTATTTCTAAGACAGTGTTGCCTTTCAGGTGTCCCCTGCAATGCATTATAGCCACCTGTGATGGGAGTTGGATGGCTTCTAACAATCTCAGGATCTCCTCTGCATGTTTAACAGCTTTTCCTTGGGCAGTCAATAGTCCTCTCTCCTTCCAGATTGCTCCATGGGTGTGTACAATGGCAAAAGCATATTTAGAGTCAGTCAAGATGTTGATTTGGTTTCCCTTTACCAGTTCAAGAGCTCGGGTGAGAGCTATTAGTTCTGCTTTCTGGGCTGAAGTTCCTGTAGGTAAAGGGTTGGATTCAATCACCTGTTCTGTTGTGGTTACCGCATAGCCAACCATCCTTATGCCCTGTTTCACAAAACTGCTGCCATCCGAGAACCAGTCATCTGCATCTTGGAGTGATTCTTTAAGGTCTGGGCAACTGGAGTACACTGCTTCAATGGTCTCCAAGTAGTCGTGTACAACAGGTTCTGTTGAGATTCTTCCTTCTAGGAATGAAACTGGGTTGACAATGTTAGTTACCTGAATGGTTACATCATCTGATTCAGCCAGGATCACCTGGTATTTCAGGAACTGGGAAGGTGACAACCAATGGTTCTGTTTTTGTTCCAGGACTGCTGATACAGTATGGGATACCAACACAGTCATTTTCTGTCCTATTGTAAGTTTCCTGGATTCTTCTATGTTTACAATCACCGCTGCAACTGCCCTCAGGTGAGTAGGCCATCCTTTGCTTACCTCATCCAATTGTTTGGAGAAGTAGGCCACTGCTCTTTTGCACGGTCCCAGTTGTTGAACCAGGACCCCTAAAGCCATTCCTTGATGCTCATACAAGAACAACCAGAAGGGCTTCGTCACATCAGGTAAACCCAATGCCGGAGCCCTCGTGAGCTCTCGCTTTAGTTGTTTGAAGGTTTCATCTGCCTCAGGGGTCCAGATTATGTAATCCTTATTTACTTTCAGCAGGTCATGCAAAGGCTTTGCAATTATCCCATACTGATATATCCACAAGCGACACCAACCTGTCATTCCTAGAAAGGCTTGGAGGTCTCTCACCATTTCTGGTCTGGGTGTCTGGCAGATGGCTTCTTTCCTCACCGTCCCCAGGGATCGTTGTCCTCCCGATACTTCATATCCCAGGTACATGACTTTCTCCTGGACCAGTTGAACTTTCTGTTGCGAGACTCAATAACCACTTAAACCTAAGAAGTTAGAGAGATATTGTCCACTGAATGCAGCCCTCTTTTGTTTCAGTTGCTATCAGGAGATCATCTACATATTGTAGAAGAACACCATCTCCCAGTGGTTGTTGCCATAGTTCTAGCTTTCTGGTTAGCTCGTTAACAAAAAGTGTGGGACTATTCTTAAAACCCTGAAGCAAAACTGTCCAAGTAATTTGCATTTTTCTCCCTCTGTTAACAGACTCCCATTCTAAAGCAAAGATCTTTTGGCTTTCCTGTGCTAGGGGTGGACAGAAAAAGGCATCTTTTAAATCTAACACTGTAAACCAAATCAAATTATCCCTTAATTTAGTTAAAAGTATATAAGGATTTGCTACAACAGGATGTATAGTTTTTACTGCCCCTAAATCTTGTACTAACCTGTAAGTCCCATTTGGTTTCTTGACTGGAAGAATTGGAGTGTTAAAGTCTGATTCACACTCTATCAACAACCCTAATTTCAAAAAGTTTTCAATTATTGGTTCAATTCCTTTTCTATCTTCTAGCCTCAGTGGATATTGTTTCTTAGCCACTGTCTTAGCTCCTGGTTTTAGTTCTATTTGAATAGGAGTTGCCCATTTTGACTTACCTGGTATGCCAGTGGCCCACACCAGGGGGTATACCTGATTTGTAATTTGGTCATTGTCCTTCTTGTTTGATTTTGCTTCTGCACAGTTCATAGCCAAACTCAGAGTTGCCAATAATTGTTCTTCCTTTACTTTGAATTCAATCTTACCTTGTTTAAATTCTATTATAGTTCCCAGATTTTCTAATAAGTTTCTGCCCAATAAGGGTTTGGGTGAATAAGTACAAAAACTGATGCACTCCCATTTTTTTTCCAACTTTATATTTTAGGGGTTTCAAAAAGAAAACCTTTTCTGATTGGTCAGTGGCACTAACAACTTGTACGTAGTTATTACTCTTAGGTATCAATTCTTGATTGAAAACAGAAAACGTAACTCCAGTGTCAATTTAAAAATCCAATTTTTCTTCTTCTTCCCCTAACCGAATTTTAACCAGCGGGTCTGCTAGGGATAAACCAGCCGGTCCCCTTCATTCACTACTCTGGTGGGCTATGATAGCCCCTCCTGCATTTCTATTTGCCCAGTTAGGACACTCTCTCTTCCAATGCTCCTCTTGCCTACAATAGGTGCATTGATTTTGACCCACCTCTGCCTGTTGGAGGGGCAAACCTCCCCCTCCCTGTGTTGTCTGTCCTCAGCCACGACCCCTAATATACCATCCTGATGTTGCTGCATTCTGAGTTAAAGCTGCAACCACCACCTTTGTGAGTCTTCTATCTTCCCTTTTCTCTCTGTTGTTGTACACTTTCCAAGTTTCATTCATCACCACCTCTAAATCTTTATTGGTAGGGTGTTCTATTTTCTGCTACCTTTTTCTAATATCAGGATTACATTGTCCCATTAATAACCCCACCAACTGTAGTTTACCTTCATCTGATGATGGATCTAGGGTAGTGTATTTTCTCATGGCAGCTCTCAGTCTGTCCAAAAATTCTGGGGGGGTTTCATCTCGTCCCTGCCTTACGTCATACAAGGTTGCCCAATTTACTGCTTTAGGTATAGCATTTCGTAATCTCACCTTAACTAAGTCTCTGTATTGGGCCAGCAGTTTATAATAGTCTGGGTCATTTGGGTCCCAATTAGGTTGCCGCAATGGAAAAATTTGATCCATATTCCCTAAGACCCTCATTGTAATCTGCCCTTCTACATCTCATCTGGTTGTTTTTATTACAAGTTCTTTTTCCATTTCTGTCAACTCTGATAACATCAAGTCTGTATCTGCCCAATCAATATCCTGATTTTTTGCAATTAATTCAAATCTCTTAGGCACTTTCTCAGGATTTTCCTTAAAACACTTAACTTCCTCTCTCCAGCTATTCAAATCACTCACTGAAAAGGGTGCTTTCACTTTTGTCTGAGTACCTGCAGGTGTTATTACCTGGTGCAGGGGTACCAGCATGTGGTTCATCTCTGCTGTTTTAGCTCTTGTCCTGACCCCAGTCTTGCTTTTAGCTTTCTGTCCTGCAGTCTGACCACGATGGGTGCTACTTACTCCTTCCTCTGGGTCCTCTACACTCTCTGCTACACTCTCGAGTCCTCCGCCCCTAGTCCCGACTCCTGCGGGCTGCTTGACCCTTGCCTAGCCGGTTCTGGTCCCCTAAAATGTGTCGACTGCAGTTCCTGAGGGTCCAGGATACTTTCCTCATCACTATCTCTCCCAGCTTAAGACACCTCTAACCTATACTACAAGCATCACAGCAATGCTTTCTCAGCTTACTATTTTTCTGATTCTCTTCCAATGCCAACACAAGGGGATATTGGGGCCTACATTAATTCCACAACTTTTCTGCCACTCTGGTTTGTTTCTTAAAGTGAAAAATGTCAGCATACATCACTTCGTCCCACTTTTGTTCCCTGCGGAGGAATAACATAAGCTACAGGATTAATTATAATTAATACTCCCCTGAGGGGGCCATTTTTCGCCATCATCTAAAATATACAGGGGCCACCAATTTTGGCAATATTTTAAAAAGGTCTTTTTACTCATATTTCCCCCAGGAGTTCCTCCCAGATCTTTCCAGTGCTTCAATATGCACCCCACAGGAGTCCTGGAATTTATCTCCTTACTTATTTTGACTCACATTGTGAAAATAGACAATTAAATCTAAAATATCCTGATAATCAAAACTATTATACTCCAAACAATATTCACCCCTCAAATCCAAATAGTGCTTTTTGTCAAAAACCGCCTACATTCACTAGTTTTACAACCAACTTGCATTAATACAAAAATCCACAGGATGTCACCCTTAGACCACAAATATGCCTGACTCTTGCAATAAACCTGTATATCCACAAAAATCCACAAGATGCCGCTGTTGACCACCAAATGCACACTCTATAACAAATCTGTATACTTTTAAGAGACATGAAAATCTAAAAAAACCCACACATTCTATGACTCTAAACGTTTCAAAAGAAACACTTGGCTGTGAGTTCTGCAACAGTAATATCAGGCACACCTAGTTTCCTCCAAAGTCTGATTAACTCCACATCTAATACAATATAAATTTAAAGTCCAATCTAATCTTATTTCCTGGGTAGATTGGGGTCCAAGAATGTATTTCAAACAATTATTACATAAAGCACACACATATGACGAACAATTGCAAAATGGACAGATCTTAATTCTAGGTTTCAAGCTATGTGGTGTATTCACAGTCAATTTTTCAGACCCCCTCCCCATACAAATTTAACAAGCTGTTTCTATGGTTGGTTTAGGACGGACAAACAGTTCAGGAGCTCGATTTTGCTTCCAACACAAAGTAAGAAAGCACAAAATTAGCAAAGCAACGTAAAACACACAAAATACTATGACAGCTGCTATTTTCCAAGAATACATAATAGGAGTCTTAAAGCATAGACAAAAGAACAACCAAAAGGAAACTTAGATGCCTTGTTTCCCTCGAAATAAACAATATTTGGCCAAATACAAGCAAAACCAGAACATACCAGCCCAGAGGGGATATTCCCCAGGAAGAGCGTCTTCTCCTGTATCCCCATGAGAGACGGTGTCCTGCCTTTGGCTTATGGGAATCCAGAACCAGAATAACCAGAACCAGAATAGACAAAACCAGATATAAATACCTTTTATCAATAGGCAGTGTTCTTGTCCAGCCCCTGCAAGAAGCCTTCAAAGAAGGGAGCCCCTTTGAGTAAAAAGACTTACCCAAGGGCACCCAAGGGGGTCCTGTCCTCCGAGTGATTCCGCAGTTGGGTGGAGAAGTATTGTCTTGCCGTGAGTCGCCAAATGAATCCGAAAAATCCGGTATAAAGAACTGCTCAGAGACTTTTGGATCTTTGAGCAGCAAAGGTATTTATTGACAGCACCGGGAGCAAGCGTGGTGCACACCACAAAGAACTTGCTCAAAGGTTTCACACAAAATCAGTACTTTTTATACAATTTTCATATACGATTAAATGCATATTCATGTGATTACAACATCTATCTATACATATTAATAACAGGCGGAGTATAGGTAGAGCTCAGGCGTGGCTTGGGGTGGTGTTTCTCTTGGCCCTCAATCTTGATGGGAGATCTACTCTTCCTCCTGTGAGTCTGGGGTCTCATCTCATCTTCTTCAGCTTGATCTTCCTACTTTTCCATTGTTCTCGACAGGTCTGTTTCCCCTATTAAAATGTCTACTTTATCTTATTGCATCCTAATTTATTACCTCTAGGCCTATTGTATGTTTCTTCTACCATTCTTTTAAGTTTTGGTCCAGTAGGCAGAATATAACGAGCACAGATCCTTTAGATGTTGGTAGCTTCTTAGCAGGCCCAGATTTCTCAGTTAATTCTTTTGGACCTGACTTCTTGTTTCAGTAACCACATGTGGGAACAAGTTAAGCCAGTAGCCGCTGCATTCAGTTAATTAGGATCAACAAGGAGTGTTTTGGCCTTGACTGGTTGTGGGAAGTGAGGAGATTGATTTGCGGGTCTTGCTGTGTTCAGCGGGTGTAGTGGGAGGCTACTAGAGGGGAGTAGCAGAGACTGTGGAAAGCTACCATAAGAACTAGGGGGTAGAAACATGATATAAATAATAACATTAACATGGTATAAAAGGTAGTGACTGTAACAAATAAATGTCTCGGCATCCCTAATGAGCTAAGTCCATGATTCAATAGGCCACAAATGGCGCCCAAACAGGGACTTGAATAAGATGTTGGAGGGAGGGTGTCTTACCAGTGGCGTAGCTAGGCTGGATGATAGGCTGAAAGGAAACCCAGGTGCACTGTAATTCCCACCGCCTCCACCACCATCACCACCGCCGCCAGACGACCCCTTGGATCTGGGACTGACCGACCCTGAGAAGGAGTCGGATTTGTATCCACCTGATCAGTGTGATCGGTGGAGTGAAGTTTGGAAGAAAGTGGGATGCTGCGGAGGGGTGGTGGGTGCCCAGTGGTGGTTACGGCAGTAGAAAAAGCAAAACAGTGGTTCCTGGCTGCTTCCCCCCACCCTGGCGGTAGGGGAGCTGAAGTGGTGGTGGCAGTGGTGTCAGCGAGAGAAAAAAAAATAAAAATCGGTGCCCGGCCGTTCACCTCCCCCTCCCCGCACCGCACAGGACAGTTCTGTCTCTCTCTCTCTGAGTCTCCGAGCCCGCCAACATGCCAATGTGTTGGGTCTGAACTTCAACTACACAACAGAAGAAGGAGAGCTTGGATGCATGAGTCATCTGAAGAATGGACACACAGCATTGGAACCATTGAATCTATTTGATAATTTAAGTGCCTATAACTTTGTTCTTGGTAACTTTAAAAAAAAGAAAAAAAAGAAGTTATTTTGTGTGTTTTGTACTTTAAACCAACAAACACCTAGTCCTAGGTACATGTGTACAATTAGATGCCCTCACACACATTCCATAGTCAAGATTTAAAGAAAAAGGTTAAGAATAATATTAAAATATTCAAATTAATGAAAAAAAAAGTTAAAACTTCAGACTGATTGATTGATTTTTGCCTGTGTCAGGGACCTGAGTTGTGTCTGAGGCCCTGCCATAGTGGGTCCGTGGTTGTGCTCGTCGATGTGGAGTGGGAAAATATTGTATAGTTTCACTGTTGGGAACTTGACTTTTGGAAAAGAAACAACAGAGCCGTTGTTGGCACGGAGTTGGTATCATAAGCCATTGTGGTCTTGGTTCGTGTGCTGGTCACGCACGAACTGATGTCACAATTGGAAAATTCCACTCCTGTGAGGGGGATATAAGAGATGGTTCTGAGTTGGACAGGGGGCAAGACGAGATGCACACTGCTTTGATCCAGGGGATGGTCTGAAAGGTGCATGGCCTGCCTGCCCCTCCTGCCGAGTTCCATGCTCCATCTCCTTCTCCTGCTCAGCGGCTTTTCAGAAATTCAGGGGTATTAATTGCTATTGCAAGTAACAGGATAAAGTTGCTTTGCTTACACCCTTTGTGTCTCAATGGTTGTGATTTTGGGAATCCTTATGAACCTAGAACAATGCCAGATTATTTGTTGTCTTAAGATATGTATATGGAGATTGTTTTGATATGTGTTTAAATCTTTCTTGAAAACACAACTGATAGAAAACAAGGCAACAAGGAAAAAAGAAAGAGAAAAAAGAAAACAAAATAAAAAAGACAGATCCCTTCCACATTTAGGGCAGTAGCTCCTCTTCTGTCTTCCATGCAACAGTTGCAACTGGATTGTTGTAGTTGGATCTCTTTTCAATACACACAAGGGGGTCTCCAAGCCCCTTGGCTCTCCTTTGACTCCAAGCAAAGGCCTCACCTGTGGACTGCCAGCAGGGACAAAACTCGCTTCACCACAGGTATATCACGAAATGCAGGGGCATCTTCGTGAAAGTCCCTTCCTCAGGGGATTCACCCCTGAGCCAGAACATCTTGGGCAACTTTCAGTTGAAAGTCCTTGCCTCAAGAGTTCCACCAGAGCTCCTGTGCTCTGTCTCAACTGCCAACGTGGCAGCAGCAGCGGGGGAGCAAGGTCACCCCCCTCTGCACTCCATCCGGCCGTCCCGGTCCAGTTCCGGGACATCTTTGAGCTTCTTAGCTCCTCTCTCTCCGGTACTGCTGTACTCCAAAACTCCTCTCAAATAGGAGCCCATCTACTCCTCCTCTCTCTAGGAGGGGTCTTCAAGGGTTTTTTGGGGGGGTTTGGTTCAGTTCTTACCCCCAAAACTCTGTCTCTTAATCTCAGGTGCAAGAAATGTGTACTCTGTATTAAAAACCATACTTTTAAAACAAAAAAGGGTGAATATGCCACCCCAAGTAGATAAAGTTGTATTTACCCTTATTTTTTAATTTGAATCAATAAGTATTGTACAAAGACCCACAAGACGATACCTAATGACAAGGTCCTCTTGAGTTGTTAATATGGGGAAGGGGTATGTTTGTGTTTTGTCTCCCACAGGACCCTGCTGGCTTCCAGCACGTTTGATGAAACCTTATCATGAGTGAACCCAAGACGCATTCCAATTCTGCAGATGCAGAGGCTGTCTCTCAGGAATCCCAGAAGGAGACCAGTGAATGCTGAGCAGCACAAGGCCTGCCCAAATGTCACATGGAAGAACATATTCCAGAGATAATTCATTGTGTCTACTAACTCTTACTAACTGGTATAATGACTCAGTCATGGTGTGTACCTGTCACTCATATGCCTTCTTGGTCGCACCTGACGTTGTGATTAGTGTGACTGACAATACCTTTAACATCACTGTAAATTATCAATATTTTAGTTATATCATGAATCAAAATGTATCCACTCTCAGTTTATCATTGGTAATTCCCATGTGCGGAGGAGTTGAACTGTGGCTCCCAGTGAACCTAGTTGGAGCCTGAGAGGATAATGCAGGATACAGTAAATTAATGAAACTGTTAACACAATCAAGAAATCATCATTGGATGCCTAATTGCTTTTATCATCTCTGCAATAATCATAGCAGCTACCGCAGTCATGGCTACTGCTGCATTGGCCCATTCAGTGCAGGCCATACATACAGTGACCAGTGTATTGGGTAATATATCAGCATCAGTAGCAGGTTTTTTAATCATTTGTCTGGTTTTAATATCTTAAGTACTCTGGAAGCACATCCAACAAGCCTGAAGACAAGAAGCCCGGGTCCTGGCCCTCTTCGCAGTGAACCCTATATGTTAAAACAAAAAAGGGGGAGATGCGGGAACAAGTTAAGCCAGCAGCAGCTGCATTTAGTTAATTAGGATTGATGCCTTAAGGTCCTTTTAGTTTTTTGATTTTTCTAATTTTTCTAAGTTTTATGTTTTATAAGTAGTGATATAGCAGAAGTAGATTTTAGAAACAGCAGCATTTATTCCCTTACCCTTAGCATAGTAACTACAACCCTTTTACCCCAATTCCCCATATCAATACCCCTGAATTCCATTAGAAATGTTTAGTCTCTCTTTAAGATAGACCTCTTCTGTTTGAGGACGTCTAATCCTGGCCTGAACAGCAAGAGTACAGTCAAGAACTGGGTAACCATGTGCCCTTTGTGCGCCAAGGAGGATGAGAATGACAAAGAAAAGGGTCTCAAAGACCCCAGCCCTAATTTCCAAGGGGCAGGACAGGGGGTGGACCAGGGCAAAAACCAGAAGGTGGATAAAACCTGGGATTGGACAGACGATATTATAAATTGTAACACCTAAGGCAGAAGGGGTGTGTGCGTTTTGTAACTTCTGTGTCTTGGAGACACGAATAAAATCCTTTTCTTATCTCATCTCTAATTAAATTGCTTTTTAGCAATTGAAACAAAGGGGTCAATTGAGCAGTGGTCAGACCAAGTAAGGGTCGTATCCAATTGATGGTCCCCAAAAGTTTTTGTACATCATTTAGTGTTTTAACCTCTTGTGAAATTTGGATGGTTTGTGGTTGAATTGTCTGATCCAAAATTTTGACTCCCAAATATTTCCATGGTGCTTGAGATTGCACCTTTTCTGGGGAAATTTGTAGCCCATATGCATGCATTGACTGTTCCACTACTGGCATAACCTGGTGCAATTGCATTTGGGTTGGTGAAGCAACAAGGATATCATCCATATAATAATAACAGTACACCCGTGGAAATTGCCGCCGAACTTCTGACAAAGTTTGAGCTACATACCACTGACAGATGGTGGGGCTATTCTTCATACCCTGAGGCACAGTAGTCCATTGATAATGCTGACAAGGTTCCTGATTGTTATTTGCTGGGACAGAGAAGGTAAACTTCTCAACATCCTCAGAATATAAGGGGATGGTAAAAAAGTAATCTTTCAAATCAATAATTTGTATGTCCCAACCAATTGGAATCATGGTAGGAGAAGGTACGCCAGGTTGCAATGCCCCCATGTTTTTCATTACTTGATTTATTTGCCTCAGATCATGAAGAAACCTCCACTTTCCCGATTTTTCCTTAATCACAAACACAGGAGTATTCCATGGGCTATGAGAGGGTTCTATATGACCCTGTTCTAATTGTTCTTTTACCAGCTCATGAAGGGCAGGCAGTTTTTCCTGTGCCAGGGGCCACTGGTTTACCTACATGGGAGTTGTAGTCGGCCATTGCAGCTTAAGGGTGGGTCCCTTAATGCCCTCACACACAGTGACCCCTAGGAAAAATCCTTTCAGTTAGTTCCAACAGACACTCCCCACATGCTCAAAACATCCCTTCCCCACAGGTTCAGTGGTACCATAACAAGAAAAAGTCTTGTCATTGCTACTTGTCCATAAGGGGTCACAATTTGTACAGAAAATTTACTTTGAAAGCTTTGAGTAGTTCCGCCTACTCCAGCTATCGCAGCTCCTGCTGACACTGTGGGCCAGTCTTTCGGTCAGTCTTTATGTGCTATGATAGTAACATCAGTTCCGGTGTCAATCATTCCCTTGATTCACACGCTTTTTGAACTTCCCTGTGTTAGTGTGAGCACACAGGTCATAGATGGCCTATCAGAACTGATGGTTGTCGTCCAGTAGATTTGTGGAGCATCTGTGGACCCAAAACCCTCTGTATTTCACACCCGTGAGTCCGCTACTGGGACCCTAGCAACGAAAGGTACCAGTTGTGCTATTCTGCTCCCTTACAGTATAATGACCAGCGGGGGGTCCACATCATGGCTTGGATTTGTCCCGTATAGTCCGCATCAATGACGCCCAGGAGAACAAAAAGACCCTGTATCGTGGCGCTAGAGTGTCCCACTAGTAAGGCACTTAAACCATTTCCTAACGGCCCGTGTGCTTGTAATGGTACCTTACGCACCTTAGAGTCCTTGACTGTAGTTATTGCTGCTGTGGTGACATCCACTCTGGCACTTCCGGCTGTCTTTGCAGTGAGTTGGTCACATAAGCCTGGAACGAATTCCAGGGAGCAACTTGTGTCTGTGCGCGACCTCCCCTCACGCTCTGCTTCCCATTTCCCGAAGTCAGTGGTTGTCCCTGGAGAGTAAACTTGGAGTGGCATTGTGTAGCAAAATGACCCGGTTTATGGCAACGTGAGCAAAATAACATGGAGTTCGAACTCAACACAGTGGGGGGCCTGCGTGGGTATTGTTTTTTAAAATGTCCAGACTGCCCGCAGTGAAAGCACCTCCTCTCTACCCTCACCGCTGCCGCAAATGTGTTATCCAGAGCTTCCATCTGGTGAGACACAGAGCCCACCTTTTCACATGCTTCTATCACGTCAATCAGGTTCGCATCACTATGTACAGATAGCAGTGCACGTTTACAGTCTGTGTTAGCATTATCTCGGGCTAACTGTAATATAAGTGTATCACGAGCTGCCTGATTAAACATCTGCTTTTCCACTGCTTCTCTTATTCTATCAATAAACCGCACATAAGGTTCACTGGTTTGTTGCTTAATAGCTGTCCACGATTGCTTTGACTTGCCTGTATCAGGGACAAGAAGTAAAGCTTGAGTAGCGAGTTCTTTGGTTTGCTGCAAAACAAGGGGATGAAGTCAAGCCTGCAATTGTGGCATATTAAGTGGTGCATCCTCAAGCAACTGAGGAAGGCCGGTCCCAAACCTAGGGTCGTCCTGATCGCGTTCCAAATTTCCCAACTCTGCCTGTTCCACTAGCCTCCTCTAATGTGCTTCAAACATTAGTAACTGAGTCAGGTTAAAACACACCTGTGCAACCAAACAAATATCATGCTCACTTGTCCAAATCCCTCTAATTAAAGACTGCGCAAAGGGCGAACTAACCCCATGATGCATAACAGTTTGACGCAAGTCCTTAAGAATAGAGTAATTAAATGGTTCCCATTCATCAGATGCTTCAGGGGTATGTGAGCAACGAGCCACCCCCAAGGACTTGTACCTGATACAAGGGGTTAGGCCCAAAAGAGTTAACTAAGAAATTTGGGCCTGCAAACAAGTTATCAACATCTAAAATGATCTGTACCCGTTCTGTTCTACTTACTGGACCAAAAGCTTAAGAGAACAGTACATGAACATGTAATAGGCCTAGAGGCAATAAATTAGGGATAAAGCAGGATCAGGTAGACATTTGAATAGGAGAAATAGGCCTGGAGCCAGGGCCTTTTCCGAGCTTCAGTGAGCGGGTCAAGAACAATGGAAAAGAAGAAAGGTCAAGCTGAGGAAGAGGAGTTAAAGCCCCCTGCCCCATGGAGGAAGATAGGAAGTACCCCTCGAAATGGGGTGCCAAGAGAAGCACTGCCCCAAGCTTTGCCTATTCTCCGCCTATTTTTAATATGTATTGATAGAAGTTGTAATCGTTTGAATATGCATTTAATCACATCTAAAAATTGTATAAAAGTGCTGATTTTCTGAAGAGCCGGTGAGCAAGTTTGTCCAGCACGAGCTGGCTTGCTCCCAGAGTTGCAAATAAATACCTTTGCTGCTCAAAAGATCAAAGCCTCTGAGCAGTTTCTTAGACCGACTTTTCGGATTCATTTGGCGACCGTGGCAGGACACCTTCTCCACCCGGCTGCGGAGACCCTCGGAGGACGGGACCCCCTGGGCGCCCTTGGGTAAGTCTTTCTACCCGAAGGGGCTCCCCTCTTGCGGGGGCTGGACAAGAACACTGCCTATTGATAAAAGGTATTTATATCTGGTTTCTGGTTTTGTTTATTCTGGTTCTGGTTATTGGATACCCGTAAGTCGAAAACGGGATGCCATCTCGCAGGGAATATGGGAGAGAACGCTCTTCCTGGGGAATAACCCCTCTGGGCTGGTATGTTCTAGTTTTGTTTGTACTTGGCCTAATAGTGTTTACATCAAGAAAAACAAAGCACCTACGTTTCGTTTGGTTATTCTTTTGTCTATGTTTTATTATGTACTCCTGGAAAATAGCAATTGTCATAGCAGTTTGTGTGTGCTATATCGCTTTGCTAATTTTCTGTTTTCTTGCTTTGTGTTGTCGGCAATTTCGAACTTCTGAAATCTCTGTTCAACCTAAACCAATCATAGAAACATCCTGTTAAATTTGTATGGGGAGGGGATCTGAGAAATTGACTGTGAATATACCACACAGTTTAAAACCCAGAATTAAGATCTGTCCATTTTGCAATTGTTCATTGTATGTGCGTGCTCTATGTAACAACTGTTTTAAGTATATTCTAGGACCCAGATCCTCCCAAGAAATAAGGTTAGGTTGGGCTTTAAATTTGTATTGTGTTAGATGTGGAAATAATCAAACTATAGAGGAAACTAGGTGCGTTAGGTATTATTGTTGTAGGATTCATAGGCCAGTGTATCTTTCAATACGCCCAGAATTTTAACATCTGGTTTGGATTTTGTGTTTTGAGTATACAGATTTGTTATAAAAGTGGGCGTTTGGTGGTTAACAGCAGTATTTTGTGGATTTATGTGGATAGATAGGCTCGTTGTGAGAGTCAGGTGTATTTGTGGTCTAAGGGTGACATCTTGTGGATTTTTGTATTAGTGCAAGTTCGTTATAAGAACTAGTGATTTTAGAAGCTGGTTGTAAAGCTGATAATTCTAGGAAATCTTTGTTGAAAACCAGTATTAGGGTTTGGTGGTTGAATATTGTGTAGAATATAGTAGTTGTGGTTGTTAGCACAGTTCAGATCTAATTCCCTGCTTCCATAATGGGAATCGGTGGAAGTAAGGAGATAAATTCCAAGACTCCTGTAGGATGTATATTGAGTCATTGGAAGGAATTAGGAGGAACTCCTGGGGGTAATCTGAGCAAAAAGACCTTTTTAAAATATTGCCAGAATTGGTGGTCTTTGTATACTTTGGATGATGGCGAAAAATGGTCTCCACAGGGGAGTCTTAATTATAATACCATCTTGCAACTTATGTTATTTCTCCGTAGGGAGCAAAAGTGGGATGAAGTCATGTATGTCGACATGTTTTTTACGTTAAGGAATAAACCAGAGTGACAGAAAAGTTGTGGAATTAATGTAACCCCCCAGGATCCTCTTGTGCTGGCATTAGAAAGAAATCAGAAAAATACTAGGCCGAAAAAGCATTGCTGTGATGCCTGTAGCATAGGTCAGAGGTGTCTTAAACTGGGAAGGAGAGAGAGTGATGGAGATAGTATCTTGGACCCTCAAGAATTGCAGTCAACTTGTTTTAGAGGACCGGAACCAGCTAGGCAAGGACCAGGCAGCCCGCAAGAATCGGGGTTAGGAGCAGATGATTCCAGAAGTATAGCTGAGAATGTAGATGACCCCGAGGAAGGGATAAGTAGCACTCATCATGGTCAGGCTTCGGCACAAGGTGGTTGAAGAAGGAGCGGGGTCAAGACAAGGGCTCAAACAGCAGGGACTGGTCATATGTTAGTGCCTCTGCGTCAGGTAATAGCACCGACAGGCACGCAGGCAAAAGTGAAAGTACCTTTTTCGGCTAGTGATCTGAATGGCTGGAGAGAGGAAGCTAAGTGCTTCAGAGAAAATCCTGAGAAAGTGGCTAAGAGATTTGAATTGATTGCAAAGAACCAAGAAATAGACTGGAATGATATTGACTTGATGTTATCAGAACTGACAGAAACAGAGAAAGACCTGGTAATAAAAACAGCTAGACGAGAGGTGGTGAGCCAGATTGCCACGGGAGTTCTAACAGGAGATGTAGATCAAATTTTTCCATTGCAACAACCTAACTGGGATCCAAACAATTCAGAACATTATAGAATGCTGATGAAATATAGAGATTTGATTAAAGTGGGATTGCAAAATGCTATCCCTAAAGCAGTAAATTGGGCAGTTTTGTATGATGTAAGGCAGGGACGAAATGAAACCCCCACAGAGTTTTTGGATAGACTGAGGGCTGCTATGAGAAAATATACCACCTTAGATCCGTCATCAGAGGAAGGTAAACTGCATTTAGTGGGGTTATTGATGGGACAAAGTAATCCTGATATTAGAAAAAGATTGCAGAAAATAGATCACCCTGCCAATAAAGATTTAGAGGTTTTGATGAATGAAGCCTGGAAAGTATATAACAACAGGGATAAGAGGGAAGACAGAAGGCTTACAAGAGCAATGATTGCAGTTTTAACACAGAACCCGGTAACAGCTGGACGATATTACAGAGGTCGTGGTCGGGGGCAAGCAACACGGGGAAGGGGAGGTTCACCCTTTAGGCAAACAGAGATAAGTCAAAATCAGTGTGCTTATTGTAAAAAGGAGGGACACTGGAAAAGAGAGTGTCCCACTCGGGCAAACAGAAATTCAGGGGGGGTTGTCATAGCCCATCAAGATAGTGATTGACGGGGACCGGTTGGTTTTTCCCTGGCAGACCCGCTGGTTACAATTCGGCTAGGGGAAGAAGAAGAAAAACTGGATTTTTTGATCGACACTGGGGCAACATTTTCGGTTTTAAACCAAGAATTAATACCTAAGACTGATGATTATGTACAAGTTGTTGGTGCCACTGGCCAATCAGAAAAAACCTTTTTTTTAAAACCTCTAAAGTTCAAAATCGGGAAACAAATGGGATTGCATCAGTTTCTGTATTTACCAAGTTCACCTAAACCCTTATTGGGTAGAGATTTATTAGAAAATTTGGGAGCTGTAATAAAATTTAAGCAAGGCAAAATTGAATTCAAGGTGAAAGAAGAACAATTGCTGGCAGCTCTGAGTTTAGCTATGAGCTGTATGGAACCAAAGCCAAACAATCAAGATATTGATCAAATCATGAATCAGGTGTACCCCCTGGTATGGGCTACTGATACCCCGGGTAAGTCAAAATGGGCAACTCCTATTCAGATAGAACTACAACCAGGAGCTAAACCAGTAGCAAAGAAACAATATCCACTGAGGCTAGAGGACAGAAAAGGAATTGAACCAATAATTGAAAACTTTTTGAAATTAGGACTGCTGATAGAGTGTGAATCAGATTTTAACACTCCAATTCTTCCAGTAAAGAAACCGAATGGAACCTACAGGTTGGTACAAGATCTGAGAGCAGTAAATCAAATAACCAAAACTATACATCCTGTTGTGGCAAACCCTTACACACTTTTGACTAAATTAAGGGACAATTTGATTTGGTTTACAGTGTTGGATCTAAAAGATGCCTTTTTCTGTCTACCCCTAGCACAGGAAAGTCAAAAGATTTTTGCCTTCGAATGGGAATCTGTTAACAAAGGGAGAAAGATGCAAATCACATGGACGGTCTTGCCTCAAGGTTTTAAGAATAGCCCCACACTTTTTGGTAATGAACTAGCCAGAGAGCTAGAACTATGGCAACAGCCACCGGGAGAAGGCGTACCTCTGCAGTATGTAGATGACCTCCTGATAGCAACAGAAACAAAAGAGGACTGTATTCAGTGGACAATATCTCTTTTAAACTTTTTGGGTTTAAGTGGTTATCGAGTCTCTCAACAGAAAGCCCAGCTGGTCCAGGAGAAAGTCGTGTACCTGGGATATGAAGTATCAGGAGGACAAAGGTCCCTGGGAACGGCGAGGAAAGAAGCCATCTGCCAGACACCCAGACCAGAAACAGTGAGGAGCCTCCGAGCCTTTCTGGGGATGACAGGTTGGTGTCGTTTGTGGATATATCAGTATGGGATAATTGCAAAACCTTTGTATGATCTGCTGAAAGTGAACAAAGATCACATAACCTGGACCCCTGAAGCAGATAAAGCCTTCAAGAGACTGAAGCGAGAACTCATGAGGGCTCCGGCGTTGGGTTTACCCGATGTGACGAAGCCCTTCTGGTTGTTCTCGCACGAACGTCAAGGGATGGCTTTAGGGGTCTTGGCTCAACAACTGGGACCACACAAAAGAGCAGTGGCCTACTTCTCCAAACAACTGGATGAGGTAAGCAGAGGATGGCCTACCTGCCTGAGAGCAGTTGCAGCAGTGGTTGTAAACATAGAAGAGGCCAGAAAGCTTACTATGGGACAGAAAATGACTGTGTTAGTATCCCATACTGTATCTGCAGTGCTAGAACAGAAAGGGAACCATTGGCTGTCACCTTCTCGGTTCCTGAAGTATCAGGCAATCCTAGCTGAATCAGATGATGTGACCATTCAAGTGACTAACATTGTCAACCCAGCTTCATTCCTAGAAGGAAAAGTCCCAGCAGAACCTGTTGTACACGACTGCTTGGAGACCATTGAAGCAGTGTACTCCAGTCGCCCAGACCTCAAAGAAGAACCCCTCCAGGATGCAGACGACTGGTTCTCAGATGGCAGCAGTTTCGTGAAACAGGGCACAAGGATGGCTGGTTATGCAGTAACCACAACAGAACAGGTAATCGAATCCAACCCCTTACCTGCAGGAACCTCAGCCCAGAAAGCAGAACTGAGCTCTTACCCGAGCTCTTGAACTAGCAAAGGGAAAGCGAATCAACATTTGGACTGACTCTAAATATGCCTTTGCTGTTGTACATGCCCACGGAGCGATCTGGAAAGAAAGAGGACTGTTGACCACACAAGGAAAAGCTGTAAAACATGCTGAGGAAATCCTACAATTGCTAGAAGTTGTCCAACTCCCATCACAGGTGGCTATAATGCATTGTAGGGGACACCTGAAAGGCAACACCGTTCCAGAGATAGGAAACAGAAAAGCAGATGCAGAAGCCAAATTGGTTGCTGCAAGGGGTACTGAACAACCAATAGCAGCTCTAGTCCCAGAAGGATTAGACACAGATCAACAGGTAGAGTATCAAGAAACAGACCATCAGTGGATACATAAAAATGGAGGTAAGCTGCTACAAAATGGATGGGGACAATTAAAGACAGGTCAATTAGTATTACCAGAAAAATTGATATGGCAATTTGTGAAAACAGAACATGATAAAACTCATTGGGGTGTGGATCCACTCTATCAACACTTAAAAACTAAAGTAGCAGGACCAAATTTGTTCACCACAATAAAGCAAGTCACGTCTCGATGTGAACTCTGCTTGAAAAACAACCCAAACACTAAACTTAAAATTAATTTAGGAGCAATAAAAAGAGGAAGCTTTCCTGGTGAGATTTGGTAAATTGATTTTTCTGATCTTCCAAGAAAAGGGGGGTACCGTTATTTATTAGTTTTGACTGATACATTTTCTGGTTGGCCAGAAGCATTTCCATGCAGAACAAATAAGTCAAGGGAAGTAGTTAAAGTCCTGTTAAATGAAATTATACCAAGATTTGGAGTACCTAAGAGTATCTCTTCAGATAGGGGTTCACATTTTTGTGCAGAGGTGGTACGAGCAATAAGTAAAGCTTTGAAAATTGATTGGCAATTGCATACGCCCTACAGACCACAAGCAAGTGGGCAAGTAGAGAAAATGAATCATCTCATTAAATAACAAATTGTTAAAATATGTCAAGAGACAAATTTACATTGGTATCAAGCTTTACCTATTGTTTTAATTAGATTAAGGGTCAAGCCAAGATCAAAAGAGAAATTGAGCCCATTTGAGATCTTGTTTGGCAGACCCTACATGATGCAAACAGTGAACAGTGAAGCTGTAGATCAAATTGGTAATCAGTATGTGTATGATTATGTTATGGCTGTTGGAAAACAATTACAGAAAAATGCTACAGTAGTGCTGGAACATCAACCCAAGCAGCCTGATTCTAAGTTACATCCATTCAACCCTGGTGATTGGGTATATGTTAGAAATCTTTCAGGAGATCCACTACGAGAGAAGTGGAATGGACCCTTCCAGGTGTTGATGACCACCTTCACGGCGATCCGGGTGAAAGAGAAACCCACGTGGATCCACTACTCTCGAGTCAAGAGGGTTCCGGAGGGAACATGGACCTCGGGAGAAGAATCATCTACTGTCAAGCCTCCTCAGTGCTGATCTTTGGACTGATAAGTATAGTGGTGTTTGATCAAATCCTTGCCCAGGAATCATTATGGTCCCAAGCCTATAACAAGAGTTCTGGTCTACAATTCTTCATAGACCCAGAACTCCCCCTTCTTCCAAACAAGTTGAATGAGTATAACCCATCTGTCCTAGTCCTTCAAGGACCAAGAGTACTAAATAATTGGAACCACACTGGTAGTTCTTACACTACAAGTACCTTAATAGGAAAAATTGGAGAACAAACCCGAATTGGATGTAGAGTATATAAACCACCGACACGGACTGATTGGTCACCCAAAACTGAAGTTACTGTACGAGATACAGTGCGAGAAAAACTCACCTACCCGTATGATTTTGGGAGTGCAATTTGTGGACATGCGTGTGATTCTGATCAGTGTTGGCATGCCTTTATTCTAAACAAATCAGTTTCTGGATTATGTATGTGGTTACTTGACGAAAGAAACATAACTAGGAGATTTATAATTAATGCTTCGTCAAGTATCCCGACCACCAAACCCCCTACCACCACTACTACCATAACCACCACAACCACCACCACCACGACTCCTCCTCCAACCTGTAGTAACATTCACAATTTGACTTTTGCTGGACCGTATGTGATCAGGTACTCAAATGAGCAAAAGCTGTTGTTAGATCCCACATACTCATTGAAAAGAGTTCAGGTAAATCTCCAAGTGAACATATCAAGTATACAAAAATATTGTCAACCTTATATACAACTAGCCCTTAAAGGTTGGTATGCATGGATGGAAGCCAGATCCCCTCATACCAGGACTCGGAGAGATGTAACTGGGTGGTTCGGTACAGGATTAGGTGTATTAAACACCATAGATCAAGAAGTACTAGTGAATAAACTGAGTGCTGTCACATCAGATCTAGGAAAACTTAAAGTCCCTTTAAGATCATCTTTACTCACTCTGGCAGAAACACAATCATTGGCAGTTAAATTGTTAACATTAGTAGCTAATCACACTGCAAAAGATTTCACCAAAATCGTTGACTATGTTGGTACCATCCATAAAAGATTTGCACTTGTAATACAATGTCTCCAAACTCAACAGTGGGTACAATCTGTAGCTGCAGGAATACTAAGGGAAGGAACTTCAGGAATATTACCACAAGAAGTAAGGGAAGTAATAGCTAGGAAGAGTTCCACTACAGAATTTGAGAAAAATTACCAAGCGTGGTGGCAATTAGTGAATTTCACTTACAACCCTCAACATGAACAAATTGAAGCTTATGTACTCACTATCAGTGCAGCTAAAGAAAAGACCATCTTTCCTATCCTGACATTAGGAGCCATACATCAGAATGTAATTGTCAAACCAATAGACCATAATGTCTGGGCAAGCTACGATCACACCAAGAAAAAGTGGCAATTGGTCAGTATTGAGGCATGTACTCCTAAAGGACAATTGGGGTATATCTGTGAAAATGCTGTAGTAGAAAATGAAGATTTATGCTTAGATGTTGAGAATAGTTTGTGTACCTTTGAGATGTTTCCTCATGCTAAAGCCCAATCACAAGTCTATTACGTAGGAAATGGATGTGCATGTGTTAGGACCCTTTGTGTTAATTTTACTATAGATGCTTGTCATGAAATCACGAATGGTACTAATTTTTGTGTGTGTAATTTTACTCGAATCACAGGTTGTGACTTTGATTATACTGTTCCAGTGACTACTAGACAATTGATTGAAGCTGATTATATAATGTATCATGATGTGCCAAAATTGCAGATAGGAATGAACATTAATCTTTTCAAGGCAATGCTTAAACATCCTGATATAGAAGTACTGGTCCAAGAAGTGAACAGAACGACTAAACAAATGCTCTGGCAAGTGGAACACGACACTGAGAACATAAAAACTGTTTTAACCAAAGTGGAAAAAGTGGGAAAACACCACTGGTGGGACATCTTCACTGGATACTCCCCTACGGCATCACAAGTGTTCCACTATTTGGTCCATCCAATATTAGTAATTGGAGCTGGCATGATTATACTGCTGATCCTAACTATCTGGCTATGGTACAAATCAAGCATCATGGTCAGAAGAATACAGATAATTTGGGCAGTGATGCATACCTATCAAAATCAATTAGAGCTTGACGAAAGAATTCGTAAATTCTAAACGAAAAGGGGGGAATGATACAAGGGGTTAGGTCCAAAAGAGTTAACTAAGAAATTTGGGCCTGCAAACAAGTTATCAACATCTAAAACGATCTGTACCCGTTCTGTTCTACT
Organism: Chiroxiphia lanceolata; assembly: GCF_009829145.1. Taxonomy (NCBI): domain Eukaryota; kingdom Metazoa; phylum Chordata; class Aves; order Passeriformes; family Pipridae; genus Chiroxiphia; species Chiroxiphia lanceolata. Next base: position 12,732,557 of record NC_045670.1, on the reverse strand, counting down.
TACTGGACCAAAAGCTTAAGAGAACAGTACATGAACATGTAATAGGCCTAGAGGCAATAAATTAGGGATACAGCAGGATCAGGTGTTACGACCCGCCCCAGAAAAAGGGAGGGGGGTAACCCAGGTTTTTACCAATAATTCCCTTGGGGTGGATTAGAGTGAAACGACACTAAATAATCGGTGTCTGAAAACATATACTGGCAAGGTTTATTTTAACAATTCTGTATTAACAAGTATGCTAACAGTTTGGGTGTTGTCATGAAACAATGTAACATAAAGATAACTTTGGGGGGGGGGCAGAAACTGTTTAGGGGAGAGGAAAACCAGGATGAGAGTGAGGGAAAAGAGAAGCTGAGAGTACAAAAGAAATGGACATAGTCACTGCCCACAGGATCCAGCGATGCTTGAGAGCGATGGTCATGATTTGCAGGCGGTGGGGGAGAAGAACTCCCAAATTCTCAAAGTCACCAGTCAGTTTATATACTCTCAGCATGCTTTTGCACCTCCCTGGCATGAGGAGTTGTTTGCCTTTTAGGGCTTAGTACTGGAGGGAGGGATGGGCCCGATTGGCCACCTGAGGTATCTTCTTGCCTTTTAGGGCTTAGTCCCTCTGAGGCAACTTCTTGCCTTTTTAGGGCTTAGTCCACCTGAGGCATCCTCTTGCCTTTTTAGGGCTTAGTCCACCTGAGGCATCCTCTTGCCTTTTAGGGCTTGGCACTGAGGGGACAGGCCCAACCGTCCATCTGGGGCACCCCCCAGCATCTCCAGGGCAAAAGTCAAAGCCCACAAACTCCTGGAGTGCATAAATCATTAACTATTTCAGTCCCTGACACCACCCCGTGATTTATGCATTCAATAATTTCTCTTCTTTTTTCGTTCACTGTGAATCTTCTTTGTGGGCGGTGTTTTTTGTATAGTGGACAGGAAGACAGAAGAGTGAAGGAAAGGAAGAGATAGCCCCAATGCACTGCAATTCCCCCCCCCCCTTCAAAAATACCCAATTTTATAATAACACAGTAAGCTAATTTGCATTAGTTACTCTCTCCACCCCGTGGGTAGTCATAGGGGATGTAATAGGATCTCAATAGCTACAATCAAATTTCTTAACATTAATCAGGTTACAAACATACACACAAATATTTGGATTATACATCAAAAAACACTGAGTTACCTGGGAGCTGGTAAAAGGCTTTCTTATGTTTCCTTTTAGGCCTAAATTTAGTTCTGTTTGTTAAATTTAACCAAATAGGAAATTCAATGCCTTTCAAGGCAGAAGGCTAGTGTATATAATGTATATTTGTATGACTCCAAATATGCATAAATACTTGTACTAACTCCCAGGTTATATTTGGTTGAGTTTCTCAATCGAGAGAGATATTTAAAAAGACAAAATGAACTTGACAAAAATCAAACTAACAGTACATCTTATACAATTTTACCAGTAAGTTGCTCATATAAAAGAGAACTACACACATTCAAAAGCCTCTCCCAAGCTAACCTGCCCCCCAACAAAAGACAAAACAAACTTGGCAAAAGTAAACTAGTAGTACATGAAATGGCTTGTCTTACACAATCTTACCAGTGAATTGCTCATGATAAAAACATAAATAAGTCAACAATTATTATTAAGTTGATAATACAAGCAATTTTGGGAGTAGAGGAGACACAAACACAATGTTTGTGGTAAACTTGTACATATTGCAAACTTACTGAGACAAACATACATACAGAAACACAAACACATGTCAAAGAACAGTATAAGTCTTCAGTCCTGCTGCTACTTCGTTTTCTCATGGGATACTTGTAAGCTGATAATAGAAGTAGTTGTGGGGCGGGTTATCTTTTCTACCCATTGCTGCAATTGAAAGCTTTATTGGTTTCATGCAGTTTGATCTCATCTGCTGGCAGGTTCCTGCGGAAAAAAAAAGAAATCTGGCCCACTACGGACCCATTATTAAAAAGAAGGAACTATCTATTTATCCAACTCCTTTTCTTATCTGGCATAATGTCACTAGGGCAGTGATAATAGAGAAGTCTGGAACATGTTTTCTCCAAAAACCAAATAAATTCAGAGCATGCTGGAGCTCCTTTTTACTTCTCAGCATCTTTATTTGCTCTAGGGTGGCCAAGGTGTCAGGGGGATTACACACTGCTACTTTTTCTGTGGGAATTTGAAGTCTCAGACTTTCTAAGTGGGTGATAGTACTTGTTTGAGTCTGGTCCACTGTAGTGACATCAGCAATCTGGGCAATCAGTTCAGCTTTGTTATGTACAGCAGCTATTTGTGAGCCAGTGTCAGCATCAAGGTAACTCACTGGCAGCTGCCACTGCTCATTAGGTTTATGGACAGGCCCTACTGTCCATGGTGAGTGTATGGGTACAACTACCCCTTGCTCCTGCAATTCTGCAATTTCTGGGGCAATTCCTTCACGTGCCCCTAAAGGGAGCGGGTAGGGTTTTACATTTGTTATTTTATAAGGAGGCAGACTTGGAGCAGTTTGCAACAGATGGACAGAGGGGGATGGGAGACCAAACACCCATTCTCTCCCTCTGGCATCTGACCAGGTTCGCCCCTTTAGTAGATCTAACCCCAGGATGTTAGCTAGCAACGGCCCCACAATCATGATAGTTTCTGTGGCTGTCTCATCCCCTGGTAACCAGCATCTCATCCAAGCAGTGTATTGGGGTTGGGATTTGCCAAAAGCATCAGTTACCCATATCTTTTTTTTGTCTGGTTTAATGCCACACTGAGTAGCAGCTTCAGTTTGAAGTGCTGAGACCTGTGAACCCGTGTCTACTACAAATGTAACTAGAGATTTAAAAGGGTTGAGAGGAAAAGTAATTACCATATCTCCCTGGTTGTTTTCTGTAAGCTTTCTCTCATAAACCCACTGGTCATTTTTTGGCTTATTTACTTGAGAGCAGTAAGTCCAGTTTCTTGACTCAGAACTGGTCAAACTGGTTAGTCCGGTTTTTGGAGAGGCTGAGGGGATCACAGTGTTGGACTCCTTAGAGGGGCTGCCCTTAGGGGGTGCCTTGTGCTCTTTGATCTTATCCCAGTGCTTTATCAAATATTCCAAATCAGCAGTGGGTAATTTATCCATCACTTCTCGAGGAATTCCTTTTGCAACACTTTCCACCCACAAACTGTATCTCTTTCTCCCGCTAGATGACATATTTTGTTGACAAATACCTGGCGAGGCAGGTTTTTGGACCTTCCCTGCTCTCCTGCAGTGTATTCTCTGGCCACTGGTACCAGAGAGCCCCAGCTGATGATAAGTAGCTATCAATTCTTGGGCTATCTCCAACCAGGTTATTCCTGATGGAACACCCCTTCTTCTAGGTCTGGGGGTTGCCTTTATGCACTCCTGTAATTGTTTAGCATAAACTTTTAGTGCATCAGGCAGACCTCGAATTAAGACTGGAAATCTCTGTGGATCCGCCTCGAGTTCCCTTGGGGAATTTCGTTGTGGGTCTAATAATTTTGTATGCATTAATTGGAGGCATGCGGTTTTTTGTACACTTTTTACAATGTGGCCAATTGTGGGTGTTTTAATCGTGTAAGGATCTCCCCTTTCTATAGGGTCTAACCCGCCTGCCCAGTAGGCAGTTCTCAGGGTCATGGACCACGGTGCTCGGTTATCATTTGTGGTCAGGAAGACCCCTGGGCCCCAAAATCCTCTGGCCTCATCTTCACTTAACAAAATCCGATCCCCCCCGGTAAGGGACACCCTCCACACATATTCAGTCTCTGATTCACTGGCCTTACAGCTATATTTTTCCTGAATTTTGGCTAGTGCTTCCCCTGTGTACGGGGTGGTTCGTGTGGTAGTTTGCCGATTTGCCCCTTGGCCAGTAGTTTCAGTTTTAATGAGGGGACGCAGATGTATTACCTCATCCTCTGGATAACTTTGTTTAAGCTCTTCCAATTCCCCAGAGGAGTACAGGGATTTGTTAACATCCACCGGTCTAGGGTATTTTAAATTGATATCTCGTGATTCACAATTTTTCATTTCTAGTACCTTTATCAGCCTTTCCTTTTGTTCCTCCTCGTCTTGGAGGGTTGACCGAAGTAACAAGTTAATTTCCCTCTCCCCCCAAACTGCTTCACGCTCAGCATTTAACTGCAAGCGTTCTTTTTCTAATTGCTCCTGTAATGCCTTCATTGACTCCTGAAGAGATCTTACCACCTCACCGGTAGATCTGTTAGTCTCTCTCTCCCTCCAAACTGCCTCACGCTCAGCAGTTAACTGCAAACGTTCCTTTTCTAATTGTTCCTGTAATGTCCTCACTGACTCCTGAAGAGATCTTATCACTTCACCCGTAGATCTCTGAATAGCCAATCTTTCTTTTCGCACTGTTCTAAAGACAACACCCAAAACAGCACCTACCAGAAACAGTCCTAAACCAAGGACAAACATCAGGAGGGAATAATCCCCATATAACTCAACCGGGGGTGCCATCCCCTTTGCCTCAGTCATTAACCCAGCTCAGGTTAATGTCTTTCTCCCCCTTAACCCTCTGAGGGTTGGTTTGACTCTCCCCTGGAAAAACCTTTCAATAGGTCCAGGTACCAGAGAACCTTTCAACAGGTCCAGGTCACACCATGAAACCTTTCAACAGGTCTGATGTGCCCGGGTCACACCGAGAGGAGAAAAATTCTTACTATAATTTTACAGCGAGGGGATAGTCACCATTTGACTCACCCTCGGTAACAGTTTTAGACTACACCGATTACTCCACCACATCCAAAGGATCCTGCCGACTACGTCAAAAATGTTACAACCCGCCCCAGAAAAAGGGAGGGGGGTAACCCAGGTTTTTACCAATAATTCCCTTGGGGTGGATTAGAGTGAAACGACACTAAATAATCGGTGTCTGAAAACATATACTGGCAAGGTTTATTTTAACAATTCTGTATTAACAAGCATGCTAACAGTTTGGGTGTTGTCATGAAACAATGTAACATAAAGATAACTTTGGGGAGGGGGCAGAAACTGTTTAGGGGAGAGGAAAACCAGGATGAGAGTGAGGGAAAAGAGAAGCTGAGAGTACAAAAGAAATGGACATAGTCACCGCCCACAGGATCCAGCGATGCTTGAGAGCGATGGTCATGATTTGCAGGCGGTGGGGGAGAAGAACTCCCAAATTCTCAAAGTCACCAGTCAGTTTATATACTCTCAGCATGCTTTTGCACCTCCCTGGCATGAGGAGTTGTTTGCCTTTTAGGGCTTAGTACTGGAGGGAGGGATGGGCCCGATTGGCCACCTGAGGTATCTTCTTGCCTTTTAGGGCTTAGTCCCTCTGAGGCAACTTCTTGCCTTTTTAGGGCTTAGTCCACCTGAGGCATCCTCTTGCCTTTTTAGGGCTTAGTCCACCTGAGGCATCCTCTTGCCTTTTAGGGCTTGGCACTGAGGGGACGGGCCCAACCGTCCATCTGGGGCACCCCCCAGCATCTCCAGGGCAAAAGTCAAAGCCCACAAACTCCTGGAGTGCATAAATCATTAACTATTTCAGTCTCTGACATCAGGTATACATTTGAATAGGAGAAATAGGCCTGGAGCCAGGGCCTTTTCCGAGCTTCAGTGAGCGGGTCAAGAACAATGGAAAAGAAGAAAGGTCAAGCTGAGGAAGAGGAGTTAAAGCCCCCTGCCCCATGGAGGAAGATAGGAAGTACCCCTCGAAATGGGGTGCCAAGAGAAGCACCGCCCCAAGCTCCGCCTATTCTCCGCCTATTTTTAATATGTATTGATAGATGTTGTAATCGTTTGAATATGCATTTAATCACATCTAAAAATTGTATAAAAGTGTTGATTTTCTGAAGAGCCGGTGAGCAAGTTTGTCCAGCGCGAGCTGGTTTGCTCCCAGCGCTGCAAATAAATACCTTTGCTGCTCAAAAGATCAAAGCCTCTGAGCAGTTTCTTAGACCGACTTTTCGGATTCAACCATATTGGAGTCTCACTCCTTTAAACCCTGTTCTTTGATCTTCTGTCAAAATTTACGAGGGTCAGGAGCAGAAATGGAAACCTGCACCACTTGCATGGTTACAACATGTTGCCCTGGGGGAAAAGGAGGTGCAGTAGGTTCCGTTCGAGAACTCAGGGGCCAGCATCTCGGTCCTCCAATTCCTTCATCAGCTGACAAGTCTATTAACATGGTGTCGTGGGTTAAAGAGGGGTTTCCCCTGGAGTTGGAAAGTGGTTAATACCAAGGGGTGGTGTTCTTCGTGTTGACCCAATCAGTGCCCCTGCAAAATTAAACATATCACAACAGGTTGGAAAAGAAGAGATTATGTAGCTGGAAGAAGAGAGGTAGACATGTTTTGAGACCACGAGGAGAGAGGGGTCAGGGAGCCCCGCTGGGGGCCAAGGCTCCCCAGCCCCCGGTTGGGGCTGCGGAAACTCGGAACAATGTTAAACTGGGCCGAGTACTGTGGCCAAGAGCTGGGGGAAGTTTCTTCGCTGTGAGTGGACAGCCAGAGACACTGAAACAGCGGTGAAGCAGCACTGAACAGAGAGCTGTGGCTGAAAGCCAAGAAGATAAGAGGGAAGCAGCAAAGATGGCATGGAACCAAGTTGAGAGACACAGAGCTGTCTGATGGAGAGAGACAGAGAACCAAGCTCAGTAGAGACTGTTTGGGGTGAGACTTGGCTTTACTTCCCCAAACCCTTTGAGATCCCTTTTGGAAGGAGGGGGTGGACTTCCACTTGGAGGGAGTCCTGAAATGCAGAGAGGTCCTGGAGCTGGACCAGGATGGCCAGAAGGAATGCAGGGGAAAGTGGCCTCCCTTTCCCCCCTTTCGCCACGCTGGAAATTTGAGACAGAGCAAAGGAGCTCTGGGCCAAAAACTGAACTGAACTGAAAGCCCTAAACGTTCTGACTCAGGAGGAACTTGAATCCCCTGAGGAAGGGACTGTCATGGATGCCTAGTACCCCGTGATATGACCATGGTGAGGTGAGCCTTGTCCCTGTTTTCACAGTCCACGGGAGAGAGACCTTCGGCTGGAGCCAAAGGGCTGAGGGGTGAGAGGAAAACCCCTGCATTGTAATGAAGAGAGAGAGAGAGATATTTTCCAGCTATGATGGAGTGAACCTGCTGCTTGGAAAAGATTGTGCTGCCTTGAAAGTGATTCTCTTGTTTTCTTTCTGAACTTTTATTTGGAGGGAAAGGAGGGATTTGATCTGTATATATATATATTGTTTTACCATAGGAGAGAGAGTTAGAATTGTTGCATATAATGTATTATAGTATTTATTGTGTAGTAATAATTTTTGATATAATTTCCCCATATTAGTAGCTGTGTTATGTCTGAAAACCCTCTCACACTGAAACAAATTGGGGGCAGGGCTTGGAAATTGGAAATTGGATTTTTGGGGCTCTCAAACCGCGACACGTGGGCTCCTCTATCACCCCCTGCGAGTTCGTCTCCGGGTGTTGTAAATTCAAAGATGATGATGGTTGAGCAGGAGCCTCCCACCCTTCCCCCATATCTGGGGGCAGCGGGACCTTTGCACAGTCCACAGCAGAAGTGGTCCCTGGCCCCCTGACACTGTTAGGATGAGGCACAGTTGATTCCCCTTGGGGTTCTGTGGGCTTGAGAGGGACCTGCCGCAGCAGCTCTGGATGCAGTCCCAGACACCTCAGGCTGCAGAGTGTTACTTACTGCAGAAGCAGCTTCCCGATCTGCTTTGAGGTGTTTCAGTGAGTCAATTACAAGCCTTCAAGTAGTTAAAGAATTTGTAGCTACAGCATCCCCTTTAGTGGCTGCATAAAAAAGCACCTTCCATGCATTGTCCCAAGTTTCTATACAAAATGCAGTCTGAGCATTAGTATTTACCCCATTTCGTTTGCACCAGACAAGCAAGGTGCGTAGGGCATGTTCATCATACTTTACAACGCGTTTCTCTAGTATTTTTGTTAGTATCATGATAATAGATTTTTCTTCCATGGATATCTGCGTGCCCATTATTTATTTTCCCAATGGCTCACCTTCTCTCCAGGTGTCTGTAAATAATCAGGTCTGGACTTCGGCTCTCTAATCCACCGACTTTGCTTCATTGGGCTCTGTCGCCACCGCTCTCTCTCACTGCGGTCCGCTTTGCAATAAATCACGTCTTAGGGGTCACCAATTGACGATGGTCAAGAATGCGCTCAGACAGCAATTTAGCAGGCAAGGTACAAGGCACGCTTTATTTACAGCAGGCTTAGTTTTATATTCTTTTCTTCTGTTCACACGCCAGTATATTATATTTCATTGGTTAGGTGTTCCTGTTCACGCGTCCAAATTCATCTTCTGATAGGTGGTCAATATTCCTTCACGTGCTAGTAAATCTCAAAAACAACACCTGTTATTTACTGCAGCTCTTCTTTAATTGCTTTCTCCTGGATTGTTTACATTCCTTTACAATCTCACAGCTGCAACTGCTCAAACTCAAGGCCTAAGCTGTCTCTAGTCAAGTTGTTTCCCATAGGTCTTCCTTTTTTTTTCCTTTTTAAAAGTGGAGGTTATGTTTCCGCTTTTCCAGTCTGTGGGAAATTCACCAGACTGCCATGACTTCCAAAATATGATGAATAGCAACTTAGCCATTTCCTCAGCCAGTTTGCTCAGGACCTGCAGACGTATCTCATCAGGTCCCATGGACCTGCGCACCTTCAGGTTCCTTAGATGGTCTCAAACCTGGTCTTCTTCTACAGTAGGCAGTTCTTCATTCCCCCAATACCTGCTTTCACCTTCTGCAACTTGGGCAGTGTGGCTGGAACACTTGGTGAAGACTGAGGCAAAAATGTTACAGAATCACAGAATCAACTTGGTTGGAAAAGACCTCTGAGATCAGTGAGTTCAACCTTTAACTTAACACCACCTTGTCTACTAGACCATGGCACTAAGTGCTACATCCAGTCTCTTCTTAAATACCTCCAAGGGACGGTGACTCCACCACCTCCCTGGGCAGCCCATTCCAATGCCCAATCACTCTCTCTGTAAAGAACTTCCCAATATCTAACCTAAACCTTCCCTGGCACAGCTTAAGACTATGCCCTCTTGTCCTGTCACTAGTTGCCTGGGAGGTATCCACCTGGCTACAACCTCCTTTCAGGTACTTGCAGAGAGTGATAAGGTCTCCCCTGATCCTCCTCCTCTCATGGCTAAACTAACCCCAGCTCCCTTAGCTATTCCTCATAGGACTTGTGCTCCAGTCCCTTCACCAGCCTCATTGCCCTTCTTTGGACCTGCTCCAGCACCTCAGTATCCTTCCTAAATTGAGGGGCCCAGAACTGGACACAGTACTCGAGGTACGGCCTCACCAGTTCTGAGTACAGGGGAAGAATCACTTCCCTGGTCTTGCTGGCCACACTATTGCTGATACAGGCCAGGATGCCATTGGCCTTCTTGGCCACCTGGGCACACTGCTGGCTCATGTTCAGCTTCCTGTCAATCAGTATCCCCCAGGTCCCTTTCTGTCTGGCTGCTCTCCAGCCACTCTGTCCCCAACCTGTAATGCTCCATGGGGTTGTTGTGGCCAAAGTGCAGGACCCAGCACTTGGTCTTGTTGAACCTTATACCATTGGATTTGACCCACCTATCCAGCCTGTCCAGGTCCCTCTGCAGAGCTCTCCTACCCTCCAGCAGATCAACACTACCCCCCAACTTGGGAATAATAGAGCAATCAACATCTGTTTCATGAGAGTCTGACGATAAACCAGACAAACAAGTGCTGCTTCCTTCAGTTGAAACTACAAACAAGAAATCAGACCAATCCCCACTGACAGCATCAGATCCCCCGGATGAACTGATGAAGCAGGAAATTCAGTCCAATTCTGCACTACAGTCTGTTTCAGCAGATTTTGTTAATGAATTAGATAGACAAAATACTCAACCTGTTTTGCTTACAACTTCCATGTCAGAACACCCTGAGAGGGAAGCACAGAAATCAACAGTTCAGTCTTACTTACCTAGTGCTCCATTAGCTAAATACAAATATTCCACTTTATCTGAAACAAGACAGGATAATATTATTCCTCAGTCATCAGAATCTGCACATTCTGTAGCAAGCCAAGTGTGAGAACAAGAAGAGAAAGGCCTGAGGAATGTCTAGATGACCTTGTGTTGTTTTCTCTAAGCTGTGATTTACTGCCCAGAAATGAGCTAAGCTCTCCAGTTTGCAATTCACCATGCGGGGGTGTGAAAAAGGGTGGCTTGAAACTCCAAGGTTTGTGTGTGTGGTGTCTGTGTGATAGGCTGACCTGAGAGAGTGATGGATGTGTGACTTGCAGCTGGGTTCTGTCTTAATTTGTTTAACCACTCCCAGCTGAAAGTGAATGAGATAAAAACACTGGATCATGGGCAATAAAGTGATTTCTGTCCATCAAGTCAGGAGTCCGTGATACATTCCATCATACAATCTGAGTCTGAACATGTGCTTTTACCACATTCTGTATATCAAACAGAAAAGCAAGAAACTGAGTGTCACTCATCAACAAATGCACGGTCAGAAACTGAGCATTCAGGTCTATTGCACTATGCTAAAAAAAAGAGAGAATCAAAAGACCTCACCACCACACACAAAATGTTCACTTAGAGAAGCTAACAGAGTCTGAATGAGAATTTTCTTCCTCCCTTCAGGAAACAGAAGAGCAAGGAATTAAACTAAATTCACCTATTCCTGAAAAGATAGATTCTAAATATTTTGACATTTCATATCCTATTTGCACAGAAACACAATAAACTTGAAAAACTTCAGCTGTAAATAAAGCAGTAGATTTGGATCACACTGATTTTTCCATTGGAAAAAACAAACAAGCAGAGAGTGCACAAATGGAGATGGAGCAACCAGACTTTTCTTTTTCCGCTGAAGAAATGGAGGAATCAGAAAGTGCACATCTGGAAATGGAACATCAGGAGTTTTTACTTTACAGGGAAAAAACAGGAAACCAAAAAGCTGTTCCTTTTGCACTGGAACAGCCAGAGTCTTATTCCCCCAAAGAAGCAGAGCAAGAAGAAACAGCACAGCTTGCATTAGAACCTTCAGATTTATCATGTTTGATGGAAGAATCAGAGAAAAAAACCACTACAGAACTCCATTTGGTTATCCAGATATATCTGATTTCACTGGAAGAGCTGAGACACAGAAAACTGGGTATCTGGAAACAACACATTCAGATTTAGCATATCCCATGAATAAAACAAAGCAGCAAGAATTGGCACAAGTAGATTTGGACAATTCTATTATGTCATAATATTAGTGACAAAAGAGAACAGCCACAGCCTGTACAGCAGGATTCACAACCTGGAGGTGAGCCATATTCCCATGTCAAGGGGAGTGCAAGGAGAAACTACTCAACTGCAGTCAGAGCATCCAGTTTTTTTGTATTCTACTGGAAAAGAACAGCAACATGAAACCTCACAGATGAGCGTAGAACAGCAGGATACAACATATTCCACTGCTAAAACTGAACAACAGGAAATATTGCAACCAAAGTTGGAACAAGCAGATTCTCTATATTCCCATGGAGAAACAGCATGAAAAGCTGTACAAAAAGACTTAGAAGGTCCAGAACCATCATGTTTCATTAGTGAACCAGAGCAACATGAAAATATACAACTAGCTTCAAAAAATAGGGATTTCTCATTTACCACTGGAGAAGTAATGCAAGAAAGAATGGAGTCAGGCTCATCACATTCAGTTGACAGAGCAAAGCCCTGGGAAATGGCACAATTGGAGCAGGAACATTTGCTTTCGTTCTATTCCACTGTTGGTAGTCAGCAACAGGAAGCCGCAACACTGGATTTGGCCTAGACAAATATATTCTTTTCACAGAATCACAGAATTTCTAGGGTTGGAAGGGACCTCTGGAGATCATCTAGTCCAACCCCCCTACCAAGGCAGAGTGTGGCAGTTTGAGCCACATTAGAAATCCAAAATCCAATTTCCAGGCTTCCCCTACCCCTTCCCACAATTTATCCTAACACCGGAGAGAAACTTTCAGGCTAGAGGCTTCTGTAGGGGAAGGGGGAAGTATATACATTTATTTACACAAATAAATATACTGTACAAATTAAAAGCAACTATATATATATTACATTTCTATCAGTCAGTCCTTTCAAGCCTCTCCTTTAACTTTAGTCCAGGAGTAGCTTTTCAAGGCTGATACGTAACACAGTCTTTTGCTGTGGGAGTGTTCTGGGCTCCTGAACACTCCCTCCTCACCAAGTTCCAGTTGTTTGTTTTAGTTTCTCTCCTCACGAAGTCCAAGAAGATAGCTTTGAGTCCTTGCTCTTCTGCTGCTGGTGATTTCTCCCTCTCGGTGTCTCACCTTAGTTCCTAGGCTGCTGCAGTGTAGCTTATCAAGCGCCTGTGTCCTGGAATCTTCATTCCTCCATGTCAGTTCTCGGCTGCCCCCGGTCAGCTTCGGCAGGCAATTCCCGAGCTCTTGGCTCGCCTCCAATTTCACCTGGGATTCTTTTCCCGAGCGCCGGGCCTACTTCCACGTCCCATCTCTTGGCTCAGCTTCAATGTTGAGCCTCTCTTCCACTTACAGTGGAGGGAAAGAAAAAGCCCCCCTCTACAGCTTCACTGCAGAAAAGGAGGGGGAAGAGGGCTTGGCTGCAAAGCCTGCCTCTCTCCTCTTACCTCAGGTGCTGTGAAATTCTTCTTTCACAGCACACACTCCAAATGCTGACTCTAACTCTAGCCAAAGGCTGAGTTGGGGGGTCGCAGGGCTCCTGTCTCCCCCCCCCGGAGGGGAAGAGAGGGAGCCCAGCCACCCCCTGGCCTTGTCCACCTACACGCAGCAGACAGCAACTGCAAAACAACCAAGACAGAACTGCCAACCGCTTCCAGTGCTGTGATATATGATTTTGAGCAGAAGCGAACAACATGGACAGTGATTGGCTCTCCAGGGAACACTGCCCTGGCACCCAATCACCTCTGAGCCCCTCAAACTCTCAAGAGGGGCCAATTTCAAACTATGACACAGAGTCACCTAGAGCAGGTTACACAGGAATGCATCCAGGTGGGTTTTTAATGTCTCCAGAAAGGGAGACTCCACAATCTTCCTAGGCAGTCAGTGGTAGAATGGAACAAGAAGATATAGTACAAAGAGAGCTGAAACAGCAGGAAACAGCCACAGCCAAACAAAAAGCTATGAAGATGGAACTGGAGTTTTCAGATTTGTCAGAAATCTGGGGAAAAGGAGAACCACAGGATGTAGACCAAATAAATTTGGCACAGAAAGAAACAGCTCAACAAGAGTTAATGCATCTGCCTTTGCCATATTCTTTCAGTAAACAAATACAAGAAGAAATGTAAATGGAGCCAGCATATCCAGAACAGACATTTTATTTAAGTACAGAAATGCAGGAGAAAATGACACAACACAATCAGAGCAACCACTTCTTTCATATTTTACTGGCAAAACAGAGTGACAAGAAATAATATGTTCAGAACTGATAGCCAAAAAAACCCAGCAAGAAACTTCACAATTGGATTCAAAATATCCAGATTTATCATTTTTCTTTGGCAAAGCCAAGGAACAAGAAACTCAGGAGTCTGAGCCAAAATATCAAAAATTGCCTAAAGTGACCAGAAAAAGAGCTTCTCAAGCAACTGCACAGAGTCAAAACATTTGCTAAATTCCCTTGGCAAAGTGAATGAGCTGAAAATTTCACCATGGGATTCCACTGATGAGTCAAACCAACAAGTAGTACTCTTGGATCGGAAACACAGAAAAATTTCTGTTGACAGAGAAAAGCAGCAACAAACCACAAGATATTCTCCTGGCAAAAAAGAGCAATTAAAATATGCCCAAGAGGACTTGGAACAACCAGAGTTATAATTTTCCATTGACAGACCAGATGATGAAATGGCCCCATCAAAGAACAGGTTGATGTGATGCATCCTCTGGACAAAGCAGAGGTATGACGAAGAGTACGACAAGAATCAGAGCAAACAGTTTTAACTTCCCCCTTTGGAAAAGCAGAACAGAAACCAGTTTAACCAGACATGGAAATTCCACATTTGGTCCATTCTGTGGGTATGGCAGAACGAAAAGAAATGGCAGAACCAGGGCAGGGACATCCTGACTTGCCTTATTCTGTTTTTAAAGTAGGAGGACAGCAAACTGCACAGCTGAAACCTGAATACCCTGGTCTAGCATGTTACCTTGACAAAGTGCAAGAAATTACCCAGATGAGGTTGGAACAGCTGTATGTGTTGTATGCCCATGACAAAATAGAGCAACTTCCTCCTGCCCAGCTGGAGCTGAGCCACACAGACTTGGCATCTGCCTCGGTCCGCAGGGATAGGGGAAATTGGGACCAGGCACTGCGGTTAGGGTTCGGACACAGTTGAGGTCTCGTGATGCAATGCCCCTTTATTCAAGGGAAACAAGGGTTTAAAAAACCGCGGTTTGAGGGGTGGATGCTAAGCAAGAGATTGACAGCTTAGGGAAAGATGTGGTAGGGGGACAGGGGAGAGATGGGTGGAACTCTCAAGTATCAGCGAGGGCTGATTAATTGTAGCTCTCTCTGCACTGTGATAGCTACAGCTTATCAGTAACAGAGGCATGGGAAAACAGGGGAGAAGAAGAGATAAACAGCTTTCAAAGGGGAAGCCTGAGGGAGAAATAGGGACAATATGGAGGTACAGCAGGATCTATAAATTTTGACAATAAACTGGGGTGTACAAGGGTTCATAAGCATACAACAGCAAACTGGGGAAAAACTGCCAGTCTGCTGGGTGGATTATTCCGTAAGTAAAAAGTCCATTCAGACTCCATTAATGCTTTTCCAGGCCACATATCTCTCCCATTCTGTCTTTTCATCCATCACATCTCCCCCTTCTCTGTTTTCAGTCGTGGTGACATTCACGGAGACACTGTGGATGACCATCTGGCGAACACAAATGACAAAGCACGGAAAACAGGCACACAAGAACACAAGGGCAAATAGGGAAATCACTAGCATGATTATGATTTTGCGAGACCAATTGGGTAAAGAGGGGAGTTTTATCCAATCAAAAAGTCCATCTAATCCTTCATCACGGGACTGGTGGATATCTTTTACAAGATTTTTTAATTGATGTATGCTTTCATAAATTGATTGTGAGTGATCTGAAAAATTCATACAGCACATTCCTTCAAAATCTTGGCACCCATGACCGTGTGCCAGGAGTAAGAAGTCAATGGCTGCACGATTTTGGAGACTAATTTCTTTCAGCTTTTGAGTGTCTGCTAGCAGACCCTCAATTGCTTTCGTGGTTGCATTCGCTTCTTTAGTTAACCAGCAACCAAGGTGGGAAAGTAAGGAAAGGGCATGGGCAGTTCCTATCCCGGGGATAGGGAAGGAAGCCCAAAAGTTTTTCATGCGGGACCAAATGTGAATGCTGGAATCACAGTCTGCTGGGAAGGGTAGGGGTGGTGGTGGAGTAATGATTGTACCTACCACACGTGGTGCTGCATTAAGGGGAGGAATGACTGGGTTCTTTGGGGCTACATTTTTTTTAGGGTTGGGAGACTTTCCTCTTTTTATACGGAGGGACCTTTTGACTTTATTTTTGGGAACAATCGATTGATCTGCTAATTGAAACTTCGCCGGGTTATACAGAGCCAGCTTCCCTACTGTACAGGGACCCCCTTCCGGGTAGGCAGGAATACCCTGCCACGCCCGATCCCCGCACAGGAGGAAAAACCCTTCGGGGAGCTTCATGTTCCTAGGAACGTGCTCTGTTGGTACTGTGGTGGCAATTGAATTGTTGCACCACGGCGAAGTGGCCCCTTTGTAAATTAACTTATTGGCGGTGACATTGTGGGGGGTAAATAGGTGGGGCTCTGTGTGCCGATGGAATATAACACAATTGCCAGTGGGTAGCGAACCGAGCAAATCTATTTCTTGTGGAGGGATGGTGGTAAACGCCTGCCTGGACACCATCTGTGCTAGGGTGACTGAATTTAGCTGTAAGAATCCTAGACTCCGGGTTTTTCCACGAATGTGTCCCAGTCTTTGCCTGGAGTCACAGGAATCCCTATAAGGCAGGTTTTGAATGGATTACTAGCACTGGACAAGGTCAGGCACAAGGTGTCAGTGCCTGTGGCCTTGGCCAGGGTTACCCAGAGGTTCTCGGAGGGCTGGTTCATCCAATCCCTCAGAGGGGATGCAGTGACGTTGGTGACAAATCTGAGAAGACAGATCAGGATAGCGTAGGCCTGGAGAGTGTGCATCCTTCGTCTCAGTCCTGGTGTATCTTCACTCTTCTTGCGGGGACCCACTTTGGTCCGTTGTTGCCTGAAATACATGCGTACCCCTTCCCCCAGGTGATTAAAGGGAAAGGGCCCGTCCACATCTCTGTAATTGGATCTTTAAACATAACTTTTGCTTTTTGCTGTGATGGAGTAAAATCTGATTTGAAATGTCTGTCTATTGGACTTCTGTTTATGTGAGTGTCTTGTTCCTCCATCATATTTAAAAAATTTAAAACATACATAACTTTTTCTAATCTTCTTGAGGGGGTAGGCCAATACTCCCCCTCTTTTGTTTTTTGAGCAAATTTTAATGTTTTGGTGAGCACGCTCTACTATGCCTTGTCCCGTGGGGTTGTGAGGGATTCCGGTGGTATGGTGTACCCCCCATTCTTCAAAAAACTTTTTTGTGTCTGCTGATACATAAGACGGTCCGTTATCTGTTTTCACCTGTTTGGGGACACCCATCCTTGCAAATGCGGACAGAAAATGCTTTTTAACATCTCGGCTCTTCTCACTAGAATGTGCAGTGACCACAATCATTTTTGAAAAGGTGTCAATAGACACATGTACATACTTTAGTTTGCCAAATTCTGCCACGTGCGTGACATCTGACTGCCAGATTTCTAGGGCTGTCAAACCCCTGGGATTGGTCCCCTCTGGAACCATCGGGGCAAGCATTTGACAGTCAGGACACGCTTTCAAAATTTCTTTGGCTTGGGATAATTTTAGTCCGAATTGTTTCTGTAACGATCGTGCATTCTGATGGAAAAACTCGTGTGAAATTTTTGCCTGTTGATAAAGGTTAGGGGTAACCACCATACCTGCCAAATGGTCGGCGATTTGGTTTCCCTCTGCTACAGGACCGGGCAAAGCAGTGTGTGATCTGGTGTGGACAATGTAGAAGCTGAATTTTCTGTTTTCTATTAAAAACAACAATTTGGTTAACAGTTTAAAGAGATTTTCATTAGACACGTTTTTTAGATAGGAATTTTCAATCCTTTTCACCACACCTACAACATAGGCTGAATCTGAAACGATATTAATTGGTTCTTCACTAAAAATTTGAAAGGCACGAACAACTGCTGAGAGTTCTACGATTTGGGGGGAACCTTGAACTTTATGTATATCCTGGTGCCAATTGCCATTTTGCTGCCAAACAATAACTGCATTTCCGGTTCTCCCTGAGCCATCAGTGAAAAGGGTTTTTGCATTTTTAATTGGTAAGTCTGATTGCACGATTTTTAATTTCAGAGGAATTGGAATCAATCTTTGCAAAAACGGGCACGCCGGGAGATGGAATTTGATTTCTCCCGGGTAGCCTCCGATGGCAATTTGAAAATCAATAGAACTCTGCATCAGTTTTTCCAGGTGCTCAGAGGTCAGTGGAAGGTAGATGAAATCTGGCTCTTCCCCACTGAGCTCTAAACACCTGGTGCGGTCTTTAAATATCAGTTTGCCAATCATTTCTGCTGGGGTTGTAATTGTTTTGCCGAATTGATGAGGGAGGAATACCCACTCCCATAAGCAGAAGTCTCTATTATCAGTAGTAAACTGACCCAGCAGGGCCAGTGGTTGTCTCTGTTCATTAATTATTACAAGGGAGGATGGCAGTCCCTCCATCCTCCTAAAAGACTGTCTCTCTGATATTTTTCTCTCAACAATGGCAAGGGATTTCTCAGCTTCTGTTGTTAATGATCTAGGAGAGGACAGGCCAGCATCTCCCTTCAGCAGCTCAAATAATGGGTGCAGATCACTGGTTGTGATCCCCAGCACAGGTCTAATCCAATTGATGGCTCCTAGCAGCTTTTGTTTGGGCAGGGGCTACTGATCCACCCAAACTGACGTTTCTGTCTTCCAGCTCAGTTTGGGGAGCTGCAAATGCTCAGTGACCCCTCCTAAAAATTTTCATCTGGAGACAGGGTTCCCAAAGTGAGCTCCCACTGCTCCATTGCGTCCCTTCCCCACAGTGTGATTGGGATGTTAAGTACATACGGTTGGAGCGATGCTGGTCTCCCCTTTGGTCCATAGACTGTTAGTACCTCTTTGCTCCTGACAGGATACTGTGATCCTCCTATCCCACTGACTCTGACGTTAGTAGACTGAGCTGGCCAGCCATATGGCCAGTCTTTGGAGGCAAAGATCGATATATCAGCACCTCTATCAAGTAAGCCCTCTATTTTGACTTTCTGGGGGTGCTTAGGCTGTGAAAAATAAACCAGACATGTTAGAAGTGGGCGGGAGGTTTTCACTGAGGTAGTCCAGTGGACTTCCCTCAGTGCTTCCTCCCTCTGCTCCTCGTCTGAGGATTTCACGCAGAGCAGGTCATCTGTGGAGATCATCTTTGCCACGGGGAAGCATTCATCTAGCTGCACAGGAGGGAGATGCACAGTTAGGCATATAGCAATGTTGGTATTTGTAAGTCCTGTCAGGAGGGTGGGTACAACAATGATTCCCTTAGCCACTGCTGAGAGATGTGATATCATTAGATATGTTTTGTCAGGGTCTACTGGGGCAGATGGCCTGACTTTGGCCAATTGCTCATAGGAGCTTAGGTGTGTTGAGGGTTGAATAACAGAGAGAATGGTCCAGTTAAGGGGAAACACATTGATTTGAACTGGAACAGGGTTTGCAAAATTAGGGGAAACACACGGAACAGGAATAGGGTCTGTTGGATTCAGGGGAATAGGATCTGCCGGAGGCTTTGGGCTTACAGGGTAACAGGGTGAGGTGTGGGACGCAGGATTGAGCGGAGAGCAGGGGTGATTTGTGTCATCGCGCCCCCCCGGGCGCTCTGCTCCCCGTTTCCCTGAGGCTCACAGGAGCAGGGGCGAAGATCAGGCAAGGATTGAAATGTGACTTTTTTCCTTGGCCCTGGGGATCTCCTTGGGGGGCAAAGGTTCACCATTGAGGTTGGTTATGGACCCTGCAACTAGAGGACCAGTGACGCCCTTTCCCACACCTCCGGCATAAGGTTTTAGGTAATTTGGTTCAGGGATTAATTTAGGACAGTGCTTTTTAAAATGTCCTTTCTCCCCACACTCAAAACAATGCTGAGGCCCTGTAAAAGCAGCAGCCAATAGACGTGCCTTATGGAATTAGAGCCTATGTTCTTACAGGCTTCTATCATTTCTAGTAAGGAGGGATTTTTTAACATTTTTAATGCTTTCTGGCAGTCCTCATTAGCTTTTTCAATAACCAATTTATTAAACACAAATTTCTTGGCTCTCCTTTTGATGGACTTGCCGGCTGATTGCTTCTTTTAACCTGGTTATAAATTCCACAAAAGGTTCTTTTGTACCTTGGTTAATAAGAGTGAAGGAGGGTGTCTGAACATAGGCATTAGCTACCCTCTTCACAGCTTCTAATGCCAATTCTTTGATTACTTCTAAAAATTTGGGGTCAATTCTAGCTTGATCCTTCCTACTAGAATAGTTCCCTTCCCCATAAAGCATATCTATTGCCTGCTGGATAGGAATTCCTCTTCTTTCCATTTTTTCATTCACATATACAGTAATCAGTTTTTTCCATTCAGCCTCAAATACTGAGGACTGTACTGTGGTGAACAATCCTCCTATTACTGCCCGAATATCATAAGGAATTAATGTATAAGCAAGAAAAAAGGATTCTAGCAGCCCGATGGTAAAGGGTGCTCCCAGCCCATATTCAACGATTGCTTTTTTAATGTCTTTGAGCATGGGGTACGATATGGGTCTCCACTCCGGGGTCTTTCCTTCTTCTACATAAATAGGAAACGCTTTCAGGAATTCGGCATCCTTAACTGAAGCAACCTCTTCCCTGAAAGCCTTCCAGATGTCCGGGAGTTTTGGCTGCCATTCAGGGGAGTCTGTGTCTGGCTGCAGGTACTGACAGGCAGGGTAAGCCTCTGTGTCTGAACCGGGTTCAGGGTAGCTGCAGACTCTGGTGCTGTGAGGCTTATGGGCGCGGCCACCTTTCCGAGAAGAGGCTCTGACTTTCGCCCTGCCCCTGCTTCTCGCTACCCTGCCACCCCGGTCAGGTGACCGGTCCGGGGAAGAGGCGGGACTGGAGGAGGTAGGCGTATCTGTGGGCAGGCCGGGGGAGGGATCCCTGACGGATCGGGCAGAGGCGGGGGCGGTCTAAGGGCAGAGTTTCTCCCGTTCCGCGCGGGTTTTTTCTGCGCCGCCCCTTTCTGCCTTTGCTCCGTGCAGTCCCCGTGTCCCTCCTCCTTGATATCCTTTTGAGATCGCCGCGATGGTTTCTTCCCTTCCCTGTCACATGGTGTATCTGTCTGCCCAGTGTCCATCTCCGCCCTTTAGTTTCAGTTTCTGGGAGGCTGATATCCTTGTTCATCACCTGGTGCTGTAGCACCATGAGAATTAGTCTCCACCCGATAAGGGCTTCTTTGGCTAAACTGTCCCCCTTATCACTGTCCCGCCAGAGGTCATATCCCACAGCTTGCCACTTCTCGATATCAGTGTCCTCGGCAAGCTTATAGCTTTTGTGGTCAAGCCATCTGGCAAGCACTTTAGCTGATCGTTTGTCTAGCGGATGGCCATGCTCTATAAGAAAATCTTTCAAGCGCCGATATACAAATTTTTGAGAGGTCGAGAGAGTGAGTCCCATGGTGCAGGTCCCAACTCCAGTCTCGGATGGAAAATCCTCTCTTTCAGCGTCCAATCGGGGTATGGGTGATGGGGTAGGGTGCAGGGAATGTCCCCAGCAGCTCACCTTGTGCGATGCGTTGACCCACGCAGCTTCTACAAGCCCGCAGCCATCCGTTCTGCTGGAGAGGACCGGCGGGGACGAGCGCCTTCCCCGGCGTCGCCTGAACCAGAGTGCAGGCACAGGAGTTCTCTCAGTATGAGAGCCCTCAACTGTGCTCCACGTCTGGGAGCCACTTGCCTCGGTCCGCAGGGATAGGGGAAATTGGGACCAGGCACTGCGGTTAGGGTTCGGACACAGTTGAGGTCTCGTGATGCAATGCCCCTTTATTCAAGGGAAACAAGGGTTTAAAAAACCGCGGTTTGAGGGGTGGATGCTAAGCAAGAGATTGACAGCTTAGGGAAAGATGTGGTAGGGGGACAGGGGAGAGATGGGTGGAACTCTCAAGTATCAGCGAGGGCTGATTAATTGTAGCTCTCTCTGCACTGTGATAGCTACAGCTTATCAGTAACAGAGGCATGGGAAAACAGGGGAGAAGAAGAGATAAACAGCTTTCAAAGGGGAAGCCTGAGGGAGAAATAGGGACAATATGGAGGTACAGCAGGATCTATAAATTTTGACAATAAACTGGGGTGTACAAGGGTTCATAAGCACACAACAGCAAACTGGGGAAAAACTGCCAGTCTGCTGGGTGGATTATTCCGTAAGTAAAAAGTCCATTCAGACTCCATTAATGCTTTTCCAGGCCACATATCTCTCCCATTCTGTCTTTTCATCCATCGCAGGCATCCCCTGCTAACAAAGTGAGGAAGCAAGGGATGGAGCACACAGCATTGGGATGCCCTGATGAGGAACAGTCTGTCAGCAGAGCAGAGTACGCACAAACTGCAAAAGAGAAACTAGGACCTCCAGATGCATCATCTCATAATGGAAAAGCAGAGCAAAGACAATGAATCCGAAAAATCGGGTTAAAGGAACTGCTCAGAGACTTTGGATCTTTTGAGCAGCAAAGGTATTTATTGTCGACGCTGGGAGCAAGTGTGGTTCAGACCACAGAAAACTTGCTCAAAGGATTCACACAAAATCAGGGGGTTTTATACAATTTTCATATATGATTAAATGCATATTCATATGATTACAACATCTATCTATACATATTAATAACAGGTGGAGTACATGTGGAGTTCAGGCGGAGCTTAGGGCGGTGCTTCTCTTTGGCCCTCAATTCTGGGGGTACATCCTCTCTTCATCCTGTGAGTCTGGAGTCTCTTCTCATCTTCATCAGCCTGACCTTTCTACCTTTCCATTGTTCTTGACCTGCTCAGTGAAGCTTGGAGAAAGCTCTGACTCCAGGCCTATTTTTCCTATTCAAATGTCTACCTTATCCTACCCTATCCTAATTTATTACCTCTAGACCTATTGTATACGGTCTCTAGCAATCTTCTGAGTCTTGGTCCGGTAGGCAGAACAGAATGAGTCTTTAGTAGCACAGACCGATTAGATGTTGGGGGAGGCTTTTTAACAGGCCCAGATTTCTCAGTTAACTCTTTGGGCCTAGCTTCTTGTTTCAGGGCCAGAACAGGGTTAACTTTTGCAGCAGCCAGGAGGGGCACGGCCAGGACATTGGGGTTATTTGATACCACCTCACACCATGCACAGGGGCAATGGAGGGAGGTGGCGTTCTTTCCAGCTTGCTCGAGTGTGTGCTCAGGTGGTGTTGGGTTCCTGCATGGTGAGCAATTGCATGTGAATCGTTCACCTATGTTGTACACTCTGTTATTAATATTGTTGTTGTTACTGTTCGTTTTCTTATTTCATTGCTGTTCCTAGTAAACTGTGCTTATCTCAACCCATGATCTGGTTTTTTTGTGCCTCCAGTTCTTCTCTCCCATCCCACCACAGGATGATCCAGCAGCACATGGTCGAGGGTCTTTCAGTAGGAACAGTCAGTCATGGCTAGGCTTCGCGAACGAAGATTTGGGAAGGCACTATCCACTTTTGCTACAGGCACGCTGTTGGCTTATGAGGCCAATACGTGACAGACATATCCGATTGCAAAAGGCACAGCAGAAAGACTCCTTAGATGGTGTAATCTGCAAGACACGGTTCTTTCTGCGTTGCCTTTTTTCCTCGAGAGTGAACCTGCGTGTGTTCTCGAAGGAGACAGCTGCGTTATAGATGGTGTGTCTCCAGGCCTCCCGATTGGAGGCCAGAGTAGACCAGTTATGGTGATCAATATGGCCCAGGCTGAGATGTTGTTTCAGGGAGTCCTTGTATCTTTTCTTCGGGGCTCCTCTCATGCGGCAGCCAGTGGCAAGTTCACCATAGAGCAGGATCTTAGGGAGGCAGTGGTCCTTCATCCTTGAGACGTGCCCTGCCCATCGCAGCTGCGTTCTCAGTAGCATGGCCTCAATACTAGTGACAGCTGCTTGCTCTAGTACAGATGTATTGGTCACATAATCAGTAGGAACACTAAATAGGGGAATATCATTCCTAAACAATGACAGACATATTTGGTGCCCAGTGTGAGGCAAGAAGGGTTGAGATAACAACAGATCTGACCAGAGCAGAAGGGTTGAGATAACAACAGATCTGACCAGAGCAGGTTGGAAACAAATTTGATCTAAGCATTTGTTGCATTAGGTCCAGAGCCACTGGTCGCAATATTGCTTTGTCTGTTCACATGGTGTTGGTACCTGACCCTGTATATATTCCTGTGTATGCACTATGTGCTCCTCACAATGCTCTTTTTCAGAGCAGGAAGAGGGATCAGGATTGTTTCGTTGCTGTACTATGTGATAGCTTATAACATGATAACATTAAGGGCAATGAGGGTGATGCCTTAAGGTCCTTTTAGTTTTTTTGATTTTTCTAATTTTTATAAGTTTTATAAGTAGTTATATGGTAGAAGTAGATTTAGAAGCAGCAACACTTATTCCCTTACCCTTAGCATGGAAACTACACACATTCCCCAACCCTATTACCCCATTCCATGCTCCCCATATCAATTCTACCCCTGGATTCCATTAGGATATGTTTAGTCTCACTCTCAGATAGGCCTGTTCTGTTTGGAGAATGCTTGTATCTTGGCCCAAACCACAGAACATGGTCAGGAACTAGGTCACCGTGTACCCCTTGTACTCTGAAGAAGATGATGGTTGATGAAGAGAGGGTCCCGAAAAACCCCCAGCCCCAATTCCCAGGGGGCAGGATGGGGGTGGATCAGGGCAAAAGTCACAGGGTGGGAAAACTTCAGATTGGACAGGCAGTATTATAAATTGTAACATCTGAGGCATGGGGGATGGGCGCATCTTGTTACTGAATTAAATCCTTTTCTTATCTCATCCCCAATTAAATTGCTTTGGAGTTTTTTTTCCTCAGTTCCTTTAGGCATCAACTGTTGGCCCGAACAGGGAAAAGACCATGGACCTGGACTTCTTCAGATTGGAGGATCGGAGGACATTTCATCCTGCAGGAATACTAAAAGCCAGCATTTATTTGGAGAATTTGGAGAATTCCCTGCCGATCTGAGAAGCCAGCTCCGCAGAACCCCAGAGGAGGTGAGGTAAGAAAAGGTACTTTTTGTTAGCAGATGCAAAAGAGTTTTTGTGTTTCCCAGGAAGCAGAGAAATATGGTAGGACTGGAAAGAGGTTTGGACTTGGGCCCAGAAGTCGCAAGAGTCACTTTTCCAGTCTGTAGGCGAAAGGGTTCGCCGAGGCGGTTGGACCACCTAGGTGCAGGTCAGAGCAGATTCATGGTGGCCTGGGGCTGACAAAATAAACTTTCAAGTTTTGTGGTTTTTTTCAGTCAGAGTGGGCTGAGAGAGGAGAGGGGGACAACCCTCTACAGTTCTCTGTTCCTGTAAAGATCCAAGAGGGCTTTGTAGCTAAGTGGTTAAGGTGCTGGCTTTGTAATCCTGAGTTGGTGAGTTCAAATCCTGGTCTGTGTTTTGTTGTCATGGGTTGTGCAAACTCAAAGGTTAAGATTCCTAAAGGGTCTCCTCTGAGTTTGATTTCGAAACACTGGAGTACTTTGACCAGTTCAGAGGTCATGGCTAGGCTTCGCGAACGAAGATTTGGGAAGGCACTATCCACATTTGCTGCAGGCACGCTGTTGGCTTATGAGGCCAATACGTGACAGACATATCCGATTGCAAAAGGCGCAGCAGAAAGACTCCTTAGATGGTGTATTTTGCAGGATACGGTTCTTTCTGCGTTGCCTTTTTTCCTCGAGAGTGATCCTGCGTGAGTTCTCAAAGGAGACAGCTGCGTTATAGATGGTGTGTCTCCAGGCCTCCCGATTGGAGGCCAGAGTAGACCAGTTATGGTGATCAATATGGCCCAGGCTGAGATGTTGTTTCAGGGAGTCCTTGTATCTTTTCTTCGGGGCTCCTCTCATGCGGCAGCCAGTGGCAAGTTCACCATAGAGCAGGATCTTAGGGAGGCGGTGGTCCTTCATCCTTGAGACGTGCCCTGCCCATCGCAGCTGCGTTCTCAGTAACATGGCCTCAATACTAGTGACAGCTGCTTGCTCGAGTACAGATGTATTGGTCACATAATCTGACCAGCGGATGTTAAGGATTGTACGGAGGCAGCGCTGATGGAAGCGTTCTAGGAGACGCAGGTGGTGGCGGTAGACGACCCATGATTCGGAGCCGTATAGGAGAGTAGACAACACTATGGCTTTGTAAACACTGATCTTGGTGCTTTTCTTCAAGTGTTTATTACGCCATACTCTTTTGTGGAGTTTTCCAAAAGCATTATATGCCTTAGCTAACCTGTTGTCTATCTCTCCGTCGATCTTACCATCTGAGGAGATGAGGCTACCAAGGTAATTAAACTGTTGGACTGATTTGAGCTCTGATTGGCCAATGGTGATGTGGGGATGATGGGGGACTTCCTGAGGTGCAGGTTGATGGAGGACCTCTGTCTTCTTTAAGCTGACTTCCAGCCCAAAGAGCTCAGCAGCATCTGCAAAGCAGGATGTTAAACACTGCAGGGCTGCTTTTGTGTGGGCAACAAGGGCGGCGTCATCAGCATAAAGCAGCTCCCGGACAAGATGGTTTAAGGTCTTGGTGTGGGCCTTCAGTCGCCTTAGATTGAATAGACTTCCATCAGTACGGTATCGAATGTAGATACCGTCCTGATCATCGAGGTCTGCCGTGGCCCTTTGGAGCATCATGCTAAAGAAGACGGTGAATAGGGTAGGAGCGAGAATGCAGCCTTGTTTCACGCCATTCTTAATTAAAAAGGGCTCAGAAAGTGTGTTGCCATATCTGACTTGGCCGTGCTGATCCTCATGGAGTGAGATGATCATTTTAAGGAACTTGGGGGGACAACCTAAACGTTCCAAAATCTGCCACAGACCTTTTCTGCTCACAGTATCAAAAACCTTGGTGAGGTCAACAAAGGTTACATAGAGACCTTTGTTCTGTTCCCTACACTTCTCTTGCAGTTGTCTGAGGACAAATACCATGTCTGTGGTGCTCCTGTTGGCTCTGAAACCACACTGACTTTCAGGTAGAATTCCTTCTGCTATAGTGGGTATTAGTCTGTTCAAGAGTATTCTTGCCAGGATTTTGTCAGCAATGGAGAGCAGAGTAATACCACGATAGTTTGAGCAATCTGATTTAATACCTTTCTTCTTATACAAAGTGATGAGGACAGCATCACGAAGGTCTGATGGTAGTTCACCGAGCTCCCAACAGCGCACCACAAACTCGTGAAATTTGGTGTGGAGTGCAAGGCCCCCATGTTTCCAGGCTTCAAGTGGAATTCCATCAACCCCAGCTGCCTTGTCAATTTTTAACTGCTGTATGGCCTTGAGGGTTTCTCCTAAAGTGGGGGCAGTATCCAATTCATACTTTACTGGTTGTTGTGTGATGGACTGAATTGCTGAGTCTTGGACCACACGGTTGGTACTGAAAAGAGTCTGAAAGTGTTCAGACCATCGATTCAGAATGGAGGTTTTATCTGTTAGAAGGGTTTGACCATCAGCGCTGAGTAGAGGGCTTTGGACCTGGTATGTAGGCCCGTATGCTGTTTTCAAGGCCTCATAGAAACCTTTGTGATCACCTGTATCTGCGCATAATTGAGTTTTTTCAGCTAGATCGATCCACCATTTGTTCTGGATGTCACGGAGTTTCTGTTGGAGCCTGCTGCATGCGAGACGAAAGGCTGTTTTTCTTGTGTGACAGGATGGCAGTGCAAGGTGTGCTTGGTGGGCGATTCTCTTCTTCCTCAACAAGTCTTGGATTTCTTGGTTGTTTTCGTCAAACCAGTCCTTGTTCTTCTTGAGGGAGAACCCTAAGGATTCTTCAGAGGAATGCAGGATGCTGTTTTTAATATGAAGCCAGATTGTTTCAGGAGAGGAATCTGTGGGAATGTTTTCGAGCCCAGTTTGAAGGTTTGCCTGGAAACTGTCTCTTGCTGTGGCTGATTGGAGATTGTTAACTTGGAGTCTTCTCCTTGGGATGCTGCCCCTCTTTGGTTTGAATTTGAGCTTAAAATTGAGTTTACAGAGCACAAGTCGATGGTCTGTTTGGCATTCTGCGCTGGGCATCACGCGGGTATGGAGGACATCGCGGGCATCTCTCTGTCGCACCAAGACATAATCAATGAGGTGCCAATGCTTAGAACTTTGTATACTGTCTGTAGATGCCTGGTCTCTATTTGGACAAATGAGAGGGGTGCCTTGGCCGGAATTTGGTCCTCTCGAATTGAATACAGTGTTCCAACTAATTTTGCTTCTTCGTGAAGAACAGAGATGGCAAGAGATTCGGTATGCAGAGTGTTTTATGTTCTATTAACACGCACTGGACTGGGGGGGGGAATAAGAAAAACGAAGGCTCAGAAGAGACAGAGACTTCAGAAATGGCTTTAGAGAAAGGGAAGAGAAAAGGTCGAGTTAAAGCTGCTCCTGTCCCACAAATTTATTTTAAGAACACTGGGGACGATGATTTGGATCTGTTAATATCGCCTGATAGGAGAGGAAATAGCCCAGGGGCCTCACAGGCAGGACTCCCCGCTGCTGCGGCGGCGGGAGGGGCTGGGGCCGCAGGTGCGGCGGCCTCTGGACCGGCCCCTGCTGGACAGGCGGGGGCTGGGCAGGTGGGGGCCGCTGGAGGATTTCCGGGTGTGGCCGCACCGGGGGGGGGGGGGGGGGGGGGGGGGGGGTTTGGGCAAATCGGGGCTTTCGGAGGAGCGGGAGCTGTCCCGGGCACTGCCAATACAGGAACTGCTGTCATGGCAACGGGTACGGGAGCAGGCATGGAGGGAGTAACAGGGCCGGGGCCGACCCCGGCTGCAGCGACAGCGGGGGGAGAGGCCCCAGGAGCAGCGGCAGGAGCAACTACTGGAATTGCGGGAGGGGCAGGGGCGGTGCTGACAGACGAGGCCTCTGCCCTGACTGACATGGGGGGCGGGGACGGAGCCACCTCCTTCCCCCCACCTCCCCCCACAAAGGGAGGGCAGTCCAGCTTTACGGAAGGGGGGGGGGGGGGGAAGAGGAACCGAAAGAGTTTTCAATCTCTGCCCCTCATGAAGAGGGAACAGAGACGCGAAGACGGGGCAAGACAATCTCAGCTGCTGAGAGAAGCAAAAGCGAGGTTTACCCCCATTTGATAATGACAGGGCAGACACAGGCACAGAAGCAGAAGACGAATCAAGTGAGAGCTTGGGGGGGAGGAAGTAGACCCTCCTGTAGTAAAACCAAAGGCAAAGGGGAAGAGAGCCCGTGAAGCATTAGCAGCCCCAGACCCGATAGCTAGTAGAACAAGAACAAAGGATAAGCCGCCGTTAGAAGCCCCCTTAAGACAGGCTGTAACCAATCAGGGCCCAGTAATAATAAAAGTTCCTTTCTCACTGGTTGAGTTACAACAATGGAAGGCCTCTGTGGGGGCGTATAGAGATAACCCAGAGACAGTAGCAAATTATGTCCAGAGAGCAATCAAAACTCAAAACCCCAACTGGTATGACCTGGAAGTTATGATGGATACTTTATTAGACCAAACAGAGAAAGAGATGGTAAAAAGAGCTGCTCGAGCTGCAATTGAGATACTGAAAACCTCTGGGCAGTTTCCAGGGGAAGATATTAAGGTTATCTCCCCCCCCCCCCCCCCGATGATCCCAAATGGGATCCTAACATACCAGCAAAATTGGAAGCATTAAAACGTTATCAAGACTGGGTAATCTATGGATTCCAGCACGGGGTTCCAAAGGCAGTAAATTGGTCAAAGATGTATGAGTTAGACAGGACAAGAATGAGTTGTCCACAGATTTTCTGAATAGGCTGAAGGATGTCATAAGAAAATACACTGACATTGATACTGAGTCAGATCTGGGAAAAAAGCACCTGGTGTATTTATTTATAGGACAGTCTACAGATGACATAACGAAAAAACTGCAAAAAGCGGGTGGTGATAAAAAGGATATTGGTGAGTCATTGGATATAGCTTGGACGGTATATCAGAAGAGAAGAGAAAGAAGAAAGAGAGAGAAAGGAGGAAGAGAGAGAAGAGACGATAGAGAAGCGGAAGAACGAGAAGAGAGAGAAGAGAGAAGAGGAAGAGAAGAGAAGAGAGAGAAGAGAAGAGAAGAGCGAAGGAGAAGAGAAGGAAGGAGAAGAGAGAAGAGGGAGGAGAAGAGAAGGAGAAGGGGAGAAGAGAAGAGAAGAGAAGAGAAGAGAGATAGAAGAGAGAAGAGAGAAGAAGAGAAGAGAAGAGTGAGAAGAGAAGAGAAGAGAAGAGAAGAGAAGAGAAGAGAAGAGAAGAGAAGAGAAGAGAAGAGAAGAGAAGAGAAGAGAAGAGAAACCCAGGGCAAGGGTGATGGAGCTAGAAAGGGGCTATCAGGAACGCCGCAAATGCAACCACAAGTCAATACAATCAATCATGGCTAGGCTTCGCGAACGAAGATTTGGGAAGGCACTATCCACATTTGCTGCAGGCACGCTGTTGGCTTATGAGGCCAATACGTGACAGACATATCCGATTGCAAAAGGCGCAGCAGAAAGACTCCTTAGATGGTGTATTTTGCAAGATACGGTTCTTTCTGCGTTGCCTTTTTTCCTCGAGAGTGATCCTGCGTGAGTTCTCAAAGGAGACAGCTGCGTTATAGATGGTGTGTCTCCAGGCCTCCCGATTGGAGGCCAGAGTAGACCAGTTATGGTGATCAATATGGCCCAGGCTGAGATGTTGTTTCAGGGAGTCCTTGTATCTTTTCTTCGGGGCTCCTCTCATGCGGCAGCCAGTGGCAAGTTCACCATAGAGCAGGATCTTAGGGAGGCGGTGGTCCTTCATCCTTGAGACGTGCCCTGCCCATCGCAGCTGCGTTCTCAGTAACATGGCCTCAATACTAGTGACAACTGCTTGCTCTAGTACAGATGTATTGGTCACAAAATCTGACCAGTGGATGTTAAGGATTGTACGGAGGCAGCGCTGATGGAAGCGTTCTAGGAGACGCTGGTGGTGGCGGTAGATGACCCATGATTCGGAGCCGTATAGGAGAGTAGACAAGACTATGGCTTTGTAAACACTGATCTTGGTGCTTTTTTTTTTTTTTTTTTTTTTTTTTTTTGCTTTTCTTTAAGTGTTTATTACGCCATAAGGACCACCGCCTCCCTAAGATCTTGTTCTATGGTGAACTTGCCACTGGCTGCCGCAAGAGGACTCCCTGAAACAACATCTCAGCCTTGGCCATATTGATCACCATAATTGGTCCACTCTGGCCTCAAATCGGGAGGCTTGGAGACACAGCATCTATAACGCAGCGGAAGCCTTTGAGAACACACGCAGGATCTCTCTCGAGGAGAAAAGGCAACGCAGGAAGAACCGTGTCTTGCTGAATACTTCATCTAAGGAGTCTTTCTGTTGTGCCTTTTGCAACCGGATATGTCTGTCACGTATTGGCCTCATAAGTCACCAACGTGCCTGTAACAAATGTGGATAAAGCCTTCCCAAATCTTCGTTCGCGAAGCCCAGCCATGATGATGATGATGATGATATTACGCCATACTCTCTTCTGGAGTTTTCCAAAAGCATTATATGCCTTAGCTAACCTGTTGTCTATCTCTCCGTCGATCTTACCATCTGAGGAGATGAGGCTACCAAGGTAATTAAACTGTTGGACTGATTTGAGCTCTGATTGGCCAATGGTGATGTGGGGATGATGGGGGACTTCCTGAGGTGCAGGTTGATGGAGGACCTCTGTCTTCTTTAAGCTGACTTCCAGCCCAAAGAGCTCAGCAGCATCTGCAAAGCAGGATGTTAAACACTGCAGGGCTGCTTTTGTGTGGGCAACAAGGGCGGCGTCATCAGCATAAAGCAGCTCCCGGACAAGATGGTTTAAGGTCTTGGTGTGGGCCTTCAGTCGCCTTAGATTGAATAGACTTCCATCAGTACGGTATCGAATGTAGATACCATCCTGATCATGGAGGTCTGTTGTGGCCCTTTGGAGTATCATGCTAAAGAAGACGGTGAATAGGGTAGGAGCGAGAACGCAACCTTGTTTCACGCCATTCTTAATTAAAAAGGGCTCAGAAAGTGTGTTGCCATATCTGACTTGGCCGTGCTGATCCTCATGGAGTGAGATGATCATTTTAAGGAACTTGGGGGGACAACCTAAACGTTCCAAAATCTGCCACAGACCTTTTCTGCTCACAGTATCAAAAGCCTTGGTGAGGTCGACAAAGGTTACATAGAGACCTTTGTTCTGTTCCCTACACTTCTCTTGCAGTTGTCTGAGGACAAATACCATGTCTGTGCTGCTCCTGTTGGTTCTGAAACCACACTGACTTTCAGGTAGAATTCCTTCTGCTATAGTGGGTATTAGTCTGTTCAAGAGTATTCTTGCCAGGATTTTGCCAGCAATGGAGAGCAGAGTAATACCACGATAGTTTGAGCAATCTGATTTAGTACCTTTCTTCTTATACAAAGTGATGATGACAGCATCACGAAGGTCTGATGGTAGTTCACCGAGCTCCCAGCAGCGCACCACAAACTCGTGAAATTTGGTGTGGAGTGCAAGGCCCCCATGTTTCCAGACTTCAGGTGGAATTCCATCAACCCCAGCTGCCTTGCCGATTTTTACCTGCTGTATGGCCTTGAGGGTTTCTTCTAAAGTGGGGGCAGTATCCAATTCATATTTTACTGGTTGTTGTGTGATGGACTGAATTGCTGAATCTTGGACTACACGGCTGGTACTGAAAAGAGTCTGAAAGTGTTCAGACCATCGATTCAGAATGGAGGTTTTATCTGTTAGAAGGGTTTGACCATCAGCGCTGAGTAGAGGGCTTTGGACCTGGTATGTAGGCCCGTATGCTGTTTTCAAGGCCTCATAGAAACCTTTGTGATCACCTGTATCTGTGCATAATTGAGTTTTTTCAGCTAGATCGATCCACCAGTTGTTCTGGATGTCGCGGAGTTTCTGCTGGAGCTTCCTGCATGCGAGACGAAAGGCTGTTTTTCTTGCGTGACAGGGTGGTAGTGCAAGGTGTGCTTGGTGGGCAGTTCTCTTCTTCCTCAACAAGTCTTGGATTTCTTGGTTGTTTTCGTCAAACCAGTCCTTGTTCTTCTGAGGGAGAACCCTAAGGATTCTTCAGAGGAATGCAGGATGCTGTTTTTAATATGAAACCAGATTGTTTCAGGAGAGGAATCTGTGGGAATGTTTTCGAGCCTAGTTTGAAGGTTTGCCTGGAAACTGTCTCTTACTGTGGCTGATTGGAGATTGTTAACTTGGAGTTTTCTCCTTGGGATGCTGCCCCTCTTTGGTTTGAATTTGAGCTTAAAATTGAGTTTACAGCGCACAAGTCGATGGTCTGTTTGGCATTCTGCGCTGGGCATCACGCGGGTATGGAGGACATCGCGGGCATCTCTCTGTCGCACTAAGACATAATCAATGAGGTGCCAATGCTTAGAACGGGGGTGCATCCAGGTTGTCTTCAGACTATCTTTCTGCTGAAAGATAGTATTAGTGATGGTGAGTTGTTGCTCTGCACAGAATTCTAGCAGAAGTCGACCATTATCGTTGCAGTTTCCAACACCGTGCTTGCCTAATACTCCTTTCCAGGCTTCAAAATTCTTGCCTACTCTGGCGTTGAAATCACCAAGGATAATGATCTTATCGTCTGCAGGAACCTTTTGGGTAAGGAGGCGCAGGTCAGTGTAAAATTTATCTTTTTCAGCAGGGTCAGCTTGGAGAGTTGGGGCATATATACTAAAGATGACAACATATTGCTTGTTGTTTAGCGGAAGGCGTAGGGAGATAATGCGGTCAGAGTGACCTGTCGGCAGATTTTCGAGTTTAGGGACAATGGAGTTTTTGATCATGAAGCCGACTCCTGAGAGGTGTTTTTCGGTTCTGGGCTTACCTGACCAAAAGAGTGTGTAACCGGCACCCTGTTCTCTGAGGCTGCCTTCTTCATGAAGGCGAACTTCGCTGAGAGCGGCGATGTCGATGTTGAGACGAGCCAGCTCATGGGCAATTAGGGCAGACCGACGCTCAGGACGTCCTCTACCCACATAATCGAGCACGGTTCTGATATTCCAACATGCTAGAGTTAATTTAGGTACACCTTTGGAGGCAGGTGCATGCCTTTGTCTTTTGCTCTTTGTGCGACCGCATTGGAGGAAGATGCCCGTTGGTCTGCGGTTAACCAACCGGGTGAAAGTGGAGATGAGCTTTGTTTAGGCCACCTTTTCTAGGCCCCTCTCTGAGTGGAGCAAGCAGTGCTGTCCTTGAAAAGGCTGCTTGGTCGTTCAGGGTGCTGCCCCAAGAGACTGTCATCTCCAGTCAGTCTCAAATGACCAATATCCTGAACCGCCTGCATGCAGGGATGGGTCTGCGGCTCCCAGTGCACCTTTCACCTGCCGTTTCGACCCTCGCCCGTCGCTACAGGACTTTTTGCATGTGGGTAAAGCCTTCAAGCCTGCGCAGTGGATTTTTTAGGTGAGACACAGTGTGCGCGGAACTGAACCCACCCTTTAATCCTGAGGTTCATCTGCCAGGGCCGAGCGAGCTTGGACGGTGGCAGTGAGGTCCTCAGGACGTAGGTTTGATTAGAGTGACCTTCTCTTAGATGGACGGCCTTACAGGGTTAAGCGAGCTCCATCTGCCCGGGTTTGGGATTGGAGTTGTCCTTCTCCTAGGATGACTGCCAGGAGGCTAAAGAGCTCATCCTGCCCAAGAATGTATTAAATCTGGTCCTACGGTTTTGATCTGTCTGGCATGGGCGACCCTACTGGAGGCATGTACCATACAGTTTGCAACCACACAGGGGAACGGAGACTATGTTCCTATTAGAACGCCTTGAGCAAGTCTTTCATTTCCTGCTTTATTATCACCTACCTATAAATAAACTGGAGGAGGTACCCAGGGACAGCCCTTTGTCCTGTCCACCGTTTCAGGATGTAACAGAGCAAAGCAAGTATATCCAGTATGCCGAGCCTGAGCAGTAGCCACAGGAGAACCAAAACCAGACAGACAGAACAAACAAAGCAAACATTCTGACCCCAGTACCCATCCAGGCAGGGGTGCCTTTTATTGGCTCCAGCCTGGTGGGGCCCCCCATTATTCTAAAAGAACCTACTATCCACCCTGACCTTATCCACCCCCCACTGTGTTTCCACATATCTTCAGGCACACTACTCACCTGCGACATTACATATGGGATTGTGCCACTCTCCCTCCTGCTAGTCGGCGGACCACCATGGCCCGTTTGACACACTACGAAAATCCCTCCCCCCCAACTCTGGAACGCCAAACCTCTGTGTGCTCCGAATCTTCCTTCTCCTCTTTCATGGAGGTGCAGTACCTGCCGGCAAGGCTCCCCCTGTTTCTCCTCTCTCATGCAACGGTTGCGGTCAAGGGCTCAACCGCGCGCGCGGAGCGCGTGCGGCGCGGGAACATGCCCCAGCCGCCGCAGGAACGGCCCCCGGCCGCAGAGGGTCCCGGCCAGGAGGTTAGAGGCTCAGGAGCCCACTCCCAGCAGGGGCTTCCGCTCCGTGCGGCGCGGGGACATGCCCCAGCCGCCGCAGGAACGGCCCCCGGCCGCAGAGGGTCCCGGCCAGGAGGTTAGAGGCTCAGGAGCCCACTCCCAGCAGGGGCTTCCGCTCCGTGCGGCGCGGGGACATGCCCCAGCCGCCGCAGGAACGGCCCCCGGCCGCAGAGGGTCCCGGCCAGGAGGTTAGAGGCTCGGGAGCCCACTCCCAGCAGGGGCAACCACAAGTATTACAGGTCTAATCGCCAACAGGACAGAGCAAATGATAGATGTGCTTTTTGTAAAAGGAAGGGACATTGGAAAAGGCAGTGCCCGGATCCGAAGAAAAATGAAAACCCTCTTCCCCCTCCACCTCCAGCCCCCCAGCTGACTGTGAGTCAGAATGCATGAAGGGGACCGGAGGTTTTTTCCCCAGCAGAGCCTCTGGTTACAGCTAAGCTGGGGGGGGAGGACGTTGAGTTCTTGGTTGATACATTGCGATGGATGAAAAGACAGAATGGGAGAGATATGTGACCTGGAAAAGCATTAATGGAGTCTGAATGGACTTTTTACTTACTGAATAATCCACCCAGCAGACTGGCAGTTTTTCCCCAGTTTGCTGTTGTGTGCTTATGAACCCTTGTACACCCCGGTTTATTGTCAAAATTTATAGATCCTGCTGTACCTCCATATTGTCCCTATTTCTCCCTCAGGCTTCCCCTTTGAAAGCTGTTTATCTCTTCTTCTCCCCTGTTTTCCCATGCCTCTGTTACTGATTAGCTGTAGCTATCACAGTGCAGAGGGAGCTACCATTAGTCAGCCCCCTCTGATACCCGAGAGTTCCACCCATCTCTCCCCTGTCCCCCTACCACATCTTTCCCTAAGCTGTCAATCTCTTGCACCTCCCTGGCTTAGCGTCCACCCCTCAAAACGCGGTTTTTTAAACCCTTGTTTCCCTTGAATAAACTGGCATTGCATCACGAGAACTTCAACTGTGTCCGAACCCTAACTGCAGTGCCTGGTCCCAATTTCCCCTATCCCTGCGGACCGAGGCAATACATATTCTGTGTTAAATACTTTGGAAGGGAAACTGAGTCATGAAACTATAACTGTGGTAGGAGCCACAGGGGTAAGTGAAACAAGGCCTGTGATGGTTTCACTATAGGCCTTCCTGGAGACCAACTTTTAACCAGGAAGGAACTAGGGTAATGACTTAGGAAGTATTCCATGCTATTCCTTTCCATAACACAACATATAAAAAGGCGCAGATAAGAGAGTTCTCTCTCTTCTCTCTTCCGGTGGCTGAAGGCAACAGGTCTCTCTGTAGACAGGCTTTGCTTATATAGGCCAGGGCCTGCTACTCAGACCTGCCGTTATCTCCGGTCTCTCCGGGAGGCGTGGGGGAGTTGGCTGCTGCCTTGCACACCTCTGCTATCCCGATTGGGGAAGTATTTAATTCATTTTATATTTATTGACTAGCTCTCTATTAACGGGTATATTTAGGAGATATTTGTTTTTAGGTTTCTTTTATCCCTGTTTTCCCTTCCCTTTTCCCTTTTTTCCTCCTCCCGTGAGCTCCCTGTTGTGGATAATATATTCAAATTGTATATATATATATAATTGTAAATATATACTTTTTTGATAGAATCCCGTTTCGTTCAAACTTCTTTCAGGTTTTTTCCGTGGTTCGTTTTTTCTTCCCTCTCTGGGAAGCAGGCCTTGTTGTCAAGTTTCGGGGACTTGGCAGGAAGCCAGCTTGAAACTTGCACAAGGCCATTTTATAAACCTTTAAGATTTAAATTGGGCAAGCACTGGGTAACTCATCAGTTCCTCTACATGCCAAATTCTCCTAAGCCTTTATTGGGTAGGGATTTATTGGAAAAATTAGAAGCTCAAATTAAATTCTGCAAGGGGGGAGAAATAAAAGTTATAATTCTAGATACTAAATATATCGAGGCAGCTGCTTTCTTTTTACAGGAGAATCATGGAGAGATCCCTGCAGAGGTTGAGAATTCTGTCATTCCTTTAGTCTGGGCCAACAAATACCCTGGGAAGTCCAAGCGAGCCGAACCAGTAAGCATCACACTCAGACCAGGAGCAATCCCGGTAAGGCAAAAGCAATATCCTTTGAAACTAGAAAGACGAAAAGGCTTAGCACCTATAATTGAAAGGTTTCTTAAATTTGGCTTATTGGTAGAATGTAAATCCAGATTTAATACCCCCATCCTACCAGTGAAAAAGGCTGATGGCAAAAACTATCGGTTAGTCCAAGATCTTAGGACCATCAACAAAATAACTGCGGATATCTATCCAGTGGTAGCCAACCCCTATACCCTATTAACCACGTTGACAGAAGATCTAGGGTGGTTTACTGTACTTGACCTTAAAGATACCTTTTTCTGCATTCCTGTACATAAAGACAGCCAAGAGCTTTTTGCTTTTGAATGGGAAAATCCTGAGACAGGGAGGAAAACGCAGCTGACCTGGAGAGTTCTCCCACAGAGCTTTGAGAACAGCCCGACTATATTTGGAAACCAACTGGCAAAAGAACTGGAGGACTGGAGAAGACAACAGCCAGAAGGAGTTGTTCTGCAGTATATAGACGACTAAGTGGGTATCGGGTCTTGAGAGAGAAAGCACAGATTGCCAAAGAGATAGTTATCTACCTGGGGCTTGAAATTTATCGTGGGCATCGATGGCTAGCACAGACCGGAAAGAGGCCATCTGCCATCTCCCAGAGCCCCACACTGTACAAGAGATGCAGGCCTTCCTGGGAATGGTAGCACGGTGTCGCCTGTGGATAGATAACTATGGATTGCTAGTCAAACCTCTATATGAAGCCCTGAAAACGGCCAAAGAGGGATTTGTAACATGAACAGATGAGACCAGAGATGTATTTAAACAGCTGAAACAATCCTTGATGTCAGCTCCAGCACTAGGATTACCGGATCTAACTAAACCTTTTGAACTGTTCACACATGAGCAATTCAATGTCGCTCTGGGGGTATTATCACAAACTCTGGGAAACTGATGAAGGGCTGTGGCTTATTTCTCTAAGCAGCTGGACAGTGTTAGCCAAGGGTGGCCGGGGTGCCTGCAAACCGTCACAGCAACTGTTATCCTGATTGAGGAGGCCCGAAAGCTCACCCTTGGGCAGCACACCACCATGTATGTACGCCATGCAGTTCAAACTGTGCTCGAACAGAAGGGAGGCCACTGGCTGTCCCCCAGCAGAATGCTTAAATACCAGGTTGTGTTGTTGGAACAGGATGATGTTACCCTGAAAACAACATCTATTGTAAACCCTGCTATGTTTCTGTCCTCAATGTTAACCGACAGTGTCCCTGAGCATGATTGTTTGCAGACCATAGAGGAAACCTACTCCAGCAGACCAGACCTGAAAGATGTGCCTCTGGAAAACACAGACTGCGAACTGTATACGGACGGAAGCAGCTTTATGCGAGACGGTAAGTGCTTCACAGGATATGGCAGTGACCACCTGATACGGTTTGAAGCTGGCTCCCTGCCAAGTCTCCAAACCTTACCACAAGAGTTTCCCCCTCCCCCAAACCTCAGGGAGAAGAGGGAGAAAAACAACCAAGAAAACCCGAAACGAGAGAGAGACAGCTAAAGTGATATATATAAATATATTTACACTTATATTACAATTATATACAATTAAAATATATACAATTTCACAAGGGAAAGGGAAGGGGGAAGGGAAAGGGAACAAAACCAAAATAAAATATATATATATCCCAATCAGTAGCCCGAGATCTAGTAACTAAAGAGTTAGCAAAGAAATATCCCACCACTCTCCTTGGGACAACCGAGAGTCGCTCCGGGACGATCGCCGGCAACCTCTGCCTCCCAAGGTCAACAAGGCCTTACCAGGCCTCGCTCCCCAACACGGCAGACTCAACAGCAGGGAACCTGCACCTCCAAGCCACCGGAAAGAAAGAGAGCGAAGACCTCTCCTCCTTTCTTCTTATAGTCTGGTTTACGTAAAAATCATAGGGAATACTGGGTAAATCTAGACCCTTCCTTGTTTACAAACTGGTCACCAAGGAAGGCCTAGCCCAAACTACCACACCACCAAAGATGAAGTAATCGAGGCGAAGGCCTTGCCAGTGGATGTGTCATACCAAAAAGCAGAACTGATTGCACTGACAAGAGTTCTAGAACTAAGCGAAGGAAAGAAGGTAAATATTTGGACTGATTCTAAATATGCATTCAGTGTTGTACATGCCCATGGAGCCATCTGGAAAGAGAGAGGGCTATTAACTGCCTAAGGCAGTGGGGTTAAACACGCAGACCAAATCCATGCACTCCTGCAGAGTATTTGGAAGCCAGAAGAAGTATCTATTATACATTGCAGAGCTCATCAAAAGGGGAAAACAACTCCCGAGTTGGGAAATCATTTTGCTGACCAGGCAGCAAAAGGGGTTGCAGAAAAAGGCATCCTAGCAGTAATACCACAAAAAGAAATTCATTTGACAAAGTACACCCCAAAATATGATGAGAAAGACAATCAGCTAATTAAATCACTTAAAACTGAAATCAAGGAAGGTGGATGGGCTGTTACCCCTACAGGTCAGGTTGTAATTCCACCACCACTCCTTAGAGAGATAGCTCTGCAGGAACATGAAGCTACTCACTGGGGAACAGAAAACCTTCTAAAACATCTAAAGAAGACAGTGATAGGGACAGGTATGACCGAAGTTGTGCAGTCCACAGTGAGTAGGTGTGAAATCTGTAAGCTAAACAACCCTAATACAACTAAGAGAGTAGTACTAGGAGTAACAAAGGCTGGAGACCAACCCGGACATTATTGGCAAATAGATTTTGCTGAGTTGCCACCCAGGGAGGGTTATAAATACACACTCGTGTTGGTTGATACTTTCAGTGGATGGCCTGAGGCTTACCCCTGTCGTACTAACACAACAAGGGAAGCGGTAAAAGCTTTGCTTAACCACATAATTCCAAGATTTGGGGTTCCTCTAGGAATGTCATCAGATAGAGGAACACATTTTATCACAACAGTAGTGAAAGAAGTATGTCATATCCTGGGAAATGTCTGGGACTTACATACCCCCTACAGACCTCAGGCTAGTGGCAAAGTTGAGCGAATGAATGACACTCTTAAAATGCAAATTGGCAAGATTTGTCAAGAAACATCTATGTCATGGGTTCCGGCTTTGCCTCTAGCTCTGCTGAGGATTCATATCCAACCAAGGCGGAGAGATAATATAAGTCCATATGAAATATTGTATGGAAGACCATACCAAGCACCACACATACCAGGGGACATACACATGAGAAGGAAAGCTGATTTACAAAAATATTTGATTCCTCTAGGCTTTACTTTACAGAAGCTCCAGAAAGTCATCAAGTTATCCAGACCCATAGGACTGGACACCCCTGCTCATCCATTCCAACCAGGAGACTGGGTCTACATCAAGTGGTGGAACAGTGACCCCTCGCGAGCCAAGTGGAGAGGACCATACCAGGTCCTGCTGACTTTTCTCACCGCTGTCAAAGTTGCTGACAAAGAACCCTGGTTTCACTGCTCCAGAGTTAAGAAAGCACCAGCTCCCAGAACAACTAGCAAATCAGAGCCCGACACAGACGAAGAGGATGTGGCATAGACTGTTTTTACTGTGTATTCTATCTGTACAACTGGTAACTATGACCCGAGTTTGGGATCAGAAATTACATGTGGCCCTAGTGATGCCAAAAACAGCATAAAATGACTGCTCAGAGACAGTTTTGAGTCTTTAAGCAGCAAAGGTATTTATTTCGAGCAACATTGGGGTGCTAGCCAGATAGTACTGGACAAACTAGCTCCAAAGTTCTCAGTGAAAAGTCAGGTAATTTATACAATTTTGGTGAGGGATTACAATATTTTACATGAATATTCATTACATCATCTAGTTATAATATTCATATCAGGCGGGGTTCAGGTGGAGCTTGAGGCGGAGTCATCCTTTTGGGTACATTCCTGGGGGTCATTCCAGCTTCTTCGGCCTCATGGGGGTTGTGTTCTTGTTCCTCATCTTCATGAACTTTTCAACTTTTCCTGACTATGTGCAAAGGTCTTACTAAAAACCCCTTTACTCAGCTCTCCAACCCCCCCGAATGTCCATCTTATCTAATTTATGACTACTAGGCTAACCTTTTTGTTATATTTCATTAAGATAGAGCATACCAAGGACAAATAGGCCTCTCGGAGCCTGATACCTTCTCTCCCTTAATTAATCTCATAACACATGTTTTCTGTCTCTGTCATTACAACCTAAATGCAGCATTCCTCAAAGTGGTATCTGTGAGCCTCTTCTCAGAGCAGGATTTTAGCCTCTAAAAATCCTTGCTCTATTTCACTAGTCCGGAATGTGTCTAAAATTCTTCAAAAAAATGAATGCTGGATTTGTACTCAAGTACCAGCAATTGATGGTGAGGATAGCAACTGGCCCCTAATTGGCATTTTACTAAATGAGACAAACTTTGGTAAGTCTATGGTAAAATTCCCAGGATCCTGGAAACCAGTTACAGAAGCTTATTATCCGGTAGCCCCAAGTAATGTAATTTCTAATCAGGATGTTGTTCCCTGCATGGTTGTTAATGTTACAGGAAAAATCATTCTTTCCCCCTACTGTGATAAGAACAAGTCCAAACAGGGGATAAACTCAGAAATTGTCACAGGGATGGCACAGTTCCCCTTGAGATTAATTCCTCCCCAGGGTTCAGGGTGGATCTGTGCAAAGGAGGCCTGGAAAGTTTTGCCCCTTGATAAAGATCGGGCCTGCGCCCTGGGGCAGTAATCCCGAATATAACGATTCTCGACCAAATTGATGAGCAAGAATGGGAAAGAACTTATCCAAAAAGAGTAAAAAGAACTAACAATCCTCTTGTTGAGCACCCTACGCTTTTTCACAGCATAGTCAGAGCTTTGGTCTCATCTCTAGGAGTAAGTGAATTAGAAAAAGCAATTGTTAACATTTCGGCTGTTATGGAAAACATTCAGGATCATACTTCAGATGCAATTGAAACCTTAAAAGAACAATTCCAGAGTTTGTCTCACGTAGTAATACAAAACCGAATGGTACTCAATTTCTTGCTAACCTCATAGGGAGGCGTGTGTAAAATCATCAACACCAGTTGCTGCTCTTACACAGACCAGACTGGTAGAATTAATAATGATTTGGCTGCAATTCGAAACCAAACCAAAATTCTGCATCAGATGTCTCTGGATGATGTCTCACTGGGTTTTGGAGATGTCTTCCATAAACTCACTTCATGGTTGCCAAACTGAACTTGGATGAAACAACTGTTTGTTCTAGTGTGTCCTAGTTTGAGACCCCTAAAACCCAATTCCCAAGTCCAAGCCCCCCTCCCACATCTCAACCCAGTGTGAGATGGGTTTTCCAGACACTGCACAAGACTCAATATGGGGGGAAAGGGAATTATATTACAATCACTGTACAAATAAATATTACAGTACATCATATACATAATCTTAACTATCTCTCCTATGATAAATCAGTATTTACAATGGATCAATCTCTTCTCCCTCCAATAGAAGTCCAGAAGGGAGAAGGAAAGATCCTTTCCACTCTCAGAGCAGCAGCCTCTCTTCTTCCATGCAGCAACTGTAACTGGATTGTTGTAGCTGGATCTCTTTCCAATACACACAAGGGGGGTCTCCTCTACCCCTCTCGGCTCTTCGACTCCAATCGAAGGTCTCTCTCTCTTCTGTGGGCTGCGTAGCAGGGGCAGAACTCGCTTCACCGCATCATATCATGGGGTGTAAGACCCCCATGAAGGTCCCTTCCTCAGGGGATTCAAGCTCCCTTGAGTCAGAACGTCTCGGGCAGCTTTCAGTTGTAAGCCTTTGCCTCAACCGTTCTATCAGAGCTCCTGTGCTCTGTCTCAGCTGCTGCCAGCTTGGCAGCAGCAGCGGGGAGAGGGGCCAAGGTCACCCCCTCCACATTCTGTCTGATCGTCCCAGTCCAGCTCCAGGACATCTGAGCTTTTAGTTCCTCTCTCTCTCTGGTGCATGCTGCACTTCAAGACTCCTCTCAAATAGGAGTCCATCTCCTCCTCCTCTCTAGGAGGTCTCAGAGGGGTTTGGGGAGTTTGTTTCAGTTCTTACCCCAAACTCTCTCTCTCTCTGTAGAGCTTAGTTCTGCTCTGTCTCCATCAGATGTCTCTCTGTGTCTCTCCTCCTTGGCTGCAATACCGGCTTTGCTGCTTCTTCTTATCTCTTTTGGCTCTTTGCCACTGTTCTCCGGTCGGTGCTGTTTCTGCCGCTGCTTTTCAGTCCTCTGCTGCCCACTCAGTGGAAAAACTTCCCCAGCTCTTAGATACAGATACCTGGTCCAGTTTAATACTGTTCCAAGTTCCTGCAGCCCCATCTGGGGGGCTGGGGGGCTGTGGTCCCCCAGGGGGGCTCCTGCCCCTTCTCCTCGTGGTTTTAGAACATGGCTACTCTCTCCACCAACAACAACTACATCCTTCTTTTCCGGTTTGGTTGTGATATGTTTATATTTTGCAGGAGCACTCATTGGCTCAACCCCAAGGGATACCACCCCCTCAGGGTTACCATTTTTTTAACTCCAAGGAGAAAACTTTTTTCCCCCCACCACATAGTGATATACATACTTAGTGTTTGTATAATAGCTTACTGCATATACCAATGTTATAGATGTTGTAGGTGTAAGTAGTAGAGATTAGACAAGACCTTTGGGTTTTGTCCAGTCTCTAAGGGGGAACCTGATGCCTTAAGGTCCTTTTAGTTTTTTTGATTTTTCTAATTTTTATAAGTTTTTTAAGTAGTTATATGGTAGAAGTAGATTTAGAAGCAGCAGCACTTATTCCCTTACCCGTAGCACAGAAACTACACACATTCCCTAACCCTATTACCCCATTCCATGCTCCCCATATCAATTCTACCCCTGGATTCCATTAGGATATGTTTAGTCTCACTCTCAGATAGGCCTGTTCTGTTTGGAGAATGCCTGTATCTTGGCCCAAACCGCAGAACATGGTCAGGAACTAGGTCACCGTGTACCCCTTGTACTCTGAAGAAGATGATGGTTGATGAAGAGAGGGTCCCGAAACCCCCCAGCCCCAATTCCCAGGGGGTGAGATGGGGGTGGATCAGGGCAAAAGTCACAGGGTGGGAAAACTTCAGACTGGACAGGCAGTATTATAAATTGTAACATCTGAGGCATGGGGGGTACGCGTGTGTCTTGTTACCGAATTAAATCCTTTTCTTATCCCCAATTAAATTGCTTTGGAGTTTTTTTTCCTCAACTCCTTTAGGCATCAAGGGTCATTGTGGATGTGTATTCAGTGTTGCTCTTCTGCCCTTACCTCAGGTGCTACCACTAGGAATTCTTTAATAATTGTACCCAGTCTGTGGGGGAACAGTGGAGGATGATTTTCCTCAGCTTTTCACCCCCTTTTTCTCCTCCAGACCTGTTACAACAGCTTTTGAGAATTTTGAATTTTCTTTGGGTGTTGCCTAAAAGACCACGGAGAAAAAGACTCCAGGCCAATTTAGTGTATAAGGTAAAGAGAGTAGGTCCTTCAGTGAGTCTGTAGGCCTAGAGGAATACATACCACATGTGCACAGACAGTGGCTCTATGATTTCATAATAAGGTCCATCCAATCCCAATTTGTCCTCCCCCGGTTCTGCCCTGCTCTGCATTTGGGACCCCTTCTTCCTCATCTTCATCTTCTTCTCAGCACATACAGTCCTTGGAGTTCCTCCAAAGTTCTGGGCTTGAAGGTCACTGTGTCTGTGTGTAGTGCGTTTCTGTGGCTAGGTTTTGGTAGCGGGGGGGGGCTACCGGGGGGGCTACCGGGGGGGCTTCTGTTAGAAGCTGCTAGAAGCTTTGAGGTGCTTGTTGTTCACGAACCCAGAGCTGCACGTAGATGCACTCTGAATTAGCCTTTATTACAA
The DNA here is from genome assembly GCF_009829145.1 of Chiroxiphia lanceolata. Taxonomy (NCBI): domain Eukaryota; kingdom Metazoa; phylum Chordata; class Aves; order Passeriformes; family Pipridae; genus Chiroxiphia; species Chiroxiphia lanceolata. The sequence continues at coordinate 12,687,739 of NC_045670.1, read as the reverse complement.
AGAACAGTGTTTCAAATACAGTGCTTAAAACGTGTCACATGATCTCTCAACCAATGACATTAAAGTATTTTATTGAGCATGCATGAGAGCCCGGAAAACTACAAGTCCCAAAATCCTTTGCTAGAGTCTTCCAGAAACATGAACGGTTACAACTCCCCTTTCCTTATATAATTAACAAGTTGTAAAACAGTATACTTCTTAAACATTTTTTATCATAACCAATCTTAACCATTTATAAAAACCAGGGTCTATTGTGATAAGGCCTTTATTGAACTGTTGATAACTTTATTGGTTCATGCAATATTCCAAGCAACCTTAAATTACCCAAACCTTAAATTATCTGAGGGTGATTTTTGTGTGATTGGGTAAAGGCATCATCTTTATTTGGAAGGGAAATGTGTTAGGTTATGGATGTTGTGTTTGACTGTAATTTCCATGGTTGAGGTAGTGTTGTTGAAAGAGTGTTTAAAGTATCTTTGCCATAAAGTGTATTTGAGTTCACACATACATATCTTCATGCAACTTTTTTCACTCATACCAAGGTGGCCACCTTTTCATTCTCTCCTCACACATGCATACTTAAGCCCTTTATTGTCTATTTAAATCATGGAGTTTGGGTTTGGTAGTGGTCACTGTTTGTGTGTTTTTTCTGGTTCTGTTTTATCAATTATTATTTCTTTGTGGTTGTTCCTGTTTTGAATAAGAGTTAATGTAAATTTACACATATCAAGAAGAGACCCATCTCTTTCCCCCTTTTTTGTGTGTTTTTATAGCATGTTTCTTAATGTGTGGTGTGTTCTTTTTACTATTGTTGGTGTTGTGATTGAGTTCGGTATGCTTGGGGAATGGAATATCCTGTGATGTGTGAGATACGTTTTAACTTTTGTAGAATAATATATAGGATCATTGTTTGTGTTTATGGTTTTTGGAATTTCTAAAATTGCAAAACAGCTAAGCTAGTGTCTGATAATGTCTTTTGCTTTTTTCTGGTGTGTGTTGTTGCATTAATGTATTTGGAATGTGTGTGAATGGATGTGCATTATGTAAAAGTTCGATTTTGTGTGACTAACATGGAATTATATGGTGTGTATTTTTGCAAGTAAATGAGGATTAGTGAAATCTCGAAGGAAGGAGGCTTCAAGTATCTGTAGCATAGCATGAATCAGTTATAACATTCATAGGTTAATTGCAAAACAACTTAAATGTCTTATGGATAGGAGTAGGTTCTAAAACTTGTACAGAACCTTGGTCCAAGGTCTCTACCTTATTGTTCCATTTCCTGTGACAGGATTTATCTATGTCACAGCAGTCCTCTTTTGTTTGTCCAGATGCAGATGGTCTCGGTGTCCCATTCATTTATTTCTTGTAGTTGTTCTTTACCTTTAAAAATAATCTTGGCAAACATGTTAATAACAGTTCAGTCAGTTTTAGATGAAAAATGGGCAGGAATAGTTGTGAATCTGCAGTTTTTCTGTAGTTATGTCTAGGATTGGTTAAAGTTGGTGGATAGTTTGAAGCAATTGCAGCAAGTCATTTTGTGTTATAGTGTCTTTTATTTCAAAGTTGAAGGTTTAGGTATGATCCTTTGTTGTGTAGTCCTCTTTCTATTCAAGATTTGTTCTATGGTTGGGTCTGTTGAGGTTTTTTTCTGGAGTGCTTTGCAGTCCCATTTCTTGAATGATATTGGTTAGGGCAATCATAATCAGTTTTAATTTTGTCTTTTAGGTAGTTGGGATTTACTATTTTTACTATTTTTGCTGATATTATATACACTTTTCTACGATTTTTGAGAATGTTTGAATGTAATAAGCAACAAACAGTGAGGATGTTTGAAATTCTAAACTCGTTACTTGAATAACATTGTTACAATAATTGTATCTATGTGGATGTATTTGAGAATTTAATAATTTTAACAACTTCTAACAACTTTTATCTTCAACAATTGATACAAAGCTACTGGAGAACTGATGAAAAAGTAGGAGTAAGGCACTGCGATTATGGAGTCGAGCTATGTAGGGGGCAGTTTAGGCAGGTTTTTTGTTTTCCCTCCCCTATATCATGTAGGTAGGGAGATTCTGAGGGAGGGATGAGAGAGGTTTGTTTGGTTTCCTCTTTAGCAAAAGGTAAAACTACTTCTTTCTCTAATTGAATAGTAGGAAAGTTTTGACAGGAACAGGGGTAGGGCAGGAGATGATAAAATCTGTCTCCACCCAGTTACTAGGCAGCAAGCTATCGCTATTGTGTTTGAGGGGTAACATGTTATCTCTTCCTTTGCAAAGGCAGTTTTGTAAGAAGTGTTTTTTACCTTTTTCTTTAACCAAAACGTAAGTTGTAAAATCTCGGTTTTCTAAAACTCCAATCTTTTCCCACTCCATCCTTCCCTAGGTTTGAGAGATTGATAGATTAGTGAAAGGCTTTTTGTTAACAGAGAGGCTGTGTTTAGTTGTTTCTCTATTATTGGATGTAAATGCATCAGCTCTGTTGTAATAGAGTCGCTTTTTTTAGGAAAAATATGTTGTTAATTGACCCCTTGACTGAAGCAGTCTCTGCTCTACAGAATGAGTGATTTCAGTGGGACTAATGGAAACAAAAGTTAATGTTTGGGCTATTGATGGCTATGATATCTCTGCTTTGCTTTGGGGATGTTAGTTTAGGAATACTTGCTAAACAGGTTTGGGTGTTTTTTAAGGGTCATTGTGAGGCAGATATGATTGTTACATCTGTTCTGCTGTTAAAAATGTTTGATATTTCTGTATTTGCCTCCTGTTTTAGTTGTTTAATTTGGGTAAAAGGCAATTTATGTGTGTTTGTGTCCTGAATGGATTTAAAGGTGTGTATGTCTGTGTTGTTTGTTGCGGCCCAGTTGGGCATCTTTGGGTTTGTATTGTGTGTGAGACTTTATTTTGCCTCATCAAAGCATTTGCAGCAGTTGTTTGTAAAGGGTTATGTGTTTTTGCAGCTGAATTTGTAATCGGTTGTTTCTTTGCTAAGTGTTTTAGTTTGGTTTTCCATACTATGTACTGCATATTGGTAAACAGCATTTTAAAATAGTAAGAAGTAAACACTTGATTCCGCCCCCCCCCAGCATTTCCATCCTTCCCCCCGGCAACACAAAAGAACTTTTTAAAGTAGCAGATAACTTGCCAATTAGTAAGGTTGCTTTTTTGTGACTTGGAGAGCTAAATATAGCAGTCAATAGCTGTATGCCTGCTGTGCTTTGCAGCGTTACCTTTGTGTTGCTAGCTGTGTTGGTGAGTTGTTTGTAATGTCCCAGCTGAAATTCCCGCAGCACAAAACCGAGCACAGCCAAAATATACACTGTCCGTTTCAGCACCGGTAGTTTCGATTTCATTGGTAGTCTTGGTTCGGGCAGGTACATGTTCCATGCGCTTTCCCAGATCATACTCTCCTCTTCGGGCTGTAGTAGCCGCAGCCATATCGATTGCGTCTCTTTTGTTGCAGAATTTGAAGCTGCCTGTCTCTCTGTTGGCTGTCCTGTCTCGCCGAGCCCGAGCTGCCACAGCTCGGCTAGGATTTCTGGAGAGTTAAGTTCTCCCTCCTCTATCAGGTTGTCTCCGGCACAGGACCTGCTCCGAGTTTGGCGGGGGCTGTGTTTTGTTGCGTGTTGGTTGCGTAACCGGTGGGGGCGGGAAAGGCACCTCCACTTTCGCCCCGTGGCAGCAGCAAGATGGCTGTGTCCGTGCTGCCGCGTGGCCGCAGCGCAGCCAAAGGGAGCCAGCGGACTCCCCCGGCCCCCGTGACAGCAGCCCGTCCGCTGCCCCCCCACTGCAGCCCCAGCAGCGCCGGCAGCATGCACCCCTGGCGGCCGCCGGGAAGCCGGTGGCGTGCCACGCCACCGCCGCGCGGCCCAGCTTGGCACAGTCCGTGAGCGGCGCCGCCGCCACTCCCGTTCCTCCTGGTCCCTCGCCCGCCATGAGCGGCGCCGCTCCATCCAGCAGCGGCGTGTTCGCTGCCGCAAGTCCAGCAGCGCCGGCGCACGCAGCGTGCAACCCTGTTGCTATAACCGGCGGTGCCAGGTGCCGCCGGAGCATCAGTAGTCACGAACGGGATGGCACCGGGGCAGGCGAACGCCGTGACCGAAGCCCCAGCTGCCGACCCCGCGCTATTTTTCCCCATGCCACATGTCGCTGCGGCACCCGGGGGGGGGTGGCTCCGCCGCGAACCTGGTCACTGGCCGCGCAGCCACCGCTCCGGCGGTGGCGGTCCCGGTGAACATCAGCATGGGTGGTTGTACAGCCGCCGCAGCCATCCCGGCAGCCTCGCGCCATCCGGCGCGCGGCTCCGTGGCGGCTCCAGCCGACGGCAGCCCCGCCGACGCAGTGGCCGGAGCCGCCACGGCGGGAAAACCACCGGCTGCGGGCGTGGGGGGGGGGGGGGGGGGGGGGGCGCCAGCAAACACAGCACATGGCTGCGCCGTGAACCCAGCGCCATACATCTCTGCACCACACACTGCCGCCACACCGACCTCCCCCTGGGCTCCACCCCCCCCCCTTGGGGTACACCTCCCACACCCTTGTTATAAGTAAAATCAGCACTAGGCTTAAATATCGTAGTAAAAATTTATTATAGATTTATATAAAAATCAAATAAGCAAAACAGCGCTGGATGACTTGATGAGCCTTCCTTGCTCATCCAAGGCACACTTCAATAATTTTCAATCTGCCTTTTATAGGTTTGTAGCTGCTTATCTTTTTAAAGTCCCCTCCTTTTGTTTTACGTCATCAGGTCTATCTGCGCCGGCTCTGTTCTGTTGCCGAGAGGCTATACGCATGCGTTATCTTGTTGCTAGGAGACAAGCTCGGCTAGTTTCACTTCATCCTTTTGACGTAGTCAGCTTCTTCTGCGCATGTGCTATCTTGCCACTGGGAAATAGTTCTGTTCTCTTTTTGGTTCCTTTTCTTGACATAATTAGTTCCCTCCCATATTGCTTTAAGCATAATTTTATATGTATATATATATATTTCTAAGATCTACAGGTAACAACAAAATATCACTAATTATTGTAACATAACATCATGGTTTGTGTGATATATAAATAATCGTGATTCGTGAAACAAATGGGTGACTACATCAAAACAAAACAAATGGATTGCAAAACTCAACTACACCCCCACAAAGAAACAAAACAGACCCTCACAAGGTCAAGAGGCCTAAAACCTCCTTACTATCCTAAGAATGAAATATAGTAGAACTTTAAATCTTTAGGCGCCTGTTCGTCCAAGAATACATGAATTATGACTGGTTGTAGAGATAACTCTCTTAGCTTTAGCTGTAAGAAAACCCATACATTAAACACTTAGCAAAAACCCGCAGAATGTACATGTATATGATACAATCAATATGCATGAAGTAGTCAAGGCAAACACCAAATGTACCCTGCAGTAGGTGTGCAAACCTGGGAAACTGGTCCCATTTCCACCACCCAGCCGACCGCTTGCTTTTAAACTATTACTTAAAACTTATAGAAACTTGAGACTTTGTTTATCACAGTTTGTAATTACAGTGTTGCAAATATAAGTTGATAAGCAAATTATCTCTTCTTTGGTCTTTATTGGCTATCACACCCTCATTGCCGCACCACGCGGTCGGGGGGGGGCTGGGGCTACAGGGGGCCTAGGGGGAAAAAAGTCCATTGTCTCGACTGCGTTTGCTTTCTTGTAGTGTACGTTTAAGGCTATCATAATTTCTTTCCATGCGGTCAAGTTCTTGAGAGCGTCCATATTTCCTTCACTGGCTTTTTCAATTAGTCTACTCCCTATTTTTCTTCAAGATAATACTTGGTGAGTTCCAGTTAAAGGGAGTTGAGGTTCATGCATGGAAATCTATAGTGTGGGGTACCTTTATATGATAAAGAAGGATACATGCTCTTCTGAGGTGGAGAACAAAGAGGTTATTTGAATTCGGCACTTTCCTTTATACTCTAGAACCATGTGACCTCCTTAACCAATAGGCTTGTCTATTTCGGCGCATGCTCCCTTAGGCTTCTCTGTCCTGGTACGTCCCCTGTACCTTGGACACGCCTCCTACATCACCCCCCTCTCAATTATTTAAGAAGGTCACAAAAACAGTGCAAAAACAACAGTGCAAACAATCAGAATCAGTACATTGTAAACTACCAAAGCTTGCAATGACCCAGCACATCGCTTGCTCTGGCCTCTTATACTTCTATTGTAAACCTTTTAAAACTTTCTTATTTTCCTAAAGGGTAGTGCAACCTGGAGAAATAACTTTATTAAATTAAAGACCTTAGCCCAACCATGCATAGACTTATAACCTTTATTAATCTGAGGGTTTTGAATATCTGGGGAGTTCAACTTTATTTAAGAAACAGGCTAAGCTTAGCAAAACTAAATTCTCTTAAAGTGACCTTGTGGCAGAGGTAGTGTTATTTTGTGAGGTGTTTTTGTGTTCAGTACACTTGTCCAGTCAAACAACTCTCTTGTTCATTCACTCTCTCATTCATTGACGGCCGTCATTCATTCATCTCACACACATTCACAGATTTTTTACAGACTGCTTTTTGCCACATTGGTCATCCCTGAATGTAAACCTGAAACATAAACATAACTCTTTTATAACTTCTGCGTTACTCTGGTTCTTGCTGCTGTGGTTGTGTACCTAAGTAGACCCTTACACACCTTGAAGGAATCCACTTAAGCTCTTTTCCTGCAGCCACAGAGGCATAGCCTCTCCCCCAAGTCATGAGATCTAGTGGTCCCGTCCACTGTCCCGAAATCAAGTTTCTTACTATGACCGGTGGTTTGGGAGGGGCAAGAGCCTGAGGTCTGTACTGCTTTTCATACCTGCTTCTTTCCAGTACTGTCACAATTTTAAAAAAATTGATAACTGTTATGGGTTATAAATCTGAGAGAGGAATTTTCCCTTCCCCTGCTTTCCCTGTAAGAGAAACAGAGTTGAAGGGGGGAAGGGAGTCGATTAACCTTACAAAGGAACTGGCCGATCTGCTTAATGGACTTTTAACTGCTGGGGGGATGGGGGAATTTTTGTGACTGAGACGGGGAGGACAGGAGAGATGGTAGGGTGTTCGGACCAGGACAGAGACGGGGACTGTTTTCGGGCATCTCTGGAGGAGGGTCTGGGAGCCAACTCTCTTCCCTGGTTTTTCCATCCTGGTGGGGCCTGCCTGCCGATCCTGCACTGCCAGTGTCGTGTGATTCCCGCCGGGGCCGACGAGTCTTTGCTGCTTCTTTTCATCGGAGAGGTCTGTGCTTGCTGGAGAAGGGCAGAGAACCTTGGAAGCACTGTCATCTGGGAACAGTGAGTCCTCTTGAGGGGTGAACTTTTTTTTTTTTCTCCTCTCACCCCTTCCCTCCATTGAGGAGAGGGGGGTCCCCCCCCGTTTCCCTCTCGGTTTTCTCCTGCGGGCCGGGGCTGCTCCCTCCAGACCCCTCTGCCCACGTGGTGGCTGCTGGAGTCCACAGCGCCCCCTGCCGACCACAGCCAGGTACTGCAGGCCCTGCACCTTCCAGTGATCCCACAGCGCCCCCTGTCGACCACGACCAGGTACTGCAGGTCCTGCACCTTCCAGCGATTCCACAGCGCCCCCTGCAGACCACAACAGGACGCTGCAGACCCTGCACCTTCCAGCGATCCAACAACATCCCCCGGCAGGCCACAATTAGGACTGTGCTAACGGGCAGAGGAGTATCCATTTAGACTTGTTGTTGTTATTGTTGTTTCTCGTTACTGTTTTTGCTAACATACATATATCTTTTAATAAAGGGTTGTTATTTCTTCTGCTTTTCCACATTTTCCTCAAGTAAAGCCCCTTAATTTGACATTACAATTGCAGAGAGAGAGGAGTTTGGTCTACCTCATAACTCATCCTCTTTAGCAAACAGTCCAGTCTCACTCTGACTACGACAATAACATACGTAGCTTTTTACAGATATTCTTGCAGGCTGCACAGATTCCCCCTTTTTTTGTTGTTTATCTAACGTGTTTCAGTGTGTGATGTGCCCTTTCAATAGTTGTTTGTACAGTTGGTGAGTGTGAGATACCTGTGATGTGAAATTTCCCTATTTGATAGGAAGTAAAACTGTTTTATTGTTAGTTTTTATTTGATTTGGGGTACTCAGGGTTGCTAAGCAACTAAACCAGTGTGTTTTTACACTCTTGACCTTTTCTTGCCTTTTCAATAATTGCTTGTCCAGTTATGCATTGGGAATGTGTATCTACATGTACATATTTTAATGTGTCAAATTCGGAGATGTGTGTAATATCTGTTTGTCAAATCTTATTTACCATTAACCCTCTGGGGTTGATGCCTTTCTGAGATGGCATGGGTGTGATTTTCTGACAGTTTGGGCATGACATTATGATGTCTCGAGCTTGATTGATGTTATTTGGAATTGTCTCTTTAGAGAACGTGCGTTTTGATGGAAAAATGAGTGAGACAACTTTGCTTGCTCTAAGACTATGTCACAGTCGTAGTGAAACTGGACTGTTTGCTAAAGAGGATGAGTTATGAGGTAGACCAAACTCCTCTCTCTTTGCAATTGTAATGTCAAATTAAGGGGTTTTACTTGAGGAAAATGTGGAAAAACAGAAGAAATAACAACCCTTTGTTAAAAGATATATGTATGTTAGCAAAAACAGTAACGAGAAACAACAATAACAACAATAAGTCTAAATGGATACTCCTCTGTCCGTTAGCACAGTCCTAATTGTGGCCTGTCGGGGATGTTGCTGGACCGCTGGAAGGTGCAGGACCTGCAGTACCTGGTCGTGGTCGACAGGGGGCGCTGTGGGATCGCTGGAAGGTGCAGGGCCTGCAGTACCTGGCTGTGGTCGGCAGGGGGCGCTGTGGGCTCCAGCAACCACCACGTGGGCAGAGGGGTTGTTCCCAGATGGTAGTGTTCCAAGGCTCTCCGATTTTCTCCAGCAAGCACAGACCTTTCCGATGAAAAGAAGCAACAAAGACTCGTCGGCCCCGGCGGGAATCACACGACACTGGCAGTGCAGGATCGGCAGGCAGGCCTCACCAGGATGGAAAAACCAGGGAAGAGAGCTGGCTCCCAGACTTTCCTCTAGAGATGCCTGAAAACAGTCCCCGAACACTCTGCCGTGTCCTCCGCCTCTCTGTCTCCAACCTTCCCCCCTCACCCCAGCAGTTAAAGGCCCATTAAGCAGATCGGCCAGTTCCTTTGTAAGGCTAATCGACTCCCTTCCCCCCTTCGAACTCTGTTTCTCTTACAGGGAAAGCAGGGGAAGGGAAAATTCCTCTCTCAGATTTATAACCCATAACAGACTAGGTATGGTGTTAAACATAGCTGCTTTATCAATTTCTCAGTTTCCGTCAGCTATCGACCCTGGCATGTCAGTGTGTGACTTTGCATTATATAGAAATCAAACCTTCTATGAATCACAAGAAACCAAACAGAACGCATTTCAAACAACAGGTGTGGGTTTGTGATAGCCAATAAAGACCAAAAAGGAGATAATTTGCTTATCAACTTATATTTGCAACACTGTAACTACAAACTGTGATAGGCATATTGATTGTATCATATACATGTACATTTTGCAGGTTTTTGCTAAGTGTTTTATATATGGGTTTTCTTACAGCCAAAGCTAAAAGGGGTTATCTCTACAGCCAGTCCTAATTCATGTATTCTTGGACTAACAGGCGCCTAAAGATTTAAAGTTCTACTATATTTACAGCCAAAGCTAAAAAGGTCATCTCTACAGCCAGTCCTAATTCATGTCTTCCTGGACTAACAGGCGCCTATAGATTTAAAGTTCTACTGTATTTCATTCTTAGGATAGTAGGGAAGTTTTAGACCTCTTGACCTTGTGAGGGTCTGTTTTATTTCTTTGTGGGGATGTAGTTTAGTTTTACAATCCATATTTTTATTTGTTCCACGAATCATGATTATTTATATATCAACCATAGCGTTATGTTACAATAATTAGTGATATTTTGTAGATCTTAGAAATATATATATAAAATGATACTTAAAGCAATATGAGAGGGAACTAATTACGTCAAGAAAAGGACCCGAAAAGAGAACAGAACTATTTCCCAGCGGCAAGCTGGCACATGCGCAGAGGAAGCCGACCACATCAAAAGGATAAAGTGAAGCTAGCCGAGCTTGTCTCCTAGCAACAAGATAACGCATGCGTACAGCTTCTCGGCTACAGAACAGAGCCGGCGCAGAGAGATCTGATGACGTACAACGGAGGAATCAGAAAAAGGAGGGGATTTTGAACAAAGACAAGCAGCTACAAACCTATAAAAGGCAGACTGAAAATTATTGAGGTGTGCCTTGATGAACAAGGAAGGTTCATCAAGTCACCCAGCGCTGTTTTGCTTATTTGATTTTATATAAATCTATAATAAATTTTTTTTCTACAATATTTAAATCTAGTGCGGATTTTACTTATAACAATTTTTGGTGCCGTGACTCGGATCGGGGTTCCTGGGCGGCGGAACTACTACCCGGGGCGGGTACCCCGTCCTTGTTTTTTGGATGGTCCTGGAGAGGGGTTCCGCAGCACAGACCCTGAAATTCCGACCGAGAAGATTTAGAAAAAGCAAATAAGCAAATAAAATGACTGCAGTTCCCTGTAATTCTTATGCATAAGCCCGGGCGAAGACTAACTCCAGGAAAAGTGAGTAGTGAAACCTCTTCAGTCGGGAGGAACCGTTCGACAGGAGTTTGAACGGGGACTTACTCCAGGGGGAGTAAGTGCCTTACTCCAGGAGAGAGTAAGAGTACCAGGTGCCGCTCGGTTTGGGAAGGGACCGTCCAGCGAGGAGTTGGATGAAGACTTATCCAGGAGAGGTAAGTATTTGCGAACCCCGCTCGGTGGGGAGGGAACCCCAGAGTGCGAGAGATTTAGAAGTTCAGCAGGACAAGTGATTGAGACCTCCCGGTAGTGCGGTTCTGGTATCTCCAGAGGAGACAAGTCACGAAAGGAGGGAAGAGACTGAAGTGAATGTGTGTGTGAAAGCATTCTGGAAGATGGGACAGAGGAAAAGTAAATCCTCTACTCCCATGGGTGGCTGTGAATTAGTGCAGGACAGCCCTGAGAGTGAGGAATTGAGACCCAAAGGGAAGGGTGAAATGGGGGATCATAAGGAGAAGCTGCAGGATACCCCACAGGAGAGGAAAAAACTCGGGAATGAGTTTGTGGTGGGGTTACCCACCATACCCCCAGACAGTCCTTTAGGAGTTATGATCAAATATTGGAATGATTATCCCTCTAGAGAAGGAAAGTTGAGGGAGAAGATGGTGCATTATTGTATGGAAGTATGGGGAGGAAAGCAAATCAGACAGGACTATTTGTTTTGGCCTGTGTATGGCTCATTTGAGGATTGGATATGTCAGGCTTTGAATTTGTATGTGAATAGCAAAAGACCATTTTGTGCAGAGGAATGTGAGTACGCTAGCTTATGGATAGAAGCAGATACTAGAATATCTCTCTCCCCGTTAAGTGAAGAGAAAGGACAGAAGATGGCTTATGACTTAAAAGAGCTCCAAAAATTACCCCCCCATATGTCCTGTCTTGGCCTATGCCCATGAGGTCACCTCTGTGTGGTGCTGTAATTCCGAATGACCACAGGAGTGTATTCGCTCCCACTGCTCCAGCGAAATTACCTCTCTCCCCTATTGAAATTCAAGAAGCCACCCTGTCAGTGGCTGCTGGAGTAAGAGATCAGCAAACATCCTGTCCACTCCCCCTTCAGGAAGTGCAGCAATCAGTAGCTCCTGACACACAGAGTCCTAACATAACATCTCCAATCGTTACACAGTCCATGCAAACAGAGCCTTGTTCTTCAGGAGTAGTCTCTTTATCTACGGACACATCACAGCTGTACCCCTTAAGAGAGACTACAATGGGGGGAGGAAGAAATCAAGGGGATAAGATAGGGTTTATATCAGTTCCCTTGAATTCAGGAGATGTTAGAGCATTTAAGAAAGAAATGGGAAATCTCTTAGAGGATCCTTTGGGGGTGGCTGAGAGGTTTGACCAGTTTTTAGGTCCTAATATATATACTTGGGAAGAAATACAATCAATTTTAGGGATATTATTCACTGTGGAAGAACGGGGAATGATTAGAAAAGCAGGAATGAAAGGCTGGGACCAAAGGCACCGGCAGGGTCCAGCTGCAGATGTTAAATGGCCTCTAGAAAATCCTAACTGGAACCATAATGAGGCAAATCATAGAAGAAATATGAGTGACCTGAGAGAAATGATTGTCCAGGGGATAAAAGAATCCGTTCCTAGAGGGCAGAATGTTATGAGGGCTTTCAGTGAATATCAAAAGAAAGAAGAAAGTCCAACTGAATGGTTAGAGAGACTCAGAAGGACTTTCCAACTTTATTCTGGTATGGATCCAGGTGATGGAATGGGACAGCAAGTGCTTAAGATGCGGTTTGTGAGTGGAGCATGGGCAGATATTAAAAAGAAGCTGGAAGACATAGATGATTGGCAGTGTAAAGAAATGGATGAGTTGTTGAGGGCTGCGCAGAAAGTATATGTGCGAAGGGAGGAAGAGAGTCAAAAGGAACAAGAGGAGAGACAGGAGGAATTACAGAAAAGAGAAGAAGAAAGGCAGAAAAGGCAAGAAGAAATACAGAGGAAGCAGACAAAAATTTTAGTGGCAGCTATAAAAGGAGGACAAAGAGGGGACAGAGAACGGAGACGAAGGATCCCTTGTGGACCTAATAAACGTGAACCCTTAAAAGAACGTGTGCGGTTAGATTTAAGTGAAATAGAGTGTTACTACTGTGGGCAGAAGGGACATATACAAAGAAATTGCAGGAAGAGATTGCAAGAGGAACAGATTTACCAAGAGGAATAGGGGAGTCAGGGGCTCTATTTGCTGGGGACCCAGAAGAATAGAGAGCCCTTGATAAAACTTAAAATAGGTCCCCAGCAACAAGAACTTGAGTTCCTAGTGGATTCTGGGGCAGAAAGATCGACAGTTCAAAAGTTACCTTGGGGTTGCATGACTTCCTCAGACACAGTCCAAGTTATAGGGGCCAAGGGAGAACCATTTAAGGTGCCCCTCATAAAAGATGTGGAAATAGAAGCCCAGAATAAATATGCATTAGGAACATTTCTATTGGTCCCTGAGGCTGAGTATAATCTATTAGGGAGAGACTTGATAATAGAATTGGGAATAAATTTAGAAGTGAAAGATCAAAAATTACAAGTCCAAATATATGCCCTTACGGCAGAGGATGAAAAAAGAATAAATCCTGAGGTGTGGTTTACTCCTGACTCTGTGGGAAAGCTAGATATAAAGCCATTTGAAGTCACTATTCGAAATCCAGAAGAACCAATAAGAGTGAAACAATATCCCATCCCACATAAAGGAAGAGTTGGACTTAAACCGACCATAGAAAGACTTTTAACACAAGGATTATTAGAACCATGTAAGTCACCCCATAACACTCCCATCTTGCCAATAAAGAAACCTGACGGATCATATCGTCTGGTGCAGGATTTAAGGGAAGTGAACAAACGGACAGTTACCCGGTACCCTGTAGTTGCTAATCCTTATACTTTACTAAACCAACTCTCACCTGACTATAAGTGGTATAGCGTGATTGACCTGAAAGATGCATTTTGGAGTTGTCCTCTGAAAGAAGAAAGTAGAGACTACTTTGCTTTTGAATGGGAAGACCCTGATTCACATAGGAAACAACAATTTAGATGGACTGTTTTACCTCAGGGATTTACAGAATCCCCTAATTTGTTTGGACAAGCCTTAGGACAATTATTAGAGTCTTTTGAACCTCGCCAGGGTACAGTTTTGATTCAATATGTTGATGACTTGTTAATTGCTGGAGAAAAGTTAGAAGATGTCAGAGATGAAAGCATTAGACTTCTGAATTTCTTAAGTTTAAAAGGTTTGAAAGTGTCAAAGTCCAAATTGCAATTTACAGAGGAAGAAGTTAAGTATTAAGGGCATTGGTTGAGCAAGGGACATAAAAGATTAGATCCTGACCGAGTAAATGGAATTCTGTCACTACCTGTACCCAGGAACAAAAGACAGATTAGACAACTTCTGGGCTTATTTGGGTATTGTAGGCAGTGGATTGAAAATTACAGTAGTAAAGTAAAATTTTTGTATGAAAAGTTAACCAAGGAGGGGTTGGTAAAGTGGAGTGATGAAGATGAACAGCAATTAGGAAAATTGAAGGAGGATTTAGTAAATGCACCTGTGTTAAGTCTGCCAGACAATCGAAAACCTTTTTATCTATTTGTAAATACAGAGAATGGTACAGCATATGGAGTCCTAACCCAGACCTGGGCCGGACAGAGGAAACCGGTCGGGTACTATTCAAAATTGTTAGATCCAGTAAGTAGAGGTTGGCCAAGCTGTTTGCAATGTATAGTTGCTACAGCTCTGTTAGTGGAAGAAGCTATAAAGGTGACTTTTGGAGGAGAATTAAAAGTATTTACTCCCCATAATATAAGAGGAATATTACAACAGAGAGCTGAGAAATGGTTGACTGATAGTCGACTACTAAAATATGAAAGTATCCTATTGCATTCACCTGATCTGGAGTTAGAGATTACACATGTGCAAAATCCAGCTCAATTTTTATATGGAGAACCTAAAGAAGATCTAGGACATGACTGTTTACAAGTAATAAACCTTCAAACAAAGATTAGGGAGGACTTAGAAGAAGAAGAACTGAGCTCGGGAGAGAAAATATACATCGATGGTTCTTCTAGAGTGGTTAATGGGAATCGAAAGTCAGGATATGCAGTAATAGATGGAGAAAATTTTCAGGTCCGAGAATCTGGACCCTTAGATAAGACATGGTCAGCCCAAGCTTGTGAGTTATATGCACTGTTGAGAGCGTTACAATTATTAGATGGAAAGACAGGCACTATCTTCACAGACTCTAAATACGCATTTGGAGTAGTTCATACCTTTGGCAAGATATGGGAAGAGAGAGGATTGATTAATACCCAGGGTAAAGGACTTATTCATGAAACCCTAATACGAGAAGTCTTAAAAGCTTTGAGAAAGCCAAAGCAGATTGCAATAGTACATATTAAAGGGCATCAAAAAGGGTTAAAGGCTACTGTTAGGGGCAATAATTTAGCAGATGAAGAAGCAAAGAAAGCAGCTTTATTAGTAATGGCAAGTTCAGAGCCAGAAGACAGAAATGTCCTGAAAAGTTTTAGTGATCAAGAGAAAAAGAAACTGCGGCAATCTGGAGCAAAGGAAGAAAATAATAAATGGTTATTAGCAGATGGTCGGGAAGTACTTCCAAAAGGGCTTGCTCAGAGAATAATGAAGAAATTGCATGAGCAAACCCATTGGGGTATACAGGCGTTAGTGGATCAGTTTGAAAACAAGTTTGCCTGTGTGGGAGTTTATGGAATAGCAAAAAAAGTTTTAGAAGGGTGTTTAACCTGTCAGAGGGTAAACAAAAGGCAATTGAGAGAGCGGGTACAAGGGGGACGAGAAATAGCTAAGAGACCTTTTGAGAAAGTACAGACAGATTTTACTGAGTTACCTAAAGTAGGCAGGTATCGCCATCTACTGGTGTTGGTAGACCATCTCACCCACTTTGTAGAAGCTTTTCCAGTAGCCCGATGTACAGCCAAAACTGTAATTAAGATTTTATTAGAAGAAATTATTCCAAGGTACGGGGCTGTGGCAGTAGTGGATTCGGATAGGGGACCACACTTTACCTCTAAAATAATCAAAGAGACAACGGAACTTTTTGGAACCAAATGGGAGTACCATACTCCTTGGCATCCACAAAGCTCTGGTAAAGTGGAAAGAATGAATGGAGAAATAAAGAAACAATTGACTAAATTAATGATAGAGACTAAAATGAATTGGGTAAAGTGTTTGCCATTGGCCTTATTATATATACGGACCCAACCACGTACTGACACAGGAATTTCACCATTTGAAATGCTGTATGGGATGCCATATGATTTTGGAATCCCGATTGAAAATCCCAAGGTAGAAGATACCCTCTTAAGGGAATATATAATTGAGTTAATGAAAAGAAGACAGGAATTGAGGAAGAAAGGATTAGTAACTCAGAGACCTCCGTTGGATATGGCAATACATAAAATTCAACCTGGAGACAGGGTGTTAATTAAAACCTGGAAAGAGTCTTCATTAACCCCTCGTTGGGAAGGACCTTTTGTTGTTCTTCTCACTACAGATACAGCCATTCGTACCGCTGAAAGAGGATGGACTCACGCATCTCGGGTTAAGGGACCAGTCAACATTCCTGAATGGACTGTAACCTCTCAACCTGGGGATCTCCGAATGACGTTCAGAAAAACAGGACTGGTAAAGGAATCACTCTGAAAGAGACTAAGACCCAGCCTAGCTTATACTCCTGGTTTGAAGTATCTCAAGACCTAACCTTAATAAGAGTCCGGTATAGCCATCGGTGAGTGGACTAATCCTCTACCAGACTGGGGAAGTGGATTATACCAAATTGCTGAAAAAGGTGAAACTTTTCGTTATTGTTGTGATCTTGAGACTGAAATTACTTTGCCAAAAAGACCTGTACAGAAGATACCCTGTATAAAACACTCGGTTTCAGGCCCCCAGAGTTGGGTTAGTGGTAGATGTACATTATGTGGTATAGAGTGGTATTATGCAGCGAGTAGGCGGGACACCCATTGTATGAATTGTTGAGAGTTCTTTATTGCTTCTGATGAGAAACTGAATGTTTTAGAAGTTGATAAGTTATTCTGTGGATAGGAGTAGTTAGTACCAGAGAACTGGGAAATCTATTAAAAAAATTTTTTTGTAAAAAAAAAAAAAAAAAAAAAACAACAAACCTCTAGAACAGTGTGCCATTAAAATTGCCTGAAAAACAGAGTTCACAAGCAATCAACTTTTAGAAATATTAGAAAAGCATATGAAATACATAGGTCTAGAGAAATAAAGGAAAACCTATCAAAACCCATACTCTCCTGAAGAATATTGACTGCTGCCGAGAAGATGTAAAGCCCCGTTGCTCCCGGCAAAGGAGTAGACGGAGGAGGCAGAGCAATAATACGGTGGAGAACAAATATGGGAAATTATATATGGATTGTGGTACTTTTGTGGCAGCTTTCCCCAAGCAGGGAAAGCCCACATCAGCCTTACAAGTGGACTCTGACCAGATGGAGAGATCTAAAAGCAATTAGGACTAATCTTACAGTGGGATCTCCCAGTTTCTCTGCTACACTGTGTCAAATAGCTCCTTTACCACATTGTTCAAATTTGAGACCTTATTATCTTTGTCCTGCATCTAATCCAGGAAAGGGATATTGTAACTACCCTGATCAATATTATTGTGCACACTGGGATTGTGCCACTATTGCCTCTGACTGGACCCCTACTTCTCGAGATAAGTACCTAACGACGACATGGGGACCACCTGGCTGCAAACCTTCACAATTTATTTTGTCTAGAGGATCAAAGAGGTATAGCAATTGTGAGTATATAACCCTCCAGGTAATGCAACCAGAAGACCCAGGATGGTTAATAGGAAGAACTTGGGGAATCAGATACTGGGAACAGGGTAGAGACAGGGGAGGGCTGATATTCATAAAAAAACAAGAAGTCACGCACCGCCCTCTGGCAGTAGGACCCAATAAAGTCATAAAGAAAAAAGAAGATAATTTAAATCAGAACGAGAGTAGAAACGGAAAAACCTCCACAGCTTCAACTGCCCCGACTGTAAGTTTTAATGACTCTAGTAGAACCTCAACCGACACTAAGGTACATGAGAAAGCAGAACCATTGTTAAAATTGATGCAAGCGGCCTATTATACACTTAACCACACTGACTCTAACTTGACTAATTCCTGTTGGTTGTGTTATGACATCAAACCTCCATTCTATGAAGGGATAGCTCTGAACACCTCATTTAAAATATCCAATCAAGGCAATCCTAGGCAATGTAATTGGGGAGAAAAACAGATAGGAATCACTCTCCAACAGGTGAGAGGACAGGGAGTGTGCATAGGAAATGTACCTCCCACGAAAAGAGACTTATGTAGCTATACCATCAAGGAACTTGATAAAACCAAGAAATGGGTTATACCTGGCAGAGAAGGATGGTGGATATGCTCCAGGACGGGTGTCACTCCCTGCTTGTCTTTACGAATATTTAACGAAAGTAAAGACTTTTGTGTTCAAATAACAATAATACCCCGAATTCTTTACCATTCGAAGGAATCGATTCTTGACCAATGGGATGATAATAAACACAGGATACAAAAAAGGGAACCATTTACTGCCATAACTATTGCCATGCTCCTTGGGCTGGGAACAGCGGGGGCAGCGACAGGAATTGCATCCCTTGTTGAACAAAATAAAGGAATAACCTCTCTAAGAGCAGCAGTTGATGAAGACTTAGTGAGAATCGAAAAATCCATATCATACTTAGAGAAGTCTCTTACGTCACTTTCTGAAGTAGTTCTACAAAATAGGAGAGGATTAGATTTATAATTCTTACAACAAGGGGGGCTATGTGTTGCATTAGGAGAAGAATGTTGTTTTTATGCAGATCATTCAGGGGTAGTTCGTGAATCTATGACTAAATTGCGTGAAGGAATTCTTCAAAGGAAAAGGGAAAGAGAAACTCAACAAAACTGGTTTGAATCATGGTTTAACAAATCACCCTGGTTAACTACTTTAATTTCTACCCTAATGGGCCCTCTAATAATGTTGTTAATTACTTTGACATTTGGTCCTTGTATTTTGAATAAATTTGTAACTTTTGTTAAAAGTAGGATTGAAACGGTACAACTTATGGTAATGAGACAGCCATATTCCGAATCGAGCGAAGAAACATCTAAAGCTGAACCAATTCTTACCTTGAGTGCAGCCCGAGAAGCTGTAATAAGGTTTGATAAGCAAATTAATGATAAATAGAAAAGGGGGGAAATTGTGATAGCCAATAAAGACCAAAAAGGAGATAATTTGCTTATCAACTTATATTTGCAACACTGTAACTACAAACTGTGATAGGCATATTGATTGTATCATATACATGTACATTTTGCAGGTTTTTGCTAAGTGTTTTATATATGGGTTTTCTTACAGCCAAAGCTAAAAGGGGTTATCTCTACAGCCAGTCCTAATTCATGTATTCTTGGACTAACAGGCGCCTAAAGATTTAAAGTTCTACTATATTTACAGCCAAAGCTAAAAAGGTCATCTCTACAGCCAGTCCTAATTCATGTCTTCCTGGACTAACAGGCGCCTATAGATTTAAAGTTCTACTGTATTTCATTCTTAGGATAGTAGGGAAGTTTTAGACCTCTTGACCTTGTGAGGGTCTGTTTTATTTCTTTGTGGGGATGTAGTTTAGTTTTACAATCCATATTTTTATTTGTTCCACGAATCATGATTATTTATATATCAACCATAGCGTTATGTTACAATAATTAGTGATATTTTGTAGATCTTAGAAATATATATATAAAATGATACTTAAAGCAATATGAGAGGGAACTAATTACGTCAAGAAAAGGACCCGAAAAGAGAACAGAACTATTTCCCAGCGGCAAGCTGGCACATGCGCAGAGGAAGCCGACCACATCAAAAGGATAAAGTGAAGCTAGCCGAGCTTGTCTCCTAGCAACAAGATAACGCATGCGTACAGCTTCTCGGCTACAGAACAGAGCCGGCGCAGAGAGATCTGATGACGTACAACGGAGGAATCAGAAAAAGGAGGGGATTTTGAACAAAGACAAGCAGCTACAAACCTATAAAAGGCAGACTGAAAATTATTGAGGTGTGCCTTGATGAACAAGGAAGGTTCATCAAGTCACCCAGCGCTGTTTTGCTTATTTGATTTTATATAAATCTATAATAAATTTTTTTTCTACAATATTTAAATCTAGTGCGGATTTTACTTATAACAGGTTGGAGACATCTCGGAGAAATGAGCTCTTGAGACGAGACACCAGCCCTGCAGCATAACAGGAATCAGTTACAATATTAATAGGTTGTTCAGAAAACTTCCCCAAGGCAATGTGAATGACAACCAGTTCCAGAACCTGTACAGAACCTTGGTTCATGGTCTGTACTTCTCGTTCCCATTGTCCTGTGTCAGGATTTACCCAAGTCATTGCAGCCTTTCGTGTTTTTCCAGATGCATCTGTGAAGGCCCCAAGACCTTTCACTGGTTCATGTTTGCATCTGGTTGTGGCCTTTAAAGGTAAACTACCAGTTTCTGCCCACAATCTGTGTTAGGGAGATGGATTGAAATGTCACCGTCAAAACTTACTAGGGCAGTTTGGAATCTTGCATCCTCAGCTAGCATCCAATCCAAGTTGTCCTTTGTAGCTGGAATGTAGATGATGGTAGGATCCCTTCCGTCTAGTTCCTGCAGTCATCCTCTGCCTTTAATGACAAGCTTAGCAAACATCTCATTAGCAGTCTATACAGTTTTAGGTGGTGTATGGGGCAGAAACAGTCACTTAGAATTTGCAGTGGGTCTTTGTCAGTCTGATCCCACTGAAACAAAACTGCAAATGGCTAGTACCTGCTGGGAACTAGGGCTAGGCAGATTTGCAGTTCAGGATTTCTCCATTGCCCTGTCTACTTTCTATTGCCTTGGCACAAATATCTAACACCTGCCTTGCCTCTGCTGTCAGAGACCTGTTAGGCGTTAGGCTGGAGTCCCCCTTTAGCAGCTCAAATAGAGGGTGTAGCTCCTCTGTGGTTATGCCTAAAATAGGTCTTAACCAGTTGATGGCCCCCAGGAGTTTAAATGTTTTTTACCTCGAGCTGCAGTGGCTGTGGGGAAATTTCCTGCTGTGTGATCTTCCATCCAAGGGTTGAGATCGTGGTTATTAATATGTTATCTACATGATGGTGTATGATAGCTGTCTGATTTCTCGTTGGGCTGTTTTGCATCCCCTGAGGAAGGACAACCCAGCAGTAGCCTTGCATGGGCTGTGCATTGTTCAAGGTCGTGATGGAAAAGGTAAACCTTGGCGCATTCTCAGGGTGCAGAAAGATGGTAAAGAAACAGTCCTTTAAATCAATTATCACTAGTGGTCACTTTACTGGAAACATTGTAGGTGAGGGCAGTCCAAGCTGTGATGCCTCCGTAGGCTCTATGACTGCGTTTTTTACTGCTTTTAACATTTGCAGCATCCTCCACCCCTCACTTTTCTTGGGGGTGCAGAATACAAGGGTATTTTTGGGACTGGTTGTTGGCACATTGTGGGTTGCCTCAAGCTGCTTCCTCTCTTGCTCAGAAAAGCGGGTGGCAGAGAGGAGGATAGCGAGCAGCGCGGCAGCAAGGAATGTGATGCTCATGGCGTGGTCTCTGCCTCGCCTACGGCACCCTTGGTACAATTCAGCCCATTCTCTGCTGTTTGGGTATTTGTGGGATGTTGCTGCTAAGGGTCTCCAAGGGCAATCCCTTTGAAAGTGGTCAGTGTCACCACATCTGACACAACTTACCCTATGTCTGGCCTCTTCTTGTATTCCTAGCTGGGCGTTTAGGGCCGCAGCTAGAGAGGCAGACTGGTGCTCCACAGAACCAACTCTTTGGTAGGGTCGAACTAGCTCAGCAATGCTGTAGCCTTCCCTTTCAGGAAGGGCTTTCAAAGCTCTTTTACAACCTGAGTATCGATGGGGAGGCATGAACATAATGCTCACAGGCCATTATGGTCGGCATATGTCAATTTATTATTTAAATCAGTGAACTTTTATACAGTTTAGTTTGCTCAGGGTACATGTTCATAATAAGATGATTGGATAGCTCAGTCTGTGCACGCGTCTCATGTCCCCAGTTCATTGGACCTGTTGTTCTGTCCACGCGACCTGAAATCATCTTTGGCATAGAAACCTCTTTCTAATTTAATCTGCTTTTAGGGTTTTACTAAATTTGCGGGTGTTTCATTGTCTTCAGTTTCTCAAGGTTTTCTTTCTATAAACATATTATGTTCTCAAACCTTATAATTAGACACACAGCTAACAAGTATAAGCATCACATATTTTCACACAGTCTATAAGTATAAACAATACACGCTTGACACTTCCATGGCAAGCAAGGCCTACAGAGTGCAGGAAAATTGTTCATTCTCTCTGTCCCGGCAACACCTGAGTTCACCTTTTCAAAAGTCAATTGCCTATACAGCATCTCTCTGGTTTTATTGTACTCTACTTACTTGTTTAAAGCAGATTGCAGCCCATCTAAGCATCGTGAATTTGGTTCAGTACAACCTTGTAACACTTTTGTGGGGGACAGATTGCTATCTTGGTTTGTAGTGGGAAGGTTTTTCATAGCTTTCAGGGCCTGTTTGGCTATTACTCTGTACATTTCCCGGGGATAGACTGATTGGGCATCTACTGTGCTGTAATCTCCCTCTCCGGTTAATTGGTTTGTTGTTATGCCTGCTTGGGTGTCAGTTGCATATTTAACACAATTCTCCCAAAAGTCAGATAACCAGACTGTATATTGGGTGTTATTAAGAACTAATTTCATTAGATTCTTCCAGTCATGTGGGGTGAAAAAATAGATGGAACTCAATGTCTCCAAATACTTGAAAGTATTGGTTAAGGACATGTCAGCACCTCTTACCAACTGCCTCAATTTCTCTGTAGCCTCATATGACAGAGGCTGAAATTGAGGGGGCTGACATTGGCGAGTATCGATTGAGCATGCCTGAATATCCTTCAAGCCTCCCACTCGAAATGCCTTGTCCCGACATTGCTCCCACTTGTTAACTGACCTTCCCCCATTTACCTCCTCGCTTCCTCCCTGTGGAACTATTCCTGGTCCCTCCTCCCCATTCCTCTTTGCCTCCCCCCCGTGGCCCCAGTAAGCCCGGTTCCCTGTGGGGGGGTGGTGGTGGGTGGTGGAGGTGGCGAGGGGGCAGGGCTACCTCCCCCCTCGTGCCTATGGGTGGGGCGGGGCAGCATTGGGGCCAGAAGAGACAGGTCAGTTTCCGGTCCATGTGGCAGGCAAGATGGCTGTGCCCAGTCCGAGACACATGGTCGCAGGTCATTCGCAGTGTGGGGGGGCAGGCATGCTGGGTTACCTCCCACATCACTGTAACAGAGCCCCCTGCGCTGATCCCATGGCTTGGGATCCCGCATTTCAGGCTGTGTTCCCTCCCAGTGACTTGTGTCCCCTTGGTTCTCGGCTCCCGACCTGAAGCTTAACTCACAAACGGCTCCTTTCCCTCCCCCCAGTACATCTCGAAGCTTAACTCACAAACGGCTCCTTTCCCTCCCCCCAGTACATCTCGTACGTTTCTGTTACTATGCTTGGGGGTTGTGCTGCTGTTAGCAGTGTGAGCGGGGGGGGGGGGGTGGGTTAATTGTTTTGTTCCTCCGTGTACCTTGTGCAGGGCAGACCTTATCATGGAGTAAACTGATACTATGTTGTAAGCTCCGCGGTCGCCTGCTTCGATCCTTTGGTTTAGAATGTGCTCCAGTGTTTCCCATGTGTTTAAATGTACCACTTCTGTTAGTGGGAGTGTAGCGTGTACAGACCTAACAAATCTTATTGATTCTTGTAACTCTGCCTTTGTAGTTTGAATGTGGTAAGATTTTAGCAGTAGAGTTATGTTTTAATGTCTGGTGAGGTTTCCATGGAGACAAAGTTCCCCAGGTTTACCTTAGCTCCAGGCGGCTGCAGGGACACGTGGAGGGAGTCCTTTGTTTGGCTGCTTTTACTTTCGGTTTCTGGATCGGCTGCGTTCCCGCGGCTTGAGTGCGGCGGCACGGGCTGCTCCTCCGCGGCGGTTGGCGCGGCGGGGCTGTCCCTCGATGCGGCAGTGGCGACGGCGGGGGATCCGGGGGCAACTCCCGTGGCGGCGACGGCGGGAAGCATCTGGGGGGGGGTCCTAGGGCCGCTCCGGCGGCGAAGCGGCGGCAAAGCGGCGAAAAGCGGTGGCGGTTCCTTCGGGGTCTGCAGTGCTCCTGGTGAGTCTTTCTGCGGCTTGGACGCCTTGTGCTGTTGTTAGATGTGATAAACTGAGAAAATGATTCGGGCTAATTAAGAGAAAACAGTGTAAGGTCAATATGACCTGGAGAGAGAAAAGAAAAACAAATCGTAAAACTTAATTGGGCCCCTATAAAGAGATAAAACAAGTTACCTCCCTTTTACCTTGTGTAGGATTTATAGTGAGAGAATTTTGTTTAGTTAGCTAGATAATAGCACCTTTCTTAAAATTTATAGATAACAAGCAAACATCTGCCGAATGTCTGATTTAACAATATATTATGCTTATAGATAACATTCTTGTTAAGAAATAATGTTTATACTCATGTACCTAACAATGTGTAATGTTTATACTTATGTATAATGAATATTCATGTAGTAGCTGGAAATAAATGTAGAACAACTGTCTTCTTTGGGTGTGACAGGCGTTGGGAGTTGTTGAACCCCTTCCCTGATCACCCAGCGCTGAATTTGCTTTTATCATATAATAAATTCTGATTGGAAATTGCCCGACTGGGTTTTCTTTTCTCACATTAGAGGCAGGCAGGGACCGGTAGAAGGTGGCTCCGGGGTTCCCAGGGTTCACTGGGCGGAGTAGGGGGTCTGGTTGCCGGCGGGGTCGCGGTGCAGCTTCGGCGAGTCCCGCGTGGCTTGTAAGTGTGGCGCGGGGGGCCGGCAGGGGCAGCGGGCGCGGCGCAGGGTCTCTGCAGCAGCTGTTTTCGCACACTCGGCTGAGCCGTGGCGGCGGGGGAGGGGGGCACTGTTTCCCCACGGTTGCAGACTGCAGCACGCGCGGGGGGAAGGGCGGCTGTGCGGCACGTGGGGTCTTAGGGTCCGTCCGGGCGTCTGAGCGGCTTTAGCTGCCTTTGCTTGGGTCTCCGTTGCTTTTTAGCTGCAGAACGCCCGGTGGCAAAGCAGCTCCGAGCCCCCCTTGGCAGGGGCTGGGGGTTGCAGTGTTGATAACTCGCTCAGCTTCGCTGTTTTCGCCACCCGCTTCTGCCTGCGTGGTCCTCGGCTCCTCTCTTCACCGCCCACTGTTCTGTTTCTCCTTTTTCTTTTCTTCTTTCTTTTTTCTTCTGTGCACTTTTCCTAATATTTTTGAGCTCTCTAAATTTACTTTCCATTTCTCAGACACCGCTGAGACAACGATTTACAGATGTCTAGGTTTTTTTCGGTGAAAATTCCCGTCTCCAAACAATTGAGACGATATCCGGAATTACCGAGTTTTCTACCTGATTCAGGATATGCTAAACTGACCTAATATAGGTTTTATGTCCCATCTTCGGGTGCGCCATTTATAGCGTGGGGTACCTTTATATGATAAAAAAGGATACACGCTCTTCTGAGGTAGAGATCAAAGAGGTTTATTTGAATTCGGCACTTTCCTTTATACTCTAGAACCATGTGACCTCCTTAACCAATAGGGTTGTCTATTTTGGCGCATGCTCCCTTAGGCTTCTCTGCCCTGGTACGTCCCCTGTACCTTGGACACACCTCCTACAGAAATCCAATAAGTCCCATAATTTACTTTCTTCTATGTTTTTGTTCTGTTCTTGTAAAAAGTGGTTAATTGCTTCAACTGTCTGTTTAATTTCCGGGGAAAACCTCCCCTCACGGATTAACCACCCTCCCATCTCGCTAGGTTTTTTAAGTTACCTCTGTGTGCTAAAGCTGAAGTTTTCTTCTGTTGTCCTTTTTTCTTCCTTTTTTGTTCTGTTTTGCAGAGGTAACCCAATGCGCTGAATTCTTCCTTTTTCCTTTTGATTCTAGTGAGATGGAATACCCCCAGCAGGCATTCCCCAGCCTAATGCTCCTGGTATCCAATGCCTGTTAAGAGCCCCAGAAAATTGGGCACCATTAGAGGTGCTTGTTGTTCACAAACCCAGAGCTGCACGTAGATGCACTCTGAATTAGCCTTTATTACAAAGAACACTGGTTTAAATATAGTGCTTAAATGTGTCACATGATCTCTCAACCAATGACATTAAAGTATTGAGCATGTATGAGAGCCCAGAAAACTGCAAGTCCCAAAGTCCTTTGTTAGATTCTTCCTGAAACATGAACCGTTACAAAGCTTCCCCTGTCCTGTGGAGCCAATGCCAGCTGGTTCCAGGACAGACTTCCTGCTGCTGACCAAGGCCAAGCCAATTAGGAGTAATAGTAATGCCTCTGTGATAACATATTTAAGAACAGGAAAAAAATTCCAGCCAGGGAAGAGCGGAGTGAGAACATGGGAACAACAACATAGACATCAAGGTCAGTGCAGAAGGAGGGGGAGGAGGTGCTCCAGGTGCCAGAACTGTGGCCCCTGTGGCCCCTGCGGCCCATGGTGAAGACCATGGTGAAGCAGGCTGTCCCCCTGCAGCCCATGGAGGACCATCAGGGTGCAGAGACCCACCTGCAGCCCATGGAGGAACCCATGCTGGAGCAGATGGATGCATGAAGGAGACTGTGACCCCGTGGGAGGCCCAGGATGGAGCAGGGTCCTGCCAGGGACCTGCAGCCTGTGGAGAGGGAAGCCCATATGGAGCAGGTTTTTCCCGGGTAGGACTTGTGGCCCCTGTGGGGGACCCACGCTGGTATAGCTCATTCATGAAGCATTGTGCCCCATGGAGGAGTGACCCACAGGACAGCAGTTTGGGAAGAACTGCTGCCCGAGGGATGGACTCACACCAGAGAGGTCCATCAAGGACTGTCTCCCGTGGGAGGGACCCCACGGGAGCAGGGGAAGGACTCCTCTCCCTGAGCAGTGACAGAAACAACAACTGACCGTAACCCCCATTCCCCGTCCCCCTGCACCACTGGGGGGGAGGAGAGAGAACATGGAAGGAAGGAGGGGTGGGGGGAAGGTGTTTTTAAGTCTGTTTTATTTCTTGCTCTTTGGCTCTTATCCTGTTAGTAATAAATATAAGTACTATCCCCACTTTGAGTCTGTTTTGCCCATAAAGGTAATCAGTAAGTGACCTCTCCCAACTGTTAGCTCATGAATCCTTAGCTGTTTTTTTTTCCTCTCTCCTCTGTCCAGTTGCAGAGGGAGAGTGAGAGAGCAGCTTTAGTGGGTACCTGGTATCTGGTCAGGGTCAACCCACTACACTGTGTGATATCTTCTGATCCAGGCCTTAAGGTGTTTTTCTACAATTCTACCTTGAAAAGAAGACTAAACATGCTAATGGAATTTTAGAGGGATTGATATGAAATGGGATAGTAGAGTTGAGTATGTGTAAATATTATGCTACAGAGTAAGGGATATAATACAGCTACATTAAAATCTACATTTACTACACATCTACTTCTAAAATCTATAAAAATTTAAAAATCAAAAAAAATCTCTGAGGCATCAGGGTGTTAAGGAAAGCATGGTCTTGTTGCTATGTCTGTTATGTCTCCTCGGTGTGGTCTACACGATGTTTAGAGTTACAAAAGACATTTTTAGGAAGGTCATTCAGAAATCTGCCCCGAGGGTGGACAGTCATGAGTGGCAGTGACTGTGAGAGAAAATGGACCAGCTTTTGGAGGACTTCTCTCCTCCAATGGTTTGGAAGTTCACCCCTGAACAACTACAGGACCCTGATAAAGTGGCAGAATACTTGAAAAGAAAATGCTGTGGCAGTTCCACAGAGGTGCAAAGTTATGCAACGTGCTGGGACCTGGCTAATATTTACCAGACACTGCTCGATACTACACAGCACCCTCAGGGGGAGGAGGAGGAAAGCAGACCAACCGGCACTGTAGCCACTCAAACTGAAGCTGAACCAGAGGAACAATCCGTGCTGGTAGCAGTTGCCCCTATACAGAAGAAGAGGGTATTTCAAGGACCCAAAAGGGCATCGTTGAGCTTTTGGGATAGCTACTGTTGAGACAGATGAAATTAGACATCTGAATACCTTACCTGGTCTCTCAGAGGACCCTTCTGCTGTGGGACTGCTGAGGGTTGAAGAACAGGTACTGCTGACTACCACGACAGTGCACCGTCAACAATACTGCACCAACCGGAACTCTGTTACCCTCATCCATGAGATGATTCATGAACTGGAGAACTAGGGAGTGGTCAGCAAGACTTGCTCATCCTTCAACATCCCCAGTTGGCCCATGAGCAAGTCTTAATGGAGAATGGAGATTGACTGTGGACTATTGTGACTTGAATGAAGTTACCCTATCGCTGAGTGCTGCTGTGCCAGACATGATGGAACTTCATTACAAACTGGATTCCAAGGCAGCAAAGTGGTGCCACCATGGACATTGCTAATGCATTTTTCTCCATTCCTTTAGCAGTAGAGTGCAGACCAGTTTACCTTTACCTGGAGGGGTGTGCAGTACACCTGGAACCAACTGCCCCAGGGGTGGAAACAAAGCCCCACTATTTGCCATGGACTGATCCAGGCTGCACTGGAAAAGAGTGAGGCTCCAGAACACTTGCAGTCAGGGGACCTGCCCAGGAAATTCAGGAAAACAGGAGATTGTTCATGCAGTACCTCTTAGACCAGTCAGGACAGGACAAGATATGAATAATGTGCTCTATGCTGCAACCAGGGAGAATGGTCCTTCCTGGAGTCTCTAGCAAAGATCACCAGGGGAGACTCAAGGACTACCCCAGGGATTCTGGAGTTGGGGATACAAAGGATCTGTGGCCTGCTACACTACAACTGAATAGGGGATACTGGCAGCTTATGAAGGGGTTCAAACTACTTCATAAGTGGTTGGCACTGAAGCACAGCTCATCCTGGCATCCTGACTGCCAGTGCTGGGGTGGATGTTCAAAGGGAAAGTCCCTTCCACACATCATGCCACTGATACTACATGGAGTAAGTGGGTCCCGCTGATCACACAGCGAGCTCAAATAGGAAACTAACTAACCCTAACTTCCTCCTAGTGACCAACTTCCAACCTTCCTCTTCAACAGATCCTTGACTAGCTACTTGATAGGGTTCCAAGTCCACCTGCATCTCCACTACAGTGAAGGTTCGAGACTGCTGAGACTGTAGCATCTCTGAGAATAACCTATCAATCACTCATTTTCTCAAATACTGCATAGCCTATTTGCTTCCTCCTATAGTTCCTTCACCTGGTGACACAGCTCATCTAAATCTGCTCTCAGTTTAAAGTCATTACCCCTTGTCCTGTCACTCCATGCTCTTGTAAATAGTCTCTCTCCATCTTTCTTGTAGGCTCCCTTCAGGTACCGGAAGGCCACAATTAGGTCACTCTGAAACCTTCTCTTTTCCAGGCTGAACAATCCCTATTCTCTCAGCCTTTCCTCATAGGAGAGGTGCTCCATCCCTGTAATCATTTTCATGACCCTCCTCTGGACTCACTCTAACAGGTCTTTCTAGTCATCCAAAGTACTTTCACTGGCATGTCAAAGTGCCCGCGAAGCAGGTTGAGTGGGTGCTGACTCCTGCTTTCCTGTATCAAGACATCAACAGTTGAGGATGGGAGGGATTTAGCTTTTGAGGCACTAAAAAGGGGAGATTTAGTAAAAGCAGGGCACTGCACACAGGAAGTTTCCCTGCTGCTGCTTCTTGCAAAACCAGCCTGTTAGAGTGCACAGCACCATGAGAGATATAGAACCAAGACTTTGTTGCTGAACAATTTGTGAGCAAGGATTTCTTAATAAGAAGCACACGGTTTCTGTGATGTCTAAGATAAAGGTATACATTCTTTTAGATGTCGAGCATGTGCCCAGACTGTACAAACACAGCAGCTGAATGAATTGCAAGGGTTTTTTTCTGCAGAAACTTGTTCATTTTATAATGCAGACTTTTTAGAGTAGACAGATGAAAATTTGTTTCTGTACTGCTTGCATTTTATGTGATGACTTATGCTGCAAAATGAATATACAGCGAGCATTACATCAAATGACTGCACTGGGTGAGAAGGCAGTATAGGAACAAAGACCTGAAAATTTACCATATGAAGTAAGGAGGATCCCTGAATTAAAATGCTGAAGCTCCTACATAATCCATTTTTCTGTGAAAACAGTATTCGCCTTTACAATTTGGAGTTTCTCTATGGTGCCTGTTGTTTCAGTAGTTAAGAATACTGTTTGGTGGCTTAGCTGTTTGCATAAATTATTCTTTCCTAGTTTGAATATCTGTATGCATTTTCATGTATGAAAATGTTCAAAATTTACAGATACCTTGCTAGTAAAAAGAGACCTGAACTGAAAGTATTCCTGGAACCAAATGTGAACTATTTCTTCTACTTGAGGGCTGTCAACCCATTTGGGACAAGTGAACAAAGTGAAGCTACTCTCAGCTAAAGGTAC
Source organism: Chiroxiphia lanceolata (assembly GCF_009829145.1). Lineage (NCBI taxonomy): Eukaryota > Metazoa > Chordata > Aves > Passeriformes > Pipridae > Chiroxiphia > Chiroxiphia lanceolata. The sequence continues at coordinate 12,657,520 of NC_045670.1, read as the reverse complement.
ATAGCAATTTTCTGATGTCAAAACAACGGGGTGGAGGGGCAGAGCTTTTCCATGTGGGATTAAGTAAGTTATTGAAATAAAAGTGACTGTATTTTAACTGCTTAAAATAAGCACAATCTAGGACTACTTCACTTGAAGTTGGTAGATTTATGTCAGTGTAAAACCAATGAGACCTCAGAAGCAAAAATTATGAATTCTGTCAGAGACATGAAATGATTGAATACTCTTCAGGGACTTCAGTTTCTTCCAAACCAACCTCAAAATTCAAATTTTCTATTCTGAAAAAGGAATTGATTGAAAATTATTCAACAATCTAATACTGAAGACTTCGTTATCACCTAGCTACTTTTCTGAATAATACAACCTGTTGCAATCCCTGGGCCTAGTTGCCTGAAGACTGCCATCCCAGTCAGGCCTATATTGGAAGAGTCCTTGCATTTGCACTCAATTTTCTGTCAGTCCCACCTCTGTCCAGCTAAGATGACAGTAATTGTTGCTTAACATTTTATGATTCATCTTGCGGTAATGTTGGCAGCCTCTCATAACCAATGTTTCTTTGTCGTGAATTATACTAGAAACTCAGTTTCACCTACTGAGTGACAAATCTCCCCCGACACAACTGTGATCCACCTTCCCAAGAAAGCCAAATTCACTGATTGAGTACCAGCATACCGAGTGCACCACTCCATAAGGTTCAGGATGGATCTCTTGCTCTTATTTTTGCCTATAGCTTTCGCATGGCACTAACTAATTTTTTAGAACTGAATTGTTTCAGTCTGTGTGGTAAACCCTCCTTTTCAAACATTGCAATACCTCAATAAAGCCAGTTGCAACATTGATGTAGGTGCTGGGAAGAGTTCAATGTTGCATTACTGGGACTGCTGGGTTTACCTCTGTCCATGGTCATTGCTTAATTCTTCAGAGCACTTCAGTCTCAAAGCAACTTGTTGCTGCCCCGAGAAGGACAGATCTGTTGGCTTTTTTTCTAATATATTATGACTAGAACTAAACAGTCCTTTTACTTTACTTCCTCTGCTGAGGGCATTACTGGTAACATTTTCCAAAGCATTTGTGTCTTTCGAGACTTAAAAAATGCTCCTGGGATATGTTAAAATGATTGTACCAGGCAAGCTCTATCCATTGCGAACATTTTTTTTTGTTGACATGCTTATATCAGTCACATCACAAACATCGGTACACTTGTATGAAGTTGTGCCATACTGATATGGCTTCTTAAAAGGCAATGGGGCATTACTGTCTTAAGCATGTTTTTTTACCATTACAACTGAATGCACATAAGATATTTGTACTATGCCTACTTAAAACAGCTATGCTTTCTAGTTTGCCTGCAGAAGCTATAGGATTGGAATTTGCTATGAGGCAACATCACAGAACAGGGCCCTGGGGCTGAGTGTTAGCTCCTGCTGCTGTCCTACACAAACTGGGTAAAACTGAGTCAGTCTAGCTGCCTGGGAAGTCACTTGTCCTTCATGTAAATAAAGCTGGTCAGCTTTAAGAATCACAAGAGCAGAAAGGACCCATTTGCTTTCTTTCTGCAAATTTGAGTAATAAGAAGACAACTACAAAGGAGTTTAAGAATTCCTTAATTAAAAAAAATTATAATACACCTTGAAAATAATAAGAATAAGAATATCTCAAACAGACCAATTTGTGTCCCTTCATCCAACCAGTGAATCAAATGTTAACACCCCCTTTGCCACTGCTTTGTCATTCCAGGCTCACAGAATCATAGAATGGCTTGGGTTGGAAGGGAACTTAAAGATCATCTAGTTCCAAACACCCTCCCATGGGCAGAGACACCTCCCACTAGACCAGCTTACTCAGAGCTCCATCCAACCTGGCCTTGTACACTTCTAGGGATAGGGCATCCTCTTCTCTGGGCAACCTGTTCCAGTGCCTCACCACCCTCACAGTAAAGAATTTTTTCCTAATATCCAATCTAAACCTACTCTCAGTTTGAAGCCATTCCCCCTTATCCTGTCACTCCATGCTCTTGTAAAAAGTCCCTCTCTGTCTTTCTTGTACGCTCCCTTCATGTACTGGAAGGCCACAATTAGGTCACCCCTAAACCATCTCTTTTCCAGGATGAAAAAACCCACTTCTCTCAACCTTTCCTCATAGGAGAGATGCTCCAGCCCTCTAATTATTTTGGTGGCCCTCCTCTGGACTTACTCCAACAAATCGATGTCCTTCCTGTGTTGGGGACCCCAGAGTTGGTGGCAGTACTCTAGGTTGGGTCTCCTGAGAGCAGAGTAGAAGGGCAGAATCACCTCCCTCTACCTGCTGGCCACGCTGCTTTTGATGCAGCCCAGAACACAGTTGGCTTTCTAGTCTGCAAGCACACATTGCCAGCTCATGTCCAGCCGTTCATCCACCAGCATCCCCAAGTCCTTCTCGACAGGGCTCCTCTCGATCTGTTCATCCCTCAGCCTGTATTGATACCAGGAGTTGCTCTGACCTAGGTGCAGCACCTTGCACTTTGTCTTGTTAAACCTCATGAGATTCCCATGGACCCACTTCTCGAGCTTTTCCAAGTCCTCTGAATGGCATCCTGTCTTTCTGGTGTGTCAACTGCACCACTTCAACTTGGTGTCATCCGCAAATTTGCTGAGGGTGCACTTGATCCCTTCATCTATTTCATTAATGAAGATATTAAATAACACTGGTCCCAATATGGACCTTTTCTAGTCACCTGGGACTTCACCTGTCTGCCATGACTTATCAAATATCATGGAGAGTGGTTTGACAACTACATCAGGCAATTCCCTCAGGACTCTGGGATGCATCTCATTGGGTCCCATAGACTTATGTACATTCAGGTTCCTCAGGTGGTCATGAACCTGATCTTCACTTACAGTGGGAGGGACTTTGCTCCCCCAGTCCCCATCCTGCTGTTCATCCATTCGAGAGGTGTGGGAAGAAAGGATGTCATTGAAGACTGAGGCAAATGTTGTTAACTCAGTCTTCTCCTCATCCGTTGTTACCAGTTTTCCACCACTGTTTATTGGGAGGTGTATTGGGTTTCTGTGGCCAGCTTTAGTAGCAGGGGGGCTACAGAGGTGGCTTCTGTGAGAAGCTGCTAGAAGCTTCCCCTGTCTGTTGGAGTCAATGCCAGTCGGCTCCAGGATGGTCTTCCTGCCACTGGCCAAGACCGAGCCAATTAGGAATGATAGTAACGCCTCTGTGATAACATATTTAAGAATGATGAAAGATGAAAATTGCAACAAGAGAGGAGCGGAGTGAGAACATGTGAACAACAGTGTAGAAACCGAGGTCAGTGCAGAAGGAGGGGGAGGAGGTGCTCCAGGTGCCAGAGCTGAGGTTCCCCTGCAGCCCATGGTGCAGACCATGGTGGAGCAGGCTGTCCCCCTGCAGCCCATGGAGGAGCCTGCGCCCGAGCAGGTGGATGCCCAAAGCAGGTTGTGACCCTGTGGGAGGGCCACATTGGAGCAAGGTCCTGACAGGGACCTACAGCCTGTGGGGAGAGGAGCCCATGCTGGAGCAGGTTATCCTGTTAGGACTTATGGTCTGTGGGGGACCCACACTGGAGTATCTTGTTTCTGAAGGACTGCACCCCACGAAGAAGTAACCCACGTGGCAGCAGTTTGTGAAGAACTGTTACCCGTGGGATGGACTCATGCCAGAGAGATCAGTGAAGGACTGTCTCATGTGGGAGGGACCCCACGGGTGCAGGGGAAGGATTCCTCTCTCTGATCAGCAGCAGAAACAACTGACTGTAATCCCCATTCCCCATCTCCCTGCACTGCTGGGGGGGAGGATGTAGAACTTGGAAGGAAAGAGGGGTGGGGTGTAACAGACAGATAACAGATTGTTAGAGTAGTTGCATTTAAAGAGACAGCACACAGGAGCACAAGACCTATACAGAGAGGCAGGAAGCAGGGGATGGCCAGTAACTCGAGAGATGTGCCGCACCTGCATATCCTCATGTGAACAGTGCAGAACCAGACTCAAGTATCACCCTTTAGAACAACCCCCGTTACATATCAGAGACAGAAAAGGGCTGTGGGACACATGGCAGACTATATTGGACCCTTTCAAAAGTCTGAGGGAAAACTATGTGTTAGGGGGAGTGGAAGTCAGGTCAGGATTAGTGCAAGCAGAAGCTTTCCCTCGAGCAACCAGTACAAACACTCTAGAAACTCTTAAAATATGGTTCAGTTTTTTCCCCAAACCTGTATCTATTCAATCAGATAACGGGTCACACTTCACAGCTACCATCGTCCAGGAGTGGGCCAAGGAAGAAGTAATCCAGTGGATATTTCACACACCATATTATCCACAAGCAAATGGCATAGTGGAAAGAACAAATGGCCTGCTTAAATGATTTCTAAAACCTCAGAAATCCAACTGGACTGAGCGACTATGGGATACTGTAAAAATGGTGAATGACAAATGGGGAGTAAATGGCTGTCCCAGACTCACAGTTTTTTATCCACAGCCTCCCTCTCTGATACCAGCAACATCAAAACCTGAGAGTAATCAGAAACCCTCTCACCTTCCTGGACAACCTGTATTAGTGGAACTACCTACTGTAGGAGTTGTACCAATGGTACTCACCACTCCCTTGAACATATACACCTGGAAAGCAAAAGATGCTTATGGCAAAGAACACAAAATAAACTCTCAGTGGATTGTTCCTACATTTTAATATTGGGCCCTAAAAGGGGCCAGACAGACCTTTTTCTTTTCTTTTACAGGTAACTGCCCAACAGAGAAAAGTATTCAGAACTGTGAACGAATAATCTCAGATTTGGACTATGGTTCAGTTTACTGGTAACTGTAGTTATAATTTGTTAGTTATGTTTGTATGGTTACTTACCTTGTACATGTGCTCAGCAGAACAGACTGAAAATCAAAGGAACCTTGCCTGGGAACTAGTCAAAGGGTTTGCAAAAATATAGAATCATACCGATCAGGGTATATGTGTAACTGTTAAACAAGGATTGAGATTTTTTATGATATCTTTGAATTTATCTTTTGTTTTTAACATGGCTAGTGTGACAACCCCATTGCCCCTACCCGAAAAGTGGACCAACAAGAACAACGGAGCCCAAATACACTGGAAAGGTATTCCTATAGTGCATGACCTTTATCAGACTTACACCCCACCTCCTACTATGACTCAAGACTGGATGTCACGCACCAAATATTGTAAAACAATTTCATTCATGACCAGTCTTCGCGAACAAAGATTTGGGAAAGGTCATTACTCTTCGAGCCTGCGCAGTGAATTTTTTAGGTGAGACACAGTGTGCGCTGAACTGAGCCCACCCTTTAATCCTAAAGTTCATCTGCCGGGGCTGAGCGAGCTTGGACAGTGGCAGCGAGGTCCTCAGGACATCAGTTTGTTTAGAGTGACCTTCTCTTAGATGGATGGCCTTACAGGGCCATCTGCCCATCTGCCCGGAGGAGTTCCCTGACCGGGAACCGAACCCGGGTCGTGGCAGTGAGACCGCCACATCCTAACCACTAGACCACCAGGGGTCCTCTGTAAAACAATACGTCCAAAGGTAAATGTAACCATAATAACCTTTGAGGAATATAATGCTAGACAACCCTGCCTTATTTACACATGGGATCCACTCTTTGACCCATTATACTCACCAGATGTATACGAAAGTAAATATGCCACAGTTTTTAGTCCTTCCTGGTGTGTACAACTTCCTAATGTAACAAATATAACTCCAATTAACCGGAAAAACTTAATGTGGGCATGGTCTGTACAAGCATTTTTTGAATCCAAATTTACAGAACCCAAATTTACTGTGCCTCAGGTAGAAGAAAGTCCTTTATTCAATTGCTCAAAGGTTATAACATGCAAAGAAGGACCAGGAGATCCTCCAGAAATGTGGTTTTCACTCAGAATTAGAACTTTGATAAGAGATATGTGTACTTGTTGGAGATACCCTTCTAAAGGCTGGAGAAATCAGGATGAATCCTGTAACTCGACCTACAGATATCTTCTTAATCCCTGTGGAGTTCCCTACACCCACTACCCAATCCACAGTACTCCAATAAATACTAAACCAAAACTAACCATCCTTGACCATGCAGACAATACTGACTGTAAAACTGCAAAATATATAGCCCCTCTGGGAATGACTTGGGGATGCTCTGATGGAAAGTTTTATTCACATTTGTCATTAGAGTAACATGCTGGACTTAGGTGTGGACCTGGAATTCCCTCTCTTTGCCCCAGACATGTCTTTACTTTCACTAAAGGGTCTAAAGAATGTCGTCATCATCGCAGTATTACTCCCTCTTCAAAGGCAACACAAAGACCAGAATGGGCAATTAAAGGAGTTGATTTTCCAGATTATTACACCACCGGGCAAAAAGCATCCCTTTTTCTTGAGAATTTCTTTACCCCCTATGTCACCTTAAAAAGACACCAATTTGTATTAGAAGATATTACCTGGCAATTAAGTGTTTTAAACAATTGGGTACAACATGCATTTGGAGAATTAAACACTCAAGCCCAGCAAACTACTAAAATGACATTGCAAAACAGATTAGCATTAGATACGTTACTGTTAAAAGAACAAGGTATTTGTGGAATGTTAAATTTATCAGAAACCGAATGCTGTGTAACAATTTATAATGCTTCAACCTCCACTGAGGAGGCACGAACAACAATGAGAGAAATAAGTAACCACACTAAAAAGTTGTTTTATGCAATGCAGCTGCAAGAAGTATTAGATGGAACATGTGTTGCCAACATCCTAGAGTCTTTTGGACTCACTGGATGGGGAAAATGGATAGCACAAATTGGAATAGCAATTGTCATTGGAATTTTGTTCCTAATTATTGGCATTGGCCTAGTTAAATGCATGATAGACCGCTTACTTGTTTCTTTCTCCCCCTCTGTTCACTATATTCGTATTACCACCACTGAAGAAAATCTCCGCGATGTGCCAAAAAACAATGTTGAACCACGGGGTGGCGTGTAACAGACAGATAACATACAAATGCCAAAAATTATGTTTCACCATTGTTTCTGCCTGTCAAAACCTTCCTACCAAAAAATTCTGTGTCAGTTTTCCACCAGAAGTTCTCACCAGAATTTTCCCACTGGAGTTTTCCTGCCAAAGGATCCTGTTATTGTTCATGGTTATCATATCTCTTCGAACATCTGAATAGGGCTACGTGCCAAGAAACCACACACAACCTCCTTTGAACACTATAAAAGTTGAGGAGAAATTTGGGAAAAGCAGGAAAAGAGGAGTAGGAAAGAGAATTGACTATAGCAACTGAAAGTCTCTCCCTCGCCTCGCCCTCACCTTTTCTTCTGCCACCGTATGCTGCCTGCCCGTCACCAGAGACTGGACCTCTGCCATCTTGAAGTGGACTGAGACCCACCGTGCCACCTGTGTGAGTTTCTCCACCCTGACCATATTTCTGAGGGTCGAGAGGTGCAGCTGGACCGGGACCTCTGCACAACCTGGGACACCGCCCGGTGTGAGCAGTGAAGTCCACATCCTGACTGCATTCCAGAGAACTAAAGCTGTAAAAGACCCCCCCTGCAGCTAAAGAGATAACATCGAAAAGCAGTAGAGACTGAGAAAATAAAGGCAGAAAAACTGCTTCTCTCTCTCTCCCCCCCACCCCACAGACCAACTCGACAGAAAGGTAGTTTTTGGTGGTATCTTTTCTCTGTTTCTAAAAGTAATCTTAGCATTTTCCAACCTTTTCTTATTTTTTCCTCTTTCTCTTTGCATCTCTTAGCAATTAATAAAAACAGTTTGGGTATCAACAGATAACTTGTATGAGTTTTAATTTTACTCGAGGGAATATTCGAATCTAAAAGTTCTTTCTGCAATATTTAAGCAGATCGTAACAGGGGGGAAGGAGTTTTTAAGATTATTTTACTTCTCACTCTTTTGCTCTGACCCTGTTAGTAATAAATTCAATTAATATCTCCACTTTGAGTCTGTTTTGCCCATGGTGGCGATCAGTAAGTGACCTCTTCCAACTCTTAAGTCATTAATCCTTTGTTGTTATTTTCTCTCCTCTGTCCAGTTGCAGAGTAGTGAGTACCTGGTGTCCAGACAGGGTCAACCCACTACAGGGGGTATACCTTCTTTGACCTTCCTTTTCTGGTTAATGTACCTGTAGAAACTCTTCCTGTTATTCTTTGCAACCTTTGCCAGGTTCAGTTCCAACTTTGCCTTGGCCTTCCTCAACCCATCCCTACAGAACTGTACTTTGTCTCTATACTCTTCCCAGGTCACCTGTCCGAGCTTCAACTGCCTATGCATTTGCTTCTTTGTCTTTAGTTTTACCAGCAGGTCCCTACTCAGCCATGTTGGTCTCCTGCCTTCCTTGCCTGATTTCTTGCTCTGAAAAGCAAGATTGGATAGAGTATAGTTCCATACTATAGTCCATCAGTAGTCTTGTATCAGATAGAATATAGTTCCATGGTGATTTAACCCCAGTGCAATGATTTGGTATATGGGGTATACTGAAGCACTGCGTATTGTTAAAACAAAAGCTGTGGCTTTACTGTTGGTAGGGTCATAAATGAAATTAACTAGATGCTACCAGGACTGGAATTCTCTTTCAAATTTGTTTGCATTTTCCCAGATTACTTTTTGAATTTCAGTGGGCAAGGTACCCCCATCGCCTTCCCTTATAATTGCTACTGGGGTAAATTTTATCCACAATTGAGCTTGGATGCAGCTAAGAGCACACAAGGTATTAGTTTGGGCTACACCTAGAGCATTCACTATTAGTTAGTGATCCTTTTCATCAGTTCTTTCCCATTGAGGTAATATATTGTCATGGTTTGAGAGCCCCAAAATCCAATTCCCTAGTCCAAACCCCCTCCCACATCTCAACCCAGTGTGATATGGTTTTTCCAGACATTACATGAGACTCAAAATGGGGGGAAGGGAATATATATTACAATGACTGTACAAATAAATACTACAATACATTATATACAATCTTAATTATCTCCACCATGACAGAAAAGTATTTACAATGGATCAAATCTCTTCTCCCCTCCAAATAAAAGTCCAGGAGGGAAGAAGGAAAGATCCTTTCCACTTTCAGAGCAGCAATGTCTCTAGAGCAGCAGGCATCTTTATCTCTCTCTTCCATGCAGCAGTTGTAGCTGGATCTCTGCCAGTACACATGAGGGGGTATCCAAGCCCCTCGGCCCATCGTCTCCAAGTGAGGGTCTTCTCTTCCATGGACTGCGTAGCAGGGACAAAACTCACTTCACCACGTTATATCATGGGGTGTAAGACCCCCATGAAGGTCCCTTCCTCAGGAGATTCACCCCTGAGTCAGAACATCTCGGGTAGTTTTCAGTTGAAGGCCTTTGCCTCAAGAGTTCTATCAGAGCTTCTGTGCTCTGATCTCAGACTGCTAGCTTAGCTTGGCAGCAGCAGCGAGGGGGACCAAGGTCACCCCCTCCGCTTTTTAGCTCCTTTCCGCAGTGCTGTAGCACTCCAAGACTCTTTCAAGTAAGAATTCATCATCCTTCTCCTTTCTAGGAGGGGTCTCCAAGGAGTTTGGGGACTTTTTCAGTTCTTACCCAAACACTCTCTATCTTTGTAGAGCTTAGTCTTGCTCTACCTGCTGCTGACTCTCTTTCTCTTTCTCTCTCTCCTTCCAGGAGTTCTCTCTGTGTTGCTGCATGCCTGTTGTTGCTACTCGGTCTTATCTCTTCTGGCTCTCTGCCACTTTCTCCGTCCACTGCTGTTCTGCCGCCGCTTTTCAGTATCTTTTGCTGTGGTTCACAGTGGAGAAACATCCCCCGGCTCAGCTACAGACACTTAGCCCAGTCTTATACTGTTCCAAGTCCCTGTAGCCCCCCTGCCAGGGGCTGGGGGGGGCCGTGACCCCCCAGAGGGGCTCCTACCCCTTCTCCTCGTGGCCTCAGAACATGGCTACTTCTCCTACAACAACTACTACAACTTCCTTCTCTTCCAGTCTGCTTGTGATATGTTTATATTTTGCAAAAGCGCTCATTGGTTCAAACTTCCAAGGGGGTCACCACCCCCTGGGGATTTACCATTTTATAACTTCAGGGGGAAAACTGTTTTCCCACCACCACATATATCTGATAAGAGTAATTGGGTAGTTCCTAATGCTGATAAGGAAGATTGTAATGGATGTTTCGATTGGTATAAATCACTTGTTACTGAATTTGTTTGCTAGGACTTCAGTGTCCATGCTATTTAATGCTCCTAATCCAGTCCCCAGGATACCAGTCCCATCTCTCCTTGATCGTTTTGGAGAGGTGAGGGTCCGTCCATGCACCTGTGCTAACCACCCTGCATAGGATGTAGGCAGGAATGGTGAACAGGTAGGTTTGATTGCACAGATTAATCGGCATTGATAATTCCACTCATTTGAGGGACCATGAAGGATTAAATAGCACTTGTTGCTGACCTGTATATTTGATGGCATAGGGTGCAATTTTAGAAATCTATGGAGAAAAGGTTTCAACAGTCTTATCGGAAGCCTTGGAGGTAGTGGGATGCGTTGTGGGGTTTAAATTAGGTTTTTTTGTGCCAATATATGTCATCCCAGTTACAGTTATGGATGCATTATACCTCCACATGCATACTACTTCCCTTTCCATATTTTCTTTCAATTTAATGCTCATCGAACAGCTACTGGCCTTGTAACACTTATTCTGTTTTTTGAAGGATATATATAGGCAACTGAGTAAGTAAATTTCCCCGTTGTTTGTTGGAGGTTGTGTTTCACATATTATGGTTGTATTTCCCTCTGCCAAGTTCATGTTATTAGGCGGAACTCCTAAATTTGTACAATTATAGCTTGCTTTATTAGCAATTGTCACTGAAATGCATTTGGGTTTAAGTGCAGTTACAACTGTTACCATAGTGACCATTATAGATAAAAGAAGTGAGGGTTTCCACCTGGCAGATTGGGTTTGTTAATGTATGTGCCCAATTTGGTTCATTCTAGTGCCGATTACTTCTATAAGGATGATAAGCAGTACTTCAATGGTTAACTTGATCTTCAGTGGAGACGTGCTGGCACCATTCCTGGTATCATTCCTGAAAAAGTAAAACAATACAAGTCTTGTCAGGATTTGCCTGGACAGATTATCCCATTAAAAAGAAGGAAAAATCCATCATGCAATAATTCTTTGCTTTGCACCACTTCTGTCAGTAGCTTCCCAAGCAAGTGGGCCACGAGGTTTAGTCAGTCATAAGCACAGTTGCAATTGGAGATGAACCAAGAGCTCGAGAGTTGCCTGCCGAAGCTGACCGGGGGTAGCTGAGAACTGATGTGGAGGAATGAGGATTCCAGGATGTGGACGCTTGATAAACTAAGTTACACTACAGCAGCCTGCGAACCGAGGTGAGACACCGAGAGGGAGAAATCACCAGTAGCAGAAGAGCAAGGACTCAAAGCTATCTTCTTGGACTTCATGAGGAGGAGAGACTACAACAAACAACTAGAACTTGGTGAGGGGGGAGCGTTCAGGAGCCCAGAACACTCCCACAGCAAAAGACTGTGTTACATATCAGCCTTAAAGGCTGCTCCTGGACTAAAGTTAAAGGAGGGGTTTGAAAGGACTGACTGATAGTAATGTAATATATATATATAGTTACCTTTAGTTTGTACAGTATTTATTCGTGTAAATAAATGTATATACTTCCCCCTTCCCTTACAGAAGCCTCTGGTCTGAAAGTTTCTCTTCGGTGTTAGGATAAATTGTGGGAAGGGGTGGGGAGAAGCCTAAAAATTGGATTTTGGATTTCTAATGTGGCTCAAACTACCATAACACCCTAAACATTCCAAAATCTGCCACAGACCTTTTCTGCTCACAGTATCGAAAGCCTTGGTGAGGTCGACAAAGGTTACATAGAGACCTTTGTTCTGTTCCCTACACTTCTCTTGCAGTTGTCTGAGAACAAATACCATGTCTATGGTACTCCTGTTGGCTCTGAAACCACATTGGTTTTCAGGTAGAATTCCTTCTGCTATAGCGGGTATTAGTCTGTTCAAGAGTATTCTTGCAAGGATTTTGCCAGCAATGGAGAGCAGAGTAATACCACGGTAATTTGAACAGTCTGATTTAACTCCTTTCTTCTTATACAAGGTGATGATGACTGCATCACGAAGGTCTGATGGTAGTTCACCTAATTCCTAACAGCGCACCACAAACTCATGAAATTTAGCATGGAGTGCTTGGCCCCCATGTTTCCAGACTTCAGGTGGAATTCCATCAACCCCAGCTGCCTTGGCAGTTTTCATCTACTGTATGGCCTTAAGAGTTTCTCCCAAAGAGGGGGCAATATCCAATTCATTCTTCACTGGTTGCTGTGTGATGTACTGAATTGCTGAGTCTTGAACTACACGGTTGGTGCTAAAAAGAGTCTGAAAGTGTTCAGACCATTGATTCAGAATGCAGGTTTTATCTGTCAAGAAGCGTTTGACCATCTGCGCTGAGTAGAGGGCTTTGGACCTGGTAAGTAGGCCCGTATGCTGTTTTCAAGACCTCGTAGAATCCTTTGTGATCACCCGTATCTGTGCATACTTGAGTTTTTTCAGTTAGATTGATCCACCACTTGTTCTGGATGTCACAGAGTTTCTGTTGGAGCTTGCTGCATGCAAGATGAAAGGTTACTTTTCTTATGTGACAGGATGGCAGTGCAAGGTATGCTTGGTGAGCAGATCTCTTCTTCCTCAACAATTCCTGGATCTCTTGATTGTTTTCATCAAACCAGTCCTTGTTCTTCCTGAAGGAGAACCCTAAGGATTCATCAGAGGACCTCAGGATGCTATTTTTAATATGGTGCCAAAGTGTTTCAGGAGAGGCATCTATAGAATCTATAGAATGATTTTCGAGCCTAGTTTGAAGATTTACCTGGAATCTGTCTCTCACTGTGGCTGATTGGAGATTGTTGACTTGGAGTTTCCTCCTTGGGATACTGCCCCTTTCAGGTTTGAACTTAAGATTGAAGTTAAGTTTACAGCGCACAAGTCGATGGCCTGTTTGGCATCCTGCACTAGGCATCACGTGGGTATGGTGGACATCGCGGACTTCTCTCCGTCGCACCAAGACATAATCAATGAGGTGCCAATGCTTAGATCTAGGATGCATCCAGGTTGTCTTCAGACTATTTTTCTGCTGAAAGACAGTATTAGTGATGGTGAACTGTTGCTCCGCACAGAATTCTAGCAGAAGGCAACTATTATCGTTGCATTTTCCAACACCATGCTTGCCTAATACTCCTTTCCAGGTTTCAAAGTTCTTTCCTACTCTGGCATTGAAATCACCAAGGATAATGATCTTATCATCTGCAGGAACCTTTTGGGTAAGGTGGAGCAGGACAGTGTAAAATTTTTCTTTTTCAGCAGGGTCAGCTTGGAGAGTTGGGGCATATATACTAAAGAGGACAACATGTTACTTGTTGTGGAGTGGAAGGTTTAGGGAGATAATGCAATCAGAATGACCTGTCAACAGATTTTCGAGTTCAGGAACAATAGAGTTTTTAATCATGAAGCCAACTCCTGAAAGATGCCTTTCGGTTCTGGGTTTACCTGACCAAAACAGTGTGTAACGGGCACCATGTTCTCTAAGGCTTCTTCATGGAGTCGAACTTCACTGAGAGCAGCGATGTCAACGTTGAGACGTGATAGTTCGTGGGCAATTAGGGCAGAGCAACGCTCAGGGCATCCACTATTTGCAGTATCATTTTGGGTACACCTTTGAAGGCAGGTATATGCCTTTGTCTCTTGATCTTTGTGTGACCGCATTAGAAGAAGATGCCCGTTGTCTGGGTGAAAGATGGAGATGAGCTTTGCTTAGGCCACCTTTTCTAGGCCCCTCTCTGAGTGGAGCAAGCAGTGCTCTCCTTGAAAAAGGCTACTTGGTCATTCAGGATGCTGCTGAAAGAGACTGTCATCTCTGGGGTCAGTCTCTAGTGACCAATGTCCTGAACTGTCTGCATGCAGGGTTGGGTCTGCAGTTTCCAGTGCACCTTATCACCTGCAGTTTCAACCCTTGCCTGTCGCTACAGGGCTTTACAAATGTGGATATCAACCTCGAACCTGCGCAATGGATTTTTTAGGTGAGACGCAGCATGCGCAGAACTGGACCCACCCTTTAATCCTAAGGTTCATCTTTCAGGGTCTAGCAAACTTGGACCTGACAGCAAGGTCCTTAGGACTTAGGTTTGATTAGAGTGTCCTTCTCTTAGATGGATGACCTTACAGGGCTAAATGAGCTCCATTTGCCCAGGTTTGGAATTAGAGTTGTCCTTCTCCTAGGATGATTGCCAGAAGGCTAGCGAGCTCATCCTGCCCATGGACATATTTTATCTGACCCTTCAGATTGGACCTGTCTGGCATGGGAGACCCTACCGAAGGCACATACTATCCGCCAGCATAGCTCATAACCACATAGGGGTGCACAGGCTACTTTCCCACTCAAAATGGTTAGGGCAAGCCTTTCATTCCCTCCTTTTCTGCCACCCATCTATACTCAAATGCAGGGAAATACCCAGGAACATCCCTTTGTCCTGACCACCCTTTAGGGATGCAATAAATAAATCCAAAACAAACCGAACCTGGGCAGTAGCTGCAGGTGAGCCAAAACCAGACCGTTCCGACCCCTGCACCCACCTGGGGCTCGGGTGCCTCCCATGATCCCAGCCCAACCAAAAACTCCCCAACCTCCCACTATCCACCCTGGCCTTATCCTCCCCCCACCGTGTCACCACAGATCTTCCCTTGCACTGCTCACCTGCAACACTCCATAGAGGACTACCCTGCCCACCCTCCCACCGGTCTGAGGACCTCCACGACCCGCCCGACACCCTTCCCCTCCCCTAAACTGGACTGGTAAACCTCTGTGCGCTCCATAGTTCTTCATCTCCTCTTCCATGAGGGCGCAATCTCCACTGGTGGCCGCGCGGCTGGGGCACACTATTAATGCAAGGGGGAAATGCCATAAATCCTGACCAATTATTAGGCGAAGGACAATTTGCTTCTGCAGATGTTCAAGTTCATTTTACTAAAGAATTATTGCAATTAGTTGCTAAATTAGCACATAAGGCGTTTCGTAAAATAACAGATACAAGAAAGGCTGATCGGTCTTTCTATGTGATATGACAGGGACCTCAAGAACCTTTTATTCAGTTTATTGATAGATTACAACAAGTTATAGAATGGCAGGTAGATATTGCAGAAGCGACCGAGGCTCTGCTAAAACAGCTTGCAGTTGAAAATGCTAATGGAGATTGCCACAGGGTCCTAGAGTCCCTCCAGAGCAGCATGAAATCACCAACACTGACCAATTATATTAAGGTTTGTGCTCATATAGGTACTGAACATTTTAAGGCTGATATGTTAGTAACAGCCCTCGCACAACACTTAACAGTTAACAAAGTAGCAGTTACTTGTTATGGGTGTGGAAAGGAAGGGCACATTTTGCGAAATTGTCCACAAAAATCTGGAAAAGAAGGAAAACCCCCTACCAAATGATGTCCTAAGTGTAAGAAAGGATTTCATTGGGCTAGTCAATGCCGATCAAAATTTGATAAGGAAGGTAAACCCTTATCACATTTGGGAAATGGGAGGAGGGGTGCCCAGTCCAGCATCCCGAAAAACAACAGGGCCATGACTTTGCAAATTGCAGAAGAATTCAATCCTATTCCAAAGCAACTGCAGTCAGTGCCAGCATGGATGTAATTACAGCAACTGCTGTAAACATAGAGGATTGCTCTGTTACCCTCATTCCCACAACCTTAAAGGGACCGCTTCCTTTCTGCACCCATGCCTTACTGCTAGTGTTGCAGAATGATTCAAATTTAGTAGTAGAATGGCTAAGGCTTAGTAGGAGAGTAGGCCTAGAGAGCAGCACTCCAAAGTAGTAGGTTAGCAGCCTTGTTCGTGAGAATGGAATGTACTGAAGAGGTAGGAACAATAATCAAAAGATTTAGCCAAGCATGTATATAACGATTTGTTACCTTAGATACAGTAAGGGTTTGCTGAACAGTTTCTATGGGGTTTCTATGGAGTAGGACAACTTAAACAGATTTATGATTAAAAGTAGATGATTACCAATTGTTATCAGTATGAAATATGAGTTTGTGTTTGTAACTAAGTGTAACTGCTTACAAGTAAGAACTGCACGTAGACATGTTTGTGTAAAGGTATAAAAACTGAACTGAAAATGAGGGTCTTCGGAATCCTGACTTGGGACGCTAGTCCTCAGGTTCCCGGGGCCCCGAATAAAGCACCCATAAACCGGCACTCTGTTGGTTTGTGTTTTCGTTACGGGCAACAGTTTTCTGGCGACCCAGGTGGCACTCCGGGGGTAGCTGGGGCGGCTCACGAGCTGATCCACTCCATGCCGGCAACCAGGTGATTTCTGGGGAGACATCGACCCGTGCCCGACCCCGCGCCCGCCGGACAACCATCCAGGTAAGCTCGGAGGTGCTTTATTCTTTAGGTTTGTTGGTTGGGAGCCTGCCCATAAGACGGGACCGTGAGTTTACCCGCTGGGTTGGGCAAAGGTTTTATTGGGAAGCCTAGGCGCTGGTCGTAAGACGGGGCGAAAGCCGCGCTGAACCAGCACTTGTCACTCATAGCGAGACTTGACAAGTTGGTATAGGAAGGTATTGGTTTATACTGTTCGTATCGAACTGTTTACTATTTGTATTGTACTGTTTGCTGTTCGTATTGTACTGTTTATTGTGTGATTGTACAGTGTGTGTGACTATGATGCCTTTTAAAACCTTTAGGGCACTATCTTGTGCAGAAAATGATATCCCTAGCGATTCTCCGCTTGGTTGCTTGTTAAAACATTGGAAGGAAGGAAATTTCGGACAAGAGTTAAGTAAGAGACAATTGATTGATTATTGTAATAATGTATGGCCTCAATATGAGACAGAAGGAATGCAGTGGCCTAGGAATGGTACATTAACTTCGGAAATTATAACCCCCTTGATGCAATATTTACGAGAGAATGAGATGTGGGATGAAATACCGTATTTAGATTTATTTTATTATTTGAAACATAAGACTGGATGGCAAAAGGAATGTGGTATGTTGGTGTTGAAAGAACTGGATGATAAATGTATAGGATGTCAAGAGCGGAAAATACGGTTTTCAGAACCAGAGGAAGATGTGTCTTTGTTAGTCTCCCCCAGCATAACTCCAAGTGCGCCCCCGGGAGATAGTTTCTCTTCACGTGGGAGGGCACGATCGCCCACCGTGCCCCCACTAGAATCGTCCTCGGATGAGGAGGAAGAGAGAGAGCGAGAATGTGGTTTTGATAGAACTCCGTTAGCAGAACAGACTCGGAGGGGGCGAAAAGAAAGGGGAAGGAGTAGAGAAAAGAGACGGGGAGGGGGAAGGGAGACAGACGTTTCGCCCTCACCCCCTAGATTGATGGCCCCTTTGCGGGAAGCAGTTGGAGCAGACAGGAGGAAAGTTATGGTGAAAGTTCCATTTTCACCTAATGACTTATTAATCTGGAAACAGTCAGCTGGGACATATCGAGAAAATCCGGAGCGGGTAGCTCATATTATAAAAATGGTTATAAAAACTCAAAATCCGGACTGGAATGATTTACAGGTATTGTTAGATACAATTCTGGATTCAACAGAGAAGGAAATGGTATTCAGGGTGATGGTGGAAAAAGCGAAAGAAAGAATTCGAACTTTGCCACGGGCAGCACGGGGAACAGTAAATGATTTTGTACCGCGAGAAGATCCTGAGTGGGATCCGAATGTGTCTGGAGATTATAAAAAGTTAAGAATTTACCAGGAATTATTGGTAGAAGGAGTACGATGTGGGATACCAAAAACACTAAACTGGTCAAAGTTATACTCAGTAAGACAGGATAAAGGGGAATCTCCTTCAACCTTCTTAGAGAGGTTAAAAGAGACAGCACGGAAATATACAAATTTAGATGTTGAAGATGAATCAGGAAAATTGCAATTAGCATTGATTTTTATGGGACAATCACAGGAAGACATTAGGAAAAAGCTTCAGAAGTTAGAAGGTGGGGAGACAAGAGATTTGGAAAAATTATTAGAAGTAGCCTGGAAAGTGTACAACAATAGAGAAAAGGAATCTACTAAGAGGCAGCAAGCAAGCTTATTGGCACTTCTGCAAGCTCCAGGAGGGAATAATGGGGCCAGTAGCCATAGAGGACGGGGTCGCGGTAATAGAGGAAGGGGAGGAATGGGTAGAGGATTTAACAAACAATCGGGATTCGGAAATCAATGTGGGGGAGGACGTGGTAAGATAGGTCCAAATCAATGTGCTCTTTGTAAAGGACAAGGACATTGGAAAAATGAATGCCCACTGAATGCTGGAAATGGAATGAATCCGTGGAGCCCCCAGAGCTTTGCAAATTTGCAAAACCCTGTTAATGTGGGCACGCCACAAGGTGTCGCTCAAGCGTTTATGTTAGGGAATTACCAGAATCAAAGCTGACTAGATCGGGATTTAACAGTTGTTTTAGAAGTAGAGGGAGAGCCGACAGAATTTAGAATAGATACTGGAGCTAGTTTCTCGGCAATGAATAAATTGATGGGGCCATTAAGTGATTCAACTGCATGGGTGGTAGGAGTTTCAGGACAAATAGAAGAAAAGACGTTTCTAAGACCCCTAGATATCAAATTTAGAGGAAAAGAATTAGATCATCAATTTTTGTATATGCCCAACAGTCCTGAATGTTTACTAGGAAGAGATCTGCTCTCAGCCTTGCAAGCTAAAATTATATTTGAAAAAGGAAGGGTCAAGATAGAAATTCCGGAAGAGAACTTAGCAAAAATTTTTGTTGTAAAAGAGGTAGAAAAAGAGGAGATACCGCAGGAAATAGAACAGGCTGTAGTGCCCTGGGTATGGGAAACAGGGGTCCCTGGAAAATCCAAAGCTGCTACTCCAGTTAGAATAGAATTAAAAGAAGGAGCACAACCTGTTAGAGTGCGACAATACCCAATTAGTTTAGAAGCTAGGAAAGGAATAGCCCCAATGATCTCACAGTTTCTAGTTTTAGGGATATTAAAAGAATGTGAGTCAGAGTTTAATACTCCCATTTTTCCAGTAAGAAAGCCTAATGGTAAGTATAGGTTAGTACAAGACTTGAGAGCAGTAAACCTCATTACAAAAGATATCCACCCAGTAGTAGCAAATCCCTATACTTTGTTAACATCTGTTTCTGAGAGATTTCAGTGGTTTACAGTGATTGACTTGAAAGATGCCTTCTTCTGCATACCACTGGCACCAGAAAGTTGGAAGATTTTTGCCTTTGAGTGGGAAAACCCAGAGACTGGACGAAAGCGACAGCTTACTTGGACTCGATTACCACAAGGATTCAAATGTTCACCTACAATATTCGGTAATCAGTTAGCAAAAGAACTTGAAGAATGGAAGACTACTCAGGTAAAGGAATCTCCTTTTTCATATATAATACTTCAGTATGTTGATGACATCTTCCTGGGAGCTACAGAACAGGGACTCTGTCGTCAGTTAACCATTAAACTGTTAAACATGCTGGGGCAAGCAGGCTACCGGGTTTCAAAAGAAAAGGCTCAACTAGTAAAACAGAAAGTTATTTATCTGGGATGTGAAATTTCTCAAGGAGTTCGGCGTTTGGGTGCAAATCGTATACAAGCAATATGTGCTATCCCAGTACCCCGAAATAATCAAGAATTAAGATCTTTTCTAGGAATGGTCGGATGGTGCAGGCTGTGGATTCCCAACTTTGGGCTGACTGCCAGACCATTATATGAAGCAGTAAAAGAGCCCAAGCTGACCTGGGGGACGAAGCAGGAGAAAGCATTCCAGGAACTGAAAAGAGCCCTCCAGGAAGCACCTGCCCTGGGACTACCAGACCTAACCAAAGAATTCCAGCTTTATGTCTGTGAGAGACAACGAACGGCTTTAGGAGTACTCACTCAGCGGTTGGGATCCTGGAAGAGACCGGTGGGGTATTTCTCCAAACAGCTGGACGCAGTAAGTGGGGGATGGCCGGGGTGCCTCAGAGCCGTGGCAGCGACGGTTATTCTAATTCAAGAAGCACGAAAATTGACTCTGGGGAAACACATGGTGGTGTACGTGCCCCACATGGTCATAGCAGTTTTGGAACAAAAAGGGGGGCATTGGCTCTCCTCTAGCCGTATGTTACAATATCAGGCTCTGTTAAGAGAGCAAGATGATGTTGAACTGAAAATCACTAACCATCTCAACCCAGCAGAATTCCTTAGGTCTACAAAGGAAGAAGGTGTCCTGGAGCACGACTGTGTAGAGACCATTGAACAGGTCTACGCGAGTAGAAAAGACCTGAAGGATGAACCACTGACAGATCCTGACTGGGAGTTGTATACTGACGGATCTAGCTTTGTGGAGAATGGCACCAGGTATGCTGGGTATGCAGTGGTCACTCTACAAGAAGTGATAGAAGCAAATGCACTACCCCCAGGTACGTCTGCACAAAAGGCCGAAATTTGGGCATTGGTGAGAGCTTTAATACTAAGTCAAGGAAGGAGAGTTAATATATGGACTGACTCCAAATATGCCTTTGGAGTAGTTCATGTTCACGGAGCACTCTGGAAAGAGAGAGGACTTCTTACTTCTCAAGGGACATCAATTAAACATCGAGAAGAAATTTTACAATTGCTAGAGGCAATACACAAGCCTTCGGCAGTGGCAATAATGCATGTCAGAGGACATCAAACTGATCCCGGACGAGAATTTCAAGGTAATCGACAGGCTGACCAAGCGGCTAAACAAGCCGCCAGAGAGGTATGGACTCAGATGGCTCTTTTACCCGTTCGGAATAATCCAGCAATAGCATATATGGAAGAAAAACCATATTATTCACAAGAAGATGAGAAATTAGCTCAAATAACAAAAGCAAGGAAAAATATTAAAGGGTGGTACATTACTCCCATAGGACAAGTAATCTTACCTGTCAGAATAATGAAAGCAGTACTCGAGACGGAACATAACAAGTGCCACTGGGGTGCAGAAGCAATGGTAAAATTTCTGAAAAATGAGGTTCTCTCAAACCAGATGTTAACATTAGCAAAAAGGGTAAATGCAATGTGTCCCATGTGTATTAAAAATAACCCAGTGGTCAGAAAACAGGTACAAATGGGAAAGTTACAGATAGGACAGTTACCAGGAGACTATTGGCAAATAGATTTTTCTGAGTTGCCTAAGGCCCAATCCTATAAGTATTTGTTAGTATATGTTTGTACCTTTTCGGGATGGCCAGAAGCCTTTCCATGCAGGACTAATCAAGCAAAGGAAGTAGTTAAGACTCTTCTGAGAGAAATTATTCCGAGATTCGGGGTACCTCTAGGGTTATCATCTGATCGAGGGCCACACTTTACCGCAGGGATAGTGCAAGAAATATCTGCTATATTAGGAATAACATGGAATCTCCATACACCATGGAGACCGCAATCTAGTGGACAAGTAGAGAGGATGAATCAGACATTGAAGGGTCAATTAAAGAAAATTTGTCAAGAAGCAAAAATCCCGTGGCCCCAAGCGCTACCTCTTGCCTTGCTGAGAATCAGGATTAAACCCAGGGAGAGAATAGGAGTAAGTCCATACGAAATATTGTATGGCAAGCCCTATCATGCAGCTACCTATCAAGGGGATCCTCATGTGGTGGGGGATCAAGCAGTGTTTAACTATGTGTTATCCTTAAATAAAACTCTCACAGCCCTCAGAGGAGCGCTGCAGTGGAATCGACCTCTGCCCCTGGAGAATCCGGTTCATGACATTTCTCCAGGAGACCAAGTCTATGTGAAGAACTGGTCGGTGGAACCATTAAAGGAAACATGGGACGGTCCTCGCCAGGTGATAATGACCACTTACACGGCGGTGAAGGTCGAGGGAATCGACAATTGGATCCATTACACCCGAATCAAGAAGGTTCCAGTCTCGTGGTCAGTAGAACCTCTCTCACCTACAAGGATGGTATTTCGAGCCAACCATTGAGAATTGTAGTATTCCTGGGGTTGATGAGTTTAGCAGAAACCACCGTGAGAATTGAGACCCCAGATCCTTATTTATTTGTACCAGAGTACACTGATGTGAATTTAACCTGTCTGTTTTCTGATGACCAGGGAGCTGAATTAAGAGATGTTAAAGTCAAATGGAGATGGAGAGATCAAGATCGAGCCATGACAGAAGGAGTGACGACAGTTTGGGATGCGACACAACAAAAAGGTTATACCGTCCTGCAGGTACCCAAAGTGTCTAAAGCTATGGAAGGAACATATATGTGTGTAGTTTGGATTTGGGAAAGTTTTGATTATGAACATATAGAAATACGGACAATAAACACGACCCAGAAAACGGTGACCAAAGTGCGAGTTATGCCCACTAGGAAACAATTTGACATGTGGGATGGTCCTCCCTTAAAAATCAATTGTGCCTTCCAATTTGATAATTGTCAGAAATCAGTTAAAGTAAAGTGGTGGAAATTGAATATGACAAATCAATCTTGGGAATCACAAAATCAAGGAGTTAGCTGGTGGTCTAATAGTAAGGAAGGTAAAGGGTGGCTGAATATTTCTGATCCCAGAGTAGGAAAAACAGAGGGTACATTTCTTTGTGTGGTCTCATGTGGAAAAGAAAAAGATTACGGGATAAGGACAGCAGTGGCTGTACCACATCAAGGAGTAAGAGTTAGACCAGAATACAGTGTTTACCCGGCCCAGGAAGGAAGCGATCTGACTTTAAGTTGCAAAATTTCAGAAGGACAGTATTCTGAATATGGGTGGTGGTTTAGGGACAGAACTTGAAAGTCGGGAAGAGACATCAGATTGAAAAGAAGGCAGATGTAATAGTTTTGAAAATCAAAGAAATACAAAGAGGAGAAGATGAGGGCCAATATACTTGCTGGATAAATAGAGATGACTGGTGGGATACTGGAATTACTGTCGTCCACATAAAGACTGAAAGAACAACCCGGCAAGTAAGTAACCTGCAGATTCCAGATCGAGAAGTAGAACAAGAAAACCTAGTCGTAGGCCTAATTCGTGATTTGGGAAAGTACAGAATGTCACAAAAATCACTGCATGTCTCCCTATGCCTTATGCTGCAGGAGACCCAATCCCATGGGGAATAATTCCAGTGCCAGAAATTCCTAAAGTGTTTAAGAATACTACATGGAATTGCAGATTTGTAACCAAAACATGGAACGAAATGACAGATGCATGTTTATTAAAAGACAAAATGACCAAAAAACAATGTGAACAGATGCCCGGATTTTTCCGATGGGTAGTAGTTGGGACATGGGTAACAGGCGAAGATATTGGCCAATTAAAGGGATCTTGTTTAGTTACAGATTTGGTAACATACCCCTGTTCTAAAGTTCCAGTTCAAATAAAACGAGAAAAACAAGAAGAAGTATGTCAAAATATTACTAGCTCTACAACTATGGAGGAGTGGCAAACGATTTGGGGACCCAGCTTACTAGAGACTTATAGTTATATTGGAAAAGTACACTGGTGTATTCACTGGAAAGGGAAAAAGAATCAAACTTATTCTGCAGGTAATAGAGGAAATCATAATTGGAGGACAGAAACACGTACAAAGGAGAATTGGAATTGTATTCGAATATACACATGCGATACCCCAGACGATGAAATAGGCTTGATACCAGTCAAAACACTCTTGCAGTTAGGATGTGAATGTCGAGGATATAATCATACTATTAAAAGATCTGTGAGAAACATTGATTGTCGTACCACCACCGTTAAGAGTCCAGGAAATTTAGTGTGGGTAATGGGGCATGGCCAGTGGACCACCCACATGCCAATAGATGGTCCTGTTGTGCCTGTCACACTAGGGATACCTACTCTCTGCCCATTCTGGAAACAGGATAAGTTAACATCAGTAGAAAAACAACCACGGGGAAAAAGAGAAATTAGTAAGGACATTGATGACTTGAGGTTGGGAGATTGGCATGAACCATCAGCAGGAGTTAAATTTGGATGGGTATTAGAATCTTGTTTGCACCAATCTCAACATACCGAAACAGAGAGATGTTGTTTAAATTAATGGGGCAAACTGAAAGGCTAGCAGCGGTCACTAAGAAAGGATTTAAAGATCTAATTTACAATTACAAGCCACCACTAGATGACAGTACAGAATCGAATGGCTTTAGATTTAATCCTATTAAAGGAACACGGAGTCTGTGGATACCTGCATGCAAAGGACGACCATTGTTGCGTGCACATCCCAAATGTCACTCAAGAAGTAGAGAAAGATATTAGTCAATTAGAACAAATTGACGAAAATGTTCATGAATTACAAAAGGAAGTAGAACACAATTGGATAGGAGAATTATTCAGCTCCCTAGGTCTTCATGTGTCAGGATGGATATCTTCTGTTATCCAGTACGGAATATTGATTGTAATAATTATTGTTATAGCCATGATTGTTTATAAGTGTCTTTTAGGAATGATTGTAAAGAAGGTCACATACGAGACGCATCATGAAAGCCATAACAAGAAAAGAAGTAATCTCACCGCAGATGGATCACCTCCTGTTCATCAAGAAACTGCAGCTTGAAGATTGCTACATTTGAGCATCCTTGCAGGAAAAGCCTGAAGAATGCTCAAAAGGGGGGACATGTTGCAGAATGATTCAAATTTAGTAGTAAATGGCTAAGGCTTAGTAGGAGAGTAGGCCTAGAGAGCAGCACTCCAAAGTAGTAGGTTAGCAGCCTTGTTCGTGAGATGGAATGTACTGAAGAGGTAGGAACAATAATCAAAAGATTTAGCCAAGCATGTATATAACGATTTGTTACCTTAGATACAGTAAGGTTTTGCTGAACAGTTTCTATGGGGTTTCTATGGAGTAGGACAACTTAAACAGATTTATGATTAAAAGTAGATGATTACCAATTGTTATCAGTATGAAATATGAGTTTGTGTTTGTAACTAAGTGTAACTGCTTACAAGTAAGAACTGCACGTAGACATGTTTGTGTAAAGGTATAAAAACTGAACTGAAAATGAGGGTCTTCGGAATCCTGACTTGGAACGCTAGTCCTCAGGTTCCCGGGGCCCCGAATAAAGCACCCATAAACCGGCACTCTGTTGGTTTGTGTTTTCGTTACGGGCAACACTAGGACACTCGTCAACTACAAAACAAGGTCTTTTTGTTTTGCCTGGAGTAATTGATAAAGATTATGAAGGGATCATAAAGATCATGGTGTGGACACCAACACCTCCCTGTAACATACCAGCTGGACAAAAAATTGCTCAACTAGTTCCTATACCAGACCTCTTGTCAGCAATTCCGTCAAATATCCAGCAAAGGGGTTCAGGGGGTTTTGGTAGTTCTGACACTCCTCAGATCTTTTGGACACAATCACTTACAGATGAAAGACCTATGTTATCGTTGAAAATTAATGACAGAGTATTTCAAGGCTTAGTTGACACCAGTGCTGACATTACTATTATTGCAAAAAAGGACTGACCACAAGATTGGCCCCTCGCAGCTACCGTAGCTACGGTGGAGGGTATTGGGGGCACCACGATACCCATACAGTCTTTAAAATTGTTGCGTGTGACTGGACCAGATGGTCAAAACGGGTACATTCGTCCTTTTGTCCTTGACAGCTCCTGCACCCTATCGGGTTGGGATTTATTGAAGCAATGGGGATTGTCTCTGACAACCAATTATAAAGCGGCCACTGAAGTTAAGCAACCTCGCCTTAAATTAACCCAACTCACTGAGAAGCCAGTGTGGATTGATCAGTGGTTGTTGAAGGGAGAGATGCTGCAAAAAGAGAAGGAATTAGTAGCAGAACAACTAGTTGCAGGTCACATTTGTCCCTCAACTAGCCCTTGGAATACACCAATTTTTGTAATACCAAAAAAATCAGGTAAATGAAGATTGTTGCAAGATTTAAGAGCTGTAAATAATGTAATGGAAAATATGGATCCTTTACAACCTGGAATTCCAAACCCCTCTGTAATTCCTGAGGATTGGTCACTGTATGTAATTGACCTAAAGGATTACTCTTTTACTATTTTGTTACATCCTGATGATTGTAAACATTTTGCATTTTCTGTTCCAGCTATCAATTATCAGGCACCCATGAACAGATATGAATGGACTGTTTTACCGCAGGGCATGAAAAGTAGTCCTATCATTTGTCATCTGTGGTCGGTTCTGCCATACAGCCCACTCGAATGATGTACCCTGATGCGATCATCTATCACTATATGGATGATATCTTAATAGCAACACAAACTGAATCAGATACACAACTGGTTTTACACATTTAAAATTCGAATTGGAAAAGTGTGGGTTAAAATTGGCTCCAGAAAAAATTCAAATGTAACCCCCTTGGAAATATTTGGGGTGGCTTTTGCTGCAACACATGGTAAGACCTCAAAAATTAAACATTCAGTTTACTGTTTCAACTTTAAATGATTTGCAAAAACTTTTAGTCACAATCAGTTGGGTCAGGTCTATGTTGGGAATAACTATGGAAGATTTGTCTCCTCTGTTTTCACTATTAAAAGGTGACGCAGATTTAAATTCTCCTAGAGAAATGACACCTGAAGGCAGGAAATGTTTACAGTTGGTATCAGAAAAAATTCAGAATACATTTGCTGGATGGTTTGTTCCTACTTTGCAGCTATGTTGTTTTTTAATTAATGCTAAATTTCAGCCTTTTGTTTTAATAGGCTAATTGAAAGGAAATTAACTCATCTGCATTGAATGGTCATTTTTAGCACACACTTCTCCAAAAACAGTCTGGTCACAAGTTGAGATGTGGGAAGAACTGTTGATGAAAAGCAGAATCAGAATACATGAGTTGGTAGGCAGAGATGTACGTTATCTACATTCCAGTTCCAAAACAATATTTGGAGGT
Source organism: Chiroxiphia lanceolata (assembly GCF_009829145.1). Lineage (NCBI taxonomy): Eukaryota > Metazoa > Chordata > Aves > Passeriformes > Pipridae > Chiroxiphia > Chiroxiphia lanceolata. The sequence continues at coordinate 12,630,613 of NC_045670.1, read as the reverse complement.
TTTATTGTAAATGTCAATGCCAATTCAGATTGCATTTGCAGATTTCTCAGGGTAAATTATTTATTCTTTACCTTGACATAAATTGTTACAATCACTTTCTAATTTACAATTATCAGGTACTCCTATCTGTTCTGATTCATCCATTACCGATGCTGTTACTTTATTGATGGTTCATGTAAATCACATAAAGCAGTAGTTGAGTGGAAGAGAGAAAGTGATGGTGATTGGAAGTCACACATTGTAAAACAAGAGGGTTCTACACAAATGGTAGAACTCAGAGAAGCACTTGAGGTGTTTTTTCTCTGACAGTGAGGCTGTAAATATTGTTTCAGATTCTTTTTATGTATGTGGTATTTTACAATGTTTAGAATTTAGCTTTGTAAAAGAAGTACGCAACAGAATATTATTTGACCTTTGATGCCTGAAATGTTGATGCTAAAAGAAAAAATAACTCAGGAGCAGTTAATTGAGGGCGAGATAAGGAAAGGGTTTAATTGTGTCAAGGCATAGATGTTACAGGACGTGTGCCGGCTGTGCCTGAGATGTTACATTTTATAATACTGCTTGACCAATCCAAGTTTTGCCCATCACGTAGCCTTTGCTCTGGTCCACCCCCTGGCCCACCCCATGGGAATTGGGTTTGTGGGCATTTTGGGACCACCTCTTCATCATTCTCATCATCCTGAGAGCACAAAGGGTACACGATCACCTAGTTCTTGATTCTGTTCTGTTGTTCAGGCCCAGATATGAGTGTTCTCTAAACAGCATAGGCCTTGCCTTGACAAAAGACTAAACATTTCTACTAAATTCAGGGGTAGGATTGATATGGGGAGCATAGAATGGGGTAAGAGGGTTAAGGAATGTGTAAACTAAAGGGTGCTAGAGGGTGAGGGAACAAGGGTTGCTGCTTCTACTTCTTATAAAACTTATAAAGTTTACAAAATTAGAAAAATAAAAAACTAAAAGGGTCTTAAGGCATCACCTTCTTAAAACTTTGTTTCTCTTAATCTCTCAAAGGAAGTGCAGGTTTTATGTTTTTCACATTAGATCACACACTACCGGGAACTATTGTCGAAGGAAATCGACTTGCAGAAAAACTTACAGCAGCTGCAGCACAAGTTCCTCACATTCTTGAACAAGCTTGTCTTTCACATAGTTTTTATCATCAAAACACTAAGGCGCTTCAGAAGACTTTTCAGATCACTACTTCGCAAGCTTGTGAAATTGTAAATATGTGCCTGACTTGCCAAAGGGTAACACCTTTGCCTTCTCAGACTGGAGCAAATCCTCGAGGGCTCTGCATGAATGAAATATGGCAAACAGATGTTACTCATATCCCTGAATTTGGTAAACTAAAATATGTTCATGTTACTGTTGATACATTTTCCTCTTTCCTAGTTGCAACTGAACATGCAGGTGAAAAGGTCAAAGATGTTCGTCTTCACTTTCTTCGAGCTATTGTGGTTTTGAGATTGCCAAATATGGTCAAAACTGACGATGGACCTGCATATACCTCGGGAACACTACATAGATTTTTTAATGACTGGGATATCAAACACGTTACAGGTATTCCACACTTACCTACAGGGCAAGCCATTGTTGAACAAGCCCATGGCAACCTGAAACGCATGCTAGAAAAACAGAAAGGGGGAACTGTGATGTCCCCACATGAAAGACTGCTTAAAGCACAGTATGTTTTGAATTTTTTGAATGTCTCTGCTTTTGATTCTCTTACAGCTCAGAAACAACGATTCTTATCGAAACCACATACACAAAACCCATATGTTATGCATAAGGATCTTCAGTCTGATCAGTGGATCAGACCAGTACCTTTGTTAACATGGGGTCGAGGTTACAGTTGTGTTTCTCTTTCAACAGGAAATTGACTACCTGCGAAAAGAATTCGCCCAGTGAATGTCAACAAGGATGGTTAAAGAGGCAGATGGAACAGTTATGGAAATCATCATCACCGTACTCTTGGTACAATTACTAACGATACAGACAGATGTTTATTGGGCGCATGTACTTGACTCACTGCTGTTTCAACCTCTTACATGGTGGGATGCAGAAATGTCCCTGAGCTATTCTGACACTAGATGGGTTGGAGGATTTTGGATTGAGCCCACATGGAAGGATCTGCATGAGAATCTGACAATGTTTAATAGGACTTTTTATACTGACATGCCACCTATTTGTGTAACAAAAAATCAATCAAATCACTGCCTGTCTTTTACAACATATCCGCACATAGGTCGAACATCAAATTTCTAGAGATCAGACAAAGTATACTCAGATAGATTTGCCTGGGTAGTGGGAGATTATGTTAATATTACTGGACATCCCCTCTTCCAAACTGCTTTCTCCCCAATATACATCTTTACAGTAATTTCAATGGAAACCTTGTCTAGGCAAGCAACCTCATTTGTTTAACATGTCATATGGATGGGTTATTGATTGGGGACCTAATGGAACATATATTAGTAAATTCACATGGAGGAATGGGGGTTCTTCAGGTCCGGTACTTCAGTTATTGTTAAACGATTCTTTCAATCAATCTACAGTTAAATATAACCTTTGGCGCTTAGGTCTTCCTTTTGTAAATCGTACTAATCAATGGATCGAACATGATAATCAGTCTTTAGTGTTTTCTCCTATTAATCATAATTGTTCTATTATTTGTACCTCACATCCATATATATTTGGTTTACTGGAAAATGTTACTCTTATACAAAATGATTCTTTGTTTCAGATAACTTCTGTGCAAACAGTTTTTAAAACGTGTTCAGCCTCAGGACATTACTCCTCACACGGCTTTATTGCCTTTTAAAAGGAGGGTTGATGTATGGATTCCTGTGAATTTGACACGTAAGTGGGAAAGAGAAGGGGGTCTGGAACAGATAGTCCAAATCTTAGAGGAAGAAATGAAAGGAAAAAGGTCCAAATGTTTTTGGGGGTTGGTTTCTGTTTACACAGATTTCTGCAATAATTACACTAGTGACTGCATCTGTAGCTGTTGCTTCCTTAACTACATCCATACAAACTGCAAAAACAGTTAGTGAGGCTCTCATGAATGTTACAGGCTGCTTCAGGCTGAGCAGCCTCAGTTCACTCAACTCTTTCACCTATCGGAGGTGTTCCAGTTCCTTCATCACCATTGTGGCCCTTTGTTGGACTTTCCCTAGTATAGCCATGTCTCTCTTGTACTGGACAGCCCAGAACTGGACACAGGACACAGGTGTGGCCTCATCAGTGTTGAGGAGAGGGCAAGGATCACCTCCCTCGACCTGTTGGCACCACTCCCCCTAATGCAACCCAGTAGACTGTTGGCCTTCTTGGCCACCAGGGCACATTGCTGGCTCATCTTTCATTTGGTGTCCACCAGGACCCCCAGGTCCTTCTCTGCAAAGCTGCTTTCCAGTCAATCAGCTCCCAACATATACTGGTCCAAAAGCTTGTTCCTCCCCAGGTGTAGGACTTTGCAATTCCCCTTGTTGAACTTGATGTTCCTTTTGTAGGGTGGTACGTGTCTTTATGTAATAAAGAAAATACATGTTCTCTGTGAGGTGGTGAAACAAAGAGATTTATTTCAAATTCGACGCTGCTTTTATCCCTTAAAACCATGTGACTTCCTTGACCAATAAGGTTGTCTATGTCGGCGCATGCCCCTCAGGCACTCTTGCCCTGGTACATCCCCTCGTACCTTAGACACACCCCCTACACCTTTCAGTTCACTCCTCCAGCCTGTCGAGGTCCCTCTGGATGCAGCACAACCTCTAGCATATCAGCCATTCCTCTCAGTTTTGTGTCAGCAGCAAACTTGCTGAGGGTACACTCTGCCCCATCATCCAACTCATTAATGGAGATATAGAGCAATATTGGACCCAGTATTGATCCCTGGGGTTAGTTACTGGCCTCCAAATAGACTTAATTCCATTGATCACCATACTGAATCCACCTGCCCAGCTCTCAACAGAAGTCTTGTCTCTAATCCCTTTTTTAAAAAAAAAGTATTTAAGCTGATGCAGTAAAATTAGCACTTTATAATGGAACCTTTGCATGTAATCACATCTCAGTGGTATGTTTGAGCTTCACCATGACATGCTGGTGAGGTAGATCCTCAAGATTTTGTGGATGTCTAATGCCCACATAGTTACTGCTTAGCAACCAAGAGCTTCTTCAGGAGAAAGCAAATCCTTTGCAGATTGGGAGTTGGTTGCTGTGACTGTCATCTAGGCAGGAGGAGGAGGAGAACTGAAACTGTTAAGTGGATGGCTCTCAGCACATTCATGCCCAAGAAGATACCGATGGCTTTATTCCTCACACCATGATCTGTGCCACTATCTGAACCAAGCATAGCTACTGCCTTGCAGAGTTCCCTGGTGCTTTAAGGACATGAGAAAGGCTCACTTCTTTCCTCAGTAAGGATATATATCCAGGCTGTTCTAAAAACACATATTTCATATAATCAGATCAGAGATCTTTTCTACATTTCAATGAGGTTTATTCAGTTCCTCAGTCCAACCTTGATAAACACTGGCCATACACCTAGTGGGGAGCTGGGGCTAGTTGAGGCTGAGTACTTGCTTGGTGTAGTGGGGATCTGTCTCCTCATCTGTAAAATTACCACAGGAGGTCTGGTCTGTAAGGTGCAGCATCTACTGATCTTCTTCCAGAGCTCTAGAATTGGTTTTGCAAAGAGACAGATGAAGGAAAGGAGCAATTGGTGATCCAGACTGGGAGCACTGGTTATTTTCCAGTGAGTAATGGGCATGTCCACAGATGTCTGACACAGTCCAGAGTATGCTCCAACTGCAGAATCACTGGCAAAGAGACTCTTGTCCCGTGTTATCAATGCTACCTAAAGTTGGACTCAAGTTGATACTTTGCACCTCTTCTGTAGGAGAAAGAATATATATTCTTTTGCTTTCTCTCTTAATACAACCTTCTGCATCCTTCCCTTCCAAGAAAACTAGACACTGTATATGGAGAGGAAACAAAAAGGAAAAAAGTGCTCCTCAACTGTGTTTCAAATGTTGTCTGTGTAAAAAATTGACTCTAATCTCTGATAGCGTCCTAGCTAACTTATCTCACAACTCAGTTCTCCTGTCATTTTCAGTATCCTTTAAAAGATCCATTCCGATGTGTGACCTACACTGCTCTGTCACTTCTTAAGGTTCTTTCTGTAAATAATAAGTTGCCTTTGAGTTTCTTCTAAAAATATTAAGGCTGTCTTAACCAGCATCTTAAGTGGTCTCTATGGCAACATTTCAGAGCTATATTTAGGGCCAGTCTTGAAGATTGGTGTTCGGAGTTCATCATCACTTTGCTCTGGGTGGTTCTCGTGTCCAATAAGATTTTACATTCTGTAACATCTCTGACAAGAATTCAGTCATAGAATCATAGAATCACAGAATCGTAGAATCATAGAATCAACCGGGTTGGAAGGGACCTCCAAGATCATCAAGTCCAACCCTTGATCCAACACCGCTGTGGTTACTAGACCATGGCACTAAGTGCCACATCCAGTCTCATCTTAAAAACCTCCAGGGATGGAGAATCCACCACTTCCCTGGGCAGCCCATTCCAATGCCTGATTACCCTCTCTGTAAAGAATTTCTTCCTAATATCTAACCTAAACCTCCCCTGGCAGAGCTTAAGACCCTCTTACCTTACTGATAGTTGCCTGGGAGAAGAGACCAACCCCCACCTGGCTACAACCTCCTCTCAGGTAGTTGTAGAGAGTGATGAGGTCTCCCCTGAGCCTCCTCTTCTCCAGGTTAAACAATCCCAGCTCCCTCAGCCTCTCCTCATAGGACTTGTGTTCAAGTCCCTTCACCAGCCTCGTTGTTCTTCTCTGGACCTGCTCCAGCACCTTCCTGAACTGAGGGGCCCAGAACTGGACACAGTACTCAAGGTCTGGCCTCACCAGCACTGAGTACAGGGGAAGAATCACTTCCCTGGTCCTGCTGGCCACACTGTTCTTGATACAGGCCAGGATGCCATTGGCCTTCTTGGTCACCTGGGCACACTGCTGGCTCATGTTCAGCTTCCTGTCAATCCAAACTCCCAGGTCCTTTTTTGCCTGGGTGGTCTCCAGCCACTCTGTCCCCAGCCTGTAGTACTGCAGGGGGTTGTTGTGGCCAAAGTGCAGGACCCAGTACTTGGCCTTGTTGAACTTCATCCTGTTGGAATCAGCTCAACTCTACAGTCTGTCCAGGTCCCTCTGCAGAGCCCTCCTGCCTTCCAGCTGATCAACACTCCCCCCCAACTTGGTGTCATGTGCAAATTTGCTGATGGTGGACTCAATCCCCTCATCTAAATCATCAATAATGATATTAAACAGAACTGGGCCCAACACTGATCCCTGGGGGACACCACTAGTGACCGGTTGCCAACTGGATGCAGCACCGTTCACCATCACTCTCTGGGTCCGGCCCTCCAGCCAGTTCCTAACCCAGCAGAGTGCCCCTATCCAAGTCGTGGGCTGCCAGCTTTTCCAGGAGTATGCTATGGGAGATGGTGTCAAAGGCTTTGCTGAAGTCCAGGTAGACTACATCTACAGTCTTCCCTTGATCCACCAGGTGGGTCACCTGATCATAAAAGGAGATCAGGTTGGTCAGACAGGACCTGCCCTTCCTAAACCCATGTTGGCTGGGTCTGATCCCTTGTCCATCCTGTAGGTGCTGTGTGATTGCACTTAGGATGATCTGCTCCATAACCTTGCCAGGCACTGAGGTCAGGCTGACAGGCCTGTAGTTTCCTGGGTCCTTCTTCCAGCCCTTTTTGTGGATGGGCGTGACATTCCCCAACTTCCAATCATCTGGGACCTCCCCAGTGAGTCAGAACTGTTGGTAGATGATGGAGAGCTCTTCCGCCAGCTCCCTCATCACCCTTGGGTGGATCCCATCTGGTCCCATAGACTTGTGAGGATCCAAGTGGCTCAGCAGTTCGCTAACTGTTTCTTCCTGGATTACAGGGGGGATATTCAGTTTCTTATCTTTGTCTACAAGCTCCAGAAGCCAGCTGTCCTCAGGACAACCTGTCTTACTGTTGAAAACTGAGGCAAAGAAGGTGTGAAATACCTCAGACTTTTCCTCACCTTTGATAACTATGTTCCCACCCATGTCCAATAAAAAATGGAGGTTTTCCTTGCCCCTCCTTTTGCTATTGATGTATCTGTAGAAAGACTTTTTGTTAGCCCTAACAGAAGTGGTTAGATTGAGTTCAAATTGTGCCTTTGTCTCTCTAATCTTCTTTCTACATGACCTAACTATATTCCTAAACTCTTCCTGAGTAGCCAGTCCTTTTTCCATAGTCGTTAAGTTCTCTTTTTTCCCCTAATTTCCTTCACATGTCCATCCCTCCTGGACCCCTTTGTTTTCAAGGGTTGTTTCCCAGGGTACACTCTGAACTAGTCTTCTGAATAGGTCAAAATCTGCCCTCCGGAAGTCCAGCATAGAGGTTTTATTGATGGCCCTCCTTGCATCCCTGAGTATTGAAAACTCTATTACTTCATGGTCACTGTGCCCCAGATGGCCTCTGACCACCACATCTCCCACCAGCCCCTCTCTGTTTGAGAACAGAAGGTCTAGCGAGGTCCCAAACCTGGTAGGCTCATTTACCAGTTGGAGCAGGAAATTATCCTCTGTATGCTCTAGGAATCACCTAGACTGCCTCTTCTCCACTGTGTGGAGTTCCCAGCAGACATCTGGCAGGTTAAAGTCACCCACGAGAACAAGGGCTGGCAATTTTGAGACATTCGCCAGCTGCTTGTAGAATGATTCATCACCCTCATCATCCTGGTTGGGTGGTCTGTAACAGACTCCCACCAGGATGTCAGCCTTGTTGGCCTTCCCCTGATTTTGATCCACAGGCACTCAACCTTATTGTGGTTGACTTCAAGTTCTACATAGTCGACACACTAACGTATAGAGCAACCCCTCCACCTCTCCTACCTTGCCTGTCCCTTCTGAAGAGCTTCTAGCCATCCATGGTAGCACTCCAGTCATGTGAGTCATCCCACCACGTTTCCGTGATGGAGACTACATCATAGCTTTCCTGCTGCATGATGGCTTCCAGCTCATCTTGTTTGTTACCCATGCTGCGTACATTGGTGTACATGCACTTCAGCTGGGCTGCTGATTTCACTCTTAACTCGGGCTTTCCACCCTTAGGTTCCTCTCTGGAGAGCCTGGTTTCAATCCCTTCCCCCTTCAAACCTAGTTTAAAGCCCTCCTGATCAGCCCCACCAACTTATGGGCTAGAGTCCTTCTGCCCTTCCTAGGTAGATGAAGTCCATCTGATTTGAAGAGACTAGGTACCATGGAATTTGCCCTATGGTCAAAAAAACCAAAATTCCGCTGGTGGCATCAATCCTTTTGCCACCTATTGATAAGATGAGATTTCCTACTCCTCTCCTCATTCATCCCTGCTACTGCAGGAACTGAGGCAAACACCACCTGTGCTCCTGTCCCATTAACTAATAGACCCAGTGCCTTGAAATCCTTTTAATTGCCCTGGTACTTCTTCCATTAATGTCATCGCTGCCAGCCTGGACTACCAACAGTGGATAATAATCTGAGGGCTGAATTAGCTCAGGGAATCTCCAACTAATATCCCTCACCCAGGCCCCGGGAAGGCAGCAGACCTCCCTGTGAGATGGATCTGGTCAACATATAGGGCCTTCAGTTCCCCTCAGAAGGGAGTCACCAACTACAACTATCCTTCTTTTTTCTTTATAGCTGTGGTTGTAATCCATCTGGTAGATAGGGTGCAACCTGCAGACCCTCTAGACAGATCTTCCTCTTGACTGTCCTCTACCTGATTCTCTGGATCCAGGGCCTCATACCTGTTCTTTACGGGCACCCAGGGAGGTGATGGGGGTCGGGAGGGGATTCTTTTACCTCTCTGGTCAGGGACCTGTCTCCATTACCCCCCATCTACTTGGTTTGCTCCAACTGCCTGATGGCAGGAGGGGCAGGGCTTCACCGTTTCCTGTTGAACTTCTTTTGGGGGCGAAAGGGTGCGACTCCACCAGTCAATTTCCCTTTCACTTTCCCTAATGCTTCTTAGCCTCTCTACCTCTTCTTTGAGCTCTGCCACCAGGCACAACAAATCATTCATCTGCTCGCATCATACACAGTTGCAACTCACACTGTCCTCTGGTACTAAGCCAGGCTCAGACACTCTGCACAGCCAGAGACCTGAACAACTGCGTCCATCTTGGTGTCCTCCTTGGGGGGGTTCCGTCTGTGTGAACACACCCCTTGTGATAACAGCAGCAACAGTTTCACTTTTTTGGAAACCATTGCTGGTTTAGTTGAGTTGTGGGGGAAAGAAAAAGCTCACCCGAGAGAGCTAGGAGGTGGTCGTGCCCCTCCTGCTTGCCCTGCCTGCGCAAACTGTCTCGTTAACTGCGGTGTCAGGTCCATTCTCCCAGGAGGGAACTGGCAGGAGAAAGAATGAAGTGATTGTTGTGTTGTTTGAATGAGATGCTCCTTGGGGTAAAGAAGTGGGCCAAAGTAAAAGAATTCTCCATGTGCCTCGGCGGTGGGAGAAGGGTTGTGGGCAATCCCAACTGGATAGGGGACCCCCCACACCATTCCGTGGCCAAAGGGGGGGCTAGTTAGAGGCTTCCCGGGGAAAACAAAGGTGAGGGTTGCGTGGTCCCATCTGGGGAAGTTGCTGCACCACTCCACTGCTAAGCAGGGGGTGGCCAAGGGCCGCCTCTGCAGAACAAAGGCGGCACCCTGTGTGGCCACCACTGCGCGGTTCTGCGGTTGAGCAGGGAAGGGGGGGGAGGGTTAGCCAGAGCCCCCAGCAGGACAAAGGCAGGGTAAGACATGTGACCTGTATGGGAAGCCGTTGCATTGTTGTCGTTGGGTACCTGTTGGAGGCCTTGGTCCTTGGGGGGAAAGAAAGACACATGACACACACACACGAGGATGAAGAGCCAGAGAGATGTCTGCCTGCTCAGTGCAGCAGGCAGCTTTTTATTAAGCTCTCCCACTTCTACTTTCCCACACACACAACACAAACATATTCCCACAAAAACACCGAGGAATGCCGCACCTGCACTCAGCCACGCAGCTCAAGGCTGTGTCCATGGGAACTAACTTATTAGCTCCACTGCTCCCATGGAAAATGGTCCAACACTTTATAACATTCCAAACCCCTCAAACTTCAGTTGTGGGGCTGTGACTTCACCCCACAATTCCCCCCTATTCTGTAGCTGAGCAACAGAGACTGCCCGTATCGTATCCTGCAGGGCCCTTTGCAGGAACAACACTAGACAAGGCAGCATCAGCAACACAACTACAACCACCACCTTTTAGATGTACAAGGCCCCCCTATTGGCTGTGCAGGGATTCCTGATTAGATTTTATCTTCACACAGAAGAAACACTCCCATAGGGAGTCGACAAGGTGCACTCACTGTTGAAGTACTCCAAGGTCGGATTCTTACCGACACCAGAAGGAACTATTTTATAGAAAGACGATTCAGGGAACACATCCCGTACCATAGACTCACCATGTGCTCGTTCTATGTCATAACCTACACGATGATTAAAATACACACAGCCTTTTACAAACAGTGACTCTAAAATACCTAACTTTTGAAGTGGAGTGTTAACAGACAACACATCATCCTAGCTATCAACATGATCAAGACACCCGCGCACAGTATGACAGTCCCGTTTCAATAAGTCACGCTGTTGGACGACATCCTGCACCAGGAGAGACGCTTCCGTGTCACCCATTGGAACACCAACAAGACAGGTGTGAAATGGATGCTCTGGATATGCCAGTGATGCACAAAAGGTCGTGTGATTCAGTTCCTTCATTAGCGTCACCCAGACGTTTCAACTATGCTATGGAGTGAACTTTGACAGGTCAGGAACTGCACTGACGACTTCCAGGACCAACAGTAGGACATACATACCGTGCAGGTATTCAGCGAGGGCCATTAACTGTAGAGACAAACATATCCCTTTCCCCAAGTTATCAAGTCGTGGACCAGACCATTGACCAGAGACAAGTTCTACATCTGCATGCTGTGCTCTGTCCTCAGCTCTCACAGGGATCACAAGATTATCAGTTTGGAGGAGGTTTTTTGCCAAGCACAGCATATTTTTCCTGAAACTCTAAAAGAAGGTAAATAAAGACAATAGCCAGAGAAGGTCAAAAGGTTTGAGACATACAGAGTTTTGTCTAGCCTAGAGACTGAGGGGGTTATCCCCTCATTCCCCCTTTCTGTTCTTGAAGCAATTGCTTCAGGGTACCATACACTCTCTCCACAATAAAGTGTCCTGTAGAAGAATGTGAAATAGCCGTAACATGAGTGACCCTCCAAAAAGCAAAGAAAATTTGGACAGATTTACAGACATAAGACAGCTTATTGTTCATCCGCACTTGAGCGGGTGCTCCAGATGTAGCAAAAGCACAATGAAAGTGTTTAATGACATCATGGGTTTTTTTTCTAGTATGTGCATTAGCAACCACCACATGGGAAAACATGTCAGTGGACACATGGACATGCTTTAAACTACCAAATTCATTGACATGAGTGTCATCCGATTGCCACATCTGTAAGGCCTTAAGGTCTCGAGGGTTAGTACCAAAATAGATAGGAGTATAGGCATCATGACAATCTGGACAAGAGTATAGGCATTATGACAGTCTGGATAGGAGTATAGGCATTACGACAATCTGGACGAGAGTATCGGCATCATGACAGCATGGACAAGAGACAACAATTAAGTGAACAATAGAATAAGTCCAGCCAAATCGACGTCTGAAAGCTTCTGCACCTTGATAATAAAAAAAACTAATGAGACAAGACAGTTTGTTGGTGAACATTAGGAACAAGTCTCAAAGTGACAGCAGAAACAAGAGCATTTGCCCGGGCATTACCCTCTGTGAAGAAACCTGGCAAAGAGGTATGACTACAAACATGTAGCACAAAATAAGGAACAGGCCTCTGCAAAAAAGTTCTCCAGAGTTCGAACAAAACTTGAAAAATAAGACATGGAGATGGACAATACAACACTGCCTGATAGAGCTGCTGTAATAAATTAACAACATACGCAGAATCAGTAATAACATTTAAAGACCAATTAGGAAATAACTGAAAAGCAGGAGTTACAGCTCGACGTTCCACAATTTGAGGAGAACCCTCTTGATGAACAATTTGATGTTGCCATCCACATTCTGCTTTCCATGCTACCCCAGTTTCACCCATCTTCCTCGAGCCATCCGCAAAAAACTGTAAGGCCATCAAGGGGCTCTGCGCTGCGTAGTGTTTTTGTCCAATTGGAATTTCCCTAAGAAAAAACTTAAGAAGGGAATGTGAAGGTAAATGATAAGAAATTTGGCCGTGGAACCCAGCTAAAGCAGCTTGCAATTCACATTTGTTTCCAAGGTACCGTTCAAAGTAATGAGATTGTACAGGTACAGCAATGCGAGCTGGATTTCTGCCAGAACACTCTACACACCTTCTTCTAGCCTCAATGATGAGTTGAGCTATGAGCTCAAACAATCCAGGAGCAGTTTTTGAGCCCGATAAGGCAAAAAATAGCCACTCTATGATGTGCAGTAGATCAGACCAATGGTCAAACCACTGTACCAATGCCCCAAAAGGAACACTGTGATCTGCAAAAATAAAAAAATTAGACAATTTGACAATGATCAATTCGTGAAACAAATTTAGAATATAAAGCCTGCTCTACTTGCTGGATGGTTTGAATTGCTCTTTTAGGTCAGTTCCCTTGGTTCCTTAGGATTGTCAGAATGTTTGAGCAGGTCAAATAGAGGTGCCAGCTGGGTGTTTGCCATTCCAAATAGGACCTAATCCAATTCAAAGATCCTAATAGCTTTTGTACATCAGTAATAGTTTTGACATCAATATCCAATTGAACTGGCTGAGGAATAACTGCTTTCCGTGTGATTTTGAACCCTAAATACTTCCAGGGTTCCTCTTGCTGCACCTTCTCAGGAGCAACTACTAGGCCAAAAGATTGTAGACTCTTTCTGGTTTCAGCTTCCAACACACCCAACTGATCCTCAGTGGCCACAGCCAGCAGAAATATTATCTATATAATGACAACAAAAGACAGTCAGAAAATTACAGGAGATAATGTTGGAATCATAAACAACTGACAAATTATAGGAATATTTTCATTTTATGGGAGAGGGTTTTCTATGTATAACACTCGTAAGGTTCTGCACGATTAATAGATGGAACTGAAAATGCGATTTTTTTCTCTATAACTGGGGTCTAACTGGATTGTGAAAAAACAACCGGTCAAATTAATAATAACAATGGGTTATTCAGCAGGAAGCATAGAAGGGGTCAATAAACCAATGCTGACATGGTAACCATGACCGCATCACCCATCTGAGATCATGCAACAGTCTTCATTCACAGATTTTTCTTTATCACAAAGACAGGGGTGATTAAAGGATTCTGAGATAGTTCAATGTGATCAACATCAAGCTGCTCTTTAACAAGTTGTTGCAGAGTCAACAGTTGTTCTGTAGGTATGAGCCACTGCTGAAGTCACACAGGATCTGTACGTTGTAAAAGAAAATTCTGAGCAGTACCTCCTAGTCTCACAACCCAAACCCCTGGCGTGACCACAGGCCAGGAGGCCGGTCAGGATGTCCGTGCAATGATAGTTACGTCAGGTCCCGAATGCAGAAGTTCATTCGCCTGGACAACTGACAGCAATCTTCAAGTATCGTAGAGAGTACAGGTCAGCCGTGGACATGCGCAGAGATTGGCACTGACCAAAAGACTTGTGGTGCATCAGTAGACCAAATCCTCCATCCCGATGCATCACGAGGCTCTGCTTGGGGAACACAACTCAGAAAAGATACAAGTTGAGCTATTCGTGTCCCTTAGGAATTGTCACTGAAAGGATAAGGATATGGAGACCATAGCACAATCTGCCTTGTATAGTGTGAGAAATGAAAACCCAGTCGGGCAATTTCCAATCAGAATTGTATTATATGATAAAAGCAAAATCAGCGCTGGGTGATCAGGAAGGGGTTTCAACAACTCCAACGCCTGTCACACCCAAAGAAGACAGTTGTTCTACATTTATTCCAGTTACTACATGATATTCATTATACATAAGTATAAACATTACACATTGTTAGTTACAGAGTATAAACATTACACATTGTTAGGTAGCATAAGTAGAAGAACATTACACATTGTTAGGGTCATACATTCAACAGATATTTCTTTAACAAGAATTGTATCTATAAGCAGCCATACTATATTGTTGAATCAGACATTTCAGCAGATGGTTTGCTTGTTATCTATACAAAGTTATAAATTTTAAGAAAGATGCTATTATCTAGCTAACTAAACAAAATTCTCTCATTATAAAATCCTACCAAGGTAAAAGGGAGGTAACTTGTTTTATCTCTTATAGGAGCCCAAATTAAGTTTTACGATTTGTTTTTCTTTTCTCTCTCCAGGTCATATTGACCTTACAACTGTTTTCTCTTAATTAGCTCGAATCATTTTCTCAGTTTCTCACAATAGTTAGCATCAATGACTGCAACATGAACAAAAAATCCCAAAATCCCGCATTGTGCTACTAGAATGGCTGATTAACAAGGCACTTAACCCACGCTGCCTTCATACAAACGTTAAAACATCCACTAGTTAGATTATGTGATCAATACGTCTGTATAGAACAAGCAGCAGTCCACAAGCATTGAAGACATTTTTTCTGAGAACACAGCTGCCCTAGGCAGGGCACATCCCAAGGATGAAGGACAGCTGTTTTACAATGAATATTGCCACCAGCTGCCGCATGAAAGGAGCCCTGAAGAGAAGACACAAGGACTCCCTGAAAGGACATCGCAGCCCTGGTCCACACTGATCAACATAACTGGTGTACTCTGGTCTCCAATCAGGAGGCCTAGAGACACACTATCTGTAACGCTGTTGATGCTTCTGAGAAAGGACGCAGGATGGCCCTGACAGTCTGCAGGGCCCCCCCGCACAGGCTGATCAAGCAGGGAAGCACATCGACAGCCCTTGATTTAAACCCTGAAAACACAGAAAAGCTCAACGACTCTGCCTCCTGCACAGCCCATCACAGCTAACAGCTCATGGGCAGCACGACACATGAAAAAAGGACACAGCACCAGTGGAAAGGTTCCACCTGAGATTTAACCTCTATAAACCTCTGAAACAAGGCTGAAATAGAACACCAAATTTGTGTAAGAATCTCTTATTTAACTTCAGTCCTGATCATATGGCTAGCCAGACAGGGTTAGTCTTGAAATAACTAAAACCTCACCAGTTTTCATAAGAGTGGAATTACTCATGGTGGGGAATTTGAAGAGTTCATATACCATCCAGAATAAGGACTCTGGTTCAACAGAATCATGTTACACATCTCTGTAAAATCTTGACACCGGCAGAAAGTATTTTCAAGTTTACACAGTTACACATTCATGTAGCTTTTCTCTTTCACACAATCTTTTTCCAATCATACATAGGTGGCCACCTCAGTCATTCATCATTCACACACACATCGTAAGTTGTTATTGGCTGTGTAGTTCTCATCAGTCTCATAACTTAAAGGGAATTTAAGGCATATTTGCTAATATTAACTTGTAAATCGTGTACAACTCTCCATGCAAAAGACAAATATGACGGGAACGGACAGGATATTACCTTGGAAAATTTTCAATTTTTTTCACAGAGCAAGGACACTCTATTTGTCATAACGGCAATAGAACCACTTCTGCATTTTGTCTTCCCTTCTTCACCTCTTCCCACCCTCTGTCCCCCCTGCGTCTCCTGTTTCTCTTGAGCACTCGCCCCCCGGAAGCAAAAGTGTAGTTTCGTTAAGGGAGCTTTCACTAGCATTTGTCGGAGGACGGGGGAGAGGGAGGGAGGGAGGGAGGGGAAGGAGGGGGAATAGAGGTTGGGTTCATTCGAGAAAAATCAGGAAGAGAAGTCAAATTGCCTTGCTCTCCTTATGTCGCAAGCTAGCTACATGGTCCGGTGAGAAAGAACGATACATAGGAGGGAAGGAACAGCTGCAGATGGACACGTTCCGGGGAGGGGGGGGGGGGAGGTGTTGGGGGGGTTGTAAAACAGTGAGAACACAGACAGCCCCCCCACTGCACCGCCTGACACCGCGGCCGCCGTTACCGTGGCCGCCGCCGGCGCATGCGTGGGGCGCGCCGCTCCGAGCCGGGGCCGGTGCCGCTCCGCCCGGAGCCGGCGCCTGGACCGGCAGCTGCTACCAGTCCGCCGACACCCAGGCTGCGGCCGCTGCCGCCGGGGCCAGGGCGTGGCTTGCCGCTGCCCGCGCTGGCACAGATGGACTCGGCGGCGCCGAAGGCGGACCCGGCGCCACCCCCGCAGGCACCCGCAGCGGGCGGACCCAACACGGTTGCACAGGCACCCAGCGCTGGGTACACAGGCACGGCACCGTCCGGAGGAGACTAGAAAGCTCCTTAAGGTGGAAATCAGTTGCTATGTTCACATGATCGTGTCCCGGTCCATCAGCAGCACATTCATGCCGTAGCTGTCGATTATCTTGGACAAGTGCTGCCGAGTCGCTAGCAGCGCGTCCATCTTGGTGGGAACGCTTGGCTGCCCCCGGCCCCCGCTCCGCAACCTCCGGTCCCGCTTCGGCTCCCTCGGCTCCGCCCGGCCCTTTTCTTTAGCACTCTGATGTCCTCCCAGGCAAAGCAGCCTCTCTCTCAGTCCGAAGACACAAAAGTAACAAGTGACATAACTTAGCTCGTCGGTCTAACACCAAAACGCCGTAACAAGCTTTCCAGGCGATAAACACACAGCCCTTTCGTTTGCACACATGGTCTGCCCCCATGGTGACTAGGAAAAAGTTCCCAGGAGCTCACCTGCGCCTTACCAAGTGCCAGATGCACCCAGGCTCTCCAGGCAACTTGTGCCTTCCAAGTGCGGCAGAAACACTTGCCTGCAGGTGTAGAGAACGATCGGATCCGGATCCTGCAGCACGCCCCGCTGCTTTAACAGCTCCTGAGCACCAAGACCTCGCTGCGCCTCGCCCCGCAGCTCACCTGCCTCCGGTCGCGATACCCAGACGACCCAGGCAATACTCGACAGTCTTTTTCTGGTCCACACGGGCACCATTGTCCTTGGGTAACCTGTCGGAGGCCTTGGTCCCTTGGGGGGGTGAAGAAAGACACGCGACACACGACACACGAGGATGAAGAGACACACTAGGGTGAAGAGCCAGAGAGATGTCTGCCTGCTCAGCGCGGCAGGCAGCTTTTTATTAAGCTCTCCCACTTCTACTTTCCCACACACACAACACAAACATATTCCCACAACAACACCGAGGAATGCCGCACCTGCACTCAGCCACGCAGCTCAAGGCTGTGTCCATGGGAACTAGACTTATTAGCTCCACTGCTCCCATGGAAAATGGCCCAACACTTTATAAACATTCCAAACCCCTCAAACTTCAGTTGTGGGGCTGTGACTTCACCCCACACATTGCTTCCCTGCTGAGCGAAAGTAGGGGTGCTTAGGGACTCCGTGGTGCAGCAAGGAGAGTGCCATGAGGCTCTGTGTGGAGTTCCCCCCACCGTGAGATTGGCAGGGTGGGATCTGAAAGGGTGGGATTTTGTAAAACTATAAAATTGCACAAAATTTAAATGCAAAGGGTCTTTTCCTCTCCAGGAGATTGGTGGAGGTGGACCCAGCGTGCTCTGCAAATAAAACTTTCCTTATCATTACAATTCCCTTGTTTCACAGGTAATTGAGGTCTTTCTAAATTAATAACGAGACATTTCTCACACTCCTACAGCCCGTTGGAGGTCCTGGGGGAGCAGAGATCCACCTGCGCCTGTGGAGGGACCCCATGCCAGAGCAGGTGGATGCCTGAAAGGCTGTGACTCTGTGAGAAGCCCATGCCGGAGCAGGCTCCTGTCAGGACCCGTGGGACCCATGAAGAGAGGTGCCCTGCTAGAGAAGGTTAACTGTAGGATGTGTGACCTCATGGAGGACTCACACTGGAGCAGGCTGTTCCTGAAGGGCTGCCACCTGTAGAAAGGGACCCATGCTGGAGCAGTTTGTGAAGAACTGTAGCCCGTGGGAAAGAGCTCACACTGGAGAATTTCATGGAGAACTCTGTCCCATGGAGGGACCCATGCTGGATCAGGGGAAGGATTCCTCTCCCTGAGGAGGAAGCAGCAGCTGAAACAAACCTGTGATGAACTGACCATAACCCCATTCCCCATCTCCTGCACTGTTGGGGGGGAGGTGGTACAGAACTGGGAAATAAAGTTAAGCCCTGAAAGGAGGGAGGGGTGGGGGGAAGGTGTTTTTAGGATTTGTTTTACTTCTCATTATCCTACTCTGATTTTGATTGGTAATAATTGTGATAAACAAAGTCGCGAGTTTCTATAAGTTTTTGAATAATAGTTTATTAGATGGTAAAAGCAGCAACCGGCTGGGTGACAGAAATGGGACCAGTTTCCAAATCTGCACACCCTTACTACAGGGTACATTTAGTAATTTATCTTAGCTACTTCATACATATTAATTATATCATAGACATATACATTCTACAGGTTTTTGCTAAAGTATTTAATATATGGGTTTTCTTACAGCTAAAGCTAAAAGGGTTATCTCTACACCAGTCATAATTCATGTATTCTTGGATGAACAGGCGCCTAAAGATTTAAAGTTCTACTATATTTCATTCTTAGGATAGTAAGGAGGTTTTAGACCTCTTGACCTTGTGAGGGTCTGGTTTATTTCTTTATGGGGGTGTAATTAAGTTTTACAATCCGTTTGTTTATGTTGATGTAATCACCCATTTGTTTCACGAATCACCATTATTTATATATCACAATTCCCTCCCCTTTTTATTATTAACTTATTGATTCGTGACTTTTTGATTTTTATGTTAACTTTGGTATATTTTGTCTTAGTTATTGCATACAGTAATAGAGTCAAAAGTTTCAAAAAATGTCTTTAAGTTTCATTCGTCGGTTTATGTCTTAATTTTATTTTAAATTTTCTGTTGGGGATGTTGTCTACACAGATCTTGGCGTTTTCTTGACTTTGGTGTAATGTATTTAAGGAAGGTTGCCTTTTTTAATTTTGATTGCAGTTCGTGTAATTAGCATCACTCGATATTAGATTTTTCACTTTGGGCTTCCAGGGGTTCACCTGTAAAAGATCTTACATATATAATCTCTAGGTACAACATTATGAATTGGCCTCTCGAGGTTACAAGCTTGTTTCGAGGATTAGCTCTTTAACATTTTAAGTTGTTTTTATAAATGTACAATATAATTTTTAATAGTACTTTTATCATGTTTCTGGCTACATTAGTTTGACAAGGATAACCCTCAGGTCAACCTGAAAAGTGTCAGTGAGAACAAGCAAATATCTATACCCCCCTTTTTCTGGGTAGTTCTAAAATTGATTTGCTATTTCTGTCTTGGATAATTATTTTTCTATTGTCTTAGTTGAATTTTGCTATGGTCTTCTGTCTCACAATGGTATAGAGATTTCGTGTTACTATATTTGGTTTAGATAGTTGTACAGAGCTTCTGCTCCTAATTGTGTTTTCTTATGTTCTGTTATGATAAGTGTTCATAATTAGAAGAGTATATTACTAACTTATCCCTGTGGTGTCTTGGTTCATTTGTTTTCTTCTATTTTTCCTCTTAAATTCTGGATTAACTTCAGTCTTCTTTAGAGTATCTAGGCTCTGTCTTTGACTACTGAATTTGAATTTTAACCGTCAGGGATCAAATATGGATTTGCTTTCTTCTACTTTTACTGCCCTTTTTGCCTCCGATCATTCATGGCATTTCTTCTTTCAAGGCCAGTAACACTTTTTTGGTGAGCCTTTCATGCATATAGCAACTTTTCCTGGCAACTGAAGTGTATAATCTGTTTTTTCGAGGTTAAGGTATTGACAGGGAGGGCTCTTGCCTTTATTACTTCATTTATCTGGTATTGCATATCTAGCTTTTACGTCCTCTTTTCTAGATGAAATTTTTTCTTCTGTGAACAGAAGTCTTTAAGCATCTTTCAGGGGTTCGTCTTTCAAGTCTGGTTGGCTCGAGTACGTTGCTCTTATTGTCCTCTAAGCAGTCATGTGCAACTGTATTTTGGTGGCTTCTTGAAGAAAAAGCTGGATTGATTATTTTGGTCAATCAGTGTGGTTTGGTATTCAGAAAGCGCTGAGGTGAAAGCCAATGATTTAAATCAAGGGCTGGAGCCCTCATCAGTTTTGTTTTAGCTTATGAAAAGCTTTATCAGTTTCTTTACTCCAAGTGAGTATGTTGGACTCACTCTTATGAGTTCACACAGGGGGCTCCACCAGAAGTCCATAACTGTAGATCTACAAATGACATTATTGGTCCATCCGAGCAATGTTTGGAGCTCTTCCTTCTGTGGCTGAGGAGTCCGGCAGACAGCTTCTTTCTTGCTGTTTTTAGGGTTCGTTGTCCTGCAGCAACCTTGCAATTGAGGTAGGAGACCTGCTGCACAGCTCTTAGTACTCAACCAATCTGAGACAGTTTAGTGATGTTAACAGTTCATTCAATACATATTATTTTGGGATTTCTTTGTCCTGCGAGGATTTCTCATTCAAAAGCGAACAGTGAGTAACTTTCAGGGCTCCAGGGCAGGCAGAAGAAAGCATCCTCCAGATCCAGGACAGCAAACTATTTTAGCTCTGGTGTCAATTTATTCAGCAGTGTACATGGATCTGCCACTATGGGTGGCAAGCCCCCAGCCATCTCATTTATTGCTCTAAGATCTTGCACTATTTTATACTTCCCATCAGGTTCCTTTACTGGTAAGATGGGAGTATTATATTTTGATTTATATATTTTTTAATAACTCATGTTTATATAACTCATTTTCTATATTGTGTTGAATCCTTTCCTGATTCTCTATTTTAGGGGATATTGTTTAATCTTTATTGACTGTGCCCCTAATTTAACTTTTACTTCAATTGACAATGTAGTTTTTGCTCTTCTTGAGTTTTCGAAGCTCATACTTTGATCCGTACTTCTTCATGTAGCTGCTTGAACTTTGAGTCTCTATTAGGCAAGATTTAAAATCTCAATCAATTGCTCCTTTTTACTTTGAATTTTATTTTGTTCTGGTTCAAATTTAATTTCAGCTCTCAATGGCTCTCGTAAGTCTCTTCCCAGTAAACAAACTGGTGAGTTTGGCATGTATAAGAATCTATGGATTTCAAGTGCTTTCCTAATTTGTATTTTAAAGGTTTCAAGAAATGAGCTTTTTCTGTTTGACCCATGGCTCGCCTTATCGACACAAAACTTACAGCAGTGGGTACGAAAGTTGATTAATACTTAAAATACAGCTCTTGTATTGATTAGAATTATGCTTCCTGATTTTGTTCTTTTAGCCTTTTTGTATGGGGGATCTTGGGGCTATTTACAGCCTTTAGGATTCAGCACAGCCCCTTCGGGATTCGGTCTAGCCCCCCTTTCCCCCACCCCAGGTACAAAGGAGTTATAAATTCTCTCCCCTGCTCCCTTTCCCCAGGATAGCTGTAGTAATCAGGAAGTATAAAGGTTGTTAAACTGCCAGGACAGAATATTTACAAATCAGAAGATAACAAAAGACAAATATAATAGTCATGGTATTATCTAGTGTTCTGACAGTATATTCAAAATTGCACTTCATTTGTATATGCATCACTTTTTGGAGATTGGTATTTGTTCATTTTCGCACAAAAAATCTTTTTCATCCATACTCACCTCCAATGCCGAGTTTTGGTGTCTTTAGCTTGGTTCCCAGGTCTGTCTGCTGAAATGAACTTCTTCATAAACAGTTAATGTCCAACCCATATCAAGAGTAGAGAAGTGGTTCCCCTTCTTATTTCCCCTTCTTATTCACTACAGCCCCCCCCTTTCTCGTGTTATTTTGTTTAATGGGTGAAGATCTCTAAAAGTGCTAAATTTGAGACATAGGTAAGCAAAAGAATCCATTTATCACTTGCGAACACATACCAGCTCCTCTAAAATCAAATTTTAACAGTAAAAAACTCACATGCTTTCTCTTACTACATTGACAAACACAACCACAGACCTACTACAGCAGGCTTCCAACACAGACATAATCAATCACTTTCTCTCTTCCTCCTTTCTCTTTATCACTGTTCAAAACCTTCTCCAAATTTAGCTGCAAATATGGGTGAAGACATTCAACTGCATACACATACATACTTTAGGACCTGGTGTTTGTTGTTCTAAAGGACAAAATATATTACAGAAATAACTTTTCTCAAGTCACCGAAATTAAAGTTATAGACTCTCTCGTCCTGCTCCTGCAGGACACCTCTTCAGTTTCCCCCCCTTCCCCCCTCCTCCCGCTCGGAGAAGACAGAGAAGCAGCACCAAGAGCCGAAGCTGACAGTTCACTCCGCGGTGTCTCCGGGGTCTGTGTTCGGGAGGGGACGCCGACTCTGCGATGCACACAGTGACCCCCAGTTCGTGTGCCAGGGCAAGGTAGATGACTCATCAGGGCAGGCCGCCGGCAGCCAGTGCTGAGGAGGGGTCTGGCGTTGGGTGAGCGCGGGGGGCACTGGCAGTGTGAACTCTCTCCTACAGAGATCTGTCTGTTTATCACAGGGTTTGGGCACTGCTCGACGGTTTGCTGGGCTGATCCCAGCGTGTTTTGCTGGGTGGTAGTGCAAAAGTGGAGGTCTAGTCGTTCTCTCTAGTACTTGAAATAAACTGCTAAATTTAAACTTGTTTTCGAGAGGGTATTGTGAATTTTTTCTTTGTCTAATCACTTTGATTGTAGTTTTACTGGCTTTATAATTTTGGGGAACTTTGGTTATATCTTTTTGATTAGATTCAGTCTTTACTATGAATTATATTTTTCACCTTGAGGTTGTCAATTCAGTTTTGTCAAGACTGGTTACAGTGTGTAATTCTTGGAAAATAGAGCTCTTAACACTTTTAATCTATAATTTATTTTATTCAAATAGTTTCAAGTCTCTCTGTCTTTTCAGACAATTTCTTTTAGATGACCTTTTCTTTTACAATAAAACATTTTACTGCCTGGACTCTTGAAACAATTTGTTGGGGTCTGCTTATATACTTTTTTGGGCTTCTCTCAGTAAGTCTTTGAGCTCCCCTTTCTCCCCTTCCATCTAATTTCTTTAGTTCTCTTTTAATATCACTCCAGGCATAATTTATAAGTGGACTTTCAACATATTAGACCACTGGTGTGATCAGACTAATGCCTAAATATTGCTGTAAATTTTCTTTAGTCTTTCTTGGGTTAACTTACTAATATTCCAATATCTTTCCAATTGATATCATTACCCCCAAAGGACTGGTAGGGGTAATATCCGCAATGCCTGCTTGGGCAATGCCTGCTTGCTCCCTTTTCCCTGAGGTTACCATTCTTACTGAATCCTTGCCCCATAGTTTATGCCGAGGTCCCTTCAGAATCTCTCCACCGACTCTCTGGGATCCCTTCTAAACTCTCCCCACTGACACAAAGGTCTCTCCTTAAGACGTTTCCACCGACCCAGAGGTCCAAACCCCATTCTCTCGCTTCCCTGGTCACTGGCTGTTCCGTCGCACGGAGACAGAAACGCAGTTAGAAGGGCTACCGCAATCGCTTCGCAGCAAAGCTGCGTCTCATCCACGCATCCACTCCGCCCTCTTACCCGCCCAACCAGGGAATACTCACAGTCCATTGTTCTTCCCTGGTCTTCGTGCACGAGAATTATGGCCCTTTTTTGCTGCAGCAATCCGGGAGCAATCCTTGCTTTTAACCATATAACCATAGAACTGTGTGACTCCATTCCTGTGGAAAATTAGACCAAAACAGGCGCTGAATTGAGTGGAGGCCCCCCGTTTCAAGTACTAATTAACCCAGCAGGCTCGAAGAACATCACGTCGGGAAAGTCACCAGTTGTGATAAACAAAGTCGTGATTTTCCATAAGTTTTGAATATAGGTTTATTATATGGTAAAAGCAAGCAGCCGGCTTGGGTGACAGAAATGGGACCAGTTTCCCAAATCTGCACACCTTACTACAGGTACAGTTTATATTTACTTAGCTACTTCATACATATTAATTATATCATATACATATACATTCTACGGTGTTTGCTAAGTATTTAATATATGGGTTTTCTTAGCAGCTAAAGCTAAAAGGGTTAGCTCTACAACCAGTCATAATCCTGTAGTCTTGGATGAACAGGCCCTAAAGATTTAAAGTTCTACTATATTTCATTCTTAGGATAGTAAGGAGGTTTTAGGCCTCTTGACCTTGTGAGGGTCTGTTTTATTTCTTTATGGGGTGTAATTAAGTTTTACAATCCGTTTGTTTATTTTGATGTAATCACCCATTTGTTTCACGAATCACCATTATTTATATATCACATAATTGACTTTAAGTCAGGTCTGTTTTACCCATTATAGTAATCAGTGAGTGATCTCTCTCTGTCTTTATCCCAACTCATGAGCCCTTAATTATATTTTCTCTTCCCTGTCCAGTTGAGGAGGGCTTTGTGTGGGCACCTGGCATCCAGCCCAGGTCAAACCACCGCATCATCTTTGCAGCAAGCTTTCAGAAAAATAAAACTTTTTGTAGAATATCCAAACAGCCCTCTCTTACAATGAAGCAGTATAACAATAGAAACAGTTTTTGAGATAACACAAGCTGAAGCTCAGTAAGAAAAGCAGATAATTAGCCTGGTATTCTACCCTCAGTATCAGGAAGGTACGCCCTCCATGGTGCGGCTCATTCCTTATGGTCTCAGTATGATGACCATGTGAACTCCAAGTATAAGATAGCTGTTTGCATAGTTCATAACAGCAGTAACTGTGTTCATAACTGTGTTCATGTTCTCTCTCTGTAGAAACTATGGTAACAGGAATACTATGCACGGAAGCATACAGGCTTGACTGCTTTATGTAATTCATGGCCCTTACACTTCCAATCTCTACAACTGTTTTGTCAGGATTGCTAAGAGGGGCACATTCTTGTCTATTGCCTTTAGTACCTGCTTATAGACCCGCAGATCATGCTTTTTCTTATTCCTTTTTGAACTGCTGATGCTACCTACTTCTACATGACCATGGCAACAAATTTGAGAAATTCACTACATGCTGGGTAAAGTATACAGATTCCCCCCCATATATGTTTCAAATACATCTCCTATTTCTAGTATTGTGCAGTTTTGCAAATATCAGTTCTTCATGCACTTTACCTAACACCTCAGTTTTGTAGACCTCCCCATGCCCATCATTTTCCTTTCCAGAGTGAGGAATCCCAGATTTTTTCATGAAGAAGATGCTACCTCTTCCTTCACCGTTTTATTTGTCCTTCTCTGTACATTCCCTAATTTTGATAACTAAAGTAACCACTCTGAAAGTAAGTTCACAATTCAGAAGAGAATCCTATTTCCACTCTGAAAGTTAAATAAAATATCTAGGAAATTCATATTTGGTCTAATAATTATGGCAGAACTTTAAATTATTTGCATTAACTAATTTAAAATTTCTTTAGCTCCAGCTAGGTATCTGTAGCTGGAAGTCAACTTAAACACAACTGAAAAGATATAGGTTTACTCCTGCCAACAGAGGTTTTAGATATCAGAAATAAACCTAATAAGCCACATGATTCCACTTTACCACTGCTTACGAAGGTCTGGTTTTGGCTGTCACTGATTCCATGTGAAGCAACAATCAGGTAAATTCAGCACTGTACTCATTTGCAAGTCTATCAACAAGATGCAAAATCAGGTAATCTAAATTTCCACAAACTCTCCCCACCATTAATATCCACATAACCCCAGGTTAAAAAGTAAGAGAAATTTAAAAATTAATGACTTTGGTTACTGAAATAGTTATTCGTGCAGTGACAAATTGTTTTACTGCCCATTTTGGGCTGGAAAAAATAGCTCAATAAAATTAAGTGGCACTCCATTATCCACTATTCTAAATTTCAAACTGTACCAACAGTATCAGCAACAATGTCTGCTTTCAGGTGTGTACCAGGGTGAATTTATGCTGATACTTTTGGTCTAAACACAGACCTGCCCCAGCCACCTGCATTAGTTTATATTCTCCCTGCCAGTTCACTGGATAAACAGTGAATTCGTCCTTGGAGGGAGAACTTCTGTATAAACTGTTTTAATTGGTGTTCTGTGAGTGGGCTAATTGTCCTCCAAGGTTGCTTGAGGAGAATTTGAGGAGGAGGAGGAGAGGACGCCCCCAGACTCAATTAAGAGACACCCAAAGCATACTGCGTGTGCGTTAGGGGATTTCCAAGTTCTCACGCATGCGCAGAGAGATGCCCTTACATAACTGGGAGGTGGGACTGAGGGCCTCTGGTTGGGTGGTGCTGGCCACACCTGGAGGTTGGGTCCTCAGTTAATTGTATAAAAGTAGATAGTGCTTTCTTGAGGGGGTAGCTAACTTCACACCAGGGACAACGTTGCCTTTGGCAGGGACGCCTGCCAGTTTTGTGAACTTACTGACTCTCCAGGAGTGCAGCTTCTGCTATGGGTAAGTATAGCATGCTAGGTCGGTAAGGATAACTTTATGGGCACAGCTGGGTAACTGGGGAGTTGTGCTGGGGCTTATTTCTCTCCTCCTTCCTCCCTTTTGGGTTTGTCGTTTTGTTGGCCACCTCTTGGTAATAAATATTGGTTTTTTTAAGCTTTTAATGGTGTCATGGTTTCAAGATTCGGTATGGTTCGAGCCCTCCCTAATACAGGTGGGCAAAGCCTTAGATTAAGAATAAAAGTATGCCAGGTTAACAAACAACACAGTTATCTGATAACACGGGGAAAACAGACATTATCATTATTTTAATAACTTATTTGAACTATAGCTAAACATTGTATAGGCCAAAATAATGACTGAATGACTGTCTTTGAATGACATTAGTCCATTGAAGGCCAGGTGGATCACATCGCTACTGGGGTGGGAGAATAGGGGAAAGACAAAGAGGGGTAGAGTTTGTCGACACCACCACATCCCCGCCACCTCGCCCGCTGTGTACGCAGCTTCACACTAGCAACTTGTGAGAGCCGCCTAGAACTATCCCAGCTCCCGGTAACTGTAGGAGACGCGAAGGGGAAGAGGACCAATAAAGCAATCGGCACCATTATCTCTACTACCGCAGGAGGATGGGGAGGGGAACATGCAGCTGCTCTGCCATACCACAGATTGTATTCGGTCTCACTGTGCTGGAGTTCATTTCCCCACAGTAACCCTCACAGTGCTGTGCTTTGCATTGGCAGCTAGAAGGGTGTTGATAACACCAGTGTTTTGGCTACTGCTGAGCACAGCATCAGCACTGTACCATTCCTTCCTTAGTTGAGGGCAAGATCCTGGGAGGGGACCCAAGTAGGCCAGCTGACCCAAACTGATCAAAGGGATATTCCATACCATATAACGTCAGCTCAGATATAAAAGCTGAGGCAAGGAGCAGTAAGGCGGGCATTGATTACCTCCAATGGCTGCCTGTTGAGAAATTGTCACGTGTACTGAAGCCCTGTTTCTCGGGAGTGGCTGACCATCGCTGCTCATGGGAAGTAGAGAATAAACCCTGCTATCTTGTTTGGGTTTTTTTCCACCTTACTCTCTCCCTTGTCCCTCTGGGAAGGAGAGTGATAGAGCGGCTGGGTGGGCACCTGGCATCCAGCCAAGGTCAACCCACCTGTATCAGGGTGAATTTATGCTGATACTTTTGGTCTGTGTTTGGCCCTACCACCTGTGAAAGCTTTGCTCTTTCCCTGCCAAGTTATGGAAAACAAGCACTGATAAACAGGAAAGTTGTCCTTGAAGAGAGCTTCTTGTATAAACTGTTTTAATTGGTATTCTGTGATTGGCTAGTTGTCCTCCAAGGTCGCTTGAAGGAGAGTTTGACGAGGAGGATGATGAAGGATGCCCCCAGACTCATTTGGAAAAGACCCCCCTGAGTACAGTACGCAGGCGCAGGGAGAGCCACGCGTGCACAGAAGGGGTGCACTTACATAACCAAGGGGGAGGGATTGAGAACCCCTGACAGGGCAGTGCTGGCCACACCTGGGAGGTTGTGGTCACTCAATTAATTGTTTAAAAAGGAGATAGTGCTCTCTCGGAGAGAGCTAGCTTTACTTCAAGGACAACATTGCCTTCTGGCGGGGATGCTTGCCAGCTTGTTAACTTATTGACTCTCCGAGGATGCTGCTTCTGCTATGGGTAATTATAGGTATGCTAGGTCGGTAAGATAACTTTATAGGCAACAGCTGGGTAACTGGAGAGGTCCCGCTGGGGGTTTATTCCTCTCCTCGTTCCTCCCTCTTGGGTTTGTTCATTTTCTTGGCCACCTTTTGTAATAAATATTGGGGTTTTTTGTTGAGCCAGCAACGGTGTCTGTTTTTTGTGTCTGTATATCTCGGACCTTCCCTGATAAAGTAACCCCCTCCCTGATACACCCACCACAGTCCTTTCTGGCACCCAACGTGGAGCAAGATAAAGGCAGTTTATATATATATATTGCATGCTATAGTAATAGTAGCTATTGAATAGCAAGCTCCTGTGCAGGACACGGAGTTTTCTGGCTGCACTGCTTATCACTTTATTTTGCTAAGTTTTGGGAACATACTAATCTAAACAATGGCTCCATGCTTTGCTTTTACACTAATGGCCTTGTTATGCTTGGGAGTTGTCTTCTGGAGGGCTATCTGGGAACGATGGAGAAATACACCCTTCCCCCCCTCCCTGGCATTGATCTAAATGGCTTTATAATGAATCTCCCACGCTCCTTGTTAATCCTTATGTGAGCTGTTTGGTAATGTTACTGTTACTAACTCTGTCAGCACATTACGAAGTTCTTGGAATCTGGTGTATCCTGGTGTAGGAGAAAACAAACTTTAGGTGATGATATATTGGGACGAACCCTGAGGTGCCCAGTTCCTGGGTGGTAGGCTGTGTAGAAGGGTCTGGGCAGGTTCCTAGGGCTTTTGACACTTCCCATTACCTGTGACTTCACACCTGAACAGGTATTCGACCCTAGCAAACTGACAGGTCACCCGATAGAAGGGTGCCTTGCCTACCCCAATCAAAACCAGCAGCTTCTTGCTGTTACTGGGCCTGGCCTGTGCTTATCAAGCCACAGTTCGATATTCTCAGAAGATTGTAGTGGAGGCAGGGACCCAAACTGCAATAGAGAACACTATGGCTGAGGTAGGGACTCAAACCACAACTACAGTCACTGCCCCAGTAGTGAAAAGGAAGAAATGGATAAGGCAAGCTACAGGTCCATATCAGCGATTAGTAAGGGAGGAAGAGAAAAGAGAAGAAAAGAAGGAGTAGAAGGAAGGGAGGGGGCAGATAAAAAGCTGGTCCTCCAACAAAGGAAAGTCAGACAAATCAAACAGGAAACTGAGATTACCCGGTCCCTGACCTCATCAGAACTCCGGGACTTGCGGAAAGATTACAGCCACCAGCCCGGTGAACAGATTCCCACCTGGCTGCTTTGATGCTGGGACAACAGGGCTAATAGTCAAGTACTGGAAGGTCATGAAGCCCAACAGCTGGGATCCCTTGCCAGAGATCGTGAAATTGAAAGAGGAATTGGAAAGAACAGTTTGCAGTCTTTGGAGATGGCTCCTCTCAAGAGTGAGGGAAAGATATCCATTCGAGGAAGATCTAATGAGCTCTCCAAGAAAGTGGGCCACTGCAGATGAAGGTATCCAGTACTTGAGAGAATTAGCAGTGCTGGAAATCATCTATAGTAACTTAAGAAGGGATGACACCCCCAAAGACCCAGAGGATGTTCCTTGCATGATGGCCATGTGGAGGAAGGTGGTTCAAAGTACCCCTGCATCATATTCTAACAGTCTGGTAACATTATATTACCCAAAGATGGATCCACCAACTGTAGAGGTGATGTCCTCCTGGCTTTGAAATGTAGAAGAAACTCTGGGTACTTCCTCATTCCCACAGACCAGCACCTCAGCTCTCAGGGACAGCCGAAGAGATCGGTCCCCTCCTGCCCCAGTCAGAGGGAAAGGAAGCCCCAAGTGCAGGCCACGTGGTGAACTCTGGTTCTTCTCTGCGTGACCAGGGGGAAGACACGAAGAAGTGGGATGGTGAACCCACCTCTAAGTGGAAGCCCGAGTACGTGAATTAAGAGGGAAGAGAACTGTTAAAAAGGGGTCACCCAGGAAAGCTGTCCATGTAGTTGCCGCAGAGATCCAAGAAAGAAATCAGCGACCTCTCAGACATAAGAGGACTGAGACCAATTCCTTTGATCCTGGTGAGGGGACTTCTTATCTGGCATCGCAAAGGTCAGGCAGTGAATACTCTGACCAGGAACAGGAATAGAGAGTCCCTGCCTTCAAGGGAGGAGGAAAGGGATGATCAGGTCTACTGGACTGTGTGGATTCAATGGCCTGGCACAGGTATTTGGTAGATATGGGTGCACAGTGCACTCTAATGCCATCGAGGCACAGAAGTGCAGAGCCCACCTGGATCTCTGGAGTGACAGAGGGATGTGAGGAATTATCAGTGTTGAAGGCTGAAGTGAGTTTAACAGGGGACAAGTGGGAAAAGCACCTCATTGTGACTGGCTCAGAGGCCCCTTGTATCCTTGGTATTGATTACCTCAGGAGGGGATACTTCAAAGATCCAAAGGGGTATCGATGGGCTTTTGGTGTAGCTACTGTAGCTACAGAGAAGATCAAACATTATCTACCCTACCTGGCCTCTCAAAGGATCCTTCCATCATGGGAGTGCTGCAAGTCGAAGACCAACAAGTGTCCACTGTCACCAGAACAGTGCACCGACAGCAGTATTGCACCGAGACTCCATAATTCCCATTCAGGAACTAATTCGCCGACTGGAGAAACAGGGAGTGATCAGCAGGACCTGCTCACCCTTTAACAGCCCCATATGGCCAGTGCGGAAGTCTAATGGGGATGGAGGCTGACAGTGGACTATCGTGGCTTGAATGAAGTCACGCCGCCTCTGAGTGCTGCTGTGCCAGACATGTTGGAACTTCAGTATGAGCTGGAGTCAAAGGCAGCCGAGTGGTGCCACAACTGATATTGCCAATGCATTTTTCTCCATTCCTCTGGCAACAGAGTGCAGGCCACAGTTTGCCTTCACATGGAGGGTGTCCAGTATACCTGGAATTGACTGCCCCAGGGTGGAAGCACAGCCCAACCATCTGCCATGGACTGATCCAGACTGCACTGGAACAGGGGGGAGCTCCAGAACATCTGCAATATATTGATGATACTGTATGGGGCAAAACAGCAGAAGAAGTTTTGAGAAAGGGAGGGAAATAGTCCAAATTCTTCTCAAAGCTGGTCTTGCCATAAAACAAAGCAAGGTAAAGGGACCTGCACGGGAGATTCAGTTCTTGGGAATAAAATGGCAGGATGGATGCTGTCATGTGCCCACGGATGTGGTAAACAAAATAGCATCTATGTCTCTACCAGCTAACGAGAAGGAAACACAAGCTTTCCTAGGCCTTGTGGGTTTCTGGAGGATGCACATTCCAGGTTACAGTCAGCTTGTGAGTCCCCTCTATTGAGTGACCTGGAAGAAGAACCATTTGAGTGGGGCCTTGAACAACAGGCCTTTGAGCAGATCGAACAGGAGATAGCCTGTGCAGTAGCTCTGGGGCCTGTTCGAACAGGAGCAGTTGTGCAAAATATCCTCTACACGGCAGCTGGGGAGCATGGTCTCACCTGGAGCCTCTGGCAGAAAACACCAGGAGAAACCTGAGGTCGACCATTAGGGTTTTGGAGCCAGGGTTATCAAGGATCAGAAGTCCACTACATGCCAAATGAAAAGGAGATATTAGCAGCCTATGAGGGGGTTCAAGCCACCTCAGAAGTTGTTGGAACAGAAGCATGTCTCCTCTTGGCACCGTGTTTGCCTGTGCTGCACTGGATGTTCAAAGGGAACATCCCTTCAACACATCATGCAACCAGTGCTACATGGAGCAAGTGGAGCAAGCTTTGATCACATAATGAGCCCGAATGGGAAAACCCAATTTCCCGGGAATCCTGGAAGAGATTATGGACTGGCCAGAAGGCAGGGATTTTGGAACACTGCCTGAAGAGGTGACTCGTGCCCAAGAAGCACCACCATATAATGAGTTACCAGAAAACAAAAGAGGCTATGCTCTATTTACTGATGGATCTTGCCATGTGGTAGGAAACCATCGGAGGTGGAAAGCTGCTGTGTGGAGTTCCACACGACAGGTCATAGAAACTGGTGAAGGAGAGGGTGAGTCAAGCCAGTTTGCAGAAGTGAAAGCCATCCAACTAGCCCTAAAGATTGCCGAACGAGAAAAGTGGCCTGTGCTATACCTCTATACTGACTCCTGGATGGTGGCTAGTGCCCCGTGGGGGTGGCTACAGCAATGGAAGAAGCCCAATTGGTAACACAGGGGTAAACCCATCTGGGTTGCTGCATTGTGACAGGACATCGCTGCCATGGGTGGAAAACATGACTCTGAAAGTGCGTCGTGTCGATGCTCACATGCCCAAAGGTCGTGCCACTGAAGAACATCAGAACAATGAGCAGGGGGATAAGGCTGCCAAGATTGGAATAGCCCAGGTAGACTTGAACTGGGAGCAGAAAGGTGAGTTATTTATAGCCCGATGGGCCCATGAAACATCAGGACATCTAGAAAGAGATGCAATGTACAGATGGGCTCGTGATTGAGGGTGGACCTGACCATGGAGGCCATCACACAGGTTATTCATGAATGTGAAACGTGTGTGGCAATTAAGTGAGCCATGTGAGTAAAATCTCCCTGAAACAGAGGGCGGTGGCTGGGTTTCCAATATGGTGAGGTCTGGCAAATTGACTGCATTGGACCACTGCCATGAACACGCCTGGGCAAGAGCTACATACTTACCATGGTGGAAGCAACGACTGGCTGGCTGGAAACATATCCTGTAAACCAGGCCACTGCTCGAAACACCAATTTAGGCCTTGAGAGGCACATTGTGTGGCGACATGGGACCCCAGAGAGAATTGAATCAGATAATGGGACTCATTTTTTGAATAATCTCATAAGTTCTTGGTCAAAGAAACATGGCATCAAGTGGATCTATCATATCCCTTAACACCCACAAGCCTCTGGGAAGATTGAGAGGTATAATGGACTGTTGAAAACTATGTTAGGTAATGGGGCATGGAAGCATTGGGCAAATTTAGCAGAAGCCACTTGGCTGGTCAACACTAGGGGATCTGCCAACCATCCTGGTCCTGCCCAAACAAAACCCCTACACACTGTGGGAGAGGATAAGATCCCAGTACTACACATGGGGAGGTGGTTGGGAAGTCTGTAGGTTTCTCCACTTAGAGTACTACACATCCCCTTGGCTAAAGCAGCGTGACTGAGGCTAAGGGCGTTGGCTGTACCAGCCTGAGATGCACAGGCAGAGCCTGGCTCACTTCAGTCTGCCACATAAAAGGCTTTAGTTATGGACTACACATATTAAGGACTATGCAAATTAAGCCTAGAGATCGGGTATATTTGGACTTCTAACTGTAATTAGACCCAAAGGGCTCTCTTCTGAAACAGTTAATAATTTGAATAATCCCTATTTTTATATTTATTTTTCCCAACCTCAGATCTGATATATATAGTTGTATAATTGCTAAAAAACCCCCAGTCTTAAAATATTTGAGAATACTTCAGTGTCCCTTTTCTGACCATAAAATCAATCCTAATGAGACATCTGAATCTTTTAAATAGAAAACAACTAATTTCTATAGGCGAGTTTGCAAATAGCTAATTAGAAAATACTTTCATGGTGTGGACATCAAATGCTACTTAGATTTTTGTTGATGGCTTTCTCAATCTCTAATATATAGTGTATCATGTCAACCTTCTCACCCTTCATATGGGTTTTTATTAAAGCTATTAATATATAATCATAGTATTAAGGAAATGCCTTTATTGTGACTATAATACTTCATCTTCAACAGTGGCAAATAATCTTCCATATTTATTCTGGACCTCCACGCTGTAAAATAAAAGCATATAGTTAAATATATTCCACTAAAAGAATGGGAAATGGAGATCAAATCTTTTTCACTGTTCTAGATTAACAAATAGAGTTTTAGTTTTAATTTTTGATTTAGACATTGATTTTAATTTGTATAGGAACATTCATGGAGTGTCAAAGTATCAGCATCTACCCATAACAACTCCATTCTTTTCAGGGGAGAATACAAAAATCAACATCTGCAACCTATAATTATAGCTGCTTCCATTCTCCCACTCTGAAGAAACATGACTCTTACTTTAGAAAGGTCTGATAAACACAGCAGTAGTAAACAGAAGTTTTAGAATTATTTTCACTGCCCAAATTCCAAAGTAAAACAAAGCTAAGGTCAGCCATTGCAATCTTTATGAGAAATCAGAAAGGTACTCAATTCATTATTTTGCCAACAAAATTATTTTACAACTTACCTCACCATTAGAAAATTTATGCTAGAGGTTGAGTGTATTACTATGGAAAATAAATAATTTTATTCTAATTATAATACCCTACTGGTATACATGCAAGAAAACTGATTTTCTCTATTAATATAAGGACACCTACAGTGTGATCATAATTTAACAAAGCTATGTCTTTTTTCAAACTCACACCCATCTCTCCAGTTCTTCATATTTTGTGCATTCTCCTTTTTTAAGCATCAGTGTTACAACTGAAAATTGTTACAGTGCAAAAGCAGGTTTTTCTTGCCTTTTATATACAGTGCTGTATTTGCAATATTGCAGAAAATATTTATATCAAGTTTAATAAAATTATTCCATTACTAGAAATACAAGAGGTAACTTACTAATACATAACTTTAAAACTAGCTTGAGGAATATTTTGGACATCAGTCACCTGGTAATAGCCTTTGCTGGTCTAAGAACAGACTGTGCTCCTGTCCAGCATATTCAAATTACACATTAAAAGATGTTACAAAACAGGTAGTGATTGTGATTAATATAGGCTACGACTATCACAAGCTGTCTGCATGTCTGTTTTAAGTCTGTATCTCTCTAATCAGTGATACTGCAAGCTAGTAATTAGTGAGAGTTGGGTACATTGTGTATTAAGATTTTGTAGTTTAGGTACTGTGCATCAAAGTGGTGAAAACTCCGAGTATACACTTGCCAAGAATTACATTGTAATACCATATTTTAAATTTGGAAGAAGGTGTAGAAATAAGAAAATGCTAGTAAATAAAGACAATACACACCAATAAATGAACTTACTTGAATAATTCAATCTCTTCATCTGACATTAGTTTCCGTCTGTATTTCTGAGGTAAGGTTCTTGTTAATTCACAGGTGTCTGGTATACCTTGTACCTATGAACAGGTGAAATATTTTGAAATGCTGGTGATCTGCCTCCTATAGACTCCTGTGC
Source organism: Chiroxiphia lanceolata (assembly GCF_009829145.1). NCBI lineage: Eukaryota > Metazoa > Chordata > Aves > Passeriformes > Pipridae > Chiroxiphia > Chiroxiphia lanceolata. The sequence continues at coordinate 12,595,177 of NC_045670.1, read as the reverse complement.
TTTTGAAGCATCAAGAGATGGCATACTTGTTTGTAGAGATTCCAGTACTGAAATCCAGATTGCAAAACCATTACAGAAATATAACAAGACTGTAAAATTAGTCAGCAGCCAATAAAAGTTATCAGTTATGACATGTTTTCATTATAACAAATACTTAAAGAATTAAAAGATACTCTACTTCTCACAAGCTGTTTTTTTGTTGTTAATATACCAAGAACACAGTGAAAAAATTCTGAAAGTAAAAGAAAGCATATTTGAGTGGCAGACGTACTGATGTGGAAACAGAAGATAAGTCAGCATAGATCCTAACAAAGGCTTTTTCACTGGGAATGGACTTGCAGAAGCAGCATAAAGTATCAAATGTGTGCATGGAGGGGGTCTGAAGTGTATTTGGAATAGAAGCATTAGCCAATCAAAAACCCCAAGTCAAGACCTGACCTAATACTGCTGTTGCTTAAACTCAGACACAGTCCCTACGACAGTTTTCCCTTCCCTGTTTGAGACCATCATGTTGCAGTAGTAATATGATAATAGAATTTGGCTGGCCTTTTAAGCACTCACATCCCTAAAAGTATAGTCTTGATCTGCAGAGCTCTGTTTTAGCTATGTAGAAGCAGAGTCTGGTATTGTGAAATATAGCCACAAAAATCTTGTGATGCGAAGATAAGCATGAGCTAACTAACATGTTTTTAAGCCTTTAAGAAAGTAATTTACTGGTATGAAAGGCAATTGGCTGAACTGGGCACAAGATACAAAATTCTGACTGAAAGTTATCACAGAAAATAGTTCCTGAAGAATTCACAGTAAGTCAGAAGTGGCATTGATGTGCACTGTAGATACTTTGCAATGTTAATGGATAACTAAACTGAAAGCTAAATCCTAAATATAATGCTGTGGCAAATACATGGTATGGTATAATTTCTAAACAGTGAGAATAACACAGAGCTTTTTAAAACATCTACTACATTAATTTCAAATGCTGTATTCACTCAAAGGAATATTAAAACAAATACAGTTCATTAACTTTGATGTTCTAAACATAACAGTATTGAGGTTCCTATAAATATGAACCTATCTGTAGGTGTAAAATTTAATGTCAAGATTGCAATGAAGTTAATTTTTTCTCAGCATTAATATTAGCACAAAGAAACACTTCCTAAAATGTACAGTGGAAGGGCTCTTAGCCATAAATCAGGGTTTTAAATACCACAGACATCACACACTCCAATTAGAAAAGAAAGGATGAGGAAATGCAACATTATTTTTTGCAATATCACCAAATACCTAAGGCTGTTCAAATTCACTTGGACACTATCACTTTAGACAAATTAGTATTTTCAAAATGACTTTTTATATAAGTAGGAAAACACTAGAAATCCTTGTGAATCTGCCTTGACCAAAAAATAAAGGCATGCATGTCTTACGTATATTCCCACAGTATTATGTATATTTCCACAGTTTGTATAGAGTCTGAAAAGGAAGCATTCAAACTAAAACACTACGATTCAGAAACCCTGCTCAAAATCAGTTGAGTCCCTTGTCGAAGCAGAAAATTGTGGTGCTGGTTCTTATAAAAACAGTTTATGCAAAGAAATATGACATAAGTTGTATCTATGTAATACTTACTTTTAGGTCTGGGAACGACTTTTCTGTCTGGGAACCTTATTAATGGAGTATGGCTTGACTACCTAGAACACGACAATGTAGTAGGAGAAACAAGAGAGAATAAAATAATTTCTAGACAAACATTAACTTCACAATAATAAAATGGAATGTACAACATATTAAACAACCACTTCTATACTGCTGCTTTGTGCACCAGCACTCTGATAAAATTACTACTTAAATTCTATTTTACCCAAGGGGAAATTTCACCTTTAAAGCACTCTCCCACCCCAGTGTTCAGAACAGGAATAAGCATTCTCTTCCTTTCTCACAGCAATCAGTGTGTATGCAGAAATAGTTACCACAGCAGCAAAAATGGAATGATAAAGTTTTAGCACATGAAATTGCTAGCAGTGCTCTGCCTGTACATATTTGTTCAGCTGGCTGGCTGGGATTGACTAGTTCCATTAAAAAAAAAAAAACATAAATTTTAAAGTCTGGTATTCAAAGCCACTGTGCTTATTTTGAAATATATCTTTTCAAACAGACTCCATGTTTCACCTTCACCTTGAAGGGAAGAAGGATGACTTAGAAAGGAGATATTGGTTAGCGCCCTCCCCTCTTGAAGAGCGACCCTAAAGGAGTTGCCTGCAGACTGCCCAATAACATCCTTGGTACCAGGATAACCAGGCACCGGACTCAAATGACCGTGCCACCGGGCCGGCCCCGGCGCATGCTTCTTCCCCGCGCCAAGGACACCGGCCTCTCTCCAGCGGCGCCTCTGGCCTCGGCCACCTCAGGCCCGGAGGCCACACGCGAAGCGAGCTTACCACCCGCGCCAGGCACCATGCTCCCGACCCCAGCCGCCCAACCACCTCCCGGTCCGCAGGCCGAACACTGCTACCTGTACGACTCTAGTGGCGGCCACCATCTTACTGCCCATGGTGACGCCACGTCCCAGGGCCTGAGGAGCAGCACCAGGCCACGCCCACTATGAGCGGGGCCCGGAGAAGGGGTTGTTTGAGGCAGTGCCAAATACAATTAAAACAAATAAAGGGCAACACATTAATTTTTTTTATTATTATTTTTTATTTTTAAAAATCGCTTCAAGTAGCTCTACGTTTTATTTGAATTCGTTCAAAACACAGCAGATCCACCTTTTAAAAGCTGACACTCACTTATAAAGAGTGCCAATGTTTTTATTTAACATATTACTGTGTGGGTTGGCCTTGGCTAGACATCAGGTGTCCGCCAAGCTGCTCTATCCCTCCCCCTCCTCAGCAGAACAAGGGGAGAAAAAGATGACGAAAGGCTCATGGATCGAGATAAGGACAGGGAGATCACTCAGCAATTACCGTCACAGGCAAAACAGACTCTACTTGGGGAAATAATATAATTAACTGACAATCAAAACAGAGTGGGGTAATGAGAAATAAAACCAAATCTTAGGACACCTTCCTCACATCCCTTCCTTCTTCCCGGCTCGGCTTCACTCCCGAATTCTCTATCTCCTCCCCTGAGCGCGCAGGGGGACAGGGAATAAGGCTTGCGGTCGGTTCAAGTTATCTCTCTGCCGCTCCTTCCTCCTCATGCTCTCCCTGTCTGACCGTTCAGGAGCCACTCTGGCAGTCACACTCCCACTACCAGAGACCTTAAATGCTGAGACTGAAGCCCCTTCGCAGCGGGCGGCTCCAGTGAGCTGAGGGGTGCCCCGCTTGACTCCCTACACACCCCACTCACACGCAGTCAGATCAGGCTCCCTTACCGCTAGAGCTCAGGTTTCCCATAGCAGAGTCTCAGACATCTGGATCCTTAAAGCATTTATTCACGGCGCAGTAACACAGAAAAAGCTCGAGCCAGTGCCTCCGAGGAGGGACCCCGTACAACCGAATCCCTGGGCTTTTACACCCTCACAGATTAAGCGCAAAAGTCTGAGGTCTTCCTGCTGAGTCCTCCGCTCCTGCTGCGTCTCTCAGCGTCCGGTCATCTGGCTGAGCAAAAGGGTCGGCGCCAGTTCACGGCCTCTTCTCTCGGGCTCCTGCCACCCAGAGCTCAATCTGCAGCTTGCAGAGCAGCTGCACAACGAGCTACCTGCACTAAATGTATTCCTCAACATTCCTCTAGTCCAACATGGGGTTCCACCCATGGCAGACAGTCTTCCACAAACTTAACCAACTGGGTCCTTCCCACGGGGTGCAGACCTTCAGGAACAGACTGCTCCAACATGGGTTCCCCACAGGATCCCAAGTCCTACCAGAAGACCTGCTCCAGCATGGGATCCTCTCCACAGGGTCATAGCTTCCTTCAGGCACATGCACCTGCTCCAGCATGGGGTCCTCCACGAGCTGCAGGTGGATATCTGCTCCTCTGTGGACCTCCATGGGCTGCAGGGGGACAGCCTGCCTCACTATGGTCTTCACCATGGGCTGCAGGGAATCTCTGCTCCAGTGTCTGAAGCATCATCTCCTTCGTCACAGACCTTGGTGTCTGCAAAGTTGCTTCACATATTCTCATTTCTTTCTTCTGGTTGCTGTTGTGCAGCAGTTTTTCCCCCTCTTAAATATGTTTCCACAGAGGTGCTACCACTGTTGCTGATTGGGTCTGATGTCCAGGTGTTAGAAATAAATTAGTGTCAGTAGAATTGCCTTGTTAAGGTTTAGGGTTTGACATACTTCAATGATCTCAGACCTAGGGGGAGGTTGTCACATGATAAGAGATTTTTCTCAAACCCCTGTGTTTGATTTGTCTATCAGTGCCCCAGGAAAGCCGAGACCCTTGTGTCCGACCAGTCTGTCAGTGATCCATTATGAGGACCCTTCACTGAGCAGTCCACTGGATCAGAGGGTGGTTTGACTGACTTGTTCAGGGACACATGCCAACAGCAGAAGAGAGACCCCTTCCCAGGTCTCCACAGTCAAGTATGTTACCTGCTGTGGGTCCATGTTGGAACTGGCCAGCATTGGCTGTCAGAACTGGGGGAAGCTTCTGGCATCTTCTCAGAAAAGCCACCCCTGTAGCCATCCTGTGACCAAAACCTTGCCACACAAACCCAATGCAATTACACACTATGATATAGTTAATTTTCTTCAAACATAAAGGCAACTGTCAATGTAAAAATACATTTTAAATACTGCTTTGCTGCATAGTTAACAAGATGAAGTCACCTCTTCCACTTCACCAGTTTCTCTAGGATTTTTTACCATGTGGGACAGCAGCTACAGGTTGCATCTGCTCCTCGATGCTTTGCTTAACTAATCACCATATAGCACAGGCCAAAGTGATAGTTACAATTAAGAGTATAAACTTTTTGGTGGTTAAAATTATACATAATGCTTTAATTAAAAAAAAAGGCAAAACTAAACACTGACTTTTTTTTTCCAGTTTGAGCTTTCTACAGGAGCAGAGTGGGGTCATGGATCCTGTCTGAGCTCTGCAGCATCCTCCCCAGGGATTGCTGGTGCGCAGAGAAGAGCTGTGCTGGGGTACTTCTCCCTCCCAGAAACGAGGACAGAAATTATAGATCCTTGGTTTAAGAATCATAGAATGGTTTGGGATGAGAAGGGACCTTAAAGATCATCTAGTTCCAACCTCCCTGCCATGGGCAGGGATGCCACTCACTAGTTCAGATTGCTCAAGGCCCCATCCAACCTGTCCTTGAACACTTCCAGAGACAGAACAGCTATGAAGTGGGTCTTCTGATAATTTTATCAGCTACACTACCTGTGTAAGGATAAAATACCCTTTCCGGAAGATTTATGGCAAGGAGATTAGAGCTTGTTTTGCTTAAGAAAACTTTCCTGCCTAAGAAGACACCTTTCTCAAAGATAGTTTGGATGTTTTCTCCTCCTGCATTCCAGAGAGGCTTTCAGGCTCTCTCTCTGGTATGAGGAGAGATAAACCCTCATATGTTGCAGGACTCCACATTTGGGGGAGAGCCAGGGGGAATTAGCAATAATAAAGCCTGAGGAAGAACAGAGGGCATGTCTTTCTCAGGTCCAGTGTTAGAAGCACAATTACGATTTTCTTCGTTAAGTCTAGTGTTCTCGGCTTTGAAATAAATTTTCCTGAAATCCTTCCACTGCCTGGCATTTTGGGGGTTACATGCGTGTTATCTTACTTCACAACCTGTTTGAACATTTGATGTGTATCAGGAATTAAATTTCACTTCAAAGAGTTGCATGGTCACATTCTGAGTCTCTAGAGAGAAAAACTTCCAGAAAGGTTACATTTTCAAATTCTTAAAGTGTGTTTTCATGACATATTAATCTATATCAAGTTTAGTATATTGATTACATACAGTGTATAAAACACCATTTCTCCAGACTCACAGAAAGACTGTAGAACAACTGCCCTTAAAGATAGGTCTTCTGCCCAGTTCTCTGCTTCTTGCATCTCGTTCTAATGTGTCAGTCTCATTCAAACACAACAGCTCATTTTTACAGTACTTCATATTCTTTTCATGTTTTATAACTGTATTGAGAGTTTTGTAGTTGCTTCAGATGTTAATTAATATTGCTACAAGAAACACTTTAAAATAGGAACTGTATATTCAAATAAAACAAAGTAAATTAACTAACACAGTCTTTTCCTTTCATTGTCGTTCAATTTCTATTCCATCTCACCTGCTTGCTGAAAGAAAAAAAGTATTTCCTGTATCCTTGTCTCCATTAATATTGATAGACGCTAATTCGATCCACAAAAGCAGTAAAGGGAAACTCTAGAAGCAGACTTTCTTACATATTCAGTTTAAGTAATCATTTCAATAATTTTAACATCAGTGGAAACACATTCTTTGGGTCACATATTTAGGTTTAAATGACTTGCACATTCCTGTTACTTTCAAATTGCACCCCCTGCTCCTATTGATGGCAGATCTGCAAAACTGCAACAAAAGCTACAACTGACATTTACCTGCTGAGATTCAAGTATTGCAGTGCTGAGCAGTGTTATGCATTTCATAGTTTCTAAGATCAGTCTAAGGAAGGAAACACAGTTGCATACCTTAAGACCATTAATATGTGTCAACAGCATAAATATTTTAAGCAAAGTAATTTGGATTAAACAAACAAACAAATAAACCCATCCCCCCAAACCATTTTCCCTAAGACCAAAATAAGCATGTCATGGTTTAACCCCAGCTGGCAACTAAGCCCCACACAGTCACTCCCTCACTCCCCCTCTAGTGGGATGGGAGAGAATCAGAAGAGTAAAAGTGAAAAAAATTGTGGGTTAAAATAAAGACAGTTTAATAATAAAACAAAAGCTGTGCATGCAAACAAAGCAAAACAAGGAATTAATTCACCACTTCCCTGGGCAAGCAGATGTTCAGCAATTCCAGGAAAGCAAGGGTCCATCACATGTAACGATTACTTGGGAAGACAAATGCCATCATTCCGAATGTCCCCCTCTTCTTTCTTCTTCTTCCCCCAGCCTTATATGCTGAACCTGATGTCATATGGTATGGAATATCCCTTTGGCCACTTAGGATCAGCTGTCCTGGCTGTGTCCCCTTCCACTTTGAGCACCCCCAGCCTACTCGCTCGTGGGATGGGGTGAGAAGCAAAAAGCCTTGACTCTGTGTAAGCACTGCTCAGCAGTAACTAAATCTTTGTATTATCAAGACTGTTTCCAGCAAAAATCCAAAACTTACCCCATGCTAGCTACTATGAAGAAAATTAACTCTATATCCCAGACCAAACTAGCACAACACTTTATTTTTTAAAAAAATCTACACCCTTTCTTTTCTAGTTATCATACTAAGTATTGTTGTAGGGGCCAAAGTTTCATTTCACTCTCAGTTTCCCTAGTGTTTCAGCTACATTTGTCGAACATTTCAAATCATAGAATGTGGGAGGCATCAAGGAAGCCTCAACACCTGAGAGCAGCTAGCAGTTGGAGCTCCTGAATTCTGGCCTGTGGCAGGAACACTGTGGTGGGTTGACCTCGGCTGGACGCCAGGTGCCCACCCAACTGCTCTATCATGCCCCTTCCCAACCAGACAGGGGAGAGAGTAAGGTGATGTATTAGGGAGGAGTTCGAACCATACCGAATCTTGAAAACCATGACACTGTTGCAAGCTCAACAAAACTGATATTTATTACCAAAAGGTGGCCAACAAAACAAACAAACCCAAAGGGAGGAAGGAGGAGAGAAATAAGCCCCCAGCATGACCTCCCCAGTTACCCAGCTGTTGCCCATAAAGTTATCTTACCGACCTAGCATGTCTATAATTACCCATAGCAGAAGCTGCATCCTTGGAGAGTCAGTAAGTTCATAAACTGGCAAGCATCCCTGCCAAAGGCAACGTTGTCCTTGAGGTAAAGCTAGCTCTCCTCCAAGAAAGTGCTATCCACAACCTTCCAGGTGTGGCCATCACAGTCCCACCCCCTGGTTATGTAAGGGCATCTCTTCTGCACATGTATGAGAACTTTGGAAATCCCCTAACGCACGTGCAGTATGCTTTGGGGGTCTTTCTTAATTGAGTCGGGGGTTGAGCCTTCCTCCCCTCCTCTTCGATTTCTCCTTCAAATGCCCTTGGCAGACAATGAACCAATAGTAGAACACCAATTAAAATAGTTATACAGAAGTTTCTCCCTCCAAGGACGAATTCACTGTTTTATCAGTGAACTTGGCAGGGAGAATATAAACTACTGCAGGTGGTTGGGGCCAAACACAGACCAAAAGTATCAGCATAAATTCACCCTGCTACAGGTAGAAAAAAACCTACACGTGGGTTGGGATAAGGCAGTTTATTTAAAGCAAAAGTAAAGCGAAGCTTGCATGTGCAGAAGCAAAAGATAGCAGGGTTTATTCTCTACTTCCCATGAGCAGCGATAGTTGGCCACTCCCAAGAAGTAGGCTTTGGTACTGTGACGGTTTCTCAGTAGGCAACCATTGGAGACAATGAATGCCCACCTTCCTGCTCCTTGCCTCTGCTTTTATATCTGAGCTGACGTCATATGGTATGGAATATCCCTTTGGTCAGTTTGGGTCAGCTGGCCTACTTGGGTCCCCTCCCAGGATCTTGCCCTCAACTAAGGAAGGAATGTTACAGTGTTGGTGCTGTGTTAAGCAGTAGCCAAAACACTGGTGTGTTATCAACACCCTTCTATCTGTCAATGCAAAGCACAGCACTGTGAGGGCTACTGTGGGGAAATGAACTCCATCTCAGTCAGACCTAATACAAACATCATGGAGATGCATTGCTTTCAGTTGTATTTATGTCAGAAATTAAATTACTCATAATACATTTCAAATGCATGCATCCATTAATATCAAACAAGATATTAAAAGTTCATTTTAAAAATGTTTAAAACTTCAATTCTTTTTTCAAAGACATTGAATTTCTACATGATTAATTAACAAAGGCAACAAAACAGAAGCAAGTCTCTGTTACAAGACTGTAATATGTTCTGAGCTATTACAAATGCAGGTAAATCATGAATTAAACAGAAAAAACTCTTAATTACAGACAGTTCTCACCAGTGAACCAAAAGTTATGATGTCTGTAATCAAAGGTTGGTTAATTCAGAGCCCAAATGTAAATCTACCCTGGGTATAAGTAGTCTGATCATGTTGACTCTAGCCAGAAGGTGGACTGTATACAATCCAGTCAAAACCAGAAGAAAGTTTGCTCTTAAGAAAGTACAATGAAGTAATGTAGAAATGTGTCTCTTACGGGGGGGGGGGAGTGGAAGGTTTAGACAAAGGTTATTAAAGAAGTCCTGCCATTGAGTCACGAGGTGCAGAAAGAACTCCCTTGCTTTCTAAACTCCTTCTCACAAAGGAGTCTAGGTGCGGCTGGGTCCAATCTTAGCTTCAGATTATGTCAACGGTTTAAATTTAAGAAATTATAGAGGTGTGATTAAATCACTTTGTCCTGTAGGTTTTAATGATGGCAATCAGATATATTTATTAAGAAATTAATTATTATGACAAATGAACAGACAAATGAACAGAGTGAACAGACAAAAGATCTTAATAGGGATTATTTACAACACAGTGTAAAAGTTAAAAACCTACTAGTATAGTATATCCAGCACACAACTGGATAAATACATCATGCAGTGGGTGAGCAATTGGCTCATGGGTCATGCACAGAAGGTAATGGTGAATGGGGTAACATCAGACTGGTGACCTGTCACTAGTGGGGTTACACAGGGCTCCATCTTAGGCCCTATGCTCTTCAACGTCTTCATAAATGACTTGAATGCAGAACTGGAGGGGATATTAAGCAAGTTTGTAGATGATACAAAACTTGTAGGAGCTGTTGACTCCCTTGAAGGCAGGGAGGCCCTGCAGAGACACCTCGACAAATTAGGACTGGGCAATCACCAACCATATGAAGTCAACAAGGGGAAGTGTTGAATTCTGCACCTGGGACAAGGTAACCCCTGGATGTACATACAGACTGGGAATGAGATGCTGGCAAGCAGTGCCTCAGAAAGGGACCTGGGGGGTCCTGGTCAATGGCAAGTTGAATATGAGTCAGCAGTGCCCTGGTAGCCAGGAGGGACAACCGTGTCCTGGGGGGCATCAGGCACAGTATGGCCAGTTGGACGAGGGAGGTGATTGTCCCGCTCTACTCTGTGCTGGTGCGGCCTCACCTTGAATATTGTATGCAGTTTTGGTGACCACAATATAAGAAAGATATAAAGCTATTAGAGAGCATCCAAAGGAGGGCAACAAAGATTGTGAAGGGCCTTGAGAGGAAACCGTATGAGGAGTGACTGAGGTCACTTGGTCTGTTCAGCCTGGAGGAGACTCATTGCAGTCTACAACTTCCTCATGAGGGGATGTCCTGGTTAGAACAACTGGGACTGATTCATCACTGAATGGGTATAGCCCAAACTGTGTATTCTATAGCCCTCCATGCCATTTCCCAGAAACTGTTGTCAGTAGAGGCCTGCGAGGGGGGGGGGGGGGGGGGAATGTTCCTGAGCACCCTCATATCCTTTTATGGAATGAGCACCCTCATACCCTTTTATGGAACTCCCCGCTCTGAGGGAAGGACTAAACACCCTTTTATGGAATTCCCCACTCTGAGGGGAGGACTGAACATTCCCACCTGAACTGGAGAGTATATAAACCTGGAGTTTCGGAACCTTTGGGACCACTCGTGGGATCCAGAGGAGGACTGCACCTCATCGCTCTCAACCTGCAGCTCACCATCACCCTCGGCCGGACTACAATTACCACTTTGGCTGGACTGCAGCAGCTCTCCCACCAGCAGGTTTTTTCCCCTCTCCCTTGCTTTGGACTAAAGGGGGGGGGCCCAGGTAGCACCACTTTGTTTGTGCCCCAGGGTTGCTGGGTTGTACATTGAGCTTTTGTGGGTTAGTGCCTGTTGCTTGTCTGTGTGGTTGTACTTATTGTATTATTTATTAAATTGTTATTCTGACTTGTAATCTCTCTTTGAGTTGACTTGGTTTCCTCTGCTGGTTAACTTTCAAACCAGCACAGGGGAAGAGGAAGGGCTAGGCACTGATCTCTTCTCTATGGTGACCACTGACAGAACCCAAGGGAATGGACTGAAGTTGTGTCAGAGGTTTAGGTTGGATATTATGAAAAGAAATTATTTCCCTCAGAGGTTTACAGCTAATTTGTGCAGGCTCTTTTTGGGCTTTTACCTTTTTTTCTTTTATGTAAAACAGGTGAAGAATCTTCAAGTAAATTCTTAAATTTTTGACATTTTTTTCCCCAACGAACAGAACATGTTTTCCAGAAAAAGTCACACTATTGCATCATGGTCTAGCCATATAATATACAAATCTTCGTAGGCATAGAGATTGATGAGCTATATAGCCTGTTTATCCAAATCATTGATTCAACCTATTTGCATCATTAAGGTAAATGTTGGTCTTTAGAAGCTTCTTCTCAGAAACATAAAAACAATAATCTAAATTCTTCACCTACAAAAGCTATAGTCACTATTCTGTTCAGACTTTTCATATCCACAATTAAAAAATTCTTAGCTGTCTAGTCCCCAGAACTTACTGATTTCATCATGACTAATAAAACAAACCACAATGTGCACATCTTATAAAGTCTTCTACCTTCTAAGCAAAATCTAAACACATAGGATTTTATTTTTATTTTTTTGTATTACAAAATGCATTCCCATACTATTGAAGACATGTAGGGATGCATATCTTCAAGAAATCAATGGGAATTTTCTTGATCAGTGATAAAATACTATAGTGCACGATGTCAAAGCAATTATACTAATCAATTGTATCAAAGCTAACAAAAAGAAACAATCATTAAGTAGAGATTGATGTAAATCACTGTCTCAGTTTGAAGAGACTGGAATGTTTGTTAAAGAGGATGAGTTATGAGACAGACCAAACTCCTCTCTCTCAGCAAATGTAAATTCAAAAATTAAGGGGCTTTAATCGAGGAAGTGTGAAAGAAAAGAAGAAAGAACAACCCTTTATTAAAAGATATATGTATATTGGTAAGAACAGTAACAGAACATTAAAAAAAAAGCTAAACAATAGTCCTGTACCCAGAAGTTCCCTTCAAACAAAAGAAAAAGTCTGAATACTTCTCTGTCTTCTAGTGCAGTTCTAATCACGGTTGGCGGGGGGCACTGTTGGATCACTGGAGATGTAGAACCTGCAGTTCTCTGTCGTGACCTGCAGGGGGCGCTGTTGGATCACTGGAGGTCACCACGCGGGGAGAGGGGTCTGGGGGGGGTGGTCTCCGGTCGCAGGAGAAGTTGAAAGAAGATGGGGGACCCTTCCCCAATGGAAGGAAGGGGAAAGGAAAGCAGTTCACTCGCAACAGGACTCACTGTTGTTCTCAGTTCATGGCGCCCAAAAAACTCCTCCTTTTCTCCCAGTGAGCACAGAGACTCTCCGATGAAAACGCAGCAGGTCCGAGCTGGAGACAAAAGGCAGTTCGCAGGCAAGATGAGACCAACAGTCAGGGTTGACCAGGACAGGAAACCAGAAAGACAGGCTTCCAGGCCTTCTCTCCAAATGCACCGAACACAGACGCTGTCTCCATCCCCGAAAGAGAACCCAGCAGTCTCAATCTCTCCCCTCTGAACAGAGCCACCACCCCCTCCCAAAACTTCTCCCCTCTCCCCCCAACCTCTGATGGGCCATCAGTGAGGAATGTGGCCTGGTTAATTAGTTCTTTTGTAAGGTTAATTAACTCCCTTCCCCCTTTCCATTCAAACTCCATCTTTCCTAGGGGGGGGGCGGGGGAAAGAAAAATTCTCCTGAATTTCTAACCTATAACACTCACCATGTGACGAATGCAGGCAGATCTCTCTCTGTCACTTAACCCCTGGGGAGTAACCATGAACAGGCTTCCCTGTTTCATGGGAGAAGCTCCACACTTCAAGGAAATATGTGGAAGAATCTTCCATATAAAAGTTGGACTAGGCTTTTATAGTTACAAAGTGATGGACTGCTAGTCACAGATTTACAGGCCAGCGAGCAGCTTATCTGTCAAGTCCTGCTTCAAAAAACAGGATGTGTGCTTGAAGTTTGGTGAACCAGGCTGATTTTAGCATAATTCAACACCAAAACAGCACCCTGGCACCACCAGGAACTCACTATAGACAGTTTGCATGATAGCTTGCATTGTTTGCATTTCTCTGACCAGATTCTAGACCTTGTCAGGGTAGACCATCCTGCCACAGTGTCACATTAAACTGCATTAAGTCCTTTCCTTTCTAGTCATCCTTTCCCCTAAAACACCTTACCATGAGTCATTATCATTTTGTTTCACTTTGTTTCTCAGGGTATTCATAAGATGGATCCTGCATAGTGTGGGGAAGAAACATATAACCAATAAGAAACTGAGAAGTGAATTTAGATAAATAACAAAAGAGATATTCCAAGGTTCCATTTATGTTCACTTTTACATTGGAATTATACATATAAAATAGTACTTTTAAAATATCACACCTCTTAAACAATGGGGTTTAACTCTCAAGACAAGAAAGGTATTGTATTGGGGTTGCGTGGCAAGGTTTTGGTCCTGGGATTGTTCAGAGATTGTTTTTGTGAAATGTCCAATAGAGCCAATGCCAGTTGACTCCAAGACAGATCTGCTGCTGGTTGAAGTTGAACCAATCAACAACAGTGATAGCATGACTGAGAAGACATATTTAAGATGGGGGAGAAAGTGCTATACAACAGCAACCAGAAGAGAGAGGAATGAGAATATATGAAACAATTCTGCAGACACCACGGTCAGTGAAGGAGGAGAAGGTGCTCCAGGCACTGGAGCAGAGATTCCCCTGCAGCCCATGGTGGTTCACAGAGGAGCATATATCCACCTGCAACCCATGGAGGACCTCACATGGGAGTAGGTGGATGTGCCCTGAAAGTGTTTTCTGGCAGGACTTGTGACCCCATGGGGGACTCACACTGGTGCAGTTCATGAAGAACTGCAGCTCATGGGAATGACCCATGTTGGAGAACTTCATGGAGGACTGTCTCCCATGGTGGGACCCCACAGTGGAGCATGGGAAGAGCATGAGGAGAAAGGAGCAGCATAGATAACATGTGATGAACTTACCTGAACCTGGGAAGAAGGAAGGGGTGGGGGGAAGGTGTTTTAAGATTTGTTCTTATTTCTCATTACCCTACTCTGACTTTTTAAATGGGAATAAATAATTTCCCCAAGTTGAGTCTGTTTTGCTTGTGACGATAGCTGCTGACTGTGGTGGGTTCACCTTGGTTGAACGCCAGGTGCCCACCCAACCACTCTATCCCTCCCCTTCCCAACCGGACAGGGGAGAGAGTAAGGTGGGAAAAGAAAACAACACAAATCGTGGGTTGCGATAAGGCAGTTTATATTGATGTAAAAAAGAAAGCAAAAGCAGCGTGCATGTGCACAAAGCAGAAGCTAGCAGTTAATCTCTACTTCTTCTACTTCTCTGAGAAGCAGGGATCCAGCATGGTTGTCAGCAGGCAGCCATCAGAGACAATGATGCCTCCGGTCCTGCTCCTTGACTCAGCTTTTATATCTGGGTTGACGTCATATGGTATGGAATATCCCCTTGGTCAGTGGGGAAGGAATGTTGAAGAAGGAATGTTACAGTGCTGTGCTCAGCAGTAGCCAAAACATGGGTGTGTTATCAACACTCCTCTAGCTACCAATGCAGAGTACGGCACTGTGAGGGCTACTATGGGGAAATAAATTCCAGCTCAGCCAGACCCACCACACTGACTAATCTCCCTGTCCTTATCTTGAGCCACAAGCCTTTTGTCATATTTTTCTCCTCCGTTGGTGATGGTGGTGTGGGGGGCGACCCCCCTTCAGATGACGTAATGGTACGAATATTCATCGCTAAAGTTCCCTGGTTTTGTAACTGCAACACCATCTCCCATTACATAGTAAAAAAAGGCGTTGAAAGCATATGTAAATCCCAGTGTCATGTCACCTTGACCTCTAATACTTTCACAACTTTTTCACTCACCTTTAATTGAATCATACCATATTTCTTCACAACATTTTTTTTAAAAGTGTTCTATAAATGAAACACAAGATACTCCACATACAGAATTCCATCTCCCTGAGATCACACTTGGCACACAGTTAACCAGTCTCTCAAACATTTGATTTATTTCAATATTAATACTTTCTCAGCTGATCTAGATATATCCTCTCCCCCCCCCCCCCCCCCCCGCCCCTTGCAACCACTCAGCAACAAGACTAAACTAACAGAACAACTCAATCAGCCAGGTCAATCCCATACAGTAAGATTTTGATACTCAGTTATTCATCCCATCTGTTATAATGGGACTATACTACAGAAACTTTCAGAAGTATCAGAATCTGTCCTCTCATACAGTGTCTAATGTAAAGACTGAGGAAAGATAAAGCAGCCGATGCCTAAAATCTTTCTGACACAGTTCTAAACTCTTTTACTGTTGTTGGCTATAAAATAAGACAATCTGACTGCATCACTAAAATTAGGGTTTTATTCTTCAGTCCTCTTCATCACCTGGAAAATGGTGGAAAAGGCATGCAATGTTTACATTAAAGCATTTTTATCCCACCTAGCACAGGAATTTTTAGGCTACAGGGAAGGAGGCATGCATGGACCTATTAACATACTGTCACACACTTTTTCAAACTTATCCACACTATTCAAATTTTTCTAACAATACACTGTCATTCTTAATTATAAATTAATACATATTTCAAAAAGGAAGTTAACTTAATCAGTCTTTTTCTTCTCATTTTTAACTTTGGTAACAGGTGTTCACCGCAGGTATCCTTCTGCTGAAGTTAGCAGCTTCTTGTCTCACTTTCACAGAGTACCCAAGGTCGTCTGATGGATTCCATCGCTGTCTCTGAGGCCTTTCACTGGGTAGCTGCCTCTGGCTCTCTACTCTGAACACCCCTTGGTCTCTCACATTTCCCTTTTTTTATTTTCTAATTGAAAACACTAAACTTGTGCAAAGCTACGGCGCACTAAATGTGAGACACAACAAAGAAAGCATGGCACACTAAGCAAAATACAGAAAACCACAAAAATTCCAATTAGAGCTACAACGGCAATCTTCTTGAGTTTTGGACCTAAGTTAAAAATATCTAACCAGCTAAACAAACTATCTAAGCTTAGGTCCTTATCTACCTTGAGCTGCGCTGTTAGGCTTTTTAACTGAGCAAGACTTTGATGAATAGATTCTGAGTGATCAGAAAGATTCATGCAACACAGACCTTCAAAATCTTTGCAACCATGTCCATGAGTCAATAGCAAGAAATCAATGGCTGCTCTGTTTTGCAATGTGGCTTTCCTAATTGAACTTACATCGGTTAGCAAGGCATCAATTGCCGAACTGGTAGCATTGGCCTCCTTGGCAAGCCAACAGCCTAGTCTATCCAAGGTGGTCAATGCATGAGCAGTTCCAATTCCAGCTACAAGACTGGAAAATAGTCTTTCAGTTGGGTCCCAGATATGTACTTTGGAATTGCAACTTTTATCGTATCATTGCACAAATCTTTTCTGTCTCTTCTGGATGTGTGCACTTATTGGTAATTTGTGAGGGTTAAACAGAGTAAATTTTCCAAATGTGCATGGTCCTCCTTTTGCTCTAGCGGGAATACCTTTCCACACTCGCAGCCCATAAATTAAGAAAATACCGTTGGACAAGCCAAGAGGCGTTGCCCCTAATCTGATTGCTATAGAATTGGGTGATTTACACCAAAACCTAGCATTTTGATATGTTCCAGACGGAGATACATCAATTGCCAAATGATGATTTGAATTTGAATCTGAGGGATTGAATTGAAAACAGAAAGGTGCAGTCAGACTGCCCATGACATTAATTTCTTGAGGTTCAATTGGAATTTGAGGAAAATTATTTTTAAGATTTCGATTACTGGCACATTGTAATGATGCTGCCTTGTGACAATTAGAGCACTGTGGCCAATATTTGTGTAGAAAGGTAACCATTGGTTGTGATTGAAAGGAAGGCCTACTAAGCAGGTACAAAATGGATCAGTTGGGGTAGCTACAGACAAACACAATGTTTCAGTCCCAGTCGCATTGGCGAGCGTCACCCAGATGTTCTGCTGATCAAAGGTGGTCCAGTCAGGAGGCATGGCTGTTGTTATGAAGATGATGCAAGACAAGGTCGCACATAATGCGAAGGTATCCATTGCGGTCCTCGATCTGTGGAGATACAAGTATAACCTTTTCCCCAGGTTATTAAGGGACAAGGACCTTGCCACTCTCTAGTAATTGGATCTCTGAACATTACTTCTGCCTTCCTCTCTGTGGAAACGTGCTGGGACAAAATGGCGGTGTGCTGGGGAAAGATCTCCTATCATTCTATTTAGAAAGTTGAGCACATACAAAGCTTTATTTAAGCATTCTTGGGGAGTTAAACCTGTACTTCCTCTTTTCTGTTTCTGTAACATGTCTTTGAGTGTGCAATGCACACGCTGAATCACAGCCTGACCTGTGGGGGAGTGTGGAATACCTGTTAGATGTTGTATTCCCCATTGCTCAAAAAATTCTTTTGTACATTTGGACACATAAGAAGGTCTGTTGTCTGTCTTAATTTGTTTAGGTACTCCCATGTGTGCAAAGGCTGTAAGGAAGTGACCTTGTACATCTTGGCTTTTCTCCCCAGAATGGACTGTAGCTACTAGAAATCCTGAGAATGTGTCAATTGAAACATGTATGTATTTTAATTTGATAAAAGAAGATATGTGTGTTACATCTGCTTGTCACAGATGCAGAGGTTCCAATCCTCGAGTATTGGTTCCTTCAGGAGCAATGGGAGTGAGCAATTGACAGTCTGGACAGGATGCTATAATAGAACGAGCTTGTTCTAACATGAGATCAAATTGTCTTTTTAATACCCTTGCATTTTGATGAAAGAATTGATGTGACAATTTGGTTTGCTCAAATCACCTTGGTACTATTACTGGTCCTGCAAGTGCATCAGCATGTCGATTACCTTCTGAAATTGGACCAGGCAGCAAGGTATGAGAACGCACATGCATAAAGAAGAATGAAAATTCCCCGGGTGACGGGGAATCAGGGTTCGATTCCGGAGAGGGAGCCTGAGAAACGGCTACCACATCCAAGGAAGGCAGCAGGCCTGTTTTTGATAGAGAAACATACTGGGGATGAATGGCTGTTTGGGTTATTTTCCATCCCAGGTAATGCCAAGGAGATTCTTGTTGTATTTTTTCTGGTGACACTTGAAGGCCATAGGTGTTGACAGCTTCAATTGTTGCTTTAGGGGCTCTTTGCATTAGTTCCTTATCAGTTGCACAGATTAAGATGTTGTCCATGTAGTTCCAGGTTAGGGCGGGGACCAGCTGCTGTTAGGACAAATTTGTAGTGAGACCAAGTCCCCATTGTCCCAATGCATCCCGGCCCCACAGTGTGATTGGCAAGTCCAGGACAAATGGACGAACTGTGGCTGTACGCTTCTCAGGGCCTGTGATCACAATTGGATGCAAGCTTTGTTGTGGTGCTGTAACTCCTGCCACTCCTCTCAGTGCCTTCTCTGGTTCCATAAGTGCCCAGAAGGGTGGCCAATCTCGAATAGAGATCTCAGTCACATTGGCACCTGTATCTGCCAAACCTCTCAGGTGGGTAGTCTCTTTTCTTCCTGAATTGTACAAGGAGCAATGTAGAATCGGACGTTGTGCTGATAAGGGTTGAACCCATGAGAGAAAATCATCTATCTCCCATCTATCTTTGGTGGTGTTAAAGGCTGGCCTTTCTTCCTGATCGCAATTTAACTTTGTTGGATAGGCACAGATTAGGATAAGTTGACCAATAGGAGTGCCTGCCTCTATATGGACAGGAGGCGCAGGTGTCCACAGTATTATTTTTATTTCTTCTACAAAGTTGGCATCTATAATTCCAGGCAGTATGCACACACCTAGTGCAGGGGTTGATGCATGACCTATCAGCAGACCACTGTGACCATCCTCTAGAGGACCTTGAATTCCAGTTGAAACTGCGTGTACTTCATTATCAAATAGTTTGATGGATCTCGAAGGGCTCAAGTCTATTCCAGTATTGCCTGTAGTGTGTGTTTGCAGATAATTATCTGGTTTAAATGAAAGGCTAGGAGTTTGGAGGATATGCGTGTCTTCACGTGACCTCTCTGCGCACTCATATTTCAGTTTCCCGAAGGCTTCTTACTTTTCCCTGGATGACGCATTAGGGATACTTTGCATAATTGGAATGGCATTCCCTAGCAAAGTGCGGCCCCTTGTGGCAGTGAGGGCATATTGCAGGCTTGACACTGCGTTTTTTCATGGGGCAATTTTTTATAAAGTGTCCCTTTTGTCCACATTCATAGCACAATGGTTGTGGTTCGAGGTCTGTTTCTGACTCAGAATCTGGAGAAGGGTCTTTTAAGGTGACCAACTGTTGCTGATAATGTCGGAACGGCCAAGGCGACACAGATATCAGAGTCAGACGTAGTCCAGGTGCAAGGTGATCAGGAAGCGGTTTATTGCTCTCAAGTGTTTCTTTTATACTCTTTGTACACTATCGTGCCACAACACAATTGGTCAAAAGTCTCAAGCATAAGACACTGCACACACTCTTATTGGTGACACTGAAGACACTGTGCATGCTGTGACATGCTATTGGTGACACTATACACATTTTGATTGGTGACCTTTGGTCTGGGCTGCATTACGTTTGTTCCGTCTGGCATTACAGTAAATATTTCCTAAAAGTTGTTTAAATTCCTCGTCACTAATTGCCAGGTTGCTGACAGGTTCTCTGTCAACCCCGACAACCAGCACTTTGGCTGAAGAGGCAGTTTTAGAAGCTTGTGAGCCAACATTTCTGCACGCTTCAAGCATCTCTGTGATGGTAGGATTACGTAATGCATGCAGTATTTTTTGGGAGTCTTCATTGGCATGTTCTATCACTATATTTTTAAAGACAATTTCTTGTGCTGTAGCACAATCAATTTGTTTGTTTATTGCATTTCATAGCCTCTCTGCATATTGCATGAATGGTTCTTTGGCACCTTGTTTTATCATGGTAAAAGACTGCGTTGCTACCCCTGTGTCTGGTACTTTCCTAAGTACATGTAAGGCCAGGTTTTTAGCAAGAGCCAAACCAAGCAATGGGATTTGAGCCTGAGCTGCTGCTGTTGCATAAGGTCCCTTCCCCCAAAGAACATTTGTAATTTGAGCAACTGGCACTCCAATCATAGATGACATCTCTTCTGCCTGCTTCTTTACTAGCTTCTTCCATTCTGCTTCAAATAATGTGCATTGCATAGTAATGAGAAGCATTCTTGCTATTCCTGCACAGTGATAAGGAGTCAGCACAAAGGTGCCAAACAAGGAATCTAAAAGCCCTCTTGTGAATGGAGCCTCCAGCCCGTATTCTGTAACAGCCTTCCTTAAGTCTTTTAAGACCTGATATGGGACAGGTTCCCAGTGGGGTTGTTGACCAGGCGTAAAGATAACTGGGAAGGCTTGCATCATATGCAAATCTCCTTCCTCTGCTGCTGCTTTTCTAACAGGAGCCCATCTGTCTTCTGGATCGATAGGGATAAAACTTTGTTCTTGTCCTGGATTGTAAGGACACAGCTCCCAAGAGTTCCCAGCCGGGACGGAAGTGGGCGGCAGGAACTTAGAAGTGCAGAGTAGTGACCTCACAGGCGGATCACTTCCTGGTGTGGACTTGCCCGTCCCGTCCCCTCCATCTTGGAGTGGTGCAGTTAGAAATTCTCGAGCTGACAGGGAGGAGACAGGGGGTCCCTCCGGCTTTCCAGAGAGAGGAATGGATCCGAGCAGCACCAGAGTGACCGCGTCTGCTCGCTCAGGACTCAGCACGGGCGGAAGGGTAGATGAATGTGGCAGGAACCGGTCCGCATATGCGGTGGCTGTGCCAAACAAGAGTCCCCAACCACGGATGTTGTGATGGTTAAGGGTGCTCAGGGGTGGGGGTTTTCTGTGTGTGGCAGCTCCATAGCTTGTGAGCTGGCTCCCCATTTCTCCGCCTCCTGGGGTGAGTCGGTAGGTTTTTCAATTTCTTTTTGCTCAGGGAGTGGCATTTTTTTAGAAGATCTGTCTTTTAGTCTCAAAGACTAAATGCTACAGCTTCAAAATGCTAGCTGCTTGTTTGTCCCCTAGCTTAATTCCTATGTGATCTCACTCCGAGACGTTAAAAACATTTGAAACAGTTAACCCGGGTTGATTTTTCTGTGCCCAAAGAAGCAGATTCTGTTGCGGTAGATCTTCTACCTTCGACCCATGCTCTTTGAGCAGGCGTTTCATAAATTCATAGACATCTTTTTGCTCAGAGGACATATTTAATCCCATTATTATGATTTTCTTGTAATTATTAACTATTCTTAAATTGTTCACGACCACTCACCTCCCTGTAGGAGTTGGGTTTTAGGAAGGATGCCAGAGGGCCATCCTAGGAAATGAAGTCCCAAAGTACTCCCATGCACATGGGTAGTGAGATACCCCATGGTGGTTGGTCAAGGGAGTCGTGTTGCTTTGAGGTGCATATAAAAGTTGCTGAACCCCAACCAGCCAGGTCCGTATGGGTTTATTTACTTATTATATTAATAAGTCATATCAGGTGCCCGAAAATGGGGTACTGCCTGTATCAGGGATGATTAAAGACTGCCTTGAAACAAGGAGAATTACATTAGCGTTCGAACAAGCTTGTTTTAAAGCTGAGGAGGGTTCTCTGAAAAAAAGCCAGACGTCGTATACCGAGCTAAAAGCAGGCAGAGGATGTCGTTAAAGAAAGGACATCGGATACCAGTACGAAAGCCAACTGGAACGTGGTGCGGTAGGGACCGCGTGGGAGCTCCGAGAATCTGAGTATTGTGCACATGAGAGACCTGGCAGAGTAAACTTTGAAAGAAAGAAAAGGCAAAGCTACAGGAAAGCCCAGGTAAGAAGCTGGCATGGGAAGTTTAAATTTAAGGGAAATAGTATCAGGATTCCTGCTAAGCAGAATCCTTAGTGTGATGGCTTGGAAAAAATTTAGAGAGACAGTTCGAGAGAAAACAAATACAGAAGACGTGGACACCTTAAAAATCTCACAAAGAAACTTAAACTCGTCCACGGAGAAAAACTTTAAACCTCCTGTTCCCCCCACGAGCTCTAACAGACAAAGAACTCCCCCAGTCATCGAGAAAAGACACGGGGGTGGGAGACAACCGCGTGCAAACCAAGAGACCCTAACAATAGACTTGGGCTGGGTTTTGCACGGGCAGGAGTGAGCACGTGGCGCAGACCGCATGATCGTTAGGGAGAAGACAGACCTTGGGTCCCCGAAGCACTGCTGAGTTGCAGCCACGTGGCGGCCATGCCGCGGTTTGGGCATCGCCATCTTGCCCATGGCCAGCTTGAGGAGCCGTGCATAAAGCATGTTAATCCGGTAAGCAGTGAAACAACAGAGGACACCGGGGGAGGGGCAGTTTTGCCTCCTCCGCAAAAGGATAAGCACTCATGCTGCCTCCGTGCTGCTGGGGAGGTCCGTTGGACCCGTTGCACTCCACAGAAACAATGCCAAAATCCCTTAAACAAGCACCAGCTACAACGTCTGCGGGCGAGCGCAGGGTTTGAAAAAGCACTGTCCACAACGCTTGTCAGCAGCACGGTCGCGGGGCTTCCACAAGCTCGTGGCAGTGGCGACGCCGAGGTGGCGCGCGGTGGAGCGGGGCGCATAAATGCCGACGGCGTGGAGGCGCGGGACGCACGGGCGACGGCCCGGGGCCAGGCGGCGGGGTGGAGAGAAAGGAGGAGGCACACCAAGACCGGGGCAGCGGCAAGCTGCCGGGAACCAGAGCGTGCCGGGACCTTGTCGGGGGCTGCCCCATCATCCGCGGCGAGGAGGTCGTGTAACCAAGCCCCTGCGCTGGACTCGCCCCTGCCAAGCTGTAACTACCCGCGTGCGGCGCAGAGTTGGAAGTCTCGGCACGCCGGTGGGGGGGCAAGCCCGGCGAACACCCCCCGCTCAGCACTAGCCCGGCCTGACAGCCCCGGGGCCGCAGCAAGAACAGCGGTTCTGGTTGCGTGGGGGCCGGGGGCCTGGGGCCGCTCCGAAATACAGACGGTGCGCAGCGAGGCACGGGAACAGAGCCAAGACAGTGCGGCCGGGGGCCGCCGCGGCGGCTGCGTGGGGCGTACCATGCCGGGACAGGACTCGATGCGAGCCCGAGTGTGGCTCTGGGGCGGTTCGGGCGGCCGCAGAACGGACGGTGCACAAGCCTCGCGGTGCGTGTGGGCGTCCGCAGGGAGCGAGTGATGGGGCGGCTCTGCGAAGCCCTGCTGAAGCCGGGACGGGACTGGGGCCGCCCAAAACCAGGGCGGGGGCTATCCCCCTTTTCCACAGTAAAGTGCTGGAACCATGCCGAGCTGGGGCCACGCGGAAAAAGAGACGGCACGACCACAAGCCGGTGCCACCCAGAGACCCCTGCGGGGGCACCCCTGCCATCCGCAGTGGAAAATAAGCAGCAGGGCCGGGGCCGGGAAGCACGGAACGGAGCGAGGCTTAGATGCAACTAGCTGAGCTGCCTCTTGCACAGCTCAACCCCAGCTACAGGGTCATGCTGTATGCCTTCCGAAATACATACAGAACTAATTTAAGATTGTATCTTCTTGTCTTGAGAACCTTTGGTGAAAACACTGAAGCTTTAGGAGTTTTTTCCTACTCTTTCATTAGTTCCCCAGTGGCTTTATTAATTTGTTAAGGTTGTTATTAAAGTTGTTAAGCTCTCAAGGGCACCTATATAGAAGCAGTTAATGTGACAGTGTAGCTCAAATAATGTGTTTTAAAAGTTCTTAAACATCTCCATACCTTGTTAATTAATACATTCAGATACTATTATCCCAAAAAGGTGTGCCTAGTGTCAGCAAAAATGCAAGGGTGACTACTTGTAAGTCATAACTACTTAAGAGACTGAGTTAGAACTGATTATGATTGCTCTAACCAATATCGTTCAAGAAATGGGACTGCAAAATACTCTAGAGGAGATTCATCAACCCAACAATGGAACAGATCTGCGAAAGAGAGAATTGCACAACATTCAACCTTGAGGTAAAAGACACTAAAAAGCATAAAATGACTTATATTGCTTTACTTCAAAAAAGGCCATTCCTGAACATAGCTACAGAAAAACTGCAGAGAAACTGCATGTTTGCCTAGCCTCCACATCTGTTTCTACCACAGTGTCCACCTAAGACACTGTCTAAATTGTTATTAACATATTTGTTAAGTTTGTTATTAAGAGCAAAAAACAGCTACCCGAAACGGATGGACAAAAGCTAAAAAATTACAACTTGGATTAGTTACTTACAAAAGATGCTGAGTTTCAAATTGTGTTGGCATATTGTAATGGTAACATGTGTGTATCTTTGAGTTCATTAACTTTTGATTTTCTGAACAAGGCTCACTCATGGATCAGGTTGTTGTCAGGGAAGCACACTGCACACCAAACATGTATTACAAAAACAGTAAAAAGGGGGGAGGAAGGAATATAGGTCTCCTCCATGTATGTAAATTTACATTAACTCTTCTTCAAAACAGAAATATCACAAAGAAACACATAATTAATGACTACTGGTAAACATAAACCAAGTGATTGAAATACAAAAACATAATAAAAGTTTTAAGTAGGCATGGGTGAGGAATGACTGAAGTGACCACTTATGTATGAATGTGAAATCTGTATAAATGAGAGAAACTGTGTGGACATGTATGTATGTAGACTTGGAGATACTTTGTACTTCATGTGCCTTGAATAAATTACACTTGCATAACACAACACTTATTCACTAAAAATCCTCAGAAAAATAAAGTTGATGCTTCTACCAAATATGTGCACTGTTCTGTACGTCCTCATAAAATAAAAATGGGGGAGATGTAGGAATCGGGTTTTAGGAAGGATGCCAGAGGGGCATCCTAGGAAATGAAGTCCCAAAGTACTCCCATGCCATGGTGGTTGGTCAAGGGAGTCATGTGTTGCTTTGAGGTACATATAAAAGCTGTTGAATCATTTTAATAAACGGATTTGGTTGCTGAACCCCAACCAGCCAGGTCTGTATGGGTTTATTTACTTATTATATTAATAAGTCATACCTCCCTGTCCTGCAGAGAGAGATTCTGGCACGGTCTCTGGAGTTCAGTCATGCTGCGTCGCCAAGGTAGCAGACCTGTAACCGCCACCAGCTATTCCCAATGGGCTCTCTCGATCCGTTCCTAAATATTAGGAATCAGAACCAAGTCCCTGTTCTGGGCACCAAATGCTGATGCCTAAAATCTTTCTGACACAGTTCTAAACTCTTTTACTGTTGTTGGCTATTAAATAAGACAATCTGACTGCATCACTAAAAATTAGGGTTTTATTCTTCAGTCCTCTTCGTCACCTGGAAAATGGTGGAATGGCATGCAATATTGTTGGGAGAGCAAGACAGTGTGAACAATTTCTCCTGCATTTCTGTAGGCCTTGCTTGACATGACTTTGGAAACTGTAAGCTGTGTGATGTTTATACTTACAGACTGTGTGAAAATATGTGAGTTTATACTTGTTAGCTGTGTGTTTATAGTTATAAGGTATGAGAAAATAGTATGTTTATAGTAGAAAGTTGTGGGAAAACTAGAGATAAAGAAACACCTGTAGCCCCTAAAGGCGGATCCATAGGAGGGACTTTGAGTAACAAGAATGATCTCAGACCACGTGGACAGAGCATGAGGACCAATGAACTGAAAGCATGAGACGCGTGCACAGACTGAGCTATCCAATCACCTTGTTGTAAGCATGTACCCGGAAGAAACTAAACTGTATAAAAGTTAACTCATTTAAATAATAAATTGGACATAGTCTGATCATATTGATTGTCTGTGCGGTGTTCCTGAACTCCTGCCGTCTACACAATGTTTACATTAAAACATGTTTATCCCACCTAGCACAGGAATTTTTAGTCTACAGGGAAGGAAGCATGCACGTGTGAGAAATATCTCTAATTAAAATTTAGAAGATGGTCAAATAAAGTGAAACAAAGAACTTTACTAACAGCGTTCTGGGTGCACCAAACTCGTGACCCCATTTGAGCACACCCGACTGGGAGGGACGAACCCTTTTTAAGGTCTCTTGATTTACATAACCACTCCCTCGCTCCTCCCATGCCAACCCTCTCTCTTTTCTTCCTTAAAAGGCAATCTTTGCTTTCTGGTGCAGTCTATTGGTTGTCCTCATCCACCTATCAGGTTGTCTCCCTGCCCCTGGCAGCATGGTCCCTTGGCAACAAGCCCAAATTGGTCTTACTGCAATTCGCCTAACAGTGATCAGAACAACAAGAACAGTAAGCAAAGCAGTGACCAGAACAATAAGAACAGTAAACAAAGCAGTAAGCAGCAGTAAGTAACAGTAACCAGAACAACATGCAACTCACCAGCTCCTGACCACAAAATGGCTCTTCAATCTCCCCAAACAAAATGACCTCCAGGTATCTCAACACAAGGTAACCATGGAAATCCCTGCTTGTAATAAAACTGCCTTATTTATTTCCCACACGTGGACCTATTTAATATACTGTCACACACTTTTTCAAACTTATCCATACTATTCAAACTTTTCTAACAACACATTGTCATTCTTAATTATAAATTAATACATATTTCATAAAGGGAGTTAAGTAGTCTTTTTCTCCTCATTTTTAGCTTTGGTAACAGCTGTTCACTGCAGGTATCCTTCCGCTGAAGTTAGCAGCTTTTTGTCTCACTTTCACAGAGTGCCCAAGGTCATCTGATGGATTCCATCGCTATCTCTGAGGCCTCTCGCTGGGTAGTTGCCTCTGGCTCTCTAGCCTGAACACCTGTTTGGTCTCCCACACAGCAGCAACAAAACAGATTCTAAAAGTGATCAAGAAATGGCATGCATTATGAACATCCAAATCACTGATAAAATGGAGTACTTTATGATAATTTTAATGAGACTTTTTAGGTTATGCATTACAGTCAAGTCCTTATCAGTTATAGAAGTAGTATGATTTGGCTTGCTACGTGGTTTGATTCAGTACCATTTTGGGTTCAACTGAAAGTGAAGCCGCTCTTAATCAAAATGTAAAAATTACAGTGCTAGTTCAGTTCCAATTTGGGGTAGGAGTATTGAACTTCCCTACAAAACTTAGGTAAATATTAACCTACCAAAAATACATATTATTTACCTTGTGACCTGCAATGAATTATTTTTTTAAACCTAAGAACAGTTGGAGGTAGAAGAAGACCATGGAAAGCAGAAGTAAGCAAACTGAGCTTTAAGGTTTGTCAGAACCTTAAAATTTAGGAAAGAGTGAAATATCTCCACAGAAAATAATTAACTAAAAATACTGGGGGGAAAGTATTTTAAAACACAAGAATATAGTCACTGTGTTAAATACTGCACAGCAGTCATGATACAGGATTTATGTTAATTTTGGCAACTAGACTTAAAAAAATATATTCAACAGCATTAAAAATTAGCTCAATTTTCACTAAAAGCACTAAAACAGTGAGGTGTCTAAAGTATGATCTATATCTTCCCAGTTTCTAGCTATTTAAACTTTAGGAAACTAAGAATAATTGACAAACATAATCCAGTAAATATTCAAGGAATGATAGCTTTTTGGAAAACTACTGGAGGGTAACTTTACAATGAATTAACTCACTGAAAACTCAGTAGATTAATCAATACTATTTCTGAATATACCATTTGGATCTGTAATTCCATGTTTTCATGTTTCCTTGAGAAAGTTTACTTTCACCTTGTTATCATCTACATGACTTTGTTTTTATTGCCCATCCTTTTTTGAAGTATACTGCACTATGATGAGAAGATCTGTTGAAAACTTTCTTCAGAATCACTTTCAATTTACTCAGTTGCTTTGGAAGCATGTTAGCTAGCTTTCATTTGCCATTTAAAGTCCATTGTTGAAGCTACTGCAGGCTATTTCACATCACTTTTTGGTCTAGCAGATGAACTGTGACTACCTGTAACAGGGAAAAAGGGTAGAAAAACCAGGGGAAAAACAGGTTCGAGGGATTATGGAACGTGAATAAACCAAACACCGTTGCTAGTTGGTAAACAATAGCTATTTATTAGAAAAAAGGTGGCAAACAGGGAAAAGGTGAATAAAAACAGGCGCCTGAGGGAAAAGAATTAGGGCCAAGGAGGAGAAAGTGCACAAAAACCCAAGTAAGATAGCTCGACACCCTATACTCACCCATGTGTCACCTATAAGATAATCTTACCCATCCTAACCAGTGATGAAGTCTCTCTACGGCAACTGCGTGGTCCGGAGGGGTGGTAGGCTCCCACGTCCAGCAGGCGTCCCTGCTAAAAGCATCTTGATCCATCGTGAAGAACCAAGAACCCCGAACCAGACACGAGTCTGCCTTTATAAAGTTTATTGAGAGCACCTGCCCCGGGGAGGTGTGGCCAGCACCGCCCGGTCAGGGGCTCTCCATCCCACCCCTTCTGTTATGTAAGTGCACCCCTCCTGCGCATGCGTGAGCACCTTGGAAATCCCCTGACGCAGGCGCAGTGAATTGGGGGGGGTCTTATCAATTGAGTCTGGGGGATGGCCTTCAACACCATCATCATCACTTTGTCCTCCAACTACCCTTGAAGAGCAATGGGCCAATCACAACAGACCAATTAAAATAGTTTACACAGAAGCTCTCTCTCCAAGGCCAAATTCACTGCTTTATCAGCAGACTTGGCAGGAGAAAACATAAACTTTTCGCAGGTGGCTAGGACCAAACACAGACCAAAAAATAACATCCCAACTTCGCCCCGATACACTACCACATTTGCAAAAGCATAAAACAATCTTTCTGGATATACCAAAAGGACTGCCAGCCAGGTTGCCAAATATTTATTGCACACACTTAGGTTACAGCCATTATGTCTAGAATTTATAAAAAAAAAAAGGAAAACTGATCGAAAAAGCTTCTAGAAATCCTAAGTGGTCTGATATGTGCAAATGGGAAGGAATCTTTAACTACAAAAAATCTATCACTGTGTTTTAAGTTATCAACAAACTAAGCAATGCCATTTGTTTGGTTGCAAATATCAGTATTTAGATGTAAAACTAAAATCTTATACGATAATATTCTTGAAAGCTAAGATTCCTATAAGGAAAAATGCAAGCATATTTAATTTGGTTCATTCAACTTCGCATTGTATTTATTCTCTCTACTCTTACATATAGCAAGAAAGGATGCAATGTTCTACTATTTTAGCCATGAGGTCATAATTATAAGAAGTAGTAAGCAGATAACAGCTGTGATGAAAAATGCAGCATCTGTCCTGGTTTTAGCTGGGGTAGATTTAATTTCTTCTCAGTAGCTGTTACAGTGCTATGTTTTGGATTCGAAATGAGAATGGTGTTGGTTTCTGCTATCATGTTTATCCTAAACCAAGGATTGTAGTTTTTATTTTCCCTTGTATCATGCCCTGCCAGTGGGAGGGAGCATAGCTGGGACAGGTGACCTGAACTGACCAAAGGGATATTCCACACCACAGAACGTCATGCCCAGTATATAAACTGAGGGGAGTTACCCGGAAGGGGGATTGAGCTGGGTTCGGAAAGGGGGGGTCTGACATCGGTCAGTGGGTGGTGAGCAATTGTATTGTGCATCACTTGTTTGTTTCCTTTTTATTATCATCATTATTATTATTTACCATTATTAGTGTATTTGACTTTATTTTCAATTATTAAACTGTTCTTATCTCAACATACAAGTTTTACTTTGATTCTCCTCCCCATTCCACTGGAGTGGGGGGAGAGAGGGTGGGGATGAGCAAGTGGTCAGACTTAAACCATGACAGTATCTCTTGTCTATAAAAAAAAAATTAAAATTTTATAATATGCTGCAACAGATCAATGTAAAAAAATCAGGAATTCAGTCCCTTCCCTCCCCTCTTCCTGATCAATGTAAGCATTTTAGTGCAGTACAAAAAACATGAGAAAAACAAATTTTTTGAAAACATGACCTTGACAATATAATTTAGTATTCGTTCTAGGTTTTGGATTTACCAGATAACTCAGGGCAAATCCCTACTGTAACAAGCTAGAAACCTGCATCTTATGAACTTCAAATGTTGATTGCTTCCTTCTTCATGGCGTATATCTGCCTGCCAGAATACATAGCTACATAATCCTGATGATTTAATACTTTGTAGTATCAAGGAACTCAATGAAAACACCTAATGCTGAGCTTGTAATAAAACCATGAAGAAAAGAAAAAGGGGGGATTGTGAGAAATAAATAAGATGGTTTTATTACAAGCAGGGATTTCCATGGTTACCTTATGCTGAGATACCTGGAGGTCATTTGGGGAGATTGAAGAGCCATTTTGTGGTCAGGAGCTGGTGGGTTGCATGTTGTTCTGGTCACTGTTACTGACTGTTGCTTACTGCCTTGTTTGTTGTTCTTATTGTTCTGGTTGTTCTGAGGGACTCCCCCCCGCCAGATCCGCGTGGCACGAGGGGGCCTCCACCCACTGGATCTGCGCGACCCCCGGGGCCACTCCCCAGATCTGCATGGGGTCGCCCCAGGCAGGGGAAAGAAAAGGGGGAGCATCACTCACGTGGTTTGCGCCCTCATGGGAGAGGAGAGGGGGAGCTTTGGAGCACACAGAGGTTTGCCGGTCCAGTTTGGGGGAAGGGAAGGGTGTCGGACGGGTCGTGGAAGTTCTCGAACTGGCGGGAGGCCCGGCAGGGCAACCCTGTATGAAGTGTCACAGGTGAGCAGTGCGTGGTAACACAGTGGGGGGAGGATAAGGTCAGGGTGGATAGTGGGTTCTTCTGGGGGGTTGGGGGTCTCGGTCGGGCTGGGGCTTTGAGAGGTACCCTAGGCTCGGGTTGGTACGGGGGCCGGAATGGTTTGTTTTTGGCTCACCTCTGGTTACTGTCCAGGTTCGGTAGGTTCTGGATATATTTGTTACAACCTGAAAGGGTGGTCAGGAAAAAGGGATGTTCCTGGGTATTTCCCTGGGATTGAATATAGATGGGTGGCAGAAAAGTAGGGACTGAAAGGTTTGCCCTAACCATTTTAATGGGAAAGAAGCCTGTGTAGCCCTATGCAGTTGCCTTCAGTAGGGTCAAAACCGTAGGGTCAGATATAATATATCCATGGGCAGGATGAGCTCACTAGCCTTCTGGCAGTCATCCTAGGAGAAGGACAACTCTAATTCCAAACCTGGCAGATGGAGCTCGTTTAACCCTGTAAGGTCATCCATCTAAGAAAAGGTTACTCTAATTAAACCTACTTCCTGAGGACCCCGCTGCCAACGTCCAAACTCGCTCGACCCCGGCAGATGAACCTTAGGATTAAAGAGTGGGTTCAGTTCCGCGCATACTATGTCTCACCTAAAAAATCCACTGCGCAGGCTCGAAGGTTTTCTACCCACATTTGCAAAGCCCTGTAGCGACGGGGAAGGGTCAAAACAGCAGGTGAAAGGTGTACTGGAAGCCGCAGACCCAACCCCGCATGCAGGCAGTTCAGGACATTGATCGTTAGAGACTGACCGGAGATGACAGTCTCTTTAGGCAGTATCCTGAATGACCAAGCAACCTGTTTCAAGGACAGCACTGCTTGCTCCACTCACAGAGGGGCCTAGAAAAGGTGGTCTAAACAAAACTCATCTCCACCTTCACCTGGTTGGTTAACCACAGTCAACAGGCATCTTCTATTAATGCGGTCACACAAAGATCAAAAGACAAAGGCATACATCTGCCTCCAAAGGTGTACTCAAATTGACTCTCGCATGCTGGAACATCAGAACCATGCTTGATACTGCAGATAGTGGACGTCCTGAGCGTCACTCTGCCCTAATTGCACGTCTCAACATCAACATAGCTGCTCTCAGTGAAGTTCATCTCCACGAGGAAGGCAACCTTAGAGAACATGGTGCCGGTTACACACTCTTTTGGTCAGGTAAACCCAGAACCGAAAGGTATCTCTCAGGAGTTGGCTTCATGATTAAAAACTCTATTGTTCCTAAACTCAAAAATCTCCTGACAGGTCATTCTGATCGCATTATCTCCCTACGCCTTCCACTACACAACAAGCAACATGTTGTCCTCTTTAGTATATATGCCTCAACTCTCCAAGTTGACCCTGCTGAAAAAGAAAAATTTTACACCGACCTGCGCTGCCTTACCCAAAAGGTTCCTGCAGATGATAAGATCATTATCCTTGGTGATTTCAACGCCAGAGTAGGCAAGAACTTTAAAGCCTGGAAAGGAGTATTAGGCAAGCATGGTGTTGGAAACTGCAACGATAATGGTCACCTTCTGCTAGAATTCTGTGTGGAGCAACAACTCACCATCACTAATACTATCTTTCAGCAGAAAAATAGTCTGAAGACAACCTGGATGCATCCTAGATCTAAGCATTGGCACCTCATCAATTAGGTCTTGGTACGACGGAGAGATGTCCGCGATGTCCACCATACCCGAGTGATGCCCAGTGCAGAATGCCAAACAGGCCATCGACTTGTGCGCTGTAAACTTAACTTCAATCTTAAATTCAAACCTAAAAGGATTAGAATCCCAAGGAGGAGACTCCAAGTTAACAACCTCCAATCAACCATAGTGAGAGACAGTTTCCAGGCAAATCTTCAAACTAGGCTTGAAAATCATCCCATAGATTCTATAGATGCCTCTCCTAAAACACTTTGGAACCATATTAAAAACAACATCCTGCAATCCTCTGAAGAATCCTTAGGGTTCTCCCTCAAGAAGAACAAGGACTGGTTTGATGAAAACAATCAAGAGATCCAGGAATTGTTGAGGAAGAAGAGATCTGCTCACCAAATACACCTTGCACTGCCATCCTGTCACATAAGAAAAGCAACCTTTCGTCTTCCATGCAGCAAGTTCCAACAGAATCTCCGTGACATCAAGAACAAGTGGTGGATCAATCTAGCTGAAAAAACTCAAATATGCGCAAATACGGGTGATCACAGAGGATTCTATGAGACCTTGAAAATAGCATAAGGGTCTACATACCAGGTCCAAAGCCCTCTACTCAGTGCAGATGGTCAAACACTTCTGACAGATAAAACCTCCATTCTGAATCGATGACCTGAACACTTTCAGACTCTTTTCAGTACTAACCGTGTAGTGCAAGACTCAGCAATTCAGAACATCACACAGCAACCGGTGAAGTATGAATTGGATATTGCCCCCACTCTGGGAGAAACTCTTAAGGTCATACAGCAGGTGAAAATTGGCAAGGCAGCTGGGGTTGATGGATTTCCACCTGAAGTCTGGAAACATGGGGGCCAAGCACTCCATGTTAAATTTCACGAGTTTGTGGTGCGTTGTTGGGAACTAGGTCAACTACCATCAGACCTTCATGACGCAGTCATCATCACTTTGTATAAGACGAAAGGAGTTAAATCAGACTGTTCAAATTACCGTGGTATTACTCTACTCTCCATTGCTGGCAAAATCCTTGCAAGAATACTTCTGAACAGACTAATACCCGCTATAGCAGAAGGAATTCTACCTGAAAGTCAATGTGGTTTCAGAACCAACAGGAGTACCACAGACATGGTATTTGTTCTCAGACAATTGCGAGAGAAGTGTAGGGAACAGAACAAAGGTCTCTATGTAACCTTTGTTGATCTCACCAAGGCTTCTGATACTGTGAGCAGAAAAGGTCTATGGCAGATTTTGGAACGTTTACGATGTCCCCCCAAGTTCCTTAAAATGATCATCTCACTCCATGAGGATCAACATGGCCAAGTCAGATATGGTAACACGCTTTCTGAGCCCTTTCTAATAACCAGTGATGTGAAACAAGGCTGCGTTCTTGCACCAACCCGATTCACAATCTTTTTCAGCAGGATACTCCAAAGAGCCATGGCAGACCTTGATGATCAAGATGGTATCTACGTTTGATATTTTACTGATGGAAACCTATTCAATCTAAGGCGACTGAAGGTCCATACTAAAACCTTAAACCATCTCGTCCGGGAGCTGCTTTATGCTGATGATGTCGCCCTTGTGGCCCACACAGAAGCAACTCTGCAGCGTTT
Organism: Chiroxiphia lanceolata; assembly: GCF_009829145.1. Classification (NCBI taxonomy): domain Eukaryota; kingdom Metazoa; phylum Chordata; class Aves; order Passeriformes; family Pipridae; genus Chiroxiphia; species Chiroxiphia lanceolata. The sequence goes on along the minus strand of NC_045670.1, from coordinate 12,561,045 downwards.
AACATCCTGCTTTGCAGACACTGCTGAGCTTTTTGGGTTGAAAGTCAGCTTGAAGAAAAGTTGTCTATCAACCTGCACCTCAGGAAACCTTCCATCATCCCCATATGTGGTAGTTTAGGTTAGGTCTTCCTTGGTGACCTGTTTGTAGCCAAGGAAGGGCCCAGATTTACCCAGTATTCCCTACGATTTTTACGTAAACCAGACTATAAGAAGAAAGGAGGAGAGACCTTCGCTCTCTTTCCTTCCGGCGGCTTGGAGGTGCAGGTTCCCTGCTGTTGAGTCTGTCGTGTTGGGGAGCGAGACCTGATAAGGTCTTGTCGACCTTGGGAGGCGGAGGTTGCCGGCAATTGTTCCAGAGCGAGTCTTAGTTGTCCCAAGGAGAGTAGTGAGATATTTCTTTGCTAACTCTTTTAGTGGATAGATATTGGGCTACTAATTGGGATATATATATATATTTTATTTTGTTTTTGTTCCTTTTCCCTTCCCTCTCCCTTTCCCTTGTGAAATTGTATATATTTCAATTGTATATAATTGTAACATAAGTGTAAATATATTTATATATATCAGTTTAACTGTCTCTCGTTTTGGGTTTTCTTAGTTGTTTTTCTCCCTCTTCTCCCTGGGGTTTGGGGGGGGGGGCGGACTTCTTGTGGTAAGGTTTGGAGACTTGGCAGGGAACCAACTTCAAACCATATCATAAAGGCATACAGTGCTTTCGGAAAACTCCATAAAAGAGTTTGGCGAAATAAACACTTGAAGAAAAGTACAAAGATCAGTGTTTACAGAACCATTGTACTGTCTACTCTTTTATATGGATCTGAATCATAGTTTGACTACCGCCACCACCTGCAACTTAGACCGCTTCCATCAACGTTGTCTCCATACAATCCTAAATATCCACTGGTCAGATTATGTGACTAATACGTCTGTTCTAGAACAAGTAGCAGTTACAAGTATTGAGGCCATGTTGCTGAGAACACAGCTGCGTTGGGCAGGACACATCTCAAGGATGAAGGACTACCGCCTCCCTAAGATCCTGCTTTATGGTGAACTTGCCACTGGCTGTCGCAAGAGAGGAGCCCTGAAGAGAAGATACAAGGACTCCCTGAAACAACATCTCAGCCTTGACCATATTGATCATCATCAATGGTCTACTCTGGCCTCCAGTTGGGAGGTCTGGAGACACACTATCTTTAACACTGTTGCTGTTTTTGATAAAGCACGCAGGATCGCTCTTGAGGAGAAAAGACAATGCAGAAAGAATCATGTCTTGCAGAATACACCACCTAAGGAGTCTTTCTGCTGTGCCTTTTGCAACCGAACGTGTCTATCTCGTATTGACCTTTTTAGCCACCAGTGCGCTTGTGACAAACGAGGGTAGAGCCCTTCCCAAATCTTCATGATGAGTTACAAAGAGCTATAAACAAGATCTAGTGGACAAACTGGAATTTTGTCTTAAGAATAGGTAAAGGTTAGAGAACTGTGCAAAGGCTCTGAGAATGCAGAGTTCTGCAGTGCTTTCATGAGGAAAGGACAGAAGTAACTATAAAATCCCAATTCCCTGAGTTTTCACCACCCTAACTTAAAACACTGCAATTTTTGTCTTCATCATCTTGGCAAAACACTGCGATCTACAGCTAAAAACTGTTATTACAATTCATCTTGTGGAGCCAAATACAGTTATCACAGTCTTGTTTTGGAAACTCAACCAACTTCTCTTCATCACAGTTCACTTCATAAAGCTGAAATATTCAGAGGACAGTGTCGGAGGACAGAAATTGTGTGAACAATTTCTATTGCATTTCTGCGACCTTTACCTTGGCATGGTTGGGTGCAGACAGTAAAAATACTGCACCACTAATATGGTTGCAGGTCTTGTGCCAAGGTGAAGGAGGAATTCTTTTGGCAGGAAAACAAGTTTTATGGACACCTACTGTGGTCCAATTGGTACTTTACGACTCAGTGTGTTTTCCTTATGTATCCAATATAACCTGGGGAAGAATCACGTCTCTGTGTCACAGGCAACATATAAGCTGCCTTTCCTCTAATAAAGCAGACATTTTTGCCAATCATATAGATTTGTGAGCATTTCTGTCTGTCCCGCTCCACCGTTAGGACAGGGTTATTACTCACTTGTTTCTACTGCCTTAGACATACAACTTAACTGCCAAGCATGGCTCACTAATATACTGATTGACAATGAACCTCTCTGAAGTTCTACATTTACCCTTTGAATGAATGGTTGGAGAAAGAATTTATCTTCTTGTAGCCTAAAACCTAGTTTACTAGTGCTTTCGTACCAGTTTTCTATCATTTTTTTGTTCAGAATTTCAATAGACAGGGATTCTAATGAGGTAAAGGGTTTCTCTATCTGTGAACTGGACTGAGAGACATAACATCTGTCAAGAACCAGTCAAAGCTATCCAGAAGCCTTGAAACTGTTCCAGAGGGCATAATACTGTGTCAAAGGAGATGAGGAAGAGGTAGAGAAGATGAAGATAGGGGTCTTCAAGACCTCCAACTCAAATTGTCAGGGGTGGAGTGAGGGTGATGCTATGGGAGGGTCGGTTTTGGAAGTAGGTGTAACAGATGAGGTTGATGCCAAAAAGTCAGAGAAGAAACTCTAGACTCGTTTTGAATATAGAAAGCCCAAAAAGCACACACATTTATTGCAGAGTTGGGTGCATCCCAAAAAAATTCCCAAGGATGCACCCAGAATCACACAGGTTTCATAACTTTATACCATTCTCTAATTACAGATTCAAGAGTTACCTCACCTGTCCCACCTCATTTTCCTCCACAATATGCTCCCCCTCAAATTGCTTGTTCTTCTCTTGACTCCTTGGTTCTGACACGGTTTCCTGCCTTCTGGACCTGGTTCAAGGCCTAAACTCAGTCTCGTCTCATCTGTTTCATCTTCTTTCTCACTGTTATCAGTCTCTTCACAGGTGCAAGCAACCGTCTCTGTTTTTATCAAAATTTTTGCCTGTAAAGAATCTTCACAAGAAATGATAAACTATGCACTTTCCCTTGAGAACTTCCAACCTTACTAAAATACATGAGTTCTATGGCTAGCACTCTCCTTTTAAAATGCTTAGTCTAAAATACATAAATTCTATGGCTAACAGTTTCTAATAAAATACTTATCTTACGGTTACAAGGTAATGTCCAAATGTTGTAATTAGATGATAACATAAAGTTGTAACACCTATGTAGTTCAGTATGCACACTTTGGAAAATATTCCTGTGCATCCGACATGCTGTAATAAAGAAGTGTTTTTTGCTTTCTAATAGTCAAAAAGAGTTTTAGTTATTTGCTGGCTTTTAAGGCATCAGAATTGGTGACCCAGATGGGACAACAGCTTCTGAAGATCAAAGGATTCGTGGGGTGTAGAATCTTTCCAGCCAGCACCTGAGTTGCTTCTGGAGGGAAACATCCTCACTCTTCAAACAGATCTCAGAACCTGACTCTGAATTTAAGGTAAAAAAGCACTCTTTCTTGGTTTTAGAAACTGCTGCATTTTTTGTCTTGGGGCAAGCACTTTGCACTCGGTTTTGGTAATCTCCCACCTGTAAGTCACCATGCGATGGCTGTGTGCAAGGAAAAAGGGGAGTAGGGCACCCTTTGGTTCTGATTTGGGGGGAGATTCGAGAACCTCCCTCTGGGATTAATTACGCTTGGTTTCAGTTTGTTTCGGAGCCTCCCTCACTTAGTTTTGGCATATGCTTATAAGCTTTGGTTTTGGTATACCTATTGGAATAACTATTTGTTATTGTGTCGTTTATTGTGTCCTGTTGTGAGAACTCTGAGTGTGCGTGCTGTGCTATAGGGTTTCCATTTGTCAGAAGAGTGTTAAATGCAATCATATGTGTGTAGTGAATTTGGAATATTTGATGTGTGTTAGATGTTTGTTTGCAATGGAGCACAGTGTGTGTGACAACTCGTGTTGAGCTTTGTAACGTCCTTGATATTTTGTCCATGAAGAGGTTAATTGGGAGTGCTGACCGACCTTACCGCCCCTCCCCTCCTGCCTTCTAGCAACCCTGACCAGGTGGCAGAAACTGGGAAGAGGGAGAAGGAGGGGGGGGGGTCCCTGACGCACCTCACTGGGGCCTCACTGCTTATTCCTCAGTGCCCGCTGTGAGCAACAAGAAAGGGCCGCAGTTAAGCTGAGTGGAGAAAGGGGGGAAGACACAGCAGACTGCTTTTCATTGTTTTTTGCTCTCTTGTTTCTCCCAACCCTGGGAGAGTTCGGGCTGTGGTTGTGGTGTGCCTAGGAGGGTGTGTTGATTGTTTTCCTTCAATTTAATAATCTCTGCTTATAATGGTGAGTTTTACTTATATTTTTGTATGTTGTCAGGTTTTTAAGGAGGTAGCTTTTGATGAAGGAGAATGTTTAGCTCAAACAGTCCTGAAGGATTTGATCTCATAATAAACTTTGAGGTTTCGCCACTGACAGAGTTTGTAAGGAGACATAGCCCCACCTTCTCCCACGAGGCTTACCAACTCCAGAGTGTGTGTGTGGGGGGGTAGTGAGTCAGTCACCAGGCTGCTGCTGCTGCAACCCTGTGCGAGGATGCGATGTGGATGTATTGGGTTGAATTTTAAAGTGACTGAAACAGTTTATCAGAGTTATACTAAATATAGAGATTTTGTCTGTGTGCTTTCATTGTTTTCGCCTTTGATAAAGGATGACAAGTCCCTTTGGAAGACCGGGGACAGAAGCAGGAGCAAGCATGTTAGCTGTGTGCCTACAGGAATAGACCTCTGCCCGAAATACCTCTGCCTTTGCTTGCTGTGGGAAGAACCAATCTGCATGTGTTGTGCTGAAAGTGTTATTTGGAGTCAACTCATAAAAGTTTGCTTATTAATTACTGCATTAGGGGTCTTTCCTACTTACAGGTTTAGTTTAGGGAAAAAGAAAGTAAAATAAAAGAGTAAATAATAAAAGACTATCTGTGTTAACCCTTGTGTATTCCAGGTCATGTTCCAGGCTTGCAGCCTGTGATAAGTGGTACTCCAACTCAGTTCTGGGGAAATTAAAGCAGAGGTAACTGGTCAGTGTACCAGAAGATCCACTGTAGTATTTTAGTATCAAGTTCTTATAAGTTTACTGGGTATCGTAATTACACCTATTGTGAGAAATTACCAAGATATGTTTGTTTTATTCTTGTACTGTAAGTTTCATTTTATGAGTTCATTATTTATTTGTTTAGAAATAATGTCGTGAAATATTTGGAACTATTCACACCATGCTTTCTGTGTGTTGAAACGGTGAAGTTCTGCTGCTGGTGCTCAGTACCTGGATTTTGTATGAATGTTTTGGAGTTTCTGAGATATTGATGAGTGAACAGAATGAAAGAAGTTGTAGATCAAACATCAGAACTTTTCCATACTCCACTCCTTGAGACTCACAGGGTGGGGCGGTGGCTAATGAGGATTAAGTTGATGATAGCAATTGAGCTTAGATTCTTGATGGTTGGGATACAATGTTTAAGCCAGGAGTTGATGTGGGAATTGTCAGAATCATAGCAAACTGACTTCGCAAAGCAATTGGACAATATTAGTCAAGGGTGGCTGTCCTAGTTAGAACAACTGGGACCGATTCATCACTGGATGGGTGTAGCCCAAAACTGTGTATTCTATAGCCTTCCATGCCATTTCCCAGAAACTGTTGTCAGTAGAGGCCTGCGAGGTGGGGGGATGTTCCTGTCCTCATGCCCTTTTATGGAATTCCCTACTCTGAGGGAAGGACTGAGTATTCCTGTCTGAGTTGGAGAATATATAAACCTGGAGTTTCGGAACCTTTCTACCACTCGTGGGATCTAGAGGAAGACTGCAACTCACCGCTCTCAACCAGACTGCAGCTCACTGCTCTCAACCGGACTGAGACCACCACCCTCAACTGGACTGCAATCACCACTTTTGACCAGACTGCAACAACTCTCCCACCAGCAGGTTTTTCCCCTCTCCCTTTACTTTGGACTCAGGGGGGCGGGGGCAAGGAACACCACTTTGTCTATGCCCCAGGGTGCTGGGTTATACATTTGGGGTTTGTGGGTTAAAACCAATTGCTTGTCTGTATAATTGTACTTATTGTATTATTTTAGTAAATTGTTATTCTGATTTATAATCTCTCTTTTGAGTTGAGTTCATTTCCCCTGCTGGTTAACTTTTAAACCAGCACAGTGGCCTGTCTGGGGGTTGTAGCAGCCACTGTTATATTAATCATCATTGTGTATGTACCTCATATGGTACAAACAGTACTTGAACAGGTGTGACCGCTAATAATAATTGATTTAAAGGACTGTTTTTTTACCATCTTTCTACACTCCGAGGATGCGCCAAGGTTTACCTTTTCCATCCCGGTCTTGAACAATGCACAGCCCATGCAAAGGTATCACTGGGTTGTCCTTCCTCAGGGGATGAAAAATAGTCCTACAATATGTCAAACAGTAGTGGCAAACGCTATTCAACCCATCAGAAAGCGTTTTCCTTCTGCAATAATCTACCACTACATGGATGATATTTCAATTAACATGGTCACAGAACATGAACTGCAAATTGTTGTTACTGCTCTGACTGATGCTGTCCAAGAAGCAGGGTTGCAGGTTGTGCCAGAGAAAATCCAGCGATCGCAGCCCTGGACCTATCTTGGATGGAGGATTACACAGCAAGAGATTTCCCCACAGTCACTGCAGCTCGAGGTAAAAGACACTTTAACCTTACATGAGTTGCAAAAACTCCTGGGAGCCATTAATTTGTTAAGGTCTATTCTAGGTTTAACCACAGAGGAGCTACACCCTCTCTTTGTGCTGCTAAAGGGGGACTCTGACCTAACGTCTAACAGGTCTCTGACAGCAGAGGTAAAACAGGCGTTAGGCATTTTTACCAAGGCAATAGAATTTAGGCAGGGCAGGAGGAGAAATCCTGAACTGCAAATCTGCCTAGTCTTAGTTCCCAGCAGGTACCAGCCATTTGCAGTCTTGTTTCAGTGGGATCAAACTGAGAAAGACCCACTGCTAGTTCTGGAGTGGCTGTTTCTGCCCCACACACCACCTAAAACTGCATGGACCATTAATGAAATGTTTACTAAGCTTGTCATTAAAGGCAGAGGACGACTACAGGAACTGGATAGCAGAGATCCAACCATCATCTACATACCAGCCACGAGGGACGATTTAGATTGGATACTGGTTGAGGACGCAGGATTCCAAGTTGCCTTGGCAAGTTTTGATGGTGACATTTCAATCCATCTCCCTAAGCACAGATTGTGGGCAGAAATCGGTAATTTACCTTTAAAAGCCAAAACCAGATGCAGAAATGAGCCAGTAAAAGGCCTCACAGTCTTTACAGATGCATCTGGGAGAACACAAAAAGCTGTGGTGACCTGGGTAAACCCTGATACAGGACAATGGGAACGAGAGGTACAGACCATGAACCAAGGCTCTGCAGGTTTTGGAACTGGCTACCATTCATATTGCCTTGGGGAAATTTTCTGAACAACCTGTTAATATTGTTACTGATTCTTGTTATGCTGCAGGGTTAGTCTCATGTCTGGAATGTTCGTTTCTTCGAGATGTCTCTAATCCTCATCTGTTATTTGAAATGCGTTCTATTTGAGTTCTTGTCAATCACAGAAAGTTTGATTTCTACATAATGCACACCAGATCTCACACTGACATGCCAGGGCCAATAGTTGCAGGGAACCGGGAGGCTGACAAAGCAGCAATGTTTAACACAATACCCAGGGTCCTAGAACAAGCAAAATTGTCCCATTCACTTTTTCATCAGAATGCACACTCTCTAAAGAGACAATTCAAAATAACGATTAATCAGGCTCGAAACATTATCATGACTTGTCCAGACTGTCAGAAAATCACACCCATACCATCTCAGGAAGGCGTTAACCCCAGAGGGTTAATGGCAAATGAGATCTGGCAAACAGATATCACACACATCTCCGAATTTGGCACATTAAAATATGTACAAGTAACTGTAGACACACATTCACAATACGTAACTGCTACAACACACACAGGTGAGAAAGCCAAGGACGTAATGAGACACTAACTCAATTGTTTCGCTACCCTTGGTACCCCAAAACAAATAAAGACTGATAACGCACCAGTGTACGTCTCAGAAAAGGTAAGAAATTTCCTATGAGAGTGGGGAATTTCACATGTCACAGGAATCCCACACTCACCGACAGGACAGGCAATTGTAGAAAGGGCACACCGCACACTGAAGGAAATGTTAGCTAAACAAAAAAAGGGGGAGAATCTGTATAGTCTGCAAGAACTTTTGTGGAAAACCACATATGTTAGCAATTTTTTAAATTGTGGCAGTGCTGAAAGAAACAGGTATGAAAAGCAGCACAAATCTCAGGGGTTTGCTTCTCCCAAACCACTAGTCATGGTAAAGGATTTGATTTTGGGGCAATGGACAGGACCCCTAGATCTTATGACTTGGGGGAGAGGTTATGCCTGCGTGGCTACAGGAAAAGAACTTAAATGGATTCCTTCCAGGTGTGTAAAACCCTATTTAGGTACACAATCACAACAGCAGGAACCAGAGTAACGCAGAAGTTTAAAAAGAGTTATGTTTATGTTTCAGGTTTACATTAAAGAATGACCAATGTGGTAAAAAGCGGTCTGTGAAGTATCTGTGCATGTGTGTGTGTGAGTGAATGACGGCTGTCAATGAATGAGTGAATGAATAAAAGAGTTGTTTGACTGGACAAATATTAAAACACAAAACACCTCACAAAACCACAGTACCTCTACCACAAGGTCACTTTAAAAGAATTTAGTTTTACTAAGCTTAGCCTGTTTTCTTAAATAAAGTTGAACTTCCCAGTTATTTAAAAACCCTCAGGTTAATAAAAGTTATAGTTTTATACACGGTTGGGCTAAGGCCCCTAAGTTAATAAAGTTATTTCTCCAAGTTGCACTACCCTATAGGAATATAAGAAAGTTTTAAAAAGTTTACAATAGAAGTATAAGAGGCCAAGCAAGCGAGGTGCTGGGTCACTGCGAGCTTTGGTGGTTTACAATGTACTGTTCTGATTGTTTGCACTGTTGTTTTGCACTGTTTTCGTGACTTCTTTAGATAATTAAGAGAGGGGTGATGTAGGAGGCATGTCCAAGGCACAGGGTATGTGCCGGGGCAGAGGAGCCCAAGGGAGCATGCACATAGGTAACCTCATTGGACAAAGAAGTCACATAGTGTTAAAGGATAAAACTGTGTCGATTTTAAAATAAACTCTCTTTGTTCACCATCACACGAAGAGGTGTTTTTCCTTATTATATAAGGACATTTGCGTACCCTACAGCACCTCCACTGAAAGAGGACAGTAATCTCAAGTGGGTGTGGTTTACTGATACCCCCCCCACTGGATTGTCCTTTGGTAGACAGTCAATGCCTGTTTCTTGACTTCATTCCTGCACTTGCGCTGTACTGTGTTGTGGTTATCTCCAGGAACCAGAACAAGGACATTTACCCCAGAAAAGTGCTACCCTACCTCTGTATGGCCCCCTTCTCCTGCCACATCTTGTTCTTTCTCACAACATGTTCTTATCAACAATCCTTGGTTGGTTCCACAACTATCTGGCTATTGGTGTTTGAGACAGACACATTAGTCCCTTATCTTCTGAGCCTCTATAACTGTTATCAGTAGTTTTGGTCTTAATCAGGGGTCTCATCCTCACTTCATTGTCCTTGGGGTAAAATATCTTTTGGCAGGTCTCCACCTCCTTAGTCAGATATAAGGGTCAGTAGGTTTGCCTTTCAGCTAGTTGCGCCAACTGGAAAACCCTGGTTCACTATTGGGAATAGTTTCAAGATCTGTCCAGTTGGGGGTTCCTTGTTCCCTCTCCTCTGTTTCAGACCATGGAATTTTTCTCTCAGTCCAGAGCATCAGAGACGGTTGTATGAAGCCATTGATTAGCATTCTGTTCCACAGCTAATTGATCTTGTAACACTTTACCAAGTCCTGCAAAGACTTAATTGTTTCTTCTTCTGCATGTCTAGTCACATGGTAAACCTTTTGTGATGCTGTAAATGCCAGACCCAGCATACCACACACCATAGCCTTTCCTTTCTCCTATCGCCACCTCTGTTCCTTTGCAAGGGTGGTGATTTTCTACCACAACCTCTGGACTGTGCCAATTATTGGGTGCCTAAGTCATTCCTGGTGGGGAAGGATGTGCATTATATTCCTTCAACTTTTCCAAAAGCGGGGAGCAGTCAAGCTTTGACATTTACCAGCCAGTCATGGCTTGCCACTGCTTGGACCTCTCCCAGTTTTATTGCTAAGAGGTCTATTTCTAACTCTCCCTGCCCACTTATTGGGTGGAGGGTCAGTATCCCAATGAACTTTGTAACACAAGGGTATCCTGTCTGTGACATCAATTAATTGTCCTGACAAGGGAGGGGGAGGTAACTCAGGTTTGTGGATTCCCTGAGTTGGAGATAACTTTAAACAGGGGAACAGTCAAGTACTGGCATTTTGTGGGCAACCATGGTTTGCCGTTGCTCAAATGCCTCCTGGCTTAAAGTTGAGAGTTCACTTCCTGGTTGTCCCTGCCCTGTCCCTTACTGGATGTAGAGTCAGTATCCCTTAGGACTTTCCAACACTGGAGGGGTAGGAAAGGGACTCAGATTCAAAAATACCCTTGGTTAGAGAGGCAGTGAAACAACATTAGAGATCCTTTAACAAGTGACAATTTTATTTGGAGGAATACTCACAGTGGTGAATGATGAAGGCTAGCAAACAACTGTATTGGTAAACCTTGCAGTATTGTATGAGAAAGGGGATAGGGGGAAAGGAGAGAGAGAGAGATCACTGGTCCTGGATGTGAGAAATTAATAAGACGGTTTTATTATAAGCAGGGATTTCCATGGTTACCTCATGTTGAGATACCTGGAGGTCATTTTGTTTGGAGAGATTGAAGAACCATTTTGAGGTCAGGAGCCTGGTGGGTTGCATGTTGTTCTGGTCACTTACTGACTACTTTGTTTGCTGTTCTTATTGTTCTGGTTGTACTGATCGCTGATCCCCATCCTTCCATGATGCTCAACCTCGCACACCCACCACTGTCTGTAAGCCTGCAGCGTCTTAACAGCCAGACACAGTAACCAGAATATGTAAAATTTCCTATAGGAACCCTGTAGGTCCATGGTAGTTACAGATAAACTGTGGTGTTGGTTGGGACTGTGCTGTAATTACCAGCAGCAAAGATAAAACCTCTGAACAGGCTCTCAAGCTATTTAAATTACAACTCCACTCAGTTTAGCAGCATTCTCCACAACAGCATCCATCTTTCAGCAATGTCATGTGCCAAAAGATGAGCCAGCAGGGAAGAAGACCAGTGTGGCTGAACAGAGAACTTTGACTGGAACTCAGGGAGAAAAAGCGGGTTTATCACCTCTGGAAAAAGGGACAGGCAGCTCAGAAGGACTACAAGGATGTTGTGAGGTCGTGTAGGGGGAAAATTAGAAGGACCAAAGCCCAGTTAGAACTAAGTTTGGCCACTGCTGTAAAAGAGAACAAAAAATGTATCTACAAATACATCATCAACAAAAGGAGGGCTAATGAGAATCTCCATCCTTTGTTGCATGTGAGGGGGAACATACTGACAAAGGATGAGGAAAAGGTTGAAATACCATCATAGGTTTACTTGTTATAAAAATAAAAACCAAGTTTTTTTTTCTTTCCCCTGCATCAGTGTAAAAGAAAGTTGTTGAACCAGGGAGGGGGAAGGTGTTTGCCTAGGGTGATTGACACACACAATGGAACTAACTAGCAGATCCACATTCCAGACTGATAGCCCTCAGAAGACTGGGGGAGGGGGGAGTTGATGAGTTCTTTTTTTTTCTCTCCTTGGGAAACAGCACTTCACTTTTACCCTGACTAAGGAAGGGTGTGTGTTGGAGGGGTCCGAGGTTAACTTTGTTTTCGACCTGGTCATCTGGCTACTTCTGACCCCGTTTGCCTCCATTTTCCTGCACCCTGTTCTACTCCCAGCCCAGACCTGCTCAGATTTCATTGGAGAGGCTTGACCCATCTGCAGAGGAACCTTTTGGGGAGGAGGTCACCCTTTCCCTCCTCCTCTCCCGTGTTGGTAGCAGCTTGTGCCCATCAACGAAGGCGGGGAAATCCTGGCCACAGCCAGTCGCAGACTGCGTGAGTTTCGTGGGAAGAACCCCTTTTTTTCCCCTTTTCCCCTTCCCCTTCTCTGTGGGGGGGGAGATCTCCATTTTCGGCTTCTCCTGTGCACCAGGACCCCAACGTGGCAACCGTCAGAACCCAACAGCACCCCCTGCCGGGTGTGGGAGTACTTAGGAAACTACATCTCCCAGGGTGCTGTTTGGCACCCTTCCTGAAACCCGATCCCTACACTCCCCCCTCTCTCCCTGCTGGATGGGACAACCTGTGGCATCTGCTCTCTCCTCACATATCAGAGAGCGAGCTCCTGGAGCGTGAGGGGGGACAGAACAGCACTGTTTTGAGAAAGCAGCAGGGAAGCCTTTCCTAAGCGAAATTACCAACTCCTCTGCAGTGATGGTCCCTCACTCAGCACCCTTTTAGGTGAATGAATCCACAGGAGACAGACTTTGTCCAGGCAGAGCTCTCTTGTAACTTTATTACTCCATTTATATACAGAAGAAGGATCCGAGCTATCAAACCAGGTCAGGTGTTACTTATCTGCACACATTCCACACAGACAGTCCCGTGGTTGCCTTCAACCACAAAGAACGACGTAGCTGTTTACTTTGGTTGAACGCCAGGCGTCCACTGAGCCTGAGCAGATTCCCCCCCCCCAAAGGGGAGACGAAAGAAAAAAAAGTGAAAACCCAGGGCTTACCACGAAAGAAAGTTTATATTTACACAGAGAAAAAAAAAGGAAGAGACTAATAACGCTACAAACACACAGGCAAAGGAAATTAAGAGTAAAAATTCTACCTCCCCCACAGAGTAGCTTCTTGGACAGGAGCAGCTGTCTATCGAGCCATCCTGGAAGGAGAAGAAGGGACGAGCTACCTTTCCCTCCCCTTTATAGCCTGGTTGAAGTAACATGGTATGAAATATTCTGTTCCTCCCAGGAAAGGAAGTGTTATTTAACTACATAAACCCACTACAAACAGTCATACTTCAAGCGGCTTTCCAACTTGACTTTGTGATTCTTTTCACACACACACTAATCTTAACTCTGGCACACTCAGGACCACAATATTTTTGCTTTAATATTTTCACTTTAATATTTTCTTCTTCTATCATCCAGGTGGCTGGTGTTGTCTTGTTTAGTTGCTACTACATCTCCCCCTTTTTTGTTTTAGAACATCAGGTTCACAATGAGAGCAGCCAGCACCTTAGCTTCAGTTCTCATTTTCTTGATTGCTCCCCAGATGATTCACAGGACTATAAGAAAAAACAAGAGAAACACACATCCTATCCCTAGAAACTATTTGTACTGTAGTTAGCATATAAAGGATTAGTTGCATTAATCTGATAGCTACCATTAACTAATTTAACATCTAAATTACTTGTCGCAAGACAAGCATAAAGTCATGAAGTGTAAATCATAATAGAATCATTATGCCAGCCAGTAAGATTTAACTATACAAGATTCCATTCTCTTCCTTCAATTAATGACCCAGCAGGAGTCATGTCTCCCCTGTCCAGGTAGAATCATTATTTAAAATGGGTACTTCTGAATTCCACCATGACAATTATCTAAAACCAGGTGGGTTTAAAACATGAGCCTAATAATGCTGTTGACCATTGGTAAAACAAATTAAATTGAAAACCATTGAATATTTCAGGCCCTGTCTTACTTCAGTATTGTTGGAGACAACAGCCAAATAGGTTAAGAAGGTGTTAATTGGATTGGGTTCAGCACCTGTCACTGCCATGATAAACTTGTTTTTTGATGCAACTTCTTCACTTGACCCCATGTAATATCAGGGATGTCTTCAGTCCTCTTCCTCATGGTCTTCTGCTGCAATGACAGGTTCTGCATTTCTGGCCTCGGATTTTCTGTGGAGTCTTTCCAGCTCATGATATGGTTTGATGTATTTCACAGGAAACCACCGTGGACCTGTTGGTAGAAGAAGACAAGCATATCCCCTCCCCCACGTTATCAGTTCTACTGGTCCCTGTCACTGGGATGATTCTAAAGGGTCATGGTGCCAGACTTTAGGTTTTTGAGGTCCGTCTATAGGGCTACAAAAATGTCTTTCTACAGCTGTTGCAGACATATGGGAAGAGGAGAGATTTAAAAAATTTAATGTGGAAACTGCATTGTCTAATTGTTCTTGGGAAGTGTCTCAGTTTAAAGAGACTGGAATGTTTGTTAAAAAGGATGAGTTATGAGACAGACCAAACTCCTCTCTCTCAGCAATTGTAAATTCAAAAATTAAGGGGACTTTAATCGAGGAAGTGTGGAAGAAAAGAAGAAATAACAACCCTTTATTAAAAGAGATATGTATATTGGTAAGAACAGTAACAGAACATAAGAACAGTTAAACAATAGTCCTGTACCCAGAAGTTCCCTTCAAACAAAAGAAAAAGTCCGAATACTTCTCTGTCTTCTAGCGCAGTTCTAATCATGGTTGGCAGGGGGCACTGTTGGGTTCTGGAGGTGTAGAGCCTGCAGTTCTCTGTCGTGACCTGCAGGGGGCGCTGTTGGATCACTGGAGGTCACCACACGGGGAGAGGGGTCTGGAGGAGCGAGAGAAGCTGAAAAGAAGATGGGGGACCCTTCCCCCAATGGAAGGAAGGGGAAAGGAAAGCAGTTCACCCACAACAGGACTCACTGTTGTTCTCAGTTGATGGCTCCCCAAAAGTTCCTCCTTTTCTCCCAGTGAGCACAGAGACTCTCCGATGAAAATGCAGCAGGTCCAGGTTGGAGACAAAAGACAGCTCGCAGGCAAGTTGCGACCAACAGTCAGGGCTGAACAGGACGGGAAACCAGAAAGACAGGTTTCCAGGCCTTCTCTCCAAATGCACCAAACCAGACCCCGTCTCCGTCCCCGAAAAAGAACCCAGCAGTCTGAATCTCTCCCCTCCAAGTAGAGTCAGCCACCCCCTCCCAAAACTCCTCCCCTCTCCCCCCAACCTCTGATGGGCCATCAATGAGGAATGTGGTCTGGCTAACTAGTTCTTTTGTAAGGCTAATTAACTCCCTTCCCCCTTTCCATTCAAACTCCATCTTTCCTACAGTGGGGGGGGGCAGGGGAAAGAAAAATTCTCCTGAATTTCCAACCTATAACAGGGAGGCATATTCCCCCTTTTTTGTTTTAAAAGCATTTGCTTCAACACTAAATCGCTACGTTCAATGATTGCCTGCCCTGTAGGTGAATGTGGAATACCTGTAACATTTTGAACTCCCCATTGCTGTAAAAAATCCTGTGTCGAGTGAGGGACATAGCCTGGTCCATTATCAGTTTTAATTTGCTTAGGTAGGCCAAGAATAGCAAATGCCCGAGACCAATGCCTTTGTACATCTTTACTCTTCTTCCCTGCATGTGTAGATGCACAAATGATATGCTAGAATGTGAGGGGGTTTTTTTTGTTTTTTGTGTGGGGTTTTTTTTTCCAGGCAGTACCATTATTCTTTGCATAGTTGACCTAGATCTCCCAATTATTAACCCCATCAATCCTTTTGGTAAAGACCCCCAAACCGATGTATTTATTGCATATACTTTAGGTTCTGTCAGTATTAATTCTGTTGTTGTTGCCAAGTCCAACCCAGCACTCCCTGCTGTTGAGGGGATGAGGTCACAGACTGAGTGTTTGCACTGTAGACCCTGTTGTATTGAGATTTACACTGATTCCCCCAGTGATAGACTTTCAAACACCTAGGACATAATTTACTCGGTTGCTTCCGAGTCTGTTTGTTTAGTTTCCTAGGACAGATTTTACTTATATGACCTTCCCAATCGCAATTAAAACATTTTATTGAGGTGTTCCTGACACTGAGATTAGACAGTGCTGTGGCCAAAACATCCGCCCTATGCGATTCGGTGCTGACATTCTGACAAGTTTTTATATACTCTCCGATGTCAGAAACTTTGTCTCTAATAGGAGCCAAAGCAGCCTTAAAATCAGCATTTGCATTTTCATATGCTAGTTGAAAAAGCAAAACACTGGTTGCCTCCGGGTTATCTATCTGGCATGCTGTAGCCGATCTACAAACGACACATAAGATTCTCGCAGCCCCGTCTAACAGTAGCAAACGATGTTGTTGTCTTCCCTGTCTCTGGAACTTGTCTCCAGGTTGTCACAGCCATCCACGCTGCCTGTTCAAAAACTCTGCAGTCTAAGTGCACCTGTACTTGAGGAGAGACATATGGTCCCATCCCCATCTGTGGGCACTCCATTCTGAATATTATCTAAAACCTGTAAGACAACCATGTTTTGATATTCTAATTGCCACATCGAAAACTGCGCTGGTGTCAGTATTGTTCACATAAGAGTTTTCCAATCCCAAGGCACCATAGAATTACTAGAAGCAATCATTTCTACCAGTCCCAGTGCTAAAGGACATTGAATGCCATTTTCCATTACAGATTTTTTCAATTCCTTGAAAATTGGATACGGAACCGGTTCATGTGTAGGAGGGTTATTCAGATAGTAAACCGCAGGGAAAGCGAAAGAAAAATGCCCTTGCTTTAACGCTTCCTCCATACAGAATTGCATAACTGTTTTTGCCGTGTGTCGAATATGGTCATCAGCATCATTAACCTGCTTATTCGCAAAGCCAATAAGAGGGGGTGCCGTAGGGGACACCGAATACAGATTCTTGGATTTCTCATTATCCGCTTAAAATGTCTGCATAGGTGTAAGGGGAGGGCATAAATCAGGTCCCATACCAGGGTTTACAAGTCCTGGATCAAAAGGATTTACATCAGGACCATTGTCTTTAACATTTTTCTCTCTCTATCGTCCCCCTGTTCACCTTGTTTTTCAAGAACTCTTTCTGCAGATTGCAACTGAGACAGTGCTGTAAAAATAAATCTCCAAGTCACTAACAATTCATCTGCAACGTCATAGCTTGTAAATGTTCACCAACACGTTCCCATATTTTACTATTAAATGAACCTTCTTCCGAGAACCAATTACAATTACTTTTTACCCATAATAATAGGGAAGTCACTTGTCTGTCACTTAAATGATATCATGAAGATTTTAAAATCTACTGCAAAACTCAAAAATACAACTCATGTTCACTAGAAGCAGTCTGCCCCATCCTCATGTTCACTAGAAGCAGTCTGCCCCATCTCTAACACAACCCCCAACTCCTTGTTCAACAAGTGCTATTCTGATAGAGCTCTGACCACAAAAAAAAAATTCCTCCCTTTTTATTTTTTTTTCTATTTCTTTTTTCTTTTTCTCTCTTTTTCTATTTTTTCCTTTGTCATTTTTTTTTCTTCTCTACTCACCCTTCGGGTTGTGCGTTCACCACAGTGCAGAAAAACGGCTCACACAGGGCACCAATTGCGGCAACGGTCCCTCACTCAGCACCCTTTTCGGTGAATGAATCCACAGGAGACAGACTTTGTCCAGGCAGAACTCTCTTGTAACTTTATTACTCCATTTATATACAGAAGAAGGATCCGAACTATCAAGCCAGACCAGGTGTTACTTATCTGCACACATTCCACACAGACACTCCCGTGGCTGTCTTCAACCACAAAGAACAATCATGCTTCAAGCGGTTTTCCAGCTTGACCTTGCGATTCTTTTCACACATGCACACTAATCTTAGCTCTGGCTTGCTCAGGACCACAATATTTTTGCTTTAATATTTTCTTCTTCTTCTATCGTCCAGGTGGCTGGTGTTGTCTTGTTTAGTTGCTATTACACTCCTCAGTGCTTCCGCCGCATGCAGGGTCTCTCTCTCCGCCCCCCCTTCCACTGTGTGGGCATGGGGTCTCTCTCTCCCCCCCTCCCTTCCGCCACGTGCCACAGCAGGGGCACGGGGTCTCTCTTCTCATCCCCCTTACGCCGGGTGGCCCCCGGGTGGGACAAAGGAGAGAGGTGGAGCTTCACCCTCATGGGAGAGAAGAGGGAGGTTTGGTTGTCCGGTTTGGGGGAGGGGTGGGATGTCAGGTGGGTCATGGGGGTCCTCGGGCTGGCGGGAGGCCGAGAGGGGCAGTCCCATATGGAGTGTATGGTGTGTCACGGGTGAGCAGTGCATGGGTAGATCTGTGGTAACACAGTGAGGGGAGAATAAGGTTAGGGTGGGTAGTGGGTTCGTCTGGGGGTTGAGGGGTCTCGGTCAGACTGGGGTCTTGGGAAGTACCTGAGCCCCGGGTGGGTGTGGGGACTGGAACATTTTTGGTTTTGACTCTCCTGAGGCTACTGCCCAAGTTCGGTATGTTTTGGATATATTTACTGTGTCCTGCATGGATGGTCAGGACAAAGGGATGTTCCTGGGTATTTCCCCGAGACTGTGCATAGATGGGTGGCAGAAAAGTAAGGGGTTGAATGGTTTGCCCCAGTCCTCTTTAGTGGAAAGAAACCTGTGTACCCCTTCACGATTGCGAGCTATGCTGGAGATGGTACATACCTCGGCAGGGTCTCCCATGCCAGACAGGTCAAAACCGCAGGGTCAGGCACAATACTTCCAAGGGAAGATTGAGCCCGCTAGCCTTCTGGCAGTCATCCTAGGAGGAGGACAACTCTAATTCCAAACCGCAGTAGATGGAGCTCGCTTAGCCCTGTAAGACCATCCATCTAAGAGAAGGTCACTCTAATCAAACCTACATCCTGAAGATCTCGCTGCCACTGTCCAAGTTCGCTTGGACCTGCCAGATGAATCTTAGGATTAAAGAGTGGGTCCAGTTCTGTGCATACTGCATCTCACCTAAAAAATCCATTGCTCAAGCTTAAAGGTTTTACCCACATGCAAAAAGTCCTGTAGCGACGGGCGAGGGTCGAAACAGCAGGTGAAAGGTGCACTGGAAGCTGCAGACCCAACCCTGCATGCAGGCTGTTCAGGATATTGGTCATTTGAGACTGACCAGAAATGACAGTCTCTTAGGGCAGCACCCGGAATGACCAAGTAGCCTTTTCAAGGACAGCACTGCTTGCTCCACTTGGAGAGGGGCCTAGAAAAGGTGACCTAACCAAAACTCATCTCCACCTTCACCCGGTTGGTTAACCACAGGCCAACGGGCATCTTCTTCCAATGCAGTCGCACAAAGATCAAAAGACAAAGGCATGCACCTGCCTCCAAAGGTGTACCTAAATTAACTCTAACATGTTGGAACACCAGAACCACGCTCGATTCTGCGGATAGCGTACGTCCTGAGCGACGTTCTGCCCTAATCACCCATGAACTGGTTCGTCTCAACATCGACATTGCTACTTTCAGTGAAGTTCGCCTTCATGAGGAAGGCAGCCTCAGAGAACATGGTACCAGTTATACACTCTTTTGGTCAGGTAAACCCAGAACCGAAAAACATCTCTCAGGAGTTGGTTTCATGATCAAAAACTCTATTCTTCCTAACCTCGAAAATCTGCCGGCAGGTCACTCTGACCGCATTATCTCCCTATGCGTTCCACTACACAACAAGCAACATGTTGTCCTCTTTAGTATATATGTCCCAACTCTCCAAGCTGACCCTGCTGAAAAAGATAAATTTTACACTGACCTGCGTCTCCTTACCCAAAAGGTGCCTGCAGATGATAAGATCATTATCCTTGGTGATTTCAACGCCAGAGTAGGCAAGAACTTTAAAGCCTGGAAAGGAGTATTAGGCAAGCATGGTGTTGGAAACTGCAACGATAATGGTCACCTTCTGCTAGAATTCTGTGTGGAGTAACAACTCACCATCACTAATACTATCTTTCAGTAGAAAAATAGTCTGAAGACAACCTGGATGCATCCTAGATCTAAGCATTGACACCTCATTGATTATGTCTTGGTGCGACAGAGAGATGTCCGCGATGTCCACCATATCCGCATGATGCCCAGTGCAGAATGCCAAACAGGCCATCGACTTGTGCTCTGTAAACTCAACTTCAATCTCAAATTTAAACCTAAAAGGGGCAGTATCCCAAGGAGAAGACTCCAAGTTAACAATCTCCAATCAGCCACAGTGAGAGACAAATTCCAGGCAAACCTTCAAACTAGGCTCGAAAACCATTCCACAGTTTCTGCAGATTCCTCTCCTGAAGCAATTTGACACCATATTAAAAACAACATCCTGCAATCCTCTGAAGAATCCTTAGGGTTCTCCCTCAAGAAACACAAGGACTGGTTTGATGAAAACATCAAGAAATCCAGGACTTGTTGAGGAAGAAGAGAACTGGCTACCAAGCACACCTTGCACTGCCATCCTGTCACGCAAGAAAAATAGCCTTTCATCTTGCATGCAGCAAGCTCCAGTAGAAACTCCGTGACATCCAGAAGAAGTGGTGGATCGATCTAGCTGAAAAAACTCAATTATGTG
This sequence comes from Chiroxiphia lanceolata, assembly GCF_009829145.1. Lineage (NCBI taxonomy): Eukaryota > Metazoa > Chordata > Aves > Passeriformes > Pipridae > Chiroxiphia > Chiroxiphia lanceolata. Next base: position 12,540,578 of record NC_045670.1, on the reverse strand, counting down.
CAGATACAGGTGATCACAAAGGATTCTATGAGGCCCTGAAAACATCATACAGGCCTATATACCAAGTCCAAAGCCCTCTACTCAGTGCAGATGGTCAAACGCTTCTAACAGACAAAACCTCCATTCTGAATTGATGGTCTGAACACTTTCAAACTCTTTTCAGTACCAACTGTGTAGTCCAAGACTCAACAATTCAGTCCATCACACAACAACTGGTGAAATACGAATTGGATACTACTCCCACTTTAGGAGAAACCCTCAAGGTCATACAGTAGGAGAAAATCTGCAAGGCAGGTGGGGTTGATGGAATTCCACCCGAAGTCTGGAAACATGGGGACCTTGCACTTCATGCTAAATTTCATGAGTTCTTACTACGCTGTTGGGAACTAGGCGAACTACCATCAGACCTTCGTGATGCAGTCATCATCACTTTGTATAAGAAGAAAGGAGTTAAATCAGACTGCTCAAATTACCATGGTATTACTCTGCTCTCCATTGCTGGCAAAATCCTTGCAAGAATACTCTTGAACAGACTAATACCCGCTATAGCAGAAGGAATTCTACGTGAAAGTCAATGTGGTTTCAGAGCCAACAGGAGCACCACAGAAATGGTATTTATTCTCAGACAACTGCAAGAGAAGTGTAGGGAACAGAACAAAGGTGTCTATGTAACCTTTGTCGACCTCAACAAGGCTTTCGATACTTTGAGCACAAAAGGTCTGTGGCAGATTTTGGAACATTTAGGTTGTCCCCCTAAGTTCCTTAATATGATCATCTCACTCCATGAGGATATGCACGGTCAAGTCAGATATGGCAACACACTTTCTGAACTCTTTCTAATAAAGAATGGTGTGAAACAAGGTTGCGTTCTTGCTCCAACCCTATTCACAGTCTTTTTCAGCATGATGCTCCAAAGGGCCACAGTAGACCTCGATGATCAAGACGGTATCTTCCGTACTGATGGAAGCCTTTTCAATCTAAGGTGACTGAAGGTCCACACCAGGACCTTAAACCATCTTGTCCGGGAGTTGCTCTATGCTGATGGTGCCGCCCTTGTTGTTCACACAGAAGCAGTTCTGCAACATTTAACATCCTGCTTTGCAGACATTGCTGAGCTCTTTGGGCTGGAAGTCAGCTTAAAGAAGACAGAAGTTCTCTATCAACCTGCACCTCAGGAAGTCTTCCATCATCCCCATATCACCATTGGTCAATCAGAACTTAAATCAGTCCAGCAGTTTAATTACCTAGGTAGCCTCATCTCCTCAGATGGCAAGACTGATGGGGACATAGACAACAGGTTAGCAAAGGCATACAGTGCTTTTGGAAAACTCCATAAAAGAGTATGGCATAATAAACACTTGAAGAAAAGTACCAAGATCAGTGCTTACAAAACCATAGTGCTGTCTACTCTCTTATATGGTTCTGAATCATGGGTCGTCTACCGCCACCACCTGCGTCTCCTAGAACACTTCCATCAACGTTGCCTCCGAACAATCCTAAACATCCACTGGTCAGACTATGTGACTAATACATCTGTTCTAGAACAAGTAGCAGTCACAAGTATTGAGGCCATGTTACTGAGTACGCAGCTGTGTTGGGCAGGACACGTCTCAAGGATGAAGGACCACTGCCTCCCTAAGATCATACTTTATGGTGAACTTGCCACTGGCTACTGCAAGAGAGGAGTCCCGAAGAAAAGATACAAGGACTCCTTGAAACAACATCTCAACCTTGGCCATATTGATCATCATCACTGGTCTACTCTGACCTCCAGTTGGGAGGCCTGGAGACACACCATCTATAACGCTGCTGTTTCCTTTGAGAACGCACGCAGGATCACTCTTGAGGAGAAAAGACAATGCAGAAAGAATCGTGTCTTGCTGAATATACCACCCAAGGAGTCTTTCTACTGTGCCTTTTGCAATCGGATGTGTCTATCTCATATTGGCCTCATAAACCACCAACGTGCTTGTAACAAACGTGGATAGAGCCTTCCTAAATCTTCGTTCGCGAAGCCTAGTCATGATGATGATGATGATGATGATGACACTCCTCAGTAGTAAAATCTTCTGGAAAAGGCCTATTTACTGCTACACTTGTTATCGTCACATCAAGGCAGGATGTCTTACCAGAAAATCTAATTTAACCAAAACCTGTGATGCACAGTAGGGAAACAGATACAGTGTTTGGTTAGGAGACTGGAGCTGTCTCTTTTCACCTTCTAAGTCACCTTTATTCACAACCACTTCACAAGTTCCTGTAGCTTCAAGGAGAAATTTAGACATTTCAGAGCAAGGTAAGTGACGATGTAGATATTTATAAATATCCCAATGACTCTCAACCACTTGGAATATTTTACTTACCTGGTAAGGAAGATTTCCACTGAAACTGCTGGAATGGCTGATGGGTTGAACCTGTCTTTCCCCCATCCAGGGACGCTTGTCGGGTGAGAAACTTATGCTATGTGTGCTAACTACTGCTTTAAGGACTAGAGCTTGTGTTTTGTTCAATAATATATTAGTAGATTGTTTTGTTTTAGAGTTTGTACTTGTGTTTACTTTATAGCATTATTAAATTGTTTTAAACATGTTTTTGCAGACAGACCCTGTCACCGATGACCACGAACCTTATTAACTTGTCACAATTTGTGTTAATAAAGAGTGTTATTCTGTAAACTGTTAGAGTGAGTCCTTTATAAGGTGTTGACAGTTTGCTGGCAGCGGGATAACATGTAGGAAGACCTGCTGAGGGGTCTCCCTTACACTGTTATGTGACAGTCTCTGAAAAAGAGCAATTGAATTACCTCAATCTTGTGAATCTGTTTGGTGAAGGGTTCCTGTGTGGGATACCTGACAGACTGGGTCGGACATATATGGTTTCCTTTTCCCTGGGGCACTAACAGACAAATAAATCTCTGTGGGTCAATAAAATCTCCCCACTCTAAGGGTTGGACATACCCCCCCTTTCACGTGACACAGTTCCATCCCTTCCCTTCTGCTCCTGTCCCTGGTACATCCCAACATGTTTCTAGAGACCCTGACGGGGGGGGGGGACACACAATGGATGACCTCTTCCAGTTTCTGGTAGCAGTTGTAAATCATTCTTTACATTAACATGGGACACCTGCTTTAAAACTTTGCCTTTTTTTCCTCAAAAAAAATATATTTTAATGGTCTTCAGGAAGGCTGTTTCATGTCCCCTGTGACCAAAGCAGACAGAGAGCAAGACTGAAAGTGGTGGGTAGTTCCTAAAGAAATATAGAATGTCTACATGTTTTTAATTGCATAGCGATGTGTGCACTTAATTAAATTTAAAAAAATTGCCACAATTTATTACATAAATAGCTCTTTAGCAAACTGGGTTTGCAGTTGTTTTTGCTTTTTGACTCATTCTTTTGACAACTGTTTGTAAATGATCCTGGTTGATGTTTTGTCTTACAGTGGAATAACAAAAGGCAATTATTTAGTAGCTACAGAGGTCATTCATTTCTGGAGTGACATTAACATTTTTTTCTTTCTGAGGGAGGTTGGATGGAGGTGGCAATTTGTTTATTGGCCTTAAGTGAGGTTGAATTGTGTCCTGGTTACAAAGAAAGGGGGTGGACTTTTAGCGTTGTGTGGGTGTGACCAAGTTGTTTATTCCATACCACCCACATCATCGTTGGGGGTGTGGTTTTCGCAGGAAAAGCTGGGGGACAGAACCAGAAGTTGGTCATCTTGCCTGGCTCACCAGAGTGGAGGGACTGTCCTCATCAACCCCGGCACACTTAGTTCCTCTGTTGCCTGCCAGTTCCCCCCTCCTGTTTTCTCCAGAGCATGACTACAGGGCCTGTGGTGCTGAAGGGACATCTCTGAGGCGTGACTGAGCCAGTGGGGTCAGGTGGTGGTACAGGGTCGGCACCCTGGCAGGGATGTTTTTCCCCCCTCACATGGCACAGTGGAGAGTTGGAGGCAGCAGTGCAAGCACGTCATGGTTAAAATAGGTTTTGTATTCTATCCCCTTTTTACAACATTGTTTTGGAGAACCTGTTCCTTTAAGAGCAAATGCCTTGCCACAGCTGGGCATGGTGGCTCACACCTATAGTCTCAGTTGTAAGAATGGAAGCGGAACTCTCGATCTTGTTTGGAACCACATTTTTCTTGCTGGTAGGGTGGAGAGAGAGGGATAGAGACACACAGGCTACCACAGCCGCTCAATTTGGGAAACCTCACTACCGAGAACTCTCGGATCAGTACTGAGAAAGTGGTCACCACCATCCTGCGTCTTGGGAGTTGCGAGAAGTCATAACCGTTACCAAAATCGGAAAAACTGTAACTGTTACCAGGCTCGCGGGGTAGATCAGAGCCATCCCCAGGGAACCACCCCCACCTCAGTCATTTCTCTGTGAACTGTACTTAAGAACAGCCCAGCCATAGCCCCTGCATCGGAACCACCTGTGGTGGTTTCAGACCCCCAAAATCCAAATCTTGAGTCCAAGTCCCCCTCCCACATCTCACCCCAGTGTGAGATGGGTTTTCCAGACAAAACACAAGACTCAATATGGGGGGAAAGGGAATTATATTACAATCACTGTACAAATAAATATTACAATACATCATATACATAATCTTAACTATGTCTCCTATGATAAATCAGTATTTACAATGGATCAATCTCTTCTCCCTCCAATAAAAGTCCAGAAGGGAAAAGGAAAGATCCTTTCCACTCTCAGGGCAGTAACCTCTCTTCTTTCATGCAGCAACTGTAGCTGGACTATTGTAGCTGGATCTCCTTCCATTACACACAAGGGGGTCTCCTCTCCCCCCTCTCTTCTGTGGACTGAGATATCAGGGACAAGTTCACATCACCACCTCATATCACGAAGTGCAGGGGCATCTTCGTGGCAGTCCCTTTCCTCAGGGGATTCAACCCTGAGTCAGAACATCTTTGGTAGCTTTCAGTTGAAAGCCTTTGCCTTAAGAGTTCTACCAGAGGGGGTTTTGTGGGGTTTGGCTCAGTTCTTACCCCAAAACTCTCAGTAGAACTTTCTCTGCTCTGTGCCGGCTCTCTCTCTCCTCTCAGACCTCTCTGTGTCTCTGCTTAGCTGCATGCTTTTTCTTTATCTTCTTGGCTTTCTGCCACAGTCTCTCTGTTCACTGTTGCTCTGCCGCTGCTCCTGCTGCCCACTCACAGTGGAGAAAGACTCCCAACTTCTCAGTCACAGACCTCAGTCCAGTTTAACACTGTTTCCGAGTTTCTATGACCCCAGCCAGGGACTGGGGGGCCATGGTCCCCCAGGGGGGTTCCTACCCCTTCTCCTCGTGGCTTTACAACATGGCAACTTTTCTCCAACCACAACTACAACATCCTCCTTTTCCGGTCTGGTTGTGATATGTTTATATTTTGCAGGAGCGCTCATTGGCTCAACCCCAAGGGACACCACCCCCTCGGGGGTTACCATTTTTTTAACTCCAGGGGGAAAACTTTTTTTCCCCACCACACCACCACAGCAGCCGTGTAGAGCAAAGCCCTGCAGAGTTGGGGATGCAGTTGCCACAGTTGGAGAGAAAATGAAAGTAAAACTAGTTCTGCAGCCACTGCCACCTCACAAATCCTGCTCCACTAAATCTCGCCTTGGAGTCCCAGCTGAGGGTAAGCTGCATGGAACCATCTGCTGTTCCAGCGCTTTTGCCCCACTGTTTGCCATTTCTGCAGTCCCTGCCACTGTCCTGCCTCCTGGGAGCCAAGCAGAACAGGACCTGAGCCTAGCCAGGTGATGTGAACTGAGCAGTTTGATAGTATAACTTTTTGTGGACAAACAGTTTTTCCTAGGTTTTGCTTTTGTCCCTGGAATTTTGGGGAGGAGGGGAGACTAGAGGTGATTTCTGTCTATTATTGGCTTAAATCATTCTCCGTTCTGTTTGTATTGTCGTTGTTGCTGCTATATTTCTTGTCAGCAAACTGTTATTTTTTCCACTTATATCTCCTCTCATTTTGTCTCTCTGCATTGGTGCAAAGTGGAGGGGGTTGATTTGTTGGAGTCTCTGCCCCAGTATTTTTCTCAAACCAAGGCAAAGCAACTGCAGAGAACTGAGCTCAGTGGAGAAGCTGCAGGGCCCCTATTTGGATGAACCAGCTTACGGGTATTTTTTGTCCCTGCTTTTCATTGGTTTTCGGCTGGGGGGGAGGAAACACATGTTAGCCGGGGGAGCTCTCATTGCCATATTGCCTTTGTTTCCTGAATACCACCTGGTGTGGGTACAGGAACAGTCACCCTATTGCCTTTGTCTGGAGACCATGAGGGCACAATCTACGGGGAAGCATCTGCCAACTTGCTTTTTTTTGTTCCCAGTGGTGAATCCCCTTTTGTGGTTAAAAGACCTTCTCTTTTACTATTAATACTGCTGTTGTTATTGTGTGTGTCTTATTCTATTACTTTGTGCTTTTAGTAAATTGTTATTTCAACCCATAATCTCTCCTTTATTGTCCCTCCCTTACCGTAAGGGGTCGGGGAATGGGAGTGGCTTATTTGGAATTTAGTTCCCTGCTGCTGTTAAAACCAGCACAAATTGAAAAATAAGAGATGCCAAGAACCTATGCTGAAAACCATGGTGTAAATGAGAAAGTCTCTTACTATACATACTGATTAGGAGAAACCCCAATAGGGAAAACAAATTCATGCTGCACCACTAAATTCCTTGAGATTAATTCACAAGTATGGATGGATATTAATTAGGAAAGACAAGTATTTCACCAGTGCAGATATGCAATCCTGTCCTTGAAGAAAGTGACGAGTGTATGCATTTGCTGAAAATATCCCAGAAAATCATGGTTTTTTTTCAAAATAATCCTTTTGTTTAATTGAAGTATCCACAATAAAGATCTTCCTAATGTGGGAGACAAATACTTGAAGTAGCAAAAGAACTTTATAAATAACACCTTTGGACTTGCATGACTTTGCAGAAGCTCAAAAAAACCTCTCAGCCCAAGCTAATCTTACAGTAGTGGTTGGAGATGCAGAGACTCTCCCCCTCCCCATGCCATGTTACAGTCAGGTCTGGTGCCTTGCTTGGGGTTTGCTGCCTGGATGAGACCACCTTGGTGCATTTTCTGCCTGATGTTGACATTGCCTTGCAAAAGAAATCTTGATGCTGGTAGTTTGGCTGGCAATATCTCCAGTCCATCAGTCAAAGTAGACATTCAAAGTCTGCATCTAAATCCAGTTCCATGAAATAACAATATTTCTAGTACGTGTAAAATTCTAGGGCATTCTGGACAAAGCAGAATAATATTGTGAGTACTGGTTTTTTTTTTTCTGTTCAAATAAAAAAAAACCAGACTACCATGGTACTCTATTCCCCAATCTCTCCCTCTGCTATTTGGTCAGCGTGTTGGATGGGAAACCTGTTTGTGAGGGTGAATGCATGCAGGTAACCCCAGGCACCAGGTACCCTGGTAGCAAAAGTTTCCTTGAGTGGACGTTAAGCTTTTCCCTCCTTGGAATTTCTTCCAAAGGTTTTCTATATCTACATCGTGGAAGTATCCAACTTAGTGGTCAAAGTGATGAAGATCATCACAGGATTACAGAAATGTTGTCTGAGAATGATCTTTGGAGGTCATCCAGCTCAACCTACCACTTGGAGTGGGGTTTTTGCCAACACTGAATCCAGTCAGCTGTGGTTTTGTCTAGACAAGTGTGTGAGACCTCCAAGGATGGAGATACCACAATACCTCTGGTTAGTCTGTTCCAGGGCTGCACCATCATCCTAGTGAAGACATTTTCCAATCTAAAACTCCAAAGGTGTAGTTTGATGCTATCACCCACTGGTATATTATCTGCTACTACTGAGACCAGTTGGTCCCTGGTTTTTTTTTTGTAACTCACTCCAAGTAGTTGTGGACCCCTAGGCCTCCTCTTCCTCAGATTAAACAAACTTGTCTCCTTCTATGTCTTCTTGTAGGCCATGTCGTCCAGGTCCATGACCATCCTGATAGTCCTTTGCTGGACCCTATTTTCTCAACATCCTTTTTGAACCAGGGGACCCAAATATGGACATGGTATTGCTGATGTAGAGTGTCTGGTGGTTCATATTCAACATGGTCCATGTCCTTTCCAGGAGCACCACTCTCACTTGGCTCCCAGCCTGCACCAGTACATTGTTTTTAATCCACCATTGGCACAGTACTCTGCACTTCTCCTTGCTGAACTCCCTCAGATGTCTGTTGTCCCTCTGAATCTCTTTCTTTTGGCATGTTAACCACTCTCCCCGGACTTATTATCATTCACAATGAGGATGCACCTTGTCTTTTCATGCAGGTGGTTGATAACGGTACTGAACAATATTAGCCCCATTCTACTACTCGAGCCCAGTGGTCCAGTCAGTTTTCACCCCACCTAACAGTCCAGTCTTCCAGTCCATACTTCCACAACTTCCTTCCAAGAGTGCTGTAGGGATGGTGTTGTGTAGCGGCGGGGTCCTTGTATAACAAAGAATAAGTACGCTCCTCGTGCGGTGGTGTGGACAAAAAGCATTTATTTCAAAATTCCCGGTCCTTATATCCCTATATACCACGTGACTTTCTTAACCAATCAATTTACTAACTCTGGGGCATGCTCTCTTGGTTGTGTACCTGGGCACATCCTTTGTGCCTTTAGCCATGCCTCTACACATCCCCTCTTTTAATTATATTAAGAAGTCACCAAAACAGTATGAACAGAAATGCAAAAACAATGCAAACAACAATTTTAACAGTCAGGACATTATAAACTACCGAGCTTTGCAGTGATCCCGCACATTGCTTTGCTCAGTTTCTTAACTCTAATGTAAACTTTTTTTAAAACCTTCTTATATTCCTATAGGGTAGTGCAACTTGGATGGAAAACTTATATTAACTTAGGGGTCTTAACTGTGTATAAACTATAACTTTTCTTAATCTGAGGGTTTTTATAACTGGGGAATTCAACTTTATTTAAGAAACAGGGTAATCTTAGCAAACTACAATTTCTTAAAAGTGACCTGTGGTTGAGGTAATGTTATTTGTGAGGTGTTTGTTTTTTATTATTTGATTAGTCAAACAACTATTTTCATTCATTCACTCATACATCTCATTCATCGGTGGCCACCGCACACTTGAACACACACGAACACACACACACACATTTCAGAGACTGCTTTGCACCACGTTGGTCATTTCCTAATGTAAACTTGAAACATAACTCTTTTCAAACTTCTGTGTTGCTCTGGTTCCTGCTGTTGTGGTCACATATGTGAATAGGGTTTTACACACTCGGAAGAAACCTGCTTGAGTTCTTTTTTCTATATCTGCATAGGCATAACTTTCTCTCCATGTCATAAAATCTAGGAATCTCGTCCGTTGTCCTGAAATCAAATCTTACTATGATTAGTAGCTTAGGAGAAACAAACGCCTGAGGTGTGTGCTGCTTTTCAGACCTGCTTCTTTCAGCACTGTCACAACTCAAAATTTGATAACATACATAGCTTTTTACAGATGTTTTTACAGGTTACACCGGTTCTCCCCCTTTTTGTTTAAACTTAGCATGTGTTTCAAAATGTGATTTTACTTTTGCTGTGTTATGGTTTGGTGTGAAATGTTTGTGACATGAGAATTTTCCTATCTGATAGGAAGTAGCTGCTTATTATTAATGCTAATCCATTTCAGTGTATTAAGGTTGCTAAGCAACTAACTCGTGTTTTACACCTTTGTGTTTTGTCTAGTGGATGTAGTGGCAGTTATGTTTTGTGGATGTATATCTATTTGCATGTACATTTCAATATGTCCAATTTAAGATGTATATATCTATTTGCTAGATCTCACTTGCCATTAACCAGCTAGGGTTAACTCTTTCTGACACGGCATTAGTATGATTTCCTGACAGTGGGGGTATACTTTGATGATGTAGTTTTTATTAATTGTTACTTTGAATGGTCTCTTAGAGAACCTGTATTCTGATGTAGTGAACGAGACAATTGCTTGCCTTAAAACTCTGGGTATAGTGTTAAACATTGCTGCTTTAGCAGTTTCTTAGTTTCTGTCAGTTATTGTCTGTGGCGTGTCAGGATGTGATTTTGTGTGCACTTGTATAGAAATCATACCTTTTGTAACTCACAGGAACCAAACAGAACGCATTTCAAACAACCGGTAAGGGTTAACAATATCTCAAGGAAATTAACTTTCAAGACAGGATATCTACCTTATAGCATAATAAACACAGTCATAACATCAGAGTATTGTTCAACAATTTTCCCAAGGCGATATGAATGACAATCAGTTCCAGAACTATACAGAAGTTCGGTTCATGGCTGTAGTTTTCTTACTGATCAGTGGCAGGATTTATTCAAGTCATTGCAGCATTTTGTGTTTCCTAGATGCATGTGTGAAGGCCCTAGGGCCTTTCACTGGTTCAGTTTTGCATCTGGTGTGGTCTTTAAAGGTAAATTGCTGATTTCTGCCACAATCTGTGCTTAAGGAGATGAATTAAAATATTACCACTAAAACTTGCCAGGGCATCTTAAGATCCGGCGTCCTCAGCAGTCATCCTATCCAAATTGTCTTTCAAAGTTGGAATGTTGGTAAAGGCAGGATCTCCTCCATCCAGTTTTCTCAGTCGTGCTCTGCTCTAAATGACAAGCTTGCAAACTCTCATTAGCAACTTACACAGATTTAGGTGGTGGTATGACAGAAAAAGCTGTTCTAGAACCAACAGTGGGCTTCTCTCAGTTTGATCCCACTGAAACAAACTGCAATGCTTCATACCTGCTGGAAACAAAAACTAGGCAGATTTGCCTTTCAGAATCTCTGTTGTTCTGTTTGCTTTTTATCACCTTGGTATAATTCTCTAACACTTGGTTTGCCTCTGCAGCTAGCGATTTGTCAGACTTTAAGTTGGAGTTCTCCCTTAGCAACACAAAGAGATGGTATAGGTCCCCTATGGTTATGGTTAAAACAGGTTTTAAGCAATTGGTAGTTCTCTGAGGCTTCTGCAACTCGTGTAAATACAAATGTTTTTTACCTCGAGCTGTGTCACCTGTGTAGAGTCTTATTGCTGTGTTCTCCTGTCTCGGGCAAGTCCAGAGTTGTGGTTGTCGGATTCTTCCTGAAACAACCTGAAGATCTGTACCTTGGGCAGTTTTGGTTAAAGTAGCAGGAACAAATAGCAGTTCATTTCTAGTGGTCGTGGTTATTAATGTGTCCTCTGCATAATGATGTATTATGGCTGTTTGATACTTTACCAAGGTATTTTGCACCCCCTGAGGAAGGGCAGCCCAGCAGTGACTTTGCATAGATTGTGCACTGTTTAAAACCATGATGGAAAGAAAAGGTTTCTGGGCATCTTCCGGGTGAAGGAGTATGGTAAAGGAATGTTTTTTTGAATCAGTTACCGCTAGTGGCCAATTTGCTAGAAGCCTTATAGGTAGAGGCAGTCTGATCTGCAAGGCTTCTGCATGTTTTTTGACTGCGTGTTCTGCTGTTAACCTTGGCAGTGTTTTCCACCTGTCACCTTTCTTTGGGGTACAGGGTACACGGGTACTTTGGGGGCTGGTTATTGGTATATTGTGACTTGCCTTAATTTGTTTCTTTTCTTGCACATGAAAAGTAGTACCACAAAGGATTACAGCAAGCAGGGCTCCTACAAGCAGTATAATGCTTGCAGCATATCTTTTGCCTTGCTCATGGCACCCTTGGTACAACTCAGTCATTTCTCTGCTGCTAGGGTGTTTATGGAATGTTGCTATTAGGGGCTTCCAAGGACAACTTTCTTGAAAGTGATCTATTTCTCCACAACTAAAACAACTGGCTGTGTGTCTGACTTCTTTCTGTACTTTTATCTGGGCATCTAAAACTGCAACTAAAGAGGCAGGTAACTGCTTCTCAGAGCTAGCTCCTTGATAGGGTTGTACCAGCTCAATAAAGTCACAGTTCTCCCTTGCAGGAGGGCTCTGCAAAGCTCTTTCACTGCTTGCATTTTCCCTTTCAAAAGCCAAATGCTCGTACAGCATCTCTCTGACTTCATTGTATTCAATTTGCTTGTTTAAAGCAGACTGCAACTGGTCCAAGCATCTTAAATTTAACTCAGTATAACTTTGCAACTCTTTAATGGGGGACAGATAATCATCTTGATCTGCAGTGAAAATGTTTTCCATAGCTTTTAGGGCTCGCCTGGCTATCTCTCTATGGTACTTTGATTGTAATTCTAAATTATCATTTGCTTCCCCGTTTAATTGGTGTGCCTTGATACTCGCCTGTGGGTGTTTAATATGAACAGAGCAATTTTCTGAAAATCAGTTAACCAGACTGTATATTGGGTGTCACTGAGAACTAGTTTTACCAATTCTTCCCAGTCATATGTGGTGAAAGGATAGGTGTAACTCAATGCCTCCAAATATTTGAAAATTTTGGTTAAAGACAGACCAGAACCTCTTATCAATTGCCTCAGGTTCTCTGTGGCCCTATGCAGGGCTTGACTCTGAGGGGGTTGGCTTTGGCTAATATCGTCTGGGCATGCCTGATTAACATTCAGGCTTTCCATGCAAATTGCCTTGTCTAGACATTGTTCCCACATGTTAGTTGATTGCTCTTTATCTGCCCCTTTGTTCCCTCCCGTTGGAACCATGTTTTGTTCTTTCTCCCCCTCCTTCTCCCCCTTCCCCCATCCCTCCCATTTCTCCCCCTTTGTAGCCCCGGCGTAACCGGTTCCCTGTGGGGGGATGGTGGGTGGTACAGGGGGCGAGTAGGGGGCGGGGTTGCCTCCCTCCTCGTGTCTGTGGGTGGGGCGGGGTTGCGCCTGGGCCGGAAGAGAAAGTTCGGGGCTTGGGCCGTGTGGTGGGGAACATGGCTGCGGCCACACGGGGTCACGTGGTCGCTGGTCATCCGCAGCGAAATGGGGTAGGTACGCTGAATTACCCCCCCAGTTGCTGTAACAGAATTGTTTGCTGCGGTTCCATGGGCCAGGAACTTGCATGGCAATTCTGTCCCATCCCAGCGACTGTGTTCTCCCGGTTCCCGTCCCCGTCCCTCCCCTGGTATGTTTCCTGAGTTTCTGTTACTATGTAGTGTTGTGTTGCTATCAGCAGTGTGTGCAGGGGGTTGGGGTGTGGGTTTTTTGTTCTTCCCTGTGTGCCTTTTGCAGGTAGAGTTTATCACCGAGTAAACTGCTTTTATGTTGCAAAAATTGGCAAAAGTTTGTGTCTGTGTTTCGTTTCAATGTATAATGAGGTTTCTATGGAAACAAGTGTCTGTGTTTACCTTTTCTACGACCGACTGGGAACACACGTCTTCTGAGTCTTTTTGTAGCAGTTTGGTTCTGTCCTGCAGTCTTTTCTCTGCGGTTTTTTTCTCGGCATCTCTGTGGGGGTCTGGGTTTGATTTGGCTGTGGCGCGGGGGGGCACTGCTCCAACGGCGTGGGGGTCGGCGGCGGCACGACTCGGCGTGGGGCAGGATCGGCGGGTGCGGGCGTCCGCGGTGTGGGCGCTGGCTTCTGCGATGAACGTTGGCAGGCGGGGGTGGCTGGATCCTCGGGGCAGGCTGCAGCAGCAGCGGCTCTGCGCGGGACGTCCTCGGCGCGCGTGGCTCGGTGGACGCTGCGTGGTGCGGGGCCGGCGGGCCATCCTAGCGCCGGTCCGGCGGCAACAGGCGGTGAAAAGCAGCAAAAAGTTCTTTGGGGTTTTCGCGGTTTCTGAAAAGTTTTTCCTCAGCTTGGAGGGTCTACACTGTCGTCACAGACAGGCAGGGGTCGGCAGGAGGTGGCGACCAGCCTCCTCCGATGCGCAGGACTCAGCAGGGGCTCCGATAGGGTCGCGGCGCAGTTCTGCCTTTTCCACGTGGCTTTTAAGCCTCCTCCGATGCGCAGGACTCAGCAGGGGCAGCGGCACTCTCGGTGGGGCGGTCAGCACACGTACTTGGTTTGGCCGTTTCCTCGGTACTTTCAAACTATGGTTTTTTTAGTTGCTAAAGTCTACAGGCACTAGGTGCTGGGCCGGCGGTGGAGTGGCACGGAGCTTTGCGCTTTCCGCTAAGCAGAAAGGCAATGTGGGGGTCGTGCGGTGGGGTTGGGATGGTACGGGCAGTAGCGGCAGAGCCGCTTTTGCGCACATGGCTCTCGGCAGCGGCAAGTCACTTTTACCCTGTGACCCATGCACGGGGGACCAACAGGTTTTTCCCTGACGATCCTAAGGTGCTCCGCGGCTCGGGTCTCCGAGCTGCAGGCACCTATCGCTCAGGGAACAGTCTAGGCGTGCGGAATGCCTTTCAGCTGGACTCACCACTTTGGTGTGTGTTGGACCCTCTCCGCTCTCTCCGGTTGCCTGCTCTGACCTCTTGGTTTCTTCTTCAACTTCTTTCTTCTCTTCTTCTCCTGTGCACTATTTCTAATATTTTCGAGCTCGCTAAACAATCTTCCCGTTTCTCAGACGCCACTGAGACCACGGATTATTGACGTCAAAGTTTTTTGTGGTAAAGGCTCCCGTCTCTGCAAAATCGAGACGATACCGGAACCACCAGCTAATTTCTTGATTCAAGATAGATATCTGGCTTAATATAAGCTAAAAGGGTCCCGTTCGGGCTCCATATGTAGCGACGGGGTCCTTGTATAACAAGGAATAAGTACGCTCCTCGTGCGGTGGTGTGGACAAAAAGCGTTTATTTCAAAATTCCCGGTCCTTATATCCCTATATACCACGTGACTTTCTTAACCAATCAATTTACTAACTCTGGGGCATGCTCTCTTGGTTGTGTACCTGGGCACATCCTTTGTGCCTTTAGCCACGCCTCTACAGTGTTGAAAGCTTTATTGTAGCCAAGACATTTCTATTGTTCATGGCTCACAAATCCTTAGCCCTTGTGCTGACTGTCACGCATGTGATCTTGGCAGCAGGTCCTGTCCATTCTCTACAGAAGAAAAAAATTAAAAACAAAAAAAGGAGAGGATTCTTTAGTATAATCAAAAGAGGACTTTGCTGCTTCTTAAAGAAAAATGTAATAAGTTAGTTTAAATGTCTATAAATGTTGAATACAAATTCCCCTGCATGTCAGTGCTGCTCATACAGAAAGGATTCTCCATGTCTTTGGCTGCATGTCTCAGATTTGGGTATATTAAAAAGCATGTAAATCTTCAGCTGAATCTCAGAAGGAAGCTCTCAATAGTTAGTGCCTAACATCAGGCAACATATTTGCAGTAAGTAATTTATTGATGTAGTGAATTTAGCTCCATTTCCTGTTTGCAATGTAACCAACAAACAGACCTCAGTTGTTATTCCAAATGTGTTCATCATCACATTTTATTTCAGGTCTGGTTTATTTGTACATATTCCAGTTTACAGAAGGTCACATGCACTCCCTTGTTTCAAGTACAACTGTTCACTTGCATGATGTGGTGTAGGGTTGTGGTTTTATTAATATAATAAATAAACCCCACGACCCGGTTGCTTGGATTTCCAACAACCAAATCCGTTTATTGGAAGTGAACATCACCTTTTATATGCCTTCAAACATGTGATTTGCTTAGCCAACCACCATGGGACTTGCTACTGCCCATGTGTATTAGGGTATATTTTGGGGACTACATCTCCCAGGATGCATCGTCCAGCATCCCTAAAACATGTTCCCCACATCTCCCCCAACTTTATTATTAAGACGAATCATAGAACAGTGCAAATAATAAAACAGTACATTTTTAAACCTTGTAAAACCTTTAACAATTACCATAGTATCACAGTGACCCAGTTCACTGCTTACCTTGGTTCTTCAATAAATCTACTTATTTATTAGAATTTTTCTCTTTAACCTTTTGAACCTGCTTAATATAAACTTGAAACTTTATTTTCCGAAGGGATATAATGTAACTTGGATAAACAACAACTTTATTGATCTGAGGGTTTTGGCATAACTGGGTAGAACATCAATTTTCCTTTTCTAAGGGTTTACGTGTAATTGGTAGAAGCATCAACTCTAATTTTCTGAGGGTTTTTATAAAACTGGATGGTACTTATGTAACTGGGAAACTTTATTTGTCTAAGGGTTTGTGTAGAACAGGGGAAATTCAACTTTATTTCAACAACAGGGTAAATGTCATGAACTGAATTCTTCTAGTGTGACTGTGTGGCTGACTTAATGTTACCTTTTTAAGGTTTAGTGTTTATAGTGCTTGTACACTCACACAATTCTCTTTCATTCACTCATACACATTCATACCGGCAACCGTCACTCTCTTTCTTCACATGCACACTTATGGTTTTTAGCAAGACTGTATTTTGCCACATTGGACATTTTCAGTAGTAAACATCAAGTGGTAAACATCAGTTGTGCGTCTCTGACTGCAGTTTCTTCAATTATTATTCTGGTTCTTGCTGCTGCTGTGAGAGTGTACCTATGTAGGGTCTGACACACCTGGAGGGAATCCATTTTAGTTCTTTACCTGTAGATATACACGCATACTCCCTCCCCCATGTCACGAGATCCACCGGTCCCATCCATTGCCCTGAGATTAAGTCTTTTATCATGACTGATGGTTGGGAGAGGAAAATGTCTCAGGTCTGTGTTGCCTCTCATACCTGCTTTTCTCTGCACTGTCACAATTTAAAAAATTTATGACATGTTGCCTTCCACAGACATTCCTGTGGGCTACAGATGGACTCCCCTTTTCTTTGTCTTTTTAGCATGTCTTTTAGGGTACGGTGTGCTCTGTCTACCATGGCCTGCCCCATGGATGAATGTGGTATGCCTGTGGAATGAGAGATTCCCCAGTCTGTTAGGAAAGTTTTGACTTTTGCTGAAATGTATGCCGGGCCATTGTCAGTTTTGATCTTTTTTTGGGGTCCCTAGTGTTGCAAAGCAGTTAAACCAGTGCCTTATGACATCCCTTACCTTTTCCCGTGTGTGCGGTGGCAGTTATGTATTTGGAGTGAGTGTCGACTGTAACATGAACATATTTCAGCTGACCAAACTCTGGTATGTGCGTGATATCTGTCTGCCATACCTCATTAGCTATCAGTCCTCTGGGGTTAACTCCTTCCTGGGATGGCATTGGAGTAACTTGCTGGCAGTCTGGACATGACACGACTATGTCTCGAGCCTGATTGAGGGTGATTTGAAATTGTCTCTTCAAAGAACGTGCGTTCTGGTGGAAAAAGGAATGAGACAATTTAGCCTTCTCAAGTGTCCTAGGCATTGTAGTGAACATAGCTGCTGCATCAGCCCTTTGGTTCCCTTCTGCTACAGGCCCTGGCATTTGTGTGTGTGACCTAACATGCATTATGTAGAAATCAAACCACCTGTGATTAACAAGAACCCATACAGTATGTATCTCAATGAGTAAGTGTGGATTTGCAACATCTCGAAGGAAGGAAGCCTCAAGAGGTGAAACCAAACCAGCTGCATAACATGAGTCAGTAACAATGTTAACGGGTTGATCTGAAAACAGTTCAAAGGCAATGTGAATAGCTGCAAGTTCTAGGACCTGTACAGAACCATAGTTTATGGTCTGTACCTCCTGTTCCCACTGTCTTGTGGCAGGGTTTACCCATGTCACTGCAACCTTTTTGGACTGTCCTGATGCATCAGTAAAAACCGTGAGGCCTTTTACTGGCTGGTGTTGGCATCTGCGTGTGGTTTTTAAGGGTAGGTTACCCATTTCTGCCCAAAGTCTGTGTTTAGGATAGTGAGTGGAAATGTCACTGTCATAGCCTGCCAAGGCAGCCTGGAATCCAGCGTCTTCGGCCAACAGCCAGTTGAGGTTGTCCTTCATCACCGGGATGTAGATGGTCGCAGGATCCTGTCCGTCCAGCTACTGAAGACATCCTTCAAGTTTGACAAACATTTCGTTAGTTCTCCACACAGTTTTAGGTGGTGAGTGGGGCAGCCACTCCAGGACCCTCAGTGAATCCAATTCAGCCTGGTCCCACTGAAACAAAACTGCAGTTGGCTGGAACCTGCTAGGAACAAGGGTAAGGCAGATTTGAAGTTCAGGATTTCTCCTTCTGCCTTGTCTGCTCTCGATTGCCTGAGAACGTCTTTAATGCCTGCTTTGCCTCTGTGGTCAGAGACCGACTAGATGTCAAGTCTGGATCGCCTTTCAGCAGCTCAAATAGGGGGTGCAGCTCCTCTGTGGTCAAGCCTAAGATAGGCCTTAACCAGTTGATGGCTCCTAAAAGTTTCTGCAAATCATTTAGGTTAAAGTGTCCTTTACCTTAATTGTCAGTGGCTGGGGTGAGATCTCCTGCTGCGTGATCCTCCATCCAAGGTAGGTCCAGGGCTGAGATCGTTGGATCTTCTCTGGAGCCACCTGCAACCCTGCTTCTTTGACAGCATTAATCAGAGTACTTAGTTTGTAACTCAGTTTCTTTGGCCATGGCGACCAAGATGTCGTCCATGTAGTGGTAAATGATTGCTGAGGGGTGAAGTTTTCTGATAGAGTGAATAGCCTTTGCCAAAACAGTCTGACAAATCATCAGGCTGTTTCTCATCCCCTGAGGCAAAACAATCCAGTGGTACCTCTGCATGGACTGTACGTGGTTTAGAGCAGGGATGGAGAAAGTGAATTGTGGCGCATTGTCGGGGTGTAGAAAAATGGTGAAGAAATAGTCTTTTAAATCAATTACCACTAAAGGTCATCCTGCTGGGAGCATAGCAAGTGAGAGAAGCCCTGGTTGTAATGCCCCCATAGGTTCTATTACTGAGTTAACTGTTCTTAAGTCATGCAACATCCTCCACTTGCCACTTTTCTTGGGTATGCAGAACACCGGAGTGTTCCATGGACTGGAGGTTGGCACTATATGTCCTGCATCGAGTTACTCTTGGACTAAATCTCTTAAGTGAGCAAGTCGTTCCTTTTTCATGGGCCATTGATTCACCCATATTAATCATGAGTTTTCCATGTCAGCTTAATTTGTCCTTGGAACGGCTGGTCAATGGCCCTTACTGAAAATTTTGAGCCTTTGTGTGCCTCCAACCCCCTGGATAGTCGAAGCAGGATAAACAGTGGGCCAGTCAGCTGGCCACTCAGTGTCCTTAACAATTGTAACGTCTGTTCCTGTGTCCACCAGGCCTTTGAATCTGTGTCCGCCTATCCGACACAGCAGTGTGCCCAGGTGAGCCAGTAGTGTGCCCAGGTGGCCAAGAAGGCCAATGGCATCCTGGCCTGTATCAGGAACAGTGTGGTCAGCAGGACCAGGGAAGTGATTCTGCCACTGTACTCAGCGCTGGTGAGGCCTCACCTGGAGTACTGTGTCCAGTTCTGGGCCCCTCAGTTCAGGAAAGATGTTGAGGTGCTGGAGTAGGTGCAGAGAAGGGCAACGAGGTTGGTGAAGGGACTTGAACACAAGTCCTATGAGGAGAGGTTGAGGGAGCTGGGGTTGTTTAACCTTGAGAAGAGAAGGTTCAGGGGAGACCTCATCACTCTCTACAACTACCTGAGAGGAGGTTGTAGGCAGGTGGGGGTTGGTCTCTTCTCCCAGGCAATCAGCAGTAGGACAAGAGGGTATGACCTTAAGCTGTGCTAGGGGAGGTTTAGGTTAGATATTAGAAAGAAATTCTTTACAGAGAGGGTAATCAGCCATTGGAATGGGCTGTCCAGGGAAGTGGTGGATTCTCCATCCCTGGAGGTTTTTAAGATGAGGCTGTATGTGGCACTTAGTGCCATGGTCCAGCAACTGTGGTGGTAGTGGATCAAGGGTTGGACTTGATGATCTCAGAGGTCCTTTCCAACCCGTCTGATTCTATGATTCTATGATAGGTCATCATTTGTTGTGCCACAGAAATGGTTTTTGCCCAGAATATTTGACGTTCGCCTGTGCTCCCGAAAGCCCCAAGACCTTTCCCCCCCCCCAGTTGGTGACATGCTGTAAAAGGGGATTAGCTGAGTGTGGGGAATCTTGGCTTGACCGAGACCCTTAATATAGAACAAAAAGTTGACTGGGAATGGAGGCCTTGGTCCTGGCAACATGCACCCTGGGAAGAGGAGAAAAACATTAGGAGAACAAGAACACTGTCTCGTCAGAACAAGGACACTGTTCCCATGAGAACAGAGACTTATTTTGAACAGAGTGACTGAGAAAAATATAAACATCAAAGGAAAACAAGGACAGATGCGCAGAAATGTTGTGAGAAAATAGAACTAGGAAAGTCCAGCTAAAATCTACCTATTGGTTGTGAGAATTGTAGTTTGTGTATTTAAATTGACCTGTGTAATATATGCGTGCCTAAAGAGTTGTATTTAAGAGGCTGTAAACGGCAGCTCGTGGCTGCTACTGCTTCCTATTCTTTCCAATAAACTTTCTTGCTGAATATTATGTGTCGCAGTCCATCCCAACCACGACAGCTGAGCAAGCCGTTGTCCCTCAGGGAGGCACTGGAATCCATGCCATGATTTGTATCTCGCTATGAGAGTCAGAGTCAATCACTCTGGGTAAGACAAACAAACCCATCCTGGTGGTTGACGATCGTCCGATTAGAAGGGCATGGACTCCTGGGCTTAAAGGTCCCTAAATCCCTGTAGGGATCAACACTACGGTGGTAGATGTTATAGTTACTGGTTCTCTGGAGGTCAGGTCCAGCCCAGCGCTGCCTGAGGTGGTGGTGAGCAGATTGCTAACCTGTTTTCTTGGGTCGTATTTATTTGTTGAACTGGGGCGCACGGCCTCGTGCCCCATCTGCAGTTTCCCTGATTGGAAGGGTTTTTAGACCCCCACTTCCCACGGTGACATTTTTGGTACATTGCCAAGGGGGGTTTCTTGGGGCAGTCCTTATAAAAATGATCAGCAGGGCCACATCGGTAGCAGTTGCCTCTCCCTCTTGCCCCATCCTGCAACGTCAGCTGGGCGCTTAAAGCTGTTGCTAGAGAGGCTGTGTGATGTTCAACCGATCTGACACCCTGGCATGCTCGGACCATCTCCGCAATGGTGCAGTTTTCCCTTTTAGGGATAGCCTGCAGAGCTCGCTTGCAGTCTGGGTTCGAATTCTCATAAGCAAGCTGCCTAAAAAGCATCTCTCTAGCCTCTTCATGTTCTATTTGCCTGTTTAAAGCTGCCTGCAGCTGACCGAGGAACTGGGAGAAGGATTCAGTCGATCCCTGAAGGACCTTTGTGAAGGACAGGTTGCTGTCCCTGTCTGTGCTAGGGAGCTTTCTTATCGCCCTCAAAGCCAATTTTGCGATCACCTCATATATCTCCCGGGGGTAGCCTGCCTGTGAATCAGTTGCCGCATAATCCCCCTCTCCTGCCAAATGATTGCAAGTCATGCCTGTTTGTGAACCGCCTGGGTCATTTGCATACGCTGAGCAATTCTCCCGATAGTCTGTTAACCAGACACTGTACTGAGTGGTAGTTAAAACCATTTTCAACAGCATCTTCCAATCATGTGGTGTGAATACATAAGTGGTACTTAATGTCTCCAGGTATGAAAACGTGTGAGACGAGTAAACACCACTTTCTTTAACAATTTGCCTCAATTCCTTTGTCACCTCATAGGGCAAGCTTTGGAACTGAGGGTTTTGGCACAGTTGGTATATAACTGGGCATGCTTTAATAACCTGCGAGTCTCCCATCCGTATTGCTTCCTCGCGGCATCTTTCCCACCGGTTAACCAACACCCCTGTGCCTGCACTTTCGCCCTTGCCCGGAGGAACCACCTCCGGTTCCTCCTCAGCATCCTCTGATGCCTCATTATCTGCGGTTCCGATATACTCGGCTCCCGGCGGTAGCATGGCAGAAGATGGTCGCCGTGGTGGGAAAGCAGTTGGGACAAGCTGGTTGCGGGGTCAGAAGAGACGGTTCCAGTTTCGGCCCATTTCGCACGCAAGATGGCTGCGCCCAGGTCCCATTTCTTTCAGCATGCAGCTGCGAGTCATCAGCAACAAGAGGGGGTGAGTTAGCTGGGTTCCCCTCCCCCAAATCACCCCTATATACTGGACTTGCGACTTAAAATGCTCAAAGCCATATCCAATCTGGCCTTAAATACTTCCAGGGATGGGGCATCCACAACTTCTCTGGGCAATCTGTTCTAGTGCTTCACCACCTTCCCATGAAAGAATTTCTCCCTAATGTCTAATCTAAACCAACTCTCTTTCAGTTTAAAGCCATTCCCCCTTGTCCTGTTACTACACAGTGTCCTAATTACAGGGGTTGGGACCAGTTTATCACTATGTGGGTATAACCAAAACTGTGTATTCCACACCCTCTATGTCATTTCTGATGGACTGTTAATAAATTCATTGTTTGCAGCAGCTGCCCAGGGCACACCTGGCACCTCGGACTACAAGCTGGGTATTAAAGAAACCCTGAGAGGCAGGAGAGTGTTCATTTGTCTTCACACCAATGACTCAGCTGTGATAAGTCCCCTTCGGAAAGGTATTAACACCTTCACACCCAGCCTGAGGGGGTCATCTCTGCTAATGGGCCACCTTGGACTGGTATGATAGGCAGTTGCAAGGACCTAGACCATCAAAGATTCCAAAAATATCCCATGACTCATAGAGTTAAATCACCCATTGTGAAACTGCCCATCCTGGGGGAGGTACTGGGCATTCCCACCTGAATTTGAGCATATATAAACTTTGGGTTTTGGGACTTCTGGTACCACTCATCAGATTGAGAGGAGGACCAGAACTCCAACAGGACTGTGACTGCCACTCTCCACAAGACTGTGATCAGAACTGCCACCATCATCTGGACCAACAGGTTTTCCTTTCCTTTTATTTTGCACCCAGGGGGCCACATGGTGCTCAGCACAGGGGCCAATGAACACTCTTCTGTTCTTGTCCCAGAGGGCTGGGTTATACTTCTGTTTTTGTGGGTTAAAACCAGTTTTTCTCTGTATCATTGCATCTATTGTAATTTATTTTTAGCAAATTGTAACTCTGACTTATAATCTCTCTAGAATTGGGTTCATTTCTCCCACTGGTTTACTTTTAAACTAGTACACACGACCTTGTAAGAAGTCCCTCTCCAGCTTTCTTATAGGCTCCCTTTGGGTACTGAAAGGCCGCAATAAGGTCTCCGCAGAGCCTTCTCTTTTCCGGGCTGAACAATCCCAATTCTCTCAGCCTTTCCTCATAAGAGAGGTGCTCCATCCCTGTAATAATCTTCATGACCCTCCTCTGGACTCACTCCAACAGGTCTATGTCCTTCCTGTGCTGGGGGCCCCAGAGGTGGATGCAGCACTCCAGGTGTGGTCTCACCAGAATGGAGTAGAGGGGCAGAATCACCTCTCTTGAGCTTCTTTTCATGTAGTCCAGAATATGGTTGACTTTCTAGGATGCAAGCGCACATTGCTGGTTCATGTCCAGCCTCTCATCCACCAGCACCCCCAAGTCCTTCTCAGCAGGGCTACTCTCAATCTGGTCATCCCCCAGCCTCTATTGATACTGGGAGTTATCATGGCATCCCTGATATGAGCCCCTGGTAAACAACACACTCCTCTAGAGGGGTGGTAAATGGGTGCCCCCCCTACCTCTCAGGAGAGTCTCCTACTGCTATCATGTTTGCCTTTTCTTAGTTGCACCAGTTGTTATATGGGGAGCAGATCAGGTGTCCTTACTCAGCTACAGCATCTCCTAATGTGATGGGTCTCTCTTCTTCAGTCTGCTTCAACCTTTCAAACAATTTAAGTGTCTACAACTGTTACGCCCTGGTCCGGAAGCTCCAAGCTCTTACCAGGTGTACACTTTAATTTTAGACTTCAAGAGATTTCACCCACATGAACCCTTGCAAAGTCTTTGATACCTTGAGTTCATGTCTGGAGAAAAAACACATTTTTCTCTAAGAGATTTCTTTTTATTTGGTGAGAAAATAGGCGTTTTGGCAAAAAAGGTTTTACAGAAATAACATGCAACTTCCCAAAAGCATTACAACAGATTACTGAGACTAGCAAGCATTACTATAGCAGGGGAACCTTTGTTACACCCAGCAAACACAAACTCCATACAACTTAAATGAAATACAGACAATAGATGTTTAAGTTGCCCAAAAGAGTAAAGGAAGAGAGATTAAGAGAAGAAAGAATAAAGAAAGAGAGGAGAGAAACATATTTACCACTCTGGAGGTCACATGTTGACAGATCAAAAGGGCAGAGACCAAGGGCAGATGGAGACCATGTGCATGTCTGTTTAGAGACTCTGGCTATTGTGGCCACTCCCTCTAGGTGGGACATTTGGTTCACTGCCACTCACTGTCCCCCTAGCTCAAGTGAGGCATTCCACAGCCAATCAGAGGCTCCAGGGGGAATGGTGTGGGCAGGTAACCAGGTGGACCTTACTGACAGCCCAGCCACATGGCTTTCCCTGCCATGTGCTCTGCATGGGTGCGGCCATGTTGGCTACAGGCCTTACATGTGCCTTCCTGCCATGGGCCTGCAGATCATTTGTCTGCAGGCCTAGCCTAGCCCTTCCCCCTCCCCCCCAACACACACATACCCCCACAAGGTAGTTCTGACACAATAATAACTGATCTGGTGTCTAACAACAACTTCCATAAAAATAAATGGCCAAATAGAGAAGATTCTTTTTGGAGTTGTAAACTCAGCTCGTTTTTTTTAACAAGCAGAGAGCCCCAAAGGGAAAATTGTTCTTGTATATATGTTCTCATTGCAGGAAAAGCTTGAGTAAGAGATAGAAAGTCCTTAGAGCACTGACTCAGGAACAAGATCTAGTACATTAGAGAACTGGCAAAATCATGATCCTCAGCTGTAAGTCCTCCCTGTTGCATGGAGAACTGCTTGGTTTTGAGCAAAGAGAAGTTTCAAGGTTTTGTTCACTTTAACAAACCATGTGTTATAAGGGAAAAAAAAACACAACAAAGGCTACTACTCATCAGCATTTCTTTCCCTATTCTTTTCTTCACACTATTACTACAGAAGCTCTTTTTCCCCCTGAGTCAGAAGGTATTTCTTACCAGCAGCTTTTCACAGGCTTCATACTGCTGCTTTGTAGGCAGGAAAAAGCAAGATCCAATGGGAGTAAACTCCAGGGGCAGTAGCTCTGACCATGCTTCTACCCCATCCAAAGATCCTCCCCTCCTACCCAAGGAGGTTACCTCTTACACACCCCTGGAATCACATTATATATTTGACACTTACAAAGGACTTGACAGGAAATGAGATGTTAAGTAATTAAACTGTTCTATACATTAAGCATTACCACGGAATAAATGAGTTACTTTTAAAAGAAATTTGTACCTGTCTGAATCTGTGTCTCAGTTTAATGAGACAAAAGTGTTTGCTAAGTAGGGCGGGATAGGAGAAAAACCAAACTCCTCCCTCTGAGTAATTATAACTTCGAAATTAAGAGGATTCAGTCAAAAAGGTGTGGAAAAGAAAATAACAGCTCTTTACTAAATATATATATATATATATGTAACTGTCATGGTTTGAGATAGCCCAAATTCCAATTCCCTAGCTCCATCCCCCCTCCCACATCTCAACCCAATGTGAGATGGGTTTTTCCAGACAAAACACAACCAGACTCAGAATGGGGAAAAGGGAATATATTACAATGACTATACAAATAAATACTACAATACATTATACACACGACTACAACTATCTCTACCATGACATAAGTATTTACAATGGATCAGATCTCTTCTCCCCTCCAAATAAAAGTCCAGGAGGGAAAGAAGGACAGATCCCTTCCAGTCTCTCAGGACAGCAGCTTCTTCAGAGTAGCAGTCACTAAGCAGCAGCATCTTCTAAGGCAGCAGGCTCTCTCTCTCTCTTCTGTTTCCTGTAGCAGCTGATAGCTGGATCTCTGCCAGCACACATGAGGGGGGTATCCCCCTCGGCCACTCGTCTCTCCAACCGAGTGGTCTTCCGTGGGCTTCGTCACCCCAGACAAAGGTCGTATCACCACATCATATCACGAAGCACAGGGGGTCTTCGTGACGGTCTGGTATCTTCAGGAGATTCAAACTCCTTGCAGGGCCTCTGTGCCCTGTCTCAGGCTGCGAGCTTCTTTGTAGCTTGCAGCAAGGGAGGGCCCTCAAGGTCAACCTCCCCCATTCCGTCCTGGCTGAGCTCTCAGGACGACCGAGCTTCTCAGCTCCTCTCTCTCTCTCTCCGCTGCTGCATGTACTTCAGGGCTCCTCTCAAAATAGGAGTCCATCTATTCCTCCTTCTCGGAGGTCTCAAAGGAGTTTTGGGGGGTCTGGTATCAGTTCTTACCCCCAGAACTCTGTAGAACTCTGCTGCTGACTCTCTCTTCCTCGGTTCTCCTTCCAGGAGTTCTTTCTCTGGTGCTGCATGTCTCTGTTGCTCCGTCTTATCTCTTCTGGCTCTCTGCCACCATTTCTCTGGTCAGTGCAAGCTGCTGCTTTCTCCGGCCACTGCCACGGCCACTGCCCATGATGGAGAAAACATCACTCAGCATAACTATAGGCACCTAGCCCAGCATTATGCTGTTCCAGGTCCCCACAGGCCCCAGCTGGGGCTGGGGGCCAAAGCCCCCCTGTGGGGCTCAGAGCCCCTTCCTCGTGGCTCACAACATGGCCACCTTCTTCTTCCCTAAAACTCCAACTCTTCTCTTCCGTTTGGTTGTGGTATGTTTACATTTTCGCAGGAGCGCTCATTGGACAGAATTTCAAAGCTTCCAGGGGTTTCCACCCCTTGGGGTCTACCACTTTTCTTATCCTCTGGGGGAAAACAAAGTCCAAACCACTACAGTAACACAACAGAACAAGCAACAATTCCATAACCAAACTTCCACCGAAAACAATTGAGTACTTTTTGCCTTTCGGTGCAGTTATAATCACAAACAGCAGGAGCCGCTGGCATGCCTCAGAAGGCAGGGGCTGCAGTGACTCACTCATCATCACCAGGTGGTGCTGTTTGGCCTCCGGAGGAGTGAAGGCTGCAGTTACTCACTGATGGTGGGCAGGTGGTGGTGTTGGACCTCCGGGAGGTGCAGGTGGAGGGGGGACACCAAGGCAGCAGTTGCTGACCTCCAGATGAGCCCCATGTGGCAAATGGCGGATCTCAGTCGCAGCAGCTGGTCTGAGATGCCAAGGCGAGCCCCCCCACAAGGATTATCTTGCTGTATCCCAGAGTGGGGGTGGTTGGAAGCTCCCCTCGACTGGTGGCAGCTGGCAAGGGACAGAGGTGCTGGTCCGTCCAGCAAAGAGCTGGGAGACCCAAACAGAAACCCACAAGACACTGGCAGCCTCTTTGACAACAGAGGTGGTGTGTGACCCCCTCAGGGAGTGTTATGGGTTATAAATCTGAGAGAGGAATTTTCCCTTCCCCTGCTTTCCCTGTAAGAGAAACAGAGTTCGAAGGGGGGAAGGGAGTCGATTAGCCTTACAAAGGAACTGGCCGATCTGCTTAATGGGCCTTTAACTGCTGGGGGATGGGGGAATGTTGGAGACAGAGACAGGGAGGACAGGAGAGACGGCAGAGTGTTCGGACCAGGACAGGGACAGGGACTGTTTTCAGACATCTCTAGAGGAAAGTCTGGGAGCCAGCTCTCTTCCCTGGTTTTTCCATCCTGGTGAGGCCTGCCTGCCGATCCTGCACTGCCAGTGTCGTGTTATTCCCGCCGGGGCCGACGAGTCTTTGCTGCTTCTTTTCATCGGAGAGGTCTGTGCTTGCTGGAGAAAATCGGAGAGGCTTGGAAACACTATCATCTGGGAACAGTGAGTCCTCTTGAGGGGTGAACTTTTTTTTTTCTTCCCTCACCCCTTTCCCTCCATTGAGGAGAAGGGGTCCCCCCCCCCCCCGTTTCCCTCTCGGTTTCTCCTGCGGGCCGGGGCTGCTCCCTCCAGACCCCTCTGCCCACGTGGTGGCTGCCGGAGCCCACAGCGCCCCCTGCCGACCACGACCAGGTACTGCAGGTCCTGCACCTTCCAGCGATCCCACAGCGCCCCCTGCAGGCCACAACAGGGCACTGCAGACCCTGCACCTTCCAGCGATCCAACAACATCCCCAGCAGGCCACAATTAGGACTGTGCTAATGGACAGAGGAGTATCCATTTAGACTTGTTGTTGTTATTGTTGTTTCTTGTTACTGTTTTTGCTAACATACATATATCTTTTAACAAAGGGTTGTTATTTCTTCTGTTTTTCCACATTTTCCTCGAGTAAAACCCCTTAATTTGACATTACAATTGCAAAGAGAGAGGAGTTTGGTCTACCTCATAACTCATCCTCTTTAGCAAACAGTCCAGTCTCACTACGACTGCGACAGGGAGTCTCTCAAGGGGGGACGAACAGGAGCTCCTTTGGTCCTTGGCAGCTCCGAAGAGCTCCCAGGCAGTGCTGGAAGTCTGCAGAGAAAAAAACAACTAAGGTCTCCCTTCCCCCCCAACTGTGGCTATGGGGGGGATGGAGTTTCCCTTATGCAATTTAGCTGGCGAGGTTATTTAGCATTTCAATAGGGAAATCATTAAGGCCCAAGTTAGACAAACAATGAAGTCTTACCCTAGCAAGAGACTGCTGATATGGAAAAATTCACTAGGAAAAATAGAAAGGTATAAAACTATAACAGTCTGGAAACCCCATTCTGTTGCGGTTGACAGAGAACCTGTCAGCAGCCTGGCAATTAGTGATGAGGAATTTAAACAACTTTTAGGAAATATTTACTGTAATGCCGGACGGAACAAACGTAATGCAGCCCAGACCAAAGGTCACCAATCAAAATTTGTATAGTGTCACCAGTAGCATGTCACAGCACGCACAGTGTCTTCAGTGTCACCAATAAGAGTGTGTGCAGTGTCTTCTCCCCCCCTCTCCATTGCCACAGCTGCAGAAAAAAAGTTTTTCCACCAGATAACTCCATCGAGAAAACAACTAAGAAAAGAAATTCAAGTCAAGATATATAAGCGAATGGAGAGGGACAGAGATAAATTAGAACAGTGGGGGCTGGGCAGAAAACAAGACAGCAAGGTCCATCCCTGTATAAGCCTTTGAACTTAAAAGTCATCACCTACCTTCTTTTCTTGCTTCTTCGCAGCCTGAGTTACTTATTTTTTGTTCATGTACTAATTCGCTGTTTCAGTCTCACAATGTGTGCAAGATGAAATGCAAAAAATATGCAACAGATCAAGTTTGGTGTCATGGAAGCCTGAAGAAGACTATCTCTGCCGCGGGGGGAAGAAAAGGGGGGAAAAACTGCCTTTCTGTTAATTCTTGTGTTAACTGTAGTGTCTGTTGAATGTGTTTTTTTGAGCTCACAATATTATTGTTACTCTGTGTGTGTGTGTGAAGAAACAAAGTTCTTTGCCAGGAGAAAAAGGAAAAAAGAAAAGTAAAAAGCCCTCCCTTGAAAAGATTCAGCCTTGCCAGGGAGAAAAAACAGTGTGTATTTCTCATGATAGAGACGGTCTGTTGCTTGGTAACTAAGCAGGAGTGAAACTCTCCTACTTTGTAAAAATTGCAACTTTGTAACCTTCTGATTGGAGAGAGAAATTGTCTTACAATTTCATAGCATAGTCTTACTAACTGTTTTCTGGAGTTGTTCATTAAAATAACCAAAATTGTTTTAAAATGCATACATAAATGTAATGGAGAAATAGAATTTTTAAAGTAACTGCTGACAACTGCCTGTGATAAGAAAATTCCAAGGCATGTGGGGGAAGCCATTCTCTGGCAGAGCTACTAAGCACAACTGCTCTACCTTCCCTCTCCCCCCCCTGCTCAAACAGCTCTGTAAACATTATTTTGTTGCTTCTGTATTTTACAAATAAGTTTTTTGAGATTGTTGAGGAAGCTTTAAGGTAGACTTATTTGGTGGAATACCTAGCTCAAAAATATCTTATTTAACAGGGGCAGTTTTTGCCAGAGAAAAAAGGAAAAATAAATGAACTGTTTCTAGCTGGAAGTTTCCACCTTTGTGGAAAGAGAGATAAAATCTAAAAATATAATACAGGAAACTACCTAACAACAGACAGCGTTTCAAGTTTAAACTGCATCTGTCCTAGTCTCTTGTGCTAAGCAGCAGAGGTGTGTCCCTGTTATCAGGTGACAAGCTTAAACCAGAACTGTTGCTGCTTTGCCAGGTGTGCATCCTGCATCCCCTGGTATACTCTTATGAGCAAAACCCTAGTTTAAAGCAACCTGAGTGAGTTTTACTGTGCCTTTATGTAAGTTGCTAAAGTTGAAAGCTACTTTAAGAGTGTTAACTTCTTAAATACATTGATGTAAGTTAAACCATTAGACCTATTTTGTTTGAATAAGATGTTTAAAGTTTTCACGCATATCCCAGAAAAATATATAAATATCAGCAAAAATTCAGAATTAGTTGCTTATAAATCCTAGCTGATCATATCGTTTCAGAGGCTGGGTGAGACTGCTTAAGTTTTAAAAGGACATGACTGTTCTCCAGTTTCATTTTTTACATTCAGAGAGGCAGGAATCTACCCTATGAATTTGTGAATCCTGTTCAAATCCCAAACTATGTGTGGCTTGAGAAAAGAAAAGTAAAAGATACAAAACTATATTTAATCCAATTATGCAACTAAGACCCTTATCAAAATCAGTAATCCCATCCTCTGAAAGATTTCCATATGCTGGGATTTTGAACAACCAATTGTTTCTTCATAATGAAAGCTGCTATTTGCTTTTATTGAAGTTACAGTGACCTTCCTGAAATTCAGTGTGTTTTAATTTACAATAGGAGAGAATTTTTCTGCAGTACAACATGATAAAATGCTGCTCAAAATGATAAAAGCAAAGTAAAAGGAAATACAGAAGTTAGAGACCTAAAAAGATGAGCTAAAACTAAATGTGATTGTTCTAACCAATGTTATTTGAGAAGCAGGATTGAAGAATGCTCCAGGAAAATTCAAAGAACCAAACCATGGAACCTATCTCCAACAGAGAATTACACTGCAAAGAATCATCACTAGGCCTTCAACTTCAAAGAAAAACTGTGAAATTACCCACGATACCCACTTAAAACTGACTGAACTATTAATAACAAATTTGTGAGATTTTTATTAAAGGTGAAGAACAACTAAAAGAAGCAGATGAACAAGAACCGAGAGTTAATTACGTCCCAGACATCAGAGACAACTTGGACTGACTTCTCACAGAAGACACTGAATTTCAAGCTGTATTAGCAGACTGTAATAGTGATTTATCTATTCATTTTTCTAGGTACCGACTATAGACAGAAATCATGTGTTGCTGCCAATCACACATTACTCACGCAACTCAGACATTGGTTTAACTTCTCCACAATTTAGGAAGTTTTGAAAAACTGTAAGGACAGGTAATGTTGTAATTTGCTGTTTTCCAAAGCTAAAACAATTCTTGCAGGTTATAGTGCATGTCACGCTGCAGACATCCAGCATAAATCTCTAAAAGTTACAACATTATACTCAGTGTGAGGGGACATGAATCTCTTTAACAGAATTATTTGCAATGTACTGCATAAATTCTAATAACTTTTATTTTCCTTTAGTGACTACTTCTGTGAAGTTTCTCTTAGTATACCTAATGTAAACGTTCAGAAATTCTTTTTCAGTATTAACACTGTTGAGTAGATGATCCCATGATAATGTATTGTACAGGCTAATTTAATCCATATTTGATACAATATTCCTTCAGTTCAATCAAGATGCGAATTATGAGTAACTAAATTCGAGAAGTGAAGTACCATTTATATTAATTTACAGCTCTTACAACATGTTGCTAAAAGATGAACAAAAATATAGAATTAGACGATGTGCTAATAGAACAACATAACCCTGAATTTTACACACAAATGGAAATTGCTTTATAGAACACTTCATTCCATACAATATTTGTAATACCTTTTTTAATTAATGTTAAAAGTGGAAGTAAGCGTCGGAGGACAGAAATTGTGTGAACAATTTCTATTGCATTTCTGCGACCTCTACCTTGGCATGGCTGGGTGCAGACAGTAATAAATACTGCACCACTAATATGGCTGCAGACCTTGTGCCAAGGTGAAGGAGGAGTTATTTTGGCAGGAAAACAAGTGTTATGGACACCTGCTGTGGTCCAGTTGGTATTGTACAGTTCAGTGTGTTTACCTTATGTATCCAATGTAACCTGGAAAAGAATCACATGTCTCTGTGTCACAAGCAGCATATAAACTGCCTTTCCTCTAATAAAGTGGACATTTTTGCCAATCATATTGATTTATGTGCATTTCTGTCTGACCCCCTCTGCCATTATCTGGTGCCCGTTACACAGGGAGTCCTACATTGCCAAGTTCTGCAGGGACGTAAGGTGAATGGAAGGAGCTGAGGGAAGTGGTCGTGTGAGGTAACATTGTCCCCGGCGCTACGAAAAAGCCGTGCGCACGGTGGAGTTGGAATCTCGCCTTGGTCAGGTGAGTCGACCGAGGGAGGAGGCATGGGGCCTGCGGTATCCAAAGAGGACGAGGCTGTGGAAACGCTCCTCCAATATATAATCTCTCTAAGAGAGCCAAATTATGACGAAAAAGCCCTGAAAGGGTTACTGGAATGGGCGTGAGCGAAGAACCTAATCCCTACCGCTCAAGCCTCCTTTGAGGTGTCCACGTGGGATGGTATAAAGGACCACTTATGGGAAGAGATGTCTAAGGGGTCAAAAGATGCAAAGAAATATCCTAGGTTTTGGCATCTGGTAGTTGACTCGCTAGAGAGACAGAACGCTTTACACCGAGCATCTACGACTGCAGAGGCGGCTGCAAAGGCAGCTTTCCAGGGTGACGGGGAGACTGTAGTGCATCTGTGCGTGGAACGGTTCGTTTTTGGGGAGGTTTCGGCTCCTGCACCTGCTCCGGCATGACTGATGAAGGTTTTGAAAGCCGCGGGCTTGTCTCGGTTCAGCAACGCGCCGGCACTGGCACAAAAAGCCTGGACTGCGGAGAACAAAGCTGGCGCCGCACCAACGACACCGACCTCTACTGCGACACTGCCATCTCTTCCTGCACCTGCGCAGTCAACGGCACCACTCCCCACTGTGCCTGCTCCGGGTGTTACATTGGCAACTGTTACAGCCCAGGCGCCGCCCAGGACGGCGATGCTAGGAGCCTCCGCGTCACCAGGGGGCCCTGCAGCGCTACTAACCATGTCGCCTCCCCTTACGTCATCAGGAATCGTCGTTCCTGAACCCGGAAGTACAGTGACGAGGATCGTTGCTATAGCGACCGGAGCTTTTCCAAAAGGAGCTGCCGCTATGCCGGCGGGAGCTACCGCTGTTTCAACA
The DNA here is from genome assembly GCF_009829145.1 of Chiroxiphia lanceolata. Classification (NCBI taxonomy): domain Eukaryota; kingdom Metazoa; phylum Chordata; class Aves; order Passeriformes; family Pipridae; genus Chiroxiphia; species Chiroxiphia lanceolata. The sequence continues at coordinate 12,507,442 of NC_045670.1, read as the reverse complement.
GAGGCAGGAGCTACCGGAGGAGGGACCACTACCCTTGCATCGATGCTACTGCAGAAGATGAAAGAACTACCGGCTCATGACAACGCGGAACAACTATCCCCTCCGCTTCGGTCCCCGAGTCCGGCTTCTGATGCTGAGAGTTTGGAGGATGACGACGGCAGGCTTACTACCCTTGCAACGAAGGATCAGATGAACTCTTTGTTGCGTTACCTTGAAGAGCTCAAGTCTACATTGGCAGAGAGGCAGTTCGCTCCACAGCATCCAGAGTTCTGCAGTGTTCCAGCTTCATCTACGGAGCCGACCTCACCTCCTCCGAACCCCTTTCCCGGGATGCCCGGGATGGGACCTTCTGATGTGGGGTTTCCAGTCTTGCCGGGGGGGGGGGGGGGGAAGGGAGGAGATGAGTGGTAATCCAACACAAAATTGGAAAACATCATACGGGATGCTGCTTCTGATGGGGATTATGGGCTCTTAGGAGTTAGTGCTTTCCCTGCAATTGTAGATGGTGCAGGACGTAAATCCTGGGAAGCTTTAGATTGGAAAATCATAAAAGAGGCTAAGGTAACCGTTTCCCAGTATGGTTTAAATAGCAGTTATACACAATCGATAATGCAACATCTTTTTACTGCAAGTCTGTTAACACCATTCGATACACGAGTGATAGTAACTACACTGCTGACTCCTTCGCAGCAGCTACAATTTTTTAATAAATGGGATACTAGCTGTGCAGCAACGGCAGCACAACCCAGGCAGCAAGGTCACCCTCTCTATGGCGTTACAACTGACATGCTCACGGGTATTGGTCAGTATAACACAACGGCCATGCAAACACAGTTTCCAGATGAGGTACTACGAACTAGTCAAGACCTGGCCTACAGGTCCTTGCTTGCAGTGAAGGATGCAAGGTCAGTGCCCCCATGTACTATGATCAAACAGGGGCCCAATGAGCCATATAATCTGTTTATAGATCGTTTATTTCAGTCAGTAAATACAGATCCAGATATGGATCATGATATGAAAGCAAGATTTCTGGATGTGTTGGTCTATGATAACGCCAATGAGAAAACCAAACAGATTTTAAGCATGCTGCCTAGGGGTGCTGGTACAGTTCAACTCCTGGAGGCTGTATCAAGAATGAGCAAACAGGAGGAAGCGACCTATCTGGCTACTGCAGTAGGTGCAGTAGTAAAACCTCTTCTGTCTGGGAAAGGAAGGGATGGTAAGAAATGCAAAGAAAAGAGATGTTTTGCCTGTGGTCAGAAGGGACATCTCAGCATCCAGTGTTGAGCATTTCCTTTGCCAGGGACTGCTTTCCCTGCAAGTACGGCAGGAGGGTCAAGGTGGTGTAATAACTGTCAAATGAACAACCATAACACACATGAGTGTAGACAGCAGGGAAACTCCAAATGGAGCGCGATGCACTCTCATGCAATGACAGCAAATCAGGGTGCTTGGAACGCTGCCGTGCAGCCACCGCAGGAAGCGCAGGCGTGGACCTGGCAACAGCAGTAGATACTATGCTTGAAACTCAAGATGTGTACGTGATTGAGTCTACATTGCAAGGACCTTTAGGTAGAGGATTGAGTACTCATTTGGTAGGATGTTCATCTTTGTCTCGTCAGGGAATTTTTGTGGTGCCAGCAGTCATAGATGCAGATTCTACAGGTGTCATCAAAATCATGGTATACACCCTAACACCACCAGTTTTTATTCCTGCTAACAGTAAAATAGCTCAGTTAGTGCCTTTTAAAGCAGAAGTGCCCAATGCAGAACCACTGACACGAGGAGATGGGGGTTTTGGCTCAACAGGCCCCCCTAAGGTGATGTTAGCAGTAGACATAAAGCAGGGAAAACCCGAGGAAGATGTAATTATACGGCATCCTAATGGTCAATCCAGCACTATGACTATGCTTCTTGATACCGGGGCTGACATTTCAATTATTCCTAAACATAAAGGACCTCAAACATGGCCTGTGGAAATGGCACCTACAGGAGTTAAGGGAGTAGACGGTGTACAGCAGACATGGATCAGTTTTCTGATGGGGCAATAGTGGGAACGCGTCCTTATGTGTTATCTTTACCAGTTGACCTGATAGGTCGAGATCTGTTAGGGCAAATGGGGGCACGTCTGATTACTTCTCCTTTTCAGGAGCTGCCATTGATAGGCAGCTGACCTTAAAACTGCAGTGGAAAACAGAAAAACCAGTATGGATAGATCAGTGGTCGCTGAAAAAGGAGAGACTGCAAATAGTTCAACAATTAGTTCAGGAGCAATTGGATGCAGGACATATTGTTCCATCTACGAGTCCATGTGTCATGGTTTGAGATACCCCAAAATCCAATTCCCTAGTTCCATCCCCCCCCCCCCTCCCACATCTCAACCTAATGTGGGATGATTCTTTCCAGACAAAACACACCAGACTCAAAGTGGGGGAAAGGGAATATATTACAATGACTGTACAAATAAATATTATAACACATTATACACACGATCACAACTATCTCTACCATGACATATGTATTTACAATGGATCAGATCTCCTCTCCCCTCCAAATAAAAGTCCAGGAGGGAAGAAAGGACAGATCCCTTGCAGTCTCTAAGCAGGAGAATCTTCTACAGCAACAGTCATCTGTCCTCTCCACATGCAGCAACTGATAACTGGATTTCTGCCAGCACTCACGAGGGAGGTATCCAAACTCCCTCGGCCCCGTCGCCACCAAACAAGGGGTCTTCCTCCGTGGACTACGTCACCCCAGACAAAGGTCGTTCCACCATGGTCATATCACGAGACGCAGGGGGTCTTCGTGACGGTCTGGTGTCTCCAGGAGATTCAAACTCCTTGCAGGACCTCTGTGCCCTGCCTCAGGTTGCGAGCTTCTTTGTAGCTTGCAGCAAGGGAGGGCCCCCAAGGCCAACCTCCCACACCGTCCTGACTCAACTCTCAGGACGACTGAGCTTCTCAACTCCTCTCTGCAGTGCATGTTGCACTTCAAGGCTCTTTCAAGTAAGAGTCTATCATCTTCCTCCTTTCCAGGAGGTCTCAAAGGAGTTTGGGGGGGGGGTCTGGTACAGTTCTTACCCCCAACTCTGTAGCTCTACTGCTGACTCTCTTTCTTCGGACAACACTGTGTCTCTCCTGCTTGGTTGTAATGCCTCTGCCGCTTCTTATCTTTTTGGCTCTCTGTCATTGCTCCGGTCAGTGCAGTTCTGCCGCTGTTGTCTCTGCTACTGCTTACAGTGAAGAAACATCTCCAGGTTCAGCTACAGACACTTAGCCCAGCTTAACACTGTTCCAAGTCTCTGTAGCCCCCAACTGGGGTTGGGGGGCCCCAGAGGCCCCAAGGGGCTCTGAGCCCCCTTCCTCGTGGTCTTACAACATGGTTACCTCTTCTACTCCAACCAAACTACAACTCTTCTCTTCCGTTTGCTTATGGTATGTTTACATTTTGCAGGAGCGCCCATTGGACAAAACTTCAAAACTTCCAGGGGTTACCACCCCTCTGGGGTTTTACCATTTTCTTAGCCTCTGGGGGAAAACAAGGTCCAAACTACTACACCATGGAACACTCCCATATTTGCCATCCCGAAAAAATCAGGAAAATGGAGGTTATTGCATGATCTGCGAACTGTCAACGTGGTCATGGAAGATGTGGGACCCTTACAGGCTGGTCTGCCTTCTCCTATGATGATCCCCCATGATTGGGTCATGCTGGTGATAGATTTAAAGGACTGTTTTTTCACAATCCTTTTGCATCCAGATGATGCTGTCAGGTTTGCCTTCACAGTGCCTTCAATTAACAAAGCAGAACCAGCACAGCATTTTCATTGGGTAACTCTTCCCCAGGGGATGAAAAATTCACCCACTATGTGTCAAATTTATGTTGCATGGGCCTTACAGTCATTTCGAACCCAACATCCTGACTTATTAGTATATCATTACATAGATGATATTCTGATAGCAGGAAAACATTTGGATGTGCCTGCACTGTTACAGCAATTAGAACAAGGGTTGGGTCGTCGAGGTCTCAAAATTGCCCCTGAAAAGATTCAGAAGCAGGAGCCATGGCAATGCCTGGGTTGGACCATCACGAATGGTATAGTGAGGCCACAGAAATTAGTTATTAACACTACCATAAAAACTTTGACTGATGTGCAGAAGCTGATGGGTGACATACAGTGGGTCAGACCTGTGTGTGGAATAACCAATGATGATCTAACTCCTCTGATGCCTTTACTAGGATCAGTTGCTCAGGCAGGACTTCCAAGAGAATTGTCAGAAGACCAAAAAGCAGCTATAGTTAATATCTCAGGAAAAATAGCTGCAGGATATGCCTGTAGAATAATAGAAGACCAACCAGTGCAGTACCTACTTGTCAATTTTGGAGAGAGCAGAAAGCATCCATTGGGCATCATCTGTCAAATCGCAACCAGTATGAGAATTTTAGAATGGGTATTTTTACCATATCAACCCAAAAAGACAATTATAACATGACCTGAATTGTTTGCACAACTTGTCATAAAAGGACGATGGAGAGTTTGTGAATTAATTGGCAGAGATCCATCTGTAATATTTGTACCAGTCACCCAGAACTATTTGGAGTGGTTACTTGAGAAATCAGAACCATTCCAGATAGTCATGGCAGACTTGGAAGGTCTGGTCACCAATCATTATCCGTCAGACAAATTGCTGCCTTTGTTGCAACATCAGACAACTGAGCAACTTGTGTTGCGTTCAGATGACTCAGTTGCTGGGATTACTGTTTTTACAGACGCCGGTAGAAAATGTCGACTTGCAGCAATTACTTGGCAGGAGGGAGCAGAATGGAAACATAAAATACTTCCGTGTGTTTCAGGAGACACATTACAAACCCTTGAATTGAGGGGTGTGGTGTGGACCTTGAACTTCTGGAAGGAAGAACCTGTTAATGTGGTTTCAGATTCACTTTATGTAGTGGGTACAGTGCAACGAATCGAGCGAGCAATGGTCAAAACCCTGAAAAATAAAATTTTAGCAGCGCTTATGACACAGTTGCTGCATTTGCTAGATCAGTGAACACAGCCCTACTTCGTCACTCACATAAGAAGCCATCAGAAGCTAGACGGTGGTTTAGCAATTGGGAATAACAGGGCAGATACATTAGTGGTACCTGCATGGACTGGTCCTGCAGTAAATAAGTTTCAGCAAGCAGTCTTGTCTCATGACTTTTTCCATCAGTCTGCCGATGTATTAGTCAGTTTGGGCTCACTTCATTGGACTCACAAGTAATTGTACAGGTCTGTTCAGCCTGTCATAAGAACGGGTTGGGCATTGGCTTAGGAGTCAATCCTCGGGGGCTACAAGCATTGCAACTTTGGCAAATGGATGTTACTCATGTTGCGGAATTTGAGAGGTTAAAATATGTGCATGTATGCATTGATACCTTTTCTCATGCCATGTGGGCCTCTGCTCAGGCTGGAGAAGGTACCAGATATGTCATTCGACATATGTATGCATGCATAGCAGCCCTAAGGATCCCCACAGAGCTTAAGACTGACAATGGACCTGGTTATACCTCACAACGTTTCCGAAGATTCTGTATGAGTTGGGGTATTTCTCATGTTGCTGGTATTGCTAATTCTCCTACAGGTCAAACTATTATTGAACGGGCTCACGGAGTTCTGAAGTCACTTCTGCGCAAGCAGAAAGGGGGAGAAGAACTAGTCAGTCCACATGACCAGCTTGTAAAAGTGTTATATGTGCTGAATTTTTTGCGGTTGATGGGTACTAGAACAGACCCTCCCATTGTTATTCATAACTCTTCTTTCCAGTCTGGTCTGGTAAGTAAACAGGTAGTAGTTAAAGTACAATATAAGGATCCACAAACAGGAGAATGGAAAGGGCCTGCAGAAGTGAAGATGACTGGAAGAGGTTATGCTTGCATCTTAACAGACACAGGTGTTTGATGGATACTGGCTCGATGGATTAAGCCCTGGAAAGGTGCTGATTCTTCAGATCAGGACTAACATTGCTGTAGGTATTATTAGCACTGTTAGAAGGTGTTGTATATAACAGTTTTGTCTGCATCATTAAGAGCACATCTTAGTGTCATCAAAGCACAGTATTTTTAGTCTTATTAAAGCACAGTTTTTTAGTATACTTAAGCACATACTTCTAGAAGGTAGAGATTTTAGATTATTTACCACATGTTAGTAAACACAGTGACATGGAACTCAGGAGTATGTTTGTGTGAAAGTGTGTTGACAGTGGCCACTGTGAAAGTTTGTATGCGTGTATGTGCGTGACTACATGATGATTACTGTGTTCTGATAATAAATACACACACACACTTGAAATACACAAATACTTTTACATTAAAACAGAAGACACTTTTAGACTGAATACGTTTGGAGAAGCACTCTTAGGCGCACTTTAAGAGCACATATCTTGGGGTCAATAGGTTGTTAAGTTTATTAATGATAGTAATGTTATTGTATGTTTGTGTTTATTGGACTGTTATGGGTACAATAAGGAATGTTACAGAAATGCAATTTAAATTGTTCAAACTTCAACGGGGGATTTGTCAGAGGACAAATTGTGTGAACAATTTCTATTGCATTTCTGCGACCTCTGCCTTGGCATGGCTGGGTGCAGACAGTAATAAATACTGCACCACTAATATGGCTGCAGGTCTTGTGCCAAGGTGAAGGAGGAGTTATTTTGGCAGGAAAACAAGTTTTATGGACACCTGTTGTGGTCCAATTGGTATTGTACAGTTCAGTGTGTTTACCTTATGTATCCAATGTAATCTGGAAAAGAATCACATGTCTCTGTGTCACAAGTAGCATATAAGCTGCCTTTCCTCTAATAAAGTGGACATTTTTACCAATCATATTGATTTGTGTGCATTTCTGTCTGACCCCCTCCACCATTAATAAGGATAATTCTTCTAATGGAGAAATAGATGTTAGTGCCTTAAAGATTAAATTTCAGTAAGCTAAAAACATGTCCCACCTATCTCGGGAAAAATAAGACTTTTAAGTACTGACTTTACATAAAAGATAGAATACATATGACTTGAGCATTGCAATTTCAGAAATTTTCACTAAAATAACTGTCTCTTTTTAACTTTGTTTTATAGTGAAGAACGTGATACAATAATATTCAACTACAGACAGAAACTTTAACTTAACCTTTTGTTTTAACTTACAGGGACCAGCTGTAAGACTAGTAGTGCAGTACTGTTCGTTGTCTGTGTAAAGGGACAAAACCTTACGTTTATACTTAAATTACTGATGTTTAAAAACTCCTGAGATTTTTATTATTCAAACAGTTCTTTAACTCGTTGCAGTTAAATTCAAAGGTTTAATTGTTGATGTTTTTTCCTTTTTGCCTTTCTATATGTCTACTTACTAAAAGAATAATTAAGAGTAATTCAAAAAATTTAATCCTAATCCAGGTTACTGTAGTCCAGTGATTGTAAACTAAACCTTCTTTCTTTCCTTTTCCCCCTTCCTGGCATCACATTTGTGTCTCCCTGCAGCAAACTCATTGAGGAAGTCTATTCAACCAAATAATAAGATTTTTTTTTTGCATAACTAGGTCAGCTGTGTGACCTGAGTATCGAGACTACATTGTCTCTGCAGTGAACTGACTTAAACACTTATGCAAATAAGCCCACGGGACAAGTGGAACTAAAAATAAGATCAAGTAGTGTATATAACGCATGATGTGTAATTTCTCTTGATGTTCCTTGATCATCTCCTTTAGAATGCTCTATATGTAATACTGTCTTCTTAACTTTGACTTAACTGGAAGTTAGTACCCAAAATGAAATAGCATCAATAACAAATAATGGTTATAACAGTGGAACTTGGGTTGTGAAACAAATTGGGTGCATTTTGGTTGGAAATTGAACGTGCACGGGCATTACTTTCTTATATTCTTTTAACTCAAATGACATTGTTTTTATTGTGTTGTGTAGAAAAATCAAATTACTGCAAGATAAAAATATGCAGAAATTCCTAACTCGCTCATAAAACAAATTATTGTCAAGAAAACATTTTACACATCAAATGAACATTTTAAAATATAAAAAGGGGGGAAAGAGACTATGCAGGCACATAAACAGATGCTAAATCAGAATAGATCTCATTTAAATTTGTTAGACCTTATATTCCTTATGTTAATTCCTCTTCAAACCAAGTACAGTTGTTAGATGTGACTACCAAAAATGACAAACTGAGAAGTACACAGTCAATAACTACTTAAAAAGTAAACTGTGTAATTAAAATGTAAAAGTATAATAGAAATTCCAACTACGCGTGAGTGAAGAGTGACTGAGGTGGCCACCAATGAATGAAGAGAGATTGTGCGAGGGAGAGAGACTGTGTAGATATATATGTGTTACAATATCTGTGTGTGCGAACTTAACAATGCTTTTGTATTGGAGTGTTGAGACTTTGGGGGAATGTATTAAATGGATCTCTCGGACTGTAGTGAATCCTTGTTTTGAATGGTGGACGAGTTCTCTGGATTCTTTCTTGGTGGGATGTTGTTGCTGTGTTTCTTTTTAACTTTGGATCAGGGGTTGCCAATGCTGGTGCCTTGCTTGATCAGCCTGTTGCAAAGGGCCCTGCAACAGACTGTCAAAGCCATCTTTGCAGCATAAAATAAAAAAAGAGGGGGAATTGTCGGGGTCGACAGAGAACCTGTCAGCAGCCTAGCAATTAGTGATGAGGAATTTAAACAACTTTTAGGAAATATTTACGGAACAAACGTAATGCAACCCAGACCAAAGGTCACCAATCAAAATGTGTATAGTGTCACCAATAGCATGTCACAGCATGCACAGTGTCTTCAGTGTCACCAATAAGAGTGTGTGCAGTGTCTTCTGTATTACCAGTTAAAGTATATACAGTGTTTTATGCTTGAGACTTTTGACCAATTGTGTTGTGGCATGATAGTGTACAAAGAGTATAAAAGAAACATTTGAGAGCAATAAACAGCTTCCTGATCACCTTACACCTGGACTACATCTGATATGTGTCGTTTTGGCCATTCCGACTTAACGACACCATTCCATATAGAAAAATAGATGGACACAATAAGGGAAACTAGGACGTAACAAGCTTTGACTATCCAAAGTGCCTGAAGTCCAGTTTAGGTAGAACTGAGGCATTGATCTTAAAGTTCTGTTTCCCAAACTGGTGAAGACCAGAGCCTCAGGAAAAATTGGAAATTACTTAGAAAATGAAAACAAATTCCATCAAGTATTGCATGCCTGTTGTGGGAAATAAATAAGGCGGTTTTATTACAAGCAGGGATTTCCATGGTTACCTTGTGTTGAGATACCTGGAGGTCATTTTGTCTGGGGAGATTGAAGAGTCATTTTGTGGTCAGGAGCTGGTGAGTTGCATGTTATTCTGGTCACTGTTACTTACTGCTACTTACTGCTTTCTTTACTGTTCTTGTTGTTCTGACCACTGATTTGCTTACTGTTCTTGTTGTTCTGTTCATTGTTACTTACTGTTGACTTACTGTTTTAGTAGAGAGGCAAATCGGAAAGCATGTAAGGCAGTAAGACCAATTTGGGCTTGCTGCCAAGGGGCAATGAGGCTGGGGGCAGGGAAACAACCTGATAGGTGGATGGGGACAACCAATGAACTGCACCAAAAGGCAAAGATTACCTTTTAAGGAAGAAAAGAGTGAGGGCTGGCATGGGAGGAGCGAGGGAGTGGTTATGTAAATCAAGAGACCTTAAAAAGGGCTTGTCCCTCCTGGTCTGGTGTGCTTAAACCGGGTCATGAGTTCAGTGCACCCAGTGCGCTATTAATAAAGTTCTTTGTTTCCCTTTATTTAGCCATCTTCTAAATTTTAATTAGAACTATTTCTCACACCTGTGATATACTGTAGCCATTTGCAGCTCTTTAGCTTGAAAGGGTGCTTTATTTTGTTTTGGCACAGATTCAGTCCAGTTCACAGAGAACACATTAATTAATATGTCTTCACTTTGTAGGAGAAATGGGCATGAACACATGAACACTCAGTCACCATCCTTTTGTACCTAATTTATGCAACTTTTGCCTCTAAAGCATCATGTACGGCACACAAGTTTCACTGTAAAATCATCTCTAGAAACACAGGAGAAGTGGATGTAAATCACAAGGACTGTAAAATTATATATATGCTGCTTATGAATTTATCTTTCAGAATCATATTTTTGACATTTACTTTAAATTTTGTTTTAAAAGAATGAGTCCCCTTCCTTGAGGCACAGGTTCAGTTCAGGTTATGACAGCGATCTTTGCTTTAAGCGACCATTGAGAGTTGAGGATCCAGAGCAGCCAAATATGTCTGAAAACCAGGTCTCCAGGTCTCTATAAGCTGCAGTAGCAGCTAACAGAAAGAAGGGTACCTGAATCTCATCAGAACAAAGCAGTTTCCCATGTTTAATCATTTTATTAGAACCTGAAATGACAACAAAGGGATGTTTGCTAAATCAGTCCCTGTTAACCTACCAAACGTACCTTCTTTGTTAGATATAAGGTCTGGTAGCACTCATGAGGTTCTGGGGTTTTTAAAGCACAACATAGGACTCAAGACTCCAAAAGTTCATATATTTCCCCTAAACATCCAGGCTTATGCCAGGTGGTCTAGCAAAAGATACTGTCACTCTTCACAAACCCTTTGTGACTTAAAGTTCTTTGATACACCAAATACAATCTCTCCCCATCACAGACAGAGGTTCTATCTTTAAGCAAAATAAAAGTGATAAATATTGTAGGCACTTATCTTCTATGTGAACCCCCCTCCCCCACAAAGCCCCAGAAACCCTTTCTCTGGAAGGGATTAAAGAACAGTGACTTTATTTTAAACCATGTTGCCTATAAGGGTGACAAAATCCCAATATCTTTTACAATGTAACATGAAACTAGCAGGAACATGAAAAATACTGACAGAATGAAGATGAGAGGACCGAAAAAGGACTACAAAAGACACTTTCAGTCTGAAGTATGTTTCAAGTAACTTAGATTTTCAAAGCCATTTTTAAAGTTTTGTGCACTCAATTTGTTCACAAATACTTTACTATTTTTTCTGATTTTTCCACCTAATTAATTTTCTCTCCTCTCAAACGGCAACAGAAAATGAGAAAACAGACCACAGGAGAGAGAGAGAGACAATGAAAGCAATGAGTTAACATATACTATAAAGTACAGAAAGTATTCTGTTAGCTTTCAAATATGAACAACACAGTAACTTTCATTTTTCCTCCACTTAAAGCAATCACTTTTTGAAAATGTTTAAAAGAAAATGTCCAAAGTTCATGCCAAAGGTCCTCAAGGTTTTAAACACAGCATCTTACAGATGGGGGAACACTGTTTATCTTTGTATTTGTAAACCAAAGTTTGAAATACCTTACAATATACTTTAATTTTTCTAAAGAAACATAATTCAAGAACTGAAAGAACAGTATGCCACTAAATGTTAAGGACCATGTTTTAAAAATCTTTATTAAAGAAAGGTTGTATATGTATGATGAATTTAAGTTGTATTTTAAAATCAACTACTTAAGCATTTAAATTATTTAAGTGCAAAATTGGAAGTCCAGTCACAGATGAGGCTGTAGAGTTCTGCTTAAGATAGAAGAGGTCTACCTATGGCAGACACAGCTGCACACTTATAAGCTAACTCAGTCTGTCTCAGCCATGAATCCTGCAGATCTGAGTGACACTGCTGATTAGGTCAGTTTGATCTACTTAATACAAACTCTCTCTTTCTAAGAAGAAGGATATTAACTAAAGCTTTCAGTTAAGCAATAAAACCTTTCTAATTAGGAACAACAACAAAAAAATTACATGCTTGTTGTGTTTCAGGCACTTTTAAGATCATAGTTTATTTACTGTAGGTTAAAAGTTACTATACAGATAAAGGGATCCCTTAAATTTTAACTCTAAAGTTATATACCATCTAACATTGTTGCTCTGAATATTAACCAAAAGAAGTTTCTAGACACCTGTAAGCCCCTCTATAAATCTTCATTGTTATGAGGAAAAAAAATACATATAAATCGATGCTCAATTTGTTCAATGCATAATATTTGCACTGTGAAACCAATGGGAGATAACAAGCAGTGGCAAAGAGGCAATAAATTTTTAAAAAGACAAAGTTTTATTTGTATATATTTTACAATAGTGTGCTAATCAGCATAATTGTATACAAACAATTAAAATATAGCACAGCATCCCATTACAGAAATTTTAATCATCTGAATTGCAGTCATTACTTGCAAACCATTTACATGCAATACCTGCTAGAACTGACTTTTTGTTTTTTAAGTGTAAAATAGATTGAGAGGTTTAAGAAACAAATATTAATTTGTGTACAACCAAAATTAAAAACTGCATTAAAGAATTGTACTAGTCACAAGCCTCTTCCATACAGGAGGGGGAAAAAAAGAAGAAAAAAAGTACAGATAATGATAGAAAGTGGTCTCTTTCTATACAGTAATTATCAAAGGCAATGCATAGACTTAGAATACCTGGATGGCAAACTCCGTAGACACTGGAAACGAACAACTTTCACATACATACTCTTTATAGGAGGTCTTTCTTTCCATCAAATGGTTGATGGTAAATAAGGGGGACCAGGTGTAAAACTAAGTAGATAGTAAGATAGGTCAGTTGTTAATTTACAATTTGAACTATATATACAATATAATGGAATGTATCCCATCCCAAAACAGGTTTATGAAACAATTGGACCTTTCAGCACTAGACTTATGACTCAGTTTTCATTTTAACGTAAACATAAGTACACAAGAGACTTGCATGAAAAGTAAAATTTATGGGGCATTTTATAGGAACTATTGAAAAAGCTACTTAATGGAATTTCTGCTTTTAAAGTAATTTTGTGAGATATAATTGAAACAACATCTGTATATAAAATGCCCTGATAGACACTTCAACATGAAGCTTTGGTGATTTTAAAAGACCCTTCTTCAATCTGTTAGGAGTTGTACTGCAGAAGTATTGATGCATGCACACATCTGTGTCAGCTGAGACTAGTGATCCAACTGCATGCACATTTCCTCCTTGAGGTACTTTCCGTGTTAAACCACTTCAATAACAGTAAGATGAAAAATAGATTGAACAAAGTATTTCGTATAACTCAAAACTGAATAGGAAATAGAATGCCAATATGGCAGTAAAAACTTTTTCTGTTGTTTTCAACTGGGAAAGTGTCTTGTACCAGCAGAATCCTGTATACAGATACACAGAAAAGGAGGGAATACACCACATAATTCCTATCATACAAGAGTTGATTCATCACGTGAGAAGGTAGAAATGACATAAAACATGAATAGCCAGTAGAAGAAAAACAACTGGTTTACATGAGAGAAGAGAGAACACTTCAGTCTGAGCACAGTTATTTTGTGAAAGCTGCTACAACAGCCCATAGAACCTCATTCATGTTGGCTTTCATACATTCAACCTCAGGGTCTAAATCCAAAAGCTGCCGCACTCTCTTTGTGGCTAAATCATACTGCTCATCCAGAAGAGGGGCAAAAGCGTTCTCCAGAACATCTGAAGCATGGGCTAAATAAACAAGTGCCAGCAAGCGCTTGTCCATGCGGTGGGGGTCATTCACCCATTTGTCAAGAACCGCTTCTTGAACCTTTTTGATGAGGCGCTGTTTGATATTGTTGTTGGTGAGAGGGTGTGTAGTCATGTCAAAAAGAAGGAAGTTCTGTTTTTCTGTTGTCAGTACGCCTTTTTCCACTAGATTTTTAGCTAACCTTTCACGGACATTTCGCAATTGGTAGTGCAACTTCAGTGGGTTCCATGTTTCACCTAAAAAAAAAGAAAAAAAAACAAGAGTCAGGCAAAGCTTAAGCTGTATTTATTACGGCGATTCTTCCCCCCTCCTCCCGCCCCCCAGCTGCAGAATGAGTTGCCAAATTCATATAGCTGACTATTACACTAAGATATTGTGTTCATGTCAGCATTTAAAGTTTGGATGAAATGCTACTAAACCATGTCTTGATTAGGGATATGACAAATAAGCATTCTTGTACTGAAGGGAAAGAAAAAAACCCCACAACCCCCCCAAACAAACCCCCAAACAAAACACCACAAACAGTCATGAAGACAGAGTTAATAAAACCAAAAATAAAAATCTCCTCCAATCTTGTCCCTTTTGTCTACTTCCAGGCTTTTATCAATTCAGACGCTGGAAGAAGTGCCATTGCCATTCTTTCTGCCACAGAGTAAGCTACACCTACACTATATGTCCTCCTCGCTTCTCTATTTCTTCATATTTATATTCTTCTCTCCCTTCCTGCCCTCAGCAGATGAAACAGTGACATGCGCTGTGTGAGTGTAGGTGCGTGCATTACACACAGGCACATGTTGGGCAGGGGTTTTGATGTTTCTATAAGAATTATTTCTAAATTTTTTTTGTAAAGGCAGGAGAACTGGGCACTTCGAAGTGTGTGTGCTTAGAGGAGGAAATTTTAAAAGCACAAAATCAGCATCAACAGCTACCAAGAAAGACAAAGTTGTTAAGCACTTGGTGGGGTCCTCACCTTGAATATTGTGTGCAGTTTTGGTCACCGCAATATAAGAAAGTGTGATGAGCTGACCTTGACTGGACACCAGGTGCCCACCAAGCCACTCTATCACTCCCCTTCCAAGCCATAAAGGGGAGAGAGAATAAGATGGAAAACAACTCATGGGTTGGGATAAGGCAGTTTATTAAAGCAGAAGCAAAGTAAAAACTTGTACATGCAAAAACAAAGTGAAAAATAACAAGGTTTATTCTCTACTTCCCATCAACAATGATGGCCAGCCACTTCTGAGAAGCAGGGTTTCAGCAATGCATAATGGTTTCTTAGCAGGCAACCATTGCAGACAGTGAACGCCCCCCCTTCCTCCTCCTTTCCTTAGCTTTTATATCTGAGCTGATGTCATATGGTATGGACTATCCCTTTGGTTAGTTTGGGTCAGCTGACCTGCTTGTGTCCTGTCCCAGAATCTTGCCCTCGATTGGGGAAGGAATGTTACAGTGCTGATGCTGTGCTCAGCAGTAGCCAAAACACTGTTGTGTTATCAACACCATTCTAGCTACCAATGCAAAGCACATCACTGTGAGGGTTGCTATGGGGAAATGAACTCCAGCTCAACCAGACCCAATACAGAAAGATATTAAACTATTAGAGAACGTCCAAAGGAGGGCAACAAAAGTGATGAAGGGACTTGAGGGGAAGCCTTATGAGGAGCATCTGAGGTCACTTGGTTTGTTCAGCCTGGAGGAGACTGAGGGGAGACCTCATCTCAGTCTACAACTTCCTCATGAGGGGAAGAGGAGGGACAGGCACTGATCTCTTCTCTGTGGTGATCAGTGACAGGACCTAAGGGAATGGTCTGAAACTGTGTCAGGGAGGTTTAGGTTGGGTAATAGAAAGAGATTCTTCACCCAGAAGGTGGTTGGGTACTGGAACAAGCTCCCCAGGGAAGTGGTCACAACCCCAAGCCTGCCAGAGTTCAAGAAACATTTGGATGATACTCTCAGGCACACGGTGTGACTCCTGGGGATGGTCCTTTGCAGGGCTAAGTGTTGGACTCAACGATCCTTGCGGGTCCCTTCCAACTCAGCATATTCTGTGAAATACATCTTTGCTTAAGGGTTTACTTAACAAGCTAAAATTTTAGGTCCAGCATACCTAAGTATTTATTGTAAGTATTAAAATCCCCTCGTGATATAAAAAAGCATATGCATTTTAAGAGGTGAGTGAAAAAACAGCGTAAAACATTTCATAGATAGATGAGGGTTTTCCCACAAATGATGTGAGAATTTCTATCATGGAGTCATAGAATGGCTTGGGTGAGAAGGGACCTTAAAGATCATCTAGTTCCAACCCCCCTGACATGGGCAGGGATGTTACCCACTAGATCAGGTTGCCCAGGGCCCCATCCAGCCTGACCTTTCTATATAAGAAAGCTTTTTAAAAAATCATTGGTTAATGAATAATAATAATACACAGATTACTTTAAGGTTTCTCCCATTGTGATGGAAGGTGATGTACACTTTATTCAAGTAATGGACAAGTAAAATTAGGTGACACCAACTGCATAGTGAAAGGTAGAAAACCCATCCAGACCTGAACTCCACAAGTCCTTGTAGGAATCACATTCTCATTTGATGTGATTCCCCAGTTTGACCATGAATGAAGCTATCACACACCAAAGAACCACCAAAAAAAATTTGTCCCCTTACATTGTTTCACAGGGCAAAGGTAATTTCCTAGATGTTTCTAAATTAATATATTAGGTGGATGTGGCTATACAAGAATAAAAATCAGTGCTGTGGTGACACCTTGTGATCAATCTCCTCAATTACACTGGCACTTGCTTCAAACACAGACAGATGTTTGTTACATCTGACATTTTGATTCAAGTTTCTATATTCCCTATACTTGCTTCCCTTAGAGGCTATCTTATAAACAAGATCAACCTAGAAAACACCACCTTAAATGTCCATATAAATATTTCCATGATGGCTTTGAACACTAACTTCAAGCAGCATTCTTCACAGCGCTGATAATTATGGATAGAGTAGTTATTTTCCAGGATCAGACCCTAAAGTAAAATTATAAAAGATTTTATCAAAAACCCAAAACAAAACACCAAAATATTTTTCTTTAAACGACAGTTCTCTAAAGCACAGGAAACACAAAGAACCTTAATGCCATACATGTAAATAAAAATGAGTGATCTAAGACTCAACCACAGCACTGACGATAACTATCTTCCCAGAGCCAAAGTTCAGCAGGGTCAGAAAAACCTTAGCTTAGCTCAAGGAAAACCTACAACACTGTTCATTCATTAGTTGACCTTGATGTGATCTACACTGTGAGAGAAGGTGAAATGTCAGCACAAATTATGTATTTGGGACAAGAAAAATAGTTTTTTCAAAGGCTATAAAAGTGAAGGAGAGCTGAGCAAAACTAAACTGCAAGGCTATGCAGCAGACACACCTGACAAGCCCCTGACAAGCCCCTGACAAGCCCCTGACAAGGACTACTTTGTTCTACTCTCTCCCCCCTTTGCCTGACAGACAATAAGCAGGATGGAAGGGATGGCAAGGGCGTCAAGTATGAACTATATGCAAGTATGCAAGGAAGGTTGCTTCAAGTGGTATGGGACAAATGGGAAGAGCATAATGAAAACAAGAAGGCAGAGAAAGCTGAAGGCATTTTGGTCATTATTTAAACTCTTACTTTTCTGTTGTTACAAGTAACAATTAGATTTAGATGTATAACTTCGTCTTATTACCCCCTACCTCCCAAAGTCATACTGTTAACAAAACTGGTTTTTTTTCCTACAATGTTGTCATGGTTTGAGATTCCCAAAATCTAATTCCCTAGCTCCATCCCCCCTCCCACATCTCAACCCAGTGTGAGATGTGTTTTCCAGACAATCACACGAGACTCAGAATGGGGGAAAGGGAATATATTACAATGACTGTACACATGAATAAATACTACAATACATTATATACAATATTAATTATCTCTACCATGACATAATAGTATTTACAATGGATCAAATCTCTTCTCCCTTCCAAATAAAAGTCCAGGAGGGAAGAAGGAAAGATCCCTTCCAGCTCTCAGGGTAGCAGCTTCTTCAGAGTAGCAGTCTATCTCTCTCTCTCATGCATGCAGCTGTTGTTGGATCTCTGCCAGCACACACATGGGGATATCCAAGCCCCTCGGCCACTCGTCTTCCAAGTGAGGGATCTTCCGTGGGCTGCGTTCACCCCAAAGGTCGCTCCACCATGGTCATATCAACGAAGCACAGGAGTCTCCGTGACAGTCTGGTATCTTTAGGAGATTCAAACTCTTTGTAGAACTTCTGACTCTGATTCCAAGCTGCTAGCTTCTCTATAGCTGCAACGAGGGAGGGCCCAAGGTCCACCTCCCACACATTTCGTCCTGACTGAGCTCTCAGGACGATTGAGTTTCTTAGCTCTTCTCTGCAGTGCATGTTGCGCTTCACCCCTCCCGTCTAGGACATGAGGGGTTTCCAAGGAGTTTGGGGGGGTCTGGTTCAGTTCTTACCCCCAAAACTCTGTCTCTCTGCTGCTCTCTCCTCAGACAACTTTGTATCTTCCTTGGCTGCACGCTGTTTTGCTGCTTCTACAGTTCAGTTCTTATCTGTTGGCTTTTAGCCATAGTCTCTGGACGCTGTCACTGCTTCTGCTGCTGCTCTGTCTCTGCTCAATCATGGTGGAGAAAACTTCCTTAGTTTCTAGCTACAGGCACCTAGCCCAGTTTTATGCTGTTCCAGGTCCCTGCAACCCCCAACTGGAGCTGGGGGGGGGGGAAGGCAGAAGCCCCCCCGGAGGGCTTCTGCCCTCTCCTCGTGGTTCCTACAACATGGTTACCACTTCTACACCAAAACTACAACTCTTTCTCTTCCGGTCTGCTTGTGGTATGTTTATATTTCGCAGGAGTGCAGATTGGTTCAAATCTCAAGTGTCACCACCCCCTGGGGGTTACCACCTTCTTAGCTTCAGGGGGAAAACCTGGTTCAAACCACGACAAATGTTTACACAAATAAGTACAGCTCCGTTCTACTACAGGGAAGCTGCATTTTGTGTATTTGTAAAAAAAGGACAAACCTTAGTCATGAATTTGGCTAAAACCCTAAAAAAACCCCAAACAAACAAAAAATAAAAGCACTGCATGTTAAAAGATGGTCATTGTTAATTTCAGATTAATTTATGCATCCTGAGAAAAGAAATGTTGGCAAGGTGTATGAAAAGTGTTAACTGCAATTTTAAAGACGAGATCTAATTGTGGTCAACGGCTCGATGTCCAAGAGGAGACCAGTGACAAGTGGCGTTCCTCAGGGGATATTTTTGGGACCGGTGCTGTTTAACATCTTTGTTGGCAACAGGAACAGTGGGATTGAGTGCAACCTCAGCAAGTTTACCGATGTCACCAAGCTGTGTGGTGCAGTCGACATGCTGGAGGGAAGGGATGCCATCCAGAGGGACCTGGACAGGACTGAGGGGTGGGTCTGTGAAAACCTCATGAGGTTCAACAAGGCCAAGTGAAGGGTGCGGTACCTGGGTTGGGGCAATCCCAAACACAAATACAGGCTGGGTAGAAAATGGATTGAGGGTAGCCCTGAGGAGAAGGACTTGGGGGTGCTGGTGAATGAGAACCCTGTGACATGACCCAGCAACATGCACTTGCAGCCCAGAAAACCAACCGTATCCTGGGCTGCATCAAAAGAGGCATGACCAAAAGGTCAAGGGAGGTGATTCTCCCCCTCTACTCCACTCTCATGAAACCCCACCTGGAGTACAGCATCCAGCTCTGGGACTGCCAACATAAGGACATGGACATGTTGGAGTAAGTCCAGAGGAGGACAACGAAGATCATCAGAGGGTTGGAGTACCTCTCCTATGAAGATAGGTTGAGAGAGTTGGGACTGTTCAACCTGGAGAAGAGAAGGCTCCAGGGAGACCTAGGAACAACCTTCCACTACCTAAAGGGGGCCTACAGGAAGTCTGGAGAGGGACTTTTTACAAGGGCATGTAGTGATAGGACAAGAGTTTTACTGAAAAATTATTAGATTAGATATTAGGAAGAAATTCTTTAATGTAAGGGTAGTGAGGAACAGGTTGCCCAGAGAAGTTGGGGATGCCCCATCCCTGGAAAGTTCAAGGCCAGGTTGGATTGGGCTTGGAGCAAGCTGGTCTAGTGGATGGAAGCTGCCCATGTCAGGGGGGTTGGAACTAGATGATCTTTAAGGTCCCTTCTAACCCAAACCATTCTATGATTCTATAATTGACATTTTATTTTTTCCCACAATTCATTAGATTTACAGGAAGAGCTGTGTGCAACGTACTTATCTTGAAGTCTTTGTTTTGAACAACTAGAAGTATTTGAAAATATTTTTTACATTTCTCCGGTTAATGGAATAGTAGAAAGAACTCCTAACTCTTTGTTTCTTTGTAATTAATGGCCAAATTACCCTCAACTTTTACATCTGAAGAGTGAGCTTCTTATCCCCTTTCTTTATCAAAAGGTGTGAATACTGAATCCATACAACTATACTCCAATATGGCAATTCCAAAATGTCAGAAGTCAAGCAGACGAGGCAGAAGGTCTGCTTGGCTGAGCAGGGATCTCCATCTGGAGCTAAGGCAAAAAAAGAAAGTGTATGGCTAGTGGAAGCAAGGTTGGGTGACATGGGAGGAATAGAGATGCTGCTTGTCACTGTAGGGTCAAAATTCCTGTGGTCAAAGTTCAATTGGAGTTGAAGTTGGTGAGTACTGTGGGGGACAACACAAAGAGTTTTTTAAAATACGTTAAAAGCAAAAGGCAGTGCAGAAATAACATCGACCCATTACAGGATGAGGATGGTCACCTCACAAACAGGGACAGAGACAAGGCAGAGATGTTTAATGCATTCTTTGCTTTGGTCATCAACACTGATGATGGGCTCTGGGGGTCCCAGTGCCCTGAGTTGGAGGACCATGGCTGTGAGAATGATAAACTCCCAGTCGACCCTATAAATCTATGGGACCTGATGGGACTAATTCAAGGATACTCAAAGAGCTGGATGATGTCATCATGAGACCTCTCTCAATGATTTTGTGTCATGGTTATAAAGAAGGTAAGTGGAGTTTTTTAGTGCTGGCTATTCAATGACATCCATATCACGTCAGAGGGGCATGGTTTTCAGCATAAAACACCAAGCCGCCAGAAACTGGAAGTTCATTGGTCATGGAAGGGTGTGGACTGTTCCCTTAAACACATAGTAAACCTTTTTTTTTCCTGTTGCCTGCCAGAGTCGGGGGAAGCCATAACTGTTGCTGAAACTGAGGCAACCGTTACTGAAGCCCTGCTGCAGTCATGGTCCAGTCTGGGAGTAGCCACTCCACAAACTGCTCCAGAATTGTTTCACAATCACCACTGCTAGTGCCACCACTGGAGCCAGTGTTTTCAACAGTATAACTCCTTTTGGGCAAAATAGCTATCCAGGTGTTGCTTTGCCCCTGTTCTCTGTTGGGTTTTTTTCTGGTTGGGGGAGGGCATTAAACCACGGAAACTCATTTGTCACATTGTTTTCTTTGTTCTCCTGAATTGTGTGGTCCAGTGTGCGAAAGGCCACCATTTTGTCTTTGTCTAGGGAAACCACACGGCGCGGAACATGGGAACAGACTCCATTTTGTTTTTGTCCTGGAGACCAGGAGACATCTTGCCTTTGTTGAGTAACCACTCTTTCTTTTATCCAATCTTTTACTAATATTGTGTTTATTGCAATTTCTTCAATAAATTGTGACTCCAACTTAAAATCTGTCCTAGTATTTTTTCCTCCACTATTGAAAGGGGGCGGTTTGAGTGATGTTAATTTTCACCTCTGTTTTTTTAAACCAGCACATTTTGAAAGGTCTTGGGAATCTGGAGAGGTCCCAGTTGACTGGAAGCTGTCAAATGTCCCAATTTTCAAGAAGGGCAAGAAAGATGACCCTGGAAACTACAGGCCTGTCAGTCTCGCTTCAGTGCCTGGTAAAATTATGGAGAAGATTACTGTGGGAGTTATTGAAAGACACCTAACAGACAATGCATTGCAGTCATTGGCCACAGCCAGCATGGCTTCATGAGGGCAAAGTCCTGCTTGATGTGGGGGTTTGACCCCAAAAATCCAACCTCCAAGCTCCCCCTACAATTTGCCTCAACACAGAAGAGAAGTTTTCAGACAGGCACAACTCGGCGTGGGGGAATTATATCAAAGTTTATTACTAACACAATAAATACTATAGAAACTAAAAAGCAAATAAATACACAGTATTAACACAAATTCTACCACCCCTGGACCCTCCCACATCAGTTCAGGAGAAGTTTTCAGGGTGATAGTTAAAGTCTCTCTCTCATTGGGGTATCAGGGAAGGGGTCTTTTGCACCACCACCAACTCCTCAACTTCTCCTGAGGTCTCCTCCTGGGCTACAAGGGAACACTTGCTTTACCAGATCTTCATCACGAAGGTCCAGGGAGTCAGTTTTTGAGTTCTTTCCCCCTGGTTCGTGAAGGTTCCTCCCAGAGAGTAAGATGTTTACTCTTTCCTTTCCAGGTTGCAGAGTTTCTGGGTCTTGTTCAGTCTTTTTACCCCAAAGTTTTCACCAAAAGTTCTTACCCAGAAAAAATCTGTTTGGTTTGGCTTCGCTCTGTGCCAGTTGCTGCAGCTTCTGAGCTTCCAGGTGTTATGGGGAGGCATTCCTCCACCTGCATTCCTCCTTTGGTTTTTGGCTGCCCCTGCCCAAGCCTCTCAGCCCGTCTCCCATTTTGCTTCAGTCTCAGCTCAAGGTCGCTACCTCTCCCCCGCCATTATGGAGGGGGAAGAGGGTAGCAGCGAGACTACTTCGGTCTCTCTCCTCTGCCTGGAGTTCTTCCAGCTCCGTACGATCGCAACTGCTTCTCCAGGCTCCAGACCACCCCTCAGTCCATCTCTGGCTCGGCTCCAATGCCTCACCTGCCTGCCGGGGGGGGCTAGTTCCAACCCCTGTCTGGCCTCTCAAGTCCACGCCACCGCCTCTCCTGGGCAGTGGGGGGGGAAAGGCCCCTAGCCTTTTGGCCACAGGCACCCAGTCCAGTTATAATACTGTCCCGAGCTCCCCCGCAGCCCGGCTGGGGGGAAGAGGGCCTGGCCCCCGCAAGGGGCCCACCGGCCTCCCTCCTCTCACCTCATGGTTCCGAATCTCTCTCTCACACACTGCCAACAACTTCCTCCTGGCTGTTGTCATATGTTAATTTCACAGGGGCGAAAAAACAGCTCCGATTGGTCCCTCGTCAGAAACTCATTGCGTGGGGGGGTAGGGCGGCTCAAACCAAGACACTTGACAAACCTAATTTCCTTTTATGATTAGGTAACCTATCTAGTTGATCAAGGGAAGTCAGTTCATGTAATCTTTTTAGATTTCAGTAAAGCTTTTGATACTGCCCCTCACAGTATCCTTCTGGACAAAATGCCCAGCACACAGCTGGATAAGGACGTCATATGATAGGTGAGCAACTGGTTCATGGTTTGGGCACAAAGGGTAATAGTAAATGGGGTTACATGAGACTGGTAACTGGTCACTAGTGGGGTGTTACAGGGCTCCGTCAGTTCTCTTCAACATCTTCATAAACAACTTGGATGTAGGACTTGAAGTTATACTAAGTTAGTTTGCAAATGACACTAAATTGGGAGGAACTGTTGACTCCCTTGAAGGCAGAGAGGCCCTGCAGAGAGACCTTGACAAATTAGAGGGCTGGGCAATCACCAACTGTATGGAGTTTAACAAGGACAAGTGATGGATTCTGCACCTGGGACAGGGCAATCCTGGATGTACATACAGAATGGGGAATGAAATGCTGGAGAACATGTCGGAGGAAAGGAACCTGGAGGTCCTGGTCAATGGCAAGTTGAATACAAGTCAACAGTGTGCCCTGGCACAACTGTATCCTGGGCTGCATCAAGCACAACATCACTGGCTGGTCAAGGGAGGTGATTGTCCCACTCTGCACTGGTGCGACCTCACCTCGAGTACTGTGTGCAGTTTTGGGCACCACGATATAAGAAGGACTAGTGATAAGACCCTAGGGTCTATGTCAGGGGAGGTTTAGGTTGGATATTAGGAAAAGGTTCTTTACCCAGAGGGTGGTTGGGCACTGGAACAGGTTCCCCAGGAAAGTGGTCATAGGACCTATGGGAAGATGGTTGGAGGTAAAAATTAGAGGAAACTAAGAAGTTATATTCACATCCTAACAGAAGTTACAACGGTATGGAAATTATAGGGTAAAATGCAGCTGCTACTCCCTGGATGGAATGTGGTCGACATGCTCCACGATGACTCCCCATACAACAATAAGCACCTGCTACAGGGGATGGAACAGAGGGTGGAGAGGAGTGGAGACGCCGCAGTCTCCCTCCATATAAATCCTTGCAGGGAGGGGAACTTAGTGATACTTTGTAGTTGACAAGACCACATAGCACCTTTCAATCAAGGGAGACGTCCTGCTGCTGAGACAATAACTGCGGCGAAATGTCTCTCCTCAAATGAACTTGGTTCATTTAAACCTAATTCTAATATTAACGCACACCTCCATCCCAAAGTTACCTGCCTCCAAGGTACGACCACCCCCCCCGGGCATGCATCATATTTCTTTTTTTTTGGACTGTATCTTTAAAAGTGAAGCGAGATAATTTTACACCAATCAGAAACAAAAGTATTTATGACTAAAGTCACTCAAGCTCCACCTAAATATAAAGAAATAGTATAAAAGTAAGTTGAGAATGGAGAGAAAATCAGGGAAGACTCCATCATAACTGCTGGGATCAGTTGATGGGCTGAACCTGTCTTCTCCCCCATAGGGATACCTATGGGATAAAGACTGTACTCTACGCGTGCTGAATACTTTTATTGGTATTAGAGCTTGTTTTTATATTGCTTTAAATACATTTTTGCACACAGATACTATCACTGGAAATCTTCAAACCTTAACCTGTCACAACTTTGTATTAATAAAGGGTGTTATTACATAAACTGTTAGAGTGAGTCCTTTACAAGTGGTAGCAGTTGCCGGCATCAGGTAACACATTCAAATAAACTGGGAAGACCTGTTGAGGGGTGTGGTGGGGGGAAACAGTTTTCCCCCTGCAGTTATAAAATGGTAAAACCCCAGGGGGTGGTGACCCTTGAAGTTTTGAGGTTTTACCCAATAAGCACTTCTGCAAAATATAAACATATCACAAGCAGAACGGAAGAGAAGGTTAGTTGTAGTTGTTGTAGGAGCCACGAGGGGAAACAGCAGCAACCCCACTGGGGGTTGGGCCCCCCCAGCCCCCAGCGGGGGGGCTGCAGGGACTTGGAACAGTGTTAGACTGGGCTAAGTACCTGTGGCTGAAAGCTAAAGAAGTTTTCTCCACTGTGAGTGAGCAGAGACAGAGCAGCAGCAGCGTCCAGATATTGTGGCTAAGAGCCAAGAGATAACTGAAGAAGCAGCAACAAACATGTAGCGAAGGAAGACACAGAGTTGTCTGAGAGAGCCGAGAGAGAGCCAGTAGCAGAGAGAGCACAACTAAGCTCTACAGAGATGGAGTTGGGGTAAGAAACTGAACCAAAACCCCCAAACTCCTTTTGTGACCTTTCCTAACTGGAAAGGATGGACTCCTACTGAATGGAAGTCCTAAAACTGCAGCAGCACTGCAGAAAAGAGCTGAAAAGCTCAGGCGTCCTGGAAAGCTGGACCGGGACGATTAAAGGAATGCAGAGGGGGTGACCTTTCCCCCCCCCCACCACCACTGCTGCCAAACTGGCAGCCTGAGACAGAGCACAGGAGCTCTGGTAGAACTCTTGAGGGAAAGGCTTTCAACTGAAAGCTGCCTGAGATGTTCTGACTCAGGGGTGAATCCCCTGAGGAAGGGACCTTCATGGGGGTCTTACACCCCATGATATGACCGTGGTGAAGTGAGTTTTGTCCCTGCTACGCAGTCCATGGAAGAGAAGACCCTCGCTTGAAGACAACGGGCTGAGGGGCTTGGATACCCCTCGTGTGTACTGGCAGAGATCCAGATACAGATGCTGCATGAGAAGAAGAGAACCTGCTACCTTAGAGATTGCTGCTCTGAAAGTGGAAAAGATCACTTCCTTCTTCCCTCCTGGACTTTTATTTGGAGGGGAGAAGAAATCTGATCCATTGTAAATACTTTTATGTCATGGTAGAGATAGCTAAGATTGTATATAATGTATTGTATTTATTTGTACAGTCATTGTAATATATTCCCTTTCCCCCATTTTGAGTCTCGTGTGGTGTCTGGAAATCCATCTCACACTGGGTTGAGATGTGGGAGGGGACTTGGACTAGGGAATTGGATTTTGGAGCTCTCAAACCATGATGAGGGGTCTCCCTTATGTTGTTGGCTTAGCCCCCTGAAAAAGGCAGTAAAATCACCCTCTGATCCAGTGGAACTCTTCGATGAAGGGTCCCCATAACAGGATGCTGACAGACTGGTTGGGCACAAGTCTCAGATTTCCTGGGGCCCTGACAGACAAATAAATCACTAAGGGTTGAGGAAATCTCTCCTTTTCATGTGACAGCACCAAGCCTGACAGAGTTCAAGAAGCACTTGGACAATGCTCTCAGGCACATGGTGTGATTCTTGGGATTGTCCTGTGCAGAGCCAGGAGTTGGACTTGATGATCCTTATAGGTCACTTCCAACTCAGGATATTCTATGATTCTACGATACTCCAAACTTCCACTATCCCTCATTTCCAATAACAGAAAAAGGTGGTTATTTATCCAGGGTGCAGTCCTGATTTACTCGAGTCAGTAGAAGACACCTCTTCCACAAAGTAGAGATGTCCTCTGACACTTGGATCTAGATCCTTTCTGTACCAAGTTAAATCAAAAGCAAGTTACTCATATTTGATTAAAGGTTACAATTAACAAGAGACTACTCTAGATGACAGACTAATTAACTTTTTGGCATGCTATCTCCCCAAAAATCTTACAGTATAATCTCTAGTGACACCAGATAATTAGCATTATTGGGGGAAAAGCAAATACATTATGTTAAAGGCTTACCACTAAGCAGTTCAATCCAATTTTGTACTGTTTCAGGAGGTTGGGTCTCTTTTATGTGTTTCAGAGCTTCATCAAGCAGAACATCCCCTGTAGGAGCATCTGACTTGCAAATCACCTAAGATAGAATGAAATGCAGTCAGTATTTTGACAATTCATATACCATACCATACACATCCAACAATAAAAACTTGAAAAATCTACCTGTTATCAGAACCAAGGAAAATTTTAAGGAGTGAGGAATCCTCTCTAAGAATATGCAAGTTTAAAAAATACCTAGTTGTTTAAAAAACTATTTAGTATTTTAATTACAAAGCTCTGTTATGTCTTAAGTCTTAAGTTATCTATAACCTGTATTAACCGTACCTGACCAAAACTATAGTATTAATAACATGTTTAATACCTAATTTTTTAAGGAAGATAATCCACTAACCTGGCAAAGTCCTTTGCTTCTTTCCCAAAACAAAGTATACTACAGTGTTAAATTGCTCTCTGATGGCACTCAATTTTACTGCTTCGAGTCAATTTATTCAGAATAGTGCAGATAAACAATTAGGCCATGCGAAATTGAGAAATCAATTAGAAAGTGAAAAAGCAGGAAAACTGATTTTATTCTTCCATATGTTGATGGATAAAAATAGGTTCAAGAAAACATCCATCAGTTTTACAGCTCTGACGAACATTTTAACCAACAACACTAAGTTCCATTCACTAACAGTTAAAATACACACATTAGTCAAAATATGTATGTACTGATAAACTCCTTAATATGCAGTCATAAATGAAATATCACTTGTTTGTTATTAAATAACTTCTAAAATTCTTTGAGTTTTTCCCCCAAAAGAGCATGAGAGAGAGAAAAAGAATCATTCACAGTAACATAATAAAATTTAAGAATGTGAGGAACTGCTTGTTTACCAGTATAAGTAGTTGTATAAACAATGTACAAATACAATTTTTTCTGGTTAGAAAAACAAGACCATCAAACTAAAACACACAGATTTAACTAGCCCAAGTCACAGAATCACAGGATGGGCAAGGCTGGAAAGGACCACAGTGAGTCATCTGGTCCAACCTCCCTGCTCCAGTGGGGTCATCCCAGAGCACATTGCACAGGATTGCATCCAGACGGTTCTTGAATATCTCCAGTGATGGAGACTCTACACCCTCTCTGGGCAATCTATTCCAGTGCTCAGTCACCTGCACAGTACCAAAGTTCTTCCTCATGTTCAGGTGGAACTTCCTGTGCATCAGTTTCTGCCCATTTCCTCTTGTCCTATTGCTTGGCACCACCAAGAAGAGCCTGGCTCCATCCTCTCACACCCTCCCTTCAGATACTTATAGACATTGATAAGGTCCCCTCTCAGTCGTCTCTTCTCCAGGCTGAACAGACTCAACTCTCTCAGTCTTTCCTCATAAGAAATACTACAGTCCTCTCATCATCTTTCACCCTCTGCTGGACTTGCTTCAGGAGCTCCATGTCTCTCTTGTACTGAGGAGCCCAGAACTGGACACAACACTCCAGATGCAGCCTCACTAGGGTTGAGTAGAGGGGCAGGATCACCTCCCTCGACCTGCTGGCAATGGTCTTCCTAATGCACCCCAAGATAACATTGGCCTTCTTGGCCACAAGGGCACACTGTTGGCTCATGGACAGTTTGTCGTTCACCAAGACCCCCAGGTCCTTCTCTGCAGAGCTGCTTTCTAACAGGTCAACCCCCAGTCTGTACTGGTGCCTGGGGTTATTCCTCCCCAGGTGCAGGACCCTGTACTTGCCTTTGTTGAACTTAAGACGGTTCCTCTCTGCCCATCTTTCCAACCTGTCAAGGTCCTTCTGAAGGTCTGCACAGCGCTCTGTGGTATCAGCCACTCTTCCCAGTTTTGTGTCATCAGCAAATTTGCTGAGGATGCATCTACCCCTTCATCCAAGTCTTTGATGAATAAGTTAAACAATACTGGGCCCAGTATTGAACCTTGGGGGACACCACTAGTGACTGACCTCCAACTATACCCTGTGCCACTGATCACATCTCTCTGGGATCTGCCATTAAGACAGTTCTCAATCCATCTCATTGTCCACTCATCCAGTCCACACTTCCTGAGTTTGCCTATGAGGATGTTGTGAGAGACAGTGTCAAAAGCCTTGCTAAAGTTGAGGTAGACAATATCCACTGCTCTCCCCTCATCCATCCTGGTAGTTGTTTCATCATAGAAGGCAATCAGGTTGGTCAAGCATGATTTACCTTTAGTGAATCCATGCCTTCTTGTTGTCCATGTGGATAGAGATTGCCTCCAGAATGAGGCGTTCCATCACCTTTCCAATGATTAAGATGAGGTTGACTGATTGGTAGTTCCCTGAGTCCTCCTTCTTGGTCTTTTTGAAGACCAGGGTGACATTTACTTTCTTCCAGTCTTCAGACACCTCTCCTGATTGCCATGACCATTCAAAGATGATTGAGAGTGGCCTAGCAATGATGTCCGACAGCTCCCTCAGAACTCAAGGATGCATCCCATCAGGGTCCACGGACTTGTGCATGTCAAGTTTGCCTAGGTGTTCTCTGACCCAATCCTCCTTGACCAAGGGAAAGTCTTCCTTCCAACATTCCTTTGCCCTGGTCTCCTGGTTCAGAGATCCCTGAGGGTTGGTCTTGTCAGTGAAGACTGATGCAAAGAAGGCGTTCAGTAACTACCTTCTCTGTGCCCTCTGTTACCAGGGTCCCCCCTCCATTTACTAATGGGTCCACATTATTCTTTGTTTTCCTTTTGTTATTGATGTATTTGAAGAAGCCCATCTTGTTGTCCTGGACATCCTTAGCCAGATTTTATTCCAGGTTGACCTTAACTTTCCTTGTCTCATTTCTACTTACTCTGACAACCTCTCTATATTCGTTCCATGTGGTTTGGCCCTGCTTCCTGCTTCCTGTGTGCTTCCTGCTTAGGTTTGAGTAATGACAAGAGTTCTTTATTAATCCATGCAGGTCTCTTGCCCCCTTTGCCCAATTTCTTGCTCATCGGGATGCATCGTTCTTGAGTCTGGAGGAAGTGATCCTTGAATATCAGCAAACTCTCTTGGACTCCTCTTCCCTGCAGGGCCTGTTCCCATGGGATTCTTCCAAGAAGATGCCTGAAGAGGCTAAAGTTAGCTCTCTAAAGTCCATGGCTGTAATCTTACTTGCTACCCTGCTTTCTTCTCGCCTGATACTGAATTCCACAATCTCATGGTCACTGCAGTCAAGACTGCCCCCAGCCTTCACATCTCCGACAAGGTCTTCCTTGTTTGTTAGTATGAGGTCAAGCAGCACACCATTCCTTGTGGGATCCTCCACTACCTGTGACAGGAAGTTGTCATCAATACTTTCCAGGAACCTCCTGGACTGTTTCTGCTTTGTCGTGTTACTTCTCCAGCAGATGTCAGGGTAATTAAAGTTCCCCACAAAAACCGGGACCTGTGACTGTGAGGCTGCTTCAAGCTGTCTGTAGAAGGCCTCATCCACTTCCTCCTCCTGATCAGGTGGCCTGTAGCAAACACCCAAAACAATGTTGCCCTCACTAGTCTATCCTTTTATCCTAACTCATAAGCTCTCAACTTGCTTATCATCCACCCCAAGACAGAACTTGATGCACTCCAAGTGTAGCCTCACATAGAAGGCAACTCCACCACCACACCTTCCTGATCTGTCTCCCCTAAACAGTGTGTAGCCCTTCATGACAACATTCCAGTCATGTGAGCTATCTCATCACATCTCCATAATTGCAATGAGATCAAAGCCCTGTGACCGCACACAAATCTCTAGTTCACCCTGCTTGTTCCCCATCCTGTGTGCATTGCTGTACAGGCACTTTATAGAGGTATTTGATTGTGTCAATATCCCAGTGGGGGTGCAAAGGGATGCTCCATAGTCCTGTCTTGTGGTTACGTCTTTGGTTTTTTGTGCTTGATCAGGGTATTCCCTCTATAACCTCCTTTTGCTATTAGGGTGGTCGCTAAAGTTCTCCCCTTCCCACACCTTATCTGTCGAGCCTGGCCCTGTCCCCATCTCCCTTCAAATCCAGTTTAAAGTTCTCTCAATGAGCCCTGACAACTCCTGAGCTAAGATCCTTTTACCCCTCTGAGATGGGTGGATGTCACCTGTTGCCAGCAGACTCGGTGTTGTAAAAACTGACCCATGATCAAAACCACCAAAATTCTACTGGTAACACCAGTCTCAAAGCCAGGTGTTCATCTGCATGATTTCCCTGTTTCTTGCCCCATCATTCCCTGCAACTGGCAGGACAGAAAAGAACACAATTTATGCTCCAGATCCCTTGACCATTTGTCTCAAAGCCCTGAGGTTCCTCTTAATTCTCCACAGCCGCCTTGTTGGGACTTCGTCAGTACCCTCCTGGAAAACCAGTAGCAGGTAATAGGTAGTGGGCCGTACCAGGCTGAGAAGTTTCTTGGTGGGCCCAAGGGAGGCAGCACACTTCCCTATGGGTTGAGTCCAGTCAGCATATCAGGCCCTGCATTCCTGCCCTGCCCTATGCGACCCCTCCAACCCAGATGGACCTTCATCCACTTCCTCATTTCCCTGGTCCTCAGATTCCAGGGCCTCATAACTATTGTATAAGGGTACCTGGGGAGGTGAGGTAGGTCAGGAGGGGATTCGCTTGGCATCCCGAGCAGAAACCTGTTTCCACTCCCCTCCATCTCTAAGGTCCCCTCCTTCCACCTGGTGGTGAGAGGGTAGGGGATCCATTACTTCTTGTGAAATGGATGGCGGGTCCATTTGTCTAAAGCATGGTAGAGTGTAGCTCCACCAGTCAATGTCCTCTTCAGAATACCTAATACTTCTTAGTCTTTCCACTTCATCTCTCAGTTCCGCCACTAGGCTAAGCAGACTGTTGATCTGAGATAATCTACTCTAGCCCAAGTCAATATGTTTGAATAAAAAGAGAATAACAAAATTCTGTCTTTCTTTAGGAAAAGAAGAATTGCTACTGTTTCAAAGCTATTTATGAAACTAATGATTAAATCTGACAATTTAAATAGTTTGACAAGTTAGCACTTTATAAGTATCAGATAAAAAGATAGCAGGCAATTGATAGAAAAATTAACACATCAAAACATTTCCACATATACAAGGGAAGCAGCAGGTGAAAGATCTCATTTTTAGTGAAGTTTCACAGTATTCAGAAAGGTGTCCTGGAAAAGCTTTAAGTGTCCTATTGAAATATATCATAAGTTCTGTTCCATGGTTCTAATAATCCTTACTACAAACAATAGAGGAGTCCAATACATTTTCAGTATGACATTGAAATGAGTTGCAATGGCAAGACAGCTTCAATACTGGCAAGACATGTACAAAGTCAATGAAATAAAATTAAAAAGAAATGCAAAGTAGCATAGTCAGTATGAGAAAACAGATGACAAATAGAAAAGATATAATAAATGACTATATAATTCAGATTGACAGAAAAAACATCTAGCAACTAGTGGTAACCCCCCAGACGATTGGGACAGCTAACCACTCATTCATGACATCCCTGAAAATGCAGTATGGTCCTATACTCCAACTTCTCCCCTTATTTTACATCCTCTTTTAATATCATATTCTTGACTTCTTGTATTTCAGGTACCTTTGCAGATTTCCTGTGCCTTATTTAGAGGGGATAGCATTGGATCTGTTATTGGTGTCACAAACCCAACATTGAATTGAAGTTCGATCTGAAAAAGCGCAAGCCTCAGGTCTTCAATCTGTGTGGGCAATTACCCCATGTTGAGTTATCAAACCTGGAGCAATATTGGCTGAAGAAACTGGAGTAACAGTGTATGTATTACTGGGAGGAGATGACACTCCTGTTTTCCTCCTTTTTCCAGCCCCAGCGACAGTGGTCTTTTAGGGAAGGGGATGGAATGCTGGGAGGAGTGGGTTAAAAGCAGAATACTGTCAAGGAGGATTATAAATAACCTCAAGTGACCTTGCAGTTGGGAATACATAAATTCTGGAAAGCAACAATGTAGAAAAACATATATATATATGATTACCCTCTGTGTGCTTTGAGAAGTGGAACATCTGTGTATAGACATGCTTGTGCTCCCTGTCTTGGTACAGAGATCAAAGCACACTGAAGATCACAGCCTGGTGGTAAACTACACATGCATGAATTCTCAATAAACATGTAAACAGCAGGTCGGTGACCTTCTACCACGGACTGAGTGAAGGCGAAGTGCTGGCTTCTGCACTTGGGTCATGACTCCATGCAATGCTACAGGTTTGGGGAAAACTGCCCAACAGAAAAGGAACTGGGAGTGTTGGTCGACAGCCAGCTGAATAGGAGCCAGTAGAGTGCCTGGGTGGCCCAGAAGGACAACAGCATCCTGGCTTGTACTTGGCACATCTGAAATACTGTGTTCAGTTTTGGGTCCCTCACTACAAGAAAGACATTGAGACACTGGAGAATGTCCAAAGAAGGGCAACAAAGCTGGTGAAGGGTCTAGAGCACAAGACTTAATGAGGAGCAGCTGAGGCAGCTGGGATTGTTTAGTCTGGAGAACATGAGGCTCAGGGGGGACCTTACTGCTCTCTACAGCTATCTGCAAGGAAGGTATCGGTCTATTCTCCCATGTAGCAAGTGATAGGATGGGAGGAAATGGCCTCAATTGCATCAGGGAAGGTTTAGATTGGATATTAGGAAAACATTTCTTCACCAAAAAGGTTGTCAAGCATTGGAACAGGCTGCCCAGGGAAGTGGTTGAGTTGCCATCCCTGGAGGGATTTAAAAGATGTGTAGATGTGGTGCTTAGGGATGTGGTCTAGTGGTGGACATGGCAGTGCTGGGTTTACAGTTGGACTTGATGATCTTAACAGTCTTTTCCAACCTAAATGATTCTATGATTCTAAGAAGAGTGGGAAATCGAGTGGGTTGGGGATCTTGTGAATTGAATCATCACAGAAGATTATGGTCATGGACTGGTGGAGTTTGCAGTCCTGAGGGATATGGATCAGGTAAGGAGTAAAGTTAGGCTCCTGAACTTCAGAAAGCAGACTTCCAGCTCCTCAAGGAGATAGTCAATAGGATCCCCTGGGAGATTGCCCACAGGGACAAGGGACCGGAACAGAGCTGGCAGATCTTTAAGGATGCTTTCCATAGAGCACGAGAGCTTTTGATCCCCAGGCACAAGAAATCGGGCAAGGAAGGTAAGAGACTGGCATGGCTGAGTCTGGACCTGCTTGTCAAACTAAAGGGCAAGAAGCATATGCATAGGCAATGGAAGCAAGGACGGGTATCCTGGGAAGAGCATAGGGACGCAGTCCAGTTGTGTAGGAATGGGGTGAGAAAGGCCAAGGCAAAACTGGAGCTGAACTTGTCAAGGGATGCAAAGAATAACAAGAAAGGTTTCTACTGGTATGTCAACCAGAAAAGGAAGGTCAAAGAAGGTGTACCACTGCTGATAAGCAAGACTGGCGAACTGGTAACAGTGGATGAAGAGGAGGATGAGGTACTTAACTTTTTTGCCTCAGTCTTCAATGGCATCCTCTCTTCCCACACCTCTCAAGTGGGTAGACTGCAGGACGGGGACTGCTGGAGCAAAGTGTTTCCCACTGTAAGTAAAGATCGGGTTCATGACCACCTGAGGAACCTGATCGTACATAAGTCTATGGGACATGATGACATGCATCCAAGAGTCCTGAGAGAATTGACTGATGTACTCTCCATGATATTTGAAAAATCATGACAATCAGGTGAAGTCCCAGGTGACTGGAAATGGGGAAACATTGTACCCATCTTTAAAAAGGGTAGAAAGGAGGACCCTGGGAACTACCAACCTGTCAACCTCACCTCTGTGCCTGGGAAGATCATGGGACAGATCCTTCTAGAAGCCATGCTAAGAGACACGGAGGACAGGGACGTGATTCAAGACAGCCATCACAGCTTCACCAAGGGAAAGTCCTATCTGACCAACCTAGTGGCCATCTATGATTGAGTGACTACATCAGTTGACAAGGGAAGGGCTACGGATGTCATCTATCTGGACTTCTGTAAGGCATTTGACACGGTCCCCCACAACATCCTTCTCTGTAAAATGGAGAGAGATGGATTTGATGGATGGACTGTTTGGTGGGTAAAAAATTGGTTGGATGGTTGCATCCAGAGAGTAGTGGTAAATGGCTCAGCGTCCTGATGGACATTGGTGACATGTGGTGTCCCTTGGGGATCCGTATGGGACCAGTGTTATTTAATATCTTTATCAATGACATAGAGGGATCAAGTATGCCCTCAGCAAGTTTGCAGATGACACCAAGCTGAGGGGTATGGTTGACACACCTGAAGGACGGGATGCCATCCAGAGGGACCTGGACAAACTTAAGAAATGGGTCCATGGGAATCTCATGAAACTTAACAAGGCCAAGTGCAAGGTGCAGCACCTGGGTTGGGGCAACTCCCAGTATCAATACAGGCTGGGGGATGAACAGATCAAGAGCAGCCCTCCTGAGAAGGACTTGGGAGTGCTGGTGGATGAGAGGCTGGACATAATCCAGCAATGTGTGCTTGCAGCCCAGAAAGTCAGTCATATCCTAGGCTGCATCAAAAGCAGTGCAGATAGCAGGCTGAGGGAGGTGATTCTGCCCCTCTACTCCACTCTGGTGAGAACCCACCTGGAGTGCTGCATCCACCTCTGGGGTCCCCAGCACAGGAAGGACATAGACCTGTGTAGTGGGTTTCTGTGGCTAGGTTTTGGTAGCGGGTGGGGCTACAGGGGTGGCTTCTGTTAGAAACTGTTAGAAGCTTCCCCTGTCTGGTGGAACCAATGCCAGCCAACTCCAGGACGGATTTCCTGCTGCTGACCAAGGCCAAGCCAATTAGGAGTAATGGTAACGCCTCTGTGATAACATATTTAAGAACAGAAGGTTGTTGCACAGATGAAAACAAATTCCAGCCAGGGAAGAGCGGAGTGAGAACATGGGAACAACAAGGTAGACACCAAGGTCAGTGCAGAAGGAGGGGGAGGAGGTGCTCCAGGAGCTGGAGCTGAGGCCCCTGCAGCCCATGGAGGAGCAGGTGGATGCATGAAGGAGGTTGTGACCCCGTGGGAGGCCCAAGATGGAGCAGGGTCCTGCTGGAGACCTGCAACCCGTGGACAGGGGAGCCCACGCTAGAGCAGGTTTTTCCCAGGTAGGACTTGTGGCCCCTGTAGGGGACCCACACCTGTACGGCTCATTCGTGAAGGACTGCACCCCATGGAGAAGTGACCCACAGGACAGTAGTTTGGGAAGAACTGCTGCCTGAGGCATGGACTCACGCCGGAGAGGTCCATCAAGGACTGTCTCCCATGGGAGGGACCCCACAGGAGCAGGGGAAGGACTCCTCTCTCTGAGCAGCGGCAGAAACAACTGACCGTAAGCCCCATTCCTCTTCCCCCTGCACCGCTGGGGGGGAGGAGGGAGAACAAAAAAGGAAGAAGGGCTGAGGGGAAGGTGTTTTTGAGATCATTTTACTTCTCACTCTTTTGCTCTTACTCTGTTAGTAATCATCATCATGGCTGGGCTTCGCGAACGAAGATTTGGGAAGGCTTTATCCACATTTGTTACAGGCACGTTGGTGACTTATGAGGCCAATACGTGACAGACATATCCGGTTGCAAAAGGCACAACAGAAAGACTCCTTAGATGGTGTATTCAGCAAGACACGGTTCTTCCTGCGTTGCCTTTTCTCCTCGAGAGTGATCCTGCGTGTGTTCTCAAAGGCTTCCGCAGCGTTATAGATGCTGTGTCTCCAGGCCTCCCGATTTGAGGCCAGGGTGGACCAATTATGGTGATCAATATGGCCAAGGCTGAGATGTTGTTTCAGGGAGTCCTTGAATCTTTTCTTCGGGGCTCCTCTCTTGCGGCAGCCAGTGGCAAGTTCACCATAGAGCAAGATCTTAGGGAGGCGGTGGTCCTTCATCCTGGAGACGTGCCCTGCCCATCGCAGCTGTGTTCTCATCAGCATGGCCTCTACACTTGTGACTGCTGCTTGCCCAAGAACAGATGTATTGGTCACATAATCTGACCAGTGGATGTTTAAGATTGTACGGAGGCAGCCCTGATGGAAGCGTTCTAGGAGACGCAGGTGGTGGCGGTAGATGACCCATGATTCGGAACCATACAAGAGAGTAGACAACACTATGGCTTTGTAAACACTGATCTTGGTACTTTTCTTCAAGTGTTTATTATGCCATACTCTTTTGTGGAGTTTTCCGAAAGCACTGTATGCCTTTGCCAACCTGTTGTCTATCTCCCCGTCAGTCTTACCATCCGAGGAGATGAGGATACCTAGGTAATTAAACTGCTGGACTGATTTGAGCTCTGATTGGCCAATGGTGATATGGGGATGATGGAAGACTTCCTGAGGTGCAGGTTGATGGAGAACTTCTGTCTTCTTTAGGCTGACTTCCAGCCCGAAGAGCTCAGCAGCATCTGCAAAGCAGGATGTTAAACGTTGCAGAGCTGCTTCTGTGTGGGCAACAAGGGCGGCGTCATCAGCATAAAGCAGCTCCCGGACAAGATGGTTTAGGGTCTTGGTGTGGGCCTTCAGACGCCTTAGATTGAACAGGCTTCCATCAGTACGATATCGAATGTAGATACCGTTCTGATCATCGAGGTCTGCTGTGGCCCTTTGGAGCATCATGCTAAAAAAGATTGTGAATAAGGTAGGAGCCAGAACGCAGCCTTGTTTCACACCATTCTTAATTAATAAGGGCTCAGAAAGTGTGTTGCCATACCTGACTTGGCCGTGCTGATCCTCATGGAGTGAGATGGTCATTTTAAGGAACTTGGGGGGACAACCTAAACGTTCCAAAATCTACCACAGACCTTTTCTGCTCACAGTATCAAAAGCCTTGGTGAGGTCGACAAAGGTTACATAAAGACCTTTGTTCTGTTCCCTACATTTCTCTTGCAGTTGTCTGAGAACAAATACCATGTCTGTGGTGCTTCTGTTGGCTCTGAAACCACACTGACTTTCAGGTAGGATCCCTTCTGCTATAGTGGGTATTAGTCTGTTCAAGAGTATTCTTGCCAGGATTTTGCCAGCAATGGAGAGCAGAGTAATACCACGATAGTTTGAGCAGTCAGATTTAATACCTTTCTTCTTATACAAAGTGATGAGGACAGCATCACGAAGGTCTGATGGTAGTTCACCGAGCTCCCAGCAGCGCACCACAAACTCGTGAAATTTGGTGTGGAGGGCAAGGCCCCCATGTTTCCAGACTTCAGGTGGAATTCCATCAACCCCAGTTGCCTTGCCGATTTTTACCTGCTGTATGGCCTTGAGGGTTTCTCCTAAAGTGGGGGCAGTATCCAATTCATACTTTACTGGTTGTTGTGTGATGGACTGAATTGCTGAGTCTTGGACCACACGGTTGGTACTGAAAAGAGTCTGAAAGTGTTCAGACCATCGATTCAGAATGGAGGTTTTATCTGTTAGAAGCGTTTGGCCATCAGCACTGAGTAGAGGGCTTTGAACCTGGTATGTAGGCCCGTATGCTGTCTTCAAGGCTTCATAGAAACCTTTGTGATCACCCATATCTGCGCATAATTGAGTTTTTACAGCTAGATCGATCCACCACTTGTTCTGGATGTCACGGAGTTTCTGTTGGAGCCTGCTGCATGCGAGACGAAAGGCTGTTTTTCTTGCTTGACAAGATGGCAGTGCAAGGTGTGCTTGGTGGGCGGTTCTCTTCTTCCTCAACAAGTCCTGGATTTCTTGATTGTTTTTGTCAAACCAGTCCTTGTTCTTCTTGAGGGAGAACCCTAAGGATTCTTCAGAGGATTGCAGGATGCTGGTTTTAATATGGTTCCAAAGTGTTTTAGGAGAGGCATCTGCAGAATCTGTGGAACGGTTTTCAAGCCTAGTTTGAAGGTTTGCCTGGAATCTCTCTCTCACTGTGGCTGATTGGAGATTGTTAACTTGGAGTTTTCTCCTTGTGATGTTGCCCATTTTGGGTTTGAATTTAAGATTGAAGCTGAGTTTGCAGCACACAAGTCGATGGTCTGTCTGGCATTCTGCACTGGGCATCACGCGGGTATGGAGGACATCGCAAACATCTCTCCGTCGCACCAGGACATAATCGATGAGATACCAATGCTTAGATCTGGGGTGCATCCAGGTTGTCTTCAGACTATCTTTCTGCTGAAAGATAGTATTAGTGATGGTGAGTTGTTGCTCTGCACAGAATTCTAGCAGGAGTCGACCATTATCGTTGCAGTTACCAACACCATGTTTGCCTAATATTCCTTTCCAGGCATCAAAATTCTTACCTACTCTGGCGTTGAAATCACCAAGGATAATGATCTTATCATCTGCGGGCACTTTTTGGGTAAGGTGGCGCAGGTCAGCGTAAAATTTGTCCTTTTCGGCAGGGTCAGCTTGGAGAGTTGGGGCATATATACTAAAGAGGACGACGTGTTGGTTGTTGTGGAGTGGAAGGCGTAGGGAGATAATGCGGTCAGAGTGACCTGTCGGCAGATTTTCGAGTTTGGGAAGAATAGAGTTTTTGATCATGAAGCCGACACCTGAGAGATGTTTTTCGGTTCTGGGCTTACCTGACCAGAAGAGTGTGTAACCAGCACCATGTTCTCTGAGGCTTCCTTCCTCGTGAAGGTGAACTTCACTGAGGGCAGCTATGTCGATGTTGAGACGAGCCAGCTCATGGGCAATTAGGGCAGACCGACACTCAGGACTTCCGCTATCCGCAGAATCAAGCATGGTTCTGATGTTCCAACATGCTAGAGTTAATTTAGGTACACCTTTGGAGGCAGGTGCATGCCTTTGTCTTTTACTCTTTGTGCGACCACATTGGAAGAAGATGCCTGTTGGTCTGCGATTAACCAACCGGGTGAAAGTGGAGATGAGCTTTGTTTAGGCCACCTTTTCTAGGCCCCTCTCCAAGTGGAGCAAGCAGTGTTGTCCTTGAAAAGGCTGCTTGGTCGTTCAGGGTGCTGCCCCAAGAGACTGTCATCTCCGGTCAGTCTCAAATGACCAATATCCTGAACCGCCTGCATGCGGAGTTGAGTCTGCGGCTCCCAGTGCATCTTTCACCTGCCGTTTCAACCCTCGTCCGTCGCTACAGGACTTTTTGCATGTGGGTAAAGCCTTCAAGCCTGTGCAATGGATTTTTTAGGTGAGATGCAGTATGCGCGGAACTGAACCCACCCTTTAATCCTGAGGTTCATCTGCCAGGGCCGAGCGAGCTTGGACGGTGGCAGCGAAATCCTCAGGACGTAGGTTTGGTTAGAGTGACCTTCTCTTAGATGGATGGCCTTACAGGGTTAAGCGAGCTCCATCTGCCCGGGTTTGAGATTAGAGTTGTCCTTCTCCTAGGATGACTGCCAGGAGGCTAACGAGCTCATCCTGCCCATAGATTTATTGTATCTGGCCCTGTTGTTTTGACCTGTCTGGCATGGGCGGCCCTACCGAAGGCATGTACCATCGCCAACATAGCCCATAACCACACAGGGACATACAGTCTACGTTCCTGTTAGAATGGTTTGGGCAGGTCTTTGATTTTCTGCTTTACTATCACCTATTTATATACAGTCATAAGGAGATACCCAGGAACAGCCCTTTGTCCTGCCCACCCTTTACAGGACGTAATAGAGCAGAGCAAACTTATCTGGAACATGCTGAACCTGGGCAGTAGCAGCAGATGAGCCAAAAACAAACAGAAAAACAAACTGACCAAGTGTTCTAGCCCGTCACTCTGAAGGAACCCCACTATTCTCCCTGACCATGCCCTTCCTCCACTGTGTTACCAGGTATTTGCAGGTGCACTGCACATCTGTTACATTTCATACAGGAGCGCCCTGCTTCCCCCCCCGTCAATTAGAAGCCCCCCATGGTCTGCTCGATACCCCTCCCCTCTCTTCCCCACTCCCTTCCCCAGAACCCCCCCTCCCCCTTCCCCCCAGACCTGAAACGGCAAACCTCTGTGTGCTCCGAAGCTGCTCTATCCTCCTCCATAGGTGTGTAGCAACTGCTGGCAAGGCTCCCCCACTTTCTCTCTCCCCTCTCCTGCTGAGACTGCACCTTGAGACTAAACCTCGCGCGCGGAGCGCGCGCGGCACGTAGCGTGCACTCCGACCCTGCCTGAGAACCGGCCCCAGCACCCAGCCCGGCCCCCCCCAACCCCTGTACCTTTCCGGCACGTAGCGTGCACTCCGACCCTGCCTGAGAACCGGCCCCAGCACCCAACCTGGCCCCCCCCAACCCCTGTACCTTTCCGGCACATAGCGTGCACTCCGACCCTGCCTGAGAGCCGGCCCCAGCACCCAACCTGGCCCCCCCCAACCCCTGTACCTTTCCGGCACGTAGCGTGCACTCCGACCCTGCCTGAGAACCGGCCCCAGCACCCAGCCCGGCCCCCCCCAACCCCTGTACCTTTCCGGCACGTAGCGTGCACTCCGACCCTGCCTGAGAGCCGGCCCCAGCACCCAGCCCGGCCCCCCCCAACCCCTGTACCTTTCCGGCACGTAGCGTGCACTCCGACCCTGCCTGAGAGCCGGCCCCAGCACCCAACCTGGCCCCCCCCAACCCCTGTACCTTTCCGGCACGTAGCGTGCACTCCGACCCTGCCTGAGAGCCGGTCCCAGCACCCAGTCCGGCCCCCCCCAACCCCTGTACCTTTCCGGCACGTAGCGTGCACTCCGACCCTGCCTGAGAGCCGGCCCCAGCACCCAGCCCGGCCCCCCCAACCCCTGTACCTTTCCGGCACGTAGCGTGCACTCCGACCCTGCCTGAGAGCCGGCCCCAGCACCCAGCCCGGCCCCCCCCAACCCCTGTACCTTTCCGGTACGTAGCGTGCACTCCGACCCTCTGTTAGTAATAAATTCAATTAATATCCCCACTTTGAGTCTGTTTTGCCTGTGATGGTGATAAGTAAGTAAAACTCTCCCAGCTGTTATCTGAACTCATGAATCCTTTGCTGTTTTTTTTCTCTCCTCTGTCCAGTTGCAGAGGGGAGTGAGAGAGTGATTGTAGTGAGTACCTGGTGTCCAGCCAGGGTCAACCCACTACAACATGTTGGAGTGAGTCCAGAGGAGGGTCATGAAGATGATTAGAGGGATGGAACACCTCTCCTATGAGGAAAGGCTGAGAAAATTGGGACTATTCAGCCTGGAGAAGAGAAGGTTCCAGGCTGACCTTATCGCGACCTTTCAATACCCAAAGGACTAGAGAAGAACTTTTTACAAGGGCATGTAGTGACAGGACAAGGGGGAATGGCTTTAATCTGAAGGAGGGTAAGTTTAGATTAGAT
Source organism: Chiroxiphia lanceolata (assembly GCF_009829145.1). Lineage (NCBI taxonomy): Eukaryota > Metazoa > Chordata > Aves > Passeriformes > Pipridae > Chiroxiphia > Chiroxiphia lanceolata. Next base: position 12,465,543 of record NC_045670.1, on the reverse strand, counting down.
ATTAGGAAGAAATTAATTACTGTGAGAGTGGTGAGGCAGTAGAACAGGTTGCCCAGAGAAGTTGTGGATGACCCATCCTTGGAAGTGTTCAAGGCCAGGTTGGATGGGGTCCTGAGCAATCTGGTCTAGTGGAAGATGTCCCTGCCCATGACAGGGGGTTGGAATGAGATGATCTTTAAGGTTCCTTCCAAACCAAACCATTTTATGATTCTATGATGATTCTATGATTAAGCATCTTCGAGGGTATCTTTTCCCTCTTTAATAGATGAGCTAGAGAAAGAAGCTAAGATCCTGTTTCTTCAGAGATGATGGTCCTTAACATTATTGCAAAGAATATTTCTTTATTCTAATTTTTCAGTGATTTAGCACGTACTACATTTGCCTTGTATTCAACTGCTGAGGATATTTCAATTATACAGAATATTAAATTTTCATTTTCCACAATACAGTTTTGCAATTAAGCAAAAATGCTAAAAATGGAGGATCTCCTGCACTGATTTTTAAGTAAACTTCATTATTTAGTTTTAACACAAAAATCAAGTCATGCATTAATAACTCAGAATTGCCATCTCTAAAATACTGAAGTTAATCTGCCAAGGATTCTTTGAGATTTCTTTTAAGAACTGTAATTATTGGGTTTGCTTTCTGAGACTGTAAGGCAGCATAAAGTACCATTTTCTATCTTCAATAACCACTAGTCTTGGAAATTAATTTATTTATACATAAATCTCATTCATTTATTTTTTTCTAAAAGTGATAGCAGTAGATAGAACTCCAAAATTATGCAATGATTACATACTCTGAAGCCAAATTTACAAGGATGTTGCAACATAAAATACGTCATACTGACTTTCAAAAGTTTCACTAACGTTCATCAAATTCTTGTCTGCCAGTTTCTCAGTCTTATTTGTCTCTTGATGGCATTCAAGCATGGATTTAATGCATCTTGATAATTTCTGAAGTTGTGTCATAAACTGTAAAAAATAATCAGCAAGTATCCACCTGATTCAATATTTGAAGTGGAAATCATTTTATCTAGCAATCTTTTGTCAGTTGTGTGACCAAGGCCACAATTAGCTGGTTATAAATCTGTACTACTGCCCACAGAACTAGTTCTACCCTCTTCTTGTTCTCACTTTATCACTTATGCCAGCAGTCTCACTTGTGCCCCATCTGATGACAAGATCAAGAAAGTGATTCAAATGAAAACTAAATCGATCAAAGAAGTGAATTAGTTTTCAGTCAAAGTGGTTACCTGAAAACTCTCCACAAACTCTAGCAACAACCCAAGAAAGACTCCAATAATAAACCTCTTTGCAAAGACAGAACTACCCTTCTCAGCTACAGCACAGGCTAATGTGACTGAAACCTAAACTCTCTCCCTTCAGACCATGGCTTGAAGATACAGGATTTTAAGTCACAAATCAAAGCCTTAGTTTTAATGAAATTTTACCTCAGCCATCTCTCTCAGCCCCAGCAAACATCTCACAAACACTGCAAAATCCAGTTCCTTCAGCAGATTACAATTAGTGCTACTGGCTCTCACTGCAACCTAGCCAGAACAACTTCCAACTGTTTGTGCAAGGTTCCCAACAGCAGCAGGAACACATCAACAGAACAAACAGGAACAGAGAACAAGTACAGAAGATTTTACAAGGTACTTCAGCTCACCATTTAAACTTTTTAGGTAATAACTCTCTGCATCTAACTTAGGTCACTACTCAGAATCCCTATCCTCATATAAAGAAAAAAAAAGTATATTTCTTACAACCAGTTGTAATTTATAGCTACTGTATTGCCTGGAGCATGACACAAAAGTAAGTGTGACCATTTTCCTCCACTTACCTTTCTTGTCAATAGACTTTTACGCCTCATTCCACAAGCCTCTAACTGAAGACGCCCCCGCAATGCCAATTCGATTAACATACAGCCACGCAATCCTGAGGATATGCAGTCATTCCAAAATGATGTGTAACCCTGTGAAGAATGAAAGGCAGTAAGATATTTCCATTTCCATCTGAAAGCAAATAGAAAAAGAATCTTACTGCATTCTCTAAGCAGTTCTTTGGTCCTCATACACTTCTGAAGTAGCATCACTAGTCAACTACCATTACTGTATCAAAAACATGAAAGAGAAAACAGACTCATCCCCTATTAGTTTTGACACAATCTCTGCTCTTTGAAGAGCAGGGAAACTTCAGGAAAGAGATACAAAACAAACCAGCTAGATATCAAGAACCGTGAGATATAAAGGGTAGTTTATATATAGTCAAAAGACCTCCATGGGCTGCAGGGGGACAGCTGGTCTTCACCATGAGCTGCAGGGGAATCTGCTCCATCACCTGGAGCACCTCCTCCCCTTCCTTCACTAACCGTGGTGTCTACAGAGTTGTTTCTCTCACATATTCTCACTCCTCTCTGGCTACAATTGCTCTCATGCAGTTTTTCCCCCTTCTTAAATATGCTATCCCAGAGGTGCTACCACCATTGCTGATTGGCTCGACCTTGGCCAGCGGCAGGTCCATCCTGGAGCTGGCTGGCATTGGCTCTGTTGGACATGGAGTAAGCTTTTGGCAGCTTCTCACAGAAGCCACCCCTGTAGCCCCCCCACTACCAAAACCTTGCCACACAAACCCAATACCCAATGCAAAACTGCAAGCTACATTTATTCTATGAACCACACTACCACACTTCTTAAACTATATTTCTACATCAACGGCTGCCTACTTAAATGGTAGAACAGAATATTTGACATTAACTAAAAATCTAGAAATACATGTATTGACTTTGGTACTCCATTGATCAATGATTATAACACATCCCCTCCCCCCCCAAATCTTATAAAAAAGATTCTATTTTAATTATGGAGTAGCCAACAGTTAAATATAAAAAAACATGCAAGAACAGTATCTAAGACAAAACAAAATATTTCTGAGAAATTATTTGTCTTTTGAGAAATGACTGTGAAAACACTTGTTACAATCCAGAAAGACTTGAATTGCTGTGACCCTTATGGACTTCCTTAGACCTGTTCACACAAATGATGCAGACAAGATAGTAAAGTATGTACACTATATATGGTGAGCAGCCATCTTATTCTTGTCTCTGCTCCAAGAGGGGGAGAAAAGCCACGTGATTATATTAGCATACTAATATTAAACAAGGAAACATACATATTAAGCAAGTAAGCCTTACAGATACACTGGGCCTAGTTTTGCTGAATTCTTGCAGCTTCTTCCTATTTACTGTAGGAATCCCCCAGCTCAGATTGCATACTAAACAGTGTAACCATATACTTAGGACCCAATCTCCTACAGATGCTGGCATACAGAGTGCAACAGGAGACAGGGTTCATACACATAGCCCACACGGAAGGAAGGAAAGAGACCCTGAATGGAAATGCTCTATCAATGTCCCTTAAAACTTTAACTTACATTATTCCCACTATAACTCAATAAGTATGTAAACAAGAAGATTCCAACATGACCAGATTGCCTGAAGGTATTTGGCAGAGATCAGTGCGAAGTGTGTTAGCAATTTCTACATCTGGGGTTACCCCATCCCGGGTGCAGAATCCAGCACTTGCCCTCATTGAACTTCATATGGTTGGTGATTGCTCAGTCCTCTAATTTGTCAAGGTGTCTCTGCAGGGCCTCCCTGCCTTCGAGGGAGTCAACAGCTCCTCCAAGCTTTGTGTCATATGCAAACTTGCTTAGTATCCCTTCCAGTCCTGTGTCCAAGTTGTTTATGAAGATGTTGAAGAGTACAGGGCCCAAGATGGAGCCCTGTGGAACGCCACTAGCAACAGGTCGCCAGTCTGATGTTACCCCATTCACTATTACCCTCTGTGCTCGACCCGTGAGTCAATTGCTCACCCACCACATGATGTGTTTATCCAGCTGTGTGCTGGACATTTTGTCCAGAAGGATCCTGTGAGAGACAGTATCTAAAGCTTTACTGAAATCCAAAAAGATTGCATCAACTGGTTTCCCTTGATCAACTAGGTGGGTTACCTTGTCATAGAAGGAAATCGGGTTTGATGAGCAGGACTTTCCTCTCATGAAGCCGTGCTGGCTGTGACCAATGACTGCGTTGTCTTTCAGGCATTTTTCAATACTTCCCAGAATAATCTTCTCCATAACTTTACCAGGCACTGAAGTGAGACTGACAGACCTGTAGTTTCCAGGGTCCTCCTTGCTCTTCTTGAAAATCATGACAATGTTCGGCAGCTTCCAGTCAGCTGGGACCTCTCCAGATTCCCAAGACTGCTCGAAAATCATTGAGAGAGGTTTTGCCATGACATCGGCCAGCTCTTTGAGGATTCTGGGATGAATCCCATCAGGCCCCATAGATTTGTAGGGATCCAACAGGAGCAGTAGATCAAGCACAATTTACGGGTCGCCTGTGGGAGTGGATCATTCTTGCAGTCATGGTCCTCCAGCTCAGGGCACTGAGATCCCTTTGGTCCATCATCCGTATTGAAGACAGAGGCAAAGAATGCATTAAACATCTCTGCCTTGTCTCTGTCCCTGTTTGTGAGATGACCAGCCCCATCCTGGAACAGGTTGATGATATTTCTATACTGCCTATTGCCATTACTATATTTGAAAAAACTCCTTTTATTGTCCCCCACAGTTCTGGCAGCTTCAAATCCAGTTGAGTTTTGGAAGCACGAATTTTCTCCCTACAGCAGCAAGCAGCATCTCTGAATTCTTCCCATGTCACTTGACCTTGCTTCCACTGAGCATACACCTTCCTTTTTTGCCTTATTTCCAACAGAAGATCCCTGCTCAGCCAAGTCAACTTTCTGTGTCACCTGTTTGACTTTCAACATTTGGGAATTGCCTGGTCCTGTTTCCTTAGGAGGTGATGTTTGAAAAGTGACCATCACTGATGGACCCCAGCACCTGCAAAAACATTTTCCCAGGGGACCTTACTTATAATTCGCTCAGCAGTCTGATGTCTGCTCTCATGTCCAGAGTTGAGGTTTTGCTGGCACTTTTCCTCCTGTCAACAGAGATTTTAAATTCGATCACTTTGTGGTCGCTGTGGCCAAGACGGCCACCAATAGCCATTTAATTCATGAGATCCACTCTGTTGACAAGCAGTAGATCAAGGAGAGCATCTCTCTAAGTCAGCTCCCTTAGGACCTGTTCAAAAAATTGTCATCCAGGTTTTTCAGGAATCTTCTGACCTGTATGATTCTCCCAGTCAATTTCCATCAAGTTGAAGTCTCCCATAAGAACAAGGGCGGATGACTTGAAAGTGTTACTTAGTTCCTCAAAAAATAATTCATCATCATCATCATCATCCTGGCTGGGAGGTCTAAAGTAGATTCTCATTATGACATCCACATTATTTGTTTGTCCCTTAATTCTTACCCAGAGGCTCTCAACTGTGAGTTCCATACATTCTAACCCTTCTATTACATACAGTGCCACCCCTCTACCTCTTCTGCCCTGCCTATTGCTCCTGAAAAGCCTGTAATGGTCCAACAGGGCACTCCAGTCACAGGTCTCATCCCACCGGGTTTCACTTATGCCAGTGATGTCAAACCTCTGGGACTGGGCCAAAGCTTCGAGCTCCTCTTGTTTGTCCCTAATGCTGCATGCATTGGTGTAGAAACATTTCAGGTGTGGTACATTGTAGCCAATACCTTGTGAGGTAGATTGAGGGATCCCATTAGTGCTGGTTTTCTCAAGTTTTGGCACACCATCCCATTGCTCATCACCAGCAAGCCTGGTTTTGTCCCTTTCCCTCTTCCAAACTAAAGCTCTGTCAACAAGCCCTGCTACCTCTTGGGCTAGAACTCTTTTTCCCCTCTGAGATAGGTGCATCCCACCAGGCATCAGTTGAAATGAGGGTTAGGCCTAAAAGAGTTAACTGAGATATCTGGGCCTGGTGAGAAAGCCCCCCCTAACATCTACTCTGCCTGTGCTGCTAAGACTCGTTCTGTTCTGTTCACTGGACCAAAAATATAGAAGAATACTAGAAGCAGTATACAATAAGCCTAGGGGTAATAAATTAGGATAAGGTAGGATAAGGTAGACATTTGAATAGGAGAAACAGGCCTAGAGCCAAGGCTTTCTCCAAGCTTCAGTAATTGGGGCAAGAACAATAGAAAGGTAGAGAGGTCAGAGCGAGAAAGATGAGAAAAAGACCCTCGACTTGATGCCAAAGGTCGGATGTACCCCCGAAACTGAGTGCCAAAAGAAGCACCACCCTAAGCTCCACCTAGACTCCGCCTATCATCAATATGTATAGATAGATGTTGCAATCATATGAATATGTATAAAAATCATGTATGAAAACAGTATAAAACCCCTGATTTTGTGTAATACCTTCGCACGAGTTTGTCCAACTCGAGCTGGCTTGTTCCCAACATTGAATAAACAAATACCTTGCTGCTTAAAGATACAAAAGTCTCTGAGCAGTTAATCATTCTGAGGTTTTTCGGCATCAGAGTAGACCAGGTGTTGAGTAGATCATCCCATGGTCAAAAAGCCCCAAATTTTCCTGATTACACCAACCTCGGAGCCACTCATTGACCTGATGGATCTGCCTAATCTTATCAATATTATTCCTTGTTACCATAAGGATCGAGGAAATCACTACCTGTGCTCCTGATCCCTCTACCAATCATCCCAGGGCCCTGAAGTCTCTTTTGTTTGCCCTCAGACTTCTCTTGGTTATTTTGTTGTTGCAAGTTTGAACAACCAATAGCAGATAGTAATCAGAGGGCCTTATTAGACTGGAGAGTTTTCCAGTAAAGTCCCTTACCCAAGCCCTTGGGAGACAGTAGACTTCCCTGTGAGTTGGGTGATGTCTGCATATCAGGCCCTCCGTTCCCCTTTAGAAGGCAGTCTTCTATTACTGCTTCCCTTCTTTTCCTCTTAACAGAGGAGGTCATGATGTGGGGTACAGGTGGTGTTGTTTTAGGAGGCCCCACTACCCCAGAAAGACCTTCGCCCACCTCATCAGTTGTCTGGTCTTCTAGTTCCAGAACCTCATACCTGTTGTAGAAGGTGCCAGTCCTACCTGTCAAATTCTGAGAAGGAGGAGGAAGGTTCCTCCTGGTACGTACAGTGACCACCTTTCAGCCTTCATCTTTAACAGACCCTTGACCAACAGTCCTTTGACTACAGGGTTCTGAGTCCACCTGATTCTTTACTACAATTGTGATTCAAGACTCCTGAGAGTCTTGAGACTAGCATCTCTGAAAATAATAGTTCTCTTTCTTGTTTGCTCAAATACTACAAAGCCTGTTCACTTCTTCCTGTAGCTCCTTCACCTGGTGTTATAGTTACAAACAGGGGAGGAAACTTTAGTGATGAATATTCACACCATTATGTCATCTGGCGGGGGGGGGTGCACCTCTCCCTCCCAACTCAGGGGGTTGGAGGGGAGAGGGGTTTGCACGGGTCGGAGTTCTTCAGGGGTCTTAGGAGTTGCCAGAAGGTGGTCCTGCCCCCAGCATCTGGGCAGAAGATAAAGCAGCAGCAGGAACCAGAAACATCTCCCTTCTTGCTTCAGTCACGGCAGCAGTGTGAATTCTCTGAGGTCGGTTCAGAGCCATCTCTTTGACAGGGTCCCAGTTGCTGCCATGCTGCCCCACGCAGCTATCACCACCGCTACCTCCCTAGCCGTGTGGGAATTGCTGCCACCGCTGTTGCCCCAGCCTAGTTGATGTTCCATTTCGTAATCTCAGTTTTTAATGCTGCAAACTCAGTGCCCATAAGGTTTATTTGGAATGTGTATTCGTGGTTGTCTTCCTGCCCTAGCCTAAGCTGTTACCTCCGGGGGTCTATTGATAATGGTACCCAGCCCCATGGGGGAAATGGGGAGGGGGTGACTTTTCTCAACCTTTCACCCCTTTCTCCTTTACGCCTGCTAGAACAGCTTTTGAAAAGTTTGAATTCCCTCTAGAAGCTAGGGATAGCATACTCCTGTTGCTATGTCTGCAAGTTTTCCTCAGTATCGTCTACTCCATGTTTGGAGGTAGGACCAAGATCTCTAGGGAAGGTGTCCAAAGGTCAGCCCCAGGGGTGGATAACTTTGAATGACATGGAAGTGGGAGAACATGGGCCAGTTTTTGGAGAACCTTTCTGCTCCAATGACCTGGCAGTTCACCCCTGAACAACTTCAGGACCCTGTTAAAGTGATGAGATCTGTGAGGAAAAGCTGCCATGGCAGATCTATAGAAGGGCAGTTCACTGTGAAATGCTGGGGCCTGGTCACTGCCTACCTGACACTGCTTGATATGGCACAGCAACTTCAGGAGGAAAGGGAGTAAAATAACAGACACCACAGCCACTCAGGTTGTAGTTAATCCAGAAGGGCAACCCAAGCCAGCAGAAGTTGTCCTGTCCAAAAGAGGAAATACAAGACTAAATCACTTCGCCTGGTGGACAATGATGGAGAGGCAGGACCTTCAGCATTGGTAGAATCAGAGCCAGAAATAACTACCAAATCTCTGTCGTTCGATAACCTCTGCAATTTGCAGAAAGACATCACCCGACGACTGGGTGAGCCCATATTGACGTGACTGATCTGAGTCTGGGATCTAATGGGCTGTATTGGGTCTGGCTGAGATGGAGTTCATTTCCCTATAGCAGCCCTCACAGTGCTGTGCTTTGCATTGGTAGCTAGAAGGGTGTTGATAACACACCAGTGTTTTGGCTACTGCTGAGCACAGCATCAGCACTGTAACATTCCTTTCTCAATTGAGGGCAAGATTCTGGGAGGGGACACAACCAGGCCAGCTGACCCAAACTGACCATATGATGCCAGCTCAGATATAAAAGCTAAGGCAAGGAGCAGGAAGGCAGGCATTCATTGTCTCCAATGGTTGCCTGCTAAGAAACCATTACACATGCTGAAGCCCTGCTTCTTGGGAGTGGTCGACCATCGCTGCTCATGGGAAGTAGAGAATAAACTGTGTTATTTTTTGCTTCACTTCACTCTTGTATGTGCAAGCTTCTGCTTTGTTTTTGTTTAAATAAACTGCCTTATCCCAACCCAAGAGTTGTTTTCCACCTTACTCTCTCCCCTGTCTGGCTGGGAAGGGGAGTGATAGAGCAGCTGGGTGGGCACCTGGCGTCCAGCCAAGGTCAGCTCACCACACGGACCAAGGTATGCAGCTTGATGGTACTGAAGCAAGGTTTTTAGGATCACTGTCCTAGGATGTGGGTATTGATCAGGGGTTCATGAGGAAATCAGAACCCCTTCACCTCTGGACGTGGCTTTTAATAAGTAGGAGAGATAGGTTTGCTTACAGGGATGACCTCCAGGTGCATCATAGTCCCTGGAAGACCATGGAGCAAGGAATCTTATGCCTGAGAGAAATGGCGTTGCTAGAGGTACTTTTTGCAGGGGAAGGGCAATTCAATAACAACACAGACAAGGTCAAGTGCACATCACAGATGCGGCTAAAGCTTGCACACCAAGGGCCATCAATATACTTATTTCTTAATGACAGTGCACTGGGAGGAAAACCAAGAGACAGTGGGTGCTGTAACAAACTCTGGACATACAATGAGATTGTCCATGCCCTGTTACAGGTCCATATCTTTTCTGTAGAGAAACTGGTTGCAGACCTCCAGATTCTGACAGAGGAAGTTAGAAATGGCCACCAAAGACTAAGGGAGTTTAAAGAGAGCATCGTCCATGTCTTGCTGGTGCAAACCAGAGTCCCTGCTATTAGAAACAACCGTCCCCCAGCTAGGGAAAGGGGGTACACCACATGAGGCAACCTGTGGTTCTTCCTACACGAACATGGGGAAGACATGAGGACATGGGATGGAAAACCCACCTCTGCTCTAGCAGCACGGGTACAGGAGTTAAAAGGAAAAAAAGGCTACTAGAGAAATTTATCAAGGGTGAATGTAGTTCCAGTCTCCCGTGGGCAAGCTCCTGGACAGAACAGGGGAAATGATGACATGTCCAATCCTCTGGAAGGGACCTTCAGGACGTATGCACAGGGAGAAAGCCATGACTAACAAAACAAGCACTAGAGGGGTCCCGCCTCTAGCCAGATATAACCGTGCCTATTGGACTGCGTGGATCCAATGGTCTGGCACATCAGACCCGCAAGAATATAAGGCTTTGGTCAACACTGGTGCACAATGCACTCTAATGTCATCAGGACATGTGAAGGCGGAGTCTATTTCCATTTCTGGGGTGACAGGGGGGTCCCAAGAGTTGACGGTGCTAGAAGTTGAAGTGAACTTGACTGGAAAAGAGTGGCAGAGACACCCCATTGTGACTAGTCAAGAGGCCCCGTGTATCCTGGGTACTGATTACCTAGAGAACATGTATTTCCAAGACCCAAAAGGACATCAGTGGTCCTTTGGGATGCCTGCTGTAGAGACAGAAGGGATTAAACAGTTGAACACTGGTCTCTCAGAGGACATTTCTGCTGTGGGACTGCTAAGGTTTGAAGAACAGCAGATGCCGATCACCACCACAACAGTGCATTGTCGGCAATACAGCACTACCCAGGACTCTGATCTCCATCCATAAGATGATTTGTGAGCTGGAAAGCCAAGGAGTGATCAGCAAGACTAGCTCACCCTTTAGCAGTCCTATGTGGCTAGTACATAAGTCTAATGGAGAATGGAGTTTGACAGTGGCCTATCGTGGCTTGAATGAAGTTACCCCATCTCTGAGTGCCGCTGTGCCAGACATGTCGGAGCTTCAGTATGAACTGGAGTCCAAGGCAGAAAAGTGGTGCCACCACTGACATTGCAAATGCATTTTTCTCCATTCCTTTGGCAGCAGAGTGCAGGCCACAGTTTGCTTTCAACTGGAGGGGTGTGCAGTATGCCTGGAACCGACTGCCCCAAGGGTGGAAACACAGCCTCACCATCTGCCATGGACTGATCCAGGCTGCACTAGAGAAGGGTGAGGCTCCAGAACACCTGCAGTATATTGATGGCATCACTGTATGGGGGAACATGGCAGAAGAAGTTTTTTTAAAAAGGAGAAAAGATCATCCAGATTCTCCTGAAAGCTGGGTTTGCCATCAAACAGTAAAATCCAGTTGCTGGAAGTGAAGTGGCAGGACAAAGGCTGTCAGAACCCAACAGAAGTGATTAACAAGATAACAGCAATGTCCCCACCGACCAGCAAGAAGGAAACACAGGCTTTCCTAGGCACCATAGGTTTCTGGAGGATGCACATCCCAGAATACAGCCAGATTGTAAGTCCTCTCTACCTTGTAACACACTAGAACAATTTCTAGTGGGGTCCTGAACAGCAACAAGCCTTTGAACAGATCAAACAGGAGATTGCTCATGCTGTAGCCCTTGGGCCAGTCAGAACAGGACAGGAGGTGAAGAATGTGCTCTACTCTGTAGCCAAGGGAATGGTGCCTGGGGAGACTCGAGGCCAAACACTTGGATTCTGGAGCCAAGGCTACAGAGGGTCTGAGACCAACTATAGCCCAACAGAGATGGAGATTCTAGCAGCCTATGAAGGAGTTCAAGTTGCCTCAGAAGTGATTGGCACGGAAGCACAACTTCTCCTGGAGCCTCGACTACCAGTGCTGGGGTGGACGTTCAAAGGAAAAGTTCCCTCCATGCATCATGCCACTGACGCTATGCAGAATAAGTGGATTGCCTTGATCACTCAGCACACCCAAATCGGAAACCCTAATCATCCTGGAGTCTTAGAGATAATCATGAACTGGTCTGAAGGTGAGAACTTTGGTCTAGCAGATGAAGAGGAAGAGGAACAGGTGGCATATGCTGAGGGAAGGTCCACCATACAACTAAGACGAAAAGCAATACACTCTTTTCACTGATGGTTCCTGTCACATTGTAGGGACGAACCAAAAATGGAAAGCAGCCTTATGGAGCCCCACACGAATTGCAGAAGCCACTTGTAGTGGGTTTCTGTGTCTGGATTTTGGTAGCGGGGGGGTCTACAGGGGTGGCTTCTGTTAGCAGCTGCTAGAAGCTTCCCCTGTCCCGTGGAGCCAATGCCAGGCGGCTCCAGGACGGGCTTCCTGCTGCTGGCCAAGGTCAAGCCAATCAAGAGTGATAGTAACGCCTCTGTGATAACATATTTAAGAACAGAAGGTTGTTGCACAGAAAGAATTCCAGCTAGGGAAGAGCGGAGTGAGAACATGGGAACAAGGTAGACACCAAGGTCAGTGCAGAAGGAGGGGGAGGAGGTGCTCTAGGTGCCAGAGCTGAGGCCCCTGCAGCCTGTAGTGCCGACCATGGTGAAGCAGGCTGTCCCCCTGCAGCCCATGGAGGACCATTGGGGTGCAGAGACCCACTTGCAGCCCATGGAGAAGCCCATGCTGGAGCAGGTGGATGCATGAAGGAGGCTGTGACCCCGTGGGAGGCCCAAGATGCAGCAGGGTCCTGCTGGAGACCTGCAGCCTGTGGACAGGAAAGCCCACGCTGGAGCAGGTTTTTCCCAGGTAGGACTTGTGGCCCCTGTGGGGGACCCACACCTGTACAGCTCATTCGTGAAGGACTGCACCCTATGGAGAAGTGACCCACAGGACAGCAGTTTGGGAAGAACTGCTGCCTGAGGGATGGACTCACACTGGAGAGGTCCATCAAGGACTGTCTCCTGTGGGAGGGACCCCACGGTAGCAGGGGAAGGACTCCTCTCTCTGAGCAGCAGCAGAAACAACAACTGACCGTAACCCCCTGTGGGAGGTGACTGAGCTGTGGACAGCTTGGGCCCTGAATTTGAGTGGTTGCAGCTGCGAAGTTGTGAAGGAATGTAAACATTGAAGATGAGAGGGTGGATTGGGAGGATGGAGCTGCGGGGCAGCTGTGATAGCCAGAAATCCTGAACTGTCTGCTGAGTCACTCTGAGTTTGCAGAAGTTATAGAACAGCCAATCTTGACATGTTTATATAGTAGGGGCACCAATGGTAATGAAACACACTGGCTAGAAAAGACTATAAATTGACAATGTTTGTATGAAATAAAAGTCCTTCTGTGTGAAATCCCAGTGTGGTGTCCGTCCCAACAACGACAACCCCCATTCCCCATCCCCATGTACCGCTGGGGGGGGGGGAGGAGGGAGAACATGGAAGGAAGGAGGGGTGGGGGGAAGGTGTTTTTAAGACTGGTTTTTTTCTCACTCTTTGGCTCATATTGTTAGTAATAAATTTAAGTACTATCCCCACTTTGAGTCTGTTTTGACCATGAAGGTAATCAGTAACTGACCTCTCTCAACTGTTAACTCATGAATCCTTAGCTGGTTTTTTTCTCTCCTCTGTCCAGTTGCAGAGGGAAAGTGAGAGAGTGACTTTAGTGGGTACCTGGTATCTGGCCAGGGTCAACCCACTACACCACTGAAAGACAAGGTAGATCAAGTCAAGTTGCAGAGCTCAGAGCCATCCAACTGGCCTTGGACATTGCCCAATGAGAGAAGTGGCCAAGACTTTACCTCTACACTGACTTGTGGATAGTGGCCACTGCTCTGTGGGGATGACTGGACAGATGGAAAAAAGAAAATTGGTAACATAAAGGGAAACCCCTCTGGGCTTCCAAAATGTGGCAAGACATTGCCGCCCAGGTAGAGAAGTTGATCGCAAGAGTCTGCCATGTAGACCCACATGGGCCTAAGAGTCGAACTAATGAAGAATATCATAACAATGAACAAGGAGATTGAGTTCCCCAATTCAAAGTGTCGCAGGTAGATCTAGACTGGCAGCACAAGGGAGACTTGTTCCTAGATGGATGGGCCCATGATGCCTCAAGTCATCAGGGAAGAGATGCCACCTATAGGTGGGCATGAGACCGAGGGGCGGATTTAACCATGGATACTATCTCCCAGGTTATCCACAATTGTGAAACGTGCTACAATCAAACAGGCCAAGTGGATAAAGTCTCTGTGGTATGGTAGACGGTGGTCGAAATATAGACGTGGAAAGGCCTGGCAGATTGATTATATCACACTGCCGCAACCCTGCCAAGGTGCTATGTGCTTACCATGGTGGAAGCAACCACCGGGTGGCTGGAGATGCACTCTGTGCCTCACGCCACTGCCTGGAACACCATCCTGGGCCTTGAAAAACAAGTCTTGTGGTGACATGGCACCCCAGATCAAATGGAGTCAGACAGTGGGACTCATTTCAAGAATAGCCTGGTTAACACCTCAGCTAAAGAGCATGGAATTGAGTGGGTATATCATATCCCCTTATCATGCACCAGCTGCTGGGAAGGTTGAATGGTGTAATGGGCTGTTGAAAACCACATTGAAGGCATTGGGCAGGGGGACCTTCAAACACTGGGATCAGCACTTAGCGAAGGCCACTTGGTTAGTCAACACTAGAGGCTCTGTCAATTGAGCCAGCCCTGCCCAATCAGAGCCACTTCACAACACAGATGAAGTCCCCATAGTGCACATGAGAGGTATGTTAGGGAAAACAGTTTGGATTAGTCCTGCCTCAAGCAAAGGCAAACACATCCATGGGATTGTTTTTGTTCAAGGACCAGATTGCACTTGGTGGGTGATGCAGAAAGATGGGGGATCATGGTGTATATCTCAAGGGGAGCTGATATTTGGGTAAAAAACTGTCTGTAACACTATCTAGGTGTGTATATTTGTATATATATGTATATATATAGTTGAAAGGTGTAAATCCAGCATGAAGTAATGGTATGAATAAGAGGTGGATAACATTATAGTTATAAACTTGGGAGGAAACGTTAGCGATGAATATTCACACCATTACATCATCTGAGGTGGGGGGAAGCTGCCTCTCCCTCCCAACTCAGGCAGCTGGAGGGGAGAGGGGTTTGCATGGGTCGGAGTTCTTCTGGGGTCTAAGGAGCTGCCAGAAGGTGGTCCCCCCCCAGTGCCCAGGACAGAAGATAAAGCAGCAGCAGGAACCAGAAACAGCTCCCTTCTTGCCTCAATCGTGGCAGCAGTGTGAATTCTCTGAGGTCGGTTCAGAGTTGTCTCTTTGACAGGGCCCGGGATCATTGCCACCACCGGCACCCCAACCGTGTGGGAATCTCCACCACCGCTCCAGCCGCACAAAGTAAACTGAAGAACCAGTGGAGTCCAAGTCCAACCAAGCCAAACAGGCAGTGCCAGTGCCGTGAGGGGTGGCTCAGTGCAGAAGACTCTTTGCCATCTTCATTTTCCCTTTGTTCCCAGGAGTAGGGGGGGGTGTCACGTGGTTGGTGGATCCCTCTTCTGTGGGTAAACAGTTTCCCCTGTATTTTTTGTAGTCATTGCTATTTTCTTTTAGTAAAATTGTTATTCTTTTTTCATTTAAATCTCACATTTTTGGTCTCTATAAAAGGTCAGGGGGTTCATTTCATTTGAGTTCTCACCCAAATATATTGTCTTTAAAGCAAGATACCTGGCGACACAGCTCTTCAACCACAGCACACCTTCTGCAAAATAACTGTTTGTCAGCCCCAGCCTCATGAAGAGGCATCAGGTACTCCCAGCAACCTGTGATGCAGAGAGCTGAGAGCAGCAGTTCTACTATATCTGGTTGTTATAGGTTAGAAATCCGAGAGGGGGAATTTTTTCTTCCCCCTGCCTCCCCACTGTAGGAAAGACCAGTTTGAATGGAAAGGGGGAAGGGCGTCAATTAGCCTTACAAAAGAACTAGCTGGCCAGGCTGCATTCCTAACTGATGGCCCCATCAGAGGCTGGGGGGAGAGGGGAGGAGTTTTGGGAGGGGATGGCGGGCTCTGCTCGGAGGGGAGAGAACTGACTGCAGGGTTCGCTCTCTAGAAGGGAGACAGAGTCTGCGTGCGGGCAGTTTGGGAGAGGGGAGCCTTGAAGTCGGTTTTCTTTCGCTGGTCTCAGCTTCCTCGTAGGCTGCCTTTGCCTCCAGCCCGAGTTTTGGTGTGTTTTCATCGGAGAGGTCTTTGTGCTCACTGGGAGAAAAAGGAAGAGCCCTGAGACACCATCATCTGAGGACAACAGTGAGTTACATGGGGGTGGACTGCTTTCCCTTTCCCCCTTCTTCCATTGGGGGAAGGGTCCCCATTTTCTTTTCGGCTTCTCCTGTGATCTGAGACCACCCTCCCAGACCCCCTTCCCACGTGGTGACTGCCAGAGCCCAACAGCGCCCCCTGCAGGTCAACACAGAGAACTGCAGGCTCTGCATCTCCAGTGATCCAACAGCGCCCCCTGTCAACCGTGATTAGAACTGCACTAGAAGACAGAGAAGTATTCAGACTTTTTCTTTTGTTTGAAGGGAACTTCTGGGTACAGGACTATTGTTTAGTTGTTTTTACGTTCTGTTACTGTTCTTGCCAATATACATATATCTTTTAATAAAGGGTTGTTATTTCTTCTTTTCTTCCACACTTCCTCGATTAAAGCCTCTTAATTTTTGAATTTACAATTGCTGAGAGAGAGGAGTTTGGTCTGTCTTGTAACTCATCCTCTTTAGCAAACATTCCAGTCTCTTCAAACTGAGACACTGGCACAGACCAGAAAAGGCTGAGGAAGAATGAAAAATCCATGTAAATCTCCAATTCAAAAGAAAGGAAAAGGAAGCACTTGGAGAGTTCCAACCCTGAGGCTTCAAGACACATGGTAATAAAATAAAAAAATTATGTGTTTGGGTTACTTGGTTAAGGTCACCTATTTACAGAACCTTCTACAGCTGAATGTAGATTGTAGCTGCAACCATTTCCTGATGCAAAGTGGTGAATCTTAAGATATTATAGATTACTTTGCAGATCCACAGACCCATGGTAAATGAGTCTTCTATGAGTCTTTATGAGTCTTTTAAAAATGCATCATAGAAACATGTAATAATCTGTGAAGATAATGTAAGGTTACAATATCCTACTCACCATAAAATAAAATAAAATAGGTATTTATTTTCACAACAACAGGCCCTTCAGGGCCATCCTCAGATCCACACAGACTCATATTCAGTATTAGAGGTCAGTGTTAGGTCAAAGTCCTGGCCCTGACTCAATTTCCATTTATGAAGAACCACAACAGTTTCTCGGGGATAATGTGTGTAACATTGCCCAGTCTAAACTTCACTTTCTAACTGCCTATTCATTTTATATTCATACTAAATGACTTTACTCCTTAAATCCTCACCTAGCACCCTCTACTTGAAAGCAAAACAAAAGATCTATTGTGTAATGGGGTTTGTTATACTCCCTGAGAGGGAAAAATGGAAATAGGATAAGTCATTTGATGTGTATTCCGCCAATAAGATATTCCATATCATGTTATGTCAACCCAGCTATTTAAGCAGCTGGGAAGGAAGAGAGTTGTCTCTTCTCTTCCGGTGGCTGAGCGAGGCAGTTTAGGGAAGAGGAGCGTCAGTTGTTTGGGAAGTATCTTTATTTTTAGCTCTTCTTTGTATACATATTGCTTATAGTGTTTCCTATCTTTGTGTAATATAAATAATCTTTCTTAGCAGTTCCGATTCTCATAGTTTTTTTTTCCTTCCTCTCTCCTTCCCCCCCCCCCCTTCCTCCAGAGGGACTTGGGCACAGGCCCAGTGGATACCTGCTGTTCAGCCAAAGTAAACGATAACAATTGTAACCAAACTGTAATAAACCAAAAGGGAACCTTCTGAAGGAGAAACATCACCAGAGTTACCCAAAACCCTGAATTCCTGTTCTCAGGAAATTTCAAATTTTTCTTTTATGAAAGACACAAGCAAAAAGACTTCAAACTTTAGTAATGAATGCAGTTTCTGAAACTTCATTTAGAGACAGTAAAAATAAAATGTTTTAACTCTTTTTAGCCATGATAGTCCCATCAGAAAGAACATGGAAAGAAACAGAAAACCAAGATAGGCAACAATTACAGCTCCTAGGGAATCTGAAAGTCTTAGCTCTAAGGGTTTCTCAGCTAGGATGCACAATGTAGGTTAGAGAAAGCTTTCACTTTAGCCAACGGTAAATTCTGAATTTACAGGTAGCCTGTTTTCCATTAGAAGAATATTTCAGAGAAAAAATTTCAGCCGGTTCTACTTGGATGCTTTAAGATAGAAAACCTAGAGTTCCTGAACTCTAATGGAGTTTGCTATTACTTTTATTAATTCTGCATGGATGGCATTCAAACACTGTGTCGATGGTAGCAATATAAAAGGTCTGAGACATAAAACTATTGTTTTGTTTATACATAAACAACTAGTTAGCTTTTTTAAACAATGGTTTCTTCCTTACCATCTATTCTTTCTGATGTGTGGCAGACTATTTTTATGGAATGTTCTTGCATTTCATTTGCATGGCAAGGTTAGGGGGGCGGGCTACAGGTGTGGCTTCTGTGAGAAATAACTAGAAGCTTCCCCCATGTCTGACAGAGTCAATGCCAGCCAGCTCCAAGAAGGATCCGCTTCTGGCTAAGGCCGAACCAATTAGCAACGGTTGTAGCACCTCTGTGATAACATATTTAAGAAGGGGAAGGAAGCTATTGTGCAGAAACAATTGCAACCAGGGAAGAAAGGAGTGAGAATATGTGAGAGGAACAGCTCTGCAGACACCAAGGTCAGTGAAGAAGGAAGGGGAGGAGGTGCTCCAGGCACCAGAGTAGATTCTCGTGCAGGCACTAGTGAGGCAGATTGTCCCCCTGCAACCCATCGAGGTCCATGGTGGAGCAGATATCCACCTGCAGCCCATGGAGAACCCCACACCAGAGCAGGTGGATGCCCAAAGGAAGCTGTGACGCTGTGGGAAGCCTGTGCTAGAGCAGGCTCCTAGCAAGACCTGTGGACCTGTGGGGAGAGGAGCCCACACTGGAGCAGGTTTTCTGGCAGGACTTGTGGCCCCACAGGAGATCTACACTAGAGCAGTCTGTTTCTGAAGGACTGCATCCCATGGGAGGGACCATGCTGGAGCAGTTCCTGAAGAACTGTAGCCCATGGGAAGGACTCATGTTGGAGAAGTTTGTGGAGGACTGTCTCCTGTGGGAGGAACTCCATGCTAAGAGCAAGAGAAGAGTGTGAAGAGTCCTCCCTCTGAGGAGGAAGGAGCAGCAGAAAGAACATGTGATGAACTGACCACAGCCCCCATTACCCGCCCCCCTGTGCTGCTGGGGTGGGGAGGAGGTAGAGAATTCAGGAATTAAGTTGAACCCAGGAAGAAGGGAGGGGTGAGGGAAGGTGTTTTTAAGATTTTTTTTATTTCTTATTATCCTACTGTAATTTGATTGATATTAAATTAAATTACTTTTTATTCCCCGAGTTGAGTCTGTTGTGCCCATGATGGTCATTGCTGAGTGATCTCTCCCTGTCCGTATCTTGCCCCACAAGCCTTTTGTTATATTTTCTCTCCCCTGCCCAGCTGAGGAGGGGAGTGATAGAGCGGCTTTGGTGGGCACCTGGCATCCAGTCATGGTCAACCCACCACAGTTCTCAGAAATCACAGATGACATACTGGAAAATATTCTGTGCTTACTGGCATCATGGGAAGTTACTGAGGGCAATTATTTCCAGGTCTCATTAATCATCCTCACAAAATTTACATGTCAACCTAATAAAAATACAACTTGAAGACCTGTAAAACATACAAGGTTCAGTTCTACTTTTAAGATAAGAATGAGAAGAAATAGTTGACAACAGATGTATAGCCTGAGATGGACGTATTAAAGTAAATATGGAACTTGGAAAAACTTTGAAAGTCAGTTTAGGTCATTTGTAGGATTAGGCAAAGTAAATTGAGTAGTCTGCTGGTATAAATTATGTGTGATGATTTTCATGTGGCATAGCACCATTGGCAAAGAACCTGCTTACTTCTAACATTTACACAGCAGTGTCATGAAGTGAGAATACCTGAATGCTTGCTTTGAGCAGTTATCTCAATACTGAGAAAAAGACTCATGTTTTGTATATACATAAACTCAGATATCTTTCCTTAGAGATACTTAAAGTGGCAGAGAGAAACACCGGGGGGGGGGGGAAGCAGGAAAACATATTGAGGACAAAATGACACCCTAGTGTTTAAATACTTTCCCAGCATAAGCATCTCTTTTGAACCACTACTTTCTGCGCACACAACTTCAACTATTCTTCGAGAGATTCGTTTCAGTTTTATTGACTTTTCAAATCAGTCATAGCATCTCATTTTAACCTTGCATAAAACCATGTAACTTGAGAAGATATTCCCTCCCTCATGTCTTCATTTTTAGTCATTTGAGGGCTAAACCTGAGAATGAAGTCCAAGAAAGCATGAACTGCTGCCGAAGACAAAGTAGCATTTGTGTAGTCAACTAGATGAGAACATGGCCTGTCTGAAAGCTAATGGTCAGTCTCTTCACCTGATTCACTGAGAAGATGAGAAAATTGCAGAGGTAGCATGGAAAAGGGAAGGAACACAGTTGGGACAGATAGCATCCCCTTCAGTGAAAACCCACAGTTCAATAGACAAACTTATTTCAAAAACTGAATAGTTTTCACAACCTGAATAGTTACAGCTAGAACTATTAAGTTAGTCTTTGTGATAAAGAGCTCAAAAAAAAAATCATGCATTATTGGGTTACCTATACTGAAGCCATTTATGAGTACAGTTTGCTCAGAAAACACAAAGGACAAAATGCTTAAGATATGCAACTATATTCATCACTACCTTGAGCTTCCCATTTTGGACCTCAGCAATGATTACCCTAATCATCATAAATTTGAAATTTCATTATTTAAATCTGACAGGATAGCAATAGTATCCCTTTCTGATTCTCTGAAGCAATAGTAAGTTCTTTCAGAGGTGCCTACTACCCTATTGTTAGCCAGAACAAAGCACAGACAGAACATAATAATTCAAAATCATCTGAAAACTACTGGAAAAGTCAGGTAGAAACACTTTATCTCAAAATATGGGCTGTGATGATTTGTATTTCATAATGGACTTGATCATAATTGTGACAGAACTCTCACTGTTTTAGTCAAGGAATTCCTGTCTGAAGTAGTAATTTTTGGATCTCCAGAAAGACAGCTGAGGAGGGTAGAGGGGAAAGGAATAACAGCATATGCTGTCCAGATGCATTGTAACAGGTTAAAAGTTAATAGGAATTTTGATCTGCCACAGTTTTCATGTCAAAGATGGTTGTTTCCTTCCCCTTACATCCTATCTCCAATGTAAGAATCTGCTGTAAGCAACTTTACACCTTTAATCGGTTTCACGGCTATGACTGTTGATGACAAACAGTTTTTAAATATTTTGATTTTAATGAAGAGTACTAGCAGACTGAGGAGCATAGGGCTATCATATTCCCAAAAGATGAGAACCATATTAATATACTGTTTCCTTTACATAGTCTCTCTACAATTACTAATATTCTTTTAATTTTTTTGAAACAGCTGAGATCACCTGAAGAACTTCTACAACAAATCTCCTTAAAACTGTTCACAAATCCAAAGAGAGAAATGCACACAGCATGGGCAACAAACAAGAGGAGCTGGAAGCCATCGTGCAGCAGGAAAGCTATGATGTAGTTGCCATCACAGAAACATGGTGGGATGACTCACATGACTGGGGTGCCGCCATGGATGGCTACAAGCTCTTCAGAAGGGACAGGCAAGGTAGGAGAGGTGGAGGGGTGGCTCTGTATGTTAGAGAGTCTCTTGACTCTGTAGAAGTTGAAGTCAGTAACAATAAGGTTGAGTGCCTGTGGATCAAAATCAGGGGGAAGGCCAACAAGGCTGACATCCTGGTGGGAGTCTGTTACAGACCACCCAACCAGGATGATGAGGATGATGAATTTTTCTACAAGCAGCTGGCGGAGGTTTCGAAATCATCGGCCCTTGTTCTTGTGGGTGACTTTAACCTGCCGGATGTCTGCTGGGAACTCCACATGGCAGAGAAGAGGCAGTCTAGGAGATTCCTAGAGTGTATAGAAGACAATTACCTGCTCCAGCTGGTAAATGAACCTACCAGGGATGGGGCCCTGCTAGACCTGCTGTTCACAAACAGAGAGGGGCTGGTGGGAGATGTGGTGGTCGGAGGCCGTCTGGGGCACAGTGACCATGAAATAATAGAATTCTCAATACTCAGGGATGCAAGAAGGGCCATCAATAAAACCTCTACGCTGGACTTCCAGAGGGCAGATTTCAGCCTGTTCAAGAGACTGGTTCAGAGGGTACCGTGGGAAACAGCCCTTGAAAACAAAGGGGTCCAGGAGGGATGGACATACTTCAAGAAGGAAGTCTTAAATGCACAAGAGCAGGCTGTCCCAGTCTGTCGAAAGGCAAGCTGGCAGGGAAGACAGCCAGCCTGGCTGAACAGGGAGATCTTGAGGGAAATTAGGATGAAAAAGAGAGCCTACCGATTATGGAAAAAAGGACTGGCTACTCAGGAAGAGTTCAGGAATTTAGTTAGGTCATGTAGAAAGAAAATCAGAGAGACGAAGGCAAGATTTGAACTCATCTTGCCACTTCTGTTAAGGAAAATAAAAAGTCTTTCTATAGATACATCAGTAGCAAAAAGAGGGACAAGGAAAATCTCCATTCTTTAGTAGACATGGGTGGGAACATAGTTATTAAAGATGAAGAAAAGGCTGAGGTATTTAACACCTTCTTTACCTCAGTCTTCAACGGTAGGACAGGTCTCTCTGAGGACAGCTGGCTTCTGGAGCATGTAGATAGGAATATGAAGCTGAATAGTCCCCCGTAATCAAGGAGGAAACAATCAGTGACTTGCTGAGCCACTTGGATCCTCACAAGTCTATGGGACCAGATGGGATCCACCCAAGAATGATGAGGGAGCTGGCGGAAGAGCTCGCCAAGCTGCTCTCCATCATTTACCAACAATCCTGGCTCACTGGGGAGGTCCCAGATGATTGGAAGTTGGCATATGTCACACGAATCCACAAAAAGGGCAGGAAGGAGGACCCAGGAACCTACAGGCCTGTCAGTCTGACCTCAGTGCCTGGC
This sequence comes from Chiroxiphia lanceolata, assembly GCF_009829145.1. Lineage (NCBI taxonomy): Eukaryota > Metazoa > Chordata > Aves > Passeriformes > Pipridae > Chiroxiphia > Chiroxiphia lanceolata. The sequence continues at coordinate 12,442,703 of NC_045670.1, read as the reverse complement.
AAGGTTATGGAGCAGATCATCCTAAGTGCAATCACATGGCACCTACAGGATGGACAAGGGATCAGACCCAGCCAGCACAGGTTTAGGAAGGGCAGGTCCTGTCTGACCAATCTGATCTCCTTTTATGATCAGGTGACTCGCCTGGTGGATGAGGGGAAGGCTGTGGATGTAGTCTATCTGGACTTCAGCAAAGCCTTTGACACTGTCTTCCATAATATACTCCTGAAAAAACTGGTAGCCTGTGGCTTGGACAGGGGCACTCTGTGCTGGGTTAGGAACTGGCTGGAGGGCCGGGCCCAGAGAGTGGTGGTGAACAGTGTGCATCCAGCTGGCGGCCGGTCACCAGTGGTGTCCCCCAGGGATCAGTGTTGGGCCCAGTTCTGTTTAATATCCTTATCGATGATTTAGATGAGGGGATTGAGTCCATCATTAGCAAATTCGCAGATGACACCAACTTGGGAGGGAGTGTCAACCTGCTGGAAGGCAGGAGGGCTCTGCAGAGGGACCTGGATAGGCTGGAGAGTTGGGCTGGTTCCAACGGGATGAGGTTCAACAAGGCCAAGTGCCGGGTCCTGCACTTTGGCCACAACAACCCACTGCATTGCTACAGGCTGGGGACAGAGTGGCTGGAGAGTAGCCAGGCAGAAAGGGACCTGGGAGTGCTGATTGACAGGAGGCTGAACATAAGTCAGCAGTGTGCCCAGGTGGCCAAGAAAGCCAATGGCATCCTGGCCTGTATCAGGAACAGTGTGGCCAGCAGGACCAGGGAAGTGATTCTGCCACTGTACTCAGCGCTGGTGAGGCCTCACCTGGAGTACTGTGTCCAGTTCTGGGCCCCTCAGTTCAGGAAAGATGTTGAGGTGCTGGAGCAGGTGCAGAGAAAGGCAACGAGGCTGGTGAAGGGACTTGAACACAAGTCCTATGAGGAGAGGCTGAGGGAGCTGGGGTTGTTTAGCCTTGAGAAGAGAAGGTTCAGGGGAGACCTCATCACTCTCTACAACTACCTGAGAGGAGGTTGTAGGCAGGTGGGGGTTGGTCTCTTCTCCCAGGCAATCAGCAGTAGGACAAGAGGGCATGGCCTTAAGCTGCGCCAGGGGAGGTTTAGGTTAGATATTAGAAAGAAATTCTTTAAAGAGAGGGTAATCAGACATTGGAATGGGTTGCCCAGGGAAGTGGTGGATTCTCCGTCCCTGGAGGTTTTTAAGATGAGGCTGTATGTGGCACTTAGTGCCATGGTCTAGCAACTGTGGTGGTAGTGGATCAAGGGTTGGGCTTGATGATCTCAGAGGTCCTTTCCAACCCGTCTGATTCTATGATTCTATGAAATCCCCCAAAACACAAGAACAAAGAAACAAACAAACAAAACCCCACAAACTTTTCCAAGTTCTCAATGACAAATAGAAAAGCTGGTCAATACTAGGAGAACTAACTCCATATTTATTCTAATAATTTGAAGCCCTTAGATCCTGTTGCACAACCAAGCAGCATTTGTTCCTCCTTAACTAGGTTCTTATACAGATTTATATAAAGCTCTGATTCAGCTATTTAAGTAACCTTAGACAGAATGTAAGCATATAAAGCACCTTAAACTCTAGTGAGAGTCAACTAAAAGTCTTTTTACCAGCATAAATAAACATAATCATAAGAAGCTGGGGGAAAATGCAAACAACAGAAAATGATGGAAGAGAAAAAGGAAAAGCTTCACTGTAACATTCATCAATGACAGATTAGAACATCTGTGAGTTTGCATGGCAAGGTTTTGGTAGCAGGGGGGCTATAGGAGTGGTTTCTGTGAGAAGCTGTCAGAAGTTTGCCCCATGTCCTGCAGAGCCAATGCCACCTGGCTCCAAGATGGATCTGCCGCTGGCCAATCAGCGATGGTAGGTAACACCTCTGTGATAACATATTTAAGAAGGTAAAAAAAATATTGCACTGAATTAATTGTGTCCAGAGAAGAGAGGAGTGAGAATATGTGAGAAAAACAACTGCAGACATTAATGTCAGTGAAGAAGGAGGGGGAGGAGGTGCTCCAGGTGCTGGAGCTGAGATTCCCCTGCAGCCCGTGGTGCAGCCCATGGTGAAGCAGGCTGTCCCACTGTGGCCCATGGAGGTCCATGGTGGAGCAGAGATCCGCCTGCAGCCCATGGAGGACCCCACACCAGAGCAGGTGGATGCCCGAAGGAGGCTGTGACCCCATGGGAAGCCCGTGCTAGAGCAGGCTCTTGGCAGGACTTGTGGTCCTGTGGGGGACCCCTGCTGGAGCAGCCTGTTCCTGAAGGAATGCATCCCATGGAAAGGGACCCATGCTGGAACAGCTCATGAAGAACTGTAGTTCGTGGGAAGGACTCATGTTGGAGAAGTTTGTGGAGGACTGTCTCCCATAGGAGGGACTTCACACTGAAACAGGGGAAGGAGTCCTCTCCTTGGAGAGGAAGCAGCGGCTGAAACAACATGTGACGAGCTGACCATAACTCCCATTCCCCATCTCCCTGCACTGTTGGGGGGAAGGAGGTAGACAATCAGGAATAAAGTTAAGCCCAGGAAGGAGGTAGGGGTGGGGGGATTTAGGATTTTTAGGCTTTTTAGGATTTGTTTTACTTCTCATTATCCTAGTCTGATTTTATTGGTAATAAATTCAATTAATATCACCAAGTCGAGTCTGTTTTGCCTGTGATGGTAATTGGTGAGTAATCTCTCCCTGTCCTTATCTCAACTCATGAGCCTTTTGTTATATTTTCTCTCCCCTGCCCAGCTGAGGAGGGAAGTGATAGAGTAGCTTTGGTGGGCACCTGGCATCCAGCCAGGGTCAACCCATTAGAGAAGCATGTCTCCTCTTGGCACTGTGATTGCCTGTGCTACACAGGATGTTCAAAGGAAACAGCCCCTCTACATATCACGCAACCAGTGGAGTTAGTGGGTAGCATTGATCACACAATGAGCTCAGCTGGGGAAACCCAACTGCCTGTGAATCCTGGAAGAGATTATGGACTGGCTAGGAGCCAGAGATTTTGAAGCATTGCCTGAGGAGGTGGCTCGTGCTCAAGAGGCACCATCATATAACTAGTTATCAGAAGATGAAAGGCATTATGCTCTGTTTACTGATGGATCCTGTTGTATGGTAGTAAACAATTGGAGGTGGAAAGCTGCTGTGTGGAGTCCCACACAAGAAGTCATTGAGACCACTGAAGAAGGTGAGTCAAGTCAGTTTGCAGAAGTGAAAGCCATCCAACTGATCCTAAAGATTGCCGAACGAGAAAAGTGGCCTGTACTGTATCTCTATCCTGGATGGTGGCTAATGCCCTATGGGGGTGGCTACAACAGTGGAAGAAGGCCAATTGGCAACGCAGGGGTAAACCCATTTGGGCTGCTGCATTGTTAGAACAGAGTGCTAATAAACACTAAGGTTGTGGGTTTTATCCCTGCATGGGCCATTCATTTAAGAGTTGGACTTGATGATCCTTGTGGGTCCCTTCCAACTCAGAATATTCTGTGAAATTTCTGTGAAAATTGTGGCAGGACATTGCTGCACAGGTGGAAAATATGGCTCTATGTAGATGCTCACATGCCCAAAAGTCGTGCACTGAAGAACATCGAAACAATGAACAGGCTGCCAATATTGAAATAGCTCAGGTAGACTTGGACTAGGAGCGGAAGAGTGAGCTATTTACAGCCCAATGGGCCCATGAAACATCAGGACATCTAGAAAGAGATGCAACATACAGATGGGCTCGTGATCAAGGGGTGGACCTGACCATGGAGGCCATCACACAGGTCATTCATGAATGTGAAACGTGCTGCAATCAAGCGACCCATGCAAGTAAAATCTCCCTGGAATAGAGGGCAGTGGCTGGGTTTCCAATATGGCGAGGCCTGGTAAATTGACTATATTGGACCACTGCCATGAACATGCCAAGGCAAGAGTTACATACTCACCATGGTGGAGGCAATGACTGGTTGGCTGGAAACATATCCTGTAAACCAGGCCACTGCTCGAAACACCATCTTGGGCCTTGAAAGGTACATTTTGTGGCAGTTTGGTATCCCAGAAAAAATTGAATCAGACAATGGGACTCATTTCTGAAATAACCTCATAAACTCCTGGACAAAGAAACGTAACTGAGTAGGTGTATCACATTCCCCATCATGCACAAGTCTCTGGAAAGGTTGAGAGATATAATGGACTGCTAAAGATTTGGTGAGAGCACTGGACAATGGGGCATGGAAGCATTGGGATACAAATTTATCAAAAGTCACTTGGCTGTTTAATACCAGAGGATCTGTCAATGGCCCTGGTCCTGCCCAAACAAAATCCCTACATACTGTGGGAGGAGATAAGGTTCCCATACTACACATAGGGAAGTAGTCTGAGAAGGTGCTGTGAATTTCTCCTCCCATGGGAAAAGGCAAACCCATTTGTGGGATTGTCTTTGCTCAGGGACCAGGGTGTACCTGGTGTGTAATGTGGAAGGATGAGACCACCTGGTGTGTGCCTCAAGGAGATTTAACCTTGGGGGAAAATAATCTGTGGTGTGAGTTGTATGTTACAGGAAGTAAAGTAGCAGGAATGACATGAACTGATGATAAAGGGTGAATTTCATGAGGAGCAAAGTAAGAGCAATGATGACCTGGGTTGGGCCAGTGTTGACGCCCAACGATCGAGTGTGCTGCTTCTCCTGTCCTGAGCACCCATCTTGATGGAATGGAGCTCAAGTCATGGCCTGTTTTTGAACATTGGTAGGGGAAGTCCATGGAATGGGGAAATAATATCTATCTGTGAAAGGATGGGGGATAGTAGTTAATGGAAATGTATAAATCTGTATGTTGGGTATAAAGAAGGTTTAAGGATGTAGATTATGTTGTAAGTGTTGGTACAAAAAGATTTCAGTAACAAGAATTAAATACAATGGAATCATCATCATCGTGGCTAGGTTTCGCGAACAAAGATTTGAGGAGGGCTCTACCCACGTGTGTTACAAGCACATTGGTGGCTAAAAAGGCCAATACAAGATAGGCACGTCCGGTTGCAAAAGGTACAACAGAAGGACTCCTTAGTTGGTAAATTCTGCAAGGTACGATTCTTTCTGCGTTGCCTTTTCTCCTCAAGAGTGATCCTGCGTGCTTTCTCAAAAGCATCAGCAGCATTATAGTGTGTCTCCAGACTTCCCGACTGGAGGCCAGAGTAGACCAGTTATGTTGATCAATATGGCCAAGGTTGAGGTGTTGTTTCAGGGAGTCCTTGTATCTTCTCTTTGGGGTTCCTCTCTTGCGGCAGCCGGTGGCGAGTTCACCATAAAGCATGATCTTAGTGAGGCGGTGGTCCTTCATCCTTGAGACGTGTCCTGCCCAACACAGCTGTGTTCTCAGCAACATGGCCTCAATACTTGTGATTGCTGCTTGTTCTAGAACAGATGTATTAGTTACATAATCTGACCAGTGAATGTTTAGGATTGTACGGAGGCAGCATTGACGGAAGCGTTCTAGGAGTTGCAGGTGGTGGCAGTAGATGACCCATGATTCAGATCCATATAAGAGAGTAGACAGCACTATGGCTCTGTAAACACTGATCTTGGTACTTTTCTTCAAGTGTTTATTTTGCCAAACTCTTTTATGAAGCTTTCCGAAGGCACTATATGCCTTTGCTAACCTGTTGTCTATCTCTCCGTCAATCTTACCATCTGAGGAGATGAGGCTACCTAGGTAAAATACAATAGAATAGTTAGAAGATATATAGCATTATTAAATTATGTTGGATTCGAGTATGACACAGATGGTATGGAATAAGGGGTGGAGATTGTATTTGGTCTTGCTGAGATGGAGTTAATTTTCCCCATAGCAGCCCTTACAATGCTGTGATCTGTATTGGCAGCTGGAAAGGCATTGATAAGGAGGCTCCTAATAGCAGAGGTTCTGGTCTGTATTGGCGGGGCATGGGACATTTCCTCTTTAAATTGCAGGAAGTCTGTGGGCAGTCTTTCCACAACTGAGATGCAGGCCCGTAGGGGGAAAGAGAGACTTTCTTAATATTGCCAGTTAGGCAACCAATTTATCCACTGTTTGTTTGCCTTCTTTCCATGACATCACTGCCAATGAGTTGGCATACAACGATGGCGTGATCTGTAGAAACTTCTGCCACATGGGTTGTGTACACTGGAGTTCATCTGGATCTATAGGGGACTGCTCATTATTTGAATCCTTATATAGTACCACCAGCATAGCTAATTTTTTCTGGTTACCTTGCTCCATGGTGTTCCACTTGCCTCGGTGCATGGATAGATTGTCCTTGAAAAGATACCTTTCCCTCACGCTTGACAGGAGTCGCCTCCAGAGGCTGAGGATTTCTGTCTTTTTCCCAATCCCCTTGTCAATGCCTGCATCCCTGGACAGGGATTCCAGTTGCTTGGCTTCACTACCCTCTGATTTCCAACAGTGGGCTGCACTGTCCCAGCATCGGAGCAGCCAGGTCACAATGTGCTCACCCCAGATGGCAGTTGAAATCTTTTCGCATATCTCAAAGCTCACCTGGGGATAGGGATCAGGTGATTATCTTTGGCCCTGCCTCTTCCTCCTGTTCTGAGGGCCCTGCTTCCTCTTCATCCCTCACTAAGAGAATTGATTCGGTCTTGGATTTCTTCTTCTGTATAGGGACGACTGCTACTGACACGGGTTGTTCCTCTGGTTCAGCTTCAGTTTGAGGGGCCACAGTGCCTGTTGGTCTGTTTCCCTCCTCCCCCCGAGGGTGCTGTCTAGTATGGAGCAGTGTCTGGTAAATAGTAGCCAGAGCCCAGAATGTTGCATAACTTTGTGCCTTTCTGGAATCGCCACAGCCTTTTCCTTTCAAATATTCTGTCATTTTATCAGGGTCCTGTAGTTGTTGAACTTCCAAACCATTGGAGGAGAGAAGTCCTCCAAACCCTGGCCCATTTTTTACTACATTCCATGCCACTCATGACTATCCACCCTTGGGGCAGATCTCTGAATGACCTTCCTAGAAATCTCTGGACTGCACTGAGGAGACCTGGCAGACTTAGCAACAAGAACATGCTTTCCTTAACATCCAAAGGGAATTGATAATTCTCAAAAGCTGTTGTAACAGGCCTGAAGGAGAAAAAGGGGGTGAAAAGCTGGGGAAAATCATCCTCCCTTGTTCCCCCCACAGACTGGGTATGATTATTAATAAATTCCCAGAGGTAGGAAGTAAGGGCAGAAGAGCAACACTGAATACATATCCCAAATGACCCTCATTGTCCTTGATGTTATCACGTCATAAACTGATATCCCACAGTACGGCAACAGAACAATCCTGATCCCTCTCCCTGCTCTGAAAAAGAACATCATGAAGAGCACATAGTGCATATATGGGAATATATACAGGGTTAGGTACCACAACCACGTGAACAGACCAAGCAACACTGTGACCAGTGGCTCTGGACCTAATACAACAAATGCTTAGATCAAATTTGTTTCCAACACACTCTGGGCAGATCTGTTGCTATCTCAACCCTTAGTGCTTCATGTTGGGCACCAAATAAGGCTGTCGTGGTTTAGGAATGGTATTCCCCCAACTTAAGTGTTCCCACTGAAACACCCCAGACCACGCACCACTCACTAACAGTAACAACAACAATACTAATAGCAGAGTGTACAAGATAGGTGAACAATTCACATATGGCAGAACCTGGTACCACCTGACCACATACTCTACACACCCCAGCCAAACCAGAAGGGTACCCACCCCCCTCCATACCCCCTGTGCATGGCAGGAGGTTGTATGGAATAAACCCAGGGTCTTGGCTATGCCCATCCTGGCTGATGCAAAAATTAAGCCTGTCTTGGCCAGAACCAGGACAGTAGCTTACAAGTGCTTAAAAGAATATCAGCAACAGAAAGATATGCAAAAAGCTTGATAGCCTAATTTCCTATTATAATGAATAAATCCTGTAACATCCACAAATAGTAAAAGACCTATGAGTGTTTAACAGCTCTCTAATTACAAAGATCTAGCTTACAAGACATACTATTTTATTATCTTAATGATCCATCACAAACTGGAAAAAAAGATTTTTTTTCTCCATGTCTGATATGTGTTTGTGAAATCGTTGTGCAGTAACATTTTATGAATGTTGCTGAAAGGAAAGAAAATCAGTTACTGAAATTGATCCGAGACCTGTTTGCAAACTGGAAAAAAACCCCAGTTAAAAGTGGCATGCGATTAATTGACTATTATTTTTTTTCTTTCTTTACTAAAAGTTATGAGAAAACAAATTGAGAATGCTGTCTATGCAGAGGAAACTGAGCCACACACGTCAGACTAGCTTTCCCTTCCCATCCTTTTAGTGGATGAAAAATTGAACATGAGATGGTAATGTGTGCTCACAGCCCAGAAAGCCAACCTTATCTTGGGCTGCATCAAAAGCAGCATTGCCAGCAGATCAAGGGAGGTGATTCTCTCCCTCTACTCCACTCTTGTGAGACCCCACCTGAAGTACTGCATCCACCTCTGGGGTCCTCAGCACAGGAAAGACATGGACCTATTGGAGGAGGTTTAGAAGACGGCCATGAAGATGATCAGAGGGCTGGAGTATCTCTCCTGTCAAGACAGGCTGAGAGAGTTGTGGTTGTTCAGCCTGGAGAAGAGAAAGCTCCAAGGAGACTTCATTGAGACCTTTCAGTACTTTAAGGGGGCTTATAAGAAAGATGTGGACAAACTTTTCAGCAGGGCCTGTAGCAATAGGACAAGGGGTAGTAGTTTCAAACTAAAAGAGGGCAGATATAAGGAAGACTATAAGGAAGAAATAAGAAACTAGATATAAGGAAGAAACTAGATATAAGGAAGAAATTTTTTATGATGAGGGTGGTGAAACACTGGCACAGGTTGCCCAGAGAGATGATAGATGCTCCATCCCTGGAAACATGCAAGGTCAGGTTGGACAGGGCTCTGAGCAACCTGATCTCATAGAAGATGTCCCTGCTCATTGCAGGGGGGTTGGAAGAGATGATTTTTGGATGTCCCTTCCAACTAAAACCATTCTATGATTTCCCCAGTAATGCAAAACAGAAATATGTGCTGTAGTAATTATTTGCTCTGTGAGTAGGAAAGTTATTCTTGAATATACTGTCTGTAACACTTAGCCTGGTCAATTTAGTATTGCAAAGGCGGTCTGTTACTGTGAAGCTTAATTAACTGAGATAAATGCTGCAGTACTTCAACTACTTTAGGATCAAAGAACACCTGAAATAATACCACTTTTTCTTTAACACAAAATGATGTTAGCTTTTAGTTCCACTTCTAGCAATTAACAGCAATACTTTCTCAGTTATATTTCATGCAAAATGTTTAATAAAAACAGATTGCTACAGGAAATTAAAAGGTTACAGCTTTAAGAGTGCTTAAAAATATTGAGAAGTATCACTAGAAAGGCTTTAACATTGTTTTTGCCTTTGTCCTACACTGGACAGCTTGACATGAAAGAAGGGACTATACTATACTCAAAGTTATTCATGAATAAATAATATAGATTACAGATTAGCCATGCTAGATAACCACACTAGCTGCATACAGAACCATGAAATATAAACACCATTTTAACACAAAGTCTACTTGTATTCAAAGTGCTGCTTCCAAATCAGCATGTTGTTCTCCAAAGAGCCCAAAAGCAGGATTTACTCAGCAGCATGATAAAGAGGCACTTCACTGCATCATATAGCACACACTTTATCTTCTGCTAGCCTGTAATTTAGGTATGGACACAAAATAAAAAAGGACCAAAAAGGTCTATACTATACTATAAAAGAAGGACTTTTTTATCACAGACATTCCATACTTTGTTGTTATTAGGCCCTGAACATTTTGCCCAGGGAAGTGGTCAAATCACCATCCCTGGAGGCATTTAAAAGACATGTAGACATTGCACTTAGGGACATGGTTTTAGTGGTAGACTTGGCTGTTAGTTTAACAGTTGGACTCAGTGATCTTAGAGGTCTTTTCCAACCTAAATGATTCTATGATTTGAGAAAAAGCATGCCTTTGTCAAGGTTTCAACACATTCATATGTCATTCTTCAACTGAAATGCAAATTCCCAGTAGATGCCTCCTCATGTTTCACTCATTTGTCTCAGAAATTTTCCAAATAACTTGGGAGCTTTTGAGTTGACATTCAGGCTGTTGCTGAAACTTTTTTGGGGGGGAGGGAAGAGGGGGGAAAAAAAAAGATACAAAGATGGCTGTTGAAAATTCAATTGTTTGTTACACAGGCAAAAAAATCACAGACTTCTGAATCCTAATATGAATTTCACAAAGGCAAATCTTAAAATCAGGGAAAATGCCAGTCATATTTTCAATGTTTTCAATATTCCTATTTCACCTTTCAGAAAAATCTCTTTAGGATAAAAATGTAGAGGATTGGCTAGCAAGACAAGGACATATGGATATAGCTAAAGCTATGGATGAACTGTTAGAGTATAGAACACAGCCTGTCTAGGCCGTGAGAAAATCTGAGATAGCAAAGCTACAGTGTCTTTGTGCCTGCTAGTTGGCTGGTAAACAGGAGGTTGTGATTAACAAAACAAAAGCAACTGAGAGCCACCTGTATCAACATAAGAAGGGAGTAAGAGGCGGAATCAACATTTAAGCCAGAGCCAATAATGAGCTCAGCTTTTGCAATATGCATGAACTAATTATAAAGCATATATTAAGCTGTTAGGAGTGATCAATAAACGAAGTTTGCTGATTCTCATATTGAGTGTCCCTCACTTCCCTCGTCGCGACATAAAAATATAAAATCCAGTAACAAATCCAGTTACTCAGATTTGTAAGAATAAAAACCCTACATTTTAGCACTAATCTAATCAACACAAAACAGCACATCTGAAGCAGTGTGGTGGGTTGACCTTGGCTGGATGCCAGGTGCCCACCCAGCTGCTCTATCACTCCCCTTCCCAGCCAGACAGGGAAGAGAGAATAAGATGGAAAACAACTTGTGGGTTGAGATACGGCAGTTTATTAAGGCAAAAGCAAAGCAAAAGCCTGCGCGCACAAAAGCGAAGTGAAAAAAATAAAAAGGTTTATTCTCTACTTCCCATCAGCAGCGATGTCTGGCCACTTTCCCAAGAAGCAGGGCTTCAGCACACGTAATGGTTTCTTAGTGGCTGGCCATTGGAAACAATGAATGCCCCCCTTCCTGCTCCTTTCCTTAGCAGTATGGAATATCCTTTTGGTTAGTTTGGGTCAGCTGACCTACTTGTGTCTCCTCCCAGAAGGAATGTTACAGTGCTGATGCTGTGCTCAGCAGTAGCCAAAACACTGGTGTGTTATCAACACCCTTCTAGCTACCAATGCAAAGCACAGCACTGTGAGGGTTGCTATGGGGAAATGAACTACAGCTCAGCCAGACCCAATACAAGCAGGCAAACTAGCTCCCTAATAATGTATTTCAATACAACAAAAAGTATCATAAACTGGAGACTTTCACATGTACTATTTGGAAAAAAGCTATGCTGTAACACTAAATCTTCAGCAATAAATGAAGTTTCTGAAAGCCAAACATGAGTAGCAAAGATCCAAGAGAATTTCTGTACCTACGTGATTTAACATTACTCTCACAAAGGACATTTTAATGTTCATCAACGAAAATGTAAATAAAACTAGAAATATTTACTGTTGCAGCAGACTGCAGTACATGACAATTATTTCAGTGTACTTTATGTGTTTTCTTTCAGCAAATAAAGAATAAGTTACAGATCAAATAGGTATTTTATCTTACTAAATATAATTATCTGAACTACAGAAGTAGGTGCTGTGACTCTATAGCTGCTTCAATTTGCTTAGTTGTGGCACATTGTATGGAGGACAGGAGCAACTGTGTACATTACTGTATTTTTATAGATGCCCAACTTGTACTGAGCGAGAACTCCAAAAAAAAAAACCAAACCAAAAAAACCAAACCAACCATAAAACCCGCTACATGTATAAAAAACTTAAATGGAGCAACAGTTGCAGAGAACCTAGCAATCTCTCGGTTTTCCATGGGACTGAGTTACAAGATGTCTGGAAAAGCTGTAATGAAAAAAGTGACCTGTACTCATCTCTTAGCTGTCATTTGTAAATAAGCAAACTTAATATTTATCCCTTCCTTCTTTTGTGAGAGGTGACCTCAGAAGCTTCAGTAGTTCTACAGAATAACCTCCCTGCTATGGCTTTGACCTATCTTACTGCAATACTATTTTTAACATAATACAGCAAAGTATTTTATTTCAGTATGTTTTATTCCTATAGCAACAGGCTATTGCTCTATTCTAAATAGAGGAATATTATTCCCTTTCCCAGTCATATTTCTGAAGGGTTTCCAAATAAATTATAGATGCTCCTTTTGTTCTAGTGCTCCTGCTCCTCCCAGGACACCGGATTTGTCATGTTATACAAGCATGCACATATTTTAGCACATACCCCTTAAAACCTATCTTGACCTTGGAATACAGAAATAGTTATGTATACACAGAAGAGACAAATGGAAGAACCATTGGTGGAAAAAAAGAGCAACCAGCCCACATACATAAACTACCCTTTATTAGGCCAAATGAAAAAAAAAAGGACCATGTCCAAGAAGCACATGAAAATATAGTTAATTGTGTTCAAGCATTAAGAATGGGATTGAAGCATGCTGTGTTTGTTTTAGGGCAACTGGACATTCCCATGACTGCACCCATACTGCAGCAACAACGCAAAACTTTTGGCTGTGGTTGTTACAATCATTCCACTATCCTGAAAGCAGGATTCACGTAAATATCTAACCCTCTCCTAGAAACACTAAACTAATCAATCCATCACCATCTGAATCTTCCTGAAAATCTCCTACGAGTAAAGGTTCTGCCACCTACACTTAAAAATTATAAATGGCAGCTCCTTGCGTACAAGGCTTTTTTTAAAATAAATTTAAGTAGTGTTAAGCCATATTCACCAGTGTTTAATACTAGAAATAAAATTACCAAAAAAACACCTCCGTTCTCAATGCAGTTATCAGTGACTTTTCTGAGAAAGAAGCTATTTTTAGGGAAACATTTTCTTAGACTAATTCAGACTATTTTATTTATTTGCTTTAAACTCAACACTTAATTATTTTATCCCGTTGCAATAAAATGGAAGGACGTTATCATGTTATCAGCTTTAAATTTACTGGGTTTCAATTGAGCTCATAGCTCACATACCTGTCTTTGCCTTTCCCTTACACTTCATGTAGTTTCACAATTATACAATTATACTTTACAGACTCAATTGCTTTTCTCTGTTTGTTGTCATGGAAAAATCTCACACAAATATCATGGGAAATCAATTCTATCAGAAGTAAAAACTTTATAAAAAGCATTTCCAGATGCATAAAGTACCTAAGTTTTGCTTACTTATCATTAGAACAATAGAGAACAAAAAAAAATCTTTGAAATTTAATCTATAGTTTTATTTTCAGGTTTAAAAGGGGAAAACTCAAAGCAGTTTACATAGTGTACGAAAAAAAGAGTACAACCAGGCACAAAACCAAAATACAAACTCTAATGAATCATGTCTAACAAAGCACAGAAACAATGCATGCTGAGGTTTGTGCACATAAGCTCCCTACCCTAAAGACATTATCATCCCTTTTGTCTGAGTCTCAACTGCAAAATCTCAAGGGAGTCAAATATTTGTGCCACTGTAATCTCTTAGTTTCTTTTTTCATACAAATAAATATTAGATTACCTGCAGTGTTTGCCACTGCTACACTTAGCAAAGTTAGATGATTTACAATTTCAATGCACACCAGTGCAAAGCTGGATTTTTAGGCCCAATGTTAATAATTAACTTTTGATCTACTAGGAATACTTGCACCATATATTTCTAGGCAGACAGATTGTTCCTTGCCTTGAAATCTTTACAGCCTAATGCTTGCAAATTCAGAAGATTTAGCAATCATGGGGGGGAAAAAGGGCTGAATGATCATACAGTCTATCCCACCTTCCTCAAGGTAAGATCTCCTAGGTAATCCTGACAAATATCTGTCTTGTCATGCTTAACTTACTTTCATGCAACTATTCAGGTATGTAGAAAGAGAAATGCACATACACACAAATCTTCAGATTCAACAGATGGAAGAATACAACACTGAATATCTACTGACTTTATTAGGATGCCATGGCAAGGTCCATCTGAAAAAAATGGGATTACAGGAATATGGCCCAAAATACACAGTCTGAGAGAGAAATAAAATACGTTATTGTGGCAAGTATATATACAGATATACAAACACACATTAAAAACAAATGTTAACTATGAAAGCTACTCTTTAACCTATTCTTTATCAACCAGTAAATCTATTTTAGATGCAATGTAGAGTCAAAGAACACATAATTTAGCAGCTTTCTCCCCTATTATTCTGTGCTCATGAATGCACAGTTTTAAGAGACTTCCACCCAAATCAATGAACTGCTTCATTAGTTTACTTCTCACCAAAAAAAGCAGGTTGGTTAATTAATGTCATATTATAACACATATATAAAATAAAGGTATATTATACTTCACCATACATCACATCAAACTAAACCAACAAGACTGACTTTCTGCAGTGTGCGTGCTTTTTATATTGATTACCTCTTTGAAATAAAACAAAAAATCCAGCACACTGGTAGAAGTATACCTTCTTCAATGACTGTTATTCACAGTATCATGACACCTAATTAAGCTATAAATTCAGTAAAAACACATAATTACATAATAATGCCATTTCCTCATTTTGAAAAACTTTTCATTATTCAAGGTCCATTTTTGTCAAACATATCTCCCCAAAGTTTAAGACATTTTTAACACACATTAGTCTGGAAAGCCTTATTAAAAAGGGCTGCTAAGCATATTAAAGCATCCGAGAACCCCATAAGCACCATATGGTTGTGTCTGACAAAATATATAGGAGTAAACAAGTCTCCCACATTAGAATTACAGGTAAGTGCAAGAGTATAAATATCACTGGTCTAACCAGGGCCTACCGACCAAGTCAACTACCGACGCTGCCAGAGGCTCCAGGTCTCCTTCTTCCTTCAAGCCCTACACTGCCTTCCTTGAGATAGAATCATAGAATATTGAGTTGGAAGGGACCAACAAGGATCATCGAGTCCAACTCTTAAGTGATTAGTTCATACGGGGATTGAACCCACGACCTTGGTGTTATTAGCACCAAGCTCTACCAAGATCTGTGAATTCTCCTCTGTCCCAGCCCAGAGGTGCATACTACAAATATTAGAGCCCCTGCATTCAAAGGGCAATCCGAAATCTCCACCAGTTTTCCTTTCGCCCAACATCCAATCACCTTCCCCACTTCCTCCAAAATCCCGAGCCTGTTCCAGCACGCGCCCCTACCCCCAGCAACATCACAGTCCACTCTGCCCCAAACCCACAGCAATACTCACCCAGCAGCGTCCTTGCTCCCATCCCACCCGCACCCTAGCTCCACTTAGGCTCCCCTTCCCCATCAACGACCTCCATAATCCCCCGAATAACCGGTATCCCCTCAGCCACCCCCTACTCAGCGCCCCCGGCCGCACCTCACGGTCCTTGAGGCCCAGGAGCAGCACCTCTTCCATAAGGGTGAGCCGCGTTTCCTTGGAGTCACCCTTCTCGTCGTCTCCGGGCTCGTCCCGGCGGCCTCCATCCTCGGAGCCGCCTCCCGCCTCCCGATCCTTGTCGGCGGCGGCGCTGCGGGAGGCCTCTGTCCGGCGCTGCACCAGCCCGGAGCTACGCTGGGTCAAGGAAGTCATGGCTGGAGGCGGTGGAAGGTCAAAGACCCACCACAGGGAGAGGAGCTTGGCGACAGCTAGGGAGGGGAGAAGAAGGGACGGGAGCCACTCCTGCCTCCGTCTTATCCGCAACGGGACAGTGGCCGGCCGAGGAGAATCATAGGGAGCGGGATTCGGCCGAAGCAGGAGAGGCGGAGGCAGTGGCGGTGGTAGCCGGCGTTCCTCACCTGATGAGGCCGAGCTGGCAGAGGTGGCTTCTCCTCCAATATGGCGGCGCGGGCTGATGTCAGCAGAGGATGTGGTAGCGGCAGGCGGGGGGGTACGACCGGAAAGCGCCACGGACGGGAGGAGCCCTCCACTGGGCTGGAGCTGTCGACGAGACGCCCCAGGGATGCGGCCCCCTCAGCTTCAGGGAGTGCGGGCGCTGTTATTGACTGTTACTAACCGTTACCTGGGGCTGTGGAAGACAGTTAATCCAACGGTCTGGGCGGAGGGGAAGGGGGGCCGGACAGCCGGTGCCCGCCGTGGCATAACCCAGAGTCTGGGTAGTACACTCTCTTAAATTAATATTTTTTTCTTAAAAAGTGCTTTATTTACAATCTTATGTCTGCTGGATTTCACTTTTAGCCACAAGACCAAGTCTGATTGCTTGTGCAGACCCCCAGAAATAAATACATACATATATATATATATAATTTCATTTTTTCATGGCTAGGCTTCACGAACGAAGATTTGGGAAGGGCTCTACCCATGTTTGTTGCAAGCGCGTTGGTGGCTAAAAAGACCAATACGAGATAGGCATGTCCGGTTGCAAATATATATATAAACTCAGCAACTAAACTCAGGTGAGCACACAGAGCTCTCAACAGTCTCGACTTTAAACCAAGTAAAGTGAGTCCCTTGGCTCTGCTGTCAACAAGGCATCTTTTCAAACCTTGAGCCCTTTTGACTGTGGCATGCCAAAAACTCAAAACTACTTATCAAGGCTAAATGCCATATATGTTTCTAGGTAGCATATTTTATTAAAGTGCTTAAGATGGAAAGACAGCCTATACTTTTTAGTCTACAATTAGGATATTGCATATAGATTTTTAAAAAATAATACATATAACATGTATCTAAGATATAAATAAACTATTTCTATAAATATATATATATATTTAGGTGCACTCTGTTTAACAAAAGCTCCAAGTCACTTTGTAAGTCACTCCATTATTTCCCGCATCCCCAATTCTTGCATAATTTGCTGATGTGACATGGTGATAATTCAGTATAGCTTCTTCAAGATTATTGATAAAAAAGTATAGCAGACAGACAAAACTGATCCCCAGAGGATCTGAATCACTCGAACAAGTGTTTGCAGATTGTTCCTCTTCTGTGTTTGGAGACCTGCCAATTATTCACAGTTCACTTAGTGTGTGACACTGTGATTTTTTTATCTTTCTAGTTTTTTTAATTAAAATTTTTTGCTGTACCAGGTCAAATGCCAAAACAAAGCTTAAGGATATGACATCACTGTTATTTTTATCAAATAAGCATTTGCTCAGAGATACCACAATAGCATTACAAGATCTGTTTTCTGAAAATGTCTTTTCTGAGTAGTAATTTTACTCAAATCTTTATTAATTTAGTCCTATATGAGCCACTCAGATATTTTGCTGAGGATTACAATCAAGATGATAGTCATGTAATTAACCTGGTGTTGTAGTTTAACCCCAGCTGACAACAAGGCACCACACAGCCACTTGCTCACTCACACCACTGATGGGATGGGGGAAAGAACCAGAAGAGTAAAAGTGAGCAAACTCGTGGGTTGAGATAATGACAGTCTGACAGGTAAAGCCAAAGCCACATGCACAAGCAAAGCAAAACAAGGAATTCATTCACAATTTCCCATGGGCAGGCAGGTGTTCAGCCATCCCCAGGAAATCAAGGCTCCATCATGTGTAATGATTACTTGGGAAGACAAAACGCCATCACTCCAAACATCCCTACACCTGTAGTGGGTTGACCTTGACTGGACACCAGGTGCCCACCCAGCTGCTCTATCCCAGCCAGACGGGAGAGAGAATAAGATGGAAAATGGCCCATGGGTTGAGATAAGGCAGTTTATTAAAGTAAAAGCAAAAGTTTGCATGCGCAAAAGCAAAGCAAAGCAAAAGATAGCAAAGTTTATTCTCTACTTCCCATCAGCAGCAATGGCTGGCCATGTCCCTGGAAGCAGGGTTTCAGCAACGTGTAACGGTTTCTCAGCAGACAGAAGTTGAATGCCTCCCCCTTCCTGCTCCTTTTCTTAGCTTTTATATCTGAGCTGACGTCATACAGTATGGAATATCCTTTTGGTTAGTTTGGGTCAGCTGGCCTGCTTGTGTCCCGTCCCAGAATCTTGCCCTCGATTGGGGAAGGAATGTTACAGTGCTGATGCTGTGCTCAGCAGTAGCCAAAACACTCGTGTGTAATCAACACCCTTCTAGCTACCAATGCAAAGCACATCACTGTGAGGGCTGCTATGGGGAAATGAACTACAGCTCAGCCAGACCCAATACATTCCCCCAGCTTTCTATGCTGATCATGACATCATATGGTGTAGGATATCCCTTTAGTCAGTTGGGGTCAGCTGTCCTGGCTGCGTCCCCTCCCAACATTGTGTGCACCCCCAGCCTACTTGATGGTGTGGTGGTGTGAGAAGCAAAAAAGGCCTTGACTCCATGTAAGCACTGCTCAGCAGTAACTAAAACATCCATGTGTTATCAAGTGTTTCTAACAACAATCCAAAATGTAGTCCCATATAAGATACCATAAAAAAATTTATCTCAGCAAAAACCAGCACATTCTACACCCCTTATCCCATACCATTTACATCCCACACTATCCAATACATCCTCATTAACTACCACTCTCCTTCCATCCTTTGATATAATACGCAGATATCATTGTCCTGGTTTGACCCTGGCTGGATGCCATGTGGCCACCAAAGCCGCTCTATCACTCCCCTCCTTAACTGGACAGGGGAGAGAAAATATAAGTATTACTATTAGAAAGCAAAAGCACTTTTTATTATGGCAGCCAGATGCACAGGAAATGTATTCCAAATTGTGCATGTTGAATTTCACAGGTTCCACAGCTTTATTGTGTCACCTAATTACAAATTCAGGTATTACCTCATCTGTCCCACCTACTTTCAAAACCATTCCACCCTTGACATACCTCTCAAATTTGAGTCAGAGGTCCTGTAATGACCCCTGGTGCTCATCTCCTTCCTCTTCCTCAGCTTGACCTTTTCTTGACCCCTTGCCTTTGACACAGCATCATGTCTTATGGAATGGTTTCAAGGCCTACAACCAACTCCAACCAGTTTGCCAGTTTTGTTTCTCTTTCGGTTCCCTTTTATCAGTCCTGTTTCACAGATAGAGGAAACCCTCTTTCTTGTTAAAATTCCTGCCTGTTGAGACTCTTAACAAAGAACAATAAACTACATATTTTAGGCCACACTGGTGAACTATACAGTCACTAATAAGCTACATAGGTTTCTATGGCTACACTTTCTTCCCAGGCTTAACTTTATTCCCAAATTCTCTACCTCTTTCCCCCTCAGCCATGCAAGGGAATGGGGAATGGGAATTACGGTCAGTTCATCGCACTTTGTTTCTGCTGGCCCTTCCTCCTCAGGGGGAGGGCTCTTTGTAGTCTTCCCCTACTCCAGTGTGGGATCCCTCCTACAGGAGACAGTTCTACACGAATTTTTCCAACATGAGTCCTTCCCATGGGCTGCAGTTCTTCACGAACTGCTCCAGCATGACCGCCTTCCACAGGGTGCAGTCCTTCAGGAACAGACTGCTCCAGTGTGGGTCCTTTCCATGAGATACAGTCCTTCAGGAACAGACTGCTCTAGTGTGGATCTCCCATGCGGTCACAAGTCCTGCCAGCAAATCTGCTCCAGCTTGGGCTCCTCTCTCCATGGGTCCATAGGTCTTGCCAGGAGCCTGTTTCAGCACAGGCTTCCCATGGGGTCACAGCCACTTTTGGGCATCCACCTGCTCCAGCATGCTGCAGGTAGATTTCTGCTCTACCATTGACCTCTATGGACTGCAGGAGGACAGCCTACCTCACCATGGTCTTCACCATGTGTCGCTGATAATGTCGGAACGGCCAATGCGACACAGATATCAGAGTCAGACATAGTCCAGGTGCAAGGTGATCAGGAAGCTGTTTATTGCTCTCAAGTGTTTCTTTTATACTCTTTGTACACTATCGTGTCACAACACAATTGGTCAAAAGTCTCAAGCATAAGACACTGCACACACTCTTATTGGTGACACTGAAGACACTGTGCATGCTGTGACATGCTATTGGTGACACTATACACATTTTGATTGGTGACCTTTGGTCTGGGCTGCATTATGTTTGTTCCGTCCACCATTACAGTAAATATTTCCTAAAAGTTGTTTAAATTCCTCATCACTAATTGCCAGGCTGCTGACAGATTCTCTGTCAACCCCAACAACCATGGGCTGCAGGGGAATCTCTGCTCTGGTACCTGGAGCACCTCCTCCCTCTCCCTCTGCAGAGTTCTTTCTCTCACGTATTCTCGCTCCTCTCTTCTCTGGCTGAAATTGCTTCTACATGGTAACTTTCTCCCCTTCTTAAATACATTATCCCAGAGGTGCTACCACTGTTGCTTATTGTTTCAGCCTTGGCCAGCAGCAGGTCCATCTTGGAGCCAGCTGGCACTGGCTCAGTCAGACATGGGGGAAACTTCTAGCAGCTTCTCATCCCTGTAGCCCCTCCACTACCAAAACCTTGCCATGCAAAAACAATGCACATTCCATTAGTCTATGGACCACCCCTGTAAAATGACCATAAAATGTCTATTGAGTTCATTTAGTCCATGACTTTGGGCTCCATCTGCTATGGTGGTCACTCAGGACAGGAGAGGTGGTGTGTTGCATGGAGTTATTGGGCACCACCTCCAGCTCAGGTCAGGTCACTGCTGCACTTGCTCTGCTTCTTGTAAGGCTTCTCCTCCATTGGTTTGGGTGATTCCTGTTATAGTAATGATGAATTCCTGTAACATGCAACTCAAATCCCAGGTTACAACAATTCAAAGGTATATCCAATAATGTCCACCCCTGGTCCCCTTTGAACTAGACCATAGGGTTTAATATTGCAATGAACTCTTCCCCTTGTCCCTGCTACATCTTGAACATTCTCAGACTGTAGTTTCTTAGGGGAGTACCTACTCCAAGTGGAGCCTTATCTATGAGCCACAGTCCCTTCAGGAGTATACTTGCTCTGTTGTGGGGTTATGCATTGCCACATGCTTTGAGGTGCTCCAGCATGAACTTATCCACAGACACAGATGCTTCAAGGTGTACCTTTTATGTCATGGACTTATCCTTGGGCCACAATTCCTTCAGAGGTATACCTGCTGTGACAGAGACATAACCATGGCCACAGATGCATCAAGATGCACCTGCTCTGGCACGGGCTCATACACAGCCACAGATGCATTGTGGTATCCTGCTCTCATGTGGACTCATGGGCAGGTCACAGTCCCTTCAACTCGTTCACACTGGAGTTCTAACCTGTCCAGTACAGCAGCACAGAAACAGCAGCAACACCCTGACTATCTGCCAGCCCAGGCACATCACCACGGCTGTTATCAAAATGTTCTCAGGCACAGCAGAGTAAGGTGATAAGCAGTTCAGTAGTACAGCAAGCAGTGAAAGCAAAAAACAGCCACTAATGAGCACTAGAGTCTAATATGCAATCAGGCAAGCAAGCCCATGGCAAGCACAGGAGCCTTTCAATTAATAGCTAAACAGCAATAACAACTATAAATTCAATCTAACACATTCCAGTCAAATCTGTCATTATCTTGAACAACAGGCTGGAGAACTTGTCCTGTGAAGACAGGCTGAGAGAGTTGGGGTTGTTTGGTCTGGAGAAGAGAAGGCTCCAGGGAGACATTTTAGCACCTTCCCGTACCTAAAGGGGGCCTACAAGAAGGTTGGAGAGGGACTTTTTACAAGGGCATGTAGTGATAGGACAAGGGGAAATGGCCTTAAGCTGAAGGAGGGTAGGTTTAAATTAGATATTAGGAAGAAATTCTTTGCTGTGAGGGTGGTAAAGCACTGAAATAGGTTGTCCAGAGAGGTTGTGGACTCCCCATCCTTGGAGGTGTTCAAGGTCAGGCTAGTGGAAGGTGTCCCTGCCCATGGCAGGAGGATTGTAACTAGATGATCTTTAAGGTTCCTTCCAATCCAAATGTGATGGTTTCACTCTAGGCCTTCCTGGAGACCAGCTTGTAACCAGGAAGGAACTAGGAAGGTGATCACGGAAGTATTCCATGCTATTCCTTTACGTAACTGGAGGTATAAATAAAGCCAGCAGGAGGGACCTTGCTCTCTTCCTTTCCGGTGAGGTTCGAGAACAGTGGGTCCCTGTCTCGGTCTGACTTATCTGGAACTGAGACCTACAGCGACTGCTGTTATCTACCACGCGTGAGGGGAGAGTGCTGGGTCGTGTCTAGCCATCCTGATTGTTCAAAGGGAAGTGGTGAGATTTTGCTGGTTCACCTTCGGTTTGTCTGGTTGCTGAGTTTTGGATTGTGTGGACTAGTTTGGTCTTGGTCCCTTTTTGTCCTTTTCCCTTCTCCCTTCCCGTCTCCCCTTTTGGGGAGCTGTTTAGGGTTTCTGTTGTGGTGTGTGGCATTCTCATTGTGTGTGTCTGTCTCATATAAAATATATATATTTTTTTTTTGCTGTAACTTTGACTGCTTGGGTCGTTTTTTTTTCCCTTCGCTCTCTGGGAAAGCGGGTCCTTGTTGTCGGGTTTCGGGGGCTTGGCGGGAGGCCAACTCGAAACTCGTACAACATTTTTGGTGTCAGGAGTGGGATATTTTGGTTAAGTTTGGCTTGTTTTGATAAACATTTTCTGGGAAGACAACCAAGCTCGGTGATATTTTGCAAAACCAATCTATAGTTTTGGGAACAGGTCTGGGAACACTGCCAGAGTCTGGGAAAGCAGCCAAGAAAACTTTGTTTATATAAACAAAGAGCTGTTTTGGGATCAAGAAGAAATAATAACAAAAACAATGGTTGTTTCATTAATTTGTCTTATAATTCTAGCCATCTTCATACCTGTTTTAGGCTACCCTATAGGGAGACGTCCAGACCTTGAGGATGGATGGAATGAGTTGCTTCCATTCTTTAATTTTGACATCAAAGGTTTGGTAAAGGACATCCCCTTGGTTAAAATTGGCTCTAATTGCTATCTAAATTTTGTTGCAACAGTCCTGTCATTGATAAAGGTATTGGAAGTACTCCTTAAACTTGGCAGAATGGTGTTGTATTGCTTTCCTTGTTGTAGGAAAGATCATGCCTCGAAGGGACTCGCTGGAACTTTGGAAAGGGCTGCAGACAGACCAGTCCCCGGGTGGCATGGAGCCTGGGTAGATTTCGGTAGATTAGTAGGACGTGTGTCACCCCCCATTAATTGGGAGTTCACACCAGAACAAATGTTTGATTCTGGTGAGATGGCCCACTGTTTGGCAGAAGGGTGCTTTTCATACAAAGATCCGAATATGCAATTCTCCGCTTTGTGCTGGGGTCTGGCTAATGCTTATCGAGCCGCCATAGACCACCTTCAAAGGGTTAAGGTCGACATAGAAACCCAAACCACGCCACTTGAAACCAGTGATGTCCCTATTAGGTCCACAGAAGTCGGGGTCCAAACAGAAATTAAAGTCAATGCCGTTTCTACTAAGTCCACTAGAACTGGGACTCAAGCTAAGAACCGGAAAGTCATTGTTGCCCCTATTAAGAAGAAGACATGGGTAAGGGAGATCAAGGAACTTACGGACCCATCTCCGCAACCAGAACACACAGAAGAAAGAGAAGAAGAAAGAGAAGAAGAAGAAGAAGGAGCAGAACAACTTATCCAATCCACGCAGGAAGTAGTAGCCAGATTGTGAGCCCTCTTTACTTTGTGACCCGTAAAAAGAATACCTTTCAATGGGGTCCTGAACAGCAACAGGCATTCAAACAGATCAAACAAGAGATTGCACATGCCGTGGCTCTTGGACCAGTTCGAACGGGACCAGACGTGAAGAACGTACTTTATACTACAGCTGGAGATAAAGGTCCCTCCTGGAGCCTCTGGCAAAAGGTGCCTGGTGAAACGCGAGGGCGACCACTTGGCTTCTGGAGCCGAAGTTACAGGGGTTCTGAAGCCAACTACACTCCTGTGGAAAAGGAAATTCTGGCGGCCTATGAAGGCATACAAGCAGCCTCAGAAGTGATTGGCACTGAAACACAGTTTCTCCTAGCACCCCGACTACCAGTCCTGAATTGGATGTTCAAAGGGAAGGTGCCCCCTACGCATCATGCCACCAATGCTATGTGGAGCAAGTGGATAGCCTTGATTACGCAGCGTGTACGATTGGGAAACTCAAATCGCCCTGGAATTCTGGAGGTTATCACAAATTGGCCTGAAGGTGGGAACTTCAGTCTGGCAGAAGAAGAAGAAGAACCAGTGAGCCGAGTTGAAGAAGCTCCGCCATTTGATCAGCTGCCAGATGAAGAAAGGCGTTATGCCCTTTTCACTGATGGTTCTTGCCGTATTGTAGGAAGGAACCGGAAGTGGAAAGCAGCCGTTTGGAGTCCCACCCGACGAGTGGCAGAAGCTGCTGAGGGTCAAGGCGAGTCGAGTCAATTTGCAGAACTCAAAGCTGTCCAATTGGCCCTGGACATTGCCGAACGAGAAGGATGGCCAAGACTCTACCTCTACACTGACTCGTGGATGATAACCAATGCACTATGGGGATGGTTAGACCGATGGAAGAAGATGAACTGGAGGCGTGGAGGAAAACCCATCTGGGCTGCTGACTTGTGGCAGGACATCGCTGCCAGAGCGAAGAGTCTGAATGTGAGAGTCCACCATGTAGATGCCCATGTGTCCAAGAAGCGAGCTAATGAAGAACACGATAACAACAGAGAAGCGGACCGAGCTGCACAGATAGGAGTGTCACAAGTAGACCTAGACTGGCAGCAAAAGGGAGAGTTGTTTTTAGCTCGATGGGCCCATGATGCTTCCGGTCATCAGGGTCGAGATGCCACCCACAGATGGGCACGAGACCGAGGGGTGGATTTAACCATGGATATAATTTCTGAAGTTATCCATGATTGTGAGACTTGTGCCGCTATTAAGCAGGCAAAAAGACTGAAGCCCCTGTGGTATGGTGGACGATGGGAGAAGTATAAATATGGGGAGGCCTGGCAGGTTGATTATATCACACTGCCACAGACCCGCCAAGGTAAGTGCTATGTGCTTATCATGGTGGAAGCAACCACCGGATGGTTAGAGACTTTTTCAGTGCCCCACGCAACGGCCCGGAATACCATTTTGGGCCTTGAAAAGCAAGTCCTGTGGAGGCACGGGACCCCAGAACGTATTGAGTCGGACAACGGGACTCATTTTAAAAATAAATTAGTCACCAATTGGGCGAGGGAACATGGTATCGAATGGGTGTACCACATTCCCTATCATGCACCAGCTGCTGGGAAGGTTGAAAGATATAATGGACTGTTGAAGACGACTCTACAGTCACTAGGTGAGGGAACTTACAAGAACTGGGATAAGAACTTAGCCAAGGCTACCTGGCTAGTTAACACCAGGGGTTCTGTTAATCGAGCTGGCCCTGCACAAGCAGAATCCCTCCACATTGTTGATGGAGATAAAGTTCCAGCAGTCCATTTGAGGGGAATGCTAGGGAAAGCTGTTTGGGTTACCCCTGCCTCAGGCCAAGACAAACCCATTCGTGGGATTGTCTTTGCTCAAGGGCCAGGACATACGTGGTGGATAATGAGGAAGGATGGAGTGATCCAATGTGTGCCCCAAGGAAATTTAGCCTTGGGAAAAAACTAATTGTATGTCCTGTGTTTTTACAGGAAGCCAGTCGCCAGATGAGAGAGAGAGAGACCAGAGAGAGAGAGACCTGAACTAAGCTGATGCCAATATCCAGTGATGAGACAGCTCAGAATGATGAAACAGCCCTAAAATCAGAACCGCAATTCTGACTGAGGAGACCAAAAATCTGGACTGAACTGAACTG
The DNA here is from genome assembly GCF_009829145.1 of Chiroxiphia lanceolata. Taxonomy (NCBI): domain Eukaryota; kingdom Metazoa; phylum Chordata; class Aves; order Passeriformes; family Pipridae; genus Chiroxiphia; species Chiroxiphia lanceolata. The sequence goes on along the minus strand of NC_045670.1, from coordinate 12,416,836 downwards.
ATGTCAGTATTGATTTCCAACGACGAGACAACTGCACCGAGAGACCAAACATGGACTATATGTATATATGTATATGTATATGCGCGGGATATAGATGAACACAATATATAGGTGTTACGTAAAGAAATAGTGTGGAATAAGGGGTGGAGAATGTGATGGTTTCACTCTAGGCCTTCCTGGAGACCAGCTTGTAACCAGGAAGGAACTAGGAAGGTGATCACGGAAGTATTCCATGCTATTCCTTTACGTAACTGGAGGTATAAATAAAGCCAGCAGGAGGGACCTTGCTCTCTTCCTTTCCGGTGAGGTTCGAGAACAGTGGGTCCCTGTCTCGGTCTGACTTATCTGGAGCTGAGACCTACAGCGACTGCTGTTATCTGCCACGCGTGAGGGGAGAGTGCTGGGTCGTGTCTAGCCATCCTGATTGTTCAAAGGGAAGTGGTGAGATTTTACTGGTTCACCTTCGGTTTGTCTGGTTGCTGAGTTTTGGATTGTGTGGACTAGTTTGGTCTTGGTCCCTTTTTGTCCTTTTCCCTTCTCCCTTCCCGTCTCCCCTTTTGGGGAGCTGTTTAGGGTTTCTGTTGTGGTGTGTGGCATTCTCAGTGTGTGTGTCTGTCTCATATAAAATATATATATTTTTTTTTTGCTGTAACTTTGACTGCTTGGGTCGTTTTTTTTTCCCTTCGCTCTCTGGGAAAGCGGGTCCTTGTTGTCGGGTTTCGGGGGCTTGGCGGGAGGCCAACTCGAAACTCTTACACCAAACCATTCTATGATTCTATGAACCCTTCAGATCCCACCTTGGGCACCAAAAAGGACTGTCATGCTTGAACTCCAGCTGACAACTAAGCACCACACAGCCATTCACTCACTCCCTCCCCCGGTGATATGGGGGAAAGAATCAGAAGAGTAAAAGCTAGAAAACTTATGGGTTGAGATAAAGGCAGTTTAATAGTTGAAGCAAAAGTCACATGCACAAACAAAACAAGGAATTCATTCACTACTTCCCATGGGCAAGCATGTGTTTGGCCATCTCCAGGAAATCAGGGCTCCATCACGCGTAATGGTTACTTGGGAAGACAAAACATCATTCCGAAGGTCTCCTTCTTCCCCCAACTTTCTATGAAGATCATCATATGGTATGGGATATCTCCTTGATCACTTGGGATCAGCTGTCTCAGCTGTGTCCCCTCCCAACTTTGTGTGCATCCACAGCCTATTCCCTGGTGGGGGTGGTGTGAGAAGCAGAAAAGGCCTTGACTCTACATGAGCAGTGCTCAGCAGTAGCTAAAACAGCCCCATAATAGCTGCTATGAAGAAAATTAACTCTATCCCAGCCAAAACCAGCACAGACTGCTCACTCAGCAACAAAGCAGTCCCACAGGCACTGCCATTTTTCTGTTTTGACCTGTATTCCAGATGCTGCTGTTGACTGAAAAGCAGAAAACTTGAGAATATTGCCCTGTGAACATTTTCCCATAGGGTTAAAAAAACCCACACTGTCTTCAGTATTGTAAAATGATATTATCACTCGATCATTTCTATGATGTGATGGCTTTTAAAGAGATCTCACTGGATGTCACTTTACCATTCATGCAAACATTTATTAATACATTTGATGCTGAAGAGATGATATTCAAACAGAAATCTCTTCACAGGGGATTTGAAAGGAATTTTTGAATGAAATCTACACTGTAGAACACATTCTTAGTTCAAATTAAAGTAATAATTTAAATTGTTGGGACAAAGGACACTTAGGACATATTACCTGTATAGTATAGATTTATAAGCATTTTAGCATCAAACATGACATAGGCTAGCCAACTATTTAAAAACATATTGCTGTCCAGTTGTATAAGTATGTTTTCATAAGTACCAGTTGCATTGTTTAAGAGTTCATTAATGATCTATAAATATGTACAAACTCCTGCTATGTACTTGTTTAGCACCAAGCACAAGACTACATGCACATGACTAAGATGTATAATATCTAACCATGAGACACAAGGGTATATGACTGTAGAGTGTCTCCAGGTTTTAATTGTAGTACTTGTAGCAATCACAGTGGATTCAAGCAGAGCAGAAATCTGACTAGTAATCAGGAACTATCTGAAAACTCACAACTAAACAATAATTTTGCAATCAGCCTTGTACATCTACAGCATGCTCATATTTTTTACCATTTAGTGGCTTTTTTTTTCTCCCTGAAAACTAGATTGAGGAAGAAGAAAGGGGATTTGGGGCTTCAATAATTAATCCAAAAAAGAACTAAAAACCAGCACAATAAATACAAAATATAACTGGAAAAATGATATGGCTTTTTTTTCTTAGGGATTTGTAGTGGGTTGACCCTGGCTGGATGCCAGGTACTCACTAAAGCTGCTCTCTCACTCCCCTCTGCAACTGGACATAGGAGAGAAAATACAATAAAGGATTCATGAGTTGAGATAAGGACCAGGAGAGATCACTTACTGATCACCATCACAGACAAAACAGACTCAAAGTGGGGATATTAACTAAATTTATTACTAACAGGATCAGAGCAGGAGAGTGAGAAGTAAAATAATCTTAAAAACACCTTCCCCCCAGCCCTCCTTCTTTCCAAATTCTACCTCCTCCCCCTCAGTGGTGCAGGGAGATGGGGAGTGAGGGTTAGAGTCAGTTGTTTTTTCTGCCGCTGCTCAGGGAGAGGATTCCTTCCCCTGCTCCCTGTGGGAGCACAGTCCCATGGGAGACAGTCCTTCGTGAACTCCTCTGGCATGAGTCCATCCCATGGAAGACAGTTCTTCACAAGCTGCTGACACATGGGTCACTTTTCCATGGGGTGCAGTCCTTCAGGGATAGGCTGCTCCAGCGTGGGTCCTGCACAGGGCCACAAGTCCTACCAGAAAAACCTGCTCCAATGTGGGGTCCTCTCTCCATGGGTCAGAAGGTCCCTGCAGGGACCCTGCTCCAGCATGGGCCTCCCACGGAGTCACAGCCTCCTTCAGGCATCCACCCGCTCCGGAGTCACAGCCTCCTTCAGGCATCCACCCGCTCCGTCATGGGTTCCTCCATGGGCTGCAGGTGGATCTCTGCACTCCTGTGGTCCTCCATGGACTGCAGGAGGACAGCCTGCTTCACCATGGTCTTCACCACGGTCTTCACCACGGGTTGCAGGGGAACCTCAGCTCTGGCATCTGGAGCACCTCCTCCCTCTCCTTCTCCACTGACCTTGGTGTCTGTAGAGTTGTTCATGTGTTCTCACTCCGCTATTCTCTGGCTGCAATTTTCATCTGCGCAATAACTTTCTTTCCCTTCTTAAATGTTATCACAGAGGTGTTACTGTCATTGCTGATTTGCTTGACCTTGTCCAGTGGCCATCCTGGAGCTGGCTGGCATTGGCTCTGCTGAACATGGGGAAAGCTTCTAGCAGCTTCTAACAGAAACCACCCCTGTAGCCACCCTGCTACCAAAACTTGGCCACAAAAACCCAGTACAGAGAACAGGAGTTTGAGGATTAAAATAAGTTTACTTATAGAATATTAGAAATTTATTGTGTGATTCCTTAGGGTTAAGTTGAATTGTAACTTGCTTACAGCTTAGTATTAGTGGGCCCTGCTCAAAACTTAGAGCAGATGAACTTTAAATTAATTCTATTCATTAGCATGAATGGCTAAGCAGGGGTTTTGCCTAAAATTGGCTCTTAAAAGAAGCATCTAAGTCAAAATTTGTGAGTTTTAGAAGCCAGGCATTCTTTATTACAACGTGCTGCATGGTCACAGCACACTGGGTGCCCTGGGAATCAGTTCACCAAAGTGCACACAGAGGTATCTTTGCTACAGCTTATATGTCAGCATTACATAATTATTCATTTTTTGTTCCCCACATTCCTGTTACATATTCATGACATTTCCGAACACTTATTAGCATATAGACATATCCTTATAAGGTCTCTGAGGGGCTTTACTGAGGGTCTTTGCTGGTCTTCTCTGTCTTGAGCCCCCAAAGTTCTGAGTGACTGCCTTATGACCTTTTTAAGACAATACCCCTGGTTATAGAGTAACTTGGTGTTGCTTGGCTGGCTACCTCAGTTCCCTTCTTCATTGTTTCTTTACTTTGCTTGGTTAGTCCTTTTAAATCTCTTGACTCAGCTATATGGAGTTTCTATGGTGCATTCTGCTACAAAAACTATTAGTTCTTGTTACATCTCTAAACCTCAATATCAGAGTGGAAATAGAGAAAGGCTGGATTCACTTATACCACCAGATAAGAGGACTCAAGGGAAAAGACCTTCAAGAACAGGTAACAGATAAGGGATGTGACTTTGGTATAGATAAGACAGCGTTCTCACTGCTACCCTATTCACCGTCTTCTTTAGCATGATGCTCCAAAGGGCTACATTCGATACCGTACTGATGGAAGTCTATTCAATCTAAGGCGACTGAAGGCCCACACTAAGACCTTAAACCATCTTGTCCGGGAGCTGCTTTATGCTGATGACGCCGCCCTTGTTGCCCACACAGAAGCAACCCTGCAGCGTTTAACATCCTGCTTTGCAGATGCTGCTGAGCTCTTTGGGCTGGAAGTCAGCTTAAAGAAGACAGAGGTCCTCCATCAACCTGCACCTCAGGAAGTCCCCCATCATCCCCACATCACCATTGGCCAATCAGAGCTCAAATCAGTCCAACAGTTTAATTACCTTGGTAGCCTCATCTCCTCAGATGGTAGGATCGACGGAGAGATAGACAACAGGTTAGCTAAGGCATATAGTGCTTTTGGAAAACTCCACAAAAGAGTATGGCATAATAAACACTTGAAGAAAAGCACCAAGATCAGTGTTTACAAAGCCATAGTGTTGTCTACTCTCTTATATGGTTCCGAATCATGGGTCATCTACCATCACCACCTGCATCTCCTAGAACGCTTCCATCAACGCTGCCTCCGTACAATCCTTAACATCCGCTGGTCAGATTATGTGACCAATACATCTGTACTAGAGCAAGCAGCTGTCACTAGTATTGAGACCATGTTACTGAGAACGCAGCTGCGATGGGCAGGGTACGTCTCAAGGATGAAGGACCACCGCCTCCCTAAGATCCTGCTCTATGGTGAACTTGCCACTGGTTGCCGCATGAGAGGAGCCCCGAAGAAAAGATACAAGGACTCCCTGAAACAACATCTCAGCCTTGACCATATTGATCACCATAACTGGTCTACTCTGGCCTCAAATGGGGAGGCCTGGAGACACACCATCTATAACGCAGCTGTCTCCTTCGAGAACACACACAGGATCACTCTCGAGGAAAAAAGGCAACGCAGAAAGAACCGTGTCTTGCAGATTACACCATCTAAGGAGTCTTTCTGTTGTGCCTTTTGCAACCGGATATGTCTGTCACGTATTGACCTCATAAACCACCAACGTGCCTGTAGCAAATGTGGATAGTGCCTTCCCAAATCTTCGTTTGCGAAGCCTAGCCATGATTTAAATCAGTTAACTTTTATACAGTTTAGTTTGCTCAGGGTGCATGTTCATAATAAGATGATTGGATAGCTCAGTCTGTGCACGCATCTCATGTCCCCAGTTCATTGGACCTGATGTTCTGCCCACGCAATCTGAAATCATCCTTGGCATAGAAACCTCTTTCTAATTAATCTGCTTTTAGGGTTTTACTAAATTTGCAGGTGTTTCATTATCTTCAGTTTCTCAAGGTTTTCTTTCTATAAACATATTATGTTCTCAAACCTTATAATTAGACACACAGCTAACAAGTATAAGCATCACATATTTTCAGTTTATATAAACACCTGACTAGGGGGCAGAAGCAGGGGCAGGGAGTAAAGAAGATGGATCTAGATTCTCAGAGGTATTCAGTGACATGACAAAAGGCAGTTCATACAAACTGAACCGTCAAATAACAAAACAGGCAGTCCAGGAAAGGTTGTGGCGTTTCAATCCTTGGAGATATTCAAAACCCAACTGGGCATGACCCTGGTAAACTTGCTCTAGTTGACCCTACACTAAACGAGGCAGGGGGAGATGGACAGGAAAAGGAACAGATGACCTTCTAACCTCAATGATTCTGTGTGATAGCACATTTTGATATGTGCCTGATTGATACCTTGGGTACATCAAAACTTCCCTCTGAGAAAGGAACAGGCATTCCTAATGCACTAAGAATCAGGTTCCTAATTCAAAACAGCACTGTTACTTCAGTTGAAGTCTGAACTATGAAATGCTGGGAAGTGCATTGACAACTTTTTATCTTGAATTTTGAAGCTTACTATATTTTTCAACCAAGTTTGATAAATTGGTAAGATTATGTAATAAGTTAGCTTTAAGACAAGAGGAAGTCTGATGTCTACTGGAATCTTGCTATGCAAACCTCTGCTTTTTTTGCAGTTGCCTGGGAGAAGCAGATCCACCGGACCCATCCTACAGGGAAGTCTGCTGCCTTCCTGGGGCCCAGGGATATTAGCAGGAGACTCCCCGAGCTAATTCAACCCTCTGATTATTACCCACTGTTGGTGGTACAAGTTGGCAGTGATGAGATCGATAAAAGAGATACCAGGATAATTAAAAAGGACTTGAAGGCTTTGGGTTGATTAGTTGATGGGACAGGAGCACAGGTGGTGTTCGCCTCAATTTCTCCAGTAGCAAGGATGAATGAGGAAAGGAGTAGGAAACCCCATTTTATCAATAGGTGGCTAAAGGATTGGTGCCACCAGCGGAATTTTGGGTTTTTTGATCATGGGGCAATTTTTATGGTACCAAGCCTGCTAGAGTTGGATGGGCTTCATCTATCTAGCAAGGGCAAAAGAACTCTAGCATATAAGTTGGCAGGGCTGATCAAGAGGGCTTTAAACTAGGTTTGAAGGGGGAAGGGGTTGAAACCAGGCTCTCCAGAGATGAGCCTAAGGGTGGAAAGCCAGGGTTAGGAGTGATATCAGCAGCCCAGCTGAAGTGCATGTACACTAATGCACGTAGTTTGGGAAACAAGCAAGAGGAGCTGGAAACCATCGTGCAGCAGGAAAACTATGATGTAGTCACTATCATGGAAATGTGGTGGGATGACTCGCATGACTGGAATGCTGCAATGGATGGTGATGCCTTTGAACTTTTTGGATTTTTAGCTTTTTGTAGATTTTAATGTAGCTGTATAGTTTCTCACACTTTAGCACAGTAGTTTCCACTTACCCAAACCCTTTTTCCCCATTTCATATTGAACTTTCTAAATTCTTTAGCTTGTTTAGACTTCTCTCAAGGCAGGCCTTCATTCTGTTTAAGAACATTTGCACTGTGGTGTGGGGGGAAGCGGCGGGTTTGTGGAGCCCCAGGAGCTTGAGGAGCTTAAAATATTAGATGGTATAAAGCCTTTCCCATGAGAACAGTGAGGCTAATTAAACGTTCCCATGGACACAGCAGCCTGAAGTATTAGGGAGTTGTTAGCTAGAAGATGATAAGCAGTACAAGGACAGGTTGTTGACTGTGTTTCAGGGTGCAGGTGTGAATTCCTGAATGTTTTTGTAAAAATATATTTACAGTCTGTGTGTGGGAAAGTCGGGACCAGCTACCTCAATAAAGCTACCTGCTGCTCTGAGGCAGCAGACACCCTTGTCTCATCTCTCTTCGTGTGCATGTGTCTTCTTTCTCAACGTACCAAAACCTAACAATACAACAGATACCCCGTGACACTGTGGCTTGAATAACAAGATACCATCAGAGACAAAACAACTTTCAAGCCCTTAACCTTGGAGGAGCTCCAAAAGACTGTACATGCTGTAAAGAAGAGGAAGATGAGGAAGAAGGGGTCTTGAGAGCCCCTGACTCTATTTCCGGGGAGGTGTGCTGGAGGGAGGATCTAGGGGGCAGATAGATATGGGATTGGATGGATAATACCATAAATTGCGGAACCCCTGGACACATGAGTGTGCGTCTTTGTACTCCCGTGATTGGAGGCCTTCAATTAAAGGACTGCTCTATATCTTATCTCTATACTAAATTGGCCTGGAGGTTTTTTTGGCTCACAATCTTAAGGCAGCAATGGTTACAAGTTCTTCAGAAGAGATAGGCAAGGTAGGAGAGGTGGAGGGGTGACTCTATATGTTAGAGAGTCTCTTGACTCTGTAGAACTTGAGGTCAGTGACAATAGGGTTGAGTGCTTATGGGTCAGAATCAGCAGGAAGGCCAACAAGGCCGACATCCTGGCGGGAGTCTATTACAGACCACCCAACCAGGATGAAGAGGGTGATGAATTATTCTACAAGCAGCTGGCGGAGGTTTCGAAATCATCGGCCCTTGTTCTTGTGGGTGACTTTAACCTGCCGGATGTCTGCTGGGAACTCAACACAGTGGAGAAGAGGCAGTCTAGGAGGTTCTTGGAGTGCATGGAGGATAACTTCCTGTTGTAGCTGATAAATGAACCTACCAGGGCTGGGGACCCATTAGACCTGCTGTTTACAAACAGAGAAGGACTGGTGGGAGACATGGTGGTCAGAGGCTGTCTGGGGCACAGTGACCATGAAATGATAGTGTTTTCAATACTTGGTGAAGTAAGGAAGGGCATCAACAAAACCTCTACCCTGGACTTCCATAGGGCAGACTTTGGCCTATTCAGGAGGCTGATTTGGAGAGTACCTTGGGAAACAGCCCTTACAAACAAAGGGGTCCAGGAAAGATGGGTATACTTCAAGAAAGAAATCTTGAAGGCACAGGAGCAGGCTGTCCCTATGTGCCAAAAGATGAACCAGTGGGGAAGATGACTGGCCTGGTTGGGCAGGGAGTGTTTGCAGGAATGAGGGATAAAAGAGGATATATCACCTTTGGAAAAAGGGGCAGGCAACTCATGAAGTGTTTAAGGATGTCATTAAGTCATGCAGAAAGAAAATTAGAAAGGCGAAAGCTCAATTAGAACTTAATCTGGCCACTTCTGTTAAGGATAACAAGAAGTGTTTTAATAAATACATCAATAGCGAAAGGAGGGGCAAGGAAAACCTCCATTCTTTATTGATGTGGGGAGGAATATAGTCACCAAAGATGAGGAAAAGGCTGAGGTACTTAACACCTTCTTTCTCTCAGTTTTCAACTGTAAGATAGGTTGTCCGCAGGACAACTGGCTTCCTGGGCTGGTAGACAGCAACAGGGAGCAGAATAGCCCCCCTGTTAGCCAGGAGGAAGAAGTTAGTGACCTGCTGAGCCACTTGGATCCTCATAAGTCTATGGGACCAGATGCTATCTGTCCTAGGGTGATGACGTAGCTGACGGAAGAGCTCACCAAGACACTCTCTATTATTTATCACCAGTCCTGGCTCACTGGGGAGGACCCAGATGATTGGAAGCTGGCTAATGTGATGCCCATCCACAAAAAAGGCCGAAAGGAAGACCCGGGAAACTACAGGCCTGTCAGTCTGACCTTGGTGCCCGGCAAAGTTAGGGAACAGATCATCCTAAGTGCGATCACATGGCACCTACAAGATGGACAAGGGATCAGACCCAGCCAACATGGGTTTAGGAGGAGCAGGTCCTGCCTGACCAATCTGATCTCCTTTTATGATCAGGTGACCTACCTGGTGGATGAAGGGAAGGTTGTGGATGTAGTCTACCTGGACTTCAGCAAAGTCTTTGACACCATCTCCCACAGCATACTCCTGGAAAAGCTGGCAGCCCACGGCTTAGACAGGGGCACTCTCTGCTGGGTTAAGAACTGGCTGGATGGCCAGGCCCAGAGAGTGGTGGTGAACGGTGCTGCATCCAGTTGGCGACCAGTCACTAGTGGTGTCCCCCAGGGATCAGTGTTGGGCCCAGTTCTGTTTAATATCATTATTGATGATTTAGATGAGAGGATTGAGTCCACCATCAGCACATTTGCACATGACACCAAGTTGGGAGGGAGTGTCAATCTGCTGGAGGGTAGGAGGGCTCTGCAGAGGGACCTGGACAGGCTGGAGAGATGGGCTGAATCCAAGGGTATGATGTTCAACAAGACCAAGTGCTGGGTCCTGCACTTTGGACATGACAACCCCATGGAGTGCTACAGGCTGGGGACAGAGTGGTTGGAGAGCAACCAGGCGGAGAGGGACCTGGGGGTTCTAATCAACAGGAAGCTGAACATGAGCCAGCAGTGTGCCCAGGTGGTCAAGAAGGCCAATGGCATCCTGGCCTTTTTCAGGAATAGTGTGGAGTCATAGGTTTACTTGTTCTAAAAATCCAAGTAGGAATTTTTCTTTTCCCTGCCTCCTGTAAAGGAGGGATGTTGGATGAGGGAGGGGGAGGGGGTGATTGACCTACACAAAAGAGCTAGCTGGCAGAACTGCATTCCAGGCTGATGACCCTCTCTAAGGCTGTGTGTGGGGGGGAGTGATGATGGTTTTTTCCCTCCTCTCCTTGGAAACGACTTCACTTTTTGCCTTAACGGAGGCAAGGTGTGTGTGTTGGAAAAGCTGTGAGGCCATTTTGATCTTGACCTGGTCATCTGGCTGTTTTCCTACCTTGGCTTGCCTACGCTCTGCTCTGTCCCCAGCCCATACCTGCTTGGATGTCATCGGAGAGGTTTGGCCCATCCCGCAGAAGAACCTTTTGGGGAGGGGGTTGGTTTTTTTCCCTCCTCTGATCCTGTGTTTTGGCAGCAGTTTGTGCTCATCGACAAAAGGGGGGAGTCCCGGCCACAGCCAGCCACAGACAGCATGAGTTTCGTGTGAAGAAACCACCCTTCTTTCCCCTTCCCCTCCTCGGTGGGGGGAAAATCTCCATTGTCGGCTTCTCCTGCGAACTGGGGCCCCACGTGGCGACTGCCAGAGCCCAACAGCGCCCCCTGCTGACCAACACACAGCAACTGTAGACTCTGCTCCTTCAGTGATCCAACAGCACCCCCTGCTGACCATGATTGGAATTGCTCCAGAGGACAGGAAGTATTGAACTTTCTTTTTTTTGAAGGGGACTTTTTTTGGGTACAGGATAATTGTTTAGTTGTTTTTGTGTTCTTTTGTTGTTCTGTCAATACACATATATCCTTTAATAAAGGGTTGTTATTTTTTTCTTTTTCTATACTTCCTCAGTTGGAGCCTCTTAATTTTGGATTTACAATTGCTGAGAGAGAGGAGTTTGGTCTACCTCATAACTCATCCTCCTTAGCAAAACACTTCAGTCTCATTAAACTGAGACATGTGGTCATCAGGACCAGGGCAGTGATTCTACCCCTGTACTCGTCACTAGTTAGGCCACACCTTGAGTACTGTGTCCAGTTCTGGGCCTCTCAGTTTAGGAAGGATATTGAGGTGCTGGAGAGCGTCCAATGAAGGGCAACAAGGCTGGTGAAAGGACTGGAGCACAGGCCCTATGAGGAACAGCTGAGGGAACTGGGGTTGTTTAGCCTGGAGGAGGCTCAGGGGAGACCTTATCACTCTCTACAACTACCTGAAAGGAGGTTGTAGCCAGGTGGGGATCGGTCTCTTCTCCCAGGCAACCAGCAGTAGGACAAAAGGGCACAGTCTTAAGCTGTGCCAGGGGAGGTTTAGGTTAGACATTAGGAAGAAATTCTTTACAGAGAGAGTGATCAGACATTGGAATGGGCTGCCCAGGGAGGTGGTGGAGTCACCATCCCTGGAGGTATTTAAGAAGAGACTGGATGTGGCACTTAGTGCCATGGTCTAGTTGACAAGGTGGTGTTGGGTCATGGATTGGACTCGATGATCTCAGAGGTCTTTTCCAACCTGGTTGATTCTGTGATTCTGTGATCACTTGCAAATAACAACAGAAGGGAAATACTTTGTCAGATGCCACTGAAACTGTAATAACTTAAGAATTAAGAGCAGGGAGTTTGGTTTACTGCAATAATGCAGAAAAAACATTGATAAACTAACCAAAATATTTTCTAGATGAGAGCACTCTGGTCGGAAGCACATGAAAAGTATTTGCATGTATTTATAACAGTAAGTTTTCAATCTGGTGATGCTACTCTTGTTTGAAAGGTTTCTGGTCATCTGCACTGAGGTACATCGAGACCAATAGTAGACAATTCAGAGATTTTTAGCAACAAGTGTAACAATGCAGAGAAAAATTGATCTTCTGAGGCTATCTGCCAGCAGGGCAGAGTCATAAGCCAAGCACAAACTCAGCTACTAAGTGTCCCAGACTGCTTAAGGAACTAACAGTATGCAATAAATGCAACTCAAAAATAAAAAAAAACATTTACCTGTGTTGTTTGGGGCAGCCAATGCATGAGAAAACAGAAACAAGTGTTTAAGTGGCTTAGGAATATGACTACGATATCAATGATGATCTAGGAAAGGACCAAAAATTAACACGCAAACAAGTGAGTAAGACTGTCAGTGTAAAAAAACATGACTTTTTAATCCTCTCCCAGGTTTAAACAATCTTCAAAGAACCAGTGCATCTAATCTTTTTAACTGCTATACATAAAGATGTTTAATGAGTAAAGTTAGCTATAAATCAAAGTCTTTTACTTTCTCAGTTGGAAATGATCAGAGAACACTGAGTTTAAGGGATCTCTCAAAGCCCCCATAACTAAACACTCAACACTAACCCTAAAAAAAGAAAAACAAATTAGGTTACTATACTTATTCTTTTCACTTCCTCTTCTTTTGTGTATATCAGGCAGAAATTAAGTATTCTAAGATCTTTACAGTAGATAATTAGCTTCTCTGGGTATTTTGTCAGTTGTCCAGTTAGAAGTTTCTTTTTCTCATTGTAGGCTGTAAAATTAAAAAGTCTAAGTAAATATCAAAAAGAACTTTGCCATTTGTTGATAAAGCTATTCTTGCCTGACTTTTCAAAGTTTTCAAGAAACTAATTCAAGCCCAAGTTTTAGCAAATCAAAACAACACAGGCTGGCAAGGTCTTATGCTAATTTTTTTAAAGTCCATTCAAACCACTTCCTACAAGGTAGAAACCAAACTTGCAGCAAGCCAGGTGGTCAGTGATTATTTCTGTTCACCTTCTGACTGTATGGCAATTTCAAAGTCTAGATACATAAAGAATATAATTTAGTAGTTTTGACCAAAGGAGAGTCCCCAAACAACCGAGTTCATTCTAAGTTGCTAAAAAACGTGGAGGTTTTTTAACCACTATTAAGCACCCAAGAGAGTTCTTTTTTCACTTCTGTTTGAGAATGTTTGATTTCACATCTTCAAGTGCTACCAGGTAGGTCCTAGTATATGAAATTAAATAGTGTCTTATAACCAACTGTGGTGGGTTGACCTTGGCTGGATGCCAGGTGCCCACCCAGCCCCTCTATCACTCCCCTTTCCAGCCAGACAGGGGAGGTGGAAAAACAACTTCTGGGTTGGGATAAGTCAGTTTATTTAAAGCAAAAGCATGCAAAAGTGAAGAAAAAGATAGCAGGGTTTATTCTCTACTTCCCATCAGCAGTGATGGTCCGCCACTTCCAAGAAGCAGGGCTTCAGCACGTGTAATGGTTTCTCAGCAGGCAGCCATTGGAGACAATGAATGCCTGCCTTCCTGCTCCTTGCCTTAGCTTTTATATTTGAGCTGGTGTCATATGGTATGGAATATCCCTTTGGTCAGTTTGGGTCAGCTGACCTACTTGTGTCCCCTCCCAGGATCTTGCCCTCAGTTGGGGAAGGAATGTTACAGTGCTGATGGTGTGCTCAGCAGTAGCCAAAACACTGGTGTGTTATCAACACCCTTCTAGCTACCAATGCAAAGCACAGCACTGTGAGGGCTGCTATGGGGAAATGAACTCCAGCTCAGCCAGACCCAATACACCAGCCTCCACTAGTCTCCTCCTAGTCCACTCCTTCTCCAGTCCACACCACCAGCCTTCCCTACTACTTACAAATTACCAGTCCCATTCTTATTTACCTTTTTTAGCAATACAGGCATACCTGAAAGTCCTGTTGCAAAATACAGAGTTCATTGATTTACAAATAAATCAAAAACTTGGGGGTTATTTTGTCTCCTTTGATATTTTGAAGACATCCTCAATCTCATAAAACATAGTTCCCTTAGATGAACAAAAGGTATGGTTTGGGAATTTGGTACCTGTACTGCTTTGCAGTGCTATTAACTCAAATACCTCCATATTTATAGAAATAGTTGATATATTGGAAGAACAGACTTGCACACCACTCTTAGCCAGAGACTTTGTACAGTATGTTTGCCTTCGAATCATGGCATTTTATACAACTGAGTGACCTCAACCTGGGCAGAAGTGGTCATCACCGCCCAACCAGAGGCTCTCCGTCCCACCCGCTTCGTTATGTAAGTGCATCTCTTCTGCACACGCGTGGCTTTCCCTGCGCCTGCGTACTGTACTCGGGGGGTCTTTTCCAAATGAGTCTGGAGGCACTACTTCATCATTATAGTCTTCACTTTCTCCTTCAAGTGACCTTGGAGGACAATTAACCAATCACAGAACACCGATTAAAACAGTTTATACAAGAAACTCTCTCTCCAAGGACAAGGCACCTGTTTATCAGTACTTGTTTTCTCAAAACTTGGCAGGGAAAGAATAAAACTTTTACAGTTGTCTGGGCCAAACACAGACCAAAAGTACCAGCATAAATTCACCCTGGTACACCACCCTTGGAGCAGATCTTCCTTGAAATCTCTTTTGTATCTCTAAGCATGATGTGGACCGCACTGAGGAGACCTGGCAGACTTAGCAACAAGAACATGCTTTCTTTAACATCCAAAGGGAATTCAAAATCCTCAAAAGTTGTTGTAACAGGCCTGAAAGAGAAAAAGGGGGTGAAAAGCTCGGGGAAATCATCCTCTCCTATTCCTCCCACAGACTGGGTACAGTTATTAATGGACTCCCAGAGGTAGCACCCAAGGTAAGGGTAGGGGAGCAATACTGAATACACATCCCAAATGATCCTCATTGCCCTTGATGTCATCATGTCATAAACTGATATCACACAGTGCAGCAACAAAGCCATCCTGATCCCTCTCCTTGCTCTGAAGAAGAACATCACGAGGAGCACATAGAGGAATATGTACAGGGTTAGGTCCCATACCCACATGAACAGACCAAGCAACGTTGTGACAAGTGTCTCAATACCTAATACAACAAATTCTTAGATCAAATTTGTTTCCAACCTGCTCTGGGCAGATCTGTTGTTATCTCAACCCTTTGCACCCCACATTTGGCATCAATTAAAGCTGTTGTAGTTTAGGAATTCCCCAATTTAGTACTCCCACTAAAAAAAACCCACATGCCGCTCCACCTCCCCACCTCCAATTGGAGGCACAAAAGGCAAAGATCACAGGTTGAGATAATAACAATTTACTGGAAACAGCAATGAGATAAGAAAACAAACAGTAACAACAACAATATTAATAACAAGAGATATAAAAGACAGAGTGATTCCCATGCAAAAATGCTCACCGCAGTGTTTGCGACAATAAACATTACCAGACAGCTCCCCCCGCCACATTTTCTCAACCGGAAGGAACCCCTTCTCCCCAGAAAAGAGTCCCTTTCCCCCACCCCTGGCAATGACATGAGGTGGTATAGAATAACCTCCACGCTCTAGCCATACTTCCTCCTGGCTACTGCAAAAAATTAACCCTGTCCCGGTCAGTACCAGGACACCCCACTGGTCATTTTTTCCAGTAAGTGTTAATCATCCAGTGTGAGAAGGAAGGGGTTGAAAGTGGAAGATATGATGAGGAGGTGTTTTTCTTTAATTGTTTTTGCTCAAGATAAGTTTGCAGCTTGGGATGCTAAGAATACTGTTTCAGTGTGGGAATTTTCACACTGCGTTTTCTTTGGGTTGTTTTCTATCTATTGAAAGAAATGGAATTCTCTCAAGGAAGATAACAATGTTGTTAAAGACTTAAATGCATTCTTTTCCACAGGTTTGGGGGGAAGGGAGATAAGAGAGAAAGTTTAGAACTGTAAAAACAGCCTGGTGCCCCATTTACACCTGCATTAGGTTTTGGTATGTAAGTAAGGCAAGGTTCAGACCTTTTCAGCACTTTTTGCCCCTGCTACATTTTGACTTAGCAGTGTATGTGTGTGTCCCTGCAATGATTGAATAAATCTATTCTGCACACTTCAGCTGTGAGTTGCGACCATCTTGGTTAACCTGCAGCTATCAATTCCCACATCTGGTGTAGTCGGCTACAACCAAGAGCAACCATGCCATGGCTATGGAGAAAGTCAGGGACTGGGGAGGCCGTGGCAGTGACTCTCTGCATTTTGGAATGGCCCAGCACTGAGTGCTGGTCCCCTGTGGCTGCTTTCCTAGCGACAATGGCTCTGCTGGAGGCCTCCAAGCTCTTACTGGGTGTACATTTTAATTTAAGTGTTCAAGAAATTTCGCCCACAGGAACCCTTGCAAGGTCTTTGATTCTTTGATACCTTGAGTTCACGTCCGGAGAAAAACTACACATTTTTCTCTAAGAGATTTCTTTTAATTTGGTGAGAAAATAGGTGTTTTGGCAAAAAGGGTTTAACAGAAATAACATGCAACTTCACAAAAGCATTACAATGGGTTACTGAAACTAGCAAGCATTGCTGTAGTAAGGGAACCTTTGTTACACGCAGCTGATGCCTTTGAACTTTTTGGATTTTTAGCTTTTTGTATATTTTAGAAGTAGTTGTGTAGTAAATGTAGATTTTAATGTAGCTGTATAATTTGTCACATCTTAACACAGTAGTTTACACATACTCAACCCTATTACCCCATTTCATATCAAATTATCTAAATTTTTTTAGCTTGTTTAGACTTCTTTTCATGGTCGAATTGTAGAAAACACCTCTGTTTAGGAAAATTGCACCCTAGGCCCGAACAGCAAGATACCACCAAAGATAAAGTAACCTTCAAACCCAGAATCTTGGAGGAGCTCCAAGAACTGTACGTGCCATGAAGAAGATGAAGATGAGGAAGGACCAGGGATCCTCGACCCCCGACTCAATTCCCGAAGAGGCGTGCTGGGGGCAGAACTGGGGAGGATCTGGGGGTGGATGATTCTGGGATTGGATGGACAATACCATAAATTGTGGAACCTCTGGACACATGGGCGTGCACATTGTGTGTTTTCCTGTGGGCCTGAGGGCCGTAATTAAAGACCTGCTCTTCTTATCTATATACTAAATTGTCCTGGAGTTTTTTTCTCCGTGATCTTTTAGGTATCACGGCAAACACAAACTTAAGTGAAATACAGACAAGATGCCCACAGGAGTAAAGGAAGAGAGATTAAGAGAAGAAAGAATAAAGAGAGAAAGAGAGGAGATAGACATATTTACCACTCTGGAGGTCACATGTTTACAGGTCAGGAGGGCAGAGGCCAAGGGGAAATAGGCCTCGTGCGTGTCTATTTATAGACTCTGGCTATTGTGGCCACTCCCTCTAGGTGGGACCTTTGGTTCACTGCCACTCACTTTCCCCCTAGCCAAAGTGAGGGGTGCCACAGCCAATTAGAGGCTCCAAGAGGTGCAGTGTGAGCAGGTCACCAGGAGGACCTTATTGACAGCCCAGCCACATGGCTTTCCCTGCCATGTGCTCTGCATGGGCGCAACCATGTTGGCTCCAGACCACAACCTAGCCCTTCCTCCCCCCACACACAGACAACATGGTTTATTTGACTCATCAAACGATCTGGTAAAATACGAATCTGGTCTCTGACACTCAAAACAGAAGATGTGTCAGTAGTTATTCTGCAGATGATCAAATCGGCTATGCATGAATTACCATGGAAAGCGGCATGTAAGTCTGCTCACAAGTTAGGGGGGGGATTGGAATGGCTGTTACTGGTCTCAGGGCTCTCAACCATAAGGTTACAGCTTTGTGGGACCAAGTGAGAGACCTAATAAAGGAGAATGGTACTTTAGATGTGAAGAGATTTGCGTGAGAAGCACTTACTGCTCAGGAGTGCTGCTGTAAACAGCAATGCACTATAGAACAGCACCCATAGATCCCTTTCTGCAGGGTTGCTCTTCAGCTTCTCCTCTCCCAATTTATACTTGTGTCCAGTGTTACTCTGTCCTAGGTGCAGAATTTGGCATTTTGACTTGTTAAATTTCATCCCATTAATCATAGCCCAATGCTCTAATCTATCTAGATCCCTCTGCAAGGCCTCGTCTCCCTCAAGAGAGTCAACAACACCTCCCAATTTGATATTCTCAGTAAACGCACTAAGGGTGCATTCAACTCCTGCATCCAGATCACTGGTAAATATATTGAACAAGACCGGCCCTAGAACTGAGCCCCGAGGAACATTACTGGTGACCAAGTCACCAGCCAGATGTAGCCCCATTCACTACAATCCTTTGAGCTCTGCCCTTCAGTTGGTTCTGCACTGTGTATCTATTCATCCCACAGTTGGAGAACTATGAGGGACAGTATCAAAAGCCTTACTAAAATTCAGAAAAACTACATCTACTGCCTTCCCTTCATCAACTAGGTGGGTGACCTTATCCTAGAAGAATACAAACTTAGCTAAAGAGGACTTTCCTTTTGTGAACTCATGTTGACTGTGCCTGATAATTGCATTGTTCTTTACACGCCTTTTAATAGTACTCAGTATAATCTTCACCATAATTTTTCCAGGAACTGAGCTTAGACTACCAGGTCTGCCAGTCCCCTGGGTCTTCCCTCACACCCTTTTTGTAGATTGGAGTTAATTTCCCCCGTAGGAGCCCTCATAGTGCTGTGCTGTGTATTTGTAGCTAGAAAGGTATTGATAACACACCAGCGTTTTGGCACAGCATCAGCATTGTCTCTCCAACATCCCCCAACATCCCCAAAGGCCAGTAGGATGGGGATGGGCAAAGTCTTGGGAGGGGACATAACCAGAACAGTTGACCCAAACTGACCAAAGGGATATTCCGTACCATATGACATCTGCTAAGCAATAAAAGCTAAGAGAAAGTGTGTGTGTATGGGGGAGGGGTGGGGGGAGCATTCATTATTACCACATTTGCCTTCCAAAGTAACCACTACACATACTGCTTCTGATGAAGTGACTGGACACCATTTGCTGATGGGAAGTAGAGAATAATTATTTTGTTTTTCCTTTGCTTCCACACACGGTTTTGCTTTTACTTTATTAAACTGGCTTTATCTTGACCAACAATTTCCATCTTATTTTCTCTCCCTTGTCCACCTGAGGAGGGAAGTGATAGAATGGCTTCGGTGAGCACCTGGTGGCCAGCCACAGTCAACCCACCGCAGTCCTTTTTGGTGCTCTATCACTCCTCCTCCTCAGGGGGGAGTTGTATAACCAGCAAATTAATGACAAACCTAAACGTATGCCAGAAGTTAAGTCTGTGAAAAGGGTGTCTTACATATTCTGGACAGAACTCTTCCTAATCATATGCATACAATTAACACAAATATGATGCAGCATGCAGAAAAAGAAAAAAAATACACAAGGTTTACAATTTTCATGTAGAAACGAGTAATTTGTCGTCCTTTTAATGATAAAGTAACCTTTTACTGTAGAAAGTGTGCTTTATTTTCTCTTGGTCAACTATTCCATTCTGAAATATTGGATTTTTAAATATAGGAAACTTCAAAAATTGATAGAGGTTTCTTGATACCATTCTATGGTTTTTTTGGATTTAGGATATCAACCTCAATTAGGATTAATGTAGAATATATGTAAAAGTATTTAAGCTAGGCTGAGCATCTAAAGGCTGATAGAATTTATCCTGCAATGAACAAATTGCTACCTTCAGAATAAATACTAATGCCCCTGGTTTTGCAAAACAGTTTAGGAAAACACATTTTGTCTCAGTTTAAGGAGACTGGAGTGTTTTGCTAAGGAGGATGAGTTACGAGGTAGACCAAACTCCTCTCTCTCAGCAATCGTAAATCCGAAATTAAGAGGCTTCAATTGAGGAAGTATAGAAAAAGGAAGAAATAATAACCCTTTATTAAAGGATATATGTATATTGGTAAAAACAGCAACAGAACACAAAAACAACTAAACAACAATCCTGTACCCAGAAGTCCCCTTCAAAAAGGAAACAGTTTGATACTTCTCTGTCCTCTAGTGTGATTTTAATCACAGTTGGCATGAGCGCTGTTGGATTACTAGAGGTGCAGAGCTTGCAGTTCTCTGTGGTGGCCTGAAGGGGGGGGCGCTGTTGGATCACTGGAGGAGCAGAGCCTGCAGTGCTCGGTGTTGGTCAGCAGGGGGCGCTGTTGGGCTCTGGGGGCCCCGGATTGCAGGAGAAACCGAAAAATGGAGATTCCACATCCCCCCCCCGAGGAGGGGAAGGGGAAAAAGGGGGAAAGAAAGGCGGTTTCTTTCCCACTAAACTCACACTGTCTGCAGCTGGCTGTAGACGGGACTCCCCCCTTGTTTGTCGGTGAGCACAAACTCTGTGATGAAATTTGAGCAGATTCGGGCTGGAGACAGGACAGCACGCAGGCAAGCTGAGGCCAGAGAGCAACCAGATGACCAGGTCGAGAGCAAAACGGTCTCAAAGCTTTTCCGACACCCCCCCCCCCCTTGTCTCTGTTAAGGCAGAAAGTCAAGTGCTGCTTTCCAAGGAGAGGAGGGGAGAAAAACTCCCCATCCCCTACCCAGCCCCAGAGAGGGCTATCAGGCTGGAATGTAGTTCTGCCAGCCAGCTCCTCTGTGTAGGTAATCACCCGGGGCAGAAAAACTGTCCTCTCCATTCAACATCCCTCCCCCACATGCAGCAGGGGAAAGAAAAATTCCTGTTTGGCTTTTTTAGAACAAGTAAACCCATGACACATGTATTAGAGACTACAACCCTTAATGAGGACCTTTGCTAATGCAGATATGGTAAGGCTACATTAAGTGGGAAAGTGTGCACTGCGCAGGATAAAAATCCCTATCAGTAACTGCCAACCATATATCCATGAAAACCAGTGAACTTTACCCTGTCAGGAACTTTACACATGCCACATATTATTAGGACAGCATTTCCTAAAGTGCTGTATTGGGTCTTTCTGAGATGGAGTTCATTTCCCCACAGCAGCCCTCACAGTGCTGTGCTTTGCATTGGTAGCTAGAAGGGTGTTGATAACACACCAGTGTTTTGGCTACTGCTGAGCACACCATCAGCACTGTAACATTCCTTCCCTAATTGGGGGCAAGATCCTGGGAGGGGACACAAGCAGGCCAGCTGACCCAAACTGACCAAAGGGATATTCCATACCATATGATGTCAACTCAGATATAAAAGCTAAGGAAAGGAGGAGGAAGGGAGGACATTTGTTTTTTATAATGTTTACCTGCTGAGAAACCATTATGCATGCTGAGGCCCTGCTTCCCAGGAAGTAGCCGAACACCGTTTGCTAATGGGAAGTAGAGAATAGACCTTGTTATTTTCCTCTTCACTTGTGCATGTGCAAACTTTCTCATTTGTTTTAATAAACTACCTTCTCTCAACCTACGAGTCTATCATGTTAAAAGGGGCAGAAAAGAAGAATTTTCTGTCCAACCTGTATTTATTTTATTTTTTGTCTATCAGTGTGTCCCCCAGGAGATCAAAGCCTTTTAATGTCCAAAACAGTCTGTTAGCGTCTCATTAAGAGGAGACCCTTCACTTAACAGATTCACTGAGACGGACAGGACATTTGATACCTTTATATAGGGACTGAGGACCCCTGGTGGTCTAGTGGTTAGAATGCGGTGCTCTCACCGCCGCAGCCCAGGTTTGATTCCCGGTCAGGGAACTCCTCCGGGCAGATGGAGCTCGTCAGCCCTGTAAGGCCATCCATCTAAGAGAAGGTCACTCTAAACAAACCTACATCCTGAGGACCTCACTGCCAACGTCCAAGTTCGGCAGATGAACCTTAGGATTAAAGGGTGGGCTCAGTTCAGCGCACACTGTGTCTCACCTAAAAAATCCACTGCGCAGGTTCGAAGGGTAATGACCTTTCCCAAATCTTCATTCGCGAAGACTGGTCATGAATGAAAATGATGAATGAATAGGGACTGCACTTAATAGCGATAGGGAAACCCCTCAGTAAGTTTCTCCTATGAGTTATTTCAACGTCAACAAAACTGGCCTAAAAATGGACTCACTCTAACAGTTCACGAAATAACACATTTATTAATACAAATTTGTGACAATTTATGGGATTCACTGTGTCTGGAATAGGGTCTAACTGCAAAAATTACACTTAAACTATGTAGTAATAATAAAACAAGATCTAAGTACACACTCTAAAGCAAAGTGCTAAAAACACTATGAAGAAATATAAGCAAAAAATTTAAAGTACAGCAACTTACTAAGAATACTATGAGGAAAAAATAAGCTCCAGTTATTTAGAAACAAGTAATTAGCATGCATAAGATACATCTCACCTTCCAGGCATCCCCAGAAGTGGAAGGAGAAAAGGCAGCTCGTCAGCTACCACCACAGAGTTGATGGAACTTCTCCCCCATTTTTGCTTATGTTCAATCTCTTTTTATACCTTTTTCTTAGGCAGTTTGAGTGGTTATAGTCAATAAACTAATTTTGGGGTGATAGACAAGGGACATAGGCCCAAGGGTCGTTTTCCTGAGTTTCTATCTGGCAGGATGTTTTTGAAAAAAGGTCGTGTTATCTCCATATCACTCCTTTCTTTGTTTAATCCTCTTATCAGTTTCTGGGAATGTCTCCCCATGTGCTGGGGTCTTCCAGGAAACCATCAGGAGTTTTTATTCTCCTTTTGTGTAGCCTTTCTATCATCTTACAGAGTCTTTCCATCTTATTCTCTCACCCCTGTCCGGCTTGGAAGAGGAGTGATAGAGCAGTTTGGTGCGCACCTGGCATCCAGCCAAGGTCAACCCACTACAAATGCAAACTCTAAAACATCAGAAAGCAGTTCAATCTTTAAATTTTCTCAGTACTAGGAATATATATACACATGGACTTGATGATCTAAGAGGCCTTTTTCAACCTTAACAATTCATTAATTTGCACATTTTCATAAATCCAAATGACAAAATGGAACAAAATGGGAGAATACAAATTAACAGATATTAACAAAATTAACCCTGATTTTTATTTGGATGCAAATCAAAACCATTGTGATAACACTGTTGATGACACTCCTTAAATTTTTTTCCTCCTCAAAAGACTAGGTGTCTGTTTCATTTTAAAAAGGCTGAGAAATATCACACTGCAGGAAAAGAGAACTCTTGAGAAGATTTATAGAAGTATCTCAGAAGAAATCTAATTTGCTAGCCTTTTTTGGCTAGGAAAGCTCTTTGGCTTACAGCTTTCAGAGATAAAAAAACACAGAAGGAAAACAGATGTTCTGGTTGAATCTATCACTGTACTTTGTAAACCTATGATATAAGTAGGAAAAAACAACAGATTGCAAATTATGCCTCCCAATTTCTTTTTTTCCTCTCTATTACTAGTGCTATGCTGATAAAATCTCTTTGGGTAGTGCAAACAAGTCTTAATTGTTTAATAAAGAAATTAATTTGTCATTGCATGAATTTTTCACTGACTCATCATCGGTAGATATTCAACAAGTAACAAGAATGTTAAATATACATAAAAATTGTTGTAGGAATATTTAAAGTTGATTCCAACTTTCAGGAAGTTGTTAGGTACAATAATTTTAAGTACTATTAAATCACTTCTGAGTAGTGAAATAGGTCAAAAATAGAAGCAGCAAATGAATCCATCACATTCAATAGCTCTATAAGATTAACAATTCATATAGAATTCTATAATAGGGCAAGAAGTTGATGGACTGTATCCAACAGACTTGTATTTCTATCAATGCCTTTACAGGAACCCACGTGAAACCACACTGCTCACAGACAGGACATACTTAAAAACTAGGCAGACAAGTCAAAACCTGAAAACACTTCAAAACAGAACAGTTCTCATTTTACTAAATTGTTCCTCTAAAGTGAACACTGAGGGGAAAATTCTTGCTGTGTACATTTCTCTTTTGTGTATTATGACTATAGCGTCTGGCACTTTGAGATTTAACACATAGCACTGCTGAATAAAAAAGGCAAACACTGTTTATAAGTAAACCACTGGCATTCTCAAAACATAGGGTATTAAAATGATTACTTGTTTGTAAATTGATTACTTAGTCTTAGTTTTGTCTTCCTAAGCACACAATGTAATATTTAAAAACAAAGCTAGCTCTGTACTTTTTAAAACCTTGGTTTTCCATTCTTCTTAGTTTAACAAGAGTCAGAAGTTACATAGTTAAAATAGCCCATTAAAATGGGCAGGTAAAACAGAAATAAGTTGCAAATTCACTCTTCACCACACAGTGCAAAAATCATTGTCACAGCTTCATATTTAATGTATACTTTAAGTATACAATAGTTCAAAATATCCAGAAACTGGTTAAAAGTCAGTAGAACAAAAATACAGGAAACCCAAAATACATCTTTGACCTTTTTAATCCTAAATTTTAGGGTCAATCACAATCCTGAAAAAACATGTTTGCTTTATGAAGAAAGAAACTTTGGTATGGAGTTGAACTAGCCACATGAGTAGCACCTGTAGCTTTCAAAATAAGCAGTAATGGCTAATTAGACACCATGGCAGCAAGATATCCCTCTTAAAAAAACCAACCAACCAAACGAAAAATCCCAAACAACCAGAAACCACCAACTAAGAACAAGTACATGCTTGGAGTCACACATCAAGGCTGGACAACAGAAACTAGTAATATTAAAGCACATGTTAATTAACGTATTTTTGAGGCTGAAATTGGTAAGAAATCTTTCCTACAATGAGAAAGCCTTCCTTTTATTTGCTAACCACTCCTTTTAAAACTGCACTCTTCTGATGTTTGAAGAACACTGTATGAAAATCTTTCCTTAAGATTCCCTCTATTTTTCTAAAATACCGTATTTCTATTTCACAGGCCTATGCTGTTAGCAGTAAGCATTTAAAAAAAATATCCCCCTACTCCAAGAGCTATTAATTAAAAAGGTCAAAGATAAATTTGACCTCAAAATAGAACAAAAGGTTTTTTTAATTGTGCCAGAAATAACAAATGATCTTTATAACGTGATACACTCCTACAGCCATCAATAGTTACCAGAATGTTAGTCTATGTTAATCTGTGAGTTTTATGGGTTTGCAACAAAGCATAATACACATTGAACAGAATGAGTGAAACTTTGGTTTCAAGAGTATAATGAATCTTAGTAATTTAATACATTTTAGTTTTTATTTGCATATTCAACTGTAGTGCAGTGACAACAAATCACACCTGTGTATCAGAGCATACATCAATAGTATGATGTAACTTTACTGCTATATTTAGCTTTTTGAAAGAGACGTAAGCATATACCATGACCACATCAAACTATTTTCTGGGTTGTTTTTTTCCTTTGATAACATTCGCTTTTTCAGTAATACATCACTTTTTAAAATATGAATTACTGAAAAAATCACAGAAAGTTTATACAGAAATAGCTATAAGGAATAGCCTTACAGGCACTGATATGGCAAACATTTATTTTAAGGGCTGAGAGGCATTAATATAATATCAACAAAGTGGACTGAAAAGAATAACTAACTTTGTCTAAATGGGAAAAGCCTGCTTCTGTTTGTATGTTGAAAAAAGAAATTCAGAAAGTTATATTTTGACCTTGCTATGTCACAAAGTCAATCATACAAAACCTATGCATTAAACCTAAAATGATAGTTTTAAATGCCCTTATATTAAAAAACCCAAAAACATCATGCAAAATTATGATCATTATGCAGCTGATTTAAAACTGTTGCAAGACCATACTGTATATATTAGTTTTTATACTGCTAATACACAACTAACAGCAAATTTGATTAGATTAACAAAAATTTGTCTTAATTATACCATTATATCACACTAAAGAGACAAACGCCACAAGCCTGGCAAAACCATTTAATTCTGAGCACTCAAATGTCAGGATAATTATTTGTTGTAATCCCTTCACATTTAGGAAAACAAAAGCAAAAACATAATCCTGCAGTCTCACTTTACAAAATATTAATTGGGAGGGGAACAGTTTATACTAACACAATGTAACTTATACAACTAGTGTCAAAGGCAATCAAAAAAACCTTCTAAATAAAAAAAAATCAAAATACACATAGCAACAGAAGCACAAATGCTGAATTAAATCCAGTCAAGATAAGACAATACACAAGAGAGAGATGTAGACCAAAGTCAGCAACACATTTAAAGAAAATGCAATGAGGGAAAAACCTAACACTATTTTTTCCAATGACAGTTTCCATTTGCAGTCTTTCCATCCGTAATCTTTTGATACAGTACATCATTAAAATATTCAGACTCTCACAGAAGAGGTACATTTTTCTCTTCCAAATTTAATTACTGAGTTGGTTTCGGATGTTTAAAACAGACATTATGTCCATTTAAAAGCAAGGCAACAAATGGACTTCTTATCACCTTCAATCTTAGCACTAATGACATTTTTAAAAGTTATCATAATCTTTTTTGTCTTTTTTTCCCTCTGCTTCAAATCCATCAACCCCATCACTGTCCCTTCTCCTTTTACGATTATTATGGATGTTGAAGCGTTGATTCATCTGTGGTAATGGATCCATTCCTAAAACTTTGTGTATTTGACGGAATGCAAGGAGTCTCAGTGCAAACTAGAAAAAGGGTACAAAGAAGATATTTCTGTTAGAAACAAATGTCAATTTCAAATACTTTATCAAACAATTAATGAAGAACATTAGTGGTATATGATATTATCCTTAGCTCTTATTATCCTTTCTTCCTTCCCCCAACAAAGTCAACACAATAAAATGTGTATGTCACATTTGCTGCTTTTATACAAAATACAACATATTAGCTTAAAAATAGTAGCTGCTAGACTTGCACTGAAGTAGCCAAGGTTTGTCATGTGTCCTATTATGCATGAGTAATCTTTAGCTAAAGGATCAAATGAAGAGGTAGGGGCAGTAAACTCTTAAGCTGCAAGCATGAATGACCAATACTGTAAGTGGATACAATAAATATTAAAAATTAAGCTTACACAGATTTATTTATAAAATATTAAATGCCAATGTAATTTTAAATCTAATAACATACTATTGTAGAGTAAGAATCTTTACATATATATAGAAAGATGGGAGTGTTTCAAACTTTTCAGGAAAATATGTTAATTTTAGTAAAAAAATGAACGCTATTATACATTCTGTGTTGTGACATTTTCATTGCCTAGTTTAAGACATCATTTGAATGACCTGCCTATATTCTAAGAAAGGAAAATTCAAGTTCACCATATAGCTCCATTAAAAAAACAAAAAAACCACCCCAAAATCAATCAACCACCCACCAAAACAACTAGCCATCAAATTTAGTTACTTCCTTACCTGTGCACTTGAAGTAATATCCTCACGTTGTTGATCTGTCATTACAGCAAGTGTATCAAAAGGATCTTTCTCACAAGGGTCCAGAAGGCCAGGACCACCTAAAACAGGCTAATTAGTAGCACATCTCCACCTTATTTCAGTCAAGATTACAGGTTTTACATTACTTAAACATAAGTATACAGACACTGATCAAATGCAACTTGCCTTTAAGGATGATTCCTGAAGATATACATTCAAAAACTCTTCTTAATGCATCCCCAGGACTTTGTGGTCCAGTAGCACTGCTAATTGCTTTTTCCACAAGCAACTCCATAGCCTAGAACAACAATAAGAAAATTCAGCCAATTTAGAAGACCGATTAAAAATAAAAAATAAAAAACTACTACTGTTGTTCAATAAAAAACTTTTGATACTGAAATTTTGAAGGACATTACACATCACAGAACACTTAGCTAAAATGGAAAAAATCAGATGTTTGTTAACAATGAATAAAAAGAAAGCTCTGTAAGATTAACATTGAGTACTGATACTGATATACTGCTTCTCATGACGAGTTGTCCAAAAGTTTTCTTAGAAATTTATACAGTAGTAGCCTACTTGGACAACTCATCCAGTCATTTTTTGAGAGCATGAAACATAGTGGGTCACTGGAATCTGTCAGTTGTCGGGGTTGACAGAGAACCTGTCAGCAGCCTGGCAATTAGTGATGAGGAATTTAAACAACTTTTAGGAAATATTTACTGTAATGGTGGACGGAACAAACGTAATGCAGCCCAGACCAAAGGTCACCAATCAAAATGTGTATAGTGTCACCAATAGCATGTCACAGCATGCACAGTGTCTTCAGTGTCACCAATAAGAGTGTGTGCAGTGTCTTATGTTTGAGACTTTTGACCAATTGTGTTGTGACACGATAGTGTACAAAGAATATAAAAGAAACACTTGAGAGTAATAAACAGCTTCCTGATCACCTTGCACCTGAACTATGTCTGACTCTGATATTTATGTCGCATTGGCCGTTCCGACATTATCAGCGACATATGGTGACCCCGACGTGATTACAGCGTTGAAGAAGGATTTATCTCCAACTCCGAGAAAGAGTTTGGAGGGATTCCTCTCCGAGAGAGAGGGGCTGCCGTGACTTCCCTCCTAGAGGGGGAAAGAGCAGAGGATTTTCTCTCCTAGAGAGAGATTGGACCTGTGGGGCGAGGCACAGGGGGAACGGAGCCCGGTGAAGCTTGAGAGCGGGTAGTTCCCGCCAAACGGTCCGGACCTGAACTTTTTGAACCCTCATTAGGTAAGCTAATGGGGGTGCCACCGGGGACTATATTTTAACGATGGGTCAGCATATAACGAAGGAGAAAAGTGTAGTTCTATCTACGTGGAAATCCCTCCTTAATTGAAAGAATGTCAAGGTTGCTGAATTTAATTTACGACGTGTGCTGTTATAGTACTGAAAATAAGGCTTTGAAGCTACTACGTTAAGTTGCATTTCGTGTGTTTGCCTGACACTTGCTCCGTGAGACTCTGAAAGATTTAGAAGCGTACGGGAGGCAACAATTTATGCAATAATTCGTATAAGAACTAAAACTCTGAAATGCAGTTGCCCAGAAAGATAAGCAGGTTGCCGATGTAACAAATTGTCCTTGAACTACACCTCCAAGCAAAAAAATGCAGAAAAATTTAATAATTCACTCCCGGAGACAGAAAAGAAGTAAGGACCCCCCCTCTCCATTGCCACCGCTGCAGAAAAAGCAGTTTTTCCACCAGATAACTCCACTGAGAAAACAACTAAGAAAAGAAATTCAAGTCAAGATATTTAAGCGAATGGAGAGGGACAGAGATAAATTAGAACAGTGGGGGCTGGGCAGAAAACAAGACAGCAAGGCCCATCCCTGTATAAGCCTTTGAACTTCTTCGCAGCCTGAGTTACTTATTTTTTGTTCATGTACTAATTGGCTGTTTCAGTCTCACAATGTGTGTAAGATAAAACACAGAAAAATATGCAACAAATCAAGTTTGGTGTCATGGAAGCCTGAAGACGACGATCCCTACCGGGGGGGGGGGGGAGAAAAGGGGGGCAAAAAACTGCCTTCTGATATTTCTGTTAATTCTTGTGTTAACTGTAGTATCTGTTGAATGTTTTTGTGAGCTCACAATATTATTGTTACTGTGTGTGTGTATGTGAAGAAACAAAGTTCTTTGCCAGGACAAAAAGGGAAAAAGAAAAGTAAAAAGCCCTCCCTTGAAAAGATTCAGCCTTGCCAGGGAGAAAAAACAGTGTGTATTTCTCATGATAGAGAAGGTCTGTTGCTTGGTAACTAAGCAGGAGTGAAACTCTCCTACTTTGTAAAAATTGCAACTTTGTAACCTTCTGACTGGAGAAAGAAATTGTCTTACAATTTCATAACATAGTCTTACTAACTCTTTTCTGAAGTTATTCATTAAAATAACCAAAATTGTTTTAAAATACATACATAAATGTAATGGAGAAATAGACTTTTTAAAGTAACTGCTGACAACTGCCTGTGATAAGAAAATTCCAAAGCGTGTGGGGGGAACGATTCTCAAGCAGAGCTGCTGGGCACAGCTGCTCTACCTTCCTTCTCCACCCCCTGCTTAAACAGCTCTGTAAACATTCTTTTGTTGCTTCTGTATTTTACAGATAGGTTTTTTGAGATTGTTGAGGAAGCTTTAAGGTAGACTTATTTGGTGGAACACCTAGCTCAAAAATATCTTATTGGACAGGGGTAGTTTTTGCCGGAGAAAAAAAAGAGAAAAATAAATAAACTGTTTCTAGCTGGAAGTTTCCACCTTTGTGGAAAGAGAGATGAAATCTAAGGATATAATACAGGAAACTGCCTAACAACAGACAGCGTTTCAAGTTTAATCTGCATCTGTCCTAGTCTCTGTGCTAAGCAGCAGAGGTGTGTCCGTGTTATCAGGTGACAAACCAGAACTGTTGCTGCTTTGCAGGTGTGCATTCTGGATCCCCTGGTATACTCTTATAAGCAAAACCCTAGTTTAAAGCAGCCTGAGTGAGTTTTACTGTGGCTTTATGTAAATTGCTAAAGTTGAAAGCTACTTTACAAGTGTTAACTTCTTAAATACATTGATGTAAGTTAAACTGTTACATCTATTTTGTTTAAATAAGATGTTTAAAGTTTTCGTGCATATCCCAGAAAAATGTATAAATATCAGCAAAAATTCAGATTTAGCTGCTTATAAATCCTAGCTGATCATATAGTTTCAGAGGCTGGGTGAGACTGTTTAAGTTGTAAAAGGACGTGACTGTTCTCCAGTTTCATTTTTTACATTCGGAGAGGCAAGAATCTGCCCTATGAATTTGTGAATCCTGTTAAAATCCCAAGCCATGTGTGGCTTGATAAAAGAAAAGTAAAAGATGCAAAACTATATTTAATCCAATTATGCAACTAAACCCCTTATCAAAATCAGTAATCCCATCCTCTGAAAGATTTCCATATGCTGAGATTTTGAACAGTCAATTGTTTCTTCATAATGAAAGCTGCTATTTGCTTTTATTGAAGTTACATTGACCTTCCTGAAATTCAGTGTGTTTTACTTTACAATAGGAGAGAATTTTTCTGCAGCACAACATGATAAAATGCTGCTCAAAATGATAAAAGCAAAGTAAAAGGAAATACAGAAGTTAGAGACCTAAAAAGATGAGTTAAAATTAAATGTGATTGTTCTAACCAATGTTATTTGAGAAGCAGGATTGAAGAATGCTCCAGGAAAATTCAAAGAACCAAGCCATGGAACCTATCTCCAACGGAGAGAATTACACTGCAAAGAACCATCACTAGGCCTTCAGCTTCAAAGAAAAACTGCAAAATTACCCACAATAGCCACTTAAAACTGACTGAACTATTAATAACAAATTTGTGAGTTTTCTATTAAGGTGAAGAACAACTACAAGAAGCAGATGAACAAGAGCCGAGAGTTAATTACGTCCCAGACATCGGAGACAACTTGGACTGACTTCTCTCAGAAGACACTGAATTTCAAGCTGTATTAGCAGACTGTAATAGTGATTTATCTATTCATTTTTCTAGGTACTGACTATAGACAGAAATCATGTGTTGCTGCCAATCACACATTACTCACGTAACTCAGACATTGGTTTAACTTCTCCACAATTTAGGAAGTTCTGAAAAACTGTAAGGACAAGTAATGTTGTAATTTGCTGGTTTTTCAGAACTAAAACAATTCTTGCAGGTTAGAGTGCACGTCACGCTGCAGACATCCAGCATAAATCTCTAAAAGTTACATTGTACTCAGTGTGAGAGGACATGAACCTCTTTAACAGAATTATTTGCAATGTACTGCATGAATTCTAATACCTGTTTTGTTTTCCTTTAGTGACTACTGCTGAGAAGCTTCTCTTAATATACCTAATGTAAACGTTCAGAAATTCTTTTTCAGTATTAACACTGTTGAGTAGATGATCCCATGATAAAGTATTGTACAGGCTAATTTAATCCATATTTGATACAATATTCCTTCAGTTCAATCAAGATGCGAATTATGAGTAACTAAATTCAAGAAGTGAAATACCATTTGTATTAATTTACAGCTCTTACAGCATGTTGCTAAAGGATGAACAAAAATATAGAATTAGATGATGTGCTAATAGAATAACATAACCCTGAATTTTACCCATCAAATGAACATTTTAAAATATAAAAAGGGGGGAAAGAGACTATGCAGGCGCACAAACAGATGCTAAATCAGAATAGATCTCATTTAAATTTGTTAGGCCTTATATTCCTTGTATGTATTCCTTTTCAAGCCAGGTACAGTTGTTAGACATGAGTGCCAAAGATGACAAACTGAGAAGTACACAGCCAATAACTACTTAAAATGTAAACTGTGTAATTAAAATGTAAAAATATAATAGAAATTCCAGCTATGTGTGAGTGAAGAGTGACTGAGGTGGCCACCAATGAATGACTGAAGAGAGATTGTGTGAGAGAGAGAGACTATGTAGATATATATGTGTGACAATATCTGTGTGTGCAAACTTAACAATCCTTTTGTATTGGAGTGTTGAGACTTTGGGGTAATGTATTACACATCTCTCGGACTGTAGTGGATCCTTGTTTTGAATAGTGGATGAGCTCTCTGGATTCTTTCTTGGTGAGATGTTGCTGTGTTTCTTTTTAGCTTTGGATCAGGGGTTGCCAATGCTGGTGCCTTGCTTGATCAACCTGTTGCAAAGGGCCCTGCAACAGACTGTCAAAAGCCATCTTTGCGGCATAAAATAAAAAAAGAGGGGGAATTGTCGGGGTTGACAGAGAACCTGTCAGCAGCCTGGCAATTAGTGATGAGGAATTTAAACAACTTTTAGGAAATATTTACTGTAATGGTGGACGGAACAAACGTAATGCAGCCCAGACCAAAGGTCACCAATCAAAATGTGTATAGTGTCACCAATAGCATGTCACAGCATGCACAGTGTCTTCAGTGTCACCAATAAGAGTGTGTGCAGTGTCTTATGTTTGAGACTTTTGACCAATTGTGTTGTGACACGATAGTGTACAAAGAATATAAAAGAAACACTTGAGAGTAATAAACAGCTTCCTGATCACCTTGCACCTGAACTATGTCTGACTCTGATATTTATGTCGCATTGGCCGTTCCGACATTATCAGCGACAGTCAGTCACATGAATAAACAGCACACAGTATGAAAATGATGAATTTGATTCATCTCATGAAATTAACAGGATGCTACAGAGAAATTATTTTTTTCTATGAGAATACAGAAACTTAAAGTATCAAAATTATAATGATCTTTTAACATTTAAGTGGTTACTAGTTTTTCAGTTTCGCAAAACTGAAGTTCACAGCAAACTTTTCCTTGATGTTAAACAAGTGTAAAAAAATCCTTGATGATAAACAGGTTTTCTAAAATGTACACATTATTTGATATTATTTAAAATTACTTAAATGATTAGCTGCATTTTAAATATTTTTTCTGTGAATATTTCCATTGTTTATTTTATTAGACACTAAAAAAACCCTATAAAATATTTTTGCAAAAGTAAAGAATAGCTTTCCTTAGCTTTTTCAGCATTGAATGGATATTTCAATACCACCTCCTTGGCAAGTTTTATTTTCAAACAATGTATCTCTCTTATTTTTTTGTTGGGGTTTTTGGGAGTTTGGTTTTTTGATTCCGCTCCCAAGTTTACAGTTGCTCAAATGTTGCCTTTTATTTTTATTTTCCAAGAATATTCATCATGTCTAGGCTTCGTGAACCAAGATTTGGGAAGGGCTCTACCCACATTTGTTACAAGCACGCTGGTGGTTAAAAAGGCTAATACGAGATAGACACGTCCGGTTGCAAAAGGCATAGCAGAAGGACTCCTTAGGTGATATATTCTGCAAGACACGATTCTTTCTGCATTGTCTTTTCTCCTCAAGAGTGATCCTGCGTGCATTCTCAAAGGAAGCAGCAGTGTTAGTGTGCCTCCAGACCTCCCGACTGGAGGCCAGAGTAGACCAGTTATGTTGATCAATATGGCCAAGGTTGAGGTGTTGTTTCAGGGAGTCCTTGTATCTTCTCTTCGGGGTTCCTCTCTTGTGGCAGCCAGTGGCAAGTTCACCATAAAGCATGATCTTAGGGAGGCAGTAGTCCTTCATCCTTGAGACGTGTCCTGCCCAACGCAGCTGTGTTCTCAGCAACATGGCCTCAATACTTGTAACTGCTACTTGTTCTAGAACAGAGTCACATAATCTGACCAGTGGATGTTTAGGATTGTACAGAGACAGTGTTGATGGACAGCGTTGATGGAAGTATTCTAAATTTCCAAGAATAAATGCCTATTCTAATGCATGCAAGTAACTATACGCAGTGTTGATTACAATCCTTTACTTAGGGTGCCCATTCCTTTCTATTTTAGCTCAATATAAGTGACAAATTTTAATTCTTGAGCATTGTATTTTGGTACTTACACTGCATCACTCAGGATCAAGCTTTTGAGTTTTAGCAATGGTAATTTAGTTGTTTTCAAGTATGAAGAAAAAGACAGCAGGAAAGAAAAAAAGTAGCTTACATTAATGCATTTATTCAAGTCTAGTTCTTTTGGATCCTCATACAATACACTGAAGTCCTCAATTTAATAATGGGAAAATGTGAATTATGATGCCCTGGTGTTTATATGCACAAAAGACTAGATTTCAAGTTTGCAAAATAAATAAAAATAAATCAACCTTGAATATTAGTTCCTTCTAACTTGTAGGAACTTGATAAGATTCTTCTAATTTAGTTTTTATTTCTAGGTATATAAAGAGGCTGATACAAATGTCTGTGTTTAGATTTCCTAATACTTTCTATTATTACAAGTACTTAGGCTCTTTTTGAAAATCTCTGGACTCTCTTTGGCTTGTAACAGGCTTCTAGCATACAGATCAGGAAAAGTTCTGTGTCCAGAAAAATATATTTTTTTAATCTACAAATTTTCATCTGTAACTGTCAGAAATTATATATATTTAAAATCTTTTTTTTTTTCCCAGTAAGACTTTGCCAACAGGTCAAAAGAACAACTGAATACACAAACTTCAACATTGATTCATGTCACTGGCAATGCATCAGGTACCAAGAGCAAGACAGGAAGCATTTTAGAGAGAACTGAGACTTCTAGGCCTGAAATCTCTCCTGAAATCCTCATAGGCAAACTCAAGAAGTGTGGGTTGGATGAGTGGACAGTGGGATGGATTGACAACTGGCTG
The DNA here is from genome assembly GCF_009829145.1 of Chiroxiphia lanceolata. Classification (NCBI taxonomy): domain Eukaryota; kingdom Metazoa; phylum Chordata; class Aves; order Passeriformes; family Pipridae; genus Chiroxiphia; species Chiroxiphia lanceolata. The sequence continues at coordinate 12,381,831 of NC_045670.1, read as the reverse complement.
AGTGGCAGATCCCAGAAGGTTGTGATCAGTGGCACAGAGTCTAGTTGGAGGCCTGTCACTAGTGGTGTCCCCCAAGGTTCTATACTGGACCCAGTGTTGTTTAACTTGTTCATCAATGACTTGGATGAAGGGGTACATGCCTCCTCAGCAAGTTCGCTGATGATACAAAACTGAGAGGAGTGGTTGATACCCCAGAGCACTGTTCAGCCCTTCAGAGGGACCTCAATAGGTTGGAGAGATGAGCAGAGAACTGTCTGAAGTTCAACAAAGGCAAATGCAGGGTCCTGCACCTGGGGAGGAATAACCCTGGGAACCAGTATAGGCTGGAGGCTGACCTTCTGGAAAACAGCTCTGCAGAGAAGGATCTGGGGATCCTGGTGGAAAACAAACTGTCCATGAGCCAGCAGTGTGCCCTTGTGGCCAAGAAGGCCAATGGTATCCTGGGTTGCATTAGGAAGACCATTGCCAGCAGGTCAAGGGAGGTGATCCTGCCCCTCTACTCAGCCCTGGTGAGGCCACATCTGAAGTGCTGTGCCCAGTTCGGGGCTCCTCAGTACAAGAGAGACATGGTGCTCCTGGAACAGGTCCAGTGGAGGGCTATTAAGTTGATCAAGGGTCTGGAGAATCTCTCTTACAAGGAAAGGTTGAGGGAGCTGGGCCTGTTCAGCCTCAAGAAGAGACGACTGAGAGGGGACCTCCTCAATGTGTATAAGTACCTAAAGGGTGGGTGTCAAGAGGATGGAGCCAGGCTCTTCTCAGTGATGCCAAGCAATAGAACAAGAGACAACAGGCAGAAACTTGTTCTTCATCTATGTGCCTGCTGTGTGTTGGAATATTTTTAAGGATGCTTTTCTAAAAGTATACCAGGGTTTATTCTTTGGCAACTTAGTAAGCGATATTGAGGGCACTTATATACTTCTGACTTCTGTTAAACTATATTTGTACAGTATATCTTTCCTGAACTGTAGCACAGAAATTGGAATTATTTTTTTTTACTTTAAATATTTTAAAAAGCAGAAATAACTACTCCACATTTTTTCCTGTTGGCAAGCTTAGTACATTTGTAAAACATTTCTCATTGAAATAATGCCAACTACTGTAACTGTCTTGACAATGTTAACATTCTTCCTGCCAAAACTGAAAAGTCTACATTAGGAAACAGCACAGTGCAACAGGATTTGGTCTATGAAACAGAGCTGAATTTACCTCCACATATATATGCTTCAGAGATTTTGTTTCAGACTAACTTTGTCCAGTCCACAGATTACACATTTATTAATATTTGGAACACAAGTTGCACTCCTGAAGATCATAATTTAAGATAGTCAGTGTAAAGGAATGTGCCAAAAACATTCAGCTGCAAGAATTGAGAGAGGTAACTGGGTACAACCGAGAGATCTGTGTCTAGGTGACACTGATTAAAATGCTAATGGTGACACATCCACAGACTAGTACTGTGGTGTTTCATCTTGCAGAAACAATATATTAATGATTGCAGGAATTTCTGTGATTTATTCTTTCAAGTAGCCTTTCTGTTATCATAGAGCTATCAGGGCACAGCTGACATTGTTTTCAATCAGTTTCAGTAAAGTCCAAGCAATTCAGAGTAGGTTGTTAGAAAAAAATAATTTTTTTATACAGAGTAAAGGAAAAAAATGCTAAAATACAGAATAAGAATGCTACCCTCAAAGAATTCAAAACAACAAGAAAATTCCTTTTGAAAGTTTCCAGCTCCAAATGGCAAAACCACAGAAAATTAATTTTTTAGAGGTAATCTGGATCGTTTGTTGGGGAAAAACAAAAAACCAACCAACCAACCATAAAAAAATCACCCAAGCAAAACTCTACATTACTCCTTAAAAAAACCCTACATTTTAAAACTGTAGTAACACTTTCCCATGCTTTACTTGCAGTGGATTAAAAAAACCTTTGCATTAAAAAGACTCATTCAAAAGAACATTACTCACCCAGCTTGGAAAATCAGACCAAGTTGGAACCCGTTGACAGAGGTCACGGAGAATACGTATGATAACCACACAGGACTGCAGACCATTAGCTCTAGCCTTGAGAGCAATACAAAATTAAATTAATCCCAGCACCTACAGCAAATAGGACTTCTTGAAAGACTAAAACACCACTGTTCAATGGAAGCTCAGATACAAGACTGAAACAAACCATTCTACAGCTTTATTTCATGAGCTGCCATTTACAGTAGTATTTTATAGAGGGTTAGTAATTTAAAGTGATAGAAGTCAAAGTGCACAGGTTATATCAATAATTCTTGATCGCCTGTGCACTTTGACCTATGTTCACTTGCAACAATAAATACAGTATTTTTCTATATTAGAAATAAAAAGAATAAAGGTCTAAGAAATAGGTATAGAGACTGAAAGGTCAAGGGAATCTGTTTGGTTTCTTTATTGTGCCTTTGCCAGAATGCAAAGTCACTAAACCAAACAGTTGCTTCTCGCCTTTCATTCCCTATACTTAAAGAAATAGGAAAAAAAGTCTTAAATCTAACCACATTAAACACATATTCCATTATTTAAAGCAAAGTTACTCTGCAGCCTTATGGAATACATAACAAATATACAACACATGATCACCCCCAAGTGAGTCAAGCTTTCAACATCGCCTTCTCAGTGACCAGGAAAAAAAAGTCATATGAGCAATAACTGCATAAAGCAGTTCCTCCATACTCAACACTCTAAATTTAAATTTAGGGACCAGAAAAATATTAAGTATTATTAGCATGAACAACACTGAGTGTTTTCACACAGTTAAACATTTATATTGCAACTAAACTAATCTCTCATAAGGCTACAAGAAGAAAGTAAAATGATGTTCCGAACCTGGAACCACTTAGCGTGGCGTAGAGCAGCCAGAGCGTCAAGGCATTTTTGCCTGTCCAAGACATCCGGTGGGTCTTTCACCATACCCGAGGTTACATCTAAAATGGATTGAATTGGCAAAATGCAGTGAGGAATGGGTGTTTGACCATTTAAAGTAGCTTCAATGTCACACATGCCATTTAAAGTTTAAACCCTTGAACAACAAATGTAATTGTTCAATAAAAGCTATTCAATTAGTATTAGGGCATCAACCCAGTATGAAGATTGTAGAATCATATTAAACTTTAGCTGTCAGGTTATTTTCAAATGCAATATGTAGCACTTCTTTCTTTAAACTAACACCAGAAAAACACATATCCCCTAAAATTAAATACTGAAGGAAGGATGGTTGGACACAGAGAACACAAGAAAGAAGGAACACTAAAAATCCACTTTAACAAAGTGGAAACATTCACACTTAGTTTCATGTAAATTTTAATGGTCATGTGCTATTTGGGACCTACTCTTTTTAAGAAAAATTAAGTATATAAAAAAACCCACTTAAAAGCACTAGATATTTTGTAATGTTATTTTTATCATACCTTAAAATGGAAATTATTTTGCATTAATAAAAACTGACTAAAGGAATGTGAAATGCTCTTCAGTATTAGAGTTCCATTACTTTTTAATAACCTCTCTTACTCATATAAATTCCTCAGCCCATGATATATTCGCTCCAATATCATTCAGGATGCAAGGAAGGATCTGAAAAGGGACTGCTTTACTTTTGATTCAGTGGGGAAAAGGAAAGTCAAAAAAGAAAAAAAACAAAGCAGAATGTCTGAAAGAAGGGCCAGAAGAAGAACCTGGGGAACTGTAGGTCCGTCAGTCTGACCTTAGTGCCAGAGGTGGTTATGGAGCAGATCATCTTGAGTGCCAACATGTGGCACGTACAGGACAACCAGGGGATCAGGCCCAGCCAGCATGGGTTTGTGAAAGGCGGGTCCTGCTTAAATGACCTGATCTTCTATGACCAGGTGACCCACTGGGGAAAGGTTGTGAATGCTGTCTACCTAGACGTTAGTAAACCCTTTGACACCATTTCCCACAGCATTCTCCTGCAGAAACTGGTTGCTCATGGTTTGGACAGGTATACTGTTGGCTGGATAAAAAATTGGCTGAATGGTCTGGCCCACAGAGTGGTGGAGAATGGAGTTACATCTAGCTGGCAGTTGGTCACAAGTGGTGTTCCCCAGAGCTCAGTATAGGGGCTGGTTCTGTTTATTATCTTGCTCAGTGATCTGGACAAGAGAATTGAGTATAGCCCCAGTAAGTTTCCAAATGAAACCAAGTTGGGTGGGAGTGTTGATCTGCTGGAAGGTAGGAAGGCTCTACAGAGGGATCTGGACAGGCTGGATCAATGGGCTGAGGCCAACGGTATGAGGTTCAATAAGGCAAAGTGACCCTGCACTTGGGTCATAACAACCTTATGCAGTGCTACAGGCTTGGGGCAGAGTGGTTGGGAAGATGCCCAGTGGAAAAGGACCTGGGGGTGTTGGCCAACATGAGCCAGCAGTGTGTCCAGGTGGCCAAGAAGGCCAATGACATCCTGGCCTGTAATAGAAATAGTGTGACCAGGAGGACTAGGGAAGTGATTGTCCCCTCGTACCGCAGTACTGATAAGGTCACACCTCAAATCTTGTGTTCAGTTTTGGGCTCCTCAAAACAAGACAGACATTGAGGTGCTTGAGTGTGTCCTGAGAAGGGCAACAGCTGGTGAAGGGTCTAGAGTGCAAGTCTTATGAGGAGCGGCTGAGGGAGCTGGGATTGTTTAGCCTGGAGAAAAGGAGGCTCAGGGGAGATGTTATTGCTCTCTACAACTACCCAAAAGGAGGTTGTAGTAAGGTGGGTGTTGGTCTTGATGCCTTAAGCCCCTAATGGTTTTTTTATTTTTCTAATATTGGCAAGCCTTGTAAGTTTTATAGGTAGACTCTAAAAGCAGCAACCCTCCCTCCTTTGTCCCTTGTCCCTTATCCCTTTCCCTCTAGCACCCTTGTTTACACATTCCTTAACCCTCTTACCCCATTCTATGCTCCCTATATCAATCCTACTCCTGAAACCAGTAGAAATGTTTAGTCTTTTGTCAAGGCAAGGCCTAGATTGTTGGCAGAACAGCATATCAGGGCCTAAACCACAGAACACGGTCAAAAACTGGGTAACTATCTACCCTTTGTGCTCTGAGGGAGATGAAGGTGGGATGAATAGGGGGTCCCGAAATGCACCCCAGATCCATTTTCAGGGGGTGGACCTGGGGCGGACCAGAGTAAAGGCCACAGGGTGGACACATCTGGGATTGGATGGATGGTATTATAAAATGTAACATCTCAGGCACGGCCTGCGGGTGTCATGTAACATCTACTGCCTTGGCAAAATAAACCCTTTCTTATCTAACACCTAATTAACTGCTCTGGGAGATTTTTTTCAGCAGGGGAGGTTTAGATTGGACATTAGGAGGAATTTCTTCACAGAAAGGGTTATCAAGCATTGGAACAGGCTGCCCAGGGAAGCAGTGGAGTCACCATTCCTGGAGGTATTTAAAAGATGTGTAGATGGGATGCTTAGGGACATGGTTTAGTGGTGGACTTGGAAGCATTAGGTTAACAGTTGGAGTCGATGATCTTAGAGGGCTTTTCCAACTGAAATGATTCTATGATTCTATTATTCTAAAATATAGTAGATCTTGTATATTTAAATATTCAGAAAAGGATTAATTACAAAGGAGATACCTTTGTTACCAAAATGGAAAAGACCACAAGGCCCTTTTGGAAGTGGTTTAAATCAATGAAACTGGAACCACTGAACAATATGAAATGGTACCTTCAAGTTACTTTAAAAATTGTAGGGATATAATGCAATAATCAGTTTTTAAAGTTTTTTGTTTTACTAATTATGAAAATGGCTATTGTGACTAGTGACAAAGTATATTGGTAGCATAACTGGTGATATACCAGATAAGACAAAAGAAAAAGCCCTCACTCAATGGCACTCATTTCACAGGAGCTGGCTGTATGGAATACAGTTTACTCCAGCAAGATATAAAGTTAGGTAACTCCGAGAACAGAATTTATATATATAGTCTCATGAAACATGCCAGCAAGGAGAAGCTTCTAGCGATGCTGCAGAGAGACAGCTCAGAAACCACCTATTTATATACAAATGCAAAATAAATAGTAGGGTACTTTAGAGAGAACTAAAAAGCCATGAATGAACATGGTGCTACAACTTTGCAAAATAATAATTAAACTTAAATATGAAGTACTCAGATTTGGACATTTTTTAATAGGATAGTCCCATTACTCTGCACAGGGCTAAAAGGGGGAGGATTTCAAAATAAGAACAAAGCTGAGAGGAACATAGGTATCTTCTCACACAGATATTTAAACTTATGGACTATATGTTAAAGTGGAAAGAAGAAGAATAACTGCACCAACAAGGTATTTACAGAACAAATGAAAACATTTAAAGTGGTATTTCATTTAAAACAAAAAATCAAACCCACACCTCTACAAGAGGGGTACCAGGTAAGATAACTGATGAAACAAGTAAAACTCGGATATAAAAAGACAAGGAGTATAGTTAGAGAAAACCCACAGCAGGTAAATAGAGGCAAAATAAGGTTGAGAAATTAAAAATATGTGTCTGTTGTGTCTAGTAGCCTAATCAGTCAATTTTTTACATTATTTTAAAACTACTATGCAAATAGATTACACTATGCAAATTTTTATCACAATAACTCACTACATAATTTTAAACTCCAATTACTTCTAGCTCTGAAAAACTTCAATTTGGAAAATAATTTTACTAAAAAGAATTACAGTTTAAGTGCACAGAAGAGAATCTTGTTCAGTGCTGGAATGTCAATCTAAAATGTGCTACTAATAGGTATCATATGAATATCCTTGAAACTTTAAAGACTAAGTCAGAAGTTGCAAGACACCTAATTGCACTGAGAATACATTGACTGAAAAAATGTATCAAGGAAACTCTTGTAATACTTAATCTGTGATTTTTTTGCATCTATTTCACATTTCAGAATTAACCCCTTAAATAGTCTTTAAATTCAGATGCCTAACCTACCACCCTGTTAAGCTAAGACAAAAAAATTGAATTAATTTACAAAACACAAGCATGAATTCTTACCCTATATAACTTAATTTATAACTACCCTAAATATCTTAAGTTAGACATGTCTAATCTTCAGTTAGACATGCTGTGTCCACACTACCTCTTCATTAAAAGTTAACAGGCATATCAATTTTGCTAAGTTTTATTATGTGAAATACATTTTACCCAGTCAACTATTTAAAGACTAGTGTGAACACTGCTTAATTCTAGGATAGAGACAAAGACAAAAAGAAAAAACCCAAAGTAACAGTAGATGCTAGGACTATGCCTCCAAACCCCCTCCTTTGTAAAGCATGGTAGGTGTGACACTGAGCTTTAGAAGACCTTGGTCAAAAATCCTTCCAGTGTCTTGGCAGCAATCCCTGACAGAAACAAAGTCCCTCTGCTAGAAGGCTTTGGACCAGGGCTGTTAGTTAAGGATGAAAAAAAGACGCATGCGCACACATATATGTTTTTATAGGTATGTACACTTTGCTGAAGGAAAGACTCCACAGTGGGGGTTAGAGCCCTTTGAACATATCAGATCCGGTAAACTGTCAAATGCACAATACTGTAAGGAACAGTAGCTATATGGTTAACAATTTTATTTGACACTGGTTTGTTGGGGTTTTTTTAGCCTTTTATCATGTAATGGGATTATTACACATCAAACATGATTCTACTCCACATGCAAGTCTCAGTCTCATCTTTACTCAAACTGGTTCTTCCAGTAAAGCCTTCCTTATCACCTGAACTATCTCTCCAAACAGGTTAAAAAAAAAAAAAGAAAGAAAACTTTAAACCATTGTAAGACACAGAGCATGAGGAGTTGCAGTAAGAAAAACCACAAACACATTATTACTCTGCAGCAAATAAGCAGCAGTCTTCATAATAAGGCCTTTTTTGCTGCAATAATTTTCAATTCAGGCTTCTATTTGTTCTAGTTTCAAAAGCGAATGTTATATACTGCTCAGTGTCTTAGAAGAGAAATCTAACTGGATTTTGCTTATCTAGAGGCAGTACTCCAGCAGTGAATAAACTGACAATGATCATTTTAACTCAAGTATGGGTCAGACAAAAGTACAGGTTTGTTTCCTTTAGGTAGCATAAATTACGGGATTGATCATAGTAATTTGAAATTTGTTTTCTTTTTAGTCTGCATCATAGAGTTTTAGGCCAGAAAACAGAAATTTAGTATTGTGGTAGGATCAATATTGCACTTTTTCACAGTATGTTAATAAACAAACATGGTGTTTAATTTCATTTAATGCTTAACATAATTTAATAATCAAATATTTTAAAGTATTCTTTATGAAATTAAATAATACATGAAGTCTGATTCAGCATAGACAAATTAAGAGTCATGTTACGCTTAGATTTTCAAAAAACAAGTAGAATTGGTTGACTGTGACAGTACATGTACAAAGACTTTATAGTTAGGAATAATACGTACAACTCAAAAATCATGTACAAAGCACTCTTTAAGACTCTTCAAGACTCTTCAGAAGTCATCCAAACTAGAGAATATATCTTGATATTTTTCTTTCTGATTATGTAAGATGACTTGGTTAACACAGCTTGCTTACAATGCACTAATGCTACAGAACATTTACTAATGCAATTTAAAAATTTCAAGTAATTTAGAGGACATGTAATGATGAGATGAAATAAAAAACTCTCTGTGGCTTATACAAATACAAGCACATATATGTATACACACATAATTTTTTTCAACCTGCATAGGAGAAATGTTAAGATAGTCTCAGATTTCCTATCCGTAGATTCACTGTCAAACACTAGAACCCTGTTTGTCACGATCTTTGTCAACTATGAAAATGCAGGATTAAAAGGAAACAAAAGTTAATTTTATCTGACCCGTAAACAAAAAGAACCAATGTACTGCAGACATTAATCATGCTTGTTGGCTTAAAAAGCTTTTAGAGTTTTGAAAGCATTACAAAACAGACCTTAAAGCAACATTGCTGGCACCAGAGAAACTGTTAACTTCAGAAGCATAATTTTATTTACAAACTCCACTTTCTGCTACAGCTGAAATGACAAAGCCATTTTTTATTTTACAAGTCTGAGTTTGCCAGTTGGATAGAAGACTGATGCAATATCAGGAGCCTAAATATACTCAAAAATCACTCCAGACCAAAAAGTAACCTCAGAGAGCTGGAAAAAAAATTACATCTTTTAAAGTTATAAGCACTGTTACCATCAAAAGTAGTGTTGCTATTTGGAATGTGTAAATGATGGTGTCCTGGTTAGAACAGCTGGGACCGATTCATCACTGAATGGGTATAGCCCAAACTGTGTATTCTATAGCCCTCCATGCCATTTCCCAGAAACTGTTGTCAGTAGAGGCCTGTGAGGTGGGGGGGGGGGGGGGGGGGGGAATGTTCCTGAGCACCCTCATACCCTTTTATGGAATTCCCCGCTCTGAGGGGAGGACTGAACATTCCTACCTGAACTGGAGAGTATATAAACCTGGAGTTTCGGAACCTTTTTTTCCACTCCTGGGATCCAGAGGAGGACTGCAGCTCATCGCTCTCAACCAGACTGCAGTTCACCACCACCCTCGGCCGGACTACAATTACCACTTTTGGCTGGACTGCAGCAGCTCTCCCACCAGCAGGTTTTTCCCCTCTCCCTTTGCTTTGGACTCAAGGGGGGGCCCAGGTAGCACCGCTTTGTTTGTGCCCCGGGGTGCTGGGTTGTACATTTGGGCTTTGTGGGTTAGTGCCTGTTGCTTGTCTGTGTGGTTGTACTTATTGTATTATTTTATTAAATTGTTATTCTGACTTGTAATCTCTCTTTGAGTTGACTCGGTTTCCTCTGCTGGTTAACTTTCAAACCAGCACAGATGGTAATACTGATCCAGCTAAAATCTGAAAACATGATTTTTCTAGAACCATACAATCTTTCCTTTAGGGCAAGACTGCACTAGAAAGCCAGTTTATAGTCACTTGCTATAAAATACTTAACTTTCCATAGAATTGTATTAGAGGGAAAAAAAAAATCAAGTTTGTATCTTTTCCAGAAAGCTGAGTTTGGAATTTAAGCTAGAATTTTGAAAAATTAAATGCACCATATAAGTATTTTTTATAACTAATTTTTCTCTACTGAGACTGCTTGTTTTGATCAAATACATTAGTTATGTCAGCATGTTGCCCTCTAGGACCTTAATGTCATCTTAAGTAGAATAGATAGAAGTAACATCTTGAACAACTTCCCAACCTCCATCCCTCATGTTCTCCTCCCGAATGACTGGAGATGTCAGTGTGATAGTAACTTGCATTTTGGGTTCCACACATGAATTCAAAATTATTGCGGCTTCTGGGACTGCACACTTGATATCATATTTCTCGGGACTTATTACCTAAATATCAAGAAACAGAAATTTCTATTAGTATGTGGCCAAGCAAGGGGAAGAAAATGTATTTCAACATAGTCTTCGTTAACAGAAAGACAGAAACACAATATAATTATATGAAGCAGATACCTCTGTATTCAAAGAAACAACATTATACACAATTAAGATATATATATATGCATATGGATTTGCATACTGTTTCCAAATCATTAATGAAAACACACAGCAGTTGCCAAGTATGCAAAAGAAAAAAAGCAAACCTACCCATAAGTGAAATTCAAATACTAAGTAAATTACATAACAGCGTTTGAGATAAAGAAAAGCCTTAGTGCCACTTCAAATGCCAGTTCGATATTTTTCTCATCGGAACATAGGAGCTTTTAAAAAGCACAAAGATGCAGTGGTAGTTCTTCAAGCTCACAGTTACAGGATGGGTACTGCAAGTCACATTCTATACTTGGCTATCACAACATCCTCTGATGAGAACAAAGGGTAAGATTAACACCAGGGGGAAAAAAAGTAAGAGTAACAAGGTGGTTACTCAGAACTGCTTCTTGCAACTAGATTTAATAACTCTAAACACCCCCAAAATAAAGCTGTAGGCACCTCTATCACCTTCCACAAACTAGAGGGACAAGTGAATTCTCCACAAAGCCAGACCAAAATGTGCAGTTTTCAAGTTTTCTTCTGTTCTGTTATTTCAAACAAGAGCAAACCCAAGATTATTTTTCTAATTAATCTGATCCTGCTAATGTCTCTACCATGCCCCTGATTCTGTCAAGCATTTTACCAGACTGCATTGAAATACTAATGTTGTGACAAGCATTCTATAATAATGGTGGACAGGCTTTGTTCAGTAGAGAACACTGAAGTTAAAAACTTTATTCTGTATTTTCATTTCTTATAGAAATACAGTAAATGGTTTATATGAATTTTGCTGAATGGTTGAAGACTGTGTGTATTCTTTTTTTAGTGCCAAATGAAAAAAACACACATAAGACATAGTTAAATAATTGTGGGACTACAAAGCATTGACACATACAAACTGGAAACAAGACAAATACAAACAGACTGGCATTAATGGAGAACTTTGACCTTCAGGTAGTGCAAGCTTCCTGCAACACTGCACAAATTACCTCTATTGCTGCTGGTAACTGGATAATAGTCTTTCTTCTGCTCATTTCTATTTCCCAGTTAAATGAAATCTATTAATGATTGACACTACACCACTAGCATAAGCACCTAGGCACTTGTATGGACACAATATACAAAAAGCCAAACATGCAGCATAGTCCCTGAATTCAGACAGAAACGCTCAGAAATTGAAAAAAACTGAACCTGAGCTATGAAATGCAGCATGGTCAGTCCTACAGATATTTGACTCGAGGACAGACTTTTACAGTATCTTTACCAAAATTCAAATCCAAAAATCTAAATACTACTTACTGCAAGTTGTTTGGGAAGATTTTCAGCAATACAACTGAGTAACATCTTTGAAGGCTTCTCAGCACATAACAAAACAAGACTGACGTTTCGGTCTCCACGGAGTAACAAACCTTTAGCCAAAACACCCACCCGTAAAACTCCTTTCAAAGCTCTGTGAATTACAGTTAAAAGTTGCATTTAAAATAATATAAAAATCATAAAACTAAACCTGGAGATAGAAAAATTAAATAAAATAGGAGTATTCCTTATACTCTTGAGGTCACAGTGACATATGTAATATCAAAACCCAAAAGGAACAGAATTCCTGAAAGCACTGATAACAGTACAAGGAAAAACATAAAATTACTTCAGAAACAAGTCATAAAATTCTTAACAAATAATAAGGAAAAAAATACCTGTCTTTACTGCCATCTTTTTTGTCATCTCCCTCTTTGCTCTTGCTTTTTTCATGGTCAGTCATATTGTCAGAAACAAGTTTCAAAGCACGCTCAGTAATAGAAACAATTTTTTGGACTGCTTGAAGTTCCTCCTCTGTTGGATATATAGCTGCATGTTTGGTCATCACATAGCGGTCATCAGAGGAGTCAGGGCGGCGAAGAGGCTAAACAGATGAAAAAGTACATTTCTGAAATTTGGGTACACAACAGGTAAAGGAAGTTGATTCTCCCCCTCTACTCTGCTCTCATGAGACCCCCACCTGGAGTACTGCGTCCAGTTCTGGGGACCCCAACATAAGAAGGATGTGGACCTGTTGGAGTGAGTCCAGAGGAGGGGCAGGGAGATGATCAGAGGGCTGGAGCACCTCTCCTATGAAGACAGGCTGAAAGAGTTGGGGCTGTTCAGCCTGGTGAAGAAAAGGCTCCAGGGAGACCTTATAACACCTTCCAGTACCTAAAGGGGTCCTACAAGAAGTCTGGAGATGGACTTTTTACAAGGGCATGTAGAGATAGGACAAGGGTTTTAAACTGAAAATGGGTAGGTTTAGATTAGATATTAGGAATAAATTCTTTACTGTGAAGGTGGTGAGGTACTAGAACAGGTTGCCCAGAGAAGTTGTGGATGCCCCATCCCTGGAAGTGTTCACGGCCAGGTTGGAGAGGGCTTGGAGTAAGCTAGTCTAGTGGAAGGTGTCCCTGCCCATGGCAGGGGGGTTGGAATAATCGTTAAGGTCCCTTCCAACGCAAACTATTCTATGATATACTTCCAAATTCACAGGTGATGTGTGACCAAAAACCAAACGTGGCTAAACAACAGCATATTCAAACCTCAAATTATTGAGATGTAACAAAACATGAACTGGTGTCCTTAACAACTTACACTGATCACAATCTATCATATCTGAAAAAAAACTTGAAATGTATCAAAAATAAACAAATTGGGAAATCCCAGGATCAAAAGTACCTCCCCAACATAAATATCTATTGTCTTTTGCAAACTGGGAAATACTTGCATACTGCTGCAAAATAAATATCTATGATTGCTTTCATAGAATCATGGAAGAATTCAAATAGGAAGGGACCTCAGGAGGTCCTCTAGTCCAGCCTCCTGTGGAAACCATGGTCAGCTATAAGACTATATCATGTTGCTCAGAGCTTCATCCAGTCGGTTCTTGAAAACCGCCAAAGATGGAAGCTTCAAAACGTCTGTGTGGAGAAAAAAAGAAAAAAAAACCTGTATTCAGTTTGCACCTCTTTTGTTTTAGATTAAGCCGGTTGTATCTCGCCCCCTCACAACTGTAAAGAGCCTGGCTCCATTGTCTTTATAATGAACAGGTATTAGAAGTATTAGGCAGTTATTACATCCCACTGAAGCTCTCTCTTCTCCAGGCTGAACAGGCCCAGATCCCTCAAGTCTCTCCTCACAGGGCACACACTCCAGACCCCTGATCCCAGTAGCCCCACACTGAACCTGCTATAGTTTATCAGTATCTTTCTTGTACTGGAAAGCCCAAAACTGAATGCAGTACTGCAGTTTGGGTCTAATGAAAGCAGATCACTTCCCTTTATCTACTGATTATGCTCCTGTTAACATCACCCAGGATGTTGTTAGCCTTGTTTGCTGCCAGGGCACATGGTTGGCTCATGTTCGGCTTACTATCTGCCAAGAACCCCAGGTGCCTTTCAGCAGGGCTGCTACCCAGCCCCTCAGTGCAAGTGGTTATGCCTTCCCAAGTGCAGCATTAGGAATTTGTCCTTGCAAAATTCTATAAAGTTCCTGTTGGTCCATTCCTCCAGTCTGCCTAGGTCCTGTTGGATGGTAGCCCTGCCCTCAAAGGTTTAAGCTGTTCTCCCCATCCCAAACCAATTCAGTTTCATGTCAGCTGCAAACCTGATGAGTGTGCACTCACTCCATCACCTTTCAGATCATTGATAAGGTGTTAATGAGACAAATCCCAGTATAAACACACGCGTCACTGCACTTGTTACTGACCTCCAGGTAAAGTAAGGCCCACCACTAACCATTATCCTCTGGGACTGACGATCCAACCACTTTTTATCCATACATTTGTCCACAATTCGATAAATAAAAGTATAATGCAATTAAATAAATTAAGAAGTAGTACACAAATCCAGAGTGACTTGTATTTCAGAAGAAACAATATTTGTCTTGGAGGCATTCTTTCATCATATAAGTGGGCTTATTTCAGAAGACAGGTCCACCTACAGAGTTTAATTAGTATATAATTTTTTCTTCATTTTTCTCAATCCTTTAAGAAACACCGGAGACAACGGAAGTATCGCTGAACAATTTATAGTTCTTAACTGTGCCTCTTGGTAAGTATGATTTCTTTCCTTTTTTTCCCCCCTCAAGTTAAGAAACTCACAGCTGGTCCTTGGGGCTGAGGAGGCATTCCTGGTCTAACTCCCAGCATGCCTAGAGGTCCTGGAGGACCATGAGGATATCCTCCATCTGGTATTCTGCGGCGGTCATCCCACTGATGCTGCTCTTCCTCCATTCTCCTCCAGTACATGTCCTCTTCATATCGCCTGAAGAGCATCAGTGTTCTCTTTATATAGCAGTTAATACTTGCAACCATTCTAAATAAATTCTTGAATGTTCTCACTAACTCATTTCTAGTAATCAAAAACCCCAGAGGGATAATGACAGTTTAATTTAAAACAAGACAGTATAGAGTTCCCAAAACAAGTAATCAAAATAAGTAACTACAGAAGTAATTTTAGATAATCTGACTGCAGCTTTGTCTCATTCATTGATAAAACAGAATGCATTACCTCATTTCCATCCTCCAGCGTTCTTCCTCTTCTCGCCTTCTCCAGTATTCTTCTTTCTGTATCTGTTTCCTCATCTTCTCTTCTTGAATTTTTCTTGCTCGAATACTGGGCTTTACTTCTACTTGTAAATCTGGGTTTACTTTTTTCTAGTTCAGAAAAATAACAAGTGAAATGTTGGTTTACCTCTTGCCATCTCAAGGTTACGAAGTTCTTCTGACACATTTAGCACACACTACTGGTCTACAATAAAATCAGGGGGAGTAAAATGCAGTTTTAGAACTACACTGAATGAACAGCTGATGAAAAAAATCTGTGTACAGTATTACAAAGGAAAGAAATAGCAATGTATTACATATAGCATGAATTCCCTCTTCAGCTATATGAGAACAAAGCTTAAAATGAGAACAAAGGTTAAAATGTTACATGAAATACTAAGTAATTTGCTGTTCATTCTGTAGCAGGATGATTACTCTATATCCTGAAAAAAACCATGTCATCTTAACTACAATGTGCTTCCTGATGCCCTGTTCCTGAAGGGTCCCTCATACAGGAGCATAATCACGAGTCACTGAATACATTTCTCTGGCAATTTTTCCCTCTTCTTTCATCCCTTTCATGATCATGCAGGCCCATTTTATCTCCTGAGACCACAGTAGATTCTTCTTATATAATCTTACAATAACGAAAACGCACACCATGTGTCACTGTAGGTGTCTGTCCATTCACGACTAAAAAGTCTACAATACTTGTTTCTCAAATGTCTCCACAAGGGGTTTATGTGGTTTATCCTGTCAAAAATATCAAGCATTTGAAATTCATGGTAAACAACAAAGCACCTACTACTGCTTGCACGTCGTACAATATTTAAACGTTGCAAAG
Source organism: Chiroxiphia lanceolata (assembly GCF_009829145.1). Taxonomy (NCBI): domain Eukaryota; kingdom Metazoa; phylum Chordata; class Aves; order Passeriformes; family Pipridae; genus Chiroxiphia; species Chiroxiphia lanceolata. The sequence continues at coordinate 12,365,902 of NC_045670.1, read as the reverse complement.
CAATGTTCAGAATGTTTAAAGAAACACCCAAACCAAAATGTGGTTTCACAATCTGCATTACAATGATGCCTCAGAGCTTTTCGGATTTTTTCACTATTGTAGAAGTAGTTGTGTAGTAAATGTAGATTTTGATGTAGCTGTATAATCCCTTACCCTTTAACATAGTAATTACCAATACCCAACCCTATTACCCCATTTCATATCAATCCCTCTAAATTCCATTAGCATGTTTAGTCTTCCTTTCAAGGTAGAATTGTAGAAAAACACCGTTGTTTAAGAACATCGTACCCTAGGCCTGGACCAGAAGATATCACACAGACAAAGCAACCTTCAAGCTCAGAACTTTGGAGTAGTTCCAAGGACTGTACGTGCTGTGAAGAAAATGAAGATGAGGAAGAAGGGGTCCCAAATGCCCCCAGACCCAATTCCCAAAGGGGTGTGTCGGGGGGCAGAACCGGGGGTGGATAGATCTGGGATTGGATGGACCTTATTATAAAATCATAGAACCACTGTCTGGGTGGGCATGTGTCATGTGTATTCCCCTGGGTCTGAGGCCTGATTAAAGGACCCGCTCCTTTTATCTTATACACTAAATTGGCCTGGAGACTTTTTCTCCCTAGTCTCTTTAGGCAATAAAATGGCACCCAAAAGGTGGAAATTGAAATCCAGCACCCTGGAAGCTGCTGGACCTGCGACTTCTTTGGATCGAGCCATTTCATCCTGCGAGACCTTTTCATCTGGCGCCACTTATTTGAAGGGTTCCCGCACTGATCCTGAGAAGCCCCAGCTCCTAACAATCCTGGGCACAGGTGAGATAAAAGAGTAGCTCTTTTAGGGTTAATTTTGCTAGCAACTGTAAATTGGGTTTTTCCTGGAAATTGGGGAATACGGTGGGCTGGGAAGTGAGACTTTGGGGCCCTGTGACGTTGCAAAAGTCGCTGTTTTCCCAGTCTGTAGACGAAAAGCATTTCGCCTGGATGGGCAGCTTGACTGGTCCAGGATGGTTAAGGGGGTGCAGGTGGAGGACCCCCCCCCCCCCACTGGTGTGGCTTCGGTAAAGGCAGGGCAGGGACAGCGGACAGTACCACTGTGGTTACTCAGGGGGCTTTGTATTGGCTTGATAGAGCCGGAAGGAAAAGGGACGCCTTTTCTGCATCAAATAGCCCACCCTCATTTGAAGTGGGTGGTGGTATGCAGAGAGAGAGCCTGTTTGGTAATCCTGAGGTCAGGGGTTCACATCCAGTGCTGGGGAGTTTCTTCCTGCCTGGTAGTTGCCATTATGGGTTGTGTTGAGTCCTGAGAGGAGGAGATTCCAAAAGGATCTCCTTTAGCCTTGGTTTTGCGGCACTGGAGGCATTTGACAGGTCCTGAAACATCTTTAAAGAGGCAGGAGTTATGCAGGTTGTCTATAAACATGTGGTCATTGCAGAGGTTGCATGAAGGGGAGACTTGGTCGAAGTTTGGCTCTTTTCAAATGAATACAGTGTTACAGCTTATGTCGATCCTCCATAAGGTGAAGTAGTGTATGCTGAATTGTTTCTGGTTTTTTTAAACCGTCCGGAATGGAAGAAGGAATATAAGTTAGAGAAAACCCCGGCAGCAGCGGAAGCCATGGGACCGGCGGGAACAGGGGCTGCCATGGGAGTTACCGTTGTGGGAGTGACAGTGGCGGGAGCTGCTGCTACAGGACAGGTGGGGACAGGAGTGGCAGCTACTGGAGCAGCGGCGGCGGGAGCTGCCTCTATGGGACAAGCAGGGACTGGATACCCTGTGGACACCGCGGTAGGAGCCACAACCGCGGGTCCTGGGGGAAGTAGTGCTGGAGCAGGGGCTGCTGAGGGTCTGGCGGACTGGACAGGGACCGTGGCAGGCGCAGAACACTCTGCAGCTGCGAGCGGCATGGACACGGTTCGCCCCGTGTCTGAATGCTCCATGGCTACAAGCAGTGCCAACTCGGTTGCCCACGATACCTCGGCAGCTACGGGTAAAGTGACTGCTGCTACAGGAGGAGGATCAGAGGCGGCGCCTAAAGGTGCTGTCGATTGACACCGGTGCTTCTGGCTACACCATTAAGGGCAGAGTCAGAGCCGCCTCTTCCCCATTCCACCAACTCCCAGTCCTGTACGGACCTTACCCCCCCCTCAGGGTACACTGGGGGCGGGGTCACTCCAACTGCTCCCCCCCCCATATGCAGGTTTTCCCATGGGGGGGGGGCATTTTCAGCTTTTGCCCCATATCATGAGGGAATGGGTTCCCTGAGGAGAAGCAAGTCACTCCTGGCCTCTTTGACCCTTCGAGCATGAAAATCAAAACTACAGATAGTGATCTCACTGACCCAGGTACAGAAGCCTCTGATGACGAATCAGACAACATCTCAGAGGAGGAAAGAGCTCCCGTAGTAAAACCAAAAACAAAAGGAAAAGTTTCTGCTGCAACTGCGAGGGGAAGGGGGAGAATGGTGCGTGAGGCTTTGTCAGACCCAAACCCGGTGGCTAGGAGAACGAGAACAAAAGGGAAAAATTGTCATAGACGCTCCCCTGAGACAGGCCATGGGTAATCAAGGACCAATTTTGATAAAAGTTCCTTTTTCTCTGCTTGAGTTACAACAATGGAAGGCCTCAGTTGGGGAATATAGAGAGAACCCAGAGAAGGTGGCTACTTATGTAGAAAGAGCAATAAGACAGGTGTTATAAATGCAATTGCCAGCATGATAAGGGGAATGATCGGTGTTCTTTCTGCAAAAATAAAGGGGACTGGAAAAGGGATTGTCCAGATCTGAAGAAAAGTGGAAACCCAGTCCCTCAACTGGCTGTGGACCAGGATGGACAGGGTGTCTGAAGAGGACTGGAGGATTCTTCCCCAGCAGAACCTCTGGTTGTAGCTAAGCTGGGGGGAGTTGTTGAATTCTTGGTTGATACAGGCACATCATATTCTGTGTTAAATACTTTGGGAAGGAAACTGAGTCATGATACTGTAACGGTGGTTGGTGCTATAGGGGTAAGCGAAACAAGGCCTTTCTTTAAACCTTTGAGATTTAAATTGGGAAAGCACTGGGTAACTCATCAATTCCTCTATATGCCAAACTCTCCTAAGTCTTTACTGGGTAGAGATCTATTGGAGAAATTAGAAGCCAAAATTAAATTTTGCAAGGGGGGGGGAATAAAAGTCATAATTCCTGACACTAAATATATCGAGGCAGCTACCTTTTTCATACAGGAGAACCACGGAGAGATCTCTGCAGAGGTTGAGAATGCTGTCACCCCTATAGTGTGGGCTAGCGATTGTCCTGGGAGGTCCAAGCAAGCAGAACCTGTAAGCATCACACTCAAACCAGGAGCAACACTGGTAAGAAAAACAATACCCTTTGAAGCTAGAAAGTTGTAAAGGATTAGGACCCCTAATTGAAAAGTTTCTTAAATTTGGGTTATTGGTAGAATGTGAATCTAAATACAATACCCCCATCCTACTGGTAAAAAAGGCTGATGGCAAGAGCTATTGATTGGTGCAGGATCTAAGGGCAATTGACAAAATAACAGAGGATATACACCCAATAGTGGCCAACCCTTATACCTTATTGACCACATTAACAGAGGATTTAGGGTGGTTTACTGTGCTTGATCTCAAGGATGCCTTCTTCTGCATTCCCGTGCATAAAGACAGGCAAGAGTTTTTTGCTTTTGAATGGGAAAATCCTGAGACAGAGAGAAGAACTCAACTCACCTGGGTGGTTCTACCCCAGGGCTACAAGAACAGTCTGACTATATTCAGAAACCAACTGGCAAAAAAACTGGAGGACTGGAGAAGGCAGCAGCCAGAAGGAGTTGTCCTGCAGTATGTGGATGATGTACTAATTGCTGCCAAAAATCAGGATGAGTGCATCCAGCTCACTGTAAGTCTTTTAAACTTTTTGGGACTAAGTGGGTCTAGAGTCTCAAAAGAAAAGGCACAGATTGCAAAGGAAATAGTCATCTATTTGGGGTTTGAGATCTATCATGGACATCGACGACTCAGCACAGACCAGAAGGAAGCCATCTGTTGTCTTCTAGAGCCCTACACCATATGAGAAAAACAGGCTTTCCTAGGAAGGGTAGGATGGTGTCACCTGTGGATACCTAACTATGGGTTACTAGTGAAACCCCTATATGGAGCACTAAAAGAGGCCAGGGAAGGAGCCATGACATGGACAGATGAAACCAGGGTCGCATTTAAACAGTTGAAACAATCTTTAATGTCAGTTCCAGCATTGGGACCACCAGACTTAACTAAGCCTTTTGAACTGTTCACATATGAGCAACTGAATTTTGCTCTGGGGGTACTGTCACAGACCCTGGGAAACCAGCGAAGGGCTGTGGTCTACTTCTCCAAACAGTTAGACAGTGTTAGCAAAGGATGGCCCAGGTGTTTGAGAGCTGTAGCAGCAACTCTTATCCTGATCCAGGACGCCTGAAAATTCACCCTTGGGCAGCGCATTGTCGTGTACGTACCCCATGCAGTCCAAGTTGTGCTTGAGTAAAAGGGGGGTCACTGGTTGTCCCCTAGCAGAATGCTTAAATATCAAGTTGTGTTGTTGGAACAGGATGATGTTACCCTGAAAACAACATCTACTGTTAATCCTGCTATGTTTCTGTCCTCAACACTGACAGCGTGCCCGAGCATGACTGCAGACCATCGGGGAGGTCTATTCCAGCAGACCAGACCCGAAGGACATGCCTCTGGAAAACCCAGATTGGGAACTGTACATGGATGGAAGCAGTTTCATGTGGGATGGTAAGCGAATGACAGGGTACGCAGTGACAACCAAGGATGAGGTAATTGAGGCGAAGGTCTTGCCTGCAGATGTATCATCCCAAAAAGCAGAACTGATTGCACTGACGAGCTCTAGAACTTAGTGAAGGAAAGAAGGTAAATATCTGGACTGATTCTAAATATGCATGCCCATGGAGTCATCTGGAAAGAGAGAGGGTTGCTAACTGCCCAAGGCAGTGGGAACAAACATGCAGACCAAATCCATGCACTCCTGGAGAGTATTTGGAAGCCTGAGGAAGTGTCTATCATGCATTGCAGAGCTCATCGAAAGGGGAAAACAACTCCCAAATTGGGAAATCATTTTGCCAACCAGGCAGCAAAAGGGGCTGCAGAAAAAGGTATCCTAGCAGTAACACCACAGAAGGAAATCGATCTGACAGGGTTCACCCCAAAATATGATGAGAAAGACCACCAGTTAATTAAGTCCCTTAAAGCTGAAATCAAGGAAAGTGGATGGGCTGTTACACCTACAGGATAGGTTGTGATCACACCCCAACTCCTCAGGGAGATAGCTCTGCAGGAGCATGAGGCTACCCACTAGGGAACAGAAAATCTTTTAAAACATTTGAAGAAGGTAGTAATAGGGGCAGGTATGATGGGAGTCATGCAATCCATTGTAAGTAAATGTGAAATCTGCAGGCAAAATAATCCTGATACAAGCAAGAGAGTGGTGCTAGGGGTAACAAAGGTCAGGGACCTTCCCAGAGATTATTGGCAAATAGATTTTGCTGAGTTACCACCCAGGGAGGGATACAAGTACATACTAGTACTGGTTGACACCTTCAGTGGATGGCCTGAAGCACTAACACAGCAAGGGAAGTGGTAAAAGCTTTGCTCAACCATATAATTCCAAGATTTGGGGTTTGTCTAGGAATGTCATCAGATAGAGGGACACACTTTATTGCAACAGTAGTGAAGAAGGTTTGTCTCATCCTGGGAATTGTTTGGGACTTGCATACTCCCTACACACCTTAGGCAAGGGGCAAAGTATGAAAATTTGTCAGGAAACATCCATGTCATGGGTTCAGGCTTTGCCTCTAGCTCTGCTGAGAATTCGCATACAACCAAGGGAGAGATAACATAAGTCCCTATGAAATATTATATGGGAGACTATATCAAGCTCTGCATATTCGAGAGAACATTCACATGAGGGGGAAAATTGATTTACAAAAGTATTTAATGGTTCTAGGTTCTACTTTACAGAAACTCCAGAGATTCATTGAGTTATCCAGACCCATAGGATTGGACACTCATGCTCATCAATTCCAGCCTGGAGACTGGGTCTACGTTAAATGGTGGGACAGTGACCCTCTGCGAGCTAAGTGGAGAGGACCATTCCAAGTCCTGCTGACCTCCCTCACTGCAGTCAAAGTTGCTGGCAAAGGACCCTGGTTTCATTACTCCAGAGTTAAGAAAGCTTCTGTTCCTGGAACAACTAGCAAATCAGAGCCTGACACCGATGAAGAGGATGTGACTTAAACTGTTTCTTCCATACTTATTATCTGTACAGTCGGTAACTATGGATTGGGTTTAGAACCAAAATTTGCATTTGTCTTTTATAAAATGTATCTAATATTTTATCTTATCTTATACATTAAATTGGTCTGGAGTCTTTTTCTCTGCAGTCTCTTTAGGCAATACAACTTTAAAGACTATACTCCCTAAGAAATATATTTCTCTAGCTTTTTTAATACACTGTTTACTCATAGCACCTACTTCTGACTAGTCTTTAAATGTAAGAACACGTGTAGCAGGTTGACCCTGGCTGGATGCCAGGTACTCACTAAAGCCGCTCTCTCACTCCCCTCTGCAACTGGACAGAGGAGAGAAAATACAACAAAGGATTCATGAGTTAAGAGCTGGGAGAGGTCACTTACTGATTACCATCATGGGCAAAACAGACTCGAAGTGGGGATATTAATTAAATTTATTACTAACAGGATCAGAGCAGGAGAGTGAGAAATAAAACAGTCTTAAAAACACCTTCCCCCCACCCCTCCTTCCTTCCAAGTTCTACCTCCTCCCCCCCAGTGGTGCAGGGAGACAGGGAATGGGGGTTACAGTCAGTTGTTTCTGCTGCTGCTCAGGGAGAGGAGTCCTTTCCCTGCTTCCATGGGGTCCCTCCCACGGGAGACAGACCTTCAGGAACCTCTCCAGTGTGAGTCCATCCCATGGGAGACAGTTCTTCACAAAACTGTTGCCACATGAGTCACTTCTCCATGGGGTGCAGTCCTTCAGAAACAAGATGATCCAATGTGGGTCTCCCACAGGGCCACAAGTCCTACCAGGGAAACGTGCTCTAGTGTGGGCTCCTCTCTCTACAGGTTGCACGTCCCTGGCAGGACACTGCTCCAGCATGGGCCTCCCACGGGGTCACAGCCTCCTTCAGGCATCCACCCACTCTGGCGTGGGCTCCTCCACAGGCTGCAGGTGGATCTGCACCCCAGTGGTCCTCCATGGGTTGCAGGGGGACAGCCTGCTTCACCATGGTCTGCACCACGGGCTGCAGGGGAACCTCGGCTCCGGCACCTGTAGTACCTCCTCCCTATCCTTCTCCACTGACCTTAGTGTCTACATTGCTGTTCACATGTTCTCACTCCTCTCTGCCCTGGCTGCAATGTTCCTCTGCCCAACAACTTTTTTTTCCCTTCTTAAATATGTTATCACAGAAGCATTACTATCACTCCTAATTTGCTCTGCCTTGGCCAGTGGCGGGTCTGTTCTGGAGCCAGCTGACATTGGCTCTGTGGGACATGGGGGGAAGCTTCTAGCAGCTTCTAACAGAAGCCTCCCCTATAGCCCCGCCACCACCAAAGTCTGGTCCCAGAAACCCAGTACAACATGTAATCAGTCAGTTGACATCTGGTAGATTTTCATATAAAAGTATTAGCACTTCTACCAACCTTATACTGAAGTCTGTGCCGCCTCCCTTTTAAGTGCATCTCCTTGGCATTAGGATCATTAAAACTGCATTCACAAAGTTTACAGTGAAAGCGGATCACCTTTCCTTCATCATTTCTCACCTGGAAAATAAAAGTTATAACACCTTTACTTTTTTTTAAACAAAAGCTGATGTAAAAATTAATCTAATTCAGTGACACTGGATAATGTCTACCCATCTCAAAACATGCTTAAAAGTACACACAGTAACTGAAAAAAGGTAAAATAGAACTTTCAATTCTGATAGACGCACCATTGTGATCGGCAACAAAGTTCTTCCACAGCTTTAAACTTGACCCTGAACATAATGAGTTGAATAATTACAAATGATGAATAATTTACATCAGATTTCATCCACATATCTCATGCCACCAACATGAAGAATGCCCCACTGAGGTCAAAATAAACATGCACAATACAAAAACATAAACATAAGCTCAAGCCTTTGCAGGTTCAATGCCTTGTCCCTCTTATCTTCAAGAAGAACCCAGGGAATTACAGGCCAGTCAGCCTCACCTCAATCCCCAGGAAGGTGATGGAGCAACTAATTCTGGAAACCATTTCCAGGCACATTAAGGAGAAGAAAATCATCATCGGTAGTCAGCATGGCTTCACCAAAGGAAAGTCATGCTTGATCAACTTCTGCAGTGAAGTGACTGGCCTGGAAGATGAGTGGAAAGCAGTTGATATTGTCTACGTGGACTTCAGTAAGGTGTTTGACACAGTCTCACCATAATATCCTCATAGACAAAGCGTTGATGTATGGGCTGGATAAGCATACAGTGAGGTGGATTGAAAGTGGGCTGAATGGCAAGGGCCAGAGGGTAGTAATCAGTAGAATGAAATCTAGTTGGGAGTCCAGTATCTAGTAGTGTACCCCAGGGCTCAATGTTGGGTCGAGTTCTGTTTAACATCTTCATTAATGATCTGGATGACTGGGCAGAGTGTACCCTCAGTAAGTTTGCTGATGACACAAAACTGGAAGCAGTGGCTGATATGCCTCAGGGTTGTGCTGCCATCCTGAGAGATAGATCTCAACAGGCTGGGGGACCACCCAGCTGGAAAGCAGCTTGCCAGAAAAGGCCATGGGGGGTCCTGGTGAATGCCAAGCTGAACTTGAGCCAACAATGTGCCCTTGTAGCAAAGAAGGTGAATGGTATCCTGGACTGCATTAAACAATGTATTGCCAGCAGGTCGAGAGTTGATCCTTCCTCTCTAACCCAGCACTGGTGAGGCCACACCTGGAGTCTTGTGTCCAATTCTGGGCTCCCCAGTGCAAGAAAGACATGGACATACTGGAAAGAATTCAGTGAAAGGCCACAAAGATGATGAAGGAACTGGAGCCTCTCTACATATAAGAGTTAAAAAACAATCCGCATTTTCATATCAATACCTCCTCCACATAGTCATGGCCCACTGGTTGGACATCACTTTGCAAGGCAGCAAGAGTTGTAGGAGTCACTGGTTCAGCTGCCGTGTCTGGTTTTACTTCTTGTGTTTGTACTGTAGCAGCAGTTGTTGTTTTAATACTTTCAGTTGATTTCATTTCCTCCAGTTTACTTCCTGTTGTCTGAAGTTTATTACCACCTGCAAATCAAAAAAGTTAAATCACTAACTTTCATAAAATGCGAATATGATTACACACAATGTGCAAACTGAAGACTTTATTTGCAAGTATCAATGTTCTGGTCAAAGCATTATCAGTCTTTTAAAATGTATTAAACATTTTAAATACTATAAGTTTTTTAAAAAAGCTTAAGAAAAACTTATTTAAACATGTAGTTTTTTATTTTAGTAAGCAATCTTTTACTTTATATAGTTGCAATTGCCATCATTCACTTTCATGCTTTTTCAAGAGATAGGACTGAATGGGAACAACTCAGCGAATATATTTTAATTTTTTTCCCATCAGATTTATTTTCTCTTTTTGCAAATGGATCCAAGAAAGTACCTCAAAACCTTTTAACGTTTGTACTAACAAAGGTAGCATATTTTGTGTTGCAACTGCATAGGTCTTTCTTTCAAGAGCGGGTTATCTTACTGTTGAACAACTGCTTTCTGTCTCTAAATGTCTGTCATGCTTATTTCAAAAGTTTCCACTGTTAGATTTACAGTGTTTCAACAATGTTTCAGTTTCCCAGTTGCCAACTGCCAACCTACTGCAGTTTGTCTTAACAGTCCATGCTGTGAACTGAAATTAGGACCAACTGGACTATAATCTGCAATACTCCAACAGCTACTATATAAGAAACCAAAGGTGGGAGGTTTCTTATGAAGGTGAGAGAAGCCTCCAGGAAAGGTCAGGTGGAGACAAAAGGGCAGAAAACAGTATAAATTGTGAAGCAAAGTTTTTATACACATTCTTATTTTCCCCTATCAGTAATTCCCTCAAATACAACAGAATTACTCATGCATAAAGTTAACTAAATACATTTGTACTTGTTGCACTAAAATCTTTAAAAAATGTAGAATAGGTTAGGTTTCAAAATAAAGACTGACTTCTGTACTTGCCAACAAAGTTTATTTTTGGTGTAGATATTTTCTTTATAGCTATATTAGCAGCAGTTGAAGATGTTTTGTTGTTGGACACAGTGTTAAGTGGTGCATTTGCCATGGGAGCAAGAATTTTCACTGCAGAGGATGCAACAGAGGAGGTCACAGTACTGCTGCTAGTTGCTGTATTTGAAGCAGAGGCAGTTGGTTTCGAAGCAGATGCGGATGTTGAAGTAGCAGCTTGGGTAACCACATTTGGTTCAGTTGAAGGAATGGGTTTGCCAAGTTTTGTGTGCAACTTTACTACCTATAAGAATAACAAGAAATTCATAATATTATCTCCCTGGGGTAGCTATAAAAAAAAAATGAACTTGTTATAGGTTATTGAAGCTTTAACAGAAACATCATTAAATAGTTATATTGATATTTTTATTTTATTTTAAAGTTATTGCCTCTTTACAAAAAGTGATCTCAGGGAAAAAAAAGGGACATATAAAAGTTCTTGTCATCTGTAACAAGGAAATATTTAATACTTAGGTTGCTTATTTCCACTAGAAATTTAGACATTTACTCCAAAAGTTGTGTAGATGAGAACAGAAAACCAATAAACTCACAAGCCAGTAAAACTCAAGAAATAGTTTGAGTAAAATGTTTACAATGTGACTGTTTTGTTGCCTGGTTGCTTTTTATTCTCCCTCGAAAAATTGTAGCACATTGAACTATTTTAGTTCCAAATAATATTTGTAAATAAGTTATTTAATTCAGATTCAACACTGTCTCTTTTCATCACTACATTTTAAGAGTATTTATATTGAAAGACTTCCCAGGTTACCTAGCAAAACTGAAGATATTCTTTAGACAAAGGCTTTCTTTTCTTTTTGTTAAAGCACATCTGCAGAAAAAGTTAAGGAGGATGCAAGAGGCATATTTCAGAGTCCTTTAGTATCTCATTGAAAGTTAAGAGGTATGTGCTTATTCTTAGAAGTAATAAAGCAGAGGCCTTTTTACAACACGCTTGAGATAGAGTAATACTTCTTTTTGGTGACAGTTGATCATCACTAGAAAAGGCAATGCATGTAGTCCATAAGAACAAAACATGCAAAATGAAAACTAAAGACTGGGTTGTGAAAGTAGCAGTAAAAAAACCAAAACAAATCTGCTAGATATATCTTCAATGCAAACACATGTACACACAATCAGGTTCAATAAGGCAAAGTGTTGGGTCCTGCACTTCGGTCACAACCACCCCATGCAGCGTTACAGGCTGGGGGAAGAGTGACTGGAAAGATGCCCAGTGGAAAAGGACCTGGGGGTGTTGGCCAACAGCCAGTTGAACATGAGTCAGCAGTGTGCCCAGGTGGCCAAGAAGGCCAATGATATCCTGGCCTGAAACAGAAATAGTGTGAGCAACAGGACTAGGGAAGTGATTGTCCCCCCCATACCTCAGCACTGGTGAGGTCACATCTTGAATCTTGTGTTCAGTTTTGGGCCCCTCAAAACAAGACAGACATTGAGGTGCTGGGGCATGTCCTGAGAAGGGCAACAAAGCTGGTGAAGGGTCTAGAGTGCAAGTATTAGGAGGAGCGGCCGAGGGAGCTGGGGTTGTTTAGTCTGGAGAAAAGGAGGCTCAGGGGGGATGTTATTGCTCTCTACAACTACCCAAAAGGAGGTTGTAGCAAGGTGGATGTTGGTCTCTTCTCCCAAGTAACAAACAATAGGACAGGAGGAAATGGCCTCAAGTTGCACCAGGGGAGGTTTAGATTGGGTATTAGGAGGAATTTCTTCACCAAAAGCGTTGTCAAGCATTGGAACAGACTGCCTGGGGAACTGGTAGAGTCACCATTCCTGGAGGTATTTAAAAGATGTGTAGATGGGGTGCTTAGGGACATGGTTTAGTGATGGACTTGGCAGCATTAGGTTAACAGTTGGAGTCAACGATCTTAGAGGGCTTTTCCAACCAAAATGATTCTATGGTCTGCACACAAGTGTATACATACACTTCTTAGTTTTTCGTTCTTATTTTAAGCATGTTTACCATCAGAATACAGACATATTGTTGTCACGTAATATTATAAATTTAAGTTCAAGCGACTCTTCAAAATTACTTTTTTTCCACTTGCATGGACAAAATTCTTCAGTGTACCAAAGAAAGAGTCCTTTGAGACTTCATTTTTACACTGATGACAACCTAAATTAGCATTAGTTAGCAACTATCTATGAGGAAGAGAAAGTGACACCCAAATATATAAAGATAGTATATTATCATACTCCATATACTTATAGAGTTACTGGGCACAACTCAAAAATTTAATGGCTCAACTTCATTAATGAAGGAACAAACACTAGGCAAGTCTATTTTAATTATAGTTTTTCTTCTTCTCCTAACAAAAAATAATATTGGGGAAATTATTTTAAATTTGCTATGACATTTTTTGTAATAGGAACAATATTACCAATGCCGCTTTGTACAGTGTTCTGAGATATAAAGGGCTATAAAAGTCCTAATATTAATACTCTGTTACTCACATTAATCATTCCATAGTTATGAGCAAAATCTGTAATATCTAAACACACGTTCTACACTGCACCATTCCATTTATTGTTGTATGGTCAAATTTAGAACACAGGTCACAGAGGTTCACAGCGCAGCTCAGAGTCTTTATTCCACAATGCTCACCTAACTGCACCCAGACATTAGGGAAAGCATGCTTACCAAAACTCTTCAAACCTACTCATTATAAAATCTACTACAGGGCATTGTTCCTTGCTTCCATATGCCAATTTTCTTTGCAAGAAATACCAAAAAGTGACACGTAATCCCATCCCTTGGTACTGACTCAGTTTAGAGTGTTTCAAAGTGCAGAGAGTTTCACAGCATCAGATTAGAAAAGTGTCAACAGAAGTCTTGAAAAGTGTTAGGGGGCACAAGCATGTTACTGCATGTCCTCATGGACACTTTTCCCCCATCTTACTCTACACCTTCTTCCTACAATTTATATACCTTTCCCAATATATCCTCTTCTCATTGATGCTGTGGCAATATGTTTTCCCCCTTTCTCCCAACAAGGCCCTTCTAATAGTGAGCTTAAAGATAAGTTTGAAACGAAAAGCAGAACTAAACGTATTTAAACAAAACTATTTGAATTATATACTGTTTCTGCATACTTTCTCCTCTCTGAGAAAAAAATAATGGGAAGAAATATATGACTGACTTGTATAATAAGGACAAGAGAAAGTTCTTACTTTCTGATGCTTGGCTCCACGGATATGTGCAGCATAAGCATCTGCTCCTGTACAAGATACATCGCAAAGCTCACAGCGCAACTGATTTTGAGTTCCACGAGCAGAAGTGCTGCTGCTATTGGTGTTCTGGGAAGCTTTTAATGCCGCTTCTTTCTTTTTGTGTTTCTGGCCTTCTAAGTGTTCTTTATAAGTCTGTTTAAATAAACAATACAACTGGTTTTGTACTGCTCCTTCATCACTCATGTGTATACATGTAATATAGAACATAGCATAAAATACATGCTTTGTATGAAAAATACTTCCTACACTGAACATTTCTTCCATATGACATGCTATAAGGCATAAGCAGGCCACTTCTAAAACCAAGAAATTTTCTTCACCACCAGGATTACACTTTTAGGTAATACAATATGGTCTTTTCTCCTCTACCTTCTCACTTCCTCAATCAAGTACTGGTCAACATATATTACCATTGAAAGCTTGATAAGATCAGAAAACTGTGCCTCAGTTGCAGTTTCCTACATTGCATTGAATTATTCTTGATTTTGAATTTTCCTCAAACTGCAAGACCACAGTTATTAAATGTATCCAGACAACTAAAAAAATAAGTTCAAAAGAAGGTAGCGCATAAATAAAGTTGTGCTGAAAATAAAATACAGAAGTTGTTATTTGTTCCTATACCAGCACTGGCAATCTATAGAGCAGATAGGGTGAGAAATAATGACAAATTTACCTAAAGAGTAAGAATTGTTTAGCAAAACACACACACACAAACACTGCATGAATTGATATCTACTTTTTATGCACTTGTACCCACTGTGAACCTAAACTGGGATGCTGGAATACAATGAATACATTTTCAAGCTTACCATTCACAAAGTTTTGAAAAAATTTTTTTCTAAGAAGTTTGTTATGCTAAAAAAAAAATAAAGTTCAAAGTTTAGAATACTTCTGGAGTCCAAAGTACAGTTGAACCTTCTCCGTACAAGCTAAAGGGATGCATCTTTTTGGCTTCTCATATGACCTCTTTCTGTAATAGCACACATTTTCATTTCATTATTCCTTTAGTATAAGTATAGAATCAGGTCTTTAAAAATTAACAAATATTCTTGAAGGGGCCGGTTTTTTTAGCTGAAAAAACGATGACTTAATTGCATAGTAGAATATTACATGATACAGGTACCTGTGGTCCAGCACAGCTGATCTTACAAACATCACAGTAGTGGATCTGGGGTGGTTTGGGAGGTTGCTTTGGTTTCAGTTGCTTATTTTGGAATGGTGCCTTTTTAGTAAAGGTGGTCCCTGTCCAAGCAACTGTTGCAGCAGCAGCAGCTGCTGCCACTGCCTGTTTCTGCTGCTGCTGCTGCTGGTAATAGGATGATGCAGCTGAATACACTGCAGCTTCATAGCCAGAATAAGAGGTACCTCAAAGATCAAAATAAAATAAATGTTACATCACTGTACATCATATATCAATTACATAATGCACTAATTCCAAGCATACTGCATAATAGAGTTGGGAGGAGGGCAAGTTATAAATGATTTATTGAGATCTTGTCAGGCAGTCTGAATTTTTCTTGATGTTTCACAGTACACAAATACATAGTATAGCACTTGTATCAGGAATATACTTGATTTTAGACAAAACTTTGCAGACATGTTGTTCTGTTAAGATATATCAAAGCATCCCTAAAGAATATGTGAAATTTCCTGGTACATCTGGTAAGACCAAGTATGATACAACAAGAATTTTAAGAAAAGATTTATCAAAGGTCACTTAAGTAAGCAGTCTTCCAGAGTCAGATTTACTGTTCAAGTTCCAAACTGAAAAGGACAGATATTATGTAGAGGAAGGGAAAAAATAAAAGAAGATAAAAGATAGAAGGGCTAATGCTATTACATTTTATTTCAAGTGGGTTGCTTGCCTGCTAAAACCTCTGCAGCACACCCTGTCTACACACTCCTTGATTTCTAGTATCAAAGTTTAATAAATCAAGGAAACTGGGCTTTCATATCTTTTGAGCCAGTTTTCCCATAAACTTTATACATCTACTGGTTCAACTATTTTAATCCTCTGATCAAGTTCTGTTTAACGAAGTCTTAAAATCCCTTTTTAAACAAGAAACAAACCAAAACAGTTCAAGGTAGCTATAATATGCCAGTTGAGTACCATCCAGCCATAAAATTAACATCTTTTCATCTTTAACTACTTTTTGGATTTCTAATGTTTGGAGGAAAGTCTTTTTTTGTAGCACTGTTATAGTTTAGCTAAAGGGAGATTTTTTGGTTGAACTTTTTCATATCATCATATAGTTTTGGAGGGTACGAGGGACACCTCCTCCCTCTCTCTGCACAGGGTGAGGGCAGAGAGGGATAAGGGGGTCCCGGCGGGAAGTGTCACGAGAACTGAGTGGGATAAAATTTGCTAGCGCTACCGGAACTCGCTCTCTCTGGTTCTGGTAGGGAGTATGAAGGCAGGAGCGCGGTTGGGCTGCTCTCTTGCCGTGGTTTTTTGGCTCTTGCCGTTTTTCACTGCCTCGCCACCTCCTTGCTGCTGGCAGTAGCAGCCACCGCCAACCCACGCTCCAGCTTCGCGGTTCCCGTGCCAAGCAGGGCTCTCCCATTGCCGCAGTGACCACCATGTTCTGAGGACTGCCGGTGCCTCTAACGTCTGTAGCTGCAGTGGCGCTGAAATGATTTGAGAGCTCCTATTTGTGAACTTTCACATGTCGCCCACTCGCGCAGCCACGACTCCGCTCCGGTTACATTGCGATCACGTGACCCCATTAGGACTGCGTCGCCGTCTCGACAGCACAGAACTGAGAGAGTGGTTTTAGGTGACATTTTTTTTGCTATTGTTTGATTTTGTTTTGATCTCTGCTTTTAGTAAAACTGTTATTAATTTTCCTACTTCACTCAAACGTCTCGTAATTTCAAAATATTTCATAATTTGGGGGTGGTTTTTACTTCATCGGAGGTCTTGCCTCTTGGGACATATTGTCATTTTACTAAGACAAGTACCTATTCTCCTCCCATCTTGGGTCAAGACAACCCAAACTTACAAGATTTATATTGGACTGCTCCTCCTTGTCTCTATAATTGCTGTTTGATGGCAGCATGCTCCAAATTTCCCTGGGTTATATGTGTGTGGATGTGTTTCCTTATTTTTTCTATCCCCCATCTTTTGCCTCCAAACTTTACAGTAAGTCACAAAACACTTGTGCACATAGCAATGCTAACACTTTGTATATTCTCACATGTAACAAAATAGGCACATACAATCATCAAACCTCCTTTAAAGATACATAAAAACATCTTGCCATTATTATGATTTAACTGGTTGATACTTCTCAGTAGACTGTGATGTAATTGAACACAAACTGCTAAAACGCTGAGTATTTAAATCCTCTCCTATAACAAATGTAAAGATCCCAGCAACATAATATGCAAAATTCTTACCAGAGTAAGTAACTGCTGTTGTACTGTATGTTGCACTTTGAGTATAGGATGGAACAACAGTAGCTGCAGGTGCTACTGGCTGCACAGTAGAGGATACTGGATATATAGAAAACGTAGTTGTTGCTGGACTTGGGGTTGCAGGTTTTATAGCTGTCACTTGTCGTGTTTGCTGGGCTTGGGTATACTGAGTTGCCCCTTGGCTGTATCCTGCTTTTGGAGCTAATTAGGACAGAAAATAGAAGTGTATAAACATTGATATGCTTTAGTTGAATGAAATGCAAACCATATTAAGTGATATTTTAGGATATGTTAGGGAATAAACACATAACTGGGTTTTGGTTTAGTTTGGTTGGGTTTTGCCTTTTTTTGTTGGTTTTTCGGTTGGTTTTTGGGGTTTTTTTGGGGTTGGTTTGGGGTTTTTTTTTTACAGTAATGGTTATGCATGATCTACCATATATCACACAACTGTTTAATCATGTCACAGCTCACACTTGTAAGCCTCAGATTTATTTATGTATTTTTAACTGTGCTGCCATATTTTTAAACAACCTTCTTGTTCGGTGGTTTTACTAGAGCACACACTAAACCAAAGTACATCTAAACTTTCCAATTATTTCTAATTACAATTAAAAAAGTAAATAGGATTTACGCTTTGCAGTATTTATGATACAAATAATCAAATAACTATATACATTAACTAAAGAATCTTAAAAAAAAGCCTTTCTAACCAAGTTATCATCTGAATCCACCACTGACTTTTTCAACCTACTTCAGCAAAAATGTTTGTCTAGAAGAACATTTTGAGTGTATTAATAACAATCCAAACCTCAAAGACAGTTATTTATAGCAATGTCACAATAATGTTCAAGTTCTAGGTGCATCAAGTTTTTCTACACATTGACAGGGATTACGTCAAAACAATAAATAAATCCAATAACATGAAATATTCAAAGACATATTTTTAAGCTATTAAAATAGTACACAGACTGTGTATAATGACAGGAGTTTGAATTATGCCACCCACCTGTCTGGTAATATGATTCAGCTACTGAAGGTTGAGGCTGGGCAGCAGCAGCCACAGCTGCAGCAGTCGCTGTTGGTTGTTGATAGTATTGTTTGCTGTCATAAGCTACAGCTGGGGCAGTAGATCGAACATAAGAATAGGAATCCTAAAAATTCAAAAAAGAAAACCCATCAAATTTCTCCTTAAGTATATATCTGGAGTAATAAAACTCACTACCAGAGTCAAAGAATTTTCTTCTATTCTACTTAAGTAGCTTAAAAAAATATTTACAGATATGGTGTATACTAATATATGCATTAAAGAAATTAAATTTATGTTTACAGATACTTCAGGCCTGAAGACAACCCTGATGGTCTTTTTCAGACATAATATAGGACTTAATCTCATGCTATTAAATCACTTTTTCCCTTCCAAATTATTTTTGTTACCAAAAAGCAACTCATTGCACACTAGTTTTTCATAATGATTGTATCAGATTACATTCCTCTAAAATATGAAGGAAAAAAAACACCAAAGATCTCCACAAACCACAATATATTCACAAGTTTACAAACATGGAACCATGCTCTGCCCTCCCTGAGACAGGAAGAGCCATCAGAAAAAAAAAAATCAAGGGGGTCCTGTGTCTTTCCCTTGGGGCAGGCAGAAGGCAGTAGTTCAAAGAAAAGGGGTGAATGGAGACAAGTCCTTGCTCAGGGCAGCAGGTGAATACCCCCCTTGCTCACCTCACCCTCCCAGGTGCCTCTGTACAAAAGGTAGGAGGATGTAGAAGGCCAGTCAAAGGATGATGAGGATGAAGGTCCATCTACACCTGTGTGTTCCTCAGCACAGGAAAGACATGGACCTGTTGGAGCAGGTCCAAAGGAGGGCCACAAAGATGATTAGAGGGATGGAACACCTTTCCTATGAAGAAAGGCTGAGAGAGTTGGTGTTCAACCTGGAGAAGGTTCCAGGGTGACCTTATTGCGGCCACTCAGTTCTTAAAGGGGGCCTATTAGAAAGATGGGGACAGACTTTTTAGTAGGGCCTGTTGTGATAGGACAAGGGGTAATGGCTTTAAACTAAGAGGGTAGATTTAGATTAGATAGAAGGAAGAAGTTTTTTACAAGGGTGATAAAACACTGGAAGAGGTTGCCCAGAGAGGCAGTAGATGCCCCATCCCTGGAAACATTCAAGATCAGATTGGATGGGGCTCTGAGCAACCTGATCTAGTTCAATATGCCCCTGCTCATTGCAGGGGGGTTGGACTGGATGACTTTTAAAGGTCCCTTCCAACCCAAACTATTCTATGACCCTTTATTGGTTTTAAAAATCCCATCACCGACAATACTTTTCTTGGTTATATTTCTTAGAGTATGAAAGGGATACTTTTAAAGCCTTCTCTACTTTTTGGCCTATCAGCTATTCCACTGGGGAATCATATCCAGTTTATAAGAGCAAGGTAAGCAGTCCATTTGAAACCTCCAGAACTTAGGAGATGGTTAGTAAGCTTAGAAAGGGAGGGCCTGGAAGACACTATATACATGTACATATATTCTCCCATCCTCACTATATTTATAGCAAAGCACAGAGTTGATCAACTGGGGGTAGCAAGGCATGAACTACATTAGCTAATGTATACAATTTCTTTTTATTGCAAAGAAATATAACAATAAAATCTCTTTTCCATCCAACTTATGTAAAGTAGAATTGTTTTTCTTTAATTTAGGGGACTCTTTTCTGTCTGAGTGCATCTAATAACTGACTAGTTTAATGAACTTGTAATTATGAGTAAACATGCTACTGGAAAGACTCCTACATTTCTATTCATTACCATATGTAACAAATTACAAAGCCATACAAAGGAATTTATACAGCAACAGTATAGTAGCTTTAAGCAAATAAAAATGCAGATTAGAATCTAGATAATGCTTTGATAAAGTTAGGACCAAAAGCTAAAAAATTTTTACAAAGGACATACTATTTCAATGTCCTCTGTCTCATAGTAAACGCACATTTTAACTATGAGTCACAGCATAAGAGTTTGATAACTTGCACATAAAACACCAGCCTAGAAATATCCACTGAAGATTGACTAACAAATGCTAATGTAGCAAAAAAGCTGATAAAAATACAAATGAAGCTCACATTTCTAATGGCAAACTACCTGGCCATGTAAAACCCTCGTCTTTCTGCATCTAAGCTGACTGATTGAAACTGATGGGCTGAGGTTACTGATATGTATATACCCTTGCATTTTGTCAATCTAGGCAGACAGAAAAGAATGCAACTTCTCACTCAATGGAGTAAACACTTATGTTAAATAAGTCCCAAGATAACCTCTACAGACAAATCTTCCAACTGCAAAACTGATGCAACATTGATTTGTACTGCTAAGTTTCTTTATTCCTGAAGAGGAATAAAAGTCACCGACAGGATGTTGTTTCATACATTTAAGCCAGTTTAAGAATGGGGAAGTTGCCTGAGGTACCATGATCCTACATGTCCTACATGATCCCACCTCCATCTCTTGCATTGGCACCACAACTGTGCAGAAACAAGAAAATTCTGCAGAAGCCTGTCAATCCTGTGGAAAGCTGCTATTCCTTTTTTAGTTAGTTAGCTTTCTGTGGAATCCTTATCCTGAACTGACCCACCCAAATGCTGACAACTGCTAGATTCAACATGAGGAAGTGTCAGTAAAGGTCAGAGCAAGATGAAAACAGACAGTTTCCTTTTGTAAAAGCCTGTAGCCACACAAGGTTAGGCAGTGGTCTCACAAAGGGTACCCAAAATCGACCCAAAAGACAGTCCCTCTTCTAGGGTAATCTTCTATCCTCTTACATTTGGTGCTAGAGCTCCTGTAGCAAAGAGGAATCTGACAAGGGAACTACTTCTATCTCCCACTGAAAATTTATTGGAACAGTTTTTTCATCTAAATCAGTTCCATGACCCATTTTACTGCATGCCACTTGAGCATTTAGGCTAGCTGAGACAAGTATTACAGCAGTAGTTCACAAAATCATTTGGAGATAAATATCAATTCATAGCTTATTGTTATGCATGATACAAGACTGCAGTCACTTCATATTCTATCAGTTTTAGCTGCAATTCATGGAAGAAAAAATATAATGTTCTCTTATCCAAATAGGCCTCCTCCTTTTAACATATTTAAAAATTATACAAGTAATTGTTTGTTGATTTTTTTTTAAACACACCTGGTAATTCTGCGTAGTGACAGGAGGTGGTGGTGGTGGAGCTTCTTGTTGCCTCTGTGTATAACCATAATCTGTAGCTGTGTGCGCTGTAGGATAGCCTCCATAAGCAGCAGCTGTTGCAGCAGCTGCAACAGCTACTGGAGCAGGCCTGGCTACTGCAACTGTAGCTGCTGCTGGAGCATAGGCTGCAGTTACGGTGTGCGCAGCAACTGGTGCCTGGTGAACAGTGTAGCTGGCAACTGTAGTTGGATGGGAATAAGCTACACCCGAAGCTGGCTGCTGGCTACATTGGAAAAAGACAGTAAGTAAATAATTAGATTAATTCAACATACTAAGCTAATGCCTAAACATTTCAAACTCCCAAATTTGATTAATACTTGTCTGTTCTACAAACAGACCTATAACAGCTATTATACACTTTAACGGCTTTTATTACCTCTCATCCACCCCCATTAAAAAGGCTGTATCATTTTGAAGTTTCTGTGAATGCAGATATATCATGCAGGCAATGACTTTCTTCTTAGCAAGGAGTGGTGGTGGTGATGTTCCACTGCTTGAAAAGAACCCAAGTCTTTAATTCAAAATAATACAGAAGTCTTACACAGTTATCTTTTAACGACCAATAAGTTTTTAAGTGTTTTAGTGGTTCTTCAATAAAACTGATTGTAAGGGTAGATATCCTTTCTGGAAGATTTATGGCAAGGAGATTAGAGCTTGTTTCACTTAGGAATGCTTTCTTGCTTAAGAAGAAGCACCTTGCTCAAAGATAATTTGGCTGTTTTCTCCTCTTGCATTCCAGAGGAGACTTACATGGTATGAGGAGATAAACTCACACAGGTTACAGGCCTCCATGTTAGAGAGGGCCTGGGGCGGGGGGGAGGCCAGAGAAGATAACCTTGACGGGAACAGGAGGCATGTCTTTCTGAGGCAGTGCTTTTTTCAGCACTGCTAGAAGTTTTTCCCTTGTAAGTCTAGTGTTCTAAACTTTGGAATAAATTTTCTGGAACTCCCTCCACTGCTTGACATTTTGGGGATACGTGCATGTTAACTTACTTCACACTGATATACCTGTCAAATTAAGAAAAATACTACTTTTCTGTGAGAGCTCATTACTGATATGCACTTGCATGATGTTTTTCAGTAAATCATATTAAAGCAATGAGAATTTCCATGAAAAATAGCTCAGAACTCTTAAATTTAAGGCAGAGACACTTTAAATATTTCTGATACGGGATTTTTCCCACAAAGATTGAAAATTATAAAAGCTGGCACCACTCGCTCATACAGAAGTCCACTGCCTCACAACATGAAGCATCAAATGAACACAAATCGAGCAAGACGACTGCTAGCAGAGCTCTGGCAATCTTCCAGGCACATGCTGAGACTAATTTGCTTCTCTTAAATGTGCAGGTAGGACATTAATATGTGGCTATTTAATAAGAATGAGTAAATATTAACAGTGGAAATAAAAAATGATGGCTTCAAAGGCTTAATTATTTTAACTAAAACTAATATTGTTGTCCTATACTGATCTATAACTGTGCATTATTATTAAAAGCCTACAATAGCTATTTTTATTTTTAAACAAATAAAGTGAAATAGGCAAAATATCACTATCTGGAACAATTATATGAAATGGGGAACTGAGTGATTATGAAATTTTTAGTACACTGTACTGCTTTTTAAGATTTAAGAATCTCTATAGGGTTTCACATCTCCATAGTACTATTAAAAGATTATCCCCTGATTTTTAGAAGAAAATGGAAAAATGAAATCTCACTAGAAGCCAACATACTCAGTGGCAAATTGGAATTTCAACATGGTTATGCTCAAAACCAAAAGGAACAAGTTTTTTTCCTAAAGACTGCAATATTCTTTCTGACATAACTATCAGAAACAAAGCACCTTGTAACTATAGTTACTATTATTTTTGCAAAAGACATTTCCATAACTTTTGTTTAATAACTTATTTTTTTAAGAAAAACTGATTTTGTAATTTTAGTTACAGCAGAACCCATTAACTTCAATATATTTTTAAAAAATTCTTACAGCAGAAACTCAGAGAAAATATTATTATGGGACTTACATACCTGGATTCCACTTTCTTCCCATCTCAGGCCCCTGTTTGCTTAAAAAGCCACTTGCATTTCATCTAAATTTAATTCACTTGTGAATTGTTCATTTCATTTTCAACTTCTTTGCATAACAGTGGAAGGAAAAGACCTGAACTGCTTTGGTATAGCTCTCACCACTGCTTGAAACAATTCCTCCTACTTGATGTATATAGACAGTTTCTCTGTTTTGTCAGTTTAAAGTGAGAAATCAGACTCTATCAGAAAATTCAAGAAGACTATTTTATGATGGTAAAAGTGAATGACAATCTATAATATTAGGCTGTATTATCTACATAACTAACAGTACAGAAGCGTAAAATATTAAAATGTTCTGAGGTAATTCACATTATCATATGTATCTACTAAAAATACATTACATTGGGAAAACAGGCAGTAGACTTTATCTCAGACTGCACTTGAACACATCAACAGTCTAATACTGCCAACAAGGAAAAGTCTTGCTCCCCACTCTTATTCTTCTCTCCTCCCATATACCAAACCTGGCTATGCCATCCTATTCCATCCCTAGTGCTAGTTCTGCTACTTGTCAAGCTATTCAGTGCACTGATTTACCTCAATCTAGCAGAAAATTATGAGATTATATTTTTTGCTGAGCTCATTTTCTAATGTGGTAGAAATGTTAGAAACATTGTAGCTCACAAAACAGTCTGCTGAGTGCTAGAACCCACATAAGTTATACATATGGAAGCAGAGGAAAATAATGGGAGAAAGAGAACAGGGACCTGCCCAGGAAGCATTAATTTGGCTCAAATTTCATGAAACTGTGCTTAAATTACTACTACAAAATATAATACAGTGTTCACAACACACTATGAGATAACAGTATCAGTCAGTTTATTAAAGAAAACACTTTTGTTCTCAGAATATATATATATATGATTTAAACTGCCTGACAGTTTTCAGTGTTTAATATTGTGAAGAGACTGTGATCATTATGATCAGGACTATTAGCAAGATTCTGCTAACAGACAGTTTCATTTCTTCTGTGCTATTTTTGTATCAAACTTCCTTGTCATGGTACAGAATTAACAGCCCAAATAATTTGATTTCTAAGGCTAATATAGTTCTATGACCATGTTTATTTTAGCAAATCTGTTCCCCTTGCTTCTGCAACACCATTCAGAGCTAGCAACCAAGTTTGCAAGACTACAAGAAAAATATTCTAGAATTGACTGCTACTTCCTTTTTAAAAGTTACGTTACACTATGTTACAGAAATTCATGTCAACATCTTTTCTAAATTTATGTTTCTTTTTCTCCCCATGGTCTTACTGAAAACCTTTTAAGATTAAGATGACCAGATACTTTCAGGTAATTAATTTATAATAGAAATATTTTTATGTCAACTTCATTTAACTTACAAGAGGTTTTTAATCCTTCTTTGGTGATTAGTGCCTCATCACATTTGCCAAGATGAACTTACCTCCTCCCAGACTATTTTGCCAGACTCCCTCTTCCACTGATCTTTCTTGCAATTGTTCTTTGCACCTATCCTAGTATTATCTATTCTTTCTTTACTACAAATGGCAAGAACTGTATGCATCATTTCAGATAGTTTCAGCTGTGCCACTCACTCTGCTCCAGACTACTTTCTTTCCAAACAGTCTAACTTCCACAGAGCAGTTATCTGTGTATTGACGATATTTTCCTTGTATCAAATATCATGACACACCACACTAATATAAATAATAAGACTCAAGATCAATCCCTAGGGTACTCTACTGCAATTATTCCTATTTGCTAATCACTCCTCTAATTCTATTAACCACCTCTACCAGCTCCATCTCTACAATTCTTTTACTAATCTCTACCTTAAGTAATAATTTTCCATATTGCACCACATCATGTATTTCAACTTAGTCTTAATAAATAAGACTCAAAAAACTTAGGCACTTGATCAAGTTATTAGAGTAACAATGAAATACAGTATGTCAGTTGAACTATGGTAACAAACCACGTGTGTTTTTTACCACAAAGAAAGTAATTCAGTTTAGCTTAATTCCCCAACACAGTGGGAAAAAGTTGAACCAAATTACAAGCAGACAGAGAAGCTAACTGATTGACCTGGTACCTTAGCGAGTTTTCTTTGTAGATCAATTCTCTTCCCCAAAATAAATTCTAATATCCCTATTAGTATCTTTGAGTTCAAGGAATTCTAGTGCTCTTCATGTGAAAAGATATGCAGTCCAACTGGCTTTACTAACTAGACAGAGCTTAAAAGTGACAGAATAATTTAGGCTGAAACAAAGATCACGAGATCATCTGTTCTAACCCTGTGCTCAAAGCGCAGCTAATTTGAAAGTTACATTAGGTTTCCCAGGGCTTTATGTCCAGCCAGGTTCCAATCATCTGCAAGAAAGGAGAATCCAAGATTGCTCTAGACAACCTGTTCCAATGTCTGAGCACTCTCACTGTCAAAAATTTTTTCCTTAGTTTATAAAAGATTCATTTGCTTTTGAAACAAGCAAATGAGCTCTAGACCAACATTTACTTAAAGTAAACCCAGCTTGTGAACATTCAATTCAAGGTAACTTCATATTACAATTCTTACAGTATTTTGACTTACTGTCAAAATAAACATCATTCTTTGACTTAAAAAGTTATAGGCAAAGGACTTGGCAGCTCCAAATCTTACTCTGCTGCACTGCTTTAATAATACCTCTTAGTCCAGAGATTTTCATTCAAAAAGAATATATTTTATTCATACCCCACCTATTTCTTTAGTTGATCATAATCGTAACAATGCTTCCCCACCAAGCTCACTTTAATTTCTATTTTCTAGGAACAACATACATTCTTCAACACTCATCTTCCAGCTTGGATTTCTATTTCACTGTGTTTTCACTATCATAGCCACAGCCAGTTTACAGGCTACATATTGCACTCAATTGTTCTGCTCCAGATTCTGTAGACGTATAGAGATATATGGTTTGGTTTTAAGGCCTTCCTTGGCAACCAGCTTGTAACTAAGGAAGTGGCCGTGTTCTCAGTACTCCACCTATTCCTTTAAATAAACAGAGGTATAAATATGAGGGGAGGAGACACTGAGGCTCTCTTCTCTTCTGGCGAGGTCTGGAAGCAACAGGTTTCCTACATCCAGTCTTTGCTCGTGTGCGCTGAGGCCTGCTGTGGCCTGTTGTTTCTCTTTCTGATCCGGGAAGCAGTCTGGTGGCGTGGCGTGATTCTGTTTTCTCAAGGGAAGTATTGAGATTTCATTTTGCTAGTTCTTTATTTTGCTAGTTCCCAGGTTTCGATTGTGCATATCTGTTTTGGTTTTCTTTTTTGTCCCTTTTTCCCCTTTCCCTTTTGGGGTGTTTGGGGTTCTTTTTTATATGTACATAGTATTTTAACTGTATATAATTGTGATATATGTAAAAATATATATATTTTGATATAATTCAGTTGGTTTTGGTTTCTTTCAGTTTCTACAGGTTTTTTTTCCTTTGCCCAAAGGGGAAGGGGGAAAGATTTTTGCTATAGTCTCGGGGACTTGGTGGGGAGCCAGGTCCAAACTTACTCATAGTCCAGAGATTTTCATTCAAAAAGAATATATTTTATTCACACCCCACCTATTTCTTTAGCTGATCATAATCGTAACAATGCTTCCCCACCAAGCTCACTTTAATTTCTATTTTCTAGGAACAACATACATTCTTCAACATTCATCTTCCAGCTTGGATTTCTATTTCACTGTTTTCGCTATCACGGCCACAGCCAGTTTACAGGCTATATATTGCACTGAATTGTTCTGCTCCAGATTCTGTAGATGTATGTTTCAGTCAACTACAAAAGGTCATTTCCAGCACCTTACCTAATGTTTTTCATCTCTCCCTACCTGCCCTAAACTACTTGCATATCCCTATTTCCCTATGCTCTTTGCTTCCTCCTCCCAAATAAACTCACTTTTATTCAGAAGTTTTAGACCCCAATGTATACTTAGCTTGCTCTTATCTTCCATGTCTTACCTAAAAAACCTCAAGATCAAGAGAATTAATTCTTTACACAGAATTATTGTACTACAGTGCATGAGAAAAGTTTGGGGGTTTTTTAAAACACCTTTGACTCAAATATTTGAATAACAACTACACTAAATTCTACTGACATTAGTGATGGAAAATAGTGATGTTTGTGATGCATTAGTATCAGAAAAAGTGCCACATATTATGAAATACCAGTATATTAAACCTCCTAGATAAGGCTGATTGCAGCAAGCTGTAACCATGTATCTTTCTCCACAGTAATCTTCAATTCCATGTCATTCTGATTTTCTGGGGAGTGAAAGGCCACACCAGCTCACAATCTTGCAGAATTCATCCATCTACTTCTCTTTACTCAGTTGCACACAATGGACAGCTCATTATCAAAACATTGATGTTATTCAAGTCTAGATAACAGCCATGTTCACAATGATAACCTATGACAAAAAGAACTGAGCTTGAGACGTTATGTCTGCCTGAAAACTATCAACTACTAACATTTTCCCTGTCAAAATCACAGATTCAAAGAATGGCTGTGGTTGGAAGAGGCCTCTAGAGGTCATCTGGGGGGCCAATCCTGTTCAAACAGGGCCACCAAGAGTCAGATGTCCAGGACCATGTCCAGACTGCTATTTGAATATCTCCAAGGAGGGAGACTCCACAAGCTCCCTGGGCAACCTGTGTCAGCGCTCAGTCACCCTCAAAGCTTAAAAAGTGTTTTCTGATGTCCAGAAGGAACCTCCTGCATTTCGGTTTGTGCCCATTGCCTCTGATCCTGTCACTGAGCACCACTAACAAGAGTCTGGCTCTGTCCTCTTTGCACTCTTCCTTTAAGTATTTATATACGTTAACAAGATCCCCTATGAACCTTCTTATCTCTAGGCTAAACAATCCCAGTTCTTTCTCTCAGTCTTTCTTAATAGGCGAGAGGCTCCAGTTCCTTCATCATCTTTGTGGCCTTTAATTGGACTCTCTCCAGTATGTTCATGTCTATCTTGCACTGGGGAGCCCAGAATTGGACACGACTCCAGGTGTGGCCTCACCAGTGCTGGGTTAGAGAGGAAGGATCAGCTCTTGACCTGCTGGCAATACATTGTTTAATGCAGTCCAGGATACCTTCTTTGCTACAAGGGCACATTGTTGGTTCAAGTTCAGCTTGGTGTTCACCAGGGCCCCCCACGACCTTTTCTGGCAAGCTGCTTTCCAGCTGGGTGGCCCCAGCATATACTGGTACATGAGGCTGTAAAAAAGCTAAAATCGGCAAGTTCTCTATAGAAGAAAAAAAACTTCACTGGTATGGAAAATTGTATTTAATTCTTAAAACATTCTATATTTCCTGCCTTAAGCTACTACTTCACTTTCCTAGGTACCAATAATGTAACTACACATTAACCTACCATTGTTGCATTTAAGTAGCAGACAAAATTTTACACATAATTTAACACCCCAGAGTTAAGCCTACAACCATCAATCCATTTTGAGGTTACAACAAAGGACTATACCATTAACAGAAAAGCTTCCCTTAGTGCTCAGTTCCTGAAGACATGAGCCTGCTGCAAATTTAAACTAGTTGACAGACTTTCCTCCTAAAAATGACAAAGACTCCTCTGATTTGTGTGGCACCTTTCCTTCACAGTTACCACCACCTCCTCTGTCTCCCCATTGTTAGTCAACTGCAATACTGGCATACAGCTCATGCTAACAAACCCAGAGTTCCTTATTGCCTTTCTAATGTTGGCATATGTCCTTTGAGAGTGAGACCTCAATTATTTGAAAATAAGTCTATCAAAATCTTTTTATAAACAGCAGTAACTTACTGGAGACTTCTTGTGTAAATATCCTAGAACAGCATGTTTAAGATAGCATTTAAGACTAACACAGATTGAACAAAGGAGAATCAGCATCATGCAGCTCAATCCTATTCACTGAAATCCCTTTTGCTAAAAAGACATATTCTTTAAGATGTGATGCAACTCAGGATAGCACAGGCATAAAATTCACAGAAAGCAAGCATTTGGCGTTTTTACCACTATGGTATGTGTACATCCATCCTATGATAAAACTATGATTACTTTCATTCCCCAAGCACTATAACATGGGGTGCTGTGCTGGTTTTGGCTGAGGTAGAGTTAACTTTCTTCCCAGTGGCTAGTATGGAGCTCTGTTTTGGATTTGTGCTGAATAGAGTGATGATAATATAGAGATGTTGAGGATCAGCACGGCCAAGTCAGATATGGCAACACACTTTCTGAGCCCTTTTTAATTAAGAATGGTGTGAAACAAGGCTGCGTTCTCGCTCCTACCCTATTCACAGTCTTCTTTAGCATGATGCTCCAAAGGGCCACAGCAGACCTCGATGATCAGGACGGTTTCTACATTCGATACCGTACTGATGGAAGTCTATTCAATCTAAGGCGACTGAAGGCCCACACCAAGACCTTAAACCATCTTGTCCGGGAGCTGCTTTATGCTGATGACGCTGCCCTTGTTGCCCACACAGAAGCAGCCCTGCAGCGTTTAACATCCTGCTTTGCAGATGCTGCTGAGCTCTTTGGGCTGGAAGTCAGCTTAAAGAAGACAGAGGTCCTCCATCAACCTGCACCTCAGGAAGTCCCCCATCATCCCCACATCACCATTGGCCAATCAGAGCTCAGCAGTTCTTTACCTTCTTAACAGAAACCAAAATCTTAATACAAGGTTGAGACCACACATTTGCACACTTCTCTGTCCAAACATTTCTCAGTGTCCCTATCTCTCCATCGGCATCCCCACATTTCAGTCAGCCAGCTTCAAAATAAAAGCATAACTATGTCTCTTCTTCAGCACTGAATCAAGAATGCTAATATTTTTTACACATGAAAAACAAGCCAATATTAGGTTGTTCATGTCAGAGCACACACACTAAGTAAAGAGGACTAGTATCACCATATTTCACATTTATTTCAGGCTTCTAAATAGATGGATTAATAATTACTTAAATAAGTAAGTCTTGCATTGCATATGGGTTTATAACCCTAGGCCCAATACCACTACTAGCACAAAGGTACTGCAATATTCAGAGAAATATTCTGTATTGGTATTTGCATAATCTAATGCTTCTCTTATTAAATCACAATGTCATTACATTAAGCTAAGCTCCCTTTTAGACATTGACTCCTGTGTTTTCTGCTCAAAATATTAAATTCATTCTTATGAAAGGACTGCTTTGTCTCTTCACTTTCAGACCTGGTAAATATACAAACCATTTAAAGGATACAGTCTTTTACTAATACATAAATGGAATAGTATCTTGTGCTTGTGATAGCAAAAGAAAAAGCTTCTTTCAATCAGTATTTCCATTTTCTTAAGAATACATTTAGGATTAACTATGAAAACAGTTTTGAATTTGAACTTTATTCCAATTATATGGTTTTAAGGAAATTTCAAATTAGTTGTTCATGTTCTTAAGTCTACAGACCACCTCAGCTCCACAATAAAAGGAATAATAATTTAAAAAAATGAATCTCCACTTCAAAATTGTAGATATATGGATCTCAGTTTAGTATTGACTTAAAGATTATTTACTTACAAAAAAAAAATCCTGTTATTTAGAAACTCCTTCATACCCCATGACAATCCAGTTTTGAATTTCACTATAACTGTCAAGTAAAACATAAACATACTGTGAGCACCTAATCTAAAAAAGAACAAAAAGATGAGCTAAATGTAATCCTCTCCTTTAACTATTATACATTGGAGTAAATGAAAATTAATTTGTTTAATATCCATTTCCAGAAAAGAATAGATTGGGAGTCATTCCAAGACACCCATAAGACTGTATATTCCTGAAACTACGCCAGGTATGCAATTTTGATTAACTAGTTAACAGTAGCACACATCTGCATTTGTTTGTTAATAATCCCTCATATCTCATATTTGTTTTATTCTACTATTTTCCCCATTAACCAAAACTTAGGAGTCAAGGAAGGTCTTTATTATAAATTTATGAAACAAATAATGTAGATTCAAATGTGAACTTCAAGGTGCTACTCCAATACAAGCCAAAAATGTGAAGATGTTCTTGATTGTATCTGGGTTTTGCCAAATTAAGTAATCTGATTTCAGAAAAAGTGAGACAATAGATGCTACCAATTACTTTTTAACAGTCTGATACACAATTTGGATGCACAAAGAGTACAAAGATACAAAAGTTTAAGGCTGCATATCTATACGAAATGTATGGTTACAGGTCCCTGAGCTCCACAAGACCTGCCCCTGAACTTGGATATCCAAGTAGGAAATCTTTTTAAAAGGTGCCTGGCTCTGAAAGCATCTTCTCTACTTTCTGATACGTTAATTATAACGTTGCTTCAGTGGAATGGGAGAGTCCCCTGCATTTTCTGGTGCTTCTACTCTTCCCTTATCTATCCAGTCTCCCATAGGTTGGGTTGGTGTAATTTTAACACGCGTTAAAAAGGATTCCATCCTCCCGCACTGACATAGGGGGAGGCAAAGACTTGGAGAGCAAGCCCCGCCTTCACTGAAGGAGAAGGGCCCAGGGGCAGCAGATGGTAACTTGCTGGTGTTGTTGACTGCAATTTTAATTTAAGGGCCTTGGGACCTGATACTGCCTCCTCCATGGTGTCCGGCTCCACCTCCCCACCCTCACACCACCGGGGATACAGGGAGGTCCTTACCAGGATAAGAAAACACACCTGCGGACAGGGCAGATAAACAGAAGGGTCCCAAGCACAACCATCCCGAAGGAGCGAGTTGCAAAAGCAGCCCCCACACGGGGCGGGGGATGGGAGCAGTCCCAAGCACTCACCCCGAGGGGGCGGGGAGATCCCGGTCAGGAACACGAAACCGGAGGCGAAGAGGGAAGTGACTCCGGGCAAGGACAGAGAGAGGGGCGGGTCAGGGAGGGGTCGCGGTGGTTACCTATACTGGGCAGCAGCCCCGCTATGGGTGAATCCAAAGTAGTTGCCGGTGGCCATTTTGGCATCTTCTCCCAGCCGGCTGGGCACTGTGGCGAAGATAACCAAGTGGCGGCGGCGGTGGTCGGGACCATGACAGGAGGCCAAGCAGGAGGAGGTGGGGAGAGAAAGGGACAGACAAGAAACAGAAAAAGCGCGCGAGCGCAAGGTCAGGCATGGCGCCTCAGGACTCCTGTTTCCCCGCCCCGCGCGCGAGTCGCATCTCCTCACCGCCGCCACCCCCCCACCCCCTCGCGCACGGACACCCATAAACAACGAGCGCCGTTGCTTACCATAGGTGAAAGAAACTACCGGGCATATAGGAATCATGAGTGCAAGCTAGCAGCGACAACGGCGGTTGAACTCTCAACTCTCACCCCCCTCCTCACCGCCGCGCGCGGTCGCTCGCTCCCTTCCCCCCACACACCTACAACGACAGTGCGGCCAGCCTAAGCCCGTGCGCACGCGCGAGATGTGTGAAGGGCCGCTAGGAGTTGTAGTTCAACCAATGGCTACGCCCCCGACCGCAGAAAAGAGCCCTCAGCGTCGCGTAGGCCGCCACCACACTTAAAGCGTAAATCCTCATGCACGGGATGTTGCAAAGGCTCTTGGGAGTTGTAGTTCCCCTCCCTGAGGCCCAGGCGCGAGGAAGAGCTGCTCTCAGAGGACCGCTGCAGGTACCATCCCGCCTGCCTGTCCCCTTTGTGAGAAATTGAAACCCAGTCGGGTAATTTCCAATCAGAATTTATTATATGATAAAAGCAAATTCAGCGCTGGGTGATCAGGGAAGGGGTTCAACAACTCCCAACGCCTGTCACACCCAAAGAAGACAGTTGTTCTACATTTATTTCCAGCTACTACATGAATATTCATTATACATAAGTATAAACATTACACATTGTTAGGTACATGAGTATAAACATTACACATTGTTAGGTCATACATTCAACAGCTATTTCTTAACAAGAATGTTATCTATAAGCATCCATAATATATTGTTAAATCAGACATTCAGCAGATGTTTGCTTGTTATCTATACAAAGTTATAAATTTTAAGAAAGGTGCTATTATCTAGCTAACTAAACAAAATTCTCTCACTATAAATCCTACACAAGGTAAAAGGGAGGTAACTTGTTTTATCTCTTTATAGGGGCCCAATTAAGTTTTACGATTTGTTTTTCTTTTCTCTCTCCAGGTCATATTGACCTTACACTGTTTTCTCTTAATTAGCCCAAATCATTTTCTCAGTTTATCACAATCCCTCCTCTCTTTCTATAAAATTATTGATTCGAGTTTTTTGCTCTAATCTGGACATTATTAATTTGACATTTTCTTCATCTCGGGAAGGTGGAGTTCTGGTGACTAACAGTACTTTGGCACTTTGAGCCATCTTTGGATCTGTCGGCATTGTTGATATTTGCATTCCTTGTACTACAGAAACTATCAATCTAATGAAACAAGGGATTAAACATGGTAAAAATATTATACTGGCCAACGCGCATAATAAAAAGAATCCTACTTTCTTCCACCAAGCTGTTCCTAACAAGTTATCCCACCATTGACTGTCGAGCATGGAGTTCCATTTTTGTACAGGTACATGAGTCAGTTTTCTGATATCCTTTGCGATATCCATAACTGCCTGTCTATTATCATCAATTTGTAAACAACAATCTGAAGTGTTGAATTTACCACACACACCCCCTTCCTCAGCTAACAGATAATCTAAGGCAAACCTATTCTGATACACAGCTGCTCGAGTTTTTGATTGCTGACTTGTGATTAGATCTAGAGTTTGAATTGTCTTATTGGCTACTATTTCCATGACTGCTTGAAGGCGGATAATTCTATTTAGCATGTATATGGGGGTTCGATAACCCCAGGTCCCATCTTGGGCCCAATTAGCTAGTCCATAAGTAGCAATGATTCGTTCAGGAGGCCATTCATCATCGTACCACTTTTGGGTTCCTCCAATGTCATCCCTTTTTTCTCGGCGTATGGTTCCATAATCATCATACAAAGGTACACCTAAACTCATACCTTTTTCAGGGGGCAGTAAGAAGAACCCTGGTTGGATTATACCTAGTGTACAGACTCCTCTCCAGTCTTTAGGGAGCTGTGTATATGCTCGCTTTCCACATATCCAAAATAATCCTTCCGGAGCTACCCATTCTAAATCGGTACTACCTGCTTGGTCCCAATATATTTTTAATTCTTTCATGCTCTCAAAAGGGTTTTTCAAATTTGTTTCATTACACCACCAGCTTTGAGCTTCATCATGCCAAGTACAATCTGCAGTCATATTGTTAGTCCAATATCCTAATGGTTTTTTTGGCCACCAGTATTCTCCTGTGGTATTGATTATTTTCACTGATAGGCATGGGGACTCTCCTACTTTAGTTTTATATATTTCCCTACCTCTCCGTTCAATGCATTCTTGCCCAACTACGTCAGAAATTAAAATCCAACCTTGGGGCCTAGATTCTGATGCTTTCTGGGAGTGATTCCATTTTAAAATTTCCCATGGGGTGAGACCAGTACCTTTCCAGGGCCACTCTTCTGTCATCAAAGGTCCACTACAAATCCAGCACTTAGGTAAATTTAAGGTTTGAATAATATGTTCCATTAGATCAATATATAGGTTAGTTCCATAACCCGGGAGTTGCCAATCTTCTCCTAGTTTGTCTTTCAATTTCTGGTATAAGTCACCTGTGTTGGAAGGCTTTCCTTGTGTTCTTTCTTTTAATGTAGTTTGCACCCTCTGTTTTATTATTTCCTCCTTTTTCAAGTCCTGCATTCCACCACCATCAGAAATGTCCCAATGGCCTTCTTGAGTGAAACAAATCCATTCCTCTCCCTTAGGACAACTAAGTCCCAGCCTGGTTCCTCCTTTTCCTAAATTTTTTGCTACCCATAGTTGCCGAGAACCCGTGTTGCAAGCGTTCAGTTGTCTAGAGTCACAGTAGACTTTGTTGACAAATGAGTGGTAGCTTAAGCTTTGAATCATATGGCCTTTATATCGTGTAATTTGGTAGCATTTTGTACACTCGTCAGACAGGACGTGAGCCCAAAAGCAGCCGAGTATCCAAAAGGGTCCAGCATAACTTAAGCCTCCACGGCCCATGCCCGAACGGGGTTGCATCCCGTGGCTGGCTGTCAGTGGCAGGTTCAGAGGTTAACCTGGTCTTGCCCCTTTCAGATTTTCTAATTTAATTAAGGCCCAGTTTTTCCATTTCCAGGTAAAGGTTCACTTTATCTCACAACAACGGATTCTGTCAACAAAATTATTATTCCCACTAATTAATCAATATATAAATTGTTAGCCATTGTGACATTCTTTACATGGAGTCTATAAAGTTAAAGTCATCCAGCGGGCAGTCAATTTGGGCTGTTTCTCCAGAAAATTTCATCACACTGTATCTTAATGCTGCATACCAGTCAGTTTCAAATATTTCCCAATTTACTGGTAATAACAATTCCCACCCACAGAACAGCTTATTTATCTGTACTGACTCTAATTGGGGTTTATCTCCTTGCGTGTCACGACACTCAGGGCAATGTATATGTCGGTTAAAGGCCACACAGGACCATTTACGGTGACAGTGCCTACACTGACACTCTACCCAACCATCATGCTGAGCCCACGGATGTTTTATACATCGTATGCGATCTGGTGGTGGCGGTCCAGGAGTTAGGGGATCTTCTTTTTCAAGGTCACAAGCTAACACAAGGATTGGGTTAACTAAACGATTAGTAAAATATGCGCCTGCCCCTCCACTCTGCCAGGGAATGGCTCCTTCTTTCCAGGAAACAAACCACTGTCTCCTAAGAATTTGTCCTGGGGCCAATTGAAATCAAGATCTCAGGCTAGGTTTTATACAGAAACTTTCAGGAAATACCTGTCGGGCCTTTAAGTCTCTTTGTTCTGGGGATAACTCATTCCAGCCTTCGATATGTCTTCTCCATTCAGGTGATGAATTCATAAAGGTTTTTTTTGGAGTTTAAGTCGTAGGTCCCCAGGCGTTGATGACACAGTCCACTCTTTCAGGGGTGGTGGAGCAACAGGTCCCTTCACTCTGGTCGCGTGTGTCCACCCTCATTCTGCTGTATGCACTGCGGTCTCTGTCGTGAGCAGTACCTGGAAGGGACCTTCCCAAAATGGGGTTAAAGAAGTTTCTTTCCATCTCTTTATTAGGACCCAATCCCCAGGGTTTATTTTATGTATCTTGAAATCTAATGGTGCTGTTTGGGCTAAGGCTCCTAGTTCTCTTATTTCTGTCAACCTTTTTGCAAGTGTTTGTATGTATGGTCTTAATTTGGCATCAATATTGCTATAGTCACCTACTACATCCTTTAGCCAGATATAAGGCATTCCGTAAAGCATTTCATATGGTGATAGACCGAGGTCTGTCCTGGGTTGGGTTCGAATACGCAGTAAGGCCAGGGGTAAACATTTAACCCATGACATCTGAGTTTCAATCATCAATTTAGTTAGGGCTTGCTTCAGAGTCTGGTTCATTCGCTCAACTCTCCCTGAACTTTGGGGGTGCCAGGGAGTATGGTGTTTCCACATGATTCCTAACGCAATTGTTATTCCTTTAAGTATTTTTGAGGTGAAATGAGTTCCTCTGTCTGAATCTATACTGTATACCATTCCGTATCTAGGATTTATATTTTCAAGTAGTACTTTGATTACAAAATTTGTTGTAGCCCTTCCAGTAGGTATTGCTTCCACCCAGTGGGTCAGATGGTCGATTATTACTAGTAGATATTTCCATCTATTCACTGGTGGGAGTTCTGTGAAATCCACCTGTATTCGCTCGAAGGGTCGGTATGCTATATCCCTTCCCCCTACAGGAGTATTTCTCATAACCTTTTTATTCACTTTTTGACATGTCAAGCAGTGGCTGGTAACTTGCTTAGCGATTTCAAAAATTCCTATACACCCATAACATTGTAAAAACTGATCACAGAGAGCTCGTGTTCCCCAGTGAGTATTTTGATGTAATTTCATCAATATTGATCGTGCTATTGGTTTTGAAACCATTTTTCTCCCATCTGCTAAGATCCATACCCCCCCTTCTTGCTTCTTTGCCCCTATTCGTGTTAGTTCTTTCTCTTCCCTCTCTGAAAATACTGGTATTTCTAAGTTCTCAGGCTGTTGTAAGTTTAATATATGCAACTTAGTTATTTCCCCTTTTTCAGCAGCGTCTTTGGCCACTTCATCTGCTAAATTATTTCCTTGGATTATGAATGATATTCCCTTTTGGTGTCCTTTTACATAGACTACTGCTATTTCTAGGGGTTTCCTTAAAGCTTCTAATACTTGATTTATCAACTCTTTGTGTATTAGTGATTTACCTCTCGTGCTTATTAACCCTTTTTCTTTCCAAATTTTCCCAAATGTGTGCATGACTCCATAACAATATTTTGAATCTGTAAAAATTGTTCCTTTTTTTCCTGTCAATAATTCAAGAGCCCGGTAGAGGGCATACAACTCACACGCTTGTGCTGACCAGGCTGAACTAAGCTTTCCTGATTCTGCAATTGTCATATTATTCCCATTGATGACTGCATATCCAGAAATTCTCTTCCCATCTTTGTATCGGGAGGAGCCATCAACAAAATATTTTTCTCCGTTTTCTAATTCCACCTCTTCTAAATCTTCTCTGACTTTGGTTTGTAATTGTATTAGTTCTGAACAGTCATGCTCCAGTATTCGAGTCAGTTCACTTGGTTCCCCATATAAAAATTGTGCTGGATTTTGATTGTTAGTTACTAGTAGTTCTAAGTTTGGACTATGGATTAATATAGCTTCATATTTTAAAATGCGGGCATCTGTTAGCCATTTTTCTACTTTTTGATTCAGTAGTGCTCGTACAGCGTGGGGGGTGAAAACTGTAATTTTTCCTCCAAAGGTGATTTTACGGCTTTCTTCCACTAATATAGCAGTGGCTGCGACAGCTTGCACGCACACGGGCCAACTTCTGCTGACAGGGTCTAGTAATTTTGACAGATACGCTACTGGCTTTTGATGTCCTCCTTTTTCTTGGGTTAATATTCCATAAGCAATTCCTTGTTCTACATTTACAAACAACTGAAAGGGTTGCTTCAGTTCAGGGAGTGTTAGAACTGGAGCTCTGGTTAGAGCTCTTTTAATTTCCTCTAGCTTTTCACTATCTTTGTCATTCCATTTCACTACTTCTTGGGTAAGCTTTTCATATAAAAACTTCACTAATCCACTATAACCCTCAATCCACAATCTGCAGTATCCTAATAATCCCAGTAACCTCCTTATATCCCTTTTGGTTTTTGGGGGGGCTAGGGCCAATATTCCTCCCACTCTTTCAGCATCTAATCTTTTGGTTCCCTTATCTAGCCAGTGACCTAAATATTTTACCTTTTGTTCTACAAATTGTAACTTCTTCTTGGAAATTTTTAACCCTTTTTCCCCCAGGAAGTTTAAGAGTTTTATTGTCATTTCTCTGACTCCCTCTTCACTTTCTCCAGCAATTAATAAATCATCCACATATTGAATAACCTCTATTCCCGGAGGTTTAGGGAATTCTAATAGTATCTTTTCTAGGACCTGTCCAAACAGGTTTGAAGATTCTGTGAATCCCTGAGGAAGAACTGTCCATCTTAATTGTTGTTTCCTCCGTGTTTGCGGATCTTCCCATTCAAAGGCGAAGATATTTCTGCTTTCTTCATCTAGTGGGCAGGACCAAAATGCGTCTTTCAAGTCGAGCACACTATACCACATGTAATTAGGAGGAATATGACTCAAAAGGGTGTATGGGTTAGGAACTACAGGAAATCGGGCAATTGTTCTTTTATTTACTTCCCTTAAGTCTTGGACTAGCCTAAAGGTACCATCCCCTTTTTTAACTGGAAGTATAGGGGTGTTATGAGGGGACATACAGACTTCTAAAGTTCCATTTGTCAGTAATTTGTCTATAATGGGTTTAAGTTTTGCTCTTCCTTCTTGAGAAATAGGATATTGTTTTATTTGTATTGGGTGGTTGGAATCAATGATTTCTATTTTTATGGGGTCTATCTTTAATTTTCCCACTTGGTCTTCTGAGGCCCACACACTGGGGTTAATCTTTTCCTCATCTTCCTCTTTTAGAGTCATTATTTTAACTCTCATTTCTCCCTCTTCTGGCACAACTCCTATTCCCAGGGAAACCTGTAGGTCTCTCCCTAAAAGATTGCAACCTGCTTCAGGTACTAAAAGTAAATATCCCACTGTAATCTTGGTTTCTCCCTCAATTTGAATATGTTTTATTATAGGCACTGGGAATCCTTCTCCTTTTGCTCCAATTACTCTAATTGTGTCTTTACTGGCTGTACAGCCCTGAGGAATTTTGATAACACATGATTTATCCGCACCGGTATCAACCAGAAAATCATATTCTTCGTCCTGGGGGCCTAATCTCAATTTTATCAAGGGCTTTTTATGATGTTTTTCTCCCAGGAAATAAAGCCCCTGACCCCCCTAATCTTTTTCAGCTTCCTCAAACAGTTGTGCATCCTTTTGTCTCTTGGGGCAGTTTCTCTTCAGATGACCTTTTTCCCCACAATAATAACATGCAAGCTCCTGGCCCCTTGGGACAGTTTGTTGGGGTTTTTTCAGACCCCCCATTTTCCTTTCTCCCTTAGAACTCTTCTTCTCATCTGACTTTACACCTTTATGTGATTCTCGGATGGCAGCTACTAATACTTTTGCCTTTGTTTTTGCTTTTTCATCATCTCTTCGCACATAGACTTTTTGTGCTTCTCTCAGTAAATCTTCAAGCCCTCGGTGCTGCCAACCTTCTAATTTTTCTAATTTTTTGCGGATATCGTCCCAGGAATTAGTTACAAAGTGGACCTTTAATACCACTTGTCCAGCTGTAGTTTCTGGGTCGATTCCTGAGTATTGCTGTAAATCTTTTCTTTATCTCTCTAGCCATGCACTCGGGGTTTCATCTCTTTCCTGCTGACTTTTAAATGCTTTTGTGACATTCTGTCCACGAGGCACAGCTTCTTTAATTCCTCTTATTATTAAGGTGCAATAGTCTGCCATGTGTTGTCGGTCTGTGGCAGAATTAGAGTCCCAATTGGAAGGATTAATGGGCATTTTATTGTCCCCGGGGGGGCCCGTTTGATTCTCCCTATCCCATATCCTCATCCCTGCTGTCCGTATCATCTGTCTCTCTTCCGGGTTGAATAGTATTCCCAGAATGGATTGCATTTCTCCCCAGGTAAATGTATTTGGTCCCAAAAATTGATCTAGTTGTTCAGCTACTCCTAAGCAATCCTCTAATAACCTCCCCATCTCTTTCTTAAATGCCTGAACTTCACTTGAACTTAGGGGAGCATTTACAAACCCAATTCCCCCTTGCGCTCCCCCCAAAGGCACTTCCCTAAGTGGGTATAATTCTCTCGTTGAGCACACCCCTTCATTTTCCTCACTAGAGCTGTCCTGTTCTACTAAAAGGGCTCTAACTTCCCTTGGGGTGGTTCGTCTCTTCTTCCGAGTCTTAGGTTTTTCAGGATTTTCACTCTTATGATTTTGCAGGGTAGTGGAATCTGCAGTTAAAAGAGTTTGTACAGGTGGGGAATAACTCACAGGCACTGTGGGAACAGCAGCCGAGGGGGGCTGTAAAGAGGGTGATGAAAGGATCTGTGGAAGGGGTTGTAAAAGGGGTTGCTGAGGGGTCTGTGGAGGGGGTTGTAAAAGGGGTTGCTGAGGGGGTGGATTATAGGGTGGAGGTAAATTGTCTAATGACTCCCATTTGGTTTCTGTTACTTTCTTTTCAGCCTGCTTTTCTTTCGTCAACTTATAAACTTTTGTAGGTTCTGGCCAAACTTCTTCTTTCCAGCAAGCAGCATATTCACTCTCCTCAGAGTTTATCGGCTCCTTGCCGTTTACATAACTGTTGAGGGCTTGGCAGATCCAACCCTCAAATTATCCATACACAGGCCAAGAGATACCATCACTCCTTATTTTTTTTTTAGTCCACTCAATCATGCAGTACTGAATCATTTTTGGGTTTTCTTTATTTTTAGTACTCTCCCTCTTTTCCCAGTTTAAAATCATTACCCCTAGAGGACTGTCTAAGGGTATATCCGGCAATGCCTGCCTGCTCCTTTCCTTCCTGGGGCAACTTAATTTACTAATTCCCTGTCCCATATTCCTGAGGTCCCT
Organism: Chiroxiphia lanceolata; assembly: GCF_009829145.1. Taxonomy (NCBI): domain Eukaryota; kingdom Metazoa; phylum Chordata; class Aves; order Passeriformes; family Pipridae; genus Chiroxiphia; species Chiroxiphia lanceolata. The sequence goes on along the minus strand of NC_045670.1, from coordinate 12,324,484 downwards.
TCTAAAGTTTCCTACCTTCCCACCGATCCTCTGGGATCCCTTCTAGGATTTTTCACTGACTCAGTGGTCCTCCCTGAAAAACTCCCACCGACCCCAGAGGTCCACTCATCAATTCAACCGCTTCGTCCCTTCACCTGCTGCGCCCCTCGCGGGGAGACAGAAACGAGGTTAGAAGGACTCCGCTCTCGGTTCACAGCTACGCTGCGTCTCATTCACTCATTCACTCTGACCTCTTTATCCGCCCCCCCGAAGTGATACTCACAGTCCGTTGTTCTCACTCGGGTCTTCGTGCACAAGAATTATGGGCTTTTTTGCTGCAGCACTCCAGGAGCTTTTTAATTCCTTGCTTTTATCATATGCATGCGTTACCCTTGGTCCTTGTTGAAATATTAGGCCTGTGAATAGGTCGCTGAAAAACAGCGGGCGCACTCCTATCTCAGGCGCTAAATATCTCCCAGAACACAAAGGGTATCACGTCAGGCGAAGTCACCAAGTTTTGTGAGAAATTGAAACCCAGTCGGGTAATTTCCAATCAGAATTTATTATATGATAAAAGCAAATTCAGCGCTGGGTGATCAGGGAAGGGGTTCAACAACTCCCAACGCCTGTCACACCCAAAGAAGACAGTTGTTCTACATTTATTTCCAGCTACTACATGAATATTCATTATACATAAGTATAAACATTACACATTGTTAGGTACATGAGTATAAACATTACACATTGTTAGGTCATACATTCAACAGCTATTTCTTAACAAGAATGTTATCTATAAGCATCCATAATATATTGTTAAATCAGACATTCAGCAGATGTTTGCTTGTTATCTATACAAAGTTATAAATTTTAAGAAAGGTGCTATTATCTAGCTAACTAAACAAAATTCTCTCACTATAAATCCTACACAAGGTAAAAGGGAGGTAACTTGTTTTATCTCTTTATAGGGGCCCAATTAAGTTTTACGATTTGTTTTTCTTTTCTCTCTCCAGGTCATATTGACCTTACACTGTTTTCTCTTAATTAGCCCGAATCATTTTCTCAGTTTATCACACCTTCCTCCCTCCCTCCATCATCCCGTGTCACACCTACAGTCACGTCACACCTGTACCCGTGGACTCATATTGCAAAAGCACAACACACCAAAGTAGGTAGCTCAAGTAACAGAAATCTCGGTGAACCAGGTCTTCGGTCCCTTGCCACATACTGGTGTTTGTCCCCACACACTGCATGTGTCAGTATTTACCAGCTTTCCCACACAAGCACATTGTCAGCTGAAGACTAACATATGCAGCTGGTATCTAGTTAGTATTCTTGCAAGGCCACAGAGCTAGAAGGCAGCACCTGCAGTTAGCACACGTGCGGAGTTCACAGCAAGATCTAGGACTTGTCTAACCTAGCAAAAAATTTTAGGTTCACCTGGGCCCTGGAGTGCACCACCATACCCACACACATGAAGAGCAACATTGCTGTTCTCCAGCTAAAGCCATGTGGGCATCATCTGACATGTTCCCAAAGCATCACAGCTGACACACATCCACAAATAAATTGTGCAATTGTACAGTGAGGTAAAACCTCACCTATACAGGGCCAATTTATCTGAAGTTTTTAAGAACCAGCAGTCCATCATATTGCTCCTAAAAACTGTTGGGCAGTATATTACAGTCACTGCATTCAACGTGACTGAATTTGCATCCGTTCCCCATAACCCTCTTCCACTTTCTCTCTGAGGAACAGATGATTCTCAAAGCTTAAATACTTGCATCTCATTTGTGTACTTTGTCCTCCCTATGATGTGCACTTTTCTAATTGTCTAAAATAATCAAGATTTATAAAACACTCACTTCTGGATTAATTCAAAAGTGATTATCATGGTTTAACCCCACCTGGCAACTAAGCACCACGCAGCTGCTTGCTCACTCCACCAGCAGAATGGGGGAGAGAATCGAAAGGGTAAAAGTGAGACAACTCGTGGGTTGAGATAAAGACAGTTTAATAGGGAAGGCAAAAGCTGTGCACACAAGCAAAGCAAAACAAGGAACTCGTTCACTGCTTCCCCTGGGCAAGCAGGTGTTCAGCCATCTCCAGGAAAGCAGGGTTCCATCACGCATAATGGTTACTTGGGAAGACAAATGCCATAACTCCAAACCTCCCCCCCCTTCCTCCTTCTTCCCCCAGCTTTATATGCTGAGCATGACATCATATGGTATGGAATATCCCTTTGGTCAGTTGGAGTCAGCTATCCCAGCCGTGTCCCCTCCCAACTTCTTGTGCACCTGTGGGAGGTGACTGAGCTGTGGACAGCTTGGGCCCTGAATTTGAGCGGTTGCAGCTGCGAGGTTGTGAAGGAATGTAAACATTGAGATGAGAGGGTGAGGGAGGACGGAGCTGCAGGGCAGCTGTGATAGCCAGAAATCCTCAGCTGTCTGCTGTCACCCTGAGTTTGCAGAAGCTACAGAGCAGCCAATCTTGACATGTTTATGTAGTAGGGGCACCAATGGTAATGAAACATGCTGGCTAGAAAAGACTATAAATTGGCAGTGTTTGTATGAAATAAGTCTTTCTACATTAATTCCCAGTGTGGTGTCTGTCCCGACAACATTTGGTGGCCATGACGTGATCTCCTAGAGAGAGAGTTTGAATGTAGGATAATGCACGGTGGAGACAGAGCTCGGTGAAGCTTGAGAGCAATGGGGAGTTGCCAGGCTGGCCTTAGACGCAAGACACCTGGACAGGTGAGCCATCGAGAACAGTCTGTGGAGCAGCAGAGCCCAGCAAAGCTATAAAGACGGCAGACCTGAGAGCCAGAGGTCCGGACTTACCTTACCGACACCTGGAAGAAGGTGAGCTGCTGGGAACTGTGGGGTGAAGTCGCAGCCCCACAATTGAAGCTTGAGGGGTTTGGAATATTACAAAGTGTTGGGCCGTTTTCCATGAGAGCAGTGGAGCTAATTAGATAGTTCCCATGGACACAGCCTTGAGTTATAAAGAGTACAAGGTTAAAGCTGTTTGGCTGAGTGCAGGTACTGCATTCCTGGGTGGGTTTGTAAGAATATGTTTATATTATATGTGTGGGAAAATAGAAGTTACGGAACTCAATAAAGCTGCCTGCCACACTGAGCAGGCAGACATCTCTCTGTCTCATCAACCTAGTGTGTGTCGTGTGTCTTTCTTCCCCCACAGACCAAGGCCTACCGACAGGTACCCTACGACAGGGAACAATAATGGGAGCGCAGATAGCCATGAAGGAGAAACCTGTTGTCACAGTGCTTGATGCAGCCACTGAGTCTCTCAAGCAGGCTGCCAGCATTCTGAAACTGTGGCGAACTGTCTTTAAAACTTTAAAAGGTCACCTCCCTCCAAGCCAGAAAATGAAGAAAAACCTAGTAAATTCTCCTCGGAGGCAGTGAAGGAAGAAGGGCTCCCCCTCCTCGCCACTACTACAAGATGTTTTGGCCGCGCAGTCACCCTTGCTGAAGGGGGGAGTGCATCACTGCCTGGCACACACACTGCACCGACCGAACCATGTGAATTGGAACCATTGCCGCCGCCACCCCGTGCGGAGTCGTGGTGCAGACGAACACCAGAGAGCCACTATGGCTGCCGGAAGACCCTAACGGCGTAGCAGAGCAGAGCGAGGCAGCGCCACGCGGATAGGGCGGGAGCACCCGAGAGCCGGCGAGAGAGCAGCCTGGCGGCAGCAGTGCAAGAAAAAACCAGGAACGGAGCGACCCCGTAGAAGCGCTACTTCTCATTAAGAGGGAGAACAGGCTAGATAGTGTATCTACCTTACCGTATTTTTGTTAACTCTGTTGTCTGTCCAATGTGTCGTTGTGAGCTCACAGTGTTGCTAATGGTACCGTGATAGTGTGTGTGTGTTGGGGGTTGTGTGTGTGTGTGTGGAGAAGCGAGCATGGGTTTGTTAGTAACTGTTAAAACCCAGAGATGAGAGTCCGGGAGACTCCCCTCCCGTTAGTGTCTCAGGTAAACGCAGGAGCATAGGAATTCGCTTTGGGATTGCCCAAGCTGCCGCCTGAGTCCAGCGTGCCAGCGCCGAGGCCACGCACCGGGGCTGGGGGCTGCGCGCTGGGGCCACAGCGCGCTGGCAGCGCTGACAGCCATGGCAGGAGACGGCAGAGCGGCAGAGGAACCCCAGCGAAAGAGGTGGCGGAGCAGGCGGCAGCACCGAGAGCTGCTTCTGCGGAGCCAGCCGAACTCCTTGTGGGGGTCCCCATGGGCCCCGCCGCGCGGGGGGCCACCCCGCTGGCAGCTGCGGAGGACAGCAGGGGCCCGGTTCTCTCTCTCTCTCTCTCCCCCTCTCTCCTTCCCTCTCTCCCTCTCTCTCTGTCTCCGAGCCCTCACGCATGCCAACAGAGCTACGGCATGGCAGAGGGGGAGAACTTAGGTGCTGGGGAAGAGAGAGAAGTGAAGAGAATTTAAATGCATGAATCTTCTGCAGAGTGGATGCACAGCAGTGAAGCCATTAGACCTATTGTGGGAAATAAAGAATCGGTTTTATTACAAGCAAATGAGTTAAACAAATCACTAACGTAGGAGTTTTTTGGTTTTTTTTTTTTTGTTTGTTTTTTCTTTACTAACTTATAAGGCGTATCCACATCACCATTGGCCAATCAGAGCTCAAATCAGTCCAACAGTTTAATTACCTTGGTAGCCTCATCTCCTCAGATGGTAAGATCGACGGAGAGATAGACAACAGGTTAGCTAAGGCATATAGTGCTTTTGGAAAACTCCACAAAAGAGTATGGCGTAATAAACACTTGAAGAAAAGCACCAAGATCAGTGTTTACAAAGCCATAGTGTTGTCTACTCTCCTATACGGCTCCGAATCATGGGTCATCTACCACCACCACCTGCGTCTCCTAGAACGCTTCCATCAACACTGCCTCCGTACAATCCTTAACATCCGCTGGTCAGATTATGTGACCAATACATCTGTACTAGAGCAAGCAGCTGTCGCAAGTATTGAGACCATGTTACTGAGAACGCAGCTGCGATGGGCAGGGCACGTCTCAAGGATGAAGGACCACCGCCTCCCTAAGATCCTGCTCTATGGTGAACTTGCCACTGGCTGCCGCATGAGAGGAACCCCGAAGAAAAGATACAAGGACTCCCTGAAACAACATCTCAGCCTTGGCCATATTGATCACCATAACTGGTCTACTCTGGCCTCCAATCGGGAGGCCTGGAGACACGCCATCTATAACGCAGCTGTCTCCTTCGAGAACACACGCAGGATCACTCTCGAGGAAAAAAGGCAACGCAGAAAGAACCGTGTCTTGCAGAATACACCATCTAAGGAGTCTTTCTGCTGCGCCTTTTGCAATCAGATATGTCTGTCACGTATTGGCCTCATAAGCCACCAGCGTGCCTGTAGCAAATGTGGATAGTGCCTTCCCAAATCTTCGTTCGCGAAGCCTAGCCATGATAAGGCGTATCACGGAGTTGTAAGACACCGGATTCAGCCTGGAACCCATGTCAGGGAAACATGCGGATGGGAATAGGGAACTGTAAAATGAATATTGGTAAAGAAACCCCTTATACCACATGACTGGTCCTGGGAGCCTCCATGCTGCTGGACACTCCACCTCCCAGCACGACACAACCAATCAGGGAGAGGGGAATGCCTCTTCTAGACGTAAACAGGGTTGAACCTTAAGAATGTTTAAAAAGCAGGACATTTGAATTGGAAGGTGTGTTCCTGGGAATCCTGCATGCCTAGGACACCCAACACGTGTTGTAATTAATTTTTCCTTTTCGTTTTATTCCTTTTGTTTTGCAAACTTTTGCCGTTTTTCTAAATTTAATAAATGAGATTTTTCTCACACTATTTAATAATTTAAGTATCTATAACTTTGGTTTTGATAACTTTAGAGAAGGGGGATGGAGGACAAGCTTGGGGGGGAGCCACGGAGACTCTGTACATAAGTGATCAGGAAAGAGAAGCGAGGTCTCTCTCTCATTACTCCTTTTAATCGCTTGTGGGTAACTTAAAACCAAAGAATTGTGTTTTACTAAAAACGGGTATGCAGAAAGTTTTAGGAGTTTCCCAGGGAATGTGTTATAAGTAAAATCCGCACTAGATTTAAATATCGTAGAAAAAAAAATTTATTATAGATTTATATAAAATCAAATAAGCAAAACAGCGCTGGGTGACTTGATGAACCTTCCTTATTCATCAAGGCACACCTCAATAATTTTCAGTCTGCCTTTTATAGGTTTGTAGCTGCTTGTCTTTGTTTAAAATCCCCTCCTTTTGTCTGATTCCTCTGTTGTACGTCATCAGGTCTCTCTGCGCCGGCTCTGTTCTGTAGCCGAGAAGCTGTACGCATGCGTTATCTTGTTGCTAGGAGACAAGCTCGGCTAGCTTCACTTCATCCTTTTGATGTGGCCGGATTCCTCTGCGCATGTGCTTGCTTGCCGCTGGGAAATAGTTCTGTTCTCTTTTCGGGTCCTTTTCTTGACGTAATTAGTTCCCTCTCATATTGCTTTAAGTATCATTTTATATATATATATTTCTAAGATCTACAGGTAACATAACAAAATATCACTAATTATTGTAACATAACGCTATGGTTTGTGTGATATATATAAATAATCATGATTCGTGAAACAAATAAAAATATGGATTGTAAAACTAAACTACATCCCCACAAAGAAATAAAACAGACCCTCACAAGGTCAAGAGGTCTAAAACTTCCTTACTATCCTAAGAATGAAATACAGTAGAACTTTAAATCTATAGGCGCCTGTTAGTCCAAGAATACATGAATTAGGACTGGCTGTAGAGATAACCCCTTTTAGCTTTGGCTGTAAGAAAACCCATATATAAAACACTTAGCAAAAACCTGCAGAGTGTACATGTATATGATACAATCAATATGCATATCACAGTTTGTAGTTACAGTGTTGCAAATATAAGTTGATAAGCAAATTATCTCCTTTTTGGTCTTTATTGGCTATCACAGAATGGATCTCTGTGAAAGCTTTAGTGAAATGCCTTATTCTTAGTTGTATCTTACCCCTGTAAAAAACCTTCTGCCAAAATATCGTATTCAGCAGAAAAAAGCAGAGTTTTGGCAACAAGTAAACCCCTGACAAAGTTTTTGTCACGAGAAAAAAGAAAAAGAAAGGTAAAAAAAACCCTTGCGAAGAGAGAGAAGGTGTGTTCACACAGTAGAAGTCGTTTGTTGCTTAGCAACCGAGTGGGAAACTTAAACCTCCCCCGACTAGACCCAAGAAAGTTTAAACTACCAGTTTCTCGGGGCTGGGAAGGGGGTGGAACCCTCCTGCTTTATAGAAACTGCAACTTTGCAACTGTGATAAACAAAGTCTCGAGTTTCTATAAGTTTCGAATAATAGTTTATTATATGGTAAAAACAAGCAGCCGACTGGGTGACAGAAATGGGACCAGTTTCCCAAATCTGCACACCCCTACTACAGGGTACATTTAGTATTTATCTTAGCTACTTCATGCATATTAATTATATCATATACATATACATTCTACAGGTTTTTACTAAGTGTTTAATATATGGGTTTTCTTACAGCTAAAGCTAAAAGGGTTATCTCTACAACCAGTCATAATTCATGTATTCTTGGACGAACAGGCACCTAAAGATTTAAAGTTCTACTATATTTTATTCTTAGGATAGTAAGGAGGTTTTAGACCTCTTGACCTTGTAAGGGTCTGTTTTATTTCTTTATGGGGATGTAATTAAGTTGTACAATCCGTTTGTTTTATTTTGATGTAATCACCCATTTGTTTCACGAATCACAATTATTTATATATCACACAACCTTCTGGCTGGAGAAAGAAATTATATTGCCTTGCAGTCTGGGGGGGGGGGGGGCAAGAAATCCAAAAACCTCTCCTGTCTCGCTTTGAATCTCCCTGCCTACAGGATAGGGGGAGGGGAGGCGAAACACTGCAAACCAAAACCTCACTCACGTGCCACAGTGGAGACTTAAAGAAAAAAGGTTAAAAATAATATTAAACTTAATGAAAAGAGTCACAAATAAAAATATATCCATTCTCAATCTGTCATTAGTAATTCTCATGAATAGAGGAATTAAACTGTGGCTTCAGCGAGCTTGGCCAGAAGCTGGGAGGATGATGCAGGATACAGTAAATTGAGGAAACTGTTCTAATTGCTTTTGTCATTTTTGTATTAATCAGGGCAGCAACCACAGCCATGCATTGGCCATTCAGTGCAGGCCATGTATCTTGAAGAACAAAATGCATTGGGTTTTTCTTTCTTGTGTAGCAGGTCTCTTGCCCTAACAGATATTACCAGAGCTAAGAAGGTCTTTGCTTCTTAGATTAGTGCACCAACAATGTATTTTAACTTATTGTTCTATGTTGTATTGCTGGTAAGCAAGAATCAGAGTTAGAATTAAAACTTGCATTTGGCTCCAATATAGAAGGTCATAATATGATTGAATTTGGATTATGAATTTGGCTGGAATTTGAAAACAAACTCAAAATTTTATATCAAATGACTTTTGAAGATGTCTCACTGGCTTTAGAGATAACTTCAGCAAACTTACTTCATAGTATCCAAACTAGAAAAACTTTAAAAGAGTGGATTGCTAGTATAGTTTGAATAATACTGTCAAATTACCAGACAATACTATAGTTATTGATATTATATTTCTATTGTCTTTCATGAAAATGGGTATTGTTTGTATATGTTTTGTCCCAGGAGTTTTATAGCGAGTGGCAAGAATTGTTTGGAGTGTCTCTCTCTCCTGTCTGACTGCTGCAACATATGAAAGAAACCTTTTAGTTTACAAGTCCACACAGGATTATAAATAACAATGCATGAAGTGCTGAGCCTCAAGAGGAAGAACCCTGTGTTGGAATACCGGAGAGTGGCTAGTTAGCAAGACTGTAAATGAAGGGCTGATGTTTTTTGGACCCACTCCCCCCCTCCCACCATGGACCCTAGCTTGCATCATGCCTGCAATCTTTTGATAAACTGCTAACTTCATGGCACGATAGTTTGTTCAAGCTGTTTGAATGCTTTGTCTAACTTGTGCATTGCTTTACTGAATGCCTTAGTTAAGTGAATTTTGATCATGCCCTGGATATTTTTCTTCATGCTCTTAATGCTCTTGGGTTCTTCACAGCACACAGGCTTTGAGCATTTAACACAAGCAGTAACAGCGCCTGGTGCCTGATTATATTGCACTACCTGCTTTGTCCTACATGATTCTCTGCAACCTTTTTTTGGTAACTGGCAGCCAACCACTTCATGCTATAAAACCTGAATTCCTCTTGTACAACCAAGTTACAAAAATTCTGAAGTTTGAGATTCTTTTGTGAAAATTGTTTAATAGTCTAGGCTCTACTTTGCAGAAATTCCGCAGATTCATTCAGTAGTCCAGACCCATGAGATTGAGCACTCCTATCCATCTGTTCCAACTTGGAGACTAAGTCTACATTCAAAAGTAGGATGCTGACCCCCTGTATGCTGACTGCAAAAAGATTATGATTACCCACAACCACACCATAACATGCAGGTGACCCTAGCTGACCCAACAAAGCAAGAACAGCTAGAACCTATTCCTATCTCTTCACTAAAGATGAATATGATTACAAAGATATTATTGTCTACACTTTTGCTATTACTCATTCATGCCACGGTCTGAGGGGGGAGGGTAATGGGGCCGTGACACAGCACGGACGGGTCTGGAGTCAAGGTAGAGGTGCAAATGGATTCCTTTATTGAGGTGTGCAGGGGGTTTATGCGTTCAGGTAGGGAAAGGGCTAGAACATGGGGTGGAGCATGAGACAGACAATCAGGGGAACGAATCAGGGTAGGGACACAGGTGAAGGGGGAGGAACGTTGGAGGAACCGGGGAAGGAAAGGGCTTCTTCAGCCTATCAGACAGGGAAGCAGGGAAGCAGGCATGCCTGGGCATGCCCGGGAAATACAAATCCCGGGGAAACATAGAATGTATATATTTATAAACACATAAGAACTGTAAAGTCCGTAAAATAAAGTCCTTTCAATTGCTGTGTGACTTTTTCCACTCCTGAAACCGCTCCCATCCTGAATCTTGCTCCTTCACACATTTGTTGTGAATATTTTATGTTGTTTTCTTTGTTTTTCATCAATATGCTGTTTAAGTTGTTCAACAGTGGCATGGTCCAACCACAGACCATGTGGTGGAATGTATTTGTGTTTAATTAGATGATGCAAGCGCTGATAGATGGGAACTTCATCCCTGAAACAACCATCTTGTATAAACTGAGATTGATTAGTATTTTGCTATTAGTTGTCAACCCTCCAAAAACAAAAAAAAAAAAAAAGAGGGGGAAGTGAGGAAAGACAGGTTCATGAGATGCATAAATGTAGTGGAGAAGTAGAGTTTTTGAAGTTTTTGTAGTGACTACAGACAAGTTCTCTTTGAAGTCCAAAAGCCCATTAGCATAGGGAAGTGCGTGTTTTGCTTTAAAAATAGAAGGACTATATATTTATCTTTAAACTATAAGAATGTTTTTATGTATTTGGGTTTTAAATTGAACATGAAGCAGAAATATGTTTGTGTTTTCCAAGTTTTACTTTCATAAAAACAAGAAATGCATAATTAGATCTTACTCATCTAAGGGCAAAACACAAGAATGATAATTTCTTAGTTCATAAAACACAGTAAAATACAACTCAAAAAGATGTTTGTGTGAGAACATGAAGTGATGGCCATCACGCATGAAAATTGTGTGAATGTGTGCATGATCATTAATATGTTCTGGTTTTGCTCACAAATGCACAAACCATATGTGGTAGTTTTAGTCTGGGCCTTCCTTGGTGACCAGTTTGTAACCAAGGAAGTGGCCAGATTACCCGGTATTCCCTACGATTTTCATGTAAGGCAGGAGTATAAGAAGAAAGGAGGAGAGGCCTTTGCTCTCTTTCCTTCCAGTGGCTCTGAGGGTGCGGGTTCCCTGCTGTCGGTTCTGCTGTGTTGGGGAGTGAGGCCTGGTAAGGCCTTGCCGACCTTGGGAGGCAGAGGTTGCCGGCGGTCCTTCCAGTGCGACTTTCTGTTGTCCCAAGGAGAGTAGTAAGATATTCTTTTGCTAATTCTTTTAGTTGCTAGATCTTGGGCTATTGATTGTGTATATTTTATTTCGGTTTTGTTCCTTTTTTTCCTTCCCCCTTCCCTTGGAGTTGTGCATGGTATTTCAACTGTACATAGCTGTATATGTCATAAATACATTTATTTTCATATAAGTTTGGCTAGTTTGGATTTTTCATAGTTTTTTCCTTAACACTGAGCTGGGGGTATTTCGGTGTTGGGTCTGGGACTTGGCGGGGAGCCAAGTAAAACTTAGACACCATATTACCTCACATATGCATAAGCACCTTTAGATGAAAAATAGGAGACACATAACCCTGAGTTAAATGAAGTTTCATTTGCAAAATAAAAGTTTTCAAGAACCATGCAGAACAAAGAGCCAAACCAAGCAACAACAGACTAGAGACTATAAAGTAAAAATCATCAGATACTTTACCTTTTGTGTTTGCAGCAAAATCTTTTAGTGTAACAATGTAATATTAAGTTTTGTTTTGTTGTTAAATGTTTGCCCGTATTTTCTAATTACTTCAGCATGAGAAAAAATTTCCTAATAATTCATACAAAGATTTGTGCAGGATTTCATGTGAATCATCGATTCTGGTATCGGCTTTTAAAGACATCAATAAGTTTGCTATTGTAAATATATACTTACCTCATTGTTATCACTTTGACACACATTATACACCACTGACAAAGTGCACAGATACAAAGGTGACAAACTGTTATATACAGATTTGGTTTAAAGTATTTCTAAATTAATTCAATGGAAAACCGATTTAACAAAGCAGAGTTTTCACAGATTAAAATAAATAGCAAGACTTTCATATGTTTCTTAAAACTGACTATAAAGATATACAGAATGCCTTTAAACAGCTATAATTCCTTCATATGCCTTTATAATGCCAAGACTTGTAGTCCAAACTATTCTGACGTATAATTGTACTTTCATTTCAGGTATATAAAAGGCTGTACAGTGCCTTGAAAAAGGAACCTTCTTGCTAAAATTAATTTCACTTGTGGTATTAAAATTAAGGCTACGATGTTTATTGTTAGATCCATTTAAAAATACCTTTGCTCCTAAAATGCAGTTATAGAATTTGTTATTAGCTCACTCTGAATCGATATGTTAAAACATTGATAGTTGAAAATATATTAAAACATTGATAGTTGAAAAAAAAGAAAATAAAAATCAAAGCTTAGATTGCATGTTTAGTTAGCATGATAAGTTTAAGTATAGAACCTTGGTTAGAGAAAGTATTTATAGTAATATTAATAAGCCTATTTATATTTTTCTTTTGTTATACTCTGTATTTTCTTATGCTTATTATCTTGTATACATTGTATGGTTATTTACAGCTTTGTGCAAAACCTCCACTTTACATATAAAACAAAAAAGGGGAAATGTGGGAGGTGACTGAGCTGTGGACAGCTTGGGCCCTGAATTTGAGCGGTTGCAGCTGCGAGGTTGTGAAGGAATATAAACATTGAAGATGAGAGGGTGGACAGGGAGGATGGACCTGCGGGGCAGCTGTGATAGCCAGAAATCCTCAACTGTCTGCTGAGTCACCCTGAGTTTGCAGAAGCTATAGAGCAGCCAATCTTGACATGTTTATGTAGTAGGGGCACCAATGGTAATGAAACATGCTGGCTAGAAAAGACTATAAATTGGCAATGTTTGTATGAAATAAAAGTCTTTCTGCATGAATTCCCAGTGTGGTGTCCATCCCAACAATGACATGCACCCACAGCACTGGTGAGGTAGGGTGAGAAACAAAAAAGGCCTTGACGCTGTGTAAGCACTGCTCAGCAATAACTAAAACATCCCTAAATTATCAACACCATTTCCAGCACAAATCCAAAACATAGTTCCATACTAGCTATTGTGAAGAAAATTAACTCTACCCAAAACCAGCACAGTGATCATTTTAGAAGTATTTGTTTTCCATAAGCCACTCCTATTCCTAACATCCCTGCTTGGGATCTCTGTAGCAGGGAGAATGCTGAAACTGAAACCAGTACCAGGGAGAATGCTGAAACTGAAACCAGTACACCGTTGAAAGGTCAACAAAACAATATTTATTACAAAAATATAACCAACAAAACGAGAAGCCAAGAGACAGGAAAGAGAAGGGAAAAAATAAACCCTCAGTACAACTCCCCACTCACTCAGGTGTTACTTATGAGGTTGTCTTACCAACCCCAGAATGCTTAGAATTACCCATAGCAGAAACTGCATCCTCCGAGCATTGTCAGGCTCACAAGATGGCAGGCGTCCCCACAAAAGGCAACGTTGTCCTCTGTCGGGGTTGACAGAGAACCTGTCAGCAGCCTGGCAATTAGTGATGAGGAATTTAAACAACTTTTAGGAAATATTTACTGTAATGGTGGACGGAACAAACATAATGCAGCCCAGACCAAAGGTCACCAATCAAAATGTGTATAGTGTCACCAATAGCATGTCACAGCATGCACAGTGTCTTCAGTGTCACCAATAAGAGTGTGTGCAGTGTCTTATGCTTGAGACTTTTGACCAATTGTGTTGTGACACGATAGTGTACAAAGAATATAAGAGAAACACTTGAGAGCAATAAACAGCTTCCTGATCACCTTGCACCTGGACTATGTCTGACTCTGATATTTATGTCGCATTGGCCGTTCCGACATTATCAGCGACATATGGTGACCCCGACGTGATTGCAACGTTGAAGAAGGATTTATCTCCAACTCCGAGAAAGAGTTTGGAGGGATTCCTCTCCGAGAGAGAGGGACTGCCGTGACTTCCCTCCTAGAGGGGGAAAGAGCAGAGGATTTTCTCTCCTAGAGAGAGATTGGACCTGTGGGGCGAGGCACAGGGGGAACGGAGCCCGGTGAAGCTTGAGAGCGGGTGGTTCCCGCCAAACGGTCCGGACCTGAACTTTTTGAACCCTCATTAGGTAAGCTAACGGGGGTGCCACCGGGGACTATATTTTAACGACGGGTCAGCATATAACAAAGGAGGAAAGTGTAGTTCTATCTATGTGGAAATCCCTCCTTAATCGAAAGAATGTCAAGGTTGCTGAATTTAATTTACGACGTGTGCTGTTATAGTACTGAAAATAAGGCTTTGAAGCTACTACGTTAAGTTGCATTTCGTGTGTTTGCCTAACACTTGCTCCGTGAGACTCTGAAAGATTTAGAAGCGTACGGGAGGCAACAATCTATGCAATAATTCATATAAGAACTAAAACTCTGAAACGCAGTTGCCCAGAAAGATAAGCAGGTTGCCGATGTAACAAATTGTCCTTAAACTACACCTCCAAGCAAAAAAATGCAGAAAAATTTAATAATTCACTCCCGGAGACAGAAAAGAAGTAAGGACCCCCCCTCTCCATTGCCACCGCTGCAGAAAAAGCAGTTTTTCCACCAGATAACTCCACTGAGAAAACAACTAAGAAAAGAAATTCAAGTCAAGATATTTAAGCGAATGGAGAGGGACAGAGATAAATTAGAACAGTGGGGGCTGGGCAGAAAACAAGACAGCAAGGCCCATCCCTGTATAAGCCTTTGAACTTCTTCGCAGCCTGAGTTACTTATTTTTTGTTCATGTACTAATTGGTTGTTTCAGTCTCACAATATGTGTAAGATAAAACACAGAAAAATATGCAACAAATCAAGTTTGGTGTCATGGAAGCCTGAAGACGACGATCCCTACCAATGGCGGGGGAGAAAAGGGGGGCAAAAACTGCCTTCTGATATTTCTGTTAATTCTTGTGTTAACTGTAGTGTCTGTTGAATGTTTTTGTGAGCTCACAATATTATTGTCACTGTGTGTGTGTATGTGAAGAAACAAAGTTCTTTACCAGGACAAAAAGGAAAAAAGAAAAGTAAAAACCCCTCCCTTGAAAAGGTTCAGCCTTGCCAGGGAGAAAAAACAGTATGTATTTCTCACGATAGAGACGGTCTGTTGCTTGGTAACTAAGCAGGAGTGAAACTCTCCTACTTTGTAAAAATTGCAACTTTGTAACCTTCTGATTGGAGAAAGAAATTGTCTTACAATTTCATAACATAGTCTTACTAACTGTTTTCTGAAGTTGTTCATTAAAATAACCAAAATTGTTTTAAAATACATACATAAATGTAATGGAGAAATGGACTTTTTAAAGTAACTGCTGACAACTGCCTGTGATAAGAAAATTCCAAGACGTGGGGGGGGAGAGATTCTCCAGCAGAGCTGTTAAGCACAGCTGCTCTATCTTCCCTCTCCCCCCCCTGCTTAAACAGCTCTGTAAACATTATTTTGTTGCTTCTGTATTTTACAGATAGGTTTTTTGAGATTGTTGAGGAAGCTTTAAGGTAGACTTATTTGGTGGAATACCTAGCTCAAAAATATCTTATTTGACAGGGACAGGTTTTGCCAGAGAAAAAAGGGAAAAATAAATAAACTGTTTATAGCTGGAAGTTTCCACCTTTGTGGAAAGAGAGATAAAATCTAAAGATATAATGCAGGAAACTGCCTAACAACAGACAGCGTTTCAAGTTTAATCTACATCTGTCCTAGTCTCTGTGCTAAGCAGCAGAGGTGTGTCCCTGTTATCAGGTGACAAACCAGAACTGTTGCTGCTTTGCAGGTGTGCATTCTGGATCCCCTGGTATACTCTTATGAGCAAAACCCTAGTTTAAAGCAGCCTGAGTGAGTTTTACTGTGGCTTTATGTAAGTTGCTAAAGTTGAAAGCTACCTTACAAGTGTTAACTTCTTAAATACATTGATGTAAGTTAAACTGTTACACCTATTTTGTTTAAATAAGATGTTTAAAGTTTTCATGCATATCCCAGAAAAATGTATAAATATTAGCAAAAATTCAGAATTAGCTGCTTATAAATTCTAGCTGATCATATTGTTTCAGAGGCTGGGTGAGACTGCTTAAGTTGTAAAAGGACGTGACTGTTCTCCAGTTTCATTTTTTACATTCGGAGAGGCAGGAATCTACCCTATGAATTTGTGAATCCTGTTCAAATCCCAAGCTATGTGTGGCTTGAAAAAAGAAAAGATGCAAAACTATATTTAATCCAATTATGCAACTAAGACCCTTATCAAAATCAGTAATCCCATCCTCTGAAAGATTTCCATATGCTGGGATTTTGAACAGCCAATTGTTTCTTCATAATGAAAGCTGCTGTTTGCTTTTATTGAAGTTACAGTGACCTTCCTGAAATTCAGTGTGTTTTACTTTACAATAGGAGAGAATTTTTCTGCAGTACAACATGATAAAATGCTGCTCAAAATGATAAAAGTAAAGTAAAAGGAAATACAGAAGTTAGAGACCTAAAAAGATGAGTTAAAATTAAATGTGATTGTTCTAACCAATGTTATTTGAGAAGCAGGATTGAAGAATGCTCAAGGAAAAATTCAAAGAACCAAGCCATGGAACCTATCTCCAACGGAGAGAATTACACTGCAAAGAATCATCACTAGGCCTTCAGCTTCAAAGAAAAACTGCGAAATTACCCACGATACCCACTTAAAACTGACTGAACTATTAATAACAAATTTGCGAGTTTTTTATTAAAGGTGAAGAACAACTAAAAGAAGCAGATGAACAAGAGCCGAGAGTTAATTACGTCCCAGACATCGGAGACAACTTGGACTGACTTCTCACAGAAGACACTGAATTTCAAGCTGTATTAGCAGACTGTAATAGTGATTTATCTATTCATTTTTCTAGGTACTGACTATAGACAGAAATCATGTGTTGCTGCCAATCACACATTACTCACGTAACTCAGACATTGGTTTAACTTCTCCACAATTTAGGAAGTTTTGAAAAACTGTAAGGACAAGTAATGTTGTAATTTGCTGGTTTTTCAGAGCTAAAACAATTCTTGCAGGTTGGGGTGCATGTCACGCTGCAGACATCCAGCATAAATCTCTAAAAGTTACATTGTACTCAGTGTGAGGGGACATGAACCTCTTTAACAGAATTATTTGCAATGTACTGCATGAATTCTAATACTTGTTTTATTTTCCTTTAGTGACTACTGCTGTGAAGCTTCTCTTAGTATACCTAATGTAAACGTTCAGAAATTCTCTTTCAGTATTAACACTGTTGAGTAGATGATCCCATGATAAAGTATTGTACAGGCTAATTTAATCCATATTTGATACAATATTCCTTCAGTTCAATCAAGATGCGAATTATGAGTAACTAAATTCAAGAAGTAAAATACCATTTGTATTAATTTACAGCTCTTACAGCATGTTGCTAAAGGATGAACAAAAATATAGAATTAGATGATGTGCTAATAGAATAACAAAACCCTGAATTTTACCCATCAAATGAACATTCTAAAATATAAAAAGGGGGGAAAGAGACTATGCAGGCACATAAACAGATGCTAAATCAGAATAGATCTCATTTAAATTTTTTAGGCCTTATATTCCTTGTACGTATTCCTTTTCAAGCCAGGTACAGTTGTTAGATGTGACTGCCAAAGATGACAAACTGAGAAGTACACAGCCAATAACTACTTAAAAAGTAAACTGTGTAATTAAAATGTAAAAGTATAATAGAAATTCCAGCTATGCGTGAATGAAGAGCGACTGAGGTGGCCACCAATGAATGACTGAAGAGAGATTGTGTGAGAGAGAGAGACTATGTAGATATATATGTGTGACAATATCTGTGTGTGCAAACTTAACAATGCTTTTGTATTGGAGTGTTGAGACTTTGGGGTAATGTATTACACGGATCTCTCGGACTGTAGTGAATCCTTGTTTTGAATAGTGGATGAGCTCTCTGGATTCTTTCTTGGTGAGATGTTGCTGTGTTTCTTTTTAGCTTTGGATCAGGGGTTGCCAATGCTGATGCCTTGCTTGATCAACCTGTTGCAAAGGGCCCTGCAACAGACTGTCAAAGCCATCTTTGCGGCATAAAATAAAAAAAGAGGGGGAATTGTCGGGGTTGACAGAGAACCTGTCAGCAGCCTGGCAATTAGTGATGAGGAATTTAAACAACTTTTAGGAAATATTTACTGTAATGGTGGACGGAACAAACATAATGCAGCCCAGACCAAAGGTCACCAATCAAAATGTGTATAGTGTCACCAATAGCATGTCACAGCATGCACAGTGTCTTCAGTGTCACCAATAAGAGTGTGTGCAGTGTCTTATGCTTGAGACTTTTGACCAATTGTGTTGTGACACGATAGTGTACAAAGAATATAAGAGAAACACTTGAGAGCAATAAACAGCTTCCTGATCACCTTGCACCTGGACTATGTCTGACTCTGATATTTATGTCGCATTGGCCGTTCCGACATTATCAGCGACAGTCCTCCATGTGAAACTTGAGTTCCGCTCCCAGCAAGAGCTATCTGCTTTTTATGCAATTAACCTATGACGTCTACCTGGGCAGGTGTGGCCAGTGCCACCCAGCTAAAGGCCTTTGGTTCCTCCCCCTGTTATGTAAGTGGTACCCCTTCTGCACATGCGTGTGTACATTGGAATTTCCCTGCGCCTGTGTGCTACACCTCGGGGGGTCTTTCCTAAATGAGTCTGGGGGCTTACTTCATCATCCTCCTCTTCACTTTCTCCTTCAAATATCCTTGGAGGGCCATCAGCCAACAGTGAGGCCCCAAATAATTTCAGTTTATACAAGATGCTTCCTTCAAGGACGAAGTTCTTTTATCAGTGCTTGTTTTCTCATAACTTGGCAGGAAAAGAACAGACTCTCACAGGTGGCTGGGCCAACACACATACCAAAATTAAGAGCATCTAATTAAGCACGAATACAGTCTCCCACAGTCCTCACAAAAGTATGGGTTTCCCTTATCCCACAGTACCAGCAAACATCCTAGTAAGACTTCAACAAAGATATTTTTGTTCATAAAACAAATGAGAAGAGGAAAGTAATTTATCATCTAAAGCTTACATTGCAGTTTGTATTTGGTTCACATGGCAAGGTTTTGGTGGTGATGGGGCTGCAGGGGTGGCTTCTGTGAGAAGATGCCAGAAACTTCCCCCATGTCCGACAGAAACAGTGCCAAGACAGTCCCACTGCTGGCCAAGGCTGAGTCAATCAGCAACGGTGGTAGTGCCTCTGGGATATCATATTTAAGAAGGGGAAAACGCACAACAGCAACTGGGGGAGAGAGGAGTGAGAATATGAGGGAGAAACAACCCTGCAGACACCAAGGTCAGTGAAGAGGGGGAGGGTGCTCCAGGCACCAGAGAAGAGATTCCCCTGCAGCCTGTGGTCAAGACCATGGTGACACAGGTTTTCCCCCTTCAGCCCATGGAGGTCCACAGTGGAACAGATATCCAACCTGCAGCCCATGATGGACCCTATGCCAGAGCAGGTGGATGCACCCAAAGGACCTGTGACCTCATGGAGAGTCCATGCTGGAGCAGTTAATGAAGCATTGCAGCCTGTGGAAAGGACCCACGTTGGAGAAGTTTGTGGAGAACTGTCTCCTGTGGGTGGGACCCCACAATGGAGCAGAGAAAGAACATGAGGAGGAAGAAGCAGCAAAGAAAATGTGTGATAGTAACTGACTACAACCCCCATTCCCCATCCTCCCTGTCCTCCTGGGGGCGGGCAGGGGAGAGAAATCGGGAGTGAAGTTGAACCTGGAAAGAAGGGAGGAGTGGGGAGAAGGTGTTTTAAGATTTGTTCTTATTTCTCATTATCCTACTCTGTTCTCTGTTGTTAATTGGTAATAAATTAAATTAATTTCCTAAAGTTGAGTCTGTTGTGCCCGTGATGGTAATTGCCAAGTTATCTCTCCTTGTCCAAAAATATGAAAGACCCATGAGTCTCTCTCTCTCTCCCCTGTCCAGCTGAGGAGGGGAGTGATAGAGCAGCTTTGGTGAGCACCTGGCATCCAGCCAGGGTCAAACCCACCACACAGATGCATATGAAGAATAGCAACTTAAAATGCCAAACATCCTTGCCAATTCACTAAACATAATTTATTGGTCATTATTATTATCTTTGCATAGGAACTAAATAGCACTGTACCTCTTGTTCTTTCTCATCCTAATCAAGCACAATAGAAAAAGGATCCTGCATAGGAAAATGAATAAGTTTCCAACTTCTGTGGTTCGCTTTCAGTCAAAGTGCTTTTCCGTGAAGAAAGCAGTGTGAAGAAAATGCTCAGAAAAACAAAAACCCCAATCCTGAAGCTATATACAAGAGTACTTCAGGAGAGGGCTCTACACAAGTCTTCTATAGAAGAACTTTGCCACAAGAACCTCAGTCGATTTGGGATACATAAATGAGATCTCTATACTGTCCTCACCTTCTTTTTATGAAAAATTGTTCACAACTGGACCATAGTACTTAGACAAAAAGGAAATGGATATTCTTTGTTTCACTGTCTTTCAACTTTTTTCAGTTATATACCTTCCAATTTATCAATAAATATACATATTAATACACATTTCATTAAAATATAAGCATTTATATACAGACAGACATTCACATACCTTTTAACACTGTACCACTAAAGTTATATTTTGCAAGTGTTAAAGCCTGCAATTACCTATTGTCGCAGGTGGGAGTGGAAGGTTTAGACAAAGTTATTAAAAAGCAAAGCCTTGGCAGTGAGTCTCAAGGTACAGAAAGGACTCCTTTGCTTTCTAAACTCCTTCTCAGAGACGGGTTAAGGTGCGGCTAAATCCTATCTTAGCCTTGGACTTTGTTAACAGTTTAAATTTAAAGGAATTATAGAGGTATGATTACACCACTTTGTCCCACAGGTTTTAATGATGGTAAAACAGATATATTTATATAAATGAATTTATTATGACAAATAAACAAACAGCTGAACAGATCTTAATCAGAATTATTTACTACACAATATAAACACTAAAAATCTACTAGTAGAGTATAATATAGCATAAAGTATTATAGTGCACTGTAACAAAGCAATTACTGAAGCAGTTATATTAAAGCTAGCCAAAAGAAATAATTATTAATTAGAGATCTGTGCTGGTTTAAAGGTAAATCAGCAGGGGAAATGAACTCAACTCAAAAGAGAAATTATAAGTCAGAATAACAATTTAATAAAATAATACAATAAGTACGGTTATACAGACAAACAATTGGTTTTAACCCACAAAACCCAAATATATAACCCAGCACCCTGGGGCATGAACAGAGTGGTGTTCTTTGACCCCCCTGAGTCCAAAGTAAAAGGAGAAGGGAAAAACCTGTTGGTGAGAGTGCTGTTGCAGTCTGGTCAAGAGTGGTGATTGCAGTCCGGTCGAGAGTGATGGTTGCAGTCTGGTTGAAAAGTGGTGGTTGCAGTCCAGTCGAGAGCGGTGGTCTGCAGTCTTCCTCTGGATGCCACGAGTGGTTAAAAAAGTCCCAAGACTCCAAGATTATATATCCTCCAGTTCAGGCAGGAATGCTCAGTACCTCCCTCAGGGCGGGGGGTTCCTTAATGGGTGTGAGGACAAAAGCAACCTCCTATCTCGCAGGCCTCCTAACACCTAGTTTATAGCCTGAGGAGTCAGGCTCTATGTGCAGATGGTGTAAATGGTTCATTGATAAGAGTTTTTGGGAAATGGCATGGAAGGCTATAGAATACACAGTTTTGGGTTACACCCATACCATGATGAACTGGTCCCAGTTGTTCTAACTAGGACAATATCTGATGTAACTCACCCATACCAGTCCTCATGGGGACATCTCTTTTTCTCAACCTCGAGGAGTGTCCTTGGAGGGCGTCCCCAGCCCAGGGGAGGAATCTCCACACACAGCACCCCAAGAAGGGTTATGTCAGAAGAACCTGATTGCATGAGAGGGGGCTTTTACAGTATAAAGTAATTGACTGCTAGTCACACATTTACAGGTCAGCTATCATCTTATCTGTCAAATCAGACTTCAAAAAGCAGGGTGTGTATTTGAAGTCTGGTGAACGAAGGTGGTTTGAGCATAATTAACATCAAGACAACATTCTGGCTCCAGCAATTCATCTTGCATGATAGCTTGATTGGATTTTAGGTCTTATCAGGGTGGGTCTATCCTGCCATGCTTATTCCTTTGCAGCTTTCGTTTTCAGAATACAGATTTCTGTCTTATGTTTCATAGCTTTTTTCATCTAAGTAATTTTTAGTCATTCTAATTCAAGTATTCCACCCTACATCTTGTGATTTCAGCCCTGCATACATGTATTTTCAGCAGAAGTTTCAGATTACTTTTCGGGTTGAATTTTGCATATCAAATCTTCAGTGCGTATATCACTTTAAAAAGATTACAACATACTTTATGAGAAGTCCCACTTATGAAGTATGACAAAAAAATAAAATTAAGGTTTCGCATTTTCTTGGGAAAAAAACCTATAGTGGTATTATCCAAGTCTTTCCCTCAGCAGTTTCCTAATAAGAACCTGATGCTTCCTGGTGACTTTGTGAACCATTGCATAACATCTATTTACATTACTACTAGTTCACAGGAACGGATTCATAGTCTATACTTAAAAAACCTCAGTGGGTTATAAAACAAGATTGCGTCTCTAAGACATATATCAGATTTACTTCAAAATGAAATCATAATAAATTTGGATTAGATCCTTTAGGGCATTTTGAACTTTACCTATTTCTGTACCCATAACTGGAAGGAAATTAAATGGAATGATAAAGTGCAAATCATGTGTCAGAGAGAAAAAGGCAGAAAAGCTTTGGTGAAACATTCAAAAGATTATTTTTTTTAAATAGGAGAAAAAAATCCTCCATCTCTGTTCCTATTAAGATTACAGAAGAATAGCCAAGAATTTCCCAAATGAAAACATACACCAGAAAGCAAAACTTTAATTTGGGATTAAATAGTACAGCTACTCTATTTGTCCAACGCTCAATGCATCTAAAAATGATTAGAGACAAAAATGGCAAGCTAGCATTCAGAAAAATAAAACTTTAACTTTCATTTCATCAGTATGAAAGATCTTCAAAATATGGTGAGAAGAAAACATCAGATAACATGCAATGTCATCAATCCTAGTAGTTTACTGTAATGTCCAAGATGCACATCTCAGCTGCTACCACAGGACCGCAAGACTATAGTTGAAACACGAGGAAAACTCTAAACCTTTTGTACCTTCTCTGTAAACACCTAAAATAGACTACTCTCTCCTTTTTTTTTTTTTTAGCAGATGTAGGTAAGATTTCTTAGAGTCAACCTTCCAGTTTGTGTGCCCACCAGGGGGCAGGGTGGATGTAGAAGGTTAAAGCTTTCCTACACAGTAAGTACAGAACGTGTTAACAAAAACTGCACTTTTATTTCCTGAAAAGGTAATTTAATACTTAGTGCTCTCTTTGTAAAAGCCCTAGATAGGAAGAGGTTTTCTTAAATCAGTATGAGTCCAATGCTATCTTCTCACCTGGAAATTATTTCACATAGCTACAGAGACAATACATTAATCAGCTTATCAACCTTCTTATTTTAAAATGAAATTACTTTTTTTTTTAAACAGTGAAGACAAAGACCAGATGTTTTCACCACGGTTTTAAGTGATTAAAGCAAAAAGGTGTTACCTTTTAACAACAGGTTTTAGACATTGAGCAGTGACCATATCAACAGAAGTGTTAAAAAAATAAAATAATTTAATAAGTCATACATGGAAGTTATCAGTGTTTATAATATCCAATTGCAACAGAAAAAAAACCAAAAAACCAACACGCCAACAAAACCCCAAAACTCAATGTCAAAACACTCAAACGCAGTACAAAACTATGCATGTGTTAATGCACTAAATACTAAAACTTTATCTTAAAGAACTGTCCCTCATTCTGCCTATGCTAAAACATGTTTTCTACCAGATCTATTTGTAACAAGAGGACTCGATAACCGTTGTTAGTAATTGCTATGTGAAAAGAAGCATGAGCTTGTATTTTTCAGCATTCCCATTCAAATCTGCATGCTAAAATTTCTCTTTGAAGAGAAAGCTAATACGTCAACATCCTTCTCAGCCAAAGATGTGTGATATGAAATGAGGCAATCGGGCTGTAAATAGAAGAATTTAAGTCCTTTTAAGGCAACTACAGAAGGAAAGGGTCTGATGAGGTAACAAACCCATTACAAAAATCTATTTTAAGAGCTCAGAAAGTCAACTTGGGTGGATAGATGACTCACTCAAAAGGTAACAGAAGAAATTTACCTTGGAAAATTAAGGCTTCTTGCCCACTTTTCTAAAACCAGCATCTTTTCTTAGTATCTTCCTTCTTCTTTTTCAGGAGAATAAAATATATTAAGGGTAACTTACTAAAAAACTCAAACAGCCACTAAAATCAATTACCAGAATAATTCTTAAAAGAAACCCATCATTACATGTCGCTGTTAAGTTGAGACAACCAAGTGACACAGAATTAATCTTCTTCCAAAGCAGGGACAGGATAGCAGGAATGATGAGTGAGTTTATTGCAACAGGTTACAGACATTTATACTCTTCACACAACATACATGTTAACCTATGATTGGTGCTAATATGTACACATACTTTAGGATTGGTTGCCAAATAGCAAAGTCATGCTGATACAGCTTTTGCTGAGTCATGATGATCTGGCTAAAGCAGAGTCACATTGACTTGCAGAAAGTCCAGGAAGTCTGTTTTTGTACTTCCTGTCTTCCATCTTCTTACTTCCTTCTGACAGACCTGTTGTTGACCCCGACAATTACAGAAAAACATACCATGAAATCCACAGTCCTAGCAAACACTCCTTTTCCTCACTGACCTGTTATTTGGGAATTCAACTGTAAAAATAAACTTGGTGCTTGCTTTGGTGGAAACACTGCAGGTGTGAGAGATTAACTCATTAAGAGCCAGAAAAAAGAATGTTTATTTTAGTAATTTTGAATTATTTCAAGGCTTAAGGGTTTGATTAAAAATGCATAAAGAATTGTTCATTTGAATGTGATGCTCATAAAACCTTAGCATTCTTTGCATAGCAGGTATTGACCTATAAGAAAGCAAAGCAGATAGGGATTACAAAGACTTGAACTGCCATTATTATTATAATATGAGAAGTGAGTACGAGCCTTGAAAAGAATAGCTATGGTTTTTTTTCAAATTAATATTCTATATGTGGAGACTATCTTGTGTGGAATAGACTTGTTTTTTGTTTGTTTGGGGTTTTTTGAGTTAAGCATTAAACATTAAAAGATCATCTGTTCATCTTCCACAATTACGTGGCTTGACAAGCTTGATATTAGCGCACATATGATTTGCTGTGCTTTGATTTTGTGTAAACAACCACAGTTTTATTTTCCAAAGGCCAGGCATGTAGTAAGAACTGTATATTTTTCTATTTTTTCTTTCTGTTTTGCAAGATAAGAACATAATGAAACAGCTAATTTCCAAGAACTAGCTAAAAGAGTGCACTTTTAGTTTCTAGGATTAACTTCCTGTTTTCCTGCTACTAAAGTGAGAAAGAGTCATACTGAGACCCAGTTTACCTCAATTCATAATGAGGACTATGCAGACATCATAGATCCCTTCTAAAAACCCCTTCCCATAAGTATTTTTTCAGAAACTGCTTAGGACTTTGTTGTGGTTTAGGAATGGTATTCCCCAATTTAATATTCCTGCTGAAACCCATGGGCTACTTGTTTGCTCACCATTTCCCCTCCCCCTGTGGCAGGCTGGAGAGGAGAATTGGAGGCAGAAAAGGTAAAGACCATGGGTTGAGATGAGAACAATTAATTGAACACAGCAATGAGATAAGAAAATAAACAGTAAAAAAGTATATAAGATAGGCAAAACGATTCACACGTGATTGCTCTGAACTGGCATTACCTGACCACTCCCTCGAGCTCAGAAAAGTGTTACCCAACAGCTCCCCCTGCCACACTTACTTGACTGGAAGGAACCCCTTCTCCCTGGAAGAGACTCCCTTCCCCCTGCCCCCAGCAATGACATGAGGTGGTATAGAATAACCTCTGGGTCCTGACCATGCCTCTTCCTGGCTACTGCAAAAATTAACCATGTCCTGGCTGGAACCAGTATATTATCCACTCATTCTATACCATCTACATCATTCCCAGATCCTATACCTTTCAACTATATACACATATATATATATGTACACACAAGCACGAGTATCATTTCCATAGTCAATGGCCATCCCTCCAAGATGTCTGATGAGTTCATTTAGCCCATGACTGTTGGTTCTATCCATCCTAGGTGTCTTCCAGGGCAGGAGGGCTGGTGTGCTGTCGGCTGGTTGCAAGCTGCATCAGGAGCTCAATCTCAGTTTAACGAGACTCAAAATGTTTTGCTAAGGAGGGTGAGTTATGAGGTAGACCAAACTTCTCTCTCTCAGCAATTGTAAATCCAAAATTAAGAGGCTCCAATCGAGGAAGTATGGAAAAAAGAAAATAACAACCCTTTATTAAAGGATACATGTATATTGGCAAAAAAAACCCAGTAAAAGAACACAAAAACAACTAAACAATAGTCCTTTATCCAAAAGTCCCCTTCAAAAAGGAAACAGTTTGATAGCCCTCTGTCCTCTAGCGCAATTCTAATCACGGTTGGCAGGGGGCGCTGTTGGATCACTGGAGGAGCAGAGCCTGCAGTGCTCGGTGTTGGTCAGCAGGGGGCGCTGTTGGGCTCTGGCAGTTGCCGCATGGGGCCCCAGATCGCGGGAGAAGCCGAAACGAAGATCTCCCCCCCCACCAAGGAGGGGAAGGGGAAAAGGGGAAAGAAAGGCATTTTCCGGCTGGCGACAGAGCAGACCGCAGGCAAGCCAAGGTCGGAGAACAGACAGATGACCAAGTCTAGAGCAAAAACGGCCTCAGAGCTTTTTCAACACACACCTTACCTCCATTAAGGCAAAAAGTGAAGTGTCCTCCGTTTGCAAGGAGAGGAGGAGAAAAACTCCTTCCCCCTCCCTGCAGTTTTGGAAGGGCTATTAGCCTGGAATGCAGGTCTGCCAGCTAGTTCTTTTGTATAGTCAATTACCCCATTCCCCCTCCTCGTTCAACATCCTTCTCTTACAGCAGCAGGATGGGGGAAAGGAAAATTTCTGCTTGGATTTTTAGAACAAGTAAACCTATGACAAGCTCATGACTGGTGTATGCTCACTGTCCATGGTAATTATGGCATACAGTGACAGTGTCATTCAGCAACCAATATTATACAATTCAACACTGCAGACCGTTCTCATCCAAAAATCAAATCCCCTTGAGGTACGCATTGCGCTTCCCCATCCCTCTGCATTACCCACCAAGTGTACCCAGGTCCTTGAGCAAAAACAATCCCATGGATGGGTTTGCCTTTGCTTGAGGCAGGACTAATTCAAACTGTCTTCCCTAACATATTCCCCATATGCACAATGGGGACTTTATCCCATTCTACGGTATGTGGAGGATTTGATTGCACTGGGCCAGCTCAATTGGTAGAGCCTCTAGTGTTAACTATGTGGACCTTGCTGAATGTAGATCCCTGTTTGAAGGTCCCACCCCCCATTGTTTTCAATGTGGTTTGTACCATTCCATTTTCCCAAAGGCTGGTGCATGACAGAGAATATGATATACCCAACTCAATACCGTGCTCTGGCCCAGGTGGCTATGAGGCTATTTTTGAAATGAACCCTGTTGTCTGACTCAATGCTTTTGGGGGGGGGGGCATGTTGCCACAGGACTTGCTTTTCAAGGCCCAAGCTGGTATTCTGGGCAGTGTTTAGTCTTCTTTTCAAGGTAGAATTGTAGAAAAACACCTTAAGGCCTGGACCAGAAGATATCACACAGACACAGTGACCTTCAAGCCCAGAACTTTGGAGGAACTCCAAGGACTGTATGTGGTTTGAAGATGAAGATGCCCGGGCTTGGCTCCTCCTCGGAACCGATTAAGGTGAGTGAGGGGTGGGTCAGGCTCGTTAGCAGGTGATAGGGGAGGCTATATAAGAGCCTCCAGGAGCATGAGCAAAGCTTGCTCACTCACCCCACAGGAGCAGACTAACAGGGGTGTGGCACAGCAATTTCAAGGCATTTCAAGCAGGCAGGGCTCAACCAGCTCCCACTTTTCGTAGGTGAGTGTGCTTTTTAAAGCTAGCAATGGTTTCCAGAAAAACAAAAACCATTACTGCTGTTAATACTAGGAGTGTGTCTGCTCAGACACTCCCCTTGAAGAAGGATGCAGCCACCCAGGTCTCTGGGTGTGCTGAGTGTCTGAGCCTGACGTTGGTACTGGAGGATGGTGTAGGAGGTAGCTGTGTACGATGCGAGCAGGTGAGTGACTTGCTGTGCCTGGTAGCAGAACTTAAGGAAGAGGTAGAGAGATTAAGGTGCATTAGGGAGAGTGAAAAGGAAATTGACTGGTGGAGTCAAACCCTTTTGAACCCTAAGGAAGTCAAACAGGAGTCGGCGAAGCCCTGCCCCTCCTGCCATAAGGCAGATGGAGCAGACCAAATTGATGGGGGGGAATGGAAACAGGTCCCTAATGGGAGAGGTAAAAGAACTCTCTCTCGACCCCCATCACCCCCCAGGGTGCCCTGGACCCAGACAGTCAGGTAGAGGACAGCCAAGAAGATCTCTCTGGAGAGCCTCCTGGTTCAGCCCTGTCTAATAGACGGATTACAACCATAGGTATAAAGAAAAAAAGAAGGGTAGTTGTAGTCGGTGACTCCCTTCTGAGGGGAACTGAGGGCCCTATTTGTCACCCAGACTCATCCCAGAGAGAAGTATGCTGCCTTCCTGGGGCCAGGGTGAGGGATATTAGTAAGAGACTTCCTGAGTTAATTCAGCCCTCAGAGCATTATCCACTGGTGGTAGTCCAGGCTGGCAGTGAGGACATTAATCGAAGAAGTGCCAGGATAATTAAAAAAGACTTCAAAGCACTGGGTCGGTCAGTTCAGGGGACAGGAGCACAGGTGATATTTGCCTCAGTTCCTGTACTATTTGGGATGGATGAGGAGTTAAATAAAGAGTGGAGTAAAAAAGCCCAACTCCTCAACAGATGGCTAAAGGACTGGTGCCACTGTCAAAATTTTGGTTTCTTTGACCATGGGGCAAACTCCATGGTACCTAGTTTCTTAAAATCAGATGGGATTCATCTTTCTAGGAAGAAAAAGAGGACTGTAGCCCATAAGTTAGCGAGGCTGATCAGGAGGGCTTTAAACTAGGTTTGAAGGGGGAAGGGGTTGAAACTGGGCTCTCCAGTGATCAGCCTAAGGATGGAAAACCTGAGTTAAGAATTAAATCAACAGCTCACCTGAAGTGCATGTACACTAATGCACGCAGTATGGGCAACAAACAAGAGGAGCTGGAAGCCATTGTGCAGCAGGAAGACTATGATGTAGTCGCCATCACAGAAACGTGGTGGGATGACTCGCATGACTGGAGTGTTGCCATGGATGGCTACAAGCTCTTCAGAAAGAACAGGCAGGGTAGGAGAGGTGGAGGGGTGGCTTTATATGTTAGAGAGTCTCTTGACTCTGTTGAACTTGAGATCAGTAACGATAAGGTTGAGTGCCTGTGGACCAGAATCAGGGGGAAGACCAACAAGGCTGACATCATCATAGGTGTCTGTTACAGACCGCCCTACCAGGATGACGAAGGGGATGAAATATTCTACAAGCAGCTGGCGGATGTCTTGAAATCGTCAGCCCTTGTCCTTGTGGGTGACTTTAACCTGCCGGATATCTGCTGGGAGCTCAATACTGCAGAGAAGAGGCAGTCTAGGAATTTCCTGGAGTGTATAGAGGACAGTTTCCTTCATCAACTGGTAAATGAACCTACCAGGGGTAAGGCCCCTCTAGACCTGCTGTTTACAAACAGAGAGGGGCTGATGGGAGATGTAGTGGTTGAAGACCGCCTGGGAAATAGTGACCATGAAATAATAGAATTTTCAATACTCAGAGATTCAAGGAGAAACAACAATAAAACCTCTATGCTGGACTTCCGGAGGGCAGATTTTGATCTATTCAGAAGTCTAGTCCAGAGCATACCCTGGGAAACAACCCTTGAAAACAAGGGGGTCCAGGAGGGATGGATGTGCTTCAAGCAGGAAGTTTTGAGTGCACAGGAACAGGCCATACCGGTGTGCCAAAAGGCAAGCCGGCAGGGAAGACAACCAGCTTGGTTAAACAGGGAGATTCTGAAGGAAATCAGGGATAAAAAGAGAGTTTACCGACTGTGGAAGAAAGGGCTGGCTACTTACAAAGAATTCAGGAAGACAGCTAGATCATGCAGAAAGAAAATCAGGGATACAAAAGCGCAATTTGAAGTTAAATTAGCCACTTCTGTTAGGGATAACAAAAAGTCCTTCTATAAATGCATTAATAACAAAAGGAGGGGCAAAGAAAACCTCCATTCTTTGAGGGACTTGGAGGGAAACATAGTTAATAGAGATGAGGAGAAGGCTGAGGTACTTAACACCTACTTTACCTCAGTTTTTACCAGTAGGACAGGTGGCCCTCAAGGCAACTGGCCTCTGGAGCTGGTAGACAGAGATAGGAAACCAAATAGTCCCCTTGTATTCCAGGAGGAAATAGTTAGTGACTTACTGAGTCATCTGGATCCTCACAAGTCTATGGGACCAGACGGGATCCATCCTAGGGTAATGAGGGAGCTGGCAGAAGAGCTTGCCAAGCCGCTCTCCATCATCTTCCAACAATCCTGGCTCACTGGGGAGGTCCCATATGACTGGAAGTTGGCAAATATCACCCCAATCCATAAAAAACGCTGCAAGGCTGACCCTGGTAACTACAGACCTGTCAGCCTGACCTCGGTGCCTGGCAGAGTTATGGAGCAGATTATCCTGTGTGAAATCACACAGCAGCTACAGGATGGACAAGGGATCGGACCCAGCCAACATGGGTTTAGGAGGGGCAGATCCTGTTTGACCAACCTGATCTCCTTTTACGATCAGGTGACCCACCTGGTGGATGAGGGAAAGGCTGTGGATGTGGTCTATCCGGACTTCAGCAAAGCCTTTGACACTGTCTCCCATAGCATACTCCTGGAAAAGCTGTCAGCCCACGGCTTGGACAGGGGCACTCTGTGCTGGGTCAGGAACTGGCTGGAGGGCCAGGCCCAGAGAGTGCTGGTGAACGGAGCTGCATCCAGTTGGTGGCCGGTCACCAGTGGTGTTCCCCAGGAGTCAGTGCTGGGCCCAGTCCTTTTTAACATCTTTATCGATGATTTAGATGAGGGGATTGAGTCCATCATCAGCAAATTTGCAGATGACACCAAGTTGGGAGGGAGTGTCAACCTGCCAGAAGGCAGGAGGGCTCTGCAGAGGGATCTGGATAGACTGGAGAGATGGGCTGACTCCAATGGAATGAAGTTCAACAAGGCCAAGTGCCGGGTCCTGCACTTTGGCCACAACAACCCCCTGCAGCGCTACAGGCTGGGGACAGAGTGGCTGGAGAGCAACCAGGTGGAAA
Organism: Chiroxiphia lanceolata; assembly: GCF_009829145.1. NCBI lineage: Eukaryota > Metazoa > Chordata > Aves > Passeriformes > Pipridae > Chiroxiphia > Chiroxiphia lanceolata. The sequence goes on along the minus strand of NC_045670.1, from coordinate 12,293,021 downwards.
GGGACCTGGGGGTGCTGATCGACAGGAGGCTGAACATGAGCCAACAGTGGCATCCTGGCCTGCATCAGGAACAGTGTGGCCAGCAGGAGCAGGGAAGTGATCCTTCCCCTGTACTCTGCATTGGTGAGGCCACACCTTGAGTATTGTGTTCAACTCTGGGCCCCTCAGTTCAGGAAGGATATTGAGGTGCTGGAGCAGGTCCAGAGAAGAGCAACGAGGCTGGTGAAGGGACTTGAGCACAAGTCCTATGAGGAGAGTCTGAGGGAGCTGGGGTTGTTTAGTCTGGAGAAGAGAAGGCTTAGAGGTGACCTCATCACTCTCTTCAACTACCTGAAGGGAGGTTATAGCCAGGTGGGGGTTGGTCTCTTCTCCCAGGCAACCAACAATAGGACAAGGGGACATGGGCTCAAGCTCTGCCAGGGGAGGTTTAGGTTAGATGTTAGGAAGAAATTCTTTACAGAGAAGATTATCAGGCATTGGAACGGCCTACCCAGAGAGGTGGTGGATTCACCATCCCTGGAGGTTTTTAAAAAGAGATTGGACGTGGCCCTTAGTGCCATGATATAGTAATTGGAGTTGGATCAGGGGTTGGACTTGATGATCTTGGAGGTCTTTTCCAACCCAATCTATTCTATGATTCTATGATTAGAAGGGGTCCCAAACATCCCCAGACTCAGTTCCTGAAGGAGCGTGTCGGGGGGCAGAACTGGGGATGGACAGAACTGGGATTGGATGGACCTTATTATAAAATCATAGAACCACTGTCTGAGCGCGCGCATGTGGTACGTATTCCTCTAGGCCTACGGACTCATTAAAGCACTTGCTCTCTTTATCTTATCTATTACACTAAATTGGCCTGGAGTCTTTTTCTTCACGATCTTTTAGGTAACAATACTATAGAGCAAAGTACAAGCTCTAGTCCTAAAAGCAGCAATCAGCGCACATAGAATAAATTTCTTACCCAATAGGCATCCCGGGGGGGGGGGGGAGGGGGAAGACAGATTCAGCCTATTGACTGTTTCCACAGTTCCAGTGGAATCTTGGTCTGATTTTTCTCTATTTCCAGCTTACTTTTATATTATTTCTTTAGGTTTAGGTGGAGCTTGAGTGACTCTAGTCATAAGTACTTAATTGGCTAGTTGTTCTTTATAGACAGAATGAAGATTACGGGCTCCTGACTTGGTGGACAGAAATCGGTTTATTATCCATCACTCAGGGTTTTTATATCGTTCACTTTTAACTGGGAGTGGTTAAGCAAATTAAGACAGAGCACAGCTGCAAGTCACACATCCATCACTCTCTCAGGCTAGCCTGTTCACACACACAGCACATACACAGACCTTGGAGTTTCAAGGAACTCCTTTTCACACCCACATATGGTAAGAATGCAAACAGAATAGCTGAGCTCATTTCTGGGCAGTAAATCACAGCCTAGAGAAAACAACACAAGGTCATCTTAGACTTTTCTCAGGCATTTCACTTCTTGTTTCTCATGCTGGCTACCACATTCTTGGCGTTTATCTTCCTTGGTGGACAGATAGGGCATGGTCTTTGAACTACAGTGTCACCATGTTCCCCTCCCTGCAGGATGTTTATGGAGGGAGGCCAAGGCACCTTCACGCTACTCCCCTCTCCATTGTACCCCCCATAGCAGGTACTTATCACTGTTTGGGGAACTTTTGTAGGACATGTTGACTGTGTTCTATCTGGGAAGTGGCAGCTGAGTCTTCTCTAATTTTTAACCCTATTCATTATTTCACATAATCCACCCAGGGAATATAGTCACTCAAGGTTCACAGCCTCCAAATTAGAGTTTCAAAATATTGTATGCTGTTATACTATGGTGATCACTGCGGTAACTGGTGAGCTAACTGTACCATAATCACCCAAACTTTAACATACGATTATTAAAACAAAAGCAAAAGGGTTAATATCGACAAGACGACAATAGGGTGAAGCACTTGGTTGAAGATTCCAGTAGCTGTTGGCAACCATCCAAAAAGAGCATCCCACCATCAGTATTCTCCATCTTTTTTCATTCATTCCATCACGCAACGTATCTCTTCTATGTTATGATGGACAGTAATCAGAGTATTTTGTCCATTTTCTTGGGCTTGTTTCAGCAAGCGTTTCGAGTCGTCATGTTGCAAAAGTTTCTTTACTAGCATGAGATACATACCAATGGGGGTAGGCTGCAAATCTTGAATCAGAGTATAATTAGATTCTAAAACTTGATAAGATATGACAGGAGCTGAATAATTAAAATCAAATCCTACAGTGTTAATAAAATTAGAAACACAAATATTAGAGTGATTACTTGTATCTACAGTAACATTATCTACAAGCACAAAATCACAAAAGGTTCTCATGCAAGCGCATCTTTTACCAATGTACACAAGCGCTGTTTCCAGGTTTTCATTAGGACGAATCTCAAAATGACAAATATTTTGATCAGTGTCAAGACAAATGTCTTGGGCTTTGGTGGTGTTACTTTCACAAATGAATCCTTGTTGTTCCTGTACAATACGTGCATTGACATCAACAGTTTCCCCTTTATTCCCATGTTCTCAGACTCTAGAGGATATAGTTCCATGGTGATTCAATCCTAAGGCAATGATCGGGTATATTTCATATACCAAAACGTTGTGTACCATCAGCACAAAAGCTGTGGCCGTGCTGCTGATGGGATCATAGGTTAAACTGACTAGATACCACCAGGATTGGAATTTCCTTTCCAATTCAATTGCATTATCCCAAATTACTTTTCGAATTTCAATGGTAAGGTACTTCCTTCACCTTTCCTTATAATTGCAGCTGTCATTGATTGCATCCACAGTTGAGCTTGAATACAACTGAGAGCCAAAGAAACATTGGTTTGGATGATGTTAAGTGCATTTGTGATCAATTTATGGTCTTTTTCTGTAGGAACAAGTTAAGCCAGTAGCACCTGCATTCAGTTAATTAGAATCAAAAGGGAGCATTTCAGCCTTGGAGCTGAGGAGCATGTGAATCAAAACATTGAGTGTGCAAAAAGTCCTGGGAATTCTACTTAATTGAATGGCAACGCCAGGTGCTGTTTATCAAAAAAACCCTAATAAATGGGGAATGCAGAGAGAGCTCTGTGGAGAATCCCGAAAATCGACTTCTGTGTGTGTAAGAAGCCTGCCCATATTTTTCATTAATTCCCTCCCACTGAGGTAATATGTTTGCTAAAAACCATTGATTAGTTCCCAAAGCCAAAAGGGAAGATTGTAGAGGGTATTTCAGTTTATTTAGGTCCCTGGTAACTGTGACTAGTTTGTTCATTAATACTTCAGAGTCCATGCTATTTATAACTCCCGATCCTGTTCCCAGGATGCCAGTCACATCCCTCCTGGGTCATCTGGAGGAAGTGAGGGCACATTTATTCAACCATACTGTCCATCCAACTGTATTGGGTCTGGTTGAGGTGGAGTTAATTTCCCATAGTAGCCCTCACAGTTCTGTGCTTTGCACTGGTAGCTAGAAGGGTGTTGATAACACACCAGTGTTTTGGCTACTGCCGAGCACAGCACCAACACTGTAACATTCCTTCCTCAATCGAGGGCAAGATCCTGGGAGGGGACACAAGTAGGCCAGCTGACCCAAACTGACCAAAGGGATATTCCATACCATATGATGTCAGCTCAGATATAAAAGCTGAGGCAAGGAGCAGGAAGGCGGGCATTCATTGTCTCCAATGGCTGCCTGCTGAGAAATTGTCATGTGTGCTGAAGCCCTGCTTCTCAGGAGTGGCTGACCATTGCTGCTCATGGGAAGTAGAGAATAAACCATGCTATCTTTCACTTTGCTTTTGTGCATGCAAGCTTCTGCTTTATTTTTGCTTTAAATAAACTGCTTAATCCCAACCAACGAATTGTTTTCCATGTTACTCTCTCCCCTCTCTGGCTGGGGAGTGATAGAGCGGCTGGGTGAGAACCTGGCATCCAGCCAAGGTCAACCCACCACAGTCCTTTTTGGTGCCCAACCTGAGGCTAGATAAACACAGATATATAGATAGAGATATATATATATGTTGCTTGCTGTAGTAAGAGTAGCTATTGAATAACAAACTCCTGTGCAGGACACGAAGTTTGCTGGCTGCACTGCTTATCACTTTATTTTGCTAAGTTTTGGGAACATACTAATATAATCAATGGCTCCGTACTTTGCTTTTACACTAACGGCCTGGTTATGCTTGGAGACTTATCTTCTGGGGAGCTATCTGGTGATGATAAAGGAATACACCCTCCCCCCCCCCCCCTTGACGTTGATATAAATGGCTTTATAATGAAGTCTCTTGTGCTCCTTGCTAATCCTTATGTGAGCTGTTTAGTAATGTTACTGTTACTAACTAACACTGTCAGCACATTATGGAGTTCTTGGAATCTGATGATGATATATTGGGATGCACCCTGAGGTGCCCAGTTCCTGGGTGGCAGGGTGTATGGAAGGATTTGGGCAGGTTCCTAGGGCAGTTGACACCTCCCATTACCTGGGACTTCACACCTGAAGAGGTATTTGACCCTAGCAAACTGACATGTCACCTGAACGAAGGGTGCCTTGCCTACCCCAATCAAAACCAGCAGCCTCTTGCCCTGTACTGGGACCTGGCCTGTGCTATACCTCTATACTGACTCCTGGATGGTGGCTAATGCCCCGTGGGGGTGGCTACAGCAATGGAAGAAGGCCAATTGGCAACACAGGGGTAAACTCATCTGGGCTACTGCATTGTGGCAGGACATCGCTGCACGGGTGGAAAACATGACTCTGAAGGTGCACCACGTCGATGCTCACATGCCCAAAAGTCGTGCCACTGAAGAACATCAGAACAATGAGCAGGTGGATAAGGCTGCCAAGATTGGAATAGCCCAGGTAGACTTGGATTGGGAGCGGAAGGGTGAGCTATTTATAGCCCGATGGGCCCATGAAACATCAGGACATCTAGGAAGAGATGCGATGTACAGATGGGCTCATAATTGAGGGGTGGACCTGACCATGGAGGCCATCACACAGGTCATTCATGAATGTGAAATGAGCGTGGCAATTAAGCGAGCCATGCAAATAAAATCTTCTTCGAATAGAGGGTGGTGGCTGGATTTCCAGTATGGTGAGGCCTAGCAAATTGACTACATTGGCCCACTGCCACGAACACAACAAGGCAAGAGCTTGATATGGTTTGAAGCTGGCTCCCTGCCAAGTCTCCAAACCTTACCACCAGAAGCCCCCCCCCCAAAAAACCTCAGGGAGAAGAGGGAGAGAAAAAAAAAAACAACCAACTAAGAAAACCCGAAACGAGAGAGAGACAGCTAAAGTGATATATATAAATATATTTACACTTATGTTACAATTGAAATATATACACAATTTAAAAATATATAGAATTTCACAAGGGAAGGGGAAGGGGGAAGGGAAAGGGAACAAAACCAAAATAATATATATATATATATATATATATATATCCCAATCAGTAGCCCGAGATCTAGTAACTAAGAGTTAGCAAAGAAAATATCCCACCACTCTCCTTGGGACAACCGAGAGTCGCTCCGGTACGATCGCCGGCAACCTCCGCCTCCCAAGGTCGACAAGGCCCTACCAGGCCTCGCTCCCCAACACGGCAGACTCAACAGCAGGGAACCTGCACCTCCAAGCCGCCGGAAGGAAAAAGCGAAGGCCTCTCCTCCTTTCTTCTTATAATCTGGCTTACGTAAAAATCGTAGGGAATACTGGGTAAATCTGGACCCTTCCTTGGTTACAAACTGGTCACCAAGGAAGGCCTAGCCCAAACCACCACAGAGCTACATACTCAGTTACAATCTGCTTAAATGTTGCAGAAAGAACTTCAGATTCAAATATTCCCCCCAGCAAAATTAAAACTCAAAGTTATCTGTTGATACCAAAAACTGATATTTTTATTTTATTAATTGTAAGAGATGCAAAGAGAAAGATTTAAAAATAAGAAAAGGTTGGAAAAAGCTAAGATTACTTTTAGAAGCATAGGAAAGTTATCACCAAACTACCTTTCAGCTGAGATGGTGGAAGGGGGAAGCAGTTTCTGCCTTTTTTTTCCTCTGTCTCTGCTACTTTTCAATGTTATCTCCTAGCTGCAGCAAGGGGGGTCTTAGCAACTTAGTTCTCTGGAATGCAGCCAGGATGTGTGGCCTTGCTGCTCATATTGAGCCATGTCCCAGGCTGTGCAGGGTCCCAATTCAGTAGCACCTTTTGGTCCTCAGAAATATGGTAAGGGTAGAGGTATAAGATATAACTCACGCATGTGGCACAGTGGTTTTCACTTCTTCTCCAGGCCATCAGTTTCAGTCTCCAGTGGCAGGCAGGCAGCATGCGGTGGCGGAGAAAGTGAAAGGGGGAGGCGGGGGAGAGGTACTCGGTTACTGTAACCAGTTCTCTCCATCCCTTTCCTCTCCCTAATTTTCCAAAATTTTTCCTCAACTTTTATAAGGTTTAAAGGTGGTTGTACATGGTTTCTTGGCACGTAGCCCTATTCAGATGTTCGAAGATATATGATAACCATAAAAAATAGCAGGATCTTTTGGCAGGAAAACTCCAGCAGGAAGCTCTGGTGAGGGCTTCTGGCAGAAAGCTGACAGAGAATTTTTGGTAGGAAGTTTTGACATGCAGAAACAATGGCGAAAGATTATTTTTGGCATTTCTATATTATCTGGTTGTTACGCTCACCATGGTGGAGGCAACGACTGGCTGGCTGGAAACATCCTGTAAACCAGGCCACTGCTCAAAACACCATCTTAGGCCTCGAGAGTAACTTAGGCCTGTGGGAACATGGGACCCCAGAGAGAATTGAATCAGATAATGGGACTCACTTTCGGAATAATCTTATAAGCTCTTGGGCAAAGAAACATGGCATCGAGTGGATCTATCACATCCCTTATCACCCATAAGCCTCTGGAAAGATTGAAAGGTATAATGGACTGTTGAAAACCATGTTAAGAGTGTTAGGTAATGGGACATGGAAGGATTGGGAGGCAAATTTAGCTGAGGTCACTTGGCTGGTCAACACTAGGGGATCTACCAGCTACCCTAGTCCTGCCCAAACCAAACCCCTACACACCATGGAAGGGGATAAAGTCCTGGTACTACAAATGGGGAAGTGGCTGGGGAAGTCAGTGTGAGTTTCTCCTCCCATGAGAAAAGGCAAACCCATCCGTGGGATTGTCTTTGCTCAGGGACCAGGGTGTACCTGGTGGGTAATGAGGGAAGATGGGGAGGCCCAGTGTGTGTCTCAAGGAGATTTAACCTTGGGGGAAAGCTGATCTGTGTTCTGAGTCATATGTTGCAGGACAATGAAGAGCAAATTCTGCAAGGAGCAACGACAGGGTGACAATGACCCGAGCCAGGCTGGTGTTGGTGCCCAGCAATCGATTGCTTCTCCTGCCCTGAGTACTCATCCCAATGGAATGGAGCCCAAGATCTGGAGGGGTGGAAGAAGGCCATAAAACGAGACCTGTGCAAGCACAGGAGATAGTCAGATGTGGGATCTGAGTATGATGTAAATGGTATGGAATAAGGGGTAGAGATTGTATTGGGTCTGGCTGGGCTGGAGTTCATTTCCCCACAGTAGCCCTCACAGTGTTGTGCTTTGCATTGGCAACTAGAAGGGTGTTGATAACACACCAGTGTTTTGGCTACTGCTGAGCACAGCACCAACACTGTAACATTCCTTCCTCAATCGAGGGCAAGATCCTGGGAGGGGACACAAGTAGGCCAGCTGACCCAAACTAACCAAAGGGATATTCCATACCATATGACGCCAGCTCAAATATAAAACCTAAGGCAAGGAGCAGGAAAGTGGGCATTCATTGCCTCCAATGACTGCCTGCTGAGAAACCGTTACGTGTGCTGAAGCCCTGCTTCTCGGGAGTGGCCAATCATTGCTGCTCATGGGAAGTAGAGAATAAACCGTGTTTTCGCTTTGCTTTTGTGCACGCAAGCTTCTGCTTTGTTTTTACTTTAAATAAACTGTCTTATCCCAACCCATGAGTTGTTTTCCACCTTACTCTCTCCCCTGTCTGGCTGGGAAGGGGAGTGATAGAGCAGCTGGGTGGGCATCAGGCATCCAGCCAAGGTCAACTCACCACATCTACATAAGAGGTTTTCAGGAATGGTGAGCAAGTTGGTTGGTTTGTGGAAACATTATTTTGCATCAACAGTTTGACTCATTTGAGAGACCATGTTGGGTTAATTAACATTTGCTGTTGACCTGTATTTTTAACTAAACAAGGACCAGTGTTATAGATGTGCAGAGACAGTTTGATCGGCGGCTGAGTTGTTGGAGACTGAGGTGTTAAATATGGTTCTTCAACAACAAATTCGAATCGAAGGCCCAAGCTCGCTTGAGAGCTGGGGTCTGCCCAAAGGCACATTACAATCATTGGATGAGATATTTTGAAGGTGTGCCAGCACTCATGCTTAAAAGAGCAGGTATGAATGCTGTTTTTTCCTTCAACATAGTTTACAACGTGTAAGACTGTTGTCATGCACTTAGTGTTATTTTGAATTTGGCATCCTATCGAGATGATGTCTCCTTTAATTCTTTTTGAAATAAAGACAAAATAAAATAAAAATTTAACTATGTTAGTAAATTTAGCTATGTTAGTGTGACTCCAAATTGTAACTGCTTGAAAGAAGGTTACTGCCTTAATTGTGGGCAACTGAGATAAAGCTAGCTTATGTAAACAAAAGGACTGTCAGGAAAGAGGAAAGACTTTTAGCACGTAGCATTGCAAGGGAGACAGAAGGAGGGATGGAGGGAACCTAAGCTGTTTGAAATGATAAAACTTTATGTAACTACTCTATAATAGTAAGAATAGGAGTTAGGCAACCAAATGTCTATTTAGATAAGGCAGACTTCATAAAGAGTGTATATGATAGATAAGTTTTGAAACCCACTGTATAAAAAGCTGTGTGTTTCTTTTCTCAGCGGACATGCACGGGGGGACGAACCCCCTGCATCTCCCTGGCCGTAATAAAAGTGTGCTTTATATATATTGTTTAAGGATTTCTTTGAATCACTTTTAGAGATGGAATGCGTTGATTTTCACTCTTTTTTGTGATGGTCCGCTCCCGCTTATAAAAGGTAATGTTGTTGTGCAGTGCTACTGCAGACAAACCTAGGTTAGGTATAGGTATATTTAGAAGTACATAAATGCGACCTGTTGATTTATCATCCTCAAAATGCAGGTTTCCAGATAATGATGCACAGCAGAAATAGTATTACTGCCATAACTAATAACAGTGCTCCTTGTATGCATTCACAGTCAGTGTAGGTCAATCCATCCATCCGTGTACAGTTCATATGGCATTCCCGTGAAACAGAAAAGAAAAATATGCTCGGTTGGAAAATGCAACCGGTCGGGTTAATTAAAAAAGAGGGGTTTGAGATTCAAGCGGAATCTCAACTTCTGCTTTATAAAGTGCTTGCTACCCAGCTGTTGCAGCTTCCCCCACATTTTTTTGGGGGATCTACTCCAGTCAGAGGGCTTGAGACTGCTTGTAAGATTTTTGCAAGTGCAGCATGTGCAGTCAGGGGTGACTCCTGCAGGAGTCTGTGGAAGGTGTCCAGAAGTGAAAACCTTGGAAGTAAAAGACATGCCTTTTCCATAAAAAACATATCTTTTGAATCCAGGGCTGACATCCATGATTGGGACACTTTCTGAATTTATCAGTTCCACAAAATTTAGAACAGCAGGAGTTAAAAGCACAATATTGGAATACAATTGCCTGCAACAAAAGGTAAACCATAACTGTCTGTTCAGCTTTTTCTCCAGACAGACAGGAGAATTAGCAGAGTGTGAGGGAGTGATAATATCTCTCTTTTCCAAATCTGTTACCACCCCACCAATACCCGAGTGTCTTCTTGTATTGCAGTTGTTAGGTTTGCAATATCAAGTACCACAGCTGTTAGCAGGGCTGTATTGGCACCCAAGTGCTGGTAATTAAGAGTTAATATTGATTGCCTTTCCAAGTTAGTATCAACTACAAAAAATTCTGTTTTGTGCTGCAGGAAGAATTTTTGTATCAGAGGCTGTGAAAAGTGACTGCACTACAGCTTCTCGATTTCTTTTGGGGCTGGAGTCGACATCTGAACCAAAAGACCACACATCACAACATGGCAGATGCCAGTTTTGACCATTCAGAACATCAAAGCCCAAAATGTTTTCACCGTGATCTTTAATTGCAAAGCAAGCAACCAACTGCTCGCTTAGGGGCCATAAATTAATCTTAGCAGCTTGACCAATACTGCTTGCTTCTGTTACTCCAGTGATTTGAACCTTTGTCATCTGGTTTTTAATCCCAGTTTCTCGGCATTTTGCAATATCGATATTGAATGTTGTGCTCCCATTAGAAATATTATTAATTGTTGATGAGAACCAACTAGAATCCCAAGGTATTGATAGGATTCCACTTGCTGATGCATATTAGCCACTTGAATCAGATTGAATTGAGTTGTTTTTCGGGTCTGGTTCTCTTGTCAACTCCAGGGTTTTTTAGTGGATTCAGTTTCAGGAATGTAATGGGAATCACGGGTCTGTATAAACATCATTTTAGCTTTAAAGTCTCCTGGTTTCCTTAAATATTTCTTCTGTAATTTTGCCGACTCTGTTGGAGACCAGGGAATAGTGTTTACAGTAGTACAGTTACGCTCATTAGATTTAGAGCAAATATCCCTGTTTCAAGTCTTGATATCTGGACAAGACACTGATTTATGGACCTGCCTAAGACAGGAGGTTGTTTTTCTAGTAGCAGTTTTTTTCCGCAGTTCATGGCAGCAAGCAAAGTGTTAAGGTCATCTAACAGTTCTTAGTAGCTTGTTTTTAGCAACAAGTTTGTGCAGGGCATTAAGACACGGACTCAGGGGGTGAAGAACTGAGACAAGTTTATTGGGGGTCACAGCCCCTTTTATAACCAAACACAAACAGAAAAACATTCCTTATAAGGCAAAAAGTGTAACCGCAGCATCCGATTGGCTGCTAGCTGTCACCTAGGGAGACGGCAGTTTTCAGTGCTACAAACTCACTCCTGTGATGAGTTGCTCTGTTCTCTGCAAAGGTCTGTTTTTTTCCAGGTCCTAATTCCCACAGTTTGGAAGCTGGATCTTCCAATTTTTCTCCTGTTTCCCTCTCAAAGGCTAACAATGACTTCAGCACCTCATTTTCTGATTTCAAAACTGTATACTCAACATAAGAAATCCATTCAGAAGCAGGTGAATTTTTAGCGTCTTGCAGTGCAGCAGACAACCAGGCTCTTAAAACTGCAGAAACCACACCTTTACCCTTTACTTCCTTACATGTCTGCTCAGTCTGACATTGTTCAATGTACTCCACAACTTTAACTTTCTGAAACCTTTGAACCCACTCCTTCCCAGTCTGGGAAGGGGCAAATTTATATTTTTGCAGCAGATTATTCATGATGACCCCAGTCCCAGTACCAATTTTAATGTCACGTGAAAGGGGGGGAGATTTACCCGACCCCTGGAGAGGGGGGGTTTTCTTGACCCTCAGTGATTTATTTGCCTGTCAGTGCCCCAGGGAAAATGAAACCCTTTATGTCCAACTAGTCTGTCAGGTATCCCATAAGGGGGGACTCTTCACTGAACAGATTCACAGGATCAGGGGGTAATTTGATTGCCCTTTTCGGGAGTGGGGGCTGAGCCAACAGTGTAAGGGAGATCCCTCAGCGGGCCTTCCAATGTGTTATTCTGCCACCGGCAAACTGTCAGCATCTTATAGAGGACTCACTCTAACAGTTTACAGAATAACACTCTTTATTAATACAAATTGTGACAGGTTAATAAGGTTTGTAGGTCGTCAGTGATAGTGTTTAGCTGTAAAAACATGTTTAAAGTGATCTAATGATACTATAAAGCAAGCACATACACGAACTCTAATACAAAACAATTGACTACTATACTATAGAGCAAAGCACAAGTTCTAGTCCTAAAAGCAGCAATCAGCGCACATAGAATAAGTTTCTTACCCAATAGGCATCCCTGGGGGGGGAAGACAGATTCAGCCTATTGACTGTTCCCACAGTTCCAGTGGAATCTTGGTCTAATTTTTCTCTATTTCCAGCTTACTTTTATATTATTTCTTTAGGTTTAGGTGGAGCTTGAGTGACTCTAGTCATAAGTACTTAATTGGCTAGTTGTTCTTGGCGTTTATCTTCCTTGGTGGACAGACACAGCATGGTCTTTGAACTACAAAGTGTCATCATGTTCCCCTCCCTGCAGGATGTTTATGGAGGGAGGCTGTGGCACCTTCACGCTACTCCCCTCTCCGTGGCATCCCCCACAGCAAGTGTGTATCATTGTTTGGGGAACTTTTGTAGGGGATGTTGACCATGTTCCATCTGGGAAGCAGCAGCTGAGTCTCCTCTAATTTTTAACCCTATCCATTATTCCACAGTCTCCAACCATCCAGTGGTTGTTTCCACCATTGTCAGCACATAGCACTTGCCTTGGCAGGTTTGCAGGAGTGTGATGTAATCGATTTGCCAGGCCTCCCCATATTTATATTTCTTGACTCTAAACATGATGTAGACTGCACTGAGGAGACCTGGCAGACTTAGCAACAAGACCATGCTTTCCTTAACATCCAAAGGAAATTCAAAATTCTCGAAAGCTGTTGTAACAGGCCTGAAGGAGGAAAAGGGGGTGAAAAGCTGGGAAAAATCATCCTCCCCCATTCCCCGCACAGACTGGGTACAATTATTAATGGACTCCCAAGGGTAGCACTCAGGTAAGGGCAGAAGAGTAACACTGAATAAACATCCCAAATGGGCCTCATTACCCTTGATGTTGTCATGCCATAAACTGATATCCCACAGTACATCAACAGAGCAATCCTGATCCCTCTCCCTGCTCTGAAAAAGAGCACTGTGAGGCGCACATATGGGAATATATGCAGGGTTAGGTACCACACCCATATGAACAGACTAAGCAACATTGTGACCAGTGGCTCCGTACCTAATACAGCAAATGCTTAGATCAAATTTGTTTCCGGTCTGCTCTGGGCAGATCTGTTGTTATCTCAAGCCTTCATGCCCCACATTGGGTGCCAAATAAGGCTGTCATGGTTTAGGAATGGTATTCCCCAGTTTAGTATTCCCACTGAAACCCATGCGCTGCTTGCTCGCCCCTCCCCCTTCCCAGTGGCAGGCTGGAAAGGAGAATTGGAGGCACAAATGGTAAAGATCACAGGTTGAGAAAAGAACAATTTACTGGTGTATTGGGTCTGGCTGAGATGGAGTTCATTTCCCCATAGTAGCCCTGCAGTGCTGTGCTTTGCATTGGCAGCTAGAAGGGTGTTGATAACACACCGGTGTTTTGGCTACTGCTGAGCACAGCACCAACACTGTAACATTCCTTCCTCAATCGAGGGCAAGATCCTGGGAGGGGACACAAGTAGGCCAGCTGACCCAAACTAACCAAAGGGATATTCCATACCATATGATGTCAGCTCAAATATAAAAGCTAAGGAAAGGAGAATGAAGGGGGGCATTCGTTGTTTCCAATGGCTGCCTGCTAAGAAATTACGTGTTGTTGAAACCCTGCTTCCCAGGAAGTGGTCGGACATTGCTGATGATGGGAAGTAGATAATAAATCTTGATATTTTCTGCTTTGCTTTTGCACGCACAAGATTTTGCTTTTGCTTTACTAAATTGCCTTATCCCAACCCACAAGTTGTTTTCCATCTTATTCTCTCTCCCCTTTCTGGCTGGGAAGGTGACTGATAAAGCAGCTGGGTGGGCACTTGGTGTCCCATCGAGGTCAACCCACTACAACTGGAAACAGCAATGAGATTAGAAAATGAACAGTAACAGCTACAATATCAATAACAAAATGTATAAGATATGCAAAACAATTCACACATGATTGCTCTGAATCGGTTACCCCAACCCCAACTGCTCCCTTTATCACTCTTACTGACTAGAAGGAACCCCTTCTCCTTGTAAGACACTCCCTTACCTGTGGTAAAGGTCCCTCACTCAGCACCCTTTTTGGTGAATGAATCCACAGGAGACAGACTTTGTCCAGGCAGAACTCTCTTGTAACTTTCATGGCTAGGCTTCACAAACGAAGATTTGGGAAGGGCTCTACCCACATTTACTACAAGTGCGCTGGTGGCTAAAGAGGCCAATGCGAGATAGACAAGATCGGTTGCAAAAGGCACAGCAGAAAGACTCCTTGGATGGTACTGGCAAGACACGATTCTTTCTGCATTGTCTTTTCGATGGTGATCCTGCGTGCGTTCTCAAAGGAAGCAGCAGAGTTATGGATAGTGTGTCTCCAGACCTCCCGATTGGAGGCCAGAGTAGACCAGCGATGGAGATCAATGTGGCCAAGGTTGAGATGTTGTTTCAGGGAGTCCTTGTATCTTTTCTTCGGGGCTCCTCTCTTGCAGCAGCCAGTGGTAAGTTCACCATAGAGCAAGATCGTAGGGAGGCCGTGTTACAATCTGCTAAAATATTGCAGAAAGAATTTTTATATTCGAATGTTCCCTTGAGCAAAATTAAAACTCATACAAGTTATCTGCTGAGACCAAAACTGTTTTTATTAATTGCTAAGAGATGCAAAGAGAAAGAGAAAAAAATAAGAAAAGGTTAGAAAATGCTAAGATTACTTTTAAAAGCATAGAAAAAGATTACCACCAAAAACTACCTATTCGTCCGAGCTGACTTGTGGAGTGGGGGGGGAGAGGGAGAGAAAGAAGCAGTTTTTGCCTTTTTTTTTCTCTGGTTCCACCTAGCTGCAGGGAGTCTGGAATGCAGCCAGGATGTGGACTTCACTGCTCGCACCAGCCCTGTCTCAGGTTTGTGCAGAGGCCTTGGTCCCGCTGTACCTCTCAGAAATATGGTCAGGGTGGAAAAACTCACGCAGGTAGTACGGTGGGTCCCGGTCCACTCCAAGACGGCTGAGGTCCAGTCTTCTGGTGACGGGCAGGCAGCTTTCGGTGGCAGGAGAAAAAGGGTGAGGGCGAGGCAGGGAGAAACTCTCAGCTGGTAAAGCCAATTGTCTTTCCCACTCCTCTTTCCCTGCTCTTCCCAAATTTCTCTTCAGCTTTTATAGTGTTCAAAGGAGGTAGTCTGTGGTGTTTTGGCACATAGCCCTGTTCAGATGTTCGCAGAGATATGATAAGGATGAACAATACCAGGATCTTTTGGCAGGAAAACTCCAGTGGGAAACTTTGGTGAGAACTTCTGGTGGAAAGCTGACACAAGTTTTGGTAGGAAGTTTTTGACAGGCAGGAACAATGGTGAAACATAATTTTTGGCATTTGTATGTTATCTGTCTGTCACAGGCGGTAGTCCTCCATCCTGGAGACGTGTCCTGCCCAATGCAGCTGTGTTCTCAGCAACATGGCCTCAACACTCGTAACTGCTGCCTGTTCTAGAACAGATGTATTAGTTACATAATCTGACCAGTGGATGTTTAGGATTGTATGGAGACAGCGTTGATGGAAGCGTTCTAGGAGACGCAGGTGGTGGCGGTAAATGACCTATGATTCGGACCCATATAAGAGAGTAGACAGTACAGTGGCTCTGTAAACACTGATCTTTGTACTTTTCTTCAGGTGTTTATTTCGCCAGACTCTTTTATGGAGCCTTTCGAAAGCTCTATATGCCTTTGCTAACCTGTTGTGTATCTCTCCGTCAATCTTACCATCTGAGGAGATGAGGCTACCTAGGTAATTAAACTACTGGACTGATTTGAGCTCTGATTCGCCAATGGTGATATGGGGATGATGGAAGACTTCCTGAGGTGCAGGTTGATAGAGAACTTCTGTCTTCTTCAAGCTGACTTCCAGCCCAAAAAGCTCAGCAGCCTCAGCAAAGCAGGATGTTAAATGCTGCAGAGCTGCTTCTGTGTGAGAGACAAGGGTGGCGTCGTCAGCATAGAGCAGTTCACAGACAAGATGGTTTAAGGTCTTAGTATGGGCCTTCAGTCGCCTTAGGTTGAATAGGCTTCCATCAGTACGATATCGAATGTAGATACCATCTTCTTCATCGAGGTCTGCTGTGGTCCTTTGGAGCATCACGCTGAAAAAGATTGTGAATAGGGTTGGTGCAAGAACGCAGCCTTGTTTCACACCACTGGATATTAGAAAGGGCTCAGAAAGTGCATTGCCATATCTGACTTGGCCGTGTTGATCCTCATGAAGCAAGATGATCATTTTAAGGAACTTGGGGGGACAACCTAAACGTTCCAAAATATGCCACAGACCTTTTCTGCTCACAGTATCGAAAGCCTTTGTGAGATCAACAAAGGTTACATAGAGACCTTGTTCTGTTCCCTACACTTCTCTTGCAGTTGTCTGAGAACAAATATCATGTTTGTGGTATGCCTGTTGGCTCTGAAACCACATTGGCTCTCAGGTAGAATTTCTTCTGCTATAGCAGGTATTAGTCTGTTCAAAAGTATTCTTGCCAGGATCTTGCCAGCAATGGAGAGCAGAGTAATACCCCCGTAGTTTGAGCAGTCTGATTTATCTCCCTTCTTCTTATACAAAGTGATGATGACTGCATCACGAAGGTCTGATGTTAGTTCGCCTAGTTCCCAACAACGCACCACAAACTTGTGGAATTTAGCATGGAGTGCTTGGCCCCCTGCTTCCAGACTTCAGGTAGAATTCCATCAACCCCAGCTGTCTTGCCAATTTTCACCTGCTGTATGGCCTTAAGAGTTTCTCCCATAGTAGGGGCAGTATACAATTAATTCTTCACCAGTTGTTGTGTAATGTACTGAATAGCTGAGTCTTGAACTACACGGTTGGTACTGAAAAGAGTCTGAAAGTGTTCAGACCATTGATTCAGAATGGAGGTTTTATCTATGAGAAGCATTTGACCATCTACACTGAGTAGAGGGCTTTGGACCTGGTATGTAGGTCTGTATGCTGTTTTCAAGGCCTCATAGAATCCTCTGTAATCACCCATATCTGCGCATAATTGAATTTTTCCTGCTAGACTGATCCACCACTTGTTCCCTCTTGTAACTTTATTACTCCATTTATATACAGAATAAGGGTCCGAGCTACAAAGCCAGGCTAACCCTAACCCTAACCGTGTCCTGGCCAGAACCAGGACAGACTTGTAGCTGCTCATGATGACTTTTGGGGATTATTCCAACTTCAAACATGATGTTTATCTTCCTGGCTCATGTTAATGAACAGGGATCTTTGGAATTTAGAAAGCCAGAGTTTGACTTTAAACACTTCATTAAGAAGTGTTTGTTCTTGGAACTACAGAGACTGATCACCCATCACCCCACTACCATCTGTACCAACAGTAGCTTTATCTGGAAGATATGATTGGGACTAGAGTCCACTTCCTAGTTCTGATAGTATGTTTACAGTTTTTACAAAAAGCTTGCATTGTCATGGTAGCAAAAGCACAGGTCTAGAGGTAATAACAATGAGAAAAGGACTAAACTAAACTGATAATGGGTATCTGAAGCACTTGCATCCATCCTGCCACACTTATAGCACAACTACATGACCTATTGGCACAGCGATAAGCAAAAAATGACTGGCTGCGTTTGTTTTGCGTGAAGTTGTATTTACTATGATAATATTTTAATATTACTAAATCTCATCATAAATCGAAAGAAAGTACAGACTCAAATATGTAACATGAGAAGACAGAACATGAAACCACTCAAGCTCCAACAGCATGCTTGGCCTACTGCAATTTGTAAAGGCTGCTAAAAGTCTTCTCCTTTCACAAAGATGGGGGCAGGGGACCCTTTCCCCACCTCCCCTCCAAACAGGTGTCATTTTGGTTTATCTCAAAAGCTGTTGCATACTTGTTTAGATGAACTAAACCTACCATCCCTTAAATCCTGACACAGGAAATGGCATCAGCAGGGCACATATGCAGTGTTCTGGTGTAAACATGATACAGAAGTAGGCAAGATTGTCAGATTATATTTTCAAGGGTTTTTACTTGGAGGGATTTTAAAAAGTAAGCGTTTAGAACAGAAGCTGAGATATATTTTTTAACGTTTTCTCCCCAGCACTTCAGACATGTGCTTGACCCACGGCGACTGACAAGATAGTAGTCATAAGGCTCACCCGCTCCCCAAATGCAAAGCCCGTCAGGAAGAAAGCAAAACGCAAGTCACACGGTGACAGAAAGGGGAACCAGCACTTTTCTGAACAGCGCCTCAGGAGTTGCGGTTTCGGTATGCAAAGTCAACGCAGCTACACTAGAGCGTTTCCTCTCCTTCCTTCGAGGACGTCTGCTGGCAGGGCGGCTCTACACGAGATCGAGGAACCGCTGCAGCGTGCAAAAGAAAACAACAATTTACAGATTTGTTTTTAAGGGTTCCTTTTAGGTATTAAAGGCTCTCCTCTCGGTCCCCTCTCACAGCCCCTCAGTGGAGGGCAGGCCTCCCCTCAGCGGGGCCGCAGTCCCGATGGGGCCTGGCTCCAGGCAGGACCTTATCGTCGGCCCCACAGGGCTTCCTCGATTGGCATGATGCGGGTGACTAGCCCCGTGGGAGACATTTTTTTGCTGCTGTCCTAGCCGGAGCGGGGGAGGTAGGAACGAGTTAAAAAGGTACGCGTCCTCTTTAAACACCTCCCCCTACCCCCTCCCACGTGGTGCAGGGCAAGGGCGGGGATTCTGCGATGCATCACTTCTGCTTCTTTTGTGGTGGAGGGGAGCCGCGTACGGAGTGAGATGTGAGCATTTGGGTTCTTTTTCGTGTTTCGTTAGGGCTGTTGTCATTTTCTCTATCCTTCACCCCCAGCGGTAGAGAGCTCGGCATCACCAAGCCTGGCGCAGGAGAGGCGCGTAGGGTAACCGTGTGGTGAGGCTTCCCATTTTCTTCGAGTGCCCGCTGTGCTCTCCGCGAGGAATGTCCCGCCGCGGAGCGGGCCTGGGGCGAGAGTAGGAGCTGCTGCCATGTTGGGGGAGCAAAGAGGATTTGAGTGAGGGAGAAAATGGCGGTGGGAAACCGCCCGGCTCCGTTCACCCCGCACCGGGATCAGGCCCTGCCCACTGACGACTCCCGACCTGGGGTTTTTTGTGTGTGTTGTGTTGTCTTTTCTCTCCTTCACTGTCGGTAACCTGCATCCCTCTTGCTACCACCCTGCCCTGGGAGGACCTGGGTGTTCTTGCCCGCGCCCCCTTACCGGGCCCTCACTCCTTTCTCCTGGGGGGCAACATGAGCCGTAGAAAAGAGGAAAAGGGGAGGAAAATGGCGGCTAGCATCTGCTTACCTGGTGTTCCTAGTTCGTACTCGCTTGTCTTTCTCATCTTCCTTTCCCTCGTCTTCGCTTGTCCCGTCTCGTTCCACCCTTGCTCTCCACGGTGTTTGGGTGTCTCCTCACGCTCTGCCTACTAGTTTCTCCCGAGGGGAACCCAGTCCCCCTATTTCTCTTTCTGTTTCCGCCCCTATCTTCCTCCATATTGTTACTCTCTCTTCCTGATGCGGACTCTGGAGTTATCCTCTGCAGGTGCCCCGCCCCCCGCGTATCAGACTTTTCCTGTTCGGCTTCTCGATTTCATGGCATTGCCGTGCTTATTTTTGCATTGTCCTGTTCCAGCTCTCTTCTGCCTCCATCCTGTAACGTGGCTTATGTGTGCTTCCCATACCGTTCCATCTTTGTGCTCCAAACTATTACAACAGAATTTACTCTACTTTAGAACCACATTGATCCCTTAGCATTATTCAGACTCCATTTTTTCCTTTCCGCGTGGTTTATTTCATTGCCAATTTAAAAATACTGCTATTCCTTTTTCTTCCCTGAGGTATGCTTCTTTAATATTATATTAACCTTTCCTAGCTAGTTTATTTTATACAGTTTCTCCCTGTCATGCTTATTTTTTTTCTGAAATCACAAATGAGCTATTTATTTGTTAGAAAGAGTTTTTAGTAGCAGGCAAGATGTTTACTGTATCTAATCACATTTGCATACTAGAGATATGTAGAAGCACACTGGGCAGCATGCATTCAAGGAAAGTTCAATGTCCATTTGTCTAGTAAATTAATAGATTCTAGTGACTGATGTGGTAAAGCTGCAGTGGAAATATTAATTGCAGTACTGTAGTTCTCTGTAACAGATATTTTCACACTTTTGTATTAATGGTGGGAACTTGAGCTTCATGTATGATAGCTATGCATCTGTTACTCGCAATTTCAACTAGGTAAAATGCCCATGTAAGATTATACATAGTGCTGGGGCCTTAAATTGTTTATATTTATGAATGTAATGTTGAGAATTCAACTGGAGAACAGTTTTGTATTGTATTTTTTTTCATTATGGTTCCTACCATACCCAGGAGTATATGAAACAGGTGAAAAATTGTCCCTTTGTAAGCAGTTCAGAATCTAAAACACTGCATTTAAGGTAGTTACAGCAAAAAGGGGAAGAGCTATAAGAGGGAAGGGTGTTTGAGATCACATCTGCAATGTATATTAAAGCTTATATGAAAAGGCAAGAAAGTCTTCAGGAGGGTTTTGAATAAGATGAACCTTTATAAACAGATTTGAAAATGGCTTTCTAGCCATAATAGGATGTATTCATCGTATAGTGTTCTCATGTTACCTTTCTCTTCCTAGAATGCCTAAGTCAAAGGAACTTGTGTCTTCAAGCTCATCTGCCAGTGATTCAGATAGTGAAGTTGACAAAAAGGTGAACATTATATGCAGTTTATAACTACCGTATTAACTGTTATATTTCAGGCTGGGGTTAAGGAATTAGCTGAATGTTATGTCACAAAATGCATGTCATTCCATATTATTTATCAGACACAAACTCAAAACACCCAGCCCAACAAAACCCACTACTCAAACCCCCCAAGATTATGGTTCGGGTGGATACATTTTGCTTTGCAGTAAACTTTTTTCTTAAGTTGCATTTTGCTTCAGGTTTTTCTGTATAGTATATCTAGCCACAAGCTTCTTGGAATTCTTTGCTGCTTTGTGGCAAGTGATAGAAGGCTTCTGTATAAGCTGCCCCTGGTGACAAGAATTTGAACTAATTTTGAGGACACCCCCCACCTTCATTTTGATATCTGGATTACTTGTAAGTCCAAAAAAAACCGCTCCACTTGCCCTGTCATCCATGTGCCACTTGCTTATCTTGTTCATGCTTCTTTTTATCTGTTTCAGAGTCTTACATTTACTGTAATACCATCTGCTAGTTTCTCACTTAAAAACTGAGCCAACCTAAATGTCTTTGAATTGATAATTTTAACGTTAACTGCTTTAAATGCATAAATGTAATGTTCTCATTTACTTTTAATAGTTATTTAATTTATAAATTTGTATAGATATATCAGTCATTGCAAACAAAAATTGAACAGTCAATTTATCTTTTTAAGAAATGCTAGGTGGTAATGCAGACATTAGATCTTTTAGTGCAGTGTGTGAAGACACTTGGTCTGATTTACTGAATTGGTTCAAATGTGACTTGATTGCACTTAGCAAATTAGTTGTTTTGTGAAATCTTAATATAAGAAAAAATGGTCAGGTGATTTTTTTTTTGTAGTCATTAGGGAAATGTATTCCTGAAAAGACATAGTCTAACAATCAACTTCAGTGGGCAGTAAGGTGGTTGGTTTTGGTTTTGGTTTTTTTCTATGACAACTGCCCATATTTTTTTGAGCTGTTTGTCTTTAAAAGAGGTTATCTACAGTATGTTTCTAGCAGGTGAGAATAATTTTTGGTATCTTTGTATTACTCTTGGATTTGATTTTTCAGATCTTTTCTTCATTATCTTATCTACTTTTATTTCCTTGTTTTTTTCTCGAATTCTTAGCTGTTCCCCATTTTTCATTTCACTCTTTGGAAAGGATAGTGAAACTTCTATCAGACTGTAAGATTTTAAATAAAAACTGACAGTATTACTGCACAAAGAGAGTAGGCTTTTTGAAATGTATTTTTGATCTAATTCATTTCTCTTTAAAGCCAAATTATTATGGTAAACTTCGCTGAAAACAGAAATGTGCTCATTTGAAGATTTTTTTTTTTAATTTTTTTTAAATTCCAGTCTAAATGTACAGTATTGGATTCCTGCCTTCACAGGAGGAAGGTGATAATATGTATTGCATAATAGTAGTTTGTGACCTCTAACATAAACTTTTTTATAACTTATGAGTTGTGGTTCATGAATTTCTTTTCTTATTCTTGTTCCAAGGCAAAGCGGAAAAGGCAAGTAGTTCCAGAAAAGCCCGTAAAGAAACAAAAGCCTGGTGAAAGTTCAAAAGGTGCAGCTTCTTCTAAGCAAAGCAGTAACAGAGATGAGAATATGTTTCAGGTAAAATCGATGACTCTCTTAGAGCCTGGTTAAGGTAACCATTTACATCATAATCAGTATAAATTTTATGAGGCTATCTGAATATCATGATAGCATAGTGCTTAATCTCCTGAAGTCTTGGCTGAAGAAGATTACTATGCTAGCATGCAGATGAGATGCTGAGATAAAGCATTGTCAGGTTTCAATAGAGTAAAAGAATCAGAGTTGTGGCAATTGATTCTAACCTTCATGTCTTTGCCCATAGTAATTCTCTGGGTAGTCATTTTGTCTGTAAATATTAGATCAGGACAGTCTCTACGTGGAAATGTTTTTTAATCAGGGGTCTTGAAAGAAAGGTTGTTGGGAACCCAAAATATGGACTCTTCATTCCTATTTAACTAGGTCAAGGGAAACTTGGCTTCTGTCTTATAAGTCAGTGTCTTGGAATAAGTTTTGCTTGTTCCTTTATGATGCAGTTTTTTCTCACAGAACATCAAAAATATTGCAATTTTTTACATTGTCAAAATAGGGTGAAAGTATGTTTTTCAGTAGCAAGAAACATGTGTGAGTTCGGGGTATTGCATATCCTGGGGTTAGCCGAGGAAGCAATGTGTGCTGAAAGCTGTGCAAGAATATGCATAGCTCAGAATTACTTGTTTTAGGGGTGCGGATCAAGACTTATTAAATGTCTGTGACTAGCTGTCTTGAAAGGGACAGGGGATGAGCAAGGAACTTAAATTCTTAGAGACTTTGATTCTTTTGTGAAAAGTCAAGGGAGAGTGCCACGGTCCGCAGGGGTAGGGGGGATGGGACCAGGCACTGCAATTAGGGTCCTGACACAGTTGAGGTCTCGTGCAGCAATGCCAGTTTATTCAAGAGATACAAGGGTTTAAAAAACCACGGTTTGAGGGGTGGATTCCAAACCCGGGAGGTGCAAGAGATTGACAGCTCAGGGAAAGATGTGATAGGGGGACAGGGGAAAGATGGGTGGAACTCCCGGGTCTCTGAGGGAGCTGGCTAATGGTAGCTCTCTCTGCACTGTGATAGCTACAGCCAATCAGTACCAGAGGCGCGGGAAAACAGGGGAGAGAAAGAGACAAACAACTTTCAAAGGGGAAGTCTGAGGGAGAAATGGGGACAATATGGAGGTACAGCAGGATTCATAAATTTTGACAATAAACCGGAGTGCACAAGGATTCATAAGCACACAACAATAAACTGGAGAAAAACTGCCAGTCTGCTGGGTGGATTATCTAGTGAGTAAAAAGTCCATTCAGATTCCATTAATGCTTTTCCAGGCGACATATCTCTCCCATTCTGTCTTTTCATCCATCATAGGAGAGGTGCCTAATAATATGGTTCCAACACTGAGTAAGGCAAAAGAAATGGGTTTGGGCTGTAACTGTGCAAAGTAATATGGAGGGGAACTCTGGAGAAGGCCTGTGTCGATTCTCACTTTCCTCTTTATGTGTAGTTGAAGGGAGAGCTTAAATTTAAGACACTCAGCATAACTGCCAGGACTTCTCCATTGGAGAAAGAATATAATACTTATAGTTCTGTTGGGGTATACTTTGATCCATGTAAGAAAAATGCGATGGTATCTTCTGCACCTAATGAGGTGAACTGCAGTTAGAACTCAAGCATAGCATAAAGCCTTCATGTTTGGGTTCAGAAATTGCAGACTTGGGGAAAACAGTTAATTTTAATGTTCTCCCAATGGAAAAAAAAAAGCAAGCATAGAGCAACATAACCAAACAACCCAAAGCAAAAAATAAAAGCAAAAGTATTTGTGTGCTCTGATTTCTTTCAACCTTTTTTTAACCCAGGGTAATAAAGAGTTCCTAAAAACAGACAGTAGAGGACTCATATTACTTTGATAAGAGCAGGATTCTTCCAGTGTTGACTATAATACAGAAAAAATATTTCAGTATCACCTTGACCTTGATCAGTGTTCCTTAGTCTCTGCCTGCCTTTTAGTTACTCAACAACAAAAGTTTTTCAGATAGCTTGTGTTATGTGGGGTTTTTTTTCGTGCAACATCAGCTCATGTGTGTTTACTAAGATGCAACTGTTTCAGTGTAGAAATAGCACTGTAGGTCTGAGGATGTTCCCTCTCTCTCCTCTCTACCCAGGAGAGCATGCTAGAAGATCTAGGTGTGTGTTAATTTTTTAGGTATTATTTTGTTTGTTCTAGGATTATTAGTAATACTAGAATCTCTCCTTTCTGCTTACCCATGGTAATAAAATAATCTTTGTGCAAGTACTTTTGCAGTATAACTTACAAGTATGTCTTTAATTGATGGAAATTAGGCAGTAAAGCATTCATAGGATAGTCAAATTCTGTGGCATCCATATTGTGTGTGGGAGTGATAGCAACTGACATGAAACTTAGTGGTTTCTTGTTCTATACCTTTGGGCTGTGTTTTTAAAGTATACAGCTTCCCTTAATTTTGAACTTATTGTGACTGCTGTATTCAGAAGATTGATCATTTTCATAAAGATCTACACTTTTAATTATTTTTGTTTGAAACTAATGTTGGTGTAATGGTATTCTTGAAACTAATTATGAAGAATAATTGTAAGATGGAAGGAATTAAGTATAAGAGACCAAGTGTGTTTTATTTATTTACATGTCTTGGTCTTTTTGGGTTTTATAGGTAGCCCAGTATACTATGGAATTTGTTAAAGGATTTGAGTGCAGTTGGGTTGTGGAAATTTACCTTACTCCAATTTGTGATATATTACTAGAGGCCCTAAAGACAACCATTGTTCATGTTACATTAGATTCCTGTCTGTGGCTTTGAGCCAATGTGAGTTCTGCATCATGTGCCTTGGTTAGTTTGACAAATCCTGTCATCTACCTACACCTGATTGGGATTAGGTTTGTTAATGCTGTTGGGTTACAGTATTAATGATTATCCAGAGTGGAACCACATTACATGATAGGGCATTTAATAGAAATTGTTACTTCAAAAGTAGTTTGTCTGTTGCAAGTGTGGCTTCCTCCCTTTATTTATTTAAGTTTGGGTCAAATTTCCTTTTTCACTTGTGGGACACAAGTTCTTCAGTTTCCCAGTGTAACGTCTTTACCTATTATAGGCTCCTGAAAGTAGATAATTAAGTAGATAATATATGTTTGTGATGCTCTGGAATGTGATCGATTGGTGTTGTGGTATAGGAATGGTATACCATTCTCCAATTTAGTATTCCCACTTAAAAAAACCCCACATGCCACTCCCCCTCCCCCCCTCCAATTGAAGGCGCAAATGGCAAAGATCACGGGTTGAGATAAGAACGACTTACTGGAAACAGCAATGAGATAAGAAAATGGGCAGTAACAATATTAGTAAAAAAAGTGTACAAAATAAATTATTTACATGGAAAGCCCTCGACAATAAACAATATTGGACCGCTCCGTCCACCACGTTTTCTTGACCAGAAAGAACCCCTTCTCAGAAGCAAGAGTCCCTTTCCTCTGCCCCTGGCAATGACATGAGGTGGTATAGAATAACCTCCATCTTAACCACCCCCCTCCTTCCAGCTACTGCAAAAATTAACCCTGTCCTGACCAGAACCGGGATATTATCCACCTCTTATTCTGTACCATCTATGTCATGCCCAGATCCTTCACGTTCCAACTATATACATATATATAAGTATATGCAAGCACAGGTATCATTTCCATAGTCAGTGGCAGTCCCTCCAGGATGTCTGCTGAGTTCATTTAGTCCATGTCTGTGGGTTCTATCCATCCTAGATGTCTTACAGGGCAGGAGGGCTGGTGTGCTGTCAGCACAGTCCATTGTACCATTCCATTTTCCTAGAGGCTGGTGCATGACAGAGAATATGATATACCCACACAATACTGTGCTCTCTGGCCCAGGTGTCTATGAGGCTGTTCGAAATGAGTCTGTTGTCCAACTTAATTTTCTCTGGGGTGCCATGTTGCCACAGGACTTGCTTTTCAAGGCCCAAACTGGTGTTCCGGGCAGTGGCATGAGGCACAGGGTACATCTCCAACCATCCAGTTGATGTTTCAACCATTGTAAGCATGTAGCACTTGCCTTGGAGGGTTTGCAGGAGTGTGATGTAATTGATCTGCCAGGCCTCCCCATATTTATATTTCAACCATCATCCACCATACCACAGAGGTTTTACCCACTTGGCCTGCTTGATTGCAACACGTTTCACAGTTATGGATAACCTGGGAGTTAGTGTCCATGGTTAAATCTACCCCTCAATCACAAGCCCATCTGTATGTTGAATCTCTTCCCTGATGACCTGAGGCCCCACTGAGCCAGAAATCATTCACCCTTATGTTGACAGTCCAGATCCACCTGGGACTCACCTTTCTGGCTGGGAAGGGGACTGATAGAGCAGCTGAGCGGGCACTATTCAGATTCGAATATTCCCCTAGCAAAATAAAAACTCAAATTTATCTGTTGATACCAAAAACCTGATATTTTTATTTTATTAATTGTAAGAGATGCAAAGAGAAAGATTTAAAAATAAGAAAAGGTTGGAGAAAGCTAAGATTACTTTTAGAAGCATAGGAAAGTTACCACCAAACTACCTTTCATCTGAGATGGTGGTGGGGGGAGCAGTTTCTGCCCTTTTTTTTTTCTTTCTCTGCTGCTTTTCGTTGTAATCTCTAGCTGTGGGGGATGGGGGGGGGAGATGTCGTCTTAGCAGCTTAGTTTTCTCTGGAATGCAGTCAGGATGTGTGTGGCTTTGCTGCTCACGGTTGAGCTGTGTCCCAGGCTGTGCAGTGTTCCAATCCTCGGTAAGCAGCACCTTTTGGCCCTCAGAAATATGGTAAGGGTAGGGGGATAAGGTATAACTCACGCATGTGGCATGGTGGGTCTCAGTTCTTGTCCAGGCCAGCAGAGTTTCAGTCTCCAGTGGCAGGCAGGCAGCATGCGGTGGCAGAGAAAAGGCAAGGGGGAGGTGGGGAGAGAGATGCTCGGCTTTGGTAAGTGGTTCTCTCCATCCCTTTCCTGTCCCTAATTTTCCAAAATTTTTCCTCAACTTTTGTAGTGTTTAAAGGAGGTTGTGCATGTTTTCTTGGCACGTAGCCCTATTCAGATGTTCGAAGATATATAATAACCGTAAACAATAGCAGGATCTTTTGGTAGGAAAGCTCCAGCAGGAAGCTCTGGTGAAGGCTTCTGACAGAAAGCTGACAGAGAATTTTTGGTAGGAAGTTTTGACATGCAGAAACAATGGCGAGACAATTTTTTTAGCATTTCTATATTATCTGGTTGTTACAGAGGCACAGGTCGGTAGGGAGCAAAAAAGATGATCTTCATATTGCCAGAGTCTGGTAGTCACCTGAAGCACTGTTTGTTCTCCTTCTTTCATTGACATCAATGCCAACGAATTTGCGTACGACGATGGCATACTCCATACAAACTTCTACCACATGTACTGTGTACACTGGATCTCATCTGGATCTACAGGGGACTGCTCGTTACTTGAATCCCTATAGATTACCTCCAGCACAGCTAATTCTCTCAGGTACTGGATACCTTTCTCCATGGTGTTTCATCTGCTTGGGCGCACTACTAGATCATTCTTGAGAGAATTCCTTTCCCTCAGGCTTGACAGGAGTTGCCTCTAGAGGCTGAGAGTTTCTGTCCTCTTCCCAATCCCCTTGGCAATGCCCACATCCTGGGACAGGGATTCCAGTTGCTTGGCTTCACTTTCATCTAGTTTCATATAGTGGGCTGTGATATCCCAGCATTGGAACAGCCAGGTCACCAGGGACTGTCCTGACTGGAGGCCAAAATCTTTTCACATATTTCACAGCTCACCCACGGACTGGGATTGGGTGATTATCTCTGGCCCTACCTCTTCCTCCTGTTCTGAGGGCCCTGCTTCCTCTTCATCCATCACTAAGCAAACTGATTTGGCCTTGGATTTCTTTTTCTGTATAGGGACAACTGCTACTGGCATGGGTTGTTCCTCTGGTTCAGCTGCAGTTTGAGGGACCACAGTGCCTGTTGGTCTGCTTTCCTCCTCCTTCCCCTGAGGGTGCTGTCTACTATTGAGCACTGTCTGATAAATAGTAGCCAGGGCCCAGCATATCACATAACTTCATGCCTCTCTCGAATTGCCAGTGTTTTTCTTTCAAACATTCTGCCACTTTATCAGGGTTCTGTAGTTGTTCAGGGGTGAACTTCCAAACCATTGGAGCAGAATAGTCCTTCAAAAACTGACCTATTTTCTCCCACATTCCATGCCACTCATGACTATCCACCCTTGTGGGAGATCTCTGAATAACCTCTGTAGAAATCTCTTTCTTGACTCTAAACATGATGTAGACTGCACTGAGGAGACCTGAGAAGACAAACACCATCACTCCAAATGTCCCTCCCCCTTCCTCCTTCTTCTCCGCACTTTATATTCGTAGCGTGATGCCATATGGTCTGGAATATCCCTTTGGTCAGTTTGGGTCACCTGTCCTGGCTGTGTCTCCTCCCAACCTCCCATGCATCCCCAACTTCCTTGCCAGCATGGCAGTATGAAAAGCAGAAAAGGTCTTGACTCTGTGTAAGCCCTGCTCAGCAACAACTAAAACATCTCTTTATTATCATCACTGTGTTCAGCACAAATCCAAAACAGAGCCCCATACCAACCACTAGGAAGAAAATTAACTCCACCCCAGCCAAAACCAGCACAAAAGCATATGAACTTTTTTATGAAGGTTGAACTACAGTAGCTACCCTGCTATAAATCAATGCAGCCCTTGGAACATGAATGTGTTGTTACAGAGATACAAAGGTGTCTTAGATGAGTGAAATTATTCTAGGTCTATCAGCTGCTGCATGAAAAAAGAATTAGAAATTACTCAATGCCAGAATTGCAGGTAACTGAACTTCAGGAAACATCTATTTACTTAGCCAAAATCTAGGTTCATTTGAGTTATTTAAACTGTACTTTAGAAGCCTATTTAAAACTTTTTAGCAGTGGCAACTGTTTTGCATAGAATTTAACTAAACATTCAAAATTTAACATGAGCATTCTGCTGAAATCTAGACAGTGGTGTAAAACCTAACTTAGCATTTTAGCATTTTCATATGGAACTGTTTACATTTAAGGTAGACTTACTGACTGAATTAATGATGTGTACTTTGTATTATTGCCCCTCACCTTACTGTAGTTAAAGTAAGACATGTAGCCTTATCTTTAATAGTCAAATCCTTATGCTATCTAAAGACATCCCAGTTGTTTAAAAATAAATTTTAGAGTTAATTTAGCATGATCTGCATAAGAAGAAAAATTACTTTAAGCAAACACAAAGCATATTTGTTTATATATATTTTGTGAAATAGCAACTTTTATGACTTAAACATCTGTGGATGGGTTTAGTTGATTGGAGAGTTATGTATGCTTTCTGGTCAGACAATGCTAGTAAGATGTGTTTTGCCCCCTGTTAAATTATGTCAAAGTGCAAGATGCATAAATTAAGGAAGTTGAAAACTAATGTTTTATCAGGAAGGAATATTCTGTTTTTAAAATTGTTTATGTTATAATGTGTTCTTCCTTCATAAAGTGTATCCAGAAGGTGCATACAGAATACTAAGAATTTCTTACATTAATTGTTTGATTGTTTTTATTATAAAATTTCTGGTTCTCAAATTCACATTCACTCTTGCATTGAGCATTGAATCCTGTGGTAGTTTGTTCTAGGCCTTCCTTGGTGACCAGTTTGTAACCAAGGAAGGGCCCAGATTTACCCAGTATTCCCTACGATTTTTACGTAAACCAGACTATAAGAAGAAAGGAGGAGAGGTCTTTGCTCTCTTTCCTTCCAGCGGCTTGGAGGTGCAGGTTCCCTGCTGTTGAGTCTGTCATGTTGGGGAACGAGACCTGGTAAGGCCTTGTCGACCTTGGGAGGCGGAGGTTGCCGGCGATCGTTCCAGAGCGACTCTCGGTTGTCCCAAGGAGAGCAATGAGATATTTCTTTGCTAACTCTTTTAGTTGCTAGATATTGGGCTACTAATCAGGATATATATATATATTTTACTTTGGTTTTGTTCCTTTTCCCTTCCCCCTTCCCTTTCCCTTGTGAAATTGTATATATATTTCAATTGTATATAACTGTAACATAAGTGTAAATATATTTTTATATATATTGCTATAGCTGTCTCTCTCGTTTCAGATTTTTCTTGGTTGTTTTTCTCCCTCTTCTCCCTGAGGTTTTTTTTGGGGGGGGGATGACTTCTTGTGGTAAGGTTTGGAGACTTGGCAGGGAGCCAGCTTCAAACCATATCAAATGCTCAACTGGTTTTAAGTTGTTCATCCATTTATATTGTCATTACTTATTTGCCTACTGACTGCTCATGATTAAGCTCTTGATCTAGTTGTTTTACTGGTGTTTAAAATAAGCTGCAGTGTGCAGCATCACATGTCCAAGTCTGATACTGCTGGGAAAAGTGAATGCTGTAATATGTAAAGTATCTAAAAGATATCCTTATATGTGTTTTGACAGATTGGCAAAATGAGGTATGTCAGTGTTCGTGACTTTAAGGGAAAAGTCTTAATTGATATTAGAGAATATTGGTTGGATCAAGAAGGTGAAATGAAGCCTGGCAGAAAAGGTATTGTTCAGCTTCATGTTATTCTGTATTAAAACATTGTGTGCAATTTGTTGGAGAACTTTGTGTATCAGATTTCTATACTTTGTTACTACATGGTATTTTTAAAGTAATGTTTTTACTTATTAATGACTTATATTTTAACAAATGATTAGTTTTATCTGTAGATTGTAAACAAAAGCAAAGTGATTTCATTGGTCTGAGTCAGTTTTCCTAAATGGTTCCCCCATAATTTGTGGAAAACAGGGCATCGAATACAAACAAATTTGGTATGGGAGTTATATACATAGCCATACATTTTCCCATTGATTAACTCTACTTCTTGCTTTTATTACAATTGGATTTCCATGTTGGTTTTTGAGTGCTAGAGAGTGGTAATAGTCTCTCCAAAATGTTACTTATAGTTTGTTATTCACAGTGCTTTAAGAAACGGGAGGGAAAAAAACCCCAGAATTATGGTACTTTAAAAGTGCATAGAAATTCAGTCCACAGAGGTATTGCTTTTAGGAACCAACAGGGATACAGTTGATTTCCTTAATTTCTTTTGTACTGCCTTCTATCAAGACCAGGGCTGTATTTCTGCATTTAGCCCAACATTTGTGAATGAATTTGTTATACTGCACTCATTTTCTTTGTAAGGAGATAAGCTAAAGTCTGAAGTTAAACCAAAGTGTTCCAAATGAGTAGTTTCTTTGTAACTGAGGTGGTTGTTACACTTGAGATAGGTTAAGCATTAATAGTTGTGACATACATTTTCTGTATGAAACCAGCCTTGATCTTGCACTACAATTTTTTTTGTCCTAAGTATTTATTTTTATTGCATTTCAGGTATTTCTTTAAATCCAGAACAGTGGAACCAGCTGAAGGAACAGATTTCTGATATTGATGATGCAGTAAGAAAACTGTAAATACAGAGCTATACAGAAACCTTTTATCATTTTAGTTGTTTTAAGTTGTCTTTTTACATTGGCATTTGTTTTCTAAAATATTGTTTTCCAAGCTATTGTATATTGGGATTGCAAAATGATTTATAAGATGAATACTTCATGTGCATTAAAAGTGTATTCTGAGTGAGGCTATTTGTGTATACTTTACTAAAAGGAAATGTGTTACTTTCACTTCATAGTATAAAATAAACAAATCAAATAGTATGTAAAGCATAGATGTTTATAGCCTTTTGGTTAAAGGTGCTGGTAAGGTCACCTAATAGCTTTAATTTTAGTTTTACTTTAGTTAACTGTTAATGTGAATTTTTTTTTTCTGAGGAGATTTCTTAAAATGTCCCAATTTCAATTTTTTTTTATTTCATACTCTTGCCCTGACAGCTTTCAGCTTTAAGACTTGATACAAACAATGAATACCTGGTAAAACACATTTTTGTAGGTAATTTTAAAACTGTATTTGCTAATTTACTGTATTTATTCAGATGCAAGCAGTCCTGAGTATACAGACGTTTTTTGCATTACTTCTATGAAGTGTTATGCTAAACAATAACACTTGAAATCAAGCCACACACTATTTCTTCCCATTTTTCTATAGTTTGCTTGACTTAGAAAATACAATTAGCCTTTATTCTTAGACCCTAGATTTTGAATGTGATGCATAAACTTTTAGAGTAATAGACATACCTCGAAGTAAGATAGTTTTTAAAAGCTCCAATTGTGGTTATTGTTTAGGTACCTTTTCCAAGCTTTGCATTAAATTTATTTTCTTTGAATACATACTGACTATTTAGTCTATAGAAAAGAACAGTTAAGCTGTCTTTGTAGGACTTTTGTTCGTTTGGGAGTATTGTGTAAACAATGATGCTTAAACTAGGCTATAACACAGATTAAACAGTCAAAGGGAGTTAAAATTGCTTCATCTGAGACATCTGGCTGTCATGCTCCTGCCCTGTCTGTCCATGCTACCTGCCCAAACCATTTAACTTGCCTTGTGTGGCTTACATGTGCACAACTGTTTTATATTTTGTACAGAAGGTACTTAGTGCTTACAATGAAACACTGGTGCATAGTGGATCATGACTCTAGTGAACTTCGCTTGTCTACCAGTGTGCTATTCTGGTAAAAGAGGCTTCTGCCCAGTGGAAGCTCTATTAGACTAGATGTTGCCCCAGATGAAGGGCTTCTTGGTAGGTGTCACAAACTATGGAATGAAGAAGGAAGAATACGATGTTTGAGTAGAACTTGGAGCGATAAGGGGCATGCCAGTGCAGAAGTTAAAGGTGACAGATCAAAGTTAGCTGACAGAAATGTATATTAGCAGAATTGGATAAGAGTTTGTTTTCTGACTTAATTCAGTTAATCAAAGGAAGAAGATCATAGAATCATAGAATAGTTTGGGTTGGAAGGGACCTTTAAAGGTCATCTAGTCCACCAATGAGCAGGGACATCATCTAGATCTGCACCATCCAATCTGACCTTGAATGTTTCCAGGGATGGGGCATCTACCACCTTTCTGGGCAACCTGTTCCATTGTCTTACCACCCTAATAATAAAAAAACTCTTCCTTATAGCTAGTCTGAATCTACCCTCTTTTAGTTTAAAACCGCTACCCCTTGTCCTATTGTGACAGGCCCTGCTAAAAAGTTTGTCCCCATCTTTCTTATAGGCTCCCTTTACTGAAAGGCTGCAATAAGATCTCCCTGGAGCCTTCTCTTCTCCAGGCTGAACAACCCCAACTCTCTCAGTCTTTCCTCATAAGAGAGGTGTTCCATCCCTCTAATCATCTTTGTGGCCCTCCTTTGGACCTGTATATTTGGCTTTGAAACAGCTTCATGAAAATTGACATTTCAAGACTATGTAGTGAATATACAACTTATTGGTTCAACTGTAATTTTCCAATTTGATGTTAAATTTAATGTATTTAAAAAAACATTTTGTATACATAAATGGGATTTACTATTTGTTTATTTTGGAATATTTTAATATAATTGTTTATATTGCAAACATGCATGGAAGTCCTATTCTCCTAAGTGCCATACACAGACTGTTCCTGTGCTGCAGAGTTTATAATTCAATACAAATGGGTATTGAAGGGTGAGGAAAGGTGACTTCATCAAATCAAATATATATGATTTAATTTAACCATTATGTCAGATACCTCCACCCACTTTTTAACTTATCCATCGCTGACATATTTCAAATAAAGTTAAGCTATGTTTTTGTATAGCTCAGGAAATCTGAGTTTTTAAAAACTGCTTGAGGGTGAATAAAAAGGGTGAAGAGATGTTTTGTGGTAGTAGCTGTGTTTTTTGGGCACAACATTCTTTTTTGTGTGACTCTTAATGGCATGTTGGGGTATTTGGACCAAATAGAATAAATATGAAATATCCGCTAAAATTTTCAGATGAGTGAATGAAAGAAATTGCTTCAGATCACTGTCAGCAGATTCTAGATGTAGTTTTTATTTCTGATATGTATGTATGCTTTTTATTTCCCTTTAAATCTGACATTTTGCAACCAGATCTCACCCATTTTTACCTCAAAACTTTCATGTGGCTACTTATAATAGAGGGAACATTGTCCTCAGACTACTGTGGTAGTAGGTCATTGGATGACAGTTGTGTACAACATAATTGTGTTCAGGAAGGTGGAGAATTAAATTCAAGACAGAGTCACAGAGTATTCTGAGTTGGAAAGGACCCACAAGGATCATTGAGTCCAACTCTTAAGTAGCCTCTACGGGGATCAAACATGTGACCTTGGGCTTATTATTAGCACCATGCTCTAACCAACTGAGCTAATCTCAGTTTAATTTTGGGGGAGTAAATGAAAAAGTTTTCATAATAATGATTAGTTCTCTTGTGGAAACCGATGGTAGAGATGTTCAAAGAAATTAGTATTTGTTAATCAAGAACTATTAGATCCTCTTATAGATAATACCCTTGCTGAATTTGTGATTATAATTACTTGAGAAAACTTACCACAGTTTGATTTTACTCAGTTTGCATGCTTAAAAATAGTTTTCCATCTGCCAGTTATATTTCTGCCTCTAATAATAATAAAATATCATATATTTTACCTAAACATCTTAATGTCTGCATGACTCTTCTACAAAAAAAGGTAACTAATAAACTAGTCAGTTTCACAAATGAACTCAAAATGGAATTTGTTTTATTGCGAGGGAATTCATTGCACTTCAGATGACTGACATGGTGGTTACTTGATAAAAATTTGACACATTCAATGTTACTTTGAAATAAAGAGTTGCTAGTGATTTGTCATGTAATTGTTTATGGCTGTAGTCTTTCTAATTTGAGAAGAATATTTAGATTTTTTTTTAATAAAGATTATTTTTTTCAGACAAAATGGTAGATAGTGTAGAAATGTCCACGGAAGGAAATGATGCATATGTGAAAAGACTGTGTAATATGAGATAAAAACACTGCTCCCTTTCCCACTGAAGTAGCAACAGAAAGATGCATTTGATTCTTGATATTTATGCTGGACATATTAGCAATATGTTTTATAAATTAAATCTGCTATGGAGCTTAGGAGGAAAAATTGATCAGAGCTGCCAAAGTACCATATGTGTGCTAAATCAAACTGTCATGTACAATGTTGCTCTTACGTAGAGGTGTTCATATTGAAGTTAAACAAATGCAGTACTAAGTTTGATATTCCTGTTAAAGGAAATGTTCCAGTTATGTACTACTTATGTGATCTTTTAGCAAGAAATTGATTGTAATTCTGAGAACTCAAATGTCATTTTGTTAACCATGTGGTATGTTTCATGTTTTGTTTTGGTGGTATCTACTGCAGAGAGGCCACTGGAAATATGCACCCTCCAACTTATAATTATCTTGATGTTCAAATAAAAAATCATTAAATGGCATATGCGTAATAACAGTTTGAACACTTGAAAATAAATGAAGACTTCTGTTGACATAGTGTTATTTTTAACAGAAATTTAGCTGCACTGCAACTTATTTTTTCTTAATAGCTGTTGTCGTAACAATTTGTTTCTTGCAGCTGTTGTAGTTTGGAAATTTGAAAACTTAATCATCTAATAGTTGGTCCATGTTTTTGGGTGGGTGGTTGCTTGTGTTAGCCCAGAGGGATAGGAGGTTTTCATTATGATAGAAGAACAAATGTCATGTGAAGATGAAAGCAGCAGATAGAAACACGCTTCAAACACCAAACAGAAGGAAAACGCCTACTAAATTGCTCTTATTAAGAAAATGGTTGATTAGCTTTTGAGTGGAGTTTCTTTTTGGCCTGACAGTAAATATAACCATAGATTAGATAGATAACTGAATGAGAAGCTGTTTTCTATCATTGGTCATATTTAGATAAGTGTAGGCTTCTTTAGGAAGGATATTTGTTTTTCACATGCTTGCTGTGACTGATCTGTAGGGAGTGGATTAACTGTTTGTAACCTTACATGAAACAGATTTTTCAAGTAATTGAGCACAGAATCAGAAATTACCTTGACTCAAATGGAAGAAATGCAGTTTGAGGTTGATGGGGAGTCCTACCTATTTCCCATTTACTGCCATTCACTTATTGGTAGGATTCATCTTTGACTAGCTCTGGTGACTATATATGGAAGAGCAATCTGATAGGCAATGTTTTTCCTGTTGTAAATCAAGCTTATTGTCCCCTGCTCTCAACTTCACATTGTTATGTAAAAATGTGAAGACCACTGAAGAACTGAAATGTTTCTTGGCTCTGTGAAAACATATTTAGGAAGGAGAAAAAAAGTTACTGTGCAGAAGCAATTGCAACCAGGGAAGAAGAGAAGTGGGAATATGTGAAAGAAACAACTCTGCAGACACCAAGGTCAGTGAAGGAGGCGGGGAGGAGGTGCTTCAGATGTTGGAATTGATATTCCCCTGTAGCCTGTGGTGAAGACGATGGTGAGGCAGGTTGTCCCCCCTGCAGCCCATGTAGATTCACGGGGGAGCAGATACCCACTTGCAGCCCACTGAGGAGACCTGTTTCAGTGCCTCACCACTCTCATAGAAAAGAATTTATTCCTAATATCTAAACCTACCCTCTTTCAGTTCAAAACCATTCCCCCTTGTCCTATCACTACATGCCCTTGTAAACAGTTCCTCTCCAGCTCTTGTAGGTTCACTTCAGGTACTGAGAGGCCGCAATGTCTCCCCAGATCCTTCTCTTCTTCAGGCTGAACAACCCCAACTCTTAGACTTTCCTCAATGGAGAGGTGTTCCATTCTTCTAATCATCTTCGTGGCCCTCCTCTGGACTCACTCCAACTGGTCAATGTCCCTCCTGTGCTGAGGACCCCAGAGCTGGGCATACTACTCCAGGTGGGGTCTCACGAAAGCAGAGTAGAGGGGCAGAATCACCTCCCTTGACCTGCTGGCCACACTTCTTTTGATGCAGCACAGAATACGATTGGCTTTCTGGGCTGTGAGCATACATTGCTGGCTTATGTCACAAGCACCCCAAAGTCCTTCTCAGCAGGTCTGCTCTCAATCTGTTCATCCCCTGCAGGACATTAAGGCACGAACTCAGGGGGGTGAAGAACTGAGACAAATTTATTCAGGGTTGCAGCCCTTTTATAACCAAACAGGTAAACATTCCTTATAAGGCAAAAAGTGTAACCACAGCATCCGATTGGCTGCTAGCTGTCACCTAGGGAAACAGTAATTTTCAGTGCTTCAAACTCATTTCTGTAATGAGTTGCTCTGTTCTCTGCAAAGGTCTGGTTTTTTTCCAGGCTTTAATCCCCACAAATCCTCCTTTTTTATTATTTTTTAAGAACACTCGTTTAATTGTAAACATTGTAAACCTTTCAATGGGGACCCCTGGTGGTCTAGTGGTTAGGATGCAGCACTCTCACTGCTGCGGCCCGGGTTCGATTCCCGGTCAGGGAAACTCCCCCGGGCAGATGGAGCTTATCAGCCCTGTAAGGCCATCCATCTAAGAGAAGGTCACTCTAAACAAACCTACGTCCTGAGGACCTCACTGCCACTGTCCAAGCTTGCTCGGCCCCGGCAGATGAACCTTAGGATTAAAGGGTGGGCTCAGCTCAGCGCACACTGTGTCTCACCTAAAAATCCACTGCGCAGGTTCGAAGGGTAAAGACCTTTCCCAAATCTTCATTCGCGAAGACTGACCATACAAAGCTTTCAATACGTATAGTATAAAAATATAAAATATATATGTAAACCAATCCTAACTGCAACATGTATTTAACTTACCATTTAACCCTTATCCCTTAAAGTGATCCCCCAAAAGGTTACAGCTTTGTATCAAGCTGTGGCAATGCTGGTTTAACCCATCTATTTTGAACTTGTAGAAAACATGCATACCTTCTTCCTCATGTTATGGTGGGAAATAGTTTTTTCCACTGGCTTGGTTGTAAATTTTTGATTACAATTTTTTTAATATAGGCTTTGGCAATATGCTCCTTTGGGGTTGTACCAGGGTGAATTTATGCTGATACTTTTGGTCTGTGTTTGGCCCTGCCACCTGTGAAAGCTTTGCTCTTTCCCTGCCAAGTTATGGGAGAACAAGCACTGATAAATGGGAAAGTTGCCCTTGAAGAGAGCTTCTTGTATAAACTGTTTTAATTGGTATTCTGTGATTGGCTAGTTGTCCTCCAAGGTCTCTTGAAGGAGAGATTGAGGAGGAGGAGGATGAAGGACGCCCCCAGACTCATTTGGAAAAGACCCCCCTGAGTACAGTACGCAGGCACAGGGAAAGCCACACGTGCGCAGAAGAGATGCACTTACATAACCGGGAGGTGGGACTGAGGACCTCGGACTGGGCGGTGCTGGCCACACCTGGGAGGTTGTGGTCACTCAATTAATTGTATAAAAAGCAGATGGTGCTTTCTTGGGGAGAACTAACTTCACACCAAGGACAACATTGCCTTTTGGCAGGGACGCCTGCCAGTTTGTGAACTTACTGACTCTCCAAGGATGCAGCTTCTGCTATGGGTAATTATAGGCATGCTAGGTCGGTAAGATAACTTTATGGGCAACAGCTGGGTAACTGGGGAGGTCATGCTGGGGGCTTATTTCTCTCCTCCTTCCTCCCTTTTGGGTTTGTTCATTTTGTTGACCACCTCTTGGTAATAAATATCGGTTTTGTTGAGCTTACAACGGTGTCTTGGTTTTCAAGCTTCAGTATGTTTGAACCCCTCCCTAATACAGGGGTTTACCCTGTATTCCCCATTTTTGTTTAAGGAGAGGTCTTGAGGGTTAGTGTTGATAGAAGGTGCAGGCAAAGTTTGCTGACAGACCATCGTACAAGTGTGTTTTATTTGAGGTATTGTTGTTTGCATTCACACACACACACACACATACATTTTTTCCATTCATGCAGGTGGCCACCTTTCACACATCCACACATATATGTTCTGTATTTTATTCTGTTTCTGCATTGCCTTTGCTGATTGGCTTAGGTGAAACTGTCTGTAACCCCATGTGCTGCATGTTCTAATACTGTAAGGGCAGAAGGGATCAAATACATGTTTACCAGATTCGATTATTCACAGAAGTGTAAGTCCTTATATAAATTATCAGGGAATCTTTTCACTTGCTGAAACAATTAGAAAACAAAGACAAACATTATAAACATTATCTTAACAACAAAATCAAATCCTTTACCAATCTGCCACACCAACAGGTTCTGCACTTGCAAACACGAAAGTAAGCATTCAGTGGTTCCCACTCCACAGTCTCCAATCTCGTTGTTGCTTCACCTGACCTCACTGTAGGAAATGAATAAGACGGTTTTATTGCAAGCAGGGGTTTCCATGGTTGCCTTGTGCCAAGATACCTAGAGGTCATTTTATCTGGGGAGCTGGGGAGCCATTTTGTGGCCAAGGACTGGTGGGCTGCTTACTGTTCTGCTTACAGGGTTGCTTACAGTTACTTACTGTTACTTACAGTTATGATGTGAAGGCGGGTTGGAAAGTATGTAAGGCAGTAAGACTAGTCTGGGCTCATTGCCAAGGGACCATGTGGCCGGGGCCAGGGAAACAACTTGATAGGTTGATTAAAACAACCAATGAACTGCAAGAAGACTATATCACCTTTTAAGGAAGAAAAGAGCGAGGCTTGGCATGGGAGGAGCGAGGGAGTGGTTATGTAAATCAAAGGGTCTTAAAAGGGCTCATCCCTCCCATTTGGGGTGTGCTTGAACCTGGTCACGAGTCTGGTGCACCCAGCGCACTGTTAATAAAGTTCTTTGTTTCACTTTATTTGACCGTCTCCGAAATTTTAATTAGAGATATTTCTCACAATTTGGGGGCTCGTCCGGGATCCAATGTCCACTGGTCCAGTTGAGGGATCAGTGAACCTGGAAGGCGTGCCCCACCAATTTTGACGGTCCAGAGGCCTGGACCCTCTCCTGGGATAGCAGCGACTGAGGACCCTAGGATGGATGGCGTGAAACAAAGAAGGGGGAGGAAAGGAAACCGGATCCGGTATAGAAATCAATCCGTGGCAACCGTCAAACCTCGTGCACAGGACCCAGTAAGAAAAGAGAAGGGCTATCCTCGAAGTATGCCAGGGGAGGTTTAGGTTAGATATTAGAAAGAATTTCTTTACAGAGAGGGTGATCAGACATTGGAATGGGCTGCCCAGGGAAGTAGTGGATTCTCCGTCCCTGGAGATTTTTAAAAAGAGACTGGATGTGACAGTGCCATGGCCTAGTAACTGCAGCGGTAGTGGATCAAGGGTTGGACTTGATGATCTCGGAGGTCCCTTCCAACCCAGATGATTCTATGATTCTATGATTACTGGGCAGTTGGATCAGAGAAGTGTGTGTGTGTGTGGCTGAGACGTACCAAAAGGTGCAAAGCGAGTGAGGGGTCCTAGCCGCAGTTCCATATCCCTGTGAGGGGACTGGTCAGCAAAGGGACAAAGCAGTTGTTGAGGAGCAAGAGTGAGGTACTCCTCAGGGTGGAGGACTGTGGGTGGTTCCAGCTTAAGAAAGAAGGTTTTTGGGTGGTTCCGGCTTAGAG
Source organism: Chiroxiphia lanceolata (assembly GCF_009829145.1). Lineage (NCBI taxonomy): Eukaryota > Metazoa > Chordata > Aves > Passeriformes > Pipridae > Chiroxiphia > Chiroxiphia lanceolata. The sequence goes on along the minus strand of NC_045670.1, from coordinate 12,252,179 downwards.
AGGAGGCTTTAGGTGGTTCCGGCTTAAGAAAGAAGGGGTTTGGGTGGTTCCGGCTTAGAGAGGAGGCTTTGGGTGGTTCCAGCTTAAGAAAGAAGGTTTTTGGGTGGTTCCGGCTTAGAGAGGAGGCTTTAGGTGGTTCTGGCTTAAGAAAGAAGGTTTTGGGTGGTTCCAGCTTAAGAAAGAAGGTGTTTGGGTGGTTCCGTCTTAAGAAAGAAGGTTTTCGGGTGGTTCCGGCTTAAGAAGGAAGGTTTTTGGGTGGTTCTGGCTTAGAGAGGAGGCTTTAGGTGGTTCCGGCTTAAGAAAGAAGGATTTTGTGTGGTTTTGGATTAAGAAAGAAGGTTTTTGGGTGGTTCTGGCTTAGAGAGGAGGCTTTAGGTGGTTCCGGCTTAAGAAAGAAGGATTTTGTGTGGTTTTGGATTAAGAAAGAAGGTTTTTGGGTGGTTCCGGCTTAGAGAGGAGGCTTTAGGTGGTTCTGGCTTAAGAAAGAAGGTTTTGGGTGGTTCCAGCTTAAGAAAGAAGGTGTTTGGGTGGTTCCGGCTTAAGAAAGAAGGTTTTCGGGTGGTTCCAGCTTAAGAAGGAAGATTTTTGGGTGGTTCTGGCTTAGAGAGGAGGCTTTAGGTGGTTCCGGCTTAAGAAAGAAGGATTTTGTGTGGTTTTGGATTAAGAAAGAAGGTTTTTGGGTGGTTCCGGCTTAGAGAGGAGGCTTTAGGTGGTTCTGGCTTAAGAAAGAAGGTTTTGGGTGGTTCCAGCTTAAGAAAGAAGGTGTTTGGGTGGTTCCGGCTTAAGAAAGAAGGTTTTTGGGTGGTTCCAGCTTAAGAAGGAAGGTTTTTGGGTGGTTCTGGCTTAGAGAGGAGGCTTTAGGTGGTTCCGGCTTAAGAAAGAAGGATTTTGTGTGGTTTTGGCTTAAGAAAGAAGGTTTTTGGGTGGTTCCGGCTTAGAGAGGAGGCTTTAGGTGGTTCCGGCTCAGGAAAAAGGCCTTTCGGTGGTTCCAGCTTAGAGAGAAGGTTCTTGGGTAGTTCCGGCTTAGAAAAAGGCTTTCTGTTGACTCCGGTAGAAGAGGAGGCTTGAGAGTACAAAGAGTGTGTGTGTGCCAAGGGAGGACCATATCCCGGAGCCTGTGTGTGTTCACTCCTCGGTATGGGGGCCTGGAAAAGTAAAAGACCCCGGGAAAGAAAGGGTCGGGAAAGAAAGGGTCAGGAGAGACCCTAGGCATTCCCCAGGAAAGCCCATTGGGTAGGATGCTGGATATGTGGGACGAGTCAGGAGAGACTCGGGGTAAGGATAAGGCAGTTATGATCCAATATTGTATGTATGAGTGGACTAAAGGTCCTATAAGATTAGACAATGTTTATTGACCCCAATTTGGTTCATTTGAAGATTGGATTTGTCAAGCATTGAACGTTTATGTGAATAAGAAGGGACCGTGGAATGCGAAGGAGAGTGAATATGCTGCTTGCTGGGTGGGGTCCATCGAACTATTCCCGGTCCATACAGTTAGTGGTGATCAAAGTAATGATCAAAGTAACCAGAAAAAGAGGAAGGGTTCTGAGTGGGATCCTTTAGAAAATCTTTCAAGTAATAAGATCTTAAATCCTCCCCCATATAATCTTGGGGAGGATGAGGTGCAAAACTCGAACCCAACACCTTCTCCAGGCCCTCCCCAGACATGGGGTAGAGCCAGGAGGAGACAGGGTTCGGAGGCACCCAGAGAACTGTATCACCTTAGAGAAGTCCCAATGCAGAGGGCACAAGGGGGTATAGGCTATGTGAATGTGCCTCTGACGAGTACTGAGGTACAGGAATTTGGAAAGGTCATGAAGAAACTACTAGAAGATCCATTAGGTCTGGTAGAGCAATTTGACCAGTTTTTAGGACCTAATATATACACGTGGGATGAAATGCAATCTGTAATAGAGATATTATTTTCTGTAGAGGAGAGGGAAATGATCCGGACAATGGGTATCCGTATTTGGGACTGGGAACATCCCCAAGGGGTGCACGGTCAAAATGGAGAAACAGAGACAAAAGACCGGGCTGATGGTAGCCACAGTTAAAGAAGTGAATAAACAAGAGGATAGACAGGTTAGATGGCAATGCACTTTCTGAGTCCTTTCTAATAACTAATGGTGTGAAACAAGGCTGCGTTCTTGCACCACCAACCCTATTCACAGTCTTTTTCAGCAGGATGCTCCAAAGGGCCACGGCAGACCTCGATGATCAGGACGGTATCTACATCCGATACCATACTGATGGAAGCCTATTCAACCTAAGGCGACTGAAGGCCCACACCAAGACCGTAAACCATCTTGTCCGGGAACTGCTTTATGCTGATGACGCCGCCCTTGTTGCCCACACAGAAGCGGCTCTGCAGCGTTTAACATCCTGCTTTGCAGATGCTGCTGAGCTCTTTGGGCTGGAAGTCAGCTTAAAGAAGACAGAAGTTCTCTATCAACCTGCACCTCAGGAAGTCTTCCTTCATCCCCATATCACCATTGGTGAATCAGAGCTCAATCAGTTCAACAGTTTAATTACCTAGGTAGCCTCATCTCCTCGGATGGTAAGATTGATGGAGAGATAGACAACAGGTTAACAAAGGCATACAGTGCTTTCAGAAAGCTTCATAAAAGAGTTTGGCTAAATAAACACCTGAAGAAAAGTACAAAGATCAGTGTTTACAGAGCCATAGTGCTGTCTACTCTCTTATATGGATCTGAATCATGGGTCATCTACCGCCACCACCTGCATCTCCTAGAACGCTTCCATCAACGCTGTCTCCATACAATCCTAAACATCCACTGGTCAGATTATGTGACTAATACATCTGTTCTAGAACAAGCAGCAGTCACAAGTATTGAGGCCATGTTAATGAGAACACAGCTGCGTTGGGCAGGACACATCTCAAGGATGAAGGACCACTGCCTCCCTAAGATCCTGCTTTATGGTGAACTTGCCACCAACTGCCGCAAGAGAGGAGCCCCAAAGAGAAGATACAAGGACTCCCTGAGACAACATCTCAGCCTTGGCCACATTGATCAATATAACTGGTCTACTCTGGCCTCCAGTCGGGAGGTCTGGAGACACACTATCTTTAATGCTGCTAATGCTTTTGAGAACACACGCAGGATCACTCTCGAGGAGAAAAGACAACGCAGAAAGAATTGTGTCTTGCAGAATATACCACCTAAGGAGTCTTTCTGCTGTGACTTTTGCAACTGGATGTGTCTATCTCGTATTGGCCTTTCTAGCCACCAGCATGCTTGTAACAAACGTGGGTAGAGCCCTTCCCCAAATCTTCGTTCGCGAAGCCCAGCCATGATGATGATACACACTGCCCGCTTCAGCACCGGCAGCCCCGACTCCACCAACAGTCTTGGATTGGGTAGGCACACATTCCCTGCACTCTCCCAGACTGTCTTCTCCTCTTCGGGTTGGAGCAGTAGCGGCAACCATGCCAACCGCCCCCCCCCCCTTCCCCCGCAGTTGAATGTAAAACCTCCCGTCCCTCTGTCAGGCATCTCGTCCCGCCAAGTCCGAGCTGCCGCAGCCCGACTGGGGCTCCCGGGAAGCTGTGCCCTCCTTTTTCTCCTCCTCCTCCAGGTCACCTCCGGCGCAGAAGCGGCCCCGATTCCAGCAACGGCTGTGTTCCCCCCCCGCGCAGATCCCGATCAGACGAAAACAGACCCGGAAAAACTTTTAAGGCTACTATGTTCCCCGCGCGCCCTTCCTCTCTCTCTCTCCCCCCCCCCCGCCCCGCACTCATACCCACGTGTTCTGAAAGTTAGAAGCCCCCTCCTTATCTGTAAATTCTGGGTCCTCCTTAGCATGCTCCAGTGGAGAAACCGATGCTGCAGCAACGGCACTGTGTAATCGACGTTTGCGGGGACGGGGTGGGGAGGAGGTCTTTGTTTCTGGCCGCGCTGCAGGCTCCGCGGGTGGCAGCGGCGGTGCCTCGGAACGCGTCATCTTTGGCGACGCAGGAGATGGTGGTCGCAGCGGGGCATGGGGCGGCGGCAGTACACAAGGCTTCGGCTCGTTCTGCGACGGCGGCTCAGAATCAGCTGCCGTTTCTGCGCGGTCTTCTCCTGAGTTGACGTGAGCCTGCAAAGCCTCATAAACTGCTCTCCATGTTGTTAATAGAGAGGTTGCTTTTTTATTGCCTAGCGTGGCACTGTCCCATAGTCTGTAACTTATTTCGCCCCAAACTCTCGGGTCATATATTGACGTAGTATTTAATGTGGGAACAGCTTGGATGCCCACAAAAGGAGACGTTCTAAATTTTCTTCTTTTACCGTTTTCCCATATTTTTTAAGGATTTTAGCAAAGGCTTGCGAGACTGCCTTTTGCTGTTCTATTAAGGGAGTTTCCATTTCGTTTTCGGCTGCTTACCTTCATCCTGTGAAGGTAATTGAGATCTCTATTTTCCGTCACTTCCTTTCAGCGAAAAATCCCTAAAATGTTCATCTGCCCTGCCGGAGAAACAACTAGTTTCATTCTAACCCACTGTGGGTGCCATTTGCAGGACATTAAGGCACGGACTCAGGGGGGTGAAGAACTGAGACAAGTTTATTCCGGGTCGCAGCCCTTTTATAACCAAACACAAACAGGTAAACATTCCTTATAAGGCAAAAAGTGTAACCGCAGCATCGGATTGGCTGCAAGCTGTTGCCTAGGGAAACGGCAGTTTTCTGTGCTTCAAACTCACTTCTGTAATGAGTTACTCTGTCCTCTGCAAAGGTCTGGTTTTTTCCAGGCTTTAATCCCCGCAATCCCCCAGCCTGTATTGATAGTGGGGATTGCCCTGACCCAGGTCAACCTTGCACCTTGCACTTGGTCTTGTTGAACCTCATGAGTTTCCCATTGGTCCACTTTTTGAGCTTGTCCAGGTCCCTCTGGATAGCATCCTGTCCTTAAGGTGTGTCAACCGCACCCCTCAGCTTGGTGTCATCTGTAAACTTACTGAGGGTGCACTCGAACCTGTTTGATTTTCTCAGAGGTTTGTCATTGCTCAGGGCCCCATTTGAAATCATTCTTTTTGTGGATCACTTGATAGAGAGGGTTGACAATCAGACTGTAATTTGGAACATGCATTCTCCAAAATCCTGCAATGCCTAAGAAAGTTTATTTCTCTTATTAGTTGGTGGAGACATTGCTGTTATATTATTGATCATATGCATTGGGATCTGATGCTCTATTGCCCCATATGATGCTATCATCAATGTATTGCAGGTGTTTTAGAGCCTCACCCTTTTCCAGTGCAGTCTGGATCAGTCCATGGCAGATGGCAGGGTTGTATTTCCACCCCTGAGGCAGTTTATTCCATGTGTACTGGATGCCCCTACAGGTGAAAGCAAACTGTGGCCTGCACTCTGTTGCCAGAGGGATTGAGAAAATCGCATTTGCAGTGTCAATTGTGGCACCACTTGGCTGCCTTTGACTCCAGTTCCTACTGAAGTTCCAACATGTCTGGTACAGCAGCATTCAGTGGCATTGTGATTTCGTTCAGGCCATGATAACCTACTGTTAGTCTCCATTCTCCATTAGACTTTCACGCTGGCCATATGGGGCTGTGTCTTGGTTTAACAAGACAAAATGTTGGCTAAGGAGGGTGGGAGCCTTCCTGGGATAGAAAGAAGATTCATCCCTCCAAATTACTATAACTTTGAAATTAGGAGGCTTCAGGCAAAAAATGTAGGAAAGGGAATAACAGTTCTTTACTAAAATATATATAGAACAAAACCCAGAACAAACAACAACACCATGACCAGAAACTTTCAAACAATTGAGCCCTACTTTGTCTTTTGGTGCAGTTATAACCACAAACAGCAGGGGGCGCTGACGCGCCCCAGGAGGTAAGGGGCTGCAGTGACTCACAATCACCAGGGGGTGCTGTTGGGCTCCGACGGCTGCCACGTCTGCCGGAGCCGGCGCGCAGGAGGCACCTGGGTCGATCCGATGTGAGCTCGGAACTTTCCCAGATGGTGCAGGCTGCTGCCGGCACGGGGAGGGAAAGGGGAGCTGGTCTTCCCTTCAGGGGGCTCCTGCGAACTCATGCTGTCGGCGGCTGCTTTCAGCGCGGGCAGTCACTGAGGTGCTGTCGGTGGCTGGCTTCAGCGCAGGCAGTCACTGAGGTCGGAGTCAACAGGGGGCAGCTGGGACCCTCCTGCCGGATGGTGCAGGCTGCTGCCGGCACGGGAAGGGAAAAGGGGGTGCAGGTAGAAACTCCACGCAGTGCTGAGCTGGACAAGCAATCCAAAGCGAGATGGCACGGCTCCAGACAGCACCGCGTGGCAACCAAGCAACCCCGATCCAGGAGCCGGGGAAAAGTACCCACAAACCCCAAAACTGCCAGCGCCTTTTTTCCCTCTCCGCCCCTCCCCAGAGCCTTCCTTTGGCCAAAAGTTACACAGGGAAAAAATGGGGCCTCCCCCACTGCCTTAGGGCATAGGCAGAAGAAACAAAGTCCCACCTTTGCATAGAAAGCTATTAGATTTTCAATGGAAGAGCCATTAGAATCCGAGCTAGAAAACAATGAAGCCTTGATGTTATCTACTCCTAGCAGAGGCTTGCCCTCCCCCATGCATAACCAGCCCCTCAAGCCCAGCAGCAGTGAGGGGGAGAGGGGCACAGCCGAGCCCAGGGCTGCCCGAGGGGCTGGGGTGAGGTCTGCCAGCCCTGCTCACACAACTGCTTCTGGGAGCTCACGGCTGATGCCTCTGCAGAGCCCAAGCACCCCCATGTCCAACTATGTGTCGATGTGGAAAATTCACTAAAAAAGTTTGAAACTATAACAGGCTGTTAAAGGGTGAGCAGGTCCTGCTGATCACTCCTTGGCTCTTCAGTCAATGAATTAGTTTGTGGATGGGAATCAGGGAATCTTGGTGTAGTATTGCCTCTGGTGCACTATTTTGGTAGCGATCAGGCACCTGTTAGTCTTTGACCTTCAGCAACCCCACAACAGAAGGGTCTTCCAAGAGACTGGGCAAGGTAGACAGATGCCTAATTTCCTCTATCTACAAGGCAGCTATGCCAAAAACCCACCAGTACCCTTTTGAATCCTTGAAATATCCTCTCCTGAGATGAGTCTTTGCCAAGGATGCAGTCTGGGCCAGTCACAATGGGGTTCTTTTATCACTCTTCCTAGTCAGGCTGATTTCAGCCTCCAGTACAGTCAGCTGTTGGGATCCTCCTGTCACTCCAGAAGTACAAATGGATTCTGCCCCTCTATAGGGTACACTGTGCACTGGTATCTACTAGAGCTTTATACTCCTGTGGATCTGATGTGCCAGGGCATCTGATACATGCAGTGCAGTAAACCCAGTTGTCCCTCTCCTCCACCTGACTTGAGGCAGGACCCCTTTACTACTGGTCATAGGATCCCTTACTTCTCGTAGAAATGGATTAGTATTCCTTTCCATAGAATCAGATCACTCCTTCCACTCTGCCTGGAAAAGTGCCCATTGGAGCAGCAGCAGCTTTCCTGGAAGACTCTCCATTTGTGATTGTTTTTTCTTGCAATTCCCACACCCGTGCCTCTAGGGTTGAGGTAGGTTTTCCATCTTGCTTCTTTATGTCCTCTCCATGGTCCTGCATGTAAAACCATAGGGTACCTTCTATATCCCTCTTGAGCAAAAGAATGCTTACTGTTAATAGCTGAGATGCAGGCCCCTACAGGTGGGGAGTAGGAATTCCTGGAACAGTTTTTCACGCTTTTCAGACAGTTTTTCAAGAGCTGAGACAAGGGAGGAATAGAGATTGTCTTCATATTCCCAGAGTTGCCGAACTACTTCATCCACCATTACTGGTGTGACATCTTTCCAGTTTATTGTTTCCAGGGGGTTAGTGTGCAATGATGGCGCACTCCATAAAAGTTTCCGCCACATGGTTCATTTGCATTGGATTTTGTCTGGATCTGTGGGTAACTGCATGTTGTTTAGGTCAAAATAAATCATCTCTAGCATGACTAATTCCCTCAGGTACTGGATACCTTTCTCTACTGCAGTCCACTTGCCTGGGCGATATATAGCATCTTCCTTAAAGGGATACCTTTCCTTCATGCTTGACAGGAGTTGCCTCCAGAGGCTAAGGACTTGTGTCTCTCTTCCAATTGCCTTGTCAATGCCTGTTTCCCTGGAAAGTGATCCCAACTGCTTGGCTTCCCTACCCTCTAATTCCAAACTTTTAGCCCCATTATCCCAGCATCGAAGCAGCCAGGTGGTAATGTGCTCACCTGAATGATGACTGAAATCTTTTCATGTATCTCACAGGGATAAGGACCAAGTGGTTAACTCTTGGTCTTATTCTGTCTCTTCCTCCTGTCCCTGTGATGGCCCTGCTTCGTCCTTCTTTGCTAAATGAGATGTCTTTTGAGTACATTTCTTCTTGTGTATAGGGGCAACTGGCACTGGCACAGTTTGGTTCTCTGGTTCTGCTGCAGTCTGTCGCTGGGGTTGGAGTAGTTGCAGTGCCTGTCATGTTGTCGTCAGATCCAGAGACCTTCTTTTCCCCTTGAGGGTACTAAGTAATGTTGACTCGATAGGCCTGGGTCAGGCCCCAGCACATTGCAGCAATTTGTGTGTCTCTGGAATTGCCAGGGTCCCAGCATACTTTTTCCAAATATTTTACTGTTTTTTTTCAGATTCTGCACTTGTTCAGGGGGACGTTACAAAACATTGGAGGTGCTCACTGCCCTAGGCACTTGCCCATACTGTCTCCCACACCCTGCCACTCATTACTATCCAGCCTCAAGACAGATCTCTGGGTGATGTTCTTAATTAGTTTAACCTTAAACAAGACCATATTCAGCAGCATGCTGGCTCTTAGCAAAAGGACCAGGTTGGTTTCAAGGGTATTGAAAGGATATTCAAAATCTTTTAAATTCTGAAATGCTACTGTAATCAAGCTGGACTAGAAGGAAAGAAGGAAGGAACAAAGGAAGGATGGATGTAGGAAGATGTGTCCCCCCATAGGTTGGCTCTCTGAGGAGAAAAGGCAAAAGATGTAAGTATTAATAGTTCCCAATAGACGGCTCCTGAAGTACAGAGGAGATGGCAATGTTGAGTACACATATCAGATTAGTTTCATGACCAGAGATGCTATCATGTCATGAGCCAATGCTGCAAAGTGCAACAATATGAAAATCTTAGCCCAAGCCCCATGGAGGATAAACATCACTACAGGGAACACATGCTGCAAGTCATCATCATGGTTGGGCTTCACGAACGAAGATTTGGGAATGCTTTATCCACATTTGTTACAGGCACGTTGGTGACTTATGAGGCCAATACATGACAGACATATCCGATTGCAAAAGGCACAACAGAAAGACTCCTTAGATGGTGTATTCCTCAAGACACGGTTCTTTCTGCGTTGCCTTTTCTCCTCGAGAGTGATCCTGCGTGTGTTCTCAAAGGCATCCGCAACGTTATAGATGCTGTGTCTCCAGGCCTCCCGATTTGAGGCCAGAGTAGACCAGTTATGGTGATCAATATGGCCAAGGCTGAGATGTTGTTTCAGGGAGTCCTTGAATCTTTTCTTCGGGGCTCCTCTCTTGCGGCAGCCAGTGGCGAGTTCACCATAAAACAAGATCTTAGGGAGGCGGTGGACATGCTGCAAGTAAGGTGTTACATAACAATCCTGAGAACAAGTGCAACAAGAGCAAATCATCTACATTGTGCGGAGAGACTATTAAATCAATACAATGAATGCTAATTACGAATTTGTTTAACATGCTCTGGTCAGGTCTGTCATTATCACAACCCACCAGGCCCCATGCTGGATACCAAAAAGGACTGACATGGTTTAACCCCAGCCAGCAATTAAGTACCACACAACCACTCATTCACTGCCCCCTGCCCCTGGTGGGATGGGGAGGAGAATCAGGAAAAAAAATAAAACTCATAATTTGAGATAAGAACAGTTTAATCATAGAATCAAAGTAAAATATAATAATAGTAATGAAAAGGAGAGAGATATATAAACACTCAAGAGAAACAAGTGATGCACAACACAATCACTTACCACCCTCTAACTGATGCCCAGCATGTCCCAGAGCAGTGATCTGCAGCTCCCTGTCAACTCCTCCGTTTATATACTGAACATGACATTCTATGGTATGGAATATCCCTTTGGTCAGTTCAGGTCAGCTGTCCCAGCTATGCTCCCTCCCAGCTTCTTGTGCACCTGCTCACTGGCAGAGTATGAGACACTGAAAAGTCCTTGACTTAGAGTAAGCACTACTTAGCAACAACTAAAGCATCAGTGTTTATCAACATTTTACTAACATACTAAATTCAAAACACAGCACTGTATCAGCTACTAGGAAGAAAATTGACTCTATCCCAGCTGAAACCTGGACACTTTATAACCAGACCTTGGGCTTTGATTTTCCAGTGGAATCAGAGAGGCAAAGTCCATGAGGAACAGAAAAAAGTTAATGAGGTGCCTTGGGGTTAGTCAGTCTCCCCCTGCTATATTACTGGTCCTTGTGTGGATTATGACAGAGGTTAGAAAGGAGAGAGCCCTCCAGGAATGGCTGCTGCTGAAAGACAGTGCATGAGCTTATTGGGTGAGGTTGACCCTGAACTTTATGTATGATGTATGGACCAGGAGAGTGCTTTTGAAGAAAATTTCCTGTTTGTCCCCACTTACTGTGCTTTGGTTTGCATCATGGAGCAGTCTTGAGGTGTATGAACTGTGCTCCTTTTAGGTGATACTAAGCTGCAAGAGGCACTCCAGGAGTACCTCAAGTGAACTGCAGGCACAAGTGGACATTTGGTCCCTGGGACTAAACCAGAGCTAGTCCCAAGTAAAGACACCCTGAAGGGTGTTGCAAATGTTGGGTCCTCAGCCCCAGCTCCTTCACTTTGCCAGATCACTCCCTAGTATAGACATGGCCAATGTGAACTTCCCTCCTCATCTGTTATTATTCCCTGTATCCAATGCCAAGCCTGTCCCAGGGACCTGCAGGCTTGACAGTGACTCAGGGTTGACCCTGCTGGGATAGTAGTCCTGGAGGTTGCTGTCCCTGTGGGACAGATGTGATTGAGGCTAAAAACTCAAAGAAGGGAAGAGGGAGCCTGGTATGTGGTTATGACTTGACTTCTTACCCAAAGATTTTATGGGTGGATGCTGAGTAAGCTCATTACTTTGGTGACCCCATTTGCAGAGGGGACTGGTTAATTAAAGGGGCTTTTCCTTGCACTTGACTATTTTTTCCCTATTTAGTCATGGCTTGAGGAAGGTCAATCAGGGAAGAACACAGAAATGAGGTTTTTAGAATATCTTTATAAAGCCACTGGTTTGGCAGACTGAGAGGCCTCAATGTCAATAATAAACATCTGTGTTCTCTTTGTCTTTATTTTTGTTTATTTTTGACCTGAAAGGTGTCAGAAAGCTTTGTATTCTATTTTTTTAAACTTATGGCATATTTTTAACATTGAGGAAAAATGAGACTTGAGTTTTTATAGCAACAGCAGTGAACTCATGAACTTCTAACCTTCCAACACACTGCAAACTGAGAGGAGGACTAAAACTAAACCCAAAGTTTCTTCTCAGGCAACCTGTGGAGCAGGGAATGACCTCCCCAGATAAAGACTGTGTTTCTCCAAAGAGTCCTTTAAACTGTAAATAATTCTTTGAAAGAATCAGCTTTTCTGAAGATCAGTGACCAGGAACCTCTCCTTCTCCAAGAGAGCTTCATAGAGTTGGTGTGTGGATATAGTTCACCAACTGGCTCGGTGCCAGAGAAATCAACACTTGTTGTTTCAGATTTGTAAAGTAAGATACGCAGGTATCCCCAGAAATGCCAGGGCAGTGGAAAGAATTCAAAAAGTTTATTTAGAAGGCCAGAACATGAAAAACAAAGATCTCACAGTGCTATAGAAGCACCGGGCCCCAGGGAGAAAAGGTCAATTCCCACCCTCTCCAGGGCCTTTAGCATCCTCTCTGTTTCTCCCCCGCCTTCCAAAGGCCTCTGTACGTCTGCTAGGGTTTTCTCTCTCCGGCATAGCAGAGAGAGAGAGAACACAGCTCTCTCTGCAACCCCTTCGGGACTGCAGAAGGGAAAAAAAAACATCTAACCCTCTTGAGAAAGCACTTTGCAAGCTTCCTAAGTGAAAACGAGTTCTAGCTTTCCTGTTACAAATTCTTCCAAAATCTCAACTATCCCTACAAGATTCCACGAGGACTCCCCAGAATTTCAAAAGAAATACATATATACTTTTGATGGGAAAAAATATGTTTTTCAGATTGCTGAAAAAATTAAAATTCCAACCTTTGTCCAACAAACCCAGTTTGTGTGTGCAGCAAATCCAATGTGAGCAACACTATCTCTGTCTCACTTTGTAATGTTTCTGAAATGATCTCTTTGAATGAAGCTCTTTTAATCCAACTTTTATAATGTAAAAATATTCAGCTACAATGGTAAATAGGAATACTCCATAGCCTTGAGCAGTAACTGTTATATAACATTATCTTTTTAATCCTAGTGTTAGCCCTAGATCAGCATTTCCTTGAAGGAGCACAAAAAGGTATTGTTAGTTGTTTAATGTTGAGATCCTATATAATTATTCATTTTACTCTTTTCTTTAGTCTAAGAGATCAGAATATGCAGTGACATCTTAGTTTGCTGTAATGGAATTGAATTTTACTTGAAATACCATGTAGCTCTGTGGCAAAATTTCATAATCACATTTACTGTTGGAGTTAAGTATGTTAGCAGTAATGATATTTGACTTTATGATTATTCTACTTCAGTTGATTCATAAATACCTGATTTAAAATTTTGGGCTCTAAGCAATAACTATTTAATGTCATTGTTGAAGACACTCTGATATTGGTGACTGGTACTCATTGCTAAAATATGAATAGTACAGTCATACATAATCAAATATTTTTCAACTCATTATTCACTTGTTTCCCTGTGTTCGGCTGCATAACTCAGTTCATGTTTTACTGGTTTTGTTAGAATCAGTAATTGCTGTCTAGTAAATAAGTCATTTGATAATCCCCAAAGAGCTAAGTGGGAATGCGTATTTTGTTCAAGAGTATTTTTAGTTCTAGAGTACTATTAGTAAGTCCATTGTTTGTTTATTTAGCTAGTCTAATGACATTTATTTAATTTAATATCATTTCTACTGGTTATGAAGTTATAAAATCTGTTTTGGCAATTTGAACATTATGTGATGTTCAACAACTGTGAAATATTCTCTTACGCCTAGATGTGCTGTCCCAGTATGGACTTGACTTTAAAGAGTTCACAGTAATCACAGAATCATAGAATGGTTTGGGTTGGAAGGGACAGAATCACAGAAACACAATCATTTAGGTTGGAAAAGACCTCTGAGATCATCGAGTCCAACCTTTGACTAATCACCTTCTCAACTAGACCATGGCACTAATCCACATCCACCATGCCACATCCAGTAGTTTCTTGAACACCTCCAGGGACGGTGACTCCACCACCTCCCTGGGCAGTCTATTTCAATGTTTAACAACCCCTTCCATGAAGGAATTCTTCCTGATGCCCAACCTGAACCTCCCCTGGCGCAGCTTGAGGCTATATCCTCTTGTCCTGTCACTAGTTACCTGGGAGAAGAGGCTGACCCCCACCTTGCTACAACCTCTTTTCAGGTAGTTGTAGATAGTGATAAGGTCACCTCGAGCCTCCTTTTCTCCAGGCTTGTTGTGGGTTTAGATTCTCTTCTTGAATTTCTCCATGCCACCATTGGGGCATGCTTGCTGATAGCGACATGCGCCACTGTAGGAGGGCCACGCATGGAGAGGGAGGGGGGAGCGAATGGGGGGAGCAAGGGGAGATGGGGTTATCATGGGAGGTCCTGTGGGAGTTTGGAGGGGATGAGAACAGTTGGCAGGACAGAGATGCTCTCTTTTTGTTCTGGCAGGGCAGTCAAGAGGGAGTGGCTGTCTCTCTTTGTCCTAGGACTGCGGTTGGGAAGGAGTTGCCTGCAACCATGGGAGAACTTGATTTGTGCTCTTGCTTCATGCATCCCATCCCCCTCCAGGGCCACACATGCTGGACCCCCCCACTGCCTGCCATCCTGCACCTCTCACTGGTCCCTGCCTGCCGAGCCCCCCGCTCTGCACCCTCTGCTCCTACTGCCCATGCTGGCTTGCTGCAGCCCCCACTTCTCCACCAGGATCACTCAGCTACTGCCTGACAGCAGCCCTCCTGTCCACCGGCGCTGCAGCCACCCGAGCTGCAGTATCCCCAGATCCCGCAGCAGCCGCTGGCCAGGGGTAATCCCCTTTGTGTCTGGTGAGCCCTGCCGCTTCTTCTCTGCCGCTTTTCAACCACCAGCATGGCTGCCACAGCTGCAGCCACATTGGGGGAACTCGGGTGCAGACCTGCCCTTTGTGAACTTTTCCACATGTCACCCACGCGGCACAGTGGCAGTTCTGCCCTGGTTCTATTTGGATCACGTGACTGTGCCAGAACTGCATTGTTGCCTTGGTGACACGGAGGCATAAGAGTGATTTTTGGGTGACGTTATTCTCTGTTATTGTTTGGTTGTCATTTTGTTCTCTTTTGTTCTCTGTTTTTAGTAAACTGTTATTTCATTGCCACACATTGCTCGAAAGTCTCATATTTTCAAATTTACAATAAGTCTATGAGGGAGGAGTTTCTATTCCATCAGAGGTCCTGCTTCCTAAAATACATTGTCTTTAACCCGAGACAATAATTTGGCACCCAACGTGAGGCATTGAGAGGAAAAGCAGCAAAAGAATAACAGTTCTGAGTAATTAATTTCTGTATTGGATATAGAACCCCTCAGGTATCATGTTGTTCAACTTATTCCTGTTTTTTTGGCATGTATTCCTGCATACGTACTTTCCATTTATAGGTGGTTATCTCAAAATGGATTCTATAACCAAGGCAACTGTGGCTATTCTTCAGTTCATAACTCGGATCTGTGGAGTGGTAAATTCAATGCCTATACGTCTCCTTTGGAATGTGTTTTCAGGGCTGTATTACTACCATAACCTAACCTATAGTCACAGAATCACAGAATCAACTAGGTTGGAAAAGACCTCTGAGATCATCGAGTCCAATCTATGACCCAACACCACCTTGTGAACGAGACCACGGCACTAAGTGCCACATCCAATCTCTTCTTAAATACCTCTAGGGACAGTGAATCCACCACCTCCCTGGGAAGCCCATTCAAATGTCTGATCACTCTCTCTGTAAAGAATTTCTTCCTAATATCTAACCTAAACCTCCCCTGGCACAGCTTAAGACTGTGCCCTCTTGTCCTACTGTTGGTTGCCTGGGAGAAGAGACTGACCCCTACCTGGCTACAACCTCCTTTCAGGTAGTTGTAGAGAGTGATGAGGTCTCCCCTGAGCCTCCTCTTCTCCAGGTTAAACAACCCCAGCTCCCTCAGTCACTCCTCATAGGGTTTGTGCTCCAGTCCCTTCACCAGCCTTGTTGCCCTTCTCTGGACACCCTCTGGCACCTCAATATCCTTCCTAAACTGAGGGGCCCAGAACTGGACACAGTACTCAAGGTGCGGCCTAACCAGTGCTGAGTACAGGGGAGGAATCAATTCCCTGGTCCTGCTGGCCACACTGTTCCTGATACAGGCCAGGATGCAATTGGCCGTCTTGGCCACCTGGACACACTGCTGGCTCATGTTCAGCTTCCTGTCAGTCAGAACCCCCAGGTCCCTTTCTGCCTGGTCGCTCTCCAGCCACTCTGTCCCCTGTCGCTGGGTACCTGTCAAAAGGCCGCAGTCCGATGGGGGAAGAACGACACACAAGACACATGAAGATAGTGAGACAAAGAGATGTCTGCCTGCTCAGTGCAGCAGGCAGCCTTTTATTAGGTTCTCCCACTTCTACTTTCCCACACACACAACACAAACATATTTCCACCAAAACACTGAGGAATGCTGCACCTGCACTTCATCCACACAGTTCAAGGCTGTGTCCATGAGAACTATCTAATTAGCTCCACTGCTCCCATGGAAAACGGCCCAAGACTTTGTAACATTCCAAACCCCTCAAACTTCAGTTGTGGGGCTGTGACTTCACCCCACAATTCCCCCTATTCTGTAGTTGAGCAACAAAGATTGCCCATATCCCGCAGGGCCCTTTGCAGGAACGACACTAAACAAGGCAGCATCAGCAACACAACTACAACCACCAACTTTTTAGATGTACAAGGCCCCCCTAACGGCTGTGCAGGGATTCCTGGTTAGATTCTATCTTCACACAGAAGACACACTCCTGTAGGGAGTCGACAAGGTGCACTCACTGCTGGAGTACTCCAAGTCCGATTCTTACTGACACCAGAAGGAACTATTTCTATAGAAAGACGATTCAGGGAACACATCCCGTACCATAGACTCACCATGTGCTCGTTCTATGTCATAACCTACACGATGATTAAAATACACACAGTCTTTTACAAACAGTGACTCTAAAATACCTAACTTTTGAAGTGGAGTGTTAACAGACAACACATCATCCCAGCTATCAACATGATCACGACACTCGCGCACAGTATGACAGTCCCGTTTTGATAAGTCATGCCGTCGGATGACATCCTGCACCAGGAGAGATGCTTCCATGTCATTCAGAGGAACATCAACAAGACAGGTGTGAAATGGCTGCTCTGGATACGCCAGTGATGCACAAAAGGTCGTGTGGTTCAGTTCCTTCATCAGAGTCACCCAGACGTTCTGACTATGCCATGGAGTGAACTTTGACAGGTCAGGAACTGCACTGACGACTTCCAGGACCAACAGCAGGACACACATACCGCGCAGGTATTCAGTGAGGACTATTATCTGTAGAGACAAACATATCCCTTTCCCCAAGATATCAAGTCATGTAGATCAGACCATTGACCAGAGACGAGTTCTGCATCTGCATGCTGTGCTCTGTCCTCAGCTCTCACAGGGATCACAAGATTATCAGTTTGGAGGAGGCTTTTTGCCAAGCACAGCATATTTTTCCTGAAACTCTAAAAGAAGGTAAATAAAGACAATCGCCAGAGAAGGTCAAAAGGTTTGAGACATACAGAGCTTTGTCTAGCCTAGAGACTGAGGGGGTTATCCCCTCATTCCCCCTTTCTATTCTTTAAGCAAGTGCTTCAGGGCACCATACACTCTCTCCACCATAACGTGTCCTGTAGAAGAATGTGAAATAGTTGTAACATGAGTGACCCTCTACAAAGCAAAGAAAATTTGGACAGATTTACAGACATAAGACAGCTTATTGTTCATCCACACCGGAGTGGGTGCTCCAGATGTAGCAAAAGCACAGCGGAAGTGTTTAATGACATCACAGCTTTTTTTTTTTTTTCTAGTATGTGCATTAGCAACCACCACATGGGAAAACATGTCAGTGGACACATGGACATGCCTTAAATTACCAAATTCATTGACATGAGTGTCATTCGATTGCCACATCTGTAAGGCCTTAAGGTCTCGAGGGTTAGTACCAAAATAGACAGGAGTATAGGCATTATGACAATCTGGACAAGAGTATAGGCATTACGACAATCTGGACAAGAGTATAGGCATCATGACAGTCTGGACAGGAGGCAACAATTAAGTGAGCAATAGAATGAGTCAAGCCAAATCGACATCTGAAAGCTTCTGCACCTTGATAATAAAAAAAAACTAATGAGACAAGACAGTTTGCTGGTGAATGTTAGGAACAAGTCTCAAAGCAACAGCAAAAACAAAAGCATCTGCCCGGGCATTACCCTCTGTGAAGAAACCTAGCAAAGAGGTATGACTACAAACATGTAGCACAAAATAAGGAACAGGCCTCTGCAAAAGAGTTCTCTAGAACTCAAACAAAACTTGAAAAATAAGACCTGGAGATGGACAATACAACACCGCCTGATAGAGTTGCTGTAATAAATTAACAACATATGCAGAATCAGTAATAACATTTAAAGACCGATTAGGAAACAACTGAAAAGCAAGAGTTACAGCTCGACGTTCCACAATTTGAGGAGAACCCTCTTGATGAACAATTTGATGTTGCCATCCACATTCTGCTTTCCATGCTACCGCAGCTTCACTTGTCTTCCTCGAGCTGTCTGCAAAGACTGTAAGGCCATCAAGGGGCTCTGCGCTGTGTAGTGTTTTTGTCCAATTGGAATTTCCCTAAAAAAAATCTTAAGAAGGGAATGTGAAGGTAAATGATAAGAAATTTGGCCGTGGAACCCAGCTAAAGCAGCTTGCAATTCACATATGTTTCCAAGGCACCACTCAAAGTAATGAGATTGTACAGGTACAACAATGCGCGTTGGCTTTCTGCTGGTACACTCTACACACCTTCTTCTAGCCTCAATGATGAGTTAAGCTATGAGCTCAAACAATCCAGGAGCAGTTTTTTGAGCCCGATAAGGCAAAAAATAGCCACTCTATGATGTGCAGTAGATCAGACCAATGGTCAAACCACTGTACCAATGCCCCAAAAGGAACACTGTGATCTGCAAAAATAAAAAATTAGACAATTTAACAATGATCAATTCGTGAAACAAATTTAGAATATAAAGCCTGCTCTACTTGCTGGATGGTTTGAACTGCTCTTTTAGTCAGTTCCCTTGGTTCCTGAGGATTGTCAGAATATTTAAGTAGGTCAAATAGAGGTGCCAGCTGGGTGTTTGCCAATTCCAAATAGGACCTAATCCAATTCAAAGACCCTAATAGCTTTTGTACGTCAGTGAGAGTTTTGACATCAATATCCAATTGAACTGGCTGAGGAATGACTGCTTTCCGTGTAATTTTGAACACTAAATACTTCCAGGGTTCCTCTCGCTGCACCTTCTCAGGAGCAACTACTGGGCCAAAGGATTGTAGACTCTTACTAGTTTCAGTTTCCAACACACCCAACTGATCCTCAGTGGTCACAGTCAGCAGAAATATTACCTATATAATGACAACAAGAGACAGTCAGAAAATTACAGGAGATAATGTTGGAATCATAAACCACCGACAAATTATAGGAATATTTTCATTTCCTGGGAGAGGGTTTTCTATGTATAACACCTGTAAGGTTCTGCACGATTAATAGTTGGAACTGAAAATGCAATTTTTTTCTCTGTAACTGGGGTCTAACTGGATTGTGAAAAAACAACCTGTCAAATTAATAATAACAATGGGTTATTCAGCAGGAAGCATAGAAGGGGTCAATAAACCAATGCTGACATGGTAACCATGACTGCACCACCCGTCTGAGATCATGCAACAGTCTTCATTTCACAGATTGTTTCTTTATCACAAAGACAGGGGTGATTAAAGGATTCTGAGATGGTTCAATGTGATCAACATCAAGCTGGTCTTTAACAAGCTGTTGCAGGGCCAACAGCTGTTCTGTAGGTATGAGCCACTGCTGAAGTCACACAGGATCTATATATTCTAAAAGAAAATTCTGAGCAGTACCTCCTAGTCTCACAACCCAAACCCCTGGCGTGACCACAGGCCAGGAGGTCGGCCAGGATGTCTGTGCAATGATAGTTACGTCAGGTCCCGAATGCAGAAGTTCGTTCGCCTAGACAACTGACAGCAAGCTTCAAGTATCGTAGAGAGTACAGGTCAGCTGTGGATGTTGTGCAGAGATTGGCACTGACCAAAAGACTTGTGGTGCATCAGTAGAACCAAATCCTCCATCCCAACGCTCACAAGGCTCTGTTTGGGGAACACAACTCAGAAAAGATACAAGTTGAGCCATTCATGTCCCTTTAGGAATTGTCACTGAAGGATAAGGTGTGGAGACCATAGCACAAATCTGCCTTGTATAGTTAGCATCAATGACTGCAACATGAACAAAAAATCCCAAAATCCTGCAATTGTGCTACTAGAATGGTTGATTAACAAGGCACTTAACCCACGCTGCCTTCGTACAATGCTAAACATCCACCAGCCAGATTATGTGATAAATACGTCTGGTATAGAACAAGCACCAGTCACAAGCATTAAAGACATTATTCTGAGAACACAGCTGCCATAGGTAGGGCATGTCCCAAGGATGAATATTGCCACCAGCTGCTGCATGAAAGGAGCCCTGAAGAGAAGACACAAGGACTCCCTGAAACGACATCGCAGCCCTGGCCACACTGATCAACATAACTGGTGTACTCTGGTCTCCAATCAGGAGGCCTAGAGACACACTATCTGTAACGCTGTTGATGCTTCTGAGAAAGGACGCAGGATGGCCCTGACAGTCTGCAGGGCCCCTCGCAACAAGTTGATCAAGCAGGGTAGCAACATCGACAACTCTTGATTTAAACCCTGGAAAACACCGAAAAGTTCAAACGACTCTGCCTCCTGCACAGCCCACACAGCTACAGCCCATGGGCAGCATGACACATGAAAAAGGAACAGCACCAGGGGAAAGGCTCCACCTGAGATTTAACCTCTATAAACCTCTGAAACAAGGCTGAAATAGAACACCAAATTTGTGTAAAAATCTCTTATTTAACTTCAGTCCTGATCATATGGCTAGCCAGACAGGGCTAGTCTTGAAATAACTAAAACCTCACCAGTCTTCATAAGAGTGGAATTACTCATGGTGGGAATTTGAAGAATTCATATACCATTCAGAATAAGGAGTCACTATGGTTCAACAGAATCATGTTACACATCTTTAAAATCTTGACACCAGCAGAAAGTATTTTCAAGTTTACACAGTTACACATTCATGTAGCTTTTCTCTTTCACACAATCTTTTTCCAGTCATGCATTTAGGTGGCCACCTCAAACACTCTCCTCAGTCACACACAGATTTCACGCAGTTATTGGCTATGTAGTTCTCATCAGTCTCATAACTTAAAGGGAATTTATGGCATATTTGCTAATATTAACTTGTAAATCTTGTACAACTCTCCATGCAAAAGACAAATACGACGGGAATGGACAGGATATTACCTTGAAAAATTTCAACCTTTTTCATAGAGCAAGGACACTCTATTTGTCATAACGGCAACAGAACCACTTCTGCATTTTGTCTTCCCTTCTTCACCTCTTCCCACCCTCTGCCCCCCCTGCGTCTCCTGTTTCTCTTGAGCACTCGGCCCCCCTGGAAGCAAGTGTTGCTTCTGTTAAGGGAGCTTTGACTAGCATTTGTCGGAAGACGGGGGAGAGGGAGGGAGGGAGGGGGAGGAGGGGGAATAGAGGTTAGGTTCATTCGGAGAAAAAATCAGGAAGAGAAGTCAAATTGCCTTTGCTCTCCTTATGTCGCAAGATAGCTACATGGTCCACTGAGAAAGAACGATACATGGGAGGGAAGGAACAGCTGCAGATGGACACGTTCCGGGGAGGGGGGGTGGGGTTGGGGGGGTTTAAAACAGGGGAGAACACAGACAGTCCCCCCACTGCACCGCCTGACACCGCGGGCTGCCACTACCAGCCCGCTACCCCCCCGCAACACCGCTCGGGACCACGGCTGTCGGCAGCGCGGGGGAAAACAGACCCCCCCCCGCCATCCGCTGCGTCGAGGCCCGCGGCCGCCGTTACCGGGGCCGCCGCCGGCGCATGCATGGGCATACCGCTCCGAGCCGGGGCCGCCGCAGCGATCCCGGCGGCCCCCGGCTGCGCGCCGGCTGGGGCCGGGCACAACACCGCAATCACGCACGGAGCCGCTGCTGCCGCCACCCGCCGCGCCGGGGCCAGGGCCGGGGCCGGGGCCGGGGCCGCTCCGCCCGGAGCCGGCGCCTGGGACCGCAGCTGCTACCAGTCTGCTGGCACCCAGGGCCGCGGCCGCGGCCGCCGGGGCTGCAGCACGGCTGCCGCTGCCCGCGCGGGCACAGATGGACTCGGCGGCGCCGAAGCCGGACACGGCGCCGATCCGCAGGCACCCGCAGCGGGCGGACCAGACACGGCTGCGCAGGCACCCGGCGCCGGGTACACAGGCACGGCACCGTCCGGAGGAGACATAGAAAGCTCCTTAAGGTGAAATTCAGCCACTATGGTCACAAGATCGTCTCCCGGGCCATCAGCAGCACATTCATGCCGTAGCTGTCTTTGATTATCTTGGACAAGTGCTGCCGAGTCGCTAGCAGCGCGTCCATCTTGGCGGGGCCGCTTGGCTGCCCCCGGCCCCGCTCCGCAGCTCCGGTCCCGCTTCAGCTCCCTTCGGCTCCGCCCGGCCCCTCTTCTTTAGTACTCTAATGTCCTCCCAGGCAAAGCAGCCTCTCTCCCAGTCCGAAGACACAAAAGTAACAAGCGACATAACTTTGCTTCGCCGGTCTAACACCAAAACGCCCTAACAAAGCTTTCCAGGCGATAAACACACGCCTTTCGTTTGCACACATGGTCTGTCCCCATGGTGACTAGGAAAAAGTTCCCAGGAGCTCACCTGCGCCTTACCAAGTGCCAGATGCACCCAGGTTCTCCAGGCAACTTGTGCCTTCCAAGTGTGGCAGAAACACTTGCCTTCAGGTGTAGAGAACATTCGGACCCGGGTCCTGCAGCGCCCTGCTGCTTTAACAGCTCCTGAGCACCAAGACCTCGCTGCGCCTCGCCCCGCAGCTCACCTGCCTCCTGTCGCGATATCTCTACGACCCAGGCAATACTCGACAGTCTTTTTTCTTTTCGTCTGGTCCTCACACTGGTTGGGGGAAGAACGACACACAAGACACATGAGGATAGTGAGACAAAGAGATGTCTGCCTGCTCAGCGCAGCAGGCAGCCTTTTATTAGGTTCTCCCACTTCTACTTTCCCACACACACAACACAAACATATTTCCACCAAAACACTGAGGAATGCTGCACCTGCACTTCATCCACACAGCTCAAGGCTGTGTCGATGGGAACTATCTAATTAGCTCCACTGCTCCCATGGAAAACGGCCCAAGACTTTGTAACATTCCAAACCCCTCAAACTTCAGTTGTGGGGCTGTGACTTCACCCCACAGTCCCCAGCCTGTAGTGCTGCATGGGGTTGTTCTGGCTAAAGTGCAGGACCTGGCACTTGGTCTTGTTGAACATCATACCACTGGATTCGGTCCATCTCTCCAGCCTGTCCAGGTCCCTCTGCAGAGCCCTCCTGCCTCGGTCCGCAGGGATAGGGGAAATTGGGACCAGGCACTGCGGTTAGGGTTCGGACACAGTTGAGGTCTCGTGATGCAATGCCAATTTATTCAAGGGAAACGAGGGTTTAAAAAACCGCGGTTTAAGGGGTGGACGCTAAGCCAGGGAGGTGCAAGAGATTGACAGCTTAGGGAAAGATGTGGTAGGGGGACAGGGGAGAGATGGGTGGAACTCTCAAGTATCAGAGGGGGTTGACTAATTGTAACTCTCTCTGCACTGTGATAGCTACAGCTAATCAGTAACAGAGGCATGGGAAAACAGAGGAGAAGAAAAGATAAACAGCTTTCAAAGGGGAAACCTGAGAGAGAAATAGGGACAATATGGAGGTACAACAGGATCTATAAATTTTGACAATAAACTGGGGTGTACAAGGGTTCATAAGCACACAACAGCAAACTGGGGAAAAACTGCCAGTCTGCTGGGTGGATTATTCAGTGAGTAAAAAGTCCATTCAGACTCCATTAATGCTTTTCCAGGCCACATATCTCTCCCATTCTGTCTTTGCATCCATCGCATCTCCCCCTTCTCTGTTTTCAGTCGTGGTGACATTCACGGAGACACTGCGAATGACCATCTGGCGAACACAAATGACAAAACACGGCAAACAGGCACACAAGAACACAAGGGCAAATAGGGAAATCACTAGCATGATTATGATTTTGCGGGACCAATTGGGTAAAGAGGGGAGTTTTATCCAATCGAAAAGTCCATCTAATCCTTCATCACGGGACTGGTGGATATCTTTTACAAGATTTTTTAATTGATGTATGCTTTCATAAATTGATTGTGAGTGATCTGAAAAATTCATACAGCACATTCCTTCAAAATCCTGGCACCCATGACCGTGTGCCAGGAGTAAGAAGTCAATGGCTGCACGATTTTGGAGACTAATTTCTTTCAGCTTTTGAGTGTCTGCTAGCAGACCTTCAATTGCTTTCGTGGTTGCATTCGCTTCTTTAGTTAACCAGCAACCAAGGTGGGAAAGCAAGGAAAGGGCATGGGCAGTTCCTATCCCGGGAATAGGGAAGGAAGCCCAAAAGTTTTTCATGCGGGACCAAATGTGAATGTTGGAATCACAGTCTGCTGGGAAGGGTAGGGGCGGTGGCGGAGTAACGATGGTACCTACCACACGTGGTGCTGCATTAAGGGGAGGAATGACTGGGTTCTTTGGGGCTACATTTTTTTTAGGGTTGGGAGACTTTCCTCTTTTTATACGGAGGGACCTTTTGACTTTATTTTTGGGAACAATCGATTGATCTGCTAATTGAAACTTCACCGGGTTATACAGAGCCAGCTTCCCTACTGTACAGGGACCCCCTTCCGGGTAGGCAGGAATACCCTGCCACGCCCGATCCCCGCACAGGAGGAAAAACCCTTCGGGGAGCTTCATGTTCCTAGGAACGTGCTCTGTTGGTACTGTGGTGGCACTGTTGCCCGTAACGAAAACACAAACCAACAGAGTGCCGGTTTATGCGGTGCTTTATTTTAGGGCCCGGGAACCTGAGGACTAGCGTCCCAAGTCAGGATTCCAAAGACCCTCATTTTCAGTTCAGCTTTTATACCTTTACACAAACAAGTTTACGTGCAGTTTCTACATGAAAGCAGTTGCACTTAGTTACACACATAAACTCATATTTCATACTGATAACAATTGGTAATCATCTACTCTACTCATAAATCTGCTTGTCTTACCCCATAGAGACCCCATAGAAACTGTTCAACAGACTCTTACTATATCTAAGGTAACAAATCGTTATATACATGCTTGGCTAAATCTTTTGATTATTGTTCCTACCTCTTCAGTACATTCCATTCTCACGAACAAGGTTGCTAACCTACTACTTTGGAGTGCTGCTCTCTAGGCCTACTCTCCTACTAAGCCTTAGCCATTCTACTACTAAATTTGAATCATTCTGCAACAGAATTGTTGCACCACGGCGAAGTGGCCCCTTTGTAAATTATTGGCGGTGACATTGTGGGGGGTAAATAGGTGGGGCTCTGTGTGCCGATGGAATATAACACAATTGCTAGTGGGTAGCGTACCGAGCAAATCTATTTCTTGTGGAGGGATGGTGGTAAACGCCTGCCTGGACACCATCTGTGCTAGGGTGACTGAATTTAGCTGTAAGAATCCCAGACTCCGGGTTTTTTCCACGAATGTGTCCCAGTCTTTGCCTGGAGTCACGGGAATCCCTATAAGGCAGGTTTTGAATGGATTACTAGCACTGGACAAGGTCAGGCACAAGGTGTCAGTGCCTGTGGCCTTGGCCAGGGTTACCCAGAGGTTCTCGGAGGGCTGGTTCATCCAATCCCTCAGAGGGGACGCAGTGACGTTGGTGACAAATCTGAGAAGACAGATCAGGATAGCGTAGGCCTGGAGAGTGTGCATCCTTCGTCTCAGTCCTGGTGTATCTTCACTCTTCTTGCGGGGACCCACTTTGGTCCGTTGTTGCCTGAAATACATGCGTACCCCTTCCCCCAGGTGATTAAGGGGAAAGGGCCTGTCCACATCTCTGTAATTGGATCTTTAAACATAACTTTTGCTTTTTGCTGTGATGGAGTAAAATCTGATTTGAAATGTCTGTCTATTGGACTTCTGTTTATGTGAGTGTCTTGTTCCTCCATCATATTTAAAAAATTTAAAACATACATAACTTTTTCTAATCTTTCTTGAGGGGGTAGGCCAATACTCCCCCTCTTTTGTTTTTTGAGCAAATTTTTAATGTTTTAGTGAGCACGCTCTACTATGCCTTGTCCCGTGGGGTTGTGAGGGATTCCGGTGGTATGGTGTACCCCCCATTCTTCAAAAAACTTTTTTGTGTCTGCTGATACATAAGACGGTCCGTTATCCGTTTTCACTTGTTTGGGGACACCCATCCTTGCAAATGCGGACAGAAAATGCTTTTTAACATCTCGGCTCTTCTCACTAGAATGTGCAGTGGCCACAATCATTTTTGAAAAGGTGTCAATAGACACATGTACATACTTTAGTTTGCCAAATTCTGCCACGTGCGTGACATCTGACTGCCAGATTTCTAGGGCTGTCAAACCCCTGGGATTGGTCCCCTCTGGAACCATTGGTGCAAGCATTTGACAATCAGGACACGCTTTCAAAATTTCTTTGGCTTGGGATAATTTTAGTCCGAATTGTTTCTGTAACGATCGTGCATTCTGATGGAAAAACTCATGTGAAATTTTTGCTTGTTGATAAAGGTTAGGGGTGACCACCATACCTGCCAAATGGTCGGCGATTTGGTTTCCCTCTGCTACAGGACCGGGCAAAGCAGTGTGTGATCTGGTGTGGACAATGTAGAAGCTGAATTTTCTGTTTTCTATTAAAAACAACTATTTGGTTAACAGCTTAAAGAGATTTTCATTAGACACGTTTTTTAGATAGGAATTTTCAATCCTTTTCACCACACCTACAACATAGGCTGAATCTGAAACGATATTAATTGGTTCTTCACTAAAAATTTGAAAGGCACGAACAACTGCTGAGAGTTCTACGATTTGGGGGGAACCTTGAACTTTATGTATATCCTGGTGCCAATTGCCATTTTGCTGCCAAACAATAACTGCATTTCCGGTTCTCCCTGAGCCATCAGTGAAAAGGGTTTTTGCATTTTTAATTGGTAAGTCTGATTGCACAATTTTTAATTTCAGAGGAATTGGAATCAATCTTTGCAAAACCGGGCACGCTGGGAGATGGAATTTGATTTCTCCCGGGTAGCCTCCGATGGCAATTTGAAAATCAATAGAACTCTGCGTCAGTTTTTCCAGGTGCTCAGAGGTCAGTGGAAGGTAGATGAAATCTGGCTCTTCCCCACTGAGCTCTAAACACCTGGTGCGGCCTTTAAATATCAGCTTGCCAATCATTTCTGCTAAGGTTGTAATTGTTTTGCCGAATTGATGAGGGAGGAATACCCACTCCCATAAGCAGAAGTCTCTATTATCAGTAGTAAACTGACCCAACAGGGCCAGTGGTTGTCTCTGTTCATTAATTATTACAAGGGAGGATGGCAGTCCCTCCATCCTCCTAAAAGACTGTCTCTCTGATATTTTTCTCTCAACAATGGCAAGGGATTTCTCAGCTTCTGTTGTTAATGATCTAGGAGAGGACAGGCCAGCATCTCCCTTCAGCAGCTCAAATAATGGGTGCAGATCACTGGTTGTGATCCCCAGCACAGGTCTAATCCAATTAATGGCTCCTAGCAGCTTCTGGAGGTCATTCAAAGTTTGGACTCGCTTGTCTATTAACACTGACTGAGGCTTGATAACCTTCTCTGTAATTTGGAGCCCAAGATACTTCCAGGGTGCTTCCCTCTGCACTTTTTCAGGGGAGATCTCTAATCCTTTAGAATTTAGAGCCTCAATGGTTGAATTTAGGGTTTTTTCTACAGCCAATTGTGTTTTGGCACAGATCAACACATCATCCATGTAATGGAAGATGATTGACTGCGGAAATTTTTTCCTGATTGGTTCTAACGCTTTAGCCACAAACATCTGGCAAAGAGTTGGAGAATTTTTCATCCCCTGGGGAAGCACTCGCCACTGGAACCTGCGGTGAGGTTCACAAGCATTGATGGCAGGGACAGACAACACAAATTTGACCGAATCAGCCGGATTTAGGAAAATGTGAAAAAAGCAGTCCTTAATATCAATAATTACCAGAGGCCATTCAGCAGGGAGCATAGATGGAGATGGCATCCCCTGCTGGAGGGCTCCCATGGGTTCCAGGACCTTGTTTACTTTCCGCAGGTCCTGGAGAAATCTCCAGGAGCCTGAGGATTTTTGAATTACAAACACTGGGGTATTCCAGGGACTGCTGGAAGACTCCAAGTGCCCTTTTTCTAATTCCTGATCAACTAATTTATTCAAAATTTGCAGCTTTTGTTTGGGCAGGGACCACTGATCCACCCAAACTGGCGTTTCTGTCTTCCAGCTCAGTTTGGGGAGCTGCAAATGCTCAGTGACCCCTCCTAAAAATTTTCATCTGGAGACAGGGTTCCCAAAGTGAGCTCCCACTGTTTCATTGCGTCCCTTCCCCACAGTGTGATTGGGATGTTAAGTACATACGGTTGGAGCGATGCTGGTCTCCCCTCTGGTCCATAGACTGTTAGTACCTCTTTGCTCCTGACAGGATACTGTGATCCTCCTATCCCACTGACTCTGACGTTAGTAGTCTGAGCTGGCCAACCGTACGGCCAGTCTTTGGAGGCAAAGATCGATATATCAGCACCAGTATCAAGTAAGCCTTCTATTTTGATTTTCTGGGGGTGCTTAGGCTGTGAAAAATAAACCAGACATGTTAGAAGTGGGCGGGAGGTTTTCACTGAGGTAGTCCAGTGGACTTCCCTCAGTGCTTCCTCCCTCTGCTCCTCGTCTGAGGATTTCACGCAGAGCAGGTCATCTGTGGAGATCATCTTTGCCACGGGGAAGCGTTCATCTAGCTGCACAGGAGGGAGATGCACAGTTAGGCATATAGCAATGTTGGTATTTGTAAGTCCTGTCAGGAGGGTGGGTACAACAATGATTCCCTTAACCACTGCTGAGAGATGTGATATCATTAGATATGTTTTGTCAGGGTCTACTGGGGCAGATGGCCTGACTCTGACCAATTGCTCATAGGAGCTTAGGTGTGTTGAGGGGTGAATAACAGAGAGAACGGTCCAGTTAAGGGGAACACATTGATTTTGAACTGGAACAGGGTTTGCAAAATTAGGGGAAACACACGGAACAGGAATAGGGTCTGTTGGATTCAGGGGAATAGGATCTACCGGAGGCTTTGGGCTTACAGAGTAACAGGGTGAGGTGTGGGACGCAGGATTGAGCGGAGAGCAGGGGTGATTTGTGTCATCGCGCCCCCCCGGGTGCTCTGCTCCCCGTTTCCCTGATGCTCACAGGAGCAAGGACGAAGATCAGGCAAGGATTGAAATGTGACTTTTTTCCTTGGCCCTGGGGATCTCCTGGGGGGCAGAGGTTCACCATTGAGGTTGGTTATGGACCTGCAACTAGAGGACCAATGACGCCCTTTCCCACACCTCCGGCATAAGGTTTTAGGTAAATTTGGTTCAGGGATTAATTTAGGACAGTGCTTTTTAAAATGTCCTTTCTCCCCACACTCAAAACAATGCTGAGGCCCTGTAAAAGCAGCAGCCAATAGACGTGCTTTATGGGAATTAGAGCCTATGTTCTTACAGGCTTCTATCATTTCTAGTAAGGAGGGATTTTTTAACATTTTTAATGCTTTCTGGCAGTCCTCATTAGCTTTTTCAATAACTAATTTATTAAACAAAATTTCTTGGCTCTCCTTTTGATGGACTTGCCGGCTGATTGCTTCTTTTAACCTGGTTATAAATTCCACAAAAGGTTCTTTTGTACCTTGGTTAATAAGAGTGAAGGAGGGTGTCTGAACATAGGCATTAGCTACCCTCTTCACAGCTTCTAATGCCAATTCTTTGATTACTTCTAAAAATTTGGGGTCAATTCTAGCTTGATCCTTCCTACTAGAATAGTTCCCTTCCCCATAAAGCATATCTATTGCCTGCTGGATAGGAATTCCTCTCCTTTCCATTTTTTCATTCACATATACAGTAATCAGTTTTTTCCATTCAGCCTCAAATACTGAGGACTGTACTGTGGTGAACAATCCTCCTATTACTGCCCGAATATCATAAGGAATTAATGTATAAGCAAGAAAAAAGGATTCTAGCAACCCGATGGTAAAGGGTGCTCCCAGCCCATATTCAACGATTGCTTTTTTAATGTCTTTGAGCATGGGGTACGATATGGGTCTCCACTCCGGGGTCTTTCCTTCTTCTACATAAATAGGAAACGCTTTCAGGAATTTGGTATCCTTGGCTGAAGCAGCCTCTTCCCTGAAAGCCTTCCAGATGTCCGGGAGTTTTGGCTGCCATTCAGGGGAGTCTGTGTCTGGCTGCAGGTACTGACAGGCAGGGTAAGCCTCTGTGTCTGAACCGGGTTCAGGGTAGCTGCAGACTCTGGTGCTGTGAGGCTTATGGGCGTGGCCACCTTTCCGAGAGGAGGCTCTGACTTTCGCCCTGGCCCTGCTTCTTGCTACCCTGCTGCCCCGGTCAGGTGACGGGTCTGGGGAAGAGGCGGGACTGGAGGAGGTAGGCGTATCCGTGGGCAGGCCGGGGGAGGGATCCCTGACGCGATCGGGCAGAGGCGGGGGCGGTCTAAAGGGCAGAGCTACGGGGGCCCGCCTTCTCCCGTTCCGCGCGGGTTTTTTCTGCGCCGCCCCTTTCTGCCTTTGCTCCGTGCAGTCCCCGTGTCCCTCCTCCTTGATATCCTTTTGAGATCGCCGCGATGGTTTCTTCCCTTCCCTGTCACATGGTGTATCTGTCTGCCCAGTGTCCATCTCCGCCCTTTTAGTTTCAGTTTCTGGGAGGCTGATATCCTTGTTCATCACCTGGTGCTGTAGTACCATGAGAATTAGATGCCACCCGATAAGGGCTTCTTTGGCTAAACTGTCTCCCTTATCACTGTCCCGCCAGAGGTCGTATCCCACAGCTTGCCACTTCTCGATATCAGTGTCCTCGGCAAGCTTATAGCTTTTGTGGTCAAGCCATCTGGCAAGCGCTTTAGCTGATTTTTTGTCTAGCGGATGGCCATGCTCTATAAGAAAATCTTTCAAGCGCCGGTATACAAATTTTTGAGAGGTCGTGAGAGTGAGTCCCATGGTGCAGGTCTCCACTCCAGTCTCGGATGGAAAATCCTCTCTTTCAGCGTCCAATCGGGGTATGGGTGATGGGGTAGGGTGCAGGGAATGTCCCCAGCAACTCACCTTGTGCGATGCGTTTACCCGCGCAGCTTCTACAAGCCCGCAGTCATCCGTTCTACTGGAGAGGACCGGCGGGGACGAGCGCCTTCCCCGGCGTCGCCTGAACCAGAGTGCAGGCACAGGAGTTCTCTCAGTATGAGAGTCCTCAACTGTGCTCCACGTCTGGGAGCCACTTGCCTCGGTCCGCAGGGATAGGGGAAATTGGGACCAGGCACTGCGGTTAGGGTTCGGACACAGTTGAGGTCTCGTGATGCAATGCCAGTTTATTCAAGGGAAACAAGGGTTTAAAAAACCGCGGTTTAAGGGGTGGACGCTAAGCCAGGGAGGTGCAAGAGATTGACAGTTTAGGGAAAGATGTGGTAGGGGGACAGGGGAGAGATGGGTGGAACTCTCAAGTATCAGAGGGGGTTGACTAATTGTAGCTCTCTCTGCACTGTGATAGCTACAGCTAATCAGTAACAGAGGCATGGGAAAACAGAGGAGAAGAAAAGATAAACAACTTTCAAAGGGGAAGCCTGAGGGAGAAATAGGGACAATATGGAGGTACAGCAGGATCTATAAATTTTGACAATAAACTGGGGTGTACAAGGGTTCATAAGCACACAACAGCAAACTGGGGAAAAACTGCCAGTCTGCTGGGTGGATTATTCAGTGAGTAAAAAGTCCATTCAGACTCCATTAATGCTTTTCCAGGCCACATATCTCTCCCATTCTGTCTTTGCATCCATCGCACCCTCCTACCCTCCAACAGATTGACACTCCCCCCCAACTTGGTGTCATCTGCAAATTTGCTGATGGTGGACTTGTTCCCCTCATCTAGATCATCAGTAAAGATATTAAACAGGACCGAGTCCAACACTGATCCCTGAGGGACACCAGTAGTGACCGACCGCCAACTGAATGCAGCACTGTTCACCACCACTTTCTGGGTCTGGCCATCCAGCCAGTTCTTAATCCAGTGAAGAGTGTACCTGTCCAAGCCATGCTTTTCCAGGAGTATACTGTGGGAGATGGTGTCAAAGGCTTTGCTGAAGTCCAGGTAGACTACATCCACAGCCTTCCCCTCATCCACCAGGCGGGTCACCTGGTCATAAAAGGAGATCAGATTGGTCAGGCAGGACCTGCTCCTCCTAAACCCATGTTGGTTGGGTCTGATTCCCTGACCATCCTGTAGATGCCGTGTGATTGCACTTAGGATGATCTGTTCCATAACCTTGCCGAGCACTGAGGTCAGGCTGACAGGCCTGTAGTTTCCTGGGTCTTCCTTCAGGCCCTTCTTATGGATGAGCGTCACATTCGCCAACTTCCAATCATCTGGGACCACCCTGGTGATCCAGGACTGCTGATAAATGATAGAGAGCAGGTTGGCGAGCTCTTCTGCCAGCTCCCTCATCACCCTAGGATGGATCCCATCTGGTCCCATAGACTTGTGAGGATCCAAGTGTCTCAGCAGGTCACTAACTTCTTCCTCCTGGATTACAGGGGGGCTATTTGGCTATCCCCATCCCTGTCTACCAACCAAGGAGGCCAGTTGTCCTAAGGACAACCTGTCTTCTTGTTGAAAAACTGAGGCAAAAAAGGTGTTAAGTACCTCAACCTTTTCCTCATCTTTGGTGACTATATTCCTCCCCACATCAAATAAAGAATGGAGGTTTTCCTTGCCCCTCCTTTTGCTATTAATGTAAAAACACTTTTTGTTATCCTTAACAGAAGTGGCCAGATTAAGTTCTAATTGTGCTTTTGCCTCTCTAATTTTCTTTCTACATGACCTAACTACATTCCTAAACACTTCATGAGTAGCCTGCCCTTTTTTCCAAACTCTTTTTTTTTGCCTCATTCCTGCAAAAGCTCCCTACCCAGCTAGGCCAGTCATTTTCCCTGCTGGGTCATCTTTTGGCACATAGGGACAGCCTCCTCCTGTGCCTTCAAGATTTCTTTCTTGAAGTATGTCCATCCTTCCTGGACCCCTTTGTTTTTAAGGACTGTTTCCCAAGGTACTCTCTGAACCAGCCTCCTGAATAGGCCAAAGTCTGCCCTATGGAAGTCCATGGTAGAGGTTCTGTTGTCGCCCTTCCTTACTTCACTGAATATTGAAAACTCTATCATTTCGTGGTCACTGTGCCCCAGACAGCCTCCGACCACCACATCTTCCACCAGCCCTTCTCTGATTGTAAACAGCAGGTCTAATGGGGCCCCAGCCCTGGTAGGTTCGTTTATCAGCTGCAACAGGAAGTTATCCTCCATACACTCTAAGAGTCTCCTAGACTGCCTCTTCTCTGCTGTGCTGAGTTCCCAGCAGACATCTGACAGGTTAGTCACCCACAAGAACAAGGGCTGGCAATTTTGAGACATCCGCCAGCTGCTTGTAGAATAATTCATCACCCTCATCATCCTGATTGGGTGGTCTATAACAGACTCCCACCAGGATGTCAGCCTTGTTGGCCTTCTCCCTGATTTTGACCCATAAGCACTCAACCTTATCATCACTGACCTCAAGTTCTACAGAGTCAAGAGACTCTCTAACATATAAAGCCACCCCTCCAACTGTCCTACCTCACCTATCTCTTCTGAAGAGCATGTAGCCATCCATTGCAGCATTCCAGTCATGCGAGTCATCCCACCACGTTTCCGTGACGATGACTACATCATAGCTTTCCTGCTGCACGATGGCTTCTAGCTCCTCTTGCTTGTTTCCCAAACTGCATGCATTAGTGTATATGCACTTCAGTTGGGCTGCTGATATCACTCCTAACCCTGGCTTTCCACCCTTAGGCTCATCTTTGGAGAGCCTGGTTTCAACCCCTTCCTCCTTCAAACCTAGTTTAAAGCCCTTGTGATCAACCGTACCAACTTATATGCTAGAGTTCTTTTGCCCTTGCTAGATAGATGAAGCCCATCCAACTCTAGCAGGCTTGGTACCATAAAAATTGCCCCATGATCAAAAAACCCAAAATTCCGCTGGTGGCACCAATCCTTTAGCCACCTATTGATAAAATGAGTTTTCCTACTCTTCTCATTCATCCCTGCTACTGCAGAAATTGAGGCGAACACCGTGTGCTCCTGTCCCATCAACTAATCGACCCAAAACCTTCAAGTCCTTTTTAATTATCCTGGTACCTCTTTTATCAATCTCATCACTGCCAACCTGTACTACCAACAGTGGGTAATAATCAGAGGGCTGAATTAGCTCGGGAGTCTCCTGCTAATATCCCTTACCTGGGCCCCAGGAAAGCAGCAGACTTCCCTGTGGAATGGGTCCGGTCAACATATAGGGCCTTCAGTTCCCCTCAGAAGGGAGTCACCAACTACAACTACCCTTCTTTTTTCTTTATAGCTGTGGTTGTGATCTGTCTAATAGATGGGGTGCAACCAGGAGACCCTCCAGACAGATCTTTTTCTTGAGTGTCATCTGCCTGACCCTCTAGGTCCAGGGCCTCATACCTATTCTTTAAGGGCACCTGGGGAGGTAATAGGAGTCAGGAGGGGATGTTTACCTCTCCGATCAGGGACCTGTTTCCATTCCCCCCCATCCACTTGGTCTGTTCCATCTGCCTGATGGCAAGAGGGGCAGGGCTTCTCTGACTCCTGCTGAACTTCTTTTGGGGTTGAAAGGGTGCAACTCCACCAGTGTATTTCCCTTTCACTCTCCCTAATACTCCTTAGCCTCTCTACTTCTTCCTTAAGCTCTGCCACTAAACAGAGCGAGTCATTCACCTGATTGCACCATACGCAGGTGTCTTTCGCACTGTTCTCTGGTAGCAATGCCAGGCTCAGACATTCCCTGCAACCAGCGACCTGGACAGCTGCGTCCTTCTTGGGGGGTTCTGTCTGGATTAGCACACTCTTGCTGGGAGCAGTAGCAATGGCTTTCGATTGTTTGGAAACCATTGCTGGACCTAGTTGAGTTGGAGAGAAAAACCAAGAAAAGACCCAAAAAACACCAAACAAAACCACCAAACAAACCACACACACCTACCACACAACCCACCAGCAAGAACTGGGAGAGTGGTTGTGCCCTTCCTGCTAACCCTGCCTGCGCGACCTGCTGTGCAAGCTGCTGTGCCATGCCCCTGTTTGCCCGGTCCTGTTCGCCACTGTAGTGGGTTGACCCTGGCCAGATACCAGGTACCCACTAAAACTGCTCTCTCACGGCAACTGGACAGAGGAGAGAGAAGAATAAAAAAACAACTAAGGATTCATGAGTTGAGGTAACAACTGGGAGAGATCCGTTACTGATTGCCTTCACAGGCAAAACAGACTCAAAATGGGGATATTACTTAAATTTATTACTAACAGGATAAGAACCAAAGAGTGAGAAATAAAACAGTCTTAAAAACACCTTCCCCCCACCCCTCCTTCCATGTTCTCCCTCCTCCCCCCCAACGATGCAGGGGGACGGGGAATGGGGGTTGCGGTCAGTTGTTTCTGCCACTGCTCAGAGAGAGGAGTCCTTCCCCTGCTCCCATGGGGTCCCTCCCATGGGAGACAGTCCTTGATGGACCTCTCCAGTGTGAGTCCATCCCTCGGGCAGCAGTTCTTCCCAAACTGCTGTCCCGTGGGTCACTCCTCCATTGGGGTGCAGTCCTTCACAAATGAGCTGTACCGATGTGGGTCCCCCACAGGGGCCACAAGGCCTACCTGGGAAAAACCTGCTCCAGCGTGGGCTTCCCTCTCCATGGGCTGCAGGTCTCTGGCAGGACCCTACTCCATCCTGACCCTCCCACGGGGTCACAACCTCTTTCATGCATCCACCTGCTCCAGCATGGGCTCCTCCATGGGCTGCAGGTGGGTCTCTGCACCCCCGTGGTCCTCCATGGGTTGCAGGGGGACAGCCTGCTTCACCATGGTCTTCACCACGGGCTGCAGGGGCCTCAACTCTGGTGCCTGGAGCACCTCCTCCCCCTCCTTCTGCACTGACCTTGGTGTCTACCTTGTTGTTCCCATGTTCTCACTCTGCTCTTCCCTGGTTGGAATTCCTTCTGCGCAACAACCTTCTGTTCTTAAATACGTTATCACAGAGGTGTTACTATTACTCCTGATTGGCTTGGCCTTGGCCAGTGGCACGAAGTCCATCCTGGAGCCATCTGGCATTGGTTCCACGGGACAGGGGAAGTTTCTAACAGAAGCCGCCCCTGTAGCCCCCCCACTACCAAAACCCAGCCACAGAAACCCACTACAGCCACGCTCCGGGTTGCCATGCTCCCTACAGTTTCTTTAAATCACCTGCAAATGGGCCTGGCAATGCCCCTTGCTCGCCTGGTTGGCTCCCAAGAGTAGCCAAGTCTGGGTCCTTGGGGGTTTAATGATAATGGCACCCATTTTGGGGGAGAAATGCAGGGGAGTGTTTTTTCCCAGCCCTTCACCCATTTTTCCTTCAGGTCCACAACAAAAGTTTTTGAAGAGTTTAAATTCCCTCTAGATGTTAAAGACACCATATTCTTGCTGATGATTCTGCCAGGTTTACTCACTACGGTTCACTTGAATCTGAAAAATCCAGAATAATAAACTACCCAGAGTCCTTTTTGATCTTTGAGCAGCAAAGGTATTTATTGACAGCGCTGGGAGCAAGCCAGCTCGCGCTGGACAAACTTGCTCGAAGACTTAACACAAAATCAACAGTTTTTATACAATTTTCAAATATGATTAAATGCATATTCAACTGATTACAACATCTATCTATACATATTAACAACAGGGGGAGTATAGGTGGAGCTCAGGCAGGGCTTAGGGCGGTGTCATGGTTTGAGATAGCCCAAAATCCAATTCCTTAGCTCCATTTCCCCCTCCCACATCTCAACCCAATGTGAGATGGGTTTTTCCAGACAAAACACAACCAGACTCAGAATGGGGGAAAGGGAATATATTACAATGACTATACAAATAAATACTACAATACATTATATACAACCTTAGCTATCTCTACTATGACATATAGTATTTACAATGGATCAGATCTCTTCTCCCCTCCAGATAAAAGTCCAGGAGGGAAGAAGGAAGAGATCCTTTCAACTCTCAGAAGCAGCAATGTCTCTAAGGCAGCAGGTTCTCTCTTCTTTTCTTGCAGCAGTTGATAGCTGGATCTCTGCCAGCACACACGAGGGGGTATCCCCCTTGGCCACTCGTCTCTCCAACGAGGGGTCTTCCGTGGGCTTCGTCACCCCAGACAAGGTCGTTTCATCACGTCATGTCACGAAGACGTGGGGGGTCTTCGTGACGGTCTGGTATCTCCAGGAGATTCAAGCTCCTTGCAGGGCCTCTGTGCCCTGTCTCAGGCTGCGAGCTTCTTTGTAGCTTGCAGCAAGGGAGGGCCCTCAAGGCCAACCTCCCACACTCCGTCCTGGCTGAACTCTCAGGACGACCGAGCTTCTTAGCTCCTTTACCCATTTAGGACTTCTAATCAGTAAGAGTCCACCCCCCTCCATTTTTGGAGGGATCTCCAAGGAGGTTTAGGGGAGTTTTGCAGTCCTTATCCCCAAGCTTTCTCTCTGTAGAAACTTAGTTCTGTTCTCTGCTGCCGGTTCTCTACCTTGGTTTGAGCAGCTCTGAGTCTTCCTTGGCTGCATGCTGTTTCTGCTACTTCCCTGGTTCAGGTCTTATCAGTTGGCTTTTAGCCATAACCTCTGGACGCTGCCACTGCTTCTGCTCTGTCTCTGCCCACTCACGATGGAAAACATCCCCCAACTCACAGCTACAGACACATAGTCCAGTTTAACATTGTTCCAAGTCTCTGTAGCCCCCAGCTGGGGCTGGGGGGGGGCAGAGGCCCCCCCAGAGGGCTCCTGCCCTCTCCTCGTGGCTTTCACAACATGGCTACTTCTTCCAACCCAAAACTACCACTCTTCCGTTTGGTTGTGGTATGTTTACATTTTTGCAGGAGCGCTCATTGGACAGAATTTCAAAACTTCCAGGGGTTTCCACCCCTTGGGGTCTACCACTTTTCTTATCCTCTGGGGGAAAACAAAGTCCAAACCACTACAGGCGGTGCTTCTCTTGGCCCTCAGTTTTGGGGGTAGTTCCGATCTTCCTCCCATGGGTCTGGGGGCTAATCTCATCTTCCTCAGCTTGACCTCTCTTCTATTGTTCTTGACCTGTTCACTGAAACTTGGAAAAAACCTTGGCTCCCGGCCTGTTTCTTTTATTCAAATGTCTACCTTATCCTACTGCATCTTAATTTATTACCTCTAGGCCTATTACATGTTCTTTTACCATTCTCTTAAGTTTTGGTCCAGCAAGTAGAACAGAACAAGCACAGATCGTTTTGGATGTTAGTAGCTTGTTAGCAGCTTGTTAGCAGGCCCAAATTTCTTAGTTAACTCTTTTGGGTCTGGCCTCCTGTTTCACACTATGCATTTAGAGTCAGGCTGAGGTTCTCTTGGGTAGCTACCCCAAGATCTGCCCCACAGACTAGGGATGCTGCCCAGAAGTCTACCCCAAGGGCTGGGGACATGGCCCAACAGCCTGCTCCAGCCATGAACCATCCTGATTGGATGGGGGTGTGGGAAGAGATAGGCCGATTGTTGAAGAAATATTCTGCCCCAATAGTTTGGAAGCTACCCCCTGACCAAATAGATCCCTAGTAAGATAGCAGAGTGCTTAAGGGAAAACTGCTCCATCAGTTCCAGAGAGGGACAACTCATTGCAATGTGCTGGACCCTGGCCAATGCTTATCATACAATGGTCTTAACTGTACAGCACCACCTACAGTCAGAGGGGAAAGAAAATAGTGCAACAGAAAAACCAAAAGACATCATAATCACCAGGCTGTAGCAAAACCAGAAGGGCAACCACAGCCAGCAGCAGTTGCCCCTGTACAAAAGTATAAAACTAAGTTGGTACACCCAGTTAACGAGGACAAGGAACCAGAGCCTTCACAACCAGTGGAGGAATCAGAGCCCGAAATCATCACTGAGTCCCTATCCTTAGACATGCTGTGTAATCTGTGAAAAGACCTCACTCATGGACAAGATGAGCCTGTGTTGACTTTGCTTCTCCAAATTTGGGACACCTCTGGTGAAGGCACCATCCTGGACAGTGCTGAAGCAAGACACCTTAGGATCCCTGTCCTGAGATTCAGATATCAGCCAGGGTTCGTAAAGATGCGAGAACCTCTCAGCCTCTGGAAACACCTGCTAGTGAGTGTGAGGGAGAGATACCTCTGTAAAGAAGGTCTGCAGCTGCAACAAGGCCCCTAGAAGACCATGGAAGAAGGGATCCAATGACTCAGAGAGCTAGTTTTGCTCGACGTAATCTTTTCCAACAATGGACCAGACTCCAGAAACCCAGACAACATCAGATGTATGTTTCAAATGTGGCTAAAACTCACACGACTTGGACAACAGATATATGCCCACTTCCTAGCCACGCTTCAATGGGGTGAAGCACGAGAAACAGTGGGCGCTATGGTAAGGAAGTTGAGTGCGATGGATGAAAAGACAGAATGGGAGAGATATGTGGCCTGGAAAAGCATTAATGGAGTCTGAATGGACTTTTTACTCACTGAATAATCCACCCAGCAGACTGGCAGTTTTTCCCCAGTTTGCTGTTGTGTGCTTATGAACCCTTGTACACCCCGGTTTATTGTCAAAATTTATAGATCCTGCTGTACCTCCATATTGTCCCTATTTCTCCCTCAGGCTTCCCCTTTGAAAGCTGTTTATCTCTTCTTCTCCCCTGTTTTCCCATGCCTCTGTTACTGATTAGCTGTAGCTATCACAGTGCAGAGAGAGCTACCATTAATCAGCTCCCTCTGATACCCGAGAGTTCCACCCATCTTTCCCCTGTCCCCCTACCACATCTTTCCCTAAACTGTCAATCTCTTGCACCTCCCTGGCTTAGCATCCACCCCTTAAAACGCGGTTTTTTAAACCCTTGTTTCCCTTGAATAAATTGGCATTGCATCACGAGAACCTCAACTGCGTCCGAACCCTAACTGCAGTGCCTGGTCCCAATTTCCCCTATCCCTGCGGACCGAGGCAGTTGAGGGCATATGAAGACACCGTCCACACTCCATCCCCAAAACAGGTAAGTTCTGTGGAAATGCTGGCTGAGGATCTCCAGAATTTCAAAGAGGAGCTTACCAACAAAATCAAAATTTTTCCAAGTTGCACTACCCCTTAGAAATATAAGAAGGTTTTAAAAGGTTTACAATAGATGTATAAGAAACCAAAGCTGGGTCACTGCAAAGCTTTGGTAGTTTGTAATGTGCTGCTCTGTTGTTTGCACTGTTGGTTTTGCACTGTTTTCGTGACCGTCTTAAATAATTGAGAAGGGGGTGATGTAGGAGGTGTGTCCAGGGGTGCAGGGGAAGCACCCAGGGCGGGGAAGCCCAGGGGACATGCACCAGAATAAGATAACCTCATTGGTCACAAGGTCACATGGTTTTAAGGGATAAAAAGAGCACTGGGTTTGAATAAAGTCTCTTTGATTACCATCTGATCTGGGAGCAGACTCCATTTCTTTATTATATAAAGACCCCAGGCAACAGTAAGCTCCTAACTGGCCTATAGATCTGTGACTGGCAGTTGATCACTTTATGTTATAAAAGCTCGAGTTCCTCTCACACAGTCAAGATGCAGGAATTCCAAGATTTGGGGTTCCTGTGAGATTGTCATCGGACAGAGTGTCATACTTCATCAACTCACAAAACACAAATAAACAGGGTTTGTCAAGAAACATCTATGCTGTGGATTCAGGCCTTGCCTATGGCCATATTAAAGATCCACATACAATCCAAGGCAGAAAACAACATGATCCCTATTCACATAAGGGAAAGTTAATCTGCAAAACTGGTTAATGGTTTAAGCTCTACTTTGCAGGAACTGCAGAGATTCATTGTGTCATCTAGACCTATGGGACTGGACACTCCTGTTCATCTGTTCCAGACCAGAAACTGAGCCTATGCTAAACAGTGGGGCTGAAACCTCTGCAAACCAAACAGAAAGAACTGTTTCAAATTCAGTTGACCATCTCCATCGTGGTCAGAGTTGTTGGCAAAGAACCCTGGATTCGCTACCCAGAGGGGAAAAGGCCTCTGTTCCTGAGACAAGTGAAACAACAGAGACTGTTACAAACTGTTAAAATTATGTTTGAACTATTTTTCTCTGTGTATTGTCTAATACCACCAGTAACTATGGATTAGGTTTAGAACCAAAATTTCCATTTGGCTTTAGTAAAATGCATCCAATATTCTTCATGAAAGTGAGTGCTGGATTTGCACGATGGATTCGTCTGAAATTTGGCAACAAGTTTAAATCCTACATTGGGCAATTCCTGAGGATCTCATTAAGTTTACAGAGATATCTTCTATAAACTTACTTCACGGTTACCAAATCTGAACCTGGATAAATCAGCTATTCATGTTAGTTGTATATAGTGTTAGATCTGCATAATAACTTAATGTATGGTTAGTGTTGTAGATGTTGGTCATCTTTCTGGTATGATGTTAAGTATAGGTGGTAGAGATTGGACAAGATTGAGTTTTGTCCATCTCTAAAAGGGGGGACTGATGCCTATGTATTTTTTTGTTTTTTTAACTTGTGTAGATTTTAGAAGTCATCATCATGGCTAGGCTTCGCGAACGAAGATTTGGGAAGGCACTATCCACATTTGCTACAGGCACGCTGGTGGCTTATGAGGCCAATACGTGACAGACATATCCGATTGCAAAAGGTGCAGCATAAAGACTCCTTAGATGGTGTATTCTGCAAGACACGGTTCTTTCTGCGTTGCCTTTTTTCCTCGAGAGTGATCCTGCGTGTGTTCTCGAAGGAGACAGCTGCGTTATAGATGGCGTGTCTCCAGGCCTCCCGATTTGAGGCCAGAGTAGACCAGTTATGGTGATCAATATGGCCAAGGCTGAGATGTTGTTTCAGGGAGTCCTTGTATCTTTTCTTTGGGGCTCCTCTCATGCGGCAGCCAGTGGTAAGTTCACCATAGAGCAGGATCTTAGGGAGGCGGTGGTCCTTCATCCTTGAGACGTGCCCTGCCCATCGCAGCTGCGTTCTCAGTAACATGGCCTCAATACTTGTGACAGCTGCTTGCTCGAGTACAGATGTATTGGTCATATAATCTGACCAGCAGATGTTAAGGATTGTACGGAGGCAGTGTTGATGGAAGCGTTCTAGGAGACGCAGGTGGTGGCGGTAGATGACCCATGATTCGGAGCCGTATAGGAGAGTAGACAACACTATGGCTTTGTAAACACTGATCTTGGTGCTTTTCTTCAAGTGTTTATTACGCCATACTCTTTTGTGGAGTTTTCCAAAAGCACTATATGCCTTAGCTAACCTGTTGTCTATCTCTCCGTCGATCTTACCATCTGAGGAGATGAGGCTACCAAGGTAATTAAACTGTTGGACTGATTTGAGCTCTGATTGGTCAATGGTGATGTGGGGATGATGGGGGACTTCCTGAGGTGCACGTTGATGGACGACCTCTGTCTTCTTTAAGCTGACTTCCAGCCCAAAGAGCTCAGCAGCATCTGCAAAGCAGGATGTTAAACGCTGCAGGGCTGCTTCTGTGTGGACAACAAGGGCGGCGTCATCAACATAAAGCAGCTCCCGGACAAGATGGTTTAAGGTCTTGGTGTGGACCTTCAGTCGCCTTAGATTGAATAGACTTCCATCAGTACGGTATCGAATGTAGATACCGTCCTGATCATCGAGGTCTGCTGTGGCCCTTTGGAGCATCATGCTAAAGAAGACGGTGAATAGGGTAGGAGCGAGAACGCAGCCTTGTTTCACACCATTCTTAATTAAAAAGGGCTCAGAAAGTGCGTTGCCATATCTGACTTGGTCGTGCTGATCCTCATGGAGTGAGATGATCATTTTAAGGAACTTGGGGGGACAACCTAAACATTCCAAAATCTGCCAGAGACCTTTTCTGCTCACAGTATCAAAAGCCTTGGTGAGGTCGACAAAGGTTACATAGAGACCTTTGTTGTGTTCCCTACACTTCTCTTGCAGTTGTCTGAGGACAAATACCATGTCTGTGGTGCTCCTGTTGGCTCTGAAACCACACTGACTTTCAGGTAGAATTCCTTCTGCTATAGTGGGTATTAGTCTGTTCAAGAGTATTCTTGCCAGGATTTTGCCAGCAATGGAGAGCAGAGTAATACCACAATAGTTTGAGCAATCTGATTTAATACCTTTCTTCTTATACAAAGTGATGATGACAGCATCACGAAGGTCTGATGGTAGTTCACCAAGCTCCCAACAGCGCACCACAAACTCATGAAATTTGGTGTGGAGTGCAAGGCCCCCATGTTTCCAGACTTAATTTTAGAAGTAGTTGTGTAGTGAATGTAGATTTTAATGTAGCTGTAGTTAGCTCACCCTTTAGCACAGTAGTTTACACATTTACCCAACCCTGTTTCCCCATTCCATATCAATCCCTCTAAATTCCATTAGCGTGTTTAGACTTCCCTCAAGGTAGGCCTTCATTCTGTTTAAGAACATTTGCACCCTGGCTTGAACAAGATACCCCTCAGACAAAGTGACCTTCAAACCCAGAACTTTGGAGGAGCTCCAAGGACTGAACGTGCTGTGAGGAAGACAAAGATGAGGAAGAGGGGGTCCCAAAGACCCCAGACTCAATTCCCAAAGGTGTGTACCGGGGAGAGGATCTGGGGGGTGGATAGATCTGGGATTGGTTGGGATAATACCTTAAATTGTGGAACCCCGTGGACACTGTTACCTAAAGAAAACTCAGGGAGAAAAAACTCCAGGGCAAATTAATTTGGAGGTAAGGTAAGGGAAGGTTTTAATGATGTCTCTCAGGCATTGGGGTTACAAGTCATGCATGCGCTGCCCCCCGACCCAGTGTTACAATTTTATAATAATGTCCATCCAATACCTGATTTATCCACCCCCT
Source organism: Chiroxiphia lanceolata (assembly GCF_009829145.1). NCBI lineage: Eukaryota > Metazoa > Chordata > Aves > Passeriformes > Pipridae > Chiroxiphia > Chiroxiphia lanceolata. The sequence continues at coordinate 12,208,433 of NC_045670.1, read as the reverse complement.
GGCCTTTGCCCCATTCCACCCCCCAACCTACCCCTCACGAATTGAGTCTGGAGGCGTTTTGAGACCCTTTCTTCCTCATCTTCATCTTCTTACGGGCACACTGTCCTTGGAGTTTGTCCAAAGTTCTGGGTGATATCTGGTGGTCCAGACCAGGGAGCAGATGTTCTTAAACAAAATGAAGGCCTACCTTGAAAAGAAGACTAAATATGCTACTGGAATTTAGGGGGACTTGATATGGGGAATATGGAATGGGGTAAGAGGGTTGGGTGTATGTGTAACTACTGTGCTAAAGGGTGAAGGAATAAATGCAGTTGTTTCTAAAATCTACATAACTACTTCTAAAACCTATAAATTAAAAATAAAAAATCAAACAAACCAAAAAAAACCCTGTCCTAGTTAGAACAACTGGATGGGTAACGGCTTGGACAGAATTGCACACAAATCAATATGATTGGCAAAAATGTCCCCTTTATTAGAGGAAAGGCAGCCTATATGCTGCCTGTGGCACAGAGACGTGATTCTTCCCCAGGTTACATTGGATACATAAGGAAAACATACTGTGGTGTACAGTACTAATTGGATAACAGCAGGTGTCCATAAAACTTGTTTTCCTGTCAAAAGAACTCCTCCTTCACCTTGGCATAAGGTCTGCAACCATATTAGTGGCGCAGTAATTATTAGTGTCTGCACCCAGTCATGCCAAGGTCACAGAAAGGCAATAAAATTGTTCACACAATTTCTGTCCTCCGACAGATGGGTGTAGCCCAAAACTGTGTATTCTATAGCCTTCCATGCCATTTCCCAGAAACTGTTGTCAGTAGAGACCTGCGAGGTGGGGGGATGTTTCTGTCCTCATGCCCTTTTATGGAATTCCCCACTCTGAGGGAAGGACTGAGCATCCTTTTATGGAATTCCCTGCTCTGAGGGAGGGACTTAGCATTCCTGCCTGAGCTGGAGAATATATAAACCTGGAGTTTCAGAACCTTTCCACCACTCGTGGGATCCAGAGGAGGACTGCAGCTCACCGCTCTCAGCCGGACTGAGACCACCACCCTCGGCTGGACTGCAATCACCACTTTTGGCCGGACTACAGCAGCTCTCCCACCGGCAGGTTTTTCCCCTCTCCCTTTGCTTTGGACTCAGGGGGGGAGCACTGCTTTGTTTGTGCCCCGGGGTGCTGGGTTGTACATTTGGGTTTTGTGGGTTAGGGCCGGTTGCTTGTCTGTGTGGTCGTACTTATTGTATTATTTTATTAAATTGTTATTCTGACTTGTAATCTCTCTTTTGAGTTGAGTTGATTTCCCTGCTGGTTAACTTTTAAACCAGCACAAAACCTTAAGGCAACAACATGGAAGATGCATCGTGTATTCCCTGGGCCTCAGGACTGAGATTAAAGGACCTACTCTCTTTATTTTATACACTAAATTGACTTGGAGTCCTTTTTTCTGTGGTCTCTTAAGGCAACACATTCCATCAGCCTCCAGCACAATAAAAACAAGACCGTCTTCTCCTAAGAAGAGCTGTTTATGTGTTAGCAACCTTCCCCGGAGTTTCTTTCTGGCAAGACTCTGTACCCCTGGCCTGCCCCTGTGCTCATGTGGGGATTAGTCCACATCACCATAGTGGTGCTGGGATGTGAGATGAGCTGCCTCAGGGAAACAGATGGACCTGTACCTCCTGGGGGATTCCCTGCGGGCTGTGTGTGGGGGATCTCTGCTTCAAGAACCTGTGTTACTGTCGATATTCCAGTGCTGTATGTACCGTGGGAAGATTTTCCTTCCCTCAGCTCCCAGGCACCAACTGTGGGATGTGACACAAATGGAACATAATGTTTTCTCACTCATTTTGAGATAAAAGAGCTACAACTCAAGGGTGGTGATCACAGTCTGGTCAAGAGTGGTGGTCACAGTCTGGTCAAGGTTCTGGTCCTCCCCTGGATCCAACAAACGGGCCAGAAGTCCCAAGACTCCAAGATTATATACACTCAGGTTCGAGTGGGAATGCCCAGTATCTCCCCCAGGGCAGGGAGTTCCACAATGGGTGATGTGAGTCATGAGATATTTTTGGAATCCTTGACGACCCATTAGCAGACATGACCCCTCAGGCTGGATGTGGAGGTGCTAATGACTCCCTGGAGGGGAGTTAACATCACCCATAACTATAGCCTGAGGGGTCACGTGTGCTCTGGGCAGCTACTGCAAATGGTCTATTGTTAACAGTTCCTGGGAAATGACATAGAAGGTGTAGAATACACAGTTTGGGTTACACCCACACAGTGATGAACTGGTCCCAGCTGCTCTAACTAGGACATTATCCACCCCTTATTCTATACCGTCTATGTCATACCTAAATTAACATTTTTTAAAACTCTATACATATATATATATACAATGAAACATTACAGACCATTCTCACTCAAAATTAGGTCTCCTTGTGGTACACAATGTGTCTCCCCATCTTTTTGCATTACCCACCAAGTGGTCCTTGAGCAAAAACAATCCCTTGGATGGGTTTACCTTTGCTTGAGGTGGGACTAATCCAAACAGTCTTTCCTAACATACCTCTCATATGCACCACAGGGACTTTATCTCCATCTACAGTATGCAAGGGTTCTGATTGGGCAGGGCCAGCTCGATTGATGGAGCCTCGGGTGCTGACCAACCAGGTGGCCTTTGCTAAATGCAGTTCCCAGTGTTCGAAAGTCCCCCCACCCAGTGCTTTCAAGGTGGTTTTCAGCAGTCCATTGCACCGCTCAACTTTTCCAGCAGCTGGTGCATGGTAGGGGATATGATACACCCACTCAATGCTGTGCTCTCTGGCCCAGGTGTCTACGAGGCCATTCTTGAAATGGGTCCCATTGTCAGACTCAATTCTCTCCTGGGTGCCGTGTTGCCACAGGACTTGCTTTTCAAGGCCCAGGATGGTATTTCGGGCAGTGGTGTGAGGCACAGAGTATGTCTCCAACCATCCAGTGGTTGCTTCTACCATGATCAGCATGTAGCGCTTGCCTTGGCGGGTTTGGGGAAGTGTGATGTAGTCAACTTGCCAGGTTTCCCCATACCTGCATTTCACCCACCGTCCACCATACCATAGAGGCTTCACCCGCTTGGCCTGCTTGATGGTAGCACGTCTCACAGTCATGGATAACCTGTGACACACTGTCCATGGTTAGATCCACCCCTCAGTCATGAGCCCATCTGTATGTTGCATCTCTCCCCTGTTGACCGGAGGCATCATGGGCCCATCGAGCCAGAAATAATTCTCCCTTGTGCTGCCAATCCAGATCTACCTGAGACACTTTAATCCTGGCAGTTCGGTCCACCTGCTTGTTGTTACGATGCTCTTCATTAGCCCGACTCTTGGGTACATGAGCATGGTACGTGACAGAACTTCACACTCAGCTTCTCTACCTGGCCAACAATGTCCTGCCACATCTCAGCCACCTTTGTCCTGCCAGTTGGCCTTTCTCCATCTCTCTAGCCATCCCCAGAGAGCACTGACCACCATCCATGAGCCAAGACCTTTTCTGCTTTTCATACTGCCACACTGGCAAGGGGGCTGGGGGTGCATGGGAGGTTGGGAGGAGACACAGCCAAGACAGGTGACCCCGACTGACCAAAGGGATATTCCATACCATATGACATCATGCTCAGTATATAAAGTGGGGGGAAGAAGGAGGAAGGGGGGGACATTTGGAGTGATGGCATTTGTCTTCCCAAGTAACCATTACATGTGATGGGGCCCTGCTCTTCTGGAGATGGTTGAACACCTGCCTGTCCATGGGAAGCAGTGAATTGATTCCTTGTTTTGCTTTGCTTGCATGTGCAGCTTTTGCTTTCCCTATTGAACTGTCTTTATCTCAACCCACAAGATTTTTAGCTTCTACCCTTCCGATTCTCTCCCCGATCCTACTGGTCGAAGAGTGAGCAAGCAGCTGCGTGGGGCTTGGCTGCTGGCTGGGGTTAAACCATAACACACTGTAAAAGAAGGGTCTGATTTTAATGCATTTATTAAAATACTGTAATGATCCAGTTTTAAACTAGGTAAACTCCCAAAAATGGGAGTACAAAATCAGGCTCTGGGTGTGTGGAATACAGCATATCCAAAAGAAAGATAAAACAAAAATTAGTATAAAAAGTTCCAGCCTAACCTCTGGTCTTACTTTATCCCAGACAATGCTATCAAGCAACACTTGAGATTAACTCCTCTTTGGTTTTTATTAAATATAGTGGTTTAAATTCAGTTTGATGAAAAAATTAAGCTAGGAATCTCTCTAGAAGGAAATTAATTCAGTATATGACAGTAATTCTATGAATTGTCCTAGAATTCTATGAAACAGATATAGGAAAAAGTGCATATAGGACAAAGTGCTGCTAAAGGAAGGATGGGGAAAATCTGTATTAAAAACCTGTATAATGACTAATTGTACAAGAAAACAAAAATATTTACTCAGTTTCAAATCTAGTTTTGTTTTAGAGTGGGGATCAATTGCTTGAAATATGTTCCTTTTTACATGTTTCACTTTGGTAAAATTTTACATTTAAAATTTAAGAAGGAAAAAACACAAGAATATAATCAGTTAGGTTATATTCAGGAATATAACCCATGTTGGGAGAGTAGGATTGTGTGAACAATCTCTCCTGCATTTCTGTAGGCCTTGCCTTGGCATAGCTGGGTACAGACAGTAAAAATTACTGCGTAGTTAACATGGCTTCAGTCTCTGAAGCTAGAACAAAAGAGGATCAGTGCCAAGGTTAAGGAGGAGTCCCGAGAGGTAAACAAGTTTTCTCAGCTCATATGGACACCTGTTATAGTCCAATTAGCACTGGACAACAGAGTATGTTTCTTTTATGTATCCAATACTGTAGAAGAGGTGATTACGCGTTGGGGTGTAGTAACAGTACATAATGAGTATCCTTTTGTAATAAAGCAATCTGTTCCAGCCCCTCCGCCAATAAATGGTGCCTGTTTAACAGGGACTTCAGATTCGTTGTTCTAAGGGATGAAAGGCAAACGGAAAAGAAGCTGAGGGAAGCACTCAGAAAAAGCAACGCTGCCCCAGCGCTAAGAATTCAAAAGCCGTGCACAGTAAAGCTTTTGCTGGAATCTCGCCTTGACCAGGTGAGCGACTGGGGGAGGAGCATGGGGTCTATGCTTTCTAAAGAGGAAAAGGTGGTAGGAAGGCTCCTACAATTAATACTCTCTGAGAGAACTTAATTATGACGAAAGTGCTCTCAGACAGCTGCTCAAATGGGCTAGGGCAAAAGACTTAATTCCCAGGGCTGCAGCTGCTTTTGATGTGTCTACATGGGACTTGATAGGGAAAAGGCTGTGGGAAGAGACCACAAAAGGGTCAAAAGTCGTTAAAAAGTATCCTACTGTGTGGTGTTTTGTAGTTGAATAGCTGCAAGAGTTAAGCTCTGAGCGGCGTATCATTAGCTACACAGGCGGTCCTGGTGGGAGACGGCGGGACTGTGGTACAAACTTGCACAGAACAGTCTGTTTTTGGAGCATCTGCAGCACCCGCGCCTGCTAAAACGTGGACGCCAAAAGCCTTAAAAGCGGCGGGTCTGACTCAGTTTCGCAGAAAAGCAGAGACTGTGGAGAGCAGGGTTGGCGTGGGGCCAGCGACATCGCCCTTTACCGTGCCTGTGCAGCCAGCACTGCCCGCACCACCCTCTACTGAGTCTGCGCAGACAGCGACACTGATCTCCTCTGCGCCTGCGCTAGGCACCGAGCCAGCGGCTACCACTGTGCAGCCGCTGCCTGGATATTCGTTCTCATACCAACTTGCCAGGACCAATCGTAGAAGGTAATTCAGTGGCGGATTAGTTAACCATGCCAGCTGTGGTACCGAATCTTTTTGAACAGGCACATCTGTCTCATTCCTTTTATCATCAAAACACCTTGTCTTTACAGAAATCTTTTCGTTTAACAAGAACGCAGGCATGGGATATCATTTGTGCGTGTCCTGATTGTCAGGTATTTGCCTCATTACCCATGGCAGGAGGAGTTAATCCACAAGGTCTTTCAAGCAACAAACTGTGGCAAACTGATGTTACACATGTGCCCTCCTTTGGGACCCTTAAATACTTACATGTTACAGTTGACACTTTTTCTGGTTACATTCATGCATCTGCTAGAACAGGTGAAAAAGCTAAAGACGCTTGAAGCCACTGGCTCGCTGCTTTTGCAGTCATGGGTGTGCCAAAATCTATCAAAACAGACAATGGCTCTGCCTACACTGCTGCTTCAACACTGCATTTTTTGCAAGACTGGGGAGTCAATCATGTTACTGGTATCCCTCATGTTCCCATGGGCCAAGCCATTGAGGAACGTACTCATTGCACTCGGAAAGCCATTCTGGAAAAACAAAGAAGGGGGAATACCCTAACCTCAGTGCATGATCAAGTACAAAAAGCCCTGTATGTTTTAAATTTTTTGAATATGCAGGATGATATCTCTCCAACTACTGCCGTACAACGACACTTTTCAGCAAAACACTTTTCAGCATCTAAACCAAAGGTCCAATATAAAGATCCTGAGACACATAAGTGGGAAGGACCTGTTGAGCTAATTACTTGGGGAAGAAGATATGAGTGTGTTCTTCTTCCTGCAGGACCTAGGTGGTTGCCAGCTAAATATATACGGCCTTATTATGAGCTGGAACAACGAACTGCAGAATCCACTTCCAGAAATCCAGGGCCTGCAGGTGATACCTTGGAACAACAGAGCCATGAAGAGAGAACAGATGACCAGTTAAAACGAGAAGATGCAAAAAGGAGCTCCAAAGACACATCCTCATGGAGGTACAGTCAATGCTCTGCTTTATTCCAAAAAATACACACATTATCCAGGGTCCTGCTGGGTTCACACGCTCTTGCTATATCTTTATTCCCTCTCCTAGCCAAGGCACACGCTCTACCCTTTATCAGGCCCTCCCCATCTTCTGGTTTCTCACACCCTGGATAACATCCTCCTTCCTTGTTTTCCTCTAAACAGCTTTCTGATATCTGCTGTTCAAGGACACACATCTGCTGCTGGAGAACACAGGTCCCTGCCGTCCAGCACGCAGGTCGGATTGTGCAAGCAGGCCTGAAGCAGTATATGTCCTGCATCATCTAAGATTCTCTCAACAATTCCCCCTTTTTCTTTTGCACAATCCAGGCCTGATTGATGGTCTTTCGCACCATATCCGTAAGACACTTCAAGATACACGGTACAATTATCAAAATAACGCAAATCACCAACAAAATAACTATTCCAGATTTTACCAAGTCTCGTAGCCATCCTGATAATCCTAGATTGTTTAACCATTCTTCAAATGGTGGCGCATTGACAGTAAGCTTTTTCATGTTGTCTTTCAACTTTCGGAGATCAGCGTGTATCGAGGTTGAATGATCTGATAAATTCATACAACACATGCCTTCAAAATCTTCACATCTGTGCCCTTGTGCTAAAAGCAAAAAATCTATTGCAGCTCTATTTTGCAAGACAGCGTGCCTAATGCTATCAATATCATTTGTTAGTTCAGTTAAAATTTTTGATGTTATGTTTAATTGTTTAGCAGTCCAACATCCTGACCTTTTTAATTTCTTTCAATGCTTTCGCAGTGCCAATTGGTGCTAAAAAGGAAGCAATTATGTTGGTTGGAATGTCCCACAATTGAAGGTTATCATTACAATCTGGCCCTAGTTGATGCACATTTCGCTTGGTTCGACTCTTTGTTCCATGTGGTTCTTGAAAACTTATTTTGCAAACGAAACTTCATTTAACTCAGGGTTATGTGTCTACTACTTGTTATCTAAAGGTGCTTATTCATATGTGAGGTAATATGGTTTATGCATTTGTGAGCAAAACCAGAATATATTAATAATCATATATTCATACATCCACATGCATACATTCACACAACTTTCATGCGTGATGGCCATCACTTCATGCTCTCACACAAACATACTTTTGAGTTGTATTTTACTGTGTTTTCTGGTTGTGAACTGAGAAATTATCATTCTTGTGCTTTGCCCTCAGATGAGTAAGATCTAATTATGCATTTATTGTTTTTATGAAAGTATAACTTGGAAAACATAAACATATTTCTGCTTCACATTCAATTCAAAACCCAAATACATACAAACATTCTTATAATTTAAAGATAAATATATACTCCTATTTTTAAAGCAAAACATGCACTTCTCTATGCAAATGACCTTTTGGACTTCAAAGAGAACTTGTCAATAGTCACTACAAAAACTTCAAAAGCTCCACTTCTCCACCACCTTTAAAACAATTCTGGCTATTTAGGCAAGCAACCTCAAGAAACAGTCAGCAAGACCATTCATGAACTTATCTTTCCTCACTCCCCCCCCCTTTTTTTTTTTTGTACTGAAATTAAACTGTTAGGTTAGTTGTTGCATGCTTAGCTTTGTTGACTTTGAACTTAGTGTCCTGTGTAAGGACGGGTCTTTATATGATTTGCCTGTGGCGTGCTGTATCTCGGGGGTCTGTCTTAACATCATCTTCTTTTTCACTGTTTCTTTCAAATGTTTTTGGAGAGTTGTCAATAGCAAAATACCAATTAATCTCAAGTTATACAAGATGGTTGTTTCAGGGACAAAGTTCCCATCTATCAGCACTTGCATCATCCAATTAAGCACAAATACATTCCCACCGTATGGTCTGTAGTTGGACCATGACATTGTTGAACAAGTTAAGCAGCATATTGATGAAAAACAAGGAAAACAACATAGAATATCTACAACAAAGGGCTAATAGGAAAAGGGTAGACAATAATATCTTTGTAACCATATCGATCTTTAGTGAAGAGATCAGAATAGGTTCTAGCTGTTCCTGCTTCATTGGGTCAGCCAGGGTCACTTGCATGCTATGCCGTGGTTGTAGGTAATCATAATCTCTTTGCAGTCAGCATACAGGGGGTCAGCATCTCACTTTTGAACGTAGACTTAATCTCCAAGTTGGAATAGATGAACAGGAGTGCTTAATCTCACAGGTTCGGGCTACAGAATGAATCTGCGGAATTTCTGCAAAATAGAGCCTAGACTATTAAACAATTTTCACAAAAGAATTTCAAATTTCAGAATTTTTGTAACTCGACCGTATGAGAGGAATATAGGTTTTATAGTACGAAGTGGTTGGCTGTCAGTTACTAATAAAAGGCTGTAGAGAATCATGTAGGACAAAGAAGGTAGTGCAATACAACCAGGCACCAGGCACTGTCACTACTTGTGTTAAATGGTCAAAGCCTGTGTGCTGTGAAAAACCCAAGAGCATTAAGAGCATAAAGAAAAATATCCAGGACATGATCAAAATTCACTCAACTAAGGCATTCAGTAAAGGAATGCACAATTTAGATAAAGCATTCAAACAACAGAAACCATCATGCTATGAAGTTAGCAGTCTATCAAAGGATTGCGGGTATGATGCGAGCTAGGGCCTATGGGGGGAGAAGGGGGGGGCGATGAGTCCAAAAAACATCAGCCTTTCATTTACAGCTTTGCTGACTAGTCACTGTCTTGCTTTCTAACACAGGGTTCTTTTTCTGTGAGGCTCAGCACTTCATGCATTGTTATTTATAATCTTGTGTGGAGTTGTAAATTAAAAGGTTTCTTTTATATGTTGCAGCAGTCAGAGAGGGGAGAGAGAGATTTTAAACAATTCTTGCCACTTACTATAAAACTCCTGGGATAAAGCATATGCAAACAATATCAACTTCCAGGAGAGACAATAGAAATATAATATCAATAACTATAGTATTGTCTGGTAATTTGACAGCATTATTCAAACTATACTAGCAATTCATTCTTTTAAAGTTTTTCCAGTTTGGATATTATGAAGTAAATTCGCTGAAGATATCTCTAAAGCCAGTGAGAGATCTTCAAAAGTCAGTTGATATAGAATTTGGAGTTTGTTTTCAAATTCCAGCTAAATTCATAATACAAATTTAATCATATTATGACTTTCTATATTGGAGTCAAAATGTAAGTTTTAATCCTAACTCTGATTCTTGCTTACCAGCAATACAACATAGAACAATAAGTTAAAATACATTGTTGGTATACCAATCTAAGAAGCAAAAACCTTCTTAGCTCTGGTAATATTTATTAGGGCAAGAGACCTGCTACATAAGAAAGAAAAAACAATGTATTTTGTTCTTTAAGATACATGACCTGCACTGAATGGCCAATGCATGGCTGTGGTTGTTGTCCTGATTAATACAAAAAATGAAAAATGCAATTAGAATAGTTTCCTTAATTTACTGTATTCTGCATCATCTTCCCAGCTTCTGGTCAAGCTCGCTGGAGCCACAGTTTGGCTCCTCTATTCATGAGAATTACTAATGACAGATTGAGAATGAATACATTTTTATTTGTGACTCTTTTCATTAATTTTAATATTATTTCTAACCTTTTTTTTTCTTTTTTTTTTCTTTAAATCTCTACTGTGGTATGTGACTGAGGTTTCAGTTTGCAGTGTTTCGCTTCTCCCCCCCCTATCCTGTAGGCAGGGAGATTCAAAGCGAGACAGAAGAGGTTTTTTAGATTTTTTTGCCCTCCCTCCCACAAACTGTAAGGCAAAAATATTTCTTTCCCCAATCAGAAGATTGCAAAGTTGCAGCCTCTATAAAGCAGGAGGGTTCTACACCCCCTCCCAGTCCTGAGAAACTGGTAATGTAAACTTTTTTTTTTTTTTGAGTTTGGTCAGAGGAGGTGTAAACCTCCCACTCAGTTGCTCGGCAACAAACTATCTCTATTGTGTGAGCCACTAACACCTTATCTCTTTCTCTGCTAAGGTAAAGGTAAAGCTTTGCAAGAGGGCTTTTAATCCTTTTTGTCAAAACCCTAGTTTTTTGGGGGGTTTTTTTTTGGGTTTTTTTGTTTGTTTGTTTTTTTTTGCTGAATACGATATTTTTGCAGAAGGGTTTTATAGGGGTCAAATACAGCTAAGAATAAGGCATTTCACTAAGATTTCCGTACAAATACTCATTTCCCGGAAAAACTTGTTCGTTTTAAACACCTATTCCCCAAGAGTAACAGAAAAAGGAAAGATGGTTATTTTAGTTTTCTCTCTCACTGCAACCTCTGCTGCTGTTCCCCCCTCGCGGAGGGGGGAAGGGAGAGAGAACCCGCTGAATTTGTTTAGTGTCTGTTCTCGCTGCTGCTGCCCCCACCAACCCTCGCGCCGGCCCCGCAGCGCCCGAGCTGCCTCTCCGCCGCGGCTGCCGGCACCGGCGGAAGTTTGAATAATCTCAAAGGGAAATTCCTATGCTCCTGTGTCATCTGAGACACCTCTCCCGGACCCTCATCCCTGGGTTTTAACAGTTACCAACAAACCCATGGTCGCTTCTCCACACACACGCACAACCCCCAACACACACACACACACACACACACACACACACACACACACACACACACACACACACACACACACACACACTAGCATGGCATAGTTAGCAACACCGTGAGCCCACAACGACACACCGGACAGACAACAGAGTCAACACGAGAGTTAACAGAAACACGGGAAAGCAGCCTTCTAGCCTGCGCCCCTTCTCAACAAGAAGTGATACTTTTCCGGGGTTGTTCCATCCCAGTTTCCCTCTGGGGCCGCTCCTGGTTTTTTCTTGCACCGCTACTGCCGGGCTACTCTCCTGTTGGCTCTCGGGCGCTCCTGCTTTATCCCCGCGGCGCTGCCTTGCCCTGCTCTGCTACACCGTGAGGGTCTTCCGACCATAGCGGTTCTCTGGTGTTCGTCTGCACCACGATTCTGCACGGGGTGGCGGCGACCATGGTTCGAATTCACGCGGTTCGGTCGGGGCAGTGTGTGCCAGGCCGCGACGCACTCCCCCTTCAGCAGGATGACTGCACGACCGAGAAGTTTCCTAGTAGCGGCGAGGGTAGTCAAGTCCCAAAGTCTATCTCCCAAACCCCGCCGTTCCTCAAAGGTGAAAAGGAGAGGGGGTACTTTAAAAAAACCGTTTTCACGGGTCCAAGCAATAAGCTTGTCTAATACCTTCTCAGCTACTGTTTCCCCTCGCTTAGCGAGGATGCCTATCAGCAGCTTTTTAGCTGCAGCAAATTCCGATTCCATGCTTGCAGCAAGCGACAGGGGGAAGGTAGCGATCCTTCCTACCTCGATTCGCGCTGACTTGCCCCGCGACTGAAACTTCTCTGTCCAGCTCCAATCAGCCTCTCACGTCTCCGACCGCGTCTGACCGCAAGGAGATCAATCAATCGGCTATCCGCATTCTTCTGCCTTTTCGCGTTTTTTATCACCTTTCCGGGCACCAGATAAAACGAGAAGATGCAAAAAGGAGCTTCAGAGTCAAAGACACATCCTCATGGAGGTACAGTCAATGCTCCGTTTTATTCCAAAAAATACACACATTATCCAGGGTCCTGCTGGGTTCACATACTCTCGCTATATCTTTATTCCCTCTCCTAGCCAAGGTACACACTCTACCCTTTATCAGGCCCTCCCCATCTTCTGGTTTCTCAAACATTGGATAACATCCTCCTTCCTTGTTTTCCTCTATGCAGCTTTCTGACTGCTACTCAAGGACACACATCTGCTGCTGGAGAACACAGGTCCCTGCCGTCCAGCACGCAGACCGGATTGTGCAAGCAGGCCTGAAGCAGTATATGTCCTGCATCATCTAAGATTCTCTCAACAACCAGTGACACCAGCATTATCTGGGGTCGACTTGAACACCTACATGAGCAAGTATAATGTATCACGACAACAGTGGGTACAGTATAAACCCCTGGCAACATCTTTTTAGCTTATTTGGCCTTGATCTTCTCTGCATCTAAGGTCTGTATTGCTTAGTTATACTGTATCATATCAGCAGTAGTCATTTTAGTTACTGCCTCTGTTGCAGTCACCTTATTAACGGAAATCTGGGTAGATTGCACTGCCTTTGATAACATCTTGCAAGAACTATAAATTTAAGCAAAGTTGATTAAGCCCTTATGGTTTGTTTAGATACCTTAGAATATGCAATTGATTCAAAGAAATCCCTAAACAATATATATAAAGCAAACTTTTATTACGGCCGGGGAGATGCAGGGGGGTTTCGCCCCCCCGTGCATGTCCGCTGAGGAGAGAAACACAACAGCTTTTTATACATTTGGAAGGAGTGAGTTTCAAAAATTATCTATCATATAGACTCTTTGAGAATTGGTACAAAGTCTGCCTTATTACCTATCCCCTATTTTTATTACTATAGAGTAGTTACATAAAGCTTTATCATTTCAAGCAGTTGTTTTCCCCACCCCTCTCCTGTCTCCCTTGCAATGCTACGTGCTAAAAAGCTTTTCTTTTCCTGCTTTCCCTGTCAGTCCCTTATCTTATTTGTTTATGTAAGCTAGTTCCCTTTTATCTTAACTGCCCAAAATTGGGCAGGTTTCTATTTGCAAGGGGTTACAATTTGCAAAGTCATATTTCATGTTAATTTTCAACTAACATGGCTTAAATTTTTATTTTATTTTGTCTTTATTTCACTATCATGTGGTTAGATGATAGATGACATGCCTTTTAAACTAGAAATAAGTGGTGTGAATTGTAATAATTTTTGCTAAGTTTTGCGATGACTACACTGAATTTCCCACTGAGCTGGAATCATTGAACACCGAGCGATAGTTGTCTTCCTTCATCGTGCTAAATACAGAAAGGGGGGAGATGTAGCAAGCTGTCGCTGGGTATCTGTCGAAGGCCTTGGTCCTGTGGGGGAAGAAAGACACGTGACATACACACACACTAGGATGAAGAGACACACTAGGATGAAGAGCCAGCTACGCTGAGCAGGCAGCTTTTTATTTGGTGCTAAGTTCCACTTTCCCACACACATACACTACAAATATTTTCTTACAACAACATCCAGGAATGCGGCACCTGCACTCAGCCACACAGTTCAAGGTTGTGTCCATGGGAACTATCTAATTAGCTCTACTGCTCCCATGGAAAACGACCCAACACTTTATAATGTTCCAACACTTTATAATGTTCCAAAACCCTCAAACTTCAGTTGTGGGGCTGTGACTTCACCCCACAGCAAGCCAGTATGAGAACAAGAAAGAAGAAAATCAGAAAGGCCTGGGAAATGTCTAGATGACCTTGTATTATTTTATCTAAAGCCTTGATTTACTGTCCAGGAATGGAGCTGAGTTCTCGGTTTGCAATTTGCCATGCAGGGGTGCTAATAGGGTAACTTAAAACTCCAAGGTCTGTGTGTGTGGTGTGTGTGTGGCCAGGCTTTGCTGAAGTCCAGGTAGACTACATTCACAGTCTTCCCCGCATCCACCAGACAGGTCACCTGGTCATAAAAAGAGATAAGGTTGGTCAGGCAGGACTTGCCCCTCCTAAATCCATGCTGGTTAGGTCTGACCCTTCATCTGTCCTGTAGGTGCCATGTGATTGCACTCAGGATGATCTGTTCCATAACCTTGGTGGGTACCAAGGTCAGGTTGACAGGCCTGTAGTTTCCCGTATCCTCCTTCCGGCCCTTCTTATGGATGGGCATCACATTGGTCAACTTGCAGTCATCTGGGATCTCCCCAGTTAGCCAGGACTGATGATAAATGATGGAGAGCAGCTTGGCGAGCTCTTCCGCCAGCTCCCTCATCACCTTACGATGGATATCATCTGGTCCCATAGACTTGTGGGTATCTAAGTTGCTCGGCAGGTCACTAACTGTTTCCTCCTGGATTACAGTGGGACTATTCTACTCCCCATCCCTGTCTACCAGCTCAGGAGGCCAGTTGTCCTGAGGATGGCCTGTCTTATTGTCGAAAACTGAGGCAAAGGAGGTGTCAAGTACCTCAGCCTTTTCCTCATCTTTGGTGACTATATTCCCCCCTGCATCCAATAAAGAATGGAGGTTTTCCTTGCCCCTCCTTTTGCTATTAGTGCATTTATAAAAACATTTTTTATTATCCTTTACAGAAGTGGCCAGATTAAGTTCTAATTGAGCTTTTGCCTTTCTAATTTTCTTTCTGGATGACCTAATGACATCCTTAAACACTTCATGAGTTGCCTGCCCCTTCTTCCAAAGGTGATACACCCTCTCTTTTTCCCTGAGTTCCTGCAAAAGCTCCCTGTCCAGCCAGGCCAGTCATCTTCCCTGCCTGCCAGCTCATCTTTTGGTGCATGGGGAGGGCTGCTCTTGCACCTTCAAGATTTCTTTCTTGGAGTATGTCCGTCCTGCCTGGACCCCTTTGTTTCTAAGGACTGTTTCCCAAGGTACTCTCCGAATCAGCATCCTGAATAGTTCAAAGTCTGCCCTCTGGAAATCCAGGGTAGAGGTTTTGTTGATGTCCTTCCTTTTTTCGTCAAGTATTGAAAACTCTATTATGTCATGGTCACTCTACCCCAGATGGCCTCTGACCACATCTCCCACCAGCCCTTCTCTGTTTGTAAACAGCAGGTCTAGTGGGGCCCCACACCTGGTAGGCTCGCTCACCAGCTGTGACAAGAAGCTATCCTCCATACACTCTAGTGCCATAGGTTTTCTTCTTTTTTTTTTTTTATTAGCTTCTGGTAATTTTTTCACACCAACTACTTGGTTGAGGGTGGAGACGAGTTCTTCAGATTTTAGTGATTGCTTGGCTTAGACCTTAATGACTGCCTTGTTGATACGCTAAACGACTCCTCTGGCAAGAGGCAGGACTCTTCTGTTTCCCTCTAGCCAAGGCCAGGGGTGGACGTTTTGTATTCTTTTTTCTCTCCCTCGGGAAGGAGGGGGAGGGACTGGGTTTCGGGGTGGAACTCGGGTGGGGGTGTGTGTGGTGTGTGAGTGTGGGAGGTGGAGGAAAAAAAGCTCCACTCTTGGGGAGATCCTCTGGCTGCTTTTGGGCACCGGCTCGCCTCCGTTTTCCCCTCACTCCCTGTCCTGCCCACTGCCTCGGATTTTCATCGGAGAAGTAAGTGCCATCTCGTCCCGATGCTTCCCTAGAGCCCCCTGCAGGACCGCACCCCACCTCTGCTGTCACGGAGACTGCCAGCATCTTGTGAGTTTTTCCCTTTCTTCCTGGATCTCCCTGCTCTTCGCTGGATGGACTGACATCCCTGTCCCTTACTAGCTGCTGCTTTCCGGGTCAAGTGGTGGGGGCCCACCGTGAGGTCTTGAACCACCCGGCACAGCTGAGGTCCACCATTGGCCACGTGGGATTCGTCAACAGCGTCCCCTGCCGACCACTAGGGAGCAACTACAGCCTCTACTCCTCCAGTGATCCAACAGCGCCCCCTGCCAAGCACTAGGGAGAAACTGCAGCCTCCGGTCCTCCAGAGATAGAATCATAGAATCATAGAATCAGCCGGGTTGGAAAGGACCTCTGAGATCATCAAGTCCAACCCTTGATCCACTACCGCCGTGGTTACTAGACCGTGGCACCAAGTGCCACATCCAGTGTCATCTTAAAAACCTCCAGGGATGGAGAATCCACCACTTCCCTGGGCAGCCCATTCCAAAACCTGATTACCCTCTCTGTAAAGAATTTCTTCCTAATATCTAACCTAAACCTCCCCTGACAGAGCTTAAGACCATGCCCTCTTGTCTTACTGATATCTGCCTGGGAGAAGAGACCAACCCCCACCTGGCTACAACCTCCTTTCAGGTAGTTGTAGAGAGTGATGAGGTCTCCCCTGAGCCTCCTCTTCTCCAGGCTGAACAACCCCAGTTCCCTCAGCCTCCCCTCATAGGACCTGTGTTTGAGTCCCTTCACCAGCCTCATTGCTCTTCTCTGGACCTGCTCCAGCACCTCGACATCCTCCCTGAACTGAGGGGCCCAGAACTGGACACAGTACTCGAGGTGTGGCCTTACCAGTGCTGAGTACAGGGGAAGAATCACTTCCCTGGACCTGCTGGCCACACTGTTCCTGATACAGGCCAGGATGCCATTGACCTTCTTGGCCATCTGGGCACACTTTCCGGCTCATGTTCAGCTTCCTGTCCATCCAAACTCCCAGGTCCTTTTCTGCCTGGCTACTCTCCAACCACTCTGTGGCCAGCCTGTAGCACTGCATGGGGTCGTTGTGACCAAAGTGCAGGACCCGGCACTTGGCCATGTTGAACCTCATCCTGTTGGAATCAGTCCAACTCTCCAGTCTGTCCAGGTCCCTCTGCAGAGCCCTCCTGCCTTCCAGCTGATCGACACTCCTCCCCAACTTAGTGCCCCCTGCTGATCATGGTTAGAATTGCACCGAAAGGCAAAAAGTACTGAACTGTTTTTGGTGGAAATCTTAGGTGCAGGATTGTTGTTTGTTTTTGTTCTTTTGCTGTGCTGCCTATACACATATATCCTTTAATAAAGGGATGTTATTTTTTTCTTTATCCATATTTCCTCAATTGGAGCCTCTTAATTTCGGATTTACAATTGCTTAGAGGGAGGAGCTTGGTCTTCCTCGTAACTTACCCTCCTTAGCAAACACTTCTAGGAATCTCCTAGACTGTCTCTTTTCTGCTGTGTTGAGTTTCCAGCAGACATCTGGCAGGTTAAAGTCTCCCACAAGAACAAGGGCTGGCGATCTTGAAACATCTACTAACTGTTTATAGAATAATTAATCTTCCTCTTCATCCTGGTTGGGTGGTCTATAACAGGCTCCCACAAGGATGTCGGACTTGTTGGTTTTCCCCCTGATTCTAACCCATAGGCACTTGTAAGATATACGCAGGTATTCCCCAAAAATACCAAAGCACTGGAAAGAATTCCAAAAGGCTTATTCAAAGGGAAGAACCCTAGAAACTTACAAAGAATATTCTGCCCCAGTTGTGAGAGTGCTGGGCCTGAGAAAAGTAACGCCTCCTGATCTTTTCCAGGCTAGTTATCTTCTTTGGCCTCCCTCCCCTCTCTGGGCCGAGGAGGTCCTGTACATTGTCTTCGAACCTTATCTCTCCTACATACCAGAGAGAGAGGGAGCTCATTCACAGCCTTCTCTGCAACTTTCTCTGAAATGCAGAAGGGAAAGGAAAAAAAACCAAAACCATCTAACCCTCTTGAGAGAGGCACTTTGCAGGCAGAAAGGCTTCCTAAAAGAAAATGAGTTTAAGGTTCTCATTACAAATTCTTCCAAAAAGGGTACTATTTCTACAGCACTCAACCTTATCGTGACTAACCTCAAGTTCTACAGAGTCAATAGACTCCCTAACATACAGAGCCACCCCATCACCTCTCCTACCTCACCTGTCTCTTCTGAAGAGCATGCAGCCATCCATTGCAGGACTCCAGTCATGCGAGTCATCCCAGCATGTCATAGTGTAATGGGTTTGTTACTGTGCTGGTTTAAAGGTAAACCAGCAGGGGAAATGAACTCAAATCAAAAGAGAGAGATTATAAGTCAGAATAACAATTTAATAAAATAATACAATAAG
The DNA here is from genome assembly GCF_009829145.1 of Chiroxiphia lanceolata. Lineage (NCBI taxonomy): Eukaryota > Metazoa > Chordata > Aves > Passeriformes > Pipridae > Chiroxiphia > Chiroxiphia lanceolata. Next base: position 12,190,045 of record NC_045670.1, on the reverse strand, counting down.
TGCGATTACACAGACAAACAATTGGTTTTAACCCACAAAACCCAAATATATAACCCAGTACCCTGGGGCATGAACAGAGTGGTGTTCTTTGGGCCCCCTGAGTCCAAAGGAAAAGGAGAGGGGAAAACCTGTTGGTGAGAGTACTGTTGCAGTCTGGTCAAGAGTGGTGATTGCAGTCCGGTCGAGAGTGATGGTTGCAGTCTGGTTGAGAGCAGTGGTCTGCAGTCTGGTTGAGAGCGGTGATCTGCAGTCTTCCTCTGGATCCCACGAGTGGTTAAAAAGGTCCTAAGACTCCAAGATTATATATCCTCCAGTTCAGGCAGGAATGCTCAGTACCTCCCTCAGGGCGGGGGGTTCCTTAATGGGTGTGAGGACAAGAGCAACTCCTATCTCGCAGGCCTCTTTGTGCCTAGTTTATAGCCTGAGGAGTCAGGCTCTATGTGCAGATAGTGTAAATGGTTCATTGATAACAGTTTCTGGGAAATGGCATGGAAGGCTATAGAATACACAGTATAGGGTTACACCCATCCAGTGATGAACTGGTCTCAGCTGTCCTAACTAGGACAGTTACCCTCTCTGAGAGGGAAACGGAACTAGGATAGATCACCTGATGTATATTTTACCAATAAGATATTCCATACTATGTTACGTCAGCTCAGATATAAAAGATGAGAAGAAGTAAGGTCCTTCCTTCTCTTCCAGGTAACTGCGCGGTTGTGGACATGCCACTTCTTCGGGGGAGGAGAGCGTTCGTTGTGAAGTAGTCTTTGTTGTTAGTTGTTAGTTCTTCTCTGTGTATATAGTTGCAGTTTTATATTTGAGATGCTGTGAGGGAGCAACACAGGAGAATACAGGAAGATACATATAAGGGTCCCACGTACAGAATTACTTGCTCTATGTGTCAGTGTAGCTAGAGTATCAGCAAATTATATTTAGGCACCCACCTCTATGCAGTGGTGTGCACATAATGACTTAGGACTAATAGTTCTGGTGAAAAACATTCAACCAGATGCAACACAAGCAGGATGCTGCCAAAATTCATGGAAGAATCTACAGTTTCTGTACCACTCAAAAGGTACAATAGGGTTCACTGTCTTCATAACCAAGTGTATTCACCTCTGGTGTAACTTCACTCATTCACATGGAAACATATCTACAACTGACTAGGCTAGAAATTATTTCAAAGGAGTTCTGAAAAAAACCCAACAAATCTTTATTCAAAAAAGGAGTGTCTGTCTTGGAAAGCATTATGTATACTTTCCTGGATATGCAGGTCTTAGAAATAAAATCACTATTTTTGTAAGTGTTACTTTATACTTTTCAGGTACTAATACCAACTTCTATTAATAATAAAGTAGATTATGCTTTTAGACACATTTTACAATATATTTCAGTATACAGTAGTAACACTTTTTTCATGTTATCATCATACATACTTAAATATGTACTCAGATTTGATACATTAACATCTGTTTAGTTTTCTGTATTGACTGTAAGAAAACAACTGTATTCTACTTCTAAAATTCAGTAGCTGAACCTGAACACTCTGAGAGATGTGAGTTAATGCTTCAGAGCTAGAAATAAAACATTTGTAGCACTTGAAAACATGAGTTATTTTTCTTAATTCTGCTACTTCCAGGGAATTTTTATTTTCATACTCTTATTCGCTGTTGGCCTCCCCATTTATGGAACAACTACGTCAAATACAGAAATGACATCAAAGACTATTTTTGAAAAATCGTGATGTGTGGGTGTACAGTGGTAATGTAGCTTCCCTTGTACAGGTCTGTATTTCCAAAGGGTATGTGGCATAAGTGGAAATTGCATCGCCTTGGAATTGTTTAGAGAACAGCTTCAGCCCCAGCATGACTTGATACAATTTTCTAAAGCTGGATGAATAAGATTTGGGTTTCTATCAAAGCAAGGGGCCACATTTTCCCTTACGTCTTCCAGAATGCTGCTCTGCTTCCTCTTATTCCTGCATGGATGACATCAGGTTTGCATATTAAATAAATAATACATCTGTAAAATTGTCTCCTGGTCACAGTCATTCATGGCGTTATGCAGGCTGTTGATTTTAAGACCTATGCCTTCTTACAGAGACAACCTCCCAAGTCAAGTGTCATGTAAAATTTTAGGAAAGGGAGACCCCCTTGCTCTCTGGGTTATCTGCAGATGTATCAGGCCCAAGGGTGGTTTGGTCTTCCCCTTCTTAGTCAGTATACTATCTGTCTGTTCGAGTCCCCAGGAGACCTTCACAGATAATATTTTAGAGTAACCAATTTGGTTCTGTGTAGTGGATTGACCCTGGTTGGACACCAGGTACCCACTAAAGCCTCTCTCTCACTCCCCTCCCCAAGTGTACAGAAGAGAGAAAAAAAACCAGTGAAAGATTCATGAGTTGAGATAAGAGCTAGAGCTGGGAGAGGTCACTTACTGATCAACATCATGGGCAAAACAGACTCAAAGTGGGGATATTAAATAAATTTATTCCTAACAGGATCAGAGCAAAAGTGTGATAAGTAAAATAATCTTAAAAACACCTTCCCCCTACCCCTCCTTCCTTCCAAACTCTACCTCCCCCCCCCCAGTGGTGCAGGGAGACAGGGAATGGGGGTTACGGTCAGTTGTTGTTTCTGCCGCTGCTCAGAGAGAGGAGTCCTTCCCCTGCTCCCATGGGGTCCCTCCCATGGGAGACAGTCCTTGATGGACCTCTCCGGTGTGAGTCCATCCCTCGGGTAGCAGTTCTTCCCAAACTGCTGTCCCGTGGGTTACTCCTCCATTGGAGTGCAGTCCTTCACAAATGAGCTGTACCGATGTGGGTCCCCCACAGGGGCCACAAGGCCTACCTGGGAAAAACCTGCTCCAGCGTGGGCTTCCCTCTCCATGGGCTGCAGGTCTCTGGCAGGACCCTGCTCCATCCTGACCCTCCCACGGGGTCACAGCCTCCTTCATGCATCCACCTGCTCCAGCATGGGCTCCTCCATGGGCTGCAGGGGGACAGCCTGCTTCACCATGGCCTCAGCTCTGGGGCCTGGAGCACCTCCTCCCCCTCCTTCTGCACAGACCTTGGTGTCTACCTTGTTGTTCCCATGTTCGCACTCCGCTCTTCCCTGGCTGGAATTTTTTTTCACTGCGCAATAGCCTTCTGTTCTTAAATATGTTATCACAGAGGTGTTACTATCGCTCCTGATTGGCCTTGGCCAGCGGCAGGAAGCCCATCCTGGAGCCGGTTGGCATTGGCTCCACCAGACAGGGGAAGTTTCTAGTAGCTTCTAATGGAAGCCACCCCTGCCACCCCTGCCACCAAAACCCAGCCACAGAAACCCACTACACACTGTAAGTCTGATAAGGTGCCAGATGCACATACGGTGTGGTTACACTCTAAGTCTAGTCACATTTGTGATCCCAGATGCACAAATAGCATGGGTTCAACTATAAGTCTGGGTGCATTTAATAAGATTCCATATTCTCAAATAGTGTGATTTATTGATTATTGTCACAGAATAAGGTTCAAAAATTGCCAGTGATAAATGCACTGATTTCAGAAATCATAAGCAATAGCATTGCTGTTGAATTAAGCTTACCCAATAGGCATCCCTATGGGGGAGGAGATGGGTACAGCCCGTTGACCATCTCAGGATACAAAGGTGGAGTCTCATCTGACCTCCCTCCCCACTTAAGCTATATTTATATTGTTTTCTTTGAGGGTGAGGAAAAGATAAAGTTTCAGTTGATGTTATTTCATGATCAAGTGGAGTTTTAGTGACTTTAGTTATACATGTAAAGCAGGTTTTATTCATTAGCATATGCAGGGATGTGAAAAGTAATATGTATTTTAGAGTTAATGAAGCAAAGTTCAGCTTTTGGTCACCATTTGGTTCATTCCTTTGGCTCAATTCCCGTTAGCTGCATTGTTTTAAACAGAGCGTGACTGCAACACCTCTGCGGCACTCCATCCTTTGTTTCATGCCTCTCTCAGGGCAGTACACCAAGTTCCCTCAGTGTTCCTGCTCCTAATGTGTGCAGCCAGTTTGTTTCTGGTGAACTATTGCCAACAGGGGCATTCCTTCTCGCCGAGCTTTATCTTTCAGTATTTTTCCACACCAAAGTTGTATTTGGGTTGGCCCAGATCATGAGTCCCCAGGGAGGTTTGCTGGGCTCTGTAACACAGGTCATGTTCGTCCTCCTCTGCGAATAAGATAAAATTCCATGGACTTGAGTGATCTTGGCCCTCCCTATACTATGTCTGAAGGGGGCCCAGTAGTGCCAGTCGCACTCCTACAGCTGCCAGGTAATGATCTATAACTGGCATATCATCAAAAGAAATATAACATCCTCCTTTGCAGCTGCTTTTTCTCAAGAGATATTAATCACTAAGTGTCAAGAGTCAGGGCAAGTGACTAACACAGGACAAAAGGATGTAAGGATGTGAAAAACAAAAGGTCTATACAGACCTTCCTGAATTGTACTCTACTGAAGTTATATTTATCTTTCTGATTTAGTCATTGAATCTATTTTTTCCCTCTTTCTTATCGATTTAAATGCTCATTTAGGGGAAGTTCTTTCAAGCACAGAACCAAAGGATTATTTTTCTAGAATTTGACCCCTTAAATGGTTAACCTCAATTAAGTATAAGCATGAAGGAAAACAGCCCTTGAACCGTCAGTCAGTTATAACTCTAGGACTGAGTTACCAGTGCTAATGTTGCCTTTTAATTTATTTTTATCTCAGAATAACTCCTATTACTGCATCTGAGGGTGGATTCAGGCTTTCTTTTCGTGTGTATTTATGAAGAAATGGTGAATTAAACTTGGCCGCTCGAGGGGCAGCCGCCCGCTGGTCGCTATCGGAACGTCTCCACCGGGCGGGGGGGGGGGGAGGGGGGCGAGGGGTTCTGCCCCCGCTTCCGATCGCACCCCCAGGCTGGCGGCTTGGCGCATGCGCGAGATGGAGCTGTGCAGTCACGGCGCTGTGTCACTAGAGTCCAGTCTGTGCTGCTCCTCTGTCAGCCCCGTTATGGCAGACCCACGCTTGAGGCAGATCAAGATTAAGATCGGAGTCGTGAGACGGTGAGTGCGCCCGTGGGGTCAGGGGTGAAGGGCAGCCGTTGCGAGAAGCTGAAGGTGATCCCGCCGCTCCCGAGGGGGCGAGCGGAGAGAGGGAGTGGGCTCGGCCCGGCTGTGAGCTCTGAGGACAGTCCCCGTTGTCCAGAGTGGGGAGGGGCCCTGCCGCTGCCGTGGTCCCTGGGGGCTCTGCCGCGCCGAGCAGAGGAGCTGCGAGCGGGGCTTTCTGCGCTGCCGGCCATGCCTGCTGCGGGGTCTGGGAGGTGTTGCGCTGGGGCGTATGGCCGTGGGGTGGGGCTGCCGAGGTGTGCCGGAGGGTGGCTGTGGCACAAGTTCTGCCGTGGCTGCCGGTTTCTTCCCCTTGCGCACCGTCTTTAGCAAAAGGCCTTTTTTTTCCTGAGACCGCAATTAAACGGGGCTTTTGTCCCACTGCCCGTTCAGTGTACAGGGCAGTCTCGCCGTATACCTCGCAGAGGCCTTAGTCTTACCTATTTTACCAAAACAATTGTTGAATGGGATCTTTTGGATTTGATAGTTCTCACTGCAAAATCGATGTTCAACACCAGAGTCTCGGGTTTCTCTGGGTTTAACACAGTCTTCGTTTTTAAGAAAAGTTGCAGTTTATCCATCTTGCTTGTTATTTTTCTTTTATTTGGATAAGGCAAAACCATAGCAAAATCTATGTATGCCAGAAAAATAAAGTCTTCAAATGCATCAATAACAGAAGTAATACTAGGGAAAATGTGGACCTGTTGCTGAAAGTACAGGTGTTGTCCCGAACGTGGGCTGGTTACCTGGTGCACAGTGCCAATTCACACACCAAGGCAAGGTATTTCTATTTTTTATTCTAGTTTGTGCAAAGTAGGGAGCTAGGTGGCAACTCACAAAAGGTTGGCTTCCCAATCATCAAAACTTTACACTATTTATACATTCTAACAAGCAAAGGCATCACATTCATTGGTTACAGATCACATAAGTTTTTCATTAATTAATACTCAAACCCTTATTTGCTACTTATATCTCTCGCTTCTCATGCTAATTAGTCCGCAGGTGCAGTTCTTCTTTCTGTTTGAGTTTGGGGTCCATGGTTTGAATCTTGAGGAGCTTGATATCATTTCCCCCTTATGAGGCTACAAGATTTGTCCTTACGACAAGGCTTGTAAGCCTCACTACTTTTCCTGGCTAGCAACACGTGAACTCCTACTGTTGATTGTATAATTAATCTTTTGACACAAAGTAATACAAACTATGATAATGACAATAACTGTTACTATTATAGTTTGAAGCAAACTTGACAACCACCAATTTCGACTGAGCCTCTTGGCATAACTTTGATATTTGCTTCTTTATTGTCTAATTCATTTTTTCTACTTTCTTGCTAGACTGTGGTCTCCATGGGGTATTTAATTCCTAATTAATTTGCAAAAACTTAAACATTTCCTGCACTATTTGTGCTATAAAGTGGGGTTCATTATCTGAAGATTCCTTTCGGTATACCAAATCTGGGTATTATGTCTTTTAACAAAACTTTCATTATTTCTCTACTATTGTTGGTATGACAGGAGAAAACCTCTGGCCAACCAAAAAAGATATCTACTAATACTAATAGATATTTGTATTGCTTCTTTACTGAAAGCAACAATGCATCTGCTCCCACGTCTCTTGATTCAATCTTTTAAGTAGGTTTTCCATCATCTTCTCAGAGACCTATAGCTGCTTTTCAGGTGTTTCCCACTATCCTTCTTTATCCTCTTCTTTTGTATAATTTGGCAGAGCATGGACTATGCCAAAGGCATATTTTGAAGTTCTCACATCTCTGAGACTGGAAGCAAAGTGGCTAAGACTCACGATGCCATTGTTCCAGCTCCTTTGCTAGGATAATCCTTATGGGAGGATGGTCGAACAGCTTCTGTCCTGTACTTAGATTTTCCCATTCAAAGGCAAAGACAAGTTGACTCTATTTGTCCACAGGTATACAAAAGAAGATGTCTTTGAAATCTAACACTGTAAAGTACATATTAGTCTCTGGTATTGAGGATTTAGGACTACCAGATGCCCATAAATCTTGCACTAGTCTATATTCTGATGATTTAGGCTTTTTCACTGGGAGGATAAGAGTGTTAAATTCTGATTGACATTCCCTTAATAACCCAAATTCTGAGAAAGAATCTATTAATGGTTCCAATCCTCGTCGGGCCTCTAACTTTATAGGGTATTGTTTTTCTTTACCAGTCAGACTCCTGGTTTCAGTTCAGTGTTTACCGGACTCTCATTTCTTGCTCCTCCTGGGATTCCCAATGCCCAAAACAATAGTATAACTGCATCTAAAACTTCACTGGGGATTTCCTCTTCTGTAGGTTTTTCCTCAGCGAGTAGGCAGATCTGTGCTTTCCATGCATTTTCTGGAGGAATGTGCAACTGGATAGAGTCCTCAGAAAAAGTTAATTGTGCATTTAATTTGCATAGTAAATCCCTTCCAAGCAATGACAAAGGACACTGGCATATAGAGAAACTGATGTGTTAATTTTGTGTTTCCAATTGTGAATTCCACTGGTTGTAAAAATGGTCTGAGGGATTTCCTCCCCATCGCACCAATAACATCTACTTTCGTTTTACTTAAAGGTCCCTTGCAGTGAGTAACTACAGAATAAGTTGCTCCAGTATCCACTAGAAAATTTATTGTTTAATTCCCCAGTTTAATTGGAACCAGAGGGTCAGCCAGGGGAATAATAAGAGATGCCTCCAGTCCCTTTCAGTCTAGCCCAATTTCTGCCATAATTCCTGTGTCTTTTGGTTTTTCCTTTTGTTCATTTGCCAGTTGGGGGTTGTAGTGGGTTAACCTTGGCTGGATGCCAAGTGTCCACCAAGCCGCTCTATCACTCCTCTTCCCAGATGGACAAGAGAGAGAGAATAAGATGGAAAACAACTTGTAGGTTAAGATGAGGCAGTTTACTAAAGCGAAAGTTTGTGCGTGCACAAGTGAAGCAGAAAATAACAAGGTTTATTCTCTACTTCCCATCAGTAAGCGATGTCTGGCCACTTCTCGGGAAGCGGGGCTTCAGCAAAGCGTAACGGTTTCTCAACAGGCAACCATTGGAAACAATGAATGCCCCCCTTTCTTCCTCCTTTCCTTAGCTTTTTATATCTGAACTGATGTCATATGGTATGGAATATCCCTTTGGTTAGTTTGGGTCAGCTGACCTACTTGTGTCCCCTCCCAGAATCTTGCCCTCAATTGGGGAAAGAATATTACAGTGCTGATGCTGTGCTCAGCAGTAGCCAAAACACTGGTGTGTTATCAACACCTTTCTAGCTACCAATGCAAAGCACAGCACTGTGAGGGCTGCTATGGGGGAAATGAACTACAGCTCAGCCAGACCCAATACAGTCTCCACCCCTTATTCCATACCATTTGTGTCATACTCAGATCCCACATAATATATATATATCTTCTGACTATCCCCCATCCTTTCACAGATGGATATTATTTTTCCCATTTTATAGGCTTCTTCCACTCCTCCAGATCTTGGGCTCAATTCCATTGGGATGGGTACTCAGGACAGGAGGAGCAGCACAATCGATTGTTGGGCACCGAAACCAGCCCGGCTCGGGTCATTGTCGCACTCTCCTTCTTCCTCGCAAAATTCATTCTTCATTGTCCTGCTACTTTACTTCCTGCAACATACAACTTAGAACACAGATTGTTTTTCCTCCAAAGTTGCATCTCCTTGAGGCACACACCAGGTCTCGCCATCCTTCTGCATTATCCACCAAGTACACCCTGGTCCCTAAGCAAAGACAATACCACAGATGAGTTTGCCTTTTCCCATGGGAGGAGAAACCCACACTGACTCCCCAGTCACTTCCCCATGTGTAGTACCGGGACCTTATCTCCTCCCATAGTATGTAAGGGTTTTGTTTGGGCAGGACCCAGGCAGTTAGCAGATTCCCTATTGTTGACCACCCAAGTAGCTTCAGCTAAATTTGCCTCTCACTGCTTCCATGTCCCATTACCTAATTCTCTTAAGATAGCCTTCAACAGTCCATTATACCTCTCAATCGTTCCAGAGGCTTGTGGGTGATAAGGGATATGATAGATCCACTCGATGCCACGTTTCTTTGTGCAAGAGCTTATAAGATTATTCCAAAAGTGAGTCCCATTATCTGATTCAATTCTCTCTGGGGTCCCATGTTACCACAGAATGTGCCTCTCAAGGCCTAAGATGGCGTTTCGAGCAGTGGCTTGGTTTACAGGATATGTTTCCAACCAACCAGTCGTTGCCACCACCACGGTGAGTCTGTAGCTCTTGCAAGCTACCCACTTACTCCATGTAGCACTGGTTGCGGGATGTGTTGAGGGGATGTTTCCTCTGAACATCCAGTGTAGCACAGGCAATCGTGGTGCCAAGAGGAGACATGCTTCTGTCTCAGTAACTTCTGAGGTGGCTCAAACCCCCTCATAGGCTGCTAATATCTCCTTTTCAGGTGGAGTGTAGTGGGCTTCTGATCCCCGATAACCCCAGCTCCAAAACCCTAATGGTTGTCCTCGGGTTTCTCCTTGTACTTTTTGCCAGAGGCTCCAGGTGAGAACATGCTCCCCAGCTGCAGTGTAGAGGATATTTTGCACAGTTGGTCCTGTTCAAACAGACCCAAGAGCTACTGCATGAGCTATGTCCTGTTTGATCTTCTCAAAGACCTGTTGTTACTCAAGGCCCCACTTGAAATGGTTCTTCTTCTGGGTCACTCGACAGAGGGGGCTCACAAGCTGACCATAACCTTGAATATGCATCCTCCAGAACCCCACAAGGCCTAGAAAACTTGTGTTTCCTTCTTGTTAACCAGTAGGGACATAGTTGTTATTTTGTTCAGTACGTCTATAGTGGGTTTCTGTGGCTGGACTTTGATAGCGGGGGGGCTACAGGGGTGGCTTCTCTTAGAAGCTGCTAAAAACTTCCCCTGTCCCGTGGAACCAATGCCAACCGGCTCCAGGACGGACTTCGTGCCACTGGCCAAGGCCAAGCCAATCAGGAGTAATAGTAACGCCTCTGTGATAACATATTTAGAAAAGAAGGTTGTTGCGCGGGAGGAATTCCAACCAGGGAAGAGCGGAGTGAGAACATGGGAACAACAAGGTAGACACCAAGGTCAGTGCAGAAGGAGGGAGAGGAGGTGCTCCAGGCCCCAGAGCTGAGGCCCCTGCAGCCTGTGGTGAAGACTGTGGTGAAGACCATGATGAAGCAGGCTGTCCCCCTGCAGCCCATGGAGGACCACGGGGGTGCAGAGACCCACCTGCAGCCCATGGAGGAGCCCATGCTGGAGCAGGTGAATGCATGAAGGAGGCTGTGACCCCACGGGAGGCCCAAGATGGAGCAGGGTGCTGCCAGAGACCTGCAGCCCGTGGAGAGGGAAGCCTACACTGGAGCAGATTTTTCCCGGGTAGGACTTGTGGCCCCTATGGGGGACTGTATTAGGGAGGGTTCGGACTATACTGAATCTTGAAACCGTGACACCGTTGAAAGCTCAACAAAAACCAATATTTATTACCAAGAGGTGGCCAACAAAATGAACAAACCCAAAAGGGAGGAAGGAGGAGAGAAATAAGCCCTCAGCATGATCTCCCCAGTTACCCAGCTGTTGCCCATAAAGTTATCTTACCGACCTAGCATGCCTATAATTACCCATAGCAGAAACTGCATCCTTGGAGAGTCAGTAAGTTCACAAACTGGCAGGCGTCCCTGCCAAAAGGCAACGTTGTCCTTGTTGTGAAACTAGCTCCCCCCAAGAAAGCACTATCTACTTTTATACAATTAACTGAGTGACCTCAACCTAGGCAGGAGTGGTCATCACCGCCCAGCCAGAGGCTCTCTGTTCCACCCCCTTGGTTATATAAATGCATCTCTTCTGCACACACGTGGCTTTCCCTGTGCCTGAGTACTGTTCAGGGGGGGTCTTTTCCAAATGAGTCTGGGGGTGTTACTTCATCACTATAGTCTTCAGTCTCTCCTTCAAGCAACCTTGGAGGAAAATTAACCAATCACAGAACACCAATTAAAACAGATTATACAAGAAGCTCTCTCTCCAAGGACGAGGTACCCGTTTATCACTACTTGTTTTCTCATAACTTGGCAGGGAAAGAACAAAACTTTTACAGTTGTCTGGACCAAACACAGACCAAAAGTATCAGCATAAATTCACCCCGATACAGGGACCCACGTCGGCACAGCTCATTCGTGAAGGACTGCACCCCATGGAGGAGTGACGCACGGGACAGCAGTTTGGGAAGAACTGTTGCCCAAGGGATGGACTCACGCTGGAGAGGTCTATCAAGGACTGTCTCCTGGGGGAGGGAGTGCTCCTGTGGGAGCACTTGTGAGTGCTGCTGTGCCGGACATGTTGGAACTTCAATATGAGCTGAACTCAAAAGCAACCAAGTGGTGCCACAATTGACATCACTAATACATTTTTCTCAATCCCTCTGGCAACAGAGTGCAGGCTACAGTTTGCCTTCACTTGGAAGAGTGTCCAGTATACCTGGAATTGACTACCTCAGGGGTGGAAACACAACCGGACCATCTGCCATGGACTGATCCAGACTGTGCTGGAACAGGGGGGACCTCCAGAACACCTGCAATATATTGATGATATCATTGTGTGGGGCAAGACAGCAGAAGAAGTCTTTGAGAAAGGGAGGAAAATAATCTAAATTCTTCTCAAAACTAGTCTTACCATAAAACAAAGTGAGGTGTAAAGGGACCTGCATGGGAGATCCAGTTCTTGGGAATAAAATGGCAGGATGGATGCCGTCATATGCCCATGTAGTGAGTTGACCCTGGCCAGATGCCAGGTACTGACTAAAGCCACTCTCTCACTCTCCTCTGCAACTGGATAGAGGAGAGAGAAAAAAAACAAAACCAACTAAGGATTCATGAGCTAACAGCTGGGAGAGGTCACTTACTGATTACCTTCACAGATAGATTACATCTATCTATATATATTAATAACAGGCAGAGCTCAGACGGAGCTCAGGCGGAGCTTAGGGTGGTGCTTCTCTTGACCCTCAGTCTCGGTGGGAAATCCGCTCTTCCTTCCGTGGGTCTGGGGTCTTCTCTCATCTTCATCAGCTTGACCTTTCTACCTTTCCATTGTTCTCGACCCGCTCACTGAAGCTTGGGGAAAGCCCTGGCTCCAGACCTATTTCTCCTATTCAAATGTCTACCTTATCTTACTGTATCCTAATTTATTACCTCTAGTCCTATTATATACTTCTTCTACCATTCTTCTAAGTTTTGGTCCAGTAGGCAGAACAGTAGCACAGACCGATTAGATGTTACGGGGGGGGCTTTTTATCAGGCCCAGATTTCTCAGTTAACTCCTTGGGCCTAACTTCTTGTTTCAGTCCCCCCTTTTCTTATGACTTGCGAATTCTTTCATCAAGTTCCAAAGGACTCTGATAGGTATGCATCACTGCCCACATTATCTGCATCCTTTTGACTATGGTACTCAATCTGTACCACAACCAAGCATTTAAGAGGGATAGCAGAATTATAGTGGCTACTAAAACCAATATTGGATGTATCAAATAGTGAAACACTTGTGTTGCTGTAGAGGAATATCCCGTAAAGATGTCCCACCAATGATGTTCTCCCACTTGTTCCACTTTAGTTAAGATAGTTTTTATATTTTCAGTGTCATGTTCCACCTGCCAGAGCATTTGCTGAGTTGTTCTGTTCACTTCCTGGACCAGTTTCTCTATATCAAGGTGTTTAAGCATTGCTATAAAATGATTAATATCCATTGCTATCTGCAATTTTGGCACATCGTGATACCTTGTATAATCAACTTCAATCAGTTGTCTAGTAGTCACTGGAACAATATAATCAAAGTCACAGCCTATGATTCGAGTAAAATTACACACGCAAAAATTAGTACCATTCGCTACTTCATGACAATTATCTATGGTAAAGTTAACACAAAAAGTCCTAACACGTGCACATCCATTTCCTACATAATAGACTTGTGATTGAGTCTTAGCATGGGGAAGCATCTCAAAGGTACACACACTATCTTCAGTATCTAAGCATAAATCTTCATTCTCTGCCACAGCATTTTCACAGATATATCCTAATTGTCCCTTAGGAATACATGCCTCAGTACTGATAGACTACCATTTGCCCTTGGTGCAATCATAACTATCCCAAACATTATGGCCTATGGGGCTGACAATAATGTTCTGATGTATAGCTCCTAATGTCAAGACAGGAAAGATGGTCTTGTCTTTGGCTGCACTGATAGTGAGTACGTAAACTTCAATTTGTTCATGTTGTGAATTGTAAGTGAAGTTCACTAATTGCCACCATGCCTGGTGATTTTTCTCAAATTATGTAGTGGAACTGTTTCTAGCTATTATTTCTCTTATCTCTTGTGGCAGTATTCCTGAAGTTCCTTCTTTTAGTATTCCTGCAGCTACAGATTGTACACATTGTTGAGTTTGGATGCATTGAACAGGAAGAGCAAACCTTTTACTAACGCTGACAGTACAGTCGGCAAACTTGGTAAAATCCTCTGCAGTGTGGTTAGCTACTAATGTCAACAATCTGACTGCCAATGATTGTTTTTCTGCCAAAGTGAGCAAAGATGATCTTAAAGGGACTTTGAGTTTTCCCAAATCAGAAGTGACGGCACTTAGTTTATTCACTAACACTTCTTGGTCTATGGTGTTTAGTACACCTAATCCTGTGCCAAACCATCTGGCTACATCTCTTTGGATTCTGGTACGATGGGATCTGGCTGCCAGCCATGCATTCCAACCCTTAAGACTCTGCTGTATATAGGGCTGACGATCCTTTTGTATGTGAGATATGTTTGCTTGGATGTTTATTCAGACTCTTTTCAGTGAATATGTTGGATCTAACAGTAACTTCTGCTCGTTTGATTGTCTAATTATGTAAGGTCCAGCAAAGGTTAAATTGTGGACACTTTCACAGTTCAGAAAAGGAGCTGTTGGTGTGTTTTTTGTAAATGGTTTGGAAGTTGTTTTAACAGATGGCTCAGTAGTGGGGTTTTCTGCAAGCCTAATGATAAACAGTTTAGAAGCACTCCTGTCTTTGCTAACCCATGAGCGCATAACTGAGACTGATTGATCTAACAGTAGCTTGATCTCACACTGGGCTTTGTTTCTCTCATCTTCTTTAGTGCCATCCCACAGGCAAGAAACTGGTCCTTTTCTTTTGAACCAAATACTATTGCCAGTATTTCCCATGTGACTAAATGTAAGTGACTGGTTTTTCGTGGGTGTTACTACTAGCTTGACTTGTTTTGTCTCATCCATTAACACATTAACACTTTTGCGTCCGACCTGCGTCATCTCCCATTTTTCCTACTATGGTATCTAATGAACCCTGGGTCTTATTCCAGTCTAGTTGTGTATACGACTTGTTGTTATGTAAAACATAAATGGCTAAACTTGGTTTAGACCTTGAACCAGTCAAAAGTGATTCACTGACCCATGGAAGTGATTCTACAATATATACATCAGACCATGACCAATTTATAGTGGGAGCTTGGGATAAGGTTATACTTATCAAAAGTCCAAGAATCAGCACTGTGATTTGAGAGAAGGTACTTCTTGTTCGGAGGCCCATGGTTTCAGGTTTCTCAGGAGCTTTCTTGATTGTTCTCTGGAACTCTCTTGACTCGGGAGTAGTGAATCCAAGTCAGTCGTTCTTTCACCCGAACTGCCTTGAAGGTGGTTAGCAACACCTGGAAGGGTCCTTCCCACTTTTCTTGCAGAGGTTTTCCTAAAAGATTCTTAACATATACCCAATCACCAGGACTGAATGGATGTAGTTTACAATCAGGCTACTTGGGTTGGGGTTCCAACACCACCGTAGCATTTTTCTGCAGCTGTTTCCCTATAGTCATAACATAATCATATACATATTGATTACCTATTTGATCTAAAGCTTTACTATTCACAGTTTGCATCATGTAGGGCCTGCCGAACAGAATTTCAAATGGACTCAGTTTTTCTTTTGATCTCGGCTTGACCCTTAGTCTGATTAAAGCAATAGGTAAAGCTTGGTACCAATGAAAATTTGTTTCTTGACATATTTTAGCAATTTGCTGTTTAATGAGATGATTCATCTTTTCTACTTGCCCACTTGCTTGTGGTCTGTAGGGCGTATGCAATTGCCAATCAATTTTCAGTGCTTTACTTATTACTTTTACCACTTCTGCACAAAAGTGTGAACCTCTATCTGAAGAGATACCCTTGGGTACCCCAAACCATGGTATAATCTCGTTTAACAAGACTTTAACCGCTTCTCTTACCTTATTTGTTCTACATGGGAATGCCTCTGGCCAACAAGAAAATGTGTCAGTCAAAACTAATAAATAACGATATCCCCCTTTTCTTGGGAGCTCAGAGAAATCAATTTGCCAAATCTCACCTGGGAAATGTCCTCTGTTTATTGCCCCTGGATTGATTTTAGTTTTGATGTTTGGATTATTTTTCAGGCAAAGTTCACATTGGGATGTGACTCGCTTTATTGTGGTAAATAAATTTGGCCCTACTCATCATGGCTAGGCTTCGCGAACGAAGATTTGGGAAGGCACTATCCACATTTGCTGCAGGCACGCTGGTGGCTTATGAGGCCAATACGTGATAGACATATCCGATTGCAAAAGGCGCAGCAGAAAGACTCCTTAGATGGTGTATTTTGCAGGATACGGTTCTTTCTGCGTTGCCTTTTTTCCTCGAGAGTGATCCTACGTGAGTTCTCAAAGGAGACAGCTGCGTTATAGATGGTGTGTCTCCAGGCCTCCCGATTGGAGGCCAGAGTAGACCAGTTATGGTGATCAATATGGCCAAGGCTGAGATGTTATTTCAGGGAGTCCTTGAATCTTTTTTTCGGGGCTCCTCTCATGCGGCAAGTTCACCATAGAGCAGGATCTTAGGGAGGCGGTGGTCCTTCATCCTTGAGACGTGCCCAGCCCATCGCAGCTGCGTTCTCAGTAACATGGCCTCAATACTAGTGACAGCTGCTTGCTCTAGTACAGATGTATTGGTCACAAAATCTGACCAGTGGATGTTAAGGATTGTACGGAGGCAGCGCTGATGGAAGCGTTCTAGGAGACGCAGGTGGTGGCGGTAGATGACCCATGATTCGGAGCCGTATAGGAGAGTTTGGCCCTACTACTCTAGTCCTTAAGTGTTGATAGAGTGGATCCAAACCCCAGTGAGTTTTATCATGTTCTGCTTTCACAAATTGCCATATTAATTTTTCTGGTAATACTAACTGACCTGTCTTCAGTTGACCCCATCCATTGTCTAAGAGCTTACCTTCATTTTTATGTATCCACTGATAATCTGTTTCCCGATACTCTACCTGTTGATTTGTGTCTAATCCTTCTGGCACTAAATCTGCCACTGGTTGTTCGTTACCTCTTGCAGCTGCTAATTTGGCTTCTGTATCAGCTTTTCTGTTTCCTATTTCTGGAACAGTGTTACCTTTCAGGTGTCCCCTGCAATGCATTATAGCCACCTGTGATGGGAGTTGGACAGCTTCTAACAATCGTAGGATCTCCTCTGCATGTTTAACAGCTTTTCCTTGGGCAGTCAATAGCCCTCGTTCTTTCCAGATTGCTCCATGGGCGTGTACAATGGTGAAGGCATATTTAGAATCAGTCCAGATGTTGATCCGCTTTCCCTTTGCCAGTTCAAGAGCTCGGGTGAGAGCTATTAGTTCTGCTTTCTGGACTGAAGTCCCTGTAGGTAAAGGGTTTTATTCAATTACCTGTTCTGTTGTGGTTACCGCATAACCAGCCATCCTTATGCCCTGCTTTACCAAACTGCTACCATCTGAATACCAATCGTCTGCATCCTGGAGTGGTTCTTCTTTGAGGTTTCAGCGGCTGGAGTACACTGCTTCAATGGTCTCCAAGCAGTTGTGTACAACAGGTTCTGCTGAGATTCTTCCTTCTAGGAATGAAGCTGGGTTGACAATGTTAGTTACCTGAATGGTTACATCATCTGGTTGAACTAGGATCGCCTGGTATTTCAGGAACCGGGAAGGTGACAGCCTATAGCTCCCTTTTTGTTCCAGCACTGCTGATACTGTATGGGACACTAACACAGTCATTTTCTGTCCTATTGTAAGTTTCCTGGATTCTTCTATGTTTACAACCACCGCTGCAACTGCCCTCAGGCGAGTAGGCCATCCTTTGCTTACCTCATCCAATTGTTTGGAGAAGTAGGCTACTGCTCTTTTGTATGGTCCTAGTTGCTGAACCAGGACCACCAAAGCCATTCCTTGATGCTCATGCGAGAACAACCAAAAGGGCTTCGTCACATCAGGCAAACCCAATGCCGGAGCCCTCATGAGCTCTCGCTTCAGTTGTTTGAAGGCTTCATTTGCCTCAGGGGTCCAAATTATGTAATCCTTGTTTACTTTCAGCAGGTCATATAAAGGCTTTGCAATTATTCCATATTGATATATCCATAAATGACACCAACCTGTCATTCCTAGAAAGGCTCGTAGGTCTCTCACCGTTTCTGGTCTGTCTGTCTGACAGATGGCTTCTTTCCTTGCCGTCCTCAGGGATCTCTGTCCTCCTGACACTTCATATCCCAGGTACATGACTTTCTCCTGGACCAACTGAGCTTTCTGTTGAGAGACTCGATAACCACTTACACCTAAGAAATTTAAGAGAGATATTGTCCACTGAATGCAGTCCTCTTTTGTTTCAGTTGCTATTAGATCATCCACATATTGTAGAAGAATGCCATCTCCCGGTGGCTGTTGCCATAGTTCTAGCTCTTTGGCTAACTCACTACTGAAAAGCGTGAGGCTGTTCTTAAAGCCTTGGGGCAACACTGTCCATGTAATTTGCATTTTTCTCCATCTGTTAACAGACTCCCATTTGAAAGCAAAAATCTTTTGGCTTTCCTGTGCTAGGGGTAGACAGAAAAACACATCTTTTAAATCTAACACTGTGAACCAAATAAAATTATCTCTTAATTTAGTTAAAAGTATGTAAGGATTTGCTACTACAGGGTGTATAGTCTTAGCTATTTCATTTACTGCCCTTAAATCTTGAACTAGCCTATAAGTTCCATTTGGTTTCTTGACTGGAAGAACTGGAGTGTTAAAGTCTGATTCACACTCTATCAAAAGTCCTAATTTCAAAAAGTTTTCAATTATTGGTTCAATTCCTTTTCTATCTTCTAGCCTCAGTGGATATTGTTTCTTAGCCACTGGCTTAGCTCCTGATTTTAGTTCTATTTGTATAGGAGTTGCCCATTTTGACTTACCTGGTATGTCAGTGGCCCACACCAGGGGGTATACCTGATTTGTAATTTGGTCAATGTCCTGATTGTTTGGTTTTGGTTCTATACAGCTCATAGCCAAACTCAGAGCTGCTAGTAATTGTTCCTCGTTTGCTTTGAATTCAATCTTACCTTGTTTAAATTCTATTACAGCTCCCAGGTTTTCTAGTAAGTCTCTGCCCAGTAGAGGTTTGGGTGAACTTGGTAAATAAAAGAACTGATGCACTCCCATTTATTTCCCAATTTTAAATTTTAGGGGTTTCAAAAAGAAAACTTTTTCTGATTGGCCAGTGGCACTAATGACTTGTACATAGTTATCACTTTTAGGCATCAATTCCTGATTTAAAACAGAAAATGTAGCTCCAGTGTCGATTAAAAAGTCCAATTTTTCTTTTTCTTCCCCTAGCTCCATTGTAACCAACGGGTCTGCTAGGGATAAACCAACTGGTCCCCTTAATTCACTATTTTAGTGGGCTATGACAGCCCCTCCTGATGCTTTATTTGCCAACTTAGGACAATCTCTCTTTCAGTGCCCCTCTTGCATATAATAAGCGCACTGATTTTGACCCACCTTTGCTTGTTGGAGGGGCAAACCTCCCCTCCCTCGCATTGTCTGTCCTCGGCCACGACCCCTAATATACTGCCTGATGTCGTTGGATTCTGAGTTAAAGCTGCAACCACCATCCTTGTAAGTTTTCTATCTTCCTTTATCTCTCTGTTTTGTATACTTTCCAAGCTTCATTCATTAACACCTCTAAATCTTTATTAGTAGAGTGATCTATTTTCTGTAACCTTTTTCTAATGTCAGGATTACTTTGTCCTATTAACAACCTCACCAACTGTTGTTTACCTGCATCTGATGATGGATTCAGGGTAGTATATTTTCTAATGGCAGATCTAAGTCTATCTAAAAATGCAGTGGGGATCTCGTCCCATCCTTGCCTCACATCATACAAAGCAACCCAATTCACCGCTTTAGGAATCTCCCAATTCACCGCTTTTCGTAATCTCACCTTAACTAAGTCCCTATACTGGTCCAACAGCTTATAATGGTCTGGGTTGTTTGGGTCCCAATTAGGTTGTTGCAATGGAAAAATTTGATCTATGTCCCCTGTTAAGACTCTTGTTGCAATCTGTACTTCCACATTTTGTCTGGCTGTTTTTCTTACAAGTTCTTTTTCCATTTCTGTCAACTCTGATAACATCAAGTCTATATCTGACCAATCAATATCTTGATTTTTCACGATCAATTCAAATCTCTTAGCTACCTTCTCAGGATTTTCCCTAAAACATTTAACTTCTCTCCAGCTATTCAAGTCACTTGCTGAAAAGGGTGCTTTCACTCTTGTCTGATTACCTGTGGGTGTTATTACCTGCCGCAGTGGGGCCACCATGTGACTTGTCTTGGTTTTAGCTTTTGGTCTACCCCCAGTCTTGCTCTTAGCTTTCTGTCCCACAGTCCAACCATGATATGTTCTACTCACTCCTTCTTCCGGGTCTTCTATGCTCTCTGCTACACTCTCAGAGTCCTCCGCCCCTAGTCCCGACTCCTGCGGGCTGCTTGGTCCTTTCCTAACCAGTTCTGGTCCCCTAAAATGTGTCGGCTGCAATTCCTGGGGGTCTAAGATACTTTCCTCATCACTATCTCTCTTTCCCAGCTTAAGACACCTCTGACCTATACTACAAGCATCACAACAATGCTTTCTTGACTTACTATTTTTCTGATTCTTTTCCAATGCCAACACAAGGGGATCCTGGGGGCTACATTAATTCCACAACCTTTCTGCCACTCTGGCTTGTTTCTTAAAGTGAAAAACATATCAGCATACATTACTTCATCCCATTTCTGTTCTCTGCTGAGGAACAACATAAGTTGTAAAATTGTATTATAATTAATACTCCCTTGAGGAGGCCACTTCTCACCATCATCTAATATATAGAGTGACCACCAATTCTGGCAATATTTTAAAAAGGTCTTTTTACTCAGGTTTCCCCTGGGAGTTCCTCCCAGATCTTTCCAGTGTTTTAATATACACCCTATGGGAGTCTTGGCATTTATTTCTTTACTGATTTTGACCCCCATTATGAAGATAGACAATAAAATCTACAATATCTTGCCAATCACAATTATTATACTGCCAAATAATATCCACTCTTCCAATCCAAGCACTACTTTTCAATAGAAATCGCCTAAATTCATCATCATCATCATCATCATCATCATCATGATGGCTGGGCTTCGCGAACAAAGATTTGGGAAAGGTCTCTACCCACGTTTGTCACAAGCGCACTGGTGGCTAAAAAGGCCAATACGAGACAGGCATGTCTGATTGCAAACGGCACAGCAGAAAGACTCCTTAGATGGTAAATTCTGAAAGGCATGATTCTTTTTGCGTTACCTTTTCTCCTCAAAGGTGATCCTGCGTACTTTCTCAAAGGCATCAGCAGCGTTATAGACAGTGTATCTCCAGACCTCCCGATTGGAGGCCAGAGTAGACCAGTTATGGTGATCAATATGGCCAAGGCTGAGATGTTGTTTCAGGGAGTCCTTGAATCTTCTCTTCGGGGCTCCTCTCATGCGGCAGCCGGTGGCAAGTTCACCATAAAGCAAGATCTTAGTGAGGCAGTGGTCCTTCATCCTGGAGACGTGCCCTGCCCAGAGCAGCTGTGTTCTCAGCAACATGACCTCAATGCTTGTGACTGCTGCACATTCTAGAACAGATGTATTAGTCACATAATCTGACCAGTGGATGTTTAGGATTGTACGGAGGCAACGTTGATGAAACATTCTAGGAGACGCAGGTAGTGACGGTAGATGACCCATGATTCAGATCCATATAAGAGAGTAGACAGCACTATGACTCTGTAAACACTGATCTTTGTACTTTTCTTCAAGTGTTTATTTCACCAAACTCTTTTATGATGCTTTCCGAAGGCACTATATGCCTTTGCTAACCTGTTGTCTATCTCTCCGTCAATCTTACCATCCGAGGAGATGAGTCTGCCTAGGTAATTAAACTACTGGACTGATTTGAGCTCTGATTCGCCAATGGTAATATGGGGATGATGGAAGACTTCCTGAGGTGCCGGTTGATAGAGAACTTCTGTTTTCTTTAAACTGACTTCCAGCTCAAAGAGCTCAGCAGCGTCTGTGAAGCAGGATGTTAAACGCTGCAGAGCTGCTTCTGTGTGAGTGACAAGGGCAGCGTCATCAGCATAGAGCAGCTCCCGGGCGAGATGGTTTAAGGTCTTAGTGTGGGCCTTCAGTCGCCTTAGTTTGAAAAGGTTTCCATCAGTACGGTATCGAATGCTGTCCTGATCATCGAGGTCTGCCGTGGCCTTTTGGAGCATCATGCTGAAAAAGATTGTGAATAGGGTTGGTGCGAGAATGCAGCCTTGTTTCACACCATTAGTTATTAGAAAGGACTCAGAAAGTGCATTGCCATAACTGATTTGACTGTGTTGATCCTCATGGAGTGAGATGATCATTTTGAGGAACTTGGGGGCCTACATACCAAACTCAAAGTCCTCTACTCAGCGCTGATGGTCAAACACTTCTTACAGATAAAACCTCCATTCTGAATTGATGGTCTGAACACTTTCAGACCCTTTTCAGTACCAACCGTGTAGTCCAAGACACAATCATTCAGTCTGTCACACAACAACCAGTGAAGTATGAATTGGATACTGCCCCCACTTTAGGAGAGACCCTCAAGGCCATATAGCAGGAGAAAATTGGCAAGGCAGCTAGGGTTCATGGAATTCCACCTGAAGTCTGGAAACATGGGGACCTTGCACTCCATGCTAAATTTCATGAGTTCTTACTACGCTGTTGGGAACTAGGCAAACTACCATCAGACCTTCGAGATGCAGTCATCATCACCCTATATAAGAAGAAAGGTACTAAATCAGAATGCTCAAATTACCGTGGTATTACTCTGCTCTCCATTGCTGGCAAAATCCTGGCAAGAATACTCTTAAACAGACTAATACCCACTATAGCAGAAGGAATTCTACCTGAAAGCCAATGTGGTTTCAGAACCAACAGGAGTACCACAGACATGGTGTTTGTTCTCAGACAACTGCAAGAGAAGTGTAGGGAACAGAACAAAGGTCTCTATGTAACCTTTGTCGACCTCACCAAGGCTTTCGATACTGTGAACAGGAAAGGTCTATGGCAGATTTTGGAATGCTTAGGTCGCCTAAATTCACTAATTTTACAACCGACCTGCACTAATACAAAAATCCACAAGACGTCACTCTTAGACCACAAATATACCTGACTCTTACAATAAGCCTGTATATCCACACAAATCCACAAAATCTAAAAAAAAACCCACAAAAAACCACTTTCTATGATGAATCTGAACATCTCAAAAGAAACACGTCTATGAGTTCACCGACAGTAATATCTGGCACACCGAGTTTCCTCCAAAGTCTGATTAGCTCCACATCTAATACAATATAAATTCAAAGTCCAATTTAACCTTATCTCTTGAGTAGACTCGGGTCCAAGAATATATTTCAAACAATTATTACATAAAGCACGCACATACAACGAGCAATTACAAAATGGACGGATTCTAATGCTAGGTTTCAGACTATGTGGTGTATTCACAGTCAACCTCTCAGACCCTCTACCCATAAAATCTTAACAAGATGTTTCTATGACTGGTGCAGAAAGAACAGACACTTCAGAAGCTCGATTTTGCCTCCAACACAAAACAAGAAAACACAAAATTATCAAAACAACATAAACCAAACAAAATACTATGACAACTGCCACTTTCCAAGAGTACATATAGATGCATCAGAGCATAAACAAAAGAACAACCAAAAGGAAACTTAGATACCTTGTTTCCCTCAAAAAAACCCAATATTTGGCCAAATACAAACAAAACTGGAACATACCAGCCCAAAGCGGATATTCCCCAGGAAGAGCATCCTCTCCCATACCCCACGAGACAGTGTTCCATCTTCGTCTTATGGGAACCCAAAACCAAAATAGACAAAACCAAACATAAATACCTTTTATCAATAGGCAACGTTCTTGTCCAGCCTCTGCAGGAAGCCACCAAAGCAGGGAACCTCTTCAGGTGAAAAGACTCACCGAGGGCACCCTAGGGGGTCCCCAACCTCTGAGGATTCTGCAGCCAGGTGGAAAAGCTGTCCTACAGCGAGTCGTCAAAATGATTCCGAAAAATTCAGTATAAAGAACTGCTCAGAGACTTTTGGATCTTTGAGCAGCAAAGGTTGTTATTGTCGACACCGGGAGCAAGTGTGGTTCAGACCACAAAGAACTTGCTCAAAGGTTTCACACAAAATCAGTGGTTTTTATACAATTTTCATATATGATTAAATGCATATTCATATGATTACATCTATCTATACATATTAATAACAGGCAGAGTATAGACGGAGCTCAGGCGGAGCTTAGGGTGGTGCTTCTCTTGGCCCTCAATCTCGGTGGGAAATCCGCTCTTCCTCCCGTGGGTCTGGGGTCTTCTCTCATCTTCATCAACCTGACCTTTCTACCTTTCCATTGTTCTCGACCCACTCACTGAAACCTGGAGAAAACTCTGGCTCCAGACCTATTTCTCCTATTCAAATGTCTACCTTATCTTACTGTATCCTAATTTATTACCTCTAGGCCTATTATATACTTCTTCTATCATTCTTCTAAGTTTTGGTCCAGTAGGCAGAACAGAACGAGTCTCTAGTAGCACAGACCGATTAGATGTTGGGGGGGGACTTCTTAGCAGTTAACTCTTTTGGACCTAACTTCTTGTTTCAATGTTCAGAGGAAACATCCCCTCAACGCATCACGCAACCAGTGCTACATGGAGTAAGTGGGTGGCTTTGATCACACAACAAACCTGAATGGGAAAACTTAATTTCCCGGGAATACTGGAAGTGATCATGGACTGGTGCATTTGTGCTTAATTAGATGCTGCTACTTTTGATCTGTGTTTGGCTCAACCACCTGTGAGAGTCTGTTCTTTTCCTGCCAAGTTATGAGAAAACAAGCACTGATAAACGACAACTTTGTCCTTGAAGGAAGCATCTTGTATAAACTGAAATTAATTGGTGCCTCACTATTGATTGACAGCCCTCCAAGTCATTTGAAGAAGAAAGTGAAGAGGAGGATGATGAAGTAAGGCCCCAGACTCATTTAGGAAAGACCCCCCGAGGTGCAGCACGCAGTCACAGGGAAATTCCAGTGTACACATGCATGCGCAAAAGAGATGCCACTTACATAATGGAGGGAGAGACTGAAGGTCTCTAGCTGGGCGGTGCTGGCCACACCTGCCCAGGTAGACGTCACAAGTTAATTGTATAAAAAGCAGACAGCTCTTGCTGGGAGGGAACTCGAGCATTGAAGGGCAACATTGCCTTTTGCAGGGACGCCCGCTATCTTTTGAACCTGCCAACACTCCGAGGATGCAACTTCTGCTATGGGTAATTCTAGGCGTTCTGGGGTCAGTAAGACAACCTCGTAAGCATCACCTGAGTGAGTGGGGGGTCGTACTGAGGACTTATTTCCCTCCTCTTTCCTCTCTCTCAGGTTTTCGTTTTGTTGGCTACTTTGCAATAAATATTGCTTTTGTTGAGCTTTCAATGGTGTACTGGTTTCAGTTTTGGCATTCTCCCAGCTACAACTGGCCAGAAGTGACCTGTAGTGAATCTCTATACTGATTCCTGGATGGTGACTAATGCCCTGTGGGGGTGGCTACAGCAGTGGAAGAAGACTAATTGGCAACAGAGGGGGAAACCCATCTGGGCTGCTGCATTGTGGCAGGACATCACTGCATGGGTAGAAGATGGGACTCTGAAGGTGCATCATGTAGATACTCACATGCCCAAAAGTTGCACCACTGAAGAACATCAGAACAATGAGCAGGTGGATAAGGCTACCAAGATTGGAATAGCTCAGATATAGACTGGGAGTGGAAGGGTGAGCTATTTGTAGCCCGATGGGCCCATGAAACATCAGGACATCTAGGAAGAGATGCAACATACAGATGGGCTCGTGATCGAGGGATGGACCTGACCATGGAGACCAGCACACAGGTTATTCACGAATATGAAACATCTGTGGCAATTAAGAGAACCATGCGAGTAAAAGCTCCCTGGAATAAAGGGCTGTGGCTGGGTTTCCAATATGGTGAGACCTGGTAAACTGACTACATTGGACCACTGCCACGAACATGCCAAGGCAAGAACTACATACTCACCATGGTGGAGGCAATGACTGGCTGACTGGAAACATCCTGTAAACCAGACCACTGCTTGAAACACCATCTTAGACCTTGAGAGGCACATTCTGTGGCAACATGGGACCCCAGAGAGAATTGAATCAGATAATGGGACTCACTTTTGGAATAATCTTATAAGCTCTTGCGCAAAGAAACATGACATCGAGTGGATCTATCATATCCCTTATCACCCACAAGCCTCTGGAACGATTGAGAGGTATAATGGACCTTTGAAGACTATATTAAGAGCATTAGGTAATGGGACATGGAAGCAGTGAGAGGCAAATTTAGCTGAAGCTACTTGGCTGGTCGACACTAGGGGATCTACCAACTGCCCTGGTTTTGCCCAAATGAAACCTCTACATACTGTGGGAGGAGATAAGGTCCCCATACTACACATGAGGAAGTGACTGGGGAGTCAGTGTGGGTTTCTCCTCCCATGGCAAACTCATCTGTGGTATTGTCTTTGCTTAGGGACCAGGGCGTACTTGGTGAATAATGCAGAAGGATGGGGAGACCTGGTGTGTGCCTCAAGGAGATGCAACCTTGGGGGAAAAACAATCTGTGTTCTAAGTTGTATGTTGCAGGAAGTAAAGTAGCAGGACAATGAAGAATGAATTTTGCGAGGAAGAAGGAGAGTGCGACAATGACCCGAGCCGGGCTGGTTTTGATGCCCAAAACTGATTGTGCTGCTTCTCATGTCCTGAGTACCCATCCCAATGGAATTGAGCCCAAGATCTGGTGGGGTAGAAGAAGGCCATCCGTATTGGGTCTGGCTGAGCTGGAGATCATTTCCCCCCCAGTAGCCCTCACAGTGCTGTGCTTTGCAATCGGTAGCTAGAAGGGTGTTGATAACACACCGGCATTTTGGCTAATGCTGAGCACAGCACCAGCACTGTAACATTCCTTCCCCAATTGAAGGCAAGGTCCTGGGAGGGGACCCAAGTAGGCCAACTGACCCAAACTAACCAAAGGTATATTCCATACCATATGACGTCAGCTCAGATATAAAAGCTAAGGCAAGGATCAGGAAGGCAGGCATTCATTTTTTCCAATGGCTGCCTGCTGAGAAACTGTTACACGTGCTGAAGCCCTGCTTCTTGTAAGTGGCCGACCATCGCTGCTCATGGGAAGTAGAGAATAAACCTTGGTTTCTTTCGCTTTGCTTTTGCGCACAAAGGCTTCCGCTTTGCTTTCACTTTAAATAAACTACCTTATCCCAACCCACAAGTGGTTTTTCCACCTTACTCTCTCCTCTGTCCAGCTGGGAAAGGGAGTGATAGAGTGGTTGGGTAGGCACCTAGCGTCCAACCAAGGTCAACCCACCATGCCATCAAATGGGAAAAAATAATATCTATCCGTGAAAGCATGAGAGATAGTCAGAATATATATATATTATTTGGGATCTGAGTATGATGCAAAAAGTATGGAAAAAGGGGTGGAGATTGTATTGGGTCTGGCTGAGCTGTAGTTCATTTCCCCATAGCAGCCCTCACAGTGCTGGGCTTTGCATTGGTAGCTAGAAAGGTGTTGATAACACACCAGTGTTTTGGCTACTGCTGAGCACAGCATCAGCACTGTAACATTCCGTCTGGGAGGGGACACAAGTAGGCCAACTGACCCAAAATAACCAAAGGGATATTCCGGACCAGATGACATCAGCTCAGATATAAAAGCTAAGAAAAGGGGCAGGAAGGGGGGCATTCATTGTCTCCAATGGTTACCTGTTAAGAAACCATTACGCGTCGCTGAAACCCTGTTTCTCGGGAAGTGGCTGGCCATTGCTGCTAATGGGAAGTAGAGAATAAACCTTGTTAATTCACTTTGCTTTTGTGCGCACAAGCTTTTACTTTACTTTTCCTTTAATGAACTGCCTTATCCCAACCCTCAGGTCGTTTTCCATCTTACTCTCTCCCCTCTTTCCCTGGGAAGGGGAACAATAGAGCAACTGGGTAGGTACATGGCGTCCAGTCAAATTCAACCCACCACAAATAGATATAGGTTTATCATTACATTTATGTTAGATGAAGACACTTTGTTCTCAAAAAAAACAAACCCAAACCAACCAAAATGGGTGCAGTTCTCAAGTACTGTTGAAAGCAAAAAATTGATATGATTATAAGGTCCCATTTCCTGTCACTGTGCAGGGCATTCAAATCATGAACTTGTGTGTTATCTTTAAGCTAGAAAATGTTAGTGTGGTCTGATTGAACATCTTGGTGCCTGCTTCTTACTTGGGGGTCCCTTTCATTACCTGTGTTATGGTTACTAGCTTTGCTGAACAGGAACATTTTAAATATTCTCTTCGCATTTGTAAGTGGATGGTGTTTTATGTCAATTTTTATAGACAAAGTATTCTGATGGGTGGGAAAACTAGATTTACTTAGGTTAAATTTTCTTTTTCAGTCTTTGTATTCTTTCTGTCAACCTAGAGTATAATTTATTAGTTTCTAGATTCTTTGAGAAAACTTTATGTATTGGGATTGTGTGGCAAGGTTTTGGTAGTGGAAGAGATGGCTACATGGGTGTCTTCTGTGAGAAGATTTTTGAGGAATACATCTAGTGCCAGTAGGTGGGTTTGTGAGCTGCAAATTGTGCCTAGGTGGGAGTAAATTTACTGGAACCACAGGCTATGAGCTGTGAACTGGCACTGACCTTTTGGTTAACAAAGACCAACTGGAGGTGGTAGGGGAGGGTAACTGGTCACCCAGAGATTCTGCAGGACCCAATAAACGAGAAGACCCCAGACCAAAAATAACCATTGGTCTTGAACACTTTAAGAGTTGGGGCATCCACAACATCCTTTGGTAACCTGTTCCAGTGCCTTACCACCCTCACAGTGAAGAATTTCTTCCTGATACCTACTCTCTTTAAATTTGAAGCCATTCCCCCTTGTCTTATCACTACGTGCCCTTGTAAACTGTTCCTCTCCAAATTTCCTGCAGGTCCCCTTCAGGTACTAGAAGGTTGCTAGAAGGTCACCCTGAAACCTTCTCTTTTCCAGGCTGAACAATCCCAATTCTCTCAGCCTTTCCTCATAGGAAAGGTGTTCCATCCCTCTAATCATCTTCATGGTCCTCCTCTGGACTCGCTTCAACAAGTCTATGTCCTTTCTGTGCTGGGGGCCCCAGAGCTGGATGCAGTATCCAAGGTGGACTCTCACCAGAGCGGAGTAGAGGGGCAGAATCACCTCCCTCATCCTGCTGACCACACTGCTTTTGATGCAGCCCAGGATATGATTGGCTTTCTGGGCTGTGAGCACACATTGGCTGCTCATGTCCAACCTCTCATCCACCAGCATGCCCAAGTCTTTCTTGGCAGGGCTGCTCTCAATCAGTTCATCCCCCAGCCTGTATTGGTACCGGGGGTTGCCCCGACCCAGGTAAAGTACCTTGCACTTGGCCTTGTTAAACCTTATGAAATTCCCATGGGTCCACTTATAGTTTTCCCAGGCTGTTTGTGACTGATAGCTACTCCGGGGCTTCCCCATGTGGGCTCCAGGGGTCTGCCATGAGGAATACGATGCCACCTCACCTCTGTGAGGTTCAACCCATCCCTTCCCCCTCTACACACACACCCACACCCCAAGGTGGTTCCAACCCAATAATTACTGATCTGGTGTCTAACACATAGTGGCCACCTGTTACACTCTGGATTTTAAGCTACAAGCTGCCCAGAGCGGTCACATTTATTTAAGACTTTTTAAAAGCCTTTTGGTTCATTATAACTTCGAGTTCGTGTCCAGAGAAAAACTACACATTTTTCTCGAAGAGAAATTCTTTTTAATTTGAGAAAAATAAGACATTTTGGCAAAAGGTTTTACAGGAGTAAAATACAATCAAGAAAAATATTTCACTGAAACATCCAGGACAAAGACCCATTCCATAGAAAAACCACCCACAATCAATATACTAGTTTTAGTAAAACCTACAAGAGAGGGAAAAGAGTAAAAGAAGAAAAAGTAAAAGAAGAAAACAGATTAAAAAAGAAAGAAGAGAGAAGAAAAAAATAGTTACTGACAAGATTTGATGATTCACATGTTTGAGGCTGGAACAGAGGAGAGAGAGAGAGAGAGAGAGAGAGAGAGAGAGAGAGAGAGAGAGAGAGAGAGAGAGGCCAGGGCTACCAGGCAGGCCTTCCTTGACTTACAGCCCAGCTACACAACCTTAAGTGATACTGTGTGCTCTGCATGGGCACAACCATGGTGGCTGCAGGCCGTCTGTCTCTGCCATGTGCTCTCAGGGGGCTCAGCCCTGGTAGCTGCGGGTTATGTGATCTCAGCAGGCCTTATGTGATAAGGCAAGCCTTACCATGGACCTGCAGGTCTAGGCCCAGTTCTCACACATACACACACTCCCAGTGAGTTGGCTCCAACCCATATCAATCATAGAATCATAGAATCATCTGGGTTGGAAAAGACCCCCGAGATCATCAAGTCCAATCCTTGATAATTCAGTGAGATTCAAATCCAGTATCTCACACAACCAGGTTGGTCAAGCAGGATTTTCCCTTGTTGAAGCCATGCTGGTTGTCTTTAATCACAAAATCCTTTGCCGAGAGGAGTATGATGTTGATAGTTTTGTGCTTCTCTGAGTCTACATATAGAAATGCATATAAAAATTCAAATCTTAGTTTTTCTTCATTGTTTTGTACTCCATATTTTATTTGAATTTACTGTATATGGTCTCTTGCATGTGTTTAATAGCTTTTCTTTGTTATCCTAAAACTGCTTTTACCCATCTCTCAGGGTTGCATTTCTTTGGTGACTAGTACTCGACTGTTGCTGAGTTGTTTGTAACACTGGGGCATTTCAGCATCTTCCTGTGCCTGTGTTTTCAAGGGCTCTGCTATCACCCCATGCTCCTGTTCTCATTAGGTTTGATCATTTATGCTACATTTTTATTCTAAATCAGAGATAGCTCATTCTTGTTAGTAACAAAATACAATACAGCAGTGTTATACTATGGGCAATGAAGAAATAAGGCTGCACATACAGAGAATTCAATTTTGGGATTTCTCCACAGATCTCTTTCTGCGTTTCCCTTTTATTCATATTCTTTTATAAACAGCACCTGGTGTTGTCTTTTAGTTAACCAGAATTCCCAGGATCTTGCTAAACTGGTGTTATGATACCACACATTCACACTTGTATCATGTTGTGACTGTTTTCAGCCACGAGAAAAACCATGCACGCTATCATGCAGACCATTAAGTGGTTTTTCCACTTTGAGAACACAGCACTCTTTTTTGTCAAAACACCCGTCAAGGTCAATCCTCCTTTTTGGTTCTAATTAACTAAATGCAGGTGCAGGGCTGACTCAGCTTGTTCCCACATATCCCCCTTTTTTGTTTTGACACGCGGGGTTCATTGTGAAGAGGGCCAGGACCCAGGTTTCGTTTTCAAGTTTGTCTGATGTGCTTCCAGAGGACTTGTAATATTAAAAACAGACAGATTATTAAAAAACCTGCTACTACTATAAATATCCAGATCCTTAAATTAAGTCCTCCAAACTAATGTTTGGGATTTACCCATTGAATGTTATCAGACAGCTCCTGCCAGACACTTTGTTCGGCTAAAGATCGAATTTGAGACATCTGGGATTTTATTGCTTTAGCCAAATCTTTAATTTCGCCATTGATGTTTGTAGCGAAGGAACCCTACAAATGTTAGGTTCACCGGGAGCCACAGTTCGGCTCTTCTTCACATAGGAATTATTACTGATAAATTGAGAGTAGATACATTCTGATTTGTAATACAACTAAAATAATAAGGATTGCTTATAGTACTATTAAAGGTATTGTTAGTAACACTAATCACAATGTCAGGTGCAACCAAGAAGACATGTGTGAGAGGTACACACCATGACTGAGTCATTATGCCAGTTAGTGAGAGTTAGTTGATACAATGAATTATCCCTGGAATAGTGTCCATGTGCTACGTGTCTAATTAAAAATGGCATCGCAGCCCTCCATAAATTGCTTACCCAAGGGCCAGAACTGTTTTTATATATTGCCTGCAGTACTGGTCCTGAGAGACCCCCTTCTGCCCATTTAAGGGTCTCCTTCGTAACTTGTGTGAAGTTTACAGGATGTGATGTGTTGGTAATCAAATGACCCCTCAGTCCCCAATCCATCATTTTTACTCCAGGTAATCCAATGTTTACTATTCCTGGAGTTATTAGTATACATGGGGTCCACTGCACAGCAAGCGTATCTGATGCGGTGCTTCTTGGAATTTTGCAAATGGGTAGTTGAGAGGGAGACGATCCCCCCGTCTCTTTGTCAATCAGGATATGATCAAGTCCAGTGCTGGAAAGAAAAGTTAAATACCCACTAGTGTGTTCCCTATCTTCCCTTTGCAGATAGTATAAGTGGAATTTTTCTACAAATGGTAGACAGCTATTAATTGGTCTTTTGGCAAGTCATACAGGTGGACGATGTGTATAAAAAGTTTGACTTGCATTAGTTTTAATCCAATCTTTGTTTTCCTCCAAAGAGCCATGAAGTGGTAGCCAAACACCTCCAATCCAGTTAGTATCATTGTTAGAGAGTGGCATTTCCAGATTCTACCATGTGACTGGCCGAAACATTGGAGGATCAAGGATATGAGCCCAATAAACGGGGGGGGGGGGGTGTAGATTAAACAAGGAGACCCACATCACACCCTGAAATGCCCCTTTTACCGTACTGTTGCTGACCACTATGGCCAGATAGGCTAGGAAGATGTTTTGCAGATTAGATGTAGCTCTGACAGTCTCCATCATCTGTTCTGCCTGATCTTGCAATCTTTTCAAACTTCCCCATGTGACGTCTGGGCAGGGCTTGCGCCGCTCAACATTCCTCGGTCTCTTTCTAGGAGTCTTGAGGGACAGCTTCTGCATTTGTGGAATCAGATTGCATGTTAGGTCCATCCAACTCATGATAGGGTTTTACCAAATGTGCTGGAAGCCAGCGGGGTCCTGTGGGTGATAGAACACATGCATACCCCCTTCCCCACATTAACAACTCAACAGGACCTTGCCATTGAGCATTCCCCTGTGAATCCTTGTATAATACTTTCAACTTTTGTTTGTGTAATGAGGCAGTGGTCCCGTAATGACGACCTGCTCTGCTACAATTAAAGTGATCCAAATTCAAAAAATTAAGAGTAAATATGGCTTTGTCTAATTGTTCCTGGTGTGTCATATTCCCCCTTTTTTGTTTTAAGAGCATGGTTTTTAATACCGAGTGGTGTTGTTTGACAGTAGCTTGCCCCTGTGGGTTATGTGGTATGCCAGAGATGATGAACCCCCCATTGTTGCAAAAAATTCCATGTGCCAGTGGCTGAATACCCAGGACCATTATCTGTCTTAATTTGCTGCAACAACCCCATCATTGCAAAGCATCAAGTGAGTCCAATGTCAATGCACATCACTGCTTTTTTCTCTAACGTGAGCAGATGCACGCAGAAAGCCTGAGAATGTATCGACTGTGACATGGACAAAATGAAGTCGTCCATATGCTACAATATGTGTAACATCTGACTGCCACAAATCATTGGCCCGCAATCCCCAGGAATTAATTCCCTGCGGAGGGATGGGAGACAATATTTTCTGACATTCCAGACAAGTTCGTACAATATCCTTAACCTGAGTGAGTGTAAGGCCAAACTGTTTGCATAAACTGAACGCATTTTGATGGAGAAAGGAATGCGAGGTTCTCACATAATCAAACTGCAAAGTTGCCACTGTAAATCAATTGGCAACTGCATTCCCTTCCATAGTAGGACCAGGAACAAGAATGCGCTGCCTCCGTACAATCTTAAACATCCACTGGTCAGATTTTGTGACCAATACATCTGTTCTTGAGCAAGCAGCAGTCACAAGTGTAGAGGTCATGCTGATGAGAACACAGCTGCGATGGGCAGGGCACGTCTCCAGGATGAAGGACCACCGCCTCCCTAAGATCTTGCTCTATGGTGAACTTGCCACTGGCTGCCGCAAGAGAGGAGCCCCGAAGAAAAGATTCAAGGACTCCCTGAAACAACATCTCAGCCTTGGCCTTATTGATCACCATAATTGGTCCACTCTGGCCTCAAATCGGGAGGCCTGGAGACACAGCATCCATAAAGCTGCGGAAGCCTTTGAGAACACACGCAGGATCACTCTCGAGGAGAAAAGGCAACGCAGGAAGAACCGTGTCTTGCGGAATACACCATCTAAGGAGTCTTTCTGTTGTGCCTTTTGCAATCGGATATGTCTGTCACGTATTGGCCTCATAAGTCACCAACGTGCCTGTAACAAATGTGGATAAAGCCTTCCCAAATCTTCGTTCGCGAAGCTCAGCCATGATGAGGACCAGGAAGAGAAGTGTGACTGCCAATGTGCAAAATAAAGAATGCAGCTGTCAGTTTTTCTAAAAGGGCCTTGAGTTGGACAAACAGTTCAAAGAGAGTTTTCTGATTTATTTCCTTCAGCAGAGATGAATAAATCCTTTGTAGAACACCTACCACATACTGAGAATCAGCAATAACATTAATTGCTTCAGTTTCAAAGAGAGAAAAGACAAGGATTACTGCATGAAACCTGTACTGCTGCGTTGAACTATTTTCTCGAGTGTAACCATGCTTCCATATCCCCTTTCTGTACCATGCAATGACGACTTTTTTCCTATTCCCAGACCCGTCTATTCTTGCACCTGGGATAGGCACAGGCGATAAGATTACATTCAGGGTTAAAGGTAACTGCGTCAACCTGTGCAAAAATTTATCTGCTGGAAAGGAAAAAGAAATGTTTCCCACGAAATCAGCTAAAGCAATTTGCGAGCATTCTGTGTTTTGCAACAGATATTCGTAATCTTTGACTGTGAGAGGCAAATGCAGACAAGCAGGATCATACCCTGTAAGCTGTTGGCACCAAGACCTTCCCTGCTTAATTACTTCAGCACATAGTTCCTGCATCGGGGTTACTGCTTTCTTTGGGGTATGTGGCAAAAATATCCATTCTAAATGTAAGACACTGCGCCCATCAAGCTGCCCCAGCAGTGCGGAAGGGTAATATTGCCATAGTAAAAACAAACAATCTTATGGGAAGGTCAGGCTCGACCCGCTCCGCTTTGCGCGAAGCAACAAGGCATATCACTTCCTCCACTTCTTTCATTAATGTGTGCGGTGATGTCAAATCACTATCGCCCTTTAATAAATCAAATAGACTCTTTAGCTGCTGTGTAGTGATGCCTAGAAGCAGGCAAACCCATTTGATTGTACCTAACGGTTTCTGTAAATCATTCAGCATCTTTACCACTGGTTTTAGCGTTAATGTCTGCAGTATGACAGACCGCTTGGATAATAGCCAGCCTAAATATTTCCATGGTGGATATGTCTGGACTGTTTCGGCAGAAATTTGTAACCCATTAGCTTGCAACTCTTGCAATAGTTCCTTCAATGCTACATTTAATTGATCCTGTCGCTGAGAACATATTAAGATGTCATCCAAATAGTGATAAATAATGCAAGATCCTTTTCCCTGATGGGTTTTAGCACAGCTGCCACATAAGCCTGGCACATTGTAGGACTATTCATCATACCCTGTGGTAACACGACCCATTGAAATCATTGCATGGGCATTGCATTAATCACAGACAAAGAGAAGGCAAAATGTACACTGTCCTCTGGATGTAAAAGGATTGTGAATAAACAATCTTTAAGATCAATGACAGGGAGGACCCAATCTCTAGGTAATAGAGTCGGGACAGGAACCCCTGGCTGCAATGGTCCCATAGGTTGCATTACAGCATTGATGTCTCTGAGATCATGTAACAGCCACCACTTCCCATTCTTTTTTGGTATCACAAAAATGGGAGTATTCCAAGGACTAGTAGATGGAACTACTGTCTCAGTTTAATAAGACAGAAGTGTTTGCTAAGGAGGATGAGTTATGAGGAAGACCAAACTCCTCCCTCTAAGCAATTGTAAATCCGAAATTAAGAGAGTCCAGTCTAGGAAATATGGAGAAAGAAAAGATAACAGCCCTTTATTAAAGGATATATGTGAATAGACAGCACAACAAAAGAACAAAAACAAACAACAATCCTGCATCCAAGATTCCCACCAAAAACAGTTTGGTACTTTTTGCCTTTGCGTGCAATTCTAACCATGATCAACAGGGGGCGCTGTTGAATCACTGGAGGAGCAGAAACTGTAGCTGCTCCCTAATGGTAGGCAGGGGGAGCTGTTGGCCTCTTGTGGCCTCCTTGTGGGACCCCAGTGTGAGAGAGGCAACCTAATGGGGACTCCCCCCAACCGAAAAGGGGAAGGAGAAGGGGGGAAGGTAATCTTCCTTTGGACTCACTCTGTCAGAAGCTGTGACTGGAAAACTCCTCTTCCTTGTCAATGGGTGCGAGCTGCCACCAGCACAGAGAAGGGGGAAGTAGGAGAGGGGGAAAAGAACCAACCTTTCCCCTCATAAGTTCTTCCACAGATGGTGACCAGCTTCTCTGATAAAATCCGAAGCAAGTCCGGGCCATAGACAGAACAGCACATGAGGGAACGGAGGTGAACTGGGACCAAAGGCAGCTAGGTAACTTGGTCGAAAAAAAAGAAACCCTGGAACTCTGTCTCTCCACACACCCTCGCTGAGTCTGGGCAAAAAGTAAAGTGCTGTTTCTGAGGAGAAACACTCACCTCCCCCAGAGTGGAGTTTTTTTTCCTCCCCCCCCAGGGAGAGAAAAAAGAACCAAATACCTACCCCTGGCCTCAGCTAGAGGGAAACAAAAGAGTCCTGCCTCTTGTCCAGAGGAGTTGTTTAGCATATCAACAAGACAGTCATTAAGGTCTATACCAAGCAATCACCAAAACCTGAAAAACTGGTCTCCACCCTTGGCCAGGCAGTTGGTGTGGAAAAATTACCAGAAGCTGATGGAAAAAAAAAGAAAAACCTATGACAGTGCCCCACATCCAGTTGCTGTTGCACTAATTTATCTGCCTGAATGACCTTCTCCCCTTTCAAGGGCCACTGATCGACCCAAACCAGCTTACCTGTTAATCGTGTTTGAGCAAGGGAAGTTTATCAGCGACCGCTAGCATAAATTTGCAGGCTGAGTCACAAGTTGCACATTCCACTGCTCCAGCAAATCTCATCCCCACAGGGAGATCGGAGTGTTCAAAATGAAAGGTTGAAACTAGGCTATTTGTACTTACAGACTATGTGTTGGCAAAACATGCATATTCTGCTTAGGTATCTCAATACCCCCGATTCCCAAAATTGTATTTCGTGTATCTTTCAGTGACCATTCCGCAGGCCAGACTTGAGCCAAAATTACAGAGACATCCGCCCCTGTATCAATCAATCCTGTTATGTTCTTATCTTTTATGCGCAAAGTGAGCATCGGCTACCGTCTTGTTGTTTCTGCTGCCCAGAAAAAAAAAATGTTAAATGGGGAACTACTGAGTCCCCTTTCTTGGACCAAAAGGAGGGACAACCATGGACCACAAATGGGACATGTATAGAATAAAAGAAAACCTTTTACCAGCTCCCTTCAGAGAGGAAGACTCCACAACCCCCCTGGGCAGCCTGTTCCAGTGCTCCATGACCCTCAATGTAAAGAAGTTCTTCCTCATGTTGAGATGGAACTTCTTTAGTTTATGGTCATTGCTCCTCATCCTGTCACTTAACACCACAGAAAAGAGTCTGGCACCATCCTCTTGACACCCACCTTTGAGATATTTCTGTCCATTGATGAGATCCCCTCTCAGTCTTCTCTTCTCTAGACTAAACAGGCCCAGCTCCAGCAGTCTCTCCTCATCTCTAATCATCTTTGTGGCCCTCCAGTGGACCCTCTCCAGTAGCTCCTTGTCTTTCTTGAACTGTGGAGACCAGAACTGAACACATTATTCCATATGTGGCCTCACTATGTTCTTAAACATAGGTATTTTTCTACACTTCTATGTTGAAATGAAGACTAAACATGCTAACGGAATTTAGAGGGATTGATATGAAATGGGATAACAGGGTTGGGTATGTGTAACACACAGATAATATAGAAATGCCAAAAATAATGTTTCACCATTGTTTCTGCCTGTCAAAACTTCCTACCAAAAATTCTCAGTCAGCTTTCTACCAGAAGTTCTCACCAGAGCTTCCTGCTGGAGTTTTCCTGCCAAAAGATTCTACTATTGTTTATGGTTATCGTATCTCTTTGAACATCTGAATAGGGCTACGTGCCAAGAAACCAAGTACAACCTCCTTTGAACACTATAACAGTTGAGGAAAAATTTGGGAAAATCAGGGAGAGTAAAGGGAGAGAGAATCAGTTACCCTAGCTGAGAATCTCTCCCCAGTTCCTCCTCACCTTTCATCTGCCACCACATGCTTCCTACCTGCCACCAGAGACTGAAACTCTGCCAGCCTGGAGAGAACTGAGACCCATTGTGTGACATGCATGAGTTATATCTTATCCTTCTACCCTTACTATATTTCTGAGGGCTGAAAACTGCAGCTGAACTGGGACTCTGCACAGCCTGGGACACAGCTTGGCGTGAGTGGTGAAACCACACATCTTGGCTGCATTCCAGAAAAACTAAAGCTGTTAAGACACCCCCCACCCCAGCCCCCACAGATAAAGAGATAACATCGAAAAGCAGTAGAGACAGAGAAAAAAAAAAAGGCAGAAGCTGCTTCTTCCCTCTCCCCAGCTTGATGGAAAGATAGTTTTTTGGTGGTATCTTTTCTTCTAGAAGTAATCTTAGCATTTTCCAGCTTTTCTTAATTTTTCCTCTTTCTCTTTGCATCTCTTAGCAATTAATAAAATCAGTTTTGGTATCAACAGATAACTTGTGTGAGTTTTAATTTTACTCAAGGGAATATTTGAATCTGAAGTTCTTTCTGCAACATTTAAGCAGATTGTAACAGTATGTGTAGCCATTATGCTAAAAGGTAAGGGATATAATACAGTGTGGTAGTTTGGTCTAGGTCTTCCTTGGTGACCAGTTTGTAACCAAGGAAGGGCCCAGATTTACCCAGTATTCCCTACGATTTTTACGTAAACCAGACTATAAGAAGAAAGGAGGAAAGACCTTCGCTCTCTTTCCTTCCGGTGGCTTGGAGGTGCAGGTTCCCTGCTGTTGAGTCTGCCATGTTGGGGAGTGAGGCCTGGTAAGGCCTTGTCGACCTTGGGAGACGGAGGTTGCTGGCAACCGTTCCAGAGTGATTCTCAGTTGTCCCAAGGAGAGTAGTGAGATATTTCTTTGCTAACTCTTTTAGTTACTAGATATTGGGCTACTAATCAGGATATATATATATATTTTATTTTGGTTTTGTTCCTTTTCCCTTCCCCCTTCCCTTTCCCTTGTGAAATTGTATATATATTTCAATTGTATATAACTGTAACATAAGTGTAAATATATTTATATATATATTGCTATAGCTGTCTCTCTCATTTCAGTTTTTCTTGGTTGTTTTTCTCCCTCTTCTCCCTGAGATTTGGGGGGGGGACGGGACACTTCTTGTGGTAAGGTCTGGAGACTTGACAGGGAACCAGCTTCAAACCATATCATACAGCTACATTAAAATCTACATTTACTACACAATTACTTCTAAAATCTAAAAAAGCTAAAAAAAATCCAAAAAAAAGCTCTGAGGCATCATGTGATTCTTGAGGTTGTCCTGTGCAGGGCCGAGAGTTGGACTTTGATGATCCTTGTGAGTCCCTTCCAACTTAGGATATTCTATGATTCTATTTTATGATTCTATATTCTGCAGATCCATGTGTAAGGGGCTAGCCAGAAAAGCAAAACTCCGTGAGAAAAGAAAGGACACAGGAGGTAGAGGGTCCTCTGAATCTGTTTGAGAAATGTCTCAAACACTTGTAAATGAGGCAACTGGAACCACAGCAAGCAAGATAACAGCCAGGTGTTCCATGAGATATGTCATGAGATGCGTAGTTAAATGGAAACCAGGCCTAAAAGAGTTAACTGAGATATCTTGACCTGCTAAGAAACCCCAATCAATACGTGTTTTTCTAGAAGAACTTTTTAGGAGCACTGGTTAATATCATGTTCTGTTCTGCTCACTGGACCAAAGGCCTTATTATGGAAGGAATAGGAGTAGTACATACACAGTAATAAAGTAGACATTTGAATAAGATCTAGAAGGCCCAGAGTCAGGATTTTGCAGGATTTACCAGAGGGAAGGAGAGAGAGAGAGAGAGACCACATGGAGTCTCGTGTATTTATAGAGTTCAGTTTTCCCTCCCAGGCAGGATATCCGGTCAGTGCCTTTCAGGCCAGAGTGAGTTGTGCTCTAGCCAGTCACAGACTGCAGGGGCATAGTGTGGGCGGGCTACCAGGCAGGTCTGCCTTGACTGACAGCTGACTGCAGGGCCTTCAGTGATGCCATGTGCTCTGCATGGGCTTCAGGTCTTGCCTTCCGGCTTTGCCATGTGCCCTCAGCACAGGCCTTATGTGCAGGCCTCACCATGTACCTGCAGGTCTAGACCCAGCCCTTCCCCACACGCACATGCACACTCACACTCACAGTGAATTGGTTCCAACCCATATCAATAATTTAGTGAGATTTGGATCCAGGATCTCACAGGGGTGGAGGAACGTTAAGCCACGGGAGCTGTCCTCGTCATATTGCCTCTGTCTGGACAACAAGCAGGCGCTATCTTTGGGAAGCATTTTTTTTGTTCCCACTGGTGAATACCCATTTGTGGGTAAAACACCTTCTATTTTGTATAATTTTGCTGTTAATACTGCAGTTGTTATTGTGCTTTTAGCAAATTGTTATTTCAGCTCATAATATCTCATTTATTGTCCCTTCCTTACTGAAAGGGTGTCATGGGTTTAACCTGTGGCCAGGTTTTGGAGCAGAGGGGGGCTATAGGGTGACTTCTGTTGGAAGCTGCTAGAAGCTTTCACTGTCCTATGAGAAGCCAAGGGGAGTCAGTTCCAGGAGGGATTTCCTGTTGCTGGCCAAGGCTGAGCCAATGGGATGCACTTCTGTGATAACGTATTTAAGAAGCAGAGGAAGATAAGGTTGTTGCACAGAAGAAATTCCAGTCCGGGAGAACAAGCAGTCACCAAACTTGGTGCAGCCGGAGAGGGGGGAAAAAGGGGGGGTCCTTTCCCCCCCCCCAGAAGCCGGGCAAAGACTTAGAGCTGAAGTCCCTGCAACCCATAAAGAACCATTGGAGTGCAGAGAGATACATGAAGGAGGCTGTGATCCCCTGTGGGAGGCCCAAAATGGAGTGAAGTCCTGCTGGAGACCTGTGGCCCGTGAAGAGGGAAGCCCACACCGACGCAGTTGTTTTCCGGGTAGGACTTTGTGGTTCCCCCTTGGGAGATCCACGTCAGTATAGCTCAACCCATGAAGGACTGCATCCCCTTGGGGAAGTCCATAGTAACACAGGTGTCCCCCTGTAAACTATGGAGGACCTTTGGAATGCAAAGAGTTGATTGTAAAAAGCTGCTGCTCCTGAGTGATGGACTCAAACAACAACAAAACCCCCTTTCCCCATCCCCCTGCACCACTGGGGGAAGGAGGGAAGACCTGAAAAGACAGAGACATGGGGGGAAGGGGAAGGTGTTTTAAGACTGTTTTATTTCTCACTCTTTAACTCTTATTCTGTTAGTAATAAATTTAAGTTTTATCCTCACTCTGAGTTTGTCTTGCCTGATAACACTGTCTTCTCTCAATCCTTATCTCTATTAATGAAATTCCTTTGCTGGTTTTTTTCCTTCCTCTCTCCTCTCTCCAGCCGCAGAGGGGAGGAGGGAGAGTAGTGGAGTGGTTTTAATAGGCCCCTGGCATCTGGCCAGGGTCAAACCACGATAAAGGGGTGAGGGAAAGGGTGATGCCTAAAATCGACTCTTAAAAGAAAACCCCTATGACTCAATTTGTGAGTTTTAGAAGGCAGCATTTCTTTTAATATTATGACATCGGATGCACGAGAATCTAATTTCTTCAAAAGCTTGCATGCAGAGTTACAAAAGCCTCTTGCTTTTATTTAGTTACCTAATTAACAATTCAAAGCATTACCTAATGCTGTTACACCCACTTCCAAAACCATCTCTCCCTTAGACACACCTCCTGGAATTGGGTTGGGGGTCTCAAAAAGACACCTATCTTCCTCATCCTCATCTTGTCAGCATCTTCTACCCTCCTTGGACCAGTTTCAGAGGTTCTGAGTCCTCTTTGAGTAGTTTTGACTAGGTTACATCAAGCAATGTGTCTGTTATGTTCTTTTCTAAGTACATTTTCTACAAACAAGATGTCTTTTGCCTTGCTAAAAATCTCTATCTATTGAAATCCTTGACAAGAAATATTAAGCAATATTTCAAAAATTTAGTACAAAGGGTGGTTAGCTAGAAGTTCCATTCTAAAAGTGTTAAAAAGTTGTGCT
The DNA here is from genome assembly GCF_009829145.1 of Chiroxiphia lanceolata. Lineage (NCBI taxonomy): Eukaryota > Metazoa > Chordata > Aves > Passeriformes > Pipridae > Chiroxiphia > Chiroxiphia lanceolata. Next base: position 12,148,016 of record NC_045670.1, on the reverse strand, counting down.
AAAATCTATATAATATGTGTTTTAAGGCATCAGGAGAGTGGCTTATCTGGAGTTCCATTTCCTTGCTGGTGTTAAAACCAGCACAACTTGTCACATCTCCTGCTGAGAGCATTTGGTTCCTGTCATTCTTGTTCTGTATTATGGAGGTTGCCACTATCAGAAAAGCACTCTCACTTCTTCCTACCCTGGCCTCCTTCACAGGCTTCCCCCTCTTCTGTGCCGGAACTTGCATTTGAGAGACTGATGGGTGAAAGAGACTGAGGAACCATTGGTCTGAGAAATAACCTTACTGAAAGAAAAAGGTTAGTTTTTCATCTGGATCAATTTACTGAGTGCCCATCTGTCACAGCCCGGGGGACAAAGGGTCCAACCACAGAGTTAGGGTGTAACAGAGTGATCCTTTATTAACAGGGGAACATGGACGTATATAGGGTTTCGAGGGAACTCTGGAAGAAGGGGTGGAACATGGGAGGAGTATACTAAACAGGGACATATAAGGAAAAAAGAGGGGGGTTTCAACTACAACAGGGTGGAGACAACCATATATGGAATGCCCAAATAAGGGAATGGTGCATGGCACCAATTGAGAACCAGTCAGCAACAAGGGGACAAATAAGGGAGAGAGAACATGAGGGATTTTTACAAAATTGATGAAAAGGGTACATCAGAGGACAGAAAACGCATCTTCATATAACCCAAACTTCAACCCTAAGTCTACACAGCTGTTGTGCTCATTAGGAGGTAGAAAAGGTAGTTGTTTCTGGTGTTTCACAGGTTTCTTCCTTTGTTGCTTGTTCCAATTTCCACATGTTGTACTCCTTAGGTCTTTGGTTTCCCACAATTGCCCAGTAGTTATTTTTCTGGATTGGAACCCCTCTGCTTGCCTGATTTAGACCAAGGACTTCAGTCCTCCCCACCTCCCACCACTGAAACAGGCACTGAAACAGACTCCCTAGGGAAGTGGTCACAGCACCAAGCCTGCCAGAGTTCAAGAAGCATTTGGACAATGCTCTTAGGCACATGCTGTTGTTGCCTAAAAAGGGCGTGGAGAAAAAGACTCCAGACCAATTTAGTGTATAAGATAAAAAGAGCAGGTCCTTTAATAAGGGGAATACACACAATGCACGCCCACCCAGACAGTGGTTCCATGATTTTATAATTAGGTCCATCCAATCCCAGGTCTATCCACACCCCGGTACTGCCCAGTTCTGTCCCCTCCGACACGTCCCTTCTGGAATTGGGTCTGGGGGTGTTTGGGACCCCTTTTTCCTTTTCTTCATCTTCTTCACAGCATTTACAGTCCTTGGAGTTTTTCCAATTTTCTGGGCTTGAAGGTTGCTGTGTCTGTGTGATATCTCCTGGTCCAGGCCTAGAGTGTGATGTTCTTAAACACAGGTGTTTTTCTACACTTCTACCTTGAAAGGAAGACTAAACACACTAACGGAATTTAGAGGGATTGATATGAAATGGGGTAACAGGACTGGGTATGTGTAGCTATTATGCTAAAAGGTAAGGGATATAATACAACTACATTAAAATCTACATTTACTACACAATTACTTCTAAAATCTACAAAAGTTAAAAAATATCCAAAAAAAACTCTGAGGCATCATGTGATTCTTGAGGTTGTCCTGTGCAGGGCCGAGAGTTGGACTTTGATGATCCTTGTGAGTCCCTTCCAACTTAGGATATTCTATGATTCTATTTTATGATTCTATATTCTGCAGATCCATGTGTAAGGGGCTAGCCAGAAAAGCAAAACTCCGTGAGAAAAGAAAGGACACAGGAGGTAGAGGGTCCTCTGAATCTGTTTGAGAAATGTCTCAAACACTTGTAAATGAGGCAACTGGAACCACAGCAAGCAAGATAACAGCCAGGTGTTCCATGAGATATGTCATGAGATACGTAGTGAAACGGAAGCCAGGCCTAAAAGAGTTAACTGAGATATCTTGGCCTGCTAAGAAACCCCAATACGTGTTTTTCTAGAAGAACTTTTTAGGAGCACTGGTTAATATCATGTTCTGTTCTGCTCACTGGAGTAAAGACCTTATTATAGAAAGAATAGGAGTAGAATACACATGGTAATAAATTAGGTAAACTAGACATTTGAATAAGATCTAGAAAGCCCAGAGCCAGGATTTTGCAAGCTTGAAGAATTCAGGTCACCTAATTGAAGAGGTCAAATTGAGGAAGATGTCCATGGCAACCACCAGAGGGATGAAGGCTTGAGGAGAAGACCCCTACAGTAGAAGACTGTGCATGTCTGGAAAGACTCCACCCAGAGACTAGCCTACTTATTAATATGTATGTTAAATGATGTAACCAAGTATCTAAAGTGTATAAAATGGCTTGCTTTTGCACTTTCAAGTTAAGTTTGTCCAGCGTGAGCTGGCTTGTTCCCAAAGTTGAATAAACAAATACCTTGCTGCTTAAAGATACAAATGTCTCTGAGCAATTCTTCATACTGAGGTTTTTCAACATCAGTAGGGAAGAGATTTCCATGAGATATGCCATGAGCTACGTGGCTAAGGGATTTCCATGACGTGTGAATGGTGTACCAAGGGGGTGATAAGTCATCAGGCAGAGGTCAGATGACCCTTATCACTGCAATCAGACAGGAATGCCTCTTTGATAAGATTTGCACTTCTAACTTCTGGGAGTATACCCAGGACTTCAGGACAACAAAGATCCCCACTGACTGGCCCAACACTGCATCCAGGGCCGGTGATTTCTCTCTCTTTCTCTTTTCTCTCTTCTCTCCTTTTCCCTTTTTTCCCCTATCCTCTTTGTGGTGAGTTGACCCTGCCTGGATGCCAAGTGCCCACCAAAGCCGCTTTATCACTCCCCTTCGCAACTGGACAGGGGAGAGAAAATGTAACAAAAGGTTCATAAGGTGAGATAAGGACAGGGAGAGAGAGCACTCACCGATTACCATCATGGGCAAAACAGACTCGACTTGAGGATATTAATTGAATTTATTACCGATCAAAATCAGAGTAGGACAATGAGAAGCTTCCTCAAGGTAGACCTTCATTCTGTTTAAGAACATCTGCACCCTGGCCTGAAAAACAAGATACCACGCAGGCACAGTGACCTGCAAACCCAGGACTTTGGAGAAGCCCCAAGGACTGTACGTGTTGTGGCGAAGAGGAGGATGAGGAACAGGGGGTCCCAGAGCCTCAATTTCCAGAGGGGTGTGCTGGGGGGAGGTACTGGGGGTGGATAAATCTGGGATTGGATGGGTTAACACCTTAAATTGTGGAACCCCCTGGACACGAGGGACACGTCATCTGTATTCCTGTGGGCCTCAGGCCTGAAATTAAAGGACCTACTCTCTTTATCTTATCTTATACACTAGGTTGACTCGGAGTCCTGTTTTCTGCGGTCTCTTAAGGCAACAGTTTGAAGTAACTGTTACCTAAAAGACCACAGAGAAAAAGACTCCAGGTCAATTTAGTGTAAGAGATAAGATAAAGAGAGTAGGTGTCGGGGTTAACAGCAGGTCTGTCGGAAGGAAGACAGGACTATAGAGACAAATACCCTGAGTCACGGTGAGCTTGCTGGAGCTTAGTCACTATGAGTATACAAATGCTGAACCATCACGAGTGTGCTACACAGCAGCCAATCGTGATGTATGTTTATTAAAAAGCACCAATTGTGGTGTAACGTGTATGCTATGCCAAGAGCTATAAATGTCGGTGACTTGTTGCAATAAAGGATCTATCTATCCCTCTCCTGTCCTGCTTTTGGAAGAAGACTGTTTCTGTATCGCTTTGGCCATCTCAACTTAACAACGACAAGCAGGAGCTTTAATGAGTCCTTAGACCTCGAGGAATACATACCACATGCGCACGCCCAGGCTTTATGATTTTATAGTAAGGTCCATCCAATCCCAGATCTGTCCACCCCCGGTTCTGCCCCCTGGCACACCCCTCTGGAAATTTAGGCAGGGGGCTCTGGGACCCCCTGTTCATCATCCTCTTCGTCATCGCACATCCAGTCCTTGGAGCTTCTCCAAAGTTCTGGGCTTGAATGTTGCTTTGCCTGTGTGATATCTTGTTGTTCAAGTCAGGGTGCAGATGTTCTTAAACAGAACGAAGGCCTATCTTGAGGGAAGTCTAAACAAGCTAACGGAATTTTGAGGGAGTGATATGGAATGGGGTAACAGTGTTGGGTGAATGTGTAAACTACTGTGCTAAGGGTAAGGGATATAATACAGCTACTTCTAAAATCTACAAAAAGCTAAAAATCCAAAAATCCATAAGCATCAGTTCGCCCTTTTATTGGGGGGGGAAGTAACAGATTTGGTAACACCTTCCCCCCACCACTCCCTCCTTCCTGGGCTCTATCTCTTCCTCCCCAGTGGCGTGGGGAGATGCTGTTTCCTCCTCAGGGACAGGAGTCCTTCCCCTGCTCCAGTGTGGGGTCCCTTTCGTGGGAGACAGCCCTCCATGAACTTCTCCAGCGTGAGTCCTTCCCATTGGAAGGAAGTTCCCTTCACGGACTGCTCCAACATGGGTCCCTTTCCACAGGGTGCAGTCTTTCAAGGACAGACTGCTCTGGCGTGGGTCCCCCACAGTGTCACAAGTCCTACTGGGAAATCTTCTCTCGCGTGGGGTCTTCTCTCCATGTGTCCACACATCCCTGCCAGGAACCTGCTCCAGCACAAGCTTCCCACAGGGTCACAGCTGTCTTTCGGGTATCCACCTGCTCTGTCTTGGGTCTCCTCCACGGGCTGCAGGTGGATCTCTGCACCCCCCTTGACCGCTATGGGCTGCAGGGGGACAGCCTGCTTCACCATGGTCTTCACCATGGACCGTGGGGGAATCTCTTCCCTGGTGCCTGGACCACCTCCTCCCCCTCCTTCTTCACTGGTCTTGGTGTCTGCAGAGTTGTTCTTCTCACATATTCTCACTCCTCTCTTCTCTGACCGCAATTACTTCTGCCCAATAATTATTGTTTTAATTTCTTAAATATCTTATCACAGAGGCACTACCACCATCTCAGATTGTCTCAGCCTTGGCCAGCGGTGGATCCATCTTGGAGCCAACTGACATTGGCTCTGCTGGACTTGGGGGAAGCTTCTAGAAGCTTCTCACAGAAGCCACCCCTGTATCCCCCCTGCCATGTTACCAAAACCTGGCCATGCAAACCCACTATGCTCTTTCTCAGATAATACTTCAAGGTTTATCAATACAGATGTTTACTAACCATATGCCTTCATCATTTGATTAACCCACTGTGAGTTTTCCTCCAAATGAAATTGTTACTTGTTAAAGGACCTCCAGTGTTGTTTCACTGCACTTCTAGCCAAGGGTATTTTCCAGTCTGAGTCATTTTCCTCCCCCTCTTGTGTTGGAAAGTCCTAAGAGATAACAACCTTTTACCCAATAAAGCTGTCAGGGAGAGCCAGCAAGTGACCTCTCAGCTATAAAGCAAGGAGAGGTTCAAGCAATGCCAAGACAACAGTCTTCCAGGAATGGCCAGAGCTTGACCGCTACCCTCTTTGAAGTCGTTATCTCCCCCTTCCCTTGTTGGGAGGATAGTGACACCATGAGCATTAGACATTTATGAAATGGTTGCCCTTGAATTCAGTGGCACTGGACTAATTGGTTCTGCACTCTGTAGTCACTTCACTTTTCCTACCTCGGGGCATTTAGCACAGGACATGCTGTACCACCTTTATCCTTTTTATAAATTTAACCCAAAATATTCATGTGCAGCTAACTCTTCCTTTCTCTTAAGGGCAGACGGAGCATAACATCCTTGGAGATGTACATTGTGGGCCTTTCTTGTAGCTAATTATGTGTTTACAGGATAGGGGAAACAGGCTTTTTCTGTTGGAATTTTACTTAAGTCTTAGATCTGAGACACACTAGCCCTTCTGAAACAGTGTTTCAATGGATAAATCTCCTTTAAACCTGTGCTGTGTGATCATAGCGTTCACAATCAACTCAAAAAATGACATTTTTGATTGGAAAAAAAACAATATTCAGTTTCATCCCATTTATCATAGAATCACAGAATGGTCTGGGTTGGAAGGGACCTCTGTAGATCATCTAGTTCCAACCCCCCTACAATGGGCAGGGGCACCATTCACTGGGCCAGGTTGCTCAGAGCCCCATCTAGCCTGGCTTTGAACACTTCCAGAGATGGGGCATCTGCAACTTCTCTGGCCAACCTGTTCCAGGGCCTCACCACCCTCACAGTAAAGAATTTCTTCCTAATATCTAATCTAAACCTGCCCTCTTTCACTTTGAAGCCATCCCCCTTTGTCTTGTCACTACATGCTCTTGTGAAAAGTCTCTCTCCATCTTTCTTGTAGGCTCCCTTCAGGTATTGGAGGGCTGCAATTAGGTCACCCTGAAGCCTTCTTTTCAAGGATGAACAATCCCCAATACTCCAGATGTGTCCTCACTAGGACCGAGTTGATGGGGAGGATCACCTCTCTCAACCTCCTGGCCTCACTCTTCCCGATGCACCCCAGGATACCATTGGCCCTCCTGGCCACAAGGGCACACTGCCGGCTCATAGTCAACTTGTCATCCACCAAGATTCCCAGGTCCTTCTCCACAGAGCTGCTCTCTAATAGGTTGGCCCCCAACCTGTACTGGTACTTGGGGTTATTCCTCCCCAGGTGCAGGACCCTACACTTGCCCTTGTTGAACCTCATTAGGTTTCTCTCTGCCCAAGTCTCCAGCCTATCAAGGTCCCATTGAATGGCAGCACAGCCTTCAGGTGTATCAACCACTCTCACCAGTTTCGTATCATCAGCAAACTTGCTGAGGGTGCATTTTATCTCCTTGTCCAGGTTGTTGATAAACAAGTTGAATAAGACTGGACCCAGTATTGATCCCTGGGGAATGCCACTGACTACAGGCCTCCAACTGGATTCTACTCTGACAATCATGACCCTCTGAGCTCTGCCATTCAGCCAGTTCTTGATCCACCTCACTGTCCATTCATCTAACCCATATTTCCTGAGCTTACCTATGAGAATGTTATGGGAGACAGTGTCAAAAACCTTGCTGAAGTCAAGGTAGAGAACATCCACTGCTCTCCCCTTGTCGACCCATCCTGCCATGTCATTATAGAGGGTTATCAGCTTGGTTGAGCATGATTTTCCCTTGGTGAATCCATGTTGACTGCTCCCAATGACCTTCTGTCGTGCTTTGAACTCCCAAAAGCCAATTTCGAGGCCCCCACAAATTTACTCCAATGTGAGAGAAGTTTCACACCAGCAGACACACTCAACATGGGGGAATTATATTAAACTTTATTACTAACATAATAAATATTATACAGCAATATATATACAACAATCTTAACTAACTCTCCTATGATAAAACAATATATTTACACAGACCATCCCTCCTTTCCCCCCATAAAGTCCAGGAGAAAAGAAGAAGTCTTTTCACTTTCAGGTCACAGCTCTTCTCTTATCTTTAAGACAGCAGTTCTGATTCGTCGTAGCTGGAAAATCTCTCTTTCTCTTCATCAGAATGCAGGGGATCTCTCTCTTACCCCCATTCAGCCCCTCAGTTCCAACCGAGGGTCTCACCCATAGGTTTCGAGGGAAACAGCTTGTTATTCACCATGGTCGTCATCCACGGAGTGCAGGGAGTTAAAGCTCAAAGTCTTTATTCTCTGCTCCATGGAGGTTTCCTGTTCCCGGAGATCAAGCTCCCTGGGTCAGAAAGCTTTGAGGGTTTTCGGTTCAGTTCTTACCCCCAGAACGCTCCAGCAGACCTTTCTTTGTCTGCTCCATCTCAGCTGGACGCTGGCACCGTCTGGGCCATTCCAGGTCCACTCCGTTCCACATCTTGTGTGCTGCCTCTGCTTCTTCGCACTCTGTGTCTGTGTGTTGCAGCTGCCTCTCCAGGGTCATGGCTAATCAGCCCGGTCTGCTACAGGCCGCCCCTCGGCTCATGTTGGTTCACCTCCAATGCCGTGTCTGCTCGCCAGGGCTTGGTTGCAGCCCCTGGCTAGCCAGTTGAGTCCCGCGCCGCTGTCTCTCCCTGGAGGTGGGGGGGTGGAGGGGTCTCAGCTCAGCATCCCAGCCCAGCTGCAAAGCCATGCTGGGTCCAGTCGAGCTAAGGTGGGGGAGGAAAGAAGCCCCCGGCCCCCAAGGTCAGGACCGGGGGGGAAAACCCCCTGCCCCCCCCCCAACACATGGCATCTCACTCCATGGCTACCTCTAATTCCAGCTACGCAATTACTCCCTTCTTTTCCAGTTCTGTGAATACGTCGTTTCCGCAGGGGGGAAATAAACTCTGATTGGCTCAACACCAAAAACACCACACTTGGAGCCAGCCACCTTCCAGCTCCAGGGGTGAAAGCTTTTTTTCCAAACCAGGACACCTTCTTTTCTTTTACATGCTTGGTGATGATCTCCAGAATGATCTGTTCCATCACCTTTCCAGGGATGGAGGTAAGGTTGATGGGTCGGTAGTTTCCCAGGTCCTCCTTCTTGCCCTTTTTGAAGGTGGGAGTAATATTGGCCTTCCTCCAGTCATCAGGCACCTCTCCTGTTCTCCATGATTTTTCAAAGATGATGGAGAGTGGTTTAGCAACAACATCTGCCAGCTCCCTCAGCACCCGTGGGTGCATCCCATCAGGGCCGTAGGATTTATGGGTGTTAAAATCTCTAACCTGATCTCTAACTCAACCCTTTACGACCAAGGGGAAATCTTCCTTTCCCCAGCTTTCTTCTCTTATCTCCAAGGTCTGGGACTCCTGAGGGTCATCCCCAGCAGTAAAGACCGAGGGAAAGAAGGCATTCAGTAATTCTACCTTCTCTGTGTCTTCCATTACCAGGACACCCATCTGATTCAGCAGCAGCCCCACATTTTCCCTAATATTCCTTTTACTGCTGATATCCTTTGCCAGACTCAATTCCAAGAGGGCCTTGGCCTTCCTCGTCGCATCCCTGCATACGCTGGCAATGTTCCTATAGTCCTCCCATGTGGCCTGTCCCTTTTTCCACATCCCATAAATTTCTTTCTTCCATTTGAGATTTACTGGGAGTTCCTTGCTCATCCATGCAGGTCTCCTGCCCTCTTTGCCCGATTTCTTATTCGTGGGGATACACTGGTCTTGAGCTTGCAGGAAATGATGCTTGAATATTGACCAGCTCTCTTGGACCCCCTTTTCTTCTAGAGCCCTAACCCATGGGATTCCTCTAAGTAGGTCTTTGAAGAGACCGAATTTAGCTCTCCGGAAGTTCAGGGTTCTAGTCCTGCTTACTGCTTTGCTTCCTCCATGCAAAGGAGTTCCACCATCTCGTGGTCCCTACAGCCGAGGTTGCCCCCAGCCTTCACATCTTCAGTTAGTCCCTCCTGGTTGGTTTGTACAAGGTCCAGCAATACATCTTTCCTCGTTGGCTCCTCCACCACTTGCATCCAAAAGTTATCTTCGATGATCTGAAGGAACTTCCTGGACTGTATGTGCTGGGTCGTGTTGTCCCTCCAACAAATATCAGGGTGGTTGAAATCCCCCAGGAGAACCAGGGCCTGTGACCGCAAGGCTATTTCCAGATGCCCATAGAAAGCCTCATCAACTTCCTCCTCCTGATCAGGTGACCTTTTGTAAACACCCACAACCATACCACCCATATTAGTATGCCCCTTATTCTTACCCATAACCTCTCAACTCGTTTGTCTCTCCCTGGGTAGAGCTCGATACATTCCAGTTGCTGTCTCACACAAAGAGCAACTCTACCACCTTGCCTTGCTGACCTGTCCTTTCTAAAAAGTACACAACCATCCATGACAACATTCTAGTCATGAGCTATCCCACCATGTCTCAGTAATTGCGATGAGATCATGGCCCTGCAACTGTACATAGATTTGTGGTTCTTCTTGTTTATTTCCCATACCGTGAGGGTTTGTGTACAGGCACTTCAGAGAGGTAATCAAGCATGCAGGTTCCTTAGAAGGGGTGTAAGAGGATTCTCCATAGCCATACACACCCTTGATGTGGTTAGTCCTATAATTCTCATCTTGAGAGGTAGCCAAGGAACATCTGTGGCTACTCTGGTTGGCATGACCTACTCCCCAGGGGGAAGCAATGGCATGAGCATTGCCACTTTGGAATCGACCCCCCAAGTCCTTCAGTTTAAAGCCCATCTTGTCAAATTGGTCAGCCTACTGCCAAAGATTCTCTTGCCCTTTTTAGACAAGTGGATCCCATCCCTCCCTAACAGGTTACAATCATTAAAGTTCAAACCAGTGTCATAAAAGCCAAAGTCTTGATGGCATCACCCATGAAGCTAGACACTGATCTACACTATGCATCTGCTTCTGGTTGTCCCCATTTCTCTGACTAGTAGGATACATGAGAAGGTGACTTGGGCACTGATATTTTTCACCTGCATCACCAGGGCTTTAAAGTCTTCCTTGATCCTGCCCATTTTTTGGCTTGTGGCATTATTTGTACCCACATGAAAAAGTAGTAGCAGGTAGTAAGTAGTTCATGGTCTTGACAAGTTGGGGTACCCTCTTGGCAACATCATGGATCTTAGCCCTCAGTAGGCAGCATATTTCTCATGTCTATCAGTCCAGCAGTTGGGTGCCTCAGTGCCCCTTTGTAGTGGGTTGACCTTGACTGGATGCCAGGTGCCCACCCAGCCGCTCTATCACTCCCCAGTTGGACAGGGGAGAGAGTAAGGTAGAAAAAAAACCAACTCATGGGTTGGGATAAGGTAGTTTATTTGAAGCAAAAAGTAAAGAAAAGCTTTCACTCACAGAAGCGAAAGATAGCAGGGTTTATTCTCTACTTCCCATGAGCAGCGATGGTTGGCCACTCCTGAGAAGCAGGGCTTCAATACACGTGACGGTTTCTCAGCAGGCAGCCATTGGAGACAATTAATGCCCCCCCCCCCCCCACTCTGTTCCTTAGTTTTTATATCTGAGCTGATGTCATATGGTATGGAATATCCCTTTGGTCAGTTTGGGTCAACTGGCCTACTTAGGTCCCCTCACAGGATCTTGCCCTCAACTAAGGAAGGAATGTTACAGTGTTGGTGCTGTGCTCAGCAGTAGCCAAAACACCGGTGTGTTATCAACACCCTTCTAGTTGCCAATGCAAAGCCCAGCACTGTGAGGGCTATTGTGGGGAAATGAACTCCAGCTCAGCCAGACCCAATACACCCTTAATAGACAGTCACCCACTACAAGCACTCAACATTTCTTTTTATGATAAACCACTGTGCTCTGCTGGTGCAGGTTCTCCTTGTTGGCCTTGCTCATGGACGTCTAGAGTCTTTAAAGCTTAATATTTGTTTTCGGTCTGGATGTTGGAGGGTAGAGGTTGAATTGGAGCCTTGCTTTTGTGGGTCACCAGGGTCCAAGCTGTCTCAGGTTCAGTGGTATCCATTGTAGGTGTATGGTTCCAAAGCCACGGATCTATCTCCTTTTCAGCCCCTCTAATACTACACAACCTATTAACTGTCTCTTGTAATTTGGTCACATGCCGCAACAGGTCATCAACTTGTGCACACTCTGTGCAGGTATTAGCCTTTTCTCCAGAAGTATCTGGACATCTATTGCAAGCTACCACCTGTACTGATATCTCCTTCCTTACCAGTTCTATCTGGGTAGAAGCATCAGACTTCTCAGGGGCTGTCTCAGTAGACATACAGGTTTTGGCTCCAAGGCAAGTGCCCACCATTATGGCAGAGGCCTAGAGCACTTAACACTTACCTGAGTTGTGGACCTACTTGCAGATTGCAGTACCCTCCCTGCATGCCCTGCCTGCACAAACTGCCACACCACGTCCTGTTTGTCCACCCTGGTCGCTTGCTCCCTAGAGCCTTTTAAATCTCTTGCAGTGCTCCTGGCAATGCCCCCTCCTCAACTGATTGGCTCATGAGGGCTTCTGGGTCCTGACAGGGCTCTGGGCTGCTGCTTAGGTGTCCCAGAGTTTGGGAACTCCCCTGTGCAGCTCAATCTAACCTTCATCCCTGGACTTACCTCAGTTGCCACTACTGCCGCTGCTGCCTCCTCTTTGACTGCCCATTCTTTATTAAAGAATAAATTATTTTTACTTTATTAAATAATAAATTTTCCTTAGTTCGTTATCACAAGGATCACCCTATATATTTCCATCCCATTCTTAGGGGGATACAATTAGTTTTCTAATCTGTACAATGCTGGATGGATAGACAGCTTGCTTAAGCATCATCTCTACCTTTTCTTCCAATTTTTGTTTTTTCTTCTTTTCTTCCTGTAACTGTTTCTGCAGTTGCTCAATTTTCAATTTGACCAGTTAGGGTCAGTTGTCCTGGTTGTGTCCCCTCCAAACTTCTTGTGCACCCCCAGCTTACTCACTGGCAGGGCAGAGTGAGGACCAGTAAAGGTCTTGATGCTGTGTGAGCACTGCTCAGCAATAACAAACACATTTCTGTATTATCAACACTGTTTTCAGTACAATTCCAAAACAGCCTCATACTAGCTACTGTGAAGAAAATTAACCCTATCCCAGTGAAAACCAGCACAGACAAGTATAACTGTGTGAGAGACTGCAGAAAATGATTACTGGCTCAAAACAACTAAAGGGGGGTGGGGCAGGGCAAGTTCTGCCTAGATAGGATGGTGCACTGCTCCACATCCCCTGCCTCTGGAGCCTCTAGTCTAGCCCCAGAATGGCTATTAGCCACTGGCACACTGAAAGTCCCACCTGGGGGGATGGCCCCAAGAGACCAGAATAGATAAAAACAATAGCACAAAGACGCACGTGGTCACGGCCCACCATTTGGATTTTATAGCAGCTGAGATCACGCTGGAATTCAAGAGGTGATTATTAATCATTCTCTGTTCCCTTTCTCTCTTTCTCTCTTTCTCTCTTTCTCTCTTTTCTTCTCCTAATTTCCTCTTCTTGAAATCTGGCTAACTAAAAGTTGGGTTAGAGTTTGCTAAGTCAACGCCTTGTGAAATGCTTTATTTCAATTGAATGTTTGCTTTAAAATTTGCCAAGTACCCTCATTTTCTAAAGTTTGACAGTAAAAGTTTGTTGTTTAATCTCCTGAGAACACTGTTGCATTTCTCCCATGCACTGCCTCAGGTATAAAAAATCCTAGACCCTTTTAAGAAACTTGTCAAGCAAGTCTGGGGCTTTTACACTATGATAGGTAATATACATTGTTTACTTTTTTGTTTTTGAATTCTTGCAGTTAAAAGTTAAAGGTACTATAACTTATATTTCATACAACACTGTGGAATGTCTGCTTAAATTACACCTGTAGTATTTATTATGGTTGCAGGTTTTTCCATCTATATATGGTCTGTGTACTTGAAATGCAACAAGTTATGGTCTGACTTTTTCTGGTACCTACTGAGCTGTTCTTACTTAATTAGTAATTACTTTGCTCTGATGTGTTAATGTGACCAAGAAGCTTTCTACAAGACTTTTATTCTCTTTTCATTTGTATAATATTCTTTGATTCTTGCATCTGATTATATTCTTTTGACTGTTGAGTTCTCCTCAAACAATCTTACCTAATATAGGTTGATCTGATATAGGTTTGTTCTTGTTTGGGGAAGGATTTTCCTTGCTCCCAGGTTTGCACTACCATCTCAATGTTTGTTTTGGTCTTGAGTTAGTTAATCAGGAATTACTTCAGTACTCCGCTAGTCTCTGGGCGGAGTCTTTCCAGATATGCACAGTCTTCTACTGTGGGGGTCTTCTCCTCAAGCCTTCATCCCTCTGGTGGTTGCCATGGACGTCTTCCTCAATTTGACTTCTTCAATTAGGTGACCTGAATTCTTCAAACTTGCAAAATCCTGGCTCTGGGCCTTCTAGATCTTATTCAAATGTCTACTTTATTACTGTGTGTGTACTACTCCTATTCCTTCCATAATAAGGCCTTTGGTCCAGTGAGCAGAACAGAACATGATATTAACCAGTGCTCCTAAAATGTTCTTCTAGCAAAACAGGTATTGGGGTTTCTTAGCAGGCCAAGATATCTCAGTTAACTCTTTTAGGCCTGGCTCCTGTTTCAATACGTTATAGCTAAATTCAGCATTTCCTAGATGCAGTTTTTTGCAGTGGTTAAGAGCCTTGTTTTTATAAAACGGTGTATTATAGGGCTGCAACTTTCAGGGTTTTTTCTTTTTTGTTTTCAATGCTATAACTTTTTACCATAATTGAACTAGATTAACGCAATCACTTGGTTTAATTGCAGATTGGCAAAAGAAAAAGTTATGTATGAAAAAGAAGCAAAGCAGCAAGAAGAAAAGATTGAAAAAATGAAAGCTGAAGCATGTGATGATTATGGAATTAAGAAGCAGGTAAATTATCCTAAAACTTGTTTTATAAAATCCTTTACCCTAATTTAATCATAGCCCGTACATTTTTCCAGACTCCTGTTATATAAGTACTAGAGTAAAATTCAATCAATTATAAAAGTCATAATATGCATTTGTAGAAACTTCCTTTCCTCCAGAATTGTTAAATTTTAAGGAGACTGGGTATGGATTGTTTAGTACTTGATGTTAGGATGGCTATCACTCACCAACAATAGGTATAGTTTAGAGTCATTATTACAATATGATTAATTTTTTCTTGGAAGATTCCCCATAAAGGATAGTTGTTGCAGACAGTTGGTACATTCCCTTTTGGAAGGAGGAGTGTCAAGTTTTCTCGTCACTGAGAGAAGGTTTGGATTTGTGAGATTTATTTATATTTTTTACAGAAGTGTGGCATCTATGTGTTTAACTGTGGCCTTTATATTCTTTCAGATAAATATGTTATCTTTTAACTATGTTTTCCCAAGCATTTCCCAAATGTTTTGTCTTAAATCTTCACAGAAACTGAAACTGTAAATTAAAATTGTTTTCACTTTTTTCAGTAGTCTGGTGACTGTGTTATAAAACCCACTGTTCTTCCATCTTCATTTTCAAACAGTGGAAGAATAGGTTAAACAAAACCCAATATAAAAATAAATAAAAACAAGCTAGGAGAAAGTCCTTTTAGAACAAACTAAAACAACTTAAATAAGTTCATAGTTCATGTGTGCATGTCCTGCTTTGTTTTCATTATGTTATGAGAAAGAAATACAAATGAAGAATTTGTATACAAATAAAGAATTTATTTATATAGAGCTTAGCTGTCTTCTGCCTTACCACTGACTGAGACTGTGGTATGTAATATGTAAATATGTAATATCATATTTGTATGATTCCAAATATGCATAAATTCTTGTACCAACTCTCAGGCTAAATTTGATTGAATATTCCAATTCTCAATTGGTTGAAACAAAAGTATCCATCCATAAGATAAAAGTTTTTCCCACACTAATTTTTTTCCATAAAAAGAAAAAATGAACTCAGCAAAAATCAAACTAACAACTGAAACAAGAAACCAGACCCAAAAGAGTTAACTGAGAAATCTGGGCCTACTAACCAGCTACCAACATCTAAATGATCTGTGCTTGTTGTATTCTACTTACTGGACCAAAACTTAAAAGAATGGTAAAAGAAACATATGATAGGCCTAGAGGTAATAAATTAAGATGCAGTAAGATAAAGTAGACATTTGAATACAAGAAACAGGTCTGGAGCCAAACGTTTCTCCAAGCTTCAGTGAGCGGGTCGAGAACAATAGAAGAAAAGGGAGGTCAAGCCGAGGAAGATGAAAATAAGCCCCCAGACCCACAGGAGGAAGAGTGGATGTGCCACCAAAATTGAGGGCCAAGAGAAGGACCACCCCAAGCCCCACCTGGGCTCCACCTATACTCCGCCTGTTATTAACATGTATAGATAGATGATGTAATCACATGAATATGCATTTAATCATTCACTCTCAGGCGCGTTTCCTCCTTCTTCAGGTTCAACCCTAGATTTCCTGTATTTATAAAACATAAAAAATGTAATAGAATGCTTCAGCATCAGTTCAGCTCAAGCTGGGTACCTCCAGAAGGGGACCCAGAACAAAGAAATCCCTGGGCAATTATACCCTTATGACTTATTAATCTGCCTCTCACATGCTATTCACGTGCCTTGCACGTGCTTTTTGGTCCAATGGTAATTTTTTATCTGGAGTCTTCTAACACCTTATTGTTTTCTCTCTCTGTGTCCATGCAGGCAGGCTGTTAATTGTTCTTATCTCGTCAAGTTGCAGCTTCTGATGATGGTTGTAGTCTCCTTATCTTCTGATTTGTGCTGCTGGTGCACCTGCTCTCTGGTAGAGCATGGGAAACTAAAAAAACCCTAGACTTAGGATAAACATTACTTAGCAACAACCAAGACATCAGTGTGTTATCAATATTGTTCTCATACTAAAGACAAAACACAGCTCTGTATCAGCTATTAGGAAAATTGCTAAGAAAATTAACTCCATTCTAGCGAAAAACATACCTAGGTTTAGGTTCACAGCTTGTGGCCTAAGGCTTCAGCTAATCTAGCTCTTCATGAAGAGCAAGTTTAGCAAACAACATACTAAATCACACATAACTCCATGTAACTCATTCTACTTAAATCTTATTTATGCTAAACAACTAATATCTCTCAACTGTAGGATTATTAATTTTGGAACCATTGGTGTTCATGGTATTTAGACATGTCCTTTTTTTCTTTTGGATCTCTCCTTCCATCAGATATGGCTGTAACTGGTCAGTGGATTCCAAATGTTTTACAAACTTCCTGATGAAAAGTAGTTCAAACAAGTAGCACTTTTCTAAGCAAACTGAATTATTTGCATGCTTTGTCTTTTCTGCCCTACTGTCTTTGAGTAGATCCATACTGTTATGATTATCTGTTTCCAGTTGTGCAACAAAGGGTAAGTGATTATGAGTCAGTATTTAAAAGTATTAATATGTATTCATGTGTGTGTATGTAATTCATATATATATCACTCATTCACATTTCTAATTTTTTAGCCTATCTTTTGTGTTTATAACACCATTCTTGTAATATAAAACAATATCGTCACTATACCCTGTGACCCATTATTTTACTAGACTGTCTTTCTTAAGATCAAGGAATGACAGAGTATCCTATGGATGTTTTCTTCTTGTTTTCAAATTATTTGTGGGTCTGCACATCTCTAAATCTCCTAAGTTGTGGGTCAACTGAAAAAAACCCTCAAAACCAAAAAAACCATCAAACTCTGCTTCTATCTTTTTGAAACCGATAAAACTGTTGTCTACATTATATGTCAGTTAGACTCAGCAAAATTGTTTCCTGCTGTAGAAAACTTGTTATCAACACTCATAAGCAGTAGTATTTATTTCTATTCCTAAAATATCAAAAATTTGATTTAAAGTGCTTGGGTGAGCCAAAAACCAGAGAATCTACCTCAACTAAGCAGTTCTGATCTGCCTAGATAAGTTGAAATACTGGCTTTGAACTTTTATTTATGGGACCTGCTAAAATCAAAGGTGCTTATGTTTAAAGCCTCAGGCATTACCTCCTCAACTGTTTCTCAGAGTTGTGTTTGGCCTTTGTGCTTATTTTGAATGTGTAAAATAATTGTCTGAGTTTTGTTATGGTGCCCTTCCACTTTAAGAACTGGGAGGTGGATCTGTTTGCATCTATTTGGTTTTTCTGTTTCCAATTCTGCTTTATCTGTCACTGCAATCTGAAATTTATGAAAAACAGATTGAAGACTATTGATAGGGAATATGCAGTAGTTCTTTGACATCTGAACCAATTTACAAAAAACGCATATGGTGTTTAGTAGACTAATATGGTGTTTAACTGGCCATATACACCCTAACAGTTAGAGAGTTCCATCACATCTGAGCAGACTGCTTTCTTTTGAAAGATGCCAGACATTTGCTCCCTCAGTAGAAATACCTTCAATCCTGAAAGACAACTGACAGGAAATGTGATTCTTTGAAGAAATTTGTTTGACTGGATTTTTCAGCACACTTAAAGGAATAGGACCAGACACACCTACAGGTTGGGCGGAGAGGTGATTGAGAGCAGTCCTGCAGAGAAAGACTTGGGAATGATGATTGATGAAAAACTCAACATGAGCCAGCAGTGTGTGCTCACAGCCCAGAAAGCCAACTAAATGCTGGGTTGCATCAAAAGGAGCATGGCCAGCAGGTCAAAGGAGGTGATTCTCCCCCTCTGCTCTTGTGAGACTCCACCTGGAGTACTGTGTGCAGTTCTGGTGCCCCCAAGGTAAGAAGGACATGGAACTGTTGAGGCAAGTCCTGAGGAGGGCCACAAAGTTGATAAGAGGACTGGAGCACCTCCCATACGAAGACAGGCTGAGAAAGTTGGGGCCGTTCAGTCTGGAGAAGGTTGCCTGGAGACCTCATAGCAACCTTCTAGTATCTGAAGGGGGCCTACAGGGAAGCCGGGGAGGGACCCTTCATCAGGAACTGTAGTGATAGGACAAGGAATAATGGCTACAAATTGAAAGAGGGGAAATTTAGGTTGGATATTAGGAAGAAATTTTTCACTGTGAGGGTGGTGAGATACTGGAACAGGTTGCCCAGACAAGTTGTGGATGCCCCAATCCTGGTAGTGTTCAAAGTCAGGCTGGATAAGGCCTTGAGCAACCTGGTCTAGTGGGAGGTGTCCTTGCTCATGGCAGGGGAGGCTGGGACTAGATGATCTTAAAGGTCCATTCCAACCCCGTAACATTCTATGATTCTATGACATCGTCCTCGCTAGTCACAGTAGCTCTTCTGGTCCTATGTGCACTTATTGACAAGTAATTCAATTTGCTTATCTCTGTACATAATTTTTTGCTTTAATGTTTTTGTCTTAACGCTTTATTTAGATGCACTTCAATTACTCCAGTTTTTTAATACTACTATTTGGCATTGTAATTCACAGAAAGCTTGCAGATATTTACGGTTCTTTGCAAAGTTAGATCAGTTTCATGTAATAACTTCCTCTGTGACCTGTTTATAATTTAAACTCCTTAGAATTTAGTCAGAATGTTTCTATAATGTGTTGGGGGAGAGGAGATGGCTGCTGTTTAAAGAGCAAATACTTTTTAAAAGTGCCAATCCTAAAACTTATCTAATTATTCGAGCTTTTGACTTTGCTTTATTATATACATTTGTAACAGTAAATGGTCCTTCTGGGATTATCATGGGAAAAAGTGGTTTATGTAGAAATTATCAAAGTTTGCATAGGTAGTTTGGTAATCAACTAAGAATCTTGGTTACACAAAATTCCTGTTCCTATATCCAACTGCTTGCACTTAATGTAGTTACAGGATTTATCTTCCTTCTATTTTTTTATTCATTATTGCATAACTGCAGGCAAATGTAAATAAAACTCAGGTACTCTTTTGGATGTCAGTAAAATTCTGTTTTGAATATAGTGGTTAGGGAAGTTTTGTTCTTACAGCAGCCAGGGCTACAGCTTACATGCCTTCCCAGATTGCTTATTGAGTCGTAGTACATTGTAGCAAGCCAAGCATGAGAACAAGAAGAGAAAGGTCTGAGGAATGTCTAGATGACCTTGTATTGTTTTCTCTAAACCATGATTTACTGCCCAGAAACGAGCTAAGCCCTCCAGTTTGCAATTCACCATGCCGGGGTGTGAAAAAGGGTAACTTGAAACTCCAAGATCTGTGTGTGTGGTGTCTCTGTGATAGGCCGGCCTGAGAGAGCGATGGATGTGTGACTTGCAGCTGTGTTCTGTCTTAATTTGCTTAACCACTCCCAGCTGAAAGTGAATGAGATAAAAACACTGGATCATGGGCAATAAAGCGATTTCTGTCCATCAAGTCAGGAGTCCGTGATTCATTTCATCATAAATGGTGCCCGAATAAGACTGAATCATCGTACACAGTGCTCCATGGCGGAAACTGCAACCGAACTGAGTTGGTCATTTGCGCGCATCATCCTGTTTCAGGATCATCACCCATTGTCGTGACAGAGGTGAGTGACTGCAGAACTATGGGTCAATCAGTGTCAAAGGAACATAAATTATATGCAGAAATTTTGCATTGCATTTTAAAAGAACAGGGTCTGCTGTTAAAATGACCGATGTGGTCAAATTGCTTGTATGGGTTAGAGACTCTTGTCCCTGGTTTCCTAAACATGGTTCTTATGAGACTGCGTTATGGGCTAGGGTCGGTGAGGAGCTTCGAACAAAGACTGACTTAGCTTTGAATATCCTGACTGAAGTTGTAGTTGCTTGGAAAGTTGTGTATACGGCTTTAAGAGCTGTGGAACAAACGGACACCATTTCGCAGGCCACTGGTCTACTGCCATATGCAGATGAATCCTCTGAGGGTAATAAAATACTTAACGACCCACTGACAGTGACTGATGAGCTTAATGAGTCCTTTGATCTGGATCCTGCAACCCCTAAAAAAGAGACAGTTCTGTATTCCCTAAAGCAGGAAGAAATAGTAGCGGCTTCTGCCCCAACGGCAGAGGAAATTTTACAGGCACAATGTAATCAACCTCAGTCTCTGTTATCCACGCCCCCACACACGGTGCCAGCACAACTGGCACACCGTCCAGAAGCTAATGTGGATTCCTTTATTTTGGAGGACTGTAAATTGACTGCTTTAAAATGTGGGGATGTTGAACTCTTGAATGCTATGCCAGTGCTTTATAGGCCACACCACTCGCCTCAGTTTGAACATCTTCCTTATGACGTTGTGAAAGAGGTTTGTAAAACCACAAAAGACTATGGACTGCAATCATCATATACACTGAGGCTGATTGCGACTGTCAGAGATTCTTACGTTATGACCCTGTCTCACTGGAAAGGCTTTTTACATTTAATCTTGTCCACCATGCAGTTTATGGTTTGGTCTGCTGAATATCGCGAACTGGTCAATGCTCAAGTAAGGGACGATGTTGCGAGCTGGACGGCTATAGGTTACTGGGTGAGGGGCAATACTCTACTGCAATGACACAGATCATGCTGCCATGGCTCACTTTCACTCAAGATACTGATCTGACCATGAAAGCCCTTAGAAAAGTTCCAGATGCCAAAAACAGCGAACTGTCTTGCAGCTGTTAAACAGGGACCACAGGAACCTTACGAGTTGTTCATTGACCGATTGCAGACTGCAATTTCAAGGCAGATAGATAATGATGCAGCAGCATAGGTTTTACTTTTTCAGTTAGCAATTGACAATGCAAATATGGATTCTCAAAGAGCTTTGGTGCCTTTAAGAAATTAGACTAAGTCAGTTGCTGAACTTATTATGGCTTGTCAGCATGTCAGCACGGAGTCCTTCAAAGCTTCCTTGCTAGCAACTGCATTAGCTGAACAGATGGTTGTAGCCTGCGCTGCTATTCGCTGTTATCAGTGTTATCGAGAAGGACATATTAAAAGAGACTGCCCCTTGGGGAATAAAAACAACAATATTCCCCCCCCCTCCTGCCCGTGTCAGAAATGTGGCAAAGGATTTCATTGGGCAAATCAGTGCCGATCCAAATTTACTAATGACAGCAAACCTCTTTTGGGAAACTTCAAAGGGGGCGCATGGCCTGGTGCCCCAAAACAAAACTGGATCCCACCTGTCGAGAATCACAACAGAGCATGGAACTTCATGTCTCACAGCCCTCAGACAAACAGGGCATACGCAGCCTCCAACCTGCCGCCTCAGGAAGCGCCGGGCTGGATTTGGCCCTCACCACATGAATAACATACCAGATGATGCTGTTGTTGTAGCAGGTACGGGTGTTTATGACCCTTTGCCCAGCAGTACAAGTGGCCTTCTTTTAGGTCGCTCATCTGCCAGCAAAAGTGGTCTTTTTATTATTCCTGGACTTATTGATTCTGACTACAAAGGTGAAATTAAAATGATACTGTGGACTCCATGTCCCCCATGTTACATACCACAAGGAGAAAAAGTAGCACAGCTATTGTTATTGCCTTATGTGAAGCAGTACAAAGATCATCAGACAGAGAGAACGGGAGGTTTTGGAAGTACTAATACACTGCAGATCTATTGGTCGACTTTAATCTCAGACAGCCAGTCGTTGTTAAAATTGCAAATAGAAGACAGGTACTTTACTGGTCTAGTGGACACTGGAACAGTTGTTTCCATCATTAATGCTAAAGATTGACCTCCTTATTGGGAGCTTGAAATTCCACAAGCAGCAGTTACAGGAGTCGGTGGCATGCAGGTTCCGCAGCAGAGCAAGGCAGTGTTATCTGTTATAGGGCCAGACAGACAACGGGGAACTCTCCGCCCCTACGTTCTGTCTCTTCCATGTACTCTATGGGGGAGAGACATACTCAAACAGTGGAATTTACAGCTAATCATGCAAGTGGATTCAAAGCAGGATTTTTCTGAGAGGCCACTGTGCAACAGTCGTGGCTCAAATTAGCCTGGAAAACAGACACTGGTTTGGGTGGACCAGTGGTCATTGAAATCAGAGCAGCTAGAATGGGCACAGAAATTAGTACAAGAGCAATTAGAAGCAGGACATATTGTTCCATCTAACAGTCCCTGGAACACACCTATATTTGTAATCCCGAAAAAGTCAGGAAAATGGAGATTATTGCAAGATTTAAGAGCAGTGAATGCTGTCCTTCAACCTATGGGAGTGTTGCAGTCTGGAATTCCTAATCTGATGCTTATCCCTGACTCTTGGGACACGGTTGTTCTGGATCTGAAGGATTGCTTTCTTTTTACCATCCTGTTACATGAGAAGAGATAGTGAAAGATTTGCTTTTTCTGTTCCCAGTATTAATCATAGCACTCCTATGCGACGATATCAATGGGTTGTATTGCCTCAAGGGATGATGAATAGCCCTACAATCTACCAGTTAGTCGTTGATTCTGCGTTCCAGCCAGCAAGACAGCAGTTCCCAAAAGCTCACATATATCACTATATGGACGATATCTTAATAGCAGCAGCTAATTCAGTGAAGGTTGAGCAAATTTTTATGGTGGTACAACAGTGCCTGTGACTTTATGGCTTACAGATAGCAGTGGAAAAGGTAAAGAGAAGCTCCGTGGAACTATTTAGGCTGGAAAGTTTTTGAAACTACAGTATTTCCCTCTTCCATAAAATTGCACACTAATGTCAAAACACTCAATGATTTACAGAAATTGCTAGGGACCATTAACTGGATTCGGTCAATGCTCAGTATTACTACAGAAGACTTATCCCCTCTTTTTGATCTGCTGAAGGGTAACCTTGATTTATCATCTCCTTGTCAATTCACTGAAGCAAGCCAGAAAACTCTGCAACTGGTCATCCAAAAAATTCACACCGTTTTTGCAGACCGTCGACATCTTAATGTCCTGATTGCTTTATTTGTAATTTATAGTTCTTTTCAGTCTTATACTCTAATAGGACAACGGGTTACAGTGGACCAACACGTCATAATTTCAGAGTGGTTTTTTTTGTCACACTTGTTTCCTAAAACATTAACTACAACTGTGGATATGCTAACTTCTCTGGTACACAAAGCCCGTCAGTGATGCCAGGTTCTGGCTGGCTTGGAGCCAGCTGTAATTTATCTACCTTTCAAGAAAGATGTTTCTCATGGTTTACTTTTGCAATCTTTATCTTTGCAGACTGCCTTTGCTGACTTTTTAGGAGAAATCATCTTTCAACTGCCGAGACACAGGTTTCTACAGTCATTATCCAAATTACCATTTCAGCCACAAGATCTCTGTTCCAGGACTCCAATAGCTAATGCCGTCACTGCTTTTATTGATGGTTCGGGTAAGACGGGAGAGGGTGCTGTTATATGGAAGCCTGATTATCACTGTCCCCGGCAGTCAACAGTGATTACCGTTTCTGCAGCAACACAGATTGTCGAGTTTTCTGCGGCTATAAAAGCATTTGAGTTATTCAGTGCCCAAGCTTTAAATATTGTTTGTGACTCTCAATATGTCATAGGTATCATAGCTCGGATTGGAGACACTTTGCTTTATGCACTTGTCTCATTTGGTATGTTCTCGTCACCATGCTTATTTTGTTTGTCATATTCATTCTCATACCAACTTGCCAGGACCAATCGTAGAAGGTAATTCAGTGGCGGATAAGTTAACCATGACAGCTGTGGTACTGAATCTTTTTGAACAGGCACATCTGTCTCATTCCTTTTATCATCAAAACACCTTGTCTTTACAGAAATCTTTTCGTTTAACAAGAACGCAGGCATGGGATATCATTTGTGCGTGTCCTGATTGTCAGGTATTTGCCTCATTACCCATGGCAGGAGGAGTTAATCCACAAGGTCTTTCAAGCAACAAACTGTGGCAAACTGATGTTACACATGTGCCCTCCTTTGGGACCCTTAAATACTTACATGTTACAGTTGACACTTTTTCTGGTTACATTCATGCATCTGCTAGAACAGGTGAAAAAGCTAAAGACGCTTGAAGCCACTGGCTTGCTGCTTTTGCAGTCATGGGTGTGCCAAAATCTATCAAAACAGACGATGGGTCTGCCTACACTGCTACTTCAACACTGCATTTTTTGCAGGACTGGGGAGTCAATCATGTTACTGGTATCCCTCATGTTCCCATGGGCCAAGCTATTGTGGAACGTACTCATCGCACTCTGGAAGCAATGCTGGAAAAACAAAAAAGGGGGGAATACCCTAACCTCAGTGAATGATTGGGTACAAAAAGCCTTGTATGTTTTAAATTTTTTGAATATGCAGGATGATATCTCTCCAACTACTGCCATACAACAACATTTTTCAACAAAACCCTTTTCAGCATCAAAACCAAAGGTCTGGTATAAAGATCCTGAGACACATCAGTGGGAAGGACCTGTTGAGCTAATTACTTGAGGAAGAGGGTATGCGTGCGTTCTTCTTCCTGCAGGACCTAGGTGGTTGCCAACTAAATATATACGGTCTTATCATGAGCTGGAATGACGAACTGCAGAATCCACTTCCAGAAATCCAGGGCCTGCAGGTGATACCTTGGAACAACAGAGCCAGGAAGAGAGAACAGATGACCAGTGACATCCTCCTTCCTTGTTTTCCTCTATGCAGTTTTCTGACTGCTGCTCAAGGACACACATCTGCTGCTGGAGAACACAGGTCCCTGCTGTCCGGCACACAGGCCGGATTGTGCAAGCAGACCTGAAGCAGTATATGTCCTGCATCATCTAAGATTCTCTCAGCAACCAGTGACACCAGCATTATCTGGGGTCGACTTGAACACCTACATGAGCAAGTATAATGTATCACGACAACAGTGGGTACAGTATAAACCCCTGGCAACATCTTTTTAGCTTATTTGACCTTGATCTTCTCTGCATCTAAGGTCTGTATTGCTTAGTTATTCTGTATCATATCAGCAGTAGTCATTTTAGTTACTGCCTCTGTTGCAGTCACCTTATTAATGGAAATCTGTGTAGATTAAACCGCCTCTGATAACATCTTGCAAGAACTCTGAATTTAAGCAAGTTAATTAAGCCTTTATGGTTTGTTTAGATGCCTTAGAATCTGCTATCATGTGGTTAGACGATAGACGACATGCCTTGTAAACTAGAAGTAAGTTGTGGTGTGAATTGTAGTAATCTTTGCTAAGTTTTGCAGTGACTACATCGAATTTCCCATTGAGCGGAATCATGGAGCACTGAGCGATAGCTGTCTTCCTCCATCATGCTGAATACAGAAAGGGGGGAGATGTAGCAAACCAAGCTTGAGAACAAGAAGAGAAGGCCTGAGGAATGTCTAGATGACCTTGTATTGTTTTCTCTAGGCTGTGATTTACTGCCCAGAAACGAGCTAAACCCTCCAGTTTGCAATTCACCATGCCGGGGTGTGAAAAAGGGTAACTTGAAACTCCAAGATCTGTGTGTGTGGTGTCAGTGTGATAGGCCGGCCTGAGAGACTGATGGATGTGTGACTTGCAGCTGTGTTCTGTCTTAATTTGCTTAACCACTCCCAGCTGAAAGTGAATGAGATAAAAACTGGATCATGGGCAATAAAGCGATTTCTGTCCATCAAGTCAGGAGTCCGTGATTCATTCCATCATAGTACATAAAGTAGAAGGCATCATCTCACAGCATACCTCGTTCTATAGAAGCAACAAACCTTTATTTATTCACTGCTGAAAGTGTAACATGCAGATGACTAGTCTTATTTTTTATGCAGTCCAATGCTGAATGCTTAAAAGAAAGTGACAATACTGATGAGAACTAGAACTTGGGGCACTTAACTTTGTTTAAACATGTTACCCATCTTTGCTTCATTGAAGTAGATGGATTTTGCCCTGGATTCTGTGAAAGGAAATTAGAAACAAAGTTTTTAAACCCTTTCTGTCAAAAATGGCTTGAAATAAGAACTTAAGCATATGACATTGAAGAATGATGATAATGCTGTACTACAAAAGGTCTTCCTGTATGCATAAATACATCCTTAGCCATAGCCATCTTCTCTTTTGTGATGACAATGTTCCCTTTAGTACGGCAGCATTAATACTGAAAGAATATAACATAGGAATGACAGAATGAAGTAAGCAATTTAAAGTGACAGCCTTCTGTTTCAGGTTATCCTGAATGCAAAAGAGGTTCATACTTATATACATATGTATAAATACTTATATATATAACCTATTTACAGTTCTAAATAGATTTAACATTTAATAACTCTGCACATCTTTTCTTCTTAGTGAATGGAGTTCAGATCCAGAAATGTTCCATGAAATAAATGTTCCTTCGTATAAATCTGAGTTTTTCTGTAGGAGGTAGCAGGATGTTCAGATTCAGTGGAGTGTCAGTTTAGTAATTTTGTTCAAAGTGCTTGGTGAGAATAATCTTTCTCCTATAATGAAGCACAAGGATAAGTAATAACTTTTTATTCATAATAAACATCAAAATATGAGCCTGCTGGTCTTTGCTTTTCATTTTTCATTACCTTTCAGTCAGAACTTCCTGCAGTGTGCACACAATGTGATCAATAACTCAATAACTTTTTTTCATGCAGTAATTATCTCTATGTGGTATTATCTGAACACTGGTTTTATTATCCAAAAGATGTAGGAGATATTCATATAATCAGATGATCCCTTTTCAGATGAAACTGCTTCACAACAGCAGGAGAAAGTTTGGTTTAAATAGCCTTTTTAAAAAATGTTGTATGGAAAGATTACCAGGAAGTACTTTTTTCTAAGGAAAAAAAGTACTCTAAATACTCTTTTGCACTTAATACTTTATATTTAATTAAGCACAAAGTAAATGGAAGTGTCCTGTAAATTAAGAGAGTTTTAAGTAATTCTCCTGTGTCTTTTAATAAAACAGCCTATTCGGAAAATAGGTACCATTGTTCTGAAGTGTCGCGACGGAAAGCTCTCAGACGCTTAATGTAAGAATCCAGGAACTTCGTTTATTGAAGATTGACAGCAGCTTAATATACACTCTATAATAGGCTCATGAATATTACAGGGATTAGGCTCCTTATTGGTACACAGTTAGGTGGTGATATCATCTTAACTGCCTTTCATTGTTTACACAGGTGGCTCGTTAAGGGTCTTTGTTTTGGTAATGCCAAGCTCCTGTTTTTCAGCTCAAGTTAGAATACCCAAGGACATTGCTGCTTTCTCACGGCCCTGCTATCTCAGACTTCTCACGGGCCTAGTCAGACTGCGTCTTATACTTTAGCAGTTCATCCATGGCCAAAGCCATGCTCATATGTCCTCGCATTTCTAACCAAATCCTCTATACTGAAGTTCCTAGATGATGACTGGACTACTGTTTTTTCAGAATAGATTTATCTTAAAAAATAACATTCCTATCTGGAATACACTCTCATTTCATTGCCTTCTAATTTTCACAGATTGAGATCTTACAAGAGTCACAAATGATGATTCCAGACTGCCAGCGCAGATTAGAAGTTGCATATGCAGATCTTACTCAACTATTAGTAAGTATAGCACCAAAATCCACTGATCAAGAAATTCTGCTTTTCTGTGATGAATTTTAGATAAACATGCTTGTCTGTAGTGTAATTGCAGCATATTAGAACAGGATTGAAGAATTACTTCTTATAGATCCCAAGAATAGCATCCTATAACATACCAATATTTCATTTTAGATAACTGTCTTTGCAGACTTGGTCTTCAGTCTATGTGTATTAAAATACTAGAAGCTGTCTTTAAGGAAGTGCACACTCAACATACACTTAAATACTGAATGGTTAAAATGGACTCTGAATTCCTGTGATAGTTACATGATTCACTTGCTTTAGGTAGTCTTTGTAGATCATGTAGATGTATATAATATGCTTGTAGTGGACTGAATTAGTCAAAATACTTTGCTTACCACTTTTATTATGCTATGGACAGGAAACAAGACAGCTGAATCCTTACTGAGTACTGCTTATGCGATTTATAAGAATTCTGCTACACATATAAATGCTACTGTGAGGCTAAAAATACATGCCGTAAATTAAGCCTCAGACATATGACAGCTAAAATGCAAAACCCTTTTCAAAGTCAAGACCTCTTGCCCTTGGATGGCATGCTTCTACTGTTTTCCAAAATAAGTTCTCAGTACCTGGCAGGATTTAGGGTCCTTTTGCCATTCAACTAGCTACTTGACAGTTAGTTGGTCTAGATTTCAGCAGCATGCAGAAGTGATGCTATTGATCCATACACTGTGCTGTACAGAGTTAAAACATGGAATGTGGGGAGTTACTATTCTTATTAAGAATTTGGTAGTCTTTAGAGGTTGCTTTCTGTTCTTAGCTCACCTTCAATGCTTAAAATCAACTATGTAGTAATATGTTTTTTCAATTGTCGATTTCTGCTTAAGCTTTTTTTCTTAATGGTACTCTTGTTCTGAGTTCTGTTGTTGGTTCCAGTTATGCTGTCCTTGGATTTAAATATTTATTTAATAAAATAAAGGGATGCATAGGTCAAATCTATTCACACGACAGCCATTATCCTGAAACTTAAGGAGGACAAAATAAATTGCCTGTACTTTGAATTATGTAAAATTAGTGTTTTCAATAATGATATATCCCTTGTTTCATAGTTTTCTTCTTAAATTTAATCCCATGGCCATTATTTTCAAAGTGCTCAAAAGTTTTGTTTTTAATTCCAGGAAAATGAAAAAGAATTGCAAGAAGCAGAAGAGTATAAAGAAGCATGTTCCATACTAGAGTCAGTGAAGCTGGAAGCCTAGAAGTTTTTCAGCAGCCTCTTTATATGCGTTTAGCACTGGGTCCATTCCACACTTTCATTTGACTATGGCTCTATTGTTATTGTTGTCTTGCTAAGGTTCTCTTTATGCAAACTGGCCTTTCTCTAACTGCTAGATGCATCAAATAAAGGATGTTCTGAAACACCTGTGTGTTCCATATTCGGGCAAAGTAGAAACATTTCCAGTTCACCTCAGTTATAGAAAGGAAAAACATAAACCCTATTTAATGTAAGCATAATAGCTACTATACATAACTTAATCTGAACAATTCAGGCTAAGAAAGTTTAGCTATCTAAGGAATGTGAGGGACAAATAAATACTTTGGAGAAACCTTATATTTTAAATAATTTCAAGCCGTTATAGCATAACAATCTTGCACTTAAAAAAGAGATTGAGTAAATGGCCCTTCGACATCACCCATCTTTTTTTCTGTGATGCAATTTATTTATAATTTTATTATTACTTCCTGTTCGGGTGCCATTTATGGATGGAATGAATATTACATGGACTTCTGAGTTGATGGACAGAAATCACCTTATCCCCCTGTGACTCAGGGTTTTTATATCATTCACTTTTAACTGGGAGTGGTTAAGCAAATTAAGACAGAACACAGTTGCAAGTCACACATCCATCACTCTCTCTCAGGCCGGTCTGTTCACACACACACCACATACACAGACCTTGGAGTTTCAAGGAACTCCTTTTACACCCACATATGGTAAGAATGCAAACAGGACAGCTGAGCTTGTTTCTGGGCATTAAATCACAGCCTAGAGAAAACAACATAAGGTCGTCTTTAGACATTTCTCAGACCTTTTTCTTCTTGTTCTCATGCTGGCTTGCTACAGAGCCCAAGACAGAATTAAAAGCTGATTCCAAATCTTTCTTAGTTTGCCTGAGGTTGATTTGTAGAGCCCAATTCACGCAATTACCATTGATCAAAGTTCTGTTACTTTTTCAAGAAACATAAGTTAGCAAATCTTGTCAGTTGGATCTGCTGGTAAGAGTATCTGGCCTGAATGCTTTTCCTGACAGCACCT
The DNA here is from genome assembly GCF_009829145.1 of Chiroxiphia lanceolata. Classification (NCBI taxonomy): domain Eukaryota; kingdom Metazoa; phylum Chordata; class Aves; order Passeriformes; family Pipridae; genus Chiroxiphia; species Chiroxiphia lanceolata. Next base: position 12,117,917 of record NC_045670.1, on the reverse strand, counting down.
TGGCTTAAGTGAGTTTCTTTGAACAAAGCTTAAACCCCAGAAGCTGGAAGAGAACTAAGAAGTAAGGGAACAATGCTTAATTTCCCTGGAAGACCAAGGGAACAGTGCTAATCTTCCTGGAAGACCAAACATTTACAAAAGCTATGGTTCTTTCAGAATGGCTTCTCTAAACAGCAAAGAGTAAGCTCTGATGAACAAGAAAGTTTTTTCCTTAGTTTTTCTAGTTTTAAAGGGTTTTTGCATGTTCCTTAAAGGAAACACAAAGTACAGTGTACCTTTTTTGTGGTACTATATTCAATACTTTTATTAAAAGTTTTTGTTAATTTGTCTGAGTTTGGGTAAACTGCAGTTTCAGTACCTCTATTTGTGTACCTTACTCTCAATGTGCTTGATAAATCTACTTATCAGTCTTTAGCACTGCTGTGACAAACTATCAACACTGCAAGATTTCTGATTGAGTGCAGAATGACCTACTTTTGAAGTAAGTGACCCCAGACTAGTATTAGACAGCACTAAGAGATAAAAACCGTTTCTGACAACACTGGTTTCATAAGAGCACATGCACACCTTCTTACCAGCATTGTGTCCTAGGCATGTAACTGCCAAATGGACACTGCCCTGTTCGCAGGGCAAATGAACTGCTCCTGAGGAGAACATGCCTTTGTATACTCATTTCAGTCAGTTTCTTCTATGAACCTTCACCAGGAACAGTGGCTGGAGCAGACAAAGCCTGCCTTAGCTGACTGACTGCAGTCAGCATAACAGTAACTATGCTTGCAGGTCCTTGAATGGAGTGTGGTGAATAAATGCTGAGCTGAAAAGGTGTGTGGGGATGTTGAGTCTACTGGGTAAGGCAGAATTTAAAGTAAAAAATACTCTTCAGAAGAAATAATATATACTTCTGGAAAACAAACCCACAGAAAAATGATGTGTAGTTGCTGAGTACCACATGCAGGTCAGCATGAAATCTAAACATAGGTGGGACCTGTAGTGGCTGAAACGAAGTAGCATTGTGGTATGGCTTAAGTTGGCATTTAGAGTTAAGGGTGCATGGGACTGAGTAGTTAATATATAAACCAGACTCCAGGGAAAAGTTTCTTATTGCAATAGTTTCTAGGGTAGAATAGTTTCTCATGTTTGCCAATACATGTCTGTCAAAGTTATTTTCTAGGTCCCTTTGATTACATAATGAATTAAGATGATACTCTCTCCTATTCATTTCTTCTTCCGTCTTACTGAGTTCTTCAAAAGACTGAGCATATTCTGAGAAAATAGCCAGACTCACTGATGAAAATTGAGGTATGTTCATACCTGAAAGGAATGGCTCTCTTCTTGTCTCTGGGTACCCCAAAAGTGTCTGAGAGGACAGCAGCATGATTATCTGTAAAAACTATACCAAAAAATTTTGACAATGCAGCAATAACATAGGGCAGGCCCTTGAAGAATCATTTGCCTTGAAGGCAAATCCATGCAGGTAATGCATTACTCATGTTAGTGGAACAGTTGATCCAGTGATATATTATGGCAGACTAAATTTTTCCAACAGTGCTCTGAGTGACCACATGCAGATTATTGATATAGAAGATTATTTTTGCTGTGTCTAATTTCCATGGTGAAGTAAAATACAGAAAATTAAGCCTAAGTAGTAATATTGTCATCTCAGATCTCAAACTCAAAAGGCAGTAGCACATCAAGTGACACCATGTTATTTCTAATTTTTGATTACGTACTCATTTTGGAGATACATAGTCTGCATTATCAGATACAAGAACCCATTACAAAAAAGAAAAGTCCTGTGGGCAACATTTTTGACCTCTGTCCTCTTTGAACCTTGCCACTAGCTTAACTGATGCCTTTCAAAGTCTACCTAAGATTGACACAAGCTGTATTCACCCTTACATATGATGGATGATACATGTCCATTTAGCACTCAGAAGTTTTCATACTGCACTCTTATCATAAATGCATTTTTATGCCTGTCATAGGTTTACTTGTTCTAGAAAAACAAGCAGGGAATTTTTCTTTCCCCTGCATCACTGTAAAAGGAAGATGTTGAACAAGGGAGGGGGAAGGGGTTTGCCTAGGGTAATTGACCCACACAAAAGAACTAATAAGCAGATCCACATTCCAAACTGATGGTCCTCCAAAGACTGTGGGGAGGGGTGAAGAGGGGTTTTTTCTCTCTCCTCGAAAATGGGAGGCACTTCACTTTTGCCTTAACTCAGGCAAGGTGTGTGTTGGAGGGGTCCGAGGTTCACTTTGGTTTTGGCCTGGTCACCTGGCTGTTTCTGGCCCTGGTTTGCCTCCGTTTTCCTGTGCCCTGTTCTGCCCCCAGTTCAGACCTGCTCGGACTTCATCAGAGAGGTTTGACCCACCTGCAGAGGAACCTTTTGGGGAGGAGGTGGCCTTTTTCCTCCTCTGCTTCCGTGTTGGCAGTGGCATGTGTCCATCGTTGAAAGGGGGCAATTCCCGGCCACAGCCAGCTGCAGACAGTGTGAGTTTCGCGGGAAAAACCCCCTTTTCCCCCTTTTTTCCCCTTCCCCTTCTCGGTGTGGAGTGGGAAGATCTCCATTTTCAACTTCTCCCGCACACCAGAGCCCCCCTGCCGACCAACACAGAGCAACTGCAGGCTCTGCTACTCCAGTGATCCAACAGTGCCCCCTGCTGATCGTGGTTAGAATTGTGCCAAAGGGCAGAAAGTATTGAACTGGTTCCTTTTTGGAGGGGATTTTTGGGTACAGGATTATTGTTTGGTTGGTTTTGTGTTCTTTTGTTGTTCTACCAATACACATATATCCTTTAATAAAGGGCTGTTATTTTCTTTCTTTCTCCATACTTCCTCAGTTGGAGCCTCTTAATTTTGGATTTACAATTGCTTAGAGGGAGGAGTTTGGTCTTCCTCATAACTCATCCTCCTTAGTGAAACACTTCAGTCTCATTAAACTGAGACAATGCCCTGGACATTTCTCTCTCTTGCTTACAGAATAATTTAAAGAACTTTCTGAATTATTTGCCAGCAAAAGCATTTTCTTTACTGAAAGGCCATAGCAGAACAGGAGTCCAAAGGTGAATTTAGAAGAAAAAGGTAGACAGAAAAATAATAATTTGTAAGTAAGTTATCATTATAAGTCCTTTGTCCACTGATCTGATCACATGCTTGCTAGCTACTACCTGCTATTGTTTGTCCTTGCAGAGTTAGGATTCTTGCCCTTTGATTCAGATGTGCTGCATCTGAAATGCAACTATAAAACAATCTTCACTTGTAAACTAATATTTCTCAAGTCCTTAGTTGCTGTATATTCAAAACTGAAAGTAGTTTCAAAACTCTGTCCTCTAATTTAAACTCCTTCCTTCACTTTCTAAAACCTTCACAATATACGGGTAATGTAACTGGTCAATCTGCAGATCAGCTCCTTTTGTTATGTTACTTAAGGTGTTTTAATTAATACAAAGCCCTTTCTTCCCCAGTGTATCAGGGCTTAATTAGATGTTGATACTTTGGTCTGTGTTTGGCCCAGCCACCTGTAAAAGTTTTGTTCTTTCCCTGCCAAGTAATGAGAAAACAAGCACTGATAGACGAGAACTTTGTCCTTGAAGCAAGCATCTGGTATAAACTCAAATTAATGGACTTGCATAACGAAGGGAGAGACTGAGGGCCTCTGGCTGGGCGGTGCTGACCACACCTGCCTAGGTAGACATCACTCAGTTGTAGTGCTAAACCTGCATTATATGGGAAATCTGTTGTTTAAACATGTCTTAAAATGGCTTTTGGTGGTCTCTGCAAACACATGCTTCTTCTTCCCAACACCCCCCACGGTAATGTTATCTCAGGAATGTCCTGGGAAGGTGTCCTGAGGTGTTTCCCATTGGCCTTTGTTAACCCCTTCCTGTGATTGGGTGTTCCTGTAAGCCCCTTGAGACTTCTAATTGGTTACTCTGTGAATCCTCCTGAACCCCATAAAATGTAACATCCCCAACAATAAACTCTCTCTTGCCTCCTCTCCACGCCCGGTGTGCTGTCTCTGTGCCTGCCATGGAGCCACGTGCGTGGGGGGAGGGGAGGGCACCTCTCCCCTCCAGGCTCAGGGACAGAAGAAACCCCTGAGAAAACCCCTGGAGTTCCCTTTCCCCATCCTTCAAGACGTTGGAATGGTTCTTCAGATGGAAATGGAACTAGAACTGGGCCGCCCCACGCCGTGGGTGGGGAAAGGGATCCAGACTCAGTTAATTGTATAAAAGCAGTTAGCTCTTGTTGGAGGGGGAAGCAAGCTTCACATCAAGGACAACGTTACCTTTTGCGGGGACGCCTGCTATTTTTTGAGCCTGCCAACTCTCCAGGAATGCAGCTTCTGCTATGGGTAATTCTAGGCATTCTGGGTCGGTAAGATATCTTTATAAGCAACACCTGGGTAATTGGGGGAGTCGTACTGAGGGCTTATTTTCCTCCTCCTTCCTCTCTTTTGGGTTTGTTCGTTTTGTTGGCCACCTCTTGATAATAAATATCAGTTTTGTTGAGCTTTCAACAGTGTTATAGTTTCAGTTTCAGTATCTTCCGAACTGTCCCTATTACACCCAGCAATAATTTCCCAAGGATTCTTTGAAGGTAAATTTATTACATTCATAAAAATAACCGTGATTCTAAAATAATGGTTTTTACAGGCCTCTAATACACCACATCTCAAAATATTCTTCACGAAAAGCAAACCTTGCAATTTCTTAGCACCATATTTTGGGTTGTTGTTTTACAGTGTTAACGTTCTAGGGGAAGATCCATGAAAATAACTTAATATTTTCTGAAAACTGCATGTTGTAGTTAACTACTTAAAAAGCTGATCCAGGTGTATTGGGTCTGGCTGAGCTGGAGTTCATTTCCCCATAGTAGCCTTCACAGTGCTCTGCTTTGCATTGGTAGCTCATCATCATGGCTAGGCTTCGCGAACGAAGATTTGTGAAGGCACTATCCACATTTGCTGCAGGCACGCTGGTGGCTTATGAGGCCAATACGTGATAGACATATCCGATTGCAAAAGGCGCAGCAGAAAGACTCCTTAGATGGTGTATTTTGCAAGACACGGTTCTTTCTGCGTTGCCTTTTTTCCTCGAGAGTGATCCTGCGTGAGTTCTCAAAGGAGACAGCTGCGTTGTAGATGATGTGTCTCCAGGCCTCCCGATTGGAGGCCAGAGTAGACCAGTTATGGTGATCAATATGGCCAAGGCTGAGATGTTGTTTCAGGGAGTCCTTGAATCTTTTCTTCGGGGCTCCTCTCATGCGGCAGCCAGTGGTAAGTTCACCATAGAGCAGGATCTTAGGGAGGCGGTGGTCCTTCATCCTTGAGACGTGCCCTGCCCATCGCAGCTGCGTTCTCAGTAACATGGCCTCAATATTTGTGACAGCTGCTTGCTCTAGTACAGATGTATTGGTCACAAAATCTGACCAGTGGATGTTAAGGATTGTACGGAGGCAGCGCTGATGGAAGCGTTCGAGGAGACGCAGGTGGTGGCGGTAGATGACCCATGATTCGGAGCCGTATAGGAGAGTAGACAACACTATGACTTTGTAAACACTGATCTTGGTGCTTTTCTTTAAGTGTTTATTACGCCATACTCTCTTGTGGAGTTTTCCAAAAGCATTATATGCCTTAGCTAACCTGTTGTCTATCTCTCCGTCGATCTTACCATCTGAGGAGATGAGGCTACCAAGGTAATTAAACTGTTGGACTGATTTGAGCTCTGATTGGCCAATGGTGATGTGGGGATGATGGAAGACTTCCTGAGGTGCAGGTTGATGGAGGACCTCTGTCTTCTTTAAGCTGACTTCCAGCCCAAAGAGCTCAGCAGCACCTGCAAAGCAGGATGTTAAACGCTGCAGAGCTGCTTCTGTGTGAGCAACAAGGGCGGCGTCATCAGCATAAAGCAGCTCCCGGACAAGATGGTTTAAGGTCTTGGTGTGGGCCTTCAGTCGCCTTAGATTGAACAGGCTTCCATCAGTACGGTATCGAATGTAGATGCCGTCCTGATCATCGAGGTCTGCTGTGGCCCTTTGGAGCATCATGCTAAAGAAGACGGTGAATAGGGTAGGAGCGAGAACGCAACCTTGTTTCACACCATTCTTAATTAAAAAGGGCTCAGAAAGTGTGTTGCCATATCTGACTTGGCCGTGCTGATCCTCATGGAGTGAGATGATCATTTTAAGGAACTTGGGGGGACAACCTAAACGTTCCAAAATCTGCCACAGACCTTTTCTGCTCACAGTATCAAAAGCCTTGGTGAGGTCGACAAAGGTTACATAGAGACCTTTATTCTGTTCCCTACACTTCTCTTGCAGTTGTCTGAGGACAAATACCATGTCTGTGGTGCTCCTGTTGGTTCTGAAACCACATTGACTTTCAGGTAGAATTCCTTCTGCTATAGTGGGTATTAGTCTGTTCAAGAGTATTCTTGCCAGGATTTTGCCAGCAATGGAGAGCAGAGTAATACCACGATAGTTTGAGCAATCTGATTTAGTACCTTTCTTCTTATACAAAGTGATGATGACAGCATCACGAAGGTCTGATGGTAGTTCACCGAGCTCCCAGCAGCGCACCACAAACTCGTGAAATTTGGTGTGGAGTGCAAGGCCCCCATGTTTCCAGACTTCAGGTGGAATTCCATCAACCCCAGCTGCCTTGCCGATTTTTACCTGCTGTATGGCCTTCAGAGTTTCTTCTAAAGTGGGGGCAGTATCCAATTCATATTTTACTGGTTGTTGTGTGATGGACTGAATTGCTGAATCTTGGACTACACGGCTGGTACTGAAAAGAGTCTGAAAGTGTTCAGACCATCGATTCAGAATGGAGGTTTTATCTATTAGAAGGGTTTGACCATCAGCACTGAGTAGAGGGCTTTGGACCTGGTATGTAGGTCCGTATGCTGTTTTCAAGGCCTCATAGAAACCTTTGTGATCACCTGTATCTGCGCATAATTGAGTTTTTTCAGCTAGATCGATCCACCAGTTGTTCTGGATGTCGCGAAGTTTCTGCTGGAGCTTGCTGCATGCGAGACGAAAGGCTGTTTTTCTTGCGTGACAGGATGGCAGTGCAAGGTGTGCTTGGTGGGCGGTTCTCTTCTTCCTCAACAAGTCTTGGATTTCTTGGTTGTTTTCGTCAAACCAGTCCTTGTTCTTCTTGAGGGAGAACCCTAAGGATTGTTCAGAGGAATGCAGGATGCTGTTTTTAATATGAAGCCAGATTGTTTCAGGAGAGGAATCTGTGGGAATGTTTTCGAGCCTAGTTTGAAGGTTTGCCTGGAAACTGTCTCTTACTGTGGCTGATTGGAGATTGTTAACTTGGAGTCTTCTCCTTGGGATGCTGCCCCTCTTTGGTTTGAATTTGAGCTTAAAATTGAGTTTACAGCGCACAAGCCGATGGTCTGTTTGGCATTCTGCGCTGGGCATCACGCGGGTATGGAGGACATCGCGGGCATCTCTCTGTCGCACTAAGACATAATCAATGAGGTGCCAATGCTTAGAACGGGGGTGCATCCAGGTTGTCTTCAGACTATCTTTCTGCTGAAAGATAGTATTAGTGATGGTGAGTTGTTGCTCTGCACAGAATTCTAACAGAAGTCGACCATTGTCGTTGCAGTTTCCAACACCATGCTTGCCTAATACTCCTTTCCAGGCTTCAAAATTCTTGCCTACTCTGGCGTTGAAATCACCAAGGATAATGATCTTATCGTCTGCAGGAACCTTTTGGGTAAGGAGGCGCAGGTCAGTGTAAAATTTATCTATTTCAGCAGGGTCAGTTTGGAGAGTTGGGGCATATATACTAAAGATGACAACATATTGCTTGTTGTTTAGCGGAAGGCGTAGGGAGATAATGCGGTCAGAGTGACCTGTCGGCAGATTTTCGAGTTTAGGGACAATGGAGTTTTTGATCATGAAGCCGACTCCTGAGAGGTGTTTTTCGGTTCTGGGCTTGCCTGACCAAAAGAGTGTGTAACCGGCACCATGTTCTCTGAGGCTGCCTTCTTCATGAAGGCGAACTTCGCTGAGAGCGGCGATGTCGATGTTGAGACGAGCCAGCTCATGGGCAATTAGGGCAGACCGACGCTCAGGACGTCCGCTACCCGCATGATCGAGCATGGTTCTGATATTCCAACATGCTAGAGTTAATTTAGGTACACCTTTGGAGGCAGGTGCATGCCTTTGTCTTTTGCTCTTTGTGCGACCGCATTGGGGGAAGATGCCCGTTGGTCTGCGGTTAACCAACCGGGTGAAAGTGGAGATGAGCTTTGTTTAGGTCACCTTTTCTAGGCCCCTCTCCGAGTGGAGCAAGCAGTGCTGTCCTTGAAAAGGCTACTTGGTCGTTCAGGGTGCTGCCCCAAGAGACTGTCATCTCCGGTCAGTCTCAAATGACCAATATCCTGAACCGCCTGCATGCAAGGTTGGGTCTGCGGCTCCCGGTGCACCTTTCACCTGCCGTTTCGACCCTCGCCCGTCGCTACAGGACTTTTTGCATGTGGGTAAAGCCTTCAAGCCTGCGCAGTGGATTTTTTAGGTGAGACACAGTGTGCGCGGAACTGAACCCACCCTTTAATCCTGCGGTTCATCTGCCAGGGCCGAGCGAGCTTGGACGGTGGCAGTGAGGTCCTCAGGACGTAGGTTTGATTAGAGTGACCTTCTCTTAGATGGACGGCCTTACAGGGCTAAGCGAGCTCCATCTGCCCGGGTTTGGGATTGGAGTTGTCCTTCTCCTAGGATGACTGCCAGGAGGCTAAAGAGCTCATCCTGCCCAAGAATGTATTAAATCTGGTCCTACGGTTTTGATCTGTCTGGCATGGGCGACCCTACTGGAGGCATGTACCATACAGTTTGCAACCACACAGGGGAACGGAGACTATGTTCCTATTAGAACACCTTGAGCAAGTCTTTCATTTCCTGCTTTATTATCACCTACCTATAAATAAACTGGAGGAGGTACCCAGGGACAACCCTTTGTCCTGTCCACCGTTTCAGGATGTAACAGAGCAAAGCAAGTATATCCAGAACATGCCGAGCCTGGGCAGTAGCCACAGGAGAACCAAAACCAGACAGACAGAACAAACAAAGCAAACATTCTGACCCCAGTACCCATCCAGGCAGGGGTGCCTTTTATTGGCTCCAGCCTGGCGGGGCCCCCCATTATTCTAAAAGAACCTACTATCCACCCTGACCTTATCCAACCCCCACTGTGTTTCCACATATCTTCAGGCACACTACTCACCTGTGACATTGCATATGGGATTGTGCCACTCTCCCTCCTGCTAGTCGGCGGACCACCATGGCCCGCTTGACACACTACAATAATCCCCCCCCCCCAACCCCTCCCCCCCAACCCTGGAACGCCAAACCTCTGTGTGCTCTGAATCTTCCTTCTCCTCTTTCATGGAGGTGTAGTACCTGCCGGCAAGGCTCCCCCTGTTTCTCCTCTCTCATGCAACGGTTGCGGCCAAGGGCCAGGAGGTTAGCGGCTCGGGAGCCCTCTCCCAGCAGGGGCTTCCGCTCCGCGCGGCGCGGGGACATGCCCAAGCCGCCGCAGGAACGGCCCCCGGCCGCAGAGGGTCCCGGCCAGGAGGTTAGCGGCTCGGGAGCCCTCTCCCAGCAGGGGCTTCCGCTCCGCGCGGCGCGGGGACATGCCCAAGCCGCCGCAGGAACGGCCCCCGGCCGCAGAGGGTCCCGGCCAGGAGGTTAGCGGCTCGGGAGCCCTCTCCCAGCAGGGGCTTCCGCTCCGCGCGGCGCGGGGACATGCCCAAGCCGCCGCAGGAACGGCCCCCGGCCGCAGAGGGTCCCGGCCAGGAGGTTAGCGGCTCGGGAGCCCTCTCCCAGCAGGGGCTTCCGCTCCGCGCGGCGCGGGGACATGCCCAAGCCGCCGCAGGAACGGCCCCCGGCCGCAGAGGGTCCCGGCCAGGAGGTTAGCGGCTCGGGAGCCCTCTCCCAGCAGGGGCTTCCGCTCCGCGCGGCGCGGGGACATGCCCAAGCCGCCGCAGGAACGGCCCCCGGCCGCAGAGGGTCGCATTGGTAGCTAGAAAGGTGTTGATAACACACCAGTGTTTTGGCTACTGCTGAGCACAGCATCAGCACTGTAACATTCCTTCCTCAATTGAAGGCAAGATTCTGGGAGGGGACACAAGCAGGCCAGCTGACCCAAACTGACCAAAGGGATATTCCATACCATATGACATCAGCTCAGATATGAAAACTAAGGCAAGGAGCAGGAAGGCAGGCATTCATTGTCTCCAACGGCTGCCTGCTGAGAAACCATCACGTGTGCTGAAGCCCTGCTTCTTGGAAGTGGCCAAATATCGCTGCTCATGGGAAGTAGAGAATAAACCCTGCTATCTTTTGCTTCACTTTGCTTTTGCATGCACAACCTTCTGCTTTGCTTTTGCTTTAAATAAACTTCCTTATCCCAACCCACAAGTTGTTTTCCATCTTACTCTCTTCCCTGTCTGGCTGGGAATGGGAGTGATAGAGCGGCTGGGTGGGCACCTGGTGTCCAGCCAAAGTCAAACCACTACACCAGGAAACATCCATACTTCATCATGAACTGTAGGAAGTACACCACTAAACTGGACACCTTGTGGTTGGGGTCTACTGCAGGCTACCTGATCAAGGGGAGCCTGTTGACAAGGCCTTCATGCTTCACCTCCAAGGAGGCATCATGCTTGCAAGCTCTTATCCTGATGGGGGATTTCAACCACCTGGATGTCTGCTGGGAAAGCAATATATCTGGCTGTAAGAAATCCAGGAGACTCCTGGAGTGCCTTGAGGGCAACTTCCTGGCCCAGGTATTAGAAAAAAGAACCAGAGGATAAGCGTTATTGGACCTGCTGCTCACTGAGGCACATAAGCTCATTAAAGAGGTTAAGATTGGAGGTAGCCTGGGCCGTAGCGACCATGCCCTGGTGGAGTTCATGATCTCAAAGAACATGGGCCTGGCAAAGAGCAAAGTCTTCCAGCTGTTTAAGGAGTTGCTGAATGCAATCCCCTGGGAAACTGTCCTTAGGGACAGAGGAGCTGACTAGAGCTCACAACTCTTTAAGGCCACTTTTCTTAGAGCACAAGAGTTCTCCATCCCAGTGTGTAGGAAATCAAGCAAGCCAGGCCAGAAAGGATCTGCTCCTTAAACTAAGAATGAAATGCACAACCAGTGGAAACGGGGACAGGTGACCTGGGAAGAGTACAGGTATATGGTTCAGATGTGTAGGGATGGGATCAGGAAAGCTAAGCCAGAGATGGAACAAGACTTGGCAATGGATGTGAAGAATAACAAGAAGGGATTCTGTCAGGGCTGACAGCGGGTCTGTTAGCTCTTTGGAAGAAGATTTTGACCTGGGAAAGTTACGGGTGTATCCTTGAGATAGGAGAGGTATGTACGCAGCCCTGGCAGAAAGAAGACAGATGTGGAGTGCTTAGGTTTGGTCCTGTGAGAACTTCAGCTTTGGCCTTGAGCTTTGCCAACAGTATTACTAACAAAGAATAGCTAATTAAAAAATACAATCACCTGCCTGCCTTCTGATGCTTGCGAACACGGGATATAAAAAGACTCGTGAGAAATAAAAAAAGACACTGGTACTTTGCTCGGTACTGGACTGTTCGTGTTTTTCTTCTTTACTTTTGACCGCGGCAACAATAACAGGATTCTATAAGTACATAAGTCAGAAAAGAAAGGCCAAGGAAAGTGTAACCCCCCTGATAAACAAGAAGGGAGAACTGGTAACAACAGATATGGAGAAGGCTAAAGTACTCAATGAGTTCTTTGCCTCAGTCTTCACTGTCAGTAAGGCTTCTCACATCTCACAAGTCCCTGAACTCCTAGATGGGAGCTGGGGAGTTAAGTCCCTCACACTTGTAAGAAAAGAGAAGATTCGAGACCATATGATGAAACTGAATAGCCACAAGTCAATGGGACCCAATGAGATGCATCCCAGGGTCTTGAGGAAACTGACTGATGTTGCCAAGCCACTCTCCATCATATTTGAAGTCATGGTGATCAGATGAAGCCCCACCTCCCTTCTTCCCAGGCTTAACCTCAGTCCTGATTTTCTCGACCTTCTCCACCCCAAGTGGTGTGGGGGGATGGGGAATGGGGGTTGCGATCATTTCATCACATGTTGCCTCTGTCACTTCTTTCTCCTCACATTGTTCCCCTGCTCCAGAGTGGGATCCCTCACACAGGAGGCAGTCCTCCACAAACTTCTCCAACATGGGTCCTTCCCACCTACTGCAGTTCTTCACGAACTGATCCAGTGTGAGTCCTTTCCACAGAGTGCAGCCTTCATGAATAGACTGCTGCAGTGTGAGTCCCCCATGGGGTCACGAGACCTGCCAGAAGACCTACTTCAGCATGGGATCTCCACAGGGTCACAACCTCCTTTGGACATGTCCAGGTGGAGGCCAGTGATCAGGAGGAGGAAGTTGATGAGGCTTTCTATGGGCATCTGGAAATAGCCTTGCCGTCACAGGCCCTGGTTCTCCTGGGGGATTTCAACCACCCTGATATTTGTTGGAGGGACAACACGACCCAGCACATACAGTCCAGGAAGTTCCTTCAGATCATCGAAGATAACTTTTGGATGCAAGTGGTGGAGGAGCCAACGAGGAAAGATGTATTGCTGGACCTTGTACAAACCAACCAGGAGGGACTAACTGAAGATATGAAGGCTGGGGGCAACCTCGGCTGTAGGGACCACGAGATGGTGGAACTCCTTTGCATGGAGGAAGCAAAGCAGTAAGCAGGACTAGAACCCTGAACTTCCGGAGAGCTAAATTCGGTCTCTTCAAAGACCTACTTAGAGGAATCCCATGGGTTAGGGCTCTAGAAGAAAAGGGGGTCCAAGAGAGCTGGTCAATATTCAAGCATCATTTCCTGCAAGCTCAAGACCAGTGTATCCCCACGAATAAGAAATCGGGCAAAGAGGGCAGGAGACCTGCATGGATGAGCAAGGAACTCCCAGTAAATCTCAAATGGAAGAAAGAAATTTATGGGATGTGGAAAAAGGGACAGGCCACATGGGAGGACTATAGGAACATTGCCAGCGTATGCAGGGATGCGACGAGGAAGGCCAAGGCCCTCTTGGAATTGAGTCTGGCAAAGGATATCAGCAGTAAAAGGAATATTAGGGAAAATGTGGGGCTGCTGCTGAATCAGATGGGTGTCCTGGTAATGGAAGACACAGAGAAGGTAGAATTACTGAATGCCTTCTTTCCCTCGGTCTTTACTGCTGGGGATGACCCTCAGGAGTCCCAGACCTTGGAGATAAGAGAAGAAAGCTGGGGAAAGGAAGATTTCCCCTTGGTCGTAAAGGGTTGAGTTAGAGATCAGGTTAGAGATTTTAACACCCATAAATCCTACGGCCCTGATGGGATGCACCCACGGGTGCTGAGGGAGCTGGCAGATGTTGTTGCTAAACCACTCTCCATCATCTTTGAAAAATCATGGAGAACAGGAGAGGTGCCTGATGACTGGAGGAAGGCCAATATTACTCCCACCTTCAAAAAGGGCAAGAAGGAGGACCTGGGAAACTACCGACCCATCAACCTTACCTCCATCCCTGGAAAGGTGATGGAACAGATCATTCTGGAGATCATCACCAAGCATGTAAAAGAAAAGAAGGTGTCCTGGTTTGGAAAAAAAAGCTTTCACCCCTGGAGCTGGAAGGTGGCTGGCTCCAAGTGTGGTGTTTTTGGTGTTGAGCCAATCAGAGTTTATTTCCCCCCTGCGGAAACGACGTATTCACAGAACTGGAAAAGAAGGGAGTAATTGCGTAGCTGGAATTAGAGGTAGCCATGGAGTGAGATGCCATGTGTTGGGGGGGGGGCAGGGGGTTTTCCCCCCCGGTCCTGACCTTGGGGGCCGGGGGCTTCTTTCCTCCCCCACCTTAGCTCGACTGGACCCAGCATGGCTTTGCAGCTGGGCTGGGATGCTGAGCTGAGACCCCTCCACCCCCCCACCTCCAGGGAGAGACAGCGGCGCGGGACTCAACTGGCTAGCCAGGGGCTGCAACCAAGCCCTGGCGAGCAGACACGGCATTGGAGGTGAACCAACATGAGCCGAGGGGCGGCCTGTAGCAGACCGGGCTGATTAGCCATGACCCTGGAGAGGCAGCTGCAACACACAGACACAGAGTGCGAAGAAGCAGAGGCAGCACACAAGATGTGGAACGGAGTGGACCTGGAATGGCCCAGACGGTGCCAGCGTCCAGCTGAGATGGAGCAGACAAAGAAAGGTCTGCTGGAGCGTTCTGGGGGTAAGAACTGAACCGAAAACCCTCAAAGCTTTCTGACCCAGGGAGCTTGATCTCCGGGAACAGGAAACCTCCATGGAGCAGAGAATAAAGACTTTGAGCTTTAACTCCCTGCACTCCGTGGATGACGACCATGGTGAATAACAAGCTGTTTCCCTCGAAACCTATGGGTGAGACCCTCGGTTGGAACTGAGGGGCTGAATGGGGGTAAGAGAGAGATCCCCTGCATTCTGATGAAGAGAAAGAGAGATTTTCCAGCTACGACGAATCAGAACTGCTGTCTTAAAGATAAGAGAAGAGCTGTGACCTGAAAGTGAAAAGACTTCTTCTTTTCTCCTGGACTTTATGGGGGGAAAGGAGGGATGGTCTGTGTAAATATATTGTTTTATCATAGGAGAGTTAGTTAAGATTGTTGTATATATATTGCTGTATAATATTTATTATGTTAGTAATAAAGTTTAATATAATTCCCCCATGTTGAGTGTGTCTGCTGGTGTGAAACTTCTCTCACATTGGAGTAAATTTGTGGGGGCCTCGAAATTGGCTTTTGGGAGTTCAAAGCACGACAGAAGGTCATTGGGAGCAGTCAACATGGATTCACCAAGGGAAAATCATGCTCAACCAAGCTGATAACCCTCTATAATGACATGGCAGGATGGGTCGACAAGGGGAGAGCAGTGGATGTTCTCTACCTTGACTTCAGCAAGGTTTTTGACACTGTCTCCCATAACATTCTCATAGGTAAGCTCAGGAAATATGGGTTAGATGAATGGACAGTGAGGTGGATCAAGAACTGGCTGAATGGCAGAGCTCAGAGGGTCATGATTGTCAGAGTAGAATCCAGTTGGAGGCCTGTAGTCAGTGGCATTCCCCAGGGATCAATACTGGGTCCAGTCTTATTCAACTTGTTTATCAACAACCTGGACAAGGAGATAAAATGCACCCTCAGCAAGTTTGCTGATGATACGAAACTGGTGAGAGTGGTTGATACACCTGAAGGCTGTGCTGCCATTCAATGGGACCTTGATAGGCTGGAGACTTGGGCAGAGAGAAACCTAATGAGGTTCAACAAGGGCAAGTGTAGGGTCCTGCACCTGGGGAGGAATAACCCCAAGTACCAGTACAGGTTGGGGGCCAACCTATTAGAGAGCAGCTCTGTGGAGAAGGACCTGGGAATCTTGGTGGATGACAAGTTGACTATGAGCCGGCAGTGTGCCCTTGTGGCCAGGAGGGCCAATGGTATCCTGGGGTGCATCGGGAAGAGTGAGGCCAGGAGGTTGAGAGAGGTGATCCTCCCCATCAACTCGGTCCTAGTGAGGACACATCTGGAGTATTGGGGATTGTTCATCCTTGAAAAGAAGGCTTCAGGGTGACCTAATTGCAGCCCTCCAATACCTGAAGGGAGCCTACAAGAAAGATGGAGAGAGACTTTTCACAAGAGCATGTAGTGACAAGACAAAGGGGGATGGCTTCAAAGTGAAAGAGGGCAGGTTTAGATTAGATATTAGGAAGAAATTCTTTACTGTGAGGGTGGTGAGGCCCTGGAACAGGTTGGCCAGAGAAGTTGCAGATGCCCCATCTCTGGAAGTGTTCAAAGCCAGGCTAGATGGGGCTCTGAGCAACCTGGCCCAGTGAATGGTGCCCCTGCCCATTGTAGGGGGGTTGGAACTAGATGATCTACAGAGGTCCCTTCCAACCCAGACCATTCTGTGATTCTATGATAAATGGGATGAAACTGAATATTGTTTTTTTTCCAATCAAAAATGTCATTTTTTGAGTTGATTGTGAACGCTATGATCACACAGCACAGGTTTAAAGGAGATTTATCCATTGAAACACTGTTTCAGAAGGGCTAGTGTGTCTCAGATCTAAGACTTAAGTAAAATTCCAACAGAAAAAGCCTGTTTCCCCTATCCTGTAAACACATAATTAGCTACAAGAAAGGCCCACAATGTACATCTCCAAGGATGTTATGCTCCGTCTGCCCTTAAGAGAAAGGAAGAGTTAGCTGCACATGAATATTTGGGTTAAATTTATAAAAAGGATAAAGGTGGTACAGCATGTCCTGTGCTAAATGCCCCGAGGTAGGAAAAGTGAAGTGACTACAGAGTGCAGAACCAATTAGTCCAGTGCCACTGAATTCAAGGGCAACCATTTCATAAATGTCTAATGCTCATGGTGTCACTATCCTCCCAACAAGGGAAGGGGGAGATAACGACTTCAAAGAGGGTAGCGGTCAAGCTCTGGCCATTCCTGGAAGACTGTTGTCTTGGCATTGCTTGAACCTCTCCTTGCTTTATAGCTGAGAGGTCACTTGCTGGCTCTCCCTGACAGCTTTATTGGGTAAAAGGTTGTTATCTCTTAGGACTTTCCAACACAAGAGGGGGAGGAAAATGACTCAGACTGGAAAATACCCTTGGCTAGAAGTGCAGTGAAACAACACTGGAGGTCCTTTAACAAGTAACAATTTCATTTGGAGGAAAACTCACAGTGGGTTAATCAAATGATGAAGGCATATGGTTAGTAAACATCTGTATTGATAAACCTTGAAGTATTATCTGAGAAAGAGCATAGTGGGTTTGCATGGCAAGGTTTTGGTATTGGCTGGGATACAGGGGTGGCTTCTGTAAGAAGCTTGTAGAAGCTTCCCCCAAGTCCAGCAGAGCCAATGTCAGTTGGCTCCAAGATGGATCCACCGCTGGCCAAGGCTGAGACAATCTGAGATGGTGGTAGTGCCTCTGTGATAAGATATTTAAGAAATTAAAACAATAATTATTGGGCAGAAGTAATTGCGGTCAGAGAAGAGAGGAGTGAGAATATGTGAGAAGAACAACTCTGCAGACACCAAGACCAGTGAAGAAGGAGGGGGAGGAGGTGGTCCAGGCACCAGGGAAGAGATTCCCCCACGGTCCATGGTGAAGACCATGGTGAAGCAGGCTGTCCCCCTGCAGCCCATAGCGGTCAAGGGGGGTGCAGAGATCCACCTGCAGCCCATGGAGGAGACCCAAGACAGAGCAGGTGGATACCCGAAAGACAGCTGTGACCCTGTGGGAAGCTTGTGCTGGAGCAGGCTCCTGGCAGGGATGTGTGGACACATGGAGAGAAGACCCCACGCGAGAGAAGATTTCCCAGTAGGACTTGTGACACTGTGGGGGACCCACGCCAGAGCAGTCTGTCCTTGAAAGACTGCACCCTGTGGAAAGGGACCCATGTTGGAGCCGTCCGTGAAGGGAACTTCCAATGGGAAGGACTCACGCTGGAGAAGTTCATGGAGGGCTGTCTCCCACGAAAGGGACCCCACACTGGAGCAGGGGAAGGACTCCTGTCCCTGAGGAGGAAACAGCATCTCCCCACGCCACTGGGGAGGAAGAGATAGAGCCCAGGAAGGAGGGAGTGGTGGGGGGAAGGTGTTACCAAATCTGTTACTTCCCCCCCCCAATAAAAGGGCGAACTGATGCTTATGGATTTTTGGATTTTTAGCTTTTTGTAGATTTTAGAAGTAGCTGTATTATATCCCTTACCCTTAGCACAGTAGTTTACACATTCACCCAACACTGTTACCCCATTCCATATCACTCCCTCAAAATTCCATTAGCTTGTTTAGACTTCCCTCAAGATAGACCTTCGTTCTGTTTAAGAACATCTGCACCCTGACTTGAACAACAAGATATCACACAGGCAAAGCAACATTCAAGCCCAGAACTTTGGAGAAGCTCCAAGGACTGGATGTGCGATGACGAAGAGGATGATGAACAGGGGGTCCCAGAGCCCCCTGCCTAAATTTCCAGAGGGGTGTGCCAGGGGGCAGAACCGGGGGTGGACAGATCTGGGATTGGATGGACCTTACTATAAAATCATAAAGCCTGGGCGTGCGCATGTGGTATGTATTCCTCGAGGTCTAAGGACTCATTAAAGCTCCTGCTTGTCGTTGTTAAGTTGAGATGGCCAAAGCGATACAGAAACAGTCTTCTTCCAAAAGCAGGACAGGAGAGGGATAGATAGATCCTTTATTGCAACAAGTCACCGACATTTATAGCTCTTGGCATAGCATACACGTTACACCACAATTGGTGCTTTTTAATAAACATACATCACGATTGGCTGCTGTGTAGCACACTCGTGATGGTTCAGCATTTGTATACTCATAGTGACTAAGCTCCAGCAAGCTCACCGTGACTCAGGGTATTTGTCTCTATAGTCCTGTCTTCCTTCCGACAGACCTGCTGTTAACCCCGACACCTACTCTCTTATCTTATCTCTTACACTAAATTGACCTGGAGTCTTTTTCTCTGTGGTCTTTTAGGTAACAGTTACTTCAAACTGTTGCCTTAAGAGACCGCAGAAAACAGGACTCCGAGTCAACCTAGTGTATAAGATAAGATAAAGAGAGTAGGTCCTTTAATTTCAGGCCTGAGGCCCACAGGAATACAGATGACGTGTCCCTCGTGTCCAGGGGGTTCCACAATTTAAGGTGTTAACCCATCCAATCCCAGATTTATCCACCCCCAGTACCTCCCCCCAGCACACCCCTCTGGAAATTGAGGCTCTGGGACCCCCTGTTCCTCATCCTCCTCTTCGCCACAACACGTACAGTCCTTGGGGCTTCTCCAAAGTCCTGGGTTTGCAGGTCACTGTGCCTGCGTGGTATCTTGTTTTCAGGCCAGGTGCAGATGTTCTTAAACAGAATGAAGGTCTACCTTGAGGAAGCTTCTCATTGTCCTACTCTGATTTTGATCGGTAATAAATTCAATTAATATCCTCAAGTCGAGTCTGTTTTGCCCATGATGGTAATCGGTGAGTGCTCTCTCTCCTGTCCTTATCTCACCTTATGAACCTTTTGTTACATTTTCTCTCCCCTGTCCAGTTGCGAAGGGGAGTGATAAAGCGGCTTTGGTGGGCACTTGGCATCCAGGCAGGGTCAACTCACCACAAAGAGGATAGGGGAAAAAAGGGAAAAGGAGAGAAGAGAGAAAAGAGAAAGAGAGAGAAATCACCGGCCCTGGATGCAGTGTTGGGCCAGTCAGTGGGGATCTTTGTTGTCCTGAAGTCCTGGGTATACTCCCAGAAGTTAGAAGTGCAAATCTTATCAAAGAGGCATTCCTGTCTGATTGCAGTGATAAGGGTCATCTGACCTCTGCCTGATGACTTATCACCCCCTTGGTACACCATTCACACGTCATGGAAATCCCTTAGCCACGTAGCTCATGGCATATCTCATGGAAATCTCTTCCCTACTGATGTTGAAAAACCTCAGTATGAAGAATTGCTCAGAGACATTTGTATCTTTAAGCAGCAAGGTATTTGTTTATTCAACTTTGGGAACAAGCCAGCTCACGCTGGACAAACTTAACTTGAAAGTGCAAAAGCAAGCCATTTTATACACTTTAGATACTTGGTTACATCATTTAACATACATATTAATAAGTAGGCTAGTCTCTGGGTGGAGTCTTTCCAGACATGCACAGTCTTCTACTGTAGGGGTCTTCTCCTCAAGCCTTCATCCCTCTGGTGGTTGCCATGGACATCTTCCTCAATTTGACCTCTTCAATTAGGTGACCTGAATTCTTCAAGCTTGCAAAATCCTGGCTCTGGGCTTTCTAGATCTTATTCAAATGTCTAGTTTACCTAATTTATTACCATGTGTATTCTACTCCTATTCTTTCTATAATAAGGTCTTTAC
This sequence comes from Chiroxiphia lanceolata, assembly GCF_009829145.1. Lineage (NCBI taxonomy): Eukaryota > Metazoa > Chordata > Aves > Passeriformes > Pipridae > Chiroxiphia > Chiroxiphia lanceolata. Next base: position 12,097,972 of record NC_045670.1, on the reverse strand, counting down.
TCCAGTGAGCAGAACAGAACATGATATTAACCAGTGCTCCTAAAAAGTTCTTCTAGAAAAACACGTATTGGGGTTTCTTAGCAGGCCAAGATATCTCAGTTAACTCTTTTAGGCCTGGCTTCCGTTTCACTACGTATCTCATGACATATCTCATGGAACACCTGGCTGTTATCTTGCTTGCTGTGGTTCCAGTTGCCTCATTTACAAGTGTTTGAGACATTTCTCAAACAGATTCAGAGGACCCTCTACCTCCTGTGTCCTTTCTTTTCTCACGGAGTTTTGCTTTTCTGGCTAGCCCCTTACACATGGATCTGCAGAATATAGAATCATAAAATAGAATCATAGAATATCCTAAGTTGGAAGGGACTCACAAGGATCATCAAAGTCCAACTCTCGGCCCTGCACAGGACAACCTCAAGAATCACATGATGCCTCAGAGGTTTTTTTGGATATTTTTTAACTTTTGTAGATTTTAGAAGTAATTGTGTAGTAAATGTAGATTTTAATGTAGCTGTATTATATCCCTTACCTTTTAGCATAATAGCTACACATACCCAGTCCTGTTACCCCATTTCATATCAATCCCTCTAAATTCCGTTAGTGTGTTTAGTCTTCCTTTCAAGGTAGAAGTGTAGAAAACACCTGTGTTTAAGAACATCACACTCTAGGCCTGGACCAGGAGATATCACACAGACACAGCAACCTTCAAGCCCAGAAAATTGGAAAAAACTCCAAGGACTGTACATGCTGTGAAGAAGATGAAGAAAAGGAAAAAGGGGTCCCAAACACCCCCAGACCCAATTCCAGAAGGGACGTGTCGGAGGGGACAGAACTGGGCAGTACCGGGGTGTGGATAGACCTGGGATTGGATGGACCTAATTATAAAATCATGGAACCACTGTCTGGGTGGGCGTGCATTGTGTGTATTCCCCTTATTAAAGGACCTGTTCTTTTTATCTTATACACTAAATTGGTCTGGAGTCTTTTTCTCCACGCCCTTTTTAGGCAACAACAGCATGTGCCTAAGAGCATTGTCCAAATGCTTCTTGAACTCTGGCAGGCTTGGTGCTGTGACCACTTCCCTAGGGAGTCTGTTTCAGTGCCTGTTTCAGTGGTGGGAGGTGGGGAGGACTGAAGTCCTTGGTCTAAATCAGGCAAGCAGAGGGGTTCCAATCCAGAAAAATAACTACTGGGCAATTGTGGGAAACCAAAGACCTAAGGAGTACAACATGTGGAAATTGGAACAAACAACAAAGGAAGAAACCTGTGAAACACCAGAAACAACTACCTTTTCTACCTCCTAATGAGCACAACAGCTGTGTAGACTTAGGGTTGAAGTTTGGGTTATATGAAGATGCGTTTTCTGTCCTCTGATGTACCCTTTTCATCAATTTTGTAAAAATCCCTCATGTTCTCTCTCCCTTATTTGTCCCCTTGTTGCTGACTGGTTCTCAATTGGTGCCATGCACCATTCCCTTATTTGGGCATTCCATATATGGTTGTCTCCACCCTGTTGTAGTTGAAACCCCCCTCTTTTTTCCTTATATGTCCCTGTTTAGTATACTCCTCCCATGTTCCACCCCTTCTTCCAGAGTTCCCTCGAAACCCTATATACGTCCATGTTCCCCTGTTAATAAAGGATCACTCTGTTACACCCTAACTCTGTGGTTGGACCCTTTGTCCCCCGGGCTGTGACAGATGGGCACTCAGTAAATTGATCCAGATGAAAAACTAACCTTTTTCTTTCAGTAAGGTTATTTCTCAGACCAATGGTTCCTCAGTCTCTTTCACCCATCAGTCTCTCAAATGCAAGTTCCGGCACAGAAGAGGGGGAAGCCTGTGAAGGAGGCCAGGGTAGGAAGAAGTGAGAGTGCTTTTCTGATAGTGGCAACCTCCATAATACAGAACAAGAATGACAGGAACCAAATGCTCTCAGCAGGAGATGTGACAAGTTGTGCTGGTTTTAACACCAGCAAGGAAATGGAACTCCAGATAAGCCACTCTCCTGATGCCTTAAAACACATATTATATAGATTTTAGCACAACTTTTTAACACTTTTAGAATGGAACTTCTAGCTAACCACCCTTTGTACTAAATTTTTGAAATATTGCTTAATATTTCTTGTCAAGGATTTCAATAGATAGAGATTTTTAGCAAGGCAAAAGACATCTTGTTTGTAGAAAATGTACTTAGAAAAGAACATAACAGACACATTGCTTGATGTAACCTAGTCAAAACTACTCAAAGAGGACTCAGAACCTCTGAAACTGGTCCAAGGAGGGTAGAAGATGCTGACAAGATGAGGATGAGGAAGATAGGTGTCTTTTTGAGACCCCCAACCCAATTCCAGGAGGTGTGTCTAAGGGAGAGATGGTTTGGAAGTGGGTGTAACAGCATTAGGTAATGCTTTGAATTGTTAATTAGGTAACTAAATAAAAGCAAGAGGCTTTTGTAACTCTGCATGCAAGCTTTGAAGAAATTAGATTCTCGTGCATCCGATGTCATAATATTAAAAGAAATGCTGCCTTCTAAAACTCACAAATTGAGTCATAGGGGTTTTCTTTTAAGAGTCGATTTTAGGCATCACCCTTTCCCTCACCCTTTATCGTGGTTTGACCCTGGCCAGATGCCAGGGGCCTATTAAAACCACTCCACTACTCTCCCTCCTCCCCTCTGCGGCTGGAGAGAGGAGAGAGGAAGGAAAAAAACCAGCAAAGGAATTTCATTAATAGAGATAAGGATTGAGAGAAGACAGTGTTATCAGGCAAGACAAACTCAGAGTGAGGATAAAACTTAAATTTATTACTAACAGAATAAGAGTTAAAGAGTGAGAAATAAAACAGTCTTAAAACACCTTCCCCTTCCCCCCCATGTCTCTGTCTTTTCAGGTCTTCCCTCCTTCCCCCAGTGGTGCAGGGGGATGGGGAAAGGGGTTTTGTTGCTGTTTGAGTCCATCACTCAGGAGCAGCAGCTTTTTACAATCAACTCTTTGCATTCCAAAGGTCCTCCATAGTTTACAGGGGGACACCTGTGTTACTATGGACTTCCCCAAGGGGATGCAGTCCTTCATGGGTTGAGCTATACTGACGTGGATCTCCCAAGGGGGAACCACAAAGTCCTACCCGGAAAACAACTGCGTCGGTGTGGGCTTCCCTCTTCACGGGCCACAGGTCTCCAGCAGGACTTCACTCCATTTTGGGCCTCCCACAGGGGATCACAGCCTCCTTCATGTATCTCTCTGCACTCCAATGGTTCTTTATGGGTTGCAGGGACTTCAGCTCTAAGTCTTTGCCCGGCTTCTGGGGGGGGGAAAGGACCCCCCCTTTTTCCCCCCTCTCCGGCTGCACCAAGTTTGGTGACTGCTTGTTCTCCCGGACTGGAATTTCTTCTGTGCAACAACCTTATCTTCCTCTGCTTCTTAAATACGTTATCACAGAAGTGCATCCCATTGGCTCAGCCTTGGCCAGCAACAGGAAATCCCTCCTGGAACTGACTCCCCTTGGCTTCTCATAGGACAGTGAAAGCTTCTAGCAGCTTCCAACAGAAGTCACCCTATAGCCCCCCTCTGCTCCAAAACCTGGCCACAGGTTAAACCCATGACACCCTTTCAGTAAGGAAGGGACAATAAATGAGATATTATGAGCTGAAATAACAATTTGCTAAAAGCACAATAACAACTGCAGTATTAACAGCAAAATTATACAAAATAGAAGGTGTTTTACCCACAAATGGGTATTCACCAGTGGGAACAAAAAAAATGCTTCCCAAAGATAGCGCCTGCTTGTTGTCCAGACAGAGGCAATATGACGAGGACAGCTCCCGTGGCTTAACGTTCCTCCACCCCTGTGAGATCCTGGATCCAAATCTCACTAAATTATTGATATGGGTTGGAACCAATTCACTGTGAGTGTGAGTGTGCATGTGCGTGTGGGGAAGGGCTGGGTCTAGACCTGCAGGTACATGGTGAGGCCTGCACATAAGGCCTGTGCTGAGGGCACATGGCAAAGCCGGAAGGCAAGGCCTGAAGCCCATGCAGAGCACATGGCATCACTGAAGGCCCTGCAGCCAGCTGTCAGTCAAGGCAGACCTGCCTGGTAACCCGCCCACACTATGCCCCTGCAGTCTGTGACTGGCTAGAGCACAACTCACTCTGGCCTGAAAGGCACTGACCGGATATCCTGCCTGGGAGGGAAAACTGAACTCTATAAATACACGAGACTCCATGTGGTCTCTCTCTCTCTCTCTCCCCTTCCCTGTGGTCTCTCCCGCAGCCTGAACCATGTGAGTCGGTAACCGTTTTTTTCTTCTCTTCTCCTCTCTCTCTCTTCTACCTCTCCAACTGGCACCATGTGAATAATCGAATCTTGTCGGTAACCATTTTTTTCCTTTCCTCTCTCTCCTCTCTTTCTTCTCTCTTTATCCCTTTTAATCTGTTTTCTTCTTTTTCTCTTTTCCTTCTCTTGTGGGTAGCTTAAAACCAATGAACTGTGTTTTACTAAAGCTGGTATATGTATTGTTTTAGTGGGTGTTTCCTGTGGAATGGGTCTTTGTGCTGAATGCTTTAGTGAAATGCTTTTTTTTCTTGGTTGTATTTTACTCATGTAAAAACCTTTTGCCAAAATATCTTAATTTTCTCGCTAAATTAAAAAGAATTTCTCTCAGAGAAGAGTGTGTGACTCTTTGTCCGGATGCTAATTAGAGGTTATGATACCTGCTCGGCTGGTACTAAAAAATCTCTGGAGCAGTTAATTAGGGGTGAGATAAGAAAGGGTTTATTGTGCCAAGGCAAAAGATGTTACAGGATGCGCGCAGACCATGCCTGAGATGTTACATTTTATAATACCATCCATCCAATCCCAAATGTGTCCACCCTGTGGCCTTTACTCTCGACTGCCCCGGGTCCACCCCCTGGGATTTGGGGCTGGGGGCTTTTTGGGACTCTCTCTTCATCTATCTTCATCTTCTTCGGGGCACAGAGGGTACATATTCACCCAGTTCTTGACTTCATTTTGTCATTCAGGCCCTGATATGCTGTTCTGCAAACAATCTAGGCCTTGCCTTGACAAGAGACTAAACATTGCCACTGAACTCAGGGGCAGGAGTGATACAGGGTACATAGAATGGGGTAAGAGGGTTAAGAAATGTGTAAACTAAGGGTGCTACAGGGAAAGGGACAAGGGAGTGAGGGTTGCTGCTTTTAAAATCTACTTATAAAACTTATAAGGCTTACAAATATTAGAAAAATAAAAAACCATTAGGGGCTTTAGGTATCAGTTATAATGAAACAAAAGGCTTTTTAAAAGTCTTAAATAAAAATCTAACCACTGTGGGCGGTTTATAGTTTAATTCAGAGCGCAACAGCCCCCCCCCCCCGAAAATAATGAAGAACCAGGAGAAAACAAACCCCTCGGAAACTAGATCATCTGTGTTGCACCTGTGACAGAATGACCTACCCCGATAAGACCTAGAATCCAATCAGAGAATGCATACAATGCAAGTCATCATGCAAGTGCCAGGGGGCTGTCCTGATGTTGAATTATGCTAAAACTAGTCTGGTTCATCAGACTTCAAATACACATCCTGCTTTTTGAAGCAGGATTTGACAGGTAAGCTAGTCTGCTGGCCTGTAATCTGTGACTACCAGTCTATCACTTTATAACTATAAAAGTCCAGTCCAACTTTCATATGGTAGATTCTTCCTTGAAGTGTGGAGCTTCTCCTGTGAAGCAGGTATACCTCTTCATGGTTACTCCCCAGGGGTTAAGAGAGAGATCTGCCCGCTATCTCGTATGGTGAGTTATATCAATCTCTACTTAATGATTGTTTCTTTTGCTAGCTTTGATACAATTGCTTTGTTACAGTGCACTATATTACTTTATGTTATATGATATCCTACTAGTAGATTTTTGGCTTTTATATAGAGTAGTAAATAATTCTGATTAAGATATTTCATCTGTTCACTTGTCTGTTCCTTTGTCATAATAAATAATTCATTTTATATAAATATATCCATTTTGCCATTATTAAAAACCTGTGGGACAAAACAATTTAATCATAACTCTATAATTCCTTAAATTTAAACCATTGACACAGTCTGAGGCTAAGATAGCATTCAACCACACCTAAACCCTTCTCTGAGAAAGAGTTTAGAAAGCAAGGGAGTCCTTTCTGCACTTTGTGACTCAACGGCAAGACTTTTTTTTTAATAACTTTGTCTAAGCCTTCCACTCTTCCCTGACAGTGCCACTCGTTTTTTTTCCAGGCCTCTGTGTTCAGCCTGTGTTCAACCGTGTTCACTTGGTTCAGTCCCGTGGCTACCTCTGGCACTGGCACAGTTCCGCTGGCTCAGCTCACTTGGGGTTTTGGGCTCTGTGTGGCTACTTCAGCTCAGCTGGCACTGGGGGGAAGCACTCCACTGGGCTCAAAGGAATGGAAAAGGGACTGGTGGTGGTGGAGAGGGGTTGGGTCTGCCAGGCTGATCCTGACACCTTCTCACTGGAGAGAACCAGGCAAGATGGCACACTTCCCCTTCCAGTCCTAGGCTTTTCCTGCTGTAATCACACCCCTAGCAATGGCGTGGGTGCTATGGAATAAACCACGTGGTCACACCCACAGAGTGCTAAAATCTCCACCCTTTTTCTCTGTAACCAGGACACAGGTAAAAGAATATTGGAATAAGGAACAACCACGAGGGTCTGTTCATGAGTTTTTACATTAGATTTGTTAATCCCTGGTTTTCCAACTTGAAAGGCAAGTTCCATCAGCTGTTTGTGCCATGAATATTTTTGACACCTCTGGCAGGAACAAAACAGAAGGGTGGTAACCTGCCCTTGTGAGCTGCCCAGTGTTGCATGTTATGTGGGGAGCAACCCTTCTGCACCTCCTTCCTTTCCCTCCTCCTTATTCCCCTTCCCAAGTGCCACCGCAGCTGTGGTCAGTGCCCACTTAGCTCACTGGAAAGTTTCCCTGCAAGAGAGGCAGCACACTGTGCATTCTCCCACTGTGTTATAGGAAACCAATTTCAGTAAATGATATAAAATCAACCACAGACTTTTGTCACGGCTGACAGTGGGTCTGTTAGCTCTTTGGAAGAAGATTTTGACCTGGGAAAGTTATGGGTGTATCCTTAAGAGGTATGTACACAGCCCTGGCTGAAAGAAGACAGCTGTGGAGTGTTTAGGTTTGGTCCTGTGAGAACTTGAACTTTGGCCTTGAGCTTTGTCAACAGTATTACTAACAAAGAATAGCTAATTAAAAAATACAATCACCTGCTTGCCTTCTGATGCTTGCTAACATGGGATATAAAAAGACTTGTGGGAAAGAATAAAGAGACTCGTACTTTGCTCAGTACTGGACTGTTCGTGTTTTTCTTTACTTTTGACTGCTGCAACAATAACAATTGGTGACCCTGACGTGATTTTTTATTAACGTGATCTCCAGAAGTTTCATTAACGACCTTGGCAGGTGATTTCCTAGAGAGTTCGTCGGGGACCTCCAAGGTACTCTCCGAGAGACAGACGACCTGTGGGGCGAAGCATGGGTGGTGACGGAGTTTGGCGTAGCTAAGAGCAGCGGGGAACTGCTGTCACATCCGGACGCAGAAAAATAGGCACCTGGTATAAGGTGAGCTGCCAAGATCAGGGATTTTGATAATGGGAAATCAAATCTCTGAAGAGTGCTATCCTCCTGGAAGCATCTCCTAAAGCGTAAGAGTGTAGATATTGATGACTATGCTTTGTGGTGCTTGCTATTATGGTGCCGAAAGTAAGGATTTGAAGCTAACTCCGTAGTCGCATTCAGTGTATCCACCTGGCAAAAGGCGGGGGACAAGTTGTGGAATGAAATTCAGAAAGGTGCTAAAGGGATGGAAGGTTTGCCTGTCACTTGGCATCTGGTAATTAACACTTTAAAAGACTGGTTTAATGAGTAAGTTTCAAAAGATGCGCAGTCGTCTGAAACAGCGCCCGTGGTAAACACAGAGGAGTATGCAGGGGAAGAAGGAACTTCGACTGCTGTGGCACTGCCACTGCCACTGCTGCTACTGCCGCTGCCAGCACAGGTACCGGTGCCAGTGTTTGCTACCTCTGACGACGAATTAGGCTCTTTAACGGACAAATTAAAAGTGGTGTGAGCCCGAATTCACCTACTAAAACCACTAACCTGACTCTGAAAGCTCAAAAAGCTCTGAAAGTTCGCTATCCCTCACCCCAAGAGCTAGTGCCTGCGCCTCGCAAGTATATATTGCCTATCGAGATAGTTCCGCACCGCTATAAGACCCCTACAGAGCTGGTAGAGGGATACCAAGCCAAACAAAGGCTTGTTTCCTCTGCTCCCTCTGAGGAGGACGATGGTGAAGATGTGCCTGGTGGGGGGTCGTGTCAATCAACATCAGCCCTTGTAGCAGAGGATGCAAACATGCAGGAAGCCGAAAGTGCCTCTGTCTGTAGTCGAGTCTCTCAACCTATTCGCAGGGAGTCTTCTCGCCGTAAGACGCGGTCATTAGCTGACCCGTGGACTTTACCATCAGCAATGGTTACAGTGCTCCCACGTAACCCTAGGAGGTTTTCGGAGGTTGTACACATGCAGGTTGCAGAACGGGGAATTGGGATTTGTTGGAAAGGTCGGGTACCCCTCAAAAGCCATAGAAGACGTTGCACTTGCACCAGGGATGGATTCAGGAGTAGAAGCTTACCCGGTGCTAAAAGCTGTCCCTAATACTGGCAAACCAGATGAGCATTGTGTATTCCCTTGGAAGGCGATTCAAGATTTGCAAATGTATGTAACCAAATATGGAGTAAATTATTCAGAAGTTATGCATGTGCTTCGCATACTTAATGCTGATTTATTAACCTCTTATGACATCGAGTACCTCACTCAAGTGTTATTTGAACCCATGCAATACCAAGTGTTTAGTGTTAACTGGCAAAAACAGACAGAGCGCACAGCAATGGAGAATATGAGGCTTCCTACAGGAGATCTGAGGTTGGGAGTAGGAGTAGAGGCACTGATGGGAAAAAAACTTTTCAGCAACCCTGATGTCCAGGCTCACTGGGACCCTGCTGTGCTGCAGCAGTGTCAGCAAGTGGGAATGCTAGCTTTGATCAAAACCATGGAGCTTGCTTCCCCTCGTCCTTGGTACACCACAGTGAAACAGGGGGTGAAAGAGCCATTTTTGCAGTTTGTCGAGCATATTGCAGTCTCCTTACAAAAACAGGTAGAGGACGAGACTCTGCATCAAACGCTCCTAAAGCAGTTAGCAAGAGATAATGCAAACAAGGACTGCCAGAGAATCATAGAAACACTGCCAGGACACCCATCGGTCACTGATATGGTCTCGACGTAGGTAGCGTAGCGCATAAAATCTCTGCTCTTGCAGCAGTGCTGGGCCCTACCCCTCACTGTTTCACTTGCAAACAAGAAGGACGTGTTAAAGCTAATTGCCCTCTTAGAGGTAATGAGGGAAAGCAAAAGGTTTCACCTAATCCTCCAGGCATTCATTGTAATCACTGCGGAAAGCCCAGACACTTTGCAAAACACTGCCACTCCAAACTTCATGCTAATGGCCAGCCTCTGCAGGGAAACGGGAAGGCGAGCTTGGCGAGGTACGCTTGGACACAAATACCTTCCCAAACTCAGCTCCTCTGGCGTTCCCCTCTGCGACCAGCTCATTGGGAGGACCAGGGGAGCAGCTGGTATGGATGTACCCACCCCCGACACAGTAATAATTTCTACCACAGATGTTGTCAAAGTTCCCCCAGATGCCAAAGGACCTATTGGTCGGGAACTCAGTGCCTTATTAATCGGGCGTTCAAGCAACACTATTGCTGGGATAATTGTTTATGTCGGGGTTATTGATGCAGACTACACGGGACAAATTTGTGCGATGGTTTCTACCCCCTACCCTCCTGTGACCATTCCAAAAGGAACATGTATCACTCAACTTGTGCCTTTTATGAACTGTGTTCCCAGGACAGAAAACCGAGAGAGACACGCCAGAGGATTTGGATCAACAGGACCTCTGCAAGTCTTTTGGTCACAGACTGTATCCAACAAACGCCCACAGATGATCTGTGAACTGCGCAATGAAAAGGCTTCACCTTCTACTATTAAGGTGACGGGCTTACTTGACACTGGGATTGATATTTCTATCATTTCCCTGTATCACTGGCTGAATTCCTGGCCCTTGGTATCTTCTGACCTGGGTGTTGTGGGACTGGGGGGGAGCAGCCCATTTTATCCTCATCTGCAATCCTAAAGGGCGAGTTGCGACCGTGAGACCAAAAGTCATCCCTGCCCCCCTAAATCTGTGGGGAAGAGACTGCCTGGCTCAGTGGGGAGTCAAATCACAAGGATCTTTGACAGGGGTTGCTGCAATGCAGGGCGTCAAGCAGCCCACACTGGCATTAACATGGTTAACAGATACTCCAGTGTGGATTGGACAGTGGCCCCTACCCTCTGAGAAGTACAAGCCCTGCAGGAATTTGTGCAAGAACAACTGACTGCTGGTCATATAGAAACCATCACATAGCCCCTGGAACACTCCTGTGTTTGCAATCAAAAGAAATCTGGGAAGTGGAGACTACTGCATGATTTGCGACAGGTTAATGCTGTCATGGCAATGACGGGAGCTCTGCAACCTGGACTTCCATCGCCTACAATGATACCTTTCGATGGTCTATTATAGTAATTGATCTAAAGGATTGCTTTTTCACTATCCTTTAGCTGAAAAAGACAAAAAAAAATTGCCTTTACAGTATCTTCTGTAAATCATGCAGAGCCCTCAAAACAATACCAATGGAAGGTTTTACCTCAGGGGATGAAAAATTCTCTGACATTTGTCAGTGTTTGTAGCACAGGTTTTGTCTCCTGTTAGAAGCCAATTCCCTCTGCTATCATTTTATGGATAATATTCTCTTTTCGACAGTGCACAAAGATGAATTGACAGCAGTGGTTGATGCAGTAAAACAGTCCTTAGAGTCATTCGACCTTATCATTGCCCGGAAAAGGTACAGCACGCAGAACCCTCGAAATATCTGGGTTTCCTAGTTACTGCTCAGTGACACCTCAACCTATTCAATTAGACATATCTATTCGTACCCTAACTGATGTCCAAAAATTAGTTGGTTCACTGAATTGGATTCACCCTTATTTGGGGTTAACTAACTCACAAGTGCAACCTCTTTTTGCACTGCTCAAAAATTCTACTGATCCACTGGAACAATGATCTTTGACTCGAGAAACAATTCAAACCATCCATAAGGTAGAAGCATTGTTAACAGAACGCTTCACTTATCGTATTGATCTGTCACAAATCATTCAGTTTTTTGTCCTCATAGATCAAGTTTCCCCCTGTGGGATCCTTGTTCAATGGAATGAGACTTGGGAAGATCCTCTACACATCCTTGAATGGTTGTTTTTACCTTCCAGATCTCATAAAACAGCTCCTGGATTATTTGAATTGCTCTCCGAAATCATCATGAAAGCACGGAAATGGTGCCTTGAATTAACTGGTAGGGATCCTGGTAGAATTGTTTTACCTGTACAATCCTGCTATTTTGAGTGGTGTTTAGTTCATAAATATGAGCTACAGGCTGCTATGGCAGATTTTCAGGGGCAAATTGCTTATCATTTGCCTTCACACCCTTTGTTGAAATTTTTTAATGAAATACCTGTTGGGCAGAAATTGTTATCATCCACAGAACCTGTGGAGGGGTTTACGGTGTTTAGTAATGGCTCGGGTAAGACAGAGAAAGCTGCTGTGTTTTGGTATACACCCTAAAGGGTGGCAACATGAGCTGGTAAACAGTCTGGGTCTCCACAGGTTGTGGAGCTATGTGCTGCAACTTTAGCATTTCAACTTTTCCCTCAACCTTTTAGTTTTGTTACAGATTCTGCTTATGTAGCAGGACTGGTTCAGCGACTGGATCAAGTAGTTCTTTCTGCTTGTGATGATCAACTTCTTTTTCAGGTTTGCTCACCCTGTGGTGTACTATCAGTCTCGAACGAACCTTATTTCATTTTTCACATCGTAGTCACCCCTCATTGCCTGGATTTTTTTACTGAGAGTAATGCTCGGGCGGACAATCTTGTAGCCCCTGCACAGATTGGTCCTGTCTCAGATAAACAGCAACAAGCTCTCCTTTCACATCGTTTTTTTCATCAAGGCAGCACTGCCCTCAAACACCAATTCGGGATTCCACAATCCCTCACTCGATCCATTGTGGCTGCCTGCCCAGATTGTCAGGGTCAGAATGTCCCTGTGTTTTATGGAACAAATCCTAGGGGATTACAGGCTTTGCAGGTGTGGCAAACGGATGTTACCCATGTTCCAGAATTTGGCAGACTTAAGTATGTATATGTTTCTGTTGACACCTTTTCCCATGCTATCTGTGCTACTGCTCATGCAGGTGAATGTGCCCTAGATGTGATCCATCACTTCCAATGAGCCTTTGCTACCCTCGGCGTTCCATCACAAGTGAAAACCAATAACGCCCCAGTTTATAGCTCTCAGAGATTTCAAACCTTTCTGAATGATTGGGGGGTGTCCCATGTCACTGGCATCCCTCACTCTGCTACCAGGTAAGCTATTGTGGAACGCATGCATGACTCTCTGAAGTGCCTGGTTCAAAAACAGAAAGGGGGAATGCAGGGTACTTCAGCCCAGGCCCATCTAGACAGGCTATTATGTTTTGAATTTCTTGACTTTTCCTCAGGATTCCCACTTTCCTGCTTTGTTTTTACACTTTTCCTCTCTGATATCATCTCAACCTGTAACCACTCCTGCTCCTGTCCAAGTGCGAGACTTGGTGTCTGGACAATGGTCAGGTCCACATCAACTAATAACCTGGGGAAAGGGGTATGCTTGTGTTTCCACAGATGCTGGGCCGCAGTGGGTTCCTGCTCGGTGCGTGCGTCCTATTCTGTCTCGAAGGGACCAGCAGTGCTGACTCCTATAGAAACAGCTTGAACGACTCAGCCTATGGAACAGCCACAACGTCTGGGTGACCCTGATGAATGCTCTAAACCAAACCACCTTCTGTGCCTCCTTCAAACAACCTGAACTGCCTTTCCACACATGCCTTGTTGGGGCACCTGTAAATAACTCTGATTCTGTGAAACTCATGTCTAATGTTACGCAACCACAATATTGGGCTAGAAAGGCTTGCAATGCTTCAGCGCTGAACTGCATTACAGATGTATCCGTTTGGCTAACGAAACTACCAGTAGGCATCGCACCACAAGAACTAGATATTATGGGTACTATGGATATTATGCTACTGTTTACTTTTACTTTAATTACACTAAGGGATATGATTTCTTTTGTGGTGCAAGGACTGCTTTACAAGATGTATCTCCAGATATGCCCTTTTACTGAAATGCATCTGCCTGGTGTTTGTATAGACGTGCTCAGCCCTCATATGGTGTGGCAGTTGCTTGCCAGCTCCCGAAGGGATACTTTTTGATCTGTGGCAATCAGGCATGGCCAGGTATTCCAGAGATGCCCATAGGGGGACCCTGCACCTTTGGTAGATTAGGTTTGCTTACACCCACAGAGAAGCTTTTATTAAATCACTCACATATTTACAGTCATGTCCTAATTAAATGATCACTAACACTTAGTTCCACATGTAGTGATACACTAACTTTGTGGAGTCAAGTAGCCATTATATCTGCCTCCTTGTTTTTGCCACAAGGTCGCCTCAGCTAAGGCGTTTAAAACAAATACAAAGTTTGGCATGCTGGATTACTAAACAGGCAAATTTGACCTCAGACACACTTTACAAACTCACCACTGATTTAGATAGTGTACGACACGCTACATTCCAGAACCGTGCTGCAATTGACTTTTTACTGCTAGCACATGGACATGGATGTCAGGAATTTGAAGGCATATGTTGCTTAAATATCTCAGATCATTCTGCATCCATTTACAAACAAATTGCTGCTCTACAAGAACAAACAGAAAAGATCAGGCAAGAAACTGGATTCTTTAGCTTGGAAAGATGGTTGTCTGCTTGGGGTCTTTCAGGTTGGTTAATGTCCCTACTCAAGACAGGGGTCTTAGTTTTGGTAATAGTTGTAGTTGTGCTTGCAATATTGCCATGTTTTGTGTCGTGTCTGGAAAGGACCCTCCAGAACGCTGCAAAGGCAGTCTTTCTCACGCAACTACAAAGAGAGGGAATTGTCACGGCTGACAGTGGGTCTGTTAGCTCTTTGGAAGAAGATTTTGACCTAAGAAAGTTACAGGTGTATCCTTAAGATAAGAGAGGTATGTACACAGCCCTGGCTGAAAGACAGCTGTGGAGTGTTTAGATTTGGTCCTGTGAGAACTTGAGCTTTGCCAACAGTATTACTAACAAAGAATAAAATTAAAAAATACAATCATCTGCCTGCCTTCTGATGCTTGCTAACATGGGATATAAAAAGACTTGTGGGAAAGAATAAAGAGACTCGTACTTTGCTCAGTACTGGACTGTTCGTGTTTTTCTTTACTTTTGACCCCTGCAACAATAACAGACTTATAGTCATTCTACACCAGAACTAAGTCTATGGACCATATTCTCTTTTAAGCACTTAAATGCTCTGCTTTTATAGTTACTGAGAAGCACAAACTTATGAAATCAGTGTAGTCAGCTATCTAGAGTAAATAAATGTGAACATTTCCTATTCACACTCTTAGTCCTTTCAATAGAACTTAAAATCAAGGTCCCCTCCATATTATCAAGGGCACCATGCTGTGGATAACATGTTTCTTACTTCATTCTTGCTAACAGTTCAGCTCCAACCTCCACATCTGCCCATAACGACTTGGGGGTTGTATCAGGGGTTAATTATGCTGATACTTTTTGTCTGTGTTCGACCCAGCCACCTGCAAAAGTTTTGTTCTTTCCCTGCCAAGTTATGAGAAAACAAGCACTGATAAAACAGGAACTTTGTCCTTGAAGGGAGTTTTTGTATCATGGCTAGGCTTCGCGAACGAAGATTTGGGAAGGCACTATCCACATTTGCTGCAGGCACGCTGGTGGCTTATGAGGCCAATACGTGACAGACATATCCGATTGCAAAAGGCGCAGCAGAAAGACTCCTTAGATGGTGTATTTTGCAAGATACGGTTCTTTCTGCGTTGCCTTTTTTCCTCGAGAGTGATCCTGCGTGAGTTCTCAAAGGAGACAGCTGTGTTATAGATGGTGTGTCTTCAGGCCTCCCGATTGGAGGCCAGAGTAGACCAGTTATGGTGATCAATATGGCCAAGGCTGAGATGTTGTTTCAGGGAGTCCTTGAATCTTTTCTTCGGGGCTCCTCTCATGCGGCAGCCAGTGGCAAGTTCACCATAGAGCAGGATCTTAGGGAGGCGGTGGTCCTTCATCCTTGAGACGTACCCTGCCCATCGCAGCTGCGTTCTCAGTAACATGGCCTCAATACTAGTGACAGCTGCTTGCTCTAGTACAGATGTATTGGTCACAAAATCTGACCAGTGGATGTTAAGGATTGTACGGAGGCAGCGCTGATGGAAGCGTTCTAGGAGACGCAGGTGGTGGCGGTAGATGACCCATGATTCGGAGTCGTATAGGAGAGTAGACAAGACTATGGCTTTGTAAACACTGATCTTGGTGCTTTTCTTCAAGTGTTTATTACGCCATACTCTCTTGTGGAGTTTTCCAAAAGCATTATATGCCTTAGCTAACCTGTTGTCTATCTCTCCGTCGATCTTACCATCTGAGGAGATGAGGCTACCAAGGTAATTAAACTGTTGGACTGATTTGAGCTCTGATTGGCCAATGGTGATGTGGGGATGATGGGGGACTTCCTGAGGTGCAGGTTGATGGAGGACCTCTGTCTTCTTTAAGCTGACTTCCAGCCCAAAGAGCTCAGCAGCATCTGCAAAGCAGGATGTTAAACGCTGCAGAGTTGCTTCTGTGTGGGCAACAAGGGCAGCGTCATCAGCATAAAGCAGCTCCCGGACAAGATGGTTTAAGGTCTTGGTGTGGGCCTTCAGTCGCCTTAGATTGAATAGACTTCCATCAGTACGGTATCGAATGTAGATGCCGTCCTGATCATCGAGGTCTGCTGTGGCCCTTTGGAGCATCATGCTAAAGAAGACGGTGAATAGGGTAGGAGCGAGAACGCAACCTTGTTTCACACCATTCTTAATTAAAAAGGGCTCAGAAAGTGTGTTGCCATATCTGACTTGGCCGTGCTGATCCTCATGGAGTGAGATGATCATTTTAAGGAACTTGGGGGGACAACCTAAACATTCCAAAATCTGCCAGAGACCTTTTCTGCTCACAGTATCAAAAGCCTTGGTGAGGTCGACAAAGGTTACATAGAGACCTTTGTTCTGTTCCCTACACTTCTCTTGCAGTTGTCTGAGGACAAATACCATGTCTGTGGTGCTCCTGTTGGTTCTGAAACCACATTGACTTTCAGGTAGAATTCCTTCTGCTATAGTGGGTATTAGTCTGTTCAAGAGTATTCTTGCCAGGATTTTGCCAGCAATGGAGAGCAGAGTAATACCACGATAGTTTGAGCAATCTGATTTAGTACCTTTCTTCTTATACAAAGTGATGATGACAGCATCACGAAGGTCTGATGGTAGTTCACCGAGCTCCCAGCAGCGCACCACAAACTCGTGAAATTTGGTGTGGAGTGCAAGGCCCCCATGTTTCCAGACTTCAGGTGGAATTCCATCAACCCCAACTGCCTTGCCGATTTTTACCTGCTGTATGGCCTTGAGGGTTTCTTCTAAAGTGGGGGCAGTATCCAATTCATATTTTACTGGTTGTTGTGTGATGGACTGAATTGCTGAATCTTGGACTACACGGCTGGTACTGAAAAGAGTCTGAAAGTGTTCAGACCATCGATTCAGAATGGAGGTTTTATCTGTTAGAAGGGTTTGACCATCAGCACTGAGTAGAGGGCTTTGGACCTGGTATGTAGGTCCGTATGCTGTTTTCAAGGCCTCATAGAAACCTTTGTGATCACCTGTATCAGAGCAGAGTTTTTGTATAAACTATATTTAATTGGTGTTCTGTGATTGGTTAATCATTCTCCAAGGACATTTGAAGGGGAGACTGAAGAGGAGATGATGAAGTAACGCCCCCAAACTCAATTAAAAAAGACCCTCCTGAGTGCAGTACTCAGGCGCAGGGAAAACCACGCGTGTGCAGAAGAGATGCACTTACATAACCAAGGGGGTGGGACAGAGGACCTCTAGCTGGGCGGTGATGGCCACGGCGGCCTAGGTTGAGGTCACTCAATTGTACTTTCTTGGAGGAGAGCTAGTTTCACATCAAGGGCAACGTTGCCTTTTGGCAGGGATGCGTGCCAATTGGTGAACTTACTGACTTTCCAAGGATGCAACTTCTGCTATTGGTAATTATAGGCATGCTAGGTCGGTAAGATAACTTTATGAGTAACAGCTGGGTCACTGGGGAGGTCATGCTGGGGGCTTATTTCTCTCCTCCTTCCTCCCTTTTGGGTTTGTTCATTTTTGTTGGCCACCTCTTGGTAATAAATTTCAGCTTGCAATGGTGTCATGCTTTCAGATTCAGTATGGTCTGAACCTCTCCCTAATACAGGGGTGATAGCTGACAAAAAACTCAACATGAGCCGGCATCGTGCACTCACAGCCCAGAAAGCCAACTGAATCCTGGACTCCATCAAAAGGAGAGTGGCTAGCAGGTCAAAGGAGGTGATTCTCCCCCTCTACTCTTGTGTGACCCCACTTGGAGTATTGCATACAGTTCTGGTGCCTCCAAAAGAAGGACATGGAACTGTTGGAGTGAGTCCAGAGGAGGATCATGAAGTTGATAAGAGGACTGGAGCACCTGCCTTATGAAGACAGGCTGAGAAAGTTGGGGCTGTTCAGCCTGGAGAAGGTTGCCTGGAGACCTCATAGCAGCCTTCCAGTATCTGAATGGGGCCTATAGGGAAGCCGGAGAGGAACTATTCATCAGGAACTGAAGTGACAGGACAAGGAGTAATAGGTGCAAATTGAAAGAGGGGAAATTTAGGTTGGATATTAGGAGGAACTTCTTTACCATGAGGGTGGTGAGATACTGGAACAGGTTGCCCAGGGAGGTTGTGGATGCCCTAACCCTGACAGTGTTCAAGGCCGGGTTGGATAAGGCCTTGAGTAACCTGGTTTAGTGGGAGGTACCCCTGCCCACTGCAGCAGGGGTTGGGACTAGATGATCTTTAAGGTCCCTTTGTAGTGGGTTTGTAACCCTCCCTAGGAGGGAAATGGAACTAGGATAGGTCACCTGATGTATATTTTACCAATAAACTATTCCATATCATGTTATGTCAGCTCAGATATAAAGAGACGAGAAAAAAACAACTTCCTTCTTCTCTTCTGGGACAGTTGTGCAGGATAGATGGCTGTTTTCAGAGGAGGAAAACACCTTTTGTGGGGAAGTATTCCTTATTGTTAGTTTTCCCTGTGTGTATAGTGCTTATAGTTCTCTTTTTCTTCTCTGTGTAAATATAAAACCGCCTTTCTCAGCAGCCTTGGTTTTGCAAGTTTTTTTTCCTCTCCCCCCTTCCCTCCTCCTTCTCCCTTCCAATCCTTAACATTCTTTGATTGTATGAGTCTATAAATGAAGCAACATGCACCCATAGGAAGCAAACATAGAAGTAAGGTCTGGGTGAACAGACTGTATTTCAATGCATTGACTATGTTTTCAGAGGCATCTATAAACTACTCCAGATCTAACAGGGAAACAAGCTGAAGGAAAATTGGGAGGAGGGAGGAATAAAAATGTACCCTTCTTACATCTCATCGCCTGCCCTTGGATCAAAAAACTGTAGAGGCAGTCCTGTTGTGTACAAAGTGTGAAGGATATTGATATTTTAAATTCTTGGGTGACTTATGCAGCAGTAACACAAATAAATGCAGGTAATTAGAGACACTAGGCTTTTTGTTGGAAACAGAAGCTTTAATGTCACTTTTTCTGCAATAGTACTTTTATGTTATTGGTAAATCATATGCTTTGGCTGGCTGCATTTGTCCTACAGAAAGGAAAACTGCATTTGCTAATTTAAAAGAGGCAGGATTTTTTTTTCTGTTAGGTATCTGTAGTGGGTTTCTGTGACTGGGTTTTGGTAGCTGGGGGGGGCTACAGGGGTGACTTATGTTAGAAACTGCTAGAAACTTCCCCTGTCCCATGGAGCCAATGCCAGCTGGCTCCAGGACAGACTTCCTGCTGCTGGACAAGACAGAGCCAATTAGGATTAATAGTAATGTCTCTGTGATAACATATTTAAGAACAGAAGATTGTTGTGCAGAAGAAATTCCAGCCAGGGAAGAGCAGAGTGAGAACTCGGGAATAACAAGGTAGACACCAAGGTCAGGGCAGAAGGAGAGGGAGGAGTGCTCCAGATGCCGGAGCTGTGGCCCCTGTGGCCCGTGGTGAAGACCATGGTGAAGCAGGCTGTCCCCCTGCAGCCCATGGAGGACCACTGGTGTGCAGAGACCCACCTGCAGCCCACAGAGGAACCCATGCTGGAGCAGGTGGATGCTTGAAGGAGGTTGTGACCCCATGGGAGGCCCATGATGGAGCGGGGTCCTGCTGGAGACTTGCGACCCGTGGAAAGGGAAGCCCACACTGGGTAGGACTTGTGGTCCCTGTGGGGGACCCATGCTGGTACAGCTCATTCATGAAGGACTGCACCCCATGGAGGAGTGACCCATGGGACAGCAGTTTGGGAAGAACTGTTGCCTGAGGGATGGACTCATGCTGGAGAGGTCCATCAAGGACTGTCGCCCATGGGAGGGACCCCACGGGAGTAGGGGAAGGACTCCTCTCTCTGAGCAGTGGCAGAAACAACAACTGACCACAACCCCCATTCCCCATCCCCCTGCATCACTAGGGGGGAGGAGGGAGAACATGGAAGGAGGGGTGGGGGGTGTTACAATCTGTTTAAATATTGCAGAAAGAACTTTTAGATTCTAATATTCCCTTGAGAAAAATTAAAACTCATACAAGTTATCTGTTGATATCAAAACTGTTTTTATTAATTGCTAAGAGATGCAAAGAGAAAGAGGAAAAAATAAGAAAAGGTTAGAAAATGCTAAGATTACTTTTAGAAGCAGAGAAAAGATTACCACCAAAAACTACCTTTGTATCCGAGCTCGTTTTTGGCGGGGGGGGGGGGGGGGCAGAGAGAGAGAAAAGCAGTTTTTGCCTTTTTTTTTCTCAGGTCTCTACCGCCTTAGATGTTATCTCTTTAGCTGCAGGGGGTCTTAGTTCTCTGGAATGCAACCAGGATGTGGCTTCTCTGCTCACACCGGGCGGCCCCAGGCCGTGCGGAGGTCTCGGTATGCACTTCTCAGCCCTCAGAAATATGGTCAGGGTATAAAAACTCACGCTGGTAGCACGGTGGGTCTCGGTCCACTTCAAGACGGCAGAGGTCCAGTCTCGGGCAGGTAGCTTCCAGTGGCAAAAGAAAAAGGTGAGGGCGAGGCGGAGGGCGAGGGTGAGTTAGCTGTTATAGCCAACTCTCTCTTCCATTCCTCTTTCCCTGCTCTTCCCAAATTCCTGTTCATCTTTTATAGTATTCAAAGGAGGTTGTTTGTGGTTTCTTGGCACGTAACCCTATTCAGATGTTTGCAGGGATATGATAACTGTGAACAATACCAGGATCTTTTGGCAGGAAAACTCCAGTGGGAAAATCCTGGTGAGAACTTCTGGTGGAAAACTGACACAGAAGTTTTGGTAGGAAGTTTTTGACAGGCAGAAACAATGGCGAAACATAATTTTTGGCATTTGTATGTTATCTGTCTGTTACGGGGGAAGGTGTTTTTAAGACTGTTTTATTTCTCACTCTTTGGCTCTTATCCTGTTAGTAATAAATTTAAGTACTATCCCCACTTTGAGTCTGTTTTGCCTGTGAAGGTAATCAGTAAGTGACCTCTTCCAGTTCTTACCTCTACTCATGAATCCTTAGTTGTTTTTTTTTCTCTCTCCTCTGCCCAGTTGCAGAGGGAGAGTGAGAGAGCAGCTTTAGTGGGTACCTGGTATCTGGCCAGGGTCAAATGATTTTATGATTCTATGTGGCTCACATATTAAATATGCACAATTTCTCTTTCACCTCTTTCAACATACAGATCAGTTCCAATCTAGTTGATTCTGTGAATTCCACCTTTTGGGGCGGTCAGAAGATTCAATTTTAGTAGTAAACTCTTGGTAACTACCTGGTGTAAGGTGCTGAGCACCCACCTATCCTACTTATGTGGAAATTTTTAGGACCTTAGTCTATTAGGTAGGAATGAGTGGCAGGTATTGCCTGTCTCAGCCCAGGGGACAAAGGGTCTGACCACAGAGTTAGGGTGTAACAGAGTGATCCTTTATTAACAGGGGAACATGGACTTATATAGAGTTTCGAGGGAACTCTGGAAGAAGGGGTGGAACATGGGAGGAGTATGCTAAACTGGGACATATAAGGAAAAAAGGGGAGGATTTCCACTACAACTGGGTGGAGACGACCATGAATGGAATGCCCAAATAAGGGAATGGTTCATAGCACCAATTGAGAACCAACCAGCAACAAGGGGACAAATAAGGGAGAGAGAACATGAGGGATTTTTACAAAATTGATGAAAAGGGTACATCAGAGGACAGAAAACACCTCTTCATATAACCCAAACTTCAACCCTAAGTCCACACAGCTGTTGTGCTCATTGGGAGATAGAAAAGGTAGTTGTTTCTGGTGTTTCACAGGTTTCTTCCTTTGTTGCTTGTTCCAATTTCCACATGTTGTACTCCTCAGGTCTTTGGTTTCCCACACCCATCCAGTGCCACAAACACCTGTGCCAGCCCAGGGCAAGGGCAACCACGGTGCAGAGGAGGGAAAGGACACACTGCAGGTACAGAGGTTGAGAGACAAGGATGAGCATTTTCTCAGCAGCAGTGTCAATGTACATGCATGTGACACTACATCTGCACACACCCTTGTCTTTCCAACCACAGTGAATGAGGAAGCAAGAAAATGCACCAGAGAATGGAACCATCTAGGGCATTGCCAGACAGTTTCTCTGGGAGACCTCCCTGCCACCATATTATGCATGGTGCAGACCAGGCTGAATACTTTTCAAGAGTGAAATTTTGTCATTCAAAAAGTGATGCAACTCTGCCAAAAATAAGCTTTCTTGAGGGGACAAAACCACTTGATTTTATTTAGAAAATATATTTTAAATAAAACGTTAAAATGTCTGATTCTGACTAAAGAATAAAAGAAATTGAGGGAAAAAGTGTTCTTCAATATTTTATTGACTTCAACTAAGCATAACAGTATAAAAAACAGTAATAAAGGTCATTTAAAGCAAAGGTCATGTTTTCAATCAACTGGAATACACTTTAAACTGTGAAAGCTAATCTTTTAATTTCCATGTTGATTTTTTTCACCCGCTTTATTTTTTTAATAAGAGGGGAAGGGAAAGGTGATTGTTTAAAAATCAAGAAAGCATTCAGAAAGCCAAGAGCATGGACTGTGGCTCTATCAGTATCTGCATTGCACACCTTTACAGTAAGTCATCATGCCTGGGCTCTAGGGATGGAGGAAAAAGGGAACAGAGAAAATAAAAATGACGCAAATAAAGGCAATGGTGTTTCCTGTTGGACATATTTTTTTTCTCCTGTACCCTTTCAGACCTTTCATCCTGAAGAATCCATATTTTAATTACTATCAGGAATGTCTTTCCCCCCCAGTATGTTTTCATCTCATTAGCCATACCCAACACAGTCAGAGACAAGGAATGAGCAAAACAGAGGCCTTGCAAACAACTTGCAGACATCCTCAAAGCTGTGGAAAACTGTAAAGATGTAAAGAAGGTTCTATAGATCCAGCACTGTTTTATTTTGAAAGAGAAATTACTGAAATCTTCTGGACAATCTGCAAACACCCATCAAAAATGTCCTTGCTGTGCGTTGAACCACAAGCACATTCAGATGTGTCATGTCTCATGGGCTCTGTGAGGCACGTTGTGGCTGTGGGTTATTCCTCCTTTCCAGAGATGGAACTGAGGTTGACTGTCATATAGTTTCATGGGTCCTCCTTCTTGCCTTCTTTGAAGAATGGATTGACATCGGCTTTCCTCCAGTCCTCAGACAGCTCTCCTGTTCTCCATGACCTTTCAAAGATGATGGAGAGTGTCTTAGCAATAACATCTGCCATCTCCCTTGGCACTCATGGGTGCATCCTTCGGGGCCCATGGACTTGTAGATGTCAAGTTTGCCTAAATGATCTCTAACCTGATCCTCCTTGACCAAGGAAGTCTTCCTTTCTCCAGATTTTCTCTCTTTCCTCCAGGGTCTAGGATTTCTGAGGGCTGGCCTTATCAGTAAAGACTGAAGCGAAGGCGGCATTCAGTAACTTCTCTGTATCCTTCATCACCAGGGTACCCACTGAAACAAGAACCAGGCCTAAAAGAGTTAACTGAGATATCTTGGCCTGCTAAGAAAGCCCCTCAATACCTGTTCTGCTGCTAAGACTTGTTCTGTTCTGTTCACTGGACCTAAACCTAAGAAGAATACTAAGGAACGGTATACAATCAACCTAGGGGTAATAAATTAGGACAAGGTAGACGTTTGAATAGGAGAAACAGGTTCAGAGCCAAGGGTTTCTGCAAGCTTCAGTAGTTAGGACAAGAACAATAGAAAGGTAGGTCACAGTGAGAAAGATGAGAAAACAACCCCCAATTTTGGGAGGAAGGCCAGAACTACCCCCGAAACTCAGTGCCAAGAGAAGAATCTGGAAAGCACTGCCCTAAGCTCTGCCTAGACTTTGCCTATCATTAATATGCATAGATAGATGTTGTAATCATATGAATATGCAAGTAATCATATATGTAAACTGTATAAAAACCTTGATTTTGTATTGGTGCCTTTGAGCAAGTTTTGTGTGGTGAGAACCACCTTGCTCCCAACATTGTAATAAATACCTTTGCTGCTTAAAGATGCAAAGTCTCTGAGTAGTTCTTCATTTCAAGTTTTTCGACATCAATTTGGCAACCGTGTCAGGACACTTCTCTGCCTGGTTGCAGAATCTGTCGGAGTTTGAGACCCCCTAGGCGTGCCCCAGGTAAGTTTTACCCGGAGGGGCTCCCCTCTTCGGTGGCTTCCTGTGGGGATGGACAAGAGCTTGCTGCCTATTGATAAAAGGTATTTATATTTGGTTTTGTCTATTTTGGTTGCATTTTCCCTTAAGACGAAGACGGTATGCCGTCTCGTGGGGTAACGGAAAAGGATGCTTTTCCTGAGGGGACATAGCCACCAGAGATGGTATGTTCCTGATTTGTTTGTATTTGCCTAAATACTGTTTATTTTGAAGGAAACAAGGTATCTAAGTTTCCTTTTGTTTGCTCTTTCTGTTATGAACTCCTGGAGTTTAGCAGCTGTAGTAGTGCTCTGTATATTATATGTTGCCCTTGTTATTTTATGTTGTCTTGTCTTGTGTTGGAAACAAAATCGAACATCTGGAGTTTTTGTTTGTTCTGAACCAGTTATAGAAACATCTTGTTAAGAGTCTTTATGGGAGGTGATTCTGAACAACTGACTGTGAATACAACACATAGTTTAAGATCTAGAATTAAAATTTGTCCTTTCTGCAATTGTTCATTATATGTACGAGCTTTGTGTAACAATTTTAAGAGATATATTCTCGGACCTCGGGGGACCCAAGAAATAAGGCTAGATTGTACTCTAAATTTATATTGTATTAGATGTGGAACTAATCAAAGCCTAGAAGACACTCAATGGGCAAGGTTTTATTGTTGTAGCACACACAGATACGTGTTTTTCCTGATAAATTCAGATTTACTATAGAGCCTGTATTCTGTTGTCTAAGGGCGACATATTGTGGATTTGTGTGCTAATATAGGCTGATTGTGAGCTTAGTGAGGAGTGGATACTATTTTGACAATATAATAGCTGTGATCATTGATATAGTACAGATTTAATAGTTCATCTTAATAATAGGGGTCAAAATGAGTAAAGAAATAATTGCCAAAACTCCTTTGGGGTGTATATTAAAACACTAGAAAGATCTGGGAGGAATTCCCAGAGGGAACCTGAGTAAAAAGACTTTTTTGAAGTATTGCCAAAATTGGTGACCTTTATATACATTAGATGATGGTGAAAAATGGCCACCCCAGGGAAGTCTTAATTATAATACAATTTTACAGCTTGTGTTATTCCTCCACAGAGAACAAAAATGGGACGAAGTTATGTATCTAGATATGTTTTTCACTTTAAGAAATAAACCGGAATGGCAGAAAAGTTGTGGTATTAATATACCACCCCAAGATTCTCTTGTTTTGGCATTGGAGAAAAGTCAGAAAAATAGTAAACCGAAAAAGCACTGTTGTGATGCATGTAGCATAGGTCAGAGGTGTCTTAAGCTAGGAAAGAGAGATAGTGATGAAGAAAGTATTGTAGATCCCCAAGAATTGCAGTTGACCCATTTTAGAGGACCAGAACCAGCTAGGCAAGGACCTAGTAGTCCACAGGAATCGGGGCTAGATGTGATGGATTCTGAGAGCATAGATGAGAGTATAGAAGACCCAGAAGAAGGGGTGAGCAACACATATCTCGTTCGTGTTTGAACCATGGGACATAAAGCCAGGAGTAAAACTGGGGGTAGAACAAAAACTAAAACTGACACTAACCATACAGTTGCTCCCTTACAACAGGTAGGGGTTCGGGACAAACTGCAAACGACCAATGTGATCTGCAAAATGTCTACTTTATTTACAAAAAGATGCCCTTTATGTACTACTTCTACACCCTGACGAGTGATCTCTCTTCTACATTATTGGTTACATGAAAGTGTTCGCAATGTAAACATGCCCTTTTGACCACTTCTAATTGGATTATTGGAGGTGTCCACACGAGGTGAGGACATATGTTTACCTTTTGGGACTCCACCTTAATTTTGGCACAGATCCTTCTTTGTTTCAACTTCTGAACCTGAAACCATGATGATTGCGCAACTTTTTTACTCTGTGCCCAGTCATGTCAAGGCAAGGTCCACAAAAGTGCAGGAGAAATTGCTCACACAATTCTACTCTCCTGACAAAGACACCCCCAGGTAACCTGGCAAAAGTGAAAGCACCTTTTTCATCGAGTGATTTGAATAGTTGGAGGGAGGAAGCTAAGCATTTTAGGGAAAATCCTGAGAAGGTGACTAAGAGATTTGAATTAATTGTGAAAAAAACAAGACATTGATTGATCAGATATAGATTTGATACTATCAGAGCTGACAGAAACAGAAAAAGAACTTGTAATAAAAACAGCAAGAAATCATGTGGAAGGACAGATTGCAACAAATGTTTCAACAGGGGAAGTAGATGTAATTTTTCCACTACAAAATCCTAACTGGGATCCAAATAACCCTGATCAGTATAAATTATTGGATCAGTATAGGAAGCTAGTGGGGGTTTCCCGTGCCTCGTGGTCGGGTCCCCCGGGCTACCGGGAACCTTTCCCACACTCCGGGGGCAGGACCCCCTGCTGGGGGGCTTCCCGTGCCTCATGGTCGGGTGCCCCGGGTTGCCGGGAGCCTTTCCCGCGCCGCGCCCACTCCAGGCGCGCAGTTGTACCCCTGGGTGCGACCGTTGCAGGAGAAAGGAGAGACAAGGGGAACCTTGCCGGCAGGTACTGCTCCTTCATGAAAGAGGAGAAGGAAGCTTCGGAGTACACAGAGGTTTGGCGTTCCAGGTTTGGGGGGGAAGGGGTTGGGGGGGGGAGGATTACCGTAGTGTGTCAAGTGGACCGGGGGGGTCCGCCGACCAGCAGGAGGGAGAGCGGCACAATCCCGTATGAAATGTCGCAGGTGAGTAGTGTACCTGAAGATATGTGGAAACACAGTGGGGGAAGGATAAGGTCAGGGTGGATAGTGGGTTCTTTTAGAATAATGGGGGTCCCCGCCAGGCTGGGGTCAATAAAAGGCACCCCCGCCTGGATGGGTACTGGGGTCAGAATGTTTACTTTGTTTGTTCTGTCTGTCTGTTTTTGGTTCTCCTGTGGCTACTGCCCAGGTTCGGCATGTTCTGGATATACTTGTTTTGCTCTGTTACATCCTGAAACGGTGGACAGGACAAAGGGTTGTCCCTGGGTACCTCCTTCAGTTTGTTTATAGGTAGGTGATAATAAAGCAGGAAATGAAAGACTTGCCCAAAGCGTTCTAATAGGAACATAGTCTCTCTACCCCTGTGTGGTTGCAAGCTATATGGTACATGCCTCCAGAAGGGTCGCCCATGCCAGACAGATCAAAACCGTAGGACCAGATTTAATACATTCTCGGGCAGGATGAGCTCATTAGCCTCCTGGCAGTCATCCTAGGAGAAGGACAACTCCAATCCCAAACCCGGGCAGATGGAACTCGCTTAATCCTGTAAGGTCATCCATCTAAGAGAAGGTCACTCTAATCAAACCTACGTCCTGAGGACCTCACTGCCACCGTCCAAGCTCGCTCGGCCCTGGCAGATGAACCTCAGGATTAAAGGGTGGGTTCAGTTCTGCGCACACTGTGTCTCACCTAAAAAATCCATTGCGCAGGCTTGAAGACTTTACCCACATGCAAAAAGTCCTGTAGCGATGGGCGAGGGTCGAAACGGCAGGTGAAAGGTGCACTGGGAGCCGCAGACCCAACCCTGCATGCAGGCGGTTCAGGATATTGGTCATTTGAGACTGACCGGAGATGACAGTCTCTTGGGGCAGCACCCTGAACGACCAAGCAGCCTTTTCAAGGACAACACTGCTTGCTCCACTCGGAGAGGGGTCTAGAAAAGGTGACCTAAACAAAGTTCATCTCCACTTTCACCTGGTTGGTTAACCGCAGACCAACGGGTATCTTCTTCCAATGCGATCTCACAAAGAGCAAAAGACAAAGGCATGCACCTGCCTCCAAAGGTGTACCTAAATTAACTCTAGCATGTTGGAATATCAGAACCATGTTCGATTCTGCGGATAACGGACGTCCTGAACGTCGGTCTGCCCTAATCGCCCATGAGCTGGCTCGTCTCAACATCGACATCGCCGCTCTCAGTGAAGTTCGCCTTCATGAAGAAGGCAACCTCAGAGAACATGGTACCGGTTACACACTCTTTTGGTTAGGCAAGCCCAGAACCGAAAAACACCTCTCAGGAGTCGGCTTCATGATCAAAAACTCCATTGTTCCTAAACTCGAAAATCTGCCGACAGGTCACTCTGATCGCATTATCTCCCTACGCCTTCCTCCAAACAACAAGCAACATGTTGTCATCTTTAGTATATATGCCCCAACTCTCCAAACTGACCCTGTTGAAAAAGATAAATTTTACACTGACCTGCGCCTCCTTACCCAAAAGGTTCCTGCAGACGATAAGATCATTATCCTTGGTGATTTCAACGCCAGAGTAGGCAAGAATTTTTAAGCCTGGAAAGGAGTATTAGGCAAGCATGGTGTTGGAAACTGCAATGATAATGGTCGACTTCTGCTAGAATTCTGTGCAGAGCAACAACTCACCGTCACTAATACTATCTTTCAGCAGAAAGATAGTCTAAAGACAACCTGGATGCACCCCCATTCTAAGCCTTGGCACCTCATTGATTATGTCTTGGTGCGACAGAGAGATGTCCGCGATGTCCACCATACCCGCGTGATGCCCAGCGCAGAATGCCAAACAGACCATCGGTTTGTGCGCTGTAAACTCAATTTTCAGCTCAAATTCAAACCAAAAAGGGGTAGCATCCCAAGGAGAAGACTCCAAGTTAACAATCTCCAATCAGCCACAGTAAGAGACAGTTTCCAGGTAAACCTTCAAACTAGACTCGAAAACATTCCCACAGTTTCTGCAGATTCCTCTCCTGAAACAATCTGGTACCATATT
Source organism: Chiroxiphia lanceolata (assembly GCF_009829145.1). NCBI lineage: Eukaryota > Metazoa > Chordata > Aves > Passeriformes > Pipridae > Chiroxiphia > Chiroxiphia lanceolata. The sequence goes on along the minus strand of NC_045670.1, from coordinate 12,069,101 downwards.
AAAAACAACATCCTGCAATCCTCTGAAGAATCCTTAGGGTTCTCCCTCAAGAAGAACAAGGACTGGTTTGACGAAAACAACCAAGAAATCCAAGACTTTTTGAGGAAGAAGAGAACCGCCCACCAAGCACACCTTGCACTGCCATCCTGTCATGCAAGAAAAACAGCCTTTTGTCTCGCATGCAGCAAGTTCCAACAGAAACTCTGTGACATCCAGAACAAGTGGTGGATCGATCTAGTTGAAAAAACTCAATTATGTGCAGATACAGGGTGATCACAAAGGATTCTATGAGGCCTTGAAAACAGCATACGGACCTACATACCAGGTCCAAAGCCCTCTACTCAGCGCTGATGGTCAAACCCTTCTAACAGATAAAACCTCCATTCTGAATTGATGGTCTGAACGCTTTCAGACTCTTTTCAGTACCAACCGTGTAGTCCAAGATTCAGCAATTCAGTCCATCACACAACAACCAGTAAAGTATGAATTGGATACTGCCCCCACTTTAGGAGCAACCCTCAAGGCCATACAGCAGGTGAAAATCGGCAAGGCAGTTGGGGTTGATGGAATTCCACCTAAAGTCTGGAAACATGGGGGCCTTGCACTCCACACCAAATTTCACGAGTTTGTGGTGTGTTGTTGGGAACTCGGTGAACTACCATCAGACCTTCGTGATGCAGTCATCATCACTTTGTATAAGAAGAAAGGTATTAAATCAGATTGCTCAAACTATTGTGGTATTACTCTGTTCTCCATTGCTGGTAAAATCCTGGCAAGAATACTCTTGAACAGACGAAAACCCACTATAGGAGAAGGAATTCTACCTGAAAGTCAGTGTGGTTTCAGAACCAACAGGAGCACCACAGACATGGTGTTTGTCCTCAGACAACTGCAAGAGAAGTGTAGGGAACACAACAAAGGTCTCTATGTAACCTTTGTCGACCTCACCAAGGCTTTTGATACTGTGAGCAGAAAAGGTCTCTGGCAGATTTTGGAACGTTTAGGTTGTCCCCCCAAGTTCCTTAAAATGATCATCTCACTCCATGAGGATCAGTACGGCCAAGTCAGATATGGCAACACACTTTCTGAGCCCTTTTTAATTAAGAAAGGTGTGAAACAAGGCTGCATTCTCGCTCCTACCCTATTCACCGTCTTCTTTAGCATGATGCTCCAAAGGACCACAGCAGACCTCGATGATCAGGACGGTATCTACATTTGATACCGTACTGATGGAAGTCTATTCAATCTAAGGCGACTGAAGACCCACACCAAGACCTTAAACCATCTTGTCCGGGAGCTGCTTTATGCTGATGACGCAACCCTTGTTGCCCACACAGAAGCAGCCCTGCAGCGTTTAACATCCTGCTTTGCAGATGCTACTGAACTCTTTGGGTTGGAAGTCAGCTTAAAGAAGACAGAGGTCCTCCATCAACCTGCACCTCAGGAAGTCCCCCATCACCATTGGCCAATCAGAGCTCAAATCAGTCCAACAGTTTAATTACCTTGGTAGCCTCATCTCCTCAGATGGTAAGATCGATGGAGAGATAGACAACAGGTTAGCTAAGGCATATAGTGCTTTTGGAAAACTCCACAAAAGAGTATGGCGTAATAAACACTTGAAGAAAAGTACCAAGATCAGTGTTTACAAAGCCATAGTGCTGTCTACTCTCTTGTATGGTTCCGAATCATGGGTCATCAACAGTCACCACCTGCGTCTCCTAGAACGCTTCCATCAAAGCTGCCTCCGTACAATCCTTAACATCCGTTGGTCAGATTATGTGACCAATACATCTGTACTAGAGCAAGCAGCTGTCACTAGTATTGAGGCCATGTTACTGTGAACGCAGCTGCGATGGGCAGGGCACGTCTCAAGGATGAAGGACCACCGCCTCCCTAAGATCCTGTTCTATGGTGAACTTGCCACTGGTTGCCGCATGAGAGGAGCCCCGAAGAAAAGATACAAGGACTCCCTGAAACATCTCAGCCTTGACCATATTGATCACCATAACTGGTCTACTCTGGCCTCAAATCGGGAGGCCTGGAGACACGCCGTCTATAACGCAGCTGTCTCCTTCGAGAACGCACACAGGATCACTCTCAAGGAAAAAAGGCAACGCAGAAAGAACGGTGTCTTGCAGAATACACCATCTAAGGAGTCTTTCTGCTGTGCCTTTTGCAATCGGATATGTCTGTCACGTATTGGCCTCATAAGCCACCAGCGTGCCTGTAGCAAATGTGGATAGTGCCTTCCCAAATCTAACCATGATGATGATGATGTATAGAGGTAAACAAGAGAAGAGGATGTTATCCAGGGTGTGAGAAAGGCGAAGAGGGGAGGGCCTGGAAATGTCAGAGCGCATGCCTTGGCAAGTAGAGCGAATAAAGTGATAGCTAGAGCATGTGAACCCTGTAGGACCCTTGATAATGTGTGTATTTTTTGGAATAAAGCAGAGCATTGACTGTACCTCCATGAGGATGTGTCTTTGACTCTGGAGCTCCTTTTTGCATCTTCTCGTTTTATCTGGCACCCAGAAAGGTGATAAAAAGTGTGAAAAGGCAGAAGAATGTGGATAGCCGATTGATCTCCTTGGCGGTGAGACGCAGTTGGAGACGTGAGAGGCTGGATGGAGCGGGACAGAGGAGTTTCGGATCACGGAGGCCAGTTGGCGCAAACCGAGGTAGGAAGGATCGCTGTTTTCCCCCGTCGTTTGCTGTAAGCATGGAATTGGAATTTGCTGCAGCTAAAAACCTGCTGTTAGGTATCCTCACTAAGCGAGGGAAGCAGTAACTGAGAAGATATTCGACAAGCTTATTGCTTGGGCCCGTGATAACGGTTTTTTTTAAAGTACTCCCTCTCCTTTTCGCCTTTGAGGAATGGTGGGGTTTGGGAGATAGACTTTGAGACTTGACTACCCTCGCCACTACTACGAAACTTCTCTGCCGTGCAGTCATCCTGCTGAAGAGGGGAGTGCGTCGTGACCTGGTACACACTGCCCCGACCGAACCGTGTGAATTCGAACCGTGACCGCCACCACCCCGTGCAGAGTCGTGCTGCAGATGAACACCAGAGAATCGCTATGGCCGGAAGACCATAGCAGCAGAGCAGAGTAAGGCAACGCCGCGGGGATAAAGCTAACTATGCCATGCTAGTGTGTGTGTGTGTGTTGGGGGTTGTGCATGTGTGTGGAGAAGTGACCATGGGTTTGTTAGTAACTGTTAAAACCCAGGGATGAGGGTCCAGGAGAGGTGTCTCAGATGACACAGGAGCATAGGAATTTCCCTTTGAGATTATTCAAACTACCACCGGTGCAGGGGCGGAGAGGCGGTTCAGGTGCTGCAGGGTCGGTGCGAGGCTCGACGGGGGTTGCAGCAGCAAGAACAGACACTAAACAACTTCAGCGGATTCTCTCTCCCTTCCCTCCTGCGAGGGGAGGGGGGGGGGGAGAGCGAACAGGAACAGCAGCAGAGGCTGCAGTGAGAGAGAAAACCAAAATAGCCATCTTTCCTTTTTCTGTTACTCTTGGGGAATAGGTATTTAAAACGAACAAGTACACACCTTTCCATAGTTCTCGTTTCCATCTCTATCTCCTTAGCTCTGCCATGTGGGAATTAGTGAAGGACCAGCTTGCGGAGTGGTTGCCCCGCATAAACCATGCATCTAAGTGGTTGAGACAAGAAAGCAAAATCTCTCTCTTTAGTCCTTCTAATCACTTGTAGATAACTTAAACCCAAAGAATTGCGTTTAACTGCAAACTAGTATGCAGACAGTTTTAGGGAGTTTTTCTGGGAAATGAGTATTTGTATGAAAATCTTAGTGAAATGCCTTATTCTTAGCTGTACTTCACCCCTATAAAACACTTCTGCAAAAATATCGTATTCAGTCAAAAAAAAAAAAGCAGGGTTTTGACAAAAAGGATAAAAAGCCCTCTTGCAAAACTTTTCCTTTACCTTAGCAGAGAAAGAGATAAGGTGTTAGTGGCTCACACAATAGAGATAGTTTGTTGCCGAGCAACTGAGTGGGAGGCTTACACCTCCTCTGGCCAAATTCAAAAAAAAAAAAGGTTAGAAATAATATTAAAATTAATGAAAAGAGTCACAAATAAAAATGTATTCATTCTCAATCTGTCATTAGTAATTCTCATGAATAGAGGAGCCAATCTGTGGCTCCAGCGAGCTTGACCAGAAGCTGGGAGGATGATGCAGAATACAGTAAATTAAGGAAACTATTCTAATTGCTTGTTTCATTTTTTGTATTAATCAGGACAACAACCACAACCATGCATAGGCCATTCAGTGCAGGTCATGTATCTCAAAGAACAAAATACATTGTTTTTTTTTCTTTCTTATGTAGCAGGTCTCTTGCCCTAATAAATATTACCAGAGCTAATGTGATATATAAATAATCGTGATTCGTGAAACAAATGGGTGATTACATCAAAATGAAACAAACGGATTGTAAAACTTAATTACACCCCCATAAAGAAATAAAACAGACCCTCACAAGGTCAAGAGGCCTAAAACCTCCTTACTATCCTAAGAATGAAATATAGTAGAACTTTAAATCTTTAGGCACCTGTTCGTCCAAGAATACATGAATTATGACTGGTTGTAGAGATAACCCTTTTAACTTTAGCTGTAAGAAAACCCATATATTAAATACTTAGTAAAAACCTGTAGAATGTATATGTATATGATACAATTAATATGCATGAAGTAGTTAAGATAAATACTAAATGTACCCTGTAGTAAGGGTGTGCAGATTTGGGAAACTGGTCCCATTTCTGTCACCCAGCCGGCTACTTGCTTTTACCATATAATAAACTATTATTCAAAAACTTATAGAAACTCAAGACTTTGTTTATCACAGCTAAGAAGGTTTTTGCTTCTTAGATTGGTATACCAACAATGTATTTTAACTTATTGTTCTATGTTGTATTGCTCGTAAACAAGAATCAGAGTTAGGATTAAAACTTACATTTTGACTCCAATATAGAAAGTCATAATATGATTAAATTTGTATTATGAATTTAGCTGGAATTTTAAAACAAACTCCAAATTCTATATCAACTGCCTTTTGAAGATCTCTCACTGGCTTTAGAGATATCTTCAGCGAATTTACTTCATAATATCCAAACTGGAAAAACTTTAAAAGAATGGATTGCTAGTATAGTTTGAATAATACTGTCAAATTACCAGACAATGCTATAGTTATTGATAATATATTTCTATTGTCTCTCATGGAAATTGATATTGTTTGCATATGCTTTATCCCAGGAGTTTTATAGCAAGTGGCAAGAATTGTTTAATATCTCTCTCCTCGCTGACTACTGCAACATATAAGAGAAACCTTTTAGTTTACAACTCCACACAAGATTATAAATAACAATGAAGTGCTGAGCCTCACAGAAAAAGAACCCTGTGTTAGAAAGCAGGACAGTGACTAGTCAGCAAAGTTGTAAATGAAAGGTTGATGTTTTTTGGACCCACCCCCCCTTCTCCCCCCATAGGCCCTAGCTCGCATCATACCCGCAATCCTTTGATAGCCTGCTAACTTCATAGCATGATGGTTTCTGTTGTTTGAATGCTTTATCTAAATTGTGCATTCCTTTACTGAATGCCTTAGTTGAGTGAATTTTGATCATGTCCTGGATATTTTTCTTTATGCTCTTAATGCTCTTGGGTTCTTCACAGCACACAGGCTTTGACCATTAAACACAAGCAGTGACAGTGCCTGACGCCTGATTGTATTGCACTACCTGCTTTGTCCTACATGATTCTCTACAACCTTTTATTAGTAACTGACAGTCAACCACTCCGTACTATAAAACCTATATTCCTCCCGTACGGTCAAGTTACAAAAATTCTGAAATTTGAAATTCTTTTGTGAAAATTCTTTAATAGTCTAGGTTCTACTTTGCAGAAATTCCACAGATTCATTCTGTAGTCCGGACTCGTGAGATTGAGCACTCTTGTTCATCTATTCCAACCTGGAGATTACGTCTACATTCAACAGTAGGATACTGACCCCCTGTATGCTGACTGCAAAGAGATTATGATTACCTGCAACCATGGCATAGCATGCAAGTGACCCTGGCTGACCCGATGAAGCAGGAACAGCTAGAACCTATTCTAATCTCTTCACTAAAGATGGATATGGTTACAAAGATATTATTGTCTACCCTTTTCCTATTAGTCCTTTGTTGTAGATATTCTATGTTGTTTTCCTTGTTTTTCATCAATATGCTGCTTAACTTGTTCAACAATGGCATGGTCCAACCACAGACCATGCGTTGGGAATGTATTTGTGCTTAATTGGATGATGCAAGTGCTGATAGATGGGAACTTTGTCCCTGAAACAACCATCTTGTATAACTTGAGGTTAATTGGTATTTTGCTATTAGTTGACAACTCTCCAAAAACATTTGACAGAAACAGTGAAAAAGAAGATGATAAGACAAACCCCTGAGATACAGCACACCACAGGCAAATCATATAAAGACATATAAAGCCCCCCTTACACGGGACACTAAGCTCAAAGTCAACAAAGCTAAACTTTTTATTCATGCAACAACTAACCTAACAGTTTAATTTCAGTACAAAAAAATAAAAAGGGGGGGGGAGTGAGGAAAGATAAGTTCATGAGATGGTCTTGCTGACTGTTTCTTGAGGTTGCTTACCTAAATAGCCATAATTATTTTAAACGTGGTGGAGAAGTGGAGCTTTTGAAGTTTTTGTAGTGACTACTGACAAGTTCTCTTTGAAGTCCAAAAGCCCATTTGCATAGAGAAGTGGGTCTGCTAGCTAGTTCCTTTGTGTGTGTCAATTACCCTAGGCAAACCCCTTCCCCCTCCCTCGTTCAACATCTTTCTTTTACAGCGATGCAGGGGAAAGAAAAAAATTCCCCCTTGGTTTTTTTAGAACAAGTAAACCTATGACACAAAGACATCAAGAGGGAATAATCCCCATATAACTCACCGTGGGGTGTCATTCGTTTTGACTCAGTCATTAACCCAGTTAAGGTTAATGTTTTTCTCCCCCTTAACCCTCTGAGGGTTGGCTTGACTCTCTCCTAGAAAAACCTTTCAACAGGTCCAGGTACCAGAGAACCTTTCAACAGGTCCAGGCTACACCAGAAAACCTTTCAACAGGTCTGATGTGCCCAGATCACACGGAGAGGAGAAAAAGTATCACTATAATTTTATAACAAGGGGACAGTCACCATTTGACTTGCCCTCGATATCAGTTTTGGACTACACCAATTACTCCACCACATCCAAAGGATCCTTGTCCGGGATGCAAAAAATGTCAACCCTTTCCCTGAAGTACAAAAGCTCTTACCCTTGGGGTCTCATGTGCAAGGGTGGGGTAGCCATGGCATTCAATATGCAGCAAGAACTTTCTGTTCCGGCACCTTTTGTGTGGGAGGAATATTTGTCCATATTCGATTTTGGATGTCAGACTGCCAATTTTGGCATAGGATTCCTGCAAGTGAAGGACAGCCCTTTTCCTCAGGAAAGAAAGTCTGTAGTTTTTGGGTGTAAGGTGCGGGTGGTGTGCCACCCTGGGTACTCCATGGGCAGGAAGAGCTTTTTGTCCTGGCACCTTTTGTCTGGGAGGAATCTCCGTCTGTATTCAGTTTTGGGAGTCTGTTGCACTCTGGATTAAGCTATAAATTGCCCAGAGCAGTCACATCTTTATTTAAGACTTTTTAAAAGCCTTTTGGTTCGTTAAAACCTCTAATTAGCATCCAGAGAAAGAGTCACACACTTTGTTCTAAGAGAAATTCTTTTTAATTTAGTGAGAAAAATAAGATATTTTGACAAAAGGTTTTTACAGGATTAAAATACATTCAGCACAAAGACCCATTCCACAGGAAACACCCACTAAAACAATCCATATACCAACTTTAGTAAAACATAGTTCATTGATTTTAAGTTACCCACAAGAGAAAGTGTATCAGGGATGTTGATACTTTTGCTCTGTGTTTGACCCAACCACCTCTAAGATTTTATATTTTTCCCTGCCAAGTTCACTGATAAAACGGGAACTTCGTCCTTCGAGAGAGAACTTCTTGTATAAACTGTATTAATTGGTGTTCGATCTATTGGTGTTCATCGACTGTCAAGGACATTTGAAAGAGAAACTGAAGAGGAGAAGATGAAGTAAAGCCCCTAGACTCAGTTAGAAAAGACCCCTGAGGCATACTGCGCATGTGGAAGGGGAATTCCAAAGTACTCACGCATGCGCTGAAGCAATGCACTTGCATAACCAAGGGGGTGGGACTGAGAACCTCTGGCGGGGCGGTGCTGACCACACCCGCCTAGACAGACGTAATCAGTTGATTGTATAAAAGCAGACAGCTCGTTTTTGGGGAGAGCTTGCTTCACATGAAGGACCAAGTTGTCTTTAGAGGGGATGCCTGCTACGTGTGAACCTGTCAACTCTCCGAAAAATGCAGCTGCTACAGAGGATTTTATGGCATTCAGAGTTGGTAAGATAACTTTATGAGTGACACCTGAGTGAGTAGGGTGCCATATTCCCTCATTGTTCTCTTTCTCTTGGGTTCCCGTTTACTTGGTCACTTCTTGTAATAAATATTGGGGTTTTTGTTGAGTTTTCAATGGTGTTATGGTTTCAGTTTCAGTATGTTCCGAACTCTCCCTAATACAGAAGGACAAGAGTAAAAGAAAACAGATTAAAAGGGGTAAAGAGAGAGAGAAGAGAGAAGAAAGAGAGAAGTAGAGAAGGGAGAGGAGAATAGTTATCGACAAGATTCGACGATTCACATGGTGCCAGCTGGAGACAGAGAAGAGAGAGAAAAGAGAGTACTCACATGGAATCTCATGTATTTATAGAGTTCAGTTTTCCCTCCCACGCAGGATATCAAGTCAGTGCCTTCCAGGCCAGTGAGTTGTGCTGTAACCGGTCACAGGCTGCAGGGGCATAGTGTGGGCGGGCTACCAGGCAGGTCTGCCTTGACTGACAGCTGGCTGCAGGGCCTTCAGTGATGCCATGTGCTCTGCATGGGTTGCAGGCCTTGCCTTCCGGCTCTGCCCTGTGCCCTCAGCATAGGCCTTATGTGCAGGCCTTACCATGTACCTGCAGATCTAGGCCCAGCCCTTCCCCATATACACACACACACATAGTGAGTTGGTTCCAACCCATATAAATAATTCAGTGAGATTCAGATCCAGGACCTCACAGAGTTGGACTGCCAATTTCAGAGCAGGGTTCCTGCAACCAGACAACAGCCCTTTCCCCCAGGAAAGAATGTCCTTAGTCTCAGGGTCTCAGGTGCAGGTGATTTACCACCCACAGCACTCAATGCCCAGCAAGACCTTTCTGTCCTGGCACCTTTTGTCTGGGAGGAATCTTCATCCGTATTCAATTTTGGCAGTTGGACTGCCAATTTCCATGTAGGACTCCTGCGATTGAAGGACAGTTCTTTCCCCCAGGAAAGAAAGCCTGTAGCCTTTGGGTCTCAGATGCAGGTGGTGTGCCACTCATAGCAATGCACAGGCAGCAAGAGCTTTCTCTCCTGGCACCTTTTGTCCTGGAGGAATCCTAGTCTGTGTTCAGTTTTGCAAGTCTGACCGGCAATTTCGGAGCAGGGTTCCTTGTAACCCCTTTGCCCCAGGTAAGAAAGCCCTTACCATCGGAGTCTCAGATGCGGGTGGTGGACCACCCAGAGCACTCAATGTGCAGCAAGATCTTTCTGTCCTGTTACCTTTTGTCTGGGAAGAATCTTCGTCTGTGTTCAATTTTGTGTGTCTGACCAGCACTCTTGGCCACAGGGCTGCTGCAAGAGAACGACAACCCTTTCCCTCAAGAAAGAAAACCTGTAGCCTTTGGGTGTCTGGTGCAGACAGTGGACCACCCTGGACACTCCATGGGCAGGAAGAGATTTCTGTCCTGGCATGTATTGTCTGGGTGGAGTCTTCATCCATGTTCAGTTTGGGAAGTCGGACTGACAATTTTGACACACGGTTTCTGCAAGCAAACAACAGCCCTTTCCCCCAAGAAAGCAAGCCTGTAGCCTTTGCTTCTCAGATGCAGGTTGTGTGTCACTCAGAACACTGCACAGGCCGCAAAATCTTTCTGTCCTGGCAGCTTTTTTTTCTGGGAGGAATCGTTATCTTTGTCCGTATTCAATTTTGGGAGTCGTACTGGCAATTCTGGCACAGGGCTCCTGCAAGAGAATGACAACCCTGTCCCCCAAGTGTCTCAGTTTAATGAGACTGAAGTGTTTTGCTAAGGACGATGAGTTATGAGGAAGACCAAACTCCTCCCTCTAAGCAATTGTAAATCCAAAATTAAGAGGTTCCAACTGAAGAAGTATGGAGAAAGAAAAAAAAAACAAAACAGTCCTTTATTAAAGGATATATGTGTATTGGCAGAACAACAAAAGAACACAAAAACAACTAAACAATAATCCTGTACCCAAAAGTCCCCTTCAAAAAGGAAACAGTTCAGTATTTTCTGCCTTTTGGCGCAATTCTAACCACGATCAGCAGGGGGTGCTGTTGGATCTCTGGAGGAGCAGAACCTGCAGTTGCTCTGTGGTGGCTGGCAGGGGGCACTGTTGGGCTCTGGCGATCACTGGGTGGGGGTCCCAGTTCATGGGAGAATCTGAAAATCCCCCCCCAAGAAGGGGAAGGGAAAAGGGGGAAAAGGGGGTTCTTCCCACAAAAGTCACCCTGTCTGCAGCTGGCTGTGGCCAAGATTCCCCCCCCTTAGTCAATGGGCACAAACCACTGCCAACACGGGAGCAGAGGAGGGAAAGGGCGACATCCTCCCCCAAAGGTTCCTCAGCAGGTGGGTCAAGCCTCTCCGATGAAATCTGAGCAGGTCTGGACTGGGGGCAGGACAGGGCGCAGGAAAACAGAGGTAAACTGGGGCCAGAAGCAACCAGATGATCAGACCGAAAACAAAATGAACTCGGAGCCTTTCCATACACACACCCTCCCTGAGTCAGGACAAAAGTGAAGTGACTGCCGTTTCTGAGGAGAGGAAAAAAACAACTCACCTCCCCCCTCTCCAGTTTTCTGAGAGTCATCAGTCTGGAATGCAGGCCTGCTAGTTAGTTCTTTTGTGTGTCTCAATCACCCTAGGCAAACACCTTCCCCCTCCCTTGTTCAACATCTTTCTTTTACAGGGATGCAGGGGAAAGAAAAAAAAAATGACAGACCTGTAGTTTCTGGGGTACTGCTTCTCACCCATCTTGAAAATCAGGACAATGTTTACCAGTTTCCAGTCAGCTGAGACCTCTCCGGATTCCCAAGACTGTACAAAAATCATCAAGAGAGGGTGTGCAATGACATCAGCTAGCTATTTGAGGATTCTGGGATGAATCCCATCAGACCCCATAGATTTGTAGGCATCCAGTTGGAGCAGCAGATCCTGCACAATTTCAGGGTTGACTGGGAGTTGATCATTCTCGCAGTCATGGTCCTCCAACTCAGGGCACTGAGACCCCCTTGGTCCATCATCCATGCTGAAGACAGAGGCAAAGAAAGTGTTAAACATCTCTGCGTTATCTCTGCCCATTATTGAGGTGACCATCCTCATCCTGTAACAGGACAATGATATTTCTATACTGCCTATTGCCATTAATATAATTGAAAAAGCTCTATTGTTCTCCACATTTCTGGCCAGCTTCAACTCCAGTTGAGCTTCGACCACACAAATTTTCTTCCTACAGTGGCAAGCAGCATCTCTGAATTCTTCCCCTGTCATTTGACCTTGCTTCAACTATTGCAGATGCATATTTTCCATTCCTACTCACTCCAAATGGCTATTTTCCACCATAAATAAATTACCACATTCCGTGACATCCTTAAGTGGCGGTCTGAAAAATAAAAGCTAAACACGATCCCAGTATGGGGAAACTGGAATAGTTTATTGAACAAGAGAACACTATTTTAAAGGTATCTGAGGTTGGACATGTTAATGAAGGGGACGAGCTATGTTAATTATGGAATTACACAAGTTTTTACTGCAATTTCTAAATAGTTAATTTTTCTTCTAGTAGGATTACATGGGGGATAGAGGAATTACAGGGGTTTAGACATGGTTTGATACAATCATCTCAAAAGTCCTTTCTGATTTCTGCTGGAGCCAGGCTTGATCCATGAGGTAGAACTTTAACAGGTCTTGTGAGAAGGGTCCAGCTCCTTCAGATCACGAGGTTTTTGTCAGCCCTTGTTTTCCTTTGCTGAAAGCTGGGTTTGGGCTCCCACATCTGCCCCTTCTTTTTTTTATTTTTCTAAAAACCAAAAAACTCAGAAAAAACTTTGATCAAACATTTGCCAATGCAAGACAAAATACAAGGGAATACAAATATTACCTTAAATGTTTTCTTTTAACTTATCATGCTAACTAAACATGGAATCTAAGCTTTGATTACTATTTTTTCTGCAACTTATCAATGTTTTGATGTATCGGTTTAGAGTGAAGTAATAACAAATTCTATAGTTGCATTTTAGAAGCAAAGGTGTTCTTAAATGGATTTAACAAGAAACATTGCAGTCTTACTTTTAATACCACAAGTGAAATTAATTTTAGCAAGGAGGTTTCTTTTTTCAAGGCAATGTACAGCCTTTTACATACCTGAGATGGAAAGTATGATTATACAAAGGCCTTGTGTGTCAGAATAGTTTGGGCCACAAGGTTTGGCACTATAAAGGCACGTGAAGGAATCATAGCTGTTTTAAGGCATTCTGCATATTGCTACATAAATTATTTTTTTTTAAACTTAGCATTAACATTAAAAACATTTAACCAATCAAAAAGACTATCAGACATTTTTGGATATAGGAAAGTAAACAAGGAACAAAATGCAAGAAGGAAAAATTCCAAGCAATGCTAAACTAAATAACCTTGGATTAATATAGAACTTGTTTAAACAACTTAACTTATTCCCATTATTTCTTATTAGAAATTACTCTTATAAAATCTTATTTAAGCTATCCTCTAAAGATCCTATTGACTTATAGGCAATTGATTTTGAACCGAACTTAATAACTTGATGACTTCAGGGTTTGTGTGCTCCTGATTTTTACTGAAAGTGTTTTTTAGTGTTTGTTTTTGAAAACTTTTATTTAACCTAAAACATCTCTGCAAATGAAATTCTATTCAACTCAGGGTGATATGTTTTCTGTTTTTTATCTAAGAGTGTTTGTGCATATGTGAGGTAATGCGCATTTGTGTATAAATCAGAACATACTATGTATTCACATGCATGCATACATTCACACATTCACACTCGATGGCCATCGAACACACATCATACAAACATACCTTTGGGTTTCATTTTACAGTGTCTTTTGGTTATGCATTGGCATTTTTTGTTTCTCATCCTTAGCTTACTAATATAACTATGTTTTCTATTTGATGATAGCATAACCTGTAAAAACATAAGCATATTTTACTTCATGTTCAATTTAAATTTCAAATACATATAAACATTCCTATAGTTCAAGGATAAATTATATACTTCTTCTATTTTTAAGGCAAATATATGTCTTTCTGTGTTAATTTGGCTTTTGGACTTAGGGAAAATTGTTATTGCAAAGACTTAAAAATTTTAAAAAATACAGCTATGCATACATTTAAAAACTGTTTTGGCTATTACTTATGGAAGGGTATCTTCATTCAGCAAGGGTTCTTTGCTTTCCCCGCCTTCCCCCCCCCCTTTTTTTTTGTTTGTTTGTTTGTTTGCTTGTGGGGTGTGGGGGGACAATCTATTGGTAGCGTTTTGTTCGCCTTATACTGTGAAACTGAAACAGGTTAATAAACAAAATGGGTTTGCAAAAAAGATCAGTTCATAGTTCAGGCTGCAAAGAAAAAGGAAAAAAAGCAAGGAAGGGGGTTTTTGCTGCTCTGATTACTGCTGAAGTCGGCAGCTTTGTGTCTGCCCCACTCCCTTTGTCTCCGGGGTCACTGTTCCTGGGTTTCTCTCGTGCTGTTGCTCCCGGGCTTCCGCTCGCTCCCTCCTTCGCTGACGGTCCCGCTCGGGCTGTTTCCTCCCTCGGACCTTTCCCGGAGCCCCCCAGGGACTCTGTGGGATCCTCTCCGCCGCCCACGCTCCATAGCCCCGGTTTTTGCGTACCTCGTGCGCTGCTTGTGTTTGTCTTTCCCGGTGCCTCTTTCGTTTCCGGGTTCCGGGTTCCTCCTGCCTTCTGAGTGGTTCCCGCTCGGGTCCCTCTGCTGCTTCTGCCGGCGCGGGTCTCTCGATCTCGTTGTTTGCTGGGGCACCGGAGGTGGTGGCCCTTCTTCAGGGACCTGCTCTGGAGTGTTGACCTCGCGCCTATGGCCGCTGCTTGGCTGCTGCTGCTGAGAGCGGTAGCGGGCGGTGACACAGGAACTTGCCGAGACAATGCGGCAGTTTGCTGGCGCTGGCTCGTACCCTGACCCTGCATGGGGTGGCTGCAGCGGCGGTGGCCATGGTTCTGTCTCACACGGCTCTCTCTGGGCAGCGTGTGTCGGGCTGCAATGTGCTTGTGCGCTCAGCTCGGCGGCTGGGGTCCGTCCCGGGCAGCAGCTGCTGAGGTTTTTTCGGGCGGCTGCCGAGTCCCTCAAGCGCGTACCAAGAAGGTTGGTAACGTTCAGTTCTGACATGTGACGCTGGGCCCACAGCAACAGGTTCTGCAAGGGCCGTTCGTCAATTTTCGCGCTGTGCTGCTTAAGCTCGCGTTTTAAGATTAAATAAATGTGGTTTTGTTCAGAAGATATTTGAGTCCCCATTGTACCCTACTTATCGTTACAAAGTCTTTAAAATAATTACCCAATCCGGAGTTCGTAGTCAGCTCGCTCAGCAGTTCCCGCCTGCTGAGGACAAGTTTCCGTGCACGTCTTCTGCTTTCTCTCAGTTCTGACTATGCACACACCACCGAAACACAAGGAGTGCTGCTTCCCTTGGTCCAGCCAGCCGATGGCTGAGGAATCTTCTAAATGTTAGAAGGTTCTCAGCCCCACGGTTGTGGCGACATTAGTGGCGGTCTGAAAAATAAAAGCTAAACACGATCCCAGTATGGGGAAACTGGAATAGTTTATTGAACAAGAGAACACTATTTTAAAGGTATCTGAGGTTGGACATGTTAATGAAGGGGACGAGCTATGTTAATTATGGAATTACACAAGTTTTTACTGCAATTTCTAAATAGTTAATTTTTCTTCTAGTAGGATTACATGGGGGATAGAGGAATTACAGGGGTTTAGACATGGTTTGATACAATCATCTCAAAAGTCCTTTCTGATTTCTGCTGGAGCCAGGCTTGATCCATGAGGTAGAACTTTAACAGGTCTTGTGAGAAGGGTCCAGCTCCTTCAGATCACGAGGTTTTTGTCAGCCCTTGTTTTCCTTTGCTGAAAGCTGGGTTTGGGCTCCCACATCCTTATGAATTTGGAGTGACAGTGATGTCATTATTTTGGGCTTTTCTAAACTTAAGACTCATATTAAAGTGCAACAGGGGATTTTCAAGCTTCCTGCTACAGATTAGTGTTCCCAGCAACTCTTGTTGAACTGCAGAAAGAGAAAAAAGAGAAATGTTCCATTTAATTTGTTCCCTACTCCAGAATTCAGATTAATCATTTCCATACCATACATTTACAAATGTCCACAATTTAATCATATCAGCTCTCCACACAATCTATGTAAGACATACTGTGATCTTCATTTTATAGCTAAAGAAAATGCTATCAAGTGACTAAATTAGTCATCTGATGAAGCTAGGTTATGAGAGGAATCACTATTAAGAGCCTCTCCTTCTGCATTTGTCTGCATTTCAGAGGACTGCCCCACTTTGGTTGTTCTTTCATGACCAGCCCATGGTGGCAGGTTGGTTTGGTTGGTCCTGAAGGACCATGCCAGCCCAGACAACCCATACATTCCATGTGGAAAGAGGAATGGAGCAGTGATGCCCAAGCCAGTGCTGGCTCCCTCAAAGACATTGAGATGCTGCAGGATGTCCAGAGAAGGGCAACAAAGCTGGTGAAGTGTCTAGAAAGTCATATGAGGAGTGGCTGAGGGAACTGGGGTTGTTTAACCTGGAGAAAAGGAGGTTCTGGGGTGACCTTATCACTCTCTATAACTACCTGAAAGGAGGTTGTAACAAGGTGGGGGTCTGTCTCTTCTCCCAGGCAATTAGTGACAGGATGAGAGGATATGGCCTCAAGCTGCACGAAGGGAGGTTCAGGTTGGATATCAGGAAGAATTTCTTCACAGCAAGGGTTATTAGGCATTGGAATGGAGAGCCCAGGGAGATGGTGGTCACCATCCCTGGAGGTGTTCAAGAAATGGCTGGATGTGGCACTTAGTGATGGGGTAACTTCATTCAAGTCCACTGTCAATCTCCATTCTCCATTAGGCTTATGCAGGGGCCCAAAGGGGTTGTTAAAGGGTGAATGAGTCTTTCTGACCGCTCCTTGGCTCCCCAGTTCACAGGTCATCTTGTAGATGGGGATCATGAAGTCTTGATTTGTTCGGTACTGCCGGCAGTGCACTGTTGTGGTGGCAATCTATACTTGCTGTTCTACCTTCAGAGTCCTACAGCAACAGGATTTTCTAACAGACCAGGCAAAGTGTTCAATTTTTTAATCATTTCTGTCTCCACAGAAGCAATTCCAAAGGCCCATCAATGTCCTTTTGGGCCTTTGAAGTACCCGTTCCTGAGATAGTCAATGCCTAGGATGCATGTGGCATCTGGACCAGTCATGATGGGGTGTTTTTGCCAGTCTTTCCCAGTCAAGCTCACTTCAGCTTCTAACACCATAAGTTCTTGAGAATCCCCTGTCACCCCAGAAATGGAAATAGTTTCTGGCCCCACATGTCCTGATGGCATTAAGGTACATTGAGTGCCACTGTCAACCAAAGCTTTGAATTCTTCTGGTTCTGATGTGCCAGGCCATTGGATTCACACAGTCCAATAGACCCTATTGTCCCTTTCCCCCCCCTCCCCCCCGGTTGGAGGCAGGGCCTCTCTAATCTTGATCATCATAGCTGCTCCTACCTCCCTGTGAATATATAAGGGAGGTACCTTCTGGTTGGTCAGACATGTCATAGTCTTGTCTGTTTTGCCTTGAAACTTTCCCATGGGAAACTGCATTCACCCTTAGTGACTTCCCTTTTGCATTTGCTTTCTCTTTCAGTTCCTACGCTAGGGCTGTTACAACATGGGTAGGTTTCCTGTCCCACAGATTCATGTCTTCCCCATGCTCAAGTAGGAAGTACCACAAGTTGGTTCATGGGGAGTATTCCCTCCCCCCAGCTGGGGGTTGTTTGTTTCTGACCTCGGGAGCTCTGGCTCACACTGGTGCCACATGGAAGTTCTTGTCCTTAATCTTCTCTTTAAGTTTTTTGTGGTTGTCTTTGATTTGGTTGGTAAGTTCTTTGAAATTCTGGAGGTCCTCAGTCAGTTTTTCCACAGAAGCAACTTGGTTTTGGGATGGAGTGTGGATGGTGTCTTCATATGCTTGCAGTTTCCTTGCCATAGCACCCACTTTTTCTTGTAATTCACCCCACTGAAGCATGACTGGGAAGTAGACATACATTTGTGGTCTGAGTCATGTGAGTTTCAGCCACATTTGGGAAGTACACCTGACGTTTTCTGGACTTCTGGAGTCTGGCCTGTTGTTGGAGAAGATTATCTCAAGCACAGTTAGCTCTCTGAGTCATTGGATCCCATGGTCTTCCAGGAGCCTTGCTGTAGCTGCAGATGTTCACAGAGGTATCCTTCCCTCACACTCACAAGGAGGCGTTTCCAGAGGCATCTTGGGACAGAGATCCTAGGTGTCTCGCTTCAGTACTATCCAGGATGGTGCCGTCACCAGAGGTGTCCCAAATTTGTAACAACCAAGTCAATATGAGCTCGTTTTGTCATCGAGTGAGGTCTTTTCACAGATTACACAGCACGTCTAAGGATAGGGACTCAGTGATGATTTCAGGCTCTGATTCCTCCACTGGTTGTGAAGGTCCTGGTTCCCTGTCCACTCAACTGGGCATACCAACTTAGTTTTATACTTTCTCTTTTGCACGGGGGCGACTGCTGCTGGTTGTGGCTGCTCTTCTGGTTTGACTGGAGGCTGGACAATTGTGATGTCCATTGGTTTTCCTGCTGCACTATTTTCCTTTCCCTCTGACTGTAGGTGGTGTCGTACAGATAAGATCATGGTATGATAAGCATTGACCAGGGTCCAGTACACTGCAATGAGTTGTCCCTCTCTGGAACTGGTACAGCAACTATCCCTTGAGCACTCTGCAATGTCACTAGGGATCTATGTTTGGTCAGGGGAAACTTCCAAGCTGTTGGGGCAGAATATTCCTTTAACACTCTGTCTATCTCCTCCCATACACTCATCCAATCAGGGTGGCGCATGTCTGGAGAAGGCTGTTGGGCAGTGTCCCCAGTCCCTGGGGTAGCTTTCTGGACAGCGTCCTGTCTCTGGGGCAGACCTTGGAGTAGCTACCCAAAAAACCCTCAGGCTGTCTCTAAATACTGAGTGGACCGTAGTGAGTAAACATGGTAGAATCATCAGCAAGAATATGGTATCTTTAACATCTAGAGGGAATTTAAACTCTTCAAAAAGTGTTGTGGTGGACCTGAAGGAAAAATGGGTGAAGGGTTGGGAAAAAATGTTCCCCTGCTTTTCTCCCACAGAATGAGTGCCATTATCAGTAAATCCCCAAGGATATCAGCTTAGGTTATGATAGTAATACAACCTGGAAAACATATTCCAAAGGAGACTTACAGGCATTGAATTTACCACCCCACAGATCCAAGTTATGAACTGAAGAGTAGTCACAGTTGCCTTGGTTATAGAATCCACTTCCAGATAACCACCTATAAATGGAAAAAATGTATACAGGAATACATGCCAAAAAACCAGGAATAAGTCAAACAACTTGATGCCTGAGGGTTTCTATATCCAATACACAAATGGATTACTCAAAACTGTTTCTACTTTTCCTCTTGTGCCCGTGTATCAGGGGTGAATTTATGCTGATATTTTTGGTCTGTTTTGCCCAACCAACTGTAAAAGTTTTGTTCTCTCCCTGTCAAGTTATGAGAAAACAAGTACTGATAAAATGGGAAATTTGTCCTTGAAGAGAGTTCTTGTATAAACTATATTTAATTGGTATTCTATGATTGGCTAATCGTTCTCCAAGGTCGCTTGAAGGAGAAATTGAAGACTATAGTGATGAAGGAAACCCCTAGACTCATTTGGAAAAGATCCCCCCGAGTGCAGTACGCAGGCGCAGGGAAAGCCACATGTGCGCAGAGGAGATGCACTTACATAACCAGGGGGTGGGACTGATAACCTCTGGATGGGCGGTGCTGGCCATACCTGCCTAGACAGACATAATCAGTTAATTGTATAAAAGCAGTTAGCTCTTCTTTGGAGTGCTGTAAGTTTCACATCAAGGACAATGTTGCCTTTTGGCGGGGACGCCTGCCAATTGGTGAACTTACTGACTCCCCAAGGATGCAGTTACTGCTATGGGTAATTATAGGCATGTTAGGTTGGTAAGATAACTTTATGGGTAACAGCTGGGTGACTGGGTAGGTCGTGCTGGGGGCTTGCAGGGGTCCCCTCCGAGCACTGGCAGCTTGCAGTGTGGGGGTGGCGAGGGGGAGAGCTTTCAACCTGGCACAGCTGCTGCAGAGCGGTTTTCACCCCTCAGCGGGTGGCAGGGAGCAGAGATGGCGTGAGTCCAGTCAGTGCTGTGTGGGAGTGAGGCAGTGGCGGTCAAAAGATGGTGGTGGTGCCCGTCAAAGTGGTGGAGGAGCTGGCAGGGCAGGTCCAGATGCTGTGGGTCAGGCGACCTGCAGTGAAAGCATGGGGGCTTCAGGGAGAGGCAGTGCGGGTCCAGTCGGCACAGTGCTGATGCCTAAAATGGAAGAAAAATTCTCCAAACAATAGTTGTATAGATAAAATAGAGACCATCTCTTTAATGAAGGCCTTCAGGTGCACACAGTACATAGACCCACCTCCGTGTCCAGGGGTTTTACAATTTTATAGTACTAATCCATCCAATCAGAGAACTATCTGCCCCCAGGACCTCCCCAGATCTGCCCCCCGGCATGCCTCCCCGGAATTGAGTCGGAGGTCTCAAGACCCCTTTCTCTCTCATCTTCCTCCTCCTCACAACACACATTGTCCCTGGAGCTTCTCCAAGGTTCCTGGACCTTCAAGGTTGCTTCGGCTATAATATCTTATTATTCCATCCAGGTGCATCTGTCCCAAACAAGATGTGCTTGCTAGAGTCCTTTTCCTTGAGAAGAACATTAAAGAAACCTAAAGAATTTAGAAAATTCCATATGAAGTGTGAGAACAGGGTTTGGTAACTGTCAACTGCTATTCTAAAGTTTGAGAAACTTTACAGCCATAATAAAAATCCATATTTGCTACAAATCTCAAGAATTCTAAGGCATCATTCCCCCCTTAGAGACTTGACAAAAGTTCTATCTTGTCTAGTCTCTACTAATATTTAATACCATACCATAAAGATGAACAATACCTACAGCACTGATTCATACAGTGAGTTATTATGCAGACACTAACTATGAACATAGCTAATATGAACAGTTGTTTTATCCAGGTCCAGTCTGGTAAACATGAAGTAAGTTTATGAAGGATATCTCCAAAACCCAATGAGACATCATCAAGAGTTACCTGATGTAGAATTTGAGTTTGTTTCCAAATTTCAGCCAAATCTTTAGTAATTCTTCCACTTTGATCTACATAAGAACAACAACTGGTGTTAATGACTGTACACACGCCTCCTTATGAGGTTAGTAAAATGTCGAGAGCCATTCTGTTTTGCAGAACTACAGGAGAAAAACTAAGAATTTCTTTTTGTAAGGTCATGATTGCATCTGAAGTTTGATTTTGAATAAATTCAATAATGGTTGAAATGCTAACAATTGCTCTTTCTAATTCAATTACTCCTAAAGAAGGAATAAGAGCCCTAACCACACTGTAAAAAATCGTGGGACATTCAACAAGGGGGTTGTTCGATCTACTTATCCTTTTTGCATAAGTTCTTATCCACGCACTTTGTTTGCTAATTTGATCAAATATCCTTATGTTTGGGATTACAGTCCCAAGAGCACAGGTCCTGTCTTTATCAAGATGCAAAACTTTCCATGCTTCATTTTACATATCCAATACCATCCTGAACCCTGTGGTTCTAATGCCTTAGAATTTTTAAGATTTTTAGTTTTTTGTAGATTTTAATAAAACTTGAATATTCCTTCACTTTAGACCGTTACTTTCTCACAGTTTGTGTGTCACATTCCTAAAGTTTCAGTTTTAACTGTCTTTTCAAGTCAATAGATATTTAGCAAGAACATTCTGTTGGGTTCCATTGGGATGTACATCTGGACAGGAATAACTAGATATGGTAGACAAAACAAAACAGAAGGTTCAAGGGGTTCCAATGGGGCAGTTCTGAGGGTGGTACCAGGGCAAAAGGGGTCTTAGGATTGGATGTCCCTATTAGATATGATAATTAGTAAAGATATAAAAGTGTAAGAATTCTGCATGTGGGCACGTGTTTTTTGTACTCTGTGGCCAGAAGGCCTTCATTAAAAGAGCTGTTCTCTCTTATCTAATTTGCCTGGAGAGTCTTTTCTCCCAATATCTTTAGGCATCAGGGGGAATCATTCTCCAGGGTGTCTGTGCCAATGCTATTACAGTTTCTGGTGCTAACCTTATTTTAGATTCAGTTTTATGACAATATGGAGGGAGAATGATCTTTCCTGTGACATTAACAATCACACAGGGAAGAGTATAACTTTCTTGATCAGGAATTAAGTTGTTTAGGGCTATAGGTAGGTAGGCCTTAGTGACCTGTTTTCAGAGACTGAAACGGTCAATGATTTATGCATTCTAGGATTGTCAAGGGACTTTTGCATTTATACCTCTGATGACCCATCAAAGTCCATCCCCCCCCCTCCCCCCGCCAATCTTGAAAGGCGGGAAAAACCCTTTTGCCAGACCCCCCACGGAAACTCAGCACAGACCCAGGAGATGTTGGAGGCTAGTGGCATGGCCTGTGTAGGAAAAATTCTTGCTTTCAATTTATGAAATGGTAAAAAATACCTGCAGGACAAGGAAAATTGCAGCAAGAAATTCTGTATTGCAGCGCTGGGTGCAATCCCAAGTCACATGGCCTGGAAAAAGCACCCTGCCATTTGAAAAACACACTCTTTTTGTACCCTCTTGGTTACATAAGCTGTTAAATATTCAACAGGTGACAGGTATTTTACCTTAAAAGGGTGTTACCCTCTCTCCTGATTGATTGATGATGTACCCCTCTGTACATGTACAGAGGGGTACATCATCAATCAATCAGGAGATTGCAATCAATCAGGTCTCTCTGCACACAAAGGCCAACCATGTGGTCGGGGTATATTTTTCCATTTTTATATTTTTCCCTATCCTGACCACAATGTTTCCCTGGCGTCAGGCCCAGATGGGCCTTTCACCCTATAGCCTTCACGAGACGCCTAAAAAAACCCTTGGAATTAAATGAAAGAAAATTCCACCACCCTCTGTTTTCCACTAAATTCATTTTGCTTATAATAAAACCAGATTATTTATTTATCGTAATCCCCCCTTTTTCTCTTTATTCATGGTTTTATTATAAATCCTTTATGCTGACTGTCTCTGGACCTTTCAAGTCCGCTCCCACTTGGTTAATATATCTTGTGCCTTGTTCATTTCTTCCGTTTGTTTGGTAAGTTTCCACTCAAGTAATGCTTTCTGCACCTTCTCCATGTCTTTAGTTTGCTTGGGGGTCGGCCGCAAGATCATGATTTTCTGGATTTCCGGACCTCTGGTTGTAGTGGTCTTTGGATCCATTGGCGTGGTAGTTAATTGCATCCCTTGGACAACACTAGAAATTAATCTCATAAAACATGGGATTAAACAGGGTAGAAACAATAATACAGAGATAGCACATAATAAGAAAAACCCAACTTGCTTTCACCATGCCTCCCTGAATAAGTTAGTCCACTACCCTCCATCTACTATGGAATTCCACTTTTGAACTGGTACATGTGCTATTTTCCAGATGTTGGAGGCTATTTCCATTACAGCTTCATAATTATTGCCAATTTGTAAACAACAGTCTGACGTGTTAAATTTTCCACAGACTCCTCCTTCTTCTGCCAAAAGATAGTCTAGGGCTAATCTGTTTTGGTATATGGTTGCTCTGTTTTGACTCTGTTGTTAGACTATTAGCTCTAACCCCCTTGCAGTCTGATTGATGACTATTTCAACTACAGCTTGTAGCCGTATGATTCGATTGAGCATATAAATAGGTGTACTATAACCCCATGTCCCATCCTGAGCCCATGTGGCTGGTCCATAATAATCAATAATTCTCTCAGGAGGCCACTCCTCCTCCCCCCATTTTTGAGTTCCTCCTATTGAGTATCCCTTAATCCCAATATAGGGTATTTTCTCTTTTATTTCTCTTTTTTCTCGGTTAAGGGAATCGTATAACGGGACTCCTAATTCATCCCCGGTTTCTAAGGGTAGTAGGAAAAATCCAGGCAAAATTATTCCTATGGCACAGCAACCTTTCCAGTTTTCTGGTAAGATTGTGTACGTTCTTTTTCCATAAATCCAAAAGAACCCACTGGGTGCTTTCCAAAAGTTTCTGGACATGCTATTGACATTGTTCCAAAATTTTGATATTTCTTTTATTCCGGAAAAAGGGTTTATTTTGGTTTTGTTACATTGGTAGAGTTTTTGGTTCACATCCCACTCATAGTTGGGGTTTCTTTTTCTTGACCAATAGTCAGTTGGGGCTTGTGGAAAATAGTGAGTGAAGTTAGTCTTTAGAGTTCGCCTGCACGGGGTTTCTCCAACTGGATGTACAAAGTGAGTTCCTGTCCTCCGTATGCAATTCCTTCCTATCACTGTGGAGTTTAATATCCATCCTTCTGGATATTATGAGAAAATGTATAATTTCTCTTGAGTATCTCTCAGGCATCCAGACTAAAACCTCTCCAGGGTCATTCTGCCATTAAAGGTCCCCCGCAAACCCAACATTGATTTGCTCTTAACCCTTTAGCAATTTTTTCTGCTAGGTCAACAAACAAATTTTGCCCTACTGTGGGGAGTTCAAAATCTCTGTTCATCTCTCCTGTTAGTTCAGAATATAAATCACTCAACTGTAGCAGTAGTAGGTGATCTTTAGATGTTTTTTTTCAGTATCTGTAATGATTTTTTCTATTATTAGGTCAGGGGCTCCCCACTCACTGGTGATGTCCCAACAAATCCATGTCTCACCCATGGGACAGCTGAATCCTAGTCGTGCTCCTTCTGGCCCTAAATTCTTTGCCACTCCATAGCGTCTGTTACCTACTATACAGGTTTCCAATTTTTCCTTATCATAACAAGCTTTGTTCACGTACTCATATGCCATAAAGGTGGTTACCACACCTGTCTCATAGTATGCATTTTAGTAACACTTCTGGCAGTGGTCATAGGCAACGACCACTAGCAGGAACACAGCTAAGGCAAGCAGAGGTCCAGTATAGCATATACCTCCACTGTCCATGCCTATCGGATTGCAGCCGACAGCAGGATAGAGGGATCTTCTTGTGGCAAGTATAGAGGCGAATCTGGTCTTGCCCTCTGTTGTCTTGCTCTTGTGTTTGGGTAAAACTGCCATTCCGCAAGTTTGGTAATAGTAACACTATTACCTATGCATGTTGTGTAACTAGTTGGTTGGTTATTTATTTTTGATATAAGATTATTCAATAAAACTATGGACCACAACTTGGTCTTGCCTACTGGGTTCGTATTTTTCACTTAGTTAATTTCGCATTGGTGGCCCCTCCTTTGCACTAGGATTCTGGCTTCGTCCACTGGGAGCTGTGTTTTCAATAGTTGTCTTCTCTTGGTGACTGTAAGAAAATTTACTTTCAAGTTATTTTCAATTTTGGATATTCCCCTTGACATTTCCACTCAGGAGTAGAGGAAGGGGGTGCTACAGGCCCTTTGGTACTGAGTCCATCACTTCTCTATAGTTCGTATTGAGGTTTCAGTGGTTAATACCACTTGGTACGGTCCCTCCCATTCTGGCTTGAGAGGTTCTTCCTTCCAGGTTTTTATTAAAACCCAGTCCCCCACCGAAATGTTATGTATTTTCATTTATAATTTAACAGTTTGGGGAAGCAACCCTTGTTGCCTGAGGTCTTCCAACCTTTTGACTATTGTTGTGACATATTCTCTGAGGCATTTTTCACCTAATTCTAGAGTCGGATTTTGGTTGCTTTTGTGGCACGATGGATAAGGTAGCCCAAATAACATCTCATAGGGAGATACATTTAGGTCCCTTCTGGGGGTTGTCCTGATCCGAAAGAGTGCTAAAGGTAAACATTTTGTCCATGGCAGCCCTGTTTCCAGGGTGATCTTGGTTATGGTTCGTTTTAGAGTTTGGTTCATCCGTTCCACCCTCCCCGAGCTCTGAGGGTGCCATGGGGTATGATGTTGCCAGGAGACTTGTTAAGTCTCACATATTAATTTCAGAAGTTTTGAGGTGAAATGTGATCCCGGGTCAGAATCTATGGTTTCAGGCAATCCAAATCTGGGAATTATTTGCTCTAGTAATGTTTTAACTACATTTTGAACCGTGGTTTTTAAGACCGGAAATGCTTCTACCCAATGCGTTAAGTGATCTACAATCACTAATAAATATCTCCATCTTTGTACTGGGGGTAATTCGGTGGAATCTACTTGAATTCTCTGAAAAGGTCTAATTGGGAACTCTCGTCCTCCAAGGGAGCAAGCTCTTTGTACTCTTTTGTTTGCTTTTTGACAAGTCATGCATTGGTTTGTTATTTGTTTAGCAATGGTATGTACCCCTAGGTGCCCATAAGCTCTTAAAAATGTTTCCACCAGGGCTTGAGTTCCCCAGTGTGTGCTGTTATGTAGTTCTTTTAGTACTTCTCACATAACTGCTTCTGATAGTATCTATCTCCCATCTGAAAGAAACCATCTCCCCTCCTCATCTTTCTTGGTTCCTATTTCAATTAGTTTTTGTTCTTCTTTTTCAGTAAACTCTGGCTGTGATACTTTTTCTGGAACCAGTATCAGAGCCATAATTTTAGCTTCAGGTATTCTGAGGCTGAGAGCAGCTTGGTCAGCTCGAGCATTCCCTTGACAGATCCTATCTTTTCCCTTTGGTGCCCTTTCACATGTACAATGACAATTTCTTGGGGTCTTTGGATTTCCTCCAACAAGGTTTCAAGAAGTTCAAGGTGACTTAAACCTTTCCCTTGGGAGGTTACCATTCCCCTCTCATGCCAGATTTTCCCAAATACATGTGCAACCCCCCAGGCATATCTGGAATCAGTGTATATGGTTCCCACACCATTGCTGATTATACGCAATGCACTAATCACTGCATACACTTCACATGTTTGAGCAGACCAATCTTTTGGCAGAGTCCCTGTTACGATCTGCTTAAATATTGCAGAAAGAACTTTTAGATACAAATATTCCCTTGAGCAAAATTAAAACTCATACAAGTTATCTGTTGATACCAAAACTGTTTTTATTAATTGTTAAGGGATGCAAAGAGAAAGAGGAAAAAATAAGAAAAGGTTGGAAAATGCTAAGATTACTTTTAGAAGCAGAGAAAAGATACCACCAAAAACTGCCTTTCCATCGAGCTGGTCTGTGGGGTGGGGGGGGAGAGAAAGAGAAGCAGTTTTCTGCTCTTTTTTTCCTTTGTCTCTACCACTTTGGATATTATCTCTTTAGCTGCAGGGGGTCTTTTACAACTTTAGTTCTCTGGAATGCAGCCAGGATGTGGGCTTCGTTGTTCACACCGGTCGTGTCCCAGGCCATGCAGAGGTCCTGGTCCAGCTGCAGCTCTCGGCCCTCAGAAATATGGTCAGGGTGGAGAAACTCACACAGGTGGTACGGTGGGTCTCAGTCCACTTCAAGACGGCAGAGGTCCAGTCTCTGGTGACGGGCAGGCAGCATACAGTGGCAGAAGAAAAGGTGAGGGGGAGGCAGGGGAGAGACTCTCAGCTGCTATAGCCAATTCTCTTTCCCAGTCCTCTTTCCCTACTTTTCCCAAATTTCTCCTCAACTTTTATAGTGTTCAAAGGAGGTTTGTGTGTGGTTTCTTGGCACATAGCCCTATTCAGATGTTCGAAGAGATATGATAACCATGGACAATAACAGGATCCTTTGGCAGGAGAACTCCAGTGGGAAAATTCTGATGAGAACTTCTGGTAGAAAACTGACACAGAATTTTTGGTAGGAAGTTTTTTGACAGGCAGAAACAATGGTGAAACATAAATTTTTGGCATTTGTATGTTATCTGTCTGTTACATCCCTGACTCCACCACAGTGAGATCTTCTCCATCAACTACTGCATAACCACTTCTTCGTTTTCCTTCTACCACTTTTGATGACCCATCTGTAAACAAATGTATTCCTCCCTCTATAGGGATATCCATTAAGTCCTCTCTGATTTTTGTTTGGTAATCAATAATGTCTAAGCAGTTGTGTTCAGTTTTATCATGTTCAGTATCTCCCTGTCCATACAGAAACTGAATTGGTCGTCAGACTTAAATCATCTTTTTCCATTAATATGGTTTCATATTTTAGGATTTGAGAATCTGTCACCCACCTTCCAGATTTCTGACTCAAGATTGCTCTTACTGCATGTGGAGTGTGAACCTTAATTTTTCCCCCAAATGTCAACTTTCTTGCTTCTTCCACAAGTGTGGCTGTAGCAGCCACCGCCTGTATGCAGGCTGGCCATCCCCTGATTACTGGGTCTAACATTTTTGACAGGAAACCCATCGGCTTCCTGGCTCTGCCCCAATCTTGGGTGACCACTCCCTTGGCAGTTCCTTCTGAGGCGTTCACATAAAGATCAAAGGGTTTGTTTAGGTCTGGTAATGATAACACTGGGGCTTGGGTCAGAACTTCTTTCAATTCACTAAATTTCTCCACTTCTTCTGGAGAGTACTCTGCTTGGTAGACTTTTTCAGGGACTGTGTTATTTGTTAGTTTTTCATACAGGAACTTTGTTTTATTGCTATAATCCAAAATCCACAGTCTGCAAAATCCCACCAACCCTAAAAATTACCTTATTTCTTTCTTTGTTTTTGGGAGAGGGAGGTCTAAGATGCCTTTTATTCTTTCTGGACTTAGTTTACGTCCTCCATTCTTTATAATATGCCCCAAGTTCTTCACTTCTTTTTTCACAAACTGAATTTTATTTTTTGATACTCTTAATCCTTGTTCCCCCAAAAAGTTTAATAGTCTCACTGTTTCCTTTTCTACTTCTACTTGTGTTTTCCCGGTTACTAATAAATCATGTACATATTGTATGATGATAACTCCTTCTCTTGCATCAAACCTGTTCATTACAGCTTCTAGGGCTTGTCCAAATAAGTTGGGTGCTTCTGAAAATCCCTGTGGGAGGACTGTCCATCTTAGTTGTTGTTTCCTTCCTGTTTCTGGGTTTTCCCACTCAAAGGCAAAGATATCTCGAGAATTTTCATCTAGTGGACAAGTCCAAAATGCATCTTTTAAGTCAACTACTGAAAACCATTCACACTCAGGGGATATTCTGCTCATTATGGTATAGGGGTTCGGAACAACTGGATGACATACTCAGACTATTTTGTTGATTTCCGGCAGATCTTGGACTAATCGATAAGTCCCATCAGTTTTCTTTACCGGTAAGATGGGGGTATTGTATGGTGACATACAGGGTTCATGGTTTGCCCCCATCACTGTAACTGTGTGGTTAGAGATTTTTATTCCCAGAGGGGGTTGGACTATGCAGGTTCTTTTAGCTCCTGAGTCCACTGAAAAGATAGTGTCTTTCTCCTGGGGTCCTAGTTTTAGATTTATCAAGGGTTCTTTTCCTCCTTCTGACCCCAGGAGAAAGAACCCCTGACTTTCCTATTCTGAGTGTTCCTGTAATTGGAAGACTTGGATGTCTTTCATCTTTTAATGCATTATTTTTTGACATGGCCTTCTTCCCCACAGTAATAACAACAAATTTGCTTTTTACTCTGTGTATTCGAGGGGGCTGTTCCTGTTTCTTTTCTCCCTGACTGTTTAGTGGGTTCTTTGTCTCCTATGATCTCTAGATCCATTTCTATATTCTTTTTGGAGTACTTCCCCTTCTTTTTGTTCTGGTGTTTGTTTATTCATCTCTTTAACCGTAGCCACCATTATTTCGATCTTATTTCTCTGTCTTTCCTCATCTCTCTGGACATACACTTTTTGAACTTCTTTCAACAATTCGTTCAACCCTTTCTCGTTCCAGTCCTCTATCTTTTCTAATTTCTTTCTAATATCTGACCAAGAATGTGTTACAAAACAAATTTTTAATAATTCTTGTCCTGCTCAACTGTCTAGCTGTATTCCCGAATATTGTTGTATATTTCTTTTTAGTCTTTCTAACCATTCTGATGGTGATTCATCTTTATTTTGCTTTTCATCAAAAGCTTTGGCTGTGTTTTGTCCCCGAGGGACTGCTTCTTTAATTCCTTTAATGATACAATCACAATAATTGATCATATTTTGCCTTCCTTTGTCTGTATTCTGATCCCAGAATCAGAATGGGTATCTGCGATACCCATCCCTGGAAGTGCTCAAGGTTAGGTTGGATTTGGCCCTGAGCAATCATGGCAGGGGGGTTGGAACTAGGTGATCTTTAAAGTCCTTTCCAACCCTAACCATTCTATGATTCTATGATTGTAACCACAATCAACACTATCAATAAAATAAACAAGAGTTTTTTAATTCATAGTGTAATATCTGGGAACCAAGAGGTTAACCATCCAAAAGTACTAAAAGTTTACTCCTATCCTACATCGTGTAAAATCTGTACGTCTTTATTTTTTAATGTCTGTGTCAATATGTTGGTCCTGAGTGGCACAGAAGCAGCAGCTGGTGTTAATTAGGGCACATACTCTGCCTTGTGCTGCAAAAATGTAATCTAAGGTCAATTGGTTCTCAATAACTATTTATGAAATAGATTTTAATTATGTTTACAGGTCAGTGAGAGCATTTGCTGTAATGTGGAGGGACATCTCAACTTTGGCAGAGATGTTAACTATGGCATTTTCTAATTCACTGACACCTAGCCATGATATAAAAGTTCAAACAAATTGGTGGAATTCAGTACCACTTTCAATTGATGGATTTTCAACAGTTTGACTTTTTGAGACTTTTAGTCTTATATCATCTTTTTCTTAAAGATCAAGAGTATGGCTGAATCTGAAAAATCGGTCTGAGAAACTGCTCAGAGACTTTTTTATCTTTAAGCAACAAGGTATTTGTTTATTCAACGTTGGGAGCAAGCCAGTTCGCGCTGGACAAACTTGCTCCACTTGCAAGTGCAAAACTAAGCCATTTTATACACTTTAAATACATGGTTACATCATTTATTATACATATTAATAAGTAGGTGAGTCTCTGGGTGGAGTCTTTCCAGGCATGCACAGTCTTCTACTGTGGGGGTCTTCTGCTCAAGCCTTCATCCCTCTGGTGGATGTCTTCCTCAATTTGACCTCTTCAGTTAGGTGACCTGAATTCTTCAAGCTTGCAAAATCCTGGCTCTGGGCCTTCTAGATCTTATTCAAACATCTAGTTTACCTAATTTATTACTGTGTGTGTACTACTCCTATTCTTTCTATAATAAGGCCTTTGGTCCAGTGAGCAGAACAGAACATGATATTAACCAGTGCTCCTAAAATGTTCTTCTAGCAAAACAGGTATTGAGGTTTCTTAGCAGGCCAAGATATCTTGGTTAACTCTTTTAGGTCTGACTCCTGTTTCATGGTAGAAGAGTCACAGACTCTCTGATCACAACTCCTGGGAGCCCAGGACTGATCACCATGTGGGCAGTGCTGTCCCATCATCCATTTTTGCCTCTAGATTTTATAATCATTTACAGTCATGAGTCCAAGCACTTCTCCCTTTTCTTCTTCCTTATCTTTGAATATATTCGGCATTATTGTTCTGGTCTCTGCTTGACTTATGTCTTGTTCTATCCCTTTACGTACCAATTTATTTCAACAGAAGATCAAATGAACCAATGTATACACAACCAACAAAATATACTGTATAGCTGTCTTAAGCAGTTATTCTTAACTGTTTTTCCATGTCTGGGAGTCATCCCCACCAGTCAAAAAGGTTGCTGTTTTTTTGTTGGTTTTTTTTAATTTATTTTGGTTTTGTTTTTTTCTTGTTCTCCAGTATCTGAAGATTACCTTGAATTTTATGTACATCCATTTCTATTGGTGTCCATATGTACAGTAAGTGTACCTTCCTTGGGCAACGAGCGCATAATCTAATGCAATTCTGTTTTTCAGGGCTACCTGAGATGCTTGTTTTATCTCTAACTGTAAGGTTGAAACCCATCTCTTCTATTATGGCAGATATATATACATACGATAGCCCTTTCTAATTCTGATTTGCTAAGCCAGGGAAGAGGTGCTCATACAAACTGGTGGAAGTCAGTTGTCAAATAACAAGTGGATTTCACACAAAGCATTTTGTACTTTATTTGGTATGTTGGGGATAAGCTGTGCCCATCATTCCAGAAGAGGTCTGGATGTATTGAGATTCCACAGAAAAAAGCCCATCCTAATGTATAAGTGTCAGTCCAATTAACAGGCAGTATTTTATGGACCTTAGAGGTACATACTCCTCATAATCCTTCATTCCCTATGGTCTTATGATAATTCTTCCAGGTTAACATATTACCAGGAATAATATAAACCCAAATGCAAAATCCCAAAGCTACAATTTCTAAAAATGATTGTCAGGTTCCCGTGATATCAGTAGGGTCATCAAAGGCATCAAAGATTTGCAGAGTTGTAGGTTGCTCTGTTGGCATTTGATCAAAGGGAATTCAGCCAAATCATTCAACTCTGCTGTCATAGGTAATAAACTCTGCATTGTGTCTGCAGGTGGTGTGACCCTTTTACACTAGGAAATGGGGATCCAGTTGAGCAAGTCCTTGCACTTTACTGCAGTCTTAGTAACTACCAGTACCTGATAAGGTCCCTGCCAGTGTAAGCTCAGTCTCCTGTTTTCAAGGAGTGACAGACTTCAGTGACAACTTCTGGTAAGGCTTCTTTCAGCTGTGTGTGGAAAGTCCTTTAATATTTCATTAATACATTTAAAGTTCTTTAATTTTCCTTTCCATCTGTGTCTTCAGATATACAAACATTTTAATGATGCATTTATTAGCTCAGCATTCAATTGCTCTCATTCCATTCCAAAATAATGTTGAGAATAGACAAATAATTGAAAAATACACACATAATAAAATTTTGGAGCAACCTAATTTTGTCATGTAGCTGCAATCATACCCTGTTTGCTGGTGTGGGACACTGAATGAGTCAAACAAGCAAGGGCAGATATATTTGTTATTCTTCTTGCTATATTTCCAAAGCCATTTTGCCTGCAATTTGCAGGAAGCTGTAAATCACTGTGAGAGACGGGATTTGTATCTCACTAGATTGCTTAATTATTGTATCATATCAACCATCTTGTTGTGTGTGTGTCAGGGGAGGGGCCATGGTTGGGCCTACAGACTCATGGCAGTGTTGGAAGGCACATGGTCTGCAGCCAACAAGGCAGGCAGCCTGGAGTGCACATGGCAGTATGTAGCCGGTTGTAGTTGGCTTCCTGCCAAACCCCACAGACTACAGAAGAAAAGCTCCCAGAAGAGAGAAGGAAAAAAAAGCAAAATAGCAAAAGCTATATAAAATATATATATTTTACATATATCACATATATACAATTAAGGTACTGTGTACATATGAACATAGGAACCCCAAATCGCTCCCAAAAGGGAAAGAGGGGAAGGGAAAAGGGAAAAGGGACAAAAAGGGACAAAAATGAACAAAACCAAAACAGGTATGCACAATCAAAAAAACCCGATAACCGACAAAATAAAGAACTAGCAAAATCTCACCATTTCCCTTGAGAAAAGCAGGACAGTCAGACCCGGCCCAGTACTTTCCCCTCACGCGTGGTAGACAACAGCAGTTGCTGCAGACCTCAGCTCCAGATAAGCAAGGTTGAAGCAGGGACCTACCGTTCCCAAACCTCGATGGAAGAAGAGAGAAAGAGGTCTCTCTGACCGGTTTTATTTATACCTCAGTTTACGTAAAGGAATAGCATGGAATACTTCCTTGGTCACTTCCCTAGTTCCTTCCTGGTTACAAACTGGTCTCCAGGAAGCCCTAGACTGAAACTGTCACACAGTATCAGGAACCATGTGGTTGGGCTGTCAATCAAATAAGACCTGCCTGGTAGCCCACCCACACCATGCCCCCTGGAGCCTCTGATTAGCTATGGTACCCCTCACTTCAGCTAGGAA
The DNA here is from genome assembly GCF_009829145.1 of Chiroxiphia lanceolata. NCBI lineage: Eukaryota > Metazoa > Chordata > Aves > Passeriformes > Pipridae > Chiroxiphia > Chiroxiphia lanceolata. Next base: position 12,035,704 of record NC_045670.1, on the reverse strand, counting down.
GGCATTGAGTGGCCAGTGAACCAGATGTCCTGCCTGGGGGGAATGGCCATGGTAGCCAAACCATAAAAAGAGATGCACAGGGCCTCCATCTTGTTCAGCCTTCTGTCCCGAGACCTGGCAACATGTGACTCTTGGCAGTAACTATTTTTCTCTCCTTCTCTCTTTCTTTCTTCCTTCTTTCTTTACTCTTTTAATCTCTTTTCTTCCTTTGCTCTTTTCTTTCTCTTGTGGGTAACTTAAAACCGATGAATGGTATTTCACTAAGTTGTATGGGATTGGTGTTTGCTGGTGCTCTAGTGTAATGCTTTTCCTTGGTTGTATGTTATTCCTGTAAACCCTTTTGCCAAAACACCTATTTTCTTACTAAATTATGAGTAATCTCTTGGAAAAAATGTGTAGCTTTTTCTCTGTATGTGAATTCAAGGTATCAAAGAACTAAGACTCTGCAAAAGTTTCACATGGGCAAACTATTGGGAGTCTAAATAAAAGTAAAACTCCTAGTAAAGCTTGAGGCTCCGGGAGTGGGGCATTACAATCACTCCGGTCAGACTCACTGAAGGGTATTTCCTTTCTCTTGTATAGTTGTAGTACAATTAGTGTGAAGTGATCAAGGGAATTATAGTCTGAAAGTAGGGTGAGTCTAGCTGTATAAAATAATGAATGTAGTTTTGTAGCCATATATCCTGGACCCTCAGATGAATGTAGCTTAAACTATGTAGAAAGCCATGTAGCTTAACCTATATAGCTTATCAGTAAAGGTCAGACAGTCTCAGCAGAAAGGAATTTCTTAAGAGACAGAGTCTCTTTATTTTGAAGCAAAGCTGATAGAAGCTAATGAACTAGACAAAACTGTCCTCATGGTTGTACAAAGTGCACAAACACCAATTTCAAGAGCATGATGATGTGCCAGAAGTAAGAGTTCAAGAAAAGGACAACGCGAGGAAGACTACAGAACAAACAAGAATGACCACTCTGAAGGACCGACGACTCAAAATGGGAGGTGTGTCTAGGGGAGGAACAATTCTGGAAAGGGGTGGAACAGTATTAGGTAATGCTTTGAATTGTTAATTAGGTAACTAAATAAAAGCAAGAGGCTTTTGTAACTTACATATGCATGCTTTTTGGAGAATCTAATCTCTCATGCATCCGACAATAGTAAATAAAGAATGCTGCCTGCTAAAACTCACAAATTGAATCTTAGAGGTTTCTTTTAAGTGCCAGTTTCAGGTACCATAGAGGGAAGTTTTTTGAGCAATAAGAGAGTCTCCCGATTTCTCCTTTAATATCTTCTCAGGAATATCTCTTAGGGAGAAATCCCTGGGGACAGGAGTTTGAGCAACTCAACCTCCCCAGCAGTTTTATGGGGTTAGGAGGGTGTCTCAATTTGAGTTGATTGACCCCACCTGCTTCATCCTTAAATATCTAATCACAATTGGTGGTGAGTGTGTAGTTATTTTATTCAGTATGAACTGAAACATTGAAAGCAAAGTTTCTGTTGCTTTAGTGAAGGAGTCCAGTATCTCTGGCTCCCTGGAGCAGATGGGAAGTGTGTGTCTGAATGTTGTCTAATTCCCCTTCCCCTGCATTGGACTCCCTTCACTGCCAAGTGCTGCCATTGAGGCTGCGTTTAGTGATATACACCTAATCTTGGGAGTATGAGTACTCAACTTGACCGGATCATGCTGGCTATGTAACTGTAAGGGATGTCAGGAGTGCAGCTGCCTCCTCCAGGAGCCCTGGTCAGGGTCTCTGCCCAGGTTGAGGTATGCAATTGTTGCTTTCCCAGATGCAGTGAAGCTGAGCACATATTCCAGACATACATAGGACATAAATAGGACACTTGTAGCGCTAAACTTGCATTATATGGGAAATCTGTTGTTTAAATATGTCTTAAAATGGCTTTTGGTGGTCTTTGCAAACACGTGCTTCTTCTTCCCAACACCCCCCACGGTAATGTTATCTCAGGAATGTCCTGGGAAGGTGTCCTGAGGTGTTTCCCATTGGCCTTTGTTAACCCCTTCCTGTGATTGGGTGTTCCTGTAAGCCCCTTGAGACTTCTAATTGGTTACTCTGTGAATCCTCCTGAACCCTATAAAATGTAACATCCCCAACAACAAACTCTCTCTTGCCTCCTCTCCACGCCCGGTGTGCTGTCTCTGTGCCTGCCATGGGACCACGTGCGTGGGGGGAGGGGAGGGCACCTCTCCCCTCCAGGCTCAGGGACAGAAGAAACCCCTGAGAAAACCCCTGGAGTTCCCTTTCCCCATCCTTCAAGACGTTGGAATGGTTCTTCAGATGGAAATGAAACTAGAACTGGGCCACCCCACGCCGTGGGTGGGGAAAGGGATCCAGAGGCACTGACATGGCTGTTGAATGGAATAGAATAACTTCAGTTGAAAGTGACCTACAACAATGATCTAGTCCAAGTTCCTGACCAATTCAGGGCTGATCAGAAGTTAAAGCATGTTATTAAGGACATTGTTCACACAGATTGCCAGAGACAAGCTGTGGCAGGATGGTCTACCCTGATAAGGCCTAGAAACCAGTCAGAGAATGCAAACAATGCAAGCTATCTGTGGTGAGCTACTCATGGTGCCAGGGTGCTGGTTTGGTGTTGAATTATGCTAAAACCAGCCTGGTTCACCAAACTTCAAACATATATCCTGCTTCCTGAAGCAGGAATTTACAAATAAGCTACTCACTGGCCTGTAAATCTATGACTATCAGTCCATCACTTTATAACTTGCAAAAGCCTTTTGGTGATCTTAGAATGTGTAAGTCATTAACTGTTTCAGTCTCTGACAGATGGTACTCAAGATGATCTGCTCCATGACCTTCCCTGGCACCGATGTCAGACTGACAGGCTTGTAGTTCCCAGATCTTCCTTTCAACCTTCTTGCAGATGGGCATCACATTTGCTAACTTTCAGTCAACTGGGACCTCCCTGGTTAACCAGGGCTGCTGTTAAATGATTGAAAGTGGCTTGGTGAGCACTTCTGCCAGCTCCCTCAGTACCCTTGGGTGGATCCCTTCTGGCTTCATAGACTTGTGGGTGTCTAAGTGGCATAGCAGTTTGATAACCATTTTCTCATGGATTATGGGGGCTTTATTCTGCTCCCCATCTCTGTCTTTCAGCTCAAAGGGGTGGGTACCCTGAGGACAACTGGTCTTGCTATTACAGACTGGTGTCCAGTAACAGGAGAAGAGGCAATGAACATGAACCAAAACACAGGAGGTTCCATCTGTGTCATGGGCAGAGTGGGAACTTCAGACAAATTTTATCAGAGGAGCCCTCCCGTTGAGTCACAGGGTGCAGAAAGGACCCCCTTGCTTTCTAAACTCCTTCTCAGAGAGGAGTCTGGGTGAAACTGGATCTAATCTTAGCCCTGGACTTTGTCAACCATTTATGCCTAAAGGATTATACAGGTGTAATTAAACCTTTATACAACTCTGTCCTGCAGGATTAAGGATGGCAAACCAGATATATTTATAAGAATATATAGGATTTATTATGATAATTGTGGTGGGGGGAAACAGTTTTCCCCCTGCAGTTATAAAATGGTAAAACCCCAGGGGGTGGTGACCCTTGAAGTTTTGAGGTTTTACCCAATGAGTGCTTCTGCAAAATATAAACATATCACAAGCAGAATGGAAGAGAAGGTTGCTGTAGTTTTGTTGTTGAAGAAGTAGCCATGTTGTAGGAGCCACGAGGAGAAACAGCAGCAGCCCCACTGGGGGCTGGACCCCCCCAGCCCCCAGCGGGGGGGCTACAGGGACTTGGAACAACGTAATGCTGGGCTAAGTACCTGTGGCTGAAAGCTAAAGAAGTTTTTTCCACCATGAGTGAGCAGACAGAGCAGCAGCAGAAGCAGCGGCAGAACTGCACTGACCGAAGAAATGGTGGCAGAGAACCAGAAGAGATAAGAAAGCAGCAGAGGCAGCTTGCAGCCAGGCAAGAAGACACAGAGATGTCTAATGAAGAGAGAGAGAGCGCAGGACTAAGCTCTACACAGAGTTTTGGGGGTAAGAACTGAACCAGACCCCCCAAACCCTTTTGAGACCCCTCTTAAGTTGGGGTGGTGGACTCCTACTGGATGGAAGTCCTAAGATGCAACATGCACTACAGAGAGGAACTGAAAAGCTCCGAGAAGAATGCAGAGGGTGACTTTGGCCCCCCCCCACTACTTGAGACAGAGCACAGAGCTCTGCAAAGGGACTTGAATCCCCTGGAGATACGGACCGTCACAAAGACCCCTGAGCTTCGTGATATGACCGTGGTGAGATGACCTTGTCTGGGTGAACATAGCCCATGGAAGAAGACCCTCGCTTGGAAACGAGTGGTCGAGGGGGCTTGGATACCCCCTCGTGTGTACTGGCAGCGATCCAGCTACAGCTCCTGCATGAGAAGAAGATAAACTGCTGCCCTAGAGAGACTGCTGTTCTGAGAGTGGAAAGGGATCTTTCCTTCTTCCCTCCTGTACTTTTATTTGGAGGGGAGAAGAGATTTGATCCATTGTAAATACTTATGTCATGGTAGAGATAACTAAGATTGTATATAATGTATTGTAGTATTTATTTGTACAGTCATTGTAATATATATTCCCTTTCCCCCATTCTGAGTCTCGTGTGGTGTCTGGAAAACCCATCTCACATTGGGTTGAGATGTGGGCGGGGGCTTGGACTAGGGAATTGGATTTTGGGGTTCTCAAACCATGACATAATGATAAGACAAAACATCTTAATCAGAAATATTTACTACACAGTATAGGAGTTATAACAACTATTATAATATAGTGCACTATGAAGTAATATTGAAGTAATTATATCAAAGCAATTGTATTAAAACTAGCAAAAACAATTATTAAGTAGAGATCGATGTTACTCACCCAGACCAACAATCATGGACAAATCTCTTTCGCTCAACCTCGAGGAGTAACCCTGAGGGACATCCCCACTCAAGAGCGGAATCTCCACACACACTCCAAGAAGGGGTATGTTAGAAGACCCTGCCATTAAAATGTGGGACTGGGTTTTTATAGCATAAAGTGACTGACTGTCAGTCACGTCTCCAGGCCAGCTGTGTCAGCTCAGCAGCCTTTAGATAAGTTATCTGTAGTTGTTCCTTTATCTGGGTAATTTACCAGGTCTACCACATCTTCATCTCACTATCAAGATGTTTAACTTTGGGATTGATGAGTCAGACTGATTCCAGCATTATTCAACACCAAAAGCAGCATGATGGCCCCTTCTTCATTTACCACTGGTAACTTTGCAAACAGGGCATTGTTCAAGTTGTTTTACCCCATTCCAGGCAGAGTATCAGGAAACAGTTTTTCACTGTGTAGGTGACTGAGCACCAGAACAGGTTGCCCAGAGAGGTTGTGGAGTCTCCCACCTTGGAGATATTCAAAATTTTTCTGGACAAGGTCCTGGGCAACTGGTTCTAGGTGGCCCTGCTTGAGCAGAGGGATTGAAACAGATGACCTCCAGAAGTCCCTTCCAATCTCTCTGTGATTCTGTGACTGTTCTGTGGGACCTCGATCCTGCAGATAACTACCACCAATTTTAGTGCTAGACTGAATGAAATGACTCTTCACAGAATTAACCCAACCCATTTCGTTCAGTCATCTAGCTCTTAATTTTCCTTTCGTTACCTAAAGTTGGAGAAATAATTCTCTGGACAATTTTTGAATATTGAAAGGCAAAAAGCAGTTCTTTAATTGTGGCACCATTGGTGCACAAAAGTATATTGCACACACTGACTGCATAGGCCTTTACAACTTTATACTACCATCTAAATACAATATTCAGTTTCTAATGACAATATTTGGACATTACCTCATCAGTTACACCCAGCCCCCAAGCCGTCCCTCCCATCATACCGCCCTCGCCACACCTCCCTAATTTGAGTCGGTGGTCTCAAAACCCACCCCTTCATCTTCATCTTTGTCTTCCTCATTAATGGCAGAAGGGCATGAACAGATTGCTCACAGACCCTTAGGGTCGGTAAAATGTCAGCTTTATTAGGAGAAAGACAGAATATATAGTCCTCATGACGCTTAGTTCTTGTTCACATTACATTGGTTACATAAGGAAAACATACTTTGCTGTCCGCTACTAATTGGATCACAACAGGTGGTCATAGGAGATGAGAAAACTTTATTCACCTGCCAAAACTCCTCCTTGGCATCTGGCAAGCATCCACCTTTGTTCTAGCTTTAGCTCCTGTAGCCATCTTAGCTAACTGATCACGCCCAAACTGTGCTAAAGCAATACACACAGAAATGCAAGGGAAATTGTTCACACAATTTCTATCCTGCAACACCTCATCATCTCTGTCCTCCTTGGAACGGTTTCAAGGCCTCTGAGTAGTTTTGACTGGTTATATCAAGTGGTGTGACTGTTATGTCTTTCTCAGTACATTTCTACAGATAAGAAACTCTTCACCTTGCTAAACTCTTTCATCTGTTGAAATTCTTAACAAAGTATGTTAAACAGCATTTTAGAAATCTTGTATGAAGATACTTAGCAAACTAAAGGTACTAATGAGCTATACTAAAACCATTATATAATATAGATTTTAAGACATCACTTTACATAGAATCATGAATACTATACCTCTAACAATAACAAACTTGCAAAACAGGGTTTCATATTTTATGCTGAGGAAGATGGTAATTATGAAAGTCAGCTGAACACAATTATAGAATAATCTTCAATTGTATTGAAAGATTCATAAGCTTTTGCAGCGGTTTGAGAAATATCTTGCCAATATGTGTATTCATTTGTGTGATGGCAGAACGATGCTGTTTCTGTGCCTTGTACTGAAAAGGAAAGGAACCATTCTGGAGGCTGCAGCCTGATGAAATGCAGAATGAACAGCAACAGGCAAACTAAAACAAAGCTTTGTGTGGGCTAAGGGAACATTTATGGGAGGAGGCAACACAACCCTTTTTTGATACTTTAGTTTTATCCAGAAACTTTTTTCTTATAACAACCATAGTGGAGAAAGAAGGTGAAACGAGACAAAGAATGTGAGAAGCTGGTATGTGTTACAAAAAGTGGTTTGCTATAAGAAAGAAATACTTGCATTTTCAAGTTTGTTGTCCATACTGGTGGGAAAATTCATATATTGTTCTGCATAGCTATTCAGATACTTAGGTGTAGTGAAAACAAGAAAAAAAAGCCCAAATGAATTTCGTTATTTTGAAATCCTTGCTCTGAATGTGAGCAATCTCAACCCATAGTCTCTGCCTTTGTCTGTCTCTTACCGGAAGGGACAAGGGGAAGGGGAGTGGCTTATTTGGAGTTTAGTTTCCAGTTGGTGTTAAACCACCACATTCAATTGGCACCCAATGTGAGGCACAAAGAGGGTTGAGATAACAACTTTGATGTAAGCATCTGTGTATTAGGTATGGAACTCCCTGGTTACCATGTTGTTCAGTCTGTTCATGTGGGTGTGGTACCTAACCCTGTACATACTTCAGTATATGAACTGTGTGTTCCTCGCAATGTTCTTTTTCAGAGCAGGGAGAGGGATCAGGATTGCTTTGTCCTGTGTGATATCAGTCTATGCATTATAACATCAAGGGCAGTGGGGGTCATTTGGGATGTATATTCAATATTGTTCTCCTGTCCTGACCTTGGCTACTGCCTGTAACGATTCATTAATAATCATACCCAGTCTGTGGGGGGAACAGGAGAGGATGATTTTTTTGCAACCTTTCATCCCCTTCTCCTTCTTCAGGCCTGTTAGAACAGCTTTTGAGAATTTTGAATTCCCTTTGGATGTTAAGGAAAGCATATTCTTGTTGATATGTCTGCTTTGTCTCCTCTGCATGGTTTACATCATGTTTAGAGTCTGGACAGAGATTTCTAGGGAGATTGTCCAGAGACCTGGCCTGGGGGTGGATAGTCATGGGTGGCATGGAATGTGGGAGGATATGGGCCAGTATTTGAAGAACTTCTCCAATGGTTTGGAAGTTCTCACCTGAACAACTCCAGGAGCTGTTAAAGTGATATGTGAAAGAAAAATGCTGTGGCAGTTCCAGAGAGGAGCAACTTATTACAACATACTGGGCCCTGACTATTGCCTATTGGATGCTGCTTGTTACTTTACTGACACGGTCTGCAGGGGTATGGGGGATGGGACCAGGCACTGCAATTAGTGTTCGGACACAGTTGAGGTCTCGTGCAGCAATGCCGGTTTATTCCGGGATACAAGGGTTTAAAAAACCGCGGTTTGAGGGGCAGATTCCAAACCGGGGAGGCGCAAGAGATTGACAGCTCAGGGAAAGATGTGATAGGGGGACAGGGGAAAGATGGGTGGAACTCCCGGGTCTCTGAGGGAGCTGACCAATGGTAGCTCTCTCTGCACTGTGATAGTCACAGTCAATCAGTACCAGAGACGCGGGAAAAGAGGGGAGAGAAAGAGACAAACAACTTTCAAAGGGGAAGTCTGAGGGAGAAATGGGGACAATATGGAGGTACAACTGGATTCATAAATTTTGACAATAAACCGGGGTGCACAAGGATTCATAAGCACACAACAATAAACTGGGGAAAAACTGCCAGTCTGCTGGGTGGATTATCTAGTGAGTAAAAAGTCCATTCAGATTCCATTAATGCTTCTCCAGGCAACATATCTCTCCCATTCTGTTTTTTCATCCATCGCATCTCCCCCTTCTCTGTTTTTAATTGTGGTGACATTCACGGTGACACTGTGGATGACCATCTGGCGAACACAAATGACAAAGCACGGCAAACAGGCACACAAGAACACAAGGGCAAATAGGGAAATCACTAGCATGGTTATGATTTTGCGGGACCAATTGGATAAAGAGGGGAGTTTTATCCAATCAAAAAGTCCATCTAGTCCCTCATCACGGGACTGGTGGATATCTCTTACAAGATTTTTTAATTGATGTATGCTTTCATTAATTGACTGTGAATGATCTGAAAAATTCATACAGCACATTCCTTCGAAATCCTGGCACCCATGACCGTGTGCCAGAAGTAAGAAGTCAATGGTTGCACGATTTTGGAGACTAATTTCTTTCAGCTTTTGAGTGTCTGCCAGCAGACCCTCAATTGCTTTCGTGGTTGCATTCGTTTCTTTAGTTAACCAGCAACCAAGGTGGGAAAGCAAGGAAAGGGCATGGGCAGTTCCTATCCCGGGGATAGGGAAGGAAACCCAAAAGTTTTTCATGCGGGACCAAATGTGAATGTTGGAATCACAGTCTACCGGGAAGGGTAGGGGCGGTGGCGGAGTAATGATTGTATCTATCACATGTGGTGCTGCATTAAGGGGAGGAATGATTGGGTTCTTTGGGGTCAAATTTTTTTTATGGTTGGGAGACCGTCCTCTTTTTATACGGAGGGACCTTTTGACTTTATTTTTGGGAACAATCGATTGTTCTGCTAATTGAAACTTTGCCGGGTTATACAGAGCCAACTTTCCGACCGTGCAGGGACCCCCTTCCGGGTAGGCAGGAATACCCTGCCATGCCCGATCCCCGCACAGGAGGAAAAACCCTTCGGGGAGCTTCATGTTCCTAGGAACGTACTCTGTTGACACTGTGGTGGCAATTGAATTGTTGCACCATGGCGAAGTGACCCCTTTGTAAATTAATTTATTGACGGTGACATTGTGGGGGGTAAATAGGTGGGGTTCTGTGTGCCGATGGAATATAACACAATTGCCAGTGGGTAGCAAACCGAGCAAATCTATTTCTTGTGGAGGGATGGTGGTAAACGCCTGCCTGGATACCATTTGTGCTAGGGTGACTGAATTTAGCTGTAAGAATCCTAGACTCTGGGTTTGTTCCACGAATGTGTCCCAGTCTTTGCCCAGAGTCACGGGAATCCCTACAAGGCAGGTCTTGAATGGATTACTAGCACTGGACAAGGTCAGGCACAAGGTGTGCCTGTGGCCTTGGCCAGGGTTACCCAGAGGTTCTCGGAGGGTTGGTTCATCCAGTCCCTCAGAGGGGACGCAGTGACGTTGGTGACAAATCTGAGAAGACAGATCAGGATAACGTAGGCCTGGAGAGTGTGCATCCTTCGTCTCAGTCCTGGTGTATCTTCACTCTTCTTGCGGGGACCCACTTTGGTCCGTTGTTGCCTGAAATACATGCGTACCCCTTCCCCCAGGTGATTAAGGGGAAAGGGCCTGTCCACATCTCTGTAATTGGATCTTTAAACATAACTTTCGCTTTTTGCTGTGATGGAGTAAAATCTGATTTGAAATGTCTGTCTATTGGACTTCTGTTTATGTGAGTGTCTTGTTCCTCCATCATATTTAAAAAATTTAAAACATACATAACTTTTTCTAATCTTTCTTGGGGGGGCAGGCCAATACTCCCTCTCTTTTGTTTTTTGAGCAAATTTTTAATGTTTTGGTGAGCACGCTCTACTATGCCCTGTCCTGTGGGGTTGTGAGGGATTCCGGTGGTATGGTGTACCCCCCATTCTTCAAAAAACTTTTTTGTGTCTGCAGACACATAAGAGGGTCCGTTATCCGTTTTTACCTGTTTGGGGACACCCATCCTTGCAAATGCGGACAGAAAATGCTTTTTAACATCTTGGCTCTTCTCACCAGAATGCTCGGTGGCCACAATCATTTTTGAAAAGGTGTCAATAGACACATGTACATACTTCAGTTTGCCAAATTCTGCCACATGTGTGACATCTGACTGCCAAATTTCTAAAACTGTCAAACCCCTGGGATTGGTCCCCTCTGGAACCATTGGTGTAAGCATTTGGCAATCAGGACACGCTTTCAAAATTTCTTTGACTTGGGATAATTTTAGTCCGAATTGTTTTTGTAACGACCATGCATTCTGATGGAAAAACTCGTGTGAAATTTCTGCTTGTTGATAAAGGTTAGGGGTAACCACCATACCTGCCAGACGGTCGGCGATTTGGTTTCCCTCTGCCACAGGACCAGGTAAAGCAGTGTGTGATCTGGTGTGGACAACGTAGAAGTTGAATTTTCTGTTTTCTATTAAAAACAACAATTTGGTTAACAACTTAAAGAGATTTTCATTAGACACATTTTTTAGATAGGAATTTTCAATCCTTTTCACCACACCTACAACATAGGCCGAATCTGAAACGATATTAATTGATTCTTCACTAAAAATTTGAAAGGCGCGAACAACTGCTGAGAGTTCTACGATTTGGGGGGAACCTTGAACCTTGTGTATATCTTGACGCCAACTGCCATTCTGTTGCCAAACAATAACTGCATTTCCGGTTCTCCCTGAGCCATCAGTGAAAAGGGTTTTTGCATTTTTAATTGGTAGGTCTGATTGGACAATTTTTAATTTCAGAGGAATTGGAATCAATCTTTGCAAAAACGGGCACGCCGGGAGATGGAATTTGATTTCTCCCGGGTAGCCTCCGATGGCAATTTGAAAATCAATAGAACTCTGCATCAGTTGTTCCAGGTGTTCAGAGGTCAGTAGAAGGTAGATGAAATCTGGTTCTTCCCCACTGAGCTCTAAACACCTGGTGCGATCTTTAAATATCAGTTTGCCAATCATTTCTGCTAGGGTTGTAATTGTTTTGCCGAATTGATGAGGGAGGAATACCCACTCCCATAAGCAGAAGTCTCTATTATCAGTAGTAAACTGACCCAGCAGGGCCAGTGGTTGTCTCTGTTCATTAATTATTGCAAGGGAGGATGGCAGTCCCTCCATCCTCCTAAAAGACTGTCTCTCTGATATTTTTCTCTCAACAATGGCAAGGGATTTCTCAGCTTCTGTTGTTAACGATCTAGGAGAGGACAGGCCAGCATCTCCCTTCAGCAGCTCAAATAATGGGTGCAGATCACTGGTTGTGATCCCCAGCACAGGTCTAATCCAATTAATGGCTCCCAGTAGCTTCTGGAGGTCATTCAAAGTTTGGACTCGCTTGTCAATTAACACTGGCTGAGGCTTAATAACCTTCTCTGTAATTTGGAGCCCAAGATACTTCCAGGGTGCTTCCTTCTGCACTTTTTCAGGGGAGATCTCTAATCCTTTAGAATTTAGAGCAACGATGGTTGAATTTAGGATTTTTCTACAGTCAGTTGTGTTTTGGCACAGATCAATACATCATCCATGTAGTGGAAGATGATTGACTGCGGGAATTTTTTCCTGATTGGTTCTAACACTTTAACCACAAACATCTGGCAAAGAGTTGGAGAATTTTTCATCCCCTGGGGAAACACTCGCCACTGGAACCTGCGATGAGGTTCACAAGCGTTGATGGCAAGGGACAGAGAATGCAAATTTGACCGAATCAGCCGGATTTAGGAAAATGTGAAAAAAGCAGTCCTTGATATCAATAACTACTAGGGACCATTCAGCAGGGAGCATAGATGAAGATGGCATTCCCTGCTGGAGGGCTCCCATGGGTTCCAGGACCTTGTTTACTTTGCGAAGGTCCTGGAGAAATCTCCAGGAACCTGAGGATTTTTGAATTACGAACACTGGAGTGTTCCAGGGACTGGTGGAAGACTCCAAGTGCCCTTTTTCCAATTCCTGATCAACTAATTTATTCAAAATTTGCAACTTTTGTTTGGGCAGGGGCCACTGATCTCCCCAAACTGGCGTTTCTGTCTTCCAACTCAGTTTGGGGAGCTGCAAATGCTCAGTGACCCCTCCTAAAAATTTTCATTTGGAGACAGGGTTCCCAAAGTGAGCTCCCACTGCTCCATTGCGTCCCTTCCCCATAGTGTGATTGGGATGTTAAGTACATACGGTTGGAGCGATGCTGGTCTGCCTTCCGGTCCGTAGACTTTTAGTACCTCTTTGCTCCTGACAGGATACTGTGATCCCCCTATCCCACTGACTATGACGTTAGCAGTCTGGGCTGCCCAGCCGTATGACCAGTCCTTGGAGGCAAAGATCGATATATCAGCACCGGTATCAAGTAAGCCCTCTACTTTGACCTTCTCGGGTACCTCGGTTGTGAAAAATAAACCAGACATGTTAGAAGTGGGCGGGAGGTTTTCACTGAGGTCGTCCAGTGGACTTCCCTCAGTGCTTCCTCCCTCTGCTCCTCATCTGAGGATTTCACGCAGAGCAGGTCGTCTGTGGAGACCATCTTTGCCACAGGGAAGCGTTCCTCTAGCTGCACAGGAGGGAGACGCACAGTTAGGCATATAGCAATGTTGGTATTTGTAAGTCCTGTCAGGAGGGTGGGTACAACAATGATTCCCTTAGCCACTGCTGAGAGATGTGATATCATTAGGTATGTTTTGTTAGGATCTACTAGGGCAGATGGTCTGACTCTGGTTAATTGCTCATAGGAGCTTAGGTGTGTTGAAGGGTGAACAACAGAGAGAATGGTCCAATTAAGGGGAACACATTGATTTTGAACTGGAACAGGGTCTGCTAAATTAGGGGAAACACACGGAACAGGAATAGGGTTTGTTGGATTCAGGGGAATAGGATCTGCCGGAGGCTTTGGGCTTACAGGGTAGCAGGGTGTGGTGTGGGGCGCAGTATTGAGTGGAGAGCAGGGGTAACTTGTGTCATCGCGCCCCCCCCGGGCGCTCTGCTCCCCGTTTCCCTGATGCTCACAGGAGCAAGGACGAAGGTCAGGCAAGGATTGAAACGTGACTTTTTTCCTTGACCCTGGGGATCTCCTGGGGGGCAGAGGTTCACCATTCAGGTTGGTTATGGACCTACAACTAGAGGACCAATGACGACCTTTCCCACACCTCCGGCATAGGGTTTTAGGTAAATTTGGTTCGGGGTTTAATTTAGGACAGTGTTTTTTAAAATACCCTTTCTCCCCACACTCAAAACAATGCTGAGGCCCTGTAAAAGTGGCAACCAATAGACGTGCCTTATGGGAATTAGAACCTATGTTCTTACAGGCTTCTATCATTTCTAGTAAGGAAGGATTTTTTAACATTTTTAATGCCTTTTGGCAGTCCTCATTAGCCTTTTCAATAACCAATTTATTAAACAAAATTTCCTGACTCTCTTTTTGATGGACCTGTCGGCTGATTGCTTCTTTTAACCGGGTTATAAATTCCACAAAAGGTTCTTTTGGGCCTTGGTTAATAAGAGTGAAGGAGGGTGTCTGAAGATAAGCATCAACCACTCTCTTCACAACTTCTAATGCCAATTCTTTGATTGTTTCTAAAAATTTGGGGTCAATTCTAGCTTGATCCCTCCTACTAGAATAGTTCCCTTCCCCATAAAGCATATCTATTGCTTGCTGGATAGGAATTCCCCCCCTTTCCATTTTTTCATTAACATACACAGTAATGCAGATTTTGGAACGTTTAGGTTGTCCCCCCAAGTTCCTTAAAATGATCATCTCACTCCATGAGGATCAGCACGGCCAAGTCAGATATGGCAACACACTTTCTGAGCCCTTTTTAATTAAGAATGGTGTGAAACAAGGTTGTGTTCTCGCTCCTACCCTATTCACCGTCTTCTTTAGCATAATGCTCCAAAGGGCCACAGCAGACCTCGATGATCAGGACGGTATCTACATTTGATACCGTACTGATGGAAGTCTATTCAACCTAAGGCGACTGAAGGCCCACACCAAGACCTTAAACCATCTTGTCCGGGAGCTGCTTTATGCTGATGACGCTGCCCTTGTTGCCCACACAGAAGCAACCCTGCAGTGTTTAACATCCCGCTTTGCAGATGCTGTTGAGTTCTTTGGGCTGGAAGTCAGCTTAAAGAAGACAGAGGTCGTCCATCAACCTGCACCTCAGGAAGTCCCCCATCATCCCCACATCACCATTGGCCAATCAGAGTTCAAACCAGTCCAACAGTTTAATTACCTTGGTAACCTCATCTCCTCAGATGGTAAGATCGACGGAGAGATAGACAACAGGTTAGCTAAGGCATATAATGCTTTTGGAAAACTCCACAAAAGAGTATGGCGTAATAAACACTTAAAGAAAAGCACCAAGATCAACGTTTACAAAGCCATAGTGTTGTCTACTCTCCTATACGACTCCGAATCATGGGTCATCTACCGCCACCACCTGCGTCTCCTCGAACGCTTCCATCAGCGCTGCCTCCGTACAATCCTCAACATCCGCTGGTCAGATTATGTGACCAATACATCTGTACTAGAGTAAGCAACTGTCACAAGTATTGAGGCCATGTTACTGAGAACGCAGCTGCGATGGGCAGGGCACGTCTCAAGGATGAAGGACCACCGCCTCCCTAAGATCCTGCTCTATGGTGAACTTGCCACTGGTTGCCGCATGAGAGGAGCCCCGAAGAAAAGATTCAAGGACTCCCTGAAACAACATCTCAGCCTTGGTCATATTGATCACCATAACTGGTCTACTCTGGCCTCCAATTGGGAGGCCTGGAGACATGCCATCTATAACGCAACTGTCTCCTTTGAGAACTCACGCAGGATCACTCTCGAGGAAAAAAGGTAACGCAGAAAGAACCGTATCTTGCAAAATACACCATCTAAGGAGTCTTTCTGCTGTGCCTTTTGCAATCAGATATGTCTGTCACGTATTGGCCTCATAAGCCACCAGCGTACTTGCAGCAAATGTGGATAGTGCCTTCCCAAATCTTCGTTCGCGAAGCCTAGCCATGATGATGATGATGATACAGTAATCAGTTTTTTCCATTCGACCTCAAATACTGAGGACTGTACTGTGGTAAACAATCCTCCTATTACTGCACGAATGTCATAAGGAATTAACTTGTAAGTGAGAAAAAAGGATTCCAGCAGCCCAATGGTAAAGGGTGCCCCCAGCCCGTACTCAGCGATCGCTTTTTTAATGTCTTTGAGCATGGGGTAGGATATTGGCCACCACTCCGGGGTCTTTCCTTCTTCTACATAATAAGGAAACACTTTCAGGAATTCGGTATCCTTAGCTGAAGCAGCCTCTTCCCTGAAAGCCCTCCAGATGTCTGGTAGTTTTGGTTGCCATTCAGGGGAGTCCGTTGCGGATAGCGGCAGGCAGGATAAGCCTCGGTGCCTGAACCGGGTTCGGGATAGTAGCAGGCAGGGTAGGTTTCAGTACCTGAACCGGGTTCGGGGTAGCGGCAGGCTCCGGTGCTATGCGGCTTATGGGCTCGACCATCTTGCCGGAAAGAGGTTTTGACCTTCGCCCTGCCTCCGCCCCTTGCTACCCTGCTGCCCCAGTCAGGTGACGCATCCGGGGATGAGGTGGGACTGGAGGAGGTAGGCGTATCCGTGGGCGGGTCGGGGGAGGGCGGTCTAAAGGGTAGAACTATGGGGGCCCGCCTTCTCCTGTCCGACGCGGACTTTTCACGCACTACCCCTTTCTACCTTTGCTCCATGCAATCCCCATGTCCCTCCTCCTCGACGCCATTTTGAGATCGTCGCGATGGTTTCTTCCCCCCCCCGCCACGTGGTGTATCTGTCTGCTCAGTGTCCGTCTCTGCCTTCTTGGTTTTGGTTTCTGGGAGGCTGATATTCTTGTTCATCACCTGGTGTTGTAGCACCATCAGGACTAACCTCCAAGCGATAAGGACTTCTTTAACTAAACGGTCCCCCTTATCGCTATCCCGTCAGAGGTCGTAACCCACGACCTGCCACTTCTTGATATCAGTGTCCTCGGCAAGC
The DNA here is from genome assembly GCF_009829145.1 of Chiroxiphia lanceolata. NCBI lineage: Eukaryota > Metazoa > Chordata > Aves > Passeriformes > Pipridae > Chiroxiphia > Chiroxiphia lanceolata. The sequence continues at coordinate 12,019,126 of NC_045670.1, read as the reverse complement.
TTATAGCTTTTGCGGTCGAGCCATCTGGCAAGCGCTTTGACTGACTTTTTGTCGAGGGGATGACCGTGTTCTATAACAAAGTCTTTCAAGCGCCGATATACAAATTTTTGAGAGGTGGAGAGGGTGAGTCCCATGGTGCAGGTGTCCACTCCAGTCTCGGATAGAAAATACTCTCTTTCAATGTCCAATCAGGATGTGGGTGATGGGATAGGGTGCAGGGAACGTCCCCAGCAGCTCACCTCTCCGGTGTGATGACCCGCGCAGTTTCCACAAGCCCGCAACCGCCCGTTCTGCTGGAGAGGACCGGCGGGGACGAGCGCCTCTCCTGGCGTTGTCTGAACCCAAGTGCAGGTACAGGAGTTCTCTCAATATGAAAGCTCTCAACTGTGCCTCACGTTGGGAACCACTTGCCACGGTCTGCAGGGGTATGGGGGATGGGACCAGGCACTGCAATTAGGGTTCGGACACAGTTGAGGTCTCGTGCAGCAATGCCGGTTTATTCCGGGATACAAGGGTTTAAAAAAACCGCGGTTTGAGGGGCAGATTCCAAACCGGGGAGGCGCAAGAGATTGACAGCTCAGGGAAAGATGTGATAGGGGGACAGGGGAAAGATGGGTGGAACTCCCGGGTCTCTGAGGGAGCTGACCAATGGTAGCTCTCTCTGCATTGTGATAACCACAGCCAATCAGTACCAGAGGCGCGGGAAAAGAGGGGAGAGAAAGAGACAAACAACTTTCAAAGGGGAAGTCTGAGGGAGAAATGGGGACAATATGGAGGTACAGCAGGATTCATAAATTTTGGCAATAAACCGGGGTGCACAAGGATTCATAAGTACACAACAATAAACTGGGGAAAAACTGCCAGTCTGCTGGGTGGATTATCTAGTGAGTAAAAAGTCCATTCAGATTCCATTAATGCTTCTCCAGGCAACATATCTCTCCCATTCTGTCTTTTCATCCATCGCACTTTACAACACCCTCAGGGGAAGGGGAAGGAAAGCAGACCAGCAGGTACCGTGACCACTCAAACTGCAGCTGAACCAGAGGAACAACTCATGACAGTAGTAGTCGCCCCGATTCAGAAGAAATCCAAGACCAAATCAGTTCACGTAGTGAGTGATGAAGAGGAAGTAGGACCCTCACAACCAAAGCAAGAGGCAGGACGAGAGATAATCCCTGGGTGAGCTTTGAGATATGTGAAAAGATTACAGTTGCCAGCCAGGTGAACCCCTACTGACCTGGTTGCTCTGATGCTGGGATATAGTGTCCAATACTAGATGGTATTGAAGCCAAGCAACTAAGATCCCTGTCCTGGAATGCAGACATTGACCAGGGGATCAGGAAAAAAACAGAAACTCTCAGCCTCTGGAGACAACTCCCATCAAGCATGAGGGAAAGGTATCTTGGCAAGGATGACCTTTTAGTGCACCAAGACAAGTGGAACACCATGGAGCAAGGTATCCAGTACCTGAGAAAATTAGTTGTGCTGGGAGCAATCTATAGAGATTCAAGTAACAAACAATGCCCTATAAATCCAGATGACACCCAGTGTACACAAACCATGTGGCGGAAGTTCCTATATAGCGTGCCAGTGTCATATGCCAACTTCATAGGCAGCGATGTCATGGAAGGAAGGAGAACAAAAAGTGGACAATTTGGTTACCAAACCCAGGATATATGAAGAAACTATCTCCCCCCCAATATGGACCTGTGTCTCATCCATGGAAAGACTGTCCAAGAACTTCCAGGAATTTAAAGAAGGACAACAGTGAATTAACAAGGACTACCAGCAAATTAAAGAGGAAGTGTCCCATGACCCACCAGTACAGACCAGAGTCTCTGCTATTAGGAACAAGTGACCCCCTGCTCGAGAGAGAAGGTACACACCACAAGGTAACCTGTGGTTTTACCTGAATGACCACGGAGAAGACATGAGAAAGTGGGATGGAAAACCCATCTCTACCCTAGCAGCTTGGGTACATGAGTTGAGAGGTGTCATAGGTTTGAAAAGAGATGTTGGAATTTTTTCCCAATGCCCCCCCCCATCTGTTTCTTCTGGGATGGGGGGGGGAACAGAGTAAAACCGCATGCGCTGGGCAGCTCAGGAGCAGGGGGAGGGTTGGGAGTCTGTTGTTCGGGGGGGGTGTGTCGCAGAGGCAGTTGGGGGAGAGTCCTTTTGTTTGAGGGTTTTTGGGTTTGGTCCGCAGATTGGACAGAGCGGGGAGCCCGGTTTCGGTCACCTCCTCTTTTCCTGAGAGGAAGTTTTTTTCCCCACGGGACACCTTGTGGAGAACGACCGAGAGACTGACCCATCTCAGAGCGAGATATTCTGCTTTCAAGACTGCCTATGAGAAAAAGGACTTTTTTTTCATTGCTGACTGTGAATACACGTGGCTGAGAGCAGCTGTTGAACTGCCGGGACAGTCCTGCCTTCTCCTCCCCTTCCTCCCTGGGTTGCCATGGGTTTCTCCCCCCCACACCTGGGGAATTGGGACTTTGTTTTGCTTCTTCTGAAGGTTTTTGATTGTACCATTTGTTGTTTATTCAGCTTTTGTTAATAAAAAGCTGTTTCTTTTCCTTTTCCATGTTTCCACCTGAATTTTCCTAATTTCTAAGTTGTTATCTTGTTAAACTAAGGCAAGAGGTAGAACGATCACCATAGGAAACTCTTTGAGGGTAAATGCTGGTCCAGTTTCCCATGGGGAAGTCTCCAGGCAGAATAGAAGGGATGATGTTATGTCCAATCATCTTGAAGGGACGTCCAGGTGATATTTACAAGAAGTGAGCAACGAGTACTATGACCAGAACTAGAGGGGTCCTGCCTCCAGCCAGGTGGAGGAAAGGGATAATCGGATATATTGGACTGTGTGGATCCGATGGCCTGGCACATCAGACCCACAGGAGTATAAGGTTTTAGTTGACACCAGCACACAATGTACCCTGATGCCATCGAGATATGTAGGGGCAGAATCCATCTCTATTTCTGGGGTGACAGGGGGATCCCAACAGTTGACTGTATGGGAAGCTGAAGTGAGCCTGACTGGGAACGAATGGCAAAAACACCCCATTGTGACTGGCCCAGAGGCCCCATGCATCCTTGGTATAGATTACCTCAGGAGAGGGTATTTCAAAGACACAAAAGGGCATCAGTGGGCTTTTGGGGTAACTGCTGTGGAGACAGAGGAAATGAGACAGCTGAATACCTTGCCTGGCCTCTCGGAGGACCCTACTGCTGTGTGACTGCTGAGGGACTGTGGTGAGTTGACCTTGGCTGCATGCCAGGTACCCACCCAACCGCTCTATCACTCCCCTTCCCAGCCAGACAGGGGAGAGAGTAAGGTGGAAAAACAATTTGTGGGTTGGGATAAGGCAGTTTATTTAAAGCAAAAAGTAAAGCGGAAACTTGCACATGCAAAAGCAGAGTTAAATGAAAGATGGCAGGGTTTATTCTCTACTTCCCATCAGAAGTGATGATAGGTCACTTCCAAGAAGCAGGGCTTCAACACATGTAACAATTTCTCAGCAGGCAACCATTGGAGATAATGAATGCCTGCCTTCCTGCTCCTTGCCTTAGTTTTCATATCTGAGTTGATGTTATATGATATGGAATATCCCTTTAGTTAGTTTGGGTCGGTTGGTCTACTTGGGTCCCCTCCCAGAATCTTGCCCTCGACTGAGGAAGGAATGTTAACAGTGCTGATGCTGTGCTCAGCAGTAGCCAAAACACTGGTGTGTTATCAACACCCTTCTAGCTGCCAATGCAAAGCACAGCACTGTGAGGGCTACTATGGGTAGATGAACACCATCTCAGCCAGACCCAATACAGGGTCAAAGAACAACAGGTACCAATCACTACCACAACAGTGCACCAACCCGGACTCTGTGACCCCCATCCATGAGATGATTCATGAACTGGAGAGCCAGGGATTGGTCAGCAAGTCTCACTCACCCTTTAATAGTCCTATATGGTCAGTGCCTAAGTCCAATGGAGAGTGGAGACTGACAGTAGACTATCCTGGCCTGAATGAAGTCACACTACCACTGAGTGCTGCTGTTCAGATATGCTGGAACTTCAGTACGAATTGGAGTCCAAGGCAACAAAGTAGTGCCACCATCGACATTGCTAATGCACTTTTCTCCATTCCTTTAGCAACAGAGTGCAGGCCACAGTTTGCTTTCACCTGAAGGGGCATCCAGTACACCTGGAACCAACTGCCCCTGGGGTGGAAACACAGTCCCACTATTTGACTTGGACTGATCCAGACTACACTGGAAACGGGTGATGCTCCAGAACACTTGCAATACATTGACATCATCATGTGGTATAGACGGAATGAATATTACATGGACTCCTGACTTGATGGACAGAAATCAGTTTATTCCCCCATGATTCAGGGTTTTTATATCATTCACTTTTAGCTGGGAGCAGTTAAGCAAATTAAGACAGAACACAGTTGCAAGTCACACATCCATCACTCTCTCAGACCAGCCTGTTCACACACACAGCACATACATAGACCTTGGAGTTTCAAGGAACTCCTTTTCACACCCACATATGGTAAGAATGCAAACAGAATAACTGAGTTCGTTTCTGGGCAGTAAATCACAGCCTAGAGAAAACAACACAAGGTCATCTTTGGACATTTCTCAGACCTTTTTCTTCTTGTTCTCATGCTTGACTTGCTACAATGTGGGGAAACAACAGAGGAAGTTTTAGAGAAAGGGGAGAAGATAATCCAGATCCTGGGGTTTTTCTTCCCTGGTACTGAGCCTCATCCAACCCATCTCCTGGCTCGGCTCCAATGCTGAGCCTTCCCGCCACTCTTACAGTGAGAGGGAAAAAAGTCCCCGCTCTGCAGTCTGGCTGGAAAGGGGGGGGGGGGAAGAGGGTTTGACCTCCTCGCAAGGAGCTTACCTCTCTCTCTCGCTTACCTTCAGCTGTTGTGAATCCCTTCCCTCACAACAACCACTCATTCTTACATCTTACCTTCAACCCTAGCTTGGCCAGAGCTGTGGGGGCACGGTGGCCCCCCCGAGTGGGGGGGGCGACCTCTGTCCACCCCTTGACTATTCTCTCTCACACACCCACTCAGACACAGCAGCAGACACAGCAGCAGACAGACTCTGCCAACAACTTCCGGCGGTTGTGTATATCTGATTTTTCACGGGAGTGAACAAAACGAGCGGTGATTGGTCCTTCAGGGGAGACTGCCCTGGGACCCAATCACCTCTAGGCCTCCCGACTCCCAGGGGGGCAATCTCAAACCAAGACACCCTACAAAACTGAAAGAAAACCTGTTGAGACATCAGTTATTTTTGGAGCTCCATATATATCACAGAGTTATTTGTGTGTGTGTGTGTATGTGTGTTACAAAATGGACGGTGGAAAGCATGAAGAGACACTAAGGAGGAAAGGCTAGTAATGGGCTGAAAGACTTCAAGCAGCAAGTAAGAGATAGGGAAGAACAATTCATGTTTCTAAATAGAGGGGAAACTGTGAAGCATGGACATGATTTTAATTAATGAGTGGTTTTGATTTAGTTTATTCTAGTGTTAAATCATACATTATTTCATAAAGTTCAGGAATATTCACATATAGCAGCATAATGATGGGTGGATAGGCATAACCATGTCCAAATGCTCAATTATATGGTGATCTCTGTGAGATCTCATAGTGAGCAAGCTCCATATGAGTAAAATATTGGCATTAGTTTGTCATCTTTGAAAGTAAGAAATGCCATACTATAATGATCTGCTACTTTCTGCATTTGTGTGCAATGAGTTGTTGTAGCTCTATTTCAATTTGAACATGTAATTGTTATCACAGAGATAGAACTGTGTCTTAAACAGTGCTCTCACAGCAGGTATCCTGATCTTTGCATGGAGTATCTCAGAATAAAAATAACTAACTGCAATCCAAATCGTATATGAAAATGTTGATTAGTTTAAGTTTCTTGTTTTCTTTTTTAAATAACAATTATTTAAAAAAAACCAAGATGGTATTTCAACAGTGGAGGAAAATTGATGGAAGAAAGAGGAAGAACCTATTTGCTTTACATACACACAGTTCCATTTCCACAATTCCCTTTTCTAAATGCACATAAATGAACTCTAGAGAGAACAGGAAATTAGAAGGAGAAATAAAAGGAAGATGCTGAAAGAGAAAATAATCTGATTAGTCATTCAAACTATCAAACTTTTAATGCTGCATAGAACAGGACTAGATCAGCAAGGAAGACAGTATATAATAAACAAGATGACAGTCAGTGTGGTCCAACTTGTTCTAGAAGTCATAGCAAGTGATCTGTGATAAGCAGTTCGGAAGCTGACAGCTTCAGAATTGTGAATGCTGATCACTATGGCACTTGAAAGTAATGCATTACAAAATCATTGCTTTTGTCCCATGGAAATAGCTTAGATAAGAAAAATAATCCTTGTGGAAAGAAGAGGTGTTGCGAAGTAAGAAAACGTGCAGGTACCCCCAAAATGCCAGGCAATGGAAGGATTGTAGGAAAATTTATTTCCAAAGTCAAAACACTAGACTTAAAGAACATTAACCTTAATGGCTTTTCAAACACCAGACCTGGGGAAAGACACGTCCTCCGTTCTTCTCAGGGTTTTTATCATCCCTGGCCCCCCCGCTGTGGGGACCTTCACACGTCTACAAGGACTTATCTTTTTCTCATACCAGGGAGAGTTTCTCTGGAATGCAGGACGAGAAAACATCTAAAATTATCTCTGCAAAAGATATCTCTTCTAGGCAGGAAAGTCCTCCTAAGCAAAATAAGCCCTGATCTCCTCTTAATAAATCTTCCGGAAGTGTCTTTGTATTAGGGAGAGTTCGTAACATACTGAAACTGAAACCATAACACCATTGAAAGCTCAACAAAACTGATATTTATTACCAAGAGGTGGTCAACAAAATGAACAAACCCAAAAGAGAGGAAGGAGGAGAGAAATAAGCCCTCAGTATGACTTCCCCAGTCACCCAGTTGTTGCTTATAAAGTTATCTTACCGACCCAGAATGCCTAGAATTACCCATAGCAGAAACTGCATCCTTGGAGAGTCGTCCCCGCAAAACAAAGGAAACGTTGCCCTTGATGTGAAGCTAACTCTCCTCCAAAAAGCCAGCTAACTGCTTTTATACAATTAACTGATTACATCTGTCTAGGTAGATGTGGTCAGCACCGCCCAGATAGAGGTTCTTAGTCCCACCTCCTTGGTTATGCAAGTGCATCTCTTCTGCGCATGCGTGGCTTTCCCTGCACCTGCATACTGCACCTGGGAGGGTCTTTTCCAAATTAGTCTATGGGTTTACTTCATCACTCTAGTCTTCAATTTCTCCTTCAAGCGACCTTGGAGGATGATTAGCCAATCATAAAACAGCAATTATATATAGTTTATACAAGCACTCTCTTCCAGGATGAAGTTCCTGTTTTATCAGTGCTTGTTTTCTCATAACTTGGCAGGGAAAGAACAAAACTTTTACAGGTGACTGGACCAAACACAGACCAAAAGTATCAGCGTAATTAAATCCTGATACAGTCTTCTACCCTTACATTCCACCCCCTCACTTAAGGAAGGCTTTCCCACCAGGACCAGAAATATAGAATGTAACAGTGTGCAAAGGCACATGGTAAAACATATAGGAAAGGGATAAATGTGTAACGCTATTGTAGGAAATGAATAAGATGGTTTTATTACAAGCAGGGGTTTCCATGGTTGCCTCGTGCTGAGATACCTGGGGGTCATTTTATTTGGGGAGTTGGGGAGCCATTTTGTGACCGAGGACTGGTGGGCTGCTTACTGTTCTGCTTACAGGGTTGCTTACAGTTATTTACTATTACTTACAGTTATGGTGTGAAGGCGGGTCGGAAAGTATGTAAGGCAGTAAGACCAGTCTGGGTTCACTGCCAAGGGATCATGTGGTCGGGGGCAGGGAAACAACCTGATAGGTTGGTTAAAATAACCAATGGACTGCAAGAAGAAGTCTATATCACCTTTTAAGGAAGAAAAGAGCGAGACTTGGCATGGGAGGAGTGAGGGAGTGGTTACGTAAATCAAAGGGTCCTAAAAGGGCTCATCCCTCCCATTCGGGGTGTGCTTGAACCTGGTCACAAGTTAGGTGCACCCAGTGCGCTGTTAATAAAGTTCTTTGTTTCACTTTATTTGACCATCTCCAAAATTTTAATTAGAGATATTTCTCACACTTTGGGGGTTCATCCGGGATCCAACGTCCACTGGTCTGGTTGAGGGATCAGTGAACCTGGAAGGCGGATCAGTGAACCTGGAAGGCGCACCCCACCGATTTTGGCGGTCCAGAGGTCTGGACCCTCTTCCAGGACAGCAACGACTGAGGACCTGAAGATGGACGGCATGAAACAAAGAAGGGGGGGAAAGGAAACCGGATCTGGTACAGAAATCAATCTGTGACAACCATCAAACCTCATGCACGGGACCCGGTAAGAAAAGAGAAGGGCTATCCTCGAAGTATTACCGGGTGGTTGGGTCAGAGGAGTGTGCATGTGTGTGGCTGAGATGTACCAAAAGGTGCAAAACAGGTGAGGAGTCCTTCTAGCCACGGTTCCATATCCCCACGAGGGGACTGGTTGACGAAGGGATGAAGCAGTTGTTGTGGAGCAAGAGTGCGGTACTCCTTGGGGTAGAGGACTGCGGGTGGCTCTGGCTTAAGAAAGAAAGTTTCTTGGGTGGTTCCAGTTCAGAGAGAAGGCTTTTGGGTGGTTCCGGCTTAAGAAAGAAGGTTTTGGGTGGTTCCAGCTTAAGAAGAAGGTTCTTGGGTGGTTCCAGCTTAAGAAGAAGGTTCTTGGGTGGTTCCAGCTTAGAAAAAGGCTTTTAGGTGACTCCGGTAGAAGAGGAGGCTTGAGAGTGTAGAGAGTGTGTGTGTGCCAAGGGAGGACCATATCCCGGAGCATGTGTGTGTTCACTCCTCGGGATGGGGGTCAGGAAAAGTAAAAGGTCCCCAGGGAAGAAAGGGTCAGGAAAGACCCTTGGCATTCCCCAAGATAGCCCATTGGGTAGAATGCTGGATATGTGGAATGAGTCGGGGGAGACTCGGGGTAAGAATAAAGCGGTTATGATTCAATGCTGTATGTATGGGTGGACTAAGGGTCCTATAGGATCAGGCAATGTTTGTTGGTCCTAATTTGGTTCATTTGAGGATTGGATTTGTCAAGCATTGAACATTTACGTGAATGGGAAGGGACTGTGGAATGTGGAGGAAGGTGAATATGCTGTTTGCTGGATAAAACCTGTCGGGTTATTCCCGGTCCATAGAGTTAGTAGTGATCAAAGTAGTGACCAAAGTGATCAGAGAAAGAAGAAGGGTCCTAAGATCCTTTAGAAAATCTTTCAGATAATATAATCTCAAATCCTCTGCCATATAATCCCGGGGAGAATGAGGTGCAAAATTCGGACTCAGCACCTTCTCCGGGTCCTCCCCGGACATGGGGTAGAGCCAGGAGGAGACAGGGTTTGGAGGCACCCAGGGAACTGTATCCCCTTGGAGGAGTCCCGATGGGGGGGGCACAGGGAGGTATGGACTGTGTGGGTGTCCCTCTGATGAGTGCTGAGGCACAGGAATTTGGGAAGGAGATGGGGAGGATACTGGAGGATCCATTAAGTCTGGCAGAGCAGTTTGACCAATTTTTGAGACCTAATGTATACACATGAAATGAAATGCAATCTGCAATGGGAATATTGTTTTCTGTGGAGGAGAGGGAGGTGATCGGGGCAACAGGAGTCTGTGTTTGGGACCAGAAACATCCCCGGGGGGGGTGCATGGTCAGAATGGAGAACAGGGGATACCTGTGGCTTGTCCAAATTGGAATTGGAACACAGAGGAGGGAAGACATAATATGATGGATTATTGGAATTGTATTGTGGGGGGAGTTCGGGAGGCAACACCCTAGATGCAGAATATGGCCAGGACTTTCAGTGGGAAGCGGGAGAAGAATGAGTCGTCGACTGAGTAGTTGGAGAGACTGAGGAAGAATATACAACGATATTCTGGAGTTTGGTTAGATACTCCAGCGGGGCAACAGTTGTTGAGGGTTGACTTTGTGACTCATTCGTGGATAGATATCAGGAAAGAGTTAAAGAAATTGGAGGACTGGAGTGAGAAAGATCTGAATAGATTGTTGAGAGAGGCGCAGAGAGTGTATGTTTCAGAGAGATGAGGAGAGACAGACAAAAGATCTAACTGATGGTAGCCGCAGTTAAAGAGGTGAATAAACAAGGAGATAGACAAATTACAGGGCAGGGACGTGCAGGGACATCACAAAAGAGGTATGTGGTAATCATGGAGGCAGCAAGGGACAAGAAGTTTAAACTTTCAGGGGACCTCCTCGAGTGCTGCAGAAGTTAGGAACAAATTTAGCTCTCCTGCCTGTACAAGAGGGGAAGGGAGAGTGCTATTATTGTGGGCAGAAAGGACATTTCAAGAGAGAATGCCCAAGGTGACAGAAGGACATCCAAATCTTCCAACTACAGCAGTGCTCAGACTAGGGGTGTCAGGGGCTCTACCTCCTGGGGGTAGAAACAGAAAGAGCGCCCTTGATAAATCAGAGTTTGTGTGCTGTTTTGGAGTTTGCGTACGGTGTGTGAGCCAAAACTTGTGTGACTCGATAAATTGTTTCTGTCTCGGCATTTGTGTGTGGTATATCTTGACAAATTGTTCCTGTTTTGGAGTTTGTGTGCAGTGTGTATCATGTCTCAGTAAATTGTTTCTGTTTCAGAGTTCGTTTATGGTGTGTGAGTTAAAGCTTGTGTGTCTTAATAAATTATTCCAGAAGTTTAGTGAGTGCAGTGTGTGTGAAGTATAACTCTCACTATCTGGTGTAAGTGCTGTAAGAAAAGTTTTCTTACTGCCTTGTAGCATCGATTCTAATCAGCACGTTAGTTTTCAGTATCTGGTGTAAGTGTTGTGAGTAAGAGAAGTTTTCTTATTGTCTTGTAGTACCACTTTTAATCAGTACTTGTTAACACCTTAGTGTCTGTTGCAGGTAGTGTGGGCAAAAAAAAAGCTTTCTTATTGTTCTGTGACATTAATCAGCATTTGTTAACATCTCATTGTCGGGTGCAGGCAGTGTGATTAAGGAAAGCTTTTATTATTTTCTGTGGCATTAATCAGCTTCCCAATATCTATTTCCTGCACTTCCTAACATAAAAAAACAGTTACATTTAAGGATTGGTAACGAAAAAAGGAAGTAAAGAAACAACTGTAAATTATCATGGGAAATAGCCAGAGTAAGAAGGTTGAAAGAAAAAGCCTCAGGGTTGGATCTTAAGCCATTGGAAAGATCTGGGTGGTGTGACTGGAAGTAGTGTCAATAAAAATACCATGATTAAATATTCCATACAGTAGTGGCCTCTGTATAAACTAGATGAGGGAGAAAGTTGGTTGCCAAATGGAACTTTAAATTGTAATACAATTTTACAATTAATGTTATTTTTAAGGCATAATGAAAAATGGGATGAAGTAATATATGCAGAAATGTTTTCCTCTCTGTGAAATCATTCAGAATGGTAAAGAGATTGTGGAATAAATGTTCCACCCCAGGATCTCCTAGTATTAGCATTAGAAAAGAACAGGAATAGGGAAGAAAGGAAAAAATTGACTAGACTGGTAGCAACCACCGTAGTGGCAGCTTTAGAGCACAATAAGGGAGGACAAGTCAGACAAGGTGCTGGTGGAAAACATGGTAACTTTGTAAGAGGCGGGGTTGAAAGATCATTCGGACTGAATAGAGAGTAATTAAAAGGAAATCAGTGCGCGTATTGTAAGAAGGAGAAACATTGGAAGTGTGAATGCCCTAAATCGCAGGGAATTCCTTCCTCTATTGTAACAACACCACCCACTAGTTAAAATTAAACTGAGGAAAAAAAAGAAATTGATTTTTTTAATAGACACTAGAGTATCTCTTTCTGTTTCAAATCAAGAATTAACACCTATGAGTAGGGATTTATAAATGTAACAGAAGCTACCGGCTAGCAGAAAAGAGCATTTTTCTTTGCACCTCTTAAATATAAAATAGGGAAACAAATAAGGACACATAAGTTTCTGTATTTGCCAAATTCACCCAGACCCTTGTTAAGGCGAGACCTATTAAGACAATTAAAAGTACTCATTGAATTCAAACAAAGAGTCTACAAGACAACCAAATATGGTTTACAATTTTAGACCTTAAGGATGCATTCTTTTGCCCACCGCTAGCTAGAAAAAACCAAAAAGTTGTTTGACTCAGTTAACCTGGACAGTGCCACCTCAGAGATACTATCTTTGAAAATTAATTAACCCAAGAATTAGAGCAGTGGTAACTACCGAGACAGCAGTAAGGGTGATAGAGAAAGGGTGGACCCATAGTGCAAGAGTCAAAGGACCAGTAATGCCTCCCCCTACCATCCCTAAATGGGAATGCCAAGGAGAATACCCCAAGTTAAAAATAACTCAGAAGTAAATCTCTTGCAGAATCCAAGAAGGAGAAGCATTACAAAAAGACATCTTGCTGTAAAACAAAGCAGGATCTCTGGTTCATGGGAAGTTACACTGGTGAGAAAATTAGTAAAGTAGATGCAAGCTGAGCTGTAAGGGCAGAATAGGAACACAAGAAATAGACTTACGTCTCACAATTAGATCAAAGTGTAGTAACTGCGAGTACATTACCTCTTTATATAAAGCATTGTGAACCGAGTATTACTGCTGGACAAGTATAATAACTTTTACCAGCTTTTAGTACACCGACTGGGTCCTTGATATCACTAAAGAGAATATAGTAAAGGGCAAGACTGGGTTGGTCTCTGTACCTGCCATGAAGAAGATCCTTTCCCCTGCTGTTGGCTGCAACCCAATAGGCATGGGGAGTGGAGGCACATGCCATGCTGGACCTCTGCTTACTGTAATAGTGTTACAGCTGGTGATTATTACTGTTGAGAGCAACTGTCCAAAATGTTATCACGATGCTTATTATAAAGAAGGTGTAATACATACCTTTAGGGTACACAAATATAAAGACGAACGAAAAACTTGTGTGGAGGGTTATAAGCAATATTGAGTGGCGAAAAATCTGAGATCGATAGGAACCAGACTAGGGTCAGACTTTCCAGAAGATGAGGAATGGATTTGTTGGGATATTTCGTCTGAGAAAGGGGATCAAGATTTAGTAAAGAAAGAAATTGTTAGCAATGAAAACCAGAAAGTACAGCAGAATAAAACACCACTATCATTGCTGAATAATTTAAATCTTGACCTAAAGCAAAAATTAATCAAAGACTTGGAATTCCCTTCAGTAGGACAAAATTTATTTATTAATCTAGTGGAGAAAATAGCAGTTGAGTTCAACCTTACTCGTCGTTGGGTTTGTGGGGGACCCCTAATGACCGAAGAGTGGTCTTGGAAAGGTACTGCCCTTGGTGGAAGAGAAATACTTAAACGGAATTATAACTTCATCAACAGCAAGATGTGTGCAAAATCCCCTACTGTACCTCTAGAAGTCACAGCCGGTCACAGCAGCATCAATCCCAAATCATCAGGTACCCCATTCATAAATCTTTTTTTGATATCTCTTGTCGTTGTTGCGGCAGTCAATAATAAAAAATACACAACCAGTCTAGTTCCAAGCAACAAGACAGGAGAGGGATAGAACAGGACAGGATGTTTATTGCAACAGATCTCTGACATTTATACTCCTCGGTGAAACATACATTTTGCCTTATAATTGGTGTTCCTTTATGAACATACCTTAGGATTGTCTGCCCTGTAACAAACTCACCATGACTCAGCATTCGTAGTCACTCAACCCTGAGAATTCCCCTTTTTTTTTGTTTTTAAATTGAAAAACAATGTTTGGGACAAACTCCGACTAATTACTCGTTGAACACAAGATATCAAACAGGAGACACATAGTAAAATGCACAAAACTTCAAATAATGTACAATCTCAAAAACAATGCCAAATCTCAAATTTGGCACTAACATTAAAAACATTTAACCTATCAAAAAGGACTATCAAACATTTGTTAGATATGGAAAGGTAAACAAGGAACGGATGTAAAAAGAAAGAACAATGTCAAACCAAAAACCATGTTTAGTTAGCTTAAACAAATAACTTATTCTCATTATTCTCTATCAGAAATGAACTTTATTTCAGTTACCCTTTTAACACTTAATTAAAACTGACTTATAAGTAAATAGTTTTGAACCAAACTTAATAACTTGATGACTTTAGGGTTTGTTCTTGAGAGCTTTTATCCAATCTAAAAACACTTCTGCAAATGGAATTCCATTCAATTTAGGGTTATGTGTCTTCTGTTTTCCAGTTTAAGGGTGTTTGTTTATTTGTGAGCAAAACCAAAACATACACACATACAAACTCTCACAGTGGCCACTGTCAAACATACTTTCACACAAACATACTTCTGAGTTTCATGTCACTGTGTTTTATGAGCTAAGAAATTCTCATTCTTGTGTTTTGCTCTCAGATGAGTAAGATGTAATTATGCATTTCTGTTTTTATGAAAGTATAACTTGGAAAACACAAACATATTTCTGCTTCATGTTCAATTCAAAACCCAAATACATACAATCTTTTAGCTTAAAGATACTATATACTCTTTTAAAGTAAAGCACACACTTCCCTGTGCTAATGGGTTTTTAGACTTCAAAGAAAACTTGTTAGTAGTTACTACAAAAATATTTCAAAAGCTCTATTTCTCTATCACGTTTATGCATTCAAAACAATTTTGACTATTTAGATAAACAACTTCAAAAAAAACAGTTAGTAAAACCATCTTATGAACCTGTCTTTCCTCACTCCCCCCCTTTGACTGCAAGGTAAGATAATTTCTTTCTCTAATCAGAAGGTTGCAGAGTTGCAGTTTCTATAAAGCAGGAGGGTTTTACTCCCTCCCCAACTCCGAGAAACTGGTATTTTAAACTTTTCGTGGATTTGGTTGGAGGGCTTTAAGTCTCCCGCTTGGTTGCCAAGCAACAAACTATCTCTATTGTGTGAATACACTTTATCTCTTCCCCCCGGTAAGGTTGAATCCTGCAAGGGGCGGGGTTTCAACCCCTCTTTTTTTCTTTTTTCTCCTGGCAAAAACTGCCTTTGTCAAATAAGATATCTTGGAACCAGGCATTTTACTAGATTAGTCTACACAAAACCTTTTCTAGCAATCTGTAAAGACTTGTCTGCAAAACACAGAATAACAAAAAGGTGCTGCACGGCTGTCCACGCAGGGAGTGTGATAAACAGTCTCGAGTTTCTATAAGTTTTTGAATAATAGTTTATTATATGGTAAAAGTAAGCAGTCGGTTGGGTGACAGAAATGGGGACCAATTTCCCAAATCTGCACACCCCTACTACGGGTATATTTAGTATTTATCTTAGTTACTTCATGCATATTAATTATATCATATACATATACATTCTACAGGTTTTTACTAAGTATTTAATATATGGGTTTTCTTACAGCTAAAGCTAAAAGGGTTATCTCTACAACCAGTCATAATTCATGCATTCTTGGATGAACAGGTACCTAAAGATTTAAAGTTCTACTATATTTTATTCTTAGGATAGTAAGGAGGTTTTAGGTCTCTTGACCTTGTAAGGGTCTGTTTTATTTCATTATGGGGGTGTAATTGTTTTACAATCTGTTTTATTTTGATGTAATCATCCGTTTGTTTCACAAATCACAATTATTTATTCATCACAATTCCCTCCCCTTTTTTATCATTAACTTTTTGATTTTTATAATATTAACTTTGTATATTTTGTCTTAGTTATTGTATACAGTAATAGAGTCAAAAGTTTCAAAAATGTCTTTAAGTTTCCATTTGTTGGTTTATGTCTTAATTTTATTTTAAATTTTCTGTTGGTGATGTTGTCTACACAGATCTTGGCATTTTCTTGACTTTGGTGTAATGTATTTAAGGAAGTTACTTTTTTTTAATTTTGATTGCAGTTCATGTATTTAGCATCACTTGATATAGATTTTTCACTTTGGCTCCAGGGGTTCACCTGTAAAAGATCTTACATATTGATGCCTTAAACCCCTAATGGTTTTTTTATTTTTCTAATATTTGTAAGACTTGTAAATTTTATAAGTAGGTTTTAAAAGCAGAAACCCTCCCTTCTTTGTCCCTTGTCCCTTTCCCTTTCTCCAGTACCCTTGTTTATACATTCCTTAACCCTCTTACCCCATTCTATCCTCCCTATATCACTCATAACCCCAAATCTAATAGAAATGTTTAGTCTTTTGTCAAGGCAAGGCCTAGACAGTTGACAGAACAACCTATCTGGGCCTAAACCACAGAATGAAGTCAAGAATTAGGTAACTATGTACCCTTTGTGCTCTGATGATGGTGAAGGTGATGAAGTAGGTGGTCCCGAAATGCACCCCAGACCCATTTTCAGGGGGTGGACCCCGGGGTGGTCCAGAGTAAAGGCCACAGGGTGGACACATCTGGGATTGGATGGATGGTATTATAAAATGTAACCTCTCGGGCACAGGGGCGCGCGTCTTGTAACATCTTAGCCTTGGCAAATAAACCCTTTCTTATCTCACCCCTAATTAACTGCTCCGGGAGATTTTTTCAGCACCTAAATCCCACGGCAACAATATATAATCTTTAGGTATAACATTATGAATTGGCCTCTCAAGGTTACAAGCTTGTTTCGAGGATTAGCTCTTTAACATTTCTAAGTTGCTTTTATAAATGTACAATATAATTTTTAATAGTACTTTTATCATGTTTCTGACTAGATTAGTTTGACAAGTATGCGCCTCAGGTCAACCTGAAAAAGTGTCAGTGAGAACAGGAAATATCTATACCCCCCCTTTTTCTGGGTAGTTCTAAAAATCAATTTACCATTTCCTGTCCTGGATAATTATTTTTCTATTTGTCTTAGTTGAATTTTGCTATGCGTCTCCTGTCTCACAATGGTATAGAGATTTCGTGTTACTATATTTTGGCTTATGTATTTGTATAGAACTTCTACTCCTAATGTGTTTTCTTGTGTTCTGTTATGATAAGTGTTCATAAAATAGAAGCGGATATTACTAACTTACCCTGTTCTGTCTTGGTCCATTTGTTTTCTTCTATTTTTCCTCTTAAATTCTGGATTATCTTTCAGTCTTCTTTAGAGTATCTAACCTCTGTATTTGACTACTGAATTTGAATTTTACCGTCAGGGATCAAATATTGGATTTTTTTGCTTTCTTCTACTTTTACTGCCCTTTTTTGCCTCCGATCATTCATGGCATTTCTTCTTTCAAGGCCAGTAACACCCTTTTTTTTGGTGAGCCTTTCAATGCATAACAGCAACTTCTGTGGCAACTGAAGTGTTATAATCTCTGTTTTTGAGTTAAGGGTATTGACAGGGAGGGCTCTTGCCTTTATTACTTCATTTATCGTGGTTATTGCATATCTAGCTTTACATCCTCTTTTCTAGACGAAATTTTTTCTGTGAACCAGAAGTCTTTAGCATCTTTCAGGGGTTCTTCTTTCAAGTCTGGTTGGCTGGAGTACTTGCTCTTATTGTCTCTAAGCAGTCATGTGCAACTGTATTTTTGGTGGCTTCTTGAAGAAAAAGCTGGATTGATTATTTTGTTCAATCAGTGTGGCTTGGTATTTCAGAAGCGCTGAGGTGAAAGTCAATGATTTAAATCAAGAGCTGGAGCCCTCATCAGTTTTGTTTTAGCTTATAAAAAGCTTTATCAGTTTCTTTACCCAAGTGAGTATGTTGGACTCACCTTTATGAGTTCACACAGGGGCTTTACTAGAAGTCCATAGCTGTAGATCTATAAACGACATTATTCGTTCCTTCCAAGTAATGTTTGGAGCTCTTCCTTTTTCTGCGACCAAGGAGTCTGGCAGATAGATTCTTTCTTTGCTGTTTTTAGGGTTCATTGTCTTGCAGCGATTTCATACTCGAGGTAGGAGACTTGTTGTATAGCTCTTAGTACTCAATTAATCTGAGATAGTTTAGTATGTTAACAGTTCATTCAATACATATTATTTTGGATTTTCTTTCTCGTGCATGGATTTTCTCATTTAAAAGCGAATAGTGATTAACTTTCAGGGCTCCAGGGCAGGCAGAAGAAAGCATCCTTTACATCCAGGACAGTAAACTATTTAACTCTGGTGTTAATTTAGTCAGTAGTGTATATGGATTTGCTACTATGGGGTGCAAGCCTTTAGTTATCTTATTTATTGCTCTAAGATCTTGCACTATCTTATACTTCCCATCAGGTTCCTTTACTGGTAAGATGGGAGTATTCTATTTTGATTTATATTTTTTTTAATAACTCATGTTTAATAAACTTTTCTATATTGTGTTGAATCCTTTCCTGATTCTTTATTTTAGGGGATATTGTTTAATCTTTATTGGCTGTACCCCTAATTTAACTTTTACTTCAATTGACAATGTTATTTTTGCTCTTCTTGGAGTTTCTGAAGCTCATACTTTGATCTGTTACTTCTTCATGTATGCTGTTTGAACTTGGAGTCTCTATTAGGGCAAGATTTAAAATCGCAATCAATTGTTCCTTTTTACTTTGAATTTTATTTTGTTCTGTTCAAATTTAATTTCAGCTCTCAATGGTTCTAGTAAGTTTCTTCCCAGTAAACAAACTGGGGAGTTTGGCATGTATAAGAATTTGTGGATTTCAAATTGCTTTTCTAATTTGTATTTTAAAGGTTTCAAGAAATGAACTTTTTCTGTTTGACCCATGGCTCCCCTTATCAATACAAAACTTACAGTAGTGGGTACTAAAGTTTGATTAATATCTAAAATGCAGCTCTTGTATTTATTAGAATTTTGCTTCCTGATTTTTGTTCTTTTAGCCTTTTTGTATTGGGGATCTTGGGGCTATTTATAGCCTTTTAGAATTCAGCACAGCCCCTCAGGACTCGGTCTAGTCCCCCCTTCCCCCACCCCCGGGTACGAAGGAGTTCATAAATTCTCTCCCTGTTCCCCTTTCCCCAGGATAGCTGTAGTAATCAGGAAGTATAAAAGGTTGTTAAACTGCCAGGACAGAATATTTACAAATCAGAAGATAACAAAGACAAATATAATAGTCATGATATTATCTAGTGTTCTGACAGTATTATTCAAAATTGCACTTCAATTTTGTACATGCATCACTTTTTGGAGATTGGTATTTGTTCATTTTCGCACAAAAATCTTTTCATCCATACCACCTCCAGTCCGAGTTTTGGTGTCTTTGCTTGGTTACCAGGTCTGGTCTGCTGAAATGAACTTCTTTATAAATAGTTAATTTCCAACCCATATCAAGAGTAAAGCAGTGGTTCCTCTTCTTATTTCACTACAACCCCCCCCCTTTCTCATGTTAGCTTGTTTAATAGGTGAGGATCTCTAAAAGTGCCAAACTTGAGACACAGGTAAGCAAAATAATCCATTTTATCACTTGCGAACACATACCAGTTCCTCTAAAATCAAATTTTTAACAGTAAAAAACTCACACGCTTTCTCCTACTACATTGACAAACACAACCACAGACCCACTACAGCAGGGCTTCCAACACGGCATAAATCAATCACTTTCTGTCTTCCTCCTCCTTTCTCTTTATCACTGTTCAAAACCTTCTCCAAATTTAACTGCAAATATGGGTGAAGACATTCAACTGCATACATATACATACTTTTAGGACCTGGTGTTTGTTGTTCTAAAGGACAAAATATATTACAGAAATAATGTTCCTCTTCTCAAGTCACCAAAATTAAAGTTATAGACTCCCTCGTCCTGCTCCTGCAGGATACCTCTTCAGTTTCCCACCTTCCTCCCTCCTCCCGCTCGGGGAAGACAGAGAAAAAGCAGTCAAGAGCTGAAGCTGACAGTTCACTCCGCGGTGTCTCCTGGGTGTGTGTTGGGAGGGGACACCGACTCTACGATGGCACACAGTGCCCCCAGTTCGTGTGCCAGGGCAAGGTAGATGACTCAGCAGGGGCAGGCCACCAGCAGTCGGGCTGAGGAGGGGTCTGGCGTTGGTGAGCGTGGGGGGCACTGGCAGTGTGAGCCCGCTCCCTACAGAGATCTGTCTGTTTTATCACAGGGTTTGGGGCACTGCTAGGACGGGTTGCTAGACTGATCCCAGCGTGTTTCGCGTGGGCTGATAGTGCAAAAGGGAAGGTCTAGTCGTTCTCTCCAGTGCTTGAAATAAACTGCAAAATTTAAACTTGTCTTTGAGAGGTATTGTGAATTTTTTCTCTTTGTTCTAATCACTTTGATTGTAGTTTACTGGTTTTATAATTTTGGGGAACTTTGGTTATATATTTTCGATTAGATTCAGTCTTTACTATGAATTTATATTTTTCACTTTGAGGTTTCAATTCAGTTTTGTCAAGAACTGGTTACAGTGTGTTATTCTTGGAAAATAGAGCTCTTGACACTTTTAATCTCATTTATTTTATTCAAATAGTTTCAAGTCTCTCTGTCTTTTCAGACAATTTCTTTTTAGATGACCTTTTCTTTTACAATAAAAACATCTTACTGCCTGGTCTCTTGAAACAATTTGTTGGGGTCTGCTTATATATACTTTTTGGGTTTCTCTCAGTAAGTCTTTGAGCTTCCCTTTCTCCCATCCATCTAATTTCTTTACTTCTCTTTTAATATCACTCCAGGCATAATTTATAAAGTGGACTTTCAACAATATTAGGTCAGCTGGTGTATCAGGACTAATGCCTAAATATTGCTGTAAATTTTTCTTTAGTCTTTCTAACCAGGTAATAGGGGTTTTATTTTTTTCTTGCTGATCTTTAAATGCCTTTTTGACATTTTTCTCATGGGGAACAGTTTTTTGGTTCTTTGGGTCAAGGAAGTACAGTACTCAGTCAGGGCTGAGTTACATTCCCAATCGAGTCCTAAGAATTTGTTTAATTGTTCAGCTACTCCCAAGAGGTCTTCTAGAAGTTTCCCTATTTCTTTTGTTGTTTTTAAACTTTTGTCTTCTTCACTAGAGCTTTCTTGATCTACTAAAAAGGCTCTAACGTTTCTCAGGGCTGTCTGGTTTTTAACTTGGGTTTTAGTTCTTTTGGGACTTCCATACCCCTGATTTAACAGGACCGTGAGGTTTACAGCCGAGGGGAGTTGTGGAGAGGGAGGGGGAGTATTTCTTGGGGCTGTGGGAACTACAACCGAGGGAGTTTGTAAAAGATAAGAAGGGTTATAGGGGAGAGGTAAGCTACCTAATAGTTCCCATTTTGCTTCTTTTGATCTCTTTTCTGTTGACCTTTCTTTGGTTAACTTACCAATATTCTCAATATCTTCCCAAATTGATATCATTACCCCCAAAGGACTGGTAGGGTAATATCCAGCAATGCCTGCTTGGGCAATGCCTGCTTGCTCCCTTTTCTCTTGAGGTTACCTTTCTTAATGAATCCTTGCCCCATAGTTTTCCGAGGTCGCTTCTAAAATCTCTCCACCGACTCTCTGGGATCCCTTCTAAACTCTCCCCACTGACACAAAGGTCCCTCCTTAAGACTTTTCCACTGACCCCAGAGGTCCAATCACCAATTCTCTCACTTCGCCCAGTCACTGGCTGTTCCGTTCGCATGGAGACAGAAACGCAGTTAAAAGGGCTACCGCAATCACACTTCTCACTCACTCATTTACTTTGACCTCTTTTATCCGCCCAACCAGGGAATACTCACAGTCCGTTGTTCTTCCCTGGGTCTTCATGCATGAGAATTATGGGTCCTTTTTACTGCAGGAATCTGGGAGCAATCCTTGCTTTCACCATATAACCATATAATGTGTTACTCCAGTCCTGTGGAAAATTAGACCTGAAATAGACCGCTGAATTCAGCGGAGGCCCCTCCGTTTCGAGTACTAATTAACCCAGCAGGGAAGTCGGGAAAGTCACCAATTGTGATAAACAAAGTCTCGAGTTTTCTATAATTTTTGAATAATAGTTTATTATATGGTAAAAGCAAACAGTCAGTTGGGTGACAGAATGGGGACCAATTTCCCAAATCTGCACACCCCTACGACAGGGCATATTTAGTATTTATCTTAGTTACTTCATGCATATTAATTATATCATATACCTATAATTCTACGGGTTTTTGCTAAGTATTTAATATATAGGTTTTCTTACAGCTAAAGTTAAAAGGGTTATCTCTACAACCAGTCATAATTCATGCATTCTTGGATGAACAGGCACCTAAAGATTTCAAGTTTTACTATATTTTATTCTTAGGATAGTAAGGAGGTTTTAGGTCTCTTGACCTTGTAAGGGTCTGTTTTATTTCTTTATGGGGGTACAATTAAGTTTTACAATCTGTTTGTTTTATTTTGGTGTAATCACCCATTTGATTCACGAATCACAATTATTTATTTATCACAGGAGGAAGGGGAGGGGAGGCAGGCACAGCTGTGCCTGGCACCACCTCTGCTCAGCTCCGGTGGAAAACCGTTTCCCCCACACACACGCTTTGAAATTCTTCACCTCAGGCAGAGGGACCGCCCCCATAGGCATCCCAGCCATGGTCGCTGTTGTGTGACCCCGGGCCACCGCCCTGGTTCCAGCCTGGTATGGCACAGTGCCGCCCCGTGCCATGCAGCCCTGCACCGCTCCGCCATTCCAGCGTACTCCCTCTCTGTGCCCTGCTGTCAGCCGCCCTGCCGCCTGGTTGCACCCCCCCCTCTCTCCCCCCCGCCGCTCATAAGTGGCAGGGATTGTCTTCTTCAGGCTTTCACCACATTAAACTTAATTTGCGAGAACTGTTTAAAACTGTTGCATATCTTTTGTGTCTTGCCTTATACCCAATGTGAAACTGAAACAGTTAACTAGCACATGAATAAAAGAATATGTAACTCAGGTTGTGAAAAAGAAAGAAAGAAGGCGGGTGCGGACTCCAAGCCTGAGGGCAACGTACAAGGACGGGTTCCGCTCTCTTGTCCTCCACCCCGGCCTCCGATGAAGGACCATGGCACTCAGCTCAGTTTTGCTGCCTCTGTTGTTCCCATCTCCAGTTTGTTTTTGCACGCTCCTTTGCGTGCATGTCTCGATTTGAATTTTTCTCCTCAGTTGTTTTCTTGGCTGAGTCATCTGGTGGAAAAACTGTTTCTTCTGCAGTGGCGGCACTGTGTGTGAGCTGGGATGGAAGGTGTCCCCGATCAGAGGGGGAACCTAGAGAGTTGGACAGTGAGTCACGGTTTCGGTCCGCGGGGTGGCGTGTGTCGGATAGCGATGCACTGCTCCCCCCTTGGCACGACCCCGATGCCATTACACGACTATGCAGCTGAAAATTCTCACACCGGCGGTAATGGAGGGGGAGGGGTCACTCTTTCTTTTCTACCTCTGGGGATAAATTGCTAGGTTTTTCTACATTTTCTGACTTGGAGGCGTGGTTCAAAGACAGTTTGCTATGTTTTCAGTGCAGCAGTAGCCTGCTTATCTTCCTGGTTAGCTGCGTCTCAGAATTTGGTTCTTGTGTGAATCATTGCATGGATAGCTACCTCCCACCCACTTCCAAATCTTTCAAAGTCTCACAGAGCAAACGCCAGGCAGACACACTAAATGCAAGTAACGTAGTAGCTTCAGTTATACACTTACTCTTTAAAAGATGTTTCTAGGAGGATAGTAGAGATCTGATTTCCCTTATCAGATTTCTGTTCTTGGCATCTCACCTTTTACCAGGTGTCAGTTTCTCTTTGTCTGGACTTGGCAGCATTTCCCACTGCTCTTAGCTATGCCAAGCTCTGCCACCACCCGTACCTCACCCCACGGATCGCCTCTCTCTCTGAGAGTACCCTTGGAGGTCCCTGACAACTCTCTAGGACATCACCTGCCAAGGTCATCAATGAACTTCTGGATATCACATTAATCATGTATCACGTCGGGTCACCATTTGTCGTTGTTGCGGCGGTCAATAATAAAAAATACACAGACAGTCTAGTTCCAAGTAACAAGACAGGAGAGGGATAGAACAGGACAGGATGTTTACTGCAACAGATCTTTGACATTTATACTCCTCGGTGTAACATACATGTTGCCTTATAATTGGTGTTCCTTTATGAACATACTTTAAGATTGGCTGCCCTGTAACAAACTCACCATGACTCAACATTTGCAGTCACTCAACCTAGACAATCTCTCATCAGGGGTATGGCCACAGGGTTAAACCCTTGAGTTATAGGTCATGAACTACACCAGTTTGCCCTAATGACCTAACACCTTAGTCAGCTCTGCAGGGTCAGCATACACTGTCACAACTGCAGCACATAACCATTGATACAGGGTGGGAGTTAAGATTTCCCATCCATCAAGTTCCTTCAGAATTCGAAGCCAGAGGTACTCCCTTTGAATTTCATGATCAACAGCCACGGGAGTCAATAAATTCTTGTCAGACACTACAAAGGGAATAGACAGGGTCCCACCATCCCACCCTGGCAGAAACCATGCCAGTACGTATTCCCCAGGCTTCTGCTGATGAGCATCTAAGAACTGTTTCAATTCCTTCAGAGTATACATCCGTGTGATCTGCACAGCCCCATTGGGTAGATTTTGCTGCTCTTCTACCTGTATCTGGGGTTGGGCCTGCATCAACCCAGCATCTGCTGGACTAGGCTCAAATTCAACTTCGGAGTGCATGGACTCCATCAAATATTTCCATCCCACCTCCCAGGACCGCTGGAGGGATCCTTGATAAGGGCAAGAACCCAGCAAGTTGAGACTGTACCTGCACCCTGTTCCAGTGGCCGTGCACCAGTGATGTGGGACACCAAGCACTCTACAACTTGTTGCAGCTCCTGGCAATGCTGCTTATGAGTAGCCAACATGGCCTGCTCCAAGTTCTGTGCATGGTTCAGGTCACTGATCTGCTCTTCCAGGACTGCCACTTGACCCCGCAAAACCCCAACCTCCTGGTCAAGGGCCTTAAGTCCAGAGAGCAGAAACCAACCCACTCTGCCTGATAGCATACAGACTTACATGCTGAGTCCCATGGCAGCTTATGCAGACTGTTTTGATCATCTGCAGGCCAACCTCTGTCACAGACTGTATTTCAAGTCAGGCTTCCAAGGTGTCATCATCACCAGGAAAGCAGACACAGGGACCCAACAATTGTTTTCAGGCATCTGACGATACGGGGAATCACCAACATGGCTTCCCAGTTCCTGACCTTCTCCACAACCACCGCATGGTTATTATTGTTCTTAACAGATAGAAAAAAAAGTGACATTGGAGCCAAAATCCAATGAGATTCTCCCCACAGGAATGAGGGCCTGCTATCCTGCCAGGACTCACCCCTAGGGAACTGTGCTGCCTCCCTGGGACCCAGTGTCATAGGTTTACTTGTTTTAAAAAAAAAACAACCAAGGGGGAATTCTTTTTTTTTCTTTCCTCTGCATCCCTGTAAAAGAAAGATGTTGAATGGGGGAGGGTGGTTTGCCTTGGATGATTGACCCACACAAAAGAACTAACCACAGATCCACATTCCAAGCTGATGGCCCTCCAAAGACTGTGGGGAGGGGTCATGAGTTTTTTTCTCTCCTCAGAATTGAGAGGCACTTTTGTCCTGGACGCAGGCAAGGTGTGTGTTGGAGGGTTCCTGAGGTTCACTTTGGTTTTGGTCTGGTCACCTGGCTGTTTCTGGTCCTGGTTTGCTTCCACTTTCCTGCGCCCTGTTCTACCTCCTGCCCAGACCTGCTGAGACTTCACTGGAGAGACTTGACCCACCTGCAGAGGAACCTTTGGGGGAGGAGGTCGCCTATCTGATGGGGAGGCATGAACATAATGCTCACAGGCCATTATGGTCGGCATATGTCATTTATTATTAAATCAGTTAACTTTATACAACTTAGTTTGCTCAGGGTACATGTTCATAATAAGATGATTGGATAGCTCAGTCTGTGCACGCGTCTCCATGTCCCCAGTCATTGGACCTGTTGTTCTGTCCACAGCGACCTGAAATCATCCTTGGCATAGAAACCTCTTTCTAATTATCTGCTTTTAGTGTTTTACTAAATTTGCAGGTGTTTCATTATCTTCAGTTCTCAAGGTTTTCTTTCTATAAACATATTATGTTCTCAAACCTTATAATTAGACACACAGCTAACAAGTATAAGCATCACATATTTTCACACAGTCTATAGTATAAACATACAGCTTGTCACTTCCATGGCAAGCAAGGCCTATAGAGTGCAGGAAAATTGTTCATTCTCTCTGTCCCGCAACAATTCCCCAGTTCTGCTTTGAACAATTTTTTCTGCACTCCTGCAACATTCTTCATCATACCTATAACATATTAACAAAACACAATTACGTATAATATACCACTACCATTACAAAACTTAACCACCTGTTGATCTCAAAGTTTGTGCTCTTAACTCTGTGCTTAAAGGTGTTTCTAAATATAGGATTTATTCTTGGAAGCTTTTATTCAATCTAAAAACACTTCTGTAAATGGAACTCATTCAACTTAGGGTTATCTGTGTTCTGTTTTTATTTAAGCTGTTTGTGTCAAAGTTGTTTATGTATTTGTTCATATATTCACACACATACATGCAAACGCTTTCATTCATTCACTTTCACACGGTGGCCACCATCAAACAAACTTTCACACAGACATACTTTTGAAATTCATGTCACTGTGTTTATGAACTAAGAAACCATAATTATTCTCTAGTACCTTATAATGTCAAAGTTTCTCAACCAAACAGATAAAATTAACCAGATAGATAAACTTTCCCTTACCAATACTTGGTGAGTAATCTAAAGGTCATACAATACATTATACTTAAATTCTTACCTTCTATAACTTATATACTTCTTAACTTCTAACATTATGTGCCTTAAAAGTATTAAAAATTGTACTTTAATAATATTGAAGAGACTGTTAGCTACAACAACTTCTGGTGTCACAGTCACCTGCAGGAACAACATCAACCTTGTTCTAAAGAACCAGCTTCTTACCAAGGCTTCATCCATCATGCAGATAACCAGAGAACACCTGTGTGCAAAAGACTTAAACACATGAAACACTTTTGCAGGTCCAATAGAGGAGAACTGATATCCTTCTTTCCCCGTTTTCGCTTTGCAAAAGTGTGTTAAGAATTCTTGAATTATCAATAACTTTACTTAATCAAGGAACAGTACAGACTCTTACAGACTTCAGTATTTCCAGTTTATACAAGCATTCTTGCTACTAGAATCTCAGATAAAGTTTAAAGAGCTAAAAAAAAAGAAAGATCATTATTATTGAAGATAATACTTATTCTTAAAATGCTGTAACACAAATGTAGTATAAACTGTTCTCAACTCATACTGAATAATTATAGATGTAGCTTCTTTTAGCATCTTCTAATTTAATGCTTAATAACTTCTATTGTCTCCCCGCATCTGTTATAACTGGAAATGTGTTAGGGAGTTAACAACTAAAGTTTTTATTATAGCATCGCACAGAATCTCTTTCTATCTCTGCTCCAGACTTTTCACTTTCGCCAGCCCCTGATCTTTCAAACAGCAGATATTACAGATCTTTCCAGGCACGGTCCCACCCTCCTCCCCCCTCCCTGAAATAGAGTTTGAGGAGGTGGTGGAAGCGACAGAAAAAAAAAGGGGTTGGGGAAACCTGCTTGCATGGGGGTACAGGGAGCTGGCAAGAGGGGTTTTGTCGCTTTAACTTCTGTACTGTCACAGATGTCTGCAAAACTTTTCTTGCAGCTGCACTCGGGTCTTTCTCTCTGTCTGTTCTCGTAGTCCGATGTCGAATCGGGAACAGGGGGGGCAGACGGCAGCAGCGGTAGACAGGGCGGCACGGGAGTGGGCTGGTTCGTGGTTCCTTCTCCCCTCCCCGTTTCTTCTTCCCGAGACTGTCTCTTGCCGGTTCGGCGGGTCGGGGTCGGGGTCGCGCGGGTGATGATGTCGATCAGGGTGCGACGGTGGTCGGTCAGCGTTTCGCAGATGGGGCAAGCGGCTCCTGGCCAGGGTGGCGCCGGAGGGGCTCCGTCAGTTCGGGACTCTCGGCCGGGGCTCGGCGCGGGCGGGGGAGCAGTGGGGGGAGCGGCTCCACGCAGCAGCAGGACGGCGCCGGGGCACGGCTTTAGGCGGCGGCGCGGCAGCAACTTTAGAAGCAGCGGCGGGAAAAGCGGCGGCGGGCGGGGTGGTGGAGAGCTCACCGCGAGGGAAGGCGCAGCTGGCAGTGGCCTCCCTAACGTCCTGCAGTTTGGAATTCTCCGGGGCTAAGGATGAACTGCTCTTGGGGCCGCTGGCTGACGGTTGGGCAGAAGCCTGCACTTTGAACTCGCCGGCAGCACAATCGTTGACAAAATGAATAAAAGCTGATAAAATGACTCGCTTTCTTTGCTTTCAGTTTCGCTGCTTGCTAACGCAGCATAGGCTAAAGCTGTAACTTGCCTCTCAGTCCTTAGAAATTGCTCTGTTTCAGTCAGCAGTTGCCACAATGTAAAATAACGAGTTGCTTCGTCAAATTTTTTGTGATTTTTTCCCTTAACAGTTCCTTAATAGCATCCCAAATGGACACCTCAAGGCAGCTTTAACTGTGGGGATTAGTAACTCTTTAAGAACTTTTTCATCATAATTAGAATCTCTCTCAGAGAGAATAAAATAAAAGAGCGTTTGCACTGCCTCTTTCTGCAGACCCCGATTCTCCTTTCTTCAGCCGACTCACCTGATCAGGGCAAGATTTCTTTTTTCACCATGCGCAGGGCTTTGGTCCGTAGCGCCGGGGGTCACGCTACCTGTAAACGGCTGCTTCTCCCACGTCTTCTATTCGCCTTACGTCCTCAGAACTCGACGAAGAGGATGTCCCGTCCCGTTTCGGGCACCAGTTATCGATGGGGAGGCATGAACATAATGCTCACAGGCCATTATGGTCGGCATATGTCAATTTATTATTTAAATCAGTTAACTTTTATACAGCTTAGTTTGCTCAGGGTACATGTTCATAATAAGATGATTGGATAGCTCAGTCTGTGCACGCGTCTCATGTCCCCAGTTCATTGGACCTGTTGTTCTGTCCACGCGACCTGAAATCATCCTTGGCATAGAAACCTCTTTCTAATTAATCTGCTTTTAGGGTTTTACTAAATTGCAGGTGTTTCATTATCTTCAGTTTCTCAAGGTTTTCTTTCTATAAACATATTATGTTCTCAAACCTTATAATTAGACACACAGCTAACAAGTATAAGCATCACATATTTTCACACAGTCTATAAGTATAAACATACAGCTTGTCACTTCCATGGCAAGCAAGGCCTACAGAGTGCAGGAAAATTGTTCATTCTCTCTGTCCCGGCAACAGTCGCCCTTTCCCTCCTCCACTCCTGTGTTGGCAGTGGCTTGTGCCCATCGATGAAGGGGAGAAATCCCAGCCAGAACCAGCAACAAACAGCATGAGTTTCGTGGGAAGAGTCCCCTTTTTTACCCTTTTTCCCCTTTTCCCGCTTCTCGGTGGGGGGGAAGATCCCCGTTTTCGATTTCTCCCACCCCACGTGGCAACCGTCACAGACCAACACTGCCCCTGCAACTGCAGGCTCTGCTCCTCCCAGTAATGCAATAGAGCCCCCTGTTGATCGTGGTTAGAATTGCACCAAAGGGCAGAAAGTATTGAACTGTTTCCTTTTTTGAAGGGATTTTGGGTACAGATTATTGTTGGTTGTTTTTGTGTTCTTTTGTTGTTCTACCAATACACATTCCTTTTATAAAGGGTTGTTATTTTTTTCTTTCTCCATACTTCCTCAATTGGAGCCTCTTAGTTTCGGATTTACAATTACTTAGAGGGAGGAGTTTGGTCTTCCTGATAACTCATCCTCCTTAGCAAAACACTTCAGTCTCATTAAACTGAGACACCTGGTTAAGGATATCACCAGGAAACTTTCCAGCCTGGTACATCCCTCAGATTACTACCTATTACTGGTCTTCCATGTAGGGGGTGATGAAGCTGCAACACATAGTCCAAGCACAATCAAAAGGGACTTCAGTGCCTTGGGACAGTTAGTTAGGGATTCTGAAAACATGGGTTGTTTTCCTCTTCTATCGTTCCAGTTTCAGGTAGCAACATTGGAAGAAACAGACGGGCTGTTCCATGGCTGGTGTCACTGCCAAAATTTTGATTTTTTTTTGCTAATGGGTTGACCTACATGGCACCAGGCATGCTGGTTCCAGCTGGGATTTACCTTTCTCAAAGGGGAAGGAGAATCTTAACTCAGGAACTAGTGGGGCTCATTGACAGAATTTCAAACTGGATGAGATGGGGGAGGGGAATAATATCAGGCTTGCCCTTGGCAAACTGTGGGACAGACCAAGGTTAGAGGGATGAAGTGCTAGTGAGGGCCCTTTACCAGTGACTCTGAGTTGTGCTAACCACACTGGAGCACACTTGAAGTCTTATGGAGTCTTACCTCAGGGGCCCCTGAGGTAACAGAAGCCAAAAGAGAAAGACCAAGGAAATATCTCATGGGAATTAAGGGATGTTCCTCTAGGAAAGCGACATGGCCGACAGCCCAACTGAGGTGCCTGGTGCATGGGCAACAAACAGGAGGAGTTGGAAGGCACCATGCTGATAGAAAGATATGACCTAGTTGCAATTACTGAAACTTGGTGGGATGAATCCCATGACTGGAGTGTGACTATCGATGGCTTCAGGCTGTTCAGAAGGGATAGGGGAGGAAGAAGAGGTAGAAGGCTTGCCCTCTACAACAAGAGGTGGATTGGGTGTGAAGAGTTGTCTCTGAGGAACAGCCATGAGCAGGTCTAAAGCCTGTGGGTAATAATCAGAGACCAAGACAACAAAGGGAACCTTGTGTTTGGGGTCTACTACAGACCACCTGATCAAGGGGAGACTATTGACAAAGCCTTCTTGCTCCAACTACAGGAGACATTGCGCTCTCAGGCTCTCGTCCTGCTGGGGACATCAACCACCCCAACATGTGCTGGAAAAGTAGCATGGTGTGCTGTAGACAATCTAAGAGACTCCTGGAATGCATGGAGGATAACTTCTCGACCCAGGTTATAGACAGTCCTGCCAGAGGGGAGGTGATACTGGACCTAATGGTCAAGAAACATGAGAGAGCTATTAGGGACATCAAGACTGGAGGCAGCCTGGACTGCAGTGAGCATGCATTGGTGGAGTTTGTGGTCCTAAGGATATGGGTCTGGTGAAGAGTAAAGTTAGGTTCCTGAACTTTAGGAAAACAACCTTTCAGATCTTCAAGGAGTTAGTCAAGAACCCCTGGGAACTGACCTCAGAGACAAGGGAGCAGAACAGAGTTAGAAAACTTTAAGGACATCTTCATAGAGTTCAAGAACTAGGGATCCCCAGGTGCAAGAAATAGGGCAAGGAGGCAAGAGACCGCATGACTGAGTTGGGACCTGCTGGTCAAAATAAAGGGCAAGAAGGGAATGCACAGGCAGTTGAGCAGGGTCAGGTACCCTGGGAAGAGCATAGGATGCAGTACAGTTTCTGTAGGGATGAGGTGAGGAAGGCCAAGGTACAGTTGGAGCTGAACTTGGCAGGGACTCAAAGAATAACAGGAAGGGCTGGTGTTGGTTTTAGAGAAAGACAAAGGGAAGTGATTAAAGTGATGCTGTTGTCTATGCGGTATTGGACAAGTGTGTTCTAGGCATATGGAAGGTAAGGAGGATGACATTGATTTAATGGTGGCATCAAACAGGGGTTTGGGAATGCATGCAGCTGAAGTCGGAGCCACAGCTGCGACTCCAGCTGCAGCAGAAGGGGGGATGAGTAATGCAGGGTATGATGATGGTCAGAGGTGGGAGTAAGAATCTTCAATGCAGAAGGATTTAGTGCTATTGCTGGGAGAACTTGTGAGAGGCAAAATGAAATAATCCAGGCTCCTCTCGAACAGGCAGTAGGGAATGAGGGATCTGTTACAGTTAAAGTTCCCTTTTCAATTGTAGATTTAAATAATTGGAATCAATTGCAGGGACTGACAGAGATGACCCTGATAAGGTTGCTAATGCATTTGAAATGATGATTAGAACTCAAGATCCAGACTGGAATGATATTGAGGCAATCATGAAAGTAATGTTTGATAGTACAGAAAGAGAAATTATTAAGAAAACTACAGAACCCTTTACACAATTTCTTGACAGTTACAGACTTCTCTAAGTAGACAAATTGAAAATGAAGATGCTAGAGGGTTACTTTTTAGGCAGTTTGCTTATGAAAATGCTAATAAAGATTGTCAACAGGCTTTACAATCTATCCCCAAAAGAGAAAGTTGCATGTTGCCAAGATGTGTGGGTTTGACAGAACATGCTGGCTTCTCTGGCAACGGCTTTAACTGCCCAGCTACGGGTACATGACAGGGCAAAAGGGAAAAGCGACTGCTTCCGATGTGGAGCGACCGATCACCTTATTAAAAACTGCCCCAGAAAACCCCCTCCAGCAACTTGCCACAAGTGTAGCAGAGGGAGGCACTGGAATAAAGAAATGTTGGTCCAGAGTTGACTATAGAAAGGGATCTGCATTGCATGGAAACTGGAGGCGGGGTGCTTTAACCGCTTACCCTGGTCAATCAAATAAGTTCAAGCCCTAAACAATTAGTTTCGTGACTTAACGCCACCGCAGGCAGCACATCCTGGACCTGACCTCCAGACAGTCGATAACTATAGCCTCCACTGCCGTGGTGTTAATATCCACTGGGGCGTGGGGGACCCCTGGGAGCAGGGGTCCACAGGCTATTAATCGAGTCGTTCCTCAAATACAAAGATGGATCTGTTTGTCCTACCCGTAGTGGTTGATTCTGATTCTCAAGGCGAGATTCTAAGTATGTTTGGACACCTGCACCACCCTGCTATATCCCTGAAGGCAGCAGCTTTCTCAGCTAATTCCTTTTTACAGTGCATCACACCCCATGGGAAGGGAAAGAGAGGTTCCGGGGCTTTGAGAGAACAGGTGAGCCCAAATATTTTGGGCAAAGACTATCTCTGCTTCTCAGCCTATGCTGACTTGTCACATAGATGGGCGCAGATTTAAAGGCTTGGTAGACACTGGTCCCTGATGTTTCTATTATAAAAGACACAGAATGGCCTTCTGATTGGCCCACAATCTTCCCCACTTTGACCATTGTGGGGGTAGGAGGTATGCAGAGACTTAGACAAAGTGCGCATCTGCGCACAGTATTGGGGGCCAGAGGGACAGACTGCCATAATTGCTTCTTTCATAGTTCCTATTCTCTGTACCTTGTGGGGGAGAGATGTCTTGAGTCAGTTGGTACCACTATGCAGATTACGATAAAGAATACTAAGGTTTTTCAATGAGGGTCATTGATCAACCGTTCCATGGACTTATCAAATTAAAATGGAAAATAGACGATCCCATCTGGGTGGATCAATGGCCCTTAAAGAGGGAATGTTATTCACCTGCGAGACCTTGTGCAGGAACAGCTGGATGCTGGGCATATAGTACCAACTTCTAGCCCTTGGAACACCCCTGTGTTCTGCATCCCTAAGAAGAGCGGTAGTGGCGCATGTTACATGATCTCGGGTGGTTAATGCAGTCATTGAACCAATGGGAGTGTTGTAACCAGGACTTCCCTCACCTGCCATGCTTCCAGCAGGGTGACCACTGATAGTGATTGACTTGAAGGACTGTTTTTACTACTTTCTACATCTGGACGATGTTCCTCCGCTTCACCTACTCAGTTCTGGCCTTCATCATGAAGAACCCGTGTAAAGGTACCACTGGGTTGTATTGCCACAGGGTATGAAAAACAGTCCGACTATTTTCCAGACAGTGGTAGCAAATGCCATACACCCTGTCCAGAAGCTCTACCCTTCAGCTATCATCTACCACTACATGGATGACGTCTTAGTACTTGCCGCCCAAGAGACTGAGTTACAATCTATTATGACTGCCTTAACTAATGCTGTTCGAGAAGCAGGGTTGCAGGTCGCTCCAGAAAAAGATCCAACGAACTCAACCCTGGGCCCACCTCGGATGGAAGATCACGCAGCAGGAGATCTTACCACAACCACTGACTCTTAAGGTAACAGACACTTTGACACTAAATGATTTACAACGACTATTAGGAGCCATTAACTGCTTAGGCCTATTTTGGGGACCACAACAGAGGAACTGCACCCCCTTTTTGAATTACTTAAAGGTGACCCAACTTTAACCTCTACTCGGTCCTAACCACAGAAGCAAAACAGGTTCTAAAAATATGCTCTCAGGCTATTGAAAACAGGCAAGGTCAATGACGACACCCCGACCTACACATTTGCCTCGCCCTTATTTCCAGCAAGTTCAACCCTTTGCCATCCTTTTCCAGTGGAATCAGATGGAATCTGACCCCCTGAGGATCCTGGAATGGTTGTTTCTGCCCCACTCTCCACCTAGATTGTCTGGATAAATCCTGTCACAGGACACTGGGACAATCAAGTACAGACCATAGACCAAGGTTCTGTATAGGTTTTAGAGCTTGCTGCTCTCCCGCGTAGCTTTTGAGTTGTTTTGTGATCAGCCACTGAATATCATTACTGATTCATTTTATGCTGTAGGGTTGTTTTCACGTCTCGAAACCTGTGTCCTTCGAGGTGTCACTAATCCTTATTTGTTTGCAGAGATACGTACTATATGGTTCCTTGTCAACCACAGAAAATTTGACTTTTACATAATGCACATCCGTTCACACATGGAACTGCCAGGATCCATAGCGGAAGGCAATTAAAGAACAGATGCTGCCGCTATGATTGCTACAGTTCCAAAACTCTTGAGCAGGTCAAACTCTCCCACCTATTCTTTCATCAAAATGCACGCTCATTAAAGAGGCAGTTCCAACTCACATGACTCAAGCTCCGAGATATCATCATGTCATGTCCTGACTGTCAGCAAATTGCCCCAATGCCATCTAAGGGAAGGGGTTAATCCCTGAGGCATAACAGTCAATGAATTTGGCAACAGACGTTACACATATAGCTGAATTCGGTCAGCTAAAAATATGTCCACGTCACAGTAGACACACATTCCAAATACATAATGCCACTGCACCACTGGAGAAAAGGTAAGGTATGTTATCAGACACTGGTTTAGTTGCTTCGCAACTTTGGGAACTCCAAAAACCATAAAAGACAGACAATGGTCCTGCATTTGTTCTTCAAAGGTTAAAACATTTCTCACAGATTGGGGGCATATTTCATTCCACAGGCGTACCACATTCACCCATGGGACAAGTTATCGTGGACAGAGCACATCGCACATTGAAGGAAATGCTCCAAAAACAAAAAAAGGGGGAATCTATCTATAGTCTGCAGGAACGCCTGTGGAAAGCATCATATGTCTTAAATTTCTTAATTATGATGACACAGATCATAGCAGGTACGAATGTCAACACAAATCTCAGATACTTTCCTCTCCAAAACCACCGGTCATGATAAAAGGTTAATATCGGGACAATGGTCAGGACTGGTGGATGTGTAAGATGGGGGAGAGGATATGCCTGTGTATTCACAGGTACTAAACTAAAATGGATTCCTTCCAGATGTGTCAGGCCTTATATTAGCCCTCCTTCCAGAGCAAGAGCAATCAACAGAAGTGACAAATGAAGAAACTGAGGTCGAAGAAACACACAGCTAATGACTACTACTAAACCTAAACTGTGTGGTTGAAATACAGAGGCATAATAAAAAAAGTACGTATGAGTGAGGAGAGACTGAGGTGGCCACCTGAGTGTGGAAAAGTTGTGTGGACATATGTATGCGTGTGAACTCAAAAGCACTTTATACCAAAGATGACTTAAATAAAATACACTCGCATAATAATACTACCTCAATCACATTAACATATCAGGGGACAACTGAACACAAGACCTATCCCCAAAAAACCTTTTTCCCTTGAAAATAAAGTTGAGTTTTCTACCTAGTTACATACAACCCTTGGAGAAATAAAGCTGATGCTTCTACCCAGTTACACATAAAACCTAAGATGAAAAGTTCTAAATGAACCCACTTATTACAAACCCTGAACATTGAAGGTTGCACAGTTAATAAGTTATTTAATATGTAGCATGACCAGTTTTAATAAAGGTCTTACCGGATTAGGTCCACATTTATATAGATGGTTAAGGTAAGATTATGTTAAGAAAGGTTTAAGAAAAGATTTAAAAACTGTTCTATAACTCATTATAATTATAACAAAGAGAGGGGACATGTAGAGTTTATGTCACAGGAAGAGTGCCAAAAGGCATTCTGGGACTTGTAGTCCCCTGATACTCTATTGTGTAAGGACTGAAACTTGGTTGTCAGCAGGAAGGAGTCTGATGGGATTGAGCAACTGGCCTTGGGCAACAGGAGCTGAGAGAAATCCCATCATCTGAGGATTGGACACTTCATCACAAGACCCATCAATATTTAGCGATGTGATTGTCCTGTCAGACGACGTTGTCAGACGATGTAGGAGTCCCTTTGTTCTCTTCCCCCTGTGTGGTCCTTGCTACGGGAAAATATTAACCACTTGTGTAACTGTAGCAGAAAATTGTGTAATCCTCTAGTTAGCATAATCCATCCCCTAGTTAGCATAACCCATCCTCTTCATTAACATGTCCTGCCTCCAAGACCATTATATTGCGAGATGCGTGTTCAATAAAGATTCTAGTTTCTACCCCCGAATTGGGATCGATTAGTTATTGACCTCTACACTATTGCACATGCTCAATGGAGTGCTCGAATATGATTGGTTGAGAAGATCACGTGTCACTGTTTAAACTGCATATATAAACCTTGTTGTTCTTAATAAAGTAGATTCGGTTGCTTGCACCAGAGTGGCTGGGTCCGTGCCTCAATGATGCACAGCCCTGTGCAGCAGCAAGGACCATCAAACAGCAGAGGTGAAGCCACAGAACAGCATCACAAGGGGAGCAGTAGCATGTGTCTGGTCTACATGACCACAGTGGTAGGTCTTTGCCCAGTGCATTTTTCATTATATTTTTCTTTATATGGTGCCTCAGAACTTTTTTTGATTTTTTAACTTTATAGATTTTAGAAGTAGTTGTGTAGCAAATGTAGATTTTAATGCAACTGTATTATATCTCTTACTCTTTATCAATCCCTCTAAATTCCATTAGTGTGTTTAACCTTCTTTTCAAGGTAGAATTGTAGAAAAACACCCCTGTTTAAGAACATCTCACTCTAGGTCTGGACCAGGAGATATTGCGCAGACAAAGCAACCTTCAAGCCCAGAACTTGGAGGAGCTTTAGGACTGTATATGCTTTGAAGAAGATGAAGATGAGGAAGAAGGGATCCCAAATGCCACCAGACCCAATTCCCGAAGGGGCATGTGAGGGGGCAGAATGGGCAGAACCAGGGTGGACAGATCTGGGGCCAGATGGACCTTATTATAAATCATAGAACCACTGTCTGGGTGCCCACGCGTGGTGCGCATTCCTCTAGGGCCGTTGGCCTCATAAAGGACCTGCTTTCTTTATCTATACACTAAATTGACCTGGAGTCTTTTTCTCCGCGGTCTTTTTAGGCAACAATATTTAAGCACAAACATGTTTAATTTGCCTGAGGGTTACAATAAAAATTCCCCAACAGTACAACCATCCCATATGTAGTTTTTCACTCTCTTACCATGTTGACAGCTCTGCTATTGGTGAGCTGAAAGGCACAGTGAGCAGGCATAGGATGGTTGTGTCTAGGTGTGTCTGTGTGTGTGCATCTGTTGTCCCAAATGTGGACTCATTACCTGGTGTGCAGTGCCAATTCACAGACCAAGAACGAGGTATTTCTGTATTTAATTCTAGTTTGCACAAAGTAGGGAACTGGGTGGTAACTCACAAAAGGCTGACCTTCCCTGATCATCAAAACTTTACACTATTTATACATTTCAACAAACAAAGGCATCAGCATTCATTGGTTGCAAATTACATAACTTATCTATTAATTAATACTCAACCCCCTGTTTGCTAGTTATATATCTCTCTTCTCATACTAATTAGTCCACGGACTCAGTTCTTCCCTCCATTTGAGTCAGGGGTCTGTTTTGATTAGGTGGTCAATGGGTTGGTGGTCACGATTTCCCACTGCTGGGAATTACCTTCCCCCAGGTACTGCTCAGTTCTGCTGACTTCACTCCTAGGGTTCTCGTCAGACAGCCTATTCATCTTGGGATTGTCTTCCCTTTTCCTTAAAAATAAAAGATTATACGAGCATACAGCGTTTCAGAATGCAATTGCTTAATCATAACTGTCCAGCTATAGCTACTGATTAACAACTAAAAAAAAATTCCAAGTTTGATTCAAATCTTGAGGGACTCAAGTCTTGAGGGGCTTGATATCACATCTGCATGTATGTGCATGTGTAGAGTGGGGCACTCACAGGTTGCAGGGGCTTTGCAATCACTTTTAAGAGATACATTCACAACTGTGATTCAGCACTTGGCAGATCGTGAAATCACCCTTTTTCTCACTCACGCAGTCTCTGTATCAAAATACTCCGTCATTCCAGTCGTATAACATTTACTATGCTATCTAAATGCACCCTGTGACTCGAGTGAGACAGTATTTTCCTGTGTGCCCAACTGCCTTCAGGAGGGAGCTGCAGGGCAGCTGAGACCAGAGTGGTGAGGATGAAGGTGCAGCCATGGGAGAGATTGCACAATAGTTGTCCTGGCTCTGAATCATACAAGATTTGTAGTTATTTTTCTTGACTGCAAAGTGCAACGCTGCAGCTGCTTTGGTTTTGTGCAAGACAGGAGCAGAAACAGGAAGGACTTGCTGTGGGAGACCTTAACCAGAATTCACACTATCGTGAGGTTAGTAGGTCAGTTATGGCCTGAGTATTCACTTTGTAAGCAGAACCTGAGAGACAGAGTGCCTGAGATACACAAACCTTGACAAAATGGCTGGCTATGGCCAAAACCCTGACTGCAAAGGATGGCACAGTTTCCTTCAGATTTTTTTCCTCTGGGGAGGGAATACCTAAGCTGGGAAGGCTCACAGTACCACCTTCAGCAGACAGTCATTCAGCCATTTGATTTTCAGCATGCTGTACCATGCACTTGCAGTGGGAAAAGTGACAATTTCCACTGCAAGTTATTAAATAATAGGTGCAACATGGTTCCCAGGCACTCAAGCGGGTGTAGAACCAACAAGACCCTCTCTCCCTATATCAAGGTGTCATAGGTTTACTTGTTCTGATGCCTCAGAGCTTTTCCGAATTTTAATTTTTATAGATTTTAGAAGTAGATGTGTGGTAAATGTAGATTTTAATGTAGCTGTATTATAACCCTTACCCTGTAGCATAATGTTTACACATACCTAACCCTACTATCCCATCTCATATCAATCCCTCAAAATTCCATTAGTGTGTTTAGTCTTCTTTTCAAGGTAGAATTGTAGAAAAACACCTTAAGGCCTGGACCAAAAGATATCACACAGACATAGCGACCTCAAGTCCAGAACTTTGGGAGGAACTCCAAGGAGTCTACGTGCTTTGAAGAAGATGAAGATGACAAAGAAGGGGTCCCAAATGCCCCCAGACTCAATTCCCGAAGGGGGCCGTGTCAGAGGGCAGAAGGGGACAGAAGCAGGGGGTGGACAAATTGGATTGGTGGACCTTATTATAAAATCATAGAACCAGTGTCTGAGGGTGCGGGCATGGTATGTATTCCTCTAGGCCTAAGGACTCATTAAAACTCCTGTTCTCTTTATCTTATCTCCTACACTAAATTGACCTGAGTCTTTTCTCTTCCCTCTTTTAGGTAACATTTTACAAAAAACAAGGGGGGAATTCTTTTTTTTTCTTTCCCCTGCATCCTTGTAAAAGAAAGATGTTGAATGGAGGAGGGTGGTTTGCCTTGGATGATTGATCCACACAAAGAACTAACCAGCAGATCCACATTCCAAGTTGATGGCCCTCCAAAGACTGTGGGGAGGGGTCATGAGTTTTTTTTCTCTCCTCGGAAATGAGAGGCACTTCACTTTTGCCCTGGACTCAGGGAAGGTGAGTGGTGGAGGGGTCCGAGGTCACTTTGTTTTTGGTCTGGTCACCTGGCTGTTTCTGGCCCTGGTTACCTCCATTTTTCCTGCACCCTGTTCGACCTCCTGCCCAGACCTACTCGGACTTCATCGGAGAGTCTTGACCCACCTGCAGAGGAACCTTTGGGGGAGGAGGTCGCCCTTCCCTCCTCCACTCCTGTGTTGGCAGCGGCATGTGTCCATTGACAAAAGGGGGGAAATCTCTGCCAGACCCAACCTCAGACAGTGTGAGTTTCGTGGGAAGAGCCCCTTTTTTCCCCTTTTCCGCTTCTCGGTGGGGGGGATGATCTTTATTTTCAGCTTCTCCAGTGCACCAGGGCCCCCACACAAACGATCGCCACCGCCCAACAACGTCCCCTGCCAGCCACCACAGAGCAACTGCAGACTCTGCTCCTCCAGAGATCCAACAGCGCCCCATGCTGATCATGGTTAGAATTGCACCAAAAGGCAGAAAGTACTGTTATTTTTTTCTTTCTTCATACTTCCTTGATTGGAACCTCTTAATATCGGATTTACAATTGCTTAGAGGGAGAAGTTTGGTCTTCCTCATATCTCGTCCTCCTTAGCAAACCACTGCAGTCTCATTAACTAAGAAGTAAGGATACCCACTGCAGAGGGAACTCTGACAGGAAAAAGTGAGCCGCATAAAATACAGGCACTTGTTGTGTGAGGCAAATCGGTGATTTTATCACTGAAACAGCAAGAACTGAGCTTGAATTGTTCTGGTTGTAACCTTCAATTAATGAAAAGGGGAAGGAAATAGCACAACAGGACTAGCAACAGAGTGGAAAATGAGTAAATGTATGCTTCAGCTAACACAGTAACTGCTTCCTATGTTCCCTTGTTTCCCTCCATCCTTATTTCTCCTCTTCCCTCTCTCCTTGCAGCTTGAAAGCAAGGTTTGGAAGTCAGGGACCACAAGCCCTCTTCCATCAAGGTGTCTGGCTGGAGTTTTTCTACAGCACTAGCAAAGGGTTCACAATGGTTTGCCTCACCTAAGAACTGGTAGTTAACCAGGCTGCTCTCTGTGGGCAAAAGTGGCAGCAGAAGGAAACAAGGACTGTTGTTTCATTTCTTTTGTACCAAACAGCATGATGAACTACTGACAGTCCATGGTGATGTGAATGGCATTGATTATTTTAAAAACTGGAACTGAATTTCTACATACACACAAGCTTTCTGGCTCTGTCTCTGTCCTGAAACACCAGCAAATTTTCAACCTCCTATCAGTCCTGGAAAATGTATGTGAAGAAAACGTTAAGGCCATTATTTGCCCATTTCAGTGTCAATGACAGGGAGCAAAAGTAGGATTACAAAATACATGCAGTTTAAAATTATATTTCGTAGTATATAGATATTAGACAATCTGTATTTCATCTTCTTGTGTTGCCTCCCACTTCTCCCCTTGTCACTTTTCTTCTGCAGAACAGTCCTTCTCATACATAGTCTTAGGGTGTGTCAAATTTGGCCTTTGTAATCAGTCACAA
Organism: Chiroxiphia lanceolata; assembly: GCF_009829145.1. NCBI lineage: Eukaryota > Metazoa > Chordata > Aves > Passeriformes > Pipridae > Chiroxiphia > Chiroxiphia lanceolata. The sequence continues at coordinate 11,977,631 of NC_045670.1, read as the reverse complement.
CAATACATTGTCCCTGCTGATGTGTTAACATTCCTGTTGCATGACATACCTCAAAAGCATACTGAGAGTCTGTACAGATGTTGACTCGATTCCATCTTCCCAGATGCGCTGTGTAGTGGGTTGGCTTTTGGATTTTTTAGACCTTCCTTAGCAACAGGGGTCAGAAATCTAAAGAAATATTCCATATCATCCTTTAGTGTAACACAACATATAAATAAGGCACAGATAAGAGAGCTCGCTCTCTTCTCTCTTCTGGTGGCTGAAGACGACAGGTCTCTCCGCAGACAGTCTTTGTTTGTATGGGCTGAGGCCTTTCTGATTAGACCTGCTGGTATCTCCAGTCCCTCTGGGAGGTCTGGGGAGTTGGTTGGTGCTTCGTACAGTTCTGCTGTCTCTTTCGGGGAAGATTCGGCCAATTACACCCCTATGGAGAAGGAAATCTTAGCAGCATATGAAGGCATACGAGCAAGCTTCAGAGGTAATTGGTACTGAAGCACAACTCTTCCTGGCACCCCGATTACCAGTGTTGAGCTGGATGTTCAAGGAAAGGTGCCTTCTATGCATCATGCCACCAATGCTACGTGGAGCAAGAGGATTGCTTTGATTACCCAACGTGTTCGAATCGGGAACTTCAATTGCCCTGGAATTTTGGAAATTATAACCAATTGGCCTGAAGGTGGGAACTTCAGTCTGGCAGATGAGGAAGAAGAAGAGCCAGTGAGTCGAGCTGAAGAAGTTCCGCCATATAATCAGATGCCAGATGAAGAGACACGCTATGCCCTTTCACCAATGGTTCCTGATGTATTGTAGGGAGGAGCCGGAAGTGGAAACAGCTGTTTGGAGTCCCACCCAATGAGTGATGGAAACCACTGAAGGTAAAGGCGAATCGAGTCAGTGTGCAGAACTCAAAGCTGTCCAATTGACCCTGGACATCACAGAAAGAGAAGGATGACCAAGTCTCTACCTATACACCAATTCATGGATGATAGTCAGTGCCCTATGGGGATGGCTAGACCGGTGGAAGAAGATGAATTGGAGGTTGTATCAGGGATGTTGATACTTTTGGTCTGTGTTTGGCCCAGCCACCTGTAAGAGTTTATATTTTCCCTGCCAAGTTCACTGATAAAACGGTAGCTTCGCCCTTGGTGAAAGGGAAATTCCAAAGTACTCACGCATGCACTGAAGTGAGACACTTGCATAACCAAGGGGGTGGGACTGAGAACCTCTGGTGAGGCAGTGCTGGCCACACCTGCCTAGGCAGACGTACTCAGTTGATTGTATAAAAGCAGACAGCTCCTTTTTTGGGTGTGAGCTTGCTCCACGTGAAGGACCAAGTTGCTATGTGTGAGCCTGATAACCCTCAGAAAAAAGCAGCTGCTGCAGAGGACTTTATGGCATTTGGAGTTGGTCAGATAACCCCATGAATGACACCTGAGTGAGTGGGGTGTCATATTTCCTCATTGGTTTTTGCTTTCTCTCGGGTTCCCGTTGCTTTGACCACTTCTTTGTAATAAATATCAATTTGTTGAACTTTCAATGGTGTCATGGTTTCAGATTTCAATAGTTCCGAACCCTTCTCTGATACATTTTACTGACGAGGATGTCATACTGAACGTGAAACACACCGTTGCTGGGGAAAGGGTGTGACTCTGTGAATATATAGTTTGTAGGGTCATGCTATTTAGACTTGGACGGGATTCGCTGGGGAAGAGGTTTCCCTGAGGGGGCTGCTCTGGGTTCTGTGTTACTTGTAGCAAAACTGGGACTCAGTGGGGAAGAGGGTTTCCCGGGGGGGCTGCGTTGGGCTCTGTGTTATAGTAAAAAAGAAAAAAAAAACAAAACAGGACTAGCCTGAGGGAGATTTTACCCTGTGGGGCTGTGATACAGTTATCCAGGATCCACGGGGGGGAAAGATCCACCCCAGGGGCTGTTACGTCTGACGTTGACAGGTAGGAACTAGAGAGGTTAACCACCACCCCTTACGCTTTTTTTCCTTCTTTCCTCATTGTTTTCCTGCTGTGTGCCTGTGTATTCCCCTTCTTTCCCCCCCCCCATAGCCCTCTCTTCTCAGACCTCTCAGTGCTGCCACGTGCAGGTTCGGTTGCTGGCCAGCTGATAAAAACCCTTATTGTGAGTGAGGTGAAAGGGGCTGTAGTTAAGGGGAAAGAACATGAGCTGGTTAGCAAAACTGTTGAACTCTCAAAAAGGGGGATTCAGGAGGTGCCCCTTTATGGAGTGTTCTGGGTGGACTCAGGAGCCCTGGAGTATTCTCTGGGTTGCTTGGAAACCTGTACTGAGGTCACTCCTGAACCGTGGAGTTTCAGTAGCCCACAGAAGTAATGAAGTATTGGGTGCAGTTCATGGAAACATCCTACACACAAAAATCACAGTGTTTAATTCCATATCGGTTGTATGGCAGGAGCACTCCTGTTTGCTTATAAAATTGCTATTGGTTGAATAGAAGATTTAGAGAAGCAGTTGGAGCACCTGAAAACGGAGCTACAAGAAATGAAAACTGCATGCATAGTACAACAGCAAGCTTATAGCTGCAACTAATCAATGCAACATCATGGAACAGAAATGTGCTACCATAGCAGAAAAATTTGCAGTGCGTGCTGTGAGACGAAGAAAGGGGAAGACGCGTAAAGGTAAGGATGCAGGACCCCGAGTTAGGGCTATCATAACAGATCCAGGATTGGGATCCAGAAACATGGGATGTCGACATCTGGAGCACCAGTGAGTCCGATAGTGAACAAGAGGATGCAGAGAGAGATAGAGAGGAAACACCCTCAGGACCTGTAAAGGCAGCCCCTGTGATTGGACGAAAGGGGGGCTATGGATTTGTTGCCGTGGGATTTAGGTGCTGAAAAAATCTCCTGGAACAGTTAATTAGGAGTGAGATAAGAAGGGTTTTATTTGCCAAGGCTAAGATGTTACAAGACGCGCGCCCCTGTGCCCAAGAGGTTACATTTATAATACCATCCATCCAATCCCAGATGTGTCCACCCTGTGACCTTTACTCTGGACCGCCCCGGGGTCCACCCCCTGAAAATGGGTCTGGGGTGCATTTCGGGACCACCTACTTCATCACCTTCACCATCATCAGAGCACAAAGGGTACATAGTTACCTAATTCTTGACTTCATTCTGTGGTTTAGTCCAGATAGGTTGTTCTGTCAACTGTCTAGGCCTTGCCTTGACAAAAGACTAAACATTTCTATTAGATTTGGGGCTATGAGTGATATAGGGAGGATAGAATGGGTAAGAGGGTTAAGGAATGTATAAACAAGGGTGTTAGAGGGAAAAGGATAAGGGACAAGGGACAAAGGAGGGAGGTGCTGCTTTTAAAACCTACTTATAAACTTACAAGTCTTACAAATATTAGAAAAATAAAAACCATTAGGGGCTTAAGGCATCATTCTAATACAGGGTGTTGGACACAAATCGATACTATGGAGGATTTTACACCAGAGGATATCAAAACCTAGTCAAACCGTTGCAACCAACGCCCAGGGGAGAAACCCCAACAATGACTAGTGCGGCTATTGGAAGAGGGAACTGATAGTGTTTTAGTTGATGGAGTAGATTCCCTGCATTTGTAGGATTGACGGGGATCTGTATGTTCATGCCTCATTGCGCCATGTCCCATGGGTCAGAACATCTCACTGTATCGGTAATTGCCACTGGATTCAGTGATAGGCACATAATGATGGAGCGTGGCCTCCTACATCTAACCAATGGGTCACATTAAGGCAAGCTATCCTCCTACTCAAGCAGGAGGGGATGAAACTTGCTGCACGTATGGTGATCCAGGAACGTACCTCGACCAACCATTCACACCAGGTACACGAAATGTATTACTTGAGGGGTGCCCATCACAATGGAGACCATATCTCATACCCATTCTGATGACAACTCAAGGTAATCCTACTCAGGAAGTGATAGAAAAGTTATGACAGTTAGGGGAGTTACCAGGGCTAACCGGGGTGCCCAGAACAATCTGAGATACGAGGAGGCACTAAGCCTCTGAAAGAAGTACCAGCAGGGGACAAAGGGGAGCTGGGGAGAACGCTCCTGTCTGTTCAGCTTCTGCTTCAACGTGGGATCCCAAAATCCGAAACTGATGGCATGCCCCTGAGTGCACTATGGAAAATGATGCAAACTGGGAAGAGGGGAGGCCAAGTTCGCAGTGTAACCCAGACGGAAGCTGGAGTGTGTTCAGTTCCTGCTTTAGAAGTAATGGAACCAAGTATCCTTGGAAAGATCTAGATAAGACCCTTGATAAGTTCCACCCTGTCATAGTTTGAGATTGACCCCCCTGAGAGTCGGGGGCTCAGAGGTGATTGGGTGGCCAGGGCAGTGTTCCCTGGAGAGCCAATCACCACTCGTCTTGTTCTCTTCTGCTAAAAATTATATATACACAACCACCAGAAGCTGCTGGCAGTTCTTCTGTTAGTGTCTGCTGCGTGTGGGTGGAGAAGGTCAGGGGGTGACTGGGTTCCTTCTTCTCCCCCTCCAGGGGGGAGAGGGGAGCCCTGTGGCCCCCCAACTCTGCCTAGGTCAGAGTTAGAGGCAGCATTTGGAGTGTGTGCTGTGAAGGAAGAGATTCACAGCACCTAAGGTAAGAGGGAGGAGGCTAGGCCCTCTTCCCCCCCCGCAGCTGCGGGGCACTTGGGGCAGTGTATAACTGGACTGAGCTGCCTGTGGCCAAGGCTCGGTGGCTTTCCCCCCCCCCCCCCCCCGACTGCATTGAGGGCTGGTGGGGGGTGGATTTTAAGGCTCAGCATTGGAGCAGAGCCAAAGTGGACGGGCTAAACAGCTCAGAACCAGGAAAAGGAATCCCAGGCAAAATTGGAGACAGACCGAAGAGAGAGGCCCGGAGGTCTCTGCCGTGATTTAAACGCAGGACAGTTGAAAACCTGGAGGAGGAATCAACATTCCAGGACATATACATTGATAAGCTACACTACAGTAGCCTACAAACCGAGGTATGAGACTGGGAAAGAGAGATCACACAGCAGACTGAGGAGAAAGGACTCAAAGCTAGTTTCTTGGACTTTGTGAGGAGAAAGACTGCAACAAACAACTGAAGGTTGGTTAGGGAGTGTTCAGGGGCCCAGAACACTCCCATGAGAGAGACTGCAGTTGACCCAGCAACCTTGAAAGGCTCTTCCTGGACTAAAGTTAAAGGGAGGGGCTAAAAGGACTGATAGAAATGTAATATATTATATAGTTGCCTTTAGTTTGATAGTATTTATTTGTGTAAATAAATGTATTATACTTCCCCTTCCCCTACAGAAGCCTCTGGCCTGAAAGTTTCTCCTCCGGTGTTTGGATAAATTGTGGGAAGGGGGGGGGGGGAAACCTGGAAATTGGATTTGGATTTCTAATGTGCTCAAACTACCACCACACCCAAAGGGAATAGGGAAGTGGCCAAGCCCCAGTTCCAGATATCCATGTAACTCGGCATGACCCACACCCCTTTGTCACTTGTATCATTGGTGGGGGCCCACCAATTTACAATGGGTGCAGGCTTTAGTGGACACTGGGACAGAGGTCACAATTTTACACGGGAATCCTACTAAGCATAGGGGGGACTTGTTGTCGGTATGGGGACTTGGGGAACATCCAGTCCAAAGTGTTCAGACAAAAATAAAATTACAAGTAGGTGATTGGCAACCTAGGGTATGTCAGGTTATGATAACTGCAATAGGTAAATATATAATTGGCATAGATCTATTAAAGGGGAACACTGACTATAGGTCAGCACGTATGGACATTTGGTACCACGCGGTGGTTAAATGTTCGGACAGTTCAGGTTGGATGCGTGCAAGAAGTTGCAGAAATACCCATTACCACACAAGTAGTAACTTAAACAATATTGCATACTTGGTGGGGATGAAGCTATCCAGCAAACTATTGATGACCTTTTAGAGGTTCAGGTTTTGCATTTTGCACATTCTCCATTTAATAACCCAATTTGACCAGTGAAGAAACCGGATGGGAGCTGGCGAATGACTGTGGACTATAGGGGAGTGAATCAAGTTACTCCACCAAAAACATCAACTGTTTCTGAGGTTGTTACCCTTGTGCAACATATACAGCAGCATCCAGGAGAATGGTATGCTGCAATAGATGTGGTTAATGCATTTTTGCTATTCCCATCCCTAGTGAAGCGCAGGACCAGTCCGTCCTTACCTGGAATGGAAATCAATATACTTTCACTCATCTGCCTCAAAAGTTTAAACATAACCCGACCTTTTGTCATCAGGTTATCCATAGAACCCTGAAAAAGGTTATGATACCTAAAGAGGTGCAGATTACTCAGTATATTGATGATATACTGATTCATGGACAAACCTTTGAGCAGACGCAGAAGAGTTTAGATACTGTTATAAACATCTTGACTCAGAACGGTTGGGAAATCATCCAAGAAAAGTACAGGGACCTGCACAAAGTGTGAAATATTTAAGTATCCTATGGGACGGGGGAAACAGCAAATACCAGATAAGGTAAGGGAGGCTATAGTGAATTGGTCCAGACCAGAGACAAAGAAACAGGTCCAGCAACTTGTCGGAGTCGTGGGGTTTTGGCGAACCTATTTATCAGGGTTGTCAGTACTACTCAAGCCTCTGCACAAAGTAACATGAAAAAGAAGTCAATGGGAATGGGGTCCAGAACAAGAGTAAGCGTTTCAGAAAACAAAATCAACAGTGCAAGAATATATGGAGTTACATCCCTTGGAGGATGGACCCGTTGAATTACAAGTTACAATAGAGGCAGATGTAGCCCTGTGGAGTCTCTGGCAGTTACAGAAGGGACAGCGACAGCCATTTGGCTTTTGGTCCCGTCGACTGACTGGAGTCGAAGTGCGATATACAGCATTCGAAAAAGCACTGTTGGCTGCATATTGGACGTTGTTGGATATCGAGGGTAGAACCGTGGGACATGAAGTCACCCTACGTTCAGATGTACCCATTGTAACATGGGCACTGGGGCCCACAACAACTCACAAATAGGGCATACTCGGGAAGCTACTATTATGAAAATGAAATGGTATCTGCAGGAGAGAGTCAAACCAGGACCAAAGGGAGTCCTGCACCTGCATGAAGTAGTAAGCCAGGGGTACAGGGTATTCCCGACACCACCAGGACTGATATGGTTAATTACCAAGTAGGGCACTGGGGACTGCCCTATGAGCAATTGACACCAGAACAATGACAGATGGTTCACAGATGGCAGTGGGGCAGGGACTGGAAAGTGGTGAGCTGTGGCTTTTAATCCTGTTACCCAAACACGACTAGTGCTAGAAGGAACTCAGGGAAGCAGTCAGTCGAACTAGCTGCCGCATGGCAAGCAATAGATGCTACATCATGCGATCAAATTTGTTACATCTATACTGACTCTTGGGCTGTGACCCAAGGGCTGGTAAATTGGCTAGGAAAATGGCAATACGTGGAAAATAGGAAAGAAGGATGTGTGGGTAAAGAGTTTTGGGAACAAATCTGGAATGCTCTGAAAGATCGTGATGTTCGTGTCTTCCATGTAGATGCACACACAGAACAGGAGATCGAAACGGCAAAGTGGAACGCTCATGTTGACCACCTAGCCAGAGTGCAGAAAGTAGCCATGGCCAGTCCCGAGGATCACGCTCTAGCCTTATGGGCACATGATAAGTCTGGGCATGCAGGACGAGATGCAACGATTGCTTGGGCGAGAGCCCAGGGGGTTCTTATACCCTAAACAGTAATTCAACAAGTTCTCAGCGAGTGTACAGTTTACCAATTTCTGAGGGAGCATAAAATGCTCTCAGAACCACTAGGGCATCTTAAGCGGGGGTCATGCAGTGGGGAAATATGGCAATTGATTTCATTGACCCTTTACCTGAACATTGCAGGCAACGATAATTTGTATTGCTGCAAATACCTATTCTAGTCTCATGGTAGCCATAACCAGTCAGTACGCTAATAGTCACACTACCATAAGATGCATGAGTGCAATTGAACTCTACTATGGAACACCCCTAGAGATGCAATCTGATAATGGGATGCATTTTAAAAATCAAACTGTTACAAAATGGACTGAAGATCGTGGAATTACGTGGACATGGCATTTCCCATATCATCCGCAGGGGCAGGACTAGTAGAATGATGAATGGGCTCCTGAAGCTGCAACTTTGTAGACTAGGGGACGGGTCTTATAAGAAATGGGTGGACAATCTTGATGAAGCTGTTCGGGTGCTAAACAATCGTATGATGTCACCTACCCTAACCCTGTTAATTTTAATGAAAGAGGACCGGGAAAAATTGACACGGGTGGTACAAGGTTCTATTTCGATTATCAGTGGCACAATATTTATAGTCAAGTCTATAAAAGGTGGTTACATAGTAATAAACACACAAACACAGTCACTGGGGATGAACCAGGATCAATGGGTCCGGATGGATGTTACATTGTCCTATGTGGGTCAGTAAGAAGATGTCCTCCTCTATATGGTGTTATGACCAGAACTTTCTAACCTGGACCTGACACTGCTAAATCCTGTGCAGGGGTATACCACGAAACCTCTATTAATAGGGTTGAAAAATACTACAGGGCATCCAATTACAGTACCCCCGATGGAATGGGTTGACGTTTACCATGTATACAGTTTGCCTGTAATGCCCATAGTACAAAATGGTTTGCAGGTGGTCAGGTATGGTACCAAGCCCCCGGGGATGAGAGTCCTGTTGCTGCTGAAATTGTAGTGGCTGATGATTCTCAAGCAGTGACGATTGCAATTGAGGGTCAAACAGAATTGAAAAGGGTCCCAACCCAACATCTGAGATGGCGGGAGTAAACACAGCAGTTGGAGGGGGTGTTGGTTCATAACCTCTTTTCCCCGTTCTTCTCTATTTTTTTTTCCCCATTCAGGTAGCTAAGTGAACACGCATGGATGGTCCAACAGTAATGGACATGATTACTCCTGCATTAGCCCATTCGAGGCAGACCACATATCTTGAATAATAAAATGGATTAGTTGTTCTTTTTGCCTAGCAGGTTTCTTGCCCTAATGGATCCATGGATTTACTATTCCAAAGCTAAGAAGGTCTCTGCTTCTTGGATGAGTAATATATATTTCTACTGCCTTTTAATGAAATTGGTATAGTTTTGTTACACTGATTGTTTTGCAGTGCTTATATTTTAAGTGTTTTGTCAAGTATTTTCCCACATGTGGCAAGAACAGTTTGGAATATCCCTCTCTCCTCTCTGATTGCTGCAGCATGTGAAAGAGACCTTTTTTGGTTTACAAAGCCAAGAGAATTATAGTGATTGTGAAGTAACAAGGTGTGAGGTGCTGGGTCTTGAAGAAAAAAAAAAGAAAAAACCTCCGTGTTGAAAAGCAAGAGAGTCTGGTTGGCATGACTGCAAATGAAGGAATGCTGTTCGTGAACCTCCCTATGGGTTCTGGTTCACATCAATCTTGTAAAAACTGGTAACTGCCACAGTCTGCTGGGATAGGAGAAATTGGACCGGGCACTGCAATTAGGGTTTGGACGAAGTTGAGGACTCGTGCTGCAATGCCCGTTTATTCAAGGGAAAAGGGTTTAAAAAACCGCGTTTGAGGGGTGGATGCTAAGCCGGGGAGGTGCAAAAGATTGACAGTTCAGGGAAAGATGTGGTAGGGGGACAAGGGAAAGATGGGTGGAACTCCCGGGTATCTGAGGGAACTGGCTAATGGTAGCTCTCTCTGCACTGTGATAGCTACAGCTAATCAGTAACCGAGGCACGGAAAACAGGGGAGAAGAAGATAAACAACTTTCAAAGGGGAAGTTTGAGGGAGAAATGGGGACAATATGGAGGTATACAGGATCTATAAGTTTTGACAGTAAACCAGAGTGTACAAGGGTTCATAAGCACACAACAGTAAACTGGGGAAAAACTGCCAGTCTGCTGGGTGGATTATTCAGTGAGTAAAAAGTCCATTCAGATTCCATTAATGCTTTTCCAGGCCACATATCTCTCCCATTCTGTCTTTTCATCCATCGCAGGTAACATTATAGCATGATGGTCAGTTAAGTGCTTTGTTTAACTTGTGCCTTGGTTTAATGAATGCCCTGGTTCATCTGGCATGGATAAAAAGTCTTTTATAGCATGGAGGCAAAAGATACCTGCACTATCACTCCATGAGGTGGACGGAATTTGACTGCAGTCAGGGGCAAACTATGACAGGATGGTTTGCCCCTGATGAGGCCTAGAATCTGTACAGAGAGTGCAAACTTTCTGTGGGAGCAATTGGTGAGACCAGGATGTTGACTGGTGTTGAATCAAACTCCAGACGTACATTGCCTGTGGTGGCTCCTAATAGGCCCATAAATTTGTGACTGGCGGTCAACCACTTCATACTATAAAAGATGAATCCGAATCATAAAATTGTCTAATAGTCTAGACTATTTTGCAGAAATTCCTGAGATTCATCATGTTGTCTGGGCTCATATGTGGGACACGCCCGTTCATCTGTCCCAACTTGAGAACTAAGTCTGCCAACTGGGAAACGATTATCCTAAGTACTGTTAACTCCCAGTAACTGACCACTGGAACCCACTTGGATCTCCTCACTGCGGATGGACATGATTACCAAGATATTATTGTCTGGACTTTTGTTGTCTGTTTAAGTGGGTCACCAATGTCATGGTCCAACCACAGACCGCGCGTGGAATGTATCAGGGATGTTGACACTTTTGGTCTGTGTTTGGCCCAGCTACCTGTAAGAGTTTATATTTTCCCTGCCAAGTTCACTGATAAAACGGTAACTGTCCTTGGAGAGAGAGTTTCTTGTATAAACTATATTAATTGGTGTTCTGCAATTGTTCATTGTCTACCAAGGACATTTGAAAGAGAAACTGAAGAGGAGGGGATAAAGTAACGACCCCCGACTTGTCAGGGTTGACAGAGGGTCTGTTAGCTCTCTGGGAGAAGATTTTGACCTGGGAAATTTATGGATGTATCCTTGAGATAGGAGAGGTATGTATGCAGCCCTAACGAAAAGAAGACAGCTGTGGAGTGCTTAGATTTGGTCCTGTGAGAACCTCAATTTTGACCTTGAACTTTGCCAAAGTATCACTAACAATAATAGCCAATTAAAATACAGTTACTTACTTACCTTCTAAAACTGCTGCTTGCTACTAACATGGGTTATAAAAAGACTCGTGGGAAAAATAAAGAGACTTGTACTTTGTTCGATACTAGACTGTTCGACGTGATACGTGATTACGTGATCTCTAGAAGTTTCATTGACGACTTTGGCAGGTGATCTCCTAGAGAGTTTGTCGGGGACCTCCAAGGTACTCTCCGAGAGAGAGGTAACCCGTGTGGCTAGGCACGGGTGGTGGTTGAGTTGACTGAGCTAAAGAGCAACAGGGAGTGCTGTCAAGTCCGGACGAAGAGAAGTAGACACCTGGTAAAAGGTGAGCCACCAAGATCAGGGATTTTGATAATGGGAAATCAAATTTCTAAAGAAGAAAGTATGATGTTATCCTCCTGGAAGCATCTCTTAAAGCATAAAGGTGTAGCTATTGATGACTACGCTTTGTGGTACCTGCTATTATGGTGCCAAAAGCAAGGATTTGAAGCTAACTCTGTAGTTGCATTCAGTGTATCCACCTGGCAAAAGGTGGGTGATGAGTTGTGGGATGAGATTCAGAAAGGTGCTAAAGGGACGGAAGGTTCGCCTACCACTTGGCATCTGGTAATCAACACCTTAAAGACTGGCTTAATGAGCAAGTTTCAGAAGACGTGCAGTCGTCTGAACAGTGTCCGCGGTAAACACGAGGGACATGAAGGGGAGGAGGGAACTTCAGCTGCTGTGGTGCTGCCGCCACCACCGTCACCAGTGTCTGCTACCTCTCCCTCTGATGACGAATTAGGCACTTTAGCGGACAAATAAAAAATTGTGTGGGGCCCGACTTCATCTACTAAAACCACTAGCCCAGCTCCAAAGCTCAAAAAACTCTGAAAGTTTGCTATCCCTCACCCTAAGAGCTAGTGTCCCCTTCTCGCAAGTATAGATCACCTACTGAGATAGTTCCTCACCGCTATAAGACCCCTATGGAGCTGGTAGAGGAATACCAAGCCAAACAAAGGCTTGCTTCCTCTACTCCCTTGCTGGAGGAGGACGATGGTGAAGATGTGCCTAGCAGGGGGTCGTATCAATCAACATCAGCCCCCCCAGCAGAGGATGCAAACATGCAGGAAGTCGAAAGTGCCTCTGTCTATAGTCGAGTCTCTCAACCTATTCACGGGGAGTCTTCTTGCTGTAAGACGCGGTCATTAGCTGACCCGTGGACTTTACCACCATCAATGGTTACAGTGTTTCCATGTAACCCTAGAAGGTTTTGGGAGGTCATATGCATGCAGGCTGCAGAACAGGGAAATTGGGATCTGTTGGAAAAGGTTGAGCACCCCTCATAATCTGTAGATGAGGTTGGGTTTGCGCCAGGGATGGATTCAGGAGTAGAAGCTTACCCAGTGTTAAAAGTTGCCCCTAATTCTGGCATGCAAGGTGAGCATTGTGTATTCCCTTGGAAGGCTATTCAAGATTTACAAATGTATGTAACCAAACACAGAGTAAATTCTCCTGAAGTTATGCACGTACTTCGCATAATTAATGCTGATTTATTAGCCCCTTATGACATCAAGTATCTAGCTCAAGTTTTATTTGAACCACTGCAATATCAAGTGTTCACTGCTAATTGGTTGAAACAGGTAGAGCGCACAGCAATGGAGAATATGAGACTCCCTCCAGGAGATTCGAGGTTGGCAGTAGGAGTAAAAGTTCTGATGGGAAAATTTTTTTTCAGTAATCCTGATTTACAAGCCCAGTGGGACCCTGCTGTGCTGCAACAGTGTCAGCAGGTGGGAATGCTAGCTTGGATCAAAACCATGGAGCTTGCTTCCCCTCGTCCTCCATACATCACAGTGAAACAGGGGATGAAAAAGCCATTTTGCAGTTTGTCAAGCGTATCGCGGTCTCATTAGAGAAACCAGTAGACAATGAGACTCTGCATCAGACGCTCTTGAAGCAGTTAGCGAAAGACAATGCAAACGAGGACTGCCTGAAAATCATAGAAACACTACAGGAGACCCGTCTGTCACTGATATGGTCTTGGCGTGTTCACAGGTAGGCAGCGTAGTGCACAAATGCATACTCTTGCAACGGCGCTGCTCCCTACCTCTCGCTGTTTCACTTGCAACAAAGAAGTACATGTTAAAGCTGATTTCCCTCTTAGAGGTAATGAGAAAAAGCAAAAGGTTTTACCTAATCCCCCGGGCATCCATTGTAATGACTGCGGGAAGCCCAACCACTTTACAAAACACTGCCGAGCCAAACTTCATGCTAATGACCAGTCCCCTGCAGGGAAATGGCAAGGCGAGCGCGGTAAGGCACGTTTGAACACAAATACCTTCCCTGGTTCAGCACAATCTGTATGCAGCTCCTCTGGTGTTCTTTGCGACCAGTTCACTGGGAAGACCAGCGGAGCAGCTGGCATGGATGTACCCACTGCCAACACAGTAATAATTTCGACCACAGATGTCAAAGTTCCCCTAGATGCTAAGGGACCTATCGGTCGGGGACTCAGTGCCTTATGAATCAGGTGTTCAAGCAGTACTATTGCTGGGATAAATTGTTCACACTATATGGGACAAATTTGTGCAATGGTTTCTACCCCCTACCCACCTGTGACCATTCCAAAAGGAACACGTATCGCTCAACTGGTAACTTTTGTGAACTGTGTTCCCAGGACAGAAGACTGAGAGAGACACATTGGAGGATTTGGATCAACAGGACCTCCGCAAGTCTTTTGGTCACAGACTGTGTCCCAACAAACGCCCACAGATGACCTGTGAACTGTGCAACGAAAAAACTTCAGCTTCTACTGTTAGGTGATGGGGTTGCTTGATATGGGGACCGATATCACTATCATTTCCCTGTATCACTGGCCGAATTCCTGGTCTCTGGTATCTTTTGATCTGGATGTTGTGGGACTGGGGGGAGCTGCCCAAAGTCGCATTGCAACTCATTTATCCTAATCTGCAATCCTGAAGGGCAAGTTGCAACCGTGAGACCATACGTCACCCCTGCCTCCCTAACTTTGTGGGGAAGAGACTACCTGCTCAGTGGGGGTTACAATTTTTGATGGGGACCACTGTGATGCAGGCGTCAAGCAGCCACACTGGCATTAAACATGGTTAACAGATACTCAGTGTGGATTGGACAGTGACCCCTACCCTCTGAGAAGTTACAAACCCTGCAGGAACTTGTGCAAGAACAGCTGACTGCTGGTCATATAGAACCATCACATAGCCCCTGGAACACTCTCGTGTTTGTAATAAAAAAGAAATCTGGGAAGTGGAGACTACTGCATGATTGCGACGGTAATGCTGTCATGGCAACAATGGGAGCTCTGCAGCCTGGGCTTCCATCACCTACAATGATACCTCTCGATTGGCCTATCATAGTAATTGATCTAAAGGATTGCTTTTTCACTATTCCTTTAGCTGAAACTGACAAGAAAAATTTGCCTTACAGTACCTTCTGTAAATCATGAAGAGTCCTCCAAACGATACCAATGAAAGGTTTTACCTCAAAGGATGAAAAATTCTCCGACCATTTGTCAGTGTTTTGTAGCACAGGCTTTGTCTCCTGTTAGAAGCCAGTTCCCAAATTCCCTCTGCTATCATTTTATGGATGATATTCTCTTTTCGACATTGCACAAAGACGAATTGATAGCAGTGGTTGATGCAGCAAAACAGTCCTTACAGTCATTTGACCTTATCATTGCTCCAGAAAAGGTACAGTACGCAGAGTCCTGGAAATATCTGGGTTTCCTAGTTACTGCTCAAACAGTGACACCTCAGCCTGTTCAATTAATATATCTATTCAGACCCTAACTGATATTCAAAAATTAGTCAGTTCCTTAAATTGGATTCACCCTTATTTGGGGTTAACTAACTCACAACTGCAACCTCTTTTTGCACTGCTCAAAAATTCTACTGATCCACTGGAACAATGATCTTTGACTCGAGAAGCAATTCAAACCATCCATAAGGTAGAAGCATTGTTAACAGAACCGCTTTGCTTATTGTATTGATCTGTCACAAATCATTCAGCTTTTTGTCCTCATAGATCAGGTTTCCCCCGTGGGATCCTTGTTCAATGGAATGAGACTTGGGAAGATTCTCTACACATCCTTGAATGGTTGTTTTTAACCTTCCAGATCTCATAAAACAGTTCCTGGATTGTTTGAATTGCTCTCCAAGATCATCGTGAAAGCACGGGAAATGGTGCCTTGAATTAACTGGCAGAGATCCTGGTAGAATTGTTTTACCTGTGCAATCATGCTATTTTGAGTGGTGTTTAGCTCATAAATATGAGCTACAGGCTGCTATGGCAGATTTTCAAGGGCAAATCGCTTATCATTTGCCTTCACACCCTTTATTGAAATTTTTTAATGAAATACCTGTTGGGCAGAAATTATTATCATCCACAGAACCTGTGGATGGGCTTACTGTGTTCACTAATGGCTCTGGTAAGACAGGGAAAGCTGCTGTGGTTTGGTATATACCTAAAGGGTGGCAATGTCAGTTTGTTAAACAGTCTGGGTCTCCACAGGTTGTGGAGTTTCGCGCTGAAACCTTAGCATTCCAACTTTTCCCTCAACCTTTTAATCTTATTACAGATTCGACTTATGTAGTAGGACTGGTTCAGCGCTTGATCAAGTAGTTCTCTTTGCTTGTGATGATTGACTTCTTTTTCAGTTTTGCTTACCCTGTGGCATACTATTCAGTCTTGACGAACCCTTGTTTTGTTTTTCACATTCGCAGTCACACCTCATTGCCTGGATTTTTTACTGAGGGTAATGCTCGCAGACATCTTGTAGCCCCCGCACAGATTGGTCCTGTTCCAGATAAGTGATAACAAGCTCTCCTTTCTCATTGCTTTTTTCATCAAGGCAGCACTGTCCTCAAGCGACAATTTGGTATCAACAATCTCTTGCTCGATCTATTGTGGTTGCCTGCCCAGATTGTCAGGGTCAGAATGTCCCTATGTTTTATGGAACCAATCCTAGAGGGTTACAGGCTTTGCAGGTGTACCAGGGTAAATTTATGCTGATACTTTTGGTCTGTGTTTGGCCCTGCCGCCTGTGAAAGTTTTGCTCTTTCCCTGCCAAGTTATGGGAAAACAAGCACTGATAAACGGGAAAGTTGTCATTGAAGAGAGTTTCTTGCATAAACTGTTTTAATTGGTATTCTGTGATTGGTTAGTTGTCCTCCAAGGTCGTTTGAAGGAGAGATTTAGGAGGAGGATGATGAAGGACACCCCCAGACTCATTTGGAAAAGACCCCCCTGAGTACAGTACTCAGGCGCAGGGAAAACCACGCGTACGCAGAAGAGATGTACTTACATAACTGGGAAGTGGGACTGAGGGCCTCGGGCTGGGCGGTGCTGGCCACACCTGGGAGGTTGTGGTCACTCAATTAATTGTATAAAAAGCAGATAGTGCTTTCTTGGGGGGGAGCTAACTTCACACCGTTGCCTTTTGGCAGGGACGCCTGCCAGTTTGTGAACTTACTGACTCTCCAAGGATGCAGCTTCTGCTATCGGTAATTATAGGCATGCTAGGTCAGTAAGATAACTTTATGGGCAACAGCTGGGTAACTGGGGAGGTCGTACTGGGGGCTTATTTCTCTCCTCCTTCCTCCCTTGAGGGTTTGTTCATTTTGTTGGCCACCTCTTGGTAATAAATATCGGTTTTGTTGAGCTTGCAACGGTGTCTTGGTTTTCAAGCTTCAGTATGTTCGAACTCCTCCCTAATACAGCAGGTGTGGCAAACGGATGTTACTCATGTTCCAGAATTTGGGAGACTTAAGTATGTACATGTTTCTATTGACACCTTTTCCCATGCTGTCTGTGCTACTGCTCATACAGGTGAACGTGCCCTAGATGTGATTCATCACTTCCAACTAACCTTTGCTACCCTCGGCGTTCCATCACAAGTGAAAACTGATAACACCCCGGCCTATAGTTCTCAGAGATTTCAAACCTTTCTGAGTGATTGGGGGGTGTCCCATGTCACTGGCATCCCTCATTCTGCTACCGGGCAAGCTATCGTGGAACGCATGCATGTCTCTCTGAAACGCCTACTTCAAAAACAGAAAAGGAGGAATGCAAGGTGCTTCTGCCCAGGACTGTCTAGACAAGGCTATCTATGTTTTGAATTTCTTGACTTTTCCTCAGGATTCCCACTTTCCTGCTCTGTTTTTACATTTTTCCTCATTGGTATCATCTCAGTCTGTAACCATTCCTACTCCTGTCTAAGTGAGGGACTTGGTATCTGGACAATGGTCAGACCCACATCAACTAATAACCTGGGGAAAGGGGTATACTTGTGTTTCTACAGATGCTGGACCGCAGTGGGTTCCTGCTCGGTGCGTGCGTCCTATTCTGTCTCGAAGGGATCAGCAGTGATGACTCCTATAGAAAACAGTTTGAACGACTCAGCCTATGGAACAACCACAACATCTTGGTGACCCTGATGAATGCTCTAAACCAAACCACCTTCTGTGCCTCCTTCAAACAACCTGAACTGCCTTTCCACACGTGCCTTGTTGGGGCACCTGTAAATAACTCTGATTCTGTGAAACTCGTTTCTAATGTTACGCAACCACAATATTGGGCTAGAAAGGTTTGCAATGCTTCCACGCTGAACTGCATTACAGATGTATCCGCTTGGCTGACTAAACTACCAGTAGGCATCGTACCACAAGAACTAGATATTATGGGTACTCTAACTGCTACTGCTTGCTTTTACTTTAATTACACTAAGGGATATGATTTCTTTTGTGGTGCAGGGACTGCTTTGCAAGATGTATCTCCAGATATGTCCTTTAATCGGAATGCATCTACCTGGTACTTGTATAGACGTGCTCGGTCCTCATATGGTGTGGCAGTTGCTTGCCAGCTCCCGAAGGGATACTTTTTGATCTGTGACAATCGGGCATGACCAGGTATTCCAGTGACGCCCGTAGGGGGACCCTGCACCTTTGGTAGATTAGGTTTGCTTACACCCACAGAGAAGTTTTTATTAAATCACTCACATATTTACAGTCATGTCCTAACTAAACAATCACTGACCCTTAGTTCTAAGTGCAGTGATACATTAACTTTATGGAGTCAAGCAGCTATTATATCTGTCTCCTTGTTTTTGCCACAAGTTGCCTCAGCAAAAACGTTAAAATAAATTAATAGTTTCGCATGCTGGATTACTAAGCAAGCAAATTTGACCTCAGACACTTTACAAACTTGTCACTGATGTAGATAGCGTACGACACGCTACACTACAGAACAGTGCTACAATTGATTTTTTACTGCTAGGACATGGACATGGATGTCAGGAATTTGAAGGCATGTGTTGCTTAAATATTTCAGATCATTCTGCATCCATTTACAAATTGCCGCTCTACAAGAACAGACAGATAAGATCAGGCAAGAAACAGGATTTTTTGGCTTGGAAAGATGGTTGTCTGGTTGGGGTCTTTTGGGTTGGTTAATGTCCCTACTCGAGACAGGGGTTTTAGTTTTGGTAATAGTTGTAGCTGTGCTTGCAATATTGCCATGTTTTGTGTCGTGTCTGGAAAGGGCCCTCCAGAAAATGGCACAGGCAGTTTTTCTCACCCAAATACAAAGAGAGGGAATTCTCAGGGTTGATTTGACAGTGGGTCTGTTAGCTCTCTGGGAGATTTTGACCTGGGAAAGTTACGGGTGTATCCTTGAGATAGGTGAGGTATGTACGCAACCCTAACGAAAAGAAGACAGCTGTGGAGTGCTTAGATTTGGTCCTGTGAGAACCTCAATTTTGACCTTGAGCTTTGCCAAAAGTATCACTAACAAATAATAGTCAATTAAAATACAGTTACTTGCTTACCTTCTAAAACTACTGCTTGCTACTAACATGGGTTATAAAAAGACTTGTGGGAAAAATAAAGACAGACTTGTACTTTGCTCAGTACTAGACTGTTCCTCTTCTTTATTTTCGACCACCGCGACAATAACACCGACTCAATTAGAAAAGACCCCCGAAGCATACTGCACATGTGGAAAGGAAATTCCAAAGTACTCATGCATGCGCTGAAGTGAGGCACTTGCATAACCAAGGGGGTGGGACTGAGAACCTCTGGTGAGGCAGTGCTGGCTACACCTGCCTAGGCAGACATACTCAGTTGATTGTATAAAAGCAGACAGCTCCTTTTTTGGGGTGAGCTTACTCCACACGAACGATCAAGTTGTCTTTAGTGGGGACGCCTGCTACGTGTGAGCCTGATAACCCTCCGAAAAAGCAGTTGCTACAGAGGATTTTATGGAATTTGGAGTTGGTAAGATGACATGAATGACACCTGAGTGAGTGGGGTGTCATATTTCCTCATTGGTTTCTCTTTCTCTCGGGTTCCCGTTTACTTCGACCATTTCTTTGTAATAAATATCAATTTTGTTGAGTTTTCAATGGTGTCATGGTTTCAGATTTCAATATGCTCCAAACCCTTCTCTGATACAGAGGTGTAGAGGAAAACCCATCTGGACTGCTGATTTGTGGCAAGACATCTCTGCCAGAGTGAAGAAAATGAATGTGAGAGTCCATCATGTAGATGCCCATGTGCCCAGGGGTTGAGCTAATGAGGAACATAATAACAGACAGGCAGACCGAGCTGCACAGGTCAAGGTGTAACGAGTAGACCTAGACTGGCAGCAAAAGGGAGAATTGTTCCTAACTTGATGGGTCCGTGATGCTTCAGGCCATCAGGGCCGAGACACCACCTATAGATGGGCACGAGACCGAGGGGTGGATTTAACCATGAACACTATTTCCCAGGTTATCCACAATTGTGAAACCTGTGCCACTATTAAATAGGCAAAAAGGTTGAAACCCCTGTGGTATGGTGGACGCTGGGACAAGTATAAATATGGAGAGGCCTGGCAGGTTGACTACATCACATTGCCACAGACCCGCCAAGGTAAACGTTATGTACTCACCGTGGTGGAAGCAACCACTGGATGGTTAGAGATATATTCAGTACCACATGCAACAGCCTGGAATACCATTCTGGGTCTCGAGAAACAGGTCCTGTGGAGACATGGCACTCCAGACCACATTGAGTCAGACAATGGGACTCATTTCAAGAATAATCTAGTGACCACTTGGGCACAGGAACATGGTATTGAATGGGTATATCACATTCCATATCATGCACCCACTGCTGGGAAAGTTGAAAGGTGTAATGGACTGTTAAAAACAACTCTGAAGGCACTAGGTGGGGGGACTTTCAAAAACTGGGATAAGCACTTAACCAAGGTCATCTGGTTAGTTAACACTAGAGGTTCTGTCAATCCAGTTGGTCCTGCCCAAGCAGAATCCCTCCACACTGTAGATGGAGACAAAGTTCCAGTGATCCATCTGAGAGGTATGTTAGGTACAGCTGTTTGGATCACTCCTCCCTTGGACCAAGACAAACCCATTCGTGGGATTGTTTTTGCTCAAGGGCCCGGAAATACCTGGTGGGTAATGAGAAAGGATGGCGAGATCCAGTGTGTGCCTCAAAGAAACTTAACCTTGGGGAAAAACTAATTATGTGCTTTGAGTTGTGTTTTGCAGGAAACCAGACACCAGATGAAAAAGACCTGAACAAAGCTGATACCAGTATCCAAGGATGTCCAATGATGAGACAGCCCAGACCAGTGAACCAGTCCTAAACCCAGAACTGTGACTATAACCAAGGAGGCAAAGGATCCTAACTGAACTGATGTTGATACTGATCTTCAACAACAGACGACGGACTCAAAAAATAAACAAGGACTATATATATGTATAAATAGGTGTTACGTAAATAAATTATATGGAATAAGGGGTGGAGAATGTAGTGGGTTGGCTTTTGGATTTTTTAGGCCTTCCTTAGCAACAGGGGTCAGAAATCTAAGGAAATATTCCATATCATCCTTTAGCGTAACACAACATATAAATAAGATGCTGGTTCTCTTCTTTCTTCCTGTGGCTGAAGACGACAGGTCTCTCTGCAGACGGTCTTTCCTTGTATGGGCCGAGGTCTGTTCGCTTAGACCTGCTGTTATCTCTGGTCCCTCCGGGAGGCGTGGAGAATTGGTTGGTGCTTCGCACAGTTCTACTGTCTCATTCAGGGAAGTATTTTTTTTAATTTATTAGCTAACTCTCTATTAACGGTGTATATTTGGAGGATATTTGTTTTAGTTTTTTTTTATCCCTTTTTCCCTCCTCCCTTTTCCCTTTCTTCCCCTCAGGAACTCCCTATTATATGTACAATATATTCAATTTGTATATATAATTGTAAATATATATTTTTTATATGATCCCGTTTCGTTTGGGCTTCTTTCGGTTTTTCTGTGGCTCGTTGTTTTCCTCACTTGAAAGAGCGGGAGGGGGGAGGGGACAGCTTGGACTTGGCAAGAAAACCAGGCCAAACTGATATACGCTGCACACATCAAACTACTAGTTATGCTCCTTGTGTGCTTATCCTTGCTGGGAATGATTCTGCTCCTTGTACTTGTCCATGGTTCACCACAGCACTCCCAGACCATTGCTGTCCTTGCAGGTAGTAGGATGAGCCACCTACAAGTAGAACTAGATCTGGGTTATATGAGGGAATATCAGTTAAATCAGTCCATGGTTTACTTCAAATATGTATCACTTGCTCACACTGGTGGTACTCATCCGCATCATCAGGAAAAAACATTAGACTTGCTGGATTCAAGGTGTTTACTTCCTTCTAAGTCATTGTGGTGGTTTAAAACCCAGTTGGTAAATTAAACCCCACTCAGGTTACTCCCTTCCCCCCACCCCTTATGATAATGGAGGAACAATAGAGAGATTATAAATTGGAATAACAATTTACTAAAAGCACAGTAACCACAACAGTATTAAAAGCAAAAAAAAAGTATACAAAAAAGAGATGGTGTTCTACCAACAAAAGGGTATTCACCACCGGACATCCCCCCCCCAGTCAAAAAAAAACCCCATACTAGGACAAAACAAACTCCTCGGTAGCTAGAGTCTGCACCACACTGCCTGCTGTTTTCTCTGGACCACTGTGCTCTGTTCTGTTTGGCAGTGTCCGTGCAGCTGTTTCCTCTCTGGCTGGGATTTTTGGGCTCCACTATGGTTCTCCTGGTGCACCAGGGCTCTCCCGGTAACTAATGGCAGTCCGGGTTCTCCGAGTGGGGCTAGAGTGCAGTGTGGCAAATTAGTTATCATGCTCAGTGCATTCTTCTAGACCTTTCTGGAAATGGGTTGGAGGGTTTGGGGGTCTTTGGGGGTCTTGATCCCCCCCTACTGCATTAACCTTTGGTCAACAGTCCATATCCTCTTCTTGACCTCATTCCTGTGCTTGCACTGGACTGTGTTGTACTTATTTCCAGGAGCCAGAACAAGGACATTTGTCACAGGAAAGGTCTACCCTAACTCCATATGGCCCTTTCTCCAGCCACATCCTGTTCTTTCTTGTCTGATCACACAGTTTGTTCTTACCAACAGTCCTTGGTTGGCTCCACAGCCATCTGGCTATCAGTTTTTGAGACATACGCATTAACCCCTTATCTTCTGGTCTTCTACACTACCCAGCAGCAGTTCCACTCCAAGTTCCCCACTTAGGACTTTTAACTGCTTGATTTTATAGACAGTGCTCTGTGCGCTGTTATGCTTCCCTGTTCTGTGATGGGACCATCAACAACACTGGGCTGGCCAGGTGCCTGAGACCTTCAAGGCCAGTAAGGAAGTCAGTAATCAGCCTGGCACCCAGGAATCTTGAGACCAGTAGAAAGGGGAAGAAGAAATCTGTTTGGTTTGTTGACTTGGTTCACAGAATCTTCAGGGTCTGATAATGAGGGAAAGGGAACAAATACATGACCTGCTCGGTCACAGAGAATGGCTTCTTGCCTCATAAAATGGCATTAGTTATGCTAACCACATTACCAGGGGTCGGGAGCAGGGGGTAGCAGTCTTACCCTCCCACCTTTCTCTCAGGTGCATGGGCTAAACACTACATTTTAGAGTCATCTTTCCCTTTCCTACTGAATATTTACTTAGAACTTTCAAACTATAGCAGGCACAGCAGGAGATCTGAAGAGAAAAATCTTTCCTTAACCAGGACACAAGTTCTGCTCTATATCAAATCAATTGAAGATAATCACAAGGAATGATTATCTGATAACTAAATATCCAAAGCATATTAGCATTCTTTACTAGGGGAAACTTACAGACTTTAGGATTCACATAAACTATCATGAATACATTCAGACCAAACCTTATCTGCAAATGTATACAATTACGAGAGAAACATAATGCTTTATGTGGGTACTACCTAGTGGCAAAGGGATGTGATTTCCATGTGTTAATTTTGATGGAAATAATATGCAAATTATGGAAAGAAGATACTGTTAACCAGGTACCCAAATATTTTTTATGTCTTTGGACTTTGTGTTTAAATCCATTAGGTTGCAATATAATGAGGCACGTACAACAAGTCCAATGATTTCATGGTCAGTGCCACTGCACACCTGTGATTCACCAGAGTCTGGATGTCCAGCAACTGAGATGCAGTGGTATAAAAACAAGGGAGAAACCACAACTGTGTGGAGGTTTGGCGCTCAGGAGAAGAATCCCAGGCGAAATTGAAGATGGGCCAAGAGCTCGGGAGTTGCCCTGCTGAAGTTGACCAGGGGCAACCAAAAACTGACTTGGAGGAATCAACATTCCAGGACATGTACGTTGATAAGCTACACTGCAGCAGCCTACGAACCGAGGTATGAGACTGAGAGAGATCACACAGCAGACCGAGGAGAAAGCTATCTTCTTAGACTTTGTGAGGAGGAAAAACTTCCACAAACAGCTGGAGTTTGGTGAGGGGGGAGTGTTTGGGCCCCGAACACTCTCACAAGGGAGAGACTGCATTACCCAGCAACCTTGAAAGGCTTCTCCTGGACGGAAGTTAAAGGGAGGGGCTTAAAAGGACTGATAGAAATGTAATATATATATATAGTTGCCTTTAGTTTGTATAGTATTTATTTGTGTAAATAAATGTATATACTTCCCCTTCCCCCTATAGAAGCCTCTGACCTGAAAGTTTCTCTCTGGTGTTGAGATAAATTGTGGGAAGGGGTGGGGGAGCCTGGAAATTAGATTTTGGATTTCTAATGTGGCTCAAACTCCCACAAGGGTGAATGCAATAAAGCTATCAGACAGAAAGAAAACTGTGAAAAATCAAAGACACGCATAAGAAGCATTAGTAAAATTCTTGATTGGGAGGGTATATACACTGTCGGTAAACACAATCTCATTCTTATTTCCTAATAATAATGAGAGGACAAAATAAAACACTTTTATTGTAGGAATAAAGTCTTTCTTCATTAGCCAGGTAACATGAAAACATGACTCGTCTGAGCCCCAGAATGACTGAAATCTGAAAAGTTTCATAAAATTCAATGGGTAAGGTTGCTTTACATCCAGGTGATGGTAAACACTTCTTCATTGATTTTGTTCAAGTGTATTTTCCTAAGCGACCGCGGTCGGCCCCTGAGCGTGGCCACAACGGGAGAAAGGAGAGGGGGAGCCTCGCTGGCGGGTACTGGGCCCTCGTGGAAGAGGAGAGGGGAGCTTCAGAGTACACAGAGGTTTGCCGTTCTGGTTTAGGGGGGGGCGTGGGGGTCCTCAGACTGGTGGGAGGGCGGGCAGGGCAACCCTGTATGAAATGTCGCAGGTGAGCAATGCATCTGAAGATATGTGGTAACACAGTGGGGGGAGGATAAGGTCAGGGTGGATAGTGGGTTCTTTTGGAGTGGTGGGGGTCCCGGTCGGGCTGGGGCCTTGAAAAGTTCCCAAACCCCAGGTGGGTACGGGGGCTGGAACAGTTTGTTTGTTTGTTTGTTTTTGGTTCATCTGCGGCTACTGCCCAGGTTCGGTATGTTCTGGATATATTTGTTACATCCTGAAAGGGTGGTGTGGTGGGGGGAAACAGTTTTCCCCCTGAAGTTATAAAATGGTAAAACCCCAGGGGGTGGTGACCCTTGAGGTTTTACCCAATGAGCGCTTCTGCAAAATATAAACATATCACAAGCAGACCGGAAGAGAAGTAGTTGTAGTTGTTGTTGAAGAAGTAGCCATGTTGTAGAGCCACGAGGAGAAGCAGTAGCAGCCCTACTAGGGGCTGGGCCCCCCCCAACCCCTGGTTGGGGGGGCTGCAGGGGCTTGGAACAGTGTAAGACTTGGTTAAGTGTCTGTAGCTGAGCCAGGGGATGTTTCTCCACTGTGAACCGCAGCAAGAGATACTGAAAAGCAGCGACAGAAGAGCAGTGGATGGCGAAAGTGGCAGAGAGCCAGAAGAGATAAGGAGCAGTAAACAGCATGCAGCTAAGGAAGACACAGAGTTGTCTGGAGAGAGAGTCAGCAGCTGAGAGAGAGCAAAACTAAGCTCTACAGAGACAAAGTTTGGGTAAGAACTGAAAACCAAAAACCTCCAAACTCCTTGGAGACCCCTCCTAGAAAGGAGGAGGATGATGAACTCTTACTTGAAAGAGTCTTAAACTGCAGCAGCACTGCAGAAAAGATCTGAAAAGCTCAGAGAAGGAATGCGGAGGGGGTGACCTTGGCCCCCCCGCTGCTTGAGACAGAGCACAGAGCTCTGCAAAGAGAATTTGAATCCCCTGAAGATACGGACTGTCACGAAGACCCCCTGAGCTTCGTGATATGACGTGGTGAAGTGACCTTGTTTGGGTGAACACAGCCCACGGAAGAGAAGACCCTCGCTTGGAGACAATGGGTCGAGAGGGTTTGGATACCCCCTCGTGTGTACTGGCAGAGATCCAGCTACAACTGTTGCATGGAAGGGAGAGACAGAGATGCCTGCTGCCTTAGAGACACTGCTGCTTTGAGAGCAGAAAGGATCTTTTCCTTCTTCCCTCCTGGACTTTTATTTGGAGGGGAGAAGAGATTTGATCCATTGTAAATACTTTTATGTCACGGTAGAGATAGCTAAGATTGTATATAATGTATTGTATTTATTTGTACAGTCATTGTAATATATTCCCTTTCCCCCCATTTTGAGTTTTGTGTGGTGTCTGGAAACCCATCTCACACTAGGTTGAGATGTGGGAGGGGGTTTGGACTAGGGAATTGGATTTTGAGGCTCTCGAACCATGACAAGTGGTCAGGACGAAGGGTTGTTCCTGGGTGTTTCCTTGGGATTGAATATAGATAGGTGGCAGAAAAGTAGGAAGTGAAAGACTTTTAATAGGAATGTAGCCTGTGTACCCCTATGCAGTTGCGAGCTATGCTGGTGATGGTACGTGCCTTTGGTAGGGTTGCCCATGCCAGACAGGTCAAAACCGTAGGGTCATATACAATATATCCTTGGGCAGTGTAGGAGGCGTGTCCCAGGGGCAGGGAAACCAAGGGGCATGCGCAGGGACGGACAACCCCGTTGGTTAGAAGGTCACATGGTTTTAGCAGGATAAAAGGGAGTGCGACATTCAAATAAATCCTCTTTGATTTCCACCACACGAAGAGTGTACAGGAGTCTTTATCATATAAAGACCGCGACTCTACAAGTGGCGCACTGAACTTGGACTTAGAACCTATATTAGGTTAGTTTAGCATATCCTGAATTGGGCAGAAAAACCTGTAATTCCGTTTATCATCTCAATTATGTGGAGATGGGAATTTTAACCGAAAAAAGCTTAGACATCTGTAAAATCGTTGTCTCAGTCGCATATAAGAAAGGGAAAGTTAATTTAGTGAGCTCAAAAATATTAGGGAAAAGTGCACAGGAAGAAAGAAGAAAAGAAGAAGGAGAAACGGAATGGCGGGCAGTGAAGTGAGGACCTGGGGACCACGCAGGCAAAAGCGGGCAGTGAAACAGCGAATTACAGTGAGTTACACTGCAACCTCCAGCTCTCTGACTCACATTCTTTTAATATTCCTAAAGTTAAAAATTGTGTGATCATTGGAACTATTCCTTTCCTAGCTTCTAAACTAATTGGGTATTGTCGCACCCTAACGGGTTGTGCTCCTTCTTTTAGTTCTATTCTAACTGGAGTAGCAGCTTTAGATTTTCCAGGGACCCCTGTTTCCCATACCCAAGGCACTACAGCCTGTTCTATTTCCTGCGGTATCTCTTCCTTTTCTACCTCTTTCACAACAAAAATTTTTGCTAAGTTCTCTTCCGGAATTTCTATCTTGACCCTCCCTTTTTCAAATATAATTTTAGCTTGTAAGGTTGAAAGCAAATCTCTTCCTAGTAAACATTCAGGACTGTTGGGCATGTACAGAAATTGATGACCTAATTCCTTTCCTCTAAATTTAATATCTAGAGGTCGCAAAAACATCTTTTCCTGTATCTGTCCTGAAACTCCTATCACCCATGCAGTTGAATCACTTAATGGCCCCATCAATTTATTCATTGCCGAAAAACTAGCTCCAATATCTATTCTAAATTCTGTCAACTCTCCCTCTACTAATAATTCCTGATAAATTCTTAACTTTTTATAATCTCCAGACACATTCCGATCCCACTCGGGATCTTCCCGCAGCATGAAATCATTTACTGTTCCCCCCACTGCCCAGGGCAGAGTTCGAATTCTTTCTTTCGCTCTTTCCACCATCACCCTCAATACCATTTCTTTCTCTGTTGGATCCAGAATTGTATCTAACAATACCTGTAAATCATTCCAGTCCGGATTTTGAGTTTTTATAACCATTTTTATAATACGAGCCACCCGCTCTGGATTTTCTCTATATGTCCCAGCTGACTGTTTCCAAATTAATAAATCATTAGGTGAAAAAGGAACTTTTACCACAACTTTTCCCCCCCCCGCTCCAACTGCTTCCCGCAAAGGGGTCATCAATCTAGGGGGTGAGGGCGAAACATCTGTCTCCCTTCCCCCTCCCTGTCTCTTTTCTCTACTCCTTCCCCTTTCTTTTCGCCCCCTCCGAGCCCGTTCTGCTAGCGGAGTTCTATCAAAACCACCTTCTCGCCCTCTCGTTACTCCCTCATCCGAGGACGGTTCTAACGGGGGCATGGTGGGTGATCGTGCCCTCACACGTGAAGGGAGACTATCTCCCGGGGGCGCACTTGGAGTTATGCTGGGGGAGGCTAACAAAGACACATCTTCCTCTGGTTCTGAAAACCGTATTTTCCGCTCTTGACATCCTATACATTTATCATCCAATTCTTTTAACACCAACATACCACATTCCTTTTGCCATTCAGTCTTACGTTCCAAATAATAAAACAAATCTAAATACGGTATTTCATTCCACATCTCATTCTCTCGTAAATATTGCATCAAGGGGGTTATATTTTCCGGAGTTAATGTACCATTCCTAGGCCACTGCATTCCTTCTGTCTCATATTGAGACCATACATTATTACAATAATCAATCAATTGTCTCTTACTTAACTCTTGTCCGAAATTTCCTTCCTTCCAATGTTTTAACAAGCAACCAAGTGGAGAATCACTAGGAATATAATTTTCTGCACAAGATAGTGCCCCACAGGCTTCAAAAGGCATCATAGTCACACACACTGTACAATCACACAATAAACAGTACAATACAAACAGCAAACAATACAATACAAACAATATAAACCAATACCTTCCTACACCAACTTGTCAAGTCTCACTATGAGTGACAAGTGCTGGTTCAGCGCGGCTTTCACCCCGTCTTACGACCAGCGCCTAGGCTTCCCAATACCTCTTTGCCCAACCCAGCGGGTAAACTCACGGTCCCGTCTTATGGGCAGGCTCCCAACCAACAAACCTGAAAGAATAAAGCACCTCCGGGCTTACCTGGATGGTTGTCCGTCGGGCGCTGGGTCGGGCACGGGTCGATGTCTCCCCAGAAATCACCTGGTTGCCGGCATGGAGTGGATCAGCTCGTGAGCCGCCCCAGCTACCCCCAGAGCCCCATCTCGGGTCGCCAGAAAACTGTTGCCCGTAACGAAAACACAAACCAACAGAGTGCCGGTTTATGCGGTGCTTTATTTAGGGCCCGGGAACCTGAGGACTAGCGTCCCAAGTCAGGATTCCAAAGACCCTCATTTTCAGTTCAGCTTTTATACCTTTACACAAACAAGTTTACGTGCAGTTTCTCCATGAAAGCAGTTGCACTTAGTTACACACACAAACTCATATTTCATACTGATAACAATTGGTAATCATCTGCTCTAATCATAAATCTGCTTAAGTTGTCTTTCCCCATAGAGACCCCATAGAAACTGTTCAACAGACCCTTACTATATCTAAGGTAACAAATCGTTATATACATGCTTGGTTAAATCTTTTGATTATTGTTCCTACCTCTTCGGTACATTCCATTCTCACAAACAAGGTTGCTAACCTACTACTTTGGAGTGCTGCTCTCTAGGCCTACTCTCCTACTAGGCCTTAGCCATTCTACTACTAAATTTGAATCATTCTGCAACAAACCCGCTGCCCCTCCCACCGTGGGTGCCACAGTTTGCAAGTGCAGGGAAATGGTCGAGCCACTCACGTGCTGCCGACCGCCGCCCCTTCCCTTCCCACCACAGCGGGAGCCACATCAGGGACCCTGCACCGGGACCGCTGCCTCTACTGGCCCCGCGCCACGCTTAAAAACCGTGCGGGACCCGCCGAAGCCTCACCACGACCCTGCCGGCACCTGGACCCCCCACAGTGCCCAGTGTACTGAGAGACCCCTTCTGCCGATCCGTGCCTGCCTGTAGCTACAGTGCAACGCCTCCACACTGAGGAGAAACCCACCAGAAGCGGCGCAGACCCCGAAGGAACCTTTTGCCACTTCTCCACCACTTCCGCCAGAGCTGCGCTGGACCGCGCACTGCGCAGAGGGACCGCCCCGCTGCCGCCCGGCGCCATTCGCCGCAGTCTTCCATCGCTCCCAAGCCGTCGGAGCTGACAGAGAGTCCCGCCAGACACCGACACAGACGCCGAAAGAAAAAAGCCCCGGAGAAAAAACAGTGTTTGAGAAACTGAAACTAAAACTGCAGCCAAAGAACTCCCCACCCACGTGTATCTACATCTCCGAGACTAAGGTAAAGATGGGAGGCTTTATTTCCACGGAAACCTCATAAAACTAAAAGCCCGGGGGTGACCCCGAGGCTAACAATGGCTTTTCAGCCTGGCAAATAATAATGTCTGCACTACATAGAGCCCACAAATGGACAATACAAGCATCCGACACCAATATGCACCCCCCTGCCCACACTGATAGCAGCAGCCCGACCTCTAGGCGTAGGACAAATGTAAAAGGTCCACCGGGGGGAGGCGGAGGAACTGTTTGTGAGTTAAGTTATGGGTCGTGAGCCAGGAGCCACGGAAACATAGGTTGCCGGGAGGGAACAGAGCCTGAAATGCGAGATCCCAAACCATGGGATCAGCGCACGGGGTTCTGTTACATCAATGAGGAGGGTAACCCAGTGTCTCTACCCCCCCACGCTGTGGATGACCAGTGACCACATGTTTCGGGGTGGACGCAGCCATCTTACCTGCCAAACTGAATCCGAAAAATCGGTTCAAGAAACTGCTCAGAGACGTTTTATCTTTAAGCAGCAAGGTATTTGTTTATTCAACGTTGGGAGCAAGCCAGCTCGCGCTGGACAAACTTACTCAAAGACTTCACACAAAATCAGCATTTTTATACAATCTTCAGATGTGATTAAATGCATATTCAAGTGATTACAACATCTATCTATGCATATTAATAATAGACGGAGTATAGGTGGAGCTCAGGCGGGGCTTGGGGCAGTGCTTCTCTTGGCCCTCAATTTTGGTGGGTCTGGGGGCTTTAACTCATCTTCCTCAGCCTGACTCTTCTTCTCTTCCATTGTTCTTGACCCGCTCACTGAAGCCTGGAAAAAGCCCTGGTTCCAGGTCTGTTTCTCCTATTCAAATGTCTACCTGATCCTGTTGTATTTCTAATTTATTGCCTCTAGGCCTATTACATGTTCTTGTACTATTCTCTTAAGCTTTTGGTCCATTAAGTAGAACAGAATGAGCACAGATCGTTTTGGATGTTGGTAACTTCTTAGTAGGCCCAAATTTCTTAGTTAACTCTTTTGGGCCTAACCTCCTGTTTCAAAACGGAATGGAAGCCAATCCGTATCTTCCGGTCACAATGCCGTCCCGCTCCACCCATAGGCATGAGGAGGAGGGAGGTCCCTCCCCCTCACCGCTGCCACCACCCAGCACCACCCCCTCACAGGGAACCGAGATCACTGGGGCCACAGGGGGGGAGGTAAAGGGGGATGAGGAGGAGGGACCAGAGATGGTTCCACCAGGAGGGAGTGAGGAGGTAAACAAGTGAGAGCAATGTCGGGATGAGGCATATCGAGTGGGAGGCTTGAAGGATATTCAGGCATGCCCAATCGATTTTAGCCATCGTCAGCCCCCTCAATTTCAACCTCTGTCATATGAGGCTACAAAGAAATTGAGGCAGTCAGTAAGAGATGCTGGCATGTCCTTAACCAATACTTTCAAGTATTTGCAGACATTGAGTTCCATCTATTTTTTCACCCCACATGACTGGAAGAATCTAATGAAATTAGTTCTTAATAACACCCAATATACAGTCTGGTTAGCTGGCTATCGGGAGAATTGTACTAAGTATGCAACTGACACCCAAGCAGGCATAACAACAAACCAATTAACTGGAGAGGGAAATTACAGCACGGTAGATGCCCAATCAACCTATCCCGGGGAAATGTACAGAGTAATAGCCAAACAGGTCCTGAAAGCCATGAAAAACCTTCTCACTACAAACCAAGATAGCAACCTGTCCTCCACAAAAGTGTTACAAGGTTGTACTGAACCGAATTCAAGATGCTTAGACTGGTTGCAATCTGCTTTAAACAAGCAAGTTGAGTACAATAAAACCAGAGAGATGTTGTATAGGCAATTGGTTTTTGAAAAGGCGAACACAGACTGTAAAAGAGCTTTGCATGCCCTTCCTGAAAGGGAGAGTTACAGCATTGCTGAGCTGGTTTGACCCTACCAAAGAGTTAGCTCTGTGGAGCACCAGTCTGCCCCTTTGGCTACAACCCTAAGCGCCCGGTTAGAAGTACAAGAAGAGGCCAGACACAGAGCGAGTTGTGTTAGATGTGGTGACCCTGAACACTCCCAAAGGGATTGCCCTTGGAGACCCTTCACAGCAACATCCCACAAGTACCTAAACAGCAGGGAATGGGCTGAGGTTTACCAAGGGTGCCGTGGGCGGGGCAGGGGCCACGCCATGAGCATCACACTACTTGCTGTTGTGCTGCTCGCCATCCTCCTCCTCTTTGCCACCCGCTTTCACGAGTAAGAGAGGAAGTAGCTTGAGACAAGCCAGAATGTGCCAACAACCAGCCCCAAAAAAACCCCTGTATTCTGCACCCCCAAGAAAGGTGAGAGGTGGAGAATGCTGCAGGACTTTAAAGCAGTAAACGCGGTCATAAAGATTACAGTAGCGTTGCAACCTAGACTGCCCTCACCTACTATGCTTCCAGCAAAGTGGCCACCACTAATCATTGACTTAAAAAGCTGCCTTTTTGTCACCTTCCAATACCCTGAGGACGCGTCAAGGCTTACTTTTTCCATCATGGCCTTAAACAATGCACAGCCCATGAAAAGCTATTGCTGGATTGTCCTTCCACAGGGAATGCAAAACAGCCCGATGAGAAATCAAACATCCATCATACACCACTATGTAGATGACATATTAATAACCACAGTCACAAAGAATGAACTGCCATTTACTCTAACTGCTCTAATCAAAGCTGTCCAAGATGCAGGGTTACAGATTGCTCCAGAGAAAATCCAGCCATCGCAACCCTGGGCTTACCTTGGATGGACAATCACGCAGCAGGAAATTTCCCCACAGTCACTGCAGTTCGAGGTAAAAAGCACTTTACATGAGTTGCAAAAACTTCTGGGAGCCATCAACTGGTTAAGGCCTGTTTTAGGCATAACCGCAGAGGGGCTACACACTCTATTTGAGCTGCTAAAAGGGAACTCCAGTCTAACGTCTAACAGGTCTCTGACAGCAGAGGCAAAGCAGAAGTTAGACATTTGTGCCAAGGCAATAGAGGGCAGACAAGGCAGAAGGAGAAATCCCGAACTGAAAATCTACCTGGTCCTTGTTCCCAGCAGGTACCAGCCATTTGCAGTTTTGTTTCAGTGGGATCAGACAAAGACCCACTACAAATTTTAGAGTGGCTGTTTCTGCCACACACAGCCTAAAACTGTGTGGACTACTAATGAAATGTTTGCCAAGCTTGTCGTTAAAGGCAGAGGATGACTACAAGAACTAGATGGAAGAGACCCTGCTGTCATCTACATCCCAGCTACAAAGGACAACTTGGATTGGATGCTAGTTGAGGACGCAGGATTCCAGGTTGCCCTGGCAGGCTTTGACGGTGACATTTCAATCCATCTCCCTAAACACAGATTGTGGGCAGAAATTGGTAATTTACCTTTAAAAACCACAACCAGATGCAAACATGAACCAGTGAAAGGCCTCAGGGTCTTCACAGATGCATCGGGAAAAACACAAAAAGCTACAGTGACTTGGGTAAAACCCTGACACAGGACAATGGGAACGAGAGGTACAGACCATGAACCAAGGTTCTGTATAGGTTCTGGAACTGGTTGCCATTTGCATTGCCTTGGGGAAATTTTCTGAACAACCTATTAATATTGTTACCGATTCCTGTTATTCTGCAAAGTTAGTCTCCCATCTCGAGAGTTTGTTTCTTCAAGATATCGTTAACTCTCACCTGTTGTTTGAAATGCGTTCTTGTTGAAAGAATCTTAGATGATGCAGGACATATACTGCTTCAGGCCTGCTTGCACAATCCGGTCTGCGTCCTGGACAGCAGGGACCTGTGTTCTCCAGCAGCAGATGTGTGTCCTTGAGCAGCAGATATCAGAAAGCTGCATAGAGGAAAACAAGGAAGGAGGTTGTTATCCAGAGTGTGAGAAACCAGAAGATGGGGGGGCCTGGAAATGTGCCTTGGCTAGTAGAGCCAATAAAGTTATAGATATAGTGTGTGAAAGTAAATGTAACCAATAGAAAGTTAGAATAGAGCATGTGAACCCTGTAGGACCCTTGATAATGTGTGTATTTTTGGAATAAAGTTAGAGCATTGACTGTACCTCTATGAAGATGTGTCTCTGACTCTCGAGCTCGTTTTTGCATCTTCTCGTTTTATCTGGTGCCCGGAAAGGTGATAAAGAGTGCGAAACGGTAGAAGAATGCGGATAACCGATTGATCTCCTTGCAGTGAGACGCGGTTGGAGACGTGAGAGGCTGATAGAAACTGGACAGAGGAGTTTCGGTCGTGGGTCAGTCGGTGCGAACCGAGGTAGGAAGGATCGCTACCTTCCCCCTGTCATTTACTGCAAGCATGGAAGCAGAGTTTGCTGCAGCTAAAAAGCTGCTGTTAGTTATCCTTGCTAAGCAAGGTGAAACAGTAACTGAGAAGGTATTTGACAAGCTTATTGTTTGGACCTGTGAAAACGGTTTCTTTAAAGTGCCCCCTCTCCTTTTCACCTTTGAGGAATGGCGGGGTTTGGGAGATAGACTTTGGGACTTGATTACCCTCACTGCTACTACGAAATTTCTCGGCCGTGCAGTCATCCTGTTGAAGGGGGGAGTGCGTCGCGGCCTGGCACACACTGCCCCAACCGAACTGTGTGAATTCGAACCGTGGCCGCCGCCACGATTTCCGTGCAGAATCGTGGTGCAGACGAACACCAGAGAGATGCTATGACCGGAAAACCCTCACGGCGTAGCAGAGCAGGGCGAGGCAGCACCGCGGGGGTAAAGCAGGAGCACCCGAGAGCCGGCAGGAGAGCAACCTGGCAGTAACGGTGCAAGAAAAAACCAGGAGCGACCCCAGAGGGAAACTGGGATAGAACAACCCCGGAAAAGTATCACTTCTTGTTGAGAAGGGGAGCAGGCTAGAAGGCTGCTTTCCCATGTTTCTGTTAACTCTCGTGTTGACTCTGTTGTTTGTCCAGTGTGTCGTTGTGGGCTCACAGTGTTGCTATGCCGTGCTTGTGTGTGTGTGTGTGTGTGTGTGTGTGTGTGTTAGGGGTTGTGCGTGTGTGTGGAGAAGCGACCATGGGTTTGTTAGCAACTGTTAAAACCCAGGGATGAGGGTCCGGAAGAGGTGTCTATCGTATTCAACAAAAAGAAAAAAGCAAAAAGCAGGGTTTTGACAAAAAGGATAAAAAACCCTCTTGCAAAACTTTGCCTTTGCCTTAGCAGAGAAAGAGATAAGGTGTTAGTGGTTCTCACAGTAGAGATAGTTTGTTGCCGAGCAACTGAGTAGGAGACCTCCTCTGACCAAACTCAAACTTAAAAAAAAAAAAAAAAGAAGAAAAAAAAAAGAAAAAGAAAAAAAAAGGGGGGAGGTGTAGAACCCTCCTGCTTTATAGAGGTTGCAACTTTGCAATCTTCTGATTGGGGAAAGAAATATTTTTACCTTACAGTCTGTGGGAGGAAGGGCAAAAAATCTAAAAAACCTCTCCTGTCTCGCTTTGAATCTCCCTGCCTACAGGATAGGGGAGGAAACACTGCAAACTGAAACCTGAGGCACATACTACAGTAGAGGTTTAAAGAAAAAACAAAAACAAACAAACAAACAAAGTTAGAAATAATATTAAAATGAATGAAAAGAGTCACAAATAAAAATGTATTCATTCTCAATCTGTCATTAGTAATTCTCATGAATAGAGGAGCCAATCTGTGGCTCCAGCGAACTTGACCAGAAGCTGGGAAGATGATGTAGAATACAGTAAATTAAGGAAACTATTCTAGTTGCTTTTTCATTTTTTCTATTAATCAGGACAACAACCACAGCCATACATTGGTCATTCAGTGCAGGTCATGTATCTTAAAGAACAAAATACATTGGTATTTTTTTTTCTTTCTTATGTAGCAGGTCTCTTGCCCTAATAATTATTACCAGAGCTAAGAAGGTTTTTGCTTCTTAGATTGGTATACCAACAATGTATTTTAACTTATTGTTCTATGTTGTATTGCTCGTAAACAAGAATCAGAGTTAGGATTAAAACTTACATTTTGACTCCAATATAGAAAGTCATAATATGATTAAATTTGTATTATGAATTTAGCTGGAATTTGAAAACAAACTCCAAATTCTATATCAACTGACTTTTGAAGATCTCTCACTGGCTTTAGAGATATCTTCAGCGAATTTACTTCATAATATCCAAACTGGAAAAACTTTAAAAGAATGGATTGCTAGTATAGTTTGAATAATACTGTCAAATTACCAGACAATACTATAGATATTGATATTATATTTCTACTGTCTCTCATGGAATTTGATATTGTTTGCATATGCTTTATCCCAGGAGTTTTATAGTAAGTGGCAAGAATTGTTTAAAATCTCTCTCTCTCCTCTCTGACTGCTGCAACATATAAAAGAAATCTTTAAATTTACAACTCCACACAAGATTATAAATAACAATGCATGAAGTGCTGAGCCTCACAGAAAAAGAGCCCTGTGTTAGAAAGCAAGACAGTGACTAGTTAGCAAAGCTGTAAATGAAAGGTTGATGTTTTTTGGACCTCCCCCTCCTTTTTTCCCCATAGGCCCTAGCTCTCATCATGCCCACAATCTTTCAATAGACTGCTAACTTCATAGCATGATGGTTTCTGTTGTTTGAATGCTTTGTCTAACTGGTGCATTCCTTTACTGCATGCCTTAGTTGAGTGACTTTTGATCATGTCCTGGATATTTTTCTTTATGCTCTTAATGCTCTTGGGTTCTTCACAGCACACAGGCTTTGACCATTTAACACAAGCAGTGACAGTGCCTGGTGTCAGATTGTATTGCACTACCTGCTTTGTCCTACATGATTCTCTGCAGCCTTTTATTAGTAACTGACAACCAACCACTTCGTACTATAAAACCCATTTTCCTCTTGTACGGTCAAGTTACACAAATTCTGAAATTTGAAATTCTTTTGTGAAAATTGTTTAATAGTCTAGACTCTATTTTGCAGAAATTCCACAGATTCATTCTGTAATCCGAACCCGTGAGATGAAACACTCCTGTTCATCTATTCCAACTTGGAGATTACGTCTACATTCAACAGTAGGATGCTGACCCCCTGTATGCTGACTACAAAGAGATTATGATTACCTGCAACCACGGCATAGCATGCAAGTGACTCTGGTTGACCCAGTGAAGCAGGAACAGCTAGAGTCTATTCCGATCTCTTCACTAAAGATGGATATGGTTACAAAGATATTATTGTCTACCCTTTTCCTGTTAGTCCTTTGTTGTAGATATTCTATGTTGTTTTCCTTGTTTTTCATCAATATGCTGCTTAACTTGTTCAACAATGGCATGGTCCAACCACAGACCATGCGTTGGGAATGTATTTGTGCTTAATTGGATGATGCAAGTGCTGATAGATGGGAACTTTGTCCCTGAAACAATCATCTTGTATAACTTGAGGTTAATTGGTATTTTGCTATTAGTTGACAACTCTCCAAAAACATTTGACAGAAACAGTGAAAAAGAAGATGATGTTAAGACAGACCCCCGAGATACAGCACGCCACAGGTAAATCATATAAAGACCCATCCTTACACGGGACACTAAGCTCAAAGTCAACAAAGCCAAGCTTTTTATTCATGCAACAACTAGCCTAACAGTTTAATTTCAGTACCAAAAAAAAAAAAAAAGGGGGGGGGGGTTAAGAAAGATAAGTTCATGAGGTGGTCTTGCTGACTGTTTCTTGAGGTTGCTTGCCTAAATAGCCAGAATTGTTTTAAACGTGGTGGAGAAGTGGAGCTTTTGAAGTTTTTGTAGTGACTACTGACAAGTTCTCTTTGAAGTCCAAAAGCCCATTTGCATAGAGAAGTGTGTGTTTTGCTGTAAAAATAGGAGTATATATTTATCTTTAAATTATAAGAATGTTTATATGTATTTGGGTTTTGAATTGAATGTGAGGCAGAAATATGTTTATGTTTTCCTGTTTTCCAAGTTATACTCTCATAAAAACAAGAAATGCATAATTAGATCTTACTCACCTGAGGGCAAAATACAAGAATGATAATTTCTGAGTCCACAACCAGAAAACACAGTAAAATACAACTCAAAAGTATGTTTGTGTGAGAGCATGAAGTGATGACCATCACGCATGAAAGTTGTGTGAATGTATGCATGTGAATGTATGAATATATGATTATTAATATATTCTGGTTTTGCTCACAAATGCGTAAACCATATTACCTCACATATGCATAAGTACCTTTGGATAAAGAGTGGGAGACACATAACCCTGAGTTAAATAAAGTTTCATTTGCAAAATAAAAGTTTTCAAGACCCACATGGAACAAAGAGTTGAACCAAGCGAAAGACCATCAGTCAGGTCTGGATTGTGCAAAAGAAAAAGGGGGAATTGTTGAAAGAATCTTAGATGATGCAGGACATATACTGCTTCAGGCCTGCTTGCACAATCCGGTCTGCGTGCCGGACGGCAGGGACCTGTGTTCTCCAGCAGCAGATGTGTGTCCTTGAGCAGCAGATATCAGAAAGCTGCATAGAGGAAAACAAGGAAGGAGGTTGTTATCCAGAGTGTGAGAAACCAGAAGATGGGGGGGCCTGGAAATGTGCCTTGGCTAGTAGAGCCAATAAAGTTATAGATATAGTGTGTGAAAGTAAATGTAACCAACAGAAAGTTAGAATAGAGCATGTGAACCCTGTAGGACCCTTGATAATGTGTGTATTTTTGGAATAAAGTTAGAGTATTGACTGTACCTCTATGAGGATGTGCCTCTGACTCTCGAGCTCGTTTTTGCATCTTCTCGTTTTACGTTCTGTATATTTTCTTGTCAATCATGGAAAGTTTGAATTCTATATAATGCACACAAAGTCACACACTGACATGCCAGGGCCAATAGCTGATGGAAACCAAGAGGCTGACAAAGCAGCAATGTTTAACACCATACCTAGAGTCTTAGAGCAAGCGAAATTGTCTCACTCATTTTTCCATCAAGAACGCAAGTTCTCTAAAGAGACAATTTCAAATAACACTCAACCAAACTCGAGACATAATCATGTCATGCCCAGATTGTCAGAAAATCATACCCATGCCATCTCAGGAAGGCGTTAACCCCAGAGGGTGAATGGCAAATGAGATCTGGCAAACAGATATCACACACATCTCCGAATTTGGCACATTAAAATATGTACATGCAAATAGATACACATTCCCAATACATAACCGCCACAGTACACACAGGGGAAAAGGTCAAGGATGTGATAAGGCACTGGCTTAGTTACTTGGTAACCCTCAGTACCCCAAATCAAATAAAAACTGACAATAAACCAGCCTTACTTCCTATCAAATAGGGAAATTTCACGCATCACAGGTATTCCACACTAACCCATCGGACAGGCAGTTATTGAAAGGGTGTTGCAGAATGATTCAAATTTAGTAGTAGAATGGTTAAGGCTTAGTAGGAGAGTAGGCCTAGAGAGCAGCACTCCAAAGTAGTAGGTTAGCAACCTTGTTCGTGAGAATGGAATGTACTGAAGAGGTAGGAACAATAATCAAAGGATTTAACCAAGCATGTATATAACGATTTGTTACCTTAGATATAGTAAGGGTCTGTTGAACAGTTTCTATGGGGTTTCTATGGAGTAAGACAACTTAAACAGATTTATGATTAAAAGTAGATGATTACCAATTGTTATCAGTATGAAAT
Organism: Chiroxiphia lanceolata; assembly: GCF_009829145.1. Lineage (NCBI taxonomy): Eukaryota > Metazoa > Chordata > Aves > Passeriformes > Pipridae > Chiroxiphia > Chiroxiphia lanceolata. The sequence goes on along the minus strand of NC_045670.1, from coordinate 11,937,790 downwards.
ATGAGTTTGTGTTTGTAACTAAGTGTAACTGCTTACAAGTAAGAACTGCACGTAGACATGTTTGTGTGAGAGTATAAAAGCTGTATGAAAAATGAGGGTCTTCAGAATCCTGACTTGGGACGCTAGTCCTCAGGTTCCCGGGCCCTAAATAAAGCACCGCATAAACCGGCACTCTGTTGGTTTGTGTTTTCGTTACGGGCAACAAGGGCACATCACACACTGAAACACGTTAGATAAAAAATAAAAAGGGGGAATCTGTGTAGCCCGCAAGAACATCTGTGGAAAACCACGTATGTTATCAATTTTTTAAACTGTGACAGCGCTGAAAGAAGCAGGTACGAAAGGCAGCAAAAACCTCAGGCTTTTGCCTCTCCCAAACCACCGGTCATGGTAAGAGGTTTGATTTCAGGACAGTGGACGGGACCATTGGATCTTGTCACTTGGGGATGAGGCTACGCCTGTGTGGCTGCAGGAAAAGAAACTTAAATGGATTCCTTCCAGGTGTGTAAGACCCTACCTAGGTACACAACCACAGCAGTAAGAACCAGAGTAACACAGAAGTTATAAAAGAGTTATGTTTACGCTTCAGGTTTACATTTAAGGATGACCAGTGTGGCAAAAAACAGTCTGTAATACATCTATGAATGCGTGTGTGATGAATGGACGACGGTCGTCAGTGAATGAGAGCTTGAATGAATAAGAGAGTTGTTTTACTGGACAAATGTATTAAACACAAAACACCTCACAAAAATAACACTACCTCTGCTACATGGTCACTTTAAGAGAATTTAGTTTTGCTAAGCTTAACCTGTTTCTTAAATAAAGTTGAACTCAGTTATTTAGACCCTCAGATTAATAAAGATTATAAGTATGCATGGTTGGACTAGGGCCCCTAAGTTAATAAAGTTATTTCTCCAAGTTGCACTACCCTTTAGGAATATAAGAAAGTTTTAAAAAGGTTTACCATAGATGTATAAGAGGTCAAAGTAAGCAATGTACTGGGTCATTGCAAGCTTTGGTAGTTTACAATGTACAGTTCTGATTGTTTGCATTGCTGTCGTTACACTGTTTTTGTGACCTTCTTAAATAATTGAGAAGGGGGTGATGTAGGAGGCGTGTCCCAGGGGCAGGGGAACCAAGGGACATGTGCAGGGACAGACAACACCATTGGTTAGAAGGTCACATGGTTTTAGGGGATAAAAGGGGGTGCGACATTCAAATAAATCCTCTTTGATTTCCACCACACGAAGAGCGTACAGCATTCTTATAAAGAATTCATATAAAGACCGCGACTCTACAGGGCAGGATGAGTTCGTTAGCCTTCTGGCAGTCATCCTAGGAGAAGGACAACTCTAATCCCCAAACCCGGGCAGATGGAGCTCACTTAGCCCTGTAAGGCCATCCACCTAAAAGAAGGTCACTCTAATTAAACCTACGTCCTGAGGACCTCGCTGCCACCATCCAAGCTTACTTGGCCCTGGCAGATGAACCTTTAGGATTAAAGGGTGGGTTCAGTTCCGCGCATACTGCATCTCACCTAAAAAATCCATTGCGCAGGCTCAAAGGCCTTACCCACATTTGCAAAGCCCTGTAGGAACGGGTAAGAGTCGAAACGGCAGGTGAAAGGTGCAGTGGAAGTCACAGACTCAACCCTGCATGCAGGCAGTTCAGGATATTGGTCGTTACAGACTGACCAGAGATAACAGTCTCTTTGGGCAGCACCCTGAATGACCAAGCAGCCTTTTCAACGAGAGCACTGCTTGCTCCACTCGGAGAGGGGTCTAGAAAAGGTGGCCTAACCAAAGTTCATCTCCCCCTTCACCCGGTTGGTTAACCGCAGGCTAACGGGTATCTTCTACTGATACGGTGGCACAAAGATCAAAAGATAAAGGCATACACCTGCCTCCAAAGGTGTACCCAAATTAACTCTAGCATGCTAGAACATCAGAACCATGCTCGATTCTGCGGATAGTGGACATCCTGAGTGGCCTTCTGCCCTAATTGCCCACAAACTGTCACATCTCCACATCGACATTGCTACTCTCAGTGAAGTTTACCTTCAAGAGGAAGGCAACCTTAGAGAACATGGTGCTGGTTACACACTCTTTTGGTGAGGTAAACCCAGAACCAAAACGCATCTCTCAGGAGTTGGCTTCATGATTAAAAACTCCATTGTTCCTAAACTCGAAAATCTGCCGACAGGTCATTCTGACCGCATTATCTCCCTATGCCTTCCACTACACAACAAGCAACACATTGTCCTCTTTAGCATATATGCCCCAACTCTCCAAGCTGACCCTGCTGAAAAAGATAAATTTTACACCGACCTGTGCCGCCTTACCCAAAAGGTTCCTGCAGATGATAAGATTATTATCCTTGGTGATTTCAATGCCAGAGTAGGAAAGAATTCTGAAACCTGGAAAGGAATATTAGGCAAGTATGGTGTTGGAAACTGCAACGATAATGGTCGACTTCTGCTAGAATTCTGTGTGAAGCAACAGCTCACCGTCACTAAGACTATCTTTCAGTAGAAAAATAGTCTGAAGACAACCTGGATGCATCCTAGATCTAAGCATTGGCACGTCATCGATTATGTCTTGGTGTGATGGAGAGATGTCCGCGATGTCCACCATACCCGCGTGATGCCCAGCGCAGAATGTCAAACAGACCATCGACTTGTGTGCTGTAAACTTAACTTCAATCTTAAATTCAAACCTAAAAGGGGCAGTATCCCAAGGAGGAGACTCCAAGTTAACACTCTCCAATCATGTTGCAATCTGCTTAAATATTGCAGAAAGAACTTTTAGATTCTAATATTCCCTTGAGTAAAATTAAAACTCATACAAGTTATCTGTTGATACCAAAACTGTTTTTATTAATTGTTAAGAGATGGAAAGTGGAAAAAATAAGAAAAGGTTAGAAAATGCTAAGATTACTTTTAGAAGCAGAGAAAAGATTACCACCAAAAACTACCTTTGTATCTGAGCTGGTCTGTAGAGTGGGGGGGGGAAGGAAGAGAGAGAAGCAGTTTTTCACCTTTTTTTTTTCTCCGGTCTCTGCCGCCTTCGATGTGATGTTATCTCTTTAGCTGAAGGGGGTCTTAGTTTTCTGGAATGCAGCCAGGATGTGGTTTCTCTGCTCACACCGGGCAGCCCCAGGCCATGCGGAGGTCTCGGTATGCACTTCTCAGCCCTCAGAAATATGGTCAGGGTGGAAAAACTCACGCGGGTAGCACGGTGGGTCTCGGTCCACTTCAAGACGGCAGAGGTCCAGTCTCGGGCAGGCAGTTTCCAGCAACAGAAGAAAAAGGTGAGGGCGAGGTGGAGGGCAAGGGCGAGTTAACTGTTATAGCCAACTCTCTCTTCCATTCCTCTTTCCCTGTTCTTCCCAAATTCCTGTTCATCTTTTATAGTATTCAAAGGAGGTTGTTTGTGGTTTCTTGGCATGTAGCCCTATTCAGATGTTCGCAGAGATATGATAACCGTGAACAATACCAGGATCTTTTGGCAGGAAAACTCCAGTGGGAAAATTCTGGTGAGAACTTCTGGTGGAAAACTGACACAGAAGTTTTGGTAGGAAGTTTTTTGACAGGCAGAAACAATGGTGAAACATAATTTTTGGCATTTGTATGTTATCTGTCTGTTACACGCCACCCCGTGGTTCGACATTTTTTCTTGGCACATCGAGGTAGTTTTCTTCAGTGGTGGTAATACGAATATAGAGAACAGAGGGGGAGAAACAAGCAATCGGTTTATCATGCATTTAACTAGGCCAATGCCAGTAATCAGGAACAAAATTCCAATGACAATTGTTATTCCAATTTGTGCTACCCGTTTTCCCCATCCAGTAAGTCCAAAAGACTCCAGGATGTTGGTAACCCATGTTCCATCTAACACTTCTTGCAGTTGCATTGCATAAAACAAATTTCTGGTGTGGTTACTTATTTCTCTCGTTGTTCGTGCCTCCTCAATGGAGGTTGAAGCATTATAAATTGTTACACAGCATTCGGTTTCTGATAAATTTAATATTCCACAAACACCTTGTTCTTTTAACAGTAACGTATCTAATGCTAATCTGTTTTGCAATGTCATCTTAGTAGTTTGCTGGACTTGAGTGTTTAATTCTCCAAATGCATGTTGTGTCCAATTGTTTAAAACACTTAATTGTCAGGTAATATCTTCTAATACAAATTGGTGTCTTTTTAAGGTGACATAGGGGGTAAAGAAATTCTCAAGAAAAAGGGATGCTTTTTGCCCGGTGGTGTAATAATCTGGAAAATCAACTCCTTTAATTGTCCATTTTGGTCTTTGTGTTGATTTTGGAGAGGGAATAACACTGCGATGATGACGTTTTTTAGACACTTCAGTAAAAGTAAAGACACGTCTGGGGCAGAGAGAGGGAATTCCAGGGGCACACCTAAGTCCAGCATGCTGCTCTAATGACAAATGTGAATAAAACTTTCCATCAGCGCATCCCCAAGCCATTCCCAGAAGGGCTATATATTTTGCAGTTTTACAGTCAGTATTGTCTGCAGGATCAAGGATGGTGATTTTCGGTTCAGTATTTATTGGAGTACCATGGATTGGGTAGTGGGTGTAGGGAACTCCACAGGGATTAAGAAGATATTTGTAGGTCGAGTTACAGGATTCATCCTGATTTCTCCAGCCTTTAGAAGGATATCTCCAACAAGTACACATATCTCTTATCAAAGTTCTAATTCTGAGTGAAAACCACATTTCTGGAGGATTTCCTGGTCCTTCTTTGCATGTTATAACCTTTGAGCAATTGAATAAAGGACTTTCTTCTACCTGAGGTACGGTAAATTTGAGTTCTGTAAATTTGGATTTAAAAAATGCTTGTACAGACCATGCCCACATTAAGTTTTTCCGGTTAATTGGAGTTATATTTGTTACATTAGGAAGTTGTACACACCAGGAAGGACTAAAAACTGTGGCATATTTACTTTCATATACATCTGGTGAGTATAATGGGTCAAAGAGTGGATCCCATGTGTAAATAAGGCAGGGTTGTCTAGCATTATATTCCTCAAAGGTTTAAATTCCCCTTTACTTGATGCAATAGATGTGTGAGGGGATTCAATTTGAGATACCTTTGGACGTATTGTTTTACAATATTTGGTGCGTGACATCCAGTCTTGAGTTATATTAGGAGATGGGGTGTAAGTTTGGTAAAGACCATGCACTATAGGGATACCTTTCCAGAGTAGTTGGGCTCCGTTGGTCTTGCTGGTCCACTTTTCGGGTAGGGGCAATGGGATTGTCACACTAGCCATGTTAAAAACAAAAGATAAATTCAAAGGTATCATAAAAAAATCTCAATCCTTGTTCAGTAGACTCGGGTAAAGATACACATGTACCCTGATAGGTATGATTCCATATTTTTGCAAACCCTTTGACTAGTTCCCAGGCAAGGTTCCTTTGATTTTCACTTTTAACAGTCTGTTCTGCTGAGCACATGTACAAGGTAAGTAACCATACAAACATAACTAACAAATTATAACTACAGTTACCAGTAAACTGAACCATAGCCCAAATCTGAGATCATTCACAGTTCTGAATACTTTTCTCCGTGGGGCAGTTACCTGTAAAAGAAAAGAAAAAGATCTGTCTGGCCCCTTTTAGGGCCCAATATTAAAATGTAGGAACAATCCACTGAGAGTTTATTTTGTGTTCTTTGCCATAAGCATCTTTTGCTTTCCAGGTGTATATGTTCAAGGGAATGGTGAGTACCATTGGTACAGCTCCTACAGAACATAGTTCCACTAATACAGGTTGTCCAGGAAGGTGAGAGGGTTTCTGATTACTCTCAGGTTTTGATGTTGCTGGTATCAGAGAGGGAGGCTGTGGATAAAAAGTTGTGAGTCTGGGACAGCCATTTACTCCCTATCTGTCATTTACCATTTTTACAGCATCCCATAGTTGCTCAGTCCAGTTGGATTTCTGAGGTTTTAGAAATTGTTTAAGCAGGCCATTTGTTCTTTCCACTATGCCATTTGCTTGTGGATAATATGGTGTGTAAAATATCCACTGGATTCCTTCTTCCTTGGCCCACTCCTGGATGATGGTAGCTGTGAAGTGTAACCCGTTATCTGATTGGATAGATACAGGTTTTGGGAAAAAACTGAACCACATTTTAAGAGTTTCTAGAGTGTTTGCACTGGTTGCTCGAGGGAAAGCTTCTGCTTGCACTAATCTTGACCTGACTTCCACTCCCACTAATACATAATGTTTTCCCTCAGACTTTCGAAAGGGTCCAATATAGTCTATCTGCCATGTGTCCCACAGCCCTTTTCTGTCTCTGATATGTAACGGGGGTTGTTCTAAAGGGTGACATTCGAGTTGCGTTCTGCACTGTTCACATGAGGATATGCAGGAACGGCACATCTCTCGAGTTACTGGCCATCCCCTGTTTCCTGCTTCTCTGTATAGGTCTTGTGCTCCTGTGTGCTGTCTCTTTAAATGCAACCACTCTAACAATCTGTCCCAGTTCTCTGCGGGAGATTTTACACTTAGAGGGGTTACTCTGGCCAGTTCATCTACTTTGTTGTTCCAGTGGCTAGCGGGAGTTTTATTTTCTTGATGAGAGGCTACCCATCCGACTAAAAAAAATTCCCTTTCTTTGCTATAGCAAGAATTTCTTGACATTTCTCTTTTTGCCAAACAGGAACTCTATTCACTTCCCAGTCATTTTTCTCCCAGAAGGGGAGCCACTCAGTACACCCTTTGAACACAGCAGAAGAATCAGTGTAGACATATACAGAGTCAGAGGTTTCAGTTTCATGATTAAATACACTCCAAACTGCTACTAATTCTCCTACCTGTGCACTGCCTTCTCCTTCAGTTATTGTTTTGTCTCCTGTGTGTACCTGTAAAGCTACAGCACGATATTTCCAAACTTTACCTTCCCATTTAGCTGAGGCATCAGTAAACCACACATTCTGCAATTGTTCTGAGTATGGGGGTGCTGCTTCAATCACAGAAGGTGGAGAATAAGCTGTGCTATTTAAAGTTACCTCATCTTGTAAGGGAAGATTTTTGCGAGCTCCCTCTGTGACCTGAAAAATGGTGCAATAATGTTCAATTTGAGCATAACATTTCCGAACAGTAGCTCACTGGACCAGCCCGTCAGGGGGTGGGGTTCCTGTCAAAACAGGCTTGATGACTTTAAAGGGTCCCCTTAAAATTAGAGGTTGCTGACGGACAATTTTTTCTGTTTCACGAAAAGCAGTACTCACCACAAATAAGCCTTTTTCCCAGATAGAATATCGTTTTTCAGCATCTTTGAAACTGTGTGAATAAAACCCTATAGGTCTGGTGGGACCATCAGGTCCTTTCTGCCATAAGTGTATGGACAGTCCGGAGTTTGCAAATCCCCACTCAATTTGTACTGGATTGGTAGGGTGTATGGGGCCTAATGAGTGGTATGTGTTGGCCTCAAAAATCAGGAGTTGTAGGGCTTCATCATGAAGGGGGGTCCAATCCCACCTTGCTTTTTTCCGCAATAAATCATGTAAGGGTCATGCAATTATTGAAAAATCAGGGATGTGTTTTCTCCAAAAAATCAGCAGGTCTAAAGCATGTTGCAAATCTTTTTTATTCTCTGGTGTTTTAAGTTGGTCTAGGCAGGTAAGTGTGTCTGGGGGAATACAAACCATTCCTCCCTTCCACCAAATTCCCAAGAATTTTACTTCTTGTGAAGGAGGTTGTACCTTTTCAGGAGGGATATGTAAGTCCAGGGACTCAAGATGCCTGATAATGTCTGTTTGGGTTGTTTGCACAGGTACAATCTCATTTCCTGCTACTAAAATGTCATCACTATATTGGTACACTTTTACTCCTGGTGCAGGAGGAATGAGTGACAGTTCCTGTGCCAGTGCATGATGTGCTAGAGTGGGTGAGTGTTTAAATCCTTGTGGGAGACGGGTAAAAGTGTATTGTTGGTCCTCCCATGTGAAAGTAAAGCATTCTTGATCTTGTTCCTGCAGGGGAACCATAGAAAACATATCTTTGATGTCAATAGTGGCCATGATTTGATGGGTTTGTTCTTGGATGGTTGCTATTAACTCAGCTATATTTGGGACTGCTGCAGTAAGGGGTCCTGTATTTGCATTAAGGCATCGGTAGTCTACCATTAGCCTCCAATTACCATTTGGCTTACAGACAGGTCACAGAGGGGAATTATAAGGAGAATGTGTTGCAATCACTATTCCTTTTTCTTTTAAATCTCCAGTAACTGGAGTGATTCCTTCCCTTGCTCTCAAGGGTAAGGGGTAAGGTTTGACATTGGTTACTAGGGAGGGAGGAAGAGCAGGGGCAGGACTTAGTAAACACAGATGTGGGATTTCTTTTCCAAAAGCCCATATGTTTCCTTCCTCATCAGTCCAAGACCTTCTCTTCAGGAGATGTAGTCCCAGTAAATTGGTAGGAAGTTTACCCAAAATCATTAGGGTTTCAACTGCTTTCTCCTCCCCTGGTAACCAGCATCTTACCTTTGCTGTTATCTGGGGTTGTATGTTCCCGAAAGCATCTGCGACAAATATGCCTTTACATGAGGGAGTGATTCCACATGCAGATGCATCTTCAATTTTCAGGGCAGATACCTGAGCACCACCGTCTATCAAAAAAAGTTACAGGAGTTCTGCGGGGACCAATAGGAAAGGTTATTAACAAATCTCCTTTGGAATTTTTGGTAAGCCGTCTAATGTAAAACTAGCTTTCGTCCCCCGGCTTACCTACTGAGGACAAAGAGAGGAGTTTCCCGTCACCTCCCCTTGCTGTGATCCCTCCCCTTTCTGTGACCCCTCCCCTTTCTGTGACCCCTCCAGGGAAGGGGCTGTAGCAGGGACAGTTTGCAGGGATTCCTCCTTTATTGGCCATTCTTGAATTAATATTTCGAATTTATCCGTGGGTTGGCCATCCATTAGGGATTTTGGGATTCCCTTTTGCAAACCCACAATCCACAGGGCATTCCTTTTTCCCCTGTATCCCCCAGTGTTAGTGGGTCCTCCTTTTCCAGAGGAGAATGTTACCTTTCTGAGTCTTGCTGGAGCACTTTTGCATTCTGTGCGCTGAATTGATTTAGTATAGGTAGTAATTGAGGGTACTGGACCATATTTTCTTCCATAATTAATTAATTCCTGTGCCACTTCTCCCCAGGTCCAAATCTTACTTTCTCTACAGTAATGACTAGGGGTTAAAGTTGCTTCTAAAGTGGCTGCAGTTCCTTCCCCTTTGGTGAGGCTTTCTATTTGTCCCTTTAGCTGAATGCCAATGGGTTTCATAGCCTCAGGGAGTCCCCCTGATAAGGGGAATCATTCTTTCAGGGTCTACAGGCCACATCATATGGTGTTAATTCTCTATCATACATCATTTGCAAACAAGTAGCCTTTTGAACACTTTCTGCAATCTGATTAACATTTCCCACTATAGTTAGAGGATCTCCCCTTTCTAAGGGGTTGAGTCATCCAGTCCAATAGGTTGCTCTTTGGGTAAGGGACCAGGGTGCTCGATTATCTCCTGTAGTCAGGAAAACTCCAGCTCCCCAAAATCCTTCAGCCTCTTTTTCTGATAACAAAATTTGATCACCCCCAGTAATACAGACTCCAAACATACTCAGACTCAGATTCTCTAGGGGTTCTGCTATATTCTTTTTTTAACTTAGTTAATTCAGTTGCTGTATATGGGATTTCTTTTGTAGTTATTTGAGGTGTATCATCATCCGAGTCCTTGTATGTATATTCTGTTTTAATTAGGGGAAGGAGAGACACCGACAGCTTTTCCACTTGATCACGCAAAGGTTTTAAGTCAGAGAGAGGGTATATTTCTTTAGATGACTCCAGTTCTGACTCTCTTTTGCCTTCTCTCATTAGTCTTGCATACAGCTCTTCTCGAAGGACACAAGTTGTAGCTCTTTCATTCCTTATCTCTTCCTGGAGGACCGTGGCAGTAGCCGCTTGTTCCTCCAACTGCATCTGCAAAGACTTAACCGATTCTTGCAGTGAGTTAACCACTTTCATGTGAGCTTTTTGCTGCTGTTCTTTGTTGTTAATTGCAGTTATTACAGCTGCACCTAATATTGAACAAACAATAGGTTTTCCTTTACCTTTTCTCGCCCCTGCCCACAGGGTAGAGATTCGATCAACAATTGCTTGAATAGTACACCAATTATCTTGTGCCCATTCCATTCCCGGAGGAGATGGTCTGGCACCAAATTCACCTAACAGATTAGTAAGAGCTTGCACATTATGTTCCATGTTACCACAAATTCGGAGTGAATATGTCCCCAGGGGGTTCCTCTTAAACGTTACAACAAATTTCCAAAGTTTTTCACTCCTCTGCCTGGAAAGGTCCCTCTTAAAAAGTTACCTTACAAATTCAGAGCGATCTTCTCTGGAGAGTCCCTCTTAAAAGTTACAGCAAATTTCCCAAAGTCTTGCTCCTTCCTCCAGAGAGTTACCTCTTAAAAAAGTTACATTACAACCAAAACTGGGGTGAGTTTATCTGGGGGGCCCCTCGTAAAAGTTAATTTCCAAAATTTCACCCCTTTCTCCCCAGAAAGCACTAAATTACAATGTGCACATTAACTTCAAAGACAAAACAAAACAAAACAAAATGGAAAAATTGTTGAGGAGGAAGAGAACTGCTCACCAAGCACACCTTTCACTGCCATCCTGTCACGTAAGAAAAACAGCCTTTCGTCTTGCATGCAGCAAGCTCCAACAGAAACTCCGTGACATACAGAACAAGTGGTAGATCAACCTAGTCAAAAAAACTCAATTATGCGCAGATACAGGAGATCACAAAGGATTCTATGAGGTCCTGAAAACAGCATAAAGCCCTCTACTCAGCGCTGATGGTCAAACGCTTCTGACAGATAAAACCTCCATTCTGAATCGATTGCCTGAACACTTTCAGACTCTTTTCAGTACTAGTTGTGTAGTCCAAGACTCAGTTGTTCAGTCCATCACACAACAACTGGTGAAGAATGAATTGGATACTGCCCTCACTTTAGGAGAAACCCTTAAGGTCATACAGCAGGAGAAAATTGGCAAGGCAGCTGGGGTTGATGGAATTCCACCCGAAGACTGGAAAGATGGGGGTCATGCACTCCATGCTAAATTTCACAAGTCTGTGGTGCGTTGTTGGGAACTAGGCGAGCTACCATCAGACCTTCGTGATGCAGTCATCATCATTTTTTATAAGAAGAAAGGTACTAAATCAGACTGTTCAAATTACCGTGGTATTACTCTGCTCTCCATTGCTGGCAAAATCCTGGCAAGAAAACTCTTGAACAGACTAATACCCGCTATTGCAGAAGGAATTCTTCCTGAAAGCCAATGTGGTTTCAGAGTCAACAGGAGTACCACAGACATAGTATTTGTTCTCAGACAAGGGCAAGAGAAGTGTAGGGAACAGAACAAAGGTCTCTATGTAACCTTTGTCGACCTCACGAAGGTTTTCGATACTGTGAGCAGAAAAGGACTATGGCAGATTTTTGAAGGCTTAGGTTGTCCCCCCAAGTCCCTTAAAACAATTATCTCACTCCATGAGGATCAGCACGGCCAAGTCAGATATGGCAATGCACTTTCTGAGCCCTTTCTAATAACCAGTGGTGTGAAACAAGGCTGCATTCTTGCGCCAACCCTATTCACAATCTTTTTCAGCATGATGTTCCAAAGGGCCACAGCAGACCTTGATGTTCAGGATGGTATCTACATTTGATACCATACTGATGGAAGCCTATTCAACCTAAGGCAACTGGAGGCCCATACTAAGACCTTAAACCGTCTTGTCCGGGAGCTGCTTTATGCTGATGACGCCGCCCTTGTCACCCACACAGAAGCAACTCTGCAGCATTTAACATCCTGCTTTGCAGATGCTGCTGAGTTCCTTGGGTTGGAAGTCAGTTTAAAGAAGACAGAAGTTCTCTATCAAACAGCACCTCAGGAAGTCTTTTGTCATCCCCATATCACCATTGGCCAATCAGAGCTCAAATCAGTTCAGCAGTTTAATTACCTAGGTAGTCTCATCTCCTCGGATGGTAAGATTGACGGAGAGATAGACAACAGGTTAGCAAAGTCATATGGTGCCTTCGGAAAGCTTCATAAAAGAGTTCGGTGAAATAAAAACTTGAAAAAAAGTACAAAGATCAGTGTTTATAGAGCCATAGGGCTGTCTACTCTTTTATATGGATCTGAATCATGGGTCATCTACCGTCACCACCAGCAACTCCTAGAACACTTCCATCAACGCTGCCTCTGCACAATCCTAAACATTCACTGGTCAGATTATGTGACAAATACATCTGTTCTAGAACAAGCAGCAGTTACAAATATTGAGGTCATGTTGCTGAGAACACAGCTGCACTGGGCAGGGCACGTCTCAAGGATGAAGGACCACCTCCTCCCGAATATCTTGCTTTATGGTGAACTTGCCCCCGGCTGCTGCATGAGAGGAGCCCCAAAGAGAAGATACAAGGACTCCCTGAAACAACATCTCAGCCTTGGCCATATTGATCAACATAACTGGTCTACTCTGGGCTCCAATCGGGAGGCCTGGAGACACGCTAACGCTGCTGATGCTTTTGAGAAGGCGCACAGGATCACTCTTGAGGAGAAAAGACAACTCAGAAAGAATCGTGCCTTGCAGAATATACCACCTAAGGAGTCTTTCTGCCGTGCCTTTTGCAACCGGACATGCCTATTTCGCACTGGCCTTTTTAGCCACCAACGCGCTTGTAACAAACGTGGGTAGAGCCCTCCCCAAATCTTCGTTCGCGAAGCCTAGCCATGATTTTCCTAAATTTGGTTACCATATAAAGCTTTCTGCAGGAAGAACCTCTCTTTTCTCAGCCCCGGTGCATGCACCTTTTGCTCCAAATCAGAGTGGATTGAGTTTGCTGAGGTAAAGGCCATGGTTAATACTTGCCCAGGCCCAATAGACTGATCTGATTGCAGGTTTCCATGGCACACACACATTCTTCCACACCCTGTAACAAACTGCATCTGGCTCTCTGCCCTCTTCTACCTGCCCACTTTGTTGTCCTTTTTTTTCTGCTATTAAAAATATGGTGGCCTTAGACCAGGTGGCATATAAGACCTTAACATCTCTTAGACAAAAAAACCCTAAAGTATCCCACTTGTGTAAATGGGCACTCTCAATGTATTTATCCATTTGAAATAATAAATTCTGAGCACAAAATGACCATGCAGACTGTGGGGTTCTTTTAGAAAAAAAACCAAAAACATGAATATGCTTTAGTGAAGTTGCATTGCAACTGTCAGTAATAATGGGAAATAACCAGGTTAATAGTTGTGACTTTTGAACTACTCAGTCCAAGTATAGAAGAAAGGATCACAGGGACCCCATAATTTACCTCATTTACCTTGCCCCTGTCTTGGGCAAAATGTTCTTCCAGCAGCAAGACACTGTCAATTTTGTCTGCACAAACACCTTAAGGTGGTTAGTCCATGAACTCTTATCTTCCTCCTAGTCACATCCAGTCCAAGTAAGCTCAGAAACATCTCAAGTCAAATCTCAGCACTGTCACTTCATAATTTGGCTCTGTCAGTTCAGTAACATGTGTCTTTCCAAATATAAATAAATGTTTTATAAAGTTTTTCACATATGTACATTTATTTTGGTTATAACTAATAGCTCGCTGATATTCATATATTGCTTGTAGAGCATTCCAGGTGGTTAGATTTTCATCCAAACATGCAAATCGAAACCTCAGGCAAAACAAGAACTATCTCTCATACCTTTTACAGATGAACAAATAGTTCTTGCCCTGCTAATGCCATTCTTAATTGGACTACACTGTGAGGAGCAATTAAGACTAAACAGCCACTTGCTGAGAGCTGGTGACAGAGAAACTGCAGCGTGAGACATTGACATTCTCCAAATGAAGTGCAATTGCCTTACTTTGGTGTTAAGGAAAGAAGCTTATTTTTTTGATTGGCTCAGTGTGGGGGGAGATGGCAGGCCCATGGAACCCCCGGGCCCCCTGGAAGTAGAGGAGCTTGAGGCATTAAAGGGAGTAAGACTGTTCCCTTGAGAAAAGTAGAGATAACTGCACGTTCCCATGGAAACAGCCCTGAGTGCTGGACAATGCAAGGTTGTTACAATGTAACAACTGCAGTTGTTACATTCCTGGATGTTTTGTAAGAACATGTTTGCAGTGTATGTGTGGGAAAAGGGGAAGTTGGCACTAATAAAGGGCTGCCTGCTGCACTGAGCAGGCAGACATCTCTCTGGCTCTTCATCCTAGTGTGTCTCTTCGTCCTAGTGTGTGTGTGTCGCGTGTCTTTCTTCCCCCACAGGACCAAGGCCTTTCGACAGATACCCAGCGACAGTTGGTGCCCCGTGTGGACCAGACGGAAAGAAAAAAGACTGTCGAGTATTGCCTGGGTCGTAGGGGTATCGCGACCGGAGGCAGGTGAGCTGCGGGGCGAGGCGCAGCGAGGTCTTGGTGCTCAGGAGCTGTTAAAGCAGCGGGCTTGCTGCAGGACCCGGGTCCGATCGTTTTTCTACACCTGAAGGCAAGTGTTTCTGCCGCACTTGGAAGGCACGAGTTGCCTGGGAAGCCTGGGTGCATCTGGCACTTGGTAAGGTGCAGGTGGGCTCCTGAGAACCTTTTCTAAGTCACCATGGGGCAGACCATGTGTGCAAACGAAAGGCGTGTGTTTATCGCCTGGAAAGCTTTGGTACGGCGTTTTGGTGTTAGACCGACGAAGCTAAGTTATGTCGCTTGTTACTTTTGTGTCTTCGGACTGGGAGAGAGGTTGCTTTGCCTGGGAGGACATTAGAGTGCTAGAGAAGAGGGGCCGGGCGGAGCCGAAGGGAGCCAAAGCGGGACCGGAGGTTGCGGAGCGGGGCCGGGGGCAGCCAAGCGGCCCCGCCGAAATGGACGCACTGCTGGAGACTCGGCAGCACTTGTCCAAGATGATCAAGGACAGCTACGGCATGAATGTGCTGCTGATGGCCTGGGAGACGATCTTGTGACCATAGTGGCTGAATTTCACCTTAAGGAGCTTTCTACGTCTCCTCCGGGCGGTGCCGTGCCTGTGTACCCAGCCCCGGGTGCCTGCGCAGCCGTGTCTGGTCCGCCCGCTGCGGGTGCCTGCGGGGTGGTGCCGTGTCCGGCTTCGGCGCCGCCGAGTCCATCTGTGCCCGCGCGGGCAGCGGCAGCCGTGCTGCAGCCCCGGCGGCAGCGGCCGCGGCCCTGGGTGCCAGCAGACTGGTACCGGCTGCGGTCCCAGGCGCCGGCTCCGGGCGGAGCCGCCCCGGCCCCGGCCCCGGCGCGGCGGGCTGACGGCATCAGCAGCGGTTCCGTGCGTGATTGCGCTGCCCCGGCTCGGAGCGGTACGCCCACGCATGCGCCGTCGGTGGCCCCGGTAACGGCAGCCGCGGACCTCAGCGCAGCGGACGGCCAGAGGGATCTGTTTTCCCCCGCGCTGCCGACAGCCATGGTCCCGAGCGCTGTTGCGGAGGGGTAGCGGGCTGGCAGTGGCGGCCGCACTGTCAGGCGGTGCAGTGGGGGGACTGTCTGTGTTCTCCCCTGTTTTAAACACCCCCAACCCCCCCTCCCCGGAACGTGTCCATCTGCAGCTGTTCCTTCCCTCCTATGTATCGTTCTTTCTCAGCGGACCATGTAGCTATCTTGCGACATAAAGAGAGCAAAGGCAATTTGACTTCTCTTCCTGATTTTTCTCCGAATGAACCCAACTTCTATTCCCCCTCCTCCCCCTCCCTCCCTCCCTCTCCCCCGTCTTCCGACAAATGCTAGTCAAAACTCCCTTAATGAAGCAACACTTGCTTCCAGGGGGGCCGAGTGCTCAAGAGAAACAGAGGACGCGGGGGGGGGGGGCAGAGGGTGGGAAGAGGTGAAGAAGGGAAGACAAAATGCAGAACTGGTTCTGTTGCCGTTATGACAAATAGAGTGTCCTTGCTCTATGAAAAAGGTTGAAAATTTTCAAGGTAATATCCTGTCCATTCCCATCGTATTTGTCTTTTGCATGGAGAGTTGTACAAGATTTACAAGTTAATCTTAGCAAATATGCCACAAATTCCCTTTAAGTTATGAGACTGATGAGAACTACACAACCAATAACTGCTTGAAATCTGTGTGACTGAGGAGAGTGTTTGAGGTGGCCACCTGAATGCATGATTGGAAAAAGATTGTGTGAGAAAGAAAAGCTACATGAATGTGTAACTGTGTAAACTTAAAAATATTTTCTGCTGGTGTCAAGATTTTAGAGATGTCTAACATGATTCTGTTGAACCATAGTGACTCCTTATTCTGAATGGTATATGAATTCTTCAAATTCCCACCATGAGTAATTCCACTCTTATGAAAACTGGTGAGGTTTTAGTTATTTCAAGACTAACCCTGTCTGATTAGCCATATGATCAGGACTGAAGTTAAATAAGAGGTTCTTACACAAATTTGGTGTTCTATTTCAGCCTTGTTTCAGAGGTTTATAGAGGTTAAATCTCAGGTGGAGCCTTTCCCCTGGTACTGTTCCTTTTTCGTGTGTTGTGCTGCCCATGGGCTGTGGCTGTGTGGGCTGTGCAGGAGGCAGTTGTTTGAACTTTTCGGTGTTTTCCAGGGTTTAAATCAAGAGTTGTCGATGTTGCTGCCCTGCTTGATCAGCTTGTTGCGGGGGGCCCTGCAGACTGTCAGGGCCATCCTGCGTCCTTTCTCAGAAGCATCAACAGCGTTACAGATAGTGTGTCTCTAGGCCTCCTGATTGGAGACCAGAGTACACCAGTTATGTTGATCAGTATGGCCAGGGCTGCGATGTCGTTTCAGGGAGTCCTTGTGTCTTCTCTTCAGGGCTCCTTTCATGTGGCAACTGGTAGCAATATTCATCGTGAAACAGCTAGTCCTTCATCCTTGGGACGTACCCTGCCTATGGCAGCTGTGTTTTCAGAAAAATGTCCTCAATGCTTGTGACTGCTGCTTGTTCTATACCAGACGTATTGATCACATAATCTGACTGGTGGATGTTTAGCATTGTACGAAGGCAGCGTGGGTTAAGTGTCTTGTTAATCAACCATTCTAGTGGCACAATTGCGGGATTTTGGGATTTTTTGTTCATGTTGCAGTCATTGATGTTAACTATACGAGGCAGATTTGTGCTATGGTCTCCACACCTTATCCTCCAGTGATAATTCCTAAAGGGACACGAATAGCTCAATTTGTATCTTTTCTGAGTTGTGTTCCCCAAGCAGAGCCTCGTGAGCATCGGGATGGAGGATTTGGTTCTACTGATGCACCACAAGTCTTTTGGTCAGTGCCGATCTCTGCACAACATCCACAGCTGACCTGCACTCTCTACGATACTTGAAGCTTGCTGTCAGTTGTCCAGGCGGACGAACTTCTACATTCAGGACCTGACGTAATTATCATTGCACGGACATCCTGGCCGGCCTCCTGGCTTGTGGTCACGCCAGGGGTTTGGGTTGTGAGACTAGGAGGTACTGCTCAGAATTTTCTTTTAGAATATATAGATCCTGTGTGACTTCAGCAGTGGCTCATACCTACAGAACAACTGTTGGCTCTGCAACAGCTTGTTAAAGACCAGCTCGATGTTGATCACATTGAACCATTTCAGAATCCTTTAATCACCCCTGTCTTTGTGATAAAGAAAAAATCTGTGAAATTAAGACTGTTGCATGGTCTCAGACGGGTGGTGCAGTCATGGTTACCATGTCAGCATTGGTTTATTGACCCCTTCTATGCTTCCTGCTGAATAACCCATTGTTATTATTAATTTGACAGGTTGTTTTTTCACAATCCAGTTAGACCCCAGTTATAAAAAAAAAAAAAATTAAAAAAAAATCACATTTTCAGTTCAATCTATTAATCGTGCAGAACCTTACAAGTGTTATACATAGAAAACCCTCTCCCAGGAAATGAAAATATTTATATAATTTGTTGGTGGTTTATGATTCCAACATTATCTCCTGTAATTTTCTGGCTGTCTTTTGTTGTCATTATATAGGTAATATTTTTGCTGACTGTGACCACTGAGGATCAGTTGGGTGTGCTGGAAGCTGAAACCAGAAAGAGTCTACAATCCTTTGGCCCAGTAGTTGCTCCTGAGAAGGTGCAACGAGAGGAACCCTGGAAGTATTTAGGGTTCAAAATTACACGGAAAGCAGTTATTCCTCAGCCAGTTCAATTGGATATTGATGTCAAAACTTTTACTGACATACAAAAGCTATTAGAGTCTTTGAATTGGATTAGGTCCTATTTGGAAAAAAACTGCTCCTGGATTGTTCAAGCTCATAGCTCAACTCATCATTGAGGCTAGACGAAGGTGTGTAGAGTGTACCGGCAGAAATCCAACACGCATTGTTGTACCTGTACAATCTCATTACTTTGAGTGGTGCCTTGGAAACAAATGTGAATTGCAAACTGCTTTAACTGGGTTCCACGGCCAAATTTTTTATCATTTACCTTTACATCCCCTTCTTAAGTTTTTTCTTAGGGAAATTCCAATTGGACAAAAACACTACGCAGCACAGAGCCCCTTGATGACCTTACAGTCTTTGCAGACAGCTCGAGGAAGACAAGTGAAACTGTGGTAGCATGGAAAGCAGAATGTGGATGGCAACATCAAATTGTTCATCGGGGGGTTCTCCTCAAATTGTGGAACGTCGAACTGTAACTCTTGCTTTTCAGTTATTTCCTAATCGGTCTTTAAATGTTATTACTGATTCTGCATACGTTGTTAATTTATTACAGCAACTCTATCAGGTGGTGTTGTATTGTCCATCTCCAGGTCTTATTTTTCAAGTTTTGTTTGAGTTCTAGAGAACTCTTTTGCAGAGGTCTGTTCCTTATTTTGTGCTACATGTTTGTAGTCATATCTCTTTGCCAGGTTTCTTCACAGAGGGTAATGCCTGGGCAGATGCTTTTGTTTTTGCTGTTGCTTTGAGACTTGTTCCTAACATTCACCAGCAAACTGTCTTGTCTCATTAGTTTTTTTTATTATCAAGGTGCAGAAGCTTCCAGATGTCGATTTGACTTGACTCATTCTATTGCTCACTTAACTGTTGCCTCCTGTCCAGACTGTCATGATGCCTATACTCTTGTCCAGATTGTCGTAATGCCTATACTCTTGTCCAGATTGTCATAATGCCTATACTCCTGTCTATTTTGGTACTAACCCTCGAGGCCTTAAGGGCTTACAGATGTGGCAATCGGATGACACTCATGTCAATGAATTTGGTAATTTAAAGCATGTCCATGTGTCCACTGACATGTTTTCCCATGTGGTGGTTGCTAATGCACATACTAGACAAAAAAACCATGATGTCATTAAACACTTCGGTTGTGCTTTTGCTACATCTGGAGCACCCGCTCAAGTGTGGATGAACAATAAACTGTCTTATGTCTGTAAATCTGTCCAAATTTGCTTTGTAGAGGGTCACTCATGTTACGGCTATTTCACATTCTTCTACAGGACACATTATGGTGGAGAGAGTGTATGGTGCCCTGAAGCACTTGCTTAAAGAATAGAAAGGGGGAATGAGGGGATAACCCCCTCAGTCTCTAGGCTAGACAAAACTCTGTATGTCTCAAACCTTTTGACCTTCTCTGGCGATTGTCTTTATTTACCTTCTTTTAGAGTTTCAGGAAAAATATGCTGTGCTTGGCAAAAAACCTCCTCCAAACTGATAATCTTGTGATCCCTGTGAGAGCTGAGGACAGAGCACAGCATGCAGATGCAGAACTTGTCTCTGGTCAATGGTCTGATCCACATGACTTGATAACTTGGGGAAAGGGATATGTTTGTCTCTACAGATAATAGTCCTCGCTGAATACCTGCGCGGTATGTGTGTCCTGCTGTTAGTCCTGGAAGTCGTTAGTGCAGTTCCTGACCTGTCAAAGTTCACTCCATGGCATAGTCGGAACATCTGGGTGACTCTAATGAAGGAACTGAACCACACGACCTTTTGTGCATCACTGGCGTATCCAGAGCAGCCATTTCACACCTGTCTTGTTGGTGTTCCTCTGGGTGACATGGAAGCATCTCTCCTGGTGCAGGATGTCATCCGACGGCGTGACTTATCAAAACGGGACTGTCATACTGTGCGTGGGTGTCTTGATCATGTTGGTAGCTGGGATGATGTATTGTCTGTTAACACTCCACTTCAAAAGTTAGGTATTTTAGAGTCACTGTTTGTAAAAGACTGTGTATATTTTAATCATCGTGTAGGTTATGACATAGAATGAGCATGTGGTGAGTCTATGGTACGGGATGTGTTCCCTGAATCATCTTTCTATGGAAATAGTTCCTTCTGGTGTCGGTAAGAATCGGACTTGGAGTACTCCAGCAGTGAGTGCACCTTGTCGACTCCCTACGGGAGTGTTTCTTCTGTGTGAAGATAGAATCTAACCAGGAATCCCTGCACAGCCGTTAGGGGGACCTTGTACATTTGGAAGGTTGGGGTTGTTGACACCCGCTCACAGACTGCTGCTTAATCACTCATTGCTCCATCAACGAGATCGCAGGGCAGTACACCTTAATGAACAGTGTAATGATAACATACTGCTCTGGAATTATGGACAGAGAGTGGCTGCTTCTGTAGTTCTCCCTTGGGCAGCTGCAGCTAAGGCCCTAGGCACTTTGAATAATATGGCCTGCTGGGTAGTGAAGCAAGTCAATAAAACTTCACAGATATTGTACCAACTGGCCACTGACATGAATTCTGTCCGACATGCAACCTTACAAAATAGAGCAGCCGTGGATTTCTTACTTCTAGTCCACGGATACGGGTGTCAAGACTTTGAAGGGATGTGTTGTATGAATCTGTCAGATCACTCTATGTCCATTTATAGAAGCATTGCTGAGTTGCAGGCGGCAACTCAGAAGATCAAAGAAAGCACTGGGTTTTTTGGCTTGGAAAACTGGTTTGGCAGATGGGGAATACCTAGCTGGTTAGCCTCACTTTTCAAAATGGGATGCTTGGTAGTGTTGATGGTTGTGGTTGTGTTACTGATGCTGCCGTGTTTAGTATCGCTCCTGCAAAGGGCCCTGCAGGATACGATGCGGGCAGTCTTTGTAGCACAATTACAGACGGGGGAATTGTGGGGGGAGATGGCAGGCCCATGGAACCCCCGGGCCCCCTGGAAGTAGAGGAGCTTGAGGCATTAAAGGGAGTAAGACCGTTCCCTTGAGAAAAGTAGAGATAACTGCACGTTCCCATGGAAACAGCCCTGAGTGCTGGACAATGCAAGGTCGGAACTGCTTGACAAACTGCAGTTGTTACATTCCTGGATGTTTTATAAAAACATGTTTGTAGTGTATGTGTGGGAAAAGTGGAAGTTGACACTAATAAAGGGCTACCTGCTGCGCTGAGCAGGCAGACATCTCTCTAACTCTTCATCCTAGTGTGTCTCTTCATCCTAGTGTGTGTGTGTGTCGCGTGTCTTTCTTCCCCCACAGGACCAAGGCCTTTCGACAGATACCCAGTGACAGCTCAGTATATTAAAAATTAGTAATTCAATTCACAGCAAGGAAAACAGTTTTGGCTCAGTCTGCACCCAGTCATGCTACAGAAAATCCAGCGGGATAACTCTAGTCTAGTTAGATTATCCCATGTGGCTCTTCCTCTTGGGAACAAGACACAGACACACATAACGTATCTCTGTGGTGGGTTGACCTTGGCTGGATGCCAGATACCCACTCAGCTACCCTATCACTCCCCTTCCCAGTCGGACAGGGGAGAGAGTAAGATGGAAAAAAACTCGTGGGTATAGATAAGGCAGCACTGTGAGGGTTACTATGGGGAAATGAACTCCAGCTCAGTCAGACCCAATACAGTCTCACAGGCCAAATTCTGTTCTCTGTATCAAACTGAATAACTCCAGTTAAACCAGCCTTTGATATTTGATTACATCACTCTACTGGGTTATTCTGGACTGACGTTGCTGCATGAGAATAGAACTTGGCCCTTAATATAGTGTATACTTTTATATAAAGTATGATAGGTGTCACTAATGTAAATTTATTTGTTGAAAAGAGAGCTGCACTGTCCTTGAAGATGCTAAGAAGACCCTAGGAAAGCTTCAGGTAAAGATCAAGTTTAAAATGAGATGAGACCTTCTCCCTCCTCCTGGGAAGAGTGACTACATATAATTACAGTTCCATGACCGTGTTAGGCCCAATATTTGCAAGTCTATGTGTCATGAGTATAAGGAGACTTTTATAAATGAAATGCCAATCTTTGTAGCTTGTCCTGGCATTTCTAAGGTGTCACATTGTCCTGGTTCCAGCCAGGACAGGGTTAATTTTTGCAGTAGCTGGGAGGGAGGTTATTCTATATCACCTCACATCATTGCTGGGGGAGGAGGGAAAGGGACTCTTATTTCCAAGCAGAAGTGTTCCTTCCAGTTGAGAAAACATGGCAGAGAGAGCAGTCAGGGTAGCAATGTGCTGGTCCTGAACTTAGAGGGAGAGGTCAGGGTGGTGTTGCCTTAAAGGATGGGGAGCCAAAAAGAGACTCACCAGGCAATTAGTATAGAGATAAGAGAGCAGTTTTAATGGAAGGCCTTCCATTACGGGGGTACAGAGATGCGCGCACTCGTGTCCGGGGGTTCCGCAATTTAAGGTATTTGTCCATCCAATACCAGATGTATCCACCCCCCAGATCCTCCCAGTTCTGACCCTGGCACACCCCTCTGGAAATTGAGTTAGGGGGCTCTGGGACCCCCTCTTCTTCATCTTCCTCTTCATCACAGCATGTCCAGTCTTTGGAGCTCCTCCAAAGTTCTAGGTTTTGAAGGATGCTTTGACTATGATGTATCTTGTTGTTCAAGCCAGGGTGCAAATGTTCTTAAACAGAAAGAAGACCTACCTTGAGGGAAGTCTAACCAAGCTAAAGGAATTTAGAAAGTTAGATACAAAATGGGGTAATAGGGTTAGGTAAATGTATAAACTACAGCTACTTCTAAAATCTACAAAAAGCTAAAAATCAAAAAAAAACCCATTGGCATCAGCGGCATGGTTGTAGTCAGGTCACAAACTTCATGGTGAGCATTTTTTTTTGCATGTGAATCACTCTCTTTTGTACACTTTCGTTATTAATATTGTTGCTGTTGCTCTTCATTTTCTTATTTCACTGCTTTTTCCAGTAAATTGTTCTTATCTCAACTCATGATCTTTGCCTTTTGTGCCTCCAGTTGGAGGGGGAGGGGAAGTGGGACATGGGTTTTAGTGGGAGTACTAAATTGGAGAATACCATTCCTAAACCATGACAGACATACAGTTATGTTTCATCAGCCTTTATCCAAAAGACCCCTTTCCGCAGCACTGCTTTCCAGCATATCATTCCCCAGTCTGTACGAACATCCAGGATTACCCCATCCCAGGTGCAGAATCTGACACTTTCCCTTGTTGTACTTCATATGGTTGGTGATTGCCCAGTCCTCTAATTTGTCAAGGTCTCTCTGCAGGGCCTCCCTGCCTTCGAGGGACTCAACAGCTACTCCCAGTTTTGTGTCATCTGCAAACTTGCTTAGTGTCCCTTCCAGTCCTGCATCCAAGTCATTTATGAAGATGTTGAAGAGCACAGGGCCTAAGATGGAGCCCTGCGGAACCCCACTAGTGACAGGTCACGAGTCAGATGTTACCCCATTCACTATTACCCTCTGTGCTCGACCATGAGCCAATTGCTCACCCACTGCATGAAAAGACAACACACCCTCCCCATCAGGGAATTGAATCCCAGTCTCCTGCATGACTCACCACTATACTAATGAGGAGTATATATATGCAGAGAGATCCCAAGGGATTGAGCTGATGGGGGTTTTTTTAGCTTTTGAAGATTCTCAGCTGAAAAACCCCTCCTCTCTCCCTCTCCCTGCAGTCCTATACACACATATACCTCCCAGACTCAAAATGTGTTGTCCCATTTATATCATTGAACCTACCCATGTACATAGGGATAGTACATAGTTTGGGAATGGTGTTCCTCAATTTGGTGTTCCTCAATTTAGCGTTCCCCAGTTTCGTGTTCCCACTGAAACACCCCAAACATGGTGCTGCTTGCTCACTCTCCCCTCCCCCTCCCCCTGCGGCAGGCTGGAGAGGAGAATTGGAGGCACAAAAGGTGAAGATCATGGGTTGAGATAAGAACAATTTACTGGAAACAAGAATGAGATAAGAAAACTAACAATAACAGCACCAATATTAATAACAAGAGAGGCAAACAATTCTCATGCAAATGCTCACCCTGCAGAAAACAGCAATATGCAAACTGCCACCACGCTACTCCATCTGCAAGAGACTCCCTTCTCCCTGCCCTGGCAATGACATGAGATGGTATAGAATAACCACCTCTCCTGGCTACTGCAAAAATTAACCCTGTCCTGACCAGAACCAGGACAGGATGGAAGGGTGTTTGTGTGAGGATATGAGCAAATGCAACTCAAGTAAGCAGGCTTGATTTTGTCATTAATTCCTTATACCCATAGCCTGGAAGGGTAAATACCAATAAAAAGACCTGCAACTTCATGAGGAGATATGTGAGAAAATTCATTCATTTTCCATAATTTGAACAACTTGGGATCTTCTCCCTTATCTTGAAGGGTTCAGGTGACTGATCAGACCCTGGGAAGGGAAAACAGGACTCAGGGACATATGAAGGTCCTGGTTAGTGATAAGTTTCCTCAGAACCAGTGCCAGGTCAGACTGTGTTGTGGTTTAGATTTTCTTGTTGAATTTTTCCATTCCACGATGCAGTTTTTTGGGGGGGGGAAAGATGGAGGTTCCTGCCAGAACTGAGGTGGGATCCCTGAAGAGGGAATCCCCCGGGAACTGGGGAAAATAAAAGACACTAGCAGTTTCGGTTTTCTTTCCTTCGCCCCTGCCACATAACCCAGAAGGTCTCTGACAGTCACCGCTGCCTCACTGCCTTCATTAAAGAGCTGCTCTCTATCCTATCTATACTAATATTGTTCGGAGAATTTTTCTTCCATTTTAGGCATCAGTTTGGCACCCAAAGGTGGAAACCTACAACTTCTCTGGATCGAGTTATTTCATCCTACAAGAAATTCTTCTGCCAGCACCTTTTTCAAAGAATTTCTTGTGCCGAACTGAGAAACCAAGGCCCTAAGGACCTTGCACAGAGGTAAGGTAAAGAACAACTCTTTTTGGTTATTTTTACTAGCAACTGTAATGTGGTTATTTCCAGAAATTTGGAGTATTTGTGAAATACTCCACTCTTTTGGGGACTGGGAATTGTGACTTTCTGGGATCCCTTGGTGTTGTGAAAGACAGTTGTTTTTTTCACAGTCTGTGGGAGAGGGTTTGACCCAATATGGCTGGAGAGACCAGAGTGGGGGTTTGTTTGGTGGGGAGCAGGAAGCTACTTGAATTCCACTTTTGTGGTGTGACTTAGCTCCAGAGGTGTTTTTCTCCACTTTGCATTTTGCCTGGGGCCGGTGCGGTTTGACTGGCCTGTCTCTAGTTTAAGGGGGGGGCTGCCACTTGGCTTCCCATCAGGGGGGTGGATTGGTGGATTGCACCATTACATTCGCTATTTGGGGGGAGAGGGGATGCCCTCTTTGATGCCCTCCTATATTGTAGTAGCATATGCCTTCCTACGGTGGTGCATGGTATAGAGAGCTTGCTGGGTAATCCTAAAGCTGTGAGTTCAAGTCCAGCACCTGGAAGTTTTGCCAACTGTTTTTTCTACCTGAGAATAGTTGTAAATATGGGCTGTGGGCAGTCAACAGAGCAAAAGATCCCTTAGAGATTTCCTCTTGCATTGATATTGCATTATTGGTGTCATGCAACTGGCCATGGGGCATCTCTTAAAAGGTAAGAATTAATTAGGCTAAGTATAAATTTGTGGCCATTGCACAGATTAGATGGAGGGGACATCTGGCCAAAGTTTGGTTCTTTGCAAGTAAAAACAGTGTTGCAGCTTTTGTCATTCCTATGGAAAGAGGAGAGGTAGAATGAAGTTGTTTATGCAGAGTTATTCCCTCTCTTTTTAAATTGCCCAAAGTGAAAAGAGGAATACCAACCAGAAAAGGCTCCTGTAGAGGTAGAACTTTTGGTCATGGCATTAGAGGGAGGTAAAAGGAAACATTGTAAAAAGTGTTGCTTGCTCAGCCAGACCTATTTCAGAAGACCTGTTACTCACTCCTAATATGCGAGAGGGAGTGAAGGGGGCCAGGACCAACACCACGGCACAGCAGCTGCTGCAGGCAGGGCTGTGACTGCGGCCTGCGCAGATGGTACTTTGGCTGCTAGTGGCTCAGCAGCTGCGGGCGAGACGACTGCTGTGTGCGGTGGCAAAGCTGTGGCTGCTGCCAATGCAGATGCCTGGGGGGGGCCACCACCAATGCAGGCGCTATGACTACAGGCACCACCAGTGCTCTCGGGTGCACCATGATGGGTGGGACCATCTCTATCTCTGCCCCAGAATCCTCCAAGGCCACAACATCCACCACTGTGACTTCCCCATTTCCAGTTCTGGGCTACACTACTTCTGTCCCCACCATTAAGGGTGGAGAAAGGGTTATCCAACTGTCCCCCCAGTGTATGCTGGTTTCTCCTTTCCATGAGGGGGGGCAACGCTAGGCGGCTTTGGAGCTGCTGGGTTTACCTTCCCAACTCACTTTTCTCTTGGGGACCCAGGCGAGTCCGCACTCCAATCCTGTAGGGATACTTCTGGTTCCGTGGGGAGGAAGGCACTTCCAACCCCCAAGAGAAGGGAGAAGCAGGGGCTTCCCCTGCTTCCCTCCCTGGCTGTGAAAGTCATTGAAAGTGACTGTGCTGACCCAGACTCAGATACCTCTACAGAGGATGAGTCAGATACTACCTATGCGGAGGAAGGAGCTACTGCCAGCACTAGTAGAACCAGTCATAAAAAAAGAGACAAAGGGAAAGGTGCCTGTTTCAACTGAAAAGAGAAGGGGAAAAAGGGTACGTGAGGCTCTGGCCGACCCTAACTATGTTGCTTGATACACCAGAACTAAGAAGGGAGAAGCTGCTATAGAAACCCCCTTGAGACAAGCCATGGGTAACCAGGATCCAATTTTAATAGAGTTTCCCTTTCCTCTGGTTGAGTTACAACAATGGAAGACCTCAGTTGGGGAATATAAAGAAAATCCAGAAAAGGTGACTAATAGTGTAGAAAGGGCCATTAAATCACAAAATCCAGACTGTTATGATTTAGAGGCTATGATGGATACATTACTTGACAAAACAGAGAAAGAGATGGTTCAACGAGCTGCTCGAGGGCAGATCGAAGCCAGAATAGCAACCAGAAACCTTCAAGGGACAACTGATGATAATTTCCCTTTACAAGATGTAGCAGAACAGATGGAGAGATTGAGACACTATCAGAACCAGGTGGTGTATGGTATAAGACATGCTATTCCAACAGCAATAAATTGGTCAAAATTGTACGAGGTAAAGCAAGACAGAAATGAATCCCTGACAGACTTCTTAAATAGGTTAGAAGAGGCTGCATGAATATATACAACTTTGGACCTCAACTCAGTACCAGGAAGAGCACACATGGTCTATCTGTTCATAGGTCAGTCCGCAGATGATATAAGAAAAAAACTGCAAAAGTCAGAGAGGGAAGATCTAGGTGAATTATTGGACATAGCTTGGACAGTGTATCGGAGAAACCCACCAGGAGCAACGCAGACCCCGAAGGAACCTTTCGCCGCTTCGCCGCCGCCACCACTGCCACCGAGGAACAGCCCCGCCGGAGCCACGCCGCACCGAGAAGCCCCCCCCGCCGCCGCCGCCCAGAGCCGCCAGCCGCACCGAGGGACCCCGCAGAGACGCCGAGAGAAAAAAAACTACAGAGAAAAAGCCGATTCAGAAACTGAAAGTAAAAGCAGCCAAACAAAGTAACCGCAACCACTTGTATCTACAGCCCCGATCTAAGGTAAACATAGGAGGCTTTGTCTCCATGAAAACCTCACAAGACATTGAAACATAAACTCTATTGCTACACAACCACTAACAGTAACGTTGCATATAGATACATAACAAAGACTGGGACACATTCTGAACCACAAGGCACACGAGTAAACGAAACAATTAACTCACACCCCTCCCCACTCACACTGCTAGCAGCAGCACAACCCATAGGCATGAAGGGGGGAGGGAAAGGAGCCGTTCGTGAGTTAAGCTTCGGGTCGGGAGCCGAGTACCACAGGGACACAAGTCACTGGGAGGGAACACAGCCTGAAATGCGGGATCCCAGCCCATGGGGTCAACGCAGGGGGCTCTGTTACAGCGATGAGGGAGGTAACCCAGCATATTTGCCACCCCACGCTGCGGATGACCAGCCACAGCGTGTCCCGGAATGGGCACAACCATCTTGCCTGCCATGTGGACCAGAGACCGATCCGTCTCTTCCACCCATAGGCACAACCGGGAGGGAGGACCCTCCTCCATGCCGCCTCCACCACCCAGTACCACCCCCCCACATGGAACCGGGCTCACTGGAACCACAGGGGGGGAGACATGGGGGAATGAGGAGGAGGGACCAAAGATGGTTCCACCAGGAGGGAGCAAGGAGGCAAATGGGGGAAGGTCAGTGAACATGTGGAAACAATATCGGGACAAGGCATTTCGAGTGAGAGGCTTGAAGGATATTCAGGCATGCTCAATCGATTTTAGCCAACGTCAACCCCCTCAATTTCAGCCTCTGTCATATGAGGCTACAGAGAAATTGAGGCAGTTGGTAAGAGGTGCTGGCATGTCCTTAAACAATACTTTCAAGTATTTGGAGACATTGAGTTCCATCTATTTTTTCACCCCACGTGACTGGAAGAATCTAATGAAACTAGTTCTTAATAACATCCAATATACAGTCTGGTTAGCTGACTTTTGGGAGAATTGTGCTAAATATGTAACTGACACCCAAGCAGGCATAACAACAAACCAATTAACTGGAGAGGGAGATTACAGCACAGTAGATGCCCAATCAGTCTATCCCCGGGAGATGTACAGAGTAATAGCCAAATAGGCCCTAAAGCCATGAAAAACCTTCCCACTACAAACCAAGATAGCAACCTGTCCCCCACAAAAATGTTAAAAGGTTGTACTGAACCAAATTCACGATGCTTAGATTGGCTGCAAGCTGCTTTAAACAAGCAAGTAGAGTACAATAAAACCAGAGTTGCTGTATGGGTAATTGGCTTTTGAAAAGGCGAACTCAGGCTGTAAAGGAGCTTTGCAGACCCTTCCTGAAAGGGAAGGCTACAGCATTGCTGAGCTGGTTTGACCCTACCAAAGAGTTAGCTCTGTGGAGCACCAATCTACCCCTTTTGCTACAACCCTAAGAGCCCAGTTAGGAGTAAAAGAAGAGGCCAGACACAGAGCGAGTTGTGTTAGATGTGGTGACCCTGACCACTCTCAAAGGGATTGTCCTTGGAGACCCTTAGCAGCAACATCCCACAAGTACCTAAACAGCGGGGAATGGACTGAATTGTACCAAGGGTGCCGTGGGTGGGGCAGGGGCCTCGCCATAAGCATTGCACTGCTTGCTGCTGTGCTGCTCGCCATCCTCCTCTTTCCCACCAACTTTCATGAGCTAGAGAGGAAGCAGCTTGAAGCAAGACGCAATGTGCCAGTAAACAGCCCCAAAAAAACCCCTGTATTCTGCACCCCCAAGAAAGGTGACAAGTGGAGAATGCTGCAGGACTTTAAAGCAGTAAACACGGTCATAAAGCTTACAGAAGCGTTGCAACCTGGACTGCCCTCACCCACTATGCTCCCAACAAATTGGCCACTAGTGGTAATTGATTTAAGGAACTGTTTCTTTACCATCTTCCTACACCCTGAGGATGCGCCAAGGCTTGCCTTTTCCATCATGGCCTCGAACAATGCTCAGCCCATGCAAAGCTATTGCTGGGTTGTCCTTCCACAGGGAATGCAAAGCAACCTGACGAGAAATCAAACAGCTATCATACACCATTATGTAGATAACACACTAATAACCACAACCACAAAGAATGAACTGCCATTTACTCTTACTGCTCTAATCAAAGCTGTCCAAGATGCAGGGTTACAGGTTGCTTCAGAGAGGATCCAACCATCACAACCCTGGACTTATCTTGGATGGGAAATCATGCAACCAGAAACTTCTCCACAGCCACTGCAGCTCGAGGTAAAAGACACTTTACATGAGTTGCAAAAGCTTCTGGGAGTCATCAGGTGGTTAAAACCTGTTTTAGGCATAACCCCAGAGGGGTTATACCCTCTATTTGAGCTGCTAAAGGGGGACTCCAACCTAACGTCTAACAGGTCTCTGACAGCAGAAACAAAGCAGGCGTTAAACATTCGTACCAAGGCAATAGAGAGCAGACAAGGCGAAAGGAGAAATCCTGAACTGCAAATCTGCCTGACCCTTGTTCCCAGCAGGTACCAGCCATTTGCAGTTTTGTTTCAGTGGGATCAGACTGACAAAGACCCACTGCAAATTCTGGAGTGGCTAATTCTGCCTCACACACCACCTAAAACTGTGTGGACTGCTAATGAGATGTTTGCAAAGCTTGTCATTAAAGGTAGAGGACGACTGCAGGAACTAGACGGAAAGGATCCTGCCATCATCTTCATTCCAGCTATGAAGGACAACTTGGATTGGATGCTAGCTGAGGATGCAGGATTCCAGACTGCCTTGGCAGGCTTTGATGGTGACATTTCAGTCCATCTCCCTAAACACAGATTATGGACAGAAATCGCTAATTTACCTTTAAAAACCACAACCAGATGTAAACATGAACCAGTGAAAGACCTCAGGGTCTTCACAGATGCATCTGGGAAAAACACAAAAAGTTGCAGTGATTTGGGTAAACCCTAACACAGGACAATGGGAACGAGAGGTACAGACCATGAACCAAGGTTCTGTGAAGGTTCTGGAACTGGCTACCATTCGTATTGCCTTGGGGAAATTTTCTGAACAACCTATTAATATTGTAATTGATTCTTGTTATGCTGCAGGGTTAGTCTCACGTCTGGAATGTTCGTTTCTTCGAGATGTCTCTAATCCTCATCTGTTATTTGAAATGCGTTCTATTTGGGTTCTTGTCAATCATAGAAGGTTTGATTTCTATATAATGCACAGAAGATCTCACACTGACATGCCAGGGCCAATAGCTGACGGGAACCAGGAAGCTGACAAAGCAGCAATGTTTAACACCATACCCAGAGTCTTAGAGCAAGCAAAATTGTCTCATTCATTTTTCCATCAGAATGCACGTTCTCTGAAGAGGCAATTTCAAATAACAATTAATCAAGCTCGAGACATCATCATGTCATGCCCAGACTGTCAGAAAATCACACCCATGCCATCTCAGGAAGGTGTTAACCCCAGAGGGTTAATAGCAAATGAGATCTGGCAAACAGATATACACATCTCCGAATTTGGCATATTGAAATATGTACATGTAAATAGATACACATCCACAAAACATAACCACCACAACACCCACTGGAGAAGAGGCCAAGAGTGTAAAACACACTGGCTTAGCTGCTTAGCAACCCTTGGTACCCCAAAACAGATCAACACTAACAATAAATCAGCTTCACTTCCTATCAAATAGGAAAATTCTCACGTCACAGGCATTCCACACTAACCCATCAGACAGGCAGTTATTGAAAGGGCACATCACACACTGAAACACATGTTAGATAAACAACAAAAAAAGGGGGGGAATCTGTGTAGCCCGCAAGAACATCTGTGAAAAACCATGTATGTTATCAATTTTTTTAAATTGTGACAATACTGGAAAGAAGCAGGTATGAAAAGCAACACAGACCCCAGGCTTGTGCCTCTCCCAAACCACCGGTCATGGTAAGAGACTTGATTTCAGGACAGTGGACGAGACCGTTAGATCTTGTGACTTGGGGACGAGGCTACACCTGTGTGGCTGCAGGAAAAGAAACTTAAATGGATTCCTTCCAGGTGTGTAAGACCCTACTTAAATACACAACCACAGCAGTAAGAACCAGAGTAACACAGAAGTTATAAAAGAGTTATGTTTATGTTTCAGGTTTACATTTAAGGACGACCAGTGTGGCAAAAAGCAGTCTGTAAAGAATCCATGAATGTGTGTATGATGTATGGAATGACAGCCGTCAGTGAATGAGCGTGTGAATGAATAAGAGAGTTGTTTGACTGGACAAACATTAAAACACAAAACACCTCACAAAATAACACTACCTCCGCCACAGAGTCACTTTAAGAGAATTTAGTTTTGCTAAGCTTAACCTGTTTCTTAAATAAAGTTGAACTTCCCAGTTATTTAAAACCCTCAGATTAATAAAGGTTATAGGTCTATGCATGGTTGGGCTAAGACCTTTAAGTTAATAAAGTTATTTCTCCAAGTTGCACTACCCTTTAGGAAAATAAGAAAGTTTTAAAAGGTTTACAATAGAAGTATAAGAAGCCAGAGCAAGTGACGTGTTGGGTCATTGCAAGCTTTCGTAGTTTACAATGTACTGTTCTGATTGTTTGCACTGTTATTTTTGCACTGTTTTTGTGACCTTCTTAAATAATTGAGAAGGGGTTGATGTAGGAGGCGTGTCTAAGGTACGAGGGGATGTACCGAGGCATGAGCTGAAATAGACAACCCTATTGGTTAAGGAGGTCACATGGTTCTGGGAGATAAAAGGGAGCGAGATTTTGAAATAAACCTCTTTGTTCACCATCTCAGAAGAGCGTGTTCATCCTTCTTTATCATATAAAGACCAGCAGCGACACGTGCACCCTACAACGAGCATCACAAATGCAATGACTACCACGGGTGTCACAAATGCAAATGCCATCATGGTAAGAGGGTTGATTGGAAAAAGGCACCTAGAAAGGGTACTTCTGCCCCTCTGGGTCAGGATCAAGAAGAAAGGACATTGGAAAAAGGAGTGTCCAGACTTGAAGAAAAAGAAAGACCTAATCCCTCAACTGGACCAGGATGAGGACTGAAGGGGACCGGAGGATTCTACCCCAGCAGAACCTCTGGTTGTAGTTAAGGTGGAGGGAGAAGAAGTTGAGTTCTTGGTGGATACAGGAGAAACATATTCCTTGTTAAACACTTTGGAAGGGAAACTGAGTCATGACACTGTAAAGGTGATTGGTGCTACAGCGGTGAGTGAAACAAGACCTTTCTTCCAACCTTTGAAATTCAAGTTGGGAAAGCACTGGGTAACTCACCAATTCCTCTATATGCCAAACTCTCCTAAGCCTTTACTGGGCAGGGACATATTGGAGAAATTAGGAACCGAAATTAAATTTTGGAAGGGAAGGGGAATAAAAGTCATAATTCCTAAAACTAAATATGTCAAGGCAGCTACCTTTTTCATACATGAGGACCATGGCGAGATCCCCATAGAGATTGAGAGTGCTGTCATCCCTATAGTGTGGGTTAGTGATTTTCCTGGGAGGTCCAAGCGAGCAGAACCTGTAAGCATCACACTCAAACCAGGAGCAACACTGGTAAGACAAAAACAATACCCTTTGAAGCTAGAAAGTCATAAGGGATTAGTACCTATAATTGAAAAGTTTCTTAAATTTGGATTATTGGTAGAATGTGAATCCAAATACAATACCCCCATCCTACCGGTAAAAAAGGCTGATGGTAAGAGCTATCAATTGGTGCAGGATCTAAGGGCAATCAACAAAATAACAGGGGATATACACCCAGTAGTATCCAACCCCTATACTTTATTGACCACATGGACAGATGATTTAGGGTGGTTTACTGTGCTTGATCTTAAAGATGCCTTCTGCATTCCCGTGCATAAGGACAGTCAAGAACTTTTTGCTTTTGAATGGGAAAATCCTGAGACAGGGAGAAGAACTCAACTCACCTGGGCGGTTCTACCCCAGGGCTACAGGAACAGCCCAACTATATTTGGAAACCAACTGGCAAAAGAACTGGAGGACTGGAGAAGGCAGCAACCAGAAGAAGTTGTCCTGCAGTATGTGGACAATATACTAGCTGCCAAAAGTCAGGACTTTTAAACTTTTTGGGACTAAGTGGGTATAGAGTCTCAAAACAAAAGGTACAGATTGCAAAGGAAATAGTCATCTATTTGGGGCTTGAGATCTATCGTGGATATCAACAACTCAGCACAGACCAGAAAGAAGTCATCTGTCTTCTTCCAGAGCCCCACACCATACGAGAAATGCAGGCTTTCCTGGGAATGGTAGGATGGTGTCGCCTGTGGATAGCTAACTACAGGTTACTAATCAAACCCCTATATGGAGCACTAAAAGTGGATGATGAAGGAATAGTGGCATGGACAGGTGATACCAGGGCTGCATTTAAACAGCTGAAACATTCTTTGATGTCAGCTCCAGCATTAGGACTACCAGACTTAACTAAGCCTTTTGAGTTGTTCACATATGAGCAACTGAATGTTGCTCTGAGGGTACTGTCACAGACCCTGGGAAACCAGCGAAGGGCTGTGGTTTAGTTTTCAAAACAACTAGACAATGTTAGCCAAAGGTGGCCTGGGTGTTTGAAAGCTGTAGCAGCTACTGTTATCTTGATCTAAGAAACCCAAAAATTCACCCTTGGGCAGCACAGTCATGTATGTACCCCATGCAGTCAAAATTGTACTTGAACAGAAGGGGAGTCACTGGTTGTCCCCTAGCAGAATGCTTAAGTATCAAACTGTGTTGTTGGAACAGGATGATGTTACCCTAAAAACAATATCTGTTGTAAATCCTGCTATGTTTCTGTCCTCAACATTGACTGACAGTGTTCTTGAACATGACTGTTTGCAGACCATCGAAGACGTCTATTCCAACACACCTGACTTGAAAGATGTGCCTCTGGAAAACCCATATTGGGAACTGTATACTAATGGAAGCAGTTTCATGCAAGACGGTAAACAAATGACAAGATATGCAGTGACAAACAGGGACAAGGTAATTGAGGCAAAGGCCTTGCCAGCAGATGTATCATCACAGAAAGCTGAACTGATTGCACTGACAAGAGTTCTAGAACTTAGTGAAGGAAAGAAGGTAAATATATGGACTGATTCTAAATATGCATTCAGCATTGTACATGCCCTTGGAACCATCTGGAAGGAAAGGGGGCTATTGACTGCTCAAGGCAGTGGGGTCAAACATGCTGAACAGATCAATGCACTCCTGCAGAGTATTTTGAAACCTACGGAGGTGTCTATCATGCATTGTAGAGCTCATCAAATAGGGAAAACAACTCCCAAATTAGGGAATCATTTTGCTGATCAAATGGCAAAAGGGACTGCAGAAAAACGTATCCTGGCAGTAATACCGCAGAAGGAAATCAATCTGTCAGAGTTTACCCCAAGGTATGATGAGAGCAAGCACCAATTAATTGTCTCTTAAGGCTGAAATCAAAGGAGGTGGATGGGCTGTTACACCTACAGGACAGGTTGTAAGTCCCATCCCTACTCCTTCAGGAGTTAGCTCTGTGAGAACATGAGGGTACCCATTAGGGAACAGAAAATCTTCTAAAACATTTGGAGAAAGTAGTAATAGGAATAGGAATGGCAGAAATTGTGCAATCTATAGTAAGCAAATGTGAAATCTGCTGTCAAAACAGTCCTGATATGAGCAAAAGCATGGTGCTAGGGGTAAAAAAGGCCAGAGACCTTCCTGGAGATAGACAGTGTTTTAATGTACGGTGACTCCTTCAAAATGTTTTAACCTAAGAGTTTATTTAATTTTTTATGGTGGTTTTTAAAAAGATTTTCTTCTTTTGCAATTAGCAAATAGGGAATTGGTGCACAGAGGAAACGTTTCTGGACAGTGCACAAAACACCAGCTTAAGTAGTTGTTCATTCTGATATGGTGCTATTATGTGCATGTGGAGTCCCTTCAAAAAGGAGGATTCAGGGAGATCTGCATGTAGAGGCACACTCAGCTTCAGAATGTGTGCAATTTGTGTATTTTTTTTCTGCAAAAAATATATTTTTTGTGAATTCAGATTTAGTTGTGACTATTTGAATTGTTTTTAGGGAGTAAACTTGAAATACCATGCCAAGAGTAGGTTCTCCAGAAGGTACATATCAGCTGAAATACAGCTTTATTTTTTTTGCAAGGGTATGAGATTTTCTGTGGACTAGTACGTGGTTATAATGGTGGTAATTTTGTGTATACTTTTAAAAAATATTTAGAAAAGCATATATACATGCACATTTATATTGGTAAGAGCATGGCAAAAGACTTCTTCCAGAATAAGGAGAACTGTTGAAATTGCTCTAGAGAAAACTTAGTAAGTTCTATTCATAAATGGAAAGCATCACCTGTGGCCCGGTTTAATTGCATGATCACAGCAGCAGAAAACCTTGAAACAATGTTATTTATATTAACTTCAGGGACATTGTTTCATTTTCTTCCAGGAGGAAGATATGCAAAGAGTGTACTGCCTGAGCAAGAAAGTGGTTCTGTTGTGTAATGTTTTGTATTGCTCCTTCAGTGAAAAGGAAAGGAAAAGGCTTTTGCTATTTTAAAAAAGAAATGTAAATAAGAAAATGCTTTCAAGTTCTGTTGTGGTTTTCAGGAGTTAGAGAGCTAGGTCTGCTGAATCTGCAGATAATTTTGGCACTTACTGCACTGCAATTATTGTATAAAATTACCAGGCAAATTTGTTCTTGTGCAATGTGTAGATGATTTATTACTTGCCAACAAGGCATATGAAGATTGTTCGAAAGACACTATTTGTCAATGTATCACTTCAGCAGAAATTAGCCACTGTTCTAAGTTTCAGTTGTGTCATCAGGAAGTAAAATATTTAGGATTTATATTAACAAAAGGACAAAGATTAGACCTAGAACTGGTCCAGGCTATGGTAACCAGGCTATGGTTCCTCAACTGGTAACAAGGAAAACAATTGCAAGCATTTCTTAGGGGTGGTAAGATATGGCAGACTCTGGATACTGGGACTGAGGGAGTTAAGTAAAACATTGACAGAAGTTACCAAGACAGAGGAAGTGGAACCTATGCTGTATGCATCAGGATGCAGAGACAGAAAAGACTTCCCAAGCTATAAAAGGAACTTTAGCTTCTGTTCTGGCACCATGATTGCCGGATTACTCCAAGCCCTTTGAACTATTTCTGCATGAGAACAAAGGAGTAGCTAGTGGAGTCCTTATTCAAAATCTAGGTCTACATTGCTGTCCTGTGTCTTATTACTCAACTCAACTAGATACTGTAGCAACAGGGAGTAATTCCTGCATTAAAGTGATGGCAGCAACAGCAACTATCATGAAAAGGAGCAGACTATTAGTTCTGAGTCACCCAATAACAGTGTATGTCCCACTTGAAGTATAAATGATTCTTAAACAACATGTTTCACAAACATTGCCTCCACAAAGAGCATATCGTTATGAATTAATGATTTTACATATGGATAATATTACTTTGAAAATATGTATTGTTTTGATTCCAACAACTTTATTGCCTGTTCCCTCTGATGGTGAACTGCATCATGATTGTGCTTGGGTAGTGTTTCACTCCAGTCGCCTTTGGGAAGATCTGCAAGATCAACCTCCAGACAATTTGGATCTAATCCCATTCACCAATGGATCAACTGTCGTAACATAGAAATTGTGTGAGCAATTTCTTTGCATTTCTGTGTGTTTCACCTTGGCATAGTTGAATGCTGATAGTAAAAATTACTGCGCCACTAAGATGGCTACAGGGCCTGAAGTTAGAACAAAGGTGGATTCATGCCAGATGCCAAGGAGGAGTTTTGGCAAAGTGAATAAGGTGTTCTCATCTCCTATGACCACCTGTTGTGGTCCAATTAACAGTGGACAGCAGAACATGTTTTCCTTATGTAACCAATGTAGTGTGAACAAGAAACTAAGCGTCATGAGCACTATATAATCTGTCTTTCTTCTAATAAAGACGACATATTGCTTGATCATATTGTTCTGAGAGCATCTGTCCGTTCCCTTCCATCAACAATCAACAGGCTATGCAGTGATGAGAAACTTAGAGGTACTTGAAGCAGAACCTCTACAACCCTTGGTGAGTGCCCAAGGGGCTGAATTAACTTCTTTAGCAAGAACAGCCTAGTGGGGATATAATCAATGAGTGACTCTTTATACTGATACTAAATATGCTTTTGGAGAGTGTCATGCAACGTCTATGCTATGGAAAGAATGAGAATTCATTATCTCATCAGAAAATAATATTTTCAATGGAACTGAAATCCAAATGCCGATGAAAGCTACTAAGCTTCCAAGGGAAATCGCTGTAGTGCACTGTTGAAGCCGAAAAATCGGTCCGAGAAACTACTCAGAGACTTTTTTATCTTTAAACAGCAAGGTATTTGTTTATTCAACGTTGGGAGTAAGCCAGCTCATGCTGGACAAACTTGTTCGACTTGAAAGTGCCAAAGCAAGCCATTTTATACACTTTAGATACATGGTTACATCATTTATTATACATATTAATAAGTAGGCTAGTCTCTGGGCGGAGTCTTTCCCGGCATGCGCAGTCTTCTACTTTGGGGGTCTTCTGCTCAAGCCTTCATCCTTCTGGTGGTTGCCATGGACGTCTTCCTCAATTTGACCTCTTCAATTAGGTGACCTGAATTCTTCAAGTTTGCAAAATCCTGACTCTGGGCCTTCTAGATCTTATTCAAACATCTAGTTTACCTAATTTATTACTGTGTGTGCACTACTCCTATTCTTTCTATAATAAGACCTTTGGTCCAGTGAGCAGAACGACCATGATATTAACCAGTGCTCCTAAAATGTTCTTCTAGCAACACAGGTATTGAGGTTTCATAGCAGGCCAAGATATCGCAGTTAACTCTTTTAGGCCTGGCTCCTGTTTCAGTCCCCCCTTTTACTTATAACTTACAAATTCTTTCGTCAAGTTCTAATGGGTTTTGATAGGTATGCATCACTGCCCACATTATCTCCATCCTTTTGACCATGGTACTCAATTTGCACCATAACCAGGCATTTAAGAGGGATAGCAGAATCATGGCAGTTACTAAAACCAATATTGGATGTATCAAATAGTGAAACACTTGTGATGCTGGAGGGGAGTACCCTGTAAAGATGTCCTATCAATGATGTTCTCCTACTTGCTCTACCTTTGTGTTTTATTTACCTCTTGCACCATCTTTTCTATACTGGAGTGTTCAAGCATCTTTTGGAAAGACTTATGTCTATCCCTATTTGTAATTTATGTACATCGTGATA
Organism: Chiroxiphia lanceolata; assembly: GCF_009829145.1. Taxonomy (NCBI): domain Eukaryota; kingdom Metazoa; phylum Chordata; class Aves; order Passeriformes; family Pipridae; genus Chiroxiphia; species Chiroxiphia lanceolata. The sequence continues at coordinate 11,898,564 of NC_045670.1, read as the reverse complement.
CAACAAATAAATCGACAAGGCAACTGGGGTTGATGGAATTCCACCTGAAGTCTGGAAACATGGGGGCCTTGCACTCCACACCAAATTTCACGAGTTTGTGGTGCGCTGTTGGGAGCTCGGTGAACTACCATCAGACCTTCGTGATGCTGTCATCATCACTTTGTATAAGAAGAAAGGTATTAAATCAGATTGCTCAAACTATAGTGGTATTACTCTGTTCTCCATTGCTGGCAAAATCCTGGCAAGAATACTCTTGAACAGACTAATATCCACTATAGCAGAAGGAATTCTACCTGAAAGTCAGTGTGGTTTCAGAGCCAACAGGAGCACCACAGACATGGTATTTGTTCTCAGACAACTGCAAGAGAAGTGTAGGGAACAGAACAAAGGTCTCTATGTAACCTTTGTCGACCTCACCAAGGCTTTTGATACTGTGAGCAGAAAAGGTCTGTGGCAGATTTTGGAACGTTTCGGTTGTCCCCCCAAGTTCCTTAAAATGATCATCTCACTCCATGAGGATCAGCATGGCCAAGTCAGATATGGCAACACACTTTCTGAGCCCTTTTTAATTAAGAATGGTGTGAAACAAGGTTGCGTTCTCACTCCTACCCTATTCACCGTCTTCTTTAGCATGATGCTCCAAAGGGCCACAGCAGACCTCGATGATCAGGACGGTATCTACATTCGATACCGTACTGATGGAAGCCTATTCAATCTAAGGCGACTGAAGGCCCACACCAAGACCTTAAACCATCTTGTCCGGGAGCTGCTTTATGCTGATGACGCCGCCCTTGTTGCCCACACAGAAGCAGCCCTGCAGCGTTTAACATCCTGCTTTGCAGATGCTGTTGAGCTCTTTGGGCTGGAAGTCAGCTTAAAGAAGACAGAGGTCCTCCATCAACCTGCACCTCAGGAAGTCCCCCATCATCCCCACATCACCATTGACCAATCAGAGCTCAAATCAGTCCAACAGTTTAACTACCTTGGTAGCCTCATCTCCTCAGATGGTAAGATCGACGGAGAGATAGACAACAGGTTAGCTAAGGCATATAATGCTTTTGGAAAACTCCACAAAAGAGTATGGCATAATAAACACCTAAAGAAAAGCACCAAGATCAGTGTTTACAAAACCATAGTGTTGTCTACTCTCCTATACGGCTCCGAATCATGGGTCATCTACCGCCACCACCTGCGTCTCCTAGAACGCTTCCATCAGCGCTGCCTCCGTACAATCCTTAACATCCGCTGGTCAGATTATGTGACCAATACATCTGTACTAGAGCAAGCAGCTGTCACAAGTATTGAGACCATGTTACTGAGAATGCAGCTGCGATGGGCAGGGCACGTCTCAAGGATGAAGGACCACCGCCTCCCTAAGATCCTACTCTATGGTGAACTTGCCACTGGCTGCTGCAAGAGAGGAGTTGCGAAGAAAAGATACAAGGACTCCCTGAAACAACATCTCGGCCTTGGCCATATTGATCACCATAACTGGTCTACTCTGGCCTCCAATCGGGAGGCCTGGAGACACGCCATCTATAACGCAACTGTCTCCTTTGAGAACTCACGCAGGATCACTCTCGAGGAAAAAAGGCAACGCAGAAAGAACCGTGTCTTGCAGAATACACCATCTAAGGAGTCTTTCTGCTGTGCCTTTTGCAATCGGATATGTCTGTCACGTATTGACCTCATAAACCACCAGCATGCCTGCAGCAAATGTGGATAGTGCCTTCCCAAATCTTCGTTCACGAAACCTAGCCATGATGATGATGATGATGATACAACAAATAATAATTTTCAATTAATTGTTCAGTAGTTATTGAAATTACATAGTTAAAATCACAGCCTATTATTTTAGTAAAACAAAAAATTAGTACCACTCACTACTTCATGACAAATATCTATGGTAAAATTAACACTAAAGATTCTAACACATGCACATCCATTTCCTACATAATAGACTTGTGATTGGGTTTTAGTATGGGGAAGCATTTCAAAGGTACTGTTGCCGTGGGATTTAGGTGCTGAAAAAATCTCCCGGAGCAGTTAATTAGGGGTGAGATAAGAAAGGGGTTATTTTGCCAAGGCAGAAGATGTTACAAGACGCACCCCTGTGCCCCAGATGTTACATTTTATAATACCATCCATCCAATCCCAAATGTGTCCACTCTGTGGCCTTTGCTCTGGACCGCCCCTGGTCCACCCCTTGAAAATGGGTCTGGGGTGTATTTTGGGACCCTCTGTTCATCCCATCTTCATCTTCTTCAGAGCACAAAGGGTACATAGTTACCTAATTCTTGACCGTATTCTGTGGTTTAGGCCCTGATATGCTGTTCTGCCAACAATCTAGGCCTTGCCTTGACAAAAGACTAAACATTTCTGCTGTATTCAGGGGTAGGAGTGATATAGGGAGCATAGAATGGGGTAAGAGGGTTAAGGAATGTGTAAACAAGGGTACTACAGGGAAAGGGATGCAAGGGAGTGAGGGTTGTTGCTTTTAAAATCTACCTATAAAACTTACAAGGCTTACAAATATTAGAAAAATAAAATGCCATTAGGGGCTTAAGGCATCAGTCCCCCCTTTAGAGATTAAACAAGGTTCAAAGATCTTGTTCAATCTCTACTACTTATACATAACACTAACTATATAACAAGCAATGTAGTTTTTACACTCATATGAATGGCTGCTCTATTCATATTCAGCTTGGTAACTATGAAGTAAGTTTGTGGAAATAAACTTAATGAAACATCTCTAAGAATTACCCAATATATAACTTAAACTCGTCGCAAATTTTAACCAAATCTATGGTGCAAATTCAGCACTCACCTTATAAAGAATGTTTGCTGCATTTTGTTAAAGCCAAATATAAATTTAGGTTTTAAACTTAATTCATAGTTCCTGGCAATACTAAGCAATACAAACAAGAGAGGTAAACTGTAGTAGTTTGGACCTTGTTTTCCCCCAGAGGCTAAGAAAAATGGTAAAATCCCAAGGGGTGGAAACTCCTGGAAGTTTTGAAGTTTTGTCCAATAGATGCTCCTGCAAAATGTAAACATACCACAAGCAAACGGAAGAGAAGAGTTGTAGTTTTGGTTGTTAGAAGAAGTAACCATGTTGTAGGGCTACGAGGAAGGGGTTCTGAGCCCCTCAGGGCCTCTGGGACCTCCCAGTCCCTGGTTGGGGGGGACTGAAAAGACTTGGAACAGTGTTAGACTGGACTAAGTGTCTGTAGTTAAGCCGGGAGATGTTTTCTCCAAACTGGGCAGTGGAGACAGAGCAGAAAGCAGAGACGCAGCGTCCAGAGACTGACAGAGAGCCAGGATAGATAAGACCTGAACCGGAGGAGCAGCAGGAACAACATGCAGCACCGCAGAGAAGACTCCTGGAAGGAGAGCCGAGGAAAAGAGAACCAACAGCTGAGAGAGAGAGTTCTGGGGGTAAGAACTGATACCAGACCCCCCCAAACTCCTTTGATCCCTCTGAGAAAAAGAGGGAGATGGACTCCTATTTTGGAGAGCAGTTTTGGACATGCAGCACCAGAGAGAGAGAGAGGAACTGAGAAACTCAGAGCATCCTGGGAAGCTGGACCAGGATGGAGAGGAATGTGGAGGAGGGCTTGGCCCCCCCCGCTGCCTTGAGACAGAGCACGGAGCTCTGCAAAGGGGAATTTGAATCCCCTGAGGAAGGGACTTTCACGAAGATGCCCCTGCATTTCGTGATATACCTGTGGTGACACGAGTCTTGTCCCTGCTGGCAGTCCACAGGTGAGGCCTTCGCGTGGACCGAAGGAGACCCGAGGGGCTTGGAGACCCCCTTGTGTGTATTGAAAAGAGATCCAGCTACAACAATCCAGTTACTGCTGCATGGAAGACAGAAGAGGAGTTGCTGCCCTAAATGTGGAAGGGATCTGTCCTTCTTTCCCTCCTAGACTTTTATTTGGAGGGGAGAAGAGATCTGATCCATTGTAAATACTATATGTCATGGTAGAGATAGTTGTGATCGTGTGTATAATGTGTTATAATATTTATTTGTACAGTCATTGTAATATATTCCCTTTCCCCCATTTGGAGTCTGGCGTGTTTTGTCTGGAAAATCCATCTCACATTGGGTTGAGATGTGGAAGGCCCCCTTAGACTAGGGAATTAGATTTTGGGACTATCTCAAACCATGACATAAACTTAAACACTATTTTAACAGTCCTTGTAACAGTCTTTGCTGCTCTACTCGTCTCAGGAACAGAGGTTTTCTTCTTCCTGGGTGAAACTTAGGGTCTTTGATGATAACTCTGTCCATGTTGGAGATGGTCTGTTGGACTTGAAAACAGTTCTTTCTATTTGGGTTGCAGGAGTTTCAGTCTCAGTTTAACATAAACTCAGTCTTTGGGTTGGAACAGATGAGCAGGAGTGTCCAGTCTCACAGGTTTAGATGACATGATGAATTTGTGCAGTTCCTGCAAGGTAGATCTTAAAACATTAAACAATTCTACAGATAAACCTCCTTATGCAACTAGGGAGTCAATGAAGTGTGACTCTCTGTCTGATGACAATTTCACAGGAATTTTGAATCTTGGAATTCCTGTATTTCAATCTTCTGAGAGAGGAACTTTGTACTTCTATCACATAAAGCGATTAACTGCCAGTCTCTGATTTAATTGACCAGTCAAGAGCTTACTTGAAGCAGACTGCATCTGGATGCAAACAGCACCCTGGCAGTGCCAGTAGCTCACCACAAAGAGTTTATACTCTCTGGACAAATTCTAGGCCTTACTGGGGGCAGGTTGTCCTGTTCCAACCTGTCCCAGACTGCAGTCAATCATCTTTACCTCATGGAGTGATATTACAGGTATCCCTTGCCTCCATGGATAAAAACTGCTTCACCTGTTAAAATAGGTGCATTTTAGATATATGAATACCAACAAAGCAATAAAGCTAAGAAAGCATTCTCAGCAAACTATTTAAGCAACTTTAATTATTCCAACAACGATGTTACTAGATTGTCTCAAGAATTGTAAGCAATGGTGCAAACCAGACTTTTAGGGTCTTATTGGAGAGTTCACGGAACTAGTGTATCATTTATGCCACTGGTAAAGACATAGTGAACATTTCGAATCCTTCATAGCTCTGTACTTCGTCTCATTTAAAGGACCTAATAGAACTGGAAAAGGTAGAGAAGTTGACAAAATATATCTGGAGCTATCGAACAGTTTATAAAATAAGATTCTTTATATCAGGATTTTTCTCACAGGATAAGAAAACTGAGGGAGAAATGCTAAAGTTCTGAAAAATAAAATCATGTTGAGAACAGAATGATTATCTCTCTGCTAAAGGACACTGTAAAAATAACAAACACCAGACTTCTATTAACAAGGAGATACATTTTCTCATAAGTACAACACTACTGTGAAATTCCTTGTCCCAGAGAACATTGGGGTTCTGTGAAAAGTGAGAAAAGGCCATGGAAGGTTCATGCAGAGTGTTTCTCAGAAGTTGTTCAGTGTGGTTGGGAAAAGGCAACTTGGTTTCAGGTGACTTTACCTGCTGCTTTACAGAAGCTGCGATGGCATCCAGACAAAGGGTCACTGTGCTTTCTCGGCTCTGTTGCCTTTCACTACAGCATTGATGCCACTTTCTTATCCATCCTTTGTCTTAGTGTAGGACTTCTTATGCAAATCCAGGTTCACATACATTCCTAGATGACACTAGATAAAAAGCATCTTAAAACATAGATAAACATGATTCCACAATCACATGAGAGTTCTATGGACTTTTCATCAAACTGTTTTTAGGAGAAATTCTTTCACAAGTTGCAGTAGTCAGAGAGACACAGATGTTTACAAATTGTCGTTGGAACAAGATATGTGCAAGTATAAACATTGCAAACTTTAAAGCAATTCATATAACAAAAGTAAAAACAATATAAGCTTTCAATTCTTAGCAATTAAACTAACAATAAGCGAAGTTTAAAATAATATAAAATAGAAAGTAACAAAATAAACACAATAATTACAATATATGTATATGTTTCTGTATCACCTTTAGTGCAAGTTGATTTTCAATTGTGTCAGAAGGTTTTTATCTACTCACTCTTGATCTGGTGTATTTCATTTGCAGTTAAGACATTTGTCTACTTCTGCATAAAAGTTGTTCTCATGGCTTCTCAGCTTGAATTTTAGTGGTACAGTTTCCAGGTTTGTTTACTGGAACAGACTGTGTGAACAGTTAACTTCTGACACATTATTAGTTTATATCTAAGACAAAACAGTATTCCCCCTTACTGAGTTAGGGTAGGAAATATTGTTTCACAGGTTATGAGCCTGTGACAGTTTTAAAAGACAGGGGATGCAAGGGTTAGTAGATAGTTTCTTTTCCCCTTAGCTAGTTCCCATTTTTTTCAAAGCATCACCTTATTATCTTATGACATATATTGCACCAGCGGGTTTTAGTGTTCGCCGGGAATTTACACTGATTTTGTCTTCCCTTCCCCCCTTTCGGTCTGATGGGAGGGTACGGATTGTGCAGGTTTGGGAGGGCTGGAGTGGGAGCGACAACTCCATCTCCGCTCCCAATGGGGCAGTCAGAGGGTCCCGTGTTAGATTGGGCTGGAACTCCAGCCACAGACACCATTCTAGGTTCTCTTGCAACCTCTGCACCCCAGCCGATCTCTTGCTCGCAGTCGCTAAGGTGTTATGAGTTGCTCCGCTCGTGTTGACCACAGCCAGGAAATAATTTGCCTTTGCGCCTGCTGCGGCCCCCGCTCTGTCTGCAAAGGCGGCAGCAGCTCCTGTATCAAACCCAGATTTTGCCTGTCCCGCAGTTGGACTTACTCTTTCTGTGCACGTGGTTAACCCTGCCCCGGCACTCGCATCTGCCGTCTCTGCCTGGACCACACTAGTAGGAACCAAAACTTCCTCACTAGTCAGAGCAACAACTGGGATTAGTTTTTCCTGTCTCCGCTTTATTGTGTTCTCCACAGTTTTAAACTTCGGGATCGCTCTCTGCTCTAATTTCGCTTTCTCTGTCCCCGGATCTTTTCCTTTCTCGCCCGTTGGTATAGCTGGGACAAACTTTGCCTGGTTTTGCCCGGTTACACACATTCTCACTGTATCAGACACAGGCGACACTTTTACTGCACCAGCCAACTCAGTCGCCGTGGTAACGGCCGTTCCAGAAGCCTCCCCTGTTCTCTGAGCCGGGAGTTCTGTTGCCACGGCAACGGTTGTTCTTATAATCGCCTCTCCGCCCACCGTACTAGCTTTCTGCTTTCTGTTCTGATATACTGCCCAAGCTATCTCTAATAATTTCCTCTTTATATCGTTTGTGGGCTGTCCGACAAACAGGTATACCAGGTGTTTCTTTCCCAAGTCTGATTCTAAATCAATATCAATATATTTTCTAACAACATCTTTCAATCTGTTCAAAAAGTCTGTGGGCAACTCATTTGCCTTTTGCCTGGCTTCATACATTTTGACCCAACTTATTTCTCTTGTCATTTCCTCTACAACAGTACAGCCTGCAGCAAACTTTGGGGTCTCTCTTGCACTCGGGGCATGCAACTCCGTTCTTACAGCTCTCATATCGCTATCGCCACCGATAAAATCAACTGCCTGAGCACCCATCTGTGGTGCTGGGCTACTCTGTCTCACAAATACCTCTACATTTGGGGCCGACGCCTTTGCTTCACTGTCACCATCTAGATCAGCGACTCCTACGCCTGCCACTGTCTCTGCACTGTGACTTCTAAAATTTCTTTTGTTTCTATAAGAGATACCGCATCTATAATAACTTTCTCTGATGTTACTACGCCAAAAGTAACCTTACTAAAAGCTGACTTTTCAGCCTTTACTACTCCGTTACTGATACAACTATCAACTTTAGCTGTTGCTATGACAACTTTGTTTGCTCTGGCAAAACTACTAGCTGCTGCAGAGCTACAGACTGCTTCCACGCTCACTGGAACAGGCAGGGCAGACCCCACTTCCATTGCCCCTGTGGGGTCAGGTGTTTCTCTTGCTGTTACTCCTGTTGCAACCAAACTAGATGTTATTTCTTGTCTAGTGAACTCTGTAGTGTCTGCATAACTCTCTGTGGTGGTTTGGGCTAGGCCTTCCTTGGTGACCAGTTTGTTACCTCTCGCCCCTGTAGTGAAAAGGAAGTCATGGATATTGGCGCCCAAAACTTTAAGCCTACGACCAGATGGAGAGCAAAACAGGTCAGAAGATAACAGAGAGGGGACTGATACTGATGCCAGCGCCAGAACTCCACCTCCACGAGCAGCACCACCCCCAAAAATGGAAACTACAGAGTTGCGGTCAATGACCCCATCAGAACTACGGGACTTACAAAAAGATTACACTCGTCGACCTGGTGAGAGAATTCTATCGTGGTTGCTCCAATGCCGAGACCGTGGGGCTAGAGGTCACATATTGTCAACTGCTGAAGCAGAACAACTAGCTTCCATCTCCGGAGACCGTGAACTTGATCGCTTAATTGCAGAGGAGAAACCCGACCTCAGTCTTTGGGCGCGACTTGTCTTAAGTGTGAGACAAAGGTTTCCATTTAAAGACTATTTACCTTGCCCCATGAGGAAGTGGACCAAGATAGAAGACGCCATCCAGTACCTAAGAGAATTGGCATTGCTGGAACTTATGTATGATGACCCTCAATACGATCCTGTCGCTGATGACCCAGAGGGTGTCACTTGCACAATGCCCATGTGGAAGAAGATAATCCAGGGTGCTCCTGCATCATATGTCCATATCTTGGCAGGAGTAATGCTTCCACACATGCCAGAAACGCCTGTGAACATGCTGTGTACGGTTCTGCGACATCTAAAAGAAACAGTAGAATCTAGGAATGAGTTTTCTAGAGACTATTCTGATTCTAGTTACAGACGAAGACCTGAGAGAGATGAGCCTTACGGACGCTCTGATTATGAAGATGACTACGGAGACCACAGGGACAGACGCTACAGAGATAGATCAGCAGACCGGTCTCGACCACGATCTCGATCTTGGTCCCGGTCCCGCTCACGATCTCCTTCCGTCACACACTGAAGGAGCGAAAACCCTAAGCGCAGATCTAGGTGCAATGAACTGTGGTCCTATCTGCGCACCCAAGGAGAAAACATGAGGAAGTGGGATGGTGAACCTACTTCCAGACTTGAGGTCAGAGTGAGAGAACTAAAACGCAAGGAAGCCGATAAGAAAGTCGTCTGCGTAGTAGATGCAGATTTCTTTGAAAGAGAACTGAGATCTCCCAGATGCAGGAGGTCTGGAGTCCGCTTCCAGGATGACAAGAAAGCCTCTGAAAAGCCGAAGCAAAGATCCGATGGTGAATGCTCCGACCAGAACCAATAGAGGGGCCCTGCCTTCTGCCAGGAGAAGGAGAGGGATGAGAAAGATAACAGAGTTTACTGGACTGTGTGGGTTCGATGACCTGGCACATTGGATCCTCAGAGATACCAAGCTTTAATAGATACCGGTGCACAGTGTATGTTAATGCCCTCAGGACATGTGAGCACAGAGACTGTTTCAATTTCTGGGGTGACAGGAGGGTCTCAAGAGCTGTCGGTGGTAGAGGTTGAAATAAGCCTGACAGGAGACCAATGGGAAAAACATTCCATTGTGACAGGGACAGAAACCCCTTGCATTCTTGACATGGATTGCCTCAGGAGAGGATACTTCAAAGACCCGAAGGGGTACCGATGGGTTTTTGGTATAGTCGCGGTGACTGAAGAGGAATCCAAACAATTATCTGCCCTGCCCGACCTCTCAGAAGATCCTTCTGTTGTAGGATTACTGCAAGTTGAGGACCAGCGAGTGCCAACAGCCACTAAGAAAGTGCATAGGCGACAGTACCGGACGAATCGAGACGCTGTGATCCCCATCCATAAGATGATCCGCAAGTTGGAAAGCCAAGGGGTGGTTAGTAGAACACACTCACCCTTCAATAGCCCCATTTGGCCTGTACGTAAGTCAGATGGCGAATGGAGACTGACAGTGGACTATCGTGGCTTGAATGAAGTCACGCCACCATTGAGTGCTGCTGTACCAGACATGTTGGAGCTCCAATACGAACTGGAGTCCAAGACAGCGAAGTGGTATGCTACCATCGACATCGCCAATGCATTTTTCTCCATTCCCCTAGCAGCAGAGTGCAGACCGCAGTTTGCTTTCACGTGGAGAGGTGTGCAGTACAGGTGAAACCGACTGCCCCAGGGGTGGAAGCACAGTCCAACAATCTGCCATGGACTGATACAGGCCACACTGGAGAAGGGCAAGGCCCCAGAACATATGCAATACATTGATGACATTATCGTATGGGGGGACACAGCGGAAGAAGTTTTTGAGAAAGGAGAGGAAATCATCCAGATTCTCCTTGATGCCGGTTTCGCCATTAAGAAGAAGGTCAAGGGACCTGTCAGAGAGATCCAATTCCTAGGGGTGAAATGGCAAGATGGACGACGTCAGATACCAACAGATGTCATCAATAAGATTATAGCCATGGCTCCACCAACCAACAAGAAGGAGACGCAAGCTTTCCTGGGGACCATAGGTTTCTGGAGAATGCACATCCCTGGGTATAGCCAGATTGTGAGCCCTCTTCAGTTTGTGATCCGTAAAAAGAATACCTTTCAATGGGGTCCTGAACAGCAGCAGGCATTCAAATAGATCAAACAAGAGATTGCACATGCCGTGGCTCTTGGACCAGTTCGAACGGGACCAGACGTGAAGAACGTACTTTACACTATAACTGGAGATAAAGGTCCCTCCTGGAGCCTCTGGCAAAAGGTGCCTGGTGAGACGCGAGGGCGACCACTTGACTTCTAGAGCCTAAGCTACAGGGGTTCTGAAGCCAACTACACTCCTGTGGAAAAGGAAATTCTGGCGGCCTATGAAGGCATACAAGCAGCCTCAGAAGTGATTGGCACTGAAACACAGCTTCTCCTAGCACCCCGACTACCAGTCCTGAATTGGATGTTCAAAGGGAAGGTGCCCCCTACGTATCATGCCACCGATGCTACGTGGAGTAAGTGGATAGCCTTGATTACGCAGCGTGTACGATTGGGAAGCTCAAATCGCCCTGGAATTCTGGCGGTTATCACAAATTGACCTGAAGGTGGGAACTTCAGTCTGGCAGAAGAAGAAGAAGAGCTAGTGAGCCGAGCTGAAGAAACTCTGCCATTTGATCAGCTGCCAGATGAAGAAAGGCGTTATGCCCTTTTCACTGATGGTTCTTGTCGTATTGTAGGAAGGAACCGGAAGTGGAAAGCAGTCGTTTGGAGTCCCACCTGACGAGTGGTAGAAGCTGCTGAGGGTCAAGGCGAGTCGAGTCAATTTGCAGAGCTCAAAGCCATCCAACTGACCCTGGACATTGCCGAACGAGAAGGATGGCCAAGACTCTACCTCTACACTGACTCATGGATGATAGCCAATGCACTATGGGGATGGTTAGACCGATGGAAGAAGATGAACTGGAGGCGTGGGGGAAAACCCATCTGGGTTGCTGACTTGTGGCAGGACATCGCTGCCAGAGTGAAGAGTCTGAATGTGAGAGTCCACCATGTAGATGCCCATGTGTCCAAGAAGCGAGTTAATGAAGAACACGATAACAACAGAGAAGCGGACCGAGCTGCACAGATAGGAGTGTCACAAGTAGACCTAGACTGGCAGCAGAAGGGAGAGTTGTTCTTAGCTCGATGGGCCCATGATGCTTCCGGTCATCAGGGCAGAGATGCCACCCACAGATGGGCACGAGACCGAGGGGTGGATTTAACCATGGATATAATTTCTGAAGTTATCCATGATTGTGAGACTTGTGCCACTATTAAGCAGGCAAAAAGACTGAAGCCCCTGTGGTATGGTGGACGATGGGATAAGTATAAGTATGGAGAGGCATGGCAGGTTGATTATATCACACTGCCACAGACCCGCCAAGGTAAGCGCTATGTGCTTACCGTGGTGGAGGTAACCACCGGATGGTTAGAGACTTTTTCAGTGCCCCACGCAACGACCCGGAATACCATTTTGGGCCTTGAAAAGCAAGTCCTGTGGAGACACGTGACCCCAGAACGTATTGAGTCGGACAACGGGGCTCATTTTAAAAATGAATTAGTCACCAATTGGGCGAGGGAACATGGTATCGAATGGGTGTACCACATTCCCTATCATGCACCAGCTGCTGGGAAGGTTGAAAGATATAATGGAGTTGAAGATGAATCTACAGTCACTAGGTGAGGGAACTTACAGGAACTGGGATAAGAACTTAGCCAAGGCCACCCGACTAGTTAACACCAGGGGTTCTGTCAATCGAACTGACCCTGCACAAGCAGAATCCCTCCACATTGTTGATGGAGATAAAGTTCCAGCAATCCATTTGAGGGGAATGCTAGGGAAAGCTGTTTGGGTTACCCCTGCCTCAGGTCAAGACAAACCCATTCGTGGGATTGTCTTTGCTCAAGGACCAGGACATACCTGGTGGATAAGGAGGAAGGATGGAGTGATCCAATGTGTACCCCAAGGAAATTTAGCCTTGGGAAAAAACTAATTGTATGTCCTGAGTTGTGTTTTTACAGGAAGCCAGTCACCAGATGAGAGAGAGAGAGACCTGAACTAAGTTGATGCCAATATCCAGTGATGAGACAGCTCAGAATGACGAAACAGCCCTAAAATCAGAACTGCAATTGTGACTGAGGAGACCAAAGATCTGGACTGAACTGAACTGATGTCAGTATTGATTTCCAATGACGAGACAACTGGGTCGAGAGACCAACAAGGACTATATATGTATATGTGTATATATATGCGTGGGACGTAGGCGGACGTGAGACATAAGTGTTATGTAAAAACAGTATGGAATAAGGGGTGGAGAATGTGGTGGTTTGGGCTAGGCCTTCCTTGGTGACCAGTAACCAAGGAAGGGTCCAGATTTACCCAGTATTCCCTACGATTTTTACGTAAACCAGACTATAAGAAGAAAGGAGGAGAGGCCTTCACCCTCTTTCCTTCCGGTGGCTTGGAGGTGCAGGTTCCCTGCTGTTGAGTCTGCCATGTTGGGGAGCAAGACCTGGTAGGACCTTGTTGACCTTGGGAGGCGGAGGTTGCCGGCGATCGTACCGGAGCGACTCTCGGTTGTCCCAAGGAGAGTGGTGGGATATTTTCTTTGCTAACTCTTAGTTACTAGATCTCGGGTTACTGATTGGGATATATATATATATACATATATTTTATTTTGGTTTTGTTCCCTTCCCCTTCCCCCTTCCCCTTCCCTTGTGAAATTCTATATATTTTAAATTGTATATATTTCAATTGTAACATAAGTGTAAATATATTTATATATATCACTTAAGCTGTCTCTCTCGTTTCGGGTTTTCTTAGTTGGTTGTTTTTCTCCCTCTTCTCCCTGAGGTTTGGGGGGGGGACTTCTGGTGGTAAGGTTTGGAGACTTGGCAGGGAACCAGCTTCAAACCATATCACTCTCGCTCTGCTCTGTCGCTCTGAAAGTAGCTTCAACAAAAGCTGATCTTATCTGCACCTCTGTGCGTACTCCAACTAAACCGACAGGACTCACTCCCGCTGGACCCGAACTAACTTCTCCAGAGGTTTTAATTTGCCTAATCCCTCCCGGTGCAGCCCGATCCACACCAGGGGGTCCTCCAATGTCTCCTTCCTGCTCAGCAGGAACTCGTGAGATGGGGGTAGTTTTAACTCGATCTTTTCTCTCTTTTTCTAACTCTACTTCTGATCTTTCTGTCCTTTCTGAGTTTTCATTTCTCTTATCTTCCACCCCCAATCCAGGGTGTGTTAATAGGAACAAAAACAACTCTGCGTATCGAATTTCCCGCCACCTCTGTTCTACATGTAAAAACGAGATTAATAGAAACACTGTGTTCAGTTCAAACAGTCATGCTATCCCTCTCATTTGTCCAAACAATGGCCAGACATCTACAGACAGCCTACACAGTTCTTCCTTTTTTAAAGTTGTCTCAGAACCAGTTAACGTCTTCCAATGTTTCAAAACTAGATTCAGGGGGGATTCTTCAGGGATTTTAAATTTTGAATCCACAGAACCCATGATTACAAAATACAAAAACAAACCACAACCACACACTGGGATTCGAACTTGTTACCTTATGGTTACAAAGCCGTTCCTGTAGCCTCTCAGCTATTCTACCGAGTCACACCGACTCCAGAGCCCCACCGGTTCCCCCACAGTGTCAGAGCACCGGAAGGTGTCCCTTTCAAAACCAAACAGCCCAGACCTGGGTTGGTGAAAAACCCTTTCGCCACCTGGAAAGCGACTCTCACAACTATAATGGACCCAAGTCTTTAAGTTAACTTTCCAGTCACCCATGTTCCCTATCTCCCGGAACACAAAACTTTCCCGCAGTTGCTAACTGAGGAAGGTACCTTTTTCCCTTATTCACTCTTTTCTTATCTCACCTCTATGCTCTGTGTTTGCTTCCATGGGTTCTGTGGAGCTGGACTTCTCAGACCGGGGCGGGAATTATCTCAGATAAAAGTCGACTTGTTGAGGAATTCCTGCACAATGAAAGTTTCCAGTCTGAAGAAGTCCTGGTCCAGGTTTCCCCGTACGGGCCACCAACTGTTGCTGTGGGATTTAGGTGCTGAAAAAATCTCCCGGAGCAGTTAATTAGAGGTGAGATAAGAAAGGGGTTATTTTACCAAGGCAGAAGATTTTACAAGACGTGCCCCTGTGCCCCAGATGTTACATTTTATAATACCATCCATTCAATCCTAAATGTGTCCACCCTGTGGCCTTTGTTCTGGACCGCCCCGGGTCCACCCCTTGAAAATGGGTCTGGGGTGTATTTTGGGACCCTCTGTTCATCCCATCTTCATCTTCTTCAGAGCACAAAGGGTACATAGTTACCTAATTCTTGACCGTATTCTGTGGTTTAGGCCCTGATATGCTGTTCTGTCAACAATCTAGGCCTTGCCTTGACAAAAGACTAAACATTTCTGCTGTATTCAGGGGTAGGAGTGATATAGGGAGCATAGAATGGGGTAAGAGGGTTAAGGAATGTGTAAACAAGGGTACTACAGGGAAAGGGATGCAAGGGAGTGAGGGTTGTTGCTTTTAAAATCTACCTATAAAACTTACAAGGCTTACAAATATTAGAAAAATAAAAAACCATTAGGGGTTTAAGGCATCAGTACACACACTATCTTCAGTATCTAAGCATAAATCTTCATTTTCTACTACAGCATTTTCACAGATATATCCTAATTGTCCTTTAGGAATACATGCCTCAGTACTGACTGCCACTTTTTCTTGGTATGATAGTAACTTGCCCAAACATTATGGCCTGTGGACCTGATAATTATGTTTTGGTGTATGGCTCCTAATGTCAAGATAGGAAAGATGGTCTTTTCTTTGACTGCACTGATAGTGAGTACATAAGCTTCAATTTGTTCGTGTTGAGGATTGTAAGTGAAGTTCACTAGCTGCCACCACACTTGTTAATTTTTCTCAAATTGTGTAGTGGAACTGTTTCTAGCTATTGTTTCTCTTTTTTCTTGTGGCAGTATTCCTGAAGTTCAACAATTTGCCAATGATTGTGTTTCTGCCACAGTGAGCAAAGATGATCTTAAAGGGACTGAGTTTTCCCAAATCAGAAGTGATGGCACTTAGTTTATTCACTAACACTTCTTGGTCTATGGTGTTTAGGTCACCTAATCCTGTGCCAAACCATGCATTCCAGCCCTCAAGACTTTGCTGAATATAGGACTGACAGTCTTTTTGTATGTGTGATATGTCTACTTGAATGTTTATTTGAACTCTTTTCAGTGAATATGTGAACAGCAGTTTCTGCTCATTTGATTGTCTAATTACGTAAGGTCCAGGAAAAGTTAAATTGTGGACACTCTCACAGATTAAAGAAGGAGTTGTAGAACTGGTGGTGGTCTTAGTCAATGGAGTGGTAGGAGATTTGCTGGTTGGAAATCTCCTGGTTATATTTCCTTCCCTGAATGTTCACTGACACATCACAGAAACTGATTTATCTAGAGTGAAGGTGTACCAACACTGATCAACCACTAATTACATTTCACAGTAACGTCAATTTTGGGTGACCATCTAATCTGTGCCTATTAAAACACTTGCATCGCATGGGGTACCAGGATTTTGACAATTAGTCAGTAGCCTCGTTCCTTGGAGGACTATAACAGATGCATTGTATTGGTTAATTTGACCTGGTTGAGGCAGAAGATCTGGTTGTAAATAAAATAATAGACCAGAGACCCCATTATAGGCCTGAGACCATAATGAGTTCTGGGCAAGGGCTTGATCTAACACCAATGTACTTATCAGTCCAAAGGTCAGCATTGAGAAGGCTTGAGAGTAGATGATTCCTCTCCCAAGGTCCGTGCTTCCTCTGGAACCCTCTTGACTCAAGAATAGTGGATCCACGTGGGTTTCTCTTTCACCCGGATTGCTGTGAAGGTGGTCATCAGCACTTGGTAGGGTCCATCCCACTTCTCTCCTAGTGGTTCTCCTGAAAGATTCTTAACTTATACTCAATCACCAGGATTGAATGGATGCAATTTACTATCAGGTTGTTTGGGTTGGTGTTCTGACACCACTGTAGCATTTTTCTGCAGTTGTTTTCCTACAACCATAACATAAGCATACACATACTGATTACCGATTTGATCTAAAGCTTCACTATTCACAGTTTGCATCATGTCGGGTCTGTCGAATAGAATTTCAAATGGACTCAGTTTCTCTTTTGATCTCGGCTTGACCCTTAGCCTGATTAAAGCAATAGGTAAAACTTGATACCAATGAAAATTTGTTTCTTGACATATTTTAGCAATTTGTTGCTTAATGAGATGATTCATCTTTTCTACTTGCCCACTTGCTTGGAGTCTGTAGGGAATATGCAGTTGCCAATTGATTTTTAGTGCTTTACTTATTGCTTGTGCAATTCATGCACAAAAGTGTGAATCTCTATCTAAAGAGATGCTTTTAGGCATTCCAAACTGTGGTATAATCTTGTTCAACAAGACTTTAACCACTCCTTTTGATTCATTTTTTTCTACATGGGAAAACTTCAGGCCATCCAGAAAATGTGTCAGTCAAAACTAAGAGATAACAGAACCCCTCCCCTTTTCTTGGGAGCTCAGAGAAATTAATTTGCCAAATTTCACCTGGGAAATGCCCTTTGCTTATTGCCCCTTGGTGTATTTTTGTTCCAGTATTTCAGACAAAGTTCACATTGGGATGTGACTTGCTCTATTGTGGTAAATAAATTTGGTCCTGCTACTCTAGTCCTTAAATGCTAATAGAGTGAGTCTAAGCCCCAATAGTTTTATCATGTTTTACTCTTACAAATTACCACACTAATTTTTCTAATAGTATTAACTGACCTGTTTTTAGTTAACCTCATCCACTGTCTAACAACTTACCTTCATTTTCATGTATCCGCTTATAATGTTTCTTGATATTCTACCTGTTGATCTGTGTCTAGTTCTTCTAGCACTAAAGCTGCTACTGGTAGTTCTTTACTTCTTGCAGCAGCTAATTCAGCTTCTGCATCAGTTTTTCTGTTTCTTATTTCCAGGACAGTGTTACCTTTCAGGTATCCTCAGCAGTGCATAATTGCCACCTGAGAGGGGAGTTGTACAGTTTCTAGTAATCGTAGAGTTTCTTCAGCATATTTCACAACTTTTCCTTGAAGAATTAAAAGTCCCCTTTCTTTCCAAATTGCTCCGTGAGCGTGAACTATGCCAAAGACATATTTGGAGTCAGTCCAGGTGTTAATTTGTTTTCCTTCTGCCAATCCTAAAGCTCGAATGAGAGCTATCAGTTCTTCTTTCTGGGCTGAGGTTCCTGCAGGCAAAGGATTTGATTTGATTACCTCAGTAGTGGTGGTTGCAGCATACCCAGTCATCTTCACACCTCGTCTTATGAAACTGCTACCATTGGTAAACCAGTCTTCTGCATCCAGGGGTGGTTCTTCTTTAAGGTCCAGGCAGCTGGAGTGCACTGCTTCAATGGTTTCCAGGCAGTCATGCATGACAGGTGCAGCTGAGATTCTTCCTTCTAGGAATGAAGCTGGGTTAACAATGTTAGTCACCTGAACAGTTATGTCATCTGATTCAACCAGGATTACCCGATATTCCGAAATTGGGAGAGTGACAGCCAATGATTTCCTTTCTGTCCCAGTACCGTAGATACTGTGTGGGACACTAACATAGTCATTTTCTGTCCCATTGTACATTTCCTGGCTTCTTCTATATTTATGATTATTGTTGCTACTGCCCTTAGGCAGGTGGGCCATCCTTTTCTTACTTCATCCAATTGCTTGGAGAAGTAGGTTACTGCTCTTTTGTATAGCCCTAGTTGCTGAGCCAGGACCCCTAGAACCATTCCTTGTCATTCATGCAAGAACAACCAAAAGGCCTTCATTACATCAGACAATCCCAACACCGGAGCCCTCATGAGTTCTCATCTCAGTTGTTTGAAGGCTCCACTTGCTTTGGGGGTCCAGACTAGGTTGCCCTTAGTCATTTTCAGCAGGTCATATAACGGTTTTGCAATTAGCCCACACTGATATATCTATAAACAACACCAACCTGTCGTTCCTAGAAAGACTCGAAGGTTTCTCACCATCTGTGGTTTCAGTGTCTGGCAGATGGTTTCCTTTCTTGTTGTCCCAAGAGACCATTGTCCTTCAGATACTTCATATCCCAGGTACATGACTTTCTCCTGGACCAGCTTAGCTTTCTGTTGAGAGACTCGATAACCATTTAAGTCCAAAAAGTTTAAGATGTTTACTGTCCATTGGACACATTCTTCTTGTTTTTCAGTAACAATCAATAAATAATTCACATATTATAAAAGTACACCATCTCCCGGTGGTGACTGCCATTGTTTCAGTTCTTTAGCTAATTGATTCCCAAAAATTATGGGAAAATTTTTAAACCCTTAAGGTAACACTGTCCGAATGAGCTGAGTTTTCCTTCCTGTGGTGGGATTTTCCCACTTGAAGACAAATATCCTTTGACTTTCCTGTGTTAAGGGAAGGCAGAAAAAGGCATCTCTTAAGTCTAGTACTGTGAACCAAATTAGATTTTCTTTTAATATTGTTAATAGGGTATATAGGTTTGCAACAACTGCATGTATGTTTTAGTTATTTTATTTACTGTTCTTAAATCCTGAGCCAACCTATGTGTTCCATTTGGCTTCTTGACTGGTAAAATTGGGGTGTTGAAATCTGATTCACACTCTACAAAAGCCTTAATTTCAAAAAGTTATCTATTATTGACTCAATTCCTCTTCTATCTTCCAGTCTCAGTGCATATTGCTTCCTAATTACTGGGTTTGCTCCTGGTCGTAATTCTATTTGAATGGGAACTGACCTTTTTGACTTTCCTGGTGTTTCAATAGCCCAAACTCCTGGGTATACCTGATCTGAAATTTGATTGACATTTGAATTATCCTGGCTTGGCTCCACATAGCTCATTGCTAAACTCAGAGCTGCTATTAATTGTTCTTCCTTTACCTTAAGTTCAATTTTACCGTGTTTGAATTCTATTACAGCTCCCAGATTTTCCAATTTTGAACTTAAGGGGTTTTAAAAGAAAGTTTTTCTGATTGACCAGTGGCACCCACGACTTAAACATATTTATCACTTTTAGGTATTAATTTTTGATTCAAAACAGTAAATGTAACCCCAGTATCAATTAGAAAATCTAATTCTTCTTTTTCTTCCCCTAGCCTAATTTTCACCAACAGGTCCCCTAGGCACTGGCACGCTGGTCCCTCCCCTTCACTCAGTCATGACTAGGTTTCGTGAACGAAGATTTAGGAAGGCACTATCCACGTTTGTTACAGGCACGCTGGTGACTTATGAGGCCAATACGAGATAGACATATCCGATTGCAAAAGTCACAGCAGAAAGACTCCTTAGGTGGTGTATTCAGCAGGATACGATTCTTTCTGCATTGTCTTTTCTCCTCAAGAGTGGTCCTGCGTGCATTCTCAAAGGAAACGGCAGCGTTAAAGATGGTGTGTCTCCAGGCCTCCCGGTTTGCGACCGGAGTAGACCAGTTATGATGATCAATGTGGTCGAGGCTGAGATGTTGTTTCAGGGAGTCCTTGTATCTTTTCTTCGCGACTCCTCTCTTGCAGCAACCGGAGGCAAGTTCACCGTAAAGCAAGATCTTAGGGAGGCGGTGATCCTTCATTCTTGAGACGTGCCCTGCCCAGCGCAGCTGAATTCTCAGCAACATGACCTCAATGCTAGTGACTGCTGCTTGTTCTAAAACAGATGTATTGGTCACATAATCTGACCAGTGGATGGTTAGGATTGTACGGAGACAGTGTTGATGGAAGTGTTCTAGGAATTGCTGGTGGTGATGGTAGATGACCCATGATTCAGATCCATATAAAAGAGTAGACAACACTATGGCTCTGTAAACACTGATCTTTGTACTTTTCTTCAGGTGTTTATTTCACCAAACTCTTTTATGAAGCTTCCCAAAAGCACTATATGCCTTTGCTAACCTGTTGTCTATATCTCCATCAATCTCACCATCCGAGGAGATAAGGCTACCTAGGTAATTAAACTGTTGAACTGATTTGAGCACTGATTCGCCAATGGTGATATGGGGATGATGGAAGACTTCCTGAGGTGCAGGTTGATAGAGAACTTCTGTCTTCTTTAAGTTGACTTCCAGCTCAAAGAGCTCGACAGTGTCTGCAAAGCAGGATGTTATACGCTGCAGCGATGTTTCTGTGTGAGCAACAAGTGTGGCATCATCAGCATAGAGTAGCTCCCGGACAAGATGATTTAAGTTCTTAGTGTGGGCCTTCAGTTGTCTTAGGCTGAATAGGCTTCCATCAGTACGGTATCGAATGTAGATACCGTCCTGATCATCGAGGTCTGCCGTGGCCCTTTGGAGCATCATGCTGAAAAAGATTGTGAATAGGGTTGGTGCGAGAATGCAACCTTGTTTCACACCATTAGTTATTAGAAAGGGTTCAGAAAGTGCATTGCCATATCTGACTTGGCCGTGCTGATCCTCATGGAGTGAGATGACCATTTTAAGGAACTTGGGGGGACATCCTAAACGTTCCAAAATCTGCCACAGACCTTTTCTGCTCACAGTATCGAAAGCCTTGGTGAGGTCGACAAAGGTTACATAGAGTCCTTTGTTCTGTTCCCTACACTTCTCTTGCAGTTTTCCGAGAACAAATACCATGTCTGTGGTACTCCTGTTGGCTCTGAAACCACACTGACTTTCAGGTAGAATTCCTTCTGCAAGAGTGGGTATTAGTCTGTTCAAGAGTATTCTGGCCAGGATTTTACCAGCAATGGAGAGCAGAGAAATACCATGGTAATTTGAGCAGTCTGATTTAATACCTTTCTTCTTATACAAAGTGATGATGACTGCATCATGAAGGTCTGATGGTAGTTCGCCTAGTTCCCAGCAGCGCACCACAAATTCATGAAATTTAGCATGGAGTGTGTCGCAGTCGTAGTGAGACTGGACTGTTTGCTAAAGAGGATGAGTTATGAGGTAGACCAAACTCCTCTCTCTTTGCAATTGTAATGTCAAATTAAGGGGCTTTACTCGAGGAAAATGTGGAAAAACAGAAGAAATAACAACCCTTTATTAAAAGATGTATGTATGTTAGCAAAAACAGTGACAAGAAACAACAATAACAACAAGTCTAAATGGATATTCCTCTTTCCGTTAGCACAGTCCTAATTGTGGCAGGTCGGGGATGTTGTTGGATCGCTGGAAGGTGCAGGGTCTGCAACGTCCTGTTGTGACCTGCAGGGGGCGCTGTGGGATCACTGGAAAGTACAGGACCTGCAGTACCTGGTCGTGGTTGGCAGGGGGCGCTGTGGGATCGCTGGAAGGTGCAGGACCTGCAGTACCTGGTTGTGGTCGGCAGGGGGTGCTGTGGGCTCCGGCAACCACCACGTGGGCAGAGGGGTCTGGAGGGAGCAGCCCCGGTCCGCAGGAGAAACCGAGAGGGAAATAGGGGCGGGGACCCCTTCTCCTCAATGGAGGGAAGGGGTGAGGAGAAAAACGAAGTTCACCCCTCAAGAGGACTCACTGTTCCCAGATGATAGTGTTTCCAAGGCTCTTCCTTTTTCTCCCAGCAAGTACAGACTTCTCCGATGAAAAGAAGCAGCAAAGACTCGTTGGTCCCGGCGGGAAATCACACGTCACTGCAGTGCAGGGTTGGTAGTCAGGCCTCACCAGGACGGAAAAACTAGGGAAGAGAGCTGGTTCCCAGGTTTTCCTCTAGAGATGCCTGAAAACAGTCCCCGTCCCTGTCCTCGTCCGAGCACTCAACCGTCTCTCGTGTCCTCCCCGTCTCTGTCTCCAACCTTCCCCCCTCACCCCAGCAGTTAAAGACCCATTAAGCAGATCAACCAGTTCCTTTGTAAGGCTAATTGACTCCCTTCCCCCCTTCGAACTCTGTTTCTCTTACAGGGAAAGCAGGGGAAGGAAAAATTCCTCTCTCAGATTTATAATCCATGACATTATCCACCCCTAATTTTCTCTCCCATGCTTTCACACGTTATCAGATTAAATCTTTGAACTTCCTACGTACATGCATCATCCTAACTATGTAGGCATCCACTAATAGGTAGATACAGATACAGAGTTACATACAGATACAAGTATACAGTTGCAGTCAGTTTATCCAAGAATAAGGTCTCCTTGAGGTATGCACCGAGTTTCTCCATCTTCCCGCATCACCCACCAGGTGCAGCCAGGCCCTTGGGTAAGAACAATCCCACGAATGGGTTTGCGTTTGCCCGAGGCAGGGTTAATCCAAACCTTTTTTCCTAACATGCCCCTTATGTGAATCACTGGGACCTTGTCTCCATCCACGGTGTGGAGGGACTCTGATTGGGCAGGGCCAGCTCGGTTGATGGAACCTCTGGTGTTAACCAGTCATGTAGCCTCTGTTAGATGCTGATCCCAGTGCTTGTCTGTCCCTCCACCCAAGGCTTTCAGGGTGGTTTTCAATAGTCCATTATGCTGTTCAACTTTCCCTGCGGTTGCTGCATGGTATGGGATGTGGTACACCCACTTGATGCCATGCTCCTCTGCCCAGGTGGTAACTAAGTTGTTTTTGAAATGAGTTCCCTTATCTGATTCGATGCGCTCTGGGGTACCATGTCGCCACAAGACTTGCTTTTCAAGGCCCAGGATGGTATTTCGGGCGGTAGCGTGAGGCACCGGATACGTCTCCAGCCATCCAGTGGTGGCTTCCACCATGGTAAGCACATAGCACTTACCTTGGCAGGTTCGTGGCAGTGTGATGTAATCATCTTGCCAGACCTCTCCATACCTATACTTACTCCAACGTCCACCATACCATAGGGGCTTCAGTCTCTTAGCCTGTTTAATGGCAGCGCAGGTCTCACAGTCATGAATAATCTGGGAAATAATGTCCTTGGTTAAGTCCACCCCTCGGTCTCGTGCCCATCTATGGGTAGCATCTCTGCCCTGATGACCTGAGTCATCATGGGCCCACTGTGCTAGGAACAACTCTCCTTTGTACTGCCAGTCCAGGTCCACCTGGGACACCTTGACTTGTGGAGCTCGGTCTGCCTGTTCATTGTTGCGATGCTCCTCATTGGTTCGGCCTTTGCGCACATGGGCGTCTACGTGGCGGACTCTCACAATCAACTTCTCTGTCCGGGTGGCAATGTCTTGCCACGTATCAGCGACCCAGATGGGTTTTCCCCTGCGTTCCCAATTGACCTTCTTCCATCTGTCCAGCCATCCCCACAGAGCATTGGCCACCATCCACGAGTCGGTGTAGATGTAAAGCTTTGGCCACTTCTCCCGTTCAGCAATGTCCAATGCTAACTGGACAGCTTTGAGCTCTGCGAATTGGCTCGATTCTCCTTCCCCTTCAGTAGCTTCTGAAACTTGTCGGGTGGGGTTCCATACAACTGCTTTCCATTTACGTTTCATTCCTACAAGTCGACAGGAACCATCAGTAAAGAGGGCGTAGCGCATTTCCTCTTTTGGTAGTTTATTGAATTCTGGGGCTTCCTCAGCCCGTACCACCTGCTCTTCTTCTTCATCTGCTAGACCAAAACTCTCACCTTCCGGCCAGTTTGTGATGATTTCTAGGATCCCAGGGCGATTCAGATTTCCAATACGGGCACGCTGCGTGAGCAGAGTGATCCACCTACTCCATGTAGCATCAGTGGCATGATGTGTGGTGGGCACCTTTCCCTTAAACATCCAGTTCAGCACTGGTAGTCGAGGTGCCAGGAGCAGCTGTTCTTCTGTGCCAATCACCTAGGAGGCAACTTGTACTCCTTCATAAGCCGCTAGGATCTCCCTCTCTGTTGGGCTGTAGTTGGCTTCAGATCCCCTGTAGCTTCGGCTCCAGAACCCAAGTGGGCGGCCTCGAGTCTCACCAGATACCTTTTACCAGAGGGTCCAGGAGAGACCTTTATTCCCAGCTGCAGAATAGAGCACATTTTTCACATCTGTCCCTGTCCTGACTGGCCCAAGGGCTACAGTGTGTGCAGTCTCTCATTTAATCTGTTCAAATGCCTGTTGCTGTTCAGGGCCCCACTGAAAATCATTCTTTTTCCAAGTTACCAGATAGAGGGGACTTACGATTTGACTGTACTCTGGGATGTGCATCCTCCAGAAACCTATGGCACCCAGAAAAGCTTGCGTTTCCTTCTTGCTGGTTGGTGGGGTCATTGCTGTGATCTTATCAATGACTTCTGTCGGAATCTGACAACGCCCATCTTGCCATTTCACCCCCAGGAACTGGATCTCTCGGGCAGGCCCCTTAACTTTACTCTTCTTTATGGCAAAACCGGTTCCCAGGAGGATCTGGATGATTTTCTTCCCTTTCTCGGAAACCTCCTCTGCTGTGTCACCCCATATGATGATGTCATCAATGTATTGCAGGTGTTCTGGAGCCTCACCCTTCTCTAATGTGGCCTGGATCAGTCCGTGACAGATGGTGGGACTGTGTTTCCACCCCTGGATCAGTCGGTTCCAAGTATACTGCACGCCCCTCCAGGTGAAAGCGAACTGTGGTCTACACTCTGCTGCTAAGGGAATGGAGAAGAATGCGTTTGCAATGTCAATAATGGCATACCACTTCGCTGTCTTGGACTCCAGCTCATACTGGAGCTCCAACATGTCTGGAACAGAGGCGTTCAGTGGTGGGGTGACTTCATTCAGCCCACGATAGTCCACAGTCAGTCTCCATTCTCCGTTAGACTTACGCACAGGCCAGATGGGACTGTTGAAGGGTGAATGGGTCTTGCTGATCACCCCTTGGCTCTCCATCTCACGGATCATCTTATGGATGGGGATCACAGAGTCTCGATTTGTCTGGTACTGCCGGCGATGCACTATTGTAGTGGCAATTGGCACTTGCTGTTCCTCGACTTTCAGCAACCCTACGGTTGAAGGGCTCTCCGAGAGGTCGGGCAACAAGTTCAACTGTTTAGTCGCCTCGGTCTCCACAGCAGCTATTCCAAAAGCCCATCTATGTCCCTTGGGGTCCTTGAAGTACCCGTTCTTGAGATAGTCAATGCCCAGGATACATGGGGCATCTGGACCAGTCACAATGGGGTGTTTCTGTCAGTCTTTCCTGGTCAAACTCACCTCAACTTCCACCATGGTCAACTTTTGAGATCCTCCAGTCACCCCAGAAATGGAAATAGTCTCTGGTCCCATATGTCCCGAGGGCATTAACGTACACTGAACGCCAGTATCAACCAAAGCCTGATATTTCTGTGGGTCTGACGTGCCAGGCCATCTGATCCACACAGTCCAATAGACACGGTTGTCCCGTGCCTCTACCTGGCTAGAGGCAGGGCCCCTCTAACTTTCATCTTCATCCTGCCAGTCACCGTTTCCCTCTTGTGAATGTTGACGGGAGGAGCCCTCTAGCGGGTCAGATCCCTGCCCACAGGATACTGGTACGACACTCACTTTCGCAGACTTCCCTTTTTCTTTCTCCTTCAACTCTTGTACTCGGGTTGCTAGGGCACGGGTAGGTTTCCTGTCCCACCGTCTCATGTCTTCTCCATGGTCAGTTAGGAAGTACCACAGCTCAGTTCGTGAGGTCTGTCCGCTCTCTCTAGCTGGGGGGCGTCTGGTTTTCAGTGGGGTCATATGGAAATTGTTTCCCTCAATCCTCTCTTTCAAGTCCGTAGTTAATTCCTTGAGTTCATTAATTATTGTCTCTACAGAGGAGATGTGGGCCTGTAGTGGTCCTTCGATCATACTGTCGTACAATCGAAGTTTGTTTATTACAGACATCACTGACTCCCGCTTCTCCCCAGCCTGCAAGGATGTCAGGTAACCTTTATGTGTGGACGGCCCCATATGTGTGAAGCTCCACCACATCTGTGGTGTACACTTAACCTTGTCAGGATCGTTGGTAGATTGCCCATCCCTTCCAAACAATACTTCCAGCAATGCCATTTCTCTCAGTCGTAGGATCCCTTCTTCTATGGTCTTCCAGCTCTTGGTATAATGATCTGCCTGCAAGGACTCTCTGTAAATGAACCTCTCCCTCACACCATCCAAAAACCATGCCCAGAGAGACAGGGACTTCGATTCCCTCAGAAATGCCTCCTCAATACCCACATCTTGGGCAATAGATCTCAGGAACCTCGCTTCACCGCCATCAAGGTTCACAGCATCACCTGTAGAGTCCCAAACTCGGATCATCCAGGCCAGAACGGGTTCACTCGGACGACGAGTAACGTCTGTCCGTAAATTCCGGAGGTTATTATACGATAAAGACTCAGTGATGATTTCTGACTCTGGAGTAGCCGTTTGTGGGGACCCTGCCTCTCCATCATTGTCAACTGGGCAAACTGATTTGGCTTTATACTTCTTCCTTTGGATAGGGGCAACCTCCGTTGGCTTAGTCTGCCCCTTAGTTTTGGTCTTATCCTGAGTCTCCTTGGTATTAGGCATCTTGTTCTCATCTTTTCCTTTCCCCTGGAAGTACTGCACCATACCGAGCAACTTCTGGTAGGCAATGGCCAAGGTCCCACATGCAGCTGCCAACTGCCTCTCCATGGATCCATCACGACCTCTCTCCCTCACGGTTTTCATTATTTTTGTAGGGTTCAGGAGTTGTTCAAGGGTGAGTTTCCATGTTATTGGAGCTGAGTAACTTTCTAGGAATTTACCCATGTCCTCCCATAACCCATACCACTCGAGGTTTTCCGTCCCTGGGACAGGTTCCTGAATGTCTTCTCGGTAATTCTTGGTCTTGGTTTGGTATATCAGGTATACTATAATGACACAAACTAGGATGAAAAGCCCAACAATTGAAATGTCTCTGACATCCAAAAAGGATTTAAACTTCCCAGAGACCATTGTGTTGTACCCAAAAGGGAACTGAATAAAGGGTTGGGCGCATGCATTCCCCTGTGTGTCTCCATAGGAATGGGTGCTATTATCCTTAAAACCCCAGAGGAAACAGCTTAGGTTAGAGCAGTAGTGCATCCTTGAGGACATATTCCGGATGAAAATCACAGGGGTTGAGTTTGCCGTGTCATATACCCAATGCACAAACTCAAAGGTACTTATCGCAATGAGGGTCCTAGTATCTGAACTGAAATACATTGACAGGTGGGACAGTTGGCATGGTTATATACCAGAGGAAAGCAGCAACCCCTGACATCATGGTACCTACAAGTTCAAAACCCGTACCAATCACACAAGGGGTTCAAACTGCGCGTAACTCACACAAAGGGTAGTTATTCTTTTTCCACCTTTCCTCTTTCCAGGTCCCACATTGGGCGCCAAAAATGTCGCAGTCGTAGTGAGACTGGACTGTTTGCTAAAGAGGATGAGTTATGAGGTAGACCAAACTCCTCTCTCTTTGCAATTGTAATGTCAAATTAAGGGGTTTTACTTGAGGAAAATGTGGAAAAACAGAAGAAATAACAACCCTTTATTAAAAGATGTATGTATGTTAGCAAAAACAGTGACAAGAAACAACAATAACAACAAGTCTAAATGGATACTCCTCTTTCCGTTAGCACAGTCCTAATTGTGGTCGGCCGGGGATGTTGTTGGATCGCTGGAAAGTGCAGGGTCTGCAGCGCCCTGTTGTGGCCTGCAGGGGGCACTGTGGGATCGCTGGAAAGTACAGGACCTGCAGTACCTGGTCGTGGTTGGCAGGGGGCGCTGTGGGCTCCGGCAACCACCACGTGGGCAGAGGGGTCTGGAGGGAGCAGCCCCGGCCCGCAGGAGAAACCGAGAGGGAAATGGGGGCAGGGACCCCTTCTCCTCAATGGAGGGAAGGGGTGAGGAGAAAAACGAAGTTCACCCCTCAAGAGGACTCACTGTTCCCAGATGATAGTGTTTCCAAGGCTCTTCCTTTTTCTCCCAGCAAGCACAGACTTCTCCGATGAAAAGAAGCAGCAAAGACTCGTTGGTCCCGGCGGGAAATCACACGGCACTGCAGTGCAGGGTTGGTAGTCAGGCCTCACCAGGATGGAAAAACTAGGGAAGAGAGCTGGCTCCCAGGCTTTCCTCTAGAGATGCCTGAAAACAGTCCCCGTCCCTGTCCTCGTCCGAGCACTCAACCGTCTCTCGTGTCCTCCCCGTCTCTGTCTCCAACCTTCCCCCCTCACCCCAGCAGTTAAAGACCCATTAAGCAGATCAACCAGTTCCTTTGTAAGGCTAATTGACTCCCTTCCCCCCTTCGAACTCTGTTTCTCTTACAGGGAAAGCAGGGGAAGGGAAAATTCCTCTCTCAGATTTATAACCCATAACAGAGTGCAAGGCCCCCATGTTTCCAGACTTCAGGTGGAATTCCATCAACCCCAGTTACCTTGCCAATTTTCTCCTGCTGTATGGCCTTAAGGGTTTCTCCTAAAGTGGGGGCAGTATCCAATTCGTATTTCACCGGTTGTTGTGTGATGGACTGAATTGCTGAGTCTTGGACTACACGGTTGGTACTGAAAAGAGTCTGAAAGTGTTCAGACCATCGATTCAGAATGGAGGATTTATCTGTTAGAAGGGTTTGACCATCAGCTCTGAGTAGAGGGTTTTGGACCTGGTATGTAGGCCCATATGCTGTTTTCAGGGCCTCATAGAATCCTTTGTGATCACCTGTATCTGCACATAATTGAGTTTTTTCAGCTAGATCGATCCACCACTTGTTCTGGATGTCACAGAGTTTCTGTTAGAGTTTGCTGCAAAAGGCTATTTTTCTTGCATGACAGGATGGCAGTGCAAGGTGTACTTGGTGGGCGATTCTCTTCTTCCTCAACAATTCCCGGATCTCTTGATTGTTTTCATCAAACCAATCCTTGTTCTTCTTGAGAGCGAACCCTAAGGATTCTTCAGAGGACTGCAGGATGCTGTTGTTAATATGATGCCAAATTGTTTCAGGAGAGGAATCTGCAGAATCTGTGGAATGGTTTTCGCGCCTAGTTTGAAAGTTTACCTGGAATCTGTCTCTTACTGTGACTGATTGGAGATTGTTAACTTGGAGTCTTCTCCTTGGGATACTGTCTCTTTTAGGTTTGAATTTGAGATTGAAGTTGAGTTTACAGCGCACTAGCCAATGGTCTGTTTGGCATTCTGCGCTGGGCATCACGCGGGTATGGTGGACATCGCAGACATCTCTCCGTCACAACAAGACATAATCGATGAGGTGCCAATGCTTAGATCTGGGGTGCATCCAGGTTGTCTTCAGGCTATTTTTCTTCTGAAAGATAGTCTTAGTGATGGTGAGCTGTTGATCTGCACAGAATTCTAGCAGAAGTTGACCATTATCGTTGCAGTTTCCAACACCATGCTTACCTAATATTCCTTTCCATGCTTTAAAATTCTTACCTACTCTGGCGTTGAAATGACCAAGGATAATGATCTTATCATCTGCAGAAACCTTTTGGGTAAGGTGACACAGGTCAGTGTAAAATTTATCTTTTTCAACAGGGTCAGATTGGAGAGTTGGGACATATATACTAAAGAGGACAATGTGTTGCTTGTTATTTAGTGGAAGGTGTAGGGAGATAATGCGGTCAGAGTGACCTGTCGGCAGATTTTCGAGTTTAGGAAGAATAGAGTTTTTGATCATGAAGCTGACTCCTGAGAGATGTTTTTTGGTTCTGGGTTTACCTGACCAAAACAGTGTGCAACCGGCACCACATTCTCTGAGACTGCCTTTCTCATGAAGGCGAACTTTACTGAGAGCGGCAATGTCGATGTTGAGACGAACCAGTTCATGGGCAATTAGGGCAGACCGACGCTCAGGACAACCACTGTCTGCAGAATCGAGCATGGTTCTGATGTTCCAAAATGCTAGAGTTAACTTAGGTACACCTTTGGAGGCAGGTGTATGCCTTTGTCTTTTGATCTTTGTGCGACCGCACTGGAAGAAGATGCCCGTTGGCCTGCGGTTGACCAACTGGGTGAAGGTGGAGATGAGCTTTGGTTAGGCCACCTTTTCTAGGCCCCTCTCCGAGTGGAGCAAGCAGTGCTCTCGTTGAAAAGGCTGCTTGGTCGTTCAGGGTGCTGCCCAAAGAGACTGTCATCTCCAGTCAGTCTCTAACAACCAATATCCTGAACTGCCTGCATGCAGGGTTGGGTCTGCAGCTTTCAGTGCACCTTTCACCTGTCAATTCGACCCTCGCCCATCGCTACAGGGCTTTTTGCATGTGGGTAAAGCCTTCAAACCTGCGCAATGGATTTTTTAGGTGAGATGCAGTATGCGCAGAACTGAACCCACCCTTTAATCCTAAGACTCATCTGCCAGGGTCGAGCAAGCTTGGACGTTGGTAGCGAGGTCCTCAGGACGTAGGTTTAATTAGAGTGACCTTCTTTTAGATGGATGGTCTTACAGGGCTAAGCGAGCTCCATCTGCCCGGGTTTGGGATTAGAGTTGTCCTTCTCCTAGGATGACTGCCAGAAGGCTAACGAGTTCATCCTGCCCAAGAATGTATTAAATCTGGCCCTACGGTTTTGACCTGTCTGGCATGGGTGACCCTACTGAAGGCACGTACCATCGCCAGCACAGCTTGCAACCACATAGGGATACACAGGTTATGTTCCTATTAGAACGATTTGGGCAAGTCTTTCATTTCCTACTTTACTATCACCTATCTATATATAATCTCCAGGAGATACCCAGGAACAACCCTTTGTCCTGTCCACCTTTTCAGGATGTAACAGAGTAAAGCAAATATATCCAGAACATGCCAAACCTGGGCAATAGCCATAGGTGAACCAAAAACAAACAAACAAACCAACCGTTCTGGCCCCCGTACCCATCCAAGGTTGGGGTGCCTTTCAAGACCCCAGCCTGGTCGGGACCCCCATCACTCCACGTGGTGCGGGAACCTCCCGGTAGCCCTGGGTCCCGCCCGAGTGGCGTGGGAACTCCCCGGCAGCCTCAATATTGATACTGTCAGCAGATATATGTATCTCTGCTCCTGCAACATGAAATCAAGGAACAAAGGGTGCAATTGGAAAAGATCTCCTGAGGAAAGGTAATTAAGATCCAGCTGCAAATGATAACAAGACTACATGGCATTTTCAAACACTAAAATCAGTAGTGTTAAAAATTTATTAAAGTTGGTTATTTCATTGGGATATGGGCATCAATAAGAATTGAAAAGAAACCCTTCCGAAAGTTGTCCACTAAGAAATATTACTTAGATCTGTGCTTTTCCCCTGAAAATTGCCTGTGGACACAGGTTTAACCTGGAGAAGAGAAAGCTCAGGGGTGACCTGAGCTTTACAACTACCTGAAAGGAGGTTGTAGCACACTCGGGGTTGACCTCTTCTCCCAGGCAACTAGTGACAGGATGAGAGGATGTAGCCTCAAACTGGACCAGGGGAGGTTCAGGTTGGACATCCGGAGGAATTTCTTCACAGAAAGGGTTGTTAAACATTGGAATGGACTGCCCAGGGAAGTGGTGGTGTCACCATCCCTGGAGGTGTTCAAGAAAAGACTGGATGTGGCACTTAGTGCCATGGTCTAGTTGCCAAAGTGATGTTAGCTCGTAGGTTGGACTCGATGATCTCAGAGGATTTTTCCAACCTAATTGATTCTGTGATTCTGTGAATATTGCTGCCAGTGCACTGTCCTGGTAGCAATTGGCACCTTCTGTTCTTCAACTCACAGCAATCCTGCAATGAAGGGATCTTCTGAGAGGTCAGGCAGAGTAGACAGCTGCTTGATCTTCTCTGTATTTACAGTGGCTACACCAAAAGCCCATTGGTACCCCTTTGGGTTCTTGAAGTACCCTCTTCTGAGATAGTCTATGCCAAGGATACAAGGGGTCTCTCGGTCAGTGACAATGGGGTGCTTTTCCCATTTGTCTCCTGTTAAGCTCACCTCAGCATCCGAAACAGACAATTCTTGACATCCCCCTGTGTAGTGGTTTAGCAATGGTATTCCCCAATTTAGCATTCCCACTGAAACACCCCAGACCACACGCCACTTCCTCACCCTGCAGCAGGATGGATAATAGAATTGGAGGCACACAAAAAAGGTAAAAATCACAGGTTAAGAACAATTTACTAGAAACAACAATGAAATAAGAAAGTGAACAGTAACAACAACAATACTAATAGCAGAGTATACAAGACAGGAAATTGATTCACATGCAAGTGCTCATCACGCAGAACCCGGTGCCACTCGACTGCACGCTCCAGCAAACTCGAAAGAATGTCATTCCCCTCCGTCCCCCCGTATATGACTGAGGTGGTATCAAATAACCCCAGGGTCCAGCATGGTCCTCCTGGATGCTGCAAAAGTTAACCATGTCCTGGTCAGAACCAGGACACCCTGTCACTCCAGAGATGGGTTTTGTGCCCCTATACTCTGATGGCATCAGTGTGCACTGTGCACCAGTATCTACCAAACCCTTATACTTCTGTGGGTCTGATGTGCCAGGTCATCGAATCCACACAGTCCAGTATTACTGGGTCATCCCTTTCTTCCTCCTGGCTGAAGTCAGGGACCCTCTATTCCTGTTCCTGGTCAGAGTATTGTCCTAGTTAGAGATAGGAGGAGTTTAGTGCTATGTGGGTGTGACCAAGCCGTTTATTCTACATCAACCACATCATCACTTGAGGGCGTGGTGTTGGCAGGAAAAGCAGGTAACCAGAACAGGAAGTGTGCCATCTTGCCTGGTTCTCTCTCCAGGGAGAAGATATTGGGATCAACCCAGCAGACCCAGCCCCTCTCCACCACCACCAAACCCTTTCCTGTTGGTAAGTATAGAAGAATTGTTCCCGAAGATTTATTTTGAGGAGGCAAGGGTTTATGTTGCTCAAGGAAGCTTTGCTGCCTGGGTGTATTGGGTCTGGCTGAGCTGGAGTTCATTTCCCCCCAGTAGCCCTCACAGTGCTGTGCTTTGCATTGGCATCTAGAAGGGTGTTGATAACACACCGGTGTTTTGGCTACTGCTGAGCACAGCACCAACACTGTAACATTCCTTCCTTAGTTGAGGGCAAGATCCTGGGAGGGGACCCAAATAGGCCAGCTGACCCAAACTGACCAAAGGGATATTCCATACCATATGACGTCAGTTCAGATATAAAAACTAAGGAAAGGAGCAGGAAGGGGGGCATTCATTGTCTCCAATGGCTACCTGCTGAGAAACCGTCATGCGTACTGAAGCCCTGATTCTCAAGAGCTCATGGGAAGTAGAGAATAAACCCTGTTATCTTTCGCTTCTGCACACACAAGCTTCACTTTACTTTTTGCTTTAAATAAACTACCTTATCCCAACCCATGAGTTTTTTTTTCCACCTTACTCTCTCCCCTGTCCCACTGGGAAGGGGAGTGATAGAGTGGCTGGGTGGGCACCTGGCATCCAGCCAAGGTCAACCCACCACACTGGAAAAGAGGAATCTTCCCAAGAATAGTCTTATGTGTTTTCTCCTCCTGCATCCCAGAGAGGCTGACTCCCTGGTACAAGAGAAGATAGGTTTCTCGCAGACGTACTTGAAGGCCCCCACAGTGGGGGGACCACGTCGACAATAAGAAAAGACCCTGAGGAGAACAGCATGAACACTTTTTGATGCCTGGTGCTTGCACCATCATGTCAGTGCTCTTGGCTTTCAGAAATGAATTTTCCCAAATCCTTCCACTGACGGGTATCTGGGGTACCTGTACATAATCTTTCCTCACACCGTTCTTTCAAACCGTAACTTTAAGGACAGCAATGATGAGCTGCTGTTATGCCAGGGACTGCTGCTACTTTTGAAGTTGTTAAAGAAGCCCTACATTGACCTACAAGGTGCAGAAAGGATCCCCTTGCTTTCTAAATTCTTTCTCAGAGAGGAACCTGGGTGTGGCTGGATCCAGTCTTAGCCCCAGACTTTGTCAATGGTTTTAATTTAAGAAATTATAGAGGTGCGATTGAACCACTTTGTCCCACAGGTTTGAATGATGGCAAATCAGATATATTTATATAAAATGAACTATTTAATATTGTTACATCCCACCCTGCCAGGTAGGAGTAACTTTTGTTTTATTGATAAATCCCCAGTGAATTAAAGTGAATCAATACTAGATGATCAGTGTTTACAGATATATATATATATATATATATGGTTTATTTTAGAACAATTTGATTGCAAAGGAAAACAGTTCTGTAGCTGTTTTGGTTGTTATTATCTCTAAAAGCATAAAGGTATTGCAAAGGAAAATAGGTTTTGGTTGTAATATAGCAATGTAAAAGCATAAAGGAAATGTGTAAGGGAAAAGAGAGAAGGGAAGAGAGAGAAAAAGTAAGTGTTGATAGTCAGCACTTCGAATGTCTTCAATGAACCTGGTTGTTGTCATTGGTGTCCTGGTCCATTGGGGAGTGGTGGGGGACAGAAGCCCATGAAACATAAAATTCAGTGGGTTTTATAAACCTTCAGAAACCCTCCTGGTGCCTCCCCTGTGTGTGTGAGGGCAGTCTAGTTTTGCACAGTTATGCTGGTTTTGCAGAGAGATGGAGGTGCGGGTTTTTGCAAAGTTATTCTAGGCTTGGAGGAGGGGGGAGGTGAGCTTCAGAGGTACTCCTGCTAAGAGTTGAGGCCTTCTCCAGGGTAGTCATGGCATGTGCACACAGGGACCTCCTTTCACATGGTCTAGCCATAGGAGATAAACATCACATACCCGGAGAGTGCCACTGGTCTCCTTTAGATAGGCACTGTGCACCCAGAGAAAAATCACACACCCAAAG
The DNA here is from genome assembly GCF_009829145.1 of Chiroxiphia lanceolata. Lineage (NCBI taxonomy): Eukaryota > Metazoa > Chordata > Aves > Passeriformes > Pipridae > Chiroxiphia > Chiroxiphia lanceolata. The sequence goes on along the minus strand of NC_045670.1, from coordinate 11,863,352 downwards.
AGTTGCTGATGGTCTTTCGATAGGCATCACACACCTAAAGAAGCATCACACACCCAAGACTTTGTCCCTAGAGCCGCCACAAAGTTAACAGTTTGTGAGTTATGGCCTCCTCCCCTCAACCCTTATCTTCACTCTCCTGGCTTCTTTGAACAGCTTGCCTAGAAGGCAAGGGTAACCCAGGTTCTTGTTAATAGATCCCTTGGGATGGATTAGAGTGAAACGACACTGAATGATCAGTGTTTGTAACTATATATATGTAGGGGTTTTTTTAGAACAATTTGGTTTCAAAGGAAAACAGGTATGTAACCATTTTGGTTATCATCTATAGTAATATAGCAATATAAAAGTATAAAAATGTGTAAGGAAAGGAAAGAGAAAGAAAGGATAAAAGCACGAAGATATATATAGTCACCACCCATGGGATCCAGTGATGAAATTTGATAGTTGCAATTTCGATGTCTGTTGGTTGAAGTGATGGTTCCAGTCCTGTCAAAGTCATGGTCTTGATCTGTCAGGTGTGGGGGAAGTCCACAAAACTCAAAGATTTCATGTCTTATATTAACTCAGGCTCAGGTGGGAACACCTAGTACCTCCCCTGGGGCGGGGAGTTTTACAATGGATGATGTAATACTGGATCGTGGGACACTCATGAGTCTTTGACACCTTCTAATGTTACATCTGTCTATTATGTCAGAATCAATCATGACCCATTATGGTCCATCATCCAAGATGAATAACTCAGGCTAGGTGTGAATGTCTCTGATGCTCCCCAGAGGGGTTTCCACAGCAGAGTTATTATGTAAGGGAGGACATTGGCCTGATAAGAAGGACTATCCCACCTTGCAGGATGTGCCTCTTATCAGCCTCTTGCCTTATCTGGAAATCCAGTTTGTAACTTCAGGTAGGCACGCCTTTCTGCACCTGGGATAGCGTTACAATCTGCCTAAATATTGCAGAAAGAACTTTTAGATTCAAATATTCCCTTGAGCAAAATTAAAACTCATACAATTTATCTGTTGATACCAAAACTGTTTTTATTAATTGCTAAGAGACGCAAAGAGAAAGAGGACAAAAATAAGAAAAGGTTGGAAAATGCTAAGATTACTTTTAGAAGCAGAGAAAAGATACCACCAAAAACTACCTTTCTGTCACGTTGGTCTGTGGGGTGGGGGGAGAGAGAGAGAGAGAGAGAAGCAGTTTTCTGCCTCTGTCTCTGTCACTTTCAATGTTATCTCTTTAGCTGCAGGGGGTCTTTACAGTTTTAGTTCTCTGGAATGCAACCAGGATGTGGGCTTTGCCGCTCACACCGACCGTGTCCCAGGTCGTGCGGAGGTCTCAGTCCAGCTGCACCTCTCAGCCCTCAGAAATATGGTCAGGGTGAACTCACACAGGTGGCACAGTGGGTCTCAGTCCACTTTAAGACGGCAGAGGTACGATCTCTGGCGATGGTAGGCAGCATACGGTGGCAGAAGAAAAGGTGAGGGTGAGGCAGAGGAGAGATCCTTAGCTGCAATAACCAATTCTCTTTCCCACTCCTCTTTCCCTACTTTTCCCAAATTTCTCCTCGATTTTATAGTGTTCAAAGGAGGTTGTGTGTGGTTTCTTGGCACGTAGCCCTATTCAGATGTTTGAAGAGATACGATAACCATGAAGAATAACAGGATCCTTTGGCAGGAAAACTCCAGTGGGAAAATTCTGGTGAGAACTTCTGGTGGAATACTGACACAGAAGTTTTGGTAGGAAGTTTTTTGACAGGCAGAAACAATGGTGAAACATAATTTTTGGGATGTTTTTTGCCCGGTGGTGTAATAATCTGGAAAATCAACTCCTTTAATTGTCCATTCTGGCCTTTGTGTTGTTTTTGGAGAGGGAATAATACTGCGATAATGATGTTCTTTAGACCCTTTAGTAAAAGTAAAGACGTGTCTTGGGCAAAGAGAGGGAATTCCAGGGGCACACCTAAGTCCAGCATGCTGCTCTAATGACAAATGTGAATAAAACTTTCCATCAGAGCATCCCCAAGCCATTCCCAGAGGGGCTATATATTTTGCAGTTTTACAGTCAGTATTGTCTGCAGGATCAAGGATGGTGATTTTTGGTTTAGTATTTATTGGAGTACTGTGGATTGGGTAGTGGGTGTAGGGAACTCCACAGGGATTAAGAAGATATCTGTAGGTCGAGTTACAGGATTCATCCTGATTTCTCCAGCCTTTAGAAGGGTATCTCCAACATGTACATATATCTCTTATCAAAGTTCTAATTCTGAGTGAAAACCATGTTTCTGGAGGATCTCCTGGTCCTTCTTTGCATGTTATAACCTTTGAGCAATTGAATAAAGGACTTTCTTCTACCTGAGGCATGGTAAATTTGGGTTCTGTAAATTTGGATTCAAAAAATGCTTGTACAGACCATGCCCACATTAAGTTTTCCTGGTTAATTTGAGTTATATTTGTTATATTAAGAAGTTGTACACACCAGGAAGGACTAAAAACTGTGACGTATTTACTTTCATATACATCTGGTGAGTATAATGGGTCAAAGAGTGGATCCCATGTGTAAATAAGGTAGGGTTGTCTAGCATTATATTCCTCAAAGGTTATTATTCCGGGTTTAAATTCCCCTTTACTTGATGTAATAGATGGGTGAGGGGATTCAATTTGAGATAAGATGGTTGCATTTACCTTTGGACGTATTGTTTTACAATATTTGGTGCGTGACATCCAGTCTTGAGTCATATTAGGAGGTGGGGTGGAAGTTTGGTAAAGGCCATGTACTATAGGAATATCTTGACATTTCTCTTTTTGCCAAACAGGGACTCTATTCACTTCCCAGTCATTTTTCTCCCAGAAGGGGAGCCACTCAGTACACCCTTTGAACACAGCAGAAGAATCAGTGTAGACATATACAGAGTCAGAGGTTTCAGTTTCATGATTAAATACACTCCAAACTGCTACTAATTCTCCTACCTGTGCACTGCCTTCTCCTTCAGTTATTTTGTCTCCTGTGTGTACCTGTAAAACTACAGCACGATATTTCCAAACTTTACCTTCCCATTTAGCTGAGGCATCAGTAAACCACACATTCTGCAATTGTTCTGAGTATGGGGGTGCTGCTTCAATCACAGAAGGTGGAGAATAAGCTGTGCTATTTAAAGTTACCTCATCTTGTAAGGGAAGATTTTTGCGAGCTCCCTCTGTGATCTGAAAAATGGTGCAATAATGTTCAATTTGAGCATAACATTTCCGAACAGTAGCTCACTGGACCAGCCCGTCAGGGGGTGGGGTTCCTGTCAAAACAGGCTTGATGACTTTAAAGGGTCCCCTTAAAATTAGAGGCTGCTGACGGACAATTTTTTCTGTTTCACGAAAAGCAGTACTCACCTCAAATAAGCCTTTTTCCCAGATAGAATATCGTTTTTCAGCATCTTTGAAACTGCGTGAATAAAACCCTATAGGTTTGGTGGGACCATCAGGTCCTTTCTGCCATAAGTGTATGGACAGTCCGGAGCTTGCAAATCCCCACTCAATTTGTACTGGATCAGTAGGGTGTGTGGGGCCTAATGAGTGGTATGTGTTGGTCTCAAAAATCAGGAGTTGTAGGGCTTCATCGTGAAGGGGGGTCCAATCCCACTTTGCTTTTTTCCACAATAAATCATGTAAGGGTCGTGCAATTATTGAAAAATCAGGGATGTGTTTTCTCCAAAAAATCAGTAGGCTTAAGCATGCTGCAAATCTTTTTTATTCTCTGGTGTTTTAAGTTGGTCTAGGCAGGTAAGTGTGTCTGGGGGAATACAAACCATTCCTCCCTTCCACCAAATTCCCAGGAATTTTACTTCTTGTGAAGGAGGTTGTACCTTTTCAGGAGGGATATGTAAGTCCAGGGACTCAAGATGCCTGATAATGTCTGTTTGGGTTGTTTGCACAGGTACAATCTCATTTCCTGCTACTAAAATGTCATCACTATATTGGTACACTTTTACTCCTGGTGCAGGAGGAATGAGTGACAGTTTCTGTGCCAGTGCATGATGTGCTAGAGTGGGTGAGCGTTTAAATCCTTGTGGGAGATGGGTAAAAGTGTATTGCTGGCCCTCCCATGTGAAAGCAAAGCGTTCTTGATCCTGTTCCTGCAGGGGAACCATAAAAAACATATCTTTGATGTCAATAGTGGCCATGATTTGATGGGTTTGTTCTTGGATGGTTGCTATTAACTCAGCTATATTTGGGACTGCTGCAGTAAGGGGTCCTGTATTTGCATTAAGGCATCGGTAGTCTACCATTAGCCTCCAATTACCATTTGGCTTAGGGACAGGCCACAGAGGGGAATTATAAGGAGAATGTATTGCAATCACTATTCCTTTTTCTTTTAAATCTCCAATAACTGAAGTGATCCCTTCCCTTGCTCCCAAGGGTAAGGGGTAAGGTTTGACATTGGTTACTAGGGAGGGAGGAAGTGCAGGGGCAGGACTTAGTAAACACAGATGTGGGATTTCTTTTCCAAAAGCCCATATGTTTCCTTCCTCATCAGGTCAAGACCCTTCAGGAGGTCTAGTCCCAGTAAATTGGTAGGAAGTTTACCCAAAATCATTAGGGTTTCAACTGCTTTCTCCTCCCCTGGTAACCAGCATCTTACCTTTGCTGTTATCTGGGGTTATATGTTCCTGAAAGCATCTGCAACAAATATGCCTTTACGTGAGGGAGTGATTCCACATGCAGATGCATCTTCAATTTTCAGGGCAGATACCTGAGCGCCAGTGTCTATCAAAAAAGTTACAGGAGTTCTGCAGGGACCAATAGGAAAGGTTATTAACAAATCTCCTTTGGAATTTTTGGTAAACCGTCTAATGTAAAACCAACCTTCGTCCCCGGCTTACCTACTGAGGACGAAGAGAGGGAAACCTCCCCGTACTGTGATCCCTCCCCTTTCTGTGACCCCTCCAGGGCAGGGGATGTAGCAGGGACAGCTTCTGGGATTCCTCCTTTACTGGCCATTCTTGAATTATTATTTCTAATTTATCCATGGGTTGGCCATCCATTAGGGATTTTGGATTCCTTTTTGCAAGCCCACAATCCACAGGGCATTCCTTTTTTCCCTGTATCCCCCAGTGTTAGTGGGTCCTCCTTTTCCAGAGGAGAATGTTAACTTTCTGAGTCTTGCTGGAGTACTTTTGCATTCTGTGTGCCGAATTGATTTAGTATAAGTAGTAATTGAGGGTACTGGACCATATTTTCTTCCATAATTAATTAATTCCTGTGTCACTTCTCCCCAGGTCCAAATCTTATTTTCTCTAAGGTAACGACTGGGGGTTAAAGCTGCTTCTAAAGTGGCTGCAGTTCTTTCCCCTTTGGTGAGGCTTTCTATTTGTCCTTTTAACTGAATGCCAGTGGGTTTCATAGCCTCAGGGAGTCCCCTGATAAGGGGAATCATTCTTTCAGGGTCTACAGGCAACATCATAGGGGATTCATGTCTTGGTGTTAATTCTCTATCATACATCATTTGTAAACAAGCAGCCTTTTGAACACTTTCTACAATCTGATTAACATTTCCCACTATAGCCAGAGGATCTCCCCTTTCTAAGGGGTTGAGTCCTCCAGCCCAATAGGTTGCTCTTTGGGTAAGGGACCAGGGTGCTCGATTATCTCCTGTAGTCAGGAAAACTCCAGCTCCCCAAAATCCTTCAGCCTCTTTTTCTGATAACAAAATTTGATCACCCCCAGTAAGACGGACTCCAAACATACACAGTCTCAGACTCTCTAGGGGTTCTGCTATATTCCTTTTTTAACTTAGCTAATTCAGTTGCTGTATAAGGGACTTCTTTTGTAGTTATTTGAGGTGTATCATCATCTGAGTCCTCATATGTGTATTCTGTTTTAATTAGGGGATGGAGAGACACTGACAGCTTTTCCACTTGATCACGCAAAGGTTTTAAGTCAGAGAGAGGGTATATTTCTTTAGATGACTCCAGCTCTGACTCCCTTTTTCCTTCTCTCATTAATCTTGCATACAGCTCCTCTCGGAGCACATGGGCTGTAGCCCTTTCATTCCTTATCTCTTCCTGGAGGATAGTGACCTTAGCCTCTCATTCCTCCAACTGCATCTGCAAAGACTCAGTTGAGTCTTGCAGTGAGTTAACCACTTTCATGTGAGCTTTTTGCTGCTGTTCTTTGTTGTTAATTGCAGTTATTACAGCTGCACCTAATATTGAACAAACGATAGGTTTTCCTTTACCTTTTCTCGCCCCTGTCCACAGAGTAGAGATTCGATCAACAATTGCTTGAATATTACACCAATTATCTTGTGCCCATTCCATTCCCGGAGGAGATGGCCTGGCACCAAATTCATCTAATAGATTAGTAAGCGCTTGCACATTATGTTCCATGTTACCACAAATTCGGAGTGAATACGTCCCCAGGGGGTTCCTCTTAAAAGTTAGAGCAAATTTCCAAAGTTCTTCACTCGTCTCCCCGGAAAGGTCCCTCTTAAAAAGTTACATTACAAATTTGGAGCGATCTTCTCCAGAGAGACCCTCATAAAAGTTACAGCAAATTTCCCAAAGTCTCGCTCCTTCCTCTGGAGAGTTACCTCTTAAAAGTTATGTTACAACCCAAATTGTGGTGAGCTTATCTGGGGGGCCCCTCGTAAAAGTTAATTTCCAAAATTTCACCCCTTTCTCCCCAGAAAGCACTAAGTTACAATGTGCACATTAACTTCAAAAACAGAACAAAACAAAATGAAAAAACCTGAAAAATAACTTGTAAAGTCAAAGTCCTTAAGTGACACAGTCATAAAGTCAAAAAAGAAGGGTACCTTACTCTGATTGTCTTATCAAAAAATGATTGATCATAAAAATTCGCAGTTATCAGGTTTTGGAATGAACAGTTTTGCTTCAAGGGAATTCTGCCGACTACGCCAATAAAAAAATGTTGCAATCTGCTTAAATATTGCGGAAAGAACTTTTAGATTCGAGTATTCCCTTGAGAAAAATTAAAACTCATACAAGTTATCTGTTGATACCAAAACTGTTTTTATTAATTGCTAAGAGATGCAAAGAGAAAGAGGAAAAAATAAGAAAAGGTTGGAAAATGCTAAGATTATTTTTAGAAGTAGAGAAAAGATACCACCAAAACTACCTTTCTGTCGAGTTGGTCTGTGGGGTGGGGAGAGAGAGAGAGAAGCAGTTTTCTGCCTTTTTTTTTTTCTCGGTCTCTGCCGCTTTCGATGTTATCTCTTTAGCTGCAGGGGGTGTTAGTTCTCTGGAATGCAGCCAAGATGTGGGCTTTGCCGCTCACACCGGTCGTGTCCTAGGTTGCGCAGAGGTCTCGGTCCAGTTGCACCTCTTGGCCCTCAGAAATATGGTCAGGGTGGAGAATTCACGCAGGTGGCACGGTGGGTCTCAGTCCACTTCAAGACAGCAGAGGTCCGGTCTCTGGCAACAGCAGGCAGCATACGGTGGCAGAAGAAAAGGTGAGGGAGAGGCAGGGGAGAGATTCTTAGCTGCTGTAGCTAATTCTCTTTCCCACTCTGCTTTCCCTGCTTTTCCAAAATTTCTCCTCAACTTTTATAGTGTTCAAAGGAGGTTGTGTGTGGTTTCTTGGCACGTAGCCCTATTCAGATGTTTGAAGAGACATGAAAACCATGAACAATAACAGGATCCTTTGGCAGGAAAACTCCAGAGGGAATATTCTGGTGAGAATTTCTGGTGGAAAACTGACACAGAATTTTTGTAGGAAGTTTTTTGACAGGCAGAAACAATGGTGAAACATAATTTTTGGCATTTGTATGTTATCTGTCTGTTACACTCACCTGCCATTGGTGCGCCACTCTCGGCACTATGTGCACTGCAAGAGCTTTCTGGGCAGGTACCTTTGGTCTGGGAAGAGTATTCGTCTGTCGTAGGGTACCTGTCGGAGGCCTTGGTCTGTGGGGGAAGAAAGACACGCGACACATACACACTAGGATGATGAGACACACTAGGATGAAGAGCCAGAGAGATGTCTGCCTGCTCAGTGCAGCAGGCAGCTTTTTTATTAAGTTCTCTAACTTCTACTTTCCCCCACATACAACATAAACATATTCCTACAAAAACACCGAGGAATGCAGCACCTGCACTCAGTCAAACAGATTTAGCCTTGTACTCTTTATAACTCAAGGTTGTGTCCATGGGAACTATCTAATTAGCTCCACTGCTCTCATGGAAAATGGCACAACACTTTGTAATATTCCAAACCCCTCAAACTTCAGTTGTGGGGCTGTGACTTCACCCCACAATTCCCCCCTAGTCTGTAGTTGTGCAACAGAGACTGCTCGTATCGTATCCTGCAGGGTCCTTTGCAGGAACGACACTAGACAAGGCAGCATCAGCAACACAACTACAACCACCAACTTTTTAGATGTACAAGGCCCCCCTATTGGCTGTGCAGGGATTCCTGGTCAGATTCTATCTCCACACAGAAGAAACACTCCCGTAGGGAGTCGACAAGGTGCACTCACTGCTGGAGTACTCCAAGTCGGATTCTTACCAACACCAGAAGGAACTATTTCTATAGAAAGACGATTCAGGGAACACATCCCATACCATAGACTCACCACGTGCTCGTTCTATGTCATAACCTACATGATGATTAAAATACACACAGTCTTTTACAAACAGTGACTCTAAAATACCTAACTTTTGAAGTGGAGTGTTAACAGACAACACATCATCCCAGCTATCAACATGATCGAGACACCTGTGCACAGTATGACAGTCCCGTTTCAATAAGTCACGCCATCGGACGACATCCTGCACCAGGAGAGATGCTTCTGTGTCACCCAGAGGAACACCAACAAGACAGGTGTGAAATGGCTGCTCTGGATACTCCAGTGATGCACAAAAGGTCGTGTGATTCAGTTTCTTCATTAGAGTCACCCAGACGTTCCGACTATGCCTTGGAGTGAACTTTGACAGGTCAGGAACTGCACTGACAACTTCCAGGACTAACAGCAGGGCGTACATACCGCGCAGGTATTCAGCGAGGATTATTATCTGTAGAGACAAACATATCCCTTTCCCCAAGTTATCAAGTCATGTGGATCAGATCATTGACCAGAGACAAGGCCTGTATCTGCATGCTGTGCTCCATCCTCAGCTCTCACAGGGATCACAAGATTATCAGTTTGGAGGAGGTTTTTTGCCAAGCACAGCATATTTTTCCTGAAACTCTAAAAGAAGGTAAATAAAGACAATCGCCAGAGAAGGTCAAACGGTTTGAGACATACAGAGCTTTGTCTAGCCTAGAGACTGAGGGGGTTATCCCCTCATTCCCCCTTTCTGTTCTTGAAGCAATTGCTTCAGGGTACCATATACTCTCTCCACAATAACGTGTCCTGTAGAAGAATGTGAAATAGCCGTAACATAAGTGACCCTCCACAAAGCAAAGAAAATTTGGACAGATTTACAGACATAAGACAGCTTATTGTTCGTCCACACTTGAGCAGGTGGTCCAGATGTAGCAAAAGCACAACGAAAGTGTTTAATGACATCATGGCTTTTTTGTCTAGTATGTGCATTAGCAACCACCACATGGGAAAACATGTCAGTGGACACATGGACATGCTTTAAATTACCAAATTCATTGACATGAGTGTCATCCGATTGCCACATCTGTAAGGCCTTAAGGCCTCGAGGGTTAGTACCAAAATAGACAGGAGTATAGGCATTATGACAATCTGGACAAGAGTATAGGCATTACGACAATCTGGACAGGAGGTAACAATTAAGCGAGCAATAGAATGAGTCAAGCCAAATCGATGTCTGAAAGCTTCTGCACCTTGATAAAAAGAAAAAAACTAATGAGACAAGACAGCTTGCTGGTGAATGTTAGGAACAAGTCTCAAAGCAACAGTAAAAACAAGAGCATCTGCTCGGGCATTACCCTCTGTGAAGAAACCTGGCAAAGAGGTATGACTACGAACATGTAGCACAAAATAAGGAACAGGCCTCTGCAAAAGAGTTCTCTAGAGCTCGAACAAAACTTAAAAAATAAGACCTGGAGATGGACAATACAACATCGCCTGATCGAGTTGCTGTAATAAATTAACAACATATGCAGAATCAGTAATAACATTTAAAGACTGATTAGGAAATAACTGAAAAGCAAGAGTTACAGTTCGACGTTCCACAATTTGAAGAGAACCCCCCGATGAACAATTTGATGTTGCCATCCACATTCTGCTTTCCACGCTACCGCAGCTTCACCCGTCTTCCTCGAGTCGTCCGCAAAGACTGTAAGGCCATTGAGGGGCTCTGTGTTGCGTAGTGTTTTTGTCTAATTGGAATTTCCCTTAAAAAAAAAACTTAAGAAGGAGATGTGAAGGTAAATGATAAGAAATTTGGCCGTGGAACCCAGCTAAAGCAGCTTGCAATTCATGTTTGTCTCCCAGGCACCATTCAGAGTAACAAGATTGTACAGGTACAACAATACGAGCTGGATTTCTGCCAGTACATTCTACGCACCTTTTTCTAGCCTCAATGATGATTTGAGCTATGAGCTCAAACAATCCAGGAGCAGTTTTTTGAGCCCGATAAGGCAAAAATAGCCACTCTATGACGTGCAGTAGATCAGACCAATGGTCAAACCACTGTACCAATGCCCCAAAAGGAACACTGTGATCTGCAAAAATAAAAAAATTAGACAATTTGACAATGATCAATTCGTGAAACAAATTTAGAATGTAAAGCCTGCTCTACTTGCTGGATGGTTTGAACTGCTCTTTTAGTCAGTTCCCTTGGATCCTGAGGATTGTCAGAATGTTTGAGTAGGTCAAATAGAGGTGCCAGCTGGGTGTTTGCCAATTCCAAATAGGACCTAATCCAATTCAAAGACCCTAATAGCTTTTGTACGTCAGCAAGAGTTTTGACATTAATATCCAATTGAACTGGCTGAGGAATGACTGCTTTCCGTGTAATTTTGAACCCTAAATACTTCCAGGGTTCCTCTCGCTGCACCTTCTCAGGAGCAACTACTAGGTCAAAGGATTGTAGACTCTTTCTGGTTTCAGCTTCCAACACACCCAACTGATCCTCAGTGGCCACAGTCAGCAGAAATATTACCTGTATAATGACGACAAAAGACAGTCAGAAAATTACAGGAGATAATGTTTGAATCATAAACCACTGACAAATTACAGGAATATTTTCATTTCCTGGGAGAGGGTTTTCTATATCTATAACGCTTGTAAGGTTCTGCACAATTAATAGATGGAACTGAAAATGCGATTTTTTTCTCTATCTCTGGGGTCTAACTGGATTGTGAAAAAACAACCTGTCTAATAATAACAATGGGTTATTCAGTAGGAAGCATAGAAGGGGTCAATAAACCAATGCTGACATGGTAACCATGACTGCACCAATCTGTCTGAGATCATGCAACAGTCTTCATTTCACAGATTTTTTCTTTATCACAAAGACAGGGGTGATTAAAGGATTATGAGATGGTTAAATGTGATCAGCATCAAGCTGCTCTTTAACAAGTTGTTGCAGGGTCAACAGCTGTTCTGTAGGTATGAGCCACTGCTGAAGTCACACAGGATCTGTACGTTCTAAAAGAAAATTCTGAGCAGTACCTCCTAGTCTCACAACCCAAACCCCTGGCGTGACCACAGGCCAGGATGTCCGTGCAATGATAGTTACGTCAGGTCCCGAATGCAGAAGTTCGTCCGCCTGGACAACTGACAGCAAGCTTCAAGTATCGTAGAGAGTACAGGTCAGCTGTGGACATTGTGCAGAGATTGGAACTGACCAAAAGACTTGTGGTGCATCAGTAGAACCAACTTCTCCATCCCGACGCACACGAGGCTCTGCTTGGGGAACACAACTCAGAAAAGGTACAAGTTGAGCTATTCGTGTCCCTTTAGGAAGTCACTGGAGGATAAGGTGTGGAGACCATAGCACAGATCTGCCTTGTATAGTTAGCATCAATGACTGCAACATGAACAAAAAATCCCAAAATCCTGCAATTGTGCTACTAGAACAGCTGATTAACAAGGCACTTAACTCACGCTGCCTTCGTACAATGCTAAACATCCACCAGTCAGATTATGTGATCAATACGTCTGGTATAGAACAAGCAGCAGTCACAAGCATTGAGGACATTTTTCTGAAAACACAGCTGCGATAGGCAGGGCACATCCCAAGGATGAAGGACTAGCTGTTTTTCATGAATATTGCCACCAGCTGCCACATGAAAGGAGCCCCAAAGAGAAGACACAAGGACTCCCTGAAACGACATCACAGCCCTGGTCACACTGATCAACATAACTGGTGTACTCTGGTGGTCAATCAGGAGGCCTAGAGACACACTATCTATAACACTCTTGATGCTTCTGAGAAAGGATGCAGGATGGCCCTGACAGTCTGCAGGGCTCCCCACAACAGGCTGATCAAGCAGGGCAGCAACATCAACAACCCTTGATTTAAACCCTGGAAAACACAGAAAAGCTCAAATGACACTGCCTCCTGCACAGCCCACACAGTTACAACCCATAGGCAGCACGACACACGAAAAAAGAACAGCACCAGGGGAAAGGTTCCACCTGAGATTTAACCTCTATAAACCTCTGAAACAAGGTTGAAATAGAACACCAAATTTTTATAAGAATCTCTTATTTAACGTCAGTCCTGATCAAATGGTTAGCCAGACAGGGCTAGTCTTGAAATAACTAAAACCTCACCAGTTTTCATAAGAGTGGAATTATTCATGGTGGGAATTTGAAGAGTTCATATACCATCCAGAATAAGGACTCACTATGGTTCAACAGAATCATGTTACACATCTCTTTAAAATCTTGACACCGGCGGAAAGTATTTGTAAGTTTACGCAGTTACACATTCATGTAGTTTTTCTCATTCACACAATCTTTTTCCAGTCATACATAGGTGGCCACCTCAAACACTCTTGGCAGTCACACACACATTTCAAATAGTTATTAGCTGTGTAGTTCTCACCAGTCTCATAACTTAAAGGGAATTTAAGGCATATTTGCTAATATTAACCTGTAAATCTTGTACAGCTCTCCATGCAAAAGACAAATATGACGGGAATGGACAGGATATTACCTTGGAAATTTTCAACCTTTTTCATAGAGCAAGGACACTATTTGTCTTCCCTTCTTCACCTTTTCCTGTCCTTTGCCCCCCCTGTGTCTCCTGTTTCTCTTGAGCACTCGGCCCCCCTGGAAGCAAAAGTGTAACTAGCATTTGTCAGAGGACAAGGGACAGGGAGGGAGGGAGGGGGAGGAGGGGGAATAGATGTTGGGTTCATTCAGAGAAAAATCAGGAAGAGAAGTCAAATTGCCTTTGCTCTCCTTATGTCGCAAGCTAGCTACATGGTCCGCTGAGAAAGAACGATACATAGGAGGGAAGGAACAGCTGCAGATGGACACGTCCCGGGGAGGGGGGGGTGGTGGGGTGGTGAAAACAGGGGAGAACACAGACAGCCCGCCCACTGCACCGCCTGACACCGCGGCCGCCACTACCAGCCCACTACCCCCCCGGGGTCAGCGCTGCTGCCTGCACGCTGCAAGGGAGAGGAGGGTTGCCAGGGGAAATACCCGCCGCGGAGTAGAATTACTGAAGAAGGGGGAGGGATACTGCCCCCCCCCCCCGTCACACCGCTCGGGACCATGGCTGTTGGCAGCGCGGGGGAAAACAGACCCCCCCACTGTCCCCTGCGCCGGGGCCCGCGGCCGCCATTACCGGGACCGTCGCCGGCGCATGCGTGGGCGTACCGCTCCGAGCCGGGGCCGCCGCAGCGATCCCGCTGGCCCCCGGCAGCGCGCCGGCTGGGGCCGGGCACGGCACCGCAATCACGCACGGAGCCGCTGCCGTTGTCGCCCGCCGCGCCGGGGCCGAGGCCGCTCCGCCCGGAGCCGGCACCTGGGACCGCAGCTGCTACCAGTCTGCCGGCACCCAGGGCCGCAGCTGCTGCCGCCGGGGCCGCGGCGTGGCTGCCGCTGCCCGCGCAGGCACAGATGGACTCGTTGGCACCGAAGCCGGACACGGCGCCACCCCGCAGGCACCCGCAGCGGGCGGACCCAACACGGCTGCACAGGCACCCGGCGCTGGGTACACAGGCATAGCACCGTCCGGAGAAGACGTAGAAAGCTCCCTAAGGTGAAAATCAATCACTGCGTTCACAAGATCGTCTCCTGGTCCATCAGCAGCACATTCATGCCGTAGCTGTCCTTGATTATCTTGGACAAGTACTGCCGAGTCGCTAGCAGCGCGTCCATCTTGGCGGGGCCGCTCGGCTGCCCCCGGCCCCGCTCAGCAACCTCCGGTCCCGCTTTGGCTCCCTTCGGCTCTGCCCGGCCCCTCTTCTTTAGCACTCTAATGTCCTCCCAGGCAAAGCAGCCTCTCTCCCATTCCGAAGACACAAAAGTAACAAGCGACATAACTTAGCTTCGTCGGTCTAACACCAAAACGCCGTAACAAAGCTTTCCAGACGATAAACACACGCCTTTCGTTTGCACTAATGGTCTGCCCCCATGGTGACTAGGAAAACGTTCTCAGGAGCTCACCTGCACCTTACCAAGTGCCAGATGCACCCAGGCTCTCCAGGCAACTTGTGCCTTCCAAGTGCGGCAGAAACACTTGCCTTCAGGTGTAGAGAGCGACTGGACCTTGGTCCTACAACGCCACGCTGCTTTAACAGCTCCTGAGCACCAAGACCTCGCTGCGCCTCGCCCCGCAACTCACCTACCTCCGGTCACGACACCTCAGACGACCCGGGCAATACTCGACAGTCTTTTTCTGGTCCTTACACGGGGCACCAATGTCGTAGGGTACCTGTCGGAGGCCTTGGTCTGTGGGGGAAGAAAGACACGTGACACACACACACTGAGACACACTAGCATGAAGAACCAGAGAGATGTCTGCCTGCTAAGTGCAACAGGCAGCTTTTTTATTAAGTTCTCTAACTTCTACTTTCCCCCACATACAACATAAACATATTCCTACAAAAACACCGAGGAATGCAGCACCTGCACTCAGCCAAACAGATTTTACCTTATACTCTTTATAACTCAAGATTGTGTCCATGGGAACTATCTAATTAGCTCCACTGCTCTCATGGAAAACGACCCAACACTTTGTAATATTCCAAACCCCTCAAACTTCAGTTCTGGGGCTGTGACTTCACCCCACATTCGTCCTTATTCAATTTTGGCCCTCGAACAGCTGAATGAGGCCCGGCTATCCTCCCCGCAAACGATTGCCCATCCAGACAGGAAAAAAAGCCCTGACCCTCCATCTCCCACTTGCCGTTCTTGGGCACTCTCAGTACTACGTGCACAGCAAGAGCTTTCTGGATGGGCACCTTCGATCTGGGAGGAATCTTCGTCCGTATTCAGGTTTAACCCTCAGACGGCCGATTTACGAACGGGGCTCCTGCCTGAACACGACTGCCATTCCAGCAAGGAAAAAAAGCCCTGACCCTCCATCTTTAACCTACCATTGGTTGAATCTTTATCCGATTTCAGTTTTGGCCGTCGGACAGCCAAGTGCCATGCGACTCTCCTCCCTGCGAACGAGTGCCCTTCCATCAAGGAAAGAAAGCCCTGACCCTCCATCTCTGACTTGCCGTGGGTGCACTGCTCTTGACACTATGTACACAGCAAGAGCTTTCTGGGCGGGACCCTTTGGTCTGGGAGGAATCTTCGTCCATATTCAGTTTTTGCCCTAGGAGGGCCGATTTAGGAACGGGACTCTTTTCCTTGCGAATGACTGCCCTTTCAGCCAGGAAAGAAAGCCCTGACCCTCTGTCTCTCACCTGCTGTTAGTGCGCCACTCTCGACACTATGTGCACAGCAAGAACTTTCTGGGCAGGCACCTTTGGTCTGGGAGGAATCTCTGTCCGTATTCAGTTTTGGCCCTCGGACGGCCGAGTGGGGCGCGGTTCTCCTCACCACAAACGACTGCCCTTCCAGTTAGAAAAAAAAGACCTGACCCTCTGTCACTCACCTGCTGTTGGTGCAGCACTCTCGGCACTATGTGCACAGCAAGAACTTTCTGGGCGAGCAGCTTTGGTCTGGGAGGAATCTTCATCCGTATTGAATTTTGGACCTTGGATTGCCAATTTAGGAGTGGGGCTCCTGCCCGGAAATGACTGCTCTTCCAAGTAGGAAAAAAATTTTACCCTCTGTCTCTCACCTGCCGTTTGTGTGCCACTCTTTGCAGTATGTGCACAGCAATAGCTTTCTGGGCGGGTACCTTTGGTCTGGTAGGAATCTTCATCTGTATTCATTTTGGCCCTGGGATGGCCGATTTAGGAAAGGGGCTCCTGCCCGCAAATGACTACCCTTCCAGCCAGGAAAAAAAGCCCTGACCCTCTGTCTCTCACCTGCCGTTGTTGTAGCACTCTCGACACTCCATCATCATCATCATCATCATCATGGCTAGGCTTCGCGAACGAAGATTTGGGAAGGGCACTACCCACGTTTGTTAGAAGCGTGTTGGTGGCTAAAAAGGCCAGTACGAGATAGACACATTTGGTTGCAAAAGGCACAGCAGAAATACTCCTTAGGAGATATATTCTGCAAGGCACAATTCTTTCTACTTTGTCTTTTCTCCTCAAGAGTGATCCTGCATGTTTTTTCAAAAGGATCAGCAGCGTTAAAGATAGTGTGTTTCCAGACCTCCCGACTGAAGGCCAGAGTAGACCAGATATGTTGATCAATATGGCCAAGGCTGAGATGTTGTTTCAGGGAGTCCTTGTATCTTCTTTTCAGGGCTCCTCTCTTGCAGCAACCGGTGGCAATTTCACACTCGGCACTAGGTGCACAGCAAGAGCTTTCTGGGCGGGCATCTTTGGTCTGGGAGAAATTTTTATCTGTGTTAATTTTTGGCCCTCGGACAGCAGAGTGCGGCGCGGCTCTCTTCCTCCTGAACAACTGCCCTTCCACCAAGGAAAGAAAACCCTGACCCTCCATTTCTCACCTGTATTTGGTACGACACTCTCGACACTTTGTGCACAGCAAGAGCTTTCTAGGCTGTCACTTTTGGTCTGGGAGGAATCTCAATCCCTGTTTAGTAACGGGACTCCTGCCCATGAACGACTGCCCTTCCAGCCAGGAAAAAAAGCCGTGACTTTCCGTCTCTCACCTGCCGTTGGTGCAGCACTCTCGGCACTGCGTGTGCACCTAGAACTTTCTGGACGGGCATCTTTGTTCTGGGAGGAATCTTCGTCCGTATTCAGTTTTTTCCCTCAGATGGCAGTGTGTGACGCAGCCCTCCTCCCCGCAAACGAGTGCCCTTCCAACCAGAAAAGAAAGCCCTGACCCTCTGTCTCTCACCTGCTGTTGGTGCAGCACTCTCAGCACTACGTGTACAGCAAGAGCTCTCGAGGCAGGCACCTTTGTTCTCTAAGGAATCTTTGTCCATATTCAGTTTGGCCCTCGGACGGCCTATTTAGGAAGGGGGCTCCTGCTCACGAACGACTGCCCTTTCAACTAGGAAAGAAAACCCTGAACCCCCGTCTATCATCTGACATTGTTGCACCACTCTTGGCACTACGTGCACAGCAGGATCTTTCTGGGCAAGCACCTTTGGTCTAGGCGGAATCTTCGTCCATATTCAGTTTTGGCCCTCGGACGGCCGAGTGCAAGGATGCTCTCCTCACCGCAAACGACTGCCCTTCCAACCTGAAAAGAAAGACCTGACCCTCTGTCTCTGACCTGCCGTTGGTGCAGCACTCTTGGCACTAGGTGCAGGTCAAGAGCTTTCAGAGCGGGCACCTTTGATCTTGGAGGAATCTTTGTCCGTATTCAGTTTTGGCCCTCGGCCGGCAGATTTAGGAACAGGACTCCTGCCCACGAACGACTGCCCTTTAAGCCAGGAAATAAAGCCCTGACCCTCCATCTCTCACTTTCCATTGGTGCAGCACTATCGTCACGACGTGCAGGTCAAGAGATTTCAGAGCGGGCACCTTTGATCTTGGAGGAATCTGCATCCGTATTCAGTTTTTTCCCTTGGACAGCCAAGTGCGGCGCAGCTCTCCTCCCCGCGAATGACTACCCTTCCAGCCACGAAAAAAAACCCCTGACCCTCAGTCTCTCACCTGTTGTTGGTGCAGCACTCTTGGCACAACGTGCACAGCAAGAACTTTCTGGGTGAGCAGCTTTGGTCTGGGAGGAATCTTTGTCCATATTCAAGTTTGGCCCTCGGACAACCGATTTAGAAACGGGGCTCCTGACTGCAAACGTCTGCCCTTCCAGCCAGGAAAAAAAGCCCTGACCCTCCGTCTCTCACCTGCCGTTGGTGCAGCACTCTTAGCACTATAAGCACAGCAAGAGCTTTCTGGGCGGGCACCTTTGTTCTTGGAGGAATTTTTGTCCGTATTCAGTTTTAACCCTCAAACAGCAGATTTAGGAACGAGGCTCTCCTCACCGCAAACAACTGCCCTTCCAGCCAGAAAAGAAAGCCCTGACCCTCCATCTCTCACCTGCTGTTGGTGCACTGCTCTCGGCACTACGTGCACAGCAAGAATATCTGGGCGGGCACCTTTGGTCTTGGAGTAATCTTTGTCCATACTGAGTTTTGGCCCTTGGACAGCTGATTTAGGAACGGGGCTCCTGCCCACCAGCGACTGCCCTTCCAGCCAGAAAAAAAAATCCCTGACCCTCCGTCTCTCCCCTGCCGTTGGTGCAGCACTCTCAGCACTATCTGCACAGCAAGAGCTTTCTGGGTGGGACCCTTTGGTCTGGGAGGATTCTTTGTCTGTATTCAATTTTGGTCCTTGGACAACCGATTTAGGAGCAGGGCTCCTGCCCACGAATGACTGCCCTTACAGTCAGGAGTAAAAACCCTGACCCTCCATCTCTCCCCTGCCATTAGTGTGCCACTCTCTGCACTTCATGCACAGCAAGAGCTTTCTGGGCGGGCACCTTTGGTCTGGGAGGAATCTTCGTCTGTATTCAGTTTTGACCCTCGGACAGACGATTTAGGAACGGGGCTCTCCTCCCCACGAATGAATGCCCTTCCAACCAGGAAAGAAAGCCCTGATCCTCCGTCTCTCCCCTGCCATTGGTGCGCCACTCTCGGCACTGCAGGCACAGCAAGAGCTTTCTGGGCGGGCACCTTTGGTCTGGGAGGAATCTTCGTCCATATTCTATTTTTGCCCTCAGACGACCGATTTAGGAGCGGGGTCCTGCCCACAAACGACTGCCCTTACAGCCAGGAAAAAAAGCCCTGACCCTTTTTCTGTCATCTGCCGTTGGTGCAGCACTCTTAGCACTACATGCACAGCAAGAGGTTTCTGGGCGGGCACCTTTGGTCTGGGAGGAATCTTCGTTCGTATTTGATTTTGGCCCTTGGACGGCAGAGTGCGGCACAACTCTCTTCCTCCCTAGCGACTGTCCTTCCAGCCAGGAAAGAAAACCCTGACCCTCAGTCTCTCAGCTGCTGTTGGTGCAGCACTGTATTAGGGAAGGTTCGAGACATACCGAAACTTGAAAACGCAGACACCGCTGGAACTCAATAAAGCAAATATTTATTACAAAACGGTGTCTAAGAAAAAAGAAATGGGCACTCGGGAGAAGGGGAAAACTAAAGAGGAAAGTACGACACCCTACTCACCTACATGTCATTTATGAGATGATCTTACCCACTCCAAAGACTATAAAGCCCTTAGCAGCAGCAGTGTTTGTCAGAGGGTTAGCAGGCTCCCACGACAGCAGGTGTCCCTGCTAAAGGCAACTTGATCCTTCGTGTAGAGCAAACCCCCTCAACCAAACAACCTGTCTACTTTTTATACAATCAATGAGCACCTCTGCTTGGGAAGGCGTGGCCAGCACCTCCCCGCCAGAGGCTCTCAATCCCACCTTCTTAGTTATATAACTTCATCCCTTCAGCGCATGCCTGAGAACTTTGGAAATCGCCTAACACATGCGCAGTCTGCTTCTGGGGTCTTTTTTAATTGAGTCAAGGGTTGAACCTTCCTCCTCTCCTCTTCACCTTCTCCTTCAAATGCCCTTGGCACACCATGAACCAATAGTAGAACACCAATTAAAATGGTTTATACAGAAGTTCTCCCTCCAAGGACAAATTCTCTGTGTTATCAGTGAATTTGGCAGGGAGAATATAAACTACCACAGGTGGCTGGGGCCAAACACAGACCAAAAAATATCAACATGACCACTACATTTCTGATGCCGTGGAATGTTGGTGCTAAAAAAATAACTCCAGAGCAGTTAATTAGGGGTGAGATAAGGAAAGGGTTTAATGTGCCAAGGCAATAGATGTTACAAGACGCGCGCCCAACTGTACCCGAGATGTTACATTTTATAATATTATCTGTCCAATCCCAAGTGTGTCCACCCCATAGCCTTTGCTCTGGACTGCCTCAGATCCACCCTCTTAGAATTGAGTCTGGGGGCTTTTTGGGACCACCTCTTCACCACCTTCATCATCTTCAGAGCACAAAGGGTATATAGTCACCTAGTTCTTGACTCCGTTTTGTTATTCAGGCCCTGATATGGCTGTTCTCTAAACAACCTAGGCCTTGCCTTGACAAATGACTAAACATTGCCAATGAATTCAGGGGTAGATTTGATATGGGGAGTATAGAATGGGGTAAGAGGGTTAAGGAATGTGTAAACTACTTGTACTAAAGGGAAAAGGAGTGAGGGTTGCTGCTTTTAAAATCTGCTTCCACTACTTATAAAACTTATAAGGCTTACAAAAATTAGAAAAATAAAAGCTAATAGGGGCTTAAGGCATCATTTCCACCGCGTGGTCTGTGGTTGGACCATGACATTGGTGACCCATTTAAACAGACAGCAAAAGTCCAGGCGATACTATCTTGGTAACCATGTCCATCTCCAGGAAGGAGGTCCAAGTGGGTTCCAGTGATTAACGACTGGGAGTCAACAGTTCTTAAGATAATCGTTCCTCAGTTGACAGACTTAATTCTCAAGTTGGGACAGATGAACAGGTGTATCCACTCGTGTGGGCCTGGTTAACGCGATGAAACTCAGGGTTTCCTGCAAAATGTAGCCTAGATTATTAGACAATGTTGTACTTCAGATTCATCTTTTATGGTATAAAGTGGTTGACTGCCAACCATAATTTCTTATGGACCCATTAGGAACCATCACAGGCAATGTATATCTGGAGTTTGATTCAACACTAGACAACATCCTGGTCTAACCAATTGCTCCCACAGAAAGTTTACACTCTCTGTAAAGATTCCAGGCCTCATCGGGGGCAAGTCGTCCTGCCACAGTTTGCCCCTGACTGCAGTCAATCTCTTCCACCTCATGGGGTGGTAGTGCAGGTACCTCTTGCCTCCATGCCATAAAAGGCTTTTATCCATGCCGGTCATTAAACAATGGCACAAGCTAAGCAAAAACTTAACTAATTATCATGCTATACTGTTACCAGTCTAATACCAAATTGATGTGAGTCAAAGCCCATAGGGAGGTACATGACCAGTAGTCTTTCCTTTGCAGTCATACCAACCAGACACAGTCTTGCTTTTCCACATGTTTTTTTTTTTTCCTTCCGTCTTCAAGACCCAGTACCTCACACCTGGTTACTTTATAATCCCATATAATTCTCATGGCTTTGCTGTATTGGGACGAAGTTGGGATGATAATTTTGGTCTGTGTTTGGCCTTAGCCACCTGCAGTAGTTTATAGTTCTCCCTGCCAAGTTCACTGATAAAACAGTGAATTTGACCTTGGAGGGAGAACTTCTGTATAAACTGTTTTAATTGGTCTCCTGTGATTGGTCAGTGGTTCGTCAAGGGCATTTGGAGGAGAAAGTGATGATGAGATGAGGAAGGCTCGCCCCCAGACTCAATTGCGAAAGACCCCCAGGACTCACTACGCATGCGTGAGGGGATTTCCAAAGTTCTCACGCATATGCAGAAGAGGTGCACTTACATAACCAAGGGGGTGGGATTGAGAACCCCTGACGGGGTGGTACTGGCCACACCGCCCCAGGCAGGTGTACTCAATGAACTGTATAAAAGCAGACGCTTTCCATGTTGGGTGGCCGTCTCTTCACCAAGGACCAAGTTGCTTTTAGTGGGGATGCCTGCTGAAGTGGGAACCTGCCAGCCCCTCGGAACACGCAGCTGCTGCAGAGAGGCTTTATTACTGGTTAGGGTGGGTAAGACCCTCTTATAGGTGACACCTGGGTGAGTAGGGTGTCGTGCCTTCCTTTTAGGTTTTTTTTTTTGTTCACTTTTCTCCTTCCTAATCCCTTTCTCTTGAGTGCCTCTTTTTTACTGTTAACCACCTTTCATAATAAATAGTTACTTTGTTAACTAGCAATGGTGTCTAGTTTTCCACGTTCCAGTATCTCTCGAACCTTTTTTCCCCGATAAAGTAACCCCTCCCCGATACACTTTGCAAACCCAAAAGGTCTTGTAAATATGTTGCAGCAATCCGGGAGGAGAGTGGGATATTTCAAACAATTCTGACCACCTGTGGTAAACTACTGAGATAGAACACATAAAATATGAGTACCGCAAAACAATCAGTATAACAAAACTATACCAATTTCATTAAAAGGCAGTAGACATAACTCATCTAAGACGTAGAGGTCTTCTTAGCTTTGGAATAGCAAAATTCCTGGATCCGTTAAGGCAAGAAACCTGCTAGACAAAAAAAACCCAAAATTCGTTCTATTATTCAATATGTGTGGCTTGTTCCGAATGGCCTCATGCAGGAGTAGTCATGTCCATGACAGCTGGACTATCCATGCACGTTTACCTAGATACCTGAATGGGGAAAGAACAGGGGAAAAAAGGTTATGAGCCAACACCCCCTCCCCCTACGGTGTTTACTCCTGCCGTCTCAGGTGTTGGGTTGGAACCCTTTTCAACTCTGTTTGACCCTCGATTGCAATCGTCACTTCTTGAGAATCATCAGCTGCTACAATTTCAGCAGCAACAGGACTCTCATCCCCAGGAGCTTGGTACCATACCCGACCACCTGGACTATAGGCTCTACAGGTAAATTGTGCACATGGTAAACATCAACCCATTCCATCGGGGGTACTGTAATTGGATGCCCTGTAGTATTTTTCAATCCTATTAATAGGGGTTTTGTGGTGATATGGTTTGAAGCTGGCTCCCTGCCAAGTCTCCAAACCTTACCACAAGAAGTCGTCCCCCTCCCCAAACCTCAGGGAGAAGAGGGAAAAAAAAAACAACCAAGAAAACTGAAACGAGAAAGAGAGACAGCTAAAGCAATATATATAAATATATTTACACTTATATTACAGTTATATACAATTGAAATATATATATACGATTTCACAAGGAAAAGAGAAAGGGAAGGGGGAAGGGAAAAAAAGGAACAAAACCAAAATAAAATATATATATCCCGATCAATAACTCAAAATCTAACAACTAAAAGAATTAGCAAAGAATATCTTACTACTCTCCTTGGGACAACAGAAAGTCGCTCTGGAACGATTGCTGACAACCTCCGCCTCCCAAGGTCAGCAAGGCCTTACCAGACCTCACTCCCCAACTCGACAGACTCAACAGCAGGGAAACCTGCACCTCCAAAGCCGCCGGAAGGAGAGTGAAGGCCTTTCCTCCTTTCTTCTTATAGCCTAGCTTACGTAAAAATCGTAGGGAATACTGGGCAAATCTGGGCCCTTCCTTGGTTACAAACTGGTCACCAAGTGATATGGTTTGAAGCTGGCTCCCTGCCAAGTCTCCAAACCTTACCACAAGAAGTCCCCCCCCCCCCCAAACCTCAGGGAGAAGAGGGAGAAAAACAATCAAGAAAAACCGAAACGAGAGACAGTTATAGCAATATATATATAAATATATTTACACTTATGTTACAATTATATACAATTGAAATATATACAATTTCACAAGGGAAAGGGAAGGGGGAAGGGAAAAGGAGCAAAACCAAAATAAAATATATATATATATCCTAGTAAGTAGCCCAATATCTATCCACTAAAAGAGTTAGCAAAGAAATATCTCACTACTCTCCTTGGGACAACCGAGAGCCGCTCTGGAACGATCGCCTGCAACCTCCACCTCCCAAGTTCGACAAGGCCTTACCAGGCCTCACTCCCCAACACGGTAGACTCAACAGCAGGGAACCTGCACCTCCAAGCCGCCGGAAGGAAAGAGAGCGAAGGCCTTTCCTCCTTTCTTCTTATAGTCTGGCTTACGTAAAAATCGTAGGGAATACTGGGTAAATCTGGGCCCTTCCTTGGCTACAAACTGGTCACCAAGGAAGGCCCAGACCAAACTACTACACCAAGGAAGGTCTAGACCAAACTACCACATGTGGTATCCCCCTGTACAGGATTCAGCAGTGTCAGACCCAGGCTAGACAGCTGTGGCAATGGATTTACCATATGTAGGATGGAAAAAATCCTGTCAGAGATGGACTGGTGAAGAAAAAGAAGAAAACAGTTCAAATGTTATAGAAACAGAAGGTTTTAATGTTGTTTAAACATGTCTTAAAATGGCTTTTTGCATTTCTGCAAAGTCACTGCTCCTTCTTCCTGACACCCTCTGTGAAGAACTCTTATCTCCCATACAGGAGTGTCCTGGGAAGATGTCCTGAGGTGTTCTCATTGGCTTTTAACTCTTTACCTGATTGGTTTTTCTGTAAGACCCTGAACCTGTAACTGGTCCTCTTTTAACCCTCCTAAAAGCCTTATAAACCCCTATCCCCACAATAAACTTCCTCTTTCGTCCGTCTCTCCCTGGTGGTCTGTGTGAGTTCCTTACAGGATCGCCGGGCCACGTGGCGGGGGCAGGGGGGAAGAGCATTCACTTCCAGGTAATGGGCTTGTCGATAGAAGGGAACGGACAGATGCTCTCAAACCAATATGATCAAGCAATATGTCGGATTTATTAGGAGAAAGACAGATTATATAGTGCTCATGACGCTTAGCTTCTTGTTCACACAACATTGGTTACATAAGGAAAACATGTTCTGCTGTCCACTTCTAATTGGACCACAACAGGTGGTCATAGGAGATGAGAACACCCTTTTTCGGTTTTTGAACAATTTGTTTTGCATTTCTGTATCACTCTTTATTGTACCAATAACATATCAATAAACATGATTACATATAACAATAATAGTACATTAACAAACTTAACAACTAAATAACTTCAAGGTTTGTACTCTTAAATTTTGCTTAAAAGTGCTTCTAAATATAGAACTTATTCTTAAAACTTTTTATTCGATATAGAACACTTCTACAAATGGAGCTCCATTCACTATCACACACATACATGCATACACTTTCATCCATTCACTTTCATTCAGTGGCCACCAATTAGACATACATTCACACAGACATACTTTTGAGTTCCATTTCACCGTGTTGTATAAGATAAAAAGCCATAATTCTCTAATACCTTATAATGGTGAAGCTTCTTATAAACTTTCCTTCACCAACACCCAGTGAATAATTCAAAATTCATACAAAACACTCTCTTAAATTCTTAACCTCTATAATTATGTGCTTTTTTAAACTTATATGTTTTAAAAATATATAAAAAATTGTGCTCATAATACTAAAAATTATGCTTTTGTAATACTGAAAAAACTATTATATACAACAGTTTCTGATAGTGCCACTGTTACCTACAGGAAGAGCATTAACCATGTTCTGAAGAACCAACTTCTTTCCAAGGTTTTACCCATCGTGCAGGTAGCCAGCGAACACCTGTGTCTGTTAAGATACAAGCATAACCTCTTCCAGTCATCTTCACTTCTGCAGGCCCTTTCCATTCCTCTGTCTGTGGATCCTTATATTGCACTTTGATTATTGCTTGTTGACTTACCAGACCCGACTGCAAGGAAGTGTTATGAATAACAATGGGAGGGTCTGTTCTATTACCCGTCAACCGCAAGAAATTCAGCACATATAACACTTTTCCAAGTCGGTCATGTGGACTGGCTAGCTCTTCTCCCCCCTTCTGCTTTTGCAAAAGTGTTTTCAGAACTCCGTGAGCTCGTTCAATAATAGCTTGACCTGTAGGAGAGTGAACTATACCAGTAACATGAGAAATACCCCAATTCATACAGAATCTTCGGAAACGTTGTGAGGTATAACCAGATCCATTATCAGTTTTAAGTTCTGTGGGGATCCCAAGGGCTGCTATGCATGCATACATATGACGAATGACATATTTGGCACCTTCCCCAGCCTGGACAGAGGTCCATATGGCATGAGAAAAGGTATCAATGCATACATGCACATATTTCAACCTCCCGAACTCAGCAACGAGTGACATCCATTTGCCAAAGCTGCAATGCTTGTAACCCCCGAGGACTGACTCCCAAGCCAATGCCCAGCTCGTTCTTGTGACAGGCTGAACAGACCTGTACAATTCCTCGTGCATCTGTGGAAGTGAGCCCAAACTGCCTGGCTAATACATCTGCAGTCTGATGAAAAAATTCATGAGACAGAACTGCTTGCTGAAACTTATTTACTGCAGGACCAGTCCATGCAGGTGCTACTAATTTATCTGCTCTGTTATTTCCAATTGCTAAACCACCATCTAGCTGTTGATGGCTTCTAATGTAAGTGATAAAATAGGGCTGTGTGCGCTGATCTAGCAAATGCAGCAACTGTGTCATGAGTGCTGCTAAGATCTTATTTTTCAGGGTTTTGACCATTGCCCGTTCGATTCGTTGTACTGTACCTACTACATAAAGTGAATCTGAAACTACATTAACAGGTTCTTCCTTCCAGAAGTTCAAGGCCCACACTACACCTCTCAGTTCAAGGGTTTGCAGTGTGTCACCTGAAACACCTGGAAGCAGTTTATGTTTCCACTCTGATCCTTCCTGCCAGGAAGCTGCTCGCTGAGATTTTCTTCCAGCATCTGTAAAAACAGTAATCCCATCAACTGGATCATCTGAACGCAATACAAGCTGTTCAATTGTTTGATGTTGCAACAAAGGCAACAATTTGTCTGAGGGATAATGATTTGTGACCAGACCTTCAAAATCTGCCATGGCTATTTGGAATGGTTCTGATTTCTCAAACAACCACTCCAAATAGTTCTGGGCGACCGGTACAAATATTACAGATGGATCTTTGCCAATTAAATCACAAATTCTCCGTCGTCCTTGTGCAAACAATTCAGGTCGTGTCATGATTGTCTTTTTGGGCTGATATGGTAAAAATACCCATTCCAAAATTCTTATGCTGGTTGCGATTTGACAGATGATACCCAATGGATGCTTTTTGCTTTCTCCAGAATTAACAATCAAGTACTGCACTGGTTGTTCCTGTATTATTCGACAGGCATATCCTGCAGCTATCTTTTCAGAGATCTTAACTATAGCTGTCTTTTGATCTTCTGACAATTCTCTATGAAGTCCTGCCTGAGCAACTGACCCTAGCAAAGGCATCAGAGGAGTTAGATCATCACTGGTTATTCCACACACAGGTCTGACCCACTGTATGTCACCCATCAGCTTCTGTACATCAGTCAGGGTTTTTATGGCAGTGTTAATAACTAACTTCTGTGGTCTCACTATTCCTTTTGTGATGGTCCAACCAAGGTATTGCCATGGTTCCTGCTTCTGAATCTTTTCGGGGGCAATCTGTAGACCTCGATGACTCAACTCTTGTTCTAACTGCTGTAACAACATTGGCACATTTAGATTTTTTCCCGCTATCAGAACATCATCCATGTAATGATACACTAATAAGTCAGGGTGTTGAGTCCGAAATGACTGCAAGGCCCATGCAACATAGATCTGACACAAGGTGGGTGAATTTTTCATCCCCTGGGGAAGAGTTACCCAGTGAAAACGCTGTGCTGGTTCTACTTTGTTAATTGAAGGCACTGTGAAGGCAAATCTGACAGCATCGTCTGGATGCAAAAAGATTGTGAAAAAACAGTCTTTTAAATCTATTACCAGTATGACCCAATCATGGGGGATCATCATAGGAGAAGGTAGACTAGGCTGCAAAACTCCCATATCCTCCATGACTGCGTTGACAGCTCACAGATCATGTAATAATCTCCATTTTCCTGATTTTTTTGGAATAGCAAATATGGGAGTGTTCCATGGACTTGTAGATGGAACAATATGTCCTGCATCCAATTGCTCTTGAACTAATTGCTGGACTATTTGCAGCCTCTCCTCCTTCAGCAGCCACTGATCTACCCATACTGGTTTTTCTGTTTTCCATTGCAGTTTTAAGGTTGGCTGCCTATCAATGGCCGCATCTGAAAAGGAGAAGTAACCAGATGTGCTCCCATTTGCCCCAACAGATCTCGACCTATCAGACCTACTGGTAAAGACAACACATAAGGACGTGTTCCCACTATTGCCCCATCAGAGAACTGAAAGGTTATCACATCTTTGCTAATCCATGTCTGCTGTACACCACCTACACCTTTAACTCCTGTGGGTGCCATTTCCACAGGCCATGCTTGAGGCCATTTATGCCTGGGAATGATTGAAATATCAGCTCCCGTATCAAGAAGCATAGTCATAGTGCTGGATTGACCATTAGGATGCCGTAAAATTACATTTTCCTCGGGTTTTTCCTGCTTTATATCTACTGCTAACAACACATCAGGGGAACCTGTTGAACCAAAGCCTCCCTCTCCCCGTGTTACTGGTTCTGCATTAAGCACTTCTGCTTTAAAAGGCACTAACTGAACTATTTTGCTATTAGCAGGAATAAAAACTGGTGGTGTTAGAGTGTGTACCATGATCTTGATTACAGTCGTAGAATCTGCATCTATGACTGCTGGCACCACAAAAATTCCCTGACGAGACAAAGATGAACATCCTACCAAATGAACACTCAATCCTCTACCTAAAGGTCCCTGCAATGTAGACTCAATCACATACACTTCTTGAGTCTCAAACATAGTATCTACTGCTGTTGCCAGGTCCATGCCGGCACTTCCTGCGGTGGCTGCACAGCAGCGTTCCAGGCACCCCGATTTGTTGTCATCGCGTGAGAGTGCATCGTGCTCCGCCTGGAGTTTCCCTGCCTTTTGCACTCATTTGTGTTATGATTATCCATTTGACAATTACTGCACCACTTTGAACCTCTTACTGTAACAGAAGGTCCTGCTGTTATTGCAGGACGAGCAGTTCCCAGCAAAGGAAATGCTTGACACTGAGTCCTGACGTGTCCCTTCTGACCACAAGCAAAACACATCTTTCCTCTTTTTCCCTTAGAATTCCTTCCTCTTCTAGCCATAAGAGGCTTTACCACCGCACCCACTGTAGTAGCTAGATAGGCTGCGTCCTCCTGCTTATCCTTGACACAGTTTCTAGGACTTGAGCTGTACCAGCACCCCTTGGCATTGTGCTTAAAACTTGCTTGGTCTTATCATTGGCATTATCATAAGCCAACAAGTCCAGGAATCTTGCTTTTAAATCCTGATCCATATCTGGATCCGCATGCAGTGACTGATGCAAGCGATCTATAAACTGATTATAAGACTCATTGGGCCCCTGTTTGATTGAAGTACATGGGGGTCCTGACTTTGCATCCCTTACTATAAGCAATGCCTTATAAGCTAAATCCTGACTAGTTTGTAATACCTCATCTGGAAACTGTGCTTGTACATCTGCTTTTTCATACTGACCAAGACCCATGAGTGCATCAGAGGTAACACCGTAGAGAGGATGCCCTTGTTGCCTAGGCTGTGCAGCAGCCGCTGCGCAGTTGGTATTCCATTTACTAAAAAATTGTAATTGCTGGGAAGGAGAAAGCAACGTGTTTATAATCATACGAGTATCATATGGTGTCAACAAATGTGCAGAAAAAAGATGTTGTATTATTGATTGCGAATAACTGCTTTTTAACCCATATTGTGAAACAGCTGCCTTTGCCTCTTTTATGATCTTCCAATCTATAGTTTCCCAGGAATTATTTCCTGCATTATCTACAAATACAGGAAAGGCACTAGATTCTAAGAGCTTAAAATCCCCTTCAGAGGCAGCAGCCTGTATAATGTTTTTCCAATTCTGTGTTGGATTAACACTCACCCCCCCCTTTTCTCCTCCTTCCACCCGGCAAGGCTGGAACCCCTAAACCAGAAGTTTCCACCCCGGGCACCCCAGGAGAGGGGTTTCGAGGAGGTAATGCCGGCGCCGCAGGCAACCCTGGAACCTGGGAAAAACCTGGATTTTGAGGCACGAACTGTCTCTCTGTGAAATGAGACTTAAGCTCCTCGAAACAGTGTATCAACTTGTTCACTTGATCTTTTGTTGCAAGCATAGCAATCTTGTCGCTTTCATCTTCCGAGCTCTCCTCGTCAGAAGATAAACTGGGTGACGGGAGTGGGGGCAATCGCTGGTCCACGTTGTCATGATACAGTGTTTCTTTCTTCCTTTGCTGCAGCGTTGGTACGAAGCTGGCAGTTTCTCCCGCGGCAACTTCAATCGGGGTAGCAGCAGTTTTTTTCAAAATAGATCCAGTTGCCATAGTAGCAAGACTCTGAGGGTGTCTTCCGGGTTCAGAGGCGTCAGCTCTTGATGACATAAATTCAGGCGACATGGTGCTTCCAGGCAGCAGCGACATCTAGCGGTGCGGAGGCTCCTAGCAGCTCTGTTCCGGGCGGTGCATGTGTAGAAACAGCCGGTGACTCAGTGCCCACAGCAGGCGCAGCTGAAGGAGGGGCTGCTGACTGCGCAGGCTCAGTAGAAGATGATAGTGCTAGCTGAGCAGGCGCAGTAGAAGGGTGTGCCGATGGCACAGCGCCAGCGTGTCTCTCTGCGGGTTCCGCTTTTTCTGCCAGCGTTGGCGCGCTGCTGAACCGAGACAAACCCGCGGCTTTTAAAACTTTCACTGAGCGCGTCTTTGCAGGCGCAGGCTCCGAAACCTCCCCAAAAACAAACTGCTCTACGCACCTTTGCTCCACGATCTCACTGTTTCCCTGGAAAGTTGCCTTTACAGCTGCCTCCACTGCTGCAGATGCTCGCTTCATAGCATTATACTTTTCCAGTGAATCGATTATCAGACGCCAAGTCGCAGGGTATTTTTTAGCGTCCTTTGATCCCTTAGAGATCTCATCCCATAACTGTTCCTTTATAGTATCCCACGTAGATACCTCAAAGGCGGCTTGAGCGGATGGGATTAGCTTCTTCGCTCTGGCCCAATCAATTAAGCCTTTCAGGGCTTTTTCATCATAATTTGGTTCTCTTAGAAAGACTATAGATTGCAAGAGCCTTTCCACCGCTTCTTCATCTTTGGAAAGCGTGGGCCCCATGCTCCTGCCAACTGACTCACCTGGTCAAGGCGAGATTCCAATTTTGACCGTGCACGGATTTGTTCACAGCACCGGGGCTCAGTGCTGCCTGTAACAACTGCTTCCTTCAGCTCTTCCGTTCGCCTTACGTCCCGGAGAACTGACGAACTTTGAGTCCCTTTTCAGGCACCAACTGTCGATGGAAGGGAACGGACAGATGCTCTCAGACCAATATGATCAAGCAATATGTCGGATTTATTAGGAGAAAGACAGATTATATAGTGCTCATGACGCTTAGCTTCTTGTTCACACAAATTGGTTACATAAGGAAAACATGTTCTACTGTCCACTTCTAATTGGACCACAACAGGTGGTCATAGGAGATGAGAACACCTTATTCACTTTGCCAAAACTCCTCCTTGGCATCTGGCATGAATCCACCTTTGTCCTGTAGCCATCTTAGTGGCGCAGTAATTTTTACTATCAGCATTCAGCTATGCCAAGGTGAAACACACAGAAATGCAAAAGAAATTGCTCACACAATTTCTATGTTACGACATGGGCTGGCACCCAGAGCCTGAAGGTTCCCCCTCCAACTAATCTGCTGTAGACAGCTCTGGTCGCAACACCATATAGCGGAGGATATCTTCTTGCTGACCTATGTAGGATAATGTAACATCCATTTGGACCCATTGATCCTGATTTGGCCCCAGAGACAGTGTCTGTGTGTTTATTAGCACATAGCCACCTTTTATAGACATGACTGTAAAAATTGTGCCACTGATAACCGAAATAGAACCTCGGGTCACCCGGGTTAATTTTCCCTGGTCCCCTTTCATTAAAATTAGCGTGGTTAGGGTAGGTGACATCATACAGTTGTTTAACACCCGAATGGCTTCATCAAGATTGTCCACCCATTTCTTATACGACCCTTCCCCTAGTCTGCGAAGTTGCAGCTTCAGGAACCCATTCATACACTCCACCAGTCCTGCCCCCTGTGGATGATATGGCAAATGCCATGTCCACGTAATCCCACGATCTTCAGTCCATTGCGCGACAGCTTGGTTTTTAAAGTACGTCCCATTATCAGATTGCATCTCTAAGGGAGTTCCATAGTAGAGTTCAATTGTGCTCATACATCTTATAGTGGTGTGACTGTTAGCGTACCGGCTGGGTATGGCTACCAGGAGACTAGAATAGGTATCTGCAGCTATACAAATATATCTCTGCCTACGATGTTCAGGTAAAGGGCCAATAAAATCAATTTGCCATATTTCCCCACAGCGTGACCCTCGTTTAAGATGCCCTAATGGTAGTGAGAGCACTTTGCGCTCCCTCAGGAATTGATAAACTGTACACTCGCTGAGAACTTGTTGAATGACTGCTTGGGGGATAAGAACCGCCCAAGCTCTTGCCCATGCAAGCGTTGCATCTCGTCCTGCGTGTCCAGACTTATCATGTGCCCATAAGGCTAGAGCGTGATCCTCGGGACTGGCCATGACTACTTTCTGCACTCTGGCTAGGTGGTCAACATGAGCGTTCCACTTTGCCATTTCAGTCTCCTGTTTTGTGTGAGCATCTACATGGAAGACACGAACATCACGATCTTTCAGAGCATTCCAGATTTGTTCCAAAAACTCTTTACCCCACACATCCTTTGTTCCTATTTTCCACGTATCGCGTTGCCATTTTCCTAGCCAATTTACCAGCCCTTGGACCACAGCCCAAGAGTCAATATAGATGTAACAAATTTGATTACATGGTGTAGCATCTATTGTTTGCCATACAGCAACTAGTTCAGCCAACTGACTGCTCCCCTGAGTTCCTTCTAGCACCAGTCGCATTTGGGTAACAGGATTAAAAGCCACAGCTTACCACTTTCCAGTCCCTGTCCCACTGCCATCTGTGAACCATGCATTCTGCCGTTGTTCCGCTGTCAATTGTTCATAGGGCAATCCCCAGCGCCCTACTTGGTAGTTTATCATATCAACCCCGGTGGCATTGGGACTGCCTTGTATCCCCTGGTTTACTACTTCATGAAGGTGCAGGACCTTTTGGTCCTGGTTTGGCTCTCTCCTGCAGATACCATTTCATTTTCATAATAGTAGCTTCCTGAGCATGCCCTATTTTGTGAGTTGCTGTGGGTCCTAGCGCCCATGTAACAATGGGCACATCTGAATGTAGGGTGACTTCATGTCCCACGGTTCTACTCTTGGTATCCAATGATGCCCAATATGCAGCCAACAGTGCTTTTTCGAATGCTGTGTATCGCACTTCGGCTCCAGTCAGCCGGCGGGACCAAAACCCAAGGGGCCATCGCTGTCCCTTCTGCAACTGCCAGAGACTGCACAGGGCTACATCTGCCTCTATAGTAACTTGTAATTCAACGGGTCCATCCTCCAAGGGATGTAACTCCATGTACTCTTCCACTGCTGATTTTGTTTTCTGAAACACTTGCTCTTGTTCTGGACCCCATTCCCATTGACTCCTTTTTCGTGTTACTTTATGTAGGGGCTTGAGTAGTACTGGCAACCCTTGTAAATAAGCTCGCCAAAACCCCACGGCTCCAACGAATTGTTGGACCTGTTTCTTTGTCTCCGGTCTGGACCAATTTGCTATAACCTCCCTCACCTTATCTGGAATTTGCTGTTTCCCCCTGTCCCAAAGGATACCTAAATATTTCACACTTTGTGCAGGTCCCTGTACTTTCTTTGGATTGATTTCCCAACCGTCCTGAGTCAAAATGTTTATAACAGCATCTAAACTCTTCTGTGTCTGCTCAAAGGTTTGTCCATGAATCAGTATATCATCAATATACTGAGTAATCTGTACTTCTTTAGGTACTATAACCTTTTTCAGGGTTCTATGGATGGCCTGGTGACAAAAGGTAGGGCTATGTTTATAACCTTGAGGCAGACAAGTAAAAGTATATTGATTTCCATTCCAAGTAAAGGCAAACTGGTCCTGCGCTTCACTAGGGATAGGAATAGCAAAAAATGCATTTGCTACATCTATTGCAGTGTACCATTCCCCTGGATGCTGCTGTATACGTTGCACTAAGGTAGCAACCTCAGGAACAGCTGATGTAAGTGGTGGAGTGACTCAATTCACCCCCCTATAGTCCACAGTCATTCGCCAGCTCCCATCCGGTTTCTTCACTGGCCAAATTGGGTTATTAAATGGAGAATGTGCAAAATGCAAAACCTGAACCTCTAAAAGGTCATCAATAGTTTGCTGGATAGCTTCATCCCCACCGGGTATGTGATATTGTTTAATGTTTACCACTTGTGTGGCAACGGGTATTTCTGCAACTTCTTGCACACGCCCAACCACTGCGCGGCCCCAAATGCCCATAAATGCTGACCTATAGTCAGAGTGTTCCCCTTTAATAGATTTTTGCCAATTATATATTCACCTATTGCAGTTATCATAACCTGACATACCTGAGGTTGCCAATCACCTACTTGCAATTTTATTTTTGTCTGAACACTTTGGACTGGATGTTCCCCAAACCCCCATACCAATGACATGTCCCCCTTATGCTTAGTAGGATTCCCGTGTAAAATTGTGACCTCTGCCCCAGTGTCCACTAAAGCCCGCATCCATTGCAAATTGGTGGGCCCCCACCAAATGATACAAGTGACAAAGGGACGTGGGTCATGCTGAGTTACATGGATATCTGGACCTGGGACTTGGTCACTTCCCTATTCCTCTTTGGGGTGGAACTTAGCAAGAGTCTTATCTAGGTCCTTCCAAGGATATTGTGGTTCCATTGCTTCTAAAGCAGGAACTGAACCTGCTCCAGTTTCTATCTGGGTTACACTTCGAACTTGGTCCTCCTTTTTCCCAGTTTGTATCATTTTTCATAGTACACTCAGGGGCATACCATCAATTTCAGATTTTGGGATTCCACGTTGAAGCAGAAGCTTGAACAGGCGGGTATGTTCTCCCGGCTCCCACTTGTCCCCCGCTTGTGCCTCTTTTAGAGGCTTAGTGCCCCCTCGTATCTCAGATTGTTCTGGGGCCCCCGGAAGCCCAGGTAAATCCCCTAACTGTCCCAACTTTTCAGTCACTTCCTGAATAGGGTTACCTTGCGCTGTCATCACAATGGGTATGAGATTTGGTTTCCATTGTGATGGGCACCCCTCAAGTAATATATTTCATGTACCTGGTGTGAAAGGTTGATCGAGGTACGTTCCTGGATCACCAAACTGAAAAGCAAGTTTCATCCCCTCCTGCTTGAGTAGGAGGATAGTTTACCGTAATGTGACCCATTGATTAGATGTGGGAGGCCACGCTCCATCATTCGTGTGCCTATCACTGAATCCAGTGGCAATTACTGATATCAATGTAAAGTTCTGACCCACAGGAACACGGCGCAATGCAGCATGAACATATGGATCCCCCGTCAATCCTATGAAAAGTGGGGAATCTACCCCATCAATTACAACACTATCAACTCCCTCTTCCATTAACCGCACTAACCACTGTTGGGGTTTCTCCCCTGGGTGTTGGCTATAACGATTGATTAAGTTTTTGACATCCTCTGGTGTAAAATCCTCCATGGTATCGATCCATGCCTAACGCCCTGTAACAGAATCCATGGTCCCCTTTCGTTTAACCACAGGAGTTGCCTTTGAAGGTCCCGAGGGTATTTCCTCTCCATCTCTTTGTGCATCCTCCTGTTCACTATCAGACTCACTGATACTCCAGATGTTGCCATCCCACATGTTTGGATCCCATCCTGGATCCGTTACAATAGCCCTAACTCGAGGTCCTGTGTCTTTCCCTTTACGTGTCTTTCCCTTTCTCTGTCTCGCAGCACGCACAGCAAATTTCTCTGCCACTGTAGCACATTTCTGTTCCATGATGCTGCATTGATTAGTTGCAGCTACCAAGGCTTCCTGTTGTATAATAGATGTAGTCTTTGTCTCTTGTAGTTCTGTTTTTAAATGCTCCAACTGCTTCTCTAAATCTTCTACCAATAGCCATTTTATAAGCAAACAGGAGTACTCCTGTCATGCGACCGATATGAATTAGACGCTGTGATTTTTGTGTGTAGGATGTTTCCACGAACTGCACCCAATACTTCATTATTTCTGTTGGGCTACTGAAACTCCACGGTTCAACAGTGATCCCAGTACAGGTTTCTAGGCGGCCCCAAAGAATACTCTGGGGCTCCTGGGTCCAACCAGAACGCTCCACCTACTTGTAATTTTATTTTTGTCTGAACACTTTGGACTGGATGTTCCCCAAGCCCCCATACCAATGACAAGTCCCCCTTATGCTTTGTAGGATTCCAATGTAAAATTGTGACCTCCTGTGCAAGTTTTGAGCTGGCTTCCCGCCAAGTCCCCGAAACCCGACAACAAGGACCTGCTTCCCAGAGAGGGAAGAAAAAAAAAACGACCTAAGCAACCAAAGCTATAGCAAAATATATATACATATTTTTCATATGAGACAGATATATACAATGAGAATATTACACACCACAACTCCAGAAATCCCAAACAGCTCCCCAAAAGGGAAGAGGGGGAGGGAGAAGGGAAAAGGACAAAAAGGGACAAAGACCAAACAAGTCAACTAGCCAACTGAAGGTAAATTAGCAAAATCTCACCACTTTCCTTTGAACAAGCAGGATGGCTAGACACGGCCCAGCACTCTCCCCTCACGCGTGGCAGATAACAGCAGTAGCTGTAGGCCTCAGCTCTAGATAAGCCAGACCGAGACAGGGACCCACCGTTCTCGAACCTCTCCGGAAAGGAAGAGAATGAGGTCCCTCCAACTGGCTTTATTTATACCTCCGGTTACGTAAAGGAATAGCATGGAATACTTCTGTGATCACTTTCCTAGTTCCTTCCTGGTTACGAGCTGGTCTCCAGGAAGGCCTAGAGTGAAACCATCACATTCTCCACCCCTTATTCCATACTATTTCTTTACGTAACACCTGTATATTGTGTTCATCTATATCCCGTGCATATACATATACATATATACATATAGTCCATGTTTATTTTGAGGCTGTCGTCTGTTGTTGAAGATCAGCACCAGCAGCAACTCGGTTTGGATTCTTGGTCCTTTTGTCACAATCACAGTTCTGGTTTAGGGCTGGCTCATCGTTTTGGGCTGTCTCATCATCAGACATCCTTGGATACCGGTATCAGCTTTGTTTGGGTCTTTTCGTCTGGTGTCTGGTCTCCTGTAAAACACAACTTAAGGCACAGAATTAGTTTTTCCCCAGGGCTAGGTTTCCTTGAGGCACACATTGGATCTCTCCATCCTTCCTCATAACCCACCAGGTATTTCCGAGTCCTTGAGCAAAAACAATCCCACGAATGGGTTTGTCTCGGCCTGAGGGAGGAGTGATCCAAACGGTCTTACCTAACATACCTTTTAGATGGATCGCTGGAACTTTGTCTCCATCTACAGTGTGGAGGGATTCTACTTGGGCAGGACCAGCTTGGTTGACAGAGCCTCTAGTGTTGACTAGCCAGATGGTCTTGGCTAAGTTCTTATCCCAATTTTTGTAAGTTCCCTCACCTAGTGCCTTTAGGGTTGTCTTCAACAGTCCATTACACCTTTCTACTTTTCCTGCAGTAGGTGCATGATATGGAATGTGATATACCCATTCAATACCATGCTCCTGTGTCCAAGTAGCCACTAGACTGTTCTTGAAATGAGTCCCATTGTCTGACTCAATCCGCTCTGGAGTGCCATGTCTCCACAGGACCTGCTTCTCGAGACCTAGAATGCTGTTTTGGGCTGTTGCATGCGGTACCGAATATGTTTCCAACCATCCTGTGGTTGCTTCCACCATGGTAAGCACATAGCGTTTACCTTGGCAGGTCTGTGGCAACATAATATAATCAACCTGCCAAACCTCCCCATATTTATACTTCTCCCAGTGTCCACCATACCATAGGGGCTTCAAGCTTTTTGCCTGCTTAATAGCAGCACAGGTTTCACAGTCATGGATAACTTGAGAGATGATATCCATGGTTACATCCACCCCTCAGTCTCATGCCCATCTATGAGTGGCATCTCTGCCCTGATGACCTGAAGCATCATGGGCCCATCGAGCTAGGAACAATTCT
Source organism: Chiroxiphia lanceolata (assembly GCF_009829145.1). Classification (NCBI taxonomy): domain Eukaryota; kingdom Metazoa; phylum Chordata; class Aves; order Passeriformes; family Pipridae; genus Chiroxiphia; species Chiroxiphia lanceolata. The sequence continues at coordinate 11,825,047 of NC_045670.1, read as the reverse complement.
CCCTTCTGCTGCCAGTCTAGGTCTGCTTATGATACCTTGACCTGTGCAGCTCAGTCTGCCTGTATGTTATTAGCATGTTCCTCATTAGCTCGACTCTTGGGCACATGGGCATCTACATGGCAGACTCTCACATTCAATTTCTTCACTCTGGCAGCGATGCCTTGCCACAGATCAGCAACCCAGATGGGTTTTCCTCTACGCCTCCAATTCATCTTCTTCCACCAGTCTAACCATCCCCATAGGGCATTGGCTATCATCCACGAATCGGTGTACAGGTAGGCCTTGGCCATCCTTTTCTCTCTGAGATATCTAGGGCCAATTGGACTGCTTTGAGTTCTGCAAACTGACTCGATTTGCCTTTACCTTCAGTGGCTTCTGCCACTCATCGGGTGGGACTCCATACAGCCGCTTTCCACTTCCGACCATCGGTGAAAAGGGCACAGTGTGTCTCTTCATCTGCCAGCTTATCATATGGTGGAGCTTCTTCAGTTCGACTCACTGACTCTTCTTCTTCTTCTGCCAGACTGAAGTTCCCACCTTCAGGTCAATTGGTTATGATTTCCAAAATGCCAGGGCGATTCGAGTTCCCGATTCGGACACGTTGCGTAATCAAAGCAATCCACTTACTCCATGTGGCATCGGTGGCATGATGCGTAGAGGGCACCTTCCCTTTGAACATCCAACTCAACACTGGTAATCGGGGTGCCAGGAAGAGCTGTGCTTCAGTACCAATTACCTCTGAAGCTGCTCGTATACCTTCATACGCCGCTAAGATTTCCTTTTCCACAGGGGTGCAATTGACCTCAGAACCTCTGTAACTTTGGCTCCAGAAACCCAGTGGTCGCCCTCGCATCTCGCCAGGCACCTTTTGCCAGAGGCTCCAGGAGGGACCTTTATCTCCAACTGCAGTGTAGTGTACATTCTTTACATCTGGTACCGTTCTGACTGGTCCAAGAGCTACGGCATGTGCAATTTCTTGCTTGATCTGGCTGGAAACTTGTTGTTGCTCAGGACCCCACTGGAAATTGTTCTTTTGATGGGTCACAAAGTAAAGAGGGCTCACAATCTGACTGTATTCTGGGATATGCATCCTCCAGAAACCTATGGCTCCCAGAAAAGCTTGGGTCTCTTTCTTGTTTGTGGGGGGAGCCATTGCTACAATCTTGTTGATTATGTCTGTTGGTATCTGGCGTCGTCCATCTTGCCATTTCACCCCTAGGAATTGGATCTCTCGGGCAGGTCCCTTGACTTTACTCTTCTTGATGGCAAAGCCGGCCTCGAGGAGAATCTGGATGATCTTCTGTCCTTTCTTGAAAACTTCTTCTGCTGTGTCTCCCCATACAATGATGTCATCGATGTACTGGATGTATTCGGGAGCCTTACCCTTCTCTAGTGTGGCCTGGATCAGTCCATGACAGATGGTTGGACTGTGTTTCCACCCCTGGGGCAGTCGATTCCAGGTGTATTGAACGCCCCTCCAGGTGAAAACAAACTGTGGCCTGCACTCTACCGCTAAAGGAATGGAAACACGTTGGCAATGTCAATGGTGGCGTACCACTTTGCCGTCTTGGACTCCAACTCATACTGGAACTCCAACATATCTGGCACGGCAGCACTCAATGGTGGAACGACTTCATTTAAGCCACAATAGTCTACAGTCAGTCTCCACTCTCCATCGGATTTACGTACAGGCCAGATGGGGCTGTTGAAGGGTGAATGGGTTCTGCTGACCACCCCTTGGCTCTCCAACTTCCGGATCATTTTGTGGATGGGGATCACAGCATCTCAGTTTGTCCGATACTGTCATCTGTGTACAGTTGTTGTGGCTATTGGCACTTCTTGATCTTTAACTCGCAGTAGTCCTACAATGGAAGGGTCTTCTGAGAGGCCAGGAAGGGCAGACAATTGCTTGGACTCCTCTTCAATCACCACGGCTACACCAAAAGCCCACTGGTACCCTTTCGGGTCCTTTAAGTATCCTCTTCTTAGGTAGTCCATACCAAGGATGCAAGGGGCTTCCGACCCCATCACAATGGGACGCTTTTCCCATTGGTCTCCCATCAAGCTCATGTCCGCCTCTACTACTGACAATTCTTGAGACCCTCCTATCACTCCAGAAATAGAAACAGTCTCGGTACTCTTATGCTCCAAAGGCATTAAAGTACACTGGGCTCCAGTATCTATCAAGGCTCAGTATCTCTGGGGATCCGATGTGCCAGGCCATCGAACCCACACAGCCCAGTAAACTCGGTTATCTTCTTGGTCCCTTTCCTTCTCCTGGCAGAAGGCAGGGCCCCTCTACTGGTCTTGATCAGAGCATTCGTTGTGGGAATTTGACTTCGACTTCTTAGACTTTTTACCGTCGTCGAAGTGGACCTCCACCTTCTTGTGCTTCGGTGATCGCAGTTTCTTTTCTAAGAAGTCTGCATCTACTACACAGACAACTTTCTTGTCAGTGTCCGCTTGTTTCAGCTCCCTCACTCTAACTTCAAGCTTAGAAGTGGGTTCACCATCCCACTTGTTCATGTTTTCTCCTTTGCTACGAAGGTATGCCCATAACTGGTTACGTGACCGACGTTTAGGGTTCTCTTTCCTTCGACGTGTGAATGACAGGGATCGTGAGTGAGATCGAGACCAGGATCGAGGTCTAGGCTGAGGTCGTCTTCGTCGATCCTGCCCTGATCTTCCCATTGGCCATTCTCTGTAATCTCTATACCTTCTGTCATCTCTGTCTTTAAGGTCATCCTCATATCTGGAGTATTCATAATCTCTCTCCATTCTTTCCCTATTGTAGGTGCGTCGGTAGAGGGGATTGAAGGAGTCTTCCATATTTTCCTCTATGGTTCTTATCCAAGCACACATGGTGTCCACACTTGGTTCCTCCATCTTTGGATTATATACGGGTATTAAGCAGGAAATATACAGTTTAGGGGCACCTTGAATTACCTTTTTCCACATTGGTTGTGTGCAGGGAACATTCTCAGGAACTTGGATATCATAATAATCTGGATCAGAGTAGACGATCTCCAGCATGACCAGTTCCCGTAGGTATTGGATGCTTTCTTCCGCAGTCCTCCACTTTCTTGAATAGCTCTTCAGGGACTCCTTAAATGGGTATTTCGCTCTCACCGTGTGGAGGATTTGGAGCCAAAGACTGGACGCCATTTTCTCCCTTCCCATTTCTTGTTCTATCACAGGGTCTTGGGCAATGGATCCCAATTGTCGTGCTTCATCACCTTCAATTACATGACTATCAACTCCCTTGTCCCAGCATCGCACCAACCAGGTGAGGACTTCTTCACCAGGCAAGCGCATATAATCTCTCCGTAAATCTCGAAGCTCTCTTGTGGTCAGTGATTGTGTAATTTCGCTTTCTCGCATTATTTCTTGTCCATCTCTCCCACGTAGAATCTTTTCCATCTCTCTCTTTACTCTTCCGCTCCTACGTGGAACTGTTCCCACCTCCTCCCTGTATCTCTCACGTGGAGGTGGGGACTGGACATGTCATGGGGATAAGCTTCTATGTCATTCATGCCGTGGAGATGGACTTCTACGCTATTCACGCTGCGGAGATGGACTTCTATGCCATTCATGCCGGGGGGATGGACTCCTGCATTGTCTGCAATACCCAGTGGGTGGAGGTAGTGAGTAGTCTTTCGAGTGTTGAAGTAAGGGCCTCCTCCTCCAATCATCCACACCTCCAAGAGAAGGTTGGGTCTGGAGGGGTAGGAATAATTCTCCCTCAGGTTTAGGGGGATGCTTTGGCTCCTTCTTTGCATCTTTTGTAATACTGAATGTGTAGTCAGGATATAAATCATCAAGTGACAATATACTACAGGCTGTTTGCACTGTTGCCTTCTTTTCTCTTGATACTGCTCTACTTTCCTTTGGACGTACCCCTAGTTCTTTTGGGCATACTCCTTCTCTTGCAACCGTTTATTCCTCTCTGGTAGCTGCTTCTTCTCTTGCAATCGCTCCTTCCTCAGTCACAGCCTTCGCAATCACGCCTTCGTCCATTGCTGTTGCTCCTTCATCTATTGCTGCCGCTCCTTTGTCTACTACTTCCTGCATGGATCGGATAGGTTCTTCTGCTCCTTCTTCTTCTTCTTCTCTTTCTTCTTCTCTTTCTTCTGTGCGTTCTGGTTGCGGAGATGGGTCTGTAAGTTCCTTGATCTCCCTTACCCACATCTTCTTCTTCTTAATAGGGGTAACAATGACTTTCCAGTTCTCAGCTTGAGTCCCAGTTCTAGTGGACTTAGTAGAAACGGCATTGGCTTTAAGTTCTATTTGGACCCCAACTTCTGTGGACCTAATGGGGACATCACTGGTTTCAAGTGGCATGGTTTGGGTTTCTTTGTCGACCTTAACCTTTTGAAGGTGGTCTATGGCGGCTCGATAAGCATTAACCAGACCCCAGGGCAAAGTGGAGAATTGCATATTCAGATCTTTGTAGGAAAAGCACCCTTCTGCCAAACAACAGGCCATCTCACCAGAATCAAACATTTGTTCTGGTGTGAACTCCCAATTAATGGGAGGTGACAGACGTCCTACTAATCTACCGAAATCTACCCAAGCTCCATGCCACCCGGGGACTGGCCTGTCTGCAACCCTTTCCAAAGTTCCAGCGAGTCCCTTCGAGGCGTGATCTTTCCTACAAGAGGGAAAGCAATATAACACCATTCTTCCAAGTTTAAGGAGCACGTCCAGTACCTTTATCAATGACAGTACTGTTGCAACAAAATTTAGATAGTAATTAGAGCCGATTTTAACCATGGGGATCTCCTTTACCAAACCTTTGATGTCAAAATTAAAGAATGGAAGCAATATGTTCCATCCATCCTCAGGGTCTGGACGTCTCCCTATAGGGTAGCCTAAAACAGGTATAAAGATGGCTAGAATTACAAGATAAATTAATGAAACAACCATTGTTTTTGTTATTATTTCTTGTTGTTCTTAAAACAACCCAGACTCTGACAGTGTTCCCAGACCTGTTCCCAGAACAATAGATCGGTTTGCAAACTAACAACGAGCTTGGTTGTCTTCCCGGAAAATGTTTATCAAAACAAGCCAAACTTAACCAAAATATCCCACTCCTGACACCAAAAATGTTGTGCAAGTTTTGAGCTGGCTTCCCGCCAAGTCCCTGAAACCCAACAACAAGGACCTGCTTCCCAGAGAGGGAAGAAAAAAAAACGACCTAAGCAACCAAAGCTATAGCAAAACATATATATATATTTTTCATATGAGACAGATATATACAATGAGAATATTACACACCACAACTCCAGAAATCCCAAACAGCTCCCCAAAAGGGAAGAGGGGGAGGGAGAAGGGAAAAGGACAAAAAGGGACAAAGACCAAACAAGTCAACTAGCCAACTGAAGGTAAATTAGCAAAATCTCACCACTTTCCTTTGAACAAGCAGGATGGCTAGACACGGCCCAGCACTCTCCCCTCACGCGTGGCAGATAACAGCAGTTGCTGTAGGTCTCAGCTCTAGATAAGCCAGACCGAGACAGAGACCCACCGTTCTCGAACCTCTCCAGAAAGGAAGAGAATGAGGTCCCTCCAACTGGCTTTATTTATACCTCCGGTTACATAAACGAATAGCATGGAATACTTCTGTGATCACTTTCCTAGTTCCTTCCTGGTTACGAGCTGGTCTCCAGGAAGGCCTAGAGTGAAACCATCACACCTCCACCCCAGTGTCCACTAAAGCCTGCACCCGTTGCAAATTGGTGGACCTCCACCAAATGATACAAGTCGCAAGGGTCCGCTCACCCTTTAACAGCCCCATATGGCCAGTGCAAAAGTCTAATGGGGAGTGGAGGCTGACAGTGGACTATTGTGACCTGAATGAAGTCATGTCGCCTCTGAGTGCTGCTGTGCCAGACGTTGGAACTTCAATATGAGCTGGAGCCTAGTGGTGCCACAATTGATATTACCAATGCATTTTTCTCCATTCCTCTGGCAACAGAGTGCAAGCCACAGTTTGCCTTCACCTGGAGGGGTGTCCAGTACAACTGGAATCAACTGCCCTAGGGGTGGAAACACAGCCCGACCATCTGCCATGAACTGATCCAGACTGTACTGGAACAGGCGGGAGCTCCGGAACACCTGCAATATGTTGATGATATCATTGTGTGGGGCAAAACTGTAGCAGTGGTGGTCCTTGTATAACAAGGAAGAAGTACAACTCCTCGTGGGTGGTGGGACACGAGTTCGGAGTTCTTTGTCTGGCCGGCTTTCAGTTTCAGTTTCTCGGGAGCTGTTTTTCTGGGGGTTTTTTTTCTCTCGGCATGTCTCCGGGGTTTTGAGGTTGTTGCGGCTGTGGTGTGGGGGGGCGACTGTGGTAAACGGCGACCCCCAGCGCGGGGCAGGTTCGGCAGGCACTGGCTCGGTGATGGCGGGTCGGCGGTGCGGGCGGTGCGGCAGGTCTGGGGGGTGCGGGGCGGGCGGGCAGTTGCAGGTGATCGGTGAGCTTCTGCGACGAGCAGCGGTGACGCTGGTGGCGGCATCTCAGTCACATGGTGGCAGGTGCCGGTCGGCAGCCGGCAGGCGAGTGGTTCCGAGCTGGGTAGGATCGGCGCTTGGGCGGATCGGCGCGTGGACGGCGGCAGCGGCTCCGGGGTTCCCGCAGATCGCTGGGCGGTGCATGGGTTTCCGGCGCTGCGGCGGGGGGGGGCGCAGTTCTGCTTTTTCACGTGGTTTTTGAGCGCAGCGCGGGTTCGGCAGGGGCAGCGGGCGATGTTAAGGCGGCACTGGGTTCCGTTAGACCGGTACTCCTGACGCGGGTCCCTGGGACGACGGGGAGGGGCCGGCCAGCGCACGTGCGTGGTTCGACCATTTCCCCGCAGTTGTAGATTGTGGCACACGAGGGGGGGAAGGGTGGCAGGGTCGCGACGGGTTTTTAAGTGCGGTGCGGAGTCGGTCGGAGGCGGCAAGTAGGCAGAGAGCCCCAGCAGTTTCTGCTGAACAGAAAACTGAAACAGGGTTCCACGGGGGTCCGGCGGTGGTTAAGGATGTTAAGAGCAATTGGCAGCGGCAGAGCCGCTTTTACCACTTCGTCGAGCCACAGCAAATGGAGGGGCTTCCCGTGGCGGTTTTAAGGTCTCCAAGTTGCAGACCCACTGCCACTCAGGGAGTAGTCCTAGCCGTGCGGGGTGCCTTCCAGCTGGACTCACCACTTTGGTGTTGCATTGGACCCTTTCCGCTCTGTCTGGTTGCCTGCTCTGACCTCTTGGCTTCTTCTTATCTTCTTTCTTCTCTTCTTTTTCTATGCACTATTTCTAATATTTTTGGAGCTCCTATACTAACTTTCCGTTTTTCAGATGCCACTGAGACAACGGCTATTAGAGACATCTTGGTTTTTTGTGGTTAAAAGACTCCCAAGTCAAAATAGTAGTCTTGATAGCCGGAGTCTACCACTTGTAATACCTGATCCAGGGTAAATAACTGGCTTAATATAAACTAAAAGAGTCCGGGTTCGGTGCGCCATGTGTAGCAGTGGCCATCCTTGTATAACAAGGAAGAAGTACAGCTCCTCGTGGGTGGTGGGACAAAGAGACTTTATTTCAAACTCGGCTCGGTTTTATTCCTTAACACCATGTGACTTCTTTAACCAACCAGGTTACTTATGTCAGGGCATGCTATTTTGGACTTCACTGCCCCGGCACAACCCTTGTGCCTCAGACACACCTCCCATACAAAACAGCAGAAGTTTTTAAGAAAGGGAGGAAAATAATCCAAATTCTTCTCAAAACTGGTCTTGCCATAACACAAAGTAAGGTAAAGGGACCTGCACGGGAGATCCAGTTCTGGGGAATAAAATGGCAGGATGGATGCCATCATGTGCCCATGGATGTAGTGAAGAAAATAGCATTTATGTGTCCACTAGCTAAGAAGAAGGAAACACAAGCTCTCCTAGGCCTCATGAGCCCCCTCTATTGAGTGACCCGGAAGAAGAACCATTTTGAGTGGGGCCTTGAGCAACAACAGGCCTTTGAGCAGATCAAACAGGAAGTAGCTCGTGCAGTAGCTCTTGGACCTGTTCAAACAGGACCAAATGTGCAAAACATCCTCTACCCAGCAGCTGGGGGGCATGGTGTCACCTGGAGCCTCTGGTGGAAAACACCAGAAGAAACCTGAGGTTGATCATTAGGGTTTCGTAGTCAGGGATATCAAGGATCAGAAGCCCACTACATGCCAACTGAAAAGGAGATATTAGCAGCCTATGAGGGAGTTCGAGCTGCCTCAGAAGTTGTTGGGACAGAAGCATGTCTCCTCTTGGCACCGCGATTGCCCGTGCTGCACTGGATGTTCAAAGTATCCAGTAATACTGGACCACATTATTTCTTTGAACAATATAGAACGAGGTTGGCAATAAGCCCACTGCAAAAGGGAAAAAGTAGAAGTGTGCTTTCTTTATGAAGAAAAACATTCAGAGATTTGTCCCAATCTCCACCTCAGTTTACGCTTTTGTGTGCACATTTTTAAGGTCTCTGGTTTCTACTAAAGTCCTTTTCTAAGTTTTTCTTAACCTGTGTGGAAGAACTTTGGTCATGAGATACTATATCCTAATCTTCGTTACTGAATTCCCAATTGTGAGGTGGTTGGTGCTATTGTATTGCCAGTATTGTGGGTTTTCTACCATGCCCTCCCTCTAACTGCAGTCCTGTTGGAAGGATGTCCCTGGAAAAGTGTCCTTGACCCAGGAGCAATGAAAACTTCTCAGGATCAGCTGTGAATATTACCATTCCTGAAATAACTCGGGGGATTAAAATCCAATAATAATATAGATTTGCTGATTTTCACATTTACTGTGAAGACTTGCGACCACCAAACATCCCAGACTAAACTGAGATAGGTAATTTTAAGCATTTTTTTTTCTTAATGGAAGATTAAATTCTGTTCACACAGAAGTGTAACTCCTTCCATGCAGACCAGTATCCCCTCTGGTTTGATATATTTGGGATTTATGGGTAAAAGGGAAGGGTTGGATGCAGGTCTGTGTAGCAGCCTGCCCTGCCTAGAGGACTGAGCACTTGCATCTTTGCTGGAGCATGGCAAGGAGGGGAGAATGATGAAAGTGCACAACATTAAAAAAAATGGTGGTCCCCTTTTTGGATGTTTCTGTGCATGCACACACAAGAGGACAGCATTATAAATGCTTGGGGAAATGCATTCATAACAACCTATTCTAACAGCCTGCTGATATTTGGCAGGATGGGAAGCACTTGATGCCAGGAGTGCTTGATTGGGCTTGGGATCTCCCAGCCAGGGAACAAGTTGCCCCCAGGGCTTCTGAGACCTCTAAAACATCTATATCCTATTGCCTTTGGTTCTGCATGATCCCTTGCATGTGTGTGTATATGCGAAATCTTGGAAAATTTGTTTTATTATTAAAATTCTGTAGTTTTGTAGTCAGAGTGGTTGATGGGGCGTGAAGTCTTTCACCACCAGGTTATAAGTCCATCCTTGGGCAGTGGATGCTGAGAGTTGCTATCCTCCAATGGGGATTCAGAGCCTTGTATCTCACCCGTCTCTTGGATGACTCCTGGTCATGGATGGTGATGAATTGCTGAGAAGGGTTGATGTGACCTCTTACTGCTACTGGAGATGGACCCAAATTTCATCCACAAACCCCACCATGGTTTTGAAGTTGCTTTGGGGTCAATGTGCCCCTCTCTGCATCAGTCTGTCCATGCAGGTCCATGGCTCAGCCCAGCCCTGTGCACAGGTGGAGAATTTACAGAACTCCAGTCAAGGCCAGCAACATCTTGGTTTTGATGCTGCCTTGAGCCAGGTACATCCTGATCCTTGACAATTTCATGCATTTCTAGAGCATGTTTGATCTTTTTTTCTGCCAAGAGAGACCTGGCACCAGATAAAATCACAGTGGTGAGGATGAAAAGGCAGGCAAGGTGCTTTGCAGGAGGGATGAGAGCTGCAGCAATGGTCTGTAAAACCCTTCCAGTAGTCTTGGAGCCTGGAGAAACTGGGGTGAGAAAAGCTAAGTGATGCATCGCCATCTCACCAGCTGCACCTACTCCTTCTTTCATGGTCCAACCAAAGATGGGGTTCCTGACCATACTGCAAGGGTGTTTTATCTCTTGCAATGCTGCTTGCTGGAAGAGACAGGGGAGGTTGGGCTGGGGGTCCCAAACCAGCCCCTTCCCCATGGCAGCCTCCCTTCCTTGTGCGAGGGAGAGCATTGAAGGTTCATGGGGTGGTGTGTTTAGAAATTTCTATTTATTTATTTTATTATTTTCCCCTCCCTGATAAAACTGCTGTTCTGGCAATACATTTGTGTAACTCTATTAATATCTAAAGGTTCCTGCTGCCGTAGCTATTACACGCGATACGTATATAAATTTATTGCTTTTCAGCTGCAGAACAGGTTGTCAGATGGCACCTGCTGCTGCTCTAACTCTTAGGTCACTGCGAGCATTATTTCACAGAATCACCAAATAGGTCTAGTTGGAAGGGACCCACAAGGATCATGGAGTCCAACTCCTAGCCCTGCATCCATTCCCAAGAGTCACACCATGTGCTTGAGAGTATCGTCCAAATGCTTCTTGAACTATGTCAGGCTTGGTGCTGTGACCACTTCCCTGAAGAGTCTATTCAGGCATCCAACCAACCTCTGGGTGAAGAACCTCTTTCTAATATCCAACCTAAAACTCCCCTGACACAACTTCAAGCCATTCCCTTGGGTCCTGTCACTGGTCACCACAGAGAAGACATCAGTGTCTACCCTTCTTCCCCTCATGAGGAAGTTGTAGACTGTGATGAGGTCTCCCCTCGGTCTCCTCCAGGCTGAACAGACCAAGTGACCTCAGTCGCTTCTCATACGGTTTCCCTTCAAGGCCCTTCACCATCTTCGTTGCCCTCCTTTGGACGCTCTCTAATAGCCTTATATCTTTCTTATATTGCGGTCTGTTACACCCTGGTTCAGAAGCTCCAAGTTTTACCAGGTGTTACACTTTAATTTCAGGCTTCAAGAGATTTTGCCTACCCAAACTCTTGCAAAGCCTTTTGATTCCTTGATACCTTGAGTTCACATCTGGAGAAAAAGCCACACACTTTTTCTCTAAGAGATTTCTTTTAATTTGATGAGAAAAAAGGCATTTTGGCAAAAAGGGTTGTACAGAGATAACACGCAAGCCAAGGAAAAGCATTTCACTCCAACACCCAGTGCAAAGAACTCAATTCACAGAAACATTGCACTTAATAGTAAGTTAATAGGCAAACACCAACCCAAAGTTAAGTGAAATACAGACAATACGTGTTTAAATTGCTGTCTAAGTTTGATTTGGCTCCCCACCAAGTCGCTGAGACCCAGCACAAAAACCTCCGGCAAAGAGTAAAAGAGAAAAAAAAACTATGAAAAGATCCAGACTAGACAAACTATATTAAAATATATGTATTTACTTATATTACAGTTATATACAGTTGAAATACTATATACAATCCCAAAAGGGGAAGGGAAAGGGAAGGGGGGAAAAAAGGACAAAAACAAAACAGATATACACAATCAAAAAAAACCTCAGAATCTAACAAACTAAAGAATTAGCAAAAGAATATCTTACTACTTTCCTTGGGATAGCACAATTGCCCAAATACTGCCGCCACACTACCGGACTCCAGATCAGCAGAAACAACAGGCCCTGTAGGCCCAGCCAGGCCTCAGCTCCCCCACAGAAGTGAGACTGGTTGCAGGGAATCTGCTGTCTCCAAACCTCGCTGGAAGGGAAGAGAGGAAGAGGCTTCTCTCTCTGTCTATTTATACCCAGGGTTACGTAAAGGAATAGGATGGAGTACTTCCTTCCTTCCTTCCTGGTGACCGGGAAGGAAGGCCTAAACTCAAAACCATTGCATTCTCCACCCCTTATTCCATACTATTTCTTTACATAACGCCTGTATCTCGCATTCATCTATATCCCGCACATATATATATATATAGTCCTTGTTTGTCTTTCCGAGTAGTTGTCTTGTTGTTGAAAAGCAACACCAACATCAGTTCAGTTTGGATCTTTGGCCTCCTCAGTCACAATCACAGTTCTGGTTTTAGGGTTGGTTCATCATTCTGGGTTGTCTCATCATTGGATACCGGCATCAGCTTAGTTCAGGTCTTTCTCATCTGGTGACTGGCTTCCTGTAAAACACAACTCAGAACGCACAATTAGTTTTTCCCCAAGGTTAAATTTCCTTGAGGCACACACTGTATCTCTCCATCCTTCCTCATTACCCACCAGGTATATCCTGGCCCTTGAGTGAAGACAATCCCACAAATGGGTTTGTCTTGGCCTGAGGCAGGGGTAACCCAAACAGCTTTCCCTAGCATACCTCTCAAGTGGACCACTGGAACTTTGTCTCCATCTACAACGTGGAGGGATTCTGCTTGTGCAGGGCCAGTTCGATTGACAGAACCCCTAGAGTTCACTAACCATCTGGTTTTTGCTAGGTTTTGATCCCAATTCTTGGAAGTTCCCCCACCTAGTGCTTTCAAAGTAGTTTTTAACAGTCCATTACACCTCTCTACCTTCCCAGTAGCTGGTGCATGATATGAAATGTGATATACCCATTCAATACCATGTTCCCTTGCCCAAGTAGTAACTAAATCATTTTTGAAATGAGTCCCATTTTCCGACTCAATGCGTTCTGGAGTCCCATGTCACCACAGGACTTGCTTTTCAAGACCCAGAATGGCATCCTGGGCCGTTGCATGGGGCACTGAATAAGTCTCTAGCCATCCGGTGGTTGCTTCCACCATGGTAAGCACATAGCGTTTACCTTGGCAGGTCTGTGGCAACGTGATGTAATCAACCTGCCATGCCTCCCCATATTTATACTTGTCCCAGCACCCACCATATCACAGGGGCTTCAGTCTTTTTGCCTGCTTAATAGAGGTACAGGTTTCACAGTCATGGATAACTTGAGAAATAGTGTCCATGGTTAAATCCACCCCTCGGTCTCATGCCCATCTATGGGTGGCATCTCGGCCCTGATGACCTGAAGCATCATGGGCCCATCGAGCTAGGAACAATTCTCCCTTCTGCTACCAGTCTAGGTCTACTTGTGACACCTTGACCTGTGCAGCTCAGTCTGTTTGTCTGTTATTATCATGTTCTTCATTAGCTCGACTCTTGGGTACATGGGCATCTACACAGCGGACTCTCACATTCAATTTCTTCACTCTAGCAGCAATGTCTTGCCACAAGTCAGCAGCCCAGATGGGTTTTCCTCTACGCCTCCAATTCATCTTCTTCCACCGGTCCAGCCATCCCCATAGGGCATTGGTTATCATCCACGAGTTGGTGTAGAGGTAGAGTCTCAGCCATCCTTCTTGTTCTGTGATGTCCAGAGTCAATTGGACGGCTTTGAGTTCTGCAAACTGACTCGATTTGCCTTTACCTTCGGCAGTTTCTGCCACTCGTCAGGGGAGACTCCAAACAGCTGCTTTCCACTTCTGGTTCCTCCCTACAATACGGCAAGAACCATCCGTAAAAAGGGCATAACAGGTCTCTTCCTCTGGCAGCTGATTATATGGTGGAGCTTCTTCAGTTCGACTCACTGCCTCTTCTTCTTCCTCATCTGCCAGACTGAAGTTCCCACCGTCAGACCAACTTGTTATAATCTGCAAAATTCCAGGGTGATTCGAGCTTCCCATTCGTACACGCTGCGTAATCAAAGCAATCCATTTGTTCCACGTAGCATCGGTGGCATGATGTGTAGAGGGCACTGTAACAGACAGATAACATACAAATGCCAAAAATTATGTTTTACCATTGTTTCTGCCTGTCAAAAACTTCCTACCAAAACTTCTGTATCAGTTTTCCACCAGAAGTTCTTAGCAGAGTCTTCCCACGGGAGTTTTCCTGTCAAAGGATCCTGGTATTGTCCATCCTTATCATATCTCTGCGAACATCTGAACAGGGCTACGTGCCAAAACACCACAGACTACCTCCTTGAACACTATAAAAGCTGAAGAGAAATTTGGGAAAATCAGGGAAAGAGGAGTGGGAAAGACAATTGGCTTTACCAGCTGAGAGTTTCTCCCCGCCTCGCCCTCACCTTTTTTCTCCTGCCACCAAAAGTTGCCTGCCCGTCACCAGAGACTGAACCTCTGCCGTCTGGAATTGGACCAGGATCCTCCGTGCTACCCCACGTGAGTTTTTTCCACCCCAACCCTATTTCACAAGCCTGAGACAGGGCCGGTGTGAGTGACAGCGTGAGTTGCGGAGAAGCCCACATCCTGGCTGCATTCCAGACCCCCTGCAGCTAAAGAGATAACATCACCGAAAAGCTGCGGAGCCAGAGAAAAAAAAAACGGCGAAAACTGTTTCTTTCTCTCCCTCTGCCCCCCCCCCCCCCTCCACAAGTCAGCGTGGACGAATAGGTAGTTTTTTGGTGGTAATCTTTTTTCTATGCTTCTAAAAAGTAATCTTAGCATTTTCTAACCTTTTCTTATTTTTTCCTCTTTCTCTTCGCATCTCTTAGCAATTAATAAAAACAGTTTTGGCATCAACAGTTAACTTGCATGAGTTTTAATTTTGCTCAAGGGAACATTCGAATATAAAAATTCTTTCTGCAATATTTTAGCAGATTGTAACATTTCTACTGGCATCACGGACAGGATTCCCTTAAGCAAAACTGTCTTTTCCAAAACCTGATAATTGCTAATTTTTATGATCGATCATTCTGTGATAGGAAAATCAGAATAAGGTGTCGGAGGACAGAAATTGTGTGAACAATTTTATTGCCTTTCTGTGACCTTGGCATGACTGGGTGCAGACACTAATAATTACTGCGCCACTAATATGGCTGCAGGCCTTGTGCCAGGGTGAAGGAGGAGTTCTTTTGACAGGAAAACAAGTTTTATGGACACCTGCTGTTATCCAATTAGTACTGTACACCACAGTATGTTTTCTTTATGTATCCAATGTAACCTGGGGAAGAATCACATGTCTCTGTGCCACAGGCAGCATATAAGCTGCCTTTCCTCTAATAAAGGGGACATTTTTGCCAATCATATTGATTTGTGTGCAATTCTGTCCGAGCCTCTCCGCCGTTATCTGGCGCCCGTTTAACAGGGAGTCCTACTTCGCCGAGTTCTGCAGGGACGTAAGGCGGACGGAGGAGCTGAGGGAAGCGGTCGTGAAGGCAGCGCTGTCCCCGGCGCTGTAATAAAGGCTGTGCGTACGGCACAGAGGAAATCTGACCCTGGCCCGGTGAGTCGACCGAGGGAGAGAGCAAAGGGCCCGCGGCATCCAGAGAGGATGAGGCTGCGGAAACGCTTCTCCGAAATATAATCTCTCTAGGAGAGCCTGTTTCTGATGAAATAGCCCCTAAGGGGTTAATGGAATGGGTGAGAGCGAAGAATCTACTTCCCACTGCTCACACCGCCTTTCAGGTGTCCATAAGGGACGCTGTAAAGGAATTGTTTTGGGACGAGATCTCTATGGGATCAGGAGACGCTAGAAGGTGTACTATGGTTGGGCGTCTGGCAGTTGAGCCGCTACAAGACTTAAGTTCTGAGCGACGGGAACTCATAAATGTTCAAACAGCTCCGTCGGGAGACGGCGGGGCTACGGCAAGTCCCTGCCCCGATCGGTCCGTTGTAGGGGAGATCCCCGTGCCTGCGGCTGCGAAGTTCCGAATGCTAGGAACCTTAAAGGCATCGGGATCACCTCTGTTTAGTACCGTGTACGTAGCAGCAGAAAGTGTAGAGGCTGCAGGGAAATCAGTAGCGGCGGAGACTAAAGCCGGAGCCGTGCCAGCAGCACCGCTCTCTACTGCGGCTGCGCAGTCGGCAGTGTCGCTCCTCACTGTGCCTACTACTGCGCATGTGTCACCTGGAACAACGCTGCTAGGAGCCTCCGCGTCGCTAGATGGCGCTGCATCGCTAGCGCCTGAGGCCACCATGAAACCCGGAAGAAAGCCACTGTGGTTCGCTGCTTTGGCAACGGACGCTGTTTTAGGAAAAAAAAAAAAAAAAAAAAAAAGGACACGCGTTTCCACGTATGGTACATATGAAAGAAAGTAGCAGCTATTGAGCCTTGAATTAGAAGATGCTATATTAGCACAACGAGCAACCCCGAAAAAAGTGCCACTTCTCGTTGACAGGAGAGGCAGGCTAGAGAACTGCCTTTCCGTAATTTTGTTAACTCTCGTGTTAATTGTGTTGTGTGTCCAATGTCATTGTGAGCTCACTGTATTGCTAACGGTACCGTGCTAGTGTGTGTGTTGAGGGTTGTGTGTGTGTGTGGAGAAGCGACCATACGTTTGTTAGTAACTGTTACAACCCAGAGGTGAGAGTCTGGGAGAATTTCCTCCCGTTAGAGTGTCTCGGGTACACATAAAAGCATAAAAATTCCCTTTAGGATTACTCAAAGAGCTGCCAGAGTCCGGCGTGCCGGCACTGGGGCCGCGCGCCAGGGCTGGGAGCTGCGCGCTGGGGCTGCCGCTGCGCCGAGCTCGGCCGTGGGGAAGGCGGCACTGGCAGCCACAGCAAGAGGCGACAGAGGCACCTCAGTGACAGAGGCAACGCCGACAGCTACTTCTGCAGAGCCAGCCAGACTTCTGCGGGGATCCCCGGGAGCTGCACGGCGCACGGAGCGGCCCGGGGAACAGCAGCTTGGTGGTGACTGGCCTGCGGAGGAGTAGCCCCGCAGAATCCAGGTATGTCAGTAATTGAGAACAGAAAGCAGAATCTCTCTCTTTAGTCCTTCTACTCACTTGTAGATGACTTAAACTTAAAAGATTGTGTTTTGGGAAAATCAGGGAAAGAGGAGTGGGAAATATTCGAATATTCGAATATAAAAATTCTTTCTGCAATATTTAAGCAAATTGTAACAGGCGCCTGCCCTTTGAACATCCAACTCAGGACTGGTAGTCGAGGTGCTAGAAAGAACTGTGCTTCAGTGCCAATCACCTCTGAGGCTGCTTGTATGTCTTCATAGGCTGCCAGAATTTCCTTCTCCATGGGAGTGTAGTTGGCTTCAGAGCCTCTGTAGCTTCGGCTCCAGAAGCCAAGTGGTCGCCCTCGCGTCTCACCAGGCACCTTTTACCAGAGGCTCCAGGAGGGACCTTTATCTCCAGCTGCAGAATAAAGTACGTTATTCACGACTGGTCCAATCCGAACTGGTCCAAGAGCCACGGCATGTGCAATCTCTTGCTTTATGTTTGAAAGCTTGTTGCTGTTCAGGACCCCATTGAAAGTTATTCTTTTTACGGGTCACAAAGTAAAGAGGGCTCACAATCTGGCTGTACTCAGGGATGTGCATCCTCCAAAAGCCTATGGCCCCCAGGAAAGCCTGTGTCTCCTTCTTGTTGGTCGGTGGAGCCATGGCTACAATCTTATTGATGACGTCTGTTGGTATCTGTCGTCATCCATCTGGATTTTTCTGGCAGGTCCCTTGACCTTACTCTTCTTGATGGTGAAACTGGCTTTGAGGAGAATCTGGATGATTTTCTCTCCTTTCTCAAAAACTTCTGCTGTGTCCTCCCATACAATGATGTCATCAATGTACTGGATGCGTTCTGGGGCCTTGCCCTTCTCTAGTGTGGCCTGAATCAGTCCATGGCAGATTGTTGGACTGTGCTTCCACCCCTGAGGCAGTCGGTTCCACGTGTACTGCACGCCCCTCCACGTGAAAGCAAACTGTGGCCTGCACTCTGCTGCTAAGGGAATTGTGGTGGTTTGGGCTAGACCTTCCTTGGTGACCAGTTTGTAACCAAGGAAGGGTCCAGATCTACCCAGTATTCCCTACGATTTTTACGTAAGCCAGACTATAAGAAGAAAGGAGGAGAGGTCTTCGCCCTCTTTCCTTCCAGCGGCTTGGAGGTGCAGGTTCCCTGCTGTTGAGTCTGCCGTGTTGGAGAGCGAGGCCTGGTAAAGCCTTGTCGACCTTGGGAGGCGGAGGTTGCCGGCGATCGTCCCGGAGCGACTCTCGGTTGTCCCAAAGAGAGTGGTGGGATATTTTCTTTGCTAACTCTTTAGTTACTAGATCTCGGGCTACTGATTGAGATATATATATATATTATTTTGGTTTTGTTCCCTTTCCCTTCCCCCTTCCCTTTCCCTTGTGAAATTGTATATATTTTAAATTGTATATATTTCAATTGTAACATAAGTGTAAATATATTTATATATATCACTTTAGCTGTCTCTCTCTCGTTTCGAGTTTTCTTAGTTGTTTTTCTCCCTCTTCTCCCTGAAGTTTGGTGGGGGTGGGGAACTCTTGTAGTAAAGTTTAGAGACTTAGCAGAGAACCAACTTCAAACCATATCAGGAATGGAGAAAAATGCATGTCAATGGTGGTGTACCACTTCACTGTTTTGGACTCCAGCTCCTACTGGAGCTCCAACATATCTGGCACAGTGGCACTCAATGGCAGCGTGACTTCATTCAAGCCACGATAGACCACAGTCAATCTCCATTCTCAATTGGACTCACATACAGGCCAGATGGGACTGTTGAAGGGTGAATGTGTTCTACTAACCACCCCTTGACTCTCCAGCTTCTGGATCATCTTATGGATGGGGATCACAGCATCTCGATTCGTCCGGTACTGTCGCCTATGCACTGTCTTAGTGGCTGTTGGCACTTACTGGTCTTCGACTCGCAATAATTCTACAACAGAAGGATCTTCTGAGAGGCCAGGAAGGGCAGATAATCATTTGGATTCCTCTTCAGTCACTGTGGCTACACCAAAAGCCCATTGGTACCCCTTTGGGTCTTTGAAGTATCCTCTTCTGAGGCTATCCATGCCGAGAATGCAAGGGGTTTCTGGCCCTGTCACAATGGGATGCTTTTTCCATTGGTCTCCTGTCAAGCTTATTTCAACCTGTACCACTGACAACCCTTGAGACCCTCCTGTCACCCTAGAAATGGAAATAGTCTCTGTGCCCACATGTCCTGAGGGCATCAACGTATACTGTGCATCGGTATCTATTAAGGCTTGGTATCTCTGAGGATCCGATGTGCCAGGCCATCGAACCCACACAGCCCAGTAATCTCTCTTATCTTTCTCGTCCCTCTCCTTCTCCTGGCAGAAGGCAGGACCCCTCTACTGGTTCTGGTTAGAGTATTCACCGTCGGATCTTTGCTTTGGCTTATCAGAGGCTTTCTTGTCATCCTGGAAACGGACCTCAGCCTTTCTGTGTCTTGGAGATCGCAGTTCTCTTTCTAGGACATCTGCATCTACTGTGTAAATGACTTTCTTATCGGTTTCCTTGCATCTTAGTTGTCTCACTCTCGCTTCAAGTTTGGAAGTAGATTCACCATCCCACTTCCTCATGTTTTCTCCCTGGGCACGCAGATAAGACCACAGTTCACCACGTGATCTATGCTTAGGGCTTTTTCTCTTTCTGCATGTGACAGAAGGAGATTGCGAGTGGGACCGGGACCAAGATTGAGATCGTGGTCGAGATCGTTCTACTGATCTATTTCTGTAGTCTCTGTCTCTGTAGTCATCCTCATATTCAGAGTGCTCATAAGACCCCTCTCTAGCAGGTGTTCATCAGTAACTGGAATCAAAATTATCTCTAGAAAATGAGTTCCTGGATTCTACTGTTTCTTCTATATGTTGTAACATAGTACACAACGTGCCCACAAGCGTTGCTTCCGTGTTTGGAAGCATCACTGCTGCCAAGACATGAACATATGATGCAGGAGCACCTTGGATTATCTTTCTCCACATAGGCATTGTGCAAGTGACACCCTCTGGTTCATCAATGATGCAATCGTATTGAGGGTCATCATACATAAATTCCAACAATGCCAATTCTCTTAAGTACTGGATGGTTTCTTCTACCTTAGTCCACTTTCTCGGGGGGCATGTTAAATATTCTTTGAATGGATACTTTTCTCTCACACTTGTGACAAGCTGCATCCAAAGACTGCTTACGGGTTTCCTGTCTGCAAGTAATTGGTCAAGTTTGCGATTTCTGGTGATGGATCCTAGTTGTTGTGCTTCATGACCTACTAACATGTGAACTCTAGCCCCAGTGTCTCAGCATCGGAGCAGCCACAATAGAATTCATTCACCAGGCTGACAAGTGTAATCTTTTCGCAAGTCTCGGAGTTCTGACGAGATCATTGATCGCAAAACTTCACTTTCCATTCTCGGGGATTTTGACAGAGTTCTGGCACTGGTATCAGTATCGGGTCCCTCCTCGTTCTCATCTAACTTGCTTTGATCTTCCATTGGTCATAGATTTATGCTGTCGGGCTTCGTTATCCATGACTTCCTTGTCACTACAGGGGCAAGAGGTATCTCAGGTGGTGTAGTTTTAGTCCCGCTTTCAGTAGATGTCGTAGAGGCGGCACTGGTCTCAGGTGGCATAGTTCGAGTTTCTGCCTCAGCCTTAGCCTTCCGAGAGTAGTCAACAGCAGCTCGATAGGCACTCGCCAGGCCCCAGTACAAAGCAAAAAACTGCATATTTGGATCCTCATATGAAAAACACCCTTCCGCTAAACAACGTACCATCTCGTCAGGATCAAACACTTGTTCTGGCGTGAAGTCTCAACTAATGGGAGGTGTCACACATCCTACCAATTTGCCAAAATTTACCCACATTCCTTGCCATCCAGAAACTGACCTTTTCAAGGTCCTTCCCAAAGTTCCAGTGAATCCTTTCGAGGTTTGGCCTTTCCTACAACAAGGAAAACAGTACAACACCACCTTTCCAATGTTAAATAACACTTCCATGGCCTTCATCAATAATAGCACCACTGCTAAACAATTTGGGTAAGGATTGGGGCCAATTCTAATCCTAGGGACCTCCGTTACTAGGCCCTTGATGTCTCAATTAAGGAAAGGTAGGAACTGGTAGATGCCTTCTGGGTGACTTCTCACAGGGTATCCAGAGACATACATAAAAATGGCTAGGATGACAAAAAAAATGAATAAAAAGGCCATGTTGATATATTCTTTCTCTTTGTTCTGAAACAAAGTTATGTTTATATAAACAAAATCATTCTTGGCAGCTCTCCTGGTAGTGTCCCCAAACAATGGTCAATGTTTACAAAACAAAATTGCTCTTGGTAGCTTTCCCGGTCAACGCACCAGATAAAACTAAGTTTGATTTGGACAAAAACAAAACAGATATACACAATCAAAAAAACCTCAGGATCTAACAAACTAAAGAATTAGCAAAAGAATATCTTACTACCGGACTTCAAATCAGCAGAAACAACAGGCCCCGTAGGCCCAGCCAGGCCTCAGCTCCCCCACAGAAGTGAGACCGGTTGCAGGGAATCTGCTGTCTCCAAACCTCACTGGAAGGGAAGAGAGGAAGAGGCTTCTCTCTCCATCTCTTTATATGCTGGGTTACTGATATGGTTTGAAGCTGGCTCCCTGCCAAGTCTCCAAACCTTACCACCAGAAGTCCCCCCCCCCCAAACCTCAGGGAGAAGAGGGAGAAAAAACAACCAACTAAGAAAACTCAAAACGAGAGAGACAGCTAAAGTGATATATATAAATATATTTACACTTATGTTACAATTGAAATATATACAATTTAAAATAATACAATTTCACAAGGGAAGGGGAAGGGGGAAGGGAAAGGGAACAAAACCAAAATAAAATATATGTATGTATATATATATATATATCCCAATCAGTAGCCCGAGATCTAGTAACTAAAGAGTTAGCAAAGAAAATATCCCACCACTCTCCTTGGGACAAACGAGAGTCGCTCCGGTACGATCGCCGGCAACCTCTGCCTCCCAAGGTCGACAAGGTCCTACCAGACCTCGCTCCCCAACACGGCAGACTCAACAGCAGGGAACCTGCATCTCCAAGCCGCTGGAAGGAAAGAGGGCGAAGACCTCTCCTCCTTTCCTCTTATAATCTGGCTTATGTAAAAATCGTAGGGAATACTGGGTAAATCTGGACCCTTCCTTGGTTACAAACTGGTCACCAAGGAAGGCCTAGCCCAAACCACCACATTCTCCACCCCTTATTCCATACTATTTTTACGTAACACCTATGTCTCACGTTTGCCTACATCCCGCATATATATATACACATATACATATATAGTCCTTGCTGGTCTCTCGGCGCAGTTGTCTCGTCATTGGAAATCAATACTGACATCAGTTCAGTTCAGTCCAGATCTTTGGTCTCCTCAGTCACAATTGCAGTTCTGATTTTAGGGCTGTTTCGTCATTCTGAGCTGACTCATCACTGGATATTGGCATCAGCTTAGTTCAGGTCTCTCTCTCTCTCATTTGGTGACTGGCTTCCTGTAAAAACACAACTCAGGACATACAATTAGTTTTTTTCCCAAGGCTAAATTTCCTTGGGGCACACATTGGATCACTCCATCCTTCCTCATTATCCACCACGTATGTCCTGGTCCTTGAGCAAAGACAATCCCACGAATGGGTTTGTCTTGGCCTGAGGCAGGGGTAACCCAAACAGCTTTCCCTAGCATTCCCCTCAAATGGATTGCTGGAACTTTATCTCCATCAACAATGAGGAGGGATTCTGCTTGTGCAGGGTCAACTCGATTAACAGAACCCCTGGTGTTAACTAACCAGGTGGCCTTGGTTAAGTTCTTATCCCAGTTCTTGGAAGTTCCCTCACCTAGTGACTTTAGAGTCGTCTTCAACAATCCGTTATGTCTTTCAACCTTCCCAGCAGCTGGTGCATGATAGGGAATGTGGTACACCCATTCGATACCATGTTCCCTCGCCCAACTGGTGACTAATTCATTTTTAAAATGAGTCCCATTGTCCAACTCAATACGTTCTGGGGTCCCGTGTCTCCACAGGACTTGCTTTTCAAGGTCCAAAATGGCATTCTGGGCCGTTGCGTGGGGCACTGAAAAAGTCTCTAACCATCCGGTGGTTGCCTCCACCATGGTAAGCACATAGCGCTTACCTTGGCGGGTCTGTGGCAGTGTGATATTATCAACCTGCCATGACTCTCCATACTTATACTTATCCCATCGTCCACCATACCACAGGGGCTTCAGTCTTTTTGCCTGCTTAATAGCGGCACAAGTCTCACAATCATGGATAACTTCAGAAATTATATCCATGGTTAAATCCACCCCTTGGTCTCGTGCCCATCTGTGGGTGGCATCTCTGCCCTGATGACCGGAAGCATCATGGGCCCATCGAGCTAAGAACAACTCTCCCTTCTGCTGCCAGTCTAGGTCTACTTGTGACACTCCTATCTGTGCAGCTCGGTCCGCTTCTCTGTTGTTATCGTGTTCTTCATTAGCTTACTTCTTGGACACATGGGCATCTACATGGTGGACTCTCACATTCAGACTCTTCGCTCTGGCAGCGATGTCCTGCCACAAGTCAGCAGCCCAGATGGGTTTTCCTCCACGCCTCCAGTTCATCTTCTTCCATTGGTCTAACCATCCCCATAGCACATTGGCTATCATCCACGAGTCAGTGTAGAGGTAGAGTCTTGGTCATCCTTCTCTTTCGGCAATGTCCAGGGCCAATTGGACAGCTTTGAGTTCTGCAAATTGACTTGACTCGCCTTGACCCTCAGCAGCTTCTGCCACTCGTCGGGTGGGACTCCAAACGACTGCTTTCCACTTCCGGTTCCTTCCTACAATACGGCAGGAACCATCAGTGAAAAGGGCATAACGCCTTTCTTCATCTGGTAGCTGATCAAATGGCGGAGCTTCTTCAGCTCGGCTCACTGGATCTTCTTCTTCTTCTGCCAGACTGAAGTTCCCACCTTCAGGCCAATTTGTGATAACCGCCAGAATTCCAGGGCGATTTGAGCTTCCCAATCGTACACGCTGCTTAATCAAAGCAATCCATTTGTTCCACGTAGCATCGGTGGCATGATGCGTAGGGGGCACCTTCCCTTTGAACATCCAATTCAGGACTGGTAGTTGGGGTGCTAGGAGAAGCTGTGTTTCAGTGCCAATCACTTCTGAGGCTGCTTGTATGCCTTCATAGGCCGCCAGAATTTCCTTTTCCACAGGAGTGTAGTTGGCTTCAGAACCCCTGTAGCTTCGGCTCCAGAAGCCAAGTGGTCGCCCTTGCGTCTCACCAGGCACCTTTTGCCAGAGGCTCCAGGAGGGGCCTTTATCTCCAGCTGTAGTGTAAAGTACGTTCTTCACGTCTGGTCCCATCCGAACTGGTCCAAGAGTCACGGCATGTGCAATCTCTTGTTTGATCTGTTTGAATGCCTGCTGCTGTTCAGGACCCCATTGAAAGGTATTCTTTTTACGGGTCACAAAGTGAAGCAGGTTCACAATCTGGCTATACCCAGGGATGTGCATTCTCCAGAAACCTATGGCCCCCAGGAAAGCTTGCGTCTCCTTCTTGTTGGTCGGTGGAGCCATGGATACAATCTTATTGATGACATCTGTTGGTATCTGACGTCGTCCATCTTGCCATTTCACCCCTAGGAATTGGATCTCTCTGGCAGGTCCCTTGACCTTATTCTTCTTAATGGCGAAACCGGCATCAAGGAGAATCTGGATGATTTCCTCTCCTTTCTCAAAAACTTCTTCCGCTGTGTCCCCCCCATACAATAATGTCATCAATGTATTGGATATGTTCTGGGGCCTTGCCCTTCTCCAGTGTGGCCTGAATCAGTCCATGGCAGATGGTTGGACTGTGCTTCCACCCCTGGGGCAGTCGGTTCCACGTGTACTGCACACCTCTCCACATGAAAGCAAACTGCAGCCTGCACTCTGCTGCTAGGGGAATGGAGAAAAATGCATTGGCGATGACGATGGTAGCATACCACTTCGCTGTCTTGGACTCCAGCTCGTACTGGAGCTCCAACATGTCTGGTACAGCAACACTCAATGGTGGCGTGACTTCATTCAAGCCACGATAGTCCACCGTCAGTCTCCATTCGCCATCTGACTTACGTACAGGCCAAATGGGGCTACTGAAGGGTGAGTGTGTTCTACTAACCACCCCTTGGCTTTCCAACTTGCGGATCATCTTATGGATGGGGATCACAGTGTCTCGATTCGTCCGGTACTGTCGCCTATGCACTGTCTTAGTGGCTGTTGGCACTCGCTGGTCCTCAACTTGCAGTAATCCTACAACAGAAGGATCTTCTGAGAGGCCGGGCAGGGCAGATAATTGTTTGGATTCCTCTTCAGTCACCGCGGCTATACCAAAAGTCCATCGGTACCCCTTCGGGTCTTTGAAGTATCCTCTCCTGAGGTAATCCATGACAAGAATGCAAGGGGCTTCTGGCCCTGTCACAATGGAATGTTTTTTCCCATTGGTCTCCTGTCAGGTTTATTTCAGCCTCTACCACCGACAGCTCTTGAGACCCTCCTGTCACCCCAGAAATTGAAACAGTCTCTGTGCTCACATGTCCTGAGGGCATTAACGTACACTGTGCGCCGGTATCTATTAAAGCTTGGTATCTCTGAGGATCCAATGTGCCAGGCCATCGAACCCACACAGTCCAGTAAACTCTGTTATCTTTCTCATCCCTCTCCTTCTCCTGGCAGAAGGCAGGGCCCCTCTATTGGTTCTGGTCGGAGCATTCACCATCGGATCTTTGCTTCGGCTTTTCAGAGGTTTTCTTGTCATCCTGGAAGCGGACTCCAGACCCCCTGCGTCTGGGAGATCTCAGTTCTCTTTCAAAGAAATCTGCATCTACTACGTAGACAACTTTCTTATCGGCTTCCTTGTGTTTTAGTTCTCTCACTCTGACCTCAAGTCTGGAAGTAGGTTCACCATCCCACTTCCTCATGTTTTCTCCATGGGCACGCAGATAAGACCACAGTTCACTGCGCTTAGATCTACGCTTAGGGTTTTCGCTCCTTCTGCGTGTGACGGAAGGAGATCGTGAGCGGGACCGGGACCAAGATCGAGATCGTGGTCGAGACCGGTCTGCTGATATAGATGTAGCATCTGTCCCTGTGGTCTCCGTAGTCATCTTCATAATCAGAGCACCCGTAAGGCCCATCTCTCTCAGGTCTTTGTCTGCAACTAGAATCAGAATAGTCTCTAGAAAACTCATTCCTAGATTCTACTGTTTCTTTTAGATGTCGCAGAACTGTACACAGCATGTTCACAGGCGTTTCTGGCATGTTTGGAAGCATTACTCCTGCCAAGATATGGACATATGATGCAGGAGCACCCTGGATTATCTTCTTCCACATGGGCATTGTGCAAGCAATAACCTCTGGGTCATCAGTGATGGGATTGTATTGAGGGTCATCATATATAAGTTCCAGCAATGCCAATTCTCTTAGGTACTGGATGGCGTCTTCTATCTTGGTCCACTTCCTCATGGGATACGGTAAATAGTCTTTAAATGGAAACCTTTGTCTCACACTTAAGACAAGTCGCGCCCAAAGACTGAGGTCGGGTTTCTCCTCTGCAATTAAGCGATCAAGTTCACGGTCTCCGGAGATGGAAGCTAGTTGTTCTGCTTCAGCAGTTGACAATATGTGACCTCTAGCCCCACGGTCTCGGCATCGGAGCAACCACGATAGAATTCTCTCACCAGGTCGACGAGTGTAATCTTTTTGTAAGTCCCGTAGTTCTGATGGGGTCATTGACCGCAACTCTGTAGTTTCCATTTTTGGGGGTGGTGCTGCTCATGGAGGTGGAGTTCTGGCACTGGCATCAGTATCAGTCCCCTCTCCGTTATCTTCTGACCTGTTTTGCTCTCCATCTGGTCGTAGGCTTAAAGTTTTGGGCGCCGATACCCATGACTTCCTTTTCACTACAGGGGCGAGAGGTATCTCAGGTGGTGTAGTCTGGGTTCCGCTTTCAGTGCATGTAGTAGAGGTGGCATTGGTCTCAGGTGGCAGGGTTTGAGTTTCCACCTCAGCCTTAGTCTTCCGAGCATAGTCCACAGCAGCTCGATAGGCACTCGCCAGGTCCCAGTACAAAGCAAAAAACTGCATATTTGGGTCCTCGTAAGATAAACACCCTTCTGCCAGACGACGTGCCACCTCATCAGGATCAAACACCTGCTCTGGTGTGAAATCCCAACTAATGGGAGGTGTCACGCGCCCTACCAATTTACCAAAGTTGACCCAGATTCCTTGCCATCCAGGGACTGGTTTTCTCAAGGTCCTTCCCAAAGTTCCAGCAAATCCCTTTGAGTTTTGGCATTTCCTGCAACAAGAAAAGCAGTACCGCACCACCTTTCCAATGTTAAACACGACTTCCATGGCTTTTAGGAATAGTATAACTGTTGCCAAACAATTTATGTAAGGGTTGGGGCCTCAACCACTAGGCCTTTGATGTCATAATTAAGGAAAGGCAGATATTGGTAGATGTCTTTTGGGTTAGTTCTCACTGGATACCCAGTAGCATATATAAAAATGGCCAAAATAGCCAAGAAAATGTTTATATATTTTTCTCTCTTTGTTCTCAAACAAAGCTATATTTATATAAACAATAGGTTCTTGGCAACTCTCCCGGTAGTGTTCCCAAACAATGGGCAGTGTTTGCACCAACTTGGCTCCCTTCCCAGACTTGTTCCCAAACAACCGTGGCAAAACCAAAACAAAACGGAGATAACCAGAGATAAACCAGGTGGAAACACCAGATAAGGTGATATGGTTTGAAGTTGGCTCCCTGCCAAGTCTCCAAACCTTACCACCAGAAGTCCCCCCCCCCAAACCTCAGGGAGAAGAGGGAGAAAAAACAACCAACAAAGAAAACCCGAAACGAGAGAGACAGCTAAAGTGATATATATAAATATATTTACACTTATGTTACAATTGAAATATATACAATTTAAAATATATAGAATTTCACAAGGGAAGGGGAAGGGGGAAGGGAAAGGGAACAAAACCAAAATAAAATATATGTGTGTATATATATATATCTCTCAATCAGTAGCCCGAGATCTAGTAACTAAAGAGTTAGCAAAGAAAATATCCCACCACTCTCCTTGGGACAAACGAGAGTCACTCCGGGACAATCGCCGGCAACCTCCACCTCCCAAGGTCGACAAGGCCCTACCAGGCCTCGCTCCCCAACACGGCAGACTCAACAGCAGGGAACCTGCACCTCCAAGCCGCCGGAAGGAAAGAGGGCAAAGGCCTCTCCTCCTTTCCTCTTATAATCTGGCTTATGTAAAAATCGTAGGGAATACTGGGTAAATCTGGACCCTTCCTTGGTTACAAACTGGTCACCAAGGAAGGCCTAGCCCAAACCACCCCAGTTACGTAAAGGAATAGGATGGAATACTTCCTGGTGACCTGGAAGGAAGACCTAAACTCAAAACCATTACAATTGCCCACAAGAGGAAGGAAAGAGAGATTAAGAGAAGAAAGAATAAAGAGAGAAAGAGAAGAGAGAGAAACGTAGTTACCACTCTGAAGGTCACATGTTGACTGGTCAGGAGGGCAGAGGCCAAGGCAAGATGAAGACTTTGTGCGTGTTTGCTTATAGACTTTGGTTATTGTGGCCACTCTCTCTAGGTGGGACTTTAGGTTCACTGGTCACTTACTGTCTCCCCTAGCCAAAGTGAGGGGTGCCAAAACCACTCAAAGGCTCCAGGGGATGTGGTGTGGGTGGGCCACCAGGCAGACCTTATTGATTGACAGCCCAGCAACACAGCTTTCCCTGCCATGTGCTCTCGACCATCTTGGCTGCAGGCTTAGTGTGGTGCATTAAGAGGCATGGACTCAGGAGGTGAAGAACTGAGACAAGTTTATTCAAAGGTCACAGCCTTTTATAGCCAAACAAAACCAGAAAACATTCCTTATAAGGCAAAAGTGTAAACGCAATATCTGATTGGTTGCTAGCTGTTGCCTGGGGAGACAGCAGTTTCTTGGAGCTACAAACTCATCCCTGTAATGAGTTGTTCTGTGCTCTGCAGAGGTCTGTTTTTTTTCCAGGCCTTCAGCCTACCTATTTCCCACAGCTTAGGCCTAGCCCTTCCTCCCCCCCTCCACACACACATACCTCTACTAGGTGGTTCTTACCCAATAATAACTGATGTGGTGTCTAACACAATCACCAAAGCTGCACACAGTATTCAAGGTGAGGCCACACCAGTGCAGAGTAGAGTGGGACAATCACCTCCCTTGACCGACTGGAGATGCTTTGCCTGATGCACCCCAGGGCACGGTTTGCCCTTCTGGCTGCCAGGGCACACTGCTGACTCATATTCAACTTGCTGTCAACCAGGACCCCCAGGTCCCTTTCTGTGGCACTGCTTTCTAGCATCTCATTATTTGTCCGTTGTGTGATGGGGGTTTGGTTTTAAGATGAGGGTCAAAACCATCTTTGGTGCTATGCTGCTGGTGTTGCTTGGATTTGCTGGAATTTCCTCTAACCCCTTGTGTTTTGAGTAAGAATAAGTTTATATAGTTCTTATTTCAGTCAACAGGAAGAGTTGGGGGCAGACATGCCTCCAAAAATGCCAATAAATAAGTGATCATTGAAGGGTTCCTGTTGACTCTGTGTTGGTTGGTTGATTCTAGCATCAGGCTGGCTTTTATGGGTCCGTGGCCAGCAACAAAAGCCTGAGTCAAGATGCAGAGATAGAGTAATTTTGGGTTCCTTGTTCTCAGCCCCATGAGCAGGGAAACTGGTACCTGCTTTGGCAAAAAGAAAGGTGGATGTAGAGGATGAGGAAAATCTGTGTGTGGAGGTTGCAGTGTTACTGCTGGGTCTGCAGTTCATTTGTCCCAACTTCTGAGAGCAAGTCCTGGAGATCTCAGCACAGCAACAGTTATTTGCTCAGCATGGGGGATACTCAACCTGGGCAGAGTATTTATCATAAAAGTATTTATCATAAAAGTATTTATCATAAAAGCACTTTTGTCCTCCCCAATTTGCTCTTCCAGCTTAGGGCAGCTTTCTGAGGAGGGTAAAGAAAGGATGGGTGATGCTCCTCTTGGAGATGTTTTTTCCCTTCCTGTGGGAACAAACTAAACCAACTGCACCAGCCGTCTGGCTGATTAAGACCAGAGGGGAGCACCTCAACCTTGGGGGAAAAAGATGCTCTCTGATGTTTTGACAAAGACTGTGTGTTCTCAAGTGGAAAACTACTTGAAAGTATGCATGGTACGTGACTGAAAACAGTCACAGGATGGAAGTATGATTGTGTGAAGTCAAAACATTGGGTTGGCAAGAATCCCAGAGATCCTAATTAACTGGATGGCAACACCAGGTGCTGTTTACAAAAAGGCTAATAAAAGGGGATGCAGAGAGTGGTCTCACAGAATCCCCAAATCAATTCCTGTGTGTGCAGTCTCATTTGCACATCATCAATAATTGGTGGTCCCAATGTGTGACGTGCGTTGCAGGACATTTCAGCGATCTGCAACCCAACAGGGGTAAGTGCCAGCATCATCCTATAACATTAGGACAGCAGTATCCATTGAACGGAGAATCATGAGGTTGTGTAGAATAACAGGACATGGAATTTCCCAAGAACGCAGGCTTTATTTAAATCCCCCCTGGGGATAAGGAAGATATACTACCTACCTCTTCTATCAGTTCTGCTGATGAACCTGACAGAAACCTTAGGACCCCTGGCAGGGAGTACACCTCCTGCCTTTAATCATGGTGATTTTTGCAAAACTTTATCCTTTCATAAAACGCAACTGTCTTCTGCAACATGGGGAGGAGGCGAAATCAGCAGATACTAGGACTGGTGCACTAGAAAGATGCAGGAATGAGGCTTTACAGCAGGGCAATCTCTCCTTTTTAGCTTTCCCTGTCGTATATCGACCAAATCAACAACCTATACATGAGGGACTTCTCTATCAGCTTTTCAAGGAATTAAGATGTTCTATAAAGGAAAATGGGTTGCAAGGTACATTTACTACTGGCAAAGTAGACGGTATTGCAAATTCTTATGAATGATAAGATGTGTTTTGAAGCTGGCTTCCTGCCAAGTCTCCAAACCTTACCACAAGAAGTCACCCCCCCCCAAACCTCAGGGAGAAGAGGGAAAAAACAACCAAGAAAACCGAAACGAGAGAGAGACAGCTAAAGCAATATATATAAATATATTTACACTTATGTTACAGTTATATACAATTGAAATATATATACAATTTCACAAGGGAACGGGAAGGGGGAAGGGAAAAGGAACAAAACCAAAATAAAATATATATATATATATATCCCAATCAGTAGCCTGAGATCTAGCAACTAAAAGAAATTAGCAAAAGACTATCTTACTACTCTCCTTGGGACAACAGAAAGTCACACTGGAACGATCACCGGCAACCTCCGTCTCCCAAGGTCGACAAGGCCTTACCAGGCCTTGCTCCCCAACACGACAGACTCAACAGCAGGGAACCTGCACCTCCAAGTTGCCGGAAGGAAAGAGCACGAAGGTCTTTCCTCCTTTCTTCTTATAGCCTGGCTTATGTAAAAATCATAGGGAATACTGGGTAAATCTGAACCCTTCCTTGGTTACAAACTGGTCACCAAGGAAGACCTAGCCCAAACTACCACACGTGACATCCTGGGACTGGCTAGCACTCACGAGAACTGTTCTTATTGCTGCACAATATGTGATCTGGAAGTTAGAATATATGGAATTGGCTACTATACAAGCAATGGAAAATCTTAATAACAGAATTAGCATTAGAATTAACATGTTGACTTGTACCAAACAATATGCTAATCCAAGCCAGACTAGACAGGCAAGTCTTTGTCCAAGCCTCACAGATGACCCTATGGGCATGGAGATAGGTTCCTGATTCAGTGACTAAGTCGGCTTCATTTGCAGTTATACATCAAGGACCCCAAGAGTCATATGTATCCTTTATTGATAGATTACAAAATGCAATGATGTGGCAAGTAGATAACACCAATGCTGCTAGCACTTTGCTATTTCAGCTAGCATATGAAAATGCTAAAGCTGACTGCCAAGCGGTTTTAAACCTGATCAAAGGAAAAGCAACCAATATCGGAGAATACATTAAAATGTGTCAAAATGTTGGGACAGAGATGCATCATGCTGATACATTAGCAGTGGCTCTGTCTAAATTACAAACAAATAACTCCTCCACAAAATGTTTTAATTGTGGAAAAGAAGGACATGTTAGTAAATTTTACCCGGAAAAGAGAAATTGAGAACGAGAGAAAAAAACCTTTAAAGTCATGCCCTCGGTATAAAAGAGTCATAAAGGGTATCACTGGAGTAATCACTGTAAATCTGATTCTGATGGCAACCCGCTTTCGGGAAACTCCAAGAGAGGCGTGAAGCCCAGTGCCCCGCAAATACACAGGGCTCTTTACCAAACATTCAAAAGGGAGACACTGAAGCAAGGCAAGGCCTAGAGAGAAAATGTAATATAACAATACAAAAAGTAGAAAGTTAAATTCAGAATATGGGTTTTAAGCAAAAGCACGAAGGATGTGGTCTTAGAAATAGCAGAGGCCATAATTCATTAAAGAATGCAGGACACATTGACAAAAAGAACAGAAGCATATGTACACAGGAAAACAGAAGGAACTAAGAACTAAAATAAGTATATAGAAAGGAAAACAAAGGCTGATAAGGAAAGGAGATGAGTCAAGGCTAGGTATCCTTGTCAAGGTATCAGGAACTTCTGCCAAATTCACTAGGAAGGTAACCAAAGTAGGAGAGTTCACAAAGTTCATGATGATGATGGAAAAAGGGACAAAGGCTCGTGAGGTTGAAGAACAGGAACGACCCTCCCAGATTCTCCCCAAATTGAAGACCGCACCCCTAACTCCTCCTAAACTCCACCTGTTATGAATATTAAAAATATATGTTGCAATATTATGAATATTCATATTGTACAATGCAATTGCTTGGCAAAAATTGTATAAAAAGTCCAGTTGTGAATTGCTGCACTGAAGCAGTTTGTCCAGGGAGACCTGGTTGCTTCCCAGTGCTGTAATTAATAAAGATACCTCCTGCTTATAAACTGAAAACTTTGTCTTTGAGCAGTTTCTCCGTCCATGCCTTTTGGGGCATAAAATTGGCATCAATTTGGCGACTCCGCCCGGATGAAGAGTCTCCCCGACTCGAGACCCCGGGGGCTAGGGACACTTCTGGGGGCCCCCCTGACTGGATTTCTGTCGGTGACAGTCTCCTGACCCCTTGGTTTTACGAGTCAGAGGACACAAACCTCCCACTTCAAATTAAGAGGCATTTATGCTTTCGTATTTTAATTTAGAGGGAAAAGTGCTTTGTTTGGTGGGGGAAGTCGGGGGGTGCCATTCTTTATTAGAAAGGGTTCAGAAAGTGTGTTGCCATATCTGACTTGGCCGTGTTGATCCTTGTGGAGTGAGATAATCATTTTAAGGAACTTGGCTTTAGTCCTAATTTTGCACCATTGGGACAGTTTAACTAAACTTGAAACACCTTTAAAGAAGCAAGAACTTTGTTGGTTATCTATGAATGTGTGGCCTTCATACGGGAACCAAAGGGGGGAAGCGTGGTCGAAACTTGGAACGTTCGAAATAGATACCGTAACTGAGCAAGTGGGAGTTGGAGTTAGCTTTGCCAGTGACGTGACAGGAACTGTGAGATCTGAAAAGTCAGCTTTTACTAGTGTTGAACCCCTTCCCTGATCACCCAGCGCTGAATTTGCTTTTATCATATAATAAATTCTGATTGGAAATTGCCCGACTGGGTTTTTATTTCTCACAAAACTTGGTGACTTCGCCCGACGTGATACCCTTTGCGTTCTGGGGGATATTTAGCACCTGAGATAGGAGCGCGCTCGCTGTTTTTCAGCGGCCTATTCACAGGCCTAATATTTCAACAAGGACCAAGGGTAACGCATGCATATGATAAAAGCAAGGAATTAAAAAACTCCTGGAGTGTTGCAGCAAAAAGCCCATAATTCTTGTGCACGAAGACCCGAGTGAGAACAACGGACTGTGAGTATCACTTCGGGGGGGCGGATAAAGAGGTCAGAGTGAATGAGTGAATGAGACGCAGCGTAACTGTGAATCGAGAGTGGAGTCCTTCTAACCTCGTTTCTGTCTCGCCACAAGGAGAGCAGTAGGTGAAGGGACGAAGCAGAAGAATTGATGAGTGGACCTCTGGGGTCGGTGGGAGTTTTTCAGGAAGGACCACTGAGTCAGTGAAAAATCCTAAAAGGGATCCCAGAGGATCGGTGGGAAGGTAGGAAACTTTAGAAGGGACCTCAGGAATATGGAGTAGGGAATTAGTAAATTAAGTTGCCCCAGGAAGGAAAGGAGCAAACAGGCATTGCCAGATATACCCTTAGACAGTCCTCTAGGGGTACCTATTTGGTTAGTTAGCAGCTGTGGGAAAGTTTTGTGTTTTGTGCTCCGGGAGATAGGGAACACGGGTTCCTGAAAAGTTTGCTTAAAAGACTTGGGCCCTCGGAATAGTTGCGAAAGTTGCTTTTCAGGATGCGAACGGGTAGTTCGCCATCCCAGGTCAGAGCCAGTTAGTCTAGGGCTGTTTGGTTTGGAGGGGAGGCCCTCCGGTGCTCTGATGCTGTGGAAGAGTCGGTGGGGCTCTGGAGTCAGTGTGACTTGGTAAATAGCTGAGAGGTTGCGTTAACAGCCTTGTAACCCCAAGGTAACAAGTTCGAATCTCAGAGTGTGACTGTTGTTTGTTTTTGTTTTGCAAGCATGGGTTGTGGGGATTCAAAATTTAAGATCCCTGAAGAATCCCCCCTAAGTCTGGTTTTAAAACATTGGAAGACTTTAACTGGTTCTGAGACAACTTTAAAGAAGGAAGAACTGTGTAGGCTGTCTGTAAATACCTGGCCATTGTTTGGACAAATGAGAGGAGTAGCATGGTCGGAATTTGGTCCGTTTGAACTGAACACAGTGTTTCAATTAATCTCGCTTTTACATGTAGAATTTGATACGCAGAGTTGTTTTTGTTCCTATTAACACGCCCTGGATTGGGGGTGGAAGATAAGAGAAACGAAAGCTCAGAAAGGGCAGAAAGATCAGAAGTAGAATTAGAAAAAGAGGGAAAAGATCGAGTTAAAACTACCCCCGTCTCACGAGTTTTATTTAAAAACATGGAGAATGGTGATTTAAATGTGTTAATATCACCGGATGGGAGAGAAAATAGCCCAGGAGCTGCAGGAGGAGCGACCCGGGGACCGGCTTCTGCTGAGCCGGCAGGAGCCATTGGTGGACCCCCTGGTGTGGATATGGCTGCACCGGGAGGAATTAGGCAAATTAAGGCCTCTGGAGAAGTTAGCTCGGGTCCAGCAGGAGCAAGTCCTGTCATTTTGGCTGGAGTACGCACAGAGGTGCAGGTGAAATCAGCTTTTGCTGAAGCTGCTTGCAGCGCGGCAGAGCAGAGCGAGAGTTATGCAGATGATTCGGAGCTTGCTAGCCCAGAGATAACATCTAGTTTAGTTGCAACAGGAGTAATAGCAGGAGAAACTCCTGGCCCCACAGGGGCAATGGTTGCGGAGGCTGCCCTGCCTGTTCCAGTGAGCGGAGAAGCAGTCTGTAGCTCTGCAGCAGCTAGTAGCTTTGCCGGGGCAGATAAAGTTGTCATAGCAACAGCAGAAGTGAGCTCGGGAGTAGAGGAACAAGTAACAGCTAAAGTTGATAGTTGTATCGGTAACAGAGTAGTGAAGGCTGAAAAGTCAGCTTTTAGTAAGATTGCTTTTGGTGTCGTAACATCAGAGAAAGTTATTATAGATGCGGTATCTGTTGTAGAAACAAGAGAAATTTTAGAAGTCACAGTGAAAGCGCCGCCGGAATTGGCCAGTGCAAACGCGGTAGGCGTAGGAGTCGCTGATCTAGACAGTGACAGTGAAGCGAAGGCGTCGGCCCCAGGGGGGGTGACGGCCCCAAATGTAGAGGTGTTTGTGAGAGTGAGTAGCCCAGCACCACAGATGGGTGCTCAGGCAGTTGATTTAATCGGTGGCGATAGTGATACGAGAGCTGTAAGAACGGAGTTGCATGCCCCAAGTGCAAGAGAGACCCTAAAGTTTACGGTGGACTGTGCTGTTGTAGAAACAAAGACAAGAGAAATTAGTTGGGTCAAAATGTGTGAAACCAGGCAAAAGGCAAATGAGTCGCCCACGGACTTTTTGAACAGATTGAAAGATGTTGTTAGAAAATATATTGATATTGATTTAGAATCAGATTTGGGAAAGAGACACCTGGTATACCTGTTTGTGGGACAGTCCACAAACGATATAAAGAGGAAATTATTAGAGATAGTTTGGGCAGTATATCAGAACAGAAAGCAGAAAGCTAGTACTGTGGGCCGAGAGGCGATTATAAGAACAGCCATTGCCGCGGCAACGGAACTCCCAGCTCAGAGAGCAGGGGAGGCTTCTGGAATGGTCGTTACCGCGGCGATGGAACTGGTTGGCGCCGTGAAGAAAAAGTGTTACCTGTGTGTGATACAGTGAGAATGCGTGTGACAGGAAAAGATCCGGGGACAGAGAAAGCGAAATTAGAGCAGAGGGCGATCCCGAAGTTTAAAACTGTGGCGAGTACAATAAAGCGGAGACAGGAAAAGCTAGTCCTAGTTGTTGCTCTGACTAGTGAAGAAGTTTTAGTTCCTGCTAGTGTGGTCCAGGCAAAGACGGCAGATGCGAGTACCGGGGCAGCGTTAACCACGCGCACAGAAAGAATGGGTCCAACTGCGGGACAGGCAAAATCTGGGTTTGATACAGGAACTGTTGCCCCCTTTGCAGACAGAGCGGGGGCTGCAGCAGGGGCAAAGGCAAATTATTTCCTGGCTGTGGTCAGCACGAGCGGAGCAACTCATAACCCCTTAGCGGCTGCGAGCAAGAGATCGGCTGGGGTGCAGAGGCTGCAAGAGAGCTTAGAATGGTGTCTGTGGCTGGAGTCCCAGTCCAACCTAACACAGGACCCTCTGGCTGCGCCATTGGGGGTGAAGACGGAGCTGTTGCTTCCACTCCAGCCCTCCCAAACCTGCATAATCCGTGCCCTCCCATCAGACCGAAAGGGGGGAGGGGAAAACAAAATCAGTGTAAATTCCCGGCGAACACAAAAACTAAAACCCGCCGGTGCAATATATGCCATAAGATGATAAGGTGATGCTTTGAAAACTGTGGGAGTTAAGTCTAAGGGAAAAGAAACTACCTACTAACCCTTGCATCCTCTGTCTTTTAAAACTGCCACAGGCTCATAACCTGTGAAAGAACATTCCTACCCTAACTCAGTAAGGGGGGAATACTGATTTGTCTTAAATATAGACTAACAATGTGTCAGAAGTTAACTGTTCACAGACAGTTTGTTCCAGCAACCAGACCTGAAGCTGTACCACTAAAATTCAAGCTGAGAAGCCATGAGAACAACTTTTATGTAGAAGTAGACAAATGTCTCAACTGCAAATGAAAAACAGCACCATTAGATTTCAAGATACATAAAATAAACCCTGGGGATTGGGTCCTAATAAAGAGATGGAAAGAAACTTCTTTAACCCCATTTTGGGAAGGTCCCTTCCAGGTACTGCTCACAACAGAGACCGCAGTGCATACAGCAGAACGAGGGTGGACACACGCGACCAGAGTGAAGGGACCTGTTGCTCCACCACCCCTGAAAGAGTGGACTGTGTCATCAACGCCTGGGGACCTACGACTTAAACTCCAAAAAAGACCTTTATGAATTCATCACCTGAATGGAGAAGACATATCGAAGGCTGGAATGAGTTATCCCCAGAACAAAGAGACTTAAAGGCCCTACAGGTATTTCCTGAAAGTTTCTGTATAAAACCTAGCCTGAGATCTTGGTTTCAATTGGCCCCAGGACAAATTCTTAGGAGACAGTGGTTTGTTTCCTGGAAAGAAGGAGCCATCCCCTGGCAGAGTGGAGGGGCAGGTGCATATTTGACTAATCATTTAGTTAACCCAATCCTTGTGTTAGCTTGTGACCTTGAAAAAGAAGATCTCCTAAATCCTGGACCGCCACCACCAGATTGCATACGCTGTATAAAACATCCGTGGGCTCAGCATGATGGTTGGGTAGAGTGTCAGTGTAGGCACTGTCACCGTAAATGGTCCTGTGTGGCCTTTAACTGACATATACATTGCCCTGAGTGTCGTGACACGCAAGGAGATCAACCCCAATTAGAGTCAGTACAGATAAATAAGCTGTTCTGTGGGTGGGAATTGTTATTACCAGTAAATTGGGAAATATTTGAAACTGACTGGTATGCAGCATTAAGATACAGTGTGATGAAATTTTCTGGAGAAACAGCCCAAATTGACTGCCCACTGGATGACTTTATAGACCCCATGTAAAGAATGTCACAATGGCTAACAATTTATATATTGATTAATTAGTGGGAATAATAATTTTGTTGACAGAATCCGTTGTTGTGAGATAAAGTGAGCCTTTACCTGGAAACGGAAAACTGGGCCTTAATTAAATTAGAAAATCTAAAAGGGGCAAGACCAGGTTAACCTCTGAACCTGCCACTGACAGCCAGCCACGGGATGCAACCCCGTTCGGGCATGGGCCGTGGAGGTTTAAATTATGCTGGACCCTTTTGGATACTTTGCTGCTTTTGGGCTCACGTCCTGTCTGACGAGTGTACAAAATGCTACCAAATTACACGATATAAAGGCCGTATGATTCAAAGCTTAAGCTACCACTCATTTGTCAATAAAGTCTGCTATGACTCTAGACAACTGAACGCTTGCAACACGGGTTCTCGGCAACTATGGGTAGTAAAAAATTTAGGAAAAGGGGGAACCAGGCTGGGACTTAGTTGTCCTAAGGGAGAGGAATGGATTTGTTTCACTCAAGAAGGCCATTGGGACATTTCTGACGGTGGTGGAATGCAGGACTTGAAAAGGGAGGAAATAATAAAACAGAGGGTGCAAACTACATTAAAAGAAACCACACAAGGAAAGCCTTCCAACACAGGTGACTTATACCAGAAATTGAAAGACAAACTAGGAGAAGATTGGCAACTCCCGGGTTATGGAACTAACCTATATATTGATCTAATGGAACATATTATTCAAACCTTAAATTTACCTAAGTGCTGGATTTGTAGTGGACCTTTGATGACAGAAGAGTGGTCCTGGAAAGGTACTGGTCTCACCCCATGGGAAATTTTAAAATGGAATCACTCCCAGAAAGCATCAGAATCTAGGCCCCAAGGTTGGATTTTAATTTCTGACATAGTTAGGCAAGAATGCATTGAATGGAGAGGTAGGGAAATATATAAAACTAAAGTAGGAGAGTCCCCATGCCTATCAGTGAAAATAATCAATACCACAGGAGAATACTGGTGGCCAAAAAAACCATT
The DNA here is from genome assembly GCF_009829145.1 of Chiroxiphia lanceolata. Taxonomy (NCBI): domain Eukaryota; kingdom Metazoa; phylum Chordata; class Aves; order Passeriformes; family Pipridae; genus Chiroxiphia; species Chiroxiphia lanceolata. The sequence goes on along the minus strand of NC_045670.1, from coordinate 11,785,874 downwards.
AGGATATTGGACTAACAATATGACTGCAGATTGTACTTGGCATGATGAAGCTCAAAGCTGGTGGTGTAATGAAACAAATTTGAAAAACCCTTTTGAGAGCATGAAAGAATTAAAAATATATTGGGACCAAGCAGGTAGTACCGATTTAGAATAGGTAGCTCCGGAAGGATTATTTTGGATATGTGGAAAGCGAGCATATACACAGCTCCCTAAAGACTGGAGAGGAGTCTGTACACTAGGTATAATCCAACCGGGGTTCTTCTTACTGCCCCCCGAAAAAGGTATGAGTTTAGGTGTACCTTTGTATGATGATTATGAACCATACGCCGAGAAAAAAGGGATGACATTGGAGGAACCCAAAAGTGGTACGATGATGAATGGTCTCCTGAATGAATCATTGCTACTTACGGACCAGCTACTTGGGCCCAAGATGAGACCTGGGGTTATCGAACCCCCATATACATGCAAAATAGAATTATCCACCTTCAAGCAGTCATGGAAATAGTAGCCAATAAGACAATTCAAACTCTGGATCTAATCACAAGTCAGCAATCAAAAACTCGAGCAGTTGTGTATCAGAATAGGTTTGCCTTAGATTATCTGTTAGCTGAGGAAGGGGGTGTGTGTGGTAAATTCAACACTTCAGATTGTTGTTTACAAATTGATAATAATAGACAGGCAGTTATGAATATTGCAAAGGATATCAGAAAACTGACTCATGTACCTGTACAAAACTGGAACTCCATGCTCGACAGCCAGTGGTGGGATAACTTGTTAGGAACAGTTTGGTGGAAGAAAGTAGGATTCTTTTTATTATGCGCGTTGGTCAGTATAATATTTTTACCATGTTTAATCCCTTGTTTCATTAGATTGATAGTTTCTGTAGTACAAGGAATGCAAATATCAACAATGCCGACAGATCCAAAGACGGCTCAAAGTGCCAAAGTATTGTTAGTCACCAGAACTCCACCTTCCCGAGATGAAGAAAATGTCAAATTAATATTGTCCAGATTAGAGCAAAAAAACTCGAATCAATAATTTTATAGAAAGAGAGGAGGGATTGTGATAAACTGAGAAAATGATTCGGGCTAATTAAGAGAAAACAGTGTAAGGTCAATATGACCTGGAGAGAGAAAAGAAAAACAAATCGTAAAACTTAATTGGGCCCCTATAAAGAGATAAAACAAGTTACCTCCCTTTTACCTTGTGTAGGATTTATAGTGAATTTTGTTTAGTTAGCTGGATAATAGCACCTTTCTTAAAATTTATAGATAACAAACAAACATCTGCTGAATGTCTAACAATATATTATGCTTATAGATAACATTCTTGTTAAGAAATAATGTTTATACTCATGCACCTAACAATGTGTAATGTTTATACTTATGTATAATGAATATTCATGTAGTAGCTGGAAATAAATGTAGAACAACTGTCTTCTTTGGGTGTGACGGGCGTTGGGAGTTGTTGAATCCCTTCCCTGATCACCCAGCGCTGAATTTGCTTTTATCATATAATAAATTCTGATTGGAAATTGCCCGACTGGGTTTTTATTTCTCACACTAGGGTTGCTTTCGGCGCGGTGGGGCCAGGAAAGGTTACTACAGAAGTGGCATTTGTTGTAGAGGCGGGGGAGACCCTAGAAACCGAGAGCGGCGCCAGGATCGGCCAGTGTAGTGGCGGCGGCAAGCGTAGAGGTCGCTAGCTCTGACGGTGGCAGCGAGGCAGGGGTGTCAGCCCCAAAAGTGACGGGAGCCCCAGGGATGTTTGCAAGACTGAGTAGCCCAGCTCCGCCGACGACCGCTGAAGCCGCTGGCTCTGCCGGTGACAATTGCGGTACGGGGGGCCCAGAGTTAGCTGCTGCGAGCACAGCAGAGGACATCATGGGAACTGTTAGCTTTGCCTCTGTAGAAGAGGTAGCTCGGAGCTTAGCCGGCGCGGAAAGAGCAAGGCTGCCCGCTTTAACAGCAAGTACGGGCACCCGGAGTACAGTTGCCATAGCAATAGAAATTAGCACAAGTGTTGTTGGGGCACAGAAACTGCCCAGAGCGGACTCGGCAGCCACAGCGGGGGCTGCTGACTGCCGAGATGAGAGCAGTCACGAGATTGGGAGATGACCTCCCCAAGTGCTACAGAAGCGGTCCCGGGCGCGGTGAAAGTGAACGCAGCTACTATAGTAACAGATACGAAATCAGGAACCGGGGCTGTAAGCTTTGCGAGCATGATGGGCGGTGGAGCAATTTTAAGAACAGCCGTTGCCGCGGCAACAAGACTCCCATCTCTAATCCCAGGGGCGGTTTCCGGAACAGCCGTTGCCACAGCAACGGAGCTGCCCGCCACAAGAGAGTCTGTCCTAGCTATTCTAACGAGCGAGGAAGCAGGGGAAACCCCAAAGGCAGCGAGAGCGAGGCTCGAGCAGAGACCTGTCCCTGGGCTGCTCGGGACTGTGGGAGCGGGGCCCAGACCGGAAGCGGCGGAATTCGTCCCGCCTGTCCTAACGGGCGAGGGGAAGGTTTCAGCTGTTTCAACTAGCGAAGGAGCTTTGGCCAGTGTGGCAAACGCAGGGGCGGTAGCTCCCTCGGGAGAAGCGGGAGCTGACGCTGCCCTGAGGGCGGCGCTGACCGCTGGTGCAGCGAGAGTAAGTCCAGCTGCAGGACAGTTAGAGTCTGGGTTTGGTACAGGAGCTGCTGCCGCTCCGATGGACGGAGCGGGGACCGCACTGTGGCCGGTACAGGCACAACTACCCATGATACCTTGGCAGCTACAGGCAAGATGCCGGCTAGAATTGCAGAAGCTGCAGAAAGAGCTGAAGCAGTGTCTGTAACCGGGGTCCCAGCCTCAGCCCCAAACGACACAGGACCCTCTGGCTCCGCCATTAGGGGCGGAGACGGAGCTGTCACTCCCCCTCTAGCCCTCCCAACCCTTCACGATCCATACCCTCTCACTAGGTATGCGGGGGTGCGGCTATTCCAACTGCTTCCCTCTGGCCGAAAAGGGGGGAGCAGCATCTAGAAACATTTCCAGCAGTGTTAGCTCCAAATCCAACAAACTTATTCTCAAACAGGATAGAACTTTCAACACCCACAAGCATGAAAGCTGAGACCCAAGGCAGAGGTTTCACTGACACAGACACAGAAGCCTTTGATGACTGTCATGGTTTGAAATTGGCCCCCCTTGAGAGTTCGAGGGGCTCAGAGGTGATTGGGTGCCAGGGCGGTGTTCCCTGGAGAGCCAATCACTGTCTATGTTGTTTGCTTCTGCTCAAAATCATATATCACAGCACTGGAAGTGGTTGGCAGTCTTGGTTGTTTTGCTGTTTTGGTGTCTGCTGCGTGTAGGTGGAGAAGGCCAGGGAGTGGTTGGGCTCCCTCTCTTCCCCTCCGGGGGGGGAGAGGGGAGCCCTGTGGCCCCCCTAACTCTGCCTAGGCCAGAGTTAGAGACAACATTGGAATGAGTGCATGTTTGTGAGGGATGCGACTCACAAACCACTGGTAAGTGGGAGAGAGAGAGAGAGACAGGCCCTGCGGCCAGGCCCTCTTCTTCTTTCCCCCCCACCTTTGCAGCCAAGCTGCAGAGGAGGGCTGTTTTTCCCTCTCACTATTTAGTGAGAGTGGATGCGAGGCTCAGCATTGGAGTAGAACCAAGTGGACAGGTCGGAGGAGGCTCGATTGCTAGGGAGAAAAATCCCAGGCAAGAATTGGAAATGGACCCCAGAGAGAGAGAGGGGCCCAGAGGATGTCCTTGCAGTGATTTAAACGGAGGACAACCAAAAACCCGAAGAAGGAATCAACATTCCAGGACACAGACGCTTGATAAGCTGAACTACACTGCAGCAGCCTACGAACCGAGGTATAGAATCATAGAATCATAGAATCATAGAATAGATTGGGTTGGAAAAGACCTCCAAGATCATCAAGTCCAACCCTGATCCAACTCCAATTGCTATATCATGGCACTAAGGGCCACGTCCAATCTCTTTTTAAAAACCTCCAGGGATGGTGAATCCACCACCTCTCTGGGTAGGCCATTCCAATGCCTGATAACCCTCTCTGTAAAGAATTTCTTCCTAATATCTAACCTAAACCTCCCCTGGCAGAGCTTGAGCACATGTCCCCTTGTCCTATTGTTGGTTGCCTGGGAGAAGAGACCAACCCCCACCTGGCTATAACCTCCCTTCAGGTAGTTGAAGAGAGTGATGAGGTCACCTCTAAGCCTTCTCTTCTCCAGACTAAACAACCCCAGTTCCCTCAGCCTCTCCTCATAGGACTTGTGCTCAAGTCCCTTCACCAGCCTCGTTGCTCTTCTCTGGACCCGCTCCAGCACCTCAATATCCTTCCTGAACTGAGGGGCCCAGAGTTGAACACAATACTCAAGGTGTGGCCTCACCAATGCAGAGTACAGGGGAAGGATCACTTCCCTGCTCCTGCTGGCCACACTGTTCCTGATGCAGGCCAGGATGCCATTGGCCTTCTTGGCCACCTGGGCACACTGCTGGCTCACGTTCAGCCTCCTGTCGATCAGCACCCCCAGGTCCCTTTCTGCCTGGTTGCTCTCCAGCCACTCTGTCCCCAGCCTGTAGCGCTGCATGGGGTTGTTGTGGCCAAAGTGCAGGACCCGGCACTTGGCTTTGTTGAACTTCATCCCACTGGAATCAGCCCATCTGTCCAGTCTATCCAGATCCCTCTGCAGAGCCCTCCTGCCTTCCGGCAGGTCGACACTCCCTCCCAACTTGGTGTCATCTGCAAATTTGCTGATGATGGACTCAATCCCCTCATCTAAATCATCGATAAAGATGTTAAAAAGGACTGGGCCCAACACTGACCCCTGGGGAACACCACTGGTGACCGGCCGCCAACTGGATGCAGCTCCGTTCACCAGCACTCTCTGGGCCCGGCCCTCGAGCCAGTTCCTGACCCAGTACAGAGTGCCCCTGTCCAAGCCGTGGGTTGCCAGTTTTTCCAGGAGTATGCTATGGGAGACAGTGTCAAAGGCTTTGCTGAAGTCCGGATAGACCACATCCACAGCCTTTCCCTCATCCACCAGGTGGGTCACCTGATCGTAAAAGGAGATCAGGTTGGTCAAACAGGATCTGCCCCTCCTAAACCCATGTTGGCTGGGTCTGATCCCTTGTCCATCCTGTAGCTGCTGTGTGATTTCACACAGGATAATCTGTTCCATAACTCTGCCAGGCACCGAGGTCAGGCTGACAGGCCTGTAGTTACCAGGGTCAGCCTTGCAGCCTTTTTTATGGATTGGGGTGATATTTGCCAACTTCCAGTCATATGGGACCTCCCCAGTGAGCCAGGATTGTTGGAAGATGATGGAGAGCGGCTTGGCAAGCTCTTCTACCAGCTCCCTCATTACCCTAGGATGGATCCCATCTGGTCCCATAGACTTGTGAGGATCCAGATGACTCAGTAAGTCACTAAGAGGCCTTACCCCTGGTAGGTTCATTTACCAGTTGATGAAGGAAATTGTCCTCTATACACTACAGGAAATTCCTAGACTACCTCTTCTCTGCAGTATTGAGCTCCCAGCAGATATCCGGCAGGTTAAAGTCACCCACAAGGACAAGGGCTGACGATTTCGAGACATCCGCCAGCTGCTTGTAGAATATTTCATCCCCTTCGTCATCCTGGTAGGGCGGTCTGTAACAGACACCCTAGATGATGTTGGCCTTGTTGGTCTTCCCCCTGATTCTGGTCCACAGGCACTCAACCTTATCGTTGCTGATCTCAAGTTCAACAGAGTCAAGAGACTCTCTAACATATAAAGCCACCCCTCCACCTCTCCTACCCTGCCTGTTCTTTCTGAAGAGCTTGTAGCCATCCATGGCAACACTCCAGTCATGCGAGTCATCCCACCACGTTTCTGTGATGGCGACTACATCATAGCCTTCCTGCTGCACAATGGCTTCCAGCTCCTCTTGTTTGTTGCCCATACTGCGTGCATTAGTGTACATGCACTTCAGGTGAGCTGTTGATTTAATTCTTAACTCAGGCTTTCCATCCTTAGGCTGATCACTGGAGAGCCCGGTTTCAACCCCTTCCCCCTTCAAACCTAGTTTAAAGCCCTCCTGATCAGCCTCGCTAACTTATGGGCTACAGTCCTCTTCTTCTTCCTAGAAAGATGAATCCCATCTGATTTTAAGAAACTAGGTACCATGGAGTTTGCCCCATGGTCAAAGAAACCGAAATTTTGACGGTGGCACCAATCCTTTAGCCATCTGTTGAGGAGTTGGGCGTTTTTACTCCACTCTTTATTTAACTCCTCATCCATCCCAGATAGTACAGGAACTGAGGCAAATATCACCTGTGCTCCTGTCCCCTGAACTGACCGACCCAGTGCTTTGAAGTCTTTTTTAATCATCCTGGCACCTCTTCGATTAATGTCCTCACTGCCAGCCTGGACTACCACCAGTGGATAATACTCTGAGGGCTGAATTAACTCAGGAAGTCTCTTACTAATATCCCTCACCCTGGCCCCAGGAAGGCAGCATACTTCTCTCTGAGATGGGTCTGGGCGACAAATAGGGCCCTCAGTTCCCCTCAGAAAGGAGTCACCAACTACAACTACCCTTCTTTTTTTCTTTATACCTGTGGTTGTAATCCGTCTATTAGACAGGGCCGAACCAGGAGGCTCTCCAGAGAGATCTTCTTGGCTGTCCTCTACCTGACTGTCTGGGTCCAGGGACTCATATCTATTCTTCAAGGGCACCCTGGGGGGTGATGGGGGTCGAGAGAGAGTTCTTTTACCTCTCCCATTAGGGACCTGTTTCCATTCCCCCCCATCTATTTGGTCTGCTCCATCTGCCTTATGGCAGGAGGGGCAGGGCTTTGCCGTCTCCTGTTTGACTTCCTTAGGGTTCAAAAGGGTTTGACTCCACCAGTCATTTTCCTTTTCACTCTCCCTAATGCACCTTAATCTCTCTACCTCTTCCTTAAGTTCTGCTACCAGGCATAGCAAGTCACTCACCTGCTCGCATCGTACACAGCTACCTCCTACACCATCCTCCAGTACCAACGTCAGGCTCAGACACTCAGCACACCCAGAGACCTGGGTGGCTGCATCCTTCTTCAAGGGGAGTGTATGAGCAGACACACTCCCAGTATTAACAGCAGTAATGGTTTTTGTTTTTCTGGAAATCATTGCTAGCTTTAAAAACCACACTCACCTACAATAAGTGGGAGCTGGTTGAGCCCTGCCTGCTTGAAATGCCTTGAAATTGCTGTGCCACACCCCTGTTAGCCTGCTCCTCTGGGGTGCGTGAGCGAGCTTGGCTCATGCTCCTGGAGGCTCTCATATAGCCTCCCCTATCACCTGCTGACGAGCCTGACCCACCCCTCACTCACCTTAATCGGTTCCGAGGAGGAGCCAAGCCTGGGCAGCAAATGAAGCAGAGAGAGAGAGATATCACACAGCAGCAGAAAAGAAAGGACTCAAAGCTACTTTCTTGGACTTCGTAAGGAGAAAGGACTTTGGCAAACAGCTGAAGGTTGTTTAGGGAGTGTTCAGGCCCAGAACACTCCCACAAGAGGGACTGGTTACTTTCCAGCCTTGGAAGGCTCTTTCCTGGACTAGAGTTAAAGGGAGGGCTTGAAAGGACTGACAGACGGAAATGTAATATACATATATAATTACTTTTAGTTTGTACAGTATATTTATTTGTGTAAATAGATGTATATACTTCCCCCTTTCCCCTACAGAGGCCTCTGTTCTGAAAGTTTCTCTCTGGTGTTAGGATAAATTGTGGGAAGGGGTGGGGGAAGCCTGGAAATTGGATTTTTGGATTTCTAATGTGGCTCAAACTGTCACAATGACAAATCAGGCTATAGCTCAACAGAGGAGAAAGAAAATTCTACCCCAGCAAAACCTTTGATTGTAGATAAGCTGGGAGAAAAAGAAGTGGAGTTATTGATTAATACAGGTACAACATATGCTGTGTTAAATACTTTAGAAGGGAAACTGAGTTATAATACCGTAACTGTATTTGAAGTTACAGAAATAAGTGAAACCCAACCATTCTTTGAACTTTTGGGATTTAAATTGAATAAACATTGGGTGATTCATCGATTCTTCTGTATGTCAAACTTTCCTAAGCCTTTGTTGGGTAGGAGTTCATTAGAGAAATTAAAAGCTGAAATTAAATTCTGCAAAGGGGAGATAAATATTTTGATACTAAATATATTGAAGCAACTATCTTTTTCATACAGGAGAACCATGAAGAGATCCCTGCAGAGGCTGAGAGTGCTGTCATCCCAATGGTGTGAGCCAACATCACACTCAGACCAAAACCAGCCAGTTGGTCAAAGATGTATAAAGAAAAACAGGACGAGACTGAATCTCCAAAAACAGTAATTACCAGGAATGCTACAGACCCAGTGTACACCACAAAAATTATGGATGCAATTGCCAACATAATGAGGCAAATGGTGGCTGTTCTTTCTGTGAAGGGAGGGGCCACTAGAGAAGAAATTGTCTAGGTCTGAAGGGAAAGCAACTGATTTGTCCCCAACAGGCGAAACTATCTATTGTCCCCTGTATTCTAAAACTGTTTCAGGCTCATAGCCTGCAAATGAATGTCTCTACCCTAACTCAGTTAGGGGGGAGCTGTGATGAAAACCAAAGGGGGGTACTGTTTTATTCTTAATGGGAGCTACTAATGTTTCAGAAATTGAATGTTTGCAGAAAGCTTTTTGCAGCAAGCAGGCCTGAAAACTGTGCTACCAGAACTCAAGCTGAGAGTCATAGAAACAACTTCTTATGCAGAAGTGAACGAATGCCTTAACAACTGCAAAGTGAAATACACCAACACAAAGAGTTTTGGACTGCAATAAAATCCCTGAAATGGGTCAAAAGTGAGTAAACGAAAGACTAGCATAAAAAGCTTCTGACACAGTTGAAAACTGTTGTAAGATCAACCTGTGACTTCCAAAGGTAGTACATATACATATGCTATGATTATTGTATTTGTTTGTTATCTTCTGTTCTATTTTACTTTTGAGCTTCTCTTGTTGTTAGCTTAATTGTAGAAGAATTGAAAGCTTACATTGCTTTTGCTACATGAATTGTTTTAAAGTTTGTACTTGCATATATTTTGTTCCAGCAGCAGTTTGTAAACACTGTTTAAAACATCTGTGTCTCTTTGGCTATTGCAGCTTGTGAAAATTCCTCCTGAAGGAGTCATTTGATGAAAAGTCCATATAAGATTTTCATGTGATTGTGAAATCATATTTATGTATCTTATGCCTTTAAAGAAATGCTTTCTTATCTAGTGTCACCTAAGAATGTGTGGACGCTGAATTGCATAGAAGAAATCCTACATTAAGGCAAAAGAAGGATAAGAAAGTGCCTTCAGTGCTGAGGCAGCACTAGTTTTGTGAAATCCATGAGATCCTAAGACCTGATTTACATCATTGCCTGCAATTTTTGAAGCAGACTGGTAACATAGTTGTTAAGATGATTTGTTTAAGTTGCTTAAATGCTTTGCTTATAATCACTTTTTAGCTTTATTGTTTTGTTGGTGCTCACATATATAAATGCACCTAACTCAATACATGAGGATGCTTTTATCCATGGAGGCAAGAGGTCCCTGTATGACCATTCCATGAGGTAAAGATGATCGACTGCAGTCTGGGACAGGCTGGAACAGGACAGCCTGCCCCCGAAAGGTCTAGAATCTGTCCAGCGAGTATAAGCTCTCTGTGGTGAGCTACTGGCACTGCCAGGATGCTGTTTGCAGATGCAACCCAGTAAGCTCCTGACTGACCTATTAAACCTGTGACTGGCAGTTAATCACTTTATGTGATTGTCCTAGTTAGAACAGCTGGGACCGATTCACTGGATGGGTATAGCTCAAACTGTGTCTTCTATAGCCCTCCATGCCATTTCCCAGAAACTGTTGTCAGTAGAGGCCTGCGAGGTGGGGGGGGATGTTCCTGAGCACCCTCATACCCTTTTATGGAATGAGCATCCTCATACCCTTTTATGGAATTCCCCACTCTGAGGGGAGGACTAAACACCCTTTTATGGAATTCCCTGCTCTGAGGGGAGGACTGAACATTCCTGCCTGAACTGGAGAGTATATAAACCTGGAGTTTCGGAACCTTTTTACCACTTGTGGGATCCAGAGGAAGACTGCAGCTCATCGCTCTCAACCAGACTGCAGCTCACCGCTCTCAACCAGACTGAGACCACCACCCTCAACTGGACTGCAATCACCACCATTGGCCGGACTGCAGCAGCTCTCCCACCAACAGGTTTTTTTTCCCCTCTCCCTTTGCTTTGGACTCAAGGGGGGGCCCAGGGAGCACCGCTTTGTTTGTGCCCCGGGGTGCTGGGTTGTACTTTTGGGCTTTGTGGGTTAGGGCCGGTTGCTTGTCCGTGTGGTCGTACTTTTTGTATTATTTTATTAAATTGTTATTCTGACTTGTAATCTCTCTTTTGAGTTGGGTTGGTTTCCCCTGCTGGTTAACTTTTAAACCAGCACAGTGATAAAAGCACAAGTTCCTCTCACACAGTCAAAATGCAGAAATTCCAAGATTCAAAGTTCCTGTGAAATTGACATCAGACAGAGTCACACTTCATCGACTCACAAAACAAAAATAAACAGAGTTTGTCAAGAAACATCTATGATGTGGATTCAGACCTTGCCTATAGCCATATTAAAGATCCACATACAATCCAAGGTGGAAAACAACATGATCCCTATTTGCATAGAAGAAAGTTTATTTGTGAAATTGTTTAATGGTTTAAGATCTGCTTTGCAGGAACTGCAGAAATTCATTGTGTCATCTAAGCCTATGGGACTGGACACTCCTGTTCGTCTGTTCCAGCCCAAGAATTGAGTCTATATTAAACAGTGGGACTGAAACTCCTGCAAGTCAAATGGAAAGAACTGTTTTAAATCCAGCAGACCATCTCCATCGTGGTCAGAGTTATTATCAAGAGTTTACTACCCAGAAGAGAAAAGTCTCTGCTCCTGAGACAAGTAGAACAACAGAGACTGTTACAAAGACTGTTAAAATAATGTTTAAGCTTTTTCCTGTCTGTATTGTTTAATACTACCAGTAACTATGAATTGAGTTTAGAACCTAAATTTACATTCGACTTTAGCAAAATCCACCCAACATTCTTCATAAAAGTGAGTGCTGAATTTGCACTATAGATTTGGATGAAATTTGGCAACAAATTTAAATTATATGTATTAGATAATTCTGAAAAGTGTCTCATTAAGTTTCCAAAGATATCTTCTACAGACTTACTTCATAGTTACCAAACTAAACCTAGATAGAACAGCCATTCATGTTAGTAGAATATAGTGTTAGATCTACATAATAACTTGTTGTATGGTTAGTGTTATAAGTATTAGTCATCTTACTAATATAATGTTAAGTAGTAGAGATTGAACAAGATCTTTGAGTCCTAAGGTCCATCTGGTATCGATGGAAGGGAATGGACAGAGTGCTCCAGGATCAATGTGATCAGGCAAATGTCGGATTTATTAGGAGAAAGACAGATTATATAGTGCTCATGGCACTTAGTTTCTTGTTCACACAACATTGGTTACATAAGGAAAACATGCTCTGCTGTCCACTGCTAATTGGACCACAACAGGTGGTCATAGGAGATGAGAAAAATTTATTCACCTGCCAAAACTCTTCCTTGGCATCTGGCATGAATCCACCTTTGTTCTAACTTTAGTTCAGGTAGCCATCTTAGTGGCGCAGTAATTTTTACTATCAGCATCTAACCATGCCAAGGTAATACACACAGAAATGCAAGAGGAATTGTTCACACAATTTCTATCTTACGACAATCTGGTTTTTTGATTTTCCTAATTTTTTATAAGCTTTATAAGTAGTTATATAGTAAAAGTAGATTTAGAAGCAGCAGCCCTTATTCCTTTACCTTTAGCATAGTAACTACACACATTCCCCAACCCTATCACCCCATTCCATGCTCCCCATATCAATTCTACCCCTGAATTCCATTAGAAAATGTTTAGTCTCTTGTCAAAGTAGACCTATTTTATTTAGAGAACACTTGTACCTTGACCTAAACCGCAAAAGTACAGTCAAGAACTGGGTGAATATATTCCCCCTGTACTCTGAAGAAGATGATGATTGATGAAAAGGGGGTCTCGAAAAGCCCCTAGCCCTAATTCCCAAGGGACGGACTGTGGGTGGGTCAGGGCAAAAGCCACAGGGTGGAAACATCTGGGATTGGACAGACAATATTATAAATTGTACCATCTGTACATGGGGGGCATGCGCACGTCCTGTAACCTTATGCCTCAGAGGCACAAATCAAAATCCTTTCCTTATCTCACCTCCAAAACTAATTTGCCTTGGAGTTTTTTTTCTCCCTGAATTTTCTTTAGGCAACAGTAGCTTCAGGTATGTAAAGGTCAGGAGTTTCTCAATAGACAGGAATTTCTCAAAAGATAGAGTGTGTCTTTATTCTGTGAAGCAGAATTGATAAAAGGTACATAAAACTAACAAACTAATCAAAACTGTCCTCATGGTTGTACACTGTTCCAAAGGGCATGGACACTGGTTCTAAAGGGCATAATGATGTGCCAAAAGTAAGATTTCAAGAAAAGGGCAGTGTGAGGAAGACTACAGAACGAACACCCTAAAGGACCACCAACTCAAAATGGGAGGCATGTCAAGGGGAGGAACAGTTCTGGGAAATGGGAGAGACAGATCTGGGGACTGCATGAATTATTCATCAGATTGCTAAATAAAGGTATGACGCTTTTGTAACTTGGTATGCATGCTTTTGGAGGATCTAATCTCCTCATGCATCCATGTAAATAAAGAATACTGCTTCCTAATACTCACAAAGAGTGTTAAAAAGTTCCTTTATATCACTGGAGGGAATGTGGAGTGAGAAGCCAAGCCCCTACTACTGAGGATCAGGAGTATGAGGTCTCTTCTACCCATGCCATGGCAGGACCTGGAAGTGCCATTGGAGCGGGACAGCCTGTCCTGCAGCACCTGAGGCACCTCCAGCCACAGTGGGGCTGCTGGCTCAGCCCAGAGGGCTAGACACTACTACCCTTCTGATCCCTGTCCTAGTGCCCAGCTATGAGAAATAAATAACCTGGTTTTATTATAAGCAAATGAATTTAGTGGAAAAACAGAAGGGGGTGGGGTTTTCTTTTTTCATTTAGTTCCAAAGGTTTTTTTAGGCGTATCGTGAAAGCTGTAAGGTGGAGGGTCCTGATGCCGGGGAACCTTTGCGGCTGGTGTGAGAAAAATCTCTGCTTTCAATTTATGAAACGGCAAAAAAATACTTGCAGGACAAGGAAAATTGCAGCAAGAAATCCTTTATTGCAACGCTGGGTGCAATCCCAAGCCACCCACCTGGAAAAGCACACACAGTTTGAAAAAATGCGCTCTTTTGTACCCTTGGCCACCTAAGATGTTGAATATTCAACAGGTAACAGGTATTTTACCTTAAAAGGTAATTTTTTGAATTCGGGAGGGGGTGTCACCCTCCCTCCTGATTGATTGATGACATACCCCCCTGTACATGTACAGGGGGGTCTCTCTGCACACAAAGGCCAACCACGTGGCCAGGGTATATTTTCCATTTTTATATATTTTTTCCCTACCCCGACCGCGAAGCTGGTGAAGGGTCTAGACCACAAGTCTGATGAGGAGCAGCTGAGGGAGGTGGGAGTGTTTAGTCCAGAGAAAAGGAGGCTTGGGGGGACATTCTCACTCTCTACAACTACCTGAAAGGAGGTTGTAGCAATATGGGGTTGGTCTCTTCTCCCAAGTAATAAGTGATAGGACAAGAGGAAATGGCCTCAAGTTGCACCAGGGGAGGTTCAGGTTGGATATTAGGAAAAATGTCTTCACAGAAAGGGTTGTCAAGCACTGGAACAGTCTCCCCAGGTGTGGTGGGTTCACCTTGGCTGAACGCCAGGTGCCCACCCAACCGCTCTATCCCTCACCTTCCCAACCAGACAGGAGAGAGAGTAAGGTGGGAAAAGAAAACAACACAAATTGTGGGTTGCGATAAGGCAGTTTATATTGATACAAGAAAAAAAATAAACAAAAGCAGCTTACGCACGCACAAAGCAGAAGCTAGCAGTTAATCTCTACTTCCCATAAGCAGCGATGGTCGATCACTTCTCTGAGAAGCAGGGCTCCAGCACGCGTAATGGTTGTCAGCAGGCAGCCATCAGAGACAATGAGTGCCTCTGGTCCTGCTCCTTGCCTCAACTTTTATATCTGGGTTGACATCATATGGTGTGGAATATCCCCTTGGTCAGTGTGGGTCAGCTGGTCTACTTGTATCCCCTCCCAGGATCTTGCCCTCGATTGAAGAAGGAATGTTACAGTGCTATGCTCAGCGGTAGTCAAAACATGGGTGTGTTATCAACACTCCTCTAACTACCAATGCAGAGTACGGCACTGTGAGGGCTATTATGGGGAAATAAATTCCAGCTCAGCCAGACCCACCACACTAGGGAAGTGGTGGAATCACCGTCCCTGGAAACGTTTAAAAGACATGTAGATGTGGCACTTAGGCACATGGTTCAGTGGTGGACTTGGCAGTGCTGGATTTATGGTTGGACTCAATGATAAGGTCTTTTCCAACCTTAATTCTATGATTCTAAATCACTCATATGCAACTCTGCAAGATTAGCACTGGCCATGTCCCTGATGTGCTCTTTGGTTTTTCTGAGCACACCCTGCAGCATACTGTTCACGCAGACACAGTGGTAAGAGTCACAGCAGAGGAGGAAGACCCTTGCATTTAAGTCTTCCCCAGTGCTGTGCATGTGTGTTAGCATTAACCCATATGGCAAGAAACTGCAGCACATTTGCTTTACCTCCATGGTCTTGTATTGCAAATTCCTGGTTTTGTGAATGGCCTCCATTATCAACTCTGTCTGTGAAGACAACAGACCTGGAGTCAGCACATCACTGACCATCGAAGCTCCAGGATGCACTACATGGCTTAGGAAAGGAAGAGACACAGACCAGACTGAGATTGGTTTAAGGACCTTCGTCCACCCAAAGCATCTTCACAAAATGCTTCTTTTATGCTTCCATTCGTGTATGCAAATGTCTTGGGTCAAAGACAATATTGCCAGGGAAGTATGACCTTAGATGGAATAGAGAACCCCTTTTTTCCCAGACCTAATGTAAATTTAAAAATAAATTGAGACTCACGAGGGAGGAAAGTAGAAATGAAAGTAACAATTTTTACTAAAAAACCAAAAATGAAACAACAAACACACAATAACAAAGAAAGAATACCACCCAGAAAAAACTTTGTCCATTTCTGTGTTGTTGAGCCAGTAATTGACTTTCCTTCAGTGCAGTTACAGCTGCAACTAGAAGGTGGCACTGGCGGGCTTTTCCGGCGGCAGTGGGCTGAGGAAGCTGGCATTGATGCCTTAAGCCCCTAATGGTTTTTATTTTTCTAATATTGGTAAGACTTGTAAGTTTTAAAAGCAGCAACCTCCCTCCTTTGTCCCTTGTCCCTTATCCTTTTCCCTCTAGCACCCTTGTTTATACATTCCTTAACCCTCTTACCCCATTCTATCCTCCCTATATCACTCATAGCCCCAAATCTAATAGAAATGTTTAGTCTTTTGTCAAGGCAAGGCCTAGACAGTTGACAGAACAGCATATCTGGGCCTAAACCACA
The DNA here is from genome assembly GCF_009829145.1 of Chiroxiphia lanceolata. Classification (NCBI taxonomy): domain Eukaryota; kingdom Metazoa; phylum Chordata; class Aves; order Passeriformes; family Pipridae; genus Chiroxiphia; species Chiroxiphia lanceolata. Next base: position 11,770,199 of record NC_045670.1, on the reverse strand, counting down.
AATGAAGTCAAGAATTAGGTAACTATGTACCCTTTGTGCTCTGATGATGGTGAAGGTGAAGTAGGTGGTCCCGAAATGCACCCCAGACCCATTTCAAGGGGGTGGACCCGGGGCGGACCAGAGTAAAGGCCATAGGGTGGACACATCTGGGATTGGATGGATGGTATTATAAAATGTAACCTCTCGGGCACAGGGGCGTGCGTCTTGTAACATCTTAACCTTGGCAAATAAACCCTTTCTTATCTCACCCCTAATTAATTGCTCCGGGAGATTTTTTCAGCACCTAAATCCCACGGCAACAGCATGCAGTGGTGGTGGATGCTCTGAGCAGCTCTGGCTCTGGCAACTGCCGTGGCTGCAGCAGGCGCACATGGGGGCTCCGGGTATGGTCAGTGCGGGTCCAGCAGGCATGGGACACTGGAAAGTCAGGACGGTGAGGAAGCTCCGTGCAAGGCAGATGGTTACAGCAAGTAGGAAGCAGCAGAACCATGCCAGAGCTGCTGAAGTCATTGCTGCAGTGGTGGGTGCGGGGCAGTGGCAAGCACAGCCAGATCTGCAGCAGTAAGCCGACATGGGGGCTGCAGAAGCCAGACAGAGGTTTCTTTCCCAAATCCTTGCAGGCAGCTCCTTGTCAGAATGCCAGTCAGGAGAAACAAAGAGCCACAGTGGCGGTGGACACACGGCGGTTCCAGGCAGCAGGGAGCCAGGGGAGCTTCCATAATGAGTCCGCACCAGAGAGTGAGCGAGCTATGGCAGACACAACTCTCCCTTTTAATCCTTCCCATTCCCGTACCAGTTCGTGCAGGATCTTATCTCCCCTGCCACCCCTGGTCCGTCAGTGGCACACACCTTAAAGCAGTGGCTCCTTCCCTGTGGGGCGGGGGGTGTGTGTGTGTGTGCTGGACGCTATCTGCTTTTTTTTCTTGTTGTTAACTGCGGCGAATGAATTCAAGCGGACAGACTTTGTCCAGGCAGAACTAATTCCGTTTCTTCATTACCCCATATATATGTCATATAGATAGGGATCCGAGCTATCAAACCAGGTCAGATGTTTTGCATCAGGACACATACCACACATGCCCACATGACTGTTTTCAGTCACAGAAGCGATCATGCCTCAAGTGGCTTTCCAACTTGACCTTGTCATGCTTTCACACGCGCTATTCTTAGCTCTGGCTTGCTCAAGACCACAGTATTTTGCTTTACTCTTTTATACTTCTTTTATCATCTAGGTGACCGGTGTTGTCTGTCCAGCTACTCCTACAGTCGGCGAGTGCCCTCACATGGTGGCAATGGGAAATTTCAAGCAGGGACTTAAAACGTGTAACAGCAAAGGAGCTCTACAAATGAAATCCTAACAATATACAGTACTGTATCATCTCCATAGGGTCTGGCAAAACTGGGAAGCCGGCTCCCGTCTGATAGGTACAAACCAACCCCTGGTTCTAGCAGTTCTCCCTCATTTTCCAAACAAAGGAATCTCAAGCCAGAAGTTAAAAGGCTTGGTCATTTTAACAGACTCTATGGAGATCATACAGCACTATAGATATGCTTTAAAAACATTCCTGGTTGAGGTTGGTGTCCCTGGAGCTGAGCCCCTGCTATGGCTGGCCCCAAAAAGCACCCAAAGGAGAAGATGGGACAGTGAGAAGAAGGAAGTCAGAGGTTGCTGCACAGTTTGCTAACACGATTGCAACACATAGGAAGGAGCTCAGGACTTCCTGGCAGCAGCAGGCACCAGGGGAATGGAGGGAACTGAGGCATGGTGGGAGACATCGTCTGGAAGCAGCCCATTGCTGGGGCAGGATCAACACCCTGTGGCAAAGATGCATGCTCCTGCGGCATCTGACCTTTTTCCAACGCAGTTTTTGCTTTTTCCTGAAATCCTCTATTTCCTTTGCTTCCTCCAGAAGGGTTTGCACAAGCTGGATATGACCTTGTCCCACACTGTCTATCTCTGCAAAGAAAAAAATAAATATATATTCCTAAAAATACTTTGTTGCTCAAGTCAATTGCCATAGCTGACACCAAACTGACCCCACATCATACATCCCCTTGCAGAAACATATAAAAGCAGCAGCACTTTTAAAGCAGCCTCCAAACAGTGCTTGCCTATGTAAGGATCAGTCTTGCTGGGACCTCCCCTCTAGTTTAAGAAAAATCCTATCAAGAGAAGTTATTCAAACAGGAACAGTCACATCTCCCCCTCACCCAGGTGAATTCAAACATATTTCAACACATTGCACCCCAAAGTGGTTGTCTGAAGGAAGCATTGCCCCAGGCTAGCAGACAACCAACTTAGGGCACAGAAAAACTAATGCTAAAAAAATCTCAGGCTCATGTTGCTGAAGGTGAGCGACCATACTGCAAAACACCACCCCAGAGAACTCATGAAGGGAACTGAACCGAATTGTAGGTCATGATTCAACCCCCAGAGCTGTTTCAAACCCAGAGCTATGAATAGTCAGCTGCTGTGAGGGTAGACCTTAGGGAGGTCCACCAAGGGATGGGACAGCAGACAAACCTGACTAGGACAGAGAGTGGACTCTGCACAAGACAGCAGAATGTATGGGTGTGGGCTGCAGGTACCCCAGCAGGCTGTGACACATGTCAACAAAGGGACAATGTAAGGTTGCCAAAGCATCATCTTTTAGATGCTCAGAATCATAAAATTATTAAAGTTGGAAAAGACCTCTAAGATCACTGAGTCTGACTATTAACCCAGCACTGCTAAGCCCACCACTAAACCAGGTCCCCAAGTGCCACATTTATACATCCTTTAAATCCCTCCAGGGATGATGACTCTACCACTGCCCTGGGCAGCCTGTTCCAGTGCATGACCACTCTTTCTATAAAGAAATTTTTCCTAATATCCAATCTAAACTTCTCCTGGTGCAACTTGAGGCCATTTCCTCTTGTCCTGTCACTTGTTAATTGGTAGACCAACCCCCACATTGCTACAACCTGCTTTCAGGTAGTTGTAGAGGGCGATAAGGTCCCCCAGAGCCTCCTTTTCTCCAGGTTAAACACCCCCAGCTCCCTCAGCCGCTCCTCATCAGACTTGTGCTCCATACCCTTCCCCAACTCCATTGCCCTTCTCTGGACACACTCCAGCACCTCAATGTTTTTCTTGGAGTTAGGGGCCCAAAACAAAACACAGGATTTGAGGTGCTACTTACTGTGTATGCATGTGCAGAGGGCAAGATCCAGCAAACTCCAGATGAGCTTCCCATGCACAGTTTCTGATGTACAACACAAACATGACTTCTGAGCTGCAGCCAGCCCTGAAAGCCCAAGAGATCCCCAAAAGGACATTCTGTGGGTCCCCTCTCCCACACATGCCCTGGAGCACTTGGTCCCAAACCCCACAGATTGGGATGAACCAAACCAGGAGTACAGCCTATGCCTGACCCCAGCACCACACAGGTTTAGAGGTTTCTCTGCTATTTTCTTCCCAAACAGTTGCCTGAAAGCTTTGGTGCTGCCAAGTGTCCTGACAAACATGAAGAATGACTTACATTGCTTGAAAACATCCAGGGAACTCTTCAGTGCACTGAAAAACACAAGCAGAGCATTAAAAACAGTGAGAAAGCACAGCCAGGCACAGGCATCAGTAGAGCACCTCTCCCAAACCAGATAGCAAGTTCCTTACTCAGTGTTAGACAAAGTGGTTCAAAATAGGTTTATTTACCTTCTTTACACCTGTCCTGGTTCCAGCCAGGACAGGGTTAATTTTTGCAGTAGCCAGGAGGGGCATGACCAGGACCCTGAGGTTATTCTATACCACCTCAGGCCATATGCAGGGGGCAGAGGGGGATGGGTCCCTTCTGGTCAGGCTGGTGGCAGAGTGAGCAGTCAGAGTAGCTCTGGGTTCTGCGTGGTGAGCACTCACATATGAATCGTTCACTTATCTTGTACACTCTGTTATTAATATTGTTGTTGTTACTGTTCATTTTCTTATTTCATTGCTGTTTCTAGTAAATTGTTCTTATCTCAACCTGTGATATTTACCCTTTTGTGCCTTGAATTCTCCTCTCCATCCTGCCACAGAGGAAGGGGGAGGGGGAGAGAGTGAGTGACACATGGTTTGGAGTGTTTCAGTGGGAACACTAAATTGAGGAGTACCATTCCTAAACCACAACAACACCTCCAGCTTTTTTCCTCTCAGCAAGTTGATGCCGTGGAATGTTGATGCTAAAAAATAACTCAGGATCAGTTAATTAGGGGTGAGATAAGGAAAGGGTTTAATTGTGCCAAGGCAATAGATGTTACAAGATGCGCGCACCTCTGTGCCCGAGATGTTACATTTTTTAATACCATCCGTCCAATCCCAAGTGTGTCCACCCTGTAGCCTTTGCTCTGGACCGCCTCGGGTCCACCCCCTGAGAATTGAGTCTGGGGGCCTTTTCTTCATCATCTTCACCATCTTCAGAGCACAAAGGGTACATAGTCACCTAGTTCTTGACTCCGTTTTGTTGTTCAGGCCCTGATATGGCTGTTCTCTAAACAACCTAGGCCTTGCCTTGACAAGAGACTAAACATTGCCAATGAATTCAGGGGGAGATTTGATATGGGGAGCATAGAATGGGGTAAGAGGGTTAAGGAATGTGTAAACTACTTGTACTACAGGGAAAGGGAATGAGGGTTGCTGCTTCTACTACTTATAAAACTTACAAAATTAGAAAATAAAAAACTAATAGGGGTTTAAGGCATCAAAATATAACACAGCTCACTCAATGTGAGATCTACATTACGTCTTCCAGAACATTGGATGCTATTAAAAATTCAGAGTTTCATGATAAATGCTTCAGGCAACCTTCTAAAAGTATCATTTGGGACATATGAACATCTTCTACATGGTACATTGGTCAGTGGTTGGAAATGTTGACAACTTTTCTCCCTCTTAGTATTGTATGATAAAGATTTCAGGAACATTTTATGTGACACATCAATATAAAACTGTAAATAAATGACCAGAGAATATCAGACTGGGCACGTATAAAGTATAGAAACAAAGCAGGAAGCAGAAGGTGCCATGGGTCACTGGGTGTAGGAGTAAATACCCTTTTGGAAGAATTTGTAACAAGAAGGTAGAACTTGTTTTTCACTTAAGGAAGCTTTCCTGCCTGGAACAAGGCATCTTTCCCAGAGACAGTTTTAGTTGTTTCTCTTCCTGGATTCCAGAGAAGTTGACTTCCCGGGTACAAGAGAAGATAAGTTCTTGCAGACATGTCTGAAGACCCCTGCAGTGGGGGGTGCCAGAGATAATAAAAGGGATGAAGAAGGAGGAGGCGTCTTGCTCTTGCTCTCTCTGTCTCTTCCAGGCCCAGCACTGCTTCACAGCCTGGTGCAGGTTTCCTTTGTAAGTTTTTTTGTGTTCTGGACTTAGAAATAAACCTTTTTGACTTCTTTCCACTGCCTTGGCATTTTTGGGGGATACCTGCATATATCTTTCTTTACACTGGGAAATGCAGATGCACTCAGGGAGCCAACCACAGCGGCCACAGCACTTGCAGCATTTCTGTGGGGTGGTAACACACTGGGCTTTGAAGATTTGCATGGCTTTGATTCAAGGAAGTACCTGTTACTTCCCTCTGACCACAAAACCAGTCATGAGTGAACCCAAGGTCGCGTGATCATAGAATCATAGAATTGTTAAGGTTGGAAGAGACCTTTAAGATCAAGTCCAACCACCAACTGAGCACCACTACCATGTTCACCATTAAACCATCCTGAAGTGCCATATTCACATGTTTTTGAACACTTCCAGAGATGACAACTCTACCACTGCCCTGGGCAGCCTGTCTCAATGCTTGACAACCCTTTCTGTAAAGAAATATTTCCTAATATCTAATCTAAACCTCCCTGGTGCAACCTGGGGTCATTTCCTCTTGTCCTGTCACTTGTTACTTGGGAGAAGAGACTGACCCCCACCTGGTTACAGCCTCCTTTCAGGGAGTTGCAGAGAGCAGTGTCTCCCCTGAGCCTCCTTTTCTCCAGGTGTATTCGTGCTTAATTAGATGTTGCTGTTTTTTGGGCTTTGGTTGGCCCAGCCACTTGTGAAAGTTTATTCTTTTCCTGCCAAGTTATGAGAAAACAAGCACTGATAAACTAGAACTTCATCCTTGAAGGGAGCATCTTGTATAAACTACTTAATTGGTATCTTACTATTGGCTGATGGCCCTCCAAGGGCATTTGAAGGAGAAGGTGAAGAGGAGGAGGATGATGTACGCCCCCAGACTCATTCAGGAAAGACCCCCTGAAGTATAGCGCGCAAGCGCGGGGAAATTCCAAAGTACCCACGCATGTGCAGAAGAGATGCCACTTGCATAACGGGGGGAGGGACCGAAGTCCTCTAGCTGGGTGGTGCTGGCCACACCTGCCCAGGTAGATGTCACTGGCAAATTGGATAAAAAGCAGATGGCTCATGCTGGGGGAAATGCAAGCTTCACATGAAAGGACAACGTTGCCTTTCGTGGGGATGTCCGCCATCTTGTGAACCTGTTGACTCTCCTAGAATGCAGTTTCTGCTATGGGGAATTCTAGGCATTCTGGGTCGGTAAGATAACTTCATAAGCAACACCTGGGTGACTGGGGGAGTCGTACTGAGGGCTTATTTTTCTCCTCCTTCCTCTCTCTCAGGTTTTTCATTTTGTTGGTCACCTCTTGGTAATAAATATTGTTTGTGTTGAGCTTTCAACAGTGTATGGTTTCAGTTTCAACATCCTTCCCCGCTACCCCAGGCTAAAGAATCCCAGGTCCCTCAGCTGCTCCTCATCAGACTTGTGCTCCAGACCCTTCACCAGCTTTGTTGCCCTTCTCTGGACACACTCCAGCACCTCAATGTCTTTCTTGGAGTGAGGGGCCCAAAACTGAACGCAGAACTCAAGATTGAACCTCACCAGTTGAAGTGCTGAGGCCTGAACATCAGGTCCTGAGCCAAAGTCAACCTCTAGAGAACCTTCCAACCCAGTGTTATATTTAGCCATGTATCTGCTTATTAGCCAAAGTTCTGTATAATCATCAGTAAAATGCGTAAGACTACACCTATGTAAACATGTGTACTTTGTTTGTAAGATATATTGGTATTTGCTTATTAGTAAAGATTTGTATCTGTTCATTAATGAGATATGAATGTATCTATCTTTCTGTATTTGGAGACTAGTCAAGGCCATGGAAGTAGATGGCTGGCCTTGTTCGATAGTAGATGGTCCCAGTTGACTGCCTTGATTTTCCTCTGAGCCCTGTCCAGGCTTTGGGTGAAAACTGAAGAGAGAAGAAAGTCAGATACTTTCCACACTAAATAAGTGATGTAAGATTGTTTGTTTAACAATATAAAAGCCGGACCCTTTTCTCAACAGAGACCTCACCTATGAGTGGACGCACTGCATAGGATTTCCCAGTTACTAGGAGTGGTTCTACAACCCTTCACTGTGATCAGGGGCTCCCCAGCTGATGTGTGGGTCTGGATGATGCATATAGTAATGCATTAAAAGGGGTAACTGGTGATGTATCTTTCTTAATCACTGTAGTAATGATTAGGTGCATTGCTAAGCTTATCCTTTTATAATTCTTTGCTTTTTTTGTAATTCTTTGCTGTTTTGCACTATAGTAAATTTATACACTTATTCTTTAAAGTTGGTGTCTGTGTTTATTGTGATGACCCTTGTCCCCTGGCAAAACGCCAGTGCTCAGTACAGCAGGACAATGACTTCCCTGGTCCTGCTGGCCATACTATTTCTGATACAAGCCAAGATGCCATTGACCTTCTTGGCCACCTGGGCACACTGTTGGCTCATGTTCAGACAGCTGTCAACCCCAGGTCCTTTTCTGCCAGGCAGATCTCAAACCACTCTTCCCCAAACCTGTAGTGCTGCATGGGGCCGTTATGACCCAAATGCAGGACTCGGCACTTTGCCTTTGTGGAATGATGGATAGGGTTAAAAATTAGAGGAGACTAAGAATTACAGGGTAAAATGCAGCTGCTGCTCCCCGGATGGAACGTGGTCCCTAAACAATGATAAGTACCTGCTATGGAGGATGGAACAGTGGGGGGAGTAGCATGGATGTGCCGCAGCCTCCCTTCATAGACATCCTTGCAGGGAGGGGAACATGGTGATACTTTGTAGTTCAAAGACCATACAGTATCTGTCCACCAAGGGAGATAGATGCCAAGGACGACTACCCAATGAAGTACCTATGACTAAAGTCACTTAAGTTCCACCTAAACCTAAAATGATAGTAAAAAAGTAAGTTGAAAATAGGGGGAAATTGGATGAAGACTCCACCGAAACTGCTGGGATCAGTCAATGGGTTGAATCTGTCTCCCCCCCATAAGGATGCCTATTGGGTAAGAACCATATTCTACGTGCATTAAATGCTGCTTTTAGGAATAGAACTTCTGCTTGCTCTATAGTATATTAGTAGACTGCTTTGTATTAGAGCTTGTGTTTGATTAGTAGATTGCTTTAAATATGTTTTTGCAGTCAGACACTGACCAACTACCAACAAACCTTATTAACTTGTCACAATTTGTATTAATAAAGAGTGTTATTCCGTAAACTGTTAGAGTGAGTCCTTTATAAGGTGCTAACAGTTACCGGTGATGGATAACACGTTGGGAAGGCCTGCTAAGTGGTCTCCCTTATGCTGTTGGCTTAGTCCCCCCAAAAAGGGCAATCAAATCACCCTCCAATCTTGTGAATATGTTTGGTGAAGGGTCCCCCTTATGGGATGTTGACAGACTGGTTGGACATCAGGGTTCCAGTTTCCCTGGGGCACTGACAGACAAATAAATTACTGAGGGTCGAGAAAATCTCCCCTCTCTAAGGGTTGGGCAAGCCCCCCTGTTTTCAGGTGACATTAAAATTGGTGCAACAAGCAGGGTTGTCATGGATAATCTGCTGCAAAAATACAAATGTGCCCCTTCCCAGGCTGGGAAGGAGTGGGTTCAAAGGTTTCAGAAAGGTAAAATTGTGGAATGCATGGAACAATGTCAGGTTGAGCAGAAATGTAAGGAAATGTAGTGGGTTTCTGTGGCCAGGTTTTGGTAGTGGGGGGGGTTACAGGGGTAGCTTCTGTTAGAAGCTGCTAGAAGCTTCCCCTGTCCTGTGGAGCCAATGCCAGCTGGCTCCAGGACAGACTTCCTGCTGCTGGCCAAGGCCAAGCTAATTAGGAGTAATAGTAATGCCTCTGTGATAACATACACAAAGCACAGCACTGTGAGGACTACTGTGGGGAAATGAACTCCAGTTCAGCCAGACCCAATACAGGAAGGGTAAAGGTTCTAAGGGTTCAGTGGATGGTTCCTCAGGCAGCTGGAAAGCCCAAATTTTCCTGGAACATGGGATTACAGCCTAGACAGATGTATAGAATCATAGAATCAGCTGGGTTGGAAGGGACCTTCGAGATCATCAAGTCCAACCCTTGATCCACTACCGCTGCGGTTACTAGACCATGGCATTAAGTGCCACATCCAGTCTCTTTTTAAAAATCTCCAGGGAAGGAGAATCCACTACTTCCCTGGGTAACCCATTCCAATGTCTGACCACCCTCTCTGTAAAGAAATTCTTTCTAATATCTAACCTAAACCTCCCCTGGCACAACTTGAGACCATGCCCTCTTGTCTTGCTGATAGTTGCCTGTATTAGACACTTTTAACTGCAGGTTCTCCTCCTCTTCATCCCCATTACATTTGTTCCAAGCTGTTCTGTACCAAGTCATGTAGTCAGACATTGGTTTTCTCCAGTTCTCAATACCAAAATTACATTAATTCAGGGTTGTTCTACAGTGTTCTTCATATTTAGTCATTGCTAACCAGGTGAACCATAAAGTCAAAATATATGGCCAGATCATCTCAGTTGAGCCTTTTTAGCCACAGAACCTCTACTTAGGTCATATCCTCTGATTAATAAATGTGGTATCTAATGCTACTACTTCTTTTTAACATAAATTGTCGTGTCCATAATTGTCATGGGTTTAAAAGGGGTTTCCCCTGGAGTTGGAAAGTGATTAATCCCAGCGGATGGTGTTCTTGGTGTTGACCCAATCAGCGCCCCTGCAAAATTAAACATATCACAACAGACCGGAAAAGAAGAGATTACGTAGTTGGTAAGAGAGGTAGCCATGTTTTGAGACCACCAGAAGAGAGGGATCAGGGAGCCCCGCTGGGGGCCAAGGCCCCCCAGCCCCCGGTTGGGGATGCAGAAACTCAGAACAGTGTTAAACTGGGCCTAGTACTGTGGCCAAGAGTTGGGGGAAGTTTCTTCGCTGTGAATGTACAGCCAGAGACACTGAAGCAGCAGCATAAGCAGCACTGAGTAGAGAGCTGTGGTTGAAAGCCAAGAAGATAAGAGGGAAGCAGTAAAGACTGCATGAAGCCAAACTGAGAGACACAGAGCTGTCCGATGGAGAGAGAGAGGACCAAGCTCAGTAGAGACTGTTTGGGGTGAGACTTGGTTTTATTTCTCCAAACCTTTGAGACCCCTTTTGGAAGAAGAGGGTGGACTTCCATTTGAAGGGAGTTCTGAAATGCTGAGAGGTCCTGGAGCTGGACCAGGATGGTCAGAAGGAATGTGGGGGAAGTGGTCTTCCTTTCCCCCCACCCTTTGCCACCTTGGCAGTTTGAGACAGAGCAAAGGAGCTCTGGTAGAACGCTTGGGGCAAAAACTGAACTGAGAGCCCCTAAACGTTCTGACCCCGGGGAGGAGGGGTGGAAATCCCCAGAGGAGTCTCCCGAGAGTCTGTCCCTGGGAGCTGGAAACCTTTCACGGAGCGGAGGATTAAAGACTTTGAGCTTTAACCCCTGTATCTAGTGAATGTCGACTATGGTGATAATGAGCTGTTTCCCTTGAAGTCCATAGATGAGACCTTTGGTTGGAGCCAAAGGGCCAAGAAGGGTGAGCAAAAACCCCTGCGTTGTAATAAAGAGAGAGAGAGATATTTTCCAGCTACGACAACTCCAGTTACAACTGCTGCCTTGAAGAGGAGAGACACTGCTGCCCTGAAAGTGGAAAAGACCTTTTCTTCTTTCTTTCTGAACTTTTATTGGAGGGAGAGGAGGGACTTGATCTTATGCAAATATATTGCTTTACCATAGGAGAGATAGTTAGAATTGTTGTATATAATGTATTATAGTATTTATTGTGTAACAATAAATTTTGATATAATTTCCCCATGCTAGTAGATGTGTTATGTCTGGAAAAACCCTCTCACACTGAAGCAAATTGTGTGAGGGGGCTTGGAAATTTGGAAATTGGATTTTTGGAGGTCTCAAACCGCAACAATAATGTACCAATTCAGGACAAAGTCATGCCTCTCCTATGCCAAGGTCTTCACTTGGTCTTCTGCAAGCTGAATTGCAAGGTGAATTTTATGGGAGAGCGTGTGGCCTGGGCAGGCCACCAACAGCTGCAAATGCATCATTACAGATGTCTGACAACATATAAGACTGAATTATTAAACTGTTCCTGATTTCTCTTTCTTTGTAACAGAGCCCTGGGTTCCATTGCTGCCTCACAGCTGAGGATTCCCAGGCATGGACTTCATACCACAGCACCAGCCACTCAAGGAAAGGACAGTGTAAGAAAACAGGAAGTTCCTCATCAGTCAGAAATCAAAGGTGTTTTAACATAGCAAACAGTTGGACATGACAGAAACTAAACTAGGAATACAAGGAGTAGAAGTAGTGCCACCACCTTACTTCCCAGGCTCAACCCAACCTGGTTTGGGGCAGCTCCCTACCTTTCCTTCAAAAAGTCTTCAAACTCTTTGCAGTTCTTCCTGCCATAATTAAGATGTTGAATGATGCTGTCATAGCCAACTATGCTCATCAGATCTATACTCTGAAAACACAAGAACAGGAGTCATATCCTCATGAGTGCAGTCCACGGCTAGTGCCATTTCCAGTGGCATTTCCACAAGCAATGGTTCAGCTAGGAGCACGTGTGTAAGTGCCTCTTTATGAAATAAGATCTTTTTGTTTTAGGGGTATGAGAACAATGGTGGCAATTTGGGACAAGATTTTCAGAGAAAAGAGTTCACAGAAGAGTTCAGTGTACCACATCCTATTGCTTCCCATTGGCCTAAGCACAGCTGGTCCCACACCACATGGCATCTCCTCCTAGGAGCTTAGCTGTCACCTCTAACTTAATGAAATCAAACACTAAAAACCCTCCAAGTCTCTAGATAGAGCCCATCTTACTACTGCTTCTCCCATAGAATCATAGAATGGCTTGAATTGGAAGGGACCTTAAAGACCATCTATTTCCAACCCCACCGCCATGGGCAGGGACACCTTCCATTAGATCAGGTTGCTCAAAGCACCATCCAACCCAGCCTTGAACACTTCCAGGGATGGACCATTCATAACTTCTTTGGACAACCTGTGCCTGTACCTCACCACCTTCACAGTCAAGAATTTCTGTCTAATATCTAATCTAAACCTGCCCTCTGTCAGTTTGAAGCCATTCCCTCTTTTCCTATCACTACATGCCCTTGCCCAAAGTCCCTCTCCAGTTCCCTTGTAGCCCCTTTTAGATACTTACTCCCAGTTTCTGCAGACATAGAGATGGATCTTGGTTAGCATTGGCTTGCACTATTCTGGGCATCACCCTCACATATAGCTATAGGAGCCTACACTTGGGCTGGAAGTGAATTTATCAGACATTTCTGCACACAGGATTGCTGAGCTATGGGCTTCAATCCCTGCTCTCACAGTAATGGATGGATGCATCCAATAACCACTGCACAGCCTTTGTTTTGACCTTGCAAAAAGCAACACTGTCCCACACATCAATTCAAAACACTACTGCAAAGATCATTTCCCTCAGTACCAGGTCCTCCTTCACTACCACTGTATGCCCTCCAACACATCACACAGGGCTAACTTCTTCACTCCACACAAAACATCACCCCCACGGAGAAGTCCTGCCTCCACCACCCATGGGGCCAAGTCCCATCTTCCTGAGGCCAACAACGGAATTACAGTTACCTGCTGGACAGTATATTCTAACAGGAACTGCTGCATCCACCGATACAGGGTTAACAGTTGTCCCTCAATCAATAACTCTAGACAACCCAAAAGTAGTAGAAGTAACTGTCAAAGCTCTGTTTCCACCCATGGAGCTTGACACAAATACACCAATTGCCAGTCTAACCCCCACTGAGGTGGGGGGAAACATTTTGGACTCAATGCCTTTGGTTCATTGGTCACAATCAATTTTACTTGACCACCCTATGCTAACCTGTGCTGTGTTGTATCCCAATTCTAACCAGTGTGTTTGAGTTAAGGGTCTTCTAGACACCAGAGCGGACGTCACCATCTTTGCAGAAAGCGACTGGCCTAAGGAATGGAACATGACACAGCCCTGCATCAACATCAAAGGGGTAGGAGGAGCCCAGTCACCACTCCAAAGTGCCTGCACACTATTGATTGAAGGTCCTGAAGGTAAAACAGCCTCTACAAGGCCTTACATCCTTAATATTCCCATGACCCTTTGGGGAAGGGATATTATAGGGCAATGGGGAATCCACCTAACCACGTCAAATTTAGTCTAAGGGTCACTGGTAAGCTGCAGTCTCCCGCCCTCACGTGGCTCTCGGATGAGCCACACTGGGTATCCCAGTGGCCTCTGAAGGGAGAGAAACTGTGACAAGTAAACTTACTGGTCAATGAACAATTGGAAAAGGGACATCTAGTACCAACGGATAGTCCCTGGAACTTCCCCATCTTTACAATACAAAAATCAAATGGAAAATGGAGGTTACTACAGGACTTAAGGGAACTTAATAAAATCATAGAGCCCATGGGAGCTCTCCAGCCCAGACTCCCATCACCAACGATACCCTCAGAATGGCCCATCATTATTATAGACATCTAAGACTGTTTCTTTATCATTGCTTTACACCCTAAAGACTCTCGTAGGTTCACATTCACAGTACCCTCCATCAACGCAGCAGAACCATCTCAATGCTATCACTGGACCGTCCTTCCTCAAGGGATGAGAAACAGTCCCTCTGTGTGCCAAAGAGTCATCGCAGACATCTTGTCACCAATCCGTCAGCAATTTCCACATACCATCCTGTACCACTATATAGATGATATCCTGGCTGCCGAATCCAAGGAACAGCTCGCACGAGTTCATTTGTCTGTGAAAGCTGCTCTGTTAAGACATGGCCTTGAGATCACACCGGAAAAAGAACAAATGACAATGCCATGGAAGTACCTTGGATTTCACATCAATAACACCACGATTCAACCTCAGACTGTTGCCTTACCCTCCAACATCCACACCTTGAATGACTTACAATCCTTGCTAGGTTTAATTAATTGGATTAGGCCTCTCCTAGGTATAACAACAGACTCTTTAAAATCACTATTCCAACTTCTGAAAGGGGAGGCGGACCTGACATCCCCTCGACACCTGACACCGGAAGCCCGAGCAGTGTTACAGGACATAAATCAAAGGCTGAGTGCATGTCAGACTAAGTGAAGAGTGTGTGGGTTACCAGTTGTGTTAGTAATTTTCAAAGGTATCAAGTAGCCCTATGCTGTTCTGGGACAATTAGATCTAAAAGGCAAAGAACTTTCTGTTATGAGAATGGGTTTTTCTAAGTTTTCAGTTTTCTAAATTGGTTACGACATATCCTGAGATGCTCTCCAAGGTGTGTCACAAAAGCAGATTGCGGTTGTGGGAACTTTTGGGAAGGGACCCAGAAGTCATATGTGTTCCTCTGTCTACTGTTCAGCTAACCCAGTTGTTGATTCATAGTGACGATTTCCAGTTAGCTATTGCTGACTTTAAGGGTCAATTTTCAGTACACCTCCCACCTATCCCTTTTTTACAGCTACTAGCTCTCACCCAACCAGAGCTAACAAATAATTATTCACCTTTCCCACTAACGAATACTAGAACTGTTTTTACAGATGGTTCGGGTAGGACGTCTAACACAGTAGTCACCTGGCAAAAAGCGGGAAAGTGGGTATTTGACACGCACAAGGTAAGAGGTTCCTCTCAGATAGCAGAGCTCTCTGCAGTAATACGTGCATTTCAACTGTTTCCAGAGCCTTTGAATATTGTTTCTGATTCGGCCTATGTCGTTGGAGTGGTCCGATAAATTGAAAACTCTTATATAAAGGACCTCTCCCAATTGCAATTAGCTCACATGTTCAAATCACTATGGCATGAAATTAGTCAGCGCAAACACAAATTCCACATAATCCACATCCGCTATCACACTTCTTTCCCAGGGCCCATCGCAGAAGGAAATCATGTCTCAGATCAAATAGCTGACACAGGACACCTGGCACAAACTGCTGTGGTCCCAAATAATTTTGAAAAAGCAAAACTGTCCTACAGTTTTTTTCATCAGAACATAAAATACCTCACAAAAACATTCCAACTCACACTTTCTCAAGTTAGAGTCATTATCTCTGCATGCCCAGATTGCCAAAGATTTACTCCCCTACCATCGGAGGGAGTAAATCCTCATGGAATTAATCCACTAGATATTTGGCAGTCAGACATAACACATTATGCACCATTTGGAAAATTAAAGTACATCCATGTATCTATTGACACATGTTCTGGTGCTATTGCAACAACAGCACAATCAGGAGAAAAGGTTTGAGATGTCAAAAAACACTTCATGTCTGCCATATCAATCCTTGGCGTCCCCAAAACTGTGAAAACCGACAATGACCCAGCCTACACCTCTCAATCATTAAAGGAATTTTTTAATATGTGGGGAATTACACATGTCACAGCCATCCCCCATTCTCCGACTGGTCAGGCTATAGTAGAACATGAACACCAAACACTAACCATTGGGCTCACGCCTCAAGAGAAATTAAACAAGGCCTTGTACGTCATCAACTTCCTAAATAGGTTAGAACAGGACACCTCACCCATAGAAAGGCACTTCAATTTGCACAGGAATCAAGTCTGTACTGATGCCAGGGTTATTTATAAAGATGTAATAAGAGGTGAATGGGTTGGTCCTGTTGCTCTTATCACTTGGGGAAGGGGACATGCTTGTATTTCCACAGGTTCCAGTCCCAAGTGGGTTCCATCTCGTCTGGTGAAATTTCACAACAGCGACTAAGTACCATCATGATCTCCATCATCCTCACCATCCTAAGCCATCCTGTCATCTCATCGAATCAACTTTCTCCTACGAATCCTCCCTTTACAGATTGGGTAGTTACAGACCCTGGAAACATGTGGACTTCTCTAGTTAAGTCTTTAAATGTTGATTCCTTGTGCCTTTCCGTCTCAGACCCCTCTAACCCATTAAAAACATGTTTGGTCGCAGTTCCCTGGTTCCCTCAAAAATGGACAGGATTTCGAAATCAATATTCCCCTCTGTGCAATGATCTGGAAAAAAATAGAAATCAAATTGTGTCCTACTTCCCACAACCCCCAAAGACAGAGACAGATCCGCAATATTTAGATGATTATCCTGAAGAATTACAAATTTTAGGTACCCTCCCCTCAGCCCACTGTTTCTATTTCAATATAAAAACAGAGGAGAAAGCTGAAAATCAGTTTAATGTAACATCCAATGGAGCATATTCTAACTTTGAATTCTGGTGCAAAGAAAAAATTGAAAACCTCCCACTACCCTCTGCCCTCCCCAAGGGGGTGTTCTTTATCTGTGGACTTAGAGTGTGGAAATCAATCCCTAAAGGAGTGGTTGGGGGACCTTGCACGTTAGGTCAGTTATCACTCTATAATCCTGAAAAGATAATCCATTCCTTAGCCATTAGCCCCCCGAAAACAATCACAAAACATGACATCACCATCTACTCTGAGAAACTGGACTCACCTGCAGTCCAGTAATTTAAAAAAAGCGGAAAACCATTCACAAACACAGCCCCTCAACGAGCCCCTCACCCCCTGACTCAGCAACATCCCCTTTTCAAATCTCAAGATTTACAACAATTCACTGAAAATTGCAATTCTGACCTCCACTTTTGGTCCCACAGCAAGAATGTCTGGGGAGGCATAATAATTCCGGCCATTGGCACAACACAGGCCTTAGATCTGCTCACGAAAATGGGATGTTGGTTAGCCAAGGAGGCTAATGCAACTAGCGCAGCACTAGAAGACCTGTTACTAGATTCCCAACAGATTAAGAAAGCCACTTTACAGAATAGAGTGGCCATTGATTTCCTACTGCTAGTTAATGGACATGGCGGCGATGAATTTGAGAGGCTGTGCTGTCTAAATTTCTCCGACCACTCTCAATCTATCCACTCCCACATAAACAAACTCCATTCCCTCATCCAACAAATCCTAAAGTCTGATGAGGTTAGTTGGGACGATATGTTTGATTGGCTTTCCTTGAAGGGACTCTCACAGCCCCTGAAGAAATTTCTATTATTTTTACTCTTAGGTCTGTTTGTGCTAGCAATCCTTCTTTGTGTTCTTCTGTGTATAGTCAAATGTTTCCAGGGTCTTGTAATGCACAATGCTGTGCAAGTTTGCATTTCATAAATAAATAAAAACAGAGGAATTGTAGGCGAACATCAGGACTATGAAGCTTGGAAAGAACAACTTCAGTGGCAGGTCCGTGGCAGCAGCAACTTCCCAGGATCGAGCAAAGCAGAAAAACAATGGCTACTTGCAAGTTTTATTGTACGGGTTCTCTCCCTGAACTGTGTATTTTCCCCTGATGAGACTGAACTGTTTGCTAAAGAGGATGAGTTATGAGGTAGACCAAACTCCTCTCTCTCAACAATTGTAATATCAAAATTAAGGGGCTTTACTCGAGGAAAATGTAGAAAAACAGAAGAAATAACAACCTTTTATTGAAAGATATATGTGTGTTGGCAAAAACAGCAATAAAACCACAGAAGAACTAGACAGTAATCCCAGAAAAAACAACAACAACAACAACAAAAAAAAAAAAGCCTAAATGAATACTTCTCTGTCTTTTAGCACAGTCCTAACTGTGGCCTGCAGGGAGTGCTGTTGGATCGTTGGAAGGTGCAGGGTCTGCAATGCCCTGTTGTGGCCTGCAGGGGGCGCTGTTGGACCACTGGAAGGCGTAGGACCTGCAGTACCTGGTCGTGGTCGGCAGGGGGCGCTGTGGGCTCCGGTAGTCACGCCGTGGGAAGAGGGGGGGGCTGGGGAGAGCGGTCCCAGACCGAGAAGGAGATGGGGGGGGTCCTCCCCTCCGTGGGGACAAAAAGGAAGGCAGGCAGTACACTCCCACGGGAACTTACCGCTGTCTCAAGTGGCGGGGACTCACCGCAGTCTCAGGTGGTGGTGTCTCAAAAAAAAAAACTCCCCCTCCTCTCCCTCAGGCAAGCAAACTCTCCATTGAGGCACAGCAGATCCGGGGAGCGGGACAGTCAGGCAGGTCGAAGCCAGCAGGATGAGAAGTTGAGCTGACCAGGATGAACAGCCAAAAAAAACCAGACCTCCGGTCCCCCTCCCCAAAATGCCTGTCTGCACCCCAGGAGCCAACAACGCAGTCTACCCCTCACCCCTCCGAACAGAACCAGCCCCCACCTCCCTCTCTCCTCTCTCCAAATGGCCCATTAACCGAGGTAGGCTACATCCTTTGTGACGCTAATGACCTCCCTTTCCCCCCCCCCCACTCCATTTTTTTTCCTTGGAGTGGGGCAGGGGAAGAAAAATTCCCCTGATTTTCTAATCTATAACATTATCCACCCCTAATTTTTCTTTCCCACGCTACCACACTTTATCAGATTAAATCTTTGATCCTCATACGTGCATGCAGTATTCCAACTATGTACACATCCACTAATAGGTAGATACAAATACAGATACAGGTACAGGGTTACATACAGATACAAGTATACAGTTACAGCCAGTTCACCCCAGAGTAAGGTTTCCCTGAGGTATACACCGAGTTTCTCCATCTTCCTGCATCACCCACCAGGTGCAGCCAGGCCCTTGGGTAAAAACAATCCCACGAATGGGTTTGTCCTTGCTCAGGGCAGGGTTAACCCAAACCTTTTTCCCTAACACACCCCTCGCGTGAATCACAGGGACCTTATCTCAATCCACGGTGTGGAGGGACTCTGATTGGGTAGGGCTGGTTCGGTTGATGGAACCTCTGGTGTTAACTAACCATGTAGCCTTTGCTAGATGCTGATCCCAGTGCTTGTCTGTCCCTCCACCAACGCCTTCAGGGTGGTTTTCAACAGTCCATTATGTCGTTCAACTTTCCCTGCGGCTGCTGCGTGGTATGGGATGTGGTACACCCACTTGATACCATGCTCCTCTGCCCAGGTGGCAACTAAGCTGTTCTTGAAATGAGTTCCGTTATCTGATTCGATGCGCTCTGGGGTGCCATGTCACCACAGGACTTGCTTTTCAAGGTCCAGGATGGTATTCCGGGCAGTAGTGTGAGGCACCGGATACGTCTCCAGCCATCCAGTGGTGGCTTCCACCATGGTACGCACATAGCACTTACCTTGGCGGGTTCGTGACAGTGTGACATAATCAACTTGCCAGGCCTCCCCATACCTATACTTACTCCAACGTCCACCATACCATAGGGGCTTCAGTCTCTTAGCCTGTTTAATGGCAGCGCAGGTCTCACAGTCATGGATAATCTGGGAAATAATGTCCTTGGTTAAGTCCACCCCTCGGTCTCGTGCCCATCTATGGGTGGCATCTCTGCCCTGATGGCTTGAGGTATCATGGGCCCACCGTGCCAGGAACAACTCTCCTTTGTGCTGCCAGTCCAGGTCCACCTGTGACACCTTGACTCGTGCAGTTCGGTCTGCCTGTTCATTGTTGCAATGCTCCTCATTGGCTCGGCCTTTGCGCACATGGGTGTCTACATGACGGACTCTCACAGTGAGCTTCTCTGTCCGGGTAGCGATAGCCCATCAGGGGCCCAGATGGGTTTTTCCCCGCGTTTCCAATTGGTCTTCTTCCATCTGTCCAACCATCCCCACAGAGCATTGACTACCATCCACGAGTCAGTGTAGATGTAAAGCTTTGGTCACTTCTCCCGTTCAGCAATGTCCAATGCCAGCTGGACAGCTTTGAGCTCTGCAAATTGGTTTGATTCTCCTTCCCCTTCAGTAGCTTCTAAAACTTGTCGGACGGGGCTCCATACAGCTACTTTCCATTTGCGCTTCATTCCTACAAGGCGACAGGAACCGTCAGTGAAGAGGGCGTAGTGTGTTTCTTCTTTCGGTAGTTTATCGAATTCTGGGACTTCCTCAGCCCGTACCACCTGTTCTTCTTCTTCTTCATCTGCTAGACCAAAACTCTCACCTTCCGGCCAGTTTGTG
Source organism: Chiroxiphia lanceolata (assembly GCF_009829145.1). Classification (NCBI taxonomy): domain Eukaryota; kingdom Metazoa; phylum Chordata; class Aves; order Passeriformes; family Pipridae; genus Chiroxiphia; species Chiroxiphia lanceolata. The sequence goes on along the minus strand of NC_045670.1, from coordinate 11,749,918 downwards.
ATGATTTCTAGGATCCCAGGGCGATTCAGATTTCCAATACGGGCACGCTGCGTGAGCAGAGTGATCCACCTACTCCATGTAGCATCAGTGGCATGATGTGTGGTGGGCACCTTTCCCTTAAACATCCAGTTCAACACTGGTAGTCGAGGTGCCAAGAGCAGCTGTTCTTCTGTGCCAATCACCTCGGAGGCAGCTTGTACTCCTTCATAAGCTACTAGGATCTCCTTCTCTGTTGGGGTATAGTTGGCTTCAGACCCCCTGTAGCTTTGGCTCCAGAACCCAAGTGGGCGGCCTGGAGTCTCACCAGGCACCTTTTGCCAGAGGCTCCAGGAGAGACCTTTATTCCCAGCTGCAGAATAGAGTACATTTTTCGCATCTGTCCCCATCCTGCCTGGCCCAAGGGCTACAGCGTGTGCAATCTCTCATTTATTCTGTTCGAATGCCTGTTGCTGCTCAGGACCCCGCTGGAAATCATTCTTTTTGCAGGTAACCAGATAGAGAGGGTTTACAATTTGACTGTACTCCGGGATGTGCATCCTCCAGAAACCTATGGCACCCAAAAAAGCTTGCGTTTCCTTCTTGCTGGTCAGTGGGGTCATGGTTGTGATCTTATCGATGACTTCTGTCAGGATCTGACGACGCCCATCTTGCCATTTCACCCCCAGGAACTGGATTTCTTGGGCAGGTCCCTTAACCTTATTCTTCTTTATGGTAAAACCGGTTCCCAGGAGGATCTGGATGATTTTCTTTCCTTTCTTGGAAACCTCCTCTGCTGTGTCCCCCCTTATGATGATGTCATCAATGTATTGCAGGTGTTCTGGAGCCTCACCCTTCTCTAATGTGGCCTGGATCAGTCCGTGGCAGATGGTGGGACTGTGTTTCCACCCCTGGGGCAGTCGGTTCCAAGTGTACTGCAAGCCCCTCCAGGTGAAAGCGAACTGTGGTCTACACTCTGCTGCTAAGGGAATGGAGAAGAATGCGTTTGCAATGTCAATAGTGGCATACCACTTCGCTGTCTTGGACTCCAGCTCATACTGGAGCTCCAACATGTCTGGAACAGCAGCGCTCAGTGGTGGGGTGACTTCATTCAGGCCACGATAGTCCACAGTCAGTCTCCATTCTCCATTAGACTTACGCACGGGCCAGATGGGACTGTTGAAGGGTGAATGGGTCTTGTTGATCACCCCTTGGCTCTCCAACTCACAGATCATCTTATGGATGGGGATCACAGAATCTCAGTTCGTCCGGTGCTGCCGGCGATGCACTATTGTAGTGGCGATTGGCACTTGCTGTTCCTCGACTTTCAGCAACCCTACGACCGAAGGGCTCTCCGAGAGGCCAGGTAACGAGTTCAACTGTTTAGCCGCCTCGGTCTCCACAGCAGCTATTCCAAAAGCCCATCTATGTCCCTTGGGGTCCTTGAAGTACCCGTTCTTGAGATAGTCAATGCCCAGGATACATGGGGCATCTGGACCAGTCACAATGGGGTGTTTCTGCCAGTCTTTCCCTGTCAAGTTCACCTCAGCTTCCACCATGGTCAACTCTTGAGATCCTCCAGTCACCCCAGAAATGGAAATAGTCTCTGGTCCCACATGTCCTGAGGGCATTAACGTACACTGAGTGCCAGTATCAACCAAAGCCTGATATTTCTGTGGGTCTGACGTGCCAGACCATCTGATCCACACAGTCCAATAGACACGGTTGTCCCGTGCCTCTACCTGGCTAGAGACAGGGTCCCTCTAACATTCGTCTTCATCCTGTCAGTCACCGTTTTCCTCTTGTGAATGTCGATGGGAGGTGCCCTCTAGCGAGTCAGATCCCTGCCCGCAGGATACTGGTACTGTTGCAGAATTATTCAAATTTAGTGGTAGAATGGCTAAGGCTTAGCAAGAGAGTAGGCCTAGAGAGCAACACTCCAAAGTAGTAGGTTAGCAACCTTGTTTGTGAGAATGGAATGTACTGAAGAGGTAGGAACAATAATCAAAGGATTTAGCCAAGCATGTATATAACGATTTGTTACCTTAGATATGGTAAGGGTCTGTTAAGCAGTTTCTAGGGGTAAGACAACTTAAGCAGATTTATGATTAGAGTAGATGATTACCAATTGTTATCAGTATGAAATATGAGTTTGTGTTTGTAACTAAGTGTAACTGCTTTCAAGTAGAAATTGTACGTAGACATGTTTGTGTGAGAGTATAAAAACTGTATGAAAAACGAGGGTCTTTGGAATCCTGACTTGGGACGCTAGTCCTCAGGTTCCCGGGTCCCGAATAAAGCACCGCATAAACCGGCACTCTGTTGGTTTGTGTTTTTGTTACGGGTAACAGTTTTCTGGCGACCCAGATGGGACTCCGGGGGTAGCTGGGGCGGTTCACGAGCTGATCCACTCCATGCCGGCAACCAGGTGATTTCTGGGGAGACATCGACCCGTGCCCGACCCCGCGCCCGCCGGACAACCATCCAGGTAAGCCCGGAGGTGCTTTATCCTTTTAGGTTTGTTGGTTGGGAGCCTGCCTATAAGACGGGACTGTGAGTTTACCCGCTGGGTTGGGCAAAGATTTCATTGGGAAGCCTAGGCGCTGGTCGTAAGACGGGGCGAAAGCCGCGCTGAACCAGCACTTGTCACTTGTAGTGAGACTTGAGAAGTTGGTTAAGGAAGGAATTAGTTTATATTGTTTGTATTGTACTGTTTATTGTGTGATTGTACAGTGTGTGTGACTATGATGCCTTTTAAAACCTTTAGGGCACTATCTTGTGCAGAAAATGATGTTCCTAGTGATTCTCCACTTGGTTGTTTGTTAAAACATTGGAAGGAAGGAAATTTCGGACAAGAGTTAAGTAAAAAACAATTGATTGATTATTGTAATCATGTATGGCCTCAATATGAGACAGAAGGAATGCAGTGGCCTAGGAATGGTACCTTAACTCCGGAAATTATAACCCCCTTGATGCAATATTTACAAGAGAATGAGATGTGGGATGAAATACTGTATCTAGATTTGTTCTATTATTTGAAACGTAAGACTGAATGGCAAAAAGAATGTGGTATGCTGATTTTAAAAGAACTGGATGATAAATGCATAGGACGTCAAGAGCGGAAAATACAGTTTTCAGAACCAGAGGAAGATGTTAGTCTCCCCCAGCATAACTCCAAGTGCGCCCCCGGGAGATAGTCTCCTTTCACGTGTGAGGGCACGATCACCCACCATGCCCCCACTAGAATCGTCCTCGGATGAGGAAGAAACGAGAGGGCGAGAATGTGGTTTTGATAGAACTCCGCTAGCAGAACGGACTCGGAGGGGGCGAAAAGAAAGGCGGAGGAGTAGAGAAAAGAGACAGGGAGGGGGAAGGGAGACAGACGTTTCGCCCTCACCCCCTAGATTGATGGCCCCTTTGCGGGAAGCAGTTGGAGCGGAGGGGGGAAAAGTTATGGTAAAAGTTCCTTTTTCACCTAGTGATTTATTAATTTGGAAACAGTCAGCTGGGACATATAGAGAAAATCCGGAGCGGGTGGCTCGTATTATAAAAATGGTTATAAAAACTCAAAATCCGGACTGGAATGATTTACAGGTATTGCTAGATACAATTCTGGATTCAACAGAAAAAGAAATGGTATTAAGGGTGATGGTGGAAAGAGCAAAAGAAAGAATTCGAACTCTGCCCCGGGCAGCGCGGGGAACAGTAAATGATTTCGTGCCGCGGGAAGATCCCGAGTGGGATCCGAATAGGTCTGGAGATTATAAAAAGTTAAAAATTTACCAGGAATTATTGGTAGAGGGAGTACGAAGTGGGATACCAAAAACACTAAACTGGTCAAAGTTATACTCAGTAAGACAGGATAAGGGGGAATCTCCTTCAGCCTTCTTAGAGAGGTTAAAAGAGACAGCACGGAAATATACAAATTTAGATGTTGAAGACGAATCAGGAAAATTGCAATTAGCATTGATTTTTATGGGACAATCACAAGAAGACATTAGGAAAAAACTTCAGAAGTTAGAAGGTGGGGAGACAAGAGATTTGGAAAAATTATTAGAAGTAACTTGGAAAGTGTACAATAATAGAGAAAAGGAAGCTACTAGGAGGCAGCAAGCAAGCTTATTGGCACTCCTGCAAACTCCAGGAGGGAATAATGGGGCCAGTAGTCACAGAGGACGGGGTCGCGGTAATAGAGGAAGGGGAGGAATAGGTAGAGGATTTAACAAACAGTCGGGATTCGGAAATCAATATGGGGGAGGACGTGGTAAGATAGGACCAAATCAATGTGCTCTTTGTAAAGGACAAGGACATTGGAAAAATGAATGCCCACTGAATGCTGGAAATGGAATAAATCCATGGCCACTAAATGCTGGAAATGGAATGAATCCGTGGAACCCTCAGAGTTTTGCAAATTCGCAAAACCCTGCTAATATGGGCACGCCACAAGGTGTCGCTCAAGCATTTATGTTAGGGAATTACCAGAATCAAAGCTGACTAGATCGGGATTTAACAGTTGTTTTAGAAGTAGAGGGAGAGCCGACAGAATTTAGAATAGATACTGGAGCTAGTTTTTCGGCAATGAATAAATTGATGGGGCCATTAAGTGATTCAACTGCATGGGTGGTAGGAGTTTCAGGACAAATAGAGGAAAAGACGTTTCTACGACCCCTAGATATCAAATTTAGAGGAAAAGAATTAGATCATCAATTTTTGTACATGCCCAACAGTCCTGAATGTTTACTAGGAAGAGATCTGCTCTCAACCTTGCAAGCTAAAATTATATTTGAAAAAGGGAGGGTCAAGATAGAAATTCCGGAAGAGAACTTAGCAAAAATTTTCGTTGTGAAAGAGGTAGAAAAGGAAGAGATACCGCAGGAAATAGAACAGGCTGTAGTGCCTTGGGTATGGGAAACAGGGGTCCCTGGAAAATCCAAAGCTGCTACTCCAGTTAGAATAGAATTAAAAGAAGGAGCACAACCTGTTAGAGTGCGACAATACCCAATCAGTTTAGAAGCCAGGAAAGGAATAGCCCCAATGATCTCACAGTTTTTAGTTTTAGGGATATTAAAAGAATGTGAGTCAGAGTTTAATACTCCCATTTTTCCAGTAAGAAAGCCTAATGGTAAGTACAGGTTAGTACAAGACTTGAGAGCAGTAAACCTCATTACAAAAGACATCCACCCGGTTGTAGCTAACCCTTACACCTTGTTAACATCTGTTTCTGAGAGATTTCAGTGGTTTACAGTGATTGACCTAAAAGATGCCTTCTTCTGCATACCACTGGCACCAGAAAGTTGGAAGATTTTTGCCTTTGAATGGGAAAAACCCAGAGACTGGACGAAAGCGACAGCTTACTTGGACTCGATTACCGCAAGGATTCAAATGTTCACCTACGATATTCGGTAATCAGTTAGCAAAAGAACTTGAAGAATGGAAGACTACTCAGGTAAAAGAATCTCCTTTTTCATATATAATACTTCAATATGTTGATGACATCTTCCTGGGGGCTACAGAACAGGGACTCTGTCGTCAGTTAACCATTGAACTGTTAAACATGCTGGGGCAAGCAGGCTACCGAGTCTCAAAAGAAAAGGCTCAACTAGTAAAACAGAAAGTTATTTATCTGGGATGTGAAATTTCTCAAGGAGTCCGGCGTTTGGGCGCAAATTGTATACAAGCAATATGTGCTATCCCAGTGCCCCGAAATAATCAAGAATTAAGATCTTTTCTAGGAATGGTCGGATGGTGCAGGCTGTGGATTCCCAACTTTGGACTAACTGCCAGACCATTATATGAAGCAGTAAAAGAGCCCAAGCTGACCTGGGGGACGAAGCAGGAGAAAGCGTTCCAGGAACTGAAAAGAGCCCTCCAGGAGGCACCTGCTCTGGGACTACCGGACCTAACCAAAGAATTCCAGCTTTATGTCTGCGAGAGACAACGAATGGTTTTAGGAGTACTCACTCAGCGGTTAGGATCCTGGAAGAGACCGGTTGGGTATTTCTCCAAACGGCTAGACGCAGTAAGTGGGGGATGGCCAGGGTGCCTCAGAGCCATGGCAGCGACAGTTATTCTAATTCAAGAAGTACGAAAATTGACTCTGGGGAAACACATGGTGGTGTACGTGCCCCACATGGTCATAACAGTTTTGGAACAAAAAGGGGGGCATTGGCTCTCATCCAGTCGCATGTTACTGATGCCTTAAGCCCCTAATGGTTTTATTTTTCTAATATTTGTAGGACTTGTAAGTTTTATAAGTAGGTTTTAAAAGCAGAAACCCTCCCTTCTTTGTCCCTTGTCCCTTATCCTTTTCCCTCTAGCACCCTTGTTTATACATTCCTTAACCCTCTTACCCCATTCTATCCTCCCTATATCACTTATAGCCCCAAATCTAATAGAAATGTTTAGTCTTTTGTCAAGGCAAGGCCTAGACAGTTGACAGAACAGCATATCTGGGCCTAAACCACAGAATGAAGTCAAAAATTAGGTAACTATGTACCCTTTGTGCTCTGATGATGGTGAAGGTGATGAAGTAGGTGGTCCCAAAATGCACCCCAGACCCATTTCAGGGGGTGGACCCCGGGGCGGTCCAGAGTAAAGGCCACAGGGTGGACACATCTGGGATTGGATGGATGGTATTATAAAATGTAACCTCTCGGGCACGGGCGCGCGCGTCTTGTAACATCTTCTGCCTTGGCAAATAAACCCTTTCTTATCTCACCCCTAATTAACTGCTCCGGGAGATTTTTTCAGCACCTAAATCCCATGGCAACAGTTGGTGGCCCGTACGTTGGGGAGACCTGGACCGGGACTTCTTCAGACTGGAAAATTTCATCGTGCAGGAATATTCCTCAGGAAGCCGGTTTTTATCTGAGATAATTCCCGCCCCGGTCTGAGAAGCCCAGCTCCACAGAACCCACGGAAGCAAGCACGGAGCATAGAGGTGAGATAAAAAAGAGCGAATAAGGAAACGGTACCTATTTGGTTAGTTAGCAGCTGCGGGAAAGTTTTGTGTTTTGTGTTCCGAGATAGGGAACACGGGTTACTGGAAAGTTAACTTAAAGACTTGGGCCCAGACAGTCGCGAAAGTCGCTTTCCAGGAGGTGAACGGGTGGTTCACCATCGCAGGTCAGGGCGGGTTTCAGTCTAGGGCTGTGTGGTTTGGAGGGGACGCCCTCCGGTGCTCTGACGCTGTGGGAGAGCCGGTGGGGCTCTGGGGTTGGTGCGACTCAGTAAATAGCTGAGGGGTTACGTAACAGTCTTGTAACCTAAAGGTAGCAAGTTTGAAACCCAGTGTGTGACTGTGGTTTGTTTTTGTTTTGCAAACATGGGTTGTGTGGATTCAAAAGTTGAGATCCCTAAGGAATCCTCCCTGGGAATGATTTTGAAGCAGTGGAAAACTTTAACTGGTGTTGAAACAACTTTAAAGAAGGAAGAATTGCGTAGGCTGTGTATTGATGCCTGGCCGTTGTTCGGACAAGTGAGAGGGGTGGCGTGGCCGGAATTTGGTCCGTTAGAACTAGGTACAGTGCTTCGATTGATCTCGCTTCTTCATGTAGAACAGAGGTGGCAGGAAATTCGATATGCAGAGCTGTTCTTGAGGCTGTTAACACGCCCTGAATCAGGTGTAGAAGATAAGAAAAATGAAAGTTCAAAACCGAAGGAAAAAGCAGAGATGGTTTTAAGAAGAGGGAAAAGGAAAGATCGAGTTGAGGCTGCTCCTGTCCCACAAATCCTATTTAAGAACACCGGAGAAGATGATTTAGATATGTTGATATCACCTGACATGAGGGAAAATACCCTGGGAGCTCCACAAATTGGACTCCCCGCTGCAGCGGCAGCGGGGGGGGCTGGGGCTGCCGGGGTGGCGGCTCCTGGACCAGTTCCGGCTGGGCAGGCGGGAGCCGTGGGGGGACTCCCTGGTGCGGGTATGGCTGCGCTGGGGGGAATTGGACAAGTTGGAATCTCCGGAGGAGTAGGCTCGGGGGTGGCGGGAGCCGCTCCGGGCATGGTCAGTACGGGACTTGCTGCCATGGCAACGAGTACAGGAGCAGGCACTGCGGGAGTAATAGGCTTGGGGCCAGCCCCGGCCGCAGCGGCGGCGGGGGGAGGAGCCCCAGGAGCAGTAGCAGGAACAACCCCTGGAATTCCAGGAGGGGCAGGGGCGGTGCCAACAGGCGGGGCCTCTGTCCTGACTGACTTGGGAGGTGGGGCTGGAGCCGCCCCCTTTCCCACGCTTTCCCCTCCCGAGGGGGGACATTCCATCCTTGTGGGGGGGGGAAGAAAAGAGGAACCGAGAGAGTTTCCAATTTCTGCCCCTCATGAAGAGGGAACAGAGACGCATAGACAGGGCAAGCCGGTTTCAGCTGCTGAGAGAAGGGAGAAGCGAGGTTTACCACCGTTTGATAAGGACACGGAAGCAGAGGGTGAATTAAGTGATAGCCCGGGGGAAGGAGAAGCAGACCCGCCTGTAGTAAGACCAAAGGGAAAGAGGGCCCGCGAAGCGTTAGCAGTCCCCGACCCGGTTGCAAGTAGAACAAGGGCAAAAGATAAGCCACCGTTAGAAGCCCCCTTAAGACAAGCCGTGACCAGTCAAGGCACGGTATTAATAAAGGTCCCTTTCTCACTGGTTGAGTTACAGTAATGGAAAGATTGTGTGGGGGCATATAGAGATAATCCAGAAAAGATGACAAATTATGTCCAAAGAGCAATCAAAACTCAGAATCCTGATTGGTGTGATCTAGAGGTTATGATGGATACCTTATTAGACCAAACGGAGAAAGAGATGGTGAAAAGAGCTGCTCAGAAGGCAATAGAAATACAAAAAACCTCTGGGCAGTTTCCAGGCGAAGATATCAAAGATATCTTCCCCCTCACGGATCCCGGATGGGATCCTAATGTGTCAGCAAATTTAGAAGCTTTGAAACGTTATCAAGACTGGGTAATTTATGGATTTCGGCATGGAGTTCCAAAGGCGGTGAACTGGTCCAAAATGTATGAGGTTAGACAAGACATAAATGAGTCACCCACAGATTTTCTAAACAGATTAAAGGATGTTATCAGGAAATATACCAATATAGACATTGAATCAGATATGGGAAAGAAAAATCTGGTGTATTTATTTATAGGACAGTCCTCAGATGATATAAGAAGAAAACTGCAAAAAGCAGGTGGTGATAGAAAGGATATTAGTGAGCTGTTAGATATAGCCTGGACGGTATATCAAAATAGGGAGCATAAAAGGAAAACAAGGGTGATGGAACAAGAAGGTGGCTATAGAGAGCCTTATAAACATAACCCCAGGTATCAGAGGTCTAACCGTCGGCAGGACATAGCAGATGACAGATGTTCTAACTGTAAGAAGAAGGGACATTGGAGAAAAGACTGCCCGGAGCTGAGGGGAACTGAAAACACACTTCCCCCACCACCACCCCCAGCCCCCCAACTGGCTGTGAGTCAGAGTGTATGAGGGGGACCGGAGGCTTCTTCCCCAGCAGAGCCTCTGGTTACAGCTAAGCTGGGAAGGGAGAATGTTGAATTTTTGGTTGACACAGGTGCGGCATACTCTGTTTTAAATACTTTGGAAGGGAAACTGAGCCATGAAACTGTAACTGTGGTCGGTGCTACAGGGGTAAGTGAAACAAGGCCATTTTTTAAACCTTTAAAATTCAAATTGGGTAAGCACTGGGTAACTCACCAATTTCTTTACATGCCAAATTCTCCTAAACCTTTACTGGGTAGAGACTTACTGGAAAAATTAGAAGCTGAAATTAAATTCACCAAGGGGGGAGACATAAAGGTTATAATCCCAGATACTAAATATGTCGAGGCAGCTGCTTTCTTTATACAGGAAAATCATGGAGAGATCCCTGCAGAAGTTGAAAATGCTGTCATACCTTTAGTCTGGGCCAGCAAGTACCCTGGGAAATCAAAGCAAGCTGAACCAGTAAGCATCGCACTCAGGCCAGGAGCAGTCCCGGTAAGGCAAAAACAATATCCTTTGAAATTAGAAAGCCGAAAAGGCCTAGCACCTATAATTGAAAAGTTCCTTAAATTTGGTTTACTAGTAGAATGTGAATCCAGATTTAATACCCCCATCCTACCAGTGAAAAAGGCTGATGGCAAAAGCTATCGGCTAGTCCAAGATCTTAGGGCCATCAATAAAATAACTGAGGACATCTACCCAGTGGTAGCCAACCCCTATACACTGTTAACCACATTGACAGAAGATTTAGGATGGTTCACTGTACTCGATCTTAAAGATGCCTTTTTCTGCATTCCTGTACACAAAGACAGCCAAGAGATTTTTGCCTTTGAGTGGGAAAATCCTGAGACAGGGAGAAAAACGCAACTAACCTGGAGAGTTCTTCCACAAGGCTTTAAGAACAGTCCAACACTTTTCGGAAATCAGTTGGCAAAAGAACTGGAGGACTGGAGAAGACAGCAGCAAGAAGGAGTTGTCCTGCAGTATGTTGACGACATCTTAATCGCAGCCAAAAGCCGGGACCAATGCATCGAGCTCACTGTAAGTCTCTTGAACTTTTTGGGGCTAAGTGGGTATCGGGTCTCGAGAGAGAAGGCACAGATAGCCAAGGAGATAGTCATCTACCTGGGACTTGAAATCTATCGTGGGCATCGGCGACTCAGCACAGACCGAAAAGAAGCCATTTGCCGTCTCCCAGAGCCCCACACTGTACGAGAGATGCAGGCTTTCCTGGGAATGGTAGGATGGTGTTGGCTGTGGATAGCTAACTATGGGTTGCTAGTCAAACCTCTGTATGAAGCCCTGAAAACGGCCAAAGAGGGAGTTGTAACATGGACAGATGAGACCAGAGATGTGTTTCAACAGCTGAAACAGTCCTTGATGTCAGCTCCAGCACTAGGACTACCAGATTTGACTAAACCTTTTGAACTGTTTACACATGAGCAGTTGAATGTTGCTCTGGGGGTGTTATCGCAAACTCTGGGAAGCCAACGAAGAGCTGTGGCTTATTTTTCTAAACAGCTGGACAGTGTTAGCCAAGGGTGGCCAGGGTGCCTGCGAGCTGTTGCAGCAACTGTTATCCTGATTGAAGAGGCCCGGAAGCTCACCCTTGGGCAGCGTATCACCGTGTATGTACCCCATGCAGTTCAAGCCGTGCTTGAACAAAAGGGAGGCCACTGGCTGTCCCCCAGCAGAATGCTTAAGTACCAGGTTGTGTTGCTGGAACAAGACGATGTTACTTTGAAAACAACATCTATTGTAAATCCAGCTATGTTTCTGTCTTCAACACTAACTGACAGTGTCCCTGAGCATGACTGTTTACAGACTATAGAGGAGACTTACTCCAGCAGACCAGACCTGAAAGATGTGCCCCTGGAAAATGCAGACTGGGAACTGTATACAGACGGAAGCAGCTTCATGCGAGATGGTAAGCGCTTCACAGGGTATGCAGTGACGACCAGAGACGAAGTGATCGAGGCAAAAGCCTTGCCAGCAGATGTGTCATCCCAAAAAGCAGAATTAATCGCATTGACAAGAGCCTTAGAACTGAGCGAAGGAAAGAAGGTAAATATCTGGACTGACTCAAAATATGCATTTAGCGTTGTACATGCCCACGGAGCAATCTGGAAAGAAAGAGGACTACTGACAGCCCAAGGCAGTGGAGTCAAGCATGCAGACCAAATTCATGCACTCCTGCAGAGTATTTGGAAACCAGAGGAGGTAGCTATTATGCATTGCAGGGCCCACCAAAAGGGGAAAACAATTCCCGAGTTGGGAAATCAGTTTGCTGATCAAGCAGCAAAAGGGGCTGCAGAAAAAGGCATCTTGGCAATAGTGCCACAAAAGGAAGTTGATTTGACAAAATACACCCCTAAGTATGATGAGAGAGATAATCAGCTAATTAGATCACTGAAAGCTGAAATCAAAGAAGGGGGGTGGGCTGTTACCCCTACTGGACAGGTTGTAGTCCCACCACTGCTCCTTAGGGAAATAGCTCAACAGGAACACGAGGCTACCCATTGGGGAACGGAAAACCTCCTGAAACATCTAAAGAAAACAGTAATAGGAACAAATATGACTGAAGCTGTGCAGTCCATAGTAGGTAAGTGTGAAATCTGCAAACGAAACAACCCAGATACATCAAAGAGAGTGGTACTAGGGGTAACAAAAGTTGGAGACCAACCCGGAGATTACTGGCAAATAGATTTTGCTGAGTTACCACCATGGGGGGGGGGTACAAATACATCCTGGTATTAGTTGACACTTTCAGTGGACGGCCTGAAGCATACCCCTGTCGCACTAACACAGCAAGGGAAGTGGTAAAAGCTTTACTGAACCACATAATTCCAAGGTTTGGGGTTCCTCTAGGAATGGCATCAGATAGAGGAACACATTTCATTGCGACAGTAGTAAAAGAAGTATGCCGCATCCTAGGAATTGTCTGGGACCTACATACCCCCTATAGACCTCAGGCTAGTGGCAAAGTTGAACGAATGAATGGCACTTTGAAAATGCAAATAAGCAAAATTTGTCAGGAAACATCTATGTCCTGGGTTCAAGCTTTGCCACTAGCTTTGCTGAGGATTCGTATCCAGCCGAGGCAGAGGGATAACATAAGCCCATATGAAATACTATATGGAAGACCATATCAAGCACCACACATACCAGGGGATGTACACTTAAGAGGGAGAACCGATTTACGAAAATATTTGATTGCTTTAGGCTCTACTTTGCAGAAGCTGCAGAAGGTCATCGAGTTATCCAGACCCATAGGACTGGACACCCCTGCTCACCCATTCCAGCCAGGAGACTGGGTCTACGTCAAGTGGTGGAACAGTGACCCCTTACGAGCCAAGTGGAGAGGACCATACCAAGTCCTGCTGACTTCCCTCACCGCCGTCAAAGTTGCTGGCAGAGAACCCTGGTTCCACTACTCCAGAGTCAAGAGAGCATCAGCTCCTGGAACAACCAGCCAACCAGAACTGGACACCGATGATGATGATGTGGAATAGACTGCTTGTTCTGTGTATTCTGTTCGTGCAACCGGTAACTATGAACCGAGTTTGGGACCAAAAATTGCATGTGGCCCTAGTCCAAAACGTATCTAAAATTCTCCGGAAAACAGAATGCTGGATTTGTACTCAAGTACCAGCAATTGATGATGAGAATAGTGAGTGGCCCCTAATTGGCATTTTACTAAATGAGACAAACTTCGGTAAGTCCATGATGAATTTCCCAGGGACCTGGAAGCCAGTTACAGAGGCTTATTATCCAGTGGCCCTAAGTAATGTAATTTCTAATCAGGATGTTGTTCCCTGCATGATTATAAACGCTACAGGAGAAATCATTCTCCCCCCCCACTGTGATAAAAACAATTCAAAAGAAGAAATAAACCCAGAAATTGTTGCGGGGATGGCACAGTTCCCTTTGAGATTAATTCCTCCCCAGGGATCAGGATGGTACTGGATTTGTGAAAAGGAAGCCTGGAAAGTTTTGCCCCTTGATAAAGATCGGGCCTGTGCTTTGGGGGCAGTGATTCCAAATATAACAATTCTCGATCCAATTGATGAACAAGAATGGAAAAAACCCTATCCAAAAAGAGCAAAAAGAACTAGCAATCCCCTCATTGAGCGCCCTACAATTTTCCACAGCATAGTCAGGGCTTTAGTCCCATCTCTAGGAGTGAGTGAATTGGAAAAGGCAATTGTAAATATTTCGGCTGTTATGGAAAACATTCAAGATCACACTCTGGATGCAATTGAAACCCTAAAAGAACAGTTCCAAAGCTTGTCTCGTGTAGTAATACAAAATAGAATGGCCCTCAATTTTTTGCTAGCCTCACAGGGAGGCGTGTGTAAAGTCATCAATACCAGTTGCTGTTCTTACATAGATCAGACTGGTAGAATTAATAATGATTTGGCCGCAATTCGAAATCAAACCAAAATCTTACATCAAATATCTCTAGATGATGTCTCCCTAGGTTTAGGAGATGTCCTCCACAAACTCACTTCATGGTTACCGAACTGGACATGGATGAGACAACTGTTTATTTTAGTATTGTACATACTTAGTGTTAGTGTAATAGCTCACTGCATGCACCGATGTTATAGTTGTTGTAGGTGTAGGTAGTAGAGATTGGACAAGACCTTTGGGTTTTGTCCACTCTCTAAGGGGGGACTGATGCCTTAAGCCCCTAATGGTTTTATTTTTCTAATATTTGTAGGACTTGTAAGTTTTATAAGTAGGTTTTAAAAGCAGAAACCCTCCCTTCTTTGTCCCTTGTCCCTTATCCTTTTCCCTCTAGCACCCTTGTTTATACATTCCTTAACCCTCTTACCCCATTCTATCCTCCCTATATCACTTATAGCCCCAAATCTAATAGAAATGTTTAGTCTTTTGTCAAGGCAAGGCCTAGACAGTTGACAGAACAGCATATCTGGGCCTAAACCACAGAATGAAGTCAAAAATTAGGTAACTATGTACCCTTTGTGCTCTGATGATGGTGAAGGTGATGAAGTAGGTGGTCCCAAAATGCACCCCAGACCCATTTCAGGGGGTGGACCCCGGGGCGGTCCAGAGTAAAGGCCACAGGGTGGACACATCTGGGATTGGATGGATGGTATTATGAAATGCAACCTCTCGGGCACGGGCGCGCGCGTCTTGTAACATCTTCTGCCTTGGCAAATAAACCCTTTCTTATCTCACCCCTAATTAACTGCTCCGGGAGATTTTTTCAGCACCTAAATCCCACGGCAACATTACAGTATCAGGCTTTGTTAAGAGAGCAAGATGATGTTGAACTGAAAATCACTAACCATCTCAACCCAGCAGAATTCCTTAGGTCCACAAAGGAAGAAGGTGTCCTGGAGCATGACTGTGTAGAGACCATTGAGCAAGTCTACGCGAGTAGAAAAGACCTAAAGGATGAACCATTGACAGATCCTGACTGGGAGTTGTACACCGACGGATCTAGCTTTGTGGAGAATGGCACCAGGTATGCTGGGTATGCAGTGGTCACTCTACAACAAGTGATAGAAGCAAACGCACTACCCCCAGGTACGTCTGCACAAAAGGCCGAAATTTGGGCATTGGTGAGAGCTTTAATACTAAGTCAAGGAAGGAGAGTTAACATATGGACTGACTCCAAATATGCTTTTGGAGTAGTTCATGTTCATGGAGCACTTTGGAAAGAGAGAGGACTTCTTACTTCTCAAGGGACATCAATTAAACACCAAGAAGAAATTTTACAATTGCTGGAGGCTATACACAAGCCCTCGGCAGTGGCAATAATGCATGTCAGAGGACATCAGACTGATCCCGGACGAGAATTTCAAGGTAATCGACAGGCTGACCAAGCGGCTAAACAAGCCGCAAGAGAGGTATGGACTCAGATGGCTCTTTTACCCGTTCGGAATAATCCAGCAATAGCATATATGGAAGAAAAACCATATTATTCACAGGAAGATGAGAAATTAGCTCAAATAACAGAAGCAAGGAAAAATGTTAAAGGGTGGTACATCACTCCTGCAGGACAAGTAATTTTACCTGTCAGAATAATGAAAGCAGTACTCGAGACGGAACATAACAAGTGCCACTGGGGTGCAGAAGCAATGGTAAAATTTCTGAAAAATGAGGTTCTCTCAAATCAGATGTTAACACTAGCAAAAAGGGTAAATGCAATGTGTCCCATGTGTATCAAAAATAACCCAGTGGTCAGAAAACAGGTACAAATGGGAAAGTTACAGATAGGACAGTTACCAGGAGACTATTGGCAAATAGATTTTTCTGAGTTGCCTAAGGTCCAATCCTATAAGTATTTGTTAGTATATGTTTGTACCTTTTCAGGATGGCCAGAAGCCTTTCCGTGCAGGACTAATCAAGTAAAGGAAGTAGTTAAGACTCTTCTAAGAGAAATTATACCGAGATTTGGGGTACCTCTAGGGTTATCATCTGATCGAGGGCCACACTTTACCGCAGGGATAGTGCAAGAAATATCTGCTATATTAGGAATAACATGGAATCTCCATACACCATGGAGACCGCAATCCAGTGGACAAGTAGAGAGGATGAATCAGACATTGAAAGGTCAATTAAAGAAAATCTGTCAAGAAGCAAAAATTCCGTGGCCCCAAGCGCTACCTCTTGCCTTGTTGAGAATCAGGATTAAACCCAGGGAGAGAATAGGAGTAAGTCCATACGAAATATTGTATGGCAAACCCTATCATGCAGCTACCTATCAAGGGGATCCTCATGTGGTGGGGGATCAAGCAGTGTTTAACTATGTGTTATCCTTAAATAAAACTCTCACAGCCCTCAGAGGAGCGCTGCAGTGGAATCGACCTCTGCCCCTGGAGAATCCGGTTCATGACATTTCTCCAGGAGACCAAGTCTATGTGAAAAACTGGTCAGTGGAACCGCTAAAGGAAACATGGGACGGTCCTCGCCAGGTGATAATGACCACTTACACGGCAGTGAAGGTCGAGGGAATCGACAATTGGATCCATTACACCCGAATCAAGAAGGTTCCAGTCTCGTGGTCGGTAGAACCTCTCTCACCTACAAGGATGGTATTTCGAGCCAACCATTGAGGATCGTAGTATTCCTGGGGTTGATGAGTTTAGCAGAGACCACCGTGAGAATTGAGACCCCAGATCCTTATTTATTTGTACCAGAGCACACTGATGTGAATTTAACTTGTCTATTTTCTGATGACCAGGGAGCTGAATTAAGAGATGTTAAAGTCAAGTGGAGATGGAGAGATCAAGATCAAATCATGACAGAAGGAGTGACGACAGTTTGGGATGCAACACAACAAAAAGGTTACACCGTCCTGCAGGTACCCAAAGTGTCTAAAGCTATGGAAGGAACATATATGTGTGTAGTTTGGATTTGGGAAAGTTTTGATTATGAACATATAGAAATACGGACAATAAACACGACTCAGAAAACGGTGACCAAAGTGCGAGTTATGCCCACTAGGAAACAATTAGATATGTGGGATGGTCCTCCCTTAAAAATCAATTGTACCTTCCAATTTGATGACTGTCAAAAACCAGTTAAAGTAAAATGGTGGAAATTGAATACGGCAAATCAATCTTGGGAATCACAAAATCAAGGAGTTAGCTGGTGGTCAAATAGTAAGGTAGGTAAAGGGTGGCTAAATATCTCTAATCCCAGAGTAGGGAAGACAGAAGGTACATTTCTTTGTGTAGTCTCATGTGGAGAAGAAAAAGATTACGGGATAAGGACAGTAGTAGCCGTACTACATCAAGGAGTAAGAGTCAAACCAGAACACAGTGTTTACCCGGCCCAGGATGGAGGAGATCTGATTCTAAGTTGCAAAATTCCAGAAGGACAGTATTCTGAATATGAGTGGTGGTTTAAGGGACAGAACTTGAAAGTCGGGAAGAGACATCAGATTGAAAAGAGGGCAGATGCAATAGTTTTGAAAATCAAAGAAATGCGAAGAGGAGAAGATGAGGGCCAATATACTTGCTGGATAAATAGAGATGACTGGTGGGATACTGGAATTATTGCCGTCTACATAAGGACTGAAAGAATAACCCGGCAAGTAAGTAATCTGCAGATTTCAGATAGAGAAGTAGAACAAGAAAACCTAGTTGTAGGCCTAATTCGTGATTTTGGGAAAGTACAGAATGTCACAAAAATCACTGCATGTCTCCCTATGCCTCATGCTGCAGGAGACCCAATCCCATGGGGAATAATTCCAGTGCCAGAAATTCCTAAAGTGTTTAAGAATACTATGTGGAATTGCAGATTTGTAACCAAAACATGGAATGAAATGACAGATGCATGTTTATTAAGGGACAAAATGACTAAGAAACAATGTGAACAGATGGCTGGATTTTTCCGATGGGTAGTAGTTGGAACTTGGGTAACAAGTGAAAATATTGACAAATTAAAGGGATCTTGTTTAGTTACAGATTCGGTAACATACCCATGTTCTAAAGTTCCAGCTCAAATAAAACGAGAAAAACAAGAAGAAGTATGTCAAAATATTACTAGCTCTACAACCATGGAAGAGTGGCAAACAATTTGGGGACCCAGCCTACTAGAGACTAATAGTTATATTGGAAAAGTACAGTGGTGTATTCACTGGAAAGGGAAAAAGAATCAAACTTATTCTGCAGGTAATAGAGGAAATCATAATTGGAGGACAGAGACACATACAAAGGAGAATTGGAATTGTACTCGAATATACACATGTGACACCCCAGACGATGAAATAGGTTTAATACCAGTCAAAACACTCTTGCATTTACGATGTGAATGTCGAGGATATAATCATACTATTAAGGGATCTGTGAAAAACATTGATTGCCGTACCACCACAGTTAGGAGTCCAGGAAATTTAGTGTGGGTAATGGGGCATGGCCAGTGGACCACTCACATGCCAATAGATGGTCCGGTTGTACCTGTCACACTAGGGATACCTACTCTCTGTCCATTCTGGAAACAAGATAAGTTGACATCAGTAGAAATACAACCACTAGGAAAAAGAGAAATTAGTAAGGATATTGATGACTTGGGGTTGGGAGATTGGCATGAACCATCAGCAGGAGTTAAATTTGGATGGGTACTAGAATCTTTGTTCGCGCCTATCTCAACATATCGAAATAGGGAGATGTTGTTTAAATTAATGGGACAAACTGAAAGGTTAGCAGCAGTCACTAAGAAAGGATTTAAAGATCTAAATTTGCAATTACAAGCCACCACTAGAATGACAGTACAGAATCGAATGGCTTTAGATTTAATCCTATTAAAGGAACATGGAGTCTGTGGATACCTGCATGCAAAAGACGAGCATTGTTGTGTGCACATCCCAAATGTCACTCAGGAAGTAGAGAAAGATGTTAGTCAATTAGAACAAATTGACGAGCATGTTCATGAACTACAAAAGGAAGCAGAACACAATTGGATCGGAGAATTATTCAGCTCCCTAGGTCTTCATGTGTCAGGATGGATATCTTCTGTTATCCAGTACGGAATATTGATTGTAATAATTATTGTCATAGCCATAATTGTTTATAAGTGTCTTTTAGGAATGATTGTAAAAGAAGGTCAACATACGAGACGCATTATGAAAGCTATAACAAGAAAAGAAGTAATCTCACCGCAAGATGGATCACCTTCTGCTTATCAAGAAACTGCAGCCTGAAGATTGCTACATTTGAGCATCCTTGCAGGAAAAGCCTGAAGAATGCTCAAAAGGGGGGACATGTTGCAGAATAATTCAAATTTAGTGGTAGAATGGCTAAGGCTTAGCAAGAGAGTAGGCCTAGAGAGCAACACTCCAAAGTAGTAGGTTAGCAACCTTGTTTGTGAGAATGGAATGTACTGAAGAGGTAGGAACAATAATCAAAGGATTTAGCCAAGCATGTATATAACGATTTGTTACCTTAGATATGGTAAGGGTCTGTTAAGCAGTTTCTAGGGGTAAGACAACTTAAGCAGATTTATGATTAGAGTAGATGATTACCAATTGTTATCAGTATGAAATATGAGTTTGTGTTTGTAACTAAGTGTAACTGCTTACAAGTAGAAATTGCACGTAGACATGTTTGTGTGAGAGTATAAAAGCTGTATGAAAAACGAGGGTCTTTGGAATCCTGACTTGGGACGCTAGTCCTCAGGTTCCCGGGCCCCGAATAAAGCACCGCATAAACCGGCACTCTGTTGGTTTGTGTTTTTGTTACGGGCAACAGTACGGCACTCACTTTTGCAGACTTCCCCTTTTCTTTCTCTTTCAGCTCTTGTACTTGGGCTGCTAGAGTCCGGGTAGGTTTCCTGTCCCACTGTCTCATGTCTTCTCCATGGTCAGTTAGGAAGTACCACAACTCAGTTCGTGAGGTCTGTCCACTCTCTCTAGCTGGGGGGCGTCTGGTTCTCACTGGGGCCATATGGAAATTGTTTCCCTCAATCCTCTCTTTCAACCCTGTAGTTAATTCCTTGAGCTCATTAATCATTGTCTCTACAGAGGAGATGCGGGCCTGTAGTGGTCCTTCGATCATACTGTCGTACAACCGAAGTTTATTTATTACAGACATCACTGGCTCCCGCTTCTCTCCAGCCTGCAATGATATCAGGTAACCTTTATGTGTGGGCGACCCCATACGTGTGAAGCTCCACCACATCTGTGGTGTACACTTAACCTTGTCAGGATCGTTGGTAGATTGCCCATCCCCTCCAAACAATACTTCCAGCAATGCCATTTCTCTCAGCCGTAGGATTCCTTCTTCTATGGTCTTCCAGCTCTTGGTATAATGATCTGCCTGCAAGGAATCTCTGTAAATGAACCTTTCCCTCACACCGTCCAAAAGCCGTGCCCAGAGAGACAGGGACTTCGATTCCCTCACAAACGCCTCCTCAATACCCACATCTTGGGCAATAGATCTCAGGAACCTCGCTTCACCGCCATCAAGGTTTACTGCATCACCTGTAGAGTCCCAAACTTGGATCATCCAGGTCAGAACGGACTCACTCGGACAGTAAGCAACGTCTGTCCGTAAGTTCCGGAGGTTATTATACGATAAAGACTCAGTGATGATTTCTGGTTCTGGAGCAGCTGCTTGTGAGGATCCCGCCTCTCCATCGTCAGCTGGGCGAACTGATTTGGTTTTATATTTCTTCCTTTGGATAGGGGCAACCTCCGTTGGCTTGGTCTGCCCCTTAGTTTTGGCCTTATCCTGAGTCACCTTGGTGTTAGGCATTTTGTTCTCATCTTTTCCTTTCCCGTGGAAGTGCTGCACCATGCCGAGCAACTTCCTGTAGGCAATGGTCAAAACCCCACATGCAGTTGCCAACTGTCTCTCCATGGATCCATCATGACCTCTCTCCCTCACGGTTTTCATTATTTTTGTAGGGTTCAAGAGTTGTTCAAGGGTGAGCTTCCATGTTATGGGAGCTGAGCAACTTTCTAGGAATTTACCGATGTCCTCCCGTAACCCATGCCACTCGAGGTTTTCCACCCCTGGGGCGGGCTCCTGGACACCTTCTCAGTAATTCTTGACCTTGGTTTGGTATATCAAGTATACTATAATAGCACAAACTAGGATGAAAAGCCCAACAATTGAAATGTCTCTGACATCTATAAAGGATTTAAACTTCCCAGAGGCCATTGTATTGTATCCAAAAGGGAACTGGGTAAAGGGTTGGGCACATGCATTCCCCTGTGTTTCTCCATAGGAATGGGTGCTATTATCTTTAAAACCCCAGAGGAAACAGCTTAGGTTAGAGCAGTAGTGCATCCTTGAGAACATATTCTGGATGAAAATCACAGGTGCTGAATTTGCCGTGACATATACCAAATGTGCAAACTCAAAGGTACTTATCACAATGAGAGTACTAGTATCTGAACTGAAACACGTTGACAGGTGGGACAGATATCTTGGCATGGTTATATGCCAGAGGAAAGCAACAACCCCTAACATCATGGTGCCTACAGGTTCAAAACGTGTGTCAATCACACAAGGGGTTCAAAATGCGCGTAACTCACACAAAGGGTAGTTAGTCTTTTTGCCACCTTTCCTCTTTCCAGGCCCCACGTTGGGCGCCAAAAATGTCTCAGTCTGATGAGACTGAACTGTTTGCTAAAGAGGATGAGTTATGAGGTAGACCAAACTCCTCTCTCTCAGTAATTGTAATATCGAAATTAAGGGGCTTTACTCGAGGAAAATGTGGAAAAACAGAAGAAATAACAACCTTTTGTTGAAAGATATATGTGTGTTGGCAAAAACAGCAATAAAACCACAGAAGAACTAGACAGCAATCCCAGAAAAAACAACAACAACAACAAAAAAGCCTAAATGAATACTTCTCTGTCCCCCGGGAGCCAACAATGCAGTCTACCCCTCACCCCTCCGAACAGAACCAGCCCCCGTCTACCTCTCTCCTTTCTCCAAATGGTCCATTAACCTAAGCAGGCTACATCCTTTGTGACGCTAATGACCTCCCTTCCCCCCCCCACTCCAATTTTTTTCCTTGGAGTGGGGCAGGGGAAGAAAAATTCCCCTGATTTCCTAATCTATAACAAGCCCTCAAGCCACTCCCTTCCCCTGACCTCAACCCAATCACTGTTCTTCTTCTTGCCCTCCCCCTGAGCCCATATAAACCGTGGGAGTTTTGAAATAAAGGTCTTTTTGCCACGGAACACCAAGAGGAAACTTGGTCACTCTCTCCTCCTGCCAAAGGGGGACTGTGTGACTGAATTCTTCTCCAGGAAACCTCAAGCGGAGAGTCCACACTCAGATCCGTTACCTTTCTGTGAAAAATGTTTTCCCAATAGCTAATCTAAACCTCCCTGGTGCAACCTGGGGCCATTTCCTCTTGTCCTGTCACTTGTTACTTGGGAGAAGAGACTGACCCCCACCTGGTTACAGTCTTCTTTCAGGGAGTTGCAGAGAGCAATGTCTCCCCTGAGCCTCCTCTTCTCCAGGCTAAAGAACCCCAGGTCCCTCAGCTGCTCCGCATCAGACTTGTGCTCCAGACCCTTCACCAGCTTTGTTGCCCTTCTCTGGACACGCTCCAGCACCTCAATGTCTTTCTTGGAGTGAGGGGTCCAAAACTGAACACAGAACTTGAGGTGTGACCTCACCAGTGTCAACTACAGTGGGACAACCACTTCCCTGGTCCTGCTGGTCACACTATTTTTGATACAGGACAGGATGCCATTGGTCTTCTTGGCAACCTGGGCACACTGCTGGCTCTTGTTCAGCCACTGTCAACCCCAGGTCCCTTTCAGCTGAGCAGCTCTCAAGCCACTCTTCCCCCAAGCCTATAGTGTTGCATGGGGTTGTTGTGACCCAAGTGCAGGACTTGGCACTTTGCTTTGTTGAGCCTCATGCAGTTGTCCTCAGCCCATCAATCCAGTCTGTCCATATCCCTCTGCAGAGCCTTCCTACTCTCCAGCAGTCTGTCCCAACCTTCCCAAAAATTAAAGGTTTGGGGCACTTGCACTACTCATGGACCACCACTTCAAAGACCTTTATTTATTCAGAGCTCTTAGTATCTCTCCTCAGCCTTATCCACTTGGAGAAACACAGCAAAGCTGGATGACTATTTTAGCAGTCAGAAACACTATGCAACAATAAATGGCTGTGCTATCCTTGCTCACAGTCAGTACAGCTTTAAAATCACTCACAGTCCTGCAGAGGTTGTTGTGATGAAGAAAAATGCTTGTGTTGGTGCCTGCAGGGAGCAGGGTGAGGAGAGCAGGAGATGTTGCAAGAGGCTGCATTTCCTCCCCATCCCATAATCAGGTGGGTACAACAGGACAGACAAAACTCATGGCAGGGAGGAAAAGGATACATTGCAAATTCACCCACCTGAGACTGGCATCCTATAAAAAGTAGCTTTTTGATTAATAATTTTCCATTTGAAGTTTTCGTCCCCTACACCAATGCAGCTACCCTGCTCATCCCAGAGACACCAAAAGCAATGGACCATCCGGTCTCAATTCAATTACTTCTTCCCACAAACCCCACCTTGTTCCTTTCAAATGACAACCTGAGGATTTAATAATGCTGTCAATAAACTCTGCTATGGACGGCAAGAGTTCAAGAAACACCGCACAGACGATCAATATGATCAAACGATGTTCAATTTATTATTTAAATGAGTTAGCTTTTATACAGTCAGCTCTTTCCGGGTATGTGATTACAACAAAGCGATTGGATAGCTCAGTCTGTGCACGTTTCATGCCTCTAGTTCATTGGTCCCGATGCTCTGTCCACGCGTCCTGACGTCATTTGTGCTGCCCGAAGTCCCTCCTATCGATCCGCCTTAGGGACTTTCCAGGGGCTTTCCAGTTTTCTCTTTATCTCCAGTTTCCCACAACTTTCAACTATAAACACACAGTTTTCACACAACTTGCAAATATAAACACAGTTTTTCACACAGTTTGCAACTATAAACTATTCTTTTAATAACCTCCAAAGTTATGTCAAGTGAGGCCTACTGCTCCTCAGAGTTGGCAGTATGGATTGTTCACAAGGTGTCCATTATCTTGTAAATACTCCACACACTGTCAAGTCAGTCCTCATTTAGAAGACAAGCAGAGGTAAGGGGAAGTGAAACTGCCCAGTCAACATCACATTATTAGTCATCAGACAGTGAATAAACCCAGGAGCCCGGGACTGGTAGCCCCCTCTGTCCCCCAACAGCAGGAACACAGAAGAAAAGGAGTTTATCCCTCCACACGACCCTAAAAAAGCATCATGGCAATGAAGAAATACAGCCAGTCACAGCTCTGACAAAATATCACCTGTAACCCATGGTAGAGGGGTCAGCAGGGAGGAATCGCCAGTTCCTTTGCAGATACCAGCATTCCCTTGCTCTGCAGTGAGGGGCAAAGCATTTATTTTCCCTCACACTCCATTTGTGCAATTGCAAAAAGAGATGCAACAGTTCTTTCCTATGCATTGGGGGGGGGTGTGTGTGTGTAAAGTGTTTTCAGATACTTTGCTACATGCTTTGTTAGAAAATTTAATATGCCAGGGTAGTTTTTACTGCAGATGACTTGCCTGAGCCATGGATTGTTTTAGCAACATTGCTAAATACACTGCAGAGAGAAGAGCATTGGTTTTGTCTCATTAAAAGGAAAATGACCAAAAATCCACTCTCCCAGTTGCATGCTGTTAGCCCATAGATCAGATCTAAAGTGTTTTTAGCATTATCATAATTTCTATTTTTCCCATGTAGTTTTACAGGACCAAAGTGCTCTGATGAGACCCAAAGCTCTGCTGTTGGGTTATCCAAAATACTCTGCAAGGGCAGGCCTGAGGAGAACCAGGCACGTACCAAGAAAAATGAATAAAGTGAAAGAGACCACATGTAGTGAAAGAACAGCAGGTTGCAAAAGCATATGAAAACAAAACCCCACATTTGTTCAACTCGTGGTAATCACTACAGGAAGGGTAAGGGGAAACAAACATGATCTTTGGCGTATTTTTGGTTTTACACAGCTCTTTTGCAGGCAGCTGCAGGTAGCATGGGCTGTGGGAGGGAGTGACACACAAGAGGGGGCATTCAGGGCAATGCATGTGCAGCTTTGGGCATCTCCAGTCTTCGGTCCCTGGGTGAACAGGAGCTGCAGTAGGGTGCAAAAGAGCAAACCTCTTTATTTAAGGAAATTTATCATCTTGTGCTGAGACCCAAGAGCATAAGCAAACCTGAATGCAGAGAGCAAAGTTGCCCCATGCTTTACCAATGCAGCACATCATAAGCATCATGCCATCAACTTTGGCAGGGACCAGGTTCCAGTGCAGGGGCAGACACACACGCCCACTGAAAAGAACAGAACTGCTGGGTTTTAAAGCTAAATCATGAATCTGCAAAATCGGGTATGATGAACTGCCCAGAGACTTTGATCTTTTGAGCAGCAAAGGTATTTATTAGCAGCGCTGGGAGCAAGTCAGTTATTGCTGGAAAAACTTGCTCAAAGGCTTCACACAAAATCAGCAGTTTTATACAATTTTCAGATGTGATTAAATGCATATTCAAGTGATTACAACATCTATCTATGCATATTAATAATAGGCGGAGTATAGGTGGAGTTCAGGTGGGGCTTGGGGCAGTGTTTCTCATGGTCCTCAATCTTTGGGGTACTTCCGTCCTTCCTCCATGGGTCTGGGGGCTTAAACTCATCTTCCTCAGCCTGACCCTTCTTCTCTTCCATTGTTCTTGACTTGCTCACTGAAGCTTGGAAAAAGCCCTGGTTCCCGGTCTATTTCTTCTATTCAAATGCCTACCTTATCCTACTGCATCTCTAATTTATTACCTCTAGGCCTATTACATGTTCTTTTACTATTCTCTTAAGCTTTGGTCCAGCAAGTAGAACAGAACGAGCACAGATAGTTTTGGATGTTGGTAGCTTGTTAGTAGGCCCAAATTTCTTAGTTAACTCTTTTGGGCCTGGCCTCCTGTTTCAATCAGTCCCCAGATAAAGCTTGAGGCACAGGTCCATCACCCCAGCAGAGCAAGGGAGGACTGCAGTTTACCTACACAAAGAAATTCAGCAGTCGCCATTCACGACCAGTTGCATTTCAAAGCTGGAAGATGCAATACCAAAACTATTTCAGATTTTGGGAGGGTTTGGTTATTTTTTAGATTTTGTCCCATCAGTTGGAGCATCCCTCCTCTGGAGCCCTCCCAAAGTTTCCCCTTTCTCATTGGACTGTCCTGACCACTGCAAAATTTGCCCCCACCATAGTAACGTAGATTTTCATCAGTATTTAGGGATTCTGCAGGCAGGGTGATATGAAGAGTTAATTTTAGGAAAAAAGACCTGACTACTTTGTTGGACCAGCAGATCTGAAGCTGAGCCAGCAGAGATGTTTCTGCATCACCACTAAAGAGCGGGGTACACATGGAAGCATCTGCCACCTGCCCAGGTTCATGATGACTATCTTGACCTTGTCTTGTTTGACAGGTGAAGAAACTACCCAAGATGAAAGTTGTGCCTCACCATGCTCTTTTTAGCAATAGGACAAGAGGTAATGGGTTTTAACTAAAAGAGCTCCCCTTCACCTTGGGGTTGCTCTTGCCCCAGTATTTTCTCCCACCAAGCCCTCTCCTTCAAAAAGCACCACATCGCAGCAGAAGAGGAACAAGCCCAGCAGAGATAGCTGAAGTCAGCCCTGTGATGAGGACCTATTCTTCAATCCAATGCACCACTGAAGCACAACAAACCATGTCTACTCAGCTCTCCTGGCATCACAGTTATTCCCCCCAGTCTAGGGGATGCTACCACCATCCTCACATTCCTCCCCTCATGTACATTTGCAAAGCAAAGGGAGCTCTGTGGAAAATTTCTTGGTAACAAATAGCTGAGAAGCAGCTACCAGATGCAAAGCTGGCTTTATTTTCCAAGTCAGGTTTGATACCAATGTGAGATTTACATATTTGACAGCACTATGACAGATAACACACTAATGATGCTGAGTGAGCCTGGTGCTCTGCACTTTACCCCACTCACTCCATAACATGCAGGAGCCCCAAACCTGAAGCCTGCTCCTCCCAGGGCCCACACACCTTTCCCCCATCCTGCAAGATGGGAGTTACTTCCCAGGCATCAACTGGGAAAACCCAAGTGCCATTCACAGATGGGGACTTTCAGCCCCAAAAGACAAAATTTTGTAATTTATTTCCTAGTTGTCACAGAATCATGGAATCATAGAATCAGCTGGGTTGGAAAGGACCTCCGAGATCATCAAGTCCAACCCATGGTTTGAGATAGCCCCAAAATTCTAATTCCCTAGTCTAAGCCCCCTTCCACATCTCAACCTAATGTGAGATGGGTTTTCCAGACAAAAACACACCAGACTCAAAGTGGGGGAAAGGGAATATATTACAATGACTGTACAAATAAATATTATAACACATTATACACATGATCACAACTATCTCTACCATGACATATAGTATTTACAATGGATCAGATCTCTTCTCCCCTCCAAATAAAAGTCCAGGAAGGGAAGAAGGACAGATCCCTTCCACATTTAGGGCAGCAGCTCCTCTTCTGTCTTCCATGCAGCAGTTGCAACTGGGTTGTTGTAGTTGGATCTCTTTTCAATACACACAAGAGGGGTCTCCAAGCCCCTCGGCTCTCCTTCGGTCCAAGCGAAGGCCTCACCTGTGGACTGCCAGCAGGGACAAGACTCGCTTCACCACAGGTATATCACGAAATGCAGGGGCATCTTCGTGAAAGTCCCTTCCTCAGGGGATTCAAATTCCCCTTTGCAGAGTTCCGTGCTCTGTTTCAAGGCAGCGGGGGGGCGAAGCCCTCCTCCACATTCCTCTCCATCCCGGTCCAGCTTCCCAGGACGCTCTGAGCTTCTCAGTTCCTCTCTCTCTCTCTCTGGTGCTGCATGTCCAAAACTGCTCTCCAAAATAGGAGTCCATGTCCCTCCTTTCCAAGAGGGGTCTCAAAGGAGTTTGGGGGTCTGGGTCAGTTCTTACCCCCAGAACTCTGTAGAACTCAGCTGCTGACTCTTTTTTTCCTTGGCTCTCCTTCCAGGAGTTCTTTCTCTGGTGCTGCATGTCTTTGTTGTTTCTCCGGTTCAGTTCTTATCTGTCCTGGCTGTCTGCCACCGTTTCTCTGGTCAGTGCCAGTTGCTGCTTCTCCGGTCGCTGTCCATGATGCAGAAACATCTCCCGGTTTAACTACAGACACTTAGCCCAGTCAAAGACTGTTCCAAGTCTCTGCAGTCCCCCTCGCTGGGGCTGGGGGCCAAAGCCCCCCTGTGGGGCTCTGAGCCCCTTCCTCGTGGCTCACAACATAGCTGCCACTTCGACAGCAACCAAACTACAACTCTTCTCTTCCGTTTGCTTGTGGTATGTTTACATTTTGCAGGAGCGCCCACTGGACAAAACTTCAAAACTTCCAGGGGTTACCACCCCTCTGGGGTTTTACCATTTTTCTTAGCCTCTGGGGGAAAACAAGATTCAAACCACTACAATCCACTACCACCGTGGTTACTAGACCATGGCACTAAGTGCCACATCCAGTCTCATCTTAAAAACCTCCAAGGACGGAGAATCCACCACTTCCCTGGGCAGCCCATTCCAATGTCCAATCTCTGTAAAGAATTTCTTCCTAATATCCAACCTAAACCTCCCCTGGCAGAGCTTAAGACCATGACCTCTGAGTTGCCTGGGAGAAGAGACCAACCCTCACCTGGCTACAACCTCCTTTCAGGTAGTTGTAGAGAGTGATGAGGTCTTCCCTGAGCCTCCTCTTCTCCAGGTTGAACAACCCCAGCTCCCTCAGCCTCTCCTCATAAGACTTGTGCTCGAGTCCCTTCACCAGCATTGTTGCTCTTCTCTGGACCTGTTCCAGCACCTCAATATCCTTCCTGAACTGAGGAGCCCATAACTGGACACAGCACTCGAGGTGCAGCCTCACCAGTGCTGAGTACAGGGGAAGAATCACTTCCCTGGTCCTGCTGGCCACACTGTTCCTGATACAGGCCAGGATGCCATTGGCCTTCTTGGCCACCTGAGCACACTGCTGGCTCATGTTCAGCTTCCTGTCAATCCACACTCCCAGGTCCCTTTCTGCCTGGTTGCTCTCCAGCCACTCTGTTCCCAGCCTGTAGCACTGCAGGGGGTTGTCGTTTATTCAGTACCTGAAATGAAGGCCCGCACACCAAGAGGAACTGAGTAGCCACAGCAATGATGCTCTTCAGCAGATATGTGGCTTTTCAGCACTTCTCCATTTCCAAAAGCCCAATTCAGATTCAAAAGAATAAACTGCCCTGAACAGTGGTTTATTCTCTGCAGCTCAGCAGATGGCAGCAGCACACCAAGGGACTTGCTCCTAGTCTGGAATTAGTTTAATATCAAAGAACCCTTTTTGGTCATGGTGTCTCCAAGGAGTTCACCATCAGTCAATTAATATTATCAAACTCTTAGCTTGGCACTGACTTTCTCCAGCACAGCAACAGCCACTTGCCAGGATGTATTTTAGCTGCACAGGGCAGGTTGCAAAGTCACAGCTTGCAGGACATGTGTGGATGGGCAGTGCCTGCTGGGGCATCGTAGAATCATGAAATGGTTTGGGTTGGAAGGGACCTTTAAAGACCATCTAGTCTAACCCCCCTGTCACGAGCAGGGATATCTTCAACTAGATCAGGTTGCTCAGAGCCCCATCCAACTTGGTCTTGAATGTTTCTAGGGATGGAACATCCACCACCACTCTGGGCAACCTGTGCCAGCATTTCACTGCCCCAGGATGCTCAGCCTTCAGCAATGGCACCCCAGGACCACAAATGTAGGCAGTTTTGGAACCAACTCTGACCAGGGAGGGGTGACCCCTGCCTCTGGTTGGCTCTGACCCTGCTGCCCCCATCTCTCTGTGCACCCCCTCACCCAGAAGTGGTCCCTGAACCATGCCCCCTGCATCCTGCCGCTGCACTCTGCTGCCAGCCTGCCTGGTAGGTCCCACTCTGCAGCACGGTGTCCCCACCCACACATGGTTACATCTACCCCACTTGCCACATGGGTCTTCACTGTGTGCTCCTGGGTCTCCATAGGTTGGGGGAGCAGGGCACACTGCTGTAGATAGGTGAGATCGGGGGAGCACAAGGTATGGCATCAGCACACCATGGGAGAAACCCACTACTGATGGCCAAACCCAATTGATTCACATGGTTTCACGAAGGAAAGAGGAAGCAGAGGGTTAGCAACACAGCCAGTGTCTACACAGCCATGCCCATGCAACCTGCAGTGCCTTCCCCAGCTGGCTTGGACAGGGGTTGCCAGAGTATCTTGGGAAGGTTTCACAGAATCACAGAATTATTTAGGTTGGAAAAGACCTCTAAGATCATTGAGTCCAACCATTAACCCAGCACTGCCAAGTCCACCACTAAACCACATCTCTAAGCACCACATCTATACATCCTTTAAAGCCCTCCAGGGATGGTGACTCTACCACTTCCCTGGGCAGACTGTTCCAATGCCTGACCACTTTTTCAGTGAAGAATATCCAATATAAACCTTCCCTAGTGCAACTGGAGGCCATTTCCTCTCATCCTATCACTTATTACTTGTGAGAAGAGACCGACTCCCATCTGGTTACAACCTCCTTTCAGGTAGTTGTAGAGCGCAAAAAGGCCCCTCTAAGCCTCCTTTTCTCCAGGTTAAACACCCCCAGCTCCCTCTGCCACTTCTCATAAGACACAACCCCCCTTCATGACACACATCCTGTTCTTACTCATAGCTTATCATGGGCCACCGCCCAAGAGGAGATGTCAGGTAAGCAATCTCTGAGCAGTGCTTAAAGATGAAAGCAGCTGAGATAAGACACTGTGCTGGAAAGCCTGAATCACACCTGCTGCCCTGACCTGCTGTCTCTGCTTTTAACACAAGGACAGTGTATCAGGGTGAATTTATGCTGATACTTTTGGTCTGTGTTTGGCCCAGACAACCGTAAAAGTTTTGTTCTTTCCCTGCCAAGTTTTGAGAAAACAAGTACTGATAAACGGGAACCTCATCCTTGGAGAGAGAGCTTCTTATATAAACTGTTTTAATTAGTGTTCTGTATCGATGAGGAGGTATAGAGACATAGCAACACAATCAATATGATCAAAGCAATGTCCAATTTATTATTTAAATCAGTTAACTTTTATACAGTTTAGTTTGTTCAGGGTACATGCTCACAACAAGGTGATTGGATAACTCAGTCTGTGCACGCGTCTCATGCTCTCAGTTTATTGGATCTGAGGTTCTGTCCATGCGACCTGAAATCATTCTTGGCATAAAAAGCTCTTTCTAATTAATCTGCTTTTAGGGGTTTTCCTAAATCTGCAGGTGTACTTTTATCTCTAGTTTCTCAAGGTTTTCTTACTATAAACATATTATGTTCTCAAACCTTATAATTAGACACACAGCTAACAAGTATAAACATCACATATTTTCACACAGCCTATAAGTATAAACAATATACGCTTGTCACTTCCATGGCAAGCAAGGCCTACAGAGTGCAGGAAAAATTGTTCAGAGAAATCTCTCTGTTCCGGCGACAGTTCTGTGATTGGCTAATCACCCTCCAAGGTCCCTTGAAGGAGAGACTGAAGAAGAGAGAATGAAGTAGCACCCCCAGACTCATTTGGAAAAGACCCTCCAAGTGCAGTACGCAGGCGCAGGGAAAGCCACGCGTGCGCAGAAGAGATGCACTTATATAAGCAAGGGGATGGGACGGAGGGCCTCTGGTCTGGTGGTGATGACCACTCCTGCCTAGGTTGAGGTCACTCAGTTAATTATATAAAAGCAAATGGCGCTTTCTTGGAAGGGAGTTAGCTTCACCTCAAGGACAACGCTGCCTTTGGTGGGGACACCTGCCAGTTTGTGAACTTACTGACTCTCCAAGGATGCAGCTTCTGCTATTGGTAATTATAGTGCATGTTAGGTCAGTAAGATAACTTTATGGGCAACAGCTGGGTAACTGGGGAGGTCATGCTGGGGGCTTATTTCTCTCCTCCTTCCTCCCTTTTGGGTTTGTTCGTTTTGTTGGCCACCTCTTGGTAATAAATATCAGTTTTGTTGAGCTTGCAATGGTGTCATGGTTTCAAGATTTCAGTATGTTCGAACCCTTCCCTAATACAGACAGCTAAAACAGTAACATAAAAACAAGCATTTTCCACTTACAGAAACAAATCTGCTTAATTTTTACCTGAGGCTGATTTAGCCAGACTAACCCTGTGCCCATTTCCAAGAGGGCACAAACCCTCATTACAAATCCACACCATCATGGTGTTACCTAAAGAGATTGTAGAGAAAAAGACTCCAGGTCAATTTAGTGTATAAGATAAAAAGAGCAGGTCCTTTAATCAGGCCTCAGGCCCAGGGGAATACACACGACGCACACGTACCCAGACAGTGGTTCTATGATTTTATAATAAGGTCCATCCAATCCCAGATCTATGCACCCCCTGGTTCTGCCCAGTTCTGCTCCAGTATGCCTCCTCAGGAATTGGATTTGGGGTCTTTGGGACCCCTTCTTCCTCATCTTCATCTTCTTCACAGCACGTACAGTCCTTGGAGTTCCTCCAAAGTTCTGGGCTTGAAGGTTGCTGTGTCTGCATGATATCTTCTGGTCCAGGCCTAGGGTGCGATGTTCTTAAACAGGTGTTTTTCTACAATTCTACCTTGAAAGGAAAACTAAACACACTAACGGAATTTAGAGGGATTGATATGAAATGGGGTAATAGGGTTGGGTAAGTCTAAACTGCTATGTTAAGGGTAAGGGATATAATACAGTTACATTAAAATCTACATTTACTACACGACTACTTCTAAAATCTACAAAAGTTAAAAAATCCAAAAATCTCTGGGGCATCAATGGCCTAAAGGGGCTACAACAGTCAGAGAAAGATTTTCTACAGGGGCATGGAGTGACAAGACAAGGGTGAATGGCTTCATAATGACAAAGGACAGGTTTAGATTTGGTATTAGGAAGAAATTCTTGACTGTGAGGGTGGTGAGGCACTGGCACAGGTTACTCAGAGAAGTTGTAGATGCCCTATATCCCTCAAAGTCTTCAAGGTCAGGTTGGATAGAGGAACCTGGTCTAGTGGAAGGTGTCTTGGAACTTAAATGGGTCTTTAAGGCCCCTTTCAACCCAAACCATTCTGTGATTCCACTCAGTATTTCTTAGCTTTCTAACCCCACCCCCCACAGCCAAGGGAGCCCATGACACTGTTCAGGACCCGTGACCCATCCTCCAAAACCAGTCCCACTGACCTTCACTCTGACCAGACTGGATGCATTTACCACATGGTGCTTTAATGAGGAATTTATCACCTTCCTACATCACAGCAGCAAGGTAGAAATCAGAACTTAAGAATATTTAATCTCTTATGTTACTAGAAATACATCTCTTAGTCCAAAACTGCATAGACACACCTGAACTTCACACTTTTTAACTACAACAGCATGTAAGTAAACATGGCACAGCAACACCAAGTAGTAACTGAGGTTTAGTTACTGTGCAAGAACAAAGTCACAAGCTGTAAAAGCTCTCCTGGAAGGGACAAGTGATGTTGGGCAGTCAGAGCAAAAATGCTCCATGACCGTATTCCTTTATACCTGTGAAGCATCCCCCCAATCACCTCTTCTGGAGCTGTGCTTAGAAGAAACGAGAGGGTGAAAGACCAAAGGATCTACCCTGGAAGACTTCAACTATTACAGAATTATTTGAAAAAAATTGCCTCAAATTCCAATTTCCTGTCTTATTTTTAACAGTATGAAGGAACAGATGACCTCCCCAGGCCTCCCTACTCTAACATGCCAACTCTTCCCAGAAAGATGTCTGAGACTCCTGGACTAAAAGTGTTTATTTTTTTTTTTCTGTACTGCAAAGCTCACACTCTCAAAGCACTCAGGTCATTAACAGAGAAGCTTGTTAGCCTGGAACTGTGTAAGAATGCTTCCAACTGCTTGTAACACAGCAGGTTTGAAGAGGGTGGCAGGATGCTCCTGTGAAGGAAGTTAACTGGGGACAGAGTGAACAGCCTCAAGAACAGTCCTGATCACAGCTAACTGTGGTATAAAAACTCACCAAGGATTAAGGACTGAGCTCCAGTGTACCAGGTGAAGTTGAATACACCACACAAAGCAGAGTAACTTAGATCTATCTAGGATGTGGGAAAGTTCAAACACATGGCATGCAGAAGTTGGGAAATAAAAGCAATACTCTGGTATATAACCTCTCTCCCTCCAACTCACTAAACGCTTACTGACAGTTTACTGACAGAACTAGAGTAAACTACAGATGATGGTAGCCTTTAAATCCTCTAGCAGTTACTACTTTAGCAGCTAAATGTGCAGTTGTCCTGAGACACAAGGACCTCAGTTCCAAGAGAACCCATCTTCCAAAAGCCAGGCACCAGGATGGGTTAGACAGCAATTCTAAGAAATATTGTCACAGTATCAGGCTGTTAGAGATTCCTGTGAGGTCCAACTAGTTACCACCCATGACAAGAAAGTCTAAACCCCTTCCCCAGCTGCATGCCTTTCTCAGAGATCAGCTGCCTGGCAAAAAGTATGAACACTGGAAGAGCAACCCTCAGCTTTGTCATGATGGGAACTGCAGTCATAGCCACAGAACCCAACTACTACCCCTCCTTGTTCATGTAAGGGGAGTTTGATCCACCTGAGGAGTTAAGATGTCCCTGATTTTTCAGAGTTCCTTTAAGTAAGTGTGTGCCACTGGGAGTCCTCTGTGGTTTTAAAGGTGCAAGCAGCCAACCAGAAGGCAATCAGAATTATACGAGCCTTTTTACATGGGAACTTTTATTCTCATTGACATCTGTACATTCAAGTCACACATACTTTTAAATCTTTGATGGAGCTGGAGCACTGGAGCACAAGAGCCTGGTCTGAACAGTTTTAAGTTTATGCCTCAAAAGTAGCCAGGAAACTTGTGACTATTTCCTTCAACTTAGCTTCTGTCTGGTCAGAGATCTTCCCTTCAGTCCTGTTGAAAGAATTTAAACTTCTGATGCAGAAGTAGATATATGGTCAATCCCTAAGACAAAGAAAAAAGCTTCCCAAACAAACCTTCCCATTTCTAACAAAATTAGCAGATGAATTAAAGCATTTGTTTGATGCATGAAATTGTACCACTAACATAACACCCCTTCTCCATTTTAAGCATCAGCTGGACTTCCTAAGAACTAAAGTCATGAAGCTGAGCTCTAGACAGCAGGAAGGCTCATTTAACTTCCAGTTCTGGTACAGGTCTGATGTTCTGGGATACACTAAATTAACAGTTCAGTGACCATTATCTGCACTCCAGCCATCAAGTCAATCCCCTTGGAATGAAGCAAGATAAATCATCATACCTGATTGTGGAGAGGAGGGCCTGGTGCTGGCTCAGTACATGAGCTAGGAAAGCGCTCTCAAATTTAGTGATTTTGTTGGGCTCCAGCTTGTCCAAGTGACCTCTTACACCAGCATAGATGACTGCAACCTGTTCCTCAATAGCCATGGGAACTGCAGAAAAGAGAGTACTCATGCCATCAAGTAACTCTCACATCAGGACACATCAGTACTACACAGTCCTTTCTTTGAAAATCAACTGCACATATACAACATGATTCAAGTAAGTCTGCATTTACCATGTGCACAGAATGGACATAGTAAGTGCTGCCACAAAGACATATGAAATGCAGACTTGTTAAATTCAAGACACTCACCATACTGTCCTTGTTTGAGAAGCTCTGTCAGACGTACACCGCGATTCAGCAACTGTTGTGTGGCAGCATCCAGATCAGAGCCAAACTGGGCAAAGGCAGCTACTTCACGATACTGAGCCAATTCCAGCTTCATGGTACCTGCCACCTACAACACAAGATACAGATCAGACTGAGTTTGATCACCTTTTAAATGTCTAGGAGTTTGCAGGTTATCTTCAGGTGACAGTTGTCACAAGTCAACTTTGCCTTCCATACCAGACAAGTGAATCTCAGTATTCTAAGAGATGATTAAATGACTTGGACACAGGACTGGAGGGGATACTAAGCAAGTTTACAGATGACACAAAACTGGGAGGAACTGTTGACTCGCACAAAGGCAGGGAGGCCCTGCAGAGAGATCTTGACAAATGAGAGGACTGGGTAATCACCAACCATATGAAGTTCAACAAGGGGAAGTGCTGGATTCTGCACCTGGAATGGGGCAACCCTGGATGTACGTACAGACTGGGGAATGAGAGGCTGGAAAGCAGCACTGTGGTAAGGGACCTGGGGGTCCTGGTTGATGGCAAGTTGAATAAGAGTCAGCAGTGCCCTGGCAGCAAAGAGGGTCAACTGTGTCCTGGGGTGCATCAGGCAAAGCATCACCAGCCGGTTGAGGGAGGTGACCTGCTCTACTCTGCACTGGTGCAGCCTCACCTTGAATATTGTGTGCAGTTTTGGTCACCACAATATAAGAAAGATATTAAGCTATTAGAGAGCATCCAAAGGAGGGTAATAGAGATGGTCAGAGGCCTTAAGGGAAAGCTGTATGAGAAGTGGTTGAGGTCCCTTGGTCTGTTCAGCCTGGAGGAGACAGAGGACACCTCATTGCAGTCTACGACTTCCTCATGAAGGGAAGAGCAGGGGCAGGCACTGATCTCTTCTCCGTGGTTACCAGTGACAGAACCCAAGGGAATGGTCTGAAGTTGTGTCAGTGGAAGTTTAGGTTGGATATTAGAAAGAGGTTCTTCTTCCAGAGGGTGGTTGGGCACTGGAACAGGCTCCCCAGGGAAGCGGTCACAGCACCAAGCCTGCCTGAGTTGAAGAAGCGTTTGGATGATACTCTCAGGGACATGGTGTGACTCTTGGGGATGGTCCTGTGCAAGGTTGGGAGTTGGACTCGATGATTCTTTTGGGTGCCTTCCAACTCAGCATATTCTGTGATTATATGCATTTCTAAAAACCCCACCTCCCACCTTTTAATATAAGCATGCCCCCCCCCAACAGTGACCACTGATATTAAACCTCTTTAATTCCATATATGGAGTAAAAGTATGGGGTTAAGAGAGCATTCTCTCTTTCCAGTTAGATCAGTACCCAGTTCAGCATACTGAAACTTTATCCTACATCTTTATGCAGATACCATTTTCCTTTCTCCCCCACCTCTCTCAACATACAGTGGAAATATCAAAGAGATCCCCAGTTTGTTCTTTTACAGTTTCATAACACTAATGAGCCCAAAGTTTTATTATTCCCTCTATTCACAGCTCTTTAGAGTGAAATGGGTTGGAAGACCTATGCACTGCTCATCTCTAGCAAGAGGAGGAGCAGCAGTTTTATGCTTACCTGCTTCATAGCCCTGGTCTGAGCAGCAGAACCTACACGGGACACAGACAGACCAACATTGATGGCTGGACGGATACCTTTGTAGAACAACTCAGTTTCCAAGAAAATCTGTAGGAGAGAATTGTTTTATTATCTTGGTCAGAAGCCTGGAAGCCTCCTCAGAGACATGCCAATAAATTACACAGAAGTACACTGGGACGTGAAGAAGTCCTACCTGTCCATCAGTGATGGAGATGACATTGGTTGGAATGTAAGCGGACACATCACCAGCCTGAGTTTCAATGACAGGCAAGGCGGTCAGAGAGCCACCTCCAAAGGAATCATTCATTTTGGCTGCTCTCTCCAGCAGGCGAGAGTGCAGGTAGAACACATCACCTGGGTAGGCTTCACGACCAGGTGGACGACGCAGCAGCAGAGACATCTGACGATAGGCAACAGCCTGCATGGTATCAAGAAAGCTTTCAGACCTCAGTAGCCCATTTAACATTTTGAATTTCTAAACTTGAGGTGATCTTACAGTTACAAACACCAACGTTAAGACTATGAGGTCTATAAACAATGTTTCCTGACCTGCTTGGACAAGTCATCATAGATGATTAATGCATGTTTTCCATTGTCTCTGAAGTATTCCCCCATGGAGCAGCCCGAATAGGGAGCCAGATACTGAAGGGGTGCTGCATCGGATGCTGTGGCAGACACTACAATAGTATATTTCATGGCATCTGGAAAGAATTGGAGACACACCACTGAGTATATTACCTCATCATGCCTGTAATCAGCAAATACAACACACATGAGAAATACTAAGTTGCTGAAGCAAGCCCAGAGAGCATCATTACATTGTTACAGGAAAGCCCACTGTAACATGCCTGTTAGCTCAACTAACTCAAGAAGTTTCAAGAGCAAGTCCACGGCAGCCAGTGTCTAACACTCGCAGACTTCTTTCCCATTTAAAATGAAGTTTAAACTTTAACTAAGACACAATTTTGTTCTAGAACTAAGCCTCAAAGTCCATGGTTTTCTGGCTGCTGCAAGGCAATACTACCCTTTGTTTCACAGTCCCAAACAAATTATTGTCCCAAAACGTGGGGGTTTTTTTCCTGCTACGTATGACTCTGCTTGTACCAGTAGGCAAAGAGGTAAGGTGCCTGATCTCTTGCAAGCTCCCTTACATATGCAGCCTTGGTCAATGAGATCATTGTTTCTGAAAAGGTACTATCATTTAATCCCTTATGTTTGGGCAGTAAAGTCTCTCAAATTTGTAACTGCCATTCACACTGACTTACATGCATATGAAACACATCAAGTCCATAAATACTTGTAGGCCATAGCTTGTCACCAGGCCTGTGTGACTACCAAGAAGAAGCTCTCAACTCTGCTAAGAAAAAAAAGGCCCTGACTTTTCCAGAAGCAATTCAGCAGTTTTGGGACCTCAAAATAATCTTCTAATGCGATGTAGCAAAAATGAGGGGTTTCCCCTTCCCCCCAATAACTAGAAAGGTTCTTGTCCACAAAAGCAAGTAGTTCACTCGTTTAATAAAAAAATAATTCTGTCTATAGTTGCAAGTAGGAGAGGTCACAGCATTATTCAGCATTATAATGAGAACAGGATGTCACTAGTTGTCAGGTTCAACCATTTTCAAAAATCTGTACCTGCATCAGTGAGCCTCTTCACCAGCTGAGCAACAGTAGATCTCTTCTGGCCAATTGCAACATAGATACAGTACAGCTTCTTCTTCTCATCTGTTCCATCATTAAATCGTTTTTGGTTGATTATTGTATCAATTGCAATTGAAGTTTTCCTGGGTAACACAGAGGTTGATAAGTTAAGCTGCCTACAGTTCTCCCAACCTCTATACAGTTTTGTGTTCAGTTCTGTACATTGGTGCACACTGCACTCAAGTCTTTGTTTAAGGAAATATTTTTTGGCTTGGACATTTAACTTACCCGGTCTGCCTGTCACCAATTATCAGCTCACGCTGGCCACGACCAATTGGCACCAAGCTGTCTACAGCCTTAATACCAGTCTGCATAGGTTCGCGCACAGAGATTCTGGGAATGATCCCAGGGGCCTTTAAGCCAACTCTCCTACGTGTCTTAGGTGCAATAGAACCCTTAAAAAAAGAGGAAAGAAACTGTTGCAGTCTGTATCACATAGATACATAGCAGAGGTAGTAAACACCTAGTTACACTTACCTTCCCATCAATTGGATTGCCCAAGGCATCTACAACACGGCCCAGCAGCTCTTCCCCAACTGGAACATCCACAATGGCACCAGTCCTCTTCACAATATCCCCCTCCTTGATCAGTCTGTCATTACCAAACACGACAACACCAACATTGTCAGGCTCCAAATTCAATGACATACCCTAGGACAAAGATCACATTATCCTGAGAAAACACATACAGATGTCTACAAAAACTGTCAGTTTAATACCAATGTGATTGTTCTACAGTGTAGAATATGCAACATAATTACCTCAATCTTATTTGTAACAATAGTCAATGTTCTGCATTTATGAACAGTACATCTATTTTCTTCCATATTGGTTAGAAAACCTGCCTAAGCCTTCAACTTACCACATAATTGTACTGAAGCAATTTAGCATTGTCATTTACCTCTCTAAACAGATCAGAAAGGATAAGCAGGGTTCAAATACAACATTTATCTCTTGCCTAGGAACTGGATGAGGGAAAAGCACTAACTTGTTCTCTGCCCAAGGTGAGTTAGGTCATTAAAATATTGGAAAAGCTATTGCAGTACTCTCAGAACAGTCAGACAGCTTTTTAATTCTAGTCTACTCTTAGACCTCAGGTTAGCTAAGGCATATAGTGCTTTTGGAAAACTCCACATAAGAGTATGGCATAATAAACACTTGAAGAAAAGCACCAAGATCAGTGTTTACAAAGCCATAGTGTTGTCTACTCTCTTATATGGTTCCGAATCATGGGTCATCTACTGCCACCACCTGCGTCTCCTAGAACGCTTTCATCAATGCTGCCTCCGTACAATCCTCAACATCCGCTGGTCAGATTATGTGACCAATACATCTGTACTAGAGCAAGCAGCTGTCACTAGTATTGAGGCCATGTTACTGAGAACGCAGCTGCGATGGGCAGGGCACGTCTCCAGGATGAAGGACCACCGCCTCCCTAAGATCCTGCTCTATGGTGAACTTGCCACTGGCTGCCGCATGAGAGGAGCCCCAAAGAAAAGATACAAGGACTCCCTGAAACAACATCTCAGCCTTGGCCATATTGATCACCATAACTGGTCTACTCTGGCCTCCAATCGGGAGGCCTGGAGACACGCCATCTATAACGCAGCTGTCTCCTTCGAGAACACACGCAGGATCACTCTCGAGGAAAAAAGGTAACGCAGAAAGAACTGTGTCTTGCAGATTACACCATCTAAGGAGTCTTTCTGCTGTGCCTTTTGCAATCGGATATGTCTGTCACGTATTGGCCTCATAAGCCACCAGCGTGCCTGTAGCAAATGTGGATAGTGCCTTCCCAAATCTTCGTTCGCGAAGCCTAGTCATAATGATGATGACTCTTAGACCTACAAGAATTCAGCAAACTGCACATTATTGAAGCAGAGAGGCTATTACTCAACAGTAAACAAAAAAGCCAGTCTGAAAACAAAGAAAAAAATCCAGTGCCAGATTAGTTCTTCTATTTCCTAGACAAAGACACATAGAACTCAAATGTTAGCCAAGAACCAGATACTGAAAGCAAAGTGTTATGAATTCAAAGAATATTTGCTTTTTGCAGTATCATTTCAACTAGTTACTACTTATTAAAATTGCAATGAAGTTTGCAAGAGGTCCATATGGGTACCTCCAAGCATAGTCTCATTCTCCTTTAAAAGCCTTTTTTAAAATATATTTCTAAGCTAAAAAAAGTGCTTTAGTGAAAGTTTACCTTCAGTCCAGAAGAGAATTCAACCATTTCTTCTGCTTGGACATTTCTTAGGCCATACACACGGGCAATACCATCACCAATTGACAGCACACGGCCAGTCTCCTCAAGTTCAGCAGAGGTGTCAGCTCCCAAAATATGTTCCTCAAGAATAGAGGATACCTCAACAGAACCTGGAAAGAGATGTTTCACACCAGATTTAGCACATTAAGGCAAGATATAAATTCAGTAAGCTTGTCTTGAATTCACAGGTCAAAGTGCCCTTTTTCTGGTATGCCACAAGGTCTAGCAAGAAACGTGCTAGATGTATAAGATAAATAACAGCTTCTGTATTCTCAGCTAATAAAAGCAGCTTCAACACAACAAGAGAGCTTCAATTAAAAAATTGATGGCTGTTTAGTTACTAGTTTCCTTTGTTATGTCCTACACTATTAGCAATCTCTCCCCCTAGAAAGCAATTAGATTAAATAATTAGTCTTAATCTCAGAACAGACATGCTCTCTCCACTTGCAGAGCAGTTACTTAGACTGGAGGCATCAAAACACCCTGTCAACTGATTTGTAATCCAAGATCCAAATACATTTAAAGGAACTTGATACATTTAGGAAGCAAGTTGTTCAATATAAGCTGTAAAAATATATTCTCCATATTCCTCAAATTTATTTGTCAGGGTACCTCCAACAATCCTTTATTTTCTCAGCTAGGAAATAGTAAATAAAATTGTGAAACTTCTATTTCCTAATAATACCTTTAATAACCCTAAACCACTTCAAAAATTGTACGTGAACCACTATCAAAAACACAGTTATGCAGTACTGCTGTTTTCTCTAAACACCAAAATGCTGGCAGCAAAGAAGTTATGTTCAAGGATACAAGGTCAAACCCTGGCAGGCCTGGAAAAGCCTTCATACTGTTACAAACAAGACAGGAAACTAGAATTAGAGGCATTTTTTTTAAAATAATTCTGCAAGAGTTCTAAATATCAGAATAAGATAATTCTGAATCGAATCCTCATGAAGCAGGTAAGCTGTGCAAGCTGACACATGACCACTCCTTGGTTTGGGCATTATTTGAATAGTTATTAAAGTGAAGTCTGCTGGATGTGACCATGTAACAGTTCACTGTTAAATACTGTAAGTACATAAATGTCCTCAAGTGTTCTGTCAACTAACACACACACCATATTCAAATTCCCTTTTGTCTGATAGAGCAAGTTCTTAAACCACACTGTTATATGAAGACCTTTCTCAGACTCACCCGTTTTCTGAAAGCACATTTTGGAGGCATGGAGGTTTCTTGTAGAAACAAGTGCTGCACCTAGGGTGTTTCTGGAAATCTAAAATAAGAAGTAATTATTTCAGAAACAGTGAAATTTCCTCACTCAATCATTAAAAAAAAAACATTAAGAGACAACACGGTGACATTTTTTATTATCAGCTTATACATTTAATGTGTCTCAGTTTTGAGTTTAGCTCCACAGCACTCCATTCACAAGTTGTAATTATAGAACCAAGTCCAGCACTACTAAGCAAAGACAGATGGTAAAAGATTGCTCTGAATTACTCGCTGCATTTTTCTGCATTGCACTGATGTCACCATCACAGCAGTGCAGCTGATCCCAAAGCAACACCTCCTCTCGTTTGCCACCTTTGGGTTGAACATCAAATGCTTGGGGCAGAAAGAAATCACTGCACCCCTCATGGTTCTCCACAAGGGAGAAATAAGATTGTGTCTTCTAAGGGTTGGCCTTCCTAAAAAAAAAAAAAAATCTGGTAGGGCTAGAACATATACAATAGCAGAAACAACAACAACGACCAAAAAAAAATATCTGTGATAATGAACGTAATAAAAGGTTGTAACCCTACGTCCTAAGTAAAGCTACCAGTGCAATTCCATGCACCGTTAATGCTCTTTTCTCTGAACGCCTGGGCAGGCCTCTCCTCCGTTCACCTTCACAAGGGACACCAGTGGGAATGGGTCGGGACAGATCTTCACACCCTCGCTCTCCCTACAAACACGGGGGAAAAAAACCCCACTACCTAGAAAAGCTTCACAGCTCAAATCCCTCACCTTGACTGGGATCTGGCAGCTTTCAGACATTAACCTGAACCCCCAGCGTCAAGCAGCATTACCGGGGAAGGACAGACCGTCCCCTAGACCTCCTCCCACCCATCTCCCAAGTGAGGGCACCCCCGCTCCCTCAGCAGTAGGTCTGACCCCGCTGACACCCAGCGCTGAGGTGAGCGCCCCCCCCCAAATTCCTGAGAGCGGGATGCCGCAGCCCATCAATGTCACCGCGGCCCCAAAGATGGCGGGGGCGGCCTCCTCCCACTACCACCTCCGCTCACTCCAGGGAGGAAAGAGCGCGCTCACCAGGCCGGCCTGCCGCGGCAGAGAGCGGGCGAGGGCGGCAGCCACGCGGGCGGAGAGCATGGCGATGGCGGCTCCTTCGGGTAAGGCTGAAGCAGACAGGAAGCAGCTACCGACCCTGCGCTTTCTCCACGAAATGGCGGAAGCTCGCTCCGCCTATTTTTACGACGAGGCCGCGCCTAGGAGGCGGGGCGGGGCGGGGCGGTCTGGGGTGATACGCGGTCTGGGGTGTTTCCCCCGCCGATTCCCTCAGGCGTCGTGGTATCTTCCCTCTTCTGCACCTCTGAGCGATGGGGGAATAGATACATATTTATATATATATGTAAAAATAAAAAGAAGCTAAACGGTGTTTTTAGAAAAATACCCTGTTGTGGTATGTACCCTTGAAGTGGCCCTCGGTGGGCGGAAAAGGGGGAGAGTGGCGGTGGGGTGGGGCTGGGGATAGGAAGACATGAGAAGGGCAGGGGCCGGTGTGAGGCGGCAGAGGTGAGGGTTATGGGACAGGAGAATGTGTACAGGGCAGGAATGTGAGGGGCTGTGAGGCAGAGGGTGGTGGTGTGGGGCAGAGGGTAGTTGAGGAGCGACCCCCTGCTTTCTGGGAGCTGTGAGTGCTTGCACTTCTGGCCACCCTGTCTCGATGTAGCAACTAAATGGCAGAAGAAAAGAGTGGCAGAGAAGTGCTGACATCTCGCCTGTGCTCTGGAAATGGGTAAAAAGTGAATCCGAAAAATCCGGTATGAAGAACTGCTCAGAGACTTTTATATCTTTAAGCAGCAAGGTATTTGTTTATTCAACGTTGGGAGCAAGCCAGCTCGCGCTGGACAAACTTGCTCGACCTCAAAGTGCAAAACTAAGCCATTTTATACACTTTAGATACTTGGTTACATCATCTAACATATATATTAATAAGTAGACTAGTCTCTGGGCGGAGTCTTTCCAGACATGCGCAGTCTTCTACTCTGGGGGTCT
Source organism: Chiroxiphia lanceolata (assembly GCF_009829145.1). Classification (NCBI taxonomy): domain Eukaryota; kingdom Metazoa; phylum Chordata; class Aves; order Passeriformes; family Pipridae; genus Chiroxiphia; species Chiroxiphia lanceolata. The sequence continues at coordinate 11,705,379 of NC_045670.1, read as the reverse complement.
TCTCAAGCCTTCATCCCTCTGGTGGTCACCATGGACATCTTCCTCAATTTGACCTCTTCAATTAGGTGACCTGAATTCTTCAAGCTTGCAAAATCCTGGCTCTGGACCTTCTAGATCTTATTCAAATGTCTAGTTTACCTAATTTATTAGTGTGTGTACTACTCCTATTCTTTCTATAATAAGGCCTTTGGTCCAGTGAGCAAAACAGAACATGATATTAACCAGTGCTCCTAAAATGTTCTTCTAGCAAAACAGGTATTGGGGTTTCTTAGCAGGCCAAGATAGTTAACTCTTTTAGGCCTGGCTCCTGTTTTAAAAGGACATGCTGTGCAGCACCTTGTTGGCTTTCCTGTTGTTGCTACAGAGGAGCTTAAACTTCTTAACCAGTCTGCTGATAATAAGTGAAACTTGAAAGTTGACCTTACCAGTGCCATCAGAGGTGATGGTGACAGGACAGCAGCATCACAAGCTGAGGAGAAAGTCATTGTAAGAGGCTGACCTGCTTACAGTCCACAGGGTTCTCTCTGTTCTCATGAGCTGTCTGCCAAGGCCTAACCTGGTGGGAACAGTGTACTCAGCAATGAGTCTCATATGGGAGACTCAGGATTTAGTCTGTGTAAGGGTCAAATGCACACAGGTACCCCCAAAATACCAGGCAGTGGAAGAATTTAGAAGAATTTATTTTCAAAAGTTGAAAACACTTCTCTCAGTACAAAGCTTCACCTGGCCTAAAAAAGACATGCCCCATGTTCGTCTCAGGGCTTTTATTGTCTCTGAGCCCCCCCACCCCCTGCTGTGGGGCCTTCAGACATGTCTGAAAGTACTTATCTTCTCTCCTACCTGGGAGCCAGCTCCTCTGGAATGCAGGAGGAGAAAACATCTAAAACTGTCTCTGGGAAAGATGCCTTTTTCCAGGCAGGAAAGCTTCCTTAAGCAAAAAACCCTAATCTCCTTGTAGTAAAATCTTCCAGAAGGGTCTTCTACACTTACAGTCTGCCAGGGAGAAAGTGCCAAAACTCAGGCAGTCATAGTGTGATGGTGTCTCCTTGGTAATCCAGAGAGGTTGGTAAAGATAGATCCCAGCAGACATTTCTGGAAATTGAAAGGTTAAGTGAAAAATCCTCAACCATTTTGGCATGTGTTATATCAAACATGATGCTTCAGCAATGTTTCTCATGCTAATTATTTCAGTAATCACTTCAAACTCTGTGAAACTGCCTGAAAAAACCAGTGATTTAAATAACCCATTTAAGTCTTTTGCATTGAATCCGAAAAATCTGGTTTAAAGAACTGCTCAGAGACTTTTGGATCTTTTGATCAGCAAAGGTATTTATTTGCTGACATCAGGAGCAAGCATGGTTCGTGCCACAGAGAACTTGCTCCAAGGCTTCACACAAAATCAGGGGGTTTATACATTTTTCATATATGATTAAATGCATATTCATATGATTACAACATCTATCTATGCATATTAATAACAGGTGGAGTATAGGCAGAGCGCAGGCGAAGCTTCTCTTAGCACTCAATTCTGGTAGGGGTTTTAGGTCTTCCTCCCATGAGTCTGGAGTCTCTGCTCCTCTTCATCACCATGAACTTTCTACCTTTCCTTTGTTCTTGACCAGCTCAGTGAAGCTTGGAGAAAGCTCTGGCTCCAGACCTATTTCTTCTATTCAAATGTCTACCTTATCTTACTGTATCCTAATTTATTACCCCTAGGCCTATTGAATATTGCTTCTAACATTCTTCTAAGTTTTGGTCCAATAAGCAGAATAGAACAAACCTTAGCAACACAGACCGACTAGATGTTAGGGAGCCTCTTAGCAGGCCCAGATCTTAGTTAACTCTTTTGGGCCTGGCTTCTTGTTTCAGCATTTGTACTTTATTGCTAAAGAAAGGTGGTTCCTTGATAATTGTTTAGAGGATTTGACTCAGAAGATGCATTTTTATGGCATATTTTCTAATAAGGAGCACAGCTTTTATTGGAATTTATGTAAACAGTGATATACAAGCTATTAAAATTAAAAAATTCTTTAACTTAAAAATAAGATTTAAGCCATTTTGATGAAGGATTTTATACACCTTTATTTCTAATTTGATGTATGATATACATGAAACATACAATTCCATCAAAAACTGAAATCCTGGCAGATAATTTTATTGATTCAAGACTATTTCTTTAAAACTATTGGGTAGCGGGGAAAAACAAATTATTCCAAAACAATTAGACCATTTAAAGCCACTTTGGTAAAACTGTTCAATGCATCTAGTGAGTTGAACTGTTTTTTGTTTTTATTATTATATATGTGTTACCTACTAGGTAACAACCTGAGCTCACTGACCATTAAGTATAAGCTCACAGATGGTTTAATAGTGAAGGTTATGATGCCTAAAGGAGCTGAGGAAAAAAAACTCCAGAGCAATTTAATTAGAGGTGAGATAAGAAAAGGATTTAATTGTGCCTCCAAGGCACAGAAGTTACAAAACGCACACACAAGGCCTCTGTTACAGGTGTTACAATTTATAATGTTCTCCGTCCAATCTCAGGTTTTATCCACCCTCTGGCTTTTGCCCTGGTCCACCTCCATCTACCCCCTGGGGAATTGGGGCTGGGGTCTTTTCGAGACCACCTACTTCGTCACCCTTGTCTTCTTCAGAGCACAAAGGGCACATGGTTACCCATCAAAAATCAAAAAACTAAAAGGACCTTAAGGCATCAGTTATGAAGATCTTGCATGCTTGAAGATTTTGTGTTTCAAGTCTTTCTCACTGGAGAGAGTGGCAGAAAGATGTAATTCATCCTTTGTTTGCAAAGTTGACTTTCTTGCAGTATTACTCTTCATTCTACATGTAATTAGTGCAGTTTGCTTCTAAGGGTGTAATGGTTTTCTCCCCACAATTGTTCAGGGAGATGTTTGCTGTGTGCAGTGTATGCAGCTGAGATGCTGGTATGGCAGAAGCAGAAAGGATATTGTAGAATCCCAGAAGACAAGGGCTAACGTGTATGTCTCAAGCACTGATAGCCAGATGGCTGTGGAACCAACCAAGGATTGTTGGTAATAACACACTGTGAGAAAGAACCAGATGTGGCTGGAGAAGGGGACCATATGGAGGTAGGGAAGCACTTCTCTGGGACAAACGTCCTTGTTCTGGCTCCTGGAGATAAGCACAACACAGTACAGTGCAGGTGCAGGAATGAGGTTGAGAAGTAGGCACGGACTCGACCAAAGGCCAACCCAATGGGGGGGATCAAGACCACCAAAGACCCCTGAATCCCTCTGTGGTGTGTTGACCTTGGCTGGATACCAGGTGCCCATCAAGCTGCTCTATCACTCCCCTTCTCAGCTAGACAGGGGAGAGAGAATAAGATGGAAAATAACTCATAGGTTGAGATAAGGCAGTTTACCTAAGCAAAAGCAAAAGTTTGTGCATGCACAAGCAAAGGGGGGGCAGGTTTATTCTCTACTTCCCATCAGCAAGCAATGTTCAACCACTTCCCAGGAAGCAGGGCTTCAGCACACAGAGTGGTTGCTCCAGAAGGCGAACATGGTAAATAACAAATGCCCCCCCTTCCTCCACCTTTCCTTAGCTTTTATATCTGAGCTGATGTCATATGGTATGGAATATCCCTTTGATCAGTTTGGGTCAGCTGGCCTAGTTGTGTCCTGCTACGGTCCGTGGGGGAGGCCGTGGGGGAGGGGAGAATGATCGCAGCACTGCACGAAGGGGTCCGACAAGGTCTGAGGTTGCAATGCAATACTACTTTAATGGGGGCGCACAAGGGTTTTATGAACTCTGGTATGGAATGCACCAGAAAATAGGGTGGAGCATGAGACAGACAACCAGGGGAACGAATAGGGATAGGGACTCAGGTGAAGAGGGAGGAACGGGGGAGGAATCGGGGAAGGAAAGGGTGAATGGTAACTCTTTCGTCTCTGCAGCTTCTTCAGCCAATCAGAGGGGGAAGCAGGGAACAAGCACCACGAGGCATGTCTGGACATGATAAATAATTTGCACAGATAACAAGAAACTTATCTCCAGGGCAGGGAAAATTTATCTATAAAAAGGTACCCCCACAAAGACCGAGTGCACATGCACCCCTGAACATCCCGTCAGCTGGATTGACACTGGAGCCAGGGCTGGTGATCTCTCCCCCTCTTTAATCCATCTCTCTCTCTCTTCCCTTTCACCAAAACCCACTGCCATGTGGTTATACTAGGAGATCAGGGACTAACTTATACCAATTTCCAAGTCAAGTGTGTAATTTACTAATAAAACTTTGTAAGCTTTTGTGGACCCTCTGACTTCTGTCATTCCTTTCGAGCATGAGCATCTAAGAATCTTGGGTGCTCCCTTCCTCTTAAGGATGGGATGCCATATTGTGGGAAATAAATAAGGCGGTTTTATTACAAGCAGGGATTTCCATGGTTACCTTGTGTTGAGATACCTGGAGGTCATTTTGTTTGGGGAGATTGAAGAGCCATTTTGTGGTCAGGAGCTGGTGGGTTGCTTGTTATTCTGTTCACTGTTTTGCTTACTGTTCTTGTTGTTCTTACTGTTCTGCTTACTGTTATAGTATGGAGGCGGATGGGAAAGCGTGTAAGGCAGTAAGACCAATTTGGGCTCGCTGCTAAGGGACCATGTGGGGGCAGGGAAACAACCTGATAGGTGGATGGGAACAACTGATGAACTGCACCAAAAGGCAAAGATCACCTTTTAAGGAAGAAAAGAGCAAGGCCTGGCATGGGAGGAGCGAGGGAGTGACTATGTAAATCAAGAGACCTTAAAAAGACTCATCCCTCCCATTCAGGTGTGCTCAAATCTGGTCACGAATTCGATGCACCCAGCGCGCTGTTAATAAAGTTCTTTGTTTCACTTTATTTGACCGTCTCCGAAATTTTAATCAGAGATATTTCTCACAATATTTTAATTGGCGTCATGGACAGGATGACATGGTTGAAGGTGTCCATGCAGGATACCATCACTATACCCATGAGTTTTGGGCAGGGAGTGCTGGGAAGTGATCCTTTGGCTGTTAACAGCTGGGAGGGATTTGAATGACTGCTAGCCACGACCATCCGGGAAATGTCAGTGCTTGACTCTCCCTCATTTTGGAGAAATTGAGATAATATAATGCCTGCCTGACTCCACTGGGCATGGAATGGGCAAATGGAAATTGGTATAGCCCTGAGGTTGTGGTTAAACAGATAAATGCAGTGTTAAGTGAACAAAAGGTACGAAAGGGGAAAGATAAAGCAGTTTTATGTGCAACTTTGGGAGCAACTTTAACTACTGCCCAGGAGAGGTATGTCAACAAATGGGCAGAGGGAGAAATTATTGGATCTCTGCAGGATTTGGTGAAAGGATTGCAGGATCAGTTAAATGAGGAAAGGGAAAGCAGGCTTTAGGAGAAGGTGTTGCTTGCTGCCAAACGTGATCATGCTAGGAGGCTTCAGGTGGAGCTTCAGGATGCATATGAGAGAGAGATATTCTTATGTGAGGAATTGCAGGATGTAGAATCTGGACCATTTGAAGAAATACAGTCTTGTAACTCACTCTTTGTATCCAGTGAAGGAGTTGGAAGACAGTAAACAGATCTATTCTGATAAAGAGTGAGATGTAATGTTTACATTGTCATCTAATGATGAGGAAGTAACATTACGACCCCTAATTAAAACTGAAACCACAGATGATGGTATGGGTCAGCAAACTGCTACCAAAACGGTGCCATACACGGCTACTGAGATATCCAAGTTCCAGGAAAAATATAGCAGACTTACACAGGATGGAAACATATGGGGTGATACCGATGACAGAGAACTGGGGAAAGATGATTCTTTATCTCTTTCAACTCCCTCTCAATCTACTGGACCTCGGGATGGAGCAGTAAATTGCACATGAAAAATGACCTCATTTGATCCCATTCTGATTTGGAAGAGCATTATGGCGGCAAACCAGGTGAGATTGAAATCCGTCAAGTGGAATCCTGTCAATGCATACATAATAATGACCCAGACATTCAGATTCCAGTTGGTTCTCATCAACAATTAATAAAATTTCTAATAGATACATGCAGGGCATTAAGACACAGACTCAGGGGGGTGAAGAACTGAGACAAGTTTATTTAGGGGTCGCAACCCCCTTTTATAACCAACCACAATCAGAAAAACATTCCTTATAAGGCAAAAAGTGTAACCGCAGCATCCGATTGGCTGCTAGCTGTCACCTAGGGAGATGGCAGTTTTCGGTGCTACAGCTCCTGTAATGAGTTACTCTGTTCTCTGCAAAGGTCTGCTTTTTCCAGGCTTTTAATCCCCGCAGATACAGGAGTACAACATTCAATATTAACCCAGCAGAATACTGAGAAGCTGGGTGTATGACCCAGGCGGCAAAGAGTTAAAATCACTGGAGAAAATGGAACCAGTGTTACCTACCAAACTGCTAAGGTTAATTTATGGCTCCTCGTGAGAAGCAGATGTCAACTACTTGCTTTCAATGTTCTGAATGAACGAATCTGGCATCTGCTGGATGGCAGAGTGTGGTCCTTCACTTCGAACATTAACCCTAACCCTAAAAGAAATCCAGAGACTGCAGTGCACTCGCTCCACATGGCAACTTCACTCCCTGATTCAAGGATTGCTGGTGTATCACAGTGCTAGATTTTTGCTGCAACACAAGGTGGAATTTCTGAAGTTCTGGTCGATTTAGCCCCACTAATAGCAGCAGTACCCAATACTGCAAACCTAACAGCCACACTACAAACAGTCACGTGCTTGGGCATTGATGGGGTGGTAACAGACTCTGACTTTTGTAATTTGTACCACAAGCATCTACAAATCTTGGGTAGATGACCTACGACCATACCACCCTGAGAATGCCCGATCTCATCTGATCTCGGAAGCTAAGCAGGGTCGGGCCTGATTAGTACTTCACCTGTATATTGTGTTCATCTATATCCCGTGCATATACATATACATATATACATATAGTCCATGTTTATTTTGAGGCTGTCGTCTGTTGTTGAAGATCAGCACCAACAGCAGCTCGGTTTGGATTCTTGGCCCTTTCATTGCAATCACAGTTCTGTTTTAGGGCTGACTCATCGGTTTGGGCTGTCTCATCATCGAACATCCTTGGATACCGGTATCAGCTTTGTTCGGGTGTTTTTCATCTGGTGTCTGGTCTCCTGTAAAACACAACTTAAGGCACAGAATTAGTTTCTCCCCAGGGCTAGGTTTCCTTGAGGCACACATTGGATCTCTCCATCCTTCCTCATAACCCACCAGGTATTTCCGGGCCCTTGAGCAAAAACAATCCCACGAATGGGTTTGTCTTGGCCTGAGGGAGGGAGTGATCCAAACAACCTTACCTAACATACCTTTTAGATGGATCACTGGAACTTTGTCTCCATCTACAGTGTGGAGGGATTCTGCTTGGGTAGAACCAGCTCGGTTGACAGAGCCTCTAGTGTTGACTAGCCAGATGGCCTTGGCTAAGTTCTTATCCCAATTTTTGTAAGTTCCCTCACCTAGTGCCTTTAGGGTTGTCTTCAACAGTCCATTACACCTTTCTACTTTTCCTGCAGCAGGTGCATGATATGGAATGTGATATACCCATTCAATACCATGCTCCTGTGCCCAAGTGGCTACTAGGCTGCTCTTGAAATGAGTCCCATTGTCTGACTCAATCCGCTCTGGAGTGCCGTGTCTCCACAGAACCTGCTTTTCAAGACCTAGAATGGTGTTTTGGGCTGTTGCATGCGGTACGGAATATGTTTCCAACCATCCTGTGGTTGCTTCCACCATGGTAAGCACATAGCGTTTACCTTGGCGGGTCTGTGGCAACATAATATAATCAACCTGCCAAGCCTCCCCATATTTATACTTCTCCCAGCATCCACCGTACCATAGGGGCTTCAAGCTTTTTGCCTGCTTAATAGCAACACAGGTTTCACAGTCATGGATAACTTGAGAGATGATATCCATGGCTAAATCCACCCCTCGGTCTCGTACCCATCTATGAGTGGCATCTCGGCCCTGATGACCTGAAGCATCATGGGCCCATCGAGCTAGGTCTAGGTCTGCTTGTGATACCTTGACCTGTGCAGCTCGGTCTGCCTGTCTGTTCCTCATTAACTTGCTTCTTGGGCACATGGGCATCTACATGGCAGACTCTCACATTCAATTTCTTCACTCTGGCAGCGATGTTGGCAGCGATGTCTTGCCACAGATCAGCAACCCAGATGGGTTTCCCTCTACGCCTCCAATTCATCTCTTTCCACCAGTCAAGCCATCCCTATAGGGAGTTGGCTATCATCCACAAATCGGTGTACAGGTAGAGCCTTGACCATCCTTCTCTCTCTGCGATATCTAGGGCCAATTGGACTGCTTTGAGTTCCGCAAACTGACTCGATTCGCCTTTACCTTCAGTGGCTTCTGCCACTCGTCGGGTGGGACTCCATACAGCCGCTTTCCACTTCCGGCTCCTTCCTACAATACGACAGGAACCATCAGTGAAAAGGGTATAGTGTCTCTTCGTCTGGCAGCTTATCATATGGCGGAACTTCTTCAACTCGACTTACTGGCTCTTCTTCTTCTTCTGCCAGACTGAAGTTCCCACCTTCAGGCTAATTGGTTATGATTTCCAAGATACCAGGGCGATTCGAGTTCCCAATTCGGACACGTTGAGTAATCAAAGCAATCCACTTGCTCCACTTGGCATCAGTGGCATGATGCATAGAGAGCACCTTCCCTTTGAACATCCAGCTCAACACTGGTAATCGGGGTGCCAGGAATAGTTGTGCTTCGGTACCAATTACCTCTGAAGCTACTCGTATACCTTCATACGCTGCTAAGATTTCCTTTTCCACAGGGGTGTAATTGGCCTCAGAACCTCTGTAGCTTCGGCTCCAGAAACCCAGCGGTCGCCCTCGTGTCTCGCCAGGCGCCTTTTACCAGTGGCTCCAGGAGGGACCTTTATCTCCAGCTGCAGTGTAGAGTGCATTCTTTACATCTGGTCCCGTTTTGACTGGTCCAAGAGCCACGGCATGTGCAATTTCTTGTTTGATCTGCCTGAAAGCTTGTTGTTGCTCAGGACCCCACTGGAAATTGTTCTTTTTATGGGTCACAAAGTAAAGAGGGCTCACAATCTGACTGTATTCTGGGATATGCATCCTCCAGAAACCTATGACTTCCAGAAAAGCTTGGCTCTCTTTCTTGTTTGTGGGTGGAACCACTGCTACAATCTTGTTGATTATGTCTGTTGGTATCTGGCGTCGTCCATCTTGCCATTTCACTCCTAGGAATTGGATCTCTCGGGCAGGTCCCTTGACTTTGCCCTTCTTGATGGCTAAACCGGCCTCAAGGAGAATCTGGATGATTTTCTGTCCTTTCTTGAAAACTTCTGCTGTGTCTCCCCATACAATGACGTCATTGATGTACTGGATGTGTTCGGGAGCCTTACCCTTTTCTAGTGTGGCCTGGATCAGTCCATGACAGATGGTTGGACTGTGTTTCCACCCCTGGGGCAGTCGATTCCAGGTGTATTGAACGCCCCTCCAGGTGAAAGCAAACTGGCCTGCACTCTGCTAAAACGAGAAGATGCAAAAACGAGCTCGAGAGTCAGAGACACATCTTCATAGAGGTACAGTCAATGCTCTAACTTTATTCCAAAAATACACACATTATCAAGGGTCCTACAGGGTTCACACGCTCTGTTCTAACTTTCTATTGGTTACATTCACTTTCATACACTATAACTTTATTGGCTCTACTAGCCAAGGCACATTTCCAGGCCCCCCATCTTCTGGTTTCTCACACTCTGGATAACAACCTCCTTCCTTGTTTTCCTCTATGCAGCTTTCTGATATCTGCTGCTCAAGGACACACATCTGCTGCTGGAGAACACAGGTTCCTGCTGTCCGGCATGCAGACCGGATTGTGCAAGCAGGCCTGAAGCAGTATATGTCCTGCATCATCTAAGATTCTCTCAACAATTCCCCCTTTTTCTTTTGCACAATCCAGGCCTGACTGATGGGCTTTTGCTTGGTTCAACTCTTTGTTCCATGTGGTTCTTGAAAACTTTTAGTTTGCAAATGAAACTTCATTTAACTCAGGGTTATGTGTCTCCCACTCTTTATCCAAAGGTGCTTATGCATATGTGAGGTAATATGGTTTACGCATTTGTGAGCAAAACCAGAATATATTAATAATCATATATTCATACATTCACATGCATACATTCACACAACTTTCATGCGTGGCCATCACTTCATGCTCTCACACAAACATACTTTTGAGTTTTATTTTACTGTGTTTTCTGGTTGTGAACTGAGAAATTATCATTCTTGTGTTTTGCCCTCAGATGAGTAAGATCTAATTATGCATTTCTTGTTTTTATGAAAGTATAACTTGGAAAACATAAACATATTTCTGCTTCATGTTCAATTCAAAACCCAAATACATACAAACATTCTTATAATTTAAAGATAAATATATACTCCTATTTTTACAGCTAAACACGCACTTCTCTATGCAAATGGGCTTTTGGACTTCAAAGAGAACTTGTCAGTAGTCACTACAAAAACTTCAAAAACTCCACTTCTCTACCACGTTTAAAACAATTCTGGCTATTTAGGCAAGCAACCTCAAGAAACAGTCAGCAAGACCATCTCATGAACTTATCTTTCCTCACTCCCCCCCCCTTTTTTTTTTTTTTGTACTGAAATTAAACTGTTAGGCTAGTTGTTGCATGAATAAAAAGCTTAGCTTTGTTGACTTTGAGCTTAGTGTCCCGTGTAAGGATGGGTCTTTATATGATTTACCTGTGGCCTGCTGTATCTTAGGGGTCTGTCTTAACATCTTCTTTTTCACTGTTTCTGTCAAATGTTTTTGGAGAGTTGTCAACTAATAGCAAAATACCAATTAACCTCAAGTTATACAAGATGGTTGTTTCAGGGACAAAGTTCCCATCTATCAGCACTTGCATCATCCAATTAAGCACAAATACATTCCCAACGCATGGTCTGTGGTTGGACCATGCCATTGTTGAACAAGCAGCATATTGATGAAAAACAAGGAAAACAACATAGAATATCTACAACAAAGGACTAATAGGAAAAGGGTAGACAATAATATCTTTGTAACCATATCCATCTTTAGTGAAGAGATCGGAATAGGCTCTAGCTGTTCCTGCTTCACTGGGTCAACCAGGGTCACTTGCATGCTATGCCGTGGTTGCAGGTAATCATAATCTCTTTGTAGTCAGCATACAGGGGGTCAGCATCCTACTGTTGAATGTAGACGTAATCTCCAAGTTGGAATAGATGAACAGGAGTGTTTAATCTCACTGGTTCGGATTAGAGAATGAATCTGTGGAATTTCTGCAAAATAGAACCTAGACTATTAAACAATTTTCACAAAAGAATTTCAAATTTCAGAATTTTTGTAACTTGACCGTATGAGAGGAATATAGGTTTTATAGTACGAAGTGGTTGGCTGTCAGTTACTAATAAAAGGTTGTAGAGAATCATGTAGGACAAAGCAGGTAGTGCAATACAATCAGGAACCAGGCACTGTCACTGCTTGTGTTAAATGGTCAAAGCCTGTGTGCTGTGAAGAATCCAAGAGCATTAAGAGCATAAAGAAAAATATCCAGGACATGATCAAAAGTCACTCAACTAAGGCATGCAGTAAAGGAATGCACAAGTTAGATAAAGCATTCAAACAACAGAAACCATCATGCTATGAAGTTAGCAGGCTATCAAAAGATTGTGGGCATGATGCGAGCTAGGGCCTATGGGGGGAGAAGGGGGGGGGTGTCCAAAAAGCATCAGCCTTTCATTTATAGCTTTGCTAACTAGTCACTGTCTTGCTTTCTAACACAGGGCTCTTTTTCTGTGAGGCTCAGCACTTCATGCATTGTTATTTATAATCTTGTGTGGAGTTGTAAATTAAAAGATTTCTTTTATATGTTGCAGCAGTCAGAGAGGAGAGAGAGAGATTTTAAACAATTCTTGCCACTTACTATAAAACTCCTGGGATAAAGCATATGCAAACAATATCAACTTCCAGGAGAGACAATAGAAATATAATAGCAATAACTATAGTATTGTCTGGTAATTTGACAGTATTATTCAAACTATACTAGCAATCCATTCTTTTAAAGTTTTTCCAGTTTGGATATTATGAAGTAAATTCGCTGAAGATATCTCTAAAGCCAGTGAGAGATCTTCAAAAGTCAGTTGATATAGAATTTGGAGTTTGTTTTCAAATTCCAGCTAAATTAATAATACAAATTTAATCATATTATGACTTTCTATATTGGAGTCAAAATGTAAGTTTTAATCCTAACTCTGATTCTTGCTTACCAGCAATACAACGTAGAACAGTAAGTTAAAATACATTGTTGGTATACTAATCTAAGAAGCAAAAACCTTCTTAGCTCTGGTAATATTTATTAGGGCAAGAGACCTGCTACATAAGAAAGAAAAAAAACCAATGTATTTTGTTCTTTAAGATACATGGCCTGCACTGAATGGTCAATGCATGGCTGTGGTTGTTGTCCTGATTAATAGAAAAAATGAAAAAGCAACTAGAATAGTTTCCTTAATTTACTGTATTCTGCATCATCTTCCCAGCTTCTGGTCAAGCTCGCTGGAGCCACAGATTGACTCCTCTATTCATGAGAATTACTAATGACAGATTGAGAATGAATACATTTTTATTTGTGACTCTTTTCATTAATTTTAATATTATTTCTAACTTTTTTTTTCTTTAAATCTCTACTGTGGTATGTGACTCAGGTTTCAGTTTGCAGTGTTTCGCTTCTCCTCCCCCTATCCTGTAGGCAGAGAGATTCAAAGTGAGACAGGAGAGGTTTTTTAGATTTTTTACCCTTCCTCCCAGAAACTGTAAGGCAAAAATATTTCTTTCCCCAATCAGAAGATTGCAAAGTTGCAGCCTCTATAAAGCAGGAGGGTTCTACACCCCCCCCTTTTTTTTTTTTCTTTTTACTGAATACGATATTTTTTTAGAAGGGTAAAACAGCTAAGAATAAGGCATTTCACTAAGATTTTCGTACAAATACTCATTTCCCGGAAAAATTCCCTAAAACTGTCTGCATACTAGCTTGCAGGTAAACGCAAGTCTTTGGGTTTAAGTTATCTACAACTGAGTAGAAGGACTAAAGAGAGAGATTTTGTGTTCTTTTCTCGACCACTTGGTTTTCTTTCTCACTGCAGCCTCTGCTGCTGTTCCCGCTTGCTCTCCCCCCCTACCCTCGCGGGAAGGGGGGGGGGGGGAAGGGAGAGAGAACCCCCTGAAGTTGTTTAGTGTCTGTTCTTGCTGCTGCAGCCCCAAACCGCCTCTCCGCTGCGGTTACCGGCACCGGCGGCAGTTTGAATAATCTCAAAGGCAAATTCCTATGCTCTTGTGTCATCCGAGTCACCTCTCCTGGACCCTCATCCCTGGGTTTTAACAGTTACTAACAAACCCATGGTCACTTCTCCACACACACGCACAACCCCTAACACACACACACACATACACATACACACACACACACACACACACACACACACACTAGCATGGCGTAGTTAGCAACACCGTGAGCCCACAACGACACACCGGACAGACAACAGAGTCAACAGGAGAGTTAACAGAAACACGGGAAAGCAACCTTCTAGCCTGCTCCCCTTCTCAACAAGAAGTGATACTTTTCCGGGGTTGCTCCATCCCAGTTTCCCTCTGGGGCCACTCCTGTTTTTTTCTTGCACCGCTATGGCCGGGCTGCTCTCCTGCCGGCTCTCGGGTGCTCCTGCTTTACCCCCGCGGCGCTGCCTCGCCCTGCTCTGCTACGCCGTGAGGGTCTTCCGGCCATAACATCTCTCTGGCGTTCGTCTGCACCACGATTCTGCACGGGGTGGAGGCAGCCACGGTTTGAATTCACACGGTTCGGTCGGGGCAGTGTGTGCCAGGTCGCGACGCACTCCCCCCTTCAGCAGGATGACTGCACGGTCGAGAAGTTTCGTAGTAGCAGCGAGGGTAGTGAAGTCCCAAAGTCTATCTCCCAAACCCCGCCATTCCTCAAAGGCGAAAAGGAGAGGGGGCACTTTAAAGAAACCGTTTTCACTGGTCCAAGCAATAAGCTTGTCGAATACCTTCTCAGCTACTGTTTCACCTTGCTTAGCAAGGATAGCTAACAGCAGTTTTTTAGCTGCAGCAAACTCCGATTCCATGCTTGCAGCAAATGACAGGGGGAAGGTAGCGATCCTTCCTACCTCGGTTCACGCCGACTGGCCCATGACCGAAACTCCTCTTTCCAGCTTCTATCAGCCTCTCGCGTCTCCAACCATGTCTCACCGCAAGGAGATCAATCGGCTATCCGCATTCTTCTACCTTTTCGCGCTTTTTAATCACCTTTCTGGGCGCCAGATAAAACGAGAAGATGCAAAAACGAGCTCAAGAGTCAGAGACACATCCTCATAGAGGTACAGTCAATGTTCTAACTTTATTCCAAAAATACACACATTATCAAGGGTCCTACAGGGTTCACACACTCTGTTCTAACTTTCTATTGGTTACATTCACTTTCACACACTATATCTATAACTTTATTGGCTCTACTAGCCAAGGCACATTTCCAGGCCCCCCCATCTTCTGGTTTCTCACACTCTGGATAGCAACCTCCTTCCTTGTTTTCCTCTATGCAGCTTTCTGATATCTGCTGCTCAAGGACACACATCTGCTGCTGGAGAACACAGGTCCCTGCTGTCCGGCACGCAGGCTGGATTGTGCAACCAGGCCTGAAGCAGTATATGTCCTGCATCATCTAAGATTCTTTCAACACTCTGCCGCTAAAGGAATGGAGAAAAACGCGTTGGCAGTGTCGATGGTGGCATACCACTTTGCTGTCTTGGACTCCAACTCATACTGGAGCTCCAACATATCTAGCGCGGCAGCACTCAACGGTGGAACGACTTCATTTAAGCCACAATAGTCTACAGTCAGTCTCCACTCTCCATCGGACTTACGTATAGGCCAGATGGGGTTGTTGAAGGGTGAATGGGTTCTGCTGGCCACCCCTTGGCTCTCTAACTTCCAGATCATTTTGTGGATAGGGATCACAGCATCTCGGTTCGTCCGATACTGTCGTCTGTGTACAGTTGTCGTGGCTATTGGCACTTCTTGATCTTTGACTTGCAGTAGTCCTACAATGGAAGGGTCTTCTGAGAGGCCAGGAAGGGCAGACAATTGCTTGGACTCCTCTTCAATCAGCACGGCTACACCAAAAGCCCACCGGTACCCTTTCGGGTCCTTGAAGTATCGTCTTCTTAGGTAGTCCATACCAAGGATGCAAGGGGCTTCCGACCCCATCACAATGGGATGCTTTTCTCACTGGTCTCCCGTCAAGCTCATGTCCACCTCTACTGCTGACAATTCTTGAGACTCCAGAAATAGAAACAGTCTCAGTACTCTTATGCTCCGAAGGCATTAAAGTACACTGGGCTCCAGTATCTATCAAGGTCCAGTATCTCTGAGGATCCGATGTGCCAGGCCATTGAACCCACACAGCCCAGTAAACTCGGTTATCTTCTTGGTCCCTTTCCTTCTCCTGGCAGAAGGCAGGGCCCCTCTACTGGTCTTGATCAGAGCATTCGTCGTCGGAGTTTGACTTTGACTTCTTAGACTTTTTACCATCATCGAAGTGGACCTCCATCTTCCTGTGTTTCTTTTCTAAGAAGTCTGCATCTATTACATAGACAACTTTCTTGTCAGTGTCCTCTTGCTTCAGCTCCCTCACTCTAGCTTCAAGCTTGGAAGTGGGTTCACCATCCCACCTCTTCATGTTTTCTCCTTTGCTACGAAGGTATGCCCATAGTTGGTTACGTGACTGACGCTTAGGGTTCTCTTTCCTTCGACGTGTGAATGACAGAGATCGTGAGCAAGATCGAGGCCAGGATCAAGGTCTAGGCCGAGGTCGTCTTCGTCGGTCCCGCCCTGATCTTCCCATTGGCCTTTCTCTGTAATCTCTGTACCTTCTGTCATCTCTGTCTTTAAGGTCGTCCTCATATCTGGAGTATTCATAATCTCTCTATATTCTTTCCCTATCGTAGATGCGTCGGTATAGGGGATCGAAGGAGTCTTCCATATTTTCCTCTATGGTTCTTATCCAAGCACACATGGTGTTGTACAAGTTTTGAGCTGGCTTCCCTCCAAGTCCCCCGAAACTCGACAACAAGGACCCGCCTCCCAGAGAGGGAAAAAGGAAAGAAACCAAGCAGCCAAAGCTATAGCAAAAATATATATATATATATATATATATATATATTTTACATATGAGACAGATACACAAAAGGAGAATACCACACACCGGGGGGGGGGAAGGGGAGAAGGACAAAAAGGGGCAAGGACCGAACAAGTCAAACAACCAGCCGAAGGCAAACTAGCAAAAATCTCACCACTTCCCTTCGAACAGGCAGGATGGCCAGACACGGTCCTCGGCTCTCCCCTCACGCGTGGCGGATAACGGCAGTCACTGTAGGCCTCGGCTCCAGATAAGCCCGACCGAAACAGGGACCCACCATTCTCGAACCTCGCCGGAGAGGAAGAGAGTGCGATCCCTCCCGCTGGTTTTATTTATACCTCAAGTTACGTAAAGGAATAGCATGGAATACTTCCGTGATCACTTTTCTAGTTCCTTCCTGGCTACAAGTTGGTCTCCAGGAAGGCCTAGAGTGAAACCACTACATTCTCCACCCCTTATTCCATACTATTTCTTTACGTAACACCTATGTTTCATGTTCGCCTACATCCCGCACATATATATACACACATATATATATATATAGTTCTTGTTGGTCTCTCGGCACAGTTGTCTCGTCGTTGGAAAATCAATGCCGATGTCAGTTCAGTCCAGATCTTTGGTCTCCTCAGTCACAATTACAGTTCCGATTTATGACTGTTTCATCACTGGACTGTCTCATCACCGGATACCAGCATCAGCTTAGTTCAGGTCTCTCTCTCATCTGGTGACTGGTTTCCTGTAAAAACACAACTTAGGACCTACAATTAGTTTTTCCCCAAGGTTAAATTTCCTTGAGGCACACACTGGATGACTCCATCCTTCCTCATTACCCACCTCGTATGTCCTGGCCCTTGAGCAAAGACAATCCCACGAATGGGTTTGTCTTGGCCTGAGGCAGGGGTAACCCAAACAGCTTTCCCTAGCATTCCCCTCAAATGGATTGCTGGAACTTTATCTCCATCAACAATGTGAAGGGATTCTGCCTGTGCAGGGCCAGCTCGATTGACAGAACCCCTGGTGTTAACTAGCCAGGTAGCCTTGGCTAAGTTTTTGTCCCAGTTTTTATAAGTTCCTTCACCTAATGACTTTAGAGTGGTCTTCAATAGTCCATTATGTCTCTCAACCTTCCCAGCAGCTGGTGCATGATAAGGAATGTGGTACACCCATTCGATACCATGTTCCCTCGCCCAAGTGGTGACTAATTCATTTTTGAAATGAGTCCCGTTGTCTGACTCAATACGTTCTGGGGTCCCGTGTCTCCACAGGACTTGCTTTTCAAGGCCCAGAATGGTATTCCGGGTCGTTGCGTGGGGCACTGAAAAAGTCTCTAACCATCCCGTTGTTGCTTCCACCATGGTAAGTACATAGCACTTACCTTGGCGAGTCTGTGGCAGTTTGATATAATCAACCTGCCATGCCTCTCCATACTTATACTTATCCCATCATCCACCATACCATAGGGGTTTCAGTCTTTTCGCCTGCTTAATAGCGGCACAAGTCTCACAATCATGGATAACTTCAGAAATTATATCCATGGTTAAATCCACCCTTCGGTCTCGTGCCCATCTGTGGGTGGCATCTCGGCCTTGATGACCGGAAGCATCATGGGCCCATCGAGCCAGAAACAGCTCTCCCTTCTACTGCCAGTCTAGGTCTACTTGTGACACTCCTATCTGTGCAGCTCGGTCCGCTTCTCTGTTGTTATTATGTTCTTCATTAGCTCGCTTCTTGGACACATGGGCATCTACATGGTGGACTCTCACATTCAGACTCTTCGCTCTGGCAGCGATGTCCTGCCACAAGTCAGCAGCCCAGATGGGTTTTCCTCCACGCCTCCAGTTCATCTTCTTCCATCGGTCTAACCATCCCCATAGAGCATTGGCTATCATCCACGAGTCTGTGTAGAGGTAGAGTCTCGGCCATCCTTCTCTTTCGGCAATGTCCAGGGCCAATTGGATGGTTTTGAGCTCTGCAAATTGACTTGACTCGCCTTGACCCTCAGCAGCTTCTGCCACTCGTCGGGTGGGACTCCAAACGGCTACTTTCCACTTCCGGTTCCTTCCTACAATACGGTAAGAACCATCAGTGAAAAGGGCATAACACCTTTCTTCATCTGGCAGTTGATCAAATGGCAGAGCTTCTTCAGCTCGGCTCACTGGCTCTTCTTCTTCTTCTGCCAGACTGAAGTTCCCACCTTCAGGCCAATTTGTGATAACCTCCAGAATTCCAGGGCGATTTGAGCTTCCCAATCGTACACGCTGCATAATCAAGGCTATCCACTTGCTCCACGTAGCATCGGTGGCGTGATGCGTAGGGGGCACCTTCCCTTTCAACATCCAGCTCAAGACTGGTAATCGGGGTGCCAGGAAGAGCTGTGCTTCGGTACCAATTACCTCTGAAACTACTCGTATACCTTCATACGCCGCTAAGATTTCCTTTTCCACAAGGGTGTAATTGGCCTCAGAACCTCTGTAGCTTCGGCTCCAGAAACCCAGTGGTCGCCCTCGCGTCTCGCCAGGCACCTTTTGCCAGAGGCTCCAGGAGGGACCTTTATCTCCAACTGCAGAGTAGAGTACATTCTTTACATCTGGTCCCGTTTTGACTGGTCCAAGAGCCACGGCATGTGCAATTTCTTGCTTGATCTGCCTGAAAACTTGTTGTTGCTCAAGACCCCACTGGAAATTGTTCTTTTTATGGGTCACAAAGTAAAGAGGGCTCACAATCTGACTGTATTCTGGGATATGCATCCTCCAGAAACCTATTACTCCCAGAAAAGCTTGGGTTTCTTTCTTGTTTGTGGGGGGAACCATTGCTACAATCTTGTTGATTATGTCTGTTGGTATCTGGCATCGTCCATCTTGCCATTTCACCCCTAGGAATTGGATCTCTCGGGCAGGTCCCTTGACTTTGCTCTTCTTGATAGCGAAACCGACCTCAAGGAGAATCTGGATGATCGTCTGTCCTTTTTTGAAAACTTCTTCTGCTGTATCCCCCCATACAATGATGTCATCGATGTACTGGATGTGTTCGGGAGCCTTACCCTTCTCTAGTGTGACCTGGATCAGTCCATGACAGATGGTTGGACTGTGTTTCCACCCCTGGGGCAGTCGATTCCAGGTGTATTGAACGCCCCTCCAGGTGAAAGCAAACTGTGGCCTGCACTCTGCCGCTAAAGGAATGGAGAAAAACGCGTTGGCTATGTCGATGGTGGCGTACCACTTTGCTGTCTTGGACTCCAACTCGTATTGGAGCTCCAACATATCTGGCACGGCAGCACTCAACGGTGGCGTAACTTCATTTAAGCCACGATAGTCCACAGTCAGTCTCCACTCTCCATCGGATTTACACACAGGCCAGATGGGGCTGTTGAAGGGTGAATGGGTTCTGCTGACCACCCCTTGGCTCTCTAACTTCCAGATCATTTTGTGGATAGGGATCACAGCATCTCGGTTCGTCCGATACTGTCGTCTGTGTACAGTTGTTGTGGCTATTGGCACTTCTTGATCTTTAATTCGCAGTAATCCTACAATGGAAGGGTCTTCTGAGAGGCCAGGAAGGGCAGACAATTGCTTGGACTCCTCTTCAATCAGCACGGCTATACCAAAAGCCCACCGGTACCCTTTCGGGTCCTTGAAGTATCCTCTTCTTAGGTAGTCCATACCAAGGATGCAAGGGGCTTCTGGCCCCGTCACAATGGGATGCTTCTCCCATTGGTCTCCTGTCAAGCTCATGTCCGCCTCTACTACTGACAATTCTTGAGACCCTCCGGTCACTCCAGAAATAGTAACAGTCTCGGTACTCTTATACTCCGAAGGCATTAAAGTACACTGGGTTCCAGTATCTATCAAGGCCTGGTATCTCTGAGGATCCGATGTGCCAGGCCATCGAACCCACACAGCCCAGTAAACTCAGTTACCTTCTTGGTCCCTCTCCTTCTCCTGGCAGAAGGCAGGGTCCCTCTACTGGTCTTGATCAGAGCATTCGTCGTCAGAGTTTGACTTTGACTTCTTAGACTTTTTGCCGTTGTCGAAGTGGACCTCCATCTTCTCGTGTTTCGGCGATCGCAGTTTCTCTTTTAAGAAATCTCCGTCTACTACATAGACAACTTTCTTGTCAGTCTTCTTTCGCTTCAGCTCCCTCACTCTAACTTCAAGTTTAGAAGTGGGTTCACCATCCCACTTCTTCATGTTTTCTCCTTTACTACGAAGGTATGCCCATAGTTGGTTACGTGACCAACGCTTAGAGTTCTCTTTCCTTTGACGTGTGAATGACAGGGACCGTGAGCGAGATCGAGACCAGGATCGAGGTCTAGGTCGAGGTCGTCTTTGTCGGTCCCGCCGTGATCTTCCCATTGGCCTTTCTTGGTAATCTCTATACCTTCTGTCCTCTCTGTCTCTAAGGTCGTCCTCATATCTGGAACATTCATAATCTCTCTCCATTCTTTCCCTATCGTAGGTGCGTCGGTAGAGGGGATTGAAGGAGTCTTCCATATTTTCCTCTATGGTTCTTATCCAAGCACACATAGCGTCCACGCTTGGTTCCTCCATCTTTGGATTATATACGGATATCAAGCAGGAAATATATGGTTTAGGGGCGCCTTGAATTACCTTTTTCCACATTGGTTGCGTGCATGGAACATTCTCAGGAACTTGGATGTCATAGTAATCTGGATCAGAATAGATGATCTCCAACATGGCCAATTCCCGTAGGTATTGGATGCCTTCTTCTGCAGTCCTCCACCTTCTTGAAGAACTCTTCAGGGACTCCTTAAATGGGTATTTCACTCTCACCGCGTGGAGGATTCAGAGCCAAAGGCTGGACGCCATTTTCTCCCTCCCCATTTCTTGCTCTATCACAGAGTCTCGCGCAATGGATCCCAATTGTCGTGCTTCATCACCTTCAATTACATGACTATCAGCTCCCTTGTCCCAGCATCGCACCAGCCAGGTGAGGACTTCTTCACCAGGCAAGCGCATATAATCTCTCCGTAAATCTCGAAGCTCTCTTGTGGTCAGTGATTGTGTAATTTCACTTTCTCGCATTATTTCTTGTCCATCTCTCCCACGTAGAATCTTTTCCACCTCTCTCTTTACTCTTCCACTCCTACGTGGGACTGCTCCCACTTCCTCCCTATATCTCTCATGTGGAGGTGGAGACTGGGCATACCGTGGGGATAAGCTTCTATATTGTTCACGCCGCGGAGATGGACTTCTACGTCGTTCATACCGTGGGGATGGACTCCTACGCCGCTCGCACCGCGGAGATGGACTTCTGCGTCGTTCACGCCGTGGAGATGGACTTCTATGCCATTCACGCCATGGGGATGGACTCCTGCGTCGTTCGCGATACCCCGCGGGTGGAGGTAGTGAGTAATCTTCCGCGTGCTGAGATAAGGGCCTCCTCCTCCAATCATTCACACCTCCAAGAGAAGGTTGGGTCTGGAGGGGTAGGGATAATTCCCCCTCCAATTGAGGGGGATGCTTTGGCTCTTTCTTTGCGTCTTTTGTAATACTGAATGTGTAGTCAGGATATAAATCATCAAGCGACAATATACCACCGACCGTTTGTACTGTTGTTTTCTTTTCTCTTGATGTTATTCTGTATTCCTTTGGGCGTACCCCTAGTTCTTTTGGACGTGCTCCTTCCCGTGTAGCCGTTTCTTCCTCTCTGGTAGCTGCTTCTTCTCTTCTAATCGCTCCTTCCTCAGTCACAACCACTTCTTCCTCTCTCGCAGTCGCGCCTTCATCACTTGCTGTTGCTCCTTCTCCCATTGCTGCCACTCCTTCGTCCACTACATCCTCTGTTCCTTCTTCTTCTTCTTCTCTTTCTTCTGTGCGTTCTGGTTGCGGAGATGGGTCCGTAAGTTCCTTGATCTCCCTTACCCACGTCTTCTTCTTCTTCACAGGGGCAATGATGACCTTCCGGTTCTTAGCTTGAGTCCCGGTTCTAGTGGACTTAGTAGAGATGGCATTGACTTCAAGTTGTGTTTGGACTCCAACTTCCGTGGACCTAATAGGGACATCACTGGTTTCAAGTGGCGTGGTTTGGGTCTCTGTGTCGACCTTAACCCTCTGAAGGTGGTCTATGGCAGCTCGATAAGCATTAGCCAGGCCCCAGCACAAAGCGGAGAATTGCATATTCGGATCTTTGTAGGAAAAACACCCTTCTGCCAAACAGTGGGCCATCTCACCAGAATCAAACATTTGTTCTGGTGTGAACTCCCAATCAATGGGGGGTGACACATGTCCTACTAATCTACCGAAATCTTCCCAAGCTCCATGCCACCCGGGGACTGGCCTGTCTGCAGCCCTTTCCAAAGTTCCAGCGAGTCCCTTTGAGGTGTGATCTTTCCTACAAGAGGGAAAGCAACGGAACCCCATTCTTCCAAGTTTAAGGAGCACTTCCAGTACCTTTATCAATGACAGTACTGTTGCAATAAGATTTATATAGTAATTAGAGCCGATTTTAACCATGGGGATCTCCTTTACCAAACCTTCGATGTCAAAATTAAAGGATGGAAGCAATTCGTTCCATCCATCCCCAAGGTCTGGACGTCTCCCTATAGAGTACCCTAACACAGGTGTAAAGATGGCTAGAATTATAAGACAAATTAATGAAATAGCCATTGTTTTTTGTTATTATTTCTTCTTGATCCCAAAACAAACTTTTGTTTATATAAATAAAGTTTCCTTGGCTGCTTTCCCAGACTCTGGCAGTGTTCCCAGACCTGTTCCCAAAACAATAGATTGGTTTGCAAAACAACACCGAGCTTGGCTGTCTTCCTGGAAAATGTTTATCAAAACAAGCCAAACTTAACCAAAATATCCCACTTCTGACACCAAAAATGTTGTACAAGTTTCGAGCTGGCTTCCCGCCAAGTCCCCCGAAACTCGACAACAAGGACCCGCCTCCCAGAGAGGGAAAAAGGAAAGAAACCAAGCAACCAAAGCTATAGCAAAAATATATATATATATATATTTTACATATGAGACAGATACACAAAAGGAGAATACCACACACCGGGGGGGGGGGAAGGGGAGGGGGGGAAGGGAGAAGGACAAAAAGGGGCAAGGACCGAACAAGTCAAACAGCCAGCCGAAGGCAAACTAGCAAAAATCTCACCACTTCCCTTCGAACAGGCAGGATGGCCAGACACGGTCCTCGGCGCTCCCCTCACGCATGGCAGATAACAGCAGTCACTGTAGGCCTCGGCTCCAGATAAGCCCGACCGAAACAGGGACCCACCGTTCTCGAACCTCGCCGGAGAGGAAGAGAGCGCGATCCCTCCCGCTGACTTTATTTATACCTCAAGTTACGTAAAGGAATAGCATGGAATACTTCCGTGATCACTTTTCTAGTTCCTTCCTGGTTACAAGTTGGTCTCCAGGAAGGCCTAGAGTGAAACCACCACAGGTGTCCACGCTTGGTTCCTCCATCTTTGGATGATATGCGGTTATCAAGCAGGAAATATACGGTTTAGGGGCACCTTGAATTACCTTTTTCCACATTGCTTGTGTGCAGGGAACATTCTCGGGAACTTGGATGTCATAATAATCTGGATCAGAGTAGACGATCTCCAGCATGACCAATTCCCGTAGGTATTGGATGCTTTCTTCTGCAGTCCTCCACCTTCTTGAAGAACTCTTCAGGGACTCCTTAAATGGGTATTTTGCTCTCACCGCGTGGAGGATTTGGAGCCAAAGACTGGACGCCATTTTCTCCCTTCCCATTTCTTGTTCTACCACGGGGTCTTGGGCAATGGATCCCAATTGTCGTGCTTCATCACCTTCAATTACGTGACTATCAGCTCCCTTGTTCCAGCATCACACCAGCCAGGTGAGGACTTCTTCACCAGGCAAGCGCATATAATCTCTCCGTAGATCTCAAAGCTCTCTTGTGGTCAGTGATTGTGTAATTTCACTTTCTTGCATTATTTCTTGTCCATCTCTCCCATGTAGAATCTTTTCCACCTCTCTCTTTACTCTTCCGCTTCTATGTCATTCATGGCGTGGAGATGGACTTCTACGCCATTCATACCATGGGGATGGACTCCTACGCCGTTTGCGATACCCAGCAGGTGGAGGTAGTGAGTAGTCTTTCGGGTGCTGAGATAAGGACCTCCTCCAATCATCCACACCTCCAAGAGAAGGTTGGGTCTGGAGGTGTAGGAATAATTCTCCCTCAGGTTGAGTGGGATGCTTTGACCCCTTCTTTGGGTCTTTTGTAACACTGAATGTGTAGTCAGGATATAAATCATCAAGTGACAATATACCATGGGCCGTTTGTACTGTTGCCTTCTTTTCTCTTGATACTGCTCTACTTTCCTTTGGATGCGCCCCTAGTTCTTTTTGGCGTGCTCCTTCTCTTGCAACCGTTTCTTCCTCTCTGGTAGCTGCTTCTTCTCTTACAATCGCTCCTTCCTCAGTCACAGCCACTTCTTCCTCTCTCAGGTGCGCCTTCGTCCATTGCTGTTGCTCCTTCGTCCATTGCTGCCGCTCCTTTGTCCATTGCTGTCGCTCCTTCATCTACTACTTCCTGCGTGGATTGGATAGGTTCTTCTGCTCCTTCTTCTCTTTCTTCTTCTCTTTCTTCTGTGCGTTCTGGTTGCAGAGATGGGTCCATAAGTTCCTTGATCTCCCTTACCCACGTCTTCTTCTTCTTAATAGGGGCAACAATGACTTTCCAGTTCTTAGCTTGAGTCCCAGTTCTAGTGGGCTTAGTAGAAACGGCATTGACTTTAAGTTGTGTTTGGACCCCGACTTCTGTGGACCTAATAGGGACATCACTGTTTTCAAGTGGCATGGTTTGGGTTTCTGTGTAGACCTTAACCTTTTGAAGGTGGTCTATGGCGGCTCGATAAGCATTGGCCAGGCCCCAGCACAAAGCGGAGAATTGCATATTCGGATCCTTGTAGGAAGAGTATCCTTCTGCCAAACAGCAGACCATCTCACCAGAATCAAACATTTGTTCTGGTGTGAACTCCCAATTAATGGGAGGTGACAGACGTCCTACTAATCTACCGAAATCTACCCAAACTCCATGCCACCTGGGGACTGGCCTGTCCGCAGTCCTTTCCAAAGTTCCAGTGAGTCCCTTCGAGACGTGATCTTTCCTACAATAGGGAAAGCAATACAACACCATTCTTCCAAGTTTAAGGAGCACGTCCAGTACCTTTATCAATGACAGTACTGTTGCAACAAAATTTAGATAGTAATTAGAGCCAATTTTAACCATGGGGATCTCCTTTACCAAACCTTTGATGTCGAAATTAAAGAATGGAAGCAATTCATTCCATCCATCCTCAGGGTCTGGACGTCTCCCTATAGGGTAGCCTAAAACAGGTATAAAGATGGCTAGAATTATAAGACAAATTAATGAAATGACCATTGTTGTTGTTATTATTTCTTCTTGTTCTTAAAACAACCCTTTGTTCATATAAACAAAGTTTTCTTGGCTGCTTTCCCAGACTCTGGCAGTGTTCCCAGACCTGTTCCCAAAACAATAGATTGGTTTGCAAAATAACACCGAGCTTGGTTGTCTTCCCGGAAAATGTTTATCAAAACAAGCCAAACTTAACCAAAATATCCCACTTCTGACATCAAAAATGTTGTGCAAGTTTTGAGCTGGCTTCCCACCAAGTCTCCAAAACTTGACAACAAAGACCTGCTTCCCAGAGAGGGAAGAAAAAAATGAACCAAGCAACGAAAGTTATATCAAAAAAGAAATATATATTTTACATATGAGATAGATATATACAATGAGAATATTATATACTATCACCCCAGAAACCCTAAATAGCTTCCTAAAAGGGAAGAGGGGGAGGGAGAAGGGAAAAAAGGGCAAAATAGGATGAAAAGGGACAAAAACCAAAACAAGTCTACAGAATCTAAAAACCCGGTAACCAACAAACTGAAGAATTGGCAAAATCTCACCACTTCCCTTGAGAGAAGCAGGATGGTTGTACACGGCCCAGCACTCTCCCCTCACGCGTGGCAGATAACAGCAGTCCCTGTAGGCCTCAGCTCCAGATAAGCCCGACCGAGACAGGGACCCACCATTCTCGAACCTCGCCGGAAAGGAAGAGAGCGAGGTCCCTCCTGCTGGCTTTATTTATACCTCAAGTTACATAAAGGAATAGCATGCAACACTTCCATGATCACCTTCCTAGTTCCTTCCTGGTTATAAGCTGGTCTCCAGGAAGGTCTAGAGTGAAACCATCACAGGGTGGGACACTATAGATGTGCTTATAACTTTTAAAGTTATAAGACTGGGTCCTTTTCTATCAGGTTTCTTAGACAGTCAGACAAGAATTTGTTTCTTCAGTGTAGAGGTTCCATGTCTTTGATGCCTGCTCAGTTGGTGCTAAGAAAAAACTCGGGAGCAGTTAATTGAGGGTGAGATAAGGAAAGGGATTAATGTGCCAAGGCAATAGATGTTACACGACGTGCGCTCGCTGTGTTACATTTTATAACAATATCTGTCCAATCCCAAATGTGTCCACCCTGTGACCTTTGCTCTGATCTGCCTCGGGTCCACCCCCTGAGAAATGGGTCTGGGGTGTATTTCGGGACCACCTCTTCATCAATCTTCATCTTCTTCGGGGCACAGAGTGCACACAGTCACCTAATTCTTGACTCCATTTTGTTATTCAGGCCCTGATATGCTGTTCTCTGAACAGTCTAGGCCTTACCTTGACAAGAGACTAAACATTTCTACTGGATTTGGGGGTAGGAGTGATATAGGGTACATGGAATGGGGTAAGAGGGTTAAGGAATGTGTAAACTAAGGGTGCTACAGGGTAGAGGGACAGGGCTGCTGCTTTTAGAGTCTACTTCTATTATAAGACTTATAAGGCTTACAAAAATTAGAAAAATAAAAAAACTATTAGGGGTTTAAGGCATCATCTTCAATTAATACTAGTTATAATCTAATCTTTCTAACCTAATCACAGTGCTTCCTGAGAGAAGTGTGTTAATCTCTCTACCATTTCTGACCTTCTTTTCAGTGGTAGAAGTTGTGCTTTGCAGGGTTCATGCCTGCACATTGTAGTAACACTTTCTCTTCTGCTAGCCCGTAGAGACTGTTCCAAATGATCACGGTTTGGGCAGTTTTATTTCACACTTTTAATGCAGTTTTTACCAGCTGCCCAAATACCCATTTAACATCTCTTGGATCATTAGTGCGTCTGTAGCAACCAGGTCATGTGAATAAAAAAATAAAATTTTATCACCTGGAGATAAGCAGGTGTCCAGAGAAATGAGGGAGATTAAAAGGGAAATGGTTTTCTAAAGTACAGAGAGTGTTTGAAGAAGACACAAAAGAAGTCATCTCCCCTTTTTTCACCCATGCCTTGACTGATGCAGTAGGAGTTATTCTTCAGGAATGCAGAACTTGGAGGACTTTACATTTCTCACATCTATCAGCTGTTTTCTGTCATTTCACATGATTGTATACTTTTTCTTTTCCCTTCTCTGTCAGGTTACTTTATGGTTAAAAAAAAAAATATGGGAATCAACCTATTCCACAATATGAAGTGAATGAAAGGACAGTTGATATCTTGTATGAGCTTGTAGAATGCAATGAAGCCAGAGACAGGGATGTTTCTTTGCTGATAGAAGACATGAAGCAGAAGGTAACGGAATATGAAACAGAATGTGAGTTTGAAGCTCCAGTTCTCAGTTTCATCACAGTTAGTTTGGTTTTTCTTTAGTGACTGTGAGTTGACACAGGCAGGCAACTGAAACAACCACAAAACAACAGGTGAAGTGCAAAGAGTAAATTTATTTCATTACCCTGTGTGGTGGGTTGACCTTGGTTGGATGCCATATACCCACCCAGCCACTCTGTCACTCCCCTTTCCCAGCTGGACAGGGGAGAGAGTAAAGTGGAAAAACAACTCGTGGGTTGGGATAAGGCAGTTTATTTAAAGCAAAAAGCACAGTTTATTCTCTACTTCCCATCAGCACTGGTGGTCGGCCACTCCCGAGAAGCAGGGCTTCAGCACGCATAACAGTTTCTCAGCAGGCAGCCATTGGAGACAATGAATGCCCACCGTCCTGCTCCTTGCCTTAGCTTTTATATCTGAGCTGACGTCATATGGTCTGGAATATCCCTTTGGTCAGTTTGGGTCAGCTGGCCTACTTGGGTCCCCTCCCAGGATCTTGCCCTCAACTGAGGAAGGAATGTTACAGTGCTGATGCTGTGTTCAGCAGTAGCCAAAACACCGGTGTGTTATCAACACCCTTCTAGCTGCCAATGCAAAGCACAGCACTGTGAGGGCTACTGTGGGGAAATGAACACCATCTCAGCCAGATCCAATACACCTTACTAACTGGAGGATCCCAAAGCAATGCCTGGGCAGAGACACATAAGCAGGAACGCAGGCACTGCTAGGCTTAGGCCATGCTAGTGGGCAGTGGGCCTGCTGTTTACACCAATTTATCAAGGGCCTGCACACACATAGTTTACCACCATGCTGTGATCTCCACTATCGATGGGGAGGCATGAACATAATGCTCACAGGTCATTATGGTCGGCATATGTCAATTTATTATTTAAATCAGTTAACTTTTATACAGTTTAGTTTGCTCAGGGTACATGTTCATAATAAGATGATTGGATAGCTCAGTCTGTGCGCGCGTCTCATGTCCCCAGTTCATTGGACCTGATGTTCTGTCCACACGATCTGAAATCATCCTTGGCATAGAAACCTCTTTCTAATTAATCTGCTTTTAGGGTTTTACTAAATTTGCAGGTGTTTCATTATCTTCAGTTTCTCAAGGTTTTCTTTCTATAAACATATTATGTTCTCAAACCTTATAATTAGACACACAGCTAACAAGTATAAGCATCACATATTTTCACACAGTCTATAACTATAAACAATACAGTTTGTCACTTCCATGGCAAGCAAGGCCTACAGAGTGCAGGAAAAATTGTTCACAGAAATCTCTCTGTCCCGGCGACACTCCACTGTGTTTTTTAGGATCTCTGAGCTTTGACCTTCCCAAAACAAGGAGCTCGAGTATGTCTGTGAGAGTGCCTCCAAGTCTTTCCAAACACCTATGTTATCTCTACACAGAAATTCTACTTCTCAAAACAGAGGATAAACAGCAGTAGGCATAATATATGGGGTTTCCCACACTTATTCTCCAGGCCTTGGCATTCCTAGCTGCAAGGTCACTTGAGTGAATCTACCATTCTCCTTGCCATTCTTCTGCTTTTAACTCTTTCCTTTCAACATTTCACCCTCTTGCACAAGAGACCACTGCTTCTGGGGCCAGAAGTGTAGGACAGGGTAAATTGCAAAGGCACTTAATGGAGCATATAGAAAAAAGGAATAAATTTTTAATGCTCTAAGGTAAATGTCCCAGTCCTCCTGTCATAATTAAACCACTCAGCTATCAAGGCAACATTGATAGGTTGCCTTAGTTGATGTAAGAAGTTCTGTCGTTTCACATGTTTTTCTCAATGCAGCTGACTCAGCAGTCATGTTGAAGCAGCACAGGCCGTCTGTGGTGGTTTGAAAGTCTCAGAAATCCAATTTCTAAGTTCAAGCCCCCCTCCCACAATTTGCCCCAGTGTGAGAGGGTTTTCAGACAAAACACAACTACTCAGCATTGGGGGGAAGGGGAAAATACAAGGTTTATTTACATACATACATATATATATATAACAACTTAGCTATCACTTCTACAATGAAATAATGTATTTACATTAGATTAAATTTCTCTTTTTTCTTCAACAAGAGTCCAAGAAGAAAAAGAGAAAAGTCCTCTTGCCACTACATTAGATAAGTCTCTCCTTTCTTCCAAAAAGAGTCCAGGAGAAAAAGGAGAGGAAGTCTTTTTTCACTTTCAAGCTACAGTTCTTCTAAATTAATTTCTTCTGGCACTGTTGACTGTCTTTTATCTTGTCTTTATCTCCTATTTCTACTTTGTGAAAATCCCGGCTCCTGAGGCCCGAGTTTCTCAGAAGACTATTTGGGAATTCCACTCCTCCTTCCCACGGTGAAGAAAAAAGGTAAGGCCGGCTGAAAAAAAACTCCTGAGGAGTTTTTACTCCCGTAGACTTAGCTAGGCTAGGACCTGTGGGGGCCAAGGACTTCCCCCTCAAGCTTGGGGAAAGATTCTCTTTGGCACTTACATATCTGGGCATTGCAGCTGCTTTCTCAAAGGTCAGGGCTTTCTCTCAGTTTCGCCCTCTCTCTCTCGTCACCCCTTGATTTACGCTGGTTCCGTTCCAGCGCTGTGCGTCCGCCAGTCACAGGCTTCTGCCTGGCTGACTGGGCATCTTGCTGCCGTTTTCCTCCCCCATCTCTGCGAAGTGGAGAAAATTCGACCCGGAGGCCTTTCTCGATCTTTCACAGTCCTCCTCAGTCACCGGCTTCAGGGGGTTCCACTGCATGGTTGGCTGTTCCTGGCTCAGCCAGCAGGAGCCGGGGGGGGGAGCAGAGGCCCTGGCCCTGCACCACACCTGGCACCCTCAGAGCATGGCTACTTCTGCCTCTAGCCACACAGTCCGAAAATTAACCTCTTCTCTTCCGTTTCTGTGAGTATGTAATTTCCACATGAGTGTACGAAACTATTTGATTGGTCCCATATCAAAAACAATACCTTCTGAGAAAAAAAAGCCTTTTTCAAACCACCACCTTTTTCAAACTTGGAACAGCATGTTGAGACAGGAGGTAGCTCGTCAGCAACTAATCTGGTAAAGTTCCCAGGTGCAGTGCAGTTACTTCCACACTCAGGACAACAATTGCCTTTGATGTCGAATTTAAACCTCAGGTGAAGGCATACCCCAGGTGCTCTATATTTGCTACATGGAGAAGAAATAGGAAAAAAGTTACCACACACAAGTATTGTCTTAGTTTAACAAGATTACAACTTAGAAACTGAGAAACTTCAGGTGGAAGTGTGGAAAAGGAAAAGAACAGCTTTTTATTAACAAAATCTGAATAAACAACAAATGGCGCAATCAAAAACTTTCAGAAGAAACAAAACAAAGTCACAATTACCCAGGTGTGGGGGGGAGAAACCTCAGCAATGCGGACCGGGGAGGAAAGGAGAGGGGAAGGCAGGACTGTCCTGGCAGTTCAACAGTTGCCCGCAGCCATGTGTGCCGGCCGCAGCCAGCAGCCGATGGCTTCACAACCAGCAATGGAAGAGTCTTTTTTCCCACAGGCAGTCCTGAAGGCAGAATACCTCTCTCTGAGATGGGTCAGTCTCTCTCTCAGTCGTTCTCTACGAGGTGTCCCATGGGGAGAAAAAAACCTTCCTCTCAGGAAAAGAAAAGGAGTCAGCCAAAACCAGGCTCCCTGCTCTGTCCAGTTGGCCAACAAAAACCAAAAAATCCCTCCAAACAAAAGACTCCCCAACCGTGCCGCCCAGCAACCGCTCTCCCAAGGAACCTCCCCCCCTTCCCCCCGTGCTGCCCAGTGCATGCGGCTTCGCTCTGTCCCCCTCCCTGACTCCCCCCATCCTGGAAGAAACAGATGAAGGGGGGGAACAGGAAAAATGGGACACTAGGGAAAAAAATTCCAATCTCTCTTTTCAAACCTATGACATCATCCACCCGAATTTTTTCCCGTACTAACATGCTATATGGGATTCAAACTCTCCAACCATATACATACATACATTACCCCAACTGTATACATATTACAGATATTTACATACAAATACAGGCACAATTTTATGGGAAATTCACCCAAAAATGAGGTCCCCTTGAGGCATACACCGTGTTTCTCCATCTTCCAGCATTACCCACCATGTACTGCCTGATCCTTGAGCAAAAACAATGCTACGAATGGGTTTGCCTTTGCTCGAGGCAGGATTAATCCAAACTGTTTTACCTAACATATCTCTCAAGTGGATTACTGGGACTTTGTCCCCATCTACTGTGTGAAGGGACTCTGATTGGGCAGGGTCGGTTTGATTGAAAGAGCCTCTAGTGTTGACTAACCATGTAGCCTTTTGTTAGAGGTTAGAAATCCAGGAGAAATTTTCTTCCCCCTACCTCCACTGTAGGAAAGAGGAGTTTGAATGGAAAGGGAGTCAATTAGCTTTACAAAGGGTCTAGCCATCGAGGCCGCATTCCTAGCTAATGGCCCATCAAAGGCTGGCGTGAGGGGGGGGAAGGAGCTGACCCGGCTCACGGGGGAGTTGCTGGCCGCCCTCACACAGAACAGGTCAGTTTTGCTGGAAGCCAGGTTTTCTGGCTTCTCGTCCTGGTGAAGCCGGATCACTGGTCTCAGCTGGCTTCGCACACTGCCTCGTGACTCCAGCTGGAACCTACTGTGTTTTCATCGGAGAGCTCTGTGCCCACTGAGGGAGAGAGAAGAGGAGCCTTGAGACACCGTCATCTGGGAACAACAGTGAGTTTCGCTGGGGGTGGACTACTTTCCTTTTCCCCTTTCTTCCACTGGGGTAAGGGTCCCCCATTTTTCTTTTCGGCTTCTCCCGTGATCCGAGACCACCCCCCAGACCCCCTTCCCCCACGGTGACGGCTAGAGCCCAACAGTGCCCCCTGCTGGTCAACACAGGGAACTGCAGGCTCTGCAACTCCAGTAATCCAACAGTGCCCCCTGCCAACCGTGATTAGAACTGCCCTGGAAGACAGGGAAGTATTCGGACTTTTTTTTCTTTTGTTTGAAGGGAACTTCTGGGTACAGGACTATTGTTTAGTTGTTTTTATGTTCTGTTACTGTTCTGGCCAATATACATATATCTTTTAATAAAGGGTTGTTATTTCTTCTTTTTTTTTCCACACTTCCTCAATTAAAACCCCTTAATTTTTGAATTTACAATTGCTGAGAGGAGTTTGGTCTGTCTCATAACTCATCCTCTTTAGCAAACATTCCAGTCTCTTCAAACAGAGACACCTTTGCTAGGTGATGATCCCAGTGCTTGAAAGTCCCCCCACCCAACTGATTTTCAACAGTCCTTTACACCATTCAACCTTCCCCACGGCTGGTGCATGGTATGGGATGTGATACACCCACTCGATGCCATGCTCCTTCGCCCAGGTGGTAACTAAGCTGTTCTTGAAATGGGTCCCATTATCTGACTCAATTCACTCTAGGCTGCTGTGTCGCCACAGAACTTGCTTTTCAAGACCCAGGATGGTATTTCAGGCAGTGGCGTGGGGCACTGGATGCGTCTCCAGCCATCCAGTCGTTGCTTCCACCATGGTGAGCACATAGCCCTTACCTTGGTGGGTCTGTGGCAGTGTGATATAGTCAACCTGCCAGGCCTCTCCATATCTATTCTTACTCCAGCATCCACCATACCACAGGGGCTTCAGTCTCTTGGATTGTTTAATGGCAGCGCATGTCTCACAGTCATGGATAATCTGGGAAATAGTGTCGATGGTGTGGTAGTGTTCTTGATGTTGAGTCAATCAGGTTCGCCCCTGTGAAATTAACATATTATAACAAACTGGAAAACAATACCTGATACGTAGCTAGAAAGAGAGGCAACCATGGCTTGAGACACCACATGTTAGAGTTGAGGGGTCAGCGAGCCCTGCTGGGGGCCAAGGCCCCCATCCCCCGACCGGGACTATGGGAGACCTGGTATAGTGTTAAAATTGGACCGGGTGCCATGGCCAAAAGCTAGGGGAAACCCCTGGATTGCATTTTCTTCCCCCCCTCGCAGTGAAGGGGGTGAAAAATGGCAGCAGAGGCAGTGCTAAATAGAGAGCTGTGGCTGAAAGCCAAGAAGATAGCTGGTAAGCAGCAAGATGGCATGGAGCCAGGGAGAGACACGCAGAGATGTCCTGCAAAGAGGGAGAGCCGGCAACAGAGCAGAGAAAACTCAGTAGAGATTGTTCTGGGGTAAGACTGAATTACTTTCCCAAAACCCTGAGACCTCCTGAAGAGGAGGGGTGTGCTTCCAAACTTTTAGGGATTCCCAAAATGCAGCAGCAGCTAGGGAGAGAGAGAGGAGCTGAGAACTCGGAGACATCCTGTGAACTAGACCAGGACAGTCAGAATGCAGGGGAAGTGGCCTCCCCCCCCCCCAAGTTTGCAGCAGAGATGGAGCAAAGGAGCTCTGTTAGAACACTTGGGGTAAAAACTGAATTTAGAGCCCCTAAACGTTCTGACTTGGGGGAACTTGACCCCCAAGGGAAGGGACTTTCACAGGATGCCTTGTACCCCGTGATACGACTGTGGTAAGGTGAGTTTTGACCCTGCTTTGCAGCCCACAGGAGACACCCCTGCATTGTAATGAAGAGAGAGAGAGAGGTTTTCCAGCTATGATGAACTGAATCTGCTGCTTGGAAGAGAAGAGACTGTGCTGCCCTGAAAGTGATCTTCTTCTTTCCTTCTGGACTTTTATTTGCAGGGAAAGGAGGGATTTGATCTATGTAAATATATTGCTTTACCGTAAGAGAGATAGTTAGGATTTTTGTATATATATATATGTATTATAGTATTTACTGTGTTAGTAATAAATTTTGATGAAATTCCCCCATGCTGAGTTGTGCCCATCTGAAAACTTCTCTTACATTGAGGTAAATTGTGGGGGGCTTGAAAACTGGATTTTTGGGGAGTTCGAACCACGACACATGGGTAAGTCCACCCCTCGGTCTCGTGCCCATCTATATGTAGAGGCGTGGCTAAAGGCACAAAGGATGTGCCCAGGTACAGAGCCAAGAGAGCATGCCCCAGAGTTAGTAAACTGATTGGTTAAGAAAGTCACGTGGTATATAGGGATATAAGGACGGGGAATTTTGAAATAAATGCTCTTTGTCCACACCACCGCACGAGGAGCGTACTTATTCCTTGTTATACAAGGACCCCACCGCTACATATGGCAACCCGAACGGGACCCTTTTAGCTTATATTAAGCAGATTATATCTATCTTGAATCAGGAAATCAGCCGGTGGCTCCGGGATCGTCTCGATTTTGCAGAGACGGGAGCCTTTACCGCAAAAAACCTTGACGTCAATAATTCCGTGGTCTCAATGGCGTCTGAGAAACGGAAAGTTAGTTTAGCAAGCTCGAAAATATTAGAAATAGTGCACAGGAGAAGAAGAGAAGAAAGAAGTTGAAGAAGAAGAAGCCAAGAGGTCAGAGTAGGCAACCGGAGAGAGCAGAGAGGGTCCAACACAACACCAAAGCGGTGAGTCCAGCTGAAAGGCATTCCGCACGACTAGACTGCTCCCTGGGCGATAGGTGCCTGCAACTCGGAGACCCGAGCCGCGGAGCACCTTAGGATCGTCAGGGAAAAGCCTGTTGGTCCCCCGTGCATCGGTCCTCTGGTAAAAGCGGCTTACCGCTGCCGAGAGCCATGGCCAGACCACGTGCGCAAAAGTGGCTCTGTCACTACTGCCCGTACCATCCCAGCCCCACCGCATGACCCCCACATTGCCTTTCTACTTAGCGGAAAGCGCAAAGCTCCGTGCCGCTCCGCCGCCGGCCCGGTACCTAGTGCCTGTAGACTTTAGCAACTAAAATAGCAGTAGTTTGAAAGTACTGGGGAAATGGTCGAGCCAAGTACATGTGCTGACCGCCCCACCGCGCCGTGGCAGGGACGCGCGCCGAGAGTGCCGCTGCCCCTGCCTGTCTGTGACGACAGTGTAGACCCTCCAAGCAGAGGAAAAATCTTTCAGAAACCTCGAAAACCCCAAAGAACTTTTTGCCACTTTTCGCCGCCTGTTGCCGCCGGACCGGTGCTAGGACGGCCCGCCGGCCCCGCACCACGCAGCGCCCGCCGAGCCGCGCGTGCCGAGGACGTCCCGCGCAGAGTCGCCGCCGCCGCAGCCCACCAACGTTCATCGCAGAAGCCAACGCCCACGCCGCGGACGCCCGCACCCGCCGATCCTGCCCCATGCCGAGTCGCTGCCGCCGCCAACCCCCACGCCGACCCCCCCACAGCCGAATCAAGCCCGGACCCCCGCAGAGACACCGAGAAAAAAACCGCAGAGAAAAGACTGCAAGGTAACCAAACTGCTACAAAAAGACTCAGAACAAGTGTGTTCCCAGCTGGTCATAGATAAGGTAAACACAGACACTTGTTTCCATAGAAACTTCATGATACATTGAAGCGAAACATAGACTCAAGCGTTTTGCTAACTTTTGCAACATAAAAGCAGTTTACTTGGTGATAAACTCTGCCTGCACAAGGCACACAGGGAAGAACAAAAAACCCACACCCCAACCCCCCTGCACACACTGCTGATAGCAGCACAACACAACATAGTAACAGAAACTCAGGAAACATACCAGGGGAGGGACGGGGATGGGAGACGGGAGAACACAGTCGCTGGGAAGGGACAGAATAGCCATGCAAGTTCCTGGCCCATGGAACCGCAACAAGCAATTCTGTTACAGCGATTGGGGGGTAATTCAGCGTACCTACCCCATTTCACTGCGGATGACCAGTGACCACGTGGCCCCGTGTGGCTGCAGCCATGTTCCCCACCACACGGCCCAAGCCCCGAACTTTCTCTTCAGGCCCAGGCGCAGCCCCGCCCCACCCACAGACACGAGGAGGGAGCCAACCCCGCCCCCTACTCGCCCCCTGTACCACCCACCATCCCCCCACGGGGAACCGGTTTTGCCGGGGCTACAAAGGGGGAGAAATGGGAGGGATGGGGGGAGGGGGAGAAAGAACAAAACATGGTTCCAACAGGAGGGAACAAAGGGGCATATAAAGAGCAATCAACTAACATGTGGGAACAATGTCTAGACAAGGCAATTCGCATGGAAAGCCTGAATGTTAATCAGGCATGCCCAGACGATATTAACCAAAGCCAGCCCCCTCAGAGTCAAGCCCTGCATAGGGCCACAGAGAACCTGAGGCAATTGATAAGAGGTTCTGGTCTGTCTTTAACCAAAATTTTCGAATATTTGGAGGCACTGAGTTACACCTATCCTTTCACCACATATGACTGGGAAGAATTGGTAAAATTAGTTCTCAGTGACACCCAATATACAGTCTGGTTAACTGATTTTCAGAAATTTTGCTCTGTTCATATTAAATACCCACAGGCAAGCATCACGGCACACCAATTAAACGGGGAAGCAAATGACAATTTAGAATTACAATCAAAGTACCATAGAGAGATAGCCAGGTGAGCCCTAAAAACTATGGAAAGCATTTTCACTGCAGATCAAGATGATTATCTGTCCCCCATTAAAGGGTTGCAAAGTTATACTGAGTTAAATTTAAGATGCTTGGACCAGTTGCAGTCTGCTTTAAACAAGCAAATTGAATACAATGAAGCCAGAGAGATGCTGTATGAGCATTTGGCTTTTGAAAGAGAAAATGCAAGCAGTGAAAGAGCTTTGCAGAGCCCTCCTGCAAGGGAGAACCGTGACTTTATTGAGCTGGTACAGCCCTACCAAAGAGCTAGCTCTGAGAAGCAGCTACCTGCCTCTTTAGCTGCAGCTTTAGATGCCCAGATAAGAGTACAGAAGGAAGTCAGACACACAGCCAGTTGTTTTAGTTGTGGAGAAATAGGTCACTTTCAGGAAAGTTGTCCTTGGAAGTCCCTAATAGCAACATTCCATAAACACCCTAGCAACAGAGAAATGACTGGTGTACCAAGGGTGCCATAAGCAAGGCAAAAGATATGCTGCAAGCATTATACTGCTTGTAGGAGCCCTGCTTGCTGTAATCCTTTGTGGTACTACTTTTCATGTGCAAGAAAGGAAACAAATTAAGGCAAGCCACAATATACCAATAACCAGCCCCCAAAGTACCCGTGTACCCTGTACCCCAAAGAAAGGTGACAAGTGGAAAACACTACCAAGGTTAACAGCAGAACACGCAGTCAAAAAACATGCAGAAGCCTTGCAGATCGGACTGCCCCTACCTATAAGGCTTCTAGCAAATTGGTCACGAGTGGTAACTGATTCAAAAAAACATTCCTTTACCATACTCCTTCACCCTGAAGATGCCCAGAAACCTTTTCTTTCCATCCTGGTTTTAAACAGTGCACAATCTATGCAAAGTCACTGCTGGGCTGCCCTTCCTGAGGGGATGCAAAATACCTTGATAAAGTATCAAACAGCCATAATACATCATTATGCAGAGGACACATTAATAACCATGGCCACTAGAAATGAACTGCTATTTGTTCCTGCTACTTTAACCAAAACTGCCCAAGGTACAGATCTTCAGGTTGTTTCAGGAAGAATCCGACAACCACAACTCTGGACTTACCCGAGACAGGAGAACACAGCAAAAAGATTCTACACAGGTGACACAGCTCGAGGTAAAAAACATTTGTATTTACACGAGTTGCAGAAGCCTCAGAGAACTACTAATTGCTTAAAACCTGTTTTAACCATAACCATAGGGGACCTATACCCTCTCTTTGTGTTGCTAAGGGAGAACTCCAACTTAAAGTCTGACAAATCGCTAGCTGCAGAGGCAAACCAAGTGTTAGAAAATTATACCAAGGTGATAAAAAGCAAACAGAACAACAGAGATTCTGAAAGATAAATCTGCCTAGTTTTTGTTTCCAGCAGGTATGAAGCATTGCAGTTTGTTTCAGTGGGATCAAACTGAGAGAAGCCCACTGTTGGTTCTAGAACAGTTTTTTCTGTCATACCACCAACTAAATCTGTGTAAGTTGCTAATGAGAGTTTGCAAGCTTGTCATTTAGGGCAGAGTACGACTGAGAAAACTGGACGGAGGAGAGCCTGCCTTTACCAACATTCCAGCTTTGAAAGACATTTTGGATAGGATGACTGCTGAGGACACCGGATCTTAAGATGCCCTGGCAAGTTTTAGTGGTAATATTTTAATTCATCTCCTTAAGCACAGATTGTGGCAGAAATCAGCAATTTACCTTTAAAGGCCACACCAGATGCAAAACTGAACCAGTGAAAGGTCCCAGGGCCTTCACACATGCATCTAGAAAAACACAAAATGCTGCAATGACTTGAATAAATCCTGCCACTGATCAGTAAGAAAACTACAGCCATGAACCAAGCTTCTGTATAGTTCTGGAACTGATTGTCATTCGTATTACCTTGGAAAATTGTTGAACAATACTCTGATGTTATGATTGTGTTTATTTTGCTATAAGGTTGATATCCTGTCTTGAAAGTTAATTTCCTTGAGATATTGTTAACCCTTACCTGTTGTTTGAAATGCGTTCTGTTTGGTTCCTGTGAGTTACAAAAGGTATGATTTCTATACAAGTGCACACAAAATCACATACTGACACGCCACAGACAATAACTGACAGAAACTAAGAAGCTGCTAAAGCAGCAAAGTTTAACACTATACCCAGAGTTTTAAGGCAAGCAATTGTCTCATTCATTACATCAGAATACAGGTTCTCTAGGAGACCATTCAAAGTAACAATTAATAAAAACTACATCATCAAAGTATACCCCCACTGTCAGGAAATCATACTAATGCCGTGTCAGAAAGCGTTAACCCTAGCTGGTGAATGGCAAGTGAGATCTAGCAAACAGATATATACATATCTGAATTGGACATATTGAAATGTACATGCAAATAGACATACATGCACAAAACATAACTGCCACTACATCCATTAGACAAAACACAAAAGTGTAAAACACAAGTTAGTTGCTTAGCAACCTTAATACACTGAAATGGATTAACATTAATAATAAGCAGCTACTTCCTATCAGATAGGAAAATTCTCACGTCACAAGCATTTCACACTAAACCATAAAACAACTAAAGTAAAATCACATTTTGAAACACATGCTAAGTTTAAACAAAAGGGGGGAGAACTGGTGTAACCTGCAAGAACATCTGTAAAAAGCTATGTATGTTAT
This sequence comes from Chiroxiphia lanceolata, assembly GCF_009829145.1. Lineage (NCBI taxonomy): Eukaryota > Metazoa > Chordata > Aves > Passeriformes > Pipridae > Chiroxiphia > Chiroxiphia lanceolata. The sequence goes on along the minus strand of NC_045670.1, from coordinate 11,665,303 downwards.
CAATTTTTGAGTTGTGACAGTGCTGAAAGAAGTAAGTCTGAAAAGCAGCACACACCTCAGGCGTTTGTTTCTCCTAAGCTACTAATCATAGTAAGATTTGGTTTCAGGACAGTGGACGAGATTCCTAGATTTTATGACATGGAGAGAAAGCTATGCCTATGCAGATATAGAAAAAAGAACTCAAGCAGGTTTCTTCCGAGTGTGTAAAACCCTATTCACATATGTGACCACAACAGCAGGAATCAGAGCAACGCAGAAGTTTGAAAACAGTTAAGGTTATGTTTCAAGTTTACATTAGAAAATGACCAATGTGGTGCAAAGCAGTCTCTGATATGTGCGTGTGTGTGTGTGTGTTCGTGTGTGTGTTCAAGTGTGCGGTGGCCACTGATGAATGAGATGTGTGAATGAATGAAAACAGTTGTTTGACTGATCAAATAATAAAAAACACCTCACAAATGACATTACCTCAGCCACAGGTAGCTTTTAAGAAATTGTAGTTTGCTAAGATTACCCTGTTTCTTAAATAAAGTTGAATTCCCCAGTTATAAAAACCCTCAGATTAAGAAAAGTTATAGTTTATACACAGTTAAGACCCCTAAGTTAATAAAGTTTTCCATCCAAGTTGCACTACCCTATAGGAATATAAGAAGGTTTTAAAAAGGTTTACATTAGAGTTAAGAAACTGAGCAAAGCAATGTGCTGGATCACTGCGAAGTTTAGTAGTTTTATAATGTTCTGACTGTTAAAATTGTTTGCATTGTTTTTTGCATTTCTGTTCATACTGTTTTGGTGACTTCTTAATATAATTAAAAGAGGGGATGTGTAGAGGCGTGGCTAAAGGCACAAAGGATGTGCCCAGGTACAGAGCCAAGAGAGTATGCCCCAGAGTTAGTAAACTGATTGGTTAAGAAAGTCACGTGGTATATAGGGATATAAGGACCGGGAATTTTGAAATAAACGCTCTTTGTCCACACCACCGCACGAGGAGCGTACTTATTCCTTGTTATACAAGGACCCCACCGCTACATCTATAGGTGGCATCTCTGCCCTGATGGCCTGAGACATCATGGGTCCATTGCATTAGGAACAACTCTCTTTGTGCTGCTAGTCCAGATTCACCTGTGACACCTTGACTTGTGCAGCTCGGTCTGCCTGTTCATTGTTGCAATGTTCCTCATTGGTTTGAGTTTTGGGCACATGGACGTCTATGTGGCAGACTCTCACAATCAGCTTCTCTGCCCGGGAAGCAATGTCTTGCCACATATGGATTTTCCTCTACATTTCTAATTGGCCTTCTTCCACCTGTCCAGTCACCCCCACAGAGCATTGGCTACCATCCACGAGTCAGTGTACAGGTAAAGCTTTGGTCACTTCTCTCATTCAGCAATGTCCAATGCCAACTGGACAGCTTTGAGCTCTGCGAATTGGTTCGATTCACCCTCTCCTTCAGTAGCTTCTGCAACTTGTTGTGTGGGGCTTCATGCAGCTGCTATCCACTTACGTTTCATCCCTACAATGCAACAGGAACCATCAGTAAAAAGGGCATAGTGTATCGGGGAAGGGTTACTTTATCAGGGAAGGTCCAAGATATACAGACACGAAAAAACAGACACCATTGCTAGTTCAACAAAAAAACCCCCAATATTTATTACAAAAGGTGGCCAAGAAAATGAACAAATCCAAAAGGGAGGAACGAGGAGAGGAATAAGCCCCCAGCACGACCTCCCCAGTTACCCAGCTGTTGCCTATAAAGTTATCTTACCGACCTAGCATACCTATAATTACCCATAGCAGAAGTGGCATCCTCGGAGAGTCAGTAAGTTAACAAGCTGGCAAGTGTCCCCGCCAAAAGGTAACATTGCCCTTGAAGTAAAGCTAGCTCGCCCCGAGAGAGCACTATCTGCTTTTTAAACAATTAATTGAGAGACCACAACCTCCCCAGGTGTGGCCAGCACCGCCCCGCCAGAGGCCCTCAGTCCCACCTCCCGGTTATGCAAGTGCACCTCTTCTGCGCATGCTTGAGAACTTCAGAAATCCACACACGCATGTGCAGTGTGTTTTGGGGGTCTATCTTAATTGAGTCTGGGGCTGAGCCTTCCTCACTTCATCATCACTTTCTCCTCCAAATGCCCTTGACAGAAAAGTAACCAATCACAGGACACCAATTAAAACAGTTTATACAAGAAGTTCTCTTCAAGGACAACTTTCCTGCTTATCAGTGTTTGTTTTCCCATAACTTGGCAGGGAAAGAGTAAAGCTTTCACAGGTGGCAGGACCAAACACAGACCAAAAGTATCAGCATAAATTCACCCTGGTACAGCATAGCGTGTTTCTTATTCTGGTTTTGGGCTCCTACATCCTTCTGTTTCCCCCGTTGGCTAGCCAAGTCTCCAAACCACTCCTTTCCCCCTGAGCCTGTACCCAATCACAGCCCCCTTCCTAAGCCCTCCCCTGAAACCCATAAAAATCCTTTGCTGCTTTGAATAAACTGCTTTTTCACCGTTGAACCTCGGAGCGTGCAACGTGGTCTCTGCCACCAGCACTGGGGCTTGCACTATCCACCCCGTCTCCCGAGACGAGGAGTGAGGGAGTTGTTTCTCCCCTCTCAGCCTCTGTCAATTGGTGCCCAACATCGTGAGAACCCCAGCAAAATTTTCTACTGTGTAGAGACTTCTCCAGACTCTCCAGGCTCAGGCGACAAAGTGCTTTTTGGCTTCCTGCCCAGACAGACTCTACAACTCAGTGGTGGACCTCAACCTACCACAACTAGGTAGGCCAGCAGTTGCATAGTCTCAAAACCCTTATTTTCTACACTCACTTTTTAAAAATATGGGAGCGGTATCCTCTAAAAGGGATGGCTACAAATGCTTAAAAAGCCTCATTTACCTCAAAGGACACCAGATAGATAATGCTTCCTTAAAAGCACTCATCAAATGGATTTTCAAGAATAATTACGCCCTCCCTCATAATAGTTCTTACGAAGAATGGGACAAATTGAGACTTAAGTTATGGAAAGCAATTCAAAATAATGACTCTTTAGCATCTTGAGTGTTCATTGCGTGGCGCTTAATTTTAAGTATGCTACAAACAAATGAAAATGCAACTTCTGTTGTTTGGGATGAGGGAACAGAACAGGGACCCAGTCGATGCACGTGTTCTGTGACAGGAACAGTGTTAGGGCGAGAAAATGCACCCCCATCACACACAGTACGGAGCTCTCACCTCGCCCCCCCCGAACCCAAGATGGCCCCGACCTCATGGTCGGCTCGCCTCCTTCCCCCCCAACGCAAACAGGCAGTGACCCCCAAAGTGTTGCACAACAGGGCAGCACCACTTATCCCTCCATGTCACCAGATAGCACTACCCCTCCTCCCATACCACCAAGAAGTGGCAACGCTTATTCCGCTAGGCCCCTAGATGGTGCTACACCCCCCACTGCGTCACCGAGCAGTGGCACTTATTCCTCCAGGACCCTAATGGCGCTGTCCCCTCCACACACCACTGAACGGCTGCGTTTATTCCTCCACATCGCTAGATGACGCTGGTTCTCCAGAAGGAGGACCACCCCTGCATCCCCCGCCCACTTCTGACTTCCCGGAAGTGGGAACCTGCCAACATGGCTGCGCCCATAGGCTTGGTCTCTCCAGAACCGATACTATAAAAAGTACATTAAGGAACAAGCAACAGCAGTGGATGATTTGGATTTGGTAAAAGCATTCCTGGTGTATTACCAGCCCAACAATTGTCCAGTCTGGGAACCAATTCCACTCCTGGTTCTCAAAGACACAAAGCCATTACTAAATACAGATTGAATTCACCTTACGTGATAGGGGTGTTAAAGTCACTATTTGCAGCATACACTTTTACACCAAATGACATTAAGGAACTAGTAAACGCATTTTTCACAAACATGCAGGTAACACTTTTCCTGGACAAGTGGTAAGTTCTCATTAGACAACATGCACAGCACACCCTGTCCACCAGGGGTGTCCCATTACTAGATTCCTTCAATAGGCTATTCAGGGTTGGACCATACATCTCCAAACAGGTTCAAGCCAGCATTCCCATGAATGAATTGGACACATCAAAGAATCTGGCTTTCCAGGCGATTCAAACCATTGCTGAGGCGGCTGAGGCAACACCATTGATGCCTAAAATGGTGCTGGGGAAAAAAAACTCCAGAGCAGTTAATTGAGGGTGAGATAAGGAAAGGGTTTAATTTGTGCCTAGGCCATGCCTGAGATGTTACATTTTATAATACTGCTTGTCCAATCTGAGTTTTGTCCATCCCGTAGCTTTTGCCCTGGTCCACCCCCTGGTCCACCTCCTGGGAATTGGGTCTGGGGGCTTTTTGGGACCACCTCTTCATCATTTTCATCATCTTCAGAGCACAGAGGGTACACGGTCACCCAGTTCTTGACTGTGTTCTGTTGTTTAGGCCAAGATATGAGTGTTCTTGAAACAGCATAGGCCTGCCTTGACAAAAGACTAAACATTTTCTACTGAATTCAGGGGTAGAATTGATGCGGGGAGCATGGAATGGGGTGAGAGGGTTGAGGAATGTGTAAACTACTTGTGCTAAAGGGTGAGGGTGAAATAGAAAATGAAATAAAATATTAGATATTTAGCTATGAAGGTGTGACTTTGCAAAATGTAAAACTGCTTAAAAGTCTCTGACCAAACTGTGGGCAATTGAGATAAAAAGCTTAGAGAATAGGGAAGGCTTTTTAGCACGTAGAGAGGGGTGTATAACCTGAAACTGTTTGAAGTGATAAAACTTTATGTAACTACTCTATAATGGTAAGAATAGGCGGTAAAACTAAAGTGTCTATTTAGATAAGGTAGACTGCAAAAAGAGTGTGTGTAAAGATAATTTTGAACTCGCTACTTTCAAACTGTATAAAAGGCTATGGTATTTCTTTGCTCAGCGGAGTGCACTGGGGAGAACACCTGCCCCTTTCGCATTCCCCGGCCATAATAAACGTGCTTTTCAGATTATTCAAAGGTTTCTTTGAATCAAGGGAATAAGGGTTGCTGCTTCTAAAATCTACTTTTCTGTAGGGGATGCAAGTCCTTATATAACAAGGAAAAACACGCTCCTTGTGAGGTGGTGAAACAAAGAGGGTTTATTTCAAAATCGGTGCGGTTTTATCCTTTAACACCATGTGACTTCTTTAACCAATAAAGTTCACCTATGTTGGCACATGCTCCCCTGGGCTCTTCTGCCCTGGCACGTACCCTGTGCCTTGGACACGCCTCCCACATCACCCCTCTCTTAATTATCCAAAGGAGTCACAAAAACAGTGCAAAACAACAGTGCATACAATCAGAACAGTACATTGTAAACTACCAAGGCTGTATTGGGACAAAGTTGTGATGATATTTTTGGTCTGTGTTTGGCCTTAGCCACCTGCAGTAGTTTATAGTTCTCCCTGCCAAGTTCACTGATAAAACAGTGAATTTGGTCTTGGAGGGAGAACTTCTGTATAAACTGTTTTAATTGGTCTGCTGTGATTGGTTAAGGGCTTGTCAAGGGCATTTGGAGGAGAAAGTGATGGTGATGGGAGGAAGGCTCTCCCCCAGACTCAATTGGGAAAGACCCCCAGGACTAACTGAGCATGCGTGGGGGGATTTCCAAAGTTCTCACACATGCGCAGAAGGGGTGCACTTACATAACCAAGGGGGTGGGATTGAGAACCCCTGACGGGGCGGTACTGGCCACACCTCCCCAGGCAGGTGAACTGAATGCACTGTTTAAAAGCAGATAGTGCTCTCTTGAAAGGGAGTTAGCTTTACTTCAAGGACAATGTTGCCTTCTGGCGGGGACGCTTGCCAGTTTGTTAACTTTCTGATTCTCCGAGGATGCCGCTTCTGCTATGGGTAATTATAGGTATGCCAGGTCGGCAAGATGACTTTATAGGCAACAGCTGGGTAACTGGGGAGGTCACGCTGGGGGTTTATTCCTCTCCTCGTTCCTCCCTTTTGTGTTTGTTCATTTTCTTGGCCACCTTTTGTAATAAATATTGGGGTTTTTTTTGTTGAGCTAGCAACAGTGTCTGTTTTCGTGTCTGTATATCTTGGACCTTCCCTGATAAAGTAACCCCTCCCCAATACACAAGGCTCGCAATGACCCAACACATCGCTTGCTTGGCCTCTTATACTTCTATTGTAAACCTTTTAAAACTCTCTTATATTCCTATAGGGTAGTGCAACTTGGAGAAATAACTTTATTAACTTAGGGACCTTAGCCCAACTGTGTATAAAATATAACTTTTATTAACCTGAGGGTTTTTAAATAACTGGGGATTTCAACTTTATGTGAGAAACAGGATAAGCTTAGTAAAACTAAATTCTCTTAAAATGACTTTGTGGCAGAGGTAATGTTATTTTGTGAGGTGTTTTGTGTTTTAATATTTGACCAGTCAAACAACTCCATTCATTCACTCTTTTCATTCATTTTCATTCATCGGTGGCCACCTTCACTCACACACACACATACACGCACATTTTACAGACTGCTTTTTACCACATTGGTCATTCCTTAATGTAAACCTGAAACATCAACATAACTCCTTTTAAACTTCTGCATTACTCTGGTTCCTGCTGCTGTGGTCGTGTACCTGAATAGGGTTTTACACACCTGGAAGAAATCTGCTTAAGTTCTTTTCTTGTAGCTACACAGGCATAGCTTCCTCCCCATGTCACAAAATCTAGGGATCTCGTCCACTGTCCTGAAATCAAGTTCCTTACCATGACCGGTGGTTCGGGAGAGGCACAAGCCTGGGGCTTATGTTGCTTTTCATACTTACTCTTTTCAGTGCTGTCACAATTTAAAAAATTGATAACATACATAGCTTTTTACAGATGTTCTTCAGACCACACAGATTCTCCCCCTTTTTGTTTTTATCTAGTATGTGTTTCAATGTGTGATGTGCCTTTTTAATAATTGCTTGTCTTATGGGTTAGTGTGGAATGTTTGTGACGTGAGAATTTTCTTATTTGATAGGAAGTAAAGCTGTTTTATTATTACTGTTAATCTGCTTTGGGGTACCAAAGGTTGCTAAGTAACTAAGCCATTGTGTTTTAAACTCTTGCGTTTTGTCCAGTGGATGTTGTGGCAGTTATGTTTTGTGGATGTGTGTCTATTTGCATGTGCATATTTCAATATGTCCAATTCAGAGATGTGTATATCTGTTTGCCAGATCTCATTTGCCATTAACTCTCTAGGGTTAATGCTTTCCTGAGATGGCATGGGTGTGATTTCCTGACAGTCTGGGCATGCCCTGATAATGTCTGAGCTTTATTAACTGTTATTTTGAATTGTCTCTTTAGAGAATGTGCATTCTGATGGAAAAATTAATGAGACAATTTTGCTCACTCTAGAACTCTGGTTATGGTGTTAAACATTGCTGCTTTACCAGCTTCTCAGTTTCTGTCAGTTAATGGCCCTGGCATGTCAGCGTGTGATTTTGTGTGTATTATGTAGAAATCATACCTTCTGTGAATCACAAGAAACCAAACAGAACGCATTTCAAACAACAGGTGAGGGTTAACAATATCTCAAAGAAACTAACCTTCAAGATTTACCTTATAGTATAACATAGTTACAACATTAAAGGGTTGTTTAGAAAATTTTCCCAAGGCAATACAAATGGCAGTCAGTTCCAGAAGCTGCACAGAGCCTTGGTTCATGGTTTGTACTTCTCGTTCCCATTGTCTTGTATCAGGATTTACTCAAGACATTGTAGCCTTTCATGTTTTTTCTAGATGCATGTGTGAAGGCTCCGAGGCCTTTTACTGTTTCGGGTTTGCATCCGGTGTGGTTTTTAAAGGTAAATTACTGATTTCTGCCCACCATCTGTGCTTAGGGAGATGGACCGAAATGTCACCATCAAAACTTGCCAAGGCAGTTTGGAATCCTGCGTCCTCAGCCAGCATCCAATCTAAATTGTCTCTCGTGGCCGGAATGTAGATGATAGCCGGATCTCTTCCATCCAGTTCCTGTAATCGTCCTCTGCCTTTAATGACAAGCTTAGCAAACATTTCATTAATCATCCATACAGTTTTAGGTGGTGTGTGGGGCAGAAAGAGCCACTCCAGAACTAACAGCGGGTCTTTCTCAGTTTGATCCCACTGAAACAAGACTGCAAAGTTGGTACCTGCTGGGAATTAGGGCTAGGCAGATTTACCATTCAGGATTTCTCCTCCTGCCCTGCCTGTTTTCTATCGCCTTGGCACAAATGCCTAACACCTGTCTTGCCTCTGCTGCCAGAGACTTGTTAGACCTTAGGCTGGAGTTCCCTTTTAGCAGCTCAAACAGAGGGTGTAGGTCCCCTGTGGTTATGGTTAAAACAGGTCTTAACCAATTGACAGCCCCCTGAGGCTTCTGCAATTCATGCAAATATAAAGTGTTTTTTACCTCAGGCTGCAGCAGCTGCGGAGAACCTTTTTGCTGCATTGATTCCCATCCACGCTAAGTCCAGAGTTGTGATTGCTGGATCTTCTCTGAAACAATCTGAAGTCCTGCATCTTGGACAGTTTTGGTTAGAGCAGTAATAACAAATGGCAGTTCATTTCTTGTGGCCATGGTTATTAATGTGTCATCTGCATAATAATGTATCATGGCTGTTTGATATCTTGTCGGGCTATTTTGCATCTCCTGAGGAAGGACAGCCCAGCAGTGATTTTGCATGGGCTGTGCATTGTTCAAGGCCATGATGGGAAAGAAAAGCCTCTGCGCATCCTCAGGGTGTAGGAGGGTGGTAAAGAAGCAGTTCTTTGAATCAGTTACCACTAGTGGCCAATTTGCTGGGAGCATAATGGATGAAGGCAGTCTATTCTGCAATGCTCCTGTAAGCTTTATGACTGCATTTACTGCTTTTACATGTTGCAGCGTTCTCCACCTGTCATCTTTCTTGGGGATGCAGGATATAGGGGTATTTTTGGGGTTGGTTGATGGCACACTGTGGCTCGCTTCAAGCTGCTTCCTCTCTTGCACGTGAAAGGTGGTGCTACAGAGGAGTATAACGAGCAGTACCTTAACAAGCAGTGTGATGCTTGCGGCATAGCCTTTGCCTTGCTTATGGCACCCTTGGTACAACTCAGCCCATTCCTTGCTGTTAGGGTACTTATGAGATGTTGCTACTAAGGGTCTCCAAGGGCAATCCCTTTGAGAGTGATCAGTGTCTCCACATCTAACACAACTTGCCTTATGTCTGGCTTCTTTTTGTACTCCTAGCTGGGCATTTAAGGCTGCAGCTAAAGAGGCAGGCTGGTGCTTCTCAGAGCTAACTCTGGCAGGGTTGAATTATCTCAGTAATGCTGCAGCCTTCCCCTGCAGGAGGGGTCTGCAAAGCTCTTTCACAGCTTGTGTTTTCCTTTTCAAAAACCAATTGCTTATACAGCATCTCTCTGGCTTCATTGTATTCAACTTGCTTGTTTAAAGCAAACTGCAGTTGGTCTAAACATCTCAAATTTGGTTCAGTACAACCTTGTAACACTTTAATTGGGGACAGGTAATCATCTTGGTTTGTAGTTTTTCATAGCTTTTAGGGCTTGCCTGGCTACTACATCATATATCTCTCTATGGTATTTAGATTGTGTATCTATTGAACTATAATTTGCATCCCCGGTTAACTGATGTGTTGTTACGCTTGCTTGGGTGCTAGCTGCTGTGTATTTAGCACAAATTTCCCGAAAGCCAGATAGCCAGACTGTATACTGGGTGTCATTAAGAACTAATTTCATTCTCTCTTTCCAGTCATGTGGGGTGAAAAAATAGATGGAACTCAATGTTTTTAAGTACCCTAGGTTATTTATCAAAGACATGCCAGTATCTCTTACCGAACGCCTCAGTTTCTCTGTAGCCCCATACAGGGGCTGAAGCTGAGGGGACTGGCTTTGGCTAAATTCGTTTGAGCACACTTGAATATTATTCAAGCTTCCCATTTGAAGTGCCTTGTCCAGACACTGTTCCCACATGTTAACTGACCTCCCTCCATTTGGCATTTCGTTCCCTCCCGGTGGAACCATCCCTGGTTCCTTCTCCTCATCCTCTCACTCCTCCCCTCCGTCGCTCCAGTGAACCCGGTTCCCTGTGGGGGGGTGGTGGTGGGCGGTGGGTAGGGGGCGGGGTTGCTTTCCCCTTTGTGTCTGTGGGTGGGGCGGGGCTGCGCTGGGGCCAGAAGAGAAGGATCGGTGTCTGGTCTGTGTGGTGGGGAATATGGCTGCCGCCACACCGGGCCATGTGGTCGCTGTTCATCTGCAGCGTGGGGTGGTGAATATGCTGGGTCACCTCCCTCATGACTGTAACAGAGCTCCCTGCGTTGATCCCATGGGCAGGGATCTCGCATATTGGCTTTGTCTCTTCCCAGCAACTCGTGCTCCCCCGGCTCCCGTCCCTCCCCCCTGTATGTCCCGTGAGTTTCTGTTACTATGTTGCAAGTTTGGTAATTGCTTGTGTGTGTGTCTTGGTTCAGAATATGGTAAGATTTTAGCAGTAAAGTTAATGTTTCAATGTCTCTGTGAGGTTTCTATGGAAACGAAGCATCTTATGTTACCTTAACTCTGGGCGGCTGCAAGCACACGTATTCGGAGTCTTTTGTCTGGCCGGCTTTAGTTTCAGTTTCTCGGGAGTTGTTTTTCTGCGTTTTTTTTTTCTCTCGGCGTGTCTGCGAAGTTTTGGGGCTGCTCCGGCTGCGGGGTGGGGGGGCGCGGGGCTGCTCGGGCGGTTCTGGGCGTGGCTGGGGTCCTCGGCGCGGGGCGGGTGGCTGGCATCGGTCGGGCAGCAGCAGGCGCTGGCTCGGCGGCGGCGGGAAGCGGCGGAGCGGACTGCGAGCAGCGGCAGGCTAGCGGCTCTGCAAGGGGTGGGATCAGCGCGGGTGGCTCGGCGGGCGCCACGTGGTTTTTAAACGTGGCGCACGGCCGGCGGGGGCGGTGGGCGGTCCTAGCGCCGGTCCGGCGGCGAAAAGTTCCTTTGGGGTTTCCACGGCTTCTGAAAGGTTTTTCCTCGGCTTGGAGGGTCCTCCGGTGCGCGGGACGCTGCAGAGGCTCCGGTAGGGTCGCAGCGCAGTTCTGCCTTTTCCACGTGGCTTTTGAGCGCAGCGCGGGTTGGGCAGGGGCAGCGGGCGAACACGGGCGATGGAAAGGTGGCGCTGGGCTCCGTTAGACGGGCACTCCTGACGCGGGTTCCTGCGGCGGGGCTTTTAAGCCTGGCGCGGAGCCGGCAGGGGCAGCAGGCGGACGGGGAGCCGCGGCAGTTTCTGCTGGGCAGAAAACTGATGCGGGGTCCGGCGGTGGCTGAGGATGTTAGAGGCGGCAGCGGCGGAGACGCTTTTTACGCACCCGGCCGAGCCGTGGCAAGTGGGAGGTAGCGGGGTTTCCCCTGGAGGTTTTAAGGTGCTCCGCCGCCTGGGTCTCCGAGCTGCGAGCACCGTGTATGTATGGCCAGTCTTCGCGAACGAAGATTTGGGAAAGGTCTTACACCCTTCGAGCCTGCGCAGTGGATTTTTTAGGTGAGACACAGTGTGCGCTGAGCTGAGCCCACCCTTTAATCCTAAGGTTCATCTGCCGGGGCCGAGCAAGCTTGGACAGTGGCAGTGAGGTCCTCAGGACGTAGGTTTGTTTAGAGTGACCTTCTCTTAGATGGATGGCCTTACAGGGCTGACGAGCTCCATCTGCCCGGGGGACTCCTCTGACCGGGAATCGAACCCGGGCCGCGGCGGTGAAAGCGCCGCATCCTAACCACTAGACCACCAGGGGGCCCACTGCGGGCACCGTACCGGTTAGGGAAAAGTCTTTGCCTCATGTTAGATGTTGAGGCTACCTTTCAACCTAACTCACCTCTCCGGTGTATGTAGGACCCCGTTCCGCCTCTCGGACTGCCCCGATCTGTCGGCTTTTTCTTTTCTTCGTTCCTCTTCTCGAATCGTGCACTTTTTCTAATATTATGAAGCTCCTAGACTAACTTTCCGTTTCTCATACGCGACTGAGACAACGGGTTATAGACGTCTTGGTTTTTTGCGGTGAAAGATTCCCGAGTAGGAAAAATCGACTCGATAACCGGAATCTACCGTTGAGTTTCCTGATTCAGGATAATCTAAACTGACTTAATATAACTTAAAAGAGTCCCTTGTTCGGGTGCGCCGTGTGTAGGGGACGCAAGTCCTTATATAACAAGGAGCCCCTGGACTCTTCTGACCCGGCACATACCCTGTGCCTTGGACATGCCTCCCACACTTTTCTCCTTAACTACTTAGAAAACTTATAAAATTGGGAAAATAAGAAAAACCAGATGGACTTTACAGCATCAGTCTCCCCTTTAGAAATTGAACAAGACTCAAAGATCTTGTTCAATCTCTACTACTTATACTTAACACTATATTAGTAAGATGACTAATATTTATAACACTAATCATATAACAAGCTATTATGTAGATTTAACACTAACATAAATGGCTGTTCTATTCAGGTTTAGTTTGGTAACTATGAAGTAAGTCTGTGGAAGTAAACTGTGGTGGGGGGAAAAACAGTTTTCCCCCTGAAGTTATAAAATGGTAAACCCCCAGGGGGTGGTTACCCTTGAGGTTGAACCAATGAGTGCTTCTGTAAAATATAAACATATCACCCAGACCAGAAAAGAAGGGTAGTTGTTGTTGTAGTTGTAGTTGTTGGAGAGGTGGCCATGTTGTGAAAGCCAAGAGGAGAAGGGGCAGGAGCCCCTCTGGGGGGCCACGGCCCCCCAGCCCCCAGCTGGGGTCACAAAAACTCAGAAACAGTGTTAAACTGGACTGAGGTCTGTGACTGAGAAGCTGGGAGTTTTTCTCTTCCACCATGAGCAGCAGAAGCAGCAGCGTACGGAGAAGTGGCAGAAACCAAGAGATAAGAGAGAAGCAACAGAGACAGCATGTAGCCAAGGAAGACACAGTTGTCTGAGCGAGAGAGCCAGCAGCAGAGAGAGAACTAAGCTCTACAAAGAGAGAGAGAGTTTGGGTAAGAACTGAAAACCAAAACCCCCCAGACTCCTTGGAGACCCTTCCTAGACAGGAGGGGTGGAGTGCAGCAGCACTGCAGAGAGGAACTGAGAAGCTCAAGGCGTCCTGAAAAGCTGGACCAGGATGGCCAGACAGAATGTGGAGGGGGTGACCTTGGCCCCCCTCACTGCTGCTGCCAAGCTAAGCTGGCAGCCTGAGATCAGAGCACAGAAGCTCTGATTAAACTCTTGAGGCAAAGGCCTTCAATTGAAAGCTGCCCGAGATGTTCTGACTCAGGGGTGAATCCCCTGAAGAAGGGACCTTCATGGGGGTCTTACATCTCATGATATGATGTGGTGAAGTGAGTTTTGTCCCTGCTACGCAGTCCACGGAAGAAAAAGACCCTCGCCTGGAGTCAAAGGGCTGAGAGGGGCTTGGAGGCCTCCCTCATGTGTACTGGCAGAGATCCAGCTACAGCTACTGCATGGAAGAAAGAGAACCTGCTGCCCTAGAGACAGTGCTGCTCTGAAAATAGAAAGAATCTCTTCCTTCTTCCCTCCTGGACTTTTATTTGGAGAGAGAAGAGATTTGATCCATTGTAAATACTGCTTTGTCATGGTAGAGATAGTTGAAATTGTGTGTGTAATGTATTGTAATATTTATTTTGAACAGTCATTGTAATATATAAGCCCTTCCCCCCATTTTGAGTCTTGTGTGGTGTCTGGAAAACCCATCTCACACTGGGCTGAGATGTGGGAGGGGGGCTTGGACTCAAAAATTGGATTTTGGGGCTCTCAAACCATGACATAAACTTAATGAAACATTTCCAAGAATTATTCAATATATAATTTAAACTTGTTACCAGATTTTAGCTAAATCTGTAGTGCAAATTCAGCACTTACTTTCATGAAGAATGTTTGGTGCATTTTGCTAAAGCCAAATGTAAATTTAGGTTTTAAACTTAATTCATAGTTCCTGGCAATACTAAGCAATACAAACAAGAGAAAAAACTTAAACATTATTTAACAGTCCTTGTAATAGTCTTTGTTGCTCTACTCATCTCAGGAACAGAGGTTTTCTTCCTTCTTGGATAAAATTCAGGGTCCTTGATGATAACTCTGACCACGTTGGAGATGGTTTGCTGGATTTGAAAACAGTTCTTTCCATTTGGCTTGCAGGAGTTTCAGTCTCACTGTTTAATATAGACACAGTCCTTGGGCTGGAACAGATGAGTAGGAGTGTCGAGTCTCATAGGCTTAGATGACACGATGAATCTCTGTAGTTCCTGCAAAGCAGATCTTAAAGCATTAAACAATTTCACAAATAAACTTCTTTATGCAACTAGGAAGTCGATGAAGTGTGACTCTCTGTCTGATGACAATTTCACAGGAATTTTGAATCCTGCATTTTGATCATCTGAGAGAGGAGCTTGTGCTTTTATCACATAAAGTGATTAACTGCCAGTCACAGATTTAATGGACCAGTCAAGAACTTACTTGAAGCAGACTGCGTCTGGATGCAAACAGCACCCTGGCAGTGCCAATAGCTCACCACAGAGAGCTTATACTCTCTGGACAGATTCTAGGCCTTACCGGGGGCAGGTTGTCCTGTTCCAACCTGTCCCAGACTGCAGTCGATCATATTTACCTCATGGAGTGATCGTACAGGGACCCCTTGCCTCCATGGATAAAAGCATTTCTACCTATTGAATTAGCTGCATTTATATATTGTGAGTACTAACAAAACAATAAAGCTAAAAAGCGATTCTAAATAAAGCATTTAAGCAATCTAAATAAATCATCCCAACAACGATGTTACCAGATTGTCTTAAAGATTGCAGGCAATGGTGCAAGTCAGGTCTCAGGGTTTCATAGGAGAGTCCACAGAATCAGTGCTGTTGCAGTGCTGCCTCAGCACTGAAACCACTTTCTTATTCGCCCTTTGGTCTCAGTGCAGGACTTCTTTTATGCAATTCAGATTCACACATTTCTAGATGACACTAGATAAGAAAGCATCTTAAAAGTATAAATATATAAACATGATTTCACAATCACATGAAATTCTATATGGACTTTTCATTAAACTATTCTTTTAGGAGGAATTCTTCCACAAGCTGCAGTAACTAAAGAGACACAGATGTTTACAAATTGCTGCTGAAACAAGATACGTGCAAGTACAAACATTACAAACTTTAAAACAATTCATGTAGCAAAGCAAAAACAATATAAGCTTTCAATTCTTTGGCAAATAAGCTAAAAATAAGAGAAGCTTAAAAATAATATAGAATAGAAAATAACAAAACAAATACAATAATTACAGCATATGTATATGTATCACCTTTAGAAGTTATAAGTTGATTTTATAACAGTTCTCAATCGTGTCAGAAGGTTTTTATGTTAACTTCTTGTTTACTCACTGTTGTTTTTATTGCAGTTTAACACTCTTTGTCCTGGTGTATTTCACTTGTAGTTGTTAAGACATTTGTCTACTTTTGTACAAAAGTTGTTTCCATGGCTCTCAGCTTGAGTTCTGGTGGCACAGCTTTCAGGTCTGCTTGCTGGAACAGACTATCTGCAAACAGTCAACTTCTGACACATTGTCAGTTCACATTCAGAATAAAACAGGTCCCCCCCCCCTTTTGGTTTTTTCACAGCTCCCCCCTTACTGAGTTAGGGTAGAGATATTCATTCACAGGTTATGAGCCTGTAACATTTTTAGAACACAGGGGACAACAGTTCTTTCAGTCTCGTTTGTTGGGGACAAATTAGTTGTTTTTCTTTTAGATCTACACAGCTCCCACAGCTTTTTGAGCTGAAGATATGTTGTTGATTTTTCTGAGTTATAGTCTGTTTTGTTATCAGATGTACCTGTGTCTGTGCTAGAGAAACTTTTGCACTTATTACATATATTACACTGGCAAGTTTTAGCTTTCATGTTTGTTGGGAATGCACACTGATTTTGCCCCCCCCTTTTCAGTTTGGTGGGAGGGTGTGGATTGTGAAGGCTTGGGAGAGCTGGAGGGGGAGTGACAACTCCTTCTCTGCCCCTAATGGCAGAACCAGAGGGTCCCGTGTCAGGCAGTGCTGGGATCCCAGTTACAGACGCTGCTTTAGTTTTTTCTGCAGCTTCTGCAGTTCCAACCGGTTTTTTGCCTGCAGTTGCCAAGGTGTTATGAGCAGTTCTCTTTCTATTGACCACAGTTAGGAAGTGATTTGCCCTTGCACCCGCTGCGGCCTCTGCTCCGTCTGCAGGAGCGGCAGCAACTCCTATACCAAACCCAGACTCTAACTGTCCCGCAGTTGGACTTACTCTCGCTGTGCCTGTGGTCAGCGCTGCTCCTGCACTCACAAAGCGGCGGCGGCGCCTGCGACTGTCACGTGATCTCCTTTTTCCTTTTCTACACGTTGGGATAGGCTGACCGCTGGCCGCTCTCGGCCTCAACCCTATTCCACTTGTTATCGGAGCAGGCATTTTTATTGTCATGACAACTGCAAAGCTGTCGGCTGGTTTTAAAATTTCTACTACCCTTGCACCCGTGGCAGCTGCTTGCGCGGGATCAGCAGCTATAGGGGAAAGGGTTACCCTTTCCACGTTAGTTAGTACAGACGGGGGAGGTTTTATATGCTTATTCATTCTCTTTGCCCCTGCTTTTCTCGCAGCTCTCGGTGCCTTTGTTACGACTCGATCTACAGTCGCACTTGTTATGCATGGGGCAGTTCTCGGAACAGTAGGGGTAGGGCTGGGTCCTGTCACCTCCGCAAAGTTAGTGGCCCCAGCACCCCTTCGTGTCACCATACCTAATGGTTTTAGAGCTTTCACAGTACTCGCATCTGCCACCCCTGCTTGGGTCACACTAGCAGGGATCAAAGCCTCCTCATCAGCTAAAGCAACAACTGGGACTAGCTCTGCCTGTCTCCACCCTACTGTGTTTGCCACGGTCTTAAGCAGCTTCGGGATCGCTCCCTGTTCGAACTTCGCTCTCTCTGTCCCTGGGTCTTCTCCTCCTTTCTCGCCTGCTAGTATAACTGGGACAAACTTTGTTTGTTTTTGTCCGGTTATGCGCACTCCTATAGCATTAGGAACAGGCAGCAACTTTCTTTTCCCTGCGCCAGCTAGCTCTGTCGCCGTGGTAATGGCCATTCCGGAAACCTCCCCTGTGCTCTGAGCTGGGAGTTCCGTTGCCGTGACAACGTCTGTTCTCAAAATTGCTCCACCGCCCACTGTACTCGCAAAGTTTACAGCCCCGGCTCCCGCTGGGGCTGCCGAGTCCACTCTAGGCAATCTCTGTGCCCCAACAACTTTTGTGTAAATCTCTATTGCTATGGTGGTCACACTCAGCGCAGTAGTTTTTGCTGTTGGAGCAGAAAGCTTTGTACCCCCTGCTCCGGCCAGGCTCTGTCCTGCCCTCGGTGTCATTAGAGCAAGTAACCCCATTCCCACGGCAACGACCGTTCCTGGAATCGCCTCGCCGCCCACCGTGTCTGGGGCTGCTCTTTCGAAAGCCACGACCTCTACTGCGTTCTCAACAGTCAACTCTAGGGTCTCTCCTGCAATCAGGACATGTAGCCTCGCTTTTACAGCTCTCACACCGCTATCGCTACTGACAGAATCAACGGTTCCAGCACCTGCCTGCGGTGCTGGGCTGCTCGGTCTCACAAGCACCCCTAGGGCTGTCACCCCTCCTGGGGCCGACGCCTTCACTTTCACTTCACTGCCACCGTCAGAGCCAGCTACTCCCACGCCTGCCGCCGTCACTATACTGGCCGGTTCCTGCAGCGCTTTCGCCACGATTTCTAGTCTCCCTTGTCTCTACAACAGATGCTGCATCTACAGTAACTTTCTCTGGTGTTACCACGCCGAATGCAACTCTAGTAAAAGCCGACTTTTTAGACCTTACAGTTCTTGTCCCGTCACTGGTAGAACTATCAACTTCAGCTCTCACTTACTCTACTATGCCTGCGCTCACTTCTACTGTTACCATGACAACTCTGTCTGCTCCGGCAAAGCCGCCAGCAGCTGCAAGGCTACGGGCTGCTCTCTCCACGCTCACTGGAACAGGCGGGGAGGGTCCCGCTTTCATTGCTCCTGTGGGGCCAGGAGCCGCTCCTGCTGTTATCCCTGTTGCGGTCAAACTAGACTTTACCTCTGAGCTAGCTAGCCCCACAGCTCTGCCGCGCCAAAAGCAGTTCCAACAAAAACTGACCTCATCGATCTTATCTGCGCCACTGTGCTTACTCCAGTCAAGCTGACAGCCTCTGTTCTACCATTTACACTGGAGGGACTCCGTCCCACCACCCCCGAGTCAACTCCTCCGGAGGCTCTGATTTGCCCAACTTCCCTCGGTGCAACCGCACCAGGGAGCCTTCCAGTGGCCCCTGCCTGCCCAGCCCCTGCCTGTGCAGCAGGAGTTGGTGCAGAGGCCGCCACTCCTGCAGCTCTAGCCCCCCCCCGCCACCACAGCAGCAGGGAGTTCTATCTGTGGGGCCCCCGGGTCATTTTCTCTCCTATCACGTGATATTAAATCATCGTTCCCCGTGTTTTTAAATAAAATTCGTGGAACAGGAGCAGTCTTAACTTGACTTTTCTTCTCTTTTTCTAAAACCATTTCTACATTTTCTGTCTCTTTTGAGCTTTCATTTTTCTTATCTCCCTCTCTCAATCCAGGGCGTGTTAATAGAAACATAAACAGCTCTGCATATCGGATTTCTTCCCATTTCTGTTCTACATTAAGAAGCGAAATTAATTGCAACACAGTGTCTAGTTCAAAAGAACCAAATTCCGACCAAGTCACCCGTCTCATTTGTCCAAACAGAGGCCAAGCACTTACAAACAGCCTACAAAGTTCTTCCTTTGTGTCCTAGTTAGAGCAGCTGGGACCGATTCATCACTGGACGGGTGTAGCCCAAAACTGTGTATTCTATAGCCCTCCATGCCATTTCCCAGAAACTGTTGTCAGTAGAGGCCTGCGAGGTGGGGGGATGTTCCTGTCCTCATGCCCTTTTGTGGAATTCCCTGACTGAGCACCCTCACACCCTTTTATGGAATTCCCTACTCTGAGGGAAGGACTGAGCATCCTTTTATGGAATTCCCCGCTCTGAGGGAGGGACTAAGCATTCCTGCCTGAGCTGGAGAATATATAAACCTGGAATTTCAGAACCTTACCACCACTCGTGGGATCCAGAGGAGGACTGCAGCTCACCACCACCCTCGACTGGACTGCAATCACCAAAAATGTTGGAAAAGGGGATAGAATACCAAAACCTACTTTAACCATGACATAGATAGTGTTTCTGACACAGCGTTCACCTCCTGTGAGGTCTTATAATATGCTGAATAAAGATTGGCTGAACACCATCCTCAAGAGAATTGCCAAGTCCTGTTCTCTGCTACAGGGTGTCACTGTTAAGTTGGGACGGCCAAAGCGACATAGAATTTTCTTCCAAAGCAGGGACAGGATAGCAAGAAGGCTAGAAAAAGACCTTTATTGCAACAGGCTGCAGACATTTATACTTTTTATACAACACACATGTCAACTTACTATTGGTACTTTTATGTAAACATATATCAGGCTATATACATGTCAGTTTACTATTGGTACTTTCATACACACATATATTAGACCATACACATGTCAGTCTACTATTGGTATTTTCATGTACACACACATCAGGTCATATTCATGTCAATCTACTATTGGTGTCTTTATGTATAAATACATCAGGATTGGCTGAAAAATAGTAAACTCATGCTGACACAGCTTCTGTCGAGTCATGATGACTTGCAGAAAGTACAGGAAGTCCATTTTTGTACTTCCTGTCTTCCATCTTGTTACTTCCTTCTGACAGACTTGTTGTCTCCGACAACAGGGGGCATGTCTACCACAGCCCTGTGCCTTTTGGGGCAGGAAATCCAAGCAAGGTGATCTCCTGGGAACCCCCCAAGATCAGATTTATAAAAGGTGCAACAAGAACATCTTATTATGTTACATAAATTAACATTTGCATTCACTGGCAGCTAGGACAGAGCAATCATGAAACAGCATGATGTTAGGGAGAGAGAAAGGTGGTTGCTGATGTGCTCTGCTACTTGGAAGCCCTGAGAAATGACATAAATCCCTTCCTTCTCTCCACATAAATTGGATAAAACTCATTCAGTTTTTTAGAGAAGTCTCTCTAGAATGATATTGTGGGAAAAATTCCTCTTTTAAATTTAGAAAGACGGCAAAAACTCATGAAACAAAAGAAAGAATTTATTCAGTGCGCTGACTCTAGTCTCACACCGAGCTTTTTGGGGAGAAAGACCCTTTGGGTTTAATTTTCATACATTTTATAGTTTCACAAAATCCCACCTTTTTTCATATAAGCTTAATATATTCATTTTTGCCTAAAAAGGTTCTTTTCTTTGAAAAGGAGCTTTCCCTTCTTTCCGATTGGCTGCTGGGCATCCTCTGTCAAAAATGACGGATCTTCCTTTGTTCTTAGCCCCAAGAGAGAAAAGAAACCCCTATCTACAAAATTCTCACGTGACCCTGAAAGATTTTAATTTTTTTAAGAACTTTTATATTTCCCTGACATCCAGGTCCAGTCTGGGACTTGGATATCTTACAACTTCTCGATACATCTATAAAAAATGTATTTTATTTCTCATAATATGCTTTGATTGCTGTCCATTTCTTTAGGATATTTGCTTGGGAGGCATTGTTTCAACAGTGGTTTAAGTAAATTGCCATATGTCAGGGGTTTAGCTCTGGATCTAGCACTGATCTCGATCTTGGCAAGGTTCTAATATTCTTCTCTCTCTCAATGGACTGTTCTTTCTTTGGAGACTATTTGGGGATACTATGAACAATAAACAAAAATAATAGAGTTCACACACCGTATTGGGCACTTGGGATATTTTTTTTATGAGCTGATGTGTGGGGGGAGATGGCAGGCCCATGGAACCCCTGGGCCCCCTGGAAGTAGAGGAACTTGAGGCGTTAAAGGGAGTAAGACTGTTCCCTTGAGAAAAGTAGAGATAACTGCACGTTCCCATGGAAACAACCCTGAGTGCTGGACAATGCAAGGTCAGAGCTGCTTGACAAACTGCAGGTGTTGCATTCCTGGATGTTTTGTAAGAACATGTTTGTAGTGTATGTGTGGGAAAAGTGGAAGTTGGCACTAATAAAAAAGCTGCCTGCTCAGCGTAGCAGGCAGACATCTCTCTGGTTCTTCATCCTAGTGTGTCTCTTCATCCTAGTGTGTGTGTGTCGCGTGTCTTTCTTCCCCCACAGGACCAAGGCCTTTTGACAGGTACCCAGCGACACTGATGAGTGTAACTAGATGACTGGAGTGAAAAGAGCTGCTTGCCAGGGCTGTGGTTAAACCACTTCTGTCATGTTATTAGGAATATTTTATTTTATGGGGCTGGAGATCACAACCTGGAAACTACCAGTTGAGCAGGGGAGTACAGAGCTTAAGAAGCCATTTTTAATATATAGTAGTGGCTTGTTTCTGTGACTCTGCTGTTAGAAGACCACTTTTTTGAAGTCATAGTGTGAGAAATATCTCTGATTAAAATTTTGGAGATGGCCAAATAAAGTGAAACAAAGAACTTTATTAACAGCGTGCTGGGTGCATCGAATTCGTGACCAGATTTGAGCACACCTGAATGGGAGGGACGAGCCTTTTTAAGGTCTCTTGATTTACATAGTCACTCCCTCGCTCCTCCCATGCCAGACCTTGCTCTTTTCTTCCTTAAAAGGTGATCTTTGCCTTTTGGTGCAGTTCATCGGTTGTTCCCATCCACCTATCAGGTTGTTTCCCTGCCCCTGCATGGTCCCTTGGCAGTGAGCCCAAATTGGTCTTACTGCCTTACACACTTTCCCATCTGCCTCCATACTATAACAGTAAGCAGAACAGTAAGAACAACAAGAACAGTAAGCAAAACAGTGAACAGAATAACAAGCAACCCACCAGCTCCTGACCACAAAATGACTCTTCAATCTCTCCAAACAAAATGACCTCCAGGTATCTCAACACAAGGTAACCATGGAAATCCCTGCTTGTAATAAAACCGCCGTATTTATTTCCCACAATGGGATCATGTGGCTAAGCATAATATGACAGATCAGTCAGTCCTTTCTGTCAGATGGGAGAAATGGATATTAGTGAAGCTTTCTATATAGAGACCTTTTCCTCTAGACCCTAGATTTGCTCCGGTACAGCATTTTCCACCTATGTGTTTTGCACCACCATTTGGAAAGTCATGAAAAGGGACATGGTTGGGAGAATCCTAAAATAAAATGGGAAGGGCAGTCATTTGGAGAAACATGCACATATTGATCTTTTCATCCAGAAAAGGAGGATTTAGAGCAGAAGACCTATCCAGATGTGGTTTTTTTTCTTTTCTTAATCAGCTATCTTTGTTATATTGGGCTGTGCCTGATTCGTGGGAGTATTTAACTGGATACTTGTCATAGGTTTCCTTTTAAAAATCCTACTTGAATTTTTTCCCTTTATCACTGTGAAAGAAAGGTGTTGACCAGTTGGAGGGGGGAGGGGGCTAGCTGACTGGGTTCCCCTGACCTGAAGGGATGGTCAACAACGGATCCACACACAAAAGGGTTAACTAACAGCCCAAATCCCAACCGGATTGCTTTGGGAGACTTGAGGGGGAGGTGAGTTTTTTTTCTGCTGACTGGACTTCACTTTACTTTTTTTCCCTGGTTCAGGGAGTGGTGTGGAATGGAGTCCCTGGGTTCATTTTTGGCCAGGTCACTGGCTTCTTCTGGTCCCATGGGATTTGGGGCTCGGCTGCCACCTTGCTGGGGATAACAGTGGCCCTGGGAAGGTCCCGGTTCACCTCTGATCCCTCACATCCTGCTCTGCCCACTGCCTGGACTTGCCTCAGATTCATCAGAAAACCAGTGCCATCTGCGGAGGAGCTTCCAACCCCCTCCCACTCTGGGACACAGCAAGAGAATCCGTGTGGGGGGTTTGCCCTGGGGTCTCAGACCATTTGCCGCAGCTGAGACCCGCCATTGCCACGTGGGGCATCGCTCCCTTGGCCCCCTGCACCTCCCAGAGCCCAACAGTGGGGGCAAAAGACGGCAAAAGACGGAAAAAAAGGAAAAGGGAAAAACAACTTAAAATTAACAATACCCCAACTTATAAATCAAATAAGATTGCACTGTTTTTACAACAATAGGTGTTACGCATGCAGCGTGCTCATGGCATTCTCAAACGTTTTCTTCAAAAACAGAAAGGGAGACTAACGAAAAAATCCCTTGAAGCGAGATTAGAAATAACGCAACATCTGTGCTTAGCTTTTTGCATATAGCAGAAGGTTGTTAGGAATCTCCTATAGTTCGCCATTTCACTTCTCTTACATGAAATTTGACTGTTTCCCCTGGGGGCAGGGTGCAGGTAGAAGGTTTGCAGACAGAACGATGAGACAAAAGGGGTAGTCTTGCCCCCTGCAGAAGTAGTTTTATTGCCTTTATGACAGAATATCATTGCTCTATGAGAAGGGTTGAAGATTTCCAAGATAATATTCTGTTTTTTCTTGCTGTATTTGTCTTTTACATGGAGAGTTATGCAGGATTTGCAGATTGCTGTTGGCAGCTATGCCATAAATTTCCTTTGAATTATGAAACCGATAAGAAGTGCACAGCCAATGACTACTTGAAAATGTGTGTATGATTGATGAGAGTGTCTGAGGTGGCCACCTAAGAGTGTATGGAAAAAGATTGTGTGAAAGAGAAAAACTACATGACTCTGTAACTGTGTAAACTTAAAACTACTTTCTGTTGGTGTCGAGATTTAAAGAAGGTGATAGGACTGAGGTTAAATAAGAGATTCTTACAAAACTTTGCTATTCCATTACAGCCTTGTATGAAAATTATAGAAGTTAAGTCTCAGGTGGAGTTTTTTCCACTGATGTTGTTCCTTAGCTGTGTGAGCTGCGCAGGAGACCACTAGTTTTGGAGCAAGTAAAAACCATAAACCAACAAGCATTAGTGCGGACTGCAGGGTTAGCAGAGCCCAGAGCAAGGTGCACCACTATGCGTCCAGGTGCCCGGGAACCATTCTTACAATTCGTGGAAAAGCTGCAAGACGCTGTAGAGAAACAGGTTTTGTGACACTCAGTTACAGAAGCTGCTAGTTACACAATTAACTAGAGATAATGCCAATACAGACTGTCAAAAAGTACTATCCTTGGTGCGGTGATGCAGACTTGTGCCGGGGTGGGGTCCTTAGACCATCAAATAGTTACATTTGCATCTGCTATGGCAGTAGTGAAGCTTGTTTGAGCTTTTCTGTGTTTCCCAGGATTTAAATCAGGAGTTGTCGATGTTGCTGCCTTGCTTGTTCAGCTCGTTGCAGGGGGGGCCCTTGCAGACTGTCAAGGCCATCCTGCGTGCCTTCTCAAAAACATCTGCAGCTTTGTGGATAGTGTGTCTTCAGGCCTCCTGGCTGGAGGCCAGAGCAGACCAGTTATGTGGCCAGAGCTGAAGTGTTGTTTTAAAAAGTCCTTATATATTGTCTTCAAAACCCCTCCTATGCTGCAGCTGGTAGCAATATTCATTGTAAAACAGCTAGTCTTTCCCCCTTAAGACGTGCACTGCCCACTGCAACTGTGTTCTCAGCAAAATAGCTTCACTACTTGTGACTACTGCTTGTTTCCTACCAGACGTATTGCTTGCATAATTTGACTAGTGAATGTTTAGGGTTGTAAGAAGACAACACGAGTTAAGTGCCTTGTTAATCGGTTGTTCTAATGGCACACTTGCAAGACCTTTTGTTCATGTTGCTATAGTTTTCATACCTTATCCACCACTGATGATTTCTAAAAGAGACACAAATAACTCAACTTATGCCTTTTGTGAGTTATGTTCCCCAAGCAGTGCTGTTTTGTTAGTCTTTCCACATTTTAATATTCCTGTAAATATTGTCACTGACTCTGCTTATATAGCTGGTTTGGTTCAACGACTTGACAAGGTTGGGATTGGGAACCTCTGGCGTGGAGGTACTGGCCACACCTCCCCGGGCAGAGGTGCTCAATGGATTGTATAAAAGTAGACAAGTTTTCCGTGTGGGGTGCTCGCTCTTCACAAAGGATCTAGTTGCTTTTAACGGGGACGCCTGCTGAAGTGGGAGCCTGCCAACCCTTCAGAAAACACAGTTGCTGCAGAGGATTTTATAGTATCTGGAGTGGGTAAGATCATCCCATGAATGGCACCTAAGTGAGTAGGGTGTCGTGTTTTCCTCTTTGGTTTTTTCTCTTTCTTCTGGATGCCTGTTTAGTTCAGCCACTTCTTTGTAATAAATATCTGTTTATTTGAACTTGCAACGGTGTCTTGGTTTTCAGGCTTCAGTATGTTCAAACCCCTCCCTAATACACGTTTAGTCTTCCTTTCACGGTAGAATTGTAGAAGAACACCTCTGTTTAAGAACATCATACCCTAGGCCTGGACCAGGAGATATCACACAGACACAGTAACCTTCAAACCTGGAACTTTGGAGGAGCTCCAAGGACTATACATGCTGTGAAGAAGATGAAGGTGAGGAAGAAGGGGCCCCAAAGACCCCAAACCCAATTCCCAAAGGGGAGTGTTGGGGGGCAGAACCCAGAGATGGCTAGATCTGGGATTGGATGGACCTTATTATAAAATCATATAACCACTGTCTGGGTGCACATGTGTTGTGTGTATTCCCCTGGACCTGAGGTCTAAATAAAGGACCCACTCTTTTTATCTTATACACTAAATTGACCTGGAGGTTTTTTTCTCTGCAGTCTCTTTAGGCAACATCCTGCATAGCATTGACAGCTTCAACTCCACTTGAGCTTCGACCACATGAATTTTCTCCATACAGTGACAAGCAGCATCTCTGTATTCCTCCCATGTCACCTGACCTTACTTCTGCTGGCCTACACTTTCTTTTTCTGCCTTAGCTCCAAGAGAAGATCCCTGCTCAGCCAAGTCAGCCTTCTACCTCATCTGCTTGACTTCTGATATTTTGGAATTGCTGCTCCTGTGCCCTTAGGAGGTGGTACTTAAAAAGTGACCATCACTAATGGACCCCAGCACCTTCTAAAGCAGTTTCCCAGGGGAACCTTACTCACTAGTTCCCTGAGCAGACTGAAGTTTGCTTTCCTCGTGTCCAGGGTTGAAGTTTGGCCATGAGCATTGATCTGCTTGAGGGTAGGAAGGCTGTGCAGAGGGATCTGGACAGGCTAGATTGATGGACCAAGGCCAATTGTATGAGGTTCAACAAGGTGAAGTGCTGGGTCCTGCACTTCACTCATAACAACCCCCTGCAGCACTACAACCTGGAGGCAGAGTGGCTGGAGAGCTGCCTGTCAGAAAAGGATCTGTGGGCATTGGTTGACAGCCAGTTGAACATGAGTGTCTCAGTTTAACAAGATTACAACTTAGAAATTAAGAGACTTCAGGTGGAAGTGTGGAAAAGGAAAAAGAAACAACTTTTTATTAACAAAATCTGAATAAACAACAAATGGTGCAATCAAAAACTTTCAGAAGAAACAAAACAAAGTCCAAAATCCCCAGGTGGGGGGGAGAAAACTGCGGCAACCCGGGGAGGAGGGGGGGGGGAGGAAGGCAGGACTGTCCCAGCAGTTCAAAAACTACTCCCAGTCACGTGTGCTTCCAGTCAGAAATGAAGAAGTCTCTTTTCCCACAGGCAGTCTTGAAAACAGAATACCTCGCTCTGAGATGGGTCATTCTCTGTGAGGTGTCCCATGGGGAAAAAACTTCCTCTCAGGAAAAGAGAAACAGGCACCTAAAAACCGGACTCCCACTCTGTCTGGTCCCGGACCAAACCCAAAAGCCCCCGAACAAAGGACTCTCCCACAACTCTCCCTGCGACCACCGTGCTTCCCTGTGAGACCTTCCCCTCTCCCCGCTCCTGCACTGCCCCACACATCCGACTCTGCTCGACCCCCACCCCCTCCTCAACTCCCCCCATCCTAGAAGAAACAGATGGGGGGGGGACAGGACACCGGGAAAGAAAAAGAAAATTCCAACATCTCTTTTCAAACCTATGACAATGAGTCAGCGTGTTCCCAGGTGGTCAAGAAGGCCAATGGCATCTTAGCTTGTATCAGAAACATTATATCCAGCGGGACTAGGGAAGTGATTGTCCCTCTGTACTCAGCACTGCTGAAGCCACACCTTGAATCCTGTGTTCAGTTCTGGGCCCCTCACTGCAAGAAAGACATTGAGGTGCTGGAGCATGTTTAAAGAACAGCAATGAAACTGGTGAAGGGTCTAGAGCACAAGTCTTATGAGAAGTGGCTGAGAGAGTTGGGATTGTTTAGCCTGGAGAAGAGGAGGCTCAGGGGGGACCTTATTGCTCTGTACAACTACCTGAAAGGAGGTTGTAGCCAGGTGTGGGTTGGTTTCTTCTCCGAGGCAACAAGTGACAGGACAAGACGAAATGACCTCAAGTTGCACCAGGGAGGTTTAGATTGGATATTAGGAAAATGTCTTCACTGAAAGGGTGGTCAGGCATTGGAATGGGTTGCCCAGGGAAGTGATGGAATCACTGTCTCTAGAAGTGTTCAAAAGGCATGAGGATGTGGCACTTGGGGATATGGTTTATTGGTGAACATGGTGGTACTAGATTAATGGTTGGATTCGATGATCTTAGAGGTGTTTTCTAACCTCAATGATTCCATGATTCATGAGACTTCCCAAAAGAAAATTTAAAATAAATTCTAGTGCTACAAACTCCCGAGTAAGACATCTTTCTGAATGAGACACTCTTTGTTATTTAAAAGAAACAAACACTAAACATTGGTAATGTTTCCCAGAATTTGTAGTTCAATTCTAATTAATATGGTGGCACAAATTACATGCTTTGGACTACTTCACTGGGACAAAAAGTGTGAAATTCCCAGAAGGAGTGGAGAGATGGAGAAAAGAACCAGAGAAAAACATCACTGTAATGTACTGGAGTGCACATTGCTATATTGCACAATACAAACCGTTAGAGATACAGACAGAAAAACTAAAAAAACCTCTAACATGAACCAGGAAGCACCTTCCATGTCAAAGGGATACTACAGAGCCAAACCCGCATATTCATGTCTTGCTGCTGTAAATAAGACACCCCAAACAGTTTATTTGGTGTCATGGGTTGACTTTGACCAGATTCTAGGCATCCACTAAAGTCACTCTGAGCTGGGAGAGGTCACACAGGCAAAACAGACTCAATGTGGGGTTAATACTAAAATTTATTACTAACAGGACGAGATCTAAAGAGTGAGAAATAAAACAGTCCTAAACACACTTTCCACCCACCCCTCCTTCCTTCCATGTTCTCCCTCCTCCCCCCGCAGCAGTGCAGGGAGACAAGTCCACCTCCTCGGGCAACAGGTCTTCCAAATCTGCTGTCCCGTAGGTCACTCTTCCATGGGCTGCAGGGGGACAGTCTGCTCCACCATGGTCCTCACCACGGGTTACAGGGGGGGCCCCCAGCTCTGAGTCCTTCCCCTGCTCCGTGGGGTCCCTCCCACGGGTAACAGTCCTTGATGGACCTCTCCAACGTGGGTCCACCCCTCAGGCAGTAGTTCTTCCATATCTACTGTCCCAAGGGTCACTTCTCCATGGGGTGCAGGGGGGGATCTCTGCACCCCAATGGTCCTTCATAGGATGCAGTCCTACATAGGGTGAGCTGTGCCAATGTGAATCCCCCACAGGGCCATGAGTCCTACCCGGGAATAACCTGCTCCGGAGTGGATTTTCCTCTCCACGGGTCACAAGTCTCTTGAAGGACTCCGCTCCATCCTGGGCCTTCCATGGGGGGTAATGACCTTCTTCCATGCATCCATCTGCTCCAGCATGGGCTTGGCTGCACCGTGGCGGGTCACCCCGGCCCAGCCCGGCTCAACTTGGTCGGGAGAGAAGGGAGGGCAGTGCCCTCCGGCAGGGGCCACTCTACCACCCTGACCTAGCCTGCAGGGCACCCCCGCCTCACCCCTTGCAGTTCACCTTGGGGGCTTTGGTGCTGTTGGTGCTGTTCAGGTCCTTGGGCTGATGCCTTAGAGTCTTTTTGATTTTTTGATTTTTCTAATTTTTATAAGATTTATCAGTAGTTATGTAGAAAATGTAGGTTTTAGAAACAGCAGCATTTATTCCCTTACCCTTAGCACAGTAACTACACACATATCCCAACCCTTTTACCCCAAGATACAACCAAGAACTGGGTGAACGTGTGCCCTTTGTGCTCTGAGGTAGACGAAGTGATGAAGGAAGTGGTCTCAAAAAGACCCTAGCCCCAGTTCCCAAGGGGCGGATCAGGGGTGGATCAGGGCAAAAGCCAAGGGGTGGAAAAACCTGGCATTGGACGAACAGTATTATAAAATTGTAACACCTGAGGCACAGGGCATGCACGCGTCTTGTAATTTCTGTGCCTTGGAGGTACAATTAAATCCTTTTCTTATCTTACCTCTAATTAAATTGCCGTGGAGTTTTTTCCTCAGCTCCTTTAGGCATAAGGCAGGATGGGTTCCAGCACAGGCTGCTCACAGGGGAGGCCCAGGGGCTACAGAGCTGCTCTCCGCGGGGTCGCACGTCCCCGCCCCGGCCGCCCCTTTGCAGGGGTCACCGCTCAGCTTCGCCAGCACTGCCGAGAGCAGAACGGGCGGCTCAACCGGAGCACCGCTGCCTGCTCCGGGCTAGGTGCCAAGAGGCCCAGGCCGGGCTACCGCTGCTCCCCCCCCACCGCGGCGGGGGAGGCAACGGAGCCGCCTGGGAGCTTCAGTCAGCTCTCCCTGACTGGAAATTCTTCTGCACAACAAACTTGTTCTTAAATATGTTATCACAGAGGCGTGATTATTGACTCTGCCAGGAGCAGGAAGTACCTCCTGTAGCCAACTGTCACTGGCTTCATTAGGGGGAAACTTCTAGCAGCTTCTAACTAAAGCCACCCTATGTAGCCCCCCCCGCTACCAAAAAACCCACTCACCTCAACCCACAACATTTGGCAACATTACTTTTGAACATAGTTAACATCATGCAGATCTCATACATGTGGGCATGGGTGGTGAAAATGTGCTTAGGGCTCGTAACTTTTTTTAGAGAGCTACTTCAAAGAAGTATTTACCATAATGTCACCGAAAATTGGGAATAAAAAATTCTAACGCTGTAATTTCAGTATTAGAAAGTGTCATTTCTTTATTATGGTCAGGTTATGTGGTGGTTTGAAATTCCCAAGAATCCAATTTCTAAGTTTAAACCCTCTCCCACAATTTGCCCCTGTGAGAGGGTTTAGTGATGGCATGGACTTGATATCTTCTTCGCCTCATGTGGAGACTTTTCAGACAAAACACAACTATTCGGTATTGGGGGAAGGGGAAAATATTTACAAAGGTTTATTTACATACATATATATATTTACATTAAATTAAATTCCTCTTTTCCTTCAATAAAAGTCTAAGAAGAAAAGAGAAAAGCCTTTCTGTCACTCCTCAGGCCACAGTTCCTTCATTTCAGTTTTTTGTGGCACTGGTTAGTGTCTTTCATTTTTTTAAGGCAGAAGATTTAAGTATGGCAGTCAAGATTTTCGTTCTTACTTTGTGGGGATTTTCCTTGGAGACCTTCACTTCTCTTGGGTTAGAGCATTTAAGGCAGCTTTCAGTTCAGTCTTACCAGAGCTCCTCTGCTCTGTCTCAGCTCGCCAGCATGGTAGCAGCAGCAGCAGCAGCAATGGAGGGCAAGGCCACCTCCTCCGCATTCCGTCCTGGTTCAACTCTCAGGACGACTCTGAGTTTTTCAGTTCCTTTCTCTCTCTCTCTAGCTGCTGCTGCATTTTGGGACTCCCTAAGGGTTTGGAAGTCCACCCCTCCTCTTCAGGAGGTCGCTGGGTTTTGGGAAAGTGTTATAGGTTAGAGATTCAGGAGAATTTTTCTTTCCCCTACCCCCCACTGTACGAAAGATGGAGTTTGAATGGAAAGGCAGAAGGGAGTTAATTAGCCTTACAAAAGAACTAACTAGCCAGGCTGCATTCCTCGCTGATGGCCCATCAGAGGCTGGGGGGAGAGAGGAGGAGTTTTGGGAGAGGGTGACTGGCTCTGCTCAGAGGGGGAGAGGGACAGACTGCGGAGTTCTCGCTCTGGGATGGACACGGGGATCTGCGTGCGTGCATTTGGAGAGGGGGCCTGGAGACCTGCCTTTCTGGTTTCTCGTCCTGGTCAGCTCTGACTACTGGTCTCAACTTGCCTGAGAACTGTCTCTTGTCTACAGCCCGGATCTGCTGTGTTTTCATCAGAGTTGCATGCCCACAGGGAGAGAAGGGAGGAGCTTTGAGACACCGTCATCTGAGACAACAGTGAGTCCCGGGGGAGTGAACCGCTTCCCTTCCCCTTTTCTTCCATTGGGGGAAGGGTCCCTCATTTTTTTTTCAGCTTCTCCTGCGATCCGAGACCACCCCCCAGACCCCCTTCCTGCACGGTGACCGCCAGAACCCAACAGTGCCCCCTGCAGGTCACAATTAGGACTGCGCTAAAGGACAGAGAAGTATTCATTCAGACTTTGTTGTTTGTTTGTTTGTTTTTCTAGGACTACTGTCTAGTTTTTTTGTGTTCTGTTACTGTTTTTGCCAACATACATATATCTTTTAATAAAGGGTTGTTATTTCTTCTGTTTTTCCATACTTCCTAGATTAAAGCCCCTTAATTTTGAATTTACAATTCTTGAGAGAGAGAAGTTTGGTCTATCTCATAACTCATCCTCTTTAGCAAACATTCCAGTCTCCTCAGACTGTGACAGAAAGTGATACAGTCTTACCCCAAAACAACCCTGTTGAGTTTTCCTCTGTTTTGTTGCCAGCTCTCCCTCCTGCAGGAACATCTCTGCGTCTTTCAACCGGCTTCACGTTATCTCACTGCTACTGGCTATCTTTTGGTTTTTAGCCACAGTTGTCTCTGTTCAGGACTGCTCTACTGCCACTTTCAATGTCTTCTGCTGCTACTGACAGTAAGGAAACTCTTCCAACTCTTGATTACGGGACCCAGTCCAGCTTTGACACTATACCGGGTCTCCTGTAGCCTCAGCTGGAGGTTGGGGGCCCTTGGCCCCCAGAGGGGCTCACTGACCCCCTGCTTCCTCCTGGCTCAGATCATGGCTACCTACCTTCTAAACTATCTTCACCACCTTCTCTTCTGTTTCTGTGGGTATGTAATTTCCGCAGGGCGCATGTGGACTTTTGATTGGTCCAGTATTATCAGTGGGGCAAACCATTACTACCTCAGAGAAAAGGTTTTTCAAACCACCACAATCATTATAGCCACATACGTGCCTTTGAAGACTTTTCACATATTTATACATTTTTAGCAAACAAAGAAATTTATGCTCATTGGTCCTAAGTTACATAATTCTCTTCATTAATTAGTATTCTATCCTCTATTGGTTATTGATTTTCCTCTTCTCATGCTAATTTGGTCCACATTCTATAGTCCTCTTATCATCTTTTTCTCAGAGGGGGAGTCTCCAATTTTCCAGCTGTGATGTTTTTGTTAATCGCCTCTGTATTTCTGGTGAGTCCAACATGTCTTTGTAGGGTCATAAATTTAAGATCCCAGATATCCAATCTCCAACTCCCTAAGACTTTCTTTATTGAAGTTTATCAAAGCTAGTCCAGAGAAACTCAAAGTTTTGTTGGTTTAAAGATCAAACTGACAAGAGTCTGTGTAAAGAAACCTAGCCACCAGTTACCATTAATTAAAAATTTAGGAAAGTTATATAATTTCCAACAATGATAGTTGGTCATCAGTAGTTTCACCTTTTGAATGCTCTCATAGAGTAGAGTGATAGTGTTATCCTGACCTCACAACTGGAAAACAAAAAAACCCAAAACATAAGCCAAGAAATCTGATAGTCAGTAAGAGAACACCAGAGTTTGGAAATGAAATCTTGTCCTCACTGAAGCCCATGGCAAGAAATCTACCTTGATCTTTTATCTCATCTATCTGAGTAGTTATCTAAAAACATGCAATTAGTGATACATTTAGGTTACCAGATGAAATTCACTGTCCTCTACTAGAGAAGATGGGTGAGATAATTACAGCAGTCATTTTTGACTTTAAAATTCCTATGAAGAAATTCTGGAACTGCAATTTGTAATGTTGTTATATGCAAGGGTTGGGATAGATGTCTTGCTTTCCAACCATACAAATATGACAGTTCTGTGCCCCAAGATGCTGACAGATGAAAGGTGTGATGTTTTTAGATAGCTACTCAGATTTTCAGGTTTTCAGTGTCTCACAGCAAAGCAGCCAACATTTGAAAATAAGGCTTCTCAGACAAAACTTTATGCATTGACAGTAGAATCGCAAAACAATTGGTGAAAATATTTGCATGTGTAAAGGATTTTGGTATCACACCTTTCATCAACCAAAAATGACTGCTGTAATTATCTCACCCATCTTCTCTAGTAGAGGACAGTGAATTTCATCTGGTAACCTAAACCTGAAAGAGTTAATGTCTCAAACATTTGGCAGAAGAGAAAAGGAATGTTACCATGCCAACGAGATAAAGTTCCGTTAAAAAAGAGGGTCTTTCAGAGGTAGGATATCTCTTTTCTGGGACCAACTTCCTTATCTTGGGTAACTATCTCTAAAAACAAGTTTGAGACAGCATTGCACTTGTGTCTCTGACAGGGAGGAGGGGAATTGAAACCATGGGACTCTCCAACCCCCTTCTGAAAAGTTAGAGAATAACAACGCATGAGGACTAGTCTATAAATAGCACAACTGAGAGAGGTGGGGTGTGCACCCACCATTCTGAGGAACCAGACCAGAAACAGCACTGGAACCCTGGGTGGTGATTCGGATCTTTTTCTCTACCTCTATTTTCCTATCTTTCTTTCTTCCTTTCTTCC
Organism: Chiroxiphia lanceolata; assembly: GCF_009829145.1. Classification (NCBI taxonomy): domain Eukaryota; kingdom Metazoa; phylum Chordata; class Aves; order Passeriformes; family Pipridae; genus Chiroxiphia; species Chiroxiphia lanceolata. The sequence continues at coordinate 11,631,447 of NC_045670.1, read as the reverse complement.
TCTCCTTAAAAGTTTAAATCGCTGCTGTTGCCAACCATTCAGCCTATCCATCATAAGTTTAAAAGTTTAATTCACTGCTGTTGTTGGCTGTTCCGAAAAAGTTCAGTCTCCATGCTGTTCAGAAATGTTTAAATCATTGCCACCACAGACTGTTCAACCTATCATAAAGTTTAAATCATTGTTGCCATAAATAAAACTTTCTAATTGATTGTTTGGCTTCATTTCTCCTTAGGGTGCCCCTAATATCAGCTATCTCAGAGTAAACAGTCCAGGACTGCCCTCGAGGGACCCGACATTTTGAGGCTGTCCCATAGCAGACAGCACAGGATCACCCTCTCCGGACCTGACACTTGCAATCCTGCTGAGCTTCAAATGGAATTGCAGGGATGCAAGAAGGCTCAAGATCTGAGCAAAACTCAGAGATGGCAAGCAGGTCATGTTGAGGAAAAAGTCTCAGGGTAGGGGAATAAGCTGTAGGATGACTATTTATGGGAAGTTGATCCTGAGGAGATTCAAAGATTAGTCTTTTACCACTTTTGATGTTTTTGAAGTCAAGAGACTCAGGATTTTTGCAGTTGACTCAAATGCTAGAAACAGAGTTTTTGCATGTGTGTATAAGAAGCACATCTATGTAATCCTGGAGGAGGGACTTTGACAAAATTTACCAGATACCGTGTGACTGGGGTTCAACCACCAGCACCATGGTTGCCAACACTGCAGGTACCCGGACCTTGCACCAGGGGTTGCCCAGTGTTTCTCAACTGCTGCTGCAAACACCTCAGGGTGTTACCAAAATCGATTGATAAACTCCCTAACACCAATGTAGCATTAAGAAGCAGACATTCTTTATTACAATGCTGGGTGCAAGGGGAATAGCTATACCTAGCTTGCATGCTGAGTATAGAAAAGCTCCAGTTTATATACTATATTTTACATACATATTCATTGGTTTTCCCAGAAGAACCATACATATGATAATCATTTCCCCAAAGTAATTAGCATCTCCCCTCCCATCAGTGCATGAGTTTTTTTGTCCCAGTGGTCTCTCCAGGGGTCTCTGGTTGTTGCCAACCCTAAAGTTATACCTGACAGCCCAATGAACTCAATGGTACCTCCCAAATATGGAGTTGAGTTGGTATAACTGGTCTAGTTCATTAATCTGCGAGTCCTTAGATCAACAAAGTGTATTCTCTCATTCCTTCCCTTGGTTAATGTATACTGTAGTTTTAACTGTGGATTCCATAGGCTAATGATTTTAAAAAATAATCATTGTGTAAACCCACCAGGTGTGCAAGCAGTTCTTCATCTAACAACAGGTAGTCGGGGGGGAGTGAGCAAGCAACATCTGGTTTGAGACAGTCTTGGTGAGGGCACCGAATTGGGGAGTGACATTCCTAAACCACGACAACCTTAATTAGCACAAAGTTTTGAGATAACAACAGAACTGATCAGAGCATGTTGGAAACAATTTTGATCTAAGCATTTGTTGTATTAGGTAAGGAACCATTTGTCACAATGTTGCTTGGTCTGTTCATGTGGGTGTGGTACCTAGCCCTGTATATATTCCTATATGTGCTCCTCCTGACGTTCTTTTTCAGAACAGGAAGAGGGATCAGGATTACTTTGTTGCTGTGTGATATCAGTTTATGACATGGTAACATCAACGACAATGAGGGTCATTTGGGACATCTGTTAAGTGTTGCTCCCCTGCCCTTACCTTGGGCGCTACCTTTTGGACTCCATTAGTAATTGTACCCAGCCTGTGGGGGGAACAGGGGAGTATGATTTTCACCTCCTTTCACCTCCTTTCACCTCCTTTTCCTCCTTCAGACCTGTTATAGTTTTTGAGAATTTTGAATTCCCTTTGGATGTTAAGGAAAGCATGTTCTCGGTGCTAAGTCTGCCAGGTCTCCACAGTGCAGTCTACATCATTGTTCTGGTTTGAAACCCAACAGGAAAAATTACCCCACTCAATCTGCCCCCCTCTCCCCCACCCCCTTCTGACAGTGGAGGAAACACTAGGAGTGACCACAAGTTGGAATCACAATTTTACTGAAAAAACTCTCAATAACCACAACAATATCAATAAAAGAGGGCACAAAAGAGAGAGTGCTCTATCCACAAAAGGGTATTCATCACCAAACAAACAAAAACACTCCCCAAAGAGAGCGCCAAACTCAACAATGGGTACAATCTGAGAAGGAACTTCAGGAATACTGTCACAAGAGATAAGAGAAATAATAGCTAGAAACAGTTCCACTACACAATTTGAGAAAAATTACCAAACATGGTGGCAGTTAGTGAACTTCACTTACAATCCTCAACATGAACAAATTGAAGCTTATATACTCACTATCAGAGCAACCAAAGACCATCTTTCCTATCTTGACATTAGGAGCTATACATCAGAACATTATTGTCAGACCCATAGACCATAATGTTTGGGCAAGTTATGATTGCACCAAGGAAAAGTGGCAGTTAATCAGTACTGCGGCATGTATTCCTAAGGGACAATTAGGATATATCTGTGAAAATGCTGTAGTAGAAAATGAAGATTTATGCTTAGATACTGAACATAGTATGTGTACCTTTGAGATGCTTCCCCATGCTAAAACCCAATCACAAGTCTATTACGTAGGAAATGGATGTGCATGTGTTAGGACTTTTTGTGTTAATTTTACCATAGATAATTGTCATGAAGTAGCAAAGGGTACTAATTTTTGTGTGTGTAATTTTACTCGAATCATAGGTTGTGACACTGATTATATTGTTCCAGTGACTACTAGACAACTGATTGAAGCTGATTATACAATGTACCGTGATGTGCCGAAATTGCAGATAGGAATGGACATTAATCCAATACTTAGACATCCTGATATAGAGAAACTGGTCCAGGAAGTGAACAGAACAACTCAGCGCATGCTCTGGCTAGTGGAACATGACACTGAAAATATAAAAACCATTTTAACTAAAATGGAACAGGTAGGAGAGCATCATCGGTGGGACGTCTTTACAGGGTACTCCCCTACAGTGACACAAGTGTTTCACTATTTGATACATCCAATATTGGGTTTAGTAGCAGCTATAATTCTGCTATCCCTCTTAAATGCTTGGCTGTGGTACAGACTGAGTACCATAATCAAAAGGATGCAGATAATGCGGGCAGTGATGCATACCGATCAAAGCCCTTTGGAACTTGACGAAAAAATTCGCAAGTCATAAGAAAAGGGGGGACTGAAACAGGAAGCCAGGCCCAAAAGAGTTAACTGAGAAATCTGGGCCTGCTAAGAAGCTACCAACATCTAAACAATCTGTGTTCGTTCTGTTCTGCCTACTGGACCAAAACTTAAAAGAATGGTAGAAGAAGCATACAATAGACCTAGAGGTAATAAATTAGGATACAGTAAGATAAAGTAGACATTTGAATAGGAGAAAAAGGCCTGGAACCAAGGCTTTCTCCAAGCTTCAGTGAGCAGGTCAAGAACAATGGAAAAGTAGGAAGGTCAAGCTGAGGAAGAGCAGCTCTCCCATCAAAATTGAGGGTCAAGAGAAGCACCACCCCAAACTCCGCCTGAGTTCCGTCTGTTATTAATATGTATAGATAGATGTTGTAATCATATGAATATGCATTTAATCTTATATGAAAATTGTATAAAAATCACTGATTTTGTGTGAAACCTTTGAGCAAGTTCTCTGTGGTGCGAACCACGCTTGCTCCCGGAGCTGTCAATAAATACCTTTGCTGCTCAAAGATCCAAAAGTCTCTGAGCAGTTCTTTATACCGGATTTTTCGGATTCAGGCGAATGATGATGGTCACATGGACTGTGTGCACTGGACCTCATCTGGATCTACAGGGGACTGCTCATTACTTGAATCCCTACAGATTACCTCTAGCACAATTAATTCTCTCAGATACTGGATACCTTTCTCCATGGCATTCCACCTCCTTGGGCACACTACTAGGTCATCCTTGAAAGAATACCTTTCCCTCACACTCGACAGGAGTTGCCTCCAGAGGCTGCAAATTTCTGTCCTCTTCCCAATCCTCTTGTTAATGCCCACATCCTGACACAGGGATCCAAGTTGCTTGCCTTCCCTACCATCTAGTTTCATATTGTGGCCCATGATATCCTGGCATCAGAGCAGCAAAGGTCACTAGAGGCTCTCCCAACTGGTGGTTGAAATCTTTTTGCATATCTTGCAGCTCACCCGGGATAGGGATCACGTGATTATCTCTGGGCCTGCCTCTTCCTCCTGTTGTGAGGACCCTGCTTCGTCTTCATCCCTCACTAAGTGAACAGATTTGGTCTTGCATTTCTTCTTCTGTATAGGGGTGACTTCCCCAGATCTAAGCATTGGCACCTCATCGATTATGTCCTGGTGCGACGGAGAGATGTTCGCGATGTCCTCCATACCCGTGTGATGCCCAGTGCAGAATGCCAAACAGACCATCGGCTTGTGCACTGCAAACTCAGTTTCAATCTTAAATTCAAACCTAAAATGGGCAACATCCCAAGAAGAAGACTCCAAGTTAACAATCTCCAATCAACCACAGTAAGAGAGAGATTCCAGGTAAACCTTCAAACTAGGTTTGAAAACCGTTCCACAGATTCTACAGATTCCTCTCCTGAAACAACCTGGCAACATATTAAAACCAGCATCCTGCAATCCTCCGAAGAATCCTTAGGGTTCTCCCTCAAGAAGAACAAGGACTGGTTTGATGAAAACAATCAAGAAATCCAGGACCTGTTGAGGAAGAAGAGAACCGCCCACCAAGCACACCTTGCACTGCCATCTTGTCACGCAAGAAAAACAGCCTTTCGTCTCGCATGCAGCAGGCTCCAACAGAAACTCCGTGACATCCAGAACAAGTGGTGGATCGATCTAGCTGAAAAACTCAATTATGCGCAGATATGGGTGATCACAGAGGTTTCTATGAAGCCTTGAAGACAGCATACGGGTCTACATACCAGGTACAAAGCCCTCTACTCAGTGCTGATGGCCAAACCCTTCTAACAGATAAAACCTCCATTCTGAATCGATGGTCTGAACACTTTCAAACTCTTTTCAGTACCAACCGTGTGGTCCAAGACTCAGCAATTCAGTCCATCACACAACAACCAGTAAAGTATGAATTGGATACTGCCCCCACTTTAGGAGAAACCCTCAAGGTCATACAGTAGGTAAAACTTGGCAAGGCAGCGGGGGTTGACGGAATTCCACCTGAAGTCTGGAAACATGGGGGCCTTGCACTCCACACCAAATTTCACGAGTTTGTGGTGCGCTGTTGGGAGCTCGGTGAACTACCATCAGACCTTCGAGATGCAGTCATCATCACTATGTATAAGAAGAAAGGTATTAAATCTGACTGCTCAAACTATCGTGGTATTACTCTGCTCTCCATTGCTGGCAAAATCCTGGCAAGAATACTCTTGAACAGACTAATACCCACTATAGCAGAAGGGATCCTACCTGAAAGTCAGTGTGGTTTCAGAGCCAACAGAAGCACCACAGACATGGTATTTGTTCTCAGACAACTGCAAGAGAAGTGTAGGGAACAGAATAAAGGTCTTTATGTAACCTTTGTCAACTGCACCAAGGTTTTTGATACTGTGAGCAGAAAAGGTCTGTGGTAGATTTTGGAACGTTTAGGTTGTCCCCCCAAGTTCCTTAAAATGATCATCTCACTTCATGAGGATCAGCTCGGCCAAGTCAGGTATGGCAACACACTTTCTGAGCCCTTTTTAATTAAGAATGGTGTGAAACAAGGCTGCGTTCTCGCTCCTACCTTATTCACAGTCTTTTTTAGCATGATGCTCCAAAGGGCCACAGCAGACCTCGATGATCAGGACGGTATCTACATTCGATATCGTACTGATGGAAGCCTGTTCAATCTAAGGCGTCTGAAGGCCCACACTAAGTCCCTAAACCATCTTGTCCGGGAGTTGCTTTATGCTGATGACACCGCCCTTGTCGCCCACACAGAAGCATCTCTGCAGCGTTTAACATCCTGCTTTGCTGAGGCTGCTGAGCTCTTTGGGCTGGAAGTCAGTTTAAAGAAGACAGAAGTTCTCCATCAACCTGCACCTCAGGAAGTCTTCCATCATCCCCATATCACCATTGGCGAATCAGAGCTCAAATCAGTCCAGCAGTTTAATTACCGAGGCATCCTCATCTCCTCGGATGGTAAGACTGACGGGGAGATAGACAACAGGTTGGTAAAGGCATACAGTGCTTTCGGAAAACTCCACAAAAGAGTATGGCGTAATAAACACTTGAAGAAAAGCACCAAGATCAGTGTTTACAGAGCCATAGTGCTGTCTACTCTCTTGTATGGTTCCGAATCATGGGTCATCTACCGCCACCACCTGCATCTCCTAGAACGCTTCCATCAACGCTGCCTCCGTACAATCTTAAACGTCCACTGGTCAGATTATGTGACCAATACATCTGTTCTTGAGCAAGCAGCAGTCACAAGTGTAGAGGCCATGCTGATGAGAACACAACTGCGATGGGTAGGGCACGTCTCCAGGATGAAGGACCACCGCCTCCCTAAGATCTTGCTCTATGGTGAACTTGCCACTGGCTGCCGCAAGAGAGGAGCCCCGAAGAAAAGATTCAAGGACTCCCTGAAACAACATCTCAGCCTTGGCCATATTGATCACCATAACTGGTCTACTCTGGTCTCAAATCGGGAGGTCTGGAGACACAGCATCTATAACACTGCGGATGCCTTTGAGAACACACGCAGGATCATTCTCAAGGAGAAAAGGCAACGCAGGAAAACCGTGTCTTGCAGAATATACCATCTAAGGAGTCTTTCTGTTGTGCCTTTTGCAATCGGATATGTCTGTCTCGTATTGACCTCATAAGTCACCAACGTGCCTGCAACAAATGTGGATAAAGCCTTCCCAAATCTTCGTTCGTGAATCCCAGCCATGATGATGATGATGATGATGATAGGGGTGACTTCTATGGGTATGAGTTGTTCCTCTGGTTTGGTTGGCGTTTGAGTGGTCACAGTTCTTGTTAGTCTTCTTTCTTCCTCCTCCCCCTGAGGGTGCTTTCTAATAATGAGAAGTGCCCGATAAGCAGTAACCAGGGCCCAGCACACTGTACTAAGTTACTCTTCTCTGGAGTTGCCACAGTATTCTTCTTGCAAATATTCTGTCACTTTACCAGGGTCCAGTAGTTGTTCAGGGGTGAACTTCCAAACCATCGGAGCAGAGATCCCCCAAAACTCGTCCATTTTTTCCCACATTCCATGCCACTCATGACTATCCACCCTCAGGGCAGATCTCTAAATAACCTCCATAGAAATCTATGTCCTGACTCTAAACATCATTGTCATGGTTATTGAGAAAAGAGGTGGAGCTTCTAGCACTGTTTAGTTCCATACCATGCACGTCATGGCTGGGGGTATGGTTTTTGGCAGGAAAAGCTGTGGCACTGGACCAGAAGTGCACCATCTTGCCTCACTTGCTCCAGCAGAGGGACTGTCCCCATCAACTCCAGTGGACTCGATCCCTCTGTTGCCCATTGGTCCTCCCTCCTGTTTTCTACACAACTACTGATCTCTTTGGTGATGAAGTGGACAGCAATGCACCCCCAACGGTACCGCTGCCCACGGAAAACTGCAGAGGGATCCGAGCCCTGCTGGGTTCTGTGGAGTGAGCAGCTCAGTTGCATAACTCCTTATTCAGACAAAATAACTCTCCAGGTTTTGTTTTGCCCCTGTTTTCCATTGTTTCTGGGCTGTGAGGAGGATGTTAAACTGCAGAAATTCATTTGCCACATTGCTTTTGCTCTCCCAAGCTTCATGGTCCAGTGCGAGGGGACCAGATGCCTTCTTGCCTTTGTTCTGAGAAAGTCTGGATACATTGAACAGCAAGTGCAAACTTTTTATTGATGTTGCCAGCATAGCCAGCAAACTTGGTAAAATCCTCTGCATTGTGGTTAGCTACTAATGTCAACAATCTGACTGCCAATGATTGTGTTTCTGCCAAAGTGAGCAAAGATGATCTTAAAGGGACTTTGAGTTTTCCCAAATCAGAAGTGACGGCACTTAGTTTATTCACTAACACTTCTTGGTCTATGGTGTTTAGTACACCTAATCCTGTGCCAAACCATCCAGCTACATCTCTTTGGATTCTGGTACGATGGGATCTGGCATTCCAGCCCTTAAGACTCTGCTGAAAATAGGGTTGACAATCCTTTTGTATGTGTGATATGTTTACTTGAATGTTTATTTGAACTCTTTTCAGTGAATATGTATGCAATTGCCAATCAATTTTCAGTGCTTTACTTATTACTTTTACCACTTCAGCACAAAAGCGTGCACCTCTATCTGAAGAGATGCCCTTGGGTACTCCAAATCGTGGTATAATCTCGTTTAACAAGATTTTAACCACTTCTCTTGACTTATTTGTTCTACATGGGAATGCCTCTGGTCAACCAGAAAATGTGTCAGTCAAAACTAATAAATAACAATACCCCCCTTTTCTTGGGAGTTCAGAGAAATCAATCTGCCAAATCTCACCTGGGAAGTGTCCTCTTTTTATTGCCCCTGGATTAATTTTAGTTTTGGTGTCTTGATTATTTTTCAGGCAAAGTTCACATTGGGATGTGACTTGCTTTATTGTGGTAAATAAATTTGACCCTGTTACTCTAGTCTTTAAGTGTTGATAGAGTGGATCCAAACCCCAATGAGTTTTATCATGTTCTGCTTTTGCAAATTGCCATATTAATTTTTCTGGTAACACTAGTTGACCTGTCTTCAGTTGACCCCATCCGTTGTCTAATAGCTTACCTCCATTTTTATGTACCCACTGATAATCTGTTTCCTGATACTCTACCTGTTGATCTGTGTCTAATCCCTCTGGCACTAAAGTTGCCACTGGTTGTTCATTACCTCTTGCAGCTGCTAATTTGGCTTCTGCATCAGCTTTTCTGTTTCCTATTTCTGGAACAGTGTTGCCTTTCAGGTGTCCCCTGCAATGCATTATAGCCACCTGTGATGGGAGTTGGACAGTTTCTAACAATCGTAGGATCTTCTCTTCATGTTTAACAGCTTTTCCTTGGGCAGTCAATAGTTCTCATTCTTTCCAGATTGCTCCATGGATGTGTACAACAGCAAAAGCATATTTAGAGTCAGTCCAGATGTTGATTCGCTTTCCCTTTGCCAGTTCAAGAGCTCGGGTGAGAGCTATTAGTTCTGCTTTCTGGGTTGAAGTTCCTTCTAATGATTTGAGAGCCCCAAAATCCAATTCTCGAGTCCAAGCTCCCCTCCCACATCTCACCCCAGTGTGAGATGGGTTTTCCAGACACCACACAGGACTCAAAATGGGGGGGAGGGATTATATTACAATGACTTTACAAATAAATATTACAATGCATCATATACAATCATAACTATCTTTTCTATGATAAAGCAGTATTTACAGTGGATCAAATCTCTTCTCCCTCCAAATAAAAGTCCAGGAGGGAAGAAGGAAGAGATCCTTTCCACTCTCAGAGCAGCAGTCTCTCTAGGGTAGCAGTCTCTCTCTCTCTCTCTCCCATGCAGGAGTTGTAACTGGATCACTTTTTCCAGATACACACGGGGGGGGGTGTCTCCAAACCCCTCTCGACCCTTCGACTCCAAGCAAGGGTCTTTCTCTTCCGTGGGCTGTGTTCACTGGGACAAAGGTCACTTCACCACGTCATATCACGAAGTACAGGAGTCTTCGTGATGGTCCCTATCTTCAGGGGATTCAAGATCCCTTGTAGAACTCCTGTGCTCTGTCTCAGCTCTGCTAGCTTAGCAACAGCGGCGGGACAAAGCCCTCCTCCGCATTCCATTCAACCATCCCAGTCCAGCTCCGGGATGCCTTGAGCTTCTCAGCTCCTCTCTCTGCAGTGCATGATGCATTTTAGGATTTCCATTCAGTAGGAGTCCATCCCCTCTACTTAGGAGAGGTCACAAAAGGGTTTGGGGGGGTTTTGGTTTCAGTTCTTACCCCACAACTCTGTCCGTAGAGATTAGTTCTGCTCTGTGCCGGCTCTCTTTCTCTCCTTGCAGGAGTTCTTTCTGTGTTGCTGCATGCTTGTCTTTGCTGCTTGTTCTCTTATCTCTTGGTTCTTTGCCACTGTTCTCCAGTCAATGCTGTTCTGCTGCTGCTCCATCTGCTGCTCACAGTGGAGAAAAAACCTCCCAGTTTCTCAACTACAGATACTTAGCCCAGTCTAACACTGTTCCAAGTCCCTGTAGCCCCTCAGTCAGGGGTTGGGGGGGGGCATAACCCCCACCAGGGCTCCAGGTCCCTTCCTCGTGGCTTAGAACATGGTCACCTCTTCTCCAACAACAACTACAACTACAACCTTCTTTTCTGGTCTGGGTGATATGTTTATATTTTGCAGAAGCGCTCATTGGCTCAATCCCAAGGGTAACCACCCCCTGGGAGTTTACCATTTTATAACTCTAGGGGGAAAACTGTTTTTTCCCCTACCACATTCCTGTAGGTAAAGGGTTTGACTCAATTACCTGTTCTGTTGTGGTTACGGCGTAGCCAGCCATCCTTATGCCTTGTGTGGTGGGGAAAAAAAGTGTTTTTCCCCCTGGAGTTAAAAAAAATGGTAACCCCCGAGGGGGTGGTGTGTCTCTTGATGGTGACCCAATCAGCGTTCCTGCAAAATTTAAACACATCACATCAGACTGGAAAAGACGGAGGATGAGGTTGTTGGAGAAGAAGTGGTCATGTTCTGAATCCATGAGGAGAAGGGGTAGGAACCCCACTGGAGGGTCATGGCCCCCCAGCCCCCCGACTGGAGGGTGCAGAAACTCAGAAACAGTGTTAAACTGGACTGAGTTCTGTAGTTGAGAGCTGGGGGAAGTTTCTCCACTGTGAGCAGCAGCAGGAGCAGTAGCAGCAACAGCACTGAGCGGAGAACAGTGGCAGAAAGCCAAGAGATAAGAAGCAGCAGAAACAAGCATGCAGCTAAGCAGAGAGACAGAGAACTCTAATGGAGAGAGAGAGAGAGAGAGAACTAAGCTCTACGGACATAGTTTTGGGGTAAGAACTGAATCAACAACCCTCCAAAACCCTTTTGAGACCCCTCCTAAGAGGAGGGGGTGGACTCCTACTGGATGGAAGTCCTAAAATGTAGCATGCAACAGAGAGAGAGGAGTTAAGAAGCTCAGAGACATCCTGGAAGCTGGACTGGGACGGTCAGATGGAATGCGGAGAGGGTGACCTTGCTCCCCCCCTGCTGCTGCTGCCAAACTGGCAGCCTGAGACAGAGCACAGGAGCTCTGATAGAACTCTTGAGGCAAAGACTTTCAACTGAAAGCTGCCCGAGATATTCTGACTCAGAGGTAAACTCCCTGAGGAAAGGTCATGAAGACCTCTGCACTTCGTGATATGACCTGGTGAAGTGAACCTTTGTCCCAGTTATAACGGAGTCCACAGAAGAGAGAGAGACCTTCGCTTGGAGTCGAAGGGCTGAGGAGGGGCGAGAGGAGACTCCCTTTGTGTGTAATGGAAAGAGATCCAGTTACAGTTGCTGCATGGAAGAAGAGAGACTGCTGCCTTGAACATGGAAAGGATCTTTCCTTCTTCCCTTCTGAACTTTTATTGGAGGGAGAAGAGATTTGATCCAATGTAAATACTGGTTTATCATAGGAGAGATAGTTAAGATTATGTATATGATGTATTATAATATTTATTTGTATAGTGATTGTAATATAATTCCCTTCCCCCCGTACTGAGTCTTGTGTTGTGTCTGGAAAACCCATCTCACACTGGGGTGAGATGTGGGAGGGGGGTTTGGACTCGGGAATTGGATTTTGGGGGTCTCAAACTACCACACCTTGATTTACGAAACTGCTACCATCCAAGAATCAGTTATCTGCATCTTGGAGTGGTTCTTCCTTGAGGTCTGGATGGTTGGAGTACACTGCTTCAATGGTCTCCAAGCAGTCATGCGCAACAGGTTCTACTGAGATTCTTCCTTCTAGGAATGAAGTTGGGTTGACAATATTAGTTACCTGAATGGTTACATCATCTGATTCAACCAGGATCACCTGGTATTTCAGGAATCGGGAAGGTGACAACCAATGGTTCCCTTTCTGTTCCAGCACTGCTGATACAGTATGGGACACCAACACAGTCATTTTCTGTCCCGTAGTGAATTTTCTGGCTTCTTCTATGTTTACAACCACCGCTGCAACTGCCCTTAGACAAGTAGGCCATCATTTGCTTACCTCATCCAACTGTTTGGAGAAGCAGGTCACTGCTCTTTTGTGCGAACCCAGTTGTTGAGCCAGGACCCATAAAGCCATTCCTTGATGTTCATGCGAGAACAACCACAAAGGCTTCATCACATCAGGTAAACCCAATGCCAGAACCCTCATGAGCTCTTGCTTCAGTCGTTTGAAGGCTTTGTCTGCCTCAAGGGGTGCAGATTATGTGATCCTTATTTACTTTCAGCAGGTCATACAATGGTTTCACAATTATCCCATACTGATATATCCACAAGCGACACCAACCTGTCATTCCTAGAAAGGCTCAGAGGTCTCTCACCGTTTCTGTTCTGGGCGTCTGGCAGATGGCTTCTTTCCTCACTGTCCCCAGGGATCGCTGTCCTCCTGACACTTCATATCCCAGGTACATGACTTTCTCCTGGACCAGTTGAGTTTTCTATTGAGAGATTCGATAACCACTTAAACCTAAGAAATTTAAGAGAGATATTGTCCACTGAATGCAGTCCTCTTTTGTTTCAATTGCTATCAGGAGATCATCCACATATTGCAGAACGCCATCTCCCTGTGGCTGTTGCCATAGTTCTAACTCTCTGGTTAGCTCATTACCAAAAAGTGTGGGACTATTCTTAAAACCCTGAGGCAAAACTGTCCAAGTAATTTACATTTTTCTCCCTCTGTTAACAGACCTCCATTCGAAAGCAAAGATCTTTTGGCTTTCCTGTGCTATGGGTAGACAGAAAAAGGCATCTTTTAAATCTAACACTGTAAACCAAATCAAATTATCCTTTAATTTAGTTAAAAGTGTATAAGGATTTACTACAATAGGATGTATAGTCTTAGCTATTTCATTTACTGCTCTTAAATCTTGTACTAACCTGTAGGTCCCATTTGGTTTCTTCACTGGAAGAATTGGAGTGTTGAAGTCTGACTCACACTCTATCAACAGCCCTAATTTCAAAAAGTTTTCAATTATTGGTTCAATTCCTTTCCTATCTTCTAGCCTCAGTGGATATTGTTTCTTAGCCACTGGCTTAGCTCCTGGTTTTAGTTCTATTTGAATAGGAGTTGCCCATTTTGACTTACCTGGTATGTCAGCCCACACCAGGGGGTATGCTTGATTTGTAATTTGATCATTGTCCTTCTTGTTTGATTTTGGTTCTATGCAGCTCATAGCCAAACTCAGAGTTGCCAATAATTGTTCTTCCTTTACTTTGAATTCAATCTTACCTTGTTTAAATTCTATTATAGTTCCCAGATTTTCTAATAAGTCTCTGCCCAATGGAGGTTTGGGTGAATTTGGTAAGTACAAAAACTGATGTACTCCCATTTGTTTCCCAATTTTAAATTTTAGGGGTTTCAAAAAGAAAATTTTTTCTGATTGGCCAGTGGCACTAACAACTTGTACATAGTTATCATTCTTAGGTATCAATTCTTGATTTAAAACAGAAAATGTAGCTCCAATGTTGATTAAAAAATCCAATTTTTCTTCTTTTTCCCCTAGCCGAATTGTAACCAGTGGGTCTACTAGGGATAAACCAACTGGTCCCCTTCATTCACTATCCTGGTGGGCTATGACAACCCCTCTTGGATTTACCCGGTTAGGACACTCTCTCTTCCAATGCCCCTTTTGCCTACAATAGGCACATTGATTTTGACCCACCTCTGCTTGTTGGAGGGGTAAACCTCCCCCTCCCCCGTGTTGCCTGTAATACCATCCTGCTGTTATTGGATTCTGTGTTAAAGCTGCAACCACCACCTTTGTGAGTCTTCTATCTTCCTTTTTCTCTCTGTTGTTGTACACTTTCCAAGTTTCATTCATCAACACCTCTAAATCTTTATTGGCAGGGTGTTCTATTTTCTGTAACCTTTTTCTAATATCAGGATTACTTTGTCCCATTAATACCCCCACCAACTGTAGTTTACCTTCATCTGATGATGGATCTAGGGTAGTGTATTTTCTCATGGCAGCTCTCAGTCTATCCAAAAATTCTGTGGGGGTTTCATTTCGTCCCTGCCTTATGTCATACAAGGCTGCCCAATTTACTGTTTTAGGTATAGTATTTTGTAATTTCACTTTAACTAAGTCTCTATATTGGACCAGCAGCTTGTAATGGTCTGGGTTGTTTGGGTCCAAATGGAAAAATTTGATCTATGTTCCCTGTTAAGACCCCTGTTGCAATCTGTCCTTCTACATCTCGTCCAACGGTTTCTGTTACAAGTTCTTTTTCCATTTCTGTCAACTCTGATAGCATCAAATCTATATCTGCCCAATCAATATCCTGATTTTTTGCAATTAATTCAAATCTCTTAGCCACTTTCTCAGGATTTTCCCTAAAACACTTAACTTCCTCTCTCCAGATATTCAAATCACTCACTGAAAAGGGTGCTTTCACTTTTGTCTGAGTACCTGTAGGTGTCATTACCTGGCGCAGGGGTACCAGTGTGTGGCTCATCTCTGCTGTTTGAGCTCTTGTCCTGACCCCAGTCTTGTTCCTAGCTTTCTGTTCTGCAGGATGACCACAATGGATGCTACTCACTCCTTCCTCAGGGTCCTCTACGCTCTCAGAGTCCTCCATCCCTAGTCCCAGTTCTGGTCCTCTAAACTGTGTCAACTGCAGTCCCTGAGGGTCCATGATACTTTCCTCATCACTATCTCTCTTTCCCAGTTTAAGGCACCTTTGACGTATACTATGTGCATCACAGCAATGCTTTCACGGCTTACTATTTTTCTGATTCTTTTCCAATGCCAACACAAGGGGATCCTGGGGGGCTACATTAATTCCACAACTTTTCTGTCACTCTGGTTTGTTTCTTAAAGTGAAAAACATGCCAGCATACATCACTTCGTCCCACTTTTGTTCTCTGCAGAGGAATAACATAAGCTGCAGGATTGTATTGTAATTAATACTCCCCTGAGGGGGCCATTTTTTGCCATCATCTAAAATATACAGGGGCCACCAGTTTTGGCAATATTTTAAAAAGGTCTTTTTACTCAGGTTTCCCCCGGGAGTTCCTCCCAGATCTTTCCAGTGTTTCAATATGCATCCCACGGGAGTTTTGGAATTTATCTCCTTACTTATTTTGACTCCCATTGTGAAAATAGACGATTAAATCTAAAATATCCTAACAACCACAACTATTATACTCCAAACAATATCCACCACTCAAATCCAAATACTACTTTTCTACAAAAACCTCCTAAATTCACTAGTTTTACAACCAACTTGAACTAATACAAAAATCCACAAGATGTCACTCTTAGACCACAAATCCAGGCTTCTACAATAAGCCTGTATATCCACACAAATCCACAAGATGCCACTGTTGACCACCAAATTCACACTCTCTAACAAATCTGAGTACTTTTAAGAGACGCGAAAATCTAAAAAAACCCACACATTCTATGACTCTAAATGTTTCAAAAGAAACACTTGCCTATGAGTTCTGCAACAGTAATATCAGGCACACCTAGTTTCCGCCAAAGTCTGATTAGCTTCACATCTAATACAATATAAATTTAAAGTCCAATCTAATCTTATTTCCTGGGTAGGTCAGGTTCCAAGAATGTATTTCAAATAATCATTACATAAAGCATGCACATACAACGAACAATTGCAAAATGGACAGATCTTAATTCTAGGTTTCAAACTATGTGGTGTATTCACAGTCAATTTTTCAGACCCCCTCCCCATACAAATTTAACAAGATATTTCTATGGTTGGTTTAGGACAGACAAACACTTCAGGAGTTCAATTTTGTTTCCAACACAGAGCAAGAAAACACAAAATTAGCAAAGCAACATAAACCACACAAAATACTATGACAACTGCTATTTTCCAAGAATACATAATAGGCACCTTAAAGCTCAGATAAAAGAACAACCAAAAGGAGACTTAGATGCCTTGTTTCCCTCGAAATAAAAAATATTTGGCCAAATACAAACAAAACGAGAACATACCAGCCCAAAGGGGATATTGCCCAGGAAGAACGTCCTCTCCTGTATCCCCACAAGAGACAGTGTCCCACCTTCGGTTTATGGGAATACAGAACCAGAATAACCAGAATCAGAATAAACAAAACCAGATGTAAATACCTTTTATCAATAGGCAACGTTCTTGTCCAGCCCCCGCAAGAAGTCACCAAAGAAGGGAGCCCCTTCGGGTAAAAAGACTTACCTGAGGGCACCCAAGGGGTACCCGTCCTCCGAGGGATTCCGCACCTGGGTGGAGAAGTATCATACTGCCACAGTCGCCAAATGAATCTGAAAAATCCAGTATAAAGAACTGCTCAGAGACTTTTGGATCTTTGAGTAGCAAAGGAATTTATTGACAGCTCCGGGAGCAAGCATGGTTTGCACCATAGAGAACTTGCTCAAAGGTTTCACACAAAATCAGTGATTTTTATACAATTTTCATATAAGATTAAATGCATATTCATGTGATTACAACATCTATCTATACATATTAATAACAGGCGGACTATAGGTAGAGCTCAGGTGGAGCTTGGGGTGGTGCTTCTCTTGACCCTCAATTTTGATGGGAGATCCGCTCTTCCTCCAGTGAGTCTGGGGGTCTCATCTCATCTTCCTCAGCTTGACCTTCCTACTTTTCCATTGTTCTTGACCTGCTCACTGAAGCTTGGAGAAAGCCTTGGCTCCAGGTCTGTTTCTTCTATTCAAATGTCTACTTTATCTTACTGCATCCTAATTTATTACCTCTAGGCCTATTGTATGCTTCTTCTACCATTCTTTTAAGTTTTGGTCCAGTAGGCAGAACAGAACGAACACAGATTGTTTAGATGTTGGTAGCTTCTTAGCAGGCCCAGATTTCTCAGTTAACTCTTTTGGGCCTGGCTTCTTGTTTCACACCAACTCATTGGCATTGATGTCAATGAAAAAAGGAGAACAAACAGTGCTTCAGGTGACTACCCAACTCCAACAATATGAAGATCATCTCTTTTCCTCCCTACTGACCTGTTCCTCAGCTGTGGAAAGACTGTCCAAGACTGCAGACAGATTCAAAAGACTCAAGCAAGTTAGAGAGGGAATGTTCCATGCCCTGCCAGTATGGACCAGAGTCTCTGCTATTGGGAGCAAGTGCCCTCCTGCTTGAGAGAGAGAGGATACACCACAAAGTAACCTCTGGTTTTATCTACATGACCACAGGGAGGACATGAGGAAGTGGGATGGAAAATGCACCTCTGCCCTAGGAGCACAGGTAGGTGAGTTGAGAGGAAGAACAACCACCATAGGACATTCTTCAAGGATAAATGCCTCTACAGTTTCCAGTGGGTGAGTCCTCAGACAGAATAGGAGGGCTGATGTTACTTCAGATCCTCTTGAAGGGACTTCCACTTTATCATATTTACAAGAAGTGAGCAACGAGTACTACGATCAGAACTAGAGGGGCTCTGCTTCCAGTCAGGTGGAGGAAAGGGACAATTGGATCTATTCGACTATGTGGATTCGATGACCTGGCCCATCAGACTCACAAGAGTATAAGGCTGTAGTTGACACCAGCACACAATGTACCCTGATGCCATCAAGATATGTAGGGGCAGAATCCATCTCTATCCCCAGCATCTGACTGTACTGGAAGCTGAAGTGAGCCTGATTGGGAATGAATGGAAAAAACATCCCCCTGCAACTTGCCCAGAGGTCCCATGTGTATCCTTGGCATAGATTACCTCAGGAGAGGGTATTTTAAGGACCTGAAAGGACATCATTGGGTTTTTGGGATAGCTGCTATGGAGACAAAGGAAATTAGACAGTGGATGTGGGGAGGCAGGGTTGACAAATGGAAGATTTTGAGCAAGGAGGAAGGGTGAGTTGTTTAACGATTTCTTTGCTCAAGAGACCTTTGGCACCTGGAAGGTTAAGACTAGGAGAAGTATAGTATGGGAACTGCAACATTCTTTCTTTCCCTCAGGCTATTTTTGCCAAAACAGATTAAGTTTTTATCAAAGAAGATAACTGCAAGTTGTTTAAAACTTCAAAGCATTCTTTCTCACAGACTTGGGGGGAAGTGAGATAAGAAGATAAAGTTAAAACTGTAAAAGAACAGCTTAGTGGGTATCTGCATATGTGTCAGGCCTTTGATATGTAAGACAGGAGACTGGTTCCTGTGTGTGTCTTTTTTCCACCTGGCTGTGAATTCTTGCAGCTCATTGTAGCGTTTCTGATTATGAAAGTCTTGCAGTGGAATACTTTGCCTGGTCTCTCAGAGGACCCTTCTGCTCTGAGACTGTTGAGGGTCAAAGAACAAAAGGTACCAATTGCTACCACAACAGTGAACCATCGACAATACCACACCAACTGGGACTCCACGACCCCCATCCATGAGATGATATGTGAACTGGAGAGCCAGGGAGTGATCAGCAAGACTTGCTCACCTTTTAATAGCCCTATATGGTCAGTGTGGGGATCCCCCCTGCGTGACAAGGGAAGTGCAGGGATTGGGGGGGGCGGGCTAGGTGCTGGAGTTGGCTCCCGGGCTGGTCCGGGGTGCCTGCTATGTGCTGTGCGCGCAGCGCGAGGGCGGTTTAGTCTCAAGGTGCAGTCTCAGCAGGAGAGGGGAGAGATAAAGTGGGGGAGCCTTGCCAGCAGTTGCTACACACCTATGGAAGAGGATAGAGCAGCTTCGGAGCACACAGAGGTTTGCTGTTTCAGGTCTGGGGGGAAGGGGGAGGGAGGGTACAGGGG
The DNA here is from genome assembly GCF_009829145.1 of Chiroxiphia lanceolata. Taxonomy (NCBI): domain Eukaryota; kingdom Metazoa; phylum Chordata; class Aves; order Passeriformes; family Pipridae; genus Chiroxiphia; species Chiroxiphia lanceolata. Next base: position 11,612,505 of record NC_045670.1, on the reverse strand, counting down.
AAGGGAGTGGGGAAGAGAGGGGAGGGGTATCGAGCGGGCCATGGGGGGCTTCTGATTGATGGGGGGGGAAGCGGGGCACTCCTGTATGAAGTGTCACAGGTGTGCAGTGCACCTGCAGATACCTGGTAACACAGTGGAAGAAGGACATGGTCAGGGAGAATAGTGGGGTTCCTTCAGAGTGATGGGGGTCCCAATCAAGCTGGGGACTTGAAAAGCACCTCAGCCTTGGATGGGTACAAGGACCAGAACACTTGGTCAGTTTGTTTGGTTTTGGCTCATCTACTGCTACTGCCCAGGTTCAGCATGTTCCGGATAAGTTTGCTTTGCTCTGTTGTAACATAGAAATTGTGTGAGCAATTTCTTTGCATTTCTGTGTGTTTCACCTTGGCATAGCTGAATGCTGATAGTAAAAATTACTGCGCCACTAAGATGGCTACAGGACCTGAAGTTAGAACAAAGGTGGATTTATGCCAGATGCCAAGGAGGAGTTTTGGCAAAGTGAATAAGGTGTTCTCATCTCCTATGACCACCTGTTGTGGTCCAATTAACAGTGGACAGTAGAACATGTTTTCCTTATGTAACCAATGTAGTGTGAACAAGAAACTAAGCGTCATGAGCACTATATAATCTGTCTTTCTTCTAATAAAGACGACATATTGCTTGATCATATTGGTCTGAGAGCATCTGTCCGTTCCCTTCCATCGATAATTGGTGCCTGAGAAGCAGGGACTCAAAGTTCGTCAGTTCTCCGGGACGTAAGGCGAACGGAAGAGCTGAAGGAAGCAGTTGTTACAGGCAGCACTGAGCCCCGGTGCTGTGAACAAAGCCGTGAACGGTCAAATTGGAAGCTCGCCTTGGCCCGGTGAGTCAGTTGGCGGGAGCATGGGGTCCACTCTTTCTAAAGATGAAGAAGTTGTGGGAAGGCTCCTGCAATGTATAGTCTCTCTAAGAGAGCCAAATTATGATGAAAAAGCTCTGAAAGGGTTAATAGATTGGGTGAGAGCTAAGAAGCTAATTCCGTCCACTCAAGCTGCCTTTGAGGTATCTATATGGGATACTATAAAGGAACAGTTATGGGACGAGATCTCTAAGGGATCAAAGGACGCTAAAAAATACCCTCTGGTTTGGCGTCTGGTAGTTGAATCGCTGCAAGACTTAAGTACGGAACAGCGAAAACTTATAGTTGCTCAGGGAACTTTGTCGGGAGTCGGCGGGTCTGCGGCGTGTCTCCAAGCCGATAAGTCTGTTTGTGAGGAGGTCCTAGTGCCTGCAGCCGCACAGTCGCGATCGCTAATAAAAGCAGCGGGACTAACTCAGTTTAACAGCACACTGGTGCCAGCAGAGACTGTGAGAAAAGTAGGAGCAGCGGAGAGCGACGCTGGCACTCTGCCAGCACCATCGCCCTTCTCTGCCCCTGCTCTGCCAGCACTACCATCTTCTACTGAGCCTGCGCAGCCAGCAGCCCCCCCCTCAGCTGCACCTGCTGTGGGCACTGAGTCACAGACTGTTTCTGCACATGCGCAGCTTGGAACCAAGTTGCTAGGAGCCTCCGCACCACTAGATGTCACTGCACTGCTACCGCCTGGAAGCACCATGTCGCCTGAATTTACGTCATCAAGAGTCGACACCTCTGAACCAGGAAGACGCCCTCAGAAACTTGCTACTATGGCAACCAGATCTATTTTGAAAAAAGTTGCTGCTACCCCGACTGAAGCTGCCGCGGGAGAAATTGCCAGCTTCGTACCAACGCTGCAGCAAAGGAAGAAGGAAACACTGTATCACGACAACGTGGAACAGCGATTTTCCTCACTCCCGTCTCCCAACTCAGCCTCTGACGAGGAGAGCCCGGAAGATGAAAGCGACAAGATTACGATGCTTGCAACAAAAGATCAAGTGAACAATTTGTTACGTTGCTTCGAAGAGCTTAAATCTCATTTAACAGAGAGACAGTTCGTGCCGCAAAATCCAAGTTTTTCCCAGGTTCCAACCTTGCCTGCAGTGCCAGCATCGCCTCCTCCAAACCCCTCTCCTGGGATGCCCGGGGTGGGAACTTCTGGTTTAAGGGTTCCAACCTTGCCGGGTGGAGGGAGGAGGAGGGAGGGGGTGAGTGTTAATCCAGCACAGAATTGGAAAAACATTATACAGGCTGCTGCCTCTGAAGGGGATTTTCAGCTCTTAGAATCTAGTGCTTTTCCTGTATTTGTAGATAATGCAGGAAATAAGTCCTGGGAAGCTATAAATTGGAAGATCATAAAAGAGGCAAAGGCAACTGTTTCACAATATGGTTTAAAAAGCAGTTATTCACAATCAATAATGCAACATCTTTTTTCTGCACATTTGTTAACACCATTTGATACTCGTATGATTATAAAAACGTTGCTTTCTCCTTCCCAGCAATTACAATTTTTTAGTAAATGGAATGCCAGCTGCGCAGCAGCTGCTGCACAGCCTAGGCAACAAGGGCATCCTCTCTATGGTGTTACCTCTGATGCACTCATAGGTCTTGGTCAGTATGAAAAAGCACAGTTTCCAGATGAGGTATTACAAACTAGTCAAGATTTAGCTTATAAATCATTGCTTATGATAAGGGATGCGAAGTCAGGACCCCCATGTACTTTGATCAAACAAGGACCCACTGAACCGTACAATCAGTTTGTAGATCGCTTACATGAGTCGATCAATTCAGATCCAGACATAGATAATAACATGAAAACAAAATTCTTAGACATGTTAACCTATAATAATGCTAATGAAAATACAAAACAGGTTTTGAGTACACTACCTAAGGGTGCTGATACAGCCCAGTTTTTAGAAGCTGCTGCAAAAATAGTCCAACAAGAGAAAGCAGCTTATTTAGCTGATGCAATATGTATGGCCAGTCTTCGCGAACGAAGATTTGGGAAGGGTCTTTGCCCTTCGAGCCTGCGCAGTGGATTTTTTTTAGGTGAGACACAGCGTGCGCTGAGCTGAGCCCACCCTTTAATCCTAAGGTTCATCTGCCGGGGCCGAGCAAGCTTGGACGGTGGCAGTGAGGTCATCTAAGAGAAGGTCACTCTAAACAGCTGATGCAATAACTGCAGCAATAAAACCCTTTTTGTCTGTGGAGACTGACACTTCTTAGGAATCAGAATAAGTTCTGATGATGATGAAGAAGAAAATAATACTGGAGTTTAGAACAGATCAGCAACATTCCTAGAAATTTTTCAGAATTATTAAATAATAGAATTAGTATAGTGGAGTTTGTTATAGAATAAAGTTGTTATAGATTTAAGAATTTTTTAACACACTTTTGCACAAAGAAAAAGGGGGAAAGAAAGATATCAGTTTTCCTCTATTGACTTGCAAAAGTGTTTTATATGTTTTAAGTTTTTTGTGCACAGGTGTTTTTTGGTTATCTGCACATTAATGAAACCCTGGAAAGAAGCTGGTTCTTCAAAACAGAGCTGATGTTGTTACTGTTGCAGGTAACGGTGAATTACCAAAAGAGCACAATTTTTGAGCACAGTTTTTTCAGTATTACAAAAGCACAAATTTTACGTATTATGAACACAATTTCTGATATTTTTAAAACACATAAGTCTAGAAGGTAAGAAGCACATAATTATAGAAGTTTAGAATTTAAGAAAATGTGTTGTGTGAACTTTAGATTATTCACTATATATTAGTAAAAGAAAGTTTATCTATTTGGTCAAGAAGCTTTAAGATTATAAGGGTGCTAAAGAATTATAGCTCACAAAACACAGTGATATGGAATTCAAAAGTATGCTTGTGTGAATGTTGACAGTGACCACTGTGAGAGTTTGTATGTGTGTGTGTGTGAATGTATGATGATTAATGTGTTTTGATCCATCAAATACACAAACATTTTTGAATAAACACAGAAGACACATAACTCAAAAATGAATGGAGTTCCATCCACAAGTGTTTTAAACTGAATAAAGATTTTCAAGAATAAATCCTATATTTAGAAAAGCACTTTTAAGAAAATTTAAGAGCACAAACCTTGAAATTAATAGGTTGTTAGCTTTGTTAATGCACTATTATTATTATATGTAATCATGCTTATTGATATGTTATTGGTACAATAAAGAGTGATACAGAAATGCAAAACAAATTGCTCAGAAACCGAAAAAGGGGATTTGTCGTAACATAGAAATTGTGTGAGCAATTTCTTTGCATTTCTGTGTGTTTCACCTTGGCATAGTTGAATGCTGATAGTAAAAATTACTGCGCCACTAAGATGGCTACAGGACCTGAAGTTAGAACAAAGGCGGATTCATGCAAGATGCCAAGGAGGAGTTTTGGCAAAGTGAATAAGGTGTTCTCATCTCCTATGACCACCTGTTGTGGTCCAATTAACAGTGGACAGCAGAACATGTTTTCCTTATGTAACCAATGTAGTGTGAACAAGAAACTAAGCGTCATGAGCACTATATAATCTGTCTTTCTTCTAATAAAGACGACATATTGCTTGATCATATTGTTCTGAGAGCATCTGTCCGTTCCCTTCCATCGATACTCTGTTACGTCCTGTAAAGGGCGGGCAGGACAAAGGGCTGTTCCTGGGTATCTCCTTATGACTGTATATAAATAGGTGATAGTAAAGCAGGAAATGAAAGACTTGCCCAAACCATTCTAACAGGAACATAGCCTGTGTGTCGCTGTGTGGTTATGAGCTATGCTGGCGATGGTACATGCCTTAGGTAGGGTCACCCATGCCAGACAGGTCAAAACAGCAGGGTTGGATACAATAAATCTATGGGCAGGATGAGCTCGTTAGCCTTCTGGCAGTCATCCTAGGAGAAGGACACCTCTAATCTCAAACCCGGGCAGAAGGAGTTTGCTTAACCCTGTATGGCCATCCATCTAAGAGAAGGTCACTCTAATCAAACCTACGTCCTGAGGATCTCACTGCCACCGTCCAAGCTCACTCGGCCCTGGCAGATGAACCTCGGGATTAAAGGGTGGGTTCAGTTCCGCGCATACTGCATCTCACCTAAAAATCCATTGCCCAGGCTTGAAGGCTTTACCCACATGCAAAAAGTCCTGTAGCGACGGACGAGGTTTGAAACGGCAGGTGAAAGGTGCACTGGAAGCCACAGGCTCAACTCTGCATGCAGGCGGTTCAGGATATTGGTCATTTGAGACTGACCGGAGATGACAGTCTCTTGGGGCAGCACCCTGAACGACCAAGCAGCCTTTTCAAGGATAGCACTGCTTACTCCACACAGAGAGGGGCCTAGAAAAGGTGGCCTAAACAAAGCTCATCTCCACTTTCACCTGGTTGGTTAACCGCAGACCAACGGGCATCTTCCAATGCGGTCACACAAAGAGCAAAAGACAAAGGCATGCACCTGCCTCCAAAGGTGTACCTAAATTAACTATAGCATGTTGAAACATCAGAACCATGTTTGATTCTGCTGATAGTGGACGTCCCGAGCGGCATTCTGCCCTAATTGCCCATGAACTGGCTCGTCTCAACATCGACATTGCTGCCCTCAGTGAAGTTCGCCTTCACGAGGAAGGAAACCTCAGAGAACATGGTACCGGTTACACACTCTTTTGGTCAGGTAAACCCAGAACCGAAAAACATCTCTCAGGTGTTGACTTCATGATCAAAAACTCTATTCTTCCCAAACTCGAAAATCTGCCAACAGGTCACTCTGACCGCATTATGTCCCTACGCCTTCCACTCCACAACAACCAACACTTCGTCCTCTTTAGTATATATGCCCCAACTCTCCAAGCTGACCCTGCCGAAAAGGACAAATTTTACGCTGACCTGCGCCACCTTACCCAAAAGGTGCCTGCAGATGATAATATCATTATCCTTGGTGATTTCAACGCCAGAGTAGGTAAGAATTTTGATGCCTGGAAAGGAATATTAGGCAAGTATGATGTTGGAAACTGCAACGATAATGGTCGACTCCTGCTAGAATTCTGTGCAGAGCAACAGCTCACCATCACTAATACTATCTTTCAGCAGAAAGATAGTCTGAAGACAACCTGGATGCACCCCAGTTGGCACTTGACCTTGCTGAATCTCATGCCATTGGCCTTGGCCCATCAATCCAGCCTGTCCAGATCCCTCTGCAGAATCTTCCTACCCTCCAGCAGGTCAGCACTCCTGCCCAATTTAGTGTAGTCTGTAAACTTACTTGGGGTGCATTCGTTCCCCTTGTCCAGATATTAAAATAAGTATATTAAACAGGGCTGGCCCCAATACTGAGCCCTGGGGAACACCGCTGGTGACCAGCCACCAAGTGGATGTAGCACCATTCACCACCACTCTCTGGGCTTGGTCATCCAGTCAGTTTTTAACCCAGTGAAGGGTGCACCTCTCCAAGTTGTGGGCTGTTAGCTTTTCCAGGAGAATGCGATCTGGTACGGTGGTCCCAGGGTGGCAGTCAGGCAGCGACGGTCCCAGGGTGGTGGTGGCTACAGTAGCAATGGCAGTGCAGGCAGCTTCAGCACTCTAACGGTGGCTACAGCACAGGCAGTGGTGGTGGCGGTGTTCCACTGTGGGGTTTTTTTTGGGAGGACAGTCCACACCACTTCAGTGACTGAGGCAAGATGGCGTACTTCTGGTTCCTGGTGCAGTTTTTCTGCTGTCCCGGCCAGCCAGGGATGGCTTCAGGTCATGACTGAGACCCCAGAAACAACTTTTATGAGTGGCGAAGCCCCCTCCTCCCCTCCAAGTGCCTGCACCAGGAGGGCAGGGCAGCCCCCTTCAGAAGACATAATGGTATGAATATTCATCGCTATAACTCTCTTCCCTGGCATGTAACCATAACACCCCCTCCCTGGAAGTGTTCAAGGCCAGGTTGGATGGAGCTCTGAGAAACCTGGTCTAGTGAAAGGGAGCTGGAACTAGATGATCTCTGAGATCCCTTCCAACCCAGGCCATTCTATGATCCTATGAGTCTACAACCATAGCCTTCCCCACATCCACTAGGGGGAGTCACCTGGTCAAGCAGGACTTGCCTTTCCTAAACCCATGCTGGTTGGGCCTGATCCTGGAAAGCCCCAGACCAGTTTTAAAAAGAAGGATCTATCCATCTGGTGTTAATTTGGTGTTCTCTACCATGGGCTTCTGTGGTTACCCATGTGTACATGTTCAGGGGGTCTTTAGGACTAGCAGGACTTCCCTGATAGTTGGCAGGTCTACCAATACTGGCTGACCTGGAAAATGTACAAGGTTCTGGAGATCGTCAGTCCCTTTGCTTCCAGAAGGAGTAGTAGGTGCCTTGGGGAAAAATACCATAAAGTCACAGAATATGCCAAGTTGGAAGGGACACACAAGGAAGTCGTGGATATCCATTTACTCCCCACTGGTCATTGACTTTTGTTACAACATTCCACAGTCAGTCAGACCACCCTGAATCCTGAGATCTCAAAGCCTGTTTTAAGCGATCATTTGTCCTTTCTACTATCCCATTGGCTTGTGGATAGTAGGGGGTGTGGAACACCCACAGTATTCCTTCAGTTTTTGCTCATTCCTGGATTATTCCTTCTGTGAAGTGACTGCCATTGTCTGATTGTATTGATTCTGTTTTAGGCAGAAAACTGAACCATAACCTTAACCCTTTCACAGTACTTTCCCCTGTGTCCCATGCCACTGCTTCTGCCTGCACGAAACCTGAGACTATTTCAACTCCCACCACCACATATTGTTTTCCCCCTGATTTGTTGAAAGGGCCAATGTAATCAACCTACCAAGTTTCCCATAGCCCCTTTCCTGTCCTTAGGTGCAGAGGGGGATCTTGCAGGGGATGTTTCTCCAGTCTGGTGCAGCACTGGCTGCAGGCAGAAAGAACTGTTTCACATGCTCTTCGGGTGATGGGCCATCCTCTACTTACTGCCTCTCTTAACAGGTCTTTCACCCCAGAGTGGCCACGCTTCGCATGAAGCCATTCTAATAGATTTCCCCATTTATCTTCTTGTTCTGCTTCTTTTCCCTCAGCTAAGACAGTCAACTGAGTGAGGGAGTCTACTTGGTTGTTTAGGAGGTGGGCTGGATGATTCCCCTTCTGATGGGCTGTTACCCATCCAACTGATACAGTTTTAGATCTTGCAATTTTCAGGATTTTCTCCTGCTTCTCCTTTTGCCATACCAGCACCTTATTTACCTCCAAATGATTTTGTTCCCAAAAAGGGACCCACTCAGTATACCCTTGAAATACTGCATAGGAGTCTGTATAAACAAAGACTAGCTCCTTCTCATCCACATCTCTCACAATCACACTGCAGACTGTTGTTAACTCTCCCACTTGAGCACTGCCCTCCCACTCTGTTGTGATTTGATTCCCTGTGTCGACATGCAAGGCTACTGCCCTTTATTTTCAAGTGTTCCCCTCCCTCTTTGAAGAGGCATCTGTAAACCAGACATTCCATAAATCAGAGGAATAAGGAGGTGCAGATTTAATGGGAGAAAGTGAAGGGGCTTCTTGAAGCTCAGTCTGAGTCGACTCTTGTACAGAGAGGGTTTATGGTGGTCCTTCCTCCACTCTGTGAACATGACAATAATACTCGATCTGGGCACACCCCTTCCTGACAATCTCCCTTTGTGCCACCCCTACGGGGGGGGGAGGGGTGAGGTGTGTGTGTACCTAAGATGACTGTCTTAAGGACCGTAAAGGGTCCTTGCAGTATTCTTATCTGCTGTCTCACAATTTTGTCTGCTTCCTGTAGGGCCAAGTTCACAACAAACAAGCCCTTTTCCTGTACAGAGTATCGCTTTTTAACATCCTTAAAGCTGTGTGAAAGAAACTGGATTGGACAAATGGGACCCTCTGGTCCATGCTGCCACACATGAATTGACAGTCCACGGATGGCAAAACCCCACTCAACCTGTAAAGGGTCTTCTGGGTGAATGGGCCCAAGGTCTTGATATATTCCTGCCTCAAAACCCAACAGCTTTAGGGTTTCATCATGGACTGGAGCCCAGTTCCAAGAAGCTCTTTTCTTGGTTAAGTCATACAAAGGTTGGGCTATGATAGAAAAATCAGGAATATGCTTCCTCCAAAACACTAATAATCCTAAGGCATGCTAGAGCTCCCTTTTGCTCCCAGGAATTTTCACCTCTTCCAGGATAGCGAGTGTGTCAGGGGTAATGCAGATAGCTCCTCGTCTCCACCATATACCCAAAAACTTCAGCTCTGAAGAAAGAAGTAGCACCTTTTCCAGGGAAATCTGCAGGTCTATTTTTACCAGGTGGTCAATTATTCTTTTCTGAGTCTGTCCCACCTTAGTGACATCAACCCCCCTGATCAATACATCATCGATGTATTGATGCACCTTGGTATCCCCATCTGGGGTAATTTGCTCCAGCTCAAGAGTCAGAGCGTGGTGGGCTATATTGGGTGAGTGCCGGTATCCCTGTAGGAGATGCGTAAATGTGTATTGTACTCCTTCCCATGTGAAAGTAAAATGGTCCTGATCTCCCTCTTTGAGGGGAACCATGAAAAACATGTCCTTTACATCAGTTGTAGCTAACACAAGGGGGACTTGTTCCTGAATGACGGAAATCAGTTCAGCTCTATTCGGTACTGCAGCAGTCAAGGGGCCAGTATTCACATTCAGGCAGCGATAGTCCACAGTCAAGCGCCACCTTCCGTTTGGTTTGTGAATGGGCCATATGGGAGAATTGTAGGCAGCATGGGTTCAGACAAGGATTCGCTTTTCCTTCAACTCCCGAATGACCTCCGCAATTCCATCTCTAGCTCCCAGAGGCAGGGGATAAGGCTTTGCATTCACTACCTTAGATGGTGGTAATGCAGGAACGGTTTGCAAAAGCCTTACTGAGAGTACAGGGGAATGGAATTTCCATATTTTCCCTTAGAATCTACCCAGACTTTCCCCTTCAGGAGGTCCAATCCCATAATATTCAGAGGGAAATAACCCAATATCATCATGGTCTCAGTGGGGTAATCATCACCAGGCAATCAACATTTCACTCTGCACACCCCTGCAGCTTAGAGTACCTGAACACATCAGCAACATATACCCATTTTTTGTCAGGGACTATCCTGCATCTTTTTGCAGTTTCTTCATTCAGGGCATGTATCTGGGCCCCTGCGTTGACTAAAAAGGTGGTTGGGGATTGTGAGGGGTCAAGGGAGAAGGTTACCAACAATATCCCCTTCTTTATTTTCAGTGAGTCATCTAAGATATCTCTGCTGGCTGTCCCCCAGCTCATTTACTGGGGATGGTGTGGGAAAAAATTCCTCCTTCGAATTTAGAAAGACGACAAAAACTCGTGAAACAAAGAAACTGTAGCAACAAGGAAGGATTTATTCAGCGCACTGGGTCTTATCTCACACCAAGCTCCTGGGGAGAAAAGACCCCTTGGCTTTAAATTTCATGTATTTTATAGTTCTACAAAATCCCACCCCTTTCAGATCAGTTTAATATATTCATTTTTTCTTAAAAAGGTTTCTTTTCTCCAAAAAGGGGCTTTCTCCTCCTTCCAATTGCCTGGGAGGTGTCCTCTGTCAAAAATGATGTATCTTCCTGTGTTCTTAGCCCAAAGAAAAAAACCCCTGCTTTCAAAATTGGCCAAATAGCCCAAAAAGGTTTTCATTTTTGGGAATTTTATATTTCCCTTATCCCAGCAGATAAAGGGGGCCCTGTCATCTGGTCCAATTGGGAACTGGATACCTTACAGCTTCGCAATGCACCTATAATTTTGTTTATAATAAAAACCGTATTTTTATATCTCATAATCCTCAATTTTTTTTTTTTTTTTTTACTTTATGATAACATCAAAGGGATTATACATCAAATCGCCCTCTTATCCTCTGGACTCTCTCCCATTTGGCTAATATATCCATCTCTTCATCCATATTCTCTGTTTTCTTGGAGCATTCCCATTCAAGCAACAGTTTTGGCGAATTCTTCATTTCTTTGTTTTGCAGGACCATAATCTTCTGGGTTCCCGGGCCTCTTATTGCAGTAGCTTTTGAATCCATAGGCATGTCAATCATTTGCATCCCTTGAACAACACTAGTAATCAATCTTATGAAACATGGGATTAAACATTGTAAAAATACCAGTCCGGCAATAGCACACAAAAGGAAAAACCCCACTTGTTTCCACCAAGCTCCTCCGAATAGATCAGACCACCACCCTCCATCTAGCATGGATTTCCAGCTTTGGACTGGCACATGGGCTATTTTGCGGATGTTAGAGGCTATTTCCATTACTGCTTCATAGTTATCATCAATCTGTAAGCAACAATCCAAGGTGTTAAATTTCCCACACACTCCTCCCTCTTCTGTCAAAAGATAGTCTAAGGCCAGTCTGTTTTGATATATTGTGGCTCTACTTTGACACTGCTGTTCAGCTATCAATTGTAATCCTGTCACAGTCTGATTTATAACTATTTTGACCACAGCTTGTAACCGTATGATTCGATTAAGCATATAAATAAATGGGTGTACGGTAACCCCATGTCCCATCCTGCGCCCATGTGGTTGGTCCATAATATTCAATAATCCTTTCGGGAGGCCACCCTTCCTCTCCCCATTTCTGGGATCCTCCCACCAAGTGTCCTTTAATCCCAATATAGGATACTTTCTCTCCAACTGCCCTTTTTTCCCGGTTAAGGGAGTCGTACTGTTGCCTTGGAGTATTTTTGATTTTTTAAGTTTTGCAGATTTTAGAAGTAGCTGTATATATCCCTCACCCTTTAGCACAGTATTACACTTACCCAACCCTATTACCCCATTCCATATCAATTCCCCCTAAATTCTAGTAGCATATTCAGTCTCTTTTTCAAGGTAGGCCTTCATTCTGTTTAAGAACATCTGCACCCTGGCCTGGACAACAAGATATCATCCAGGCAAAGCAACCTTCAAATCCAGCACTTTGGAAAGCCTCTGAGGCCAAGGAAGATGAAGATGAGGAAGAGAGGGTCCCAAAACTCCCCCAGATTCAATTCCCGAGGGGCGGGGCAGGGGGCGGAATGGGGCAAAGGCTGGGGGGTGGACAAACAGGGATTGGATGGACATCATTATAAAAATTGTAACACCTGGGTCAGGAGGTGCGCGTGGTTTGTATTTCCAGAGCCTGAGAGACTTCATTAAAATCTTCCCTTATCTTACCTCCTACTTAAATTGCTCTGGAGTTTTTTTCTCCCCGAATCTTTTAGGCAACAGTACAGTTGGACTGGCGCTTGAGAAATACTTAAGGGGAATTATACTTTTTCTCGTAATAAAGTAAGCCAGAAGGGTGGATATTAAGCTCCACGGTGATTGGAAGGGATTGTATACTGAGAACAGGAATTCATTTTGTACACGCAGTCTGGGAAACTCCATGTAAAAGAACTCTGCAGTCATCATCACTTTGCATAAGAAGAAAGGAGTTAAATCAGACTGTTCAAATTACCATGGCATTACTCTGCTCTCCATTGCTGGCAAAATCCTGGCAAGAATACTTTTGAACAGATTAATACCCACTATAGCAGAAGGAATTCTACCTGAAAGCCAATGTGGTTTCAGAGTCAACAGGAGTACCACAGACATGATATTTGTTCTCAGAAAACTGCAAGAGAAGTGTAGGGAACAGAATAAAGCTCTCTATGTAACCTTTGCTGACCTCACCAAGGCTTTCGATACTGTGAGCAGAAAAGGTCTATGGCAGATTTTGGAACGATTAGGATGTCCCCCCAAGTTCCTTAAAATGATTATCTCACTTCATGAGGATCAGCGCGGTCAAGTCAGATATGGTGATGCACTTTCTGAGCCCTTTCTAATTACCAGTGGTGTGAAACAAGGCTGCGTTCTTGCACCAACTCTATTCACAATCTTCTTCAGCATGATGCTCCAAAGGGTCATGGCAGACTTCGATGATCAGGATGGTATCTACATTCGATACCGTACTGATGGAAGCCTGTTCAACCTAAGGCGAATGAAAGGTCCACACTAGGACCTTAAATCATCTTGTCCGGGAGCTGTTTTATGCTGATGATGCCACCCTTGTGGCCCACACAGAAGCAGCTCTGCAGCGTTTAACGTCCTGCTTTGCAGATGCTACTGAGCACTTCGGGTTGGAAGTCAGCTTAAAGAAGACAGAAGTTCTCTATCAACCTGCACCTCAGGAAGTCTTCCATCATCCCCATATCACCATTGGCGAATCAGAGCTCAAATCAGTCCAGTAGTTTAATTACCTAGGTAGCCTCATCTCCTCGGATGGTAAGACTGACAGAGAGATAGACAACAGGCTAGCAAAGGCATATAGTGCTTTCAGAAAACTCCATGAAAGAGTATGGTGTAATAAACACTTGAAGAAAAGTACCAAGATCAATGTTTACAAAGCCTTAGTGCTGTCTACTCTCTTATATGGTTCTGAATCATGGGTCATCTACCGCCACCACCTGCGTCTCTTAGAACACTTCCATCAGCGCTGCTTCCGTACAATCCTTAACATCCACTGGTCAGATTATGTAACCAATACATCTGTTCTAGAACAAGCAGCAGTCACAAGTATCGAGGTCATGTTGCTGAGAACACAGCTGCACTGGGCAGGGCATGTCTCAAGGATGAAGGACCACTGCCTCCCTAAGATCTTGCTTTATGGTGAACTTGCCACCGGCTACCGCAAGAGAGGAGCCCCGAAGAAAAGATACAAGGACTCCCTGAAACAACATGTCAACCTCGGTCATATTGATCATCATAACTGGTATACTCTGGTCTGGAATCGGGAGGCCTGGAGACACACCACCTATAACGCTGCTGCTTCCTTTGAGAAAGCACACAGAATCACTCTCGAGGAGAAAAGACAGCGCAGAAAGAACCATGTCTTGCATAATATACCACCTAAGGAGTCTTTCTGCTGTGTCTTTTGCAATTGGACATGTCTATCTTGTATTGGCCTTATTAGCCACCAGCGTGTTCGTAACAAATGTCAATAGAGCCTTTCCCAAATCTTCGTTCGTGAAGCCTAGCCATGATTTCTCGAGCATCTAGGTTAAAACCCCTCCAGGGCCATTACTCCATCATCAAAGGTCCACTACAAACCCAACAGTGATTTACATTTAGCCCTTTTGCAATTTTCTCAGTCAAATCAACAAACAAGTTTTGTCCCGTTGAGGGGAGTTCTAAATCTCTGATCTCTTCCCGTGTCAATTCAGAGTATAAATCACTCAACTTTGACAATAGTAGGTGATCTTTTGGTGTCTCTTGTTCAGTGTTTATCATGATCTCTTCCTTTATTAGGTCAAGGATCCCCCACCTGTTGATGATATCCCAACAAATCCATGTCTCGCCCACAGGGCAGTTTATTCCTGGTTGTGCTCCTTCCAGCTCCAAATTCTTTGCTACCCCATAGCATCTGTTACCTACTGTACAGGTTTCTAATTCCTTTTCATCATAACAAACTTCGTTCACGTACTCATATGCCATAAAGGTGGTTACCACACCTGTCTCATAGTATGCAGTTTGGTGACACTTTGAGTAACAATCATTGGCAATGGTTGTTAGCTGGAGCACAGTTAAAGCAAGCAGAGGTCCAGTATAGCATATACTTCCACTCCCCATGCCTATCGGGTTGCAGTCGATAGCAGGGTAGAGAGATATTCTTGTGACAAGTATCGAGGCTAACCTGGTCTTGCCCTCTTTTGCTTTACTTCATGACAGGCCAAAAATGCCACCATGTGTATCTGCGAGTTTGGCGACAGTAATACTTCAGCCACTGTACGTCATGTAACCTGTTAGTTTGTCTATACTTGAAACACTGCAAATGAAATGTAAAGCGCAAATCACAAGTATTGCATTTAGTCCTGACATAGAACTAACAAAGACACATATTATGCCTTGGTCTTGCCGTTGAGTTTGTATTCTTACTATCAGCCTTCACAGTGATGGCCCCTCCCATTCACTAGGATCCTGGATCCTGGCTTCTCTCGCTAGGAGTGGCATGTCCGCAGCTGTCGTCTCTGGGCGACTGTAAAGGAATTTTACTTTTGAATTATTTTAAGTTTTGGGAACTCCCCTTGACATTTCCACTCTGGAACAGAGGAAGGAGGTGCCACAGGTCCTTTGACTCTGGTACCGTGGGTCCATCCCTTCTCTATAGTCCATATGACAGTTTCCGTAGTTAGTGGTTAGGATGCGGCGCTTTCACCGCCGCGGTCCGGGTTCGATTCCCGGTCAGGGTAGTCCTCTGGGCAGATGGAGCTCGTCAGCCCTGTAAGGCCATCCATCTAAGAGAAGGTCACTCTAAACAAACCTACGTCCTGAGGACCTCACTGCCACCGTCCAAGCTCGCTCGGCCCCGGCAGATGAATCTTAGGATTAAAGGGTGGACTCAGCTCAGCGCACACTGTGTCTCACCTAAAAAAAAAAAATCCACTGCGCAGGCTCGAAGGGTAAAGACCTTTCCCAAATCTTCGTTCGCGAAGACTGGTCATACCACTTGATAGGGTCCCTCCCATTCTGGTTTGAGGGGTTCTTTCTTCCAGGTCTTTATCAAAACCCAGTCCCCCACTGAGATGTTGTGTACTTTCATCTCTAACTTCACAGTTTGGGCAAGTAGTCCCTGCTGCCTGAGATTTTCCAGTCTTTCAGCTACTATTTTGATATATTCTCTGAGGTATTTGTCGCCCAGCTCCAGGGTCAGGGTTCAAACACCTTTATAACATGAGGGATAAGGCAGCCCAAATAACATTTCATAGGGAGATACATTCAGATCCTTTCTGGGGGCTGTCCGAATCCTAAAGAGAGCCAACGGTAAACATTTTGTCCAAGGTAATCCCGTTTCTAGTGCCAACTTGGTGATGGTTTGTTTTAATTTTTGATTCATGCATTCCGCCCTTCCTGAGCTCTGGAGGTGCCAAGGGGTATGATGTTGCCAGTTAACTTGCAAGGCTTCACATACTAGTTTCAAAGTCTTAGAGGTGAAGCATGGTCCACGGTCAGAGTCTATGGTCTCAGGTAATCCAAATCTGGGAATGATTTGTTCTAATAGTACTCTGACTATGCTTTGAGCAGTTGCCCTCAAGACTGGGAATGCCTCCACCCAATGAGTCAAGTGATCTACAATTACTAACAAATATTTCCACCTCTGTACCGCGGGTAACTCAGTAAAATCTATCTGAACTCTTTGAAAGGGCCTGCTTGTATGTTCTCGTCCTCCAAGGGGACAAGTTCTTTGCACTCTCTTATTTACTTTCTGGCAAATTAGGCATTCGCTTGTAACTTGCTTGGCAATTGTACATACCCTTAGGTGCCCATAAACTCTTAGGAATGTGTCCATCAGGGTTTGAGTTCCCCAATGAGTGCTGTTATGCAGTTCTTTTAACACTTCCCGCGTAATTGCTTCTGATAACATTTGCCTCCCATCTGGGAGGAACCACTCCCCCCTTGCATTCTTCTTAGCTCCTATTTCCAATAACTTTTGTTCTTCTTTGTCAGTAAATATTGGTTGTGGAATCTCCTTCGATATCGGTACTAGAGCCATTATCTTTGCCTCAGGCACCTTGTGACTCAGGGTTGCCTCTTGGGCAGCTTGATCTGCTCGATTATTCCTTTTTCTATGGCCTTTAACATGAACAATGGCAATTTCCTGAGGCCACTGTATTTCTTCTATCAAGGTCTCCAGAAGCTCTCGATGGCTTAAATCTTTCTCTTGAGAGGTCACCATTCCCCTCTCGTGCCAAATTTTCCCAAAAACATGTGCTATCCCCCAGGCATATTTAGAATCAGTGTATATGGTTCCCACTCCACTGCCGATTATGTGTAATGCACTAATCACTGCATATACTTTGCATGCTTGAGCGGACTGAGTATTTGGGAGACTGCCTAATTCTATTACAGTGAGATCTTCTCCATCAATCACTGCGTAACCACTTTTTCGTTTCCATTCCACTACTCTTGATGACCCATCCGTAAACAGGTGCACCCCTCCTTCTATAGGGATATCCATCAAATCTTCTCGGATCTTTGTCTGGTAATCAATAATGTCTAAACAATTGTGTTCAACTTCCTCATTTTCCATGGCGTTCTGCCCATACAAAAATTGTGATGGATCTACACATGAATTGGTTGTTATACTTAAATCATCTTTTTCTATTAATATGGTTTTGTACTTTAATATCCAGGAATCTGTCATCCACCTTCCAGATTTCTGGCTCAATATTGTTCTTACTGCATGTGGGGTATGAACTCTAATTTTTGCTCCAAATGTTAGTTTTCTTGCTTCTTCCACAAGGATGGTCGTAGCAGCTGAAACCAGGTAAAACCCGGAAAGCAAATTTAGCAGAGCAGTGTAAGAAGTAGAGAGGGTTAAAACACAGAATGCAGGCTTTAAGCAAGGCATAGAGAATTCAGTATTAAGAAATAGCGGAGGCAATAAATTCACTAGAATACAGGACACTCTGACATGAGCATGAACAGAAAGAACTAAAAATGCTAGCACACACAAAAAAGGACATATGGAGGAAACACAAAGGGAGATAAGGAAAGGGACAAGCCAAGTAATCAGGTACTCTTGCCAGATACTGAGAATCCCTGCCAAATGCACGAGGAAACTACCCAAATTAGGGAAGGTTCAAAAGTTTATGAAGATGATGATGAAAGGACACAGGGTTCATGATGAAACAAGACAGGAACTCCCACCGAAGATCTCCCCAAATTAGAGACCACGCCTCAAACTCCGCCTCGACTCCGCCTGTTATGAATATTAAAAGTAGATGTTGCAAGATAATGAATATTCATAATATGTGATGTAATTGCTTGGCAAAAAGTGTATAAAAAGCTCAATTGTAAGTTTCTCGAGCGGAGCAGTTTGTCCAGGGCGACCTGGCTGCTCCCCGGTCATGGAAAAATAAATACCTCCTGCTTATAGACTGAAAACTCTATCGCCGAGCAGTTCTTCTGCACCTTCTTTGGGGCACAAATTGGCATCACAGCTACTGCCTGCATGCATGCTGGTCATCCCCTAATTACTGGGTCCAGCATCTTTGACAGAAAAGCTACTGATTTCCTGTTCCCCCCCCCCCCCCCCCAGTCTTGGGTGACAACTCCTTTCGCAGTCCCTTCTGAGGCATTTACATAAAGATCAAAGGGTTTCTTTAGGTCTGGTAATGGCAACACTGGAGCTTGGGTCAAGGTTTCTTTTAGTTTCTTGAATGTTTCTATTTCTTCTGAGGAATATTCCGCCCTGTAAACTTTTCCTGAGGCAGTATCCATTAGTTTCTCATATAGGAACTTTGTTTTGCTACTATAATCTGCAATCCACAGCCTACAAAACCCCACCAACCCCAAGAATTGTCTCATTTCCTTTTTAGTCATTGGTAGGGGAAGGTCTAGGATTCCCTTTATCCTTTCTGGACTCAGTTTCCATCCACCCTTGCTTATGATGTACCCCAGATACCTTACTTCCTTTTCCACAAACTCAAGTTTGCTCTTTGACACTCTTAATCCCTGTTTTCCTAAAAAGTTTAGCAGCCTCACTGTTCCCTTTTCCACTTCCGTTTGGGTTTTCCCAGCTACCAACAAATCGTCGACATATTGTAGAACAGTAATTCCTTCTCTTGGTTCAAATTCATTCATTATTCTTTCAAGAGCCTGTCCAAATAAATTAGGTGCTTCTGAGAACCCCTGCGGGAGGACTGTCCATCTGAGTTGTTTCCTGCCTGTCTCTACGTCTTCCCATTCAAATGCAAAAATATCTTGGGAATGTTTATCCAGTGGACAAGTCCAAAATGCATCTTTCAGGTCAACCACTGAAAACCATTTGCACTCTGGAGGTATTTTGCTCATTATGGTGTATGGGTTTGGTACTACAGGATGTCGAACATGAACTATCTTATTAGTTTCCCGTAGGTCTTGAACCAATTGATATGTCCCATCGCCTTTCCTTACTGGAAAGATGGGGGTATTTGTGGGGAATCTCGGTTGGGTCGGGACCCCTGGTATGGAACAAGAAACTGGCTGAGAATGGAGGCCCTGGTCCTGACAACGTACTGATGCATCCTGAGAGAGGAGAGGAGCAGCAGGAGAGAGCTGTCCCGTGGGAACAGGGAACACTGTCTCATGAGAACGAGGACTTGTTTTGAACAGAGTGACTGAGAAAAATATAAACATCAAAGGAAAACAGGGACAGGTGCACAGAAATGTTGTGAGAAAGTGGGACTGAGAAAGTCCAGAGAAAGTCCAGCTAAAATCTACCTATTAGCTGTAAGAATTGTAGTTTGTGTATTTAAGTTGACCTATCTGTGTAATATACGTGTACCAAAAGAGTTGTATTTAAAACGCTGTAAATTGCAGCTCGTGGTTGCTGCTGCTTCCTTTTTTCTTTTCCAATAAACTTTCTTGCTGAATATTACATGTTGTAGTCCGTCCCAACAACGACATTTGGTGACTCCGATGCGATGCTGCGTCTTCGTGAATATTGGACAGCAGAGAAGCCGATAAGGGCGGCAGGGAGGTTTGCCAAGGGGATGGAGCTCGGTGTAGCACGAGAGCAGTGGAGAAGCTGCCAGGCCGGCCAGACAAGACACCTGGATAGGTGAGCCACCGAGAACAAGTCTATCCTGTTTAAAAAAGAGAAAAATTAGACGAACTGGCTTTGCGACAGATGCTGCTTTTGTGTAAGGGCCAGGGATTTGAAGTGAACGCTGTAACTGCCTTTACTATCTCTACTTGGAAAGAACTTAGTGATAAGCTCTTTACTGCTGCCTCTAAGGGAGAAAAAGTTGCTGCTTCCCTCTTTACAACTTGGCGATTGTTATCTGGAACAGTAAAAGACATTAAAGCACAGTCTGAGGACATTAGAAAGCTACTAGATACCATCATACGGAGAAATCGTGCAAAAAGGGAGTCGAGTGGAGTTGAAGGGAGCCGGAGCGGGATCAGAGATCACGGAGCGGGGCCGGTGACAACCGAGCGGCCCCGCCAAAATGAACGCGGTGCTAGCGTCTCGGCAGTGCATATCCAGGACGATCGGAGACGGCGGCTGCGGCGTGAAAATACTGTTGATGGACCGGGGACGAACTTTACGAACACTGTGACTGAGTTCCACCTTAAGAAACTTCTTGCTTTTTATCTGAACTGTGCTGCGGGACTGCACGGCACGGTTTGTGGCTGCATTCACGGCGTTGGGTGCTTCCGCCGCCGTGCTGAGTGAACCCGTGTAGGCGTCGGGTCTGTCCGCCTGTGGCGGGTGCCTATGGGGTGGTGCCGGGCGGCGGGGCAGTGGCGGTGGTCGCAGCGCCGTGCGTGGCCCCGGGTCGGAGCGGTGCGCCCGCGTGCGTGCACGCCGGTAGCTCCGGGCGCGGCAGGCGGTGGGGGGGCCTCTGTTTCCCCTGCGCTGCTGGCGGCCGTGGTCCCGGGGGGTGTGCGTTCCCCTTCCCTTCTTTGCAGCGAGTGTTTTTTCCCTGGTGCCACTCCTCTTCCTAGAGCGGCGAGTTGATAACAGTAGCAACGGCTTTGGGGAGTGCAGTCGGGGGAGGGGGGAAAGCTGCTTGTCTTTTTTCCTCATTACTCCAATCACCCCCTCTCTGAAATGTGCCTGTTTGCAGCTGTTTTCTCCCCCTCCTATGTTTTGTCTTTTCTTAAGCAGGCCCTGTGATTAAGTTGTTAATTCCTTCTGTTGATTCTCTCTGGGTGAGCCCAGCCCCTCCTCCCCCTCCTTTGTCCTTCGGGAAATGGGGGGCGTGGGGGGGGGGGCAAAAGACGGAAAAAGACGGAAAAAAGGGAAAAGGGAAAAACAACTTTAACAATATCGCAACTTATAAATCAAATAAGATTGCACTGTATTTACAGCAATAGGTGTTACGCATGCAGCGTGCTCATGGCATTCTCAAACGTTTTCTTCAAAAACAGAAAGGGAGACTGACGAAAAATCCCTTGAAGCAAGATTAGAAATAACGCAACATCCATGCTTAGCTTTTTTGCATATTGCAGAAGGTTGTTAGGAATCGCCTATAGTTTGCCATTTCGCTTCTCTTACATGAAATTTGGCTGTTTCCCCCAGGGGGAGGGGTGCGGGTAGAAGGTTTGCAGACAGAATGATGAGACGAAGGGGGGTAGTTTTGCCCTCTGCAGAAGTAGTTTTATTGCCTTTATGACAGAATATGATTGCTCTATGAGAAGAGTTAAAGATTTCCAAGATAATATTCTGTTCTTTCTTGTTGTATTTGTCTTTTACATGAAGAGTTATGCAGGATTTGCAGACTGCTGATGGCAGCTATGCCATAAATTTCCTTTGAATTATGAAACTAATAAGAAGTGCACAGCCAATGACTACTTGAAAATGTGTGTGTGAATGATGGATGTCTGAGGTGGCCACCTAAGAGTGTATGAAAAAAGATTGTGTGAAAGAGAAAAACTACATGAATGTGTAACCGTGTAAACTTAAAAATACTTTCCGTCGGTGTCGAGATTTTAAGAAGGTATTAGGACTGAGGTTAAATAAGAAATTCTTACAAAAATTTGGTATTCTTTTACAGCCTTGTATGAAGATTGTGAAATTTGAATCTCAGGTGGAGTTTTTCCACTAATATTGTTCCTTAGCTGTGTGAGCTGCGCAGGAAACCACTAGTTTTGGAGCGAGTAAAAACCATAAGCCAGCAAACATTAATGCAGACTGCAGGGTTAGCAGAGCCCGGAGCAAGGTGCACCACTATGTGTCCAGGTGCCCGGGAACCATTCCTACAATTCATGGAAAAGCTGCAAGACGCTGTAGAGAAACAGGTTTTTTGACACTCAGTTACAGAAGCTGCTAGTTACATAACTAGCTAGAGATAATGCCAATACAGACTGTCAAAAGGTACTATCCTTGGTGTGGTGATGCAGGCTTATGCCGAGGGGGTCCTTAGACCATCAAATAATTGCATTTGCATCTGCTATGGCAGTAGTGAGGGTCGTTGGACCTTTTCTGTGTTTTCTAGGATTTAAATCAGGAGTTGTCGATGTTGCTGCCTGGCTTGTTCAGCTCGTTGCAGGGGGGCCCTTGCAGACTGTCAAGGCCATCCTGTGTGCCTTTTCAAGAGCATCTGCAGCTTTGTGGATAGTGTGTCTTCAGGTCTCCTGGCTGGAGGCCAGAGCAGACCAGTTATATTGATCAGTGTGACCAGAGCTGAAGTGTTGTTTTAAAGAGTCCTTATATACTGTCTTCAAACCCCTCCCATGCAACAGCTGGTAGCAATATTCATTGTAAAACGGTTAGTCTCTCCTCCTTAAAACATGCCCTACCCATTGCAGTTGTGTTCTCAGCAAAATAGCCTCATTACTTGTGACTACTGCTTGTTTCCTACCAGACCTATTGCTTGCATAATTTGACTAGTGAATGTTTAGAGTTGTACAAGGCAACCTGTACTCTTTGTGATACTCAAAGCTTGCTGTTAATTGTCCAAACAAACTTCTGTAGTCATTCTGTAGTTATTCCAAAGGTCAGGGTTGTGATGCTGATTACGTTGAACCATCTCAGAATCCTTTAATTACCCCTGTCTTTGTGATAAAGAAAAAAATCTGTGAAATGAAAACTGTTGCATGATCTCAGACAGCTTGGTGCAGTCATGGTTAGTAAGCATTGGCTTACTGACCCCTTCTATGCATCCTACTGAATAGCCCATTGTTATTATTGATTTGACAGGTTATTTTTTCACAATCCAGTTAGACCCCAGTGATAGAGAAAAAATTTGCATTTTCAGTTCCATCTATTATTTGTGCAGAACCTTACAAGTGTTATCCATAGAAAACCTTCTTCCCTGGAATGAAAAGTTTTTCTATAATTTGTAAGTGGTTTGTGATTCCAATGTTATCTCCCGTACTAATGCAATTTTCTGACTGTCTTTTGTTGTCATTATATAGATCATATTTCTGCTGGCTGTAGCCACTGAGGATCAGCTGGGTGTGCTGGATGCTGAAACCAAAAAGAGTCTACAATTCTTTGGCCTAGTAGTTGCTCCTGACACGGTGCAATGAGGTACCCTGGAAATATTTAGGGTTCACGTACACAAAAAACAGTCATTCCTCAACCAGTTCAATTGGATATTAATGTTAAAACTCTTACTGACATACAGTAGCTATTAAGATCTTTAAATTAGATTGCATCATACTTGCAATTGCCAAACACCCAGCTGGCACCGCAATTTCACCTGCTCAAACATTCTGACAATTTTCAAGAACTGAGGGAACAGACTGAGAGAACTGACTAACAGAGCAGTTTGGACCATCTAACAAGTAGAGCAAGCTTGACATTCTAAATTTGTTTCACACATTGATCATTGTCAAATTGTCTAATTTTTCATTTTTGCATATCACAGAGTTCCTTTTGTCAAAAACCTGCTCCTGGATTGTTTGAGCTCATAGCTCAAATCACCATTAAGGCTAGAGAAAGATGTGTACAGTATACTGACAGAGATCCAGTTCGCATTGTTGTACCTGTACACTTTCATTACTTTGAGTAGTGTGAAATGCGAACTGCTTTAGCTGGGTTCCACGGCCAAATTCCTTATCATTCATTAGTCCATAGAAGGAGTGCAATGTCTGGATCACCTTAATGAAGGCCTTGAACCAAACCACCGTTTGTGCCTTGCTTGCATGGCTCGAGCGGCTTTTTCATACCTGTCTAGTAGGAGTTCTGTTAAATGGCAGTGAGGCCAGCCTTATAGCAACCAGCCTCAGACCCTTGACAAAGTTGTTTTGTAAAGTTATGCAACAAAGTGTATTGGAATTTGTTGCAAGAACAACCTTGAATCAAAAAAAAAAAAAAAAAAAGCCCCAAGATGGTCATACAGTCTTGAGAAAGACAGGTAAAGCTGTGGTTGAGCGGTAACCCTTGCTTTTCAGATCAACCTTTGAATGTTATTGCTGATTCTGCATATGTTACAGTGACTTGATGTTATTGCTGATTCTGCATATGTTACAGTGACTTGATCAGGTGGTGTTGTATTGTCCATTTCCAAGTCTTACTTGTCCATTTCCAGGTCTTACTTTTCAAGCGTTGTTTGTACTCTAAAGAACTCCTTTGCAGAGGATTGTTCCAACAGGTTTCCTATGCTTCGATCCAGTGCAGCTTCATAGTTTTTCACCTCTTTTAGAGTTTCAAGAAAGGTACGCTGTACTTGGCCAGGGGCCTCCTCTAAACTGATGGTCTTGTGGTCCCTGTGGGAGCTGAGGACAGAGCATTGCATGCAAATGCAGACCTTGTCCTTCTCGCAGTAGCATTCCAGCAATTTACCGTGCTGGGAGCATTTCCTCTCAGCCAAAACCTGGGCACCACAGGGTTCCACCAGGACGTAGTTTTTCTGAGTGTTCTTTGTGCTGTGCTTGCTCAGGTGGACTTGGCACAGAGAAGCCTTGCAGGTCAGGCAAGTCTTCACGGCCGGATGGGGCTCCTGACAGGATCACCTCTGCTTGCTGCCCCAAACTTTCCTCCTTCTGTTTGCATTGCACTTTCTGCTTTTCCTCCCCTTGATGAACAGAAGCATCCAAAAAGTTCTCCACTATGTTGCGGAGGTGAAAGTTGGGCTTCAGCTTCCCGGTGGGGCCTGTGGGGTAAAGGCAGAGTGGGCACTTGGAAGGGCCCTGCTGGCATTTCTGTTCCTTCTAGATGCACTCCTTGCAGAAGCTGTGACCGCACCCCAGGGACATGGGGTTCCTGTAAATGTACAGGCAGATGGGACAGGTCAGCTTGTCCTTCAGCCTGACCACAGCACCCGCCTTGGCCATGGCGCCTGAGCCTCGCGACAAGGCTGAAGGCAAGAAGGAGGGTACTGGTGGGAAACTGAGAGCACAGCATGTAGAAGCCTTCTGATGTCGATTTAGCTTAGTTCATTCTATTACTCGCTCGGTTGTTGTCTCTTGTCCAGATTGTCATTGTGCCTGTACTGTCTATTTTAGTACTAACCCTCGAGGTCTTACAGCCTTACAGATTTGGCAATCAGATGATTTAAGTCGATGAAATTGGTAATTTAGAGCATGTCCATTGGATGTCTTCCCACGTGGTGGTTGTTAATACATGTACTACACAAAAAGGTCATGGTGTTATTGCTGCATTTGAGGTGCCCGCTCAGATGCGGGCGAACAATGAACTACCTTGTGTCTGTAAATCTGTCCAAGTTTTCTTTGCCTTGCGAAAGGTCACTCATGTTACCGCTAGCTCACATTCTCCTACAGGACAGGCTATTATAGGGATGATGTACGGTACCTTGAAGCAATTGCTTCACATAAAAACAGACAGGGAAATGTGGGGAATCTTGTCTGGGCCGGGACCCCTGGTATGGAAAAAGAAACTGGCTGAGAATGGAGGCCCTGGTCCTGACAACGTACTGATGCATCCTGAGAGAGGAGAGGAGCAGCAGGAGAGAGCTGTCCCGTGGGAACAGGGAACACTGTCTCATGAGAACGAGGACTTGTTTTGAACAGAGTGACTGAGAAAAATATAAACATCAAAGGAAAACAGGGACAGGTGCACAGAAATGTTGTGAGAAAGTGGGACTGAGAAAGTCCAGAGAAAGTCCAGCTAAAATCTACCTATTAGCTGTAAGAATTGTAGTTTGTGTATTTAAGTTGACCTATCTGTGTGTTATACGTGTACCAAAAGAGCTGTATTTAAGAGGCTGTAAAGTGCAGCTCATGACTGCTGCTGCTTCATTTTTCTTTCCAATAAACTTTCTTGCTGAATATTATATGTCGTAGTCTGTCCCAACAACAACACCCACCTGGAGTACTGCATCCAGCTCTGGGGTCCTCAGTACAAAGAAGTCATGATCCTGTTGAGGTGAGTCCAGAGGAGGGCCACATAAATGATCAGAGAACTGGAACACCTCTCCTACAAAGACAGGCTGAGAGAGTTGGGGTTGTTTAGCCTGGAGAAGAGAAGGCTCCGGAAAGACCTTATTGTGGACTTTCTAGACTTAAAGGGGGCTTATAAGAAAGATGGGGGCAGAATTTTTAATAGGACCTGTAGTGGTAGGACAAGGGGTAATGTTTTTAAACTACAAGAGGGTAGATTCAGACTAGCTACAAGGAAGAAATTTTTAATTATGCAGATGGTGAAACACTGGAACAGGTTGCCCAGAGAAGTGGTAGATGCCCCATCCCTGGAAACATTCAAGGTCAGGTTGGACAGGGCACTAAGCAACCTGGTCTAGCTGAAGTTGTCTCTCCTCATTGCAGGGGGCTTGAGCTAGATGACCTTTAAAGGTCCCTTCCAGCCCATACTATTCTATGACTCAGCCAAGCTGGTCTTCTGCCCCACTTGCTTGACTTTCAACATAATGGGATTGCCTGCTCTTGTGCTTTTAAAAAGTGGTTCTTAAGAACTGACCAGCACTTGTGAATCCCTAAGCCCTCCAAGGCAGATTCCCAGGGGACACTGCTAAGTAGCTCCCTTAACAGCTTCAAGTTTGCTCTTCTGAAATCCAGGGTAGCAACTCTACTGGTCTGATTTGTCATCACACCAAAAATTTTGAACTCAACCATTTTGTCATCACTGTGGTCAAGACAACCACCTACCATCACATCTCCCATGAGTCCTTCTCTATTCACAAACAAGTCTAGGAGGGCATCTTTTTGCTAGTTGGCTCACTGAGTAGTTGTGACAAGAAGTTATCATCCACAAACTTCGAGAATTTCCCAGACTTATTCATTGCAGCAGTATGATATTCTCAGTTGATGTCTGGGGAATTGAAGTCTCCCATAAGGACAAGGGCTAATGATCCTAATATGTTAGGTTTATTTTTATTGGTTTTCAGATTAAACAAGTGTACCCCAATTTTCTCCAATGTTTTCTTCTCTGACCTTCCACTTCACTGTAAACATATCTATTTTTTTCCCCTGAATGTTAGATCTAAAGTAAAACTTGAAATGTATGAACAGTAAATATTTGTGAGAAGATGCCATGGTTTAACTCCAGGCAACAACTAAGTACCACGTAGATGCACACACACACCCCCACACACCCCATGGTGGAATGGGAGAGAGAATCAGAAGGGTAAATGCTAGAAAACTCATGGGTTGAGATGGGGGCCCCCTGGTGGTCTAGTGGTTAGGATGCGGCGCTTTCACCGCCGCGGCCCGGGTTCGATTCCCGGTCAGAGAAGTCCCCCGGGCAGATGGAGCTCGTCAGCCCTGTAAGGCCATCCATCTAAGAGAAGGTCACTCTAAACAAACCTACGTCCTGAGGACCTCACTGCCACTGTCCAAGCTTGCTCGGCCCCAGCAGATGAACCTTAGGATTAAAGGGTGGACTCAGCTCAGCGCACACTGTGTCTCACCTAAAAAATCCACTGCGCAGGCTCGAAGGGTAAAGACCTTTCCCAAATCTTCGTTCGCGAAGACTGGCCATACATACATACATGGGTTGAGATAAAGACAGTTTAATAGGGAAAGCAAATCCGTGCACACAAGCAAAGCAAAACAAGGAATTCATTCACTGCTTCCATCGTCACACAGGTGTTCAGCCATTTCCAGGAGAGCAGGGCTCTATCACTCATAACAGTTACTTGGGAAGACAAGCACCATCACTCCAAACATCCCCCCTTCCTCCTTCTTTCCCCCCTCTTTATATACTGAGCAGACATCCTATGTTCTGGCATATCCCTTTGGTCAGTTGGGGTCACCTGTTCCGACTGTGTCTCCTCCCAACATCCCATGCACCCCCAGCCCCCAGCATGGCAGCATGAAAAGCAGAAAAGTCCTTGGCTCTATGTAAGCATGTAGCAAGCCAGTATGAGAACAAGAAAGAAGAAAATCAGAAAGGCCTGGGAAATGTCTAAATGACCTTGTATTGTTTTATCTAAAGCCTTGATTTACTGTCCAGGGAATGGAGCTGAGCTCTTGGTTTGCAATTTACTATGCAGGGGGTGTGTACAAGGGTAACTTGAAACTCCAAGGTCTGTGTGTGTGGTGTCTGCAGGGTCGGCCGGCCTGTGAGTATGGTTGATGTGTGGCTTGCAGCTGTGTTCTGCCTTGATTTGCTTAACCACTCCCAGTTGAAAGTGAATGATATAAAAACCCTGGATCTTTAGCAATAAAGGGATTTCTGTCCATCAAACCAGAGGTCCGTGTGTCATTCCGTCACATAAGCCCTGCTCAGCAATAACAAAAACATTTCTATATTATCAACCCTGTGTTCAGCATTAATCCAAAACAGAGCCCCATACCAGCCACTGGGAAGAAAATTAACTCTACCCCAGCCAAAACCAGCAGAGAAGCAAATAAGTGTTTCTGAAAGAAAATCAGACACATTATATATACCTAATGCACATTTTGTGCACAGCTTTGTATTTATTCATGTACTCCAATACTTTCTAAATGCAACATACATGTAAAATTTGAAAATGTATTGTACCATGTACATGCTGTACCATCGCTTTTAACACTAATGATTGCCAATCCTGGATGGGTCTTGTAAAATCGAATTACCTGCTTACCTTTGGAGACATAAGCTGCTACAAGGCATGCATGTGGTTCTCCAGCTACACAGAAGTCTTCTTGAAGGAGAACATCAAGTCACATTTTAAGGAATGGTTGGTGAGAAGTAAAATCACTTACATGTGTACTTGAAGTATACCTGAGTAGCACATGGAGGGAATGTGATGGCACAGCTATACCTAGGCAAGAGTGTAATTCTACATAAAAAGTGAAAAAATTGAGATGGTAAGATAGTCAGCTGTTCGAATCTATCTTTACATTTGAAAGTATAAAAGAATTAACATTGTTGGTTATATTAGACACTCAACCTTGGACTTCCAAGTTAGTAAATTTCAGCCATAATATCTGGACTTAGATTTAGACTGTGTCTATCTATGAATCAGACAAGCTTTTGTGGTTGTTTTTATTAATAAAAAGAAAGGAAAGAAAACATTGCTACTACTGCTAAGTATGTTACCCTCCACATGTATGCACTTGCATAGAGATATTGTGCTGGTTTAAAGGTAAACCAGCAAGGGGAAATGAACTCAACTCAAAAGAGAGATTATAAGTCAGAATAACAATTTAATAAAATAATACAATAAGTACGATTATGCAGACAAACAATTGGTTTTAACCCACAAATCCCAAATATATAACCCAACACCCTGGGGCATGAACAGAGTGGTGTTCTTTGGGCCCCCTGAGTCCAAAGGAAAAGGAGAGGGGAAAACCTGTTGGTGAGAGTGCTGTTGCAGTCTGGTCAAGAGTGGTGATTGCAGTCCGGTCGAGAGTGATGGTTGCAGTCTGGTTGAAAAGTGGTGATTGCAGTCCGGTCGAGAGTGATGGTTGCAGTCTGGTTGAAAAGTGGTGATTGCAGTCCGGTCGAGAGTGATGGTTGCAGTCTGGTTGAAAAGTGGTGATTGCAGTCCAGTCGAGAGTGGTGGTCTGCAGTCTGGTTGAGAGCGGTGGTCTGCAGTCTGGTTGAGAGCGGTGATCTGCAGTCTTCCTCTGGATCCCACGAGTGGTTAAAAAAGTCCCAAGACTCCAAGATTATATATCCTCCAGTTCAGACAGGAATGCTCAGTACCTCCCTCAGGGCGGGGGGGGGGAGTTCCTTAATGGGTGTGAGGACAAGAGCAACTCCTATCTTGCAGGCCTCTTAGCACCTAGTTTATAGCTTGAGGAGTCAGGCTCTATGTGCAGGTAGTATAAATGGTTCATTGATAACAGTTTCTGGGAAATGGCATGGAAGGCTATAGAATACACAGTTTTGGGTTACACCCATCCAGTGATGAACTGGTCTCAGTTGTCCAAACTAGGACAGATATACACACATATATACACATATGACTGGGAAACATTTGCTTTTCTTTTGTTCAATAATAAATCTTTTTGGTTTAATGTGCTTTAGAATAATCCTGAAAATGCAAGTCAGAGACATACATTGCCCTGAGGAAGGATGGATGTTTAAAATGTCAACCTGTCATAAGGTAAATACCATAGCATCTATTTGGCCAACTAATGTAATGGGAAAACTAGACAACATTCGAATGCAGAATTCATGAAGATCTGACCTTTTTTCCCAAGAATAAAATTAGTCAAATGCATTCGTCTGAGAATGTTGCTGTTGAGACAGCCATAGCGACACAGAAAAAGTCTTCCTCCAAAACCAGGACAGGAGAGGGATAGATCCTTTATTGTAACAGATCACTGACATTTATAGCCCTTGGCATAACATACATGTTACACTACAATTGGTGTCTGCAAATAAACATGCATCAGGATTGGCTGTCCTGTAGCACACTCACGATGATTCAGCATTTGTAGACTCATAGTGACTAAGCTCCAGCAAGCTCACCGTGACTCCGCAGAAAGCTCAGGGTATCTGCCTCTATAGTCCTATCTTCCTTCCGACACACCTGCTGTCAACCCCGACATGAGAACATGACACCCAGGAAGATTAGACATACAGTTATGTCTTTATACTTAGAGGCTTCTTATACAATCATAACATCACAGAAATATGGCTTGGAGGAACCTCAGATCATCCAGCCTATTTGCCTCTCCACTACAAGATCAGCTACACCTAAGCCTTTTCAGACAAACATTTGCCAAGTCTCTTCTCAAAAACGCCAGAATCATTTGAAGTGCTCCAGTGCTTTACAGTCTGCACTAGTACAGAAGTTTTCCTAAAAACTAACTAAAATATTTTCTGCTACAGTTTAAGGGGAATGTGGTTAGAATCTGGGCCTTTCCACCTGGAATGTGATGCAGACTACAATTCCAGACTGGTGGTTCAAAAGCTTGTTGTGTATCTCCAGTGAAAATTTTGTTCAAGGTTTGTGTGTGCA
This sequence comes from Chiroxiphia lanceolata, assembly GCF_009829145.1. Classification (NCBI taxonomy): domain Eukaryota; kingdom Metazoa; phylum Chordata; class Aves; order Passeriformes; family Pipridae; genus Chiroxiphia; species Chiroxiphia lanceolata. The sequence continues at coordinate 11,581,787 of NC_045670.1, read as the reverse complement.
TATATTTGTGCATGAATAATGCAACAAAGGTTTAAGACAACAATGTCAAACAAAACAAGATCAATATAGGTTGCTTGTTATCAAAATAACACTGAGAAAATGAGAATATTTAGTTGCTATACAACTGAAAAGAGAAGAAAATGGCTGTTACCTTGTAAAGGAACTTGCAGTTTTCTTGTATGCATCCCTTCTAGTGCTTAGCCCAAATTGCCATGCCACCACCTCTGCAAGCTTGAGGTTAACCAGTGAAATCCCCTTTGAGACTTACTGCTTTGATGCAACAATGCCCCACAACTCTGTAATGTGTCTAAGTATAAGCATTAAAAAAACCCTCAAAACCTAGGGAAATTTTAAAATTCTGTAAGACACTGTTGCACTGTGTGACGTGTCCCAGGTTTGTAGTTCTCTCTGTTGTATAGAGGTATGTTGCCCCTGTTCCCCTAGCAAGATGTAACAACAAAGAAAGATTTTAGTGGGTTTCTTGTGGGGAAGGACCCAGGATCCTTCCTGGCTATCCCAAGGTAAAGGTTAAATGCAGCTGAGGAAGTGAGTGGGAAGCTCTTGCTCCTGCTATGTTTGTAGTGGTAGTCATGCTTCAACCATGATTTACCAAGCATTAGTGTCACCCTCCAAGCATTTGTCAGTGATCTGAAGACTATTATCTGGTCTCTCTGTCCAATGCTACTGAACCATAATAGAAAAATATTGCTAATGTAACTTACCTGCATGAACACTGCTCATGAGCACTGTAGAGATCATCAGTACAAACTCATTCATGCCATCATAAATAGAGAGGATGAGTGACTATGAAAATTTCTAATTCAATATTGAGAAAAACACTCAGAGGCCCTCTTTAGTGTGAGTTTGAATAACTGATCGTTATTATTAAACTCTGGTGTTGATTTCAATATGCTACATGTGAGGTCATATTTGTGCTGGTTTTTATGGAAGAGTCTGAATGCATGGAAAGAGTACATAGTTGTGATAAAGGGGTTCTTCCCATTGAGGACTGGCTATAGGAAGCAACAGTATCAAATGTATTTTATACACATTATTTAATCTTTGTTTTACAAATTAGTTTGATCATTGTTTTGATCATTTCCACTATATTATAGCAAGCAATTTCCTACGTTTGTGACAGCTGTTTAATTTTCTTCTACCCATTTTCATTTTAAACAAATAGAAAACATTTTGTATTATAATCAGTAGTTTCTTAGCAGAATGCAGCAGCCTTTTTCATAAGCATTGCTGTTTGCTCATATTTTCAGTTATTGTCATAGAGACAAGAACTGTACAAATAATATTGTTTTCAATTAATTAACCTAATTTACTGTTACTGTTTAGAGAGTTTTTACAGAGTTGTTTAAGAGAAGTTTTAGTTGAACTATACTGTCATCTTGTGGTCGCTAGCGTTTCTGGTTCAAATTCACACAAAAGTTTTCCTTTCAAAGTGAAGAATGTGGATAATATACTGTCCTGGTTTTGGTTGGGGTAGAGTTAATTTTCTTCTCAGTAGCTGGTACGGTGCTGTGGTTTGGATTCAGTACAGAATCATGTTGAGAACACAGTGACGTTTTGGCTGTTGCTCAGCAGTGCTTACCCTGAGTCAAGTGCTTTTCAGTGTCTCAGGCTCTGCCAGGAAGGAACTGCACAAGAAGCTCAGAGGGAGCATGGCCAGGACAGCTGACCTGAGTTGGCCATAGGGGTATTCCATACCATGGAACGTCATACTCACCACCTGCTGACCAATTGCATTGTTCATCACTTGTTTCTCTTGGGTTCTGTTACTGTCTCCCTCTCCTTATAATTACTAATATTATTATTACTGCTACTGTTACTATTATTATTATCACTGTTATATTTGTTTTCAATTATTAAACTGTTCTTATCTCAACCCACGAGGTTTATTTTTTCTTTCCTGTTCTCCCCACGGGGGGGAGGGGTGGGGGGTGGGATGGGGGGGAGTGAGCAAGTGGCTGTGTGGTACTTAGTTGCCTGCTGGGGTTAAACCACGACATATATAAAAAAAGTTACATTTCTTGTGGCTGCTTGGTAATGGATATTGTGCTGGTTTAAAGGTAAACCAGCACGGGAAATGAACCCAACTCAAAAGAGATTATAAACCAGAGTTACAATGTAATAAAAATAATACAATAAATACAATTATACAGATGAACAATTGGTTTTAGCCCACAAAACCCCAGATGTATAACCCAGCACCCTGGGGCACGAACAGAATGTTGTTCATTGGCTCCCGTGCTGAGCCCCATGTGGTCCTCTGAGTCCAAAAGTAAAAGAAGAGGGGGAAAAAAACCTGTTGGTGTGAGTGATGGTTGCAGTCTGGTCGAGAGTGGTGGTTGCAGTCCGGTCGAGGTTCTGGTCCTCCTCTGGATCCAACAAGTGGTACCAGAAGTCCCAAGACCCCAAGATTATATACGTCGGGGTTGACAGAGAACCTGTCAGCAGCCTGGCAATTAGTGACGAGGAATTTAAACAACTTTTAGGAAATATTTACTGTAATGTCGGACGGAACAAACGTAATACAGCCCAGACCAAAGGTCACCAATCAAAATGTGTATAGTGTCACCAATAGCATGTCACAGCATGCACAGTGTCTTCAGTGTCACCAATAAGAGTGTGTGCAGTGTCTTCTGTACTACCAATTAAAGTATATACAGTGTTTTATGCTTGAGACTTTTGACCAATTGTGTTGTGGCATGATAGTGTACAAAAAGTATAAAAGAAACACTTGAGAGCAATAAACAGCTTCCTGATCACCTTACACCTGGACTACGTCTGATATCTGTGTCGTTTTGGCCGTTCCAACTTTAACAATGACATATGGAGACGCCGACGGGATTGCAGCGTTGAAGAAAGATTTATCTCCAATTCCGAGAAAGAGTTTGGAGGGATTCTTCTCTGAGAGAGAGGGGTTGCTGTGACTTCCCTCCTAGAGGGGGAAAGAGCAGAGATTTTCTCTCCTAGAGAGAGATTGGACCTGTGGGATGAGGCACAGGGGGAACAGAGCCCGGTGAAGCTTAAGAGTGGGGATAGTTCCCGCGAAAAGGTCCGGACCCGAACTTTTTTGAACTCTCATTAGGTAAGCTAACGGGAGTGCCACCGGGGACAATATTTTAACGATGGGACAGCATATAATGAAGGAGGAAAGTGTAGTTCTATCTATGTGGAAAGTCCTCCTTAACTGAAAGAATGTCAAGGTTGCTGAATTTAATTTATGACGTGTGATGTTATAGTACTGAAAATAAGGCTTTGAAGCTACTACGTTAAGTTGCATTTCGTGTGTTTACCTAACACTTGCTCCGTGAGACTTTCAAAGATTTAGAAGCATACGGGAGGCAACAATCTATGCAATAATTCATATAAGAAATAAAACTCTGAAACGCAGTTACCCAGAAAGATAAGCAGGTTGCCGATGTAACAAATTGTCCTTGAACTACACCTCCAAGCAAAAAAATGCAGAAAAATTTAATAATTCACTCCTGGAGGCAGAAAAGAAATAAGGATCCCCCCTCTCCATTGCCACTGTTGCAGAAAAAACAGTTTTTCCACCAGATAACTCCACTGAGAAAACAACTAAGAAAAGAAATTCAAGTCAAGATATATAAGCAAATGGAGAGGGACAGAGATAAATTAGAACAGTGGGGGCTGGGCAGAAAACAAGACAGCAAGGTCCATCCCTGTATAAGTCTTCGAACTTAAAAGTCAGCATTTACCTTCTTTTCTTGCTTCTTCACAGCCTGAGTTACTTATTTTTTGTTCATGTACTAACTGGTTGTTTCAGTCTCACAATGTGTGTAAGATAAAATACAAAAAATATGCAACAAATCAAGTTTGGTGCCATGGAAGCCTGAAGAAGACGATCTCTGCCCCGGGGGAAGAACAGAGGGGGCAAAAACTGCCTTCTGATATTTCTGTTAATTCTCATGTTAACTCTAGTGTCTGTTGAATGTGTTTCTGTGAGCTCACAATATTATTGTTACTGTGTGTATGTGAAGAAACAAAGTTCTTTGCCAGGAGAAAAAGGAAAAAGAAAAGTAAAAAGCCCCCCCCCTTGAAAAGATTCAGCCTTGCCAGGGAGAAAAAACAGAGTGTATTTCACAGGATAGAGACGGTCTGTTGCTTGGTAACTAAGCAGGAGTGAAACTCTCCTGCTTTGTAAAAATTGCAACTTTGTAACCTTCTGATTGGAGAAAGAAATTGTCTTACAATTTCATAACATAGTCTCAGTAACTGTTTTCTGAAGTTGTTCATTAAAATAACGAAAATTGTTTTAAAATGCATACATAAATGTAATGGAGAAATAGAGTTTTTAAAGTAACTGCTGACAGCTGCCTGTGATAAGAAAATTCCAAGGTATGTGGGGGCAGCGATTCTCCGGCAGAGCTGCTAAGCACAGCTGCTCTACCTTCCCTCTCCCCCCCTGCTCAAACAGCTCTGTAAACAGTCTTTTGTTGCTTCTGTATTTTACAGATAGGTTTTTTGAGACTGTTGAGGAAACTTTAAGGTAGACTTATTTGGTGGAATACCTAGCTCAAAAATATCTTATTTGACAGGGGCAGTTTTTGCCAGAGAAAAAAAAAAGGAAAAATAAATAAACCGTTTCTAGCTGGAAGTTTCCACCTTTGTGGAAAGAGAGATAAAATCTAAAGATATAATACAGGAAATTGCCTAACAACAGACAGCGTTTCAAGTTTAAACTGCATCTGTCCTAGTCTCTGTGCTAAGCAGCAGAGGTGTGTCCCTGTTATCAGGTGACAAGCTTAAACCAGAACTGTTGCTGCTTTGCCAGGTGTGCATCCTGGATCCCCTGGTATACTCTTATGAGCAAAACCCTAGTTTAAAGCACCCTGAGTGAGTTTTACTGTGGCTTTATGTAAATTGCTAAAGTTGAAAGCTACTTTACGAGTGTTAACTTCTTAAATACATCTATGTAAGTTAAACTGTTACACCTATTTTGTTTAAATAAGATGTTTAAAGTTTTCACGCATATCCCAGAAAAATGTATAAATATCAGTAAAAATTCAGAATTGGCTGCTTATAAATCCTAGCTGATCATATCGTTTCAGAGGCTGGGTGAGACTGCTTAAGTTTTAAAAGGACATGACTGTTCTCCAGTTTCATTTTTTACATGTTGCCATGGGATTTAGGTGCTGAAAAAATCTCCCGGAGCAGTTAATTAGGGGTGAGATAAGAAAGGGTTTATTTGCCAAGGCAGAAGATGTTACAAGACGCGCCCGCCCGTGCCCGAGAGGTTACATTTTATAATACCATCCATCCAATCCCAGATGTGTCCACCCTGTGGCCTTTACTCTGGACCGCCCCGGGGTCCACCCCCTGAAATGGGTCTGGGGTGCATTTTGGGACCACCTACTTCATCACCTTCACCATCATCAGAGCACAAAGGGTACATAGTTACCTAATTTTTGACTTCATTCTGTGGTTTAGGCCCAGATATGCTGTTCTGTCAACTGTCTAGGCCTTGCCTTGACAAAAGACTAAACATTTCTATTAGATTTGGGGCTATAAGTGATATAGGGAGGATAGAATGGGGTAAGAGGGTTAAGGAATGTATAAACAAGGGTGCTAGAGGGAAAAGGATAAGGGACAAGGGACAAAGGAGGGAGGTTGCTGCTTTTAAAACCTACTTATAAAACTTACAAGTCCTACAAATATTAGAAAAATAAAAACCATTAGGGGCTTAAGGCATCAACATTCAGAGAGGCAGGAATCTGCCCCATGAATTTGTGAATCCTGTTCAAATCTCAAGCTATGTGTGGCTTGATAATAGAAAAGTAAAAGATGCAAAACTATATTTAATCCAATTATGCAACTAAAACCCTTATCAAAATCAGTAATCCCATCCTCTGAAAGATTTCCATATGCTGGGATTTTGAACAGCCGATTGTTTCTTCATAATGAAAGTTGCTATTTGCTTTTATTGAAGTTACAGTGACCTTCCTGAAATTCAGTGTGTTTTACTTTACAATAGGAGAGAATTTTTCTGCAGTACAACATGATAAAATGCTGTTCAAAATGATAAAAGTAAAAGGAAATACAGAAGTTAGAGACCTAAAAAGATGAGCTAAAACTAAATGTAATTGTTCTAACCAATGTTATTTGAGAAGCAGGACTGAAGAATGCTCCAGGAAAACATTCAAAGAACCAAGCCATGGAACCTATCTCCAACAGAGAGAATTACACTGCAAAGAATCATCACTAGGCCTTCAGCTTCAAAGAAAAACTGCAAAATTACCCACGATACCCACTTAAAACTGACTGAACTATTAATAACAAATCTGTGAGTTTTTTATTAAAGGTGAAGAACAACTAAAAAAAACAGATGAACAAGAGTCGAGAGTTAATTACGTCCCAGACATCAGAGACAATTTGGACTGACTTCTCACAGAAGACACTAAATTTCAAGCTGTATTAGCAGACTGTAATAGTGATTTATCTATTCATTTTTCTAGGTATCGACTATAGACAGAAATCATGTGTTGCTGCCAATCACACATTACTCACGTAACTCAGACATTGGTTTAACTTCTCCACAATTTAGGAAGTTTTGAAAAACTGTAAGGACAAGTAATGTTGTAATTTGCTGGTTTTCCAGAGCTAAAACGATTCTTGCAGGTTGGGGTGCATGTCACACTGCAGACATCCAGCATAAATCTCTAAAAGTTACAACATTATACTCAGTGTGAGGGGGCATGAACCTCTTTAACAGAATTATTTGCAATGTACTGCATAAATTCTAATAACTGTTTTGTTTTCCTTTAGTGACTACTGCTGTGAAGCTTCTCTTAATATACTTAATGTAAACGTTCAGAAATTCTTTTTCAGTATTAACACTATTGGGTAGATGATCCCACGATAACGTATTGTACAGGTTAATTTAATCCATATTTGATACAATATTCCTTCAGTTCAATCAAGATGCGAATTATGAGTAACTAAATTCAAGAAGTGAAATACCATTTGTATTAATTTACAGCTCTTACAACATGTTGCTAAAAGATGAACAAAAATATAGAATTAGATGATGTGCTAATAGACTAACATAACCCTGAATTTTACACATGAATAGAGGTTGCTTTATAGAGCACTTCATTCCATACAAAATTTCTGATACCCTTTTTAATTAATGTTAAAAGTGAAAGTAAGGATAATTCTTCTAATGGAAAAATAGATGTTAGTGCCTTAAATATTAAATTTCAGTAAGCTACAAACATGTCCCACCTATCTCAGGAAAAATAAGACTTTTAAGTACTGACTTTACATAAAAGATAAGAGTACATATGACTTGAGCATTGCAATTTCAGAAATTTTCACTAAAATAACTGTCTCCTTTTAAGTTTGTTTTATAGTGAAGAACGTGATACAATAATATTCAACTACAGACAGAAGCTTTAACTTATTTACCTTATGTTTTAACTTACAGGGACCAGCTGTAAGACTAGTAGTGCAGTACTGTATGTTGTCTGTGTAAAGGGACAAAACCTTACGTTTATACTTAAATTACTGATGTTTAAAAACTCCTGAGATTTTTATTATTCAAACAGTTCTTTAACTCGTTGCAGTTAAATTCAAAGGTTTAAATTGTTGATTTTTTTTCCTTTTTGCCCTTCTATATGTCTGCTTACTAAAAGAATAATTAAGAGTAATTCAAAAAATTTAATCCTAATCCAGGTTACTGTAATCCGGTGATTGCAAACTAAACCTTCTTTCCTTTTCCCCCTTCCTGTCATCACATTTGTGTCTCCCTGCAGCAAACTCATTGAGGAAGTCTATTCAGTCAAATAATAAGGGGGGTTTTTTTTGCATAACTAAGTCAGGTGTGTGGCCTGAGTATCGAGACTATGTTGTCTCCACAGTGAACTGACTTAAACACTTATGCAAATAAGCCCACGGGACAAGTGGAACTAAAAATAAGATCAGGTAGCATATATAACGCCTGGCAGAGTTATGGAGCAGATTATCCTGTGGGAAATCACACAGCAGCTACAGGATGGACAAGGGATCACACCCAGTCAACATGGGTTTAGGAGGGGCAGATCCTGTTTGACCAACCTGATCTCCTTTTACGATCAGGTGACCCACCTGGTGGATGAGGGAAAGGTTGAGGATGTGGTCTATCTGGACTTCAGCAAAGCCTTTGACACTGTCTCCCATAGCATACTCCTGGAAAAACTGGTAGCCCACGGCTTGGACAGGGGCACTCTGTGCTGGGTCAGGAACTGGCCCAAGGGCCGGGCCCAGAGAGTGCTGGTGAACGGAGCTGCATCCAGTTGGCGGCCGGTCACCAGTGGTGTTCCCCAGGGGTCAGTGCTGGGCCCAGTCCTTTTTAACATCTTTATCAATGATTTAGATGAGGGGATTGAGTCCATCATCAGCAAATTTGCAGATGACACCAAGTTGGGAGGGAGTGTCAACCTGCCAGAAGGCAGGAGGGTTCTGCAGAGGGATCTGGATAGACTGGAGAGTTGGGCTGACTCCAATGGAATGAAGTTCAACAAGGCCAAGTGCCGGGTCCTGCACTTTGGTCACAACAACCCCCTGCAGCGCTACAGGCTGGGGACAGAGTGGCTGGAGAGCAGCCAGGCGGAAAGGGATCTGGGGATGCTGATCGACAGGAGGCTGAACATGAGCCAGCAGTGTGCCCAGGTGGCCAAGAAGGCCAATGGCATCCTGGCCTGCATCAGGAACTGTGGCCAGCAGGACTAGGGAAGTGATCCTTCCCCTGTACTCTGCATTGGTGAGGCCACACCTTGAGTATTGTGTTCAGCTCTGGGTCCCTCAGTTCAGGAAGGATATTGAGGTGCTGGAGCGGGTCCAGAGAAGAGCAACGAGGCTGGTGAAGGGACTTGAGCCTCTCCTATGAGGAGAGGCTGAGGGAGCTGGGGTTGTTTAGTCTGGAGAAGAGAAGGTTTAGAGGCGACCTCATCACTCTCTTCAACTACCTGAAGGGAGGTTATAGCCAGGTGGGGGTTGGTCTCTTCTCCCAGGCAACCAACAATAGGACAAGGGGACATGGGCTCAAGCTCTGTCAGGGGAGGTTTAGCTTAGATGTTAGGAAGAAATTCTTTACAGAGAGGGTTATCAGGCATTGGAACGGCCTACCCAGAGAGGTGGTGGATTCACCATCCCTGGAGGTTTTTAAAAAGAGATTGGATGTGGCCCTTAGTGCCATGATATAGTAATTGGAGTTGGATCAGGGGTTGGATTTGATGATCTTGGAGGTCTTTTCCAACCCAATCTATTCTATGATTCTATGATTCTATTCTATGTGTAATTTCTCTTGATGTTCCTTGATCATCTCCTTTAGAATACTCTGTATGTAATACTGTCTTCTTAACTTTGACTTAACTGGAAGTTAGTACCCAAAATGAAATAGCATCAATAACAAATAATGGTTATAACACTGGAACTTGGGTTGTGAAACAAATTGGGTGCATTTCGGTTGGAAATTGAAGGTGTACAGGCATTACTTTCTTATATTCTTTTAACTCAAATGACATTGTTTTTATTGTGCTGTGTAGAAAAATCAAATTACTGCAAGATACAGATACGCAGAGATTCCTAACTCACTCATAGGACAAATTGTTGTCAAGAAAACATTTTACACATCAAATGAACATTTTAAAATATAAAAAGGGGGGAAAGAGACTATGCAGGCACATAAACAGATGCTAAATCAGAATAGATCTCATTTAAATTTCCTTGTGTTAATTCCTCTTCAAGTCAAGTACAATTGTTAAGCGTGACTACCAAAAATGACTGAGTAGTACACAGCCAATAACTACTTGAAATGTAAACTGTGTAATTAAAATGTAAAAGTATAAAGGAAATTCCAGCTATGTGTGAGTGAAGAGTGACTGAGGTGGCCACCAATGAATGACTGAAGAGAGATTGTATGAGAGAGAGAGACTGTGTAGATATATATGTGTTACAATATATGTGTGTGCGAACTTAACAATGCTTTTGTATTGGAGTGTTGAGACTTTGGGGGAATGTATTACATGGATCTCTTGGACTGTAGTGAATCCTTGTTTTGAATGGTAGACGAGCTCTCTGGATTCTTTCTTGGTGGGATGTTGTTGCTGTGTTTCTTTTTAGCTTTGGATCAGGGGTTGCCAATGCTGGTGCCTTGCTTGATCAGCCTGTTACAAAGGGCCCTGCAGCAGACTGTCAAAGCCATCTTTGAGGCATAAAATAAAAAAAAAAAAAGAGGGGGAATTGTCGGGGTTGACAGAGAACCTGTCAGCAGCCTGGCAATTAGTGACGAGGAATTTAAACAACTTTTAGGAAATATTTACTGTAATGTCGGACGGAACAAACGTAATACAGCCCAGACCAAAGGTCACCAATCAAAATGTGTATAGTGTCACCAATAGCATGTCACAGCATGCACAGTGTCTTCAGTGTCACCAATAAGAGTGTGTGCAGTGTCTTCTGTACTACCAATTAAAGTATATACAGTGTTTTATGCTTGAGACTTGACCAATTGTGTTGTGGCATGATAGTGTACAAAAAGTAAAAAAGAAACACTTGAGAGCAATAAACAGCTTCCTGATCACCTTACACCTGGACTACGTCTGATATCTGTGTCGTTTTGGCCGTTCCAACTTTATCAGCGACATATATACACTCAGGTTCAGGCAGGAATGCCCAGTACCTCCGCCAGGGTGGGGAGTTCCACAATGGGTGATTGTGAGTCATGAGATATTTTTGGAATCCTTGGTGGCCTATTAGCAGACATGACCCCCTCAGGCTGGGTGTGGAGGTGCTAATGACTCCCTGGAGGGGAGTTAACATCACCCATAACTATAGCCTGAGGGGTCAGATGTGCTCTGGGCAGCTGCTGCAAATGGTCTATTGTTAACAGTTCCTGGGAAATGACATGGAGGGTGTAGAATACACAGTTTGGGTTACACCCACACAGTGATGAACTGCTCCCGGCTGTTCTAACTAGGACAGATACTCAGGTAGTTTTTCTTCCCCATTAATTCAAATGAGGTGTCTATCTCTGCAAATCAAGATGATATCCAGAAACAAAGGTATCCAAACTGACCTTCATGAAAATTTGTCCCTTGAATTCCTCAGTTCTCCTGCAGCCTTCCTGAGACATTGTTACCTAGGTTAAAGTGTTCAATATCCAAGAGGACCTAAAAGCATTCCTTTGATCTGAGATCATAGAATCAGAATCAGACGGGTTGGAAAAGACCTCTGAGATCATCAAGTCCAACCCTTGATCCACTACCACCACAGTTGCTAGACCATGGCACTAAGTGCCACGTCCAGCCTCATCTTAAAAACCTCCAGGGACGGAGAATCCACCACTTCCCTGGGCAGCCCATTCCAATGGCTGATTACCCTCTCTGTAAAGAATTTCTTTCTAATATCTAACCTAAACCTCCCCTGGCGCAGCTTAAGGCCATGTCCTCTTGTCCTACTGCTGATTGCCTGGGAGAAGAGACCAACCCCCACCTGCCTACAACCTCCTCTCAGGTAGTTGTAGAGAGCGATGAGGTCTCCCCTGAGCCTTCTCTTCTCAAGGCTAAACAACCCCAGCTCCCTCAGCCTCTCCTCATAGGACTTGTGTTCAAGTCCCTTCACCAGCCTCGTTGCCCTTCTCTGCACCTGCTCCAGCACCTCAACATCTTTTCTGAACTGAGGGGCCCAGAACTGGACACAGTATTCCAGGTGAGGCCTCACCAGCGCTGAGTACAGGGGCAGAATCACTTCCCTGGTCCTGCTGGCCACACTGTTCCTGATACAGGCCAGGATGCCATTGGCCTTCTTGGCCACCTGGGCACACTGCTGGCTCATGTTCAGCCTCCTGTCGATCAGCACCCCCAGGTCCCTTTCTGCCTGGTTGCTCTCCAGCCACTCTGTCCCCAGTCTGTAGCGATGCAGTGGGTTGTTGTGGCCAAAGTGCAGGACTTGGCACTTGGCCTTGTTGAACCTCATCCCGTTGGAACCAGCCCAACTCTCCAGTCTATCCAGGTCCCTCTGCAGAGCCCTCCTGCCTTCCGGCAGGTTGACACTCCCTCCCAACTTGGTGTCATCTGCAAATTTGCTGATGATGGACTCAATCCCCTCATCCAAATCATCGATAAAGATATTAAACAGAACTGGGCCCAACACTGATCCCTGGGGGACACCACTGGTGACCGGCCGCCAGCTGGATGCAGCCCCGTTCACCAGCACTCTCTGGGCCTGGCCCTCCAGCCAGTTCCTATCCCAGCACAGAGTGCCCCTGTCCAAGCCATGGGCTGCCAGTTTTTTCAGGAGTATATTATGGGAGACAGTGTCACATTTAGAAATAAAGACTTCACCTTGTCTGCATCTCTGAAGATAATTGGTATCAAGCACCAACTAGCTTCTAGCATATATCAAGCTTGAATCTTCACCATTCCTATGCCTTGCAGTCATCCTCACTTGCACAAAGGGCGTTCCACATGTGCACAAGTAAGTGATGCCAAAATGATGACATTAGACAGAAATCGTTTGGATATCAGTCTTGCATTTGCCACACACAAGTCCTTTCAGCAGTGTTAAAATTTCATAGAACAAATATAAATTCCACCATAGTCACATCAGGTACTGTATGGATGTACTGCACCGTGACAATAGTCCTATGTAGTATGACACCAAACCTATGCAAAACAAATACCACTGAGGTTATTTGGTGCACATACCTACTTTCCTCTGTATTGCCGAGCCAGCCCTGGTTTTGGTCTCCCTGTCCCTGAGCTGGACTTATCTACAGATAAGGCTGTTCTGCTTTAGTTGTGAGGAGGGACTGGTAGTGAGTGATTCTCCTCTTCCCCATCAAAGTGCCACAGTAGAATAAGAAGGTCAGGAAGGTCCATGGGCCTTGGATAGGGTCAACTTGAGGCAGAGGGGCTTGTTCCCCAGAGGGATAGAAGAAAAAAATGGATGGACATGTCCAGTGTTGCATTTTGCTTCCATTTTTCAACCCCAACCAGATAGGACAGTCAGCAGAACATGGTGCTAGGGGATACAAAAAGGCACCCGCTTCCACAGTTTTCAATAAACCCTGATCAAGATGCTTAATAGGATCACATTTTTGCTGGCATGACAAAGAGTTTCTCCCATCACTGGACCTGGCTGGACCAAAAGTGCTGGGCAGAAGCTGCAATGGGACTGTATTGGGTTTGCGTGTGAAGAACTGAAGCCCATGGAAAGAACTTGCATTGGAGAAGTTCGTGGAGGACTGTCTCCCGTGAGAGGGACCCCATGTTGGAGCAGGGGAAGGACTCCTCTCCCTGAGGAGGAAGCAGCAGCAGAAACAACATGTGAACTGACCATAACCCCCATTCCCTGTCTCCCTGTGCCACTTGGGGGGAGGAGGTAGAGACTCAGGAATAAAGTTATGCCCAGGAGGGAGGGGTGGGGGGAAGGTGTTTCTAAGATTTGTTTTACTTCTCATTATCCTACTCTGATTCTGATCGGTAATAAATTCAATTATATATCCCAAAGTTGAGTCTGTTTTGCCCATGATGGTAATTGGTGAGTGATCTCTCCCTGTCCTTAACTCATGAGCCTTTTGTTATATTTTCTCTCCCCTGTCCAGTTGCAGAGGGGAGTGATAGAGTGGCTTTGGTGGGTGCCTGGCAGCCAGCCAGGGTCAAACCACCACAGGGACACAGGTTGCTGTGACAGACTGCTGTTTCCTACATTGAAAAGACAGTCCTGAAATCCAGATGTGTCACCTTCTAAATTGTTTGGACTACTTCCTATACATTGAAGCAGAAGGGTGAATTAGCCAGTGCTGAATTTAGCTGGTACCATTCAGCAGTTGCTAGTACATGAGGTCTGTGTGGTTTGAGTAAGCTGGAGTTCATTATCGGCAGTGACCCATGACCTGTACTGCAGCTAAGAGCTTCTGGGATTTTACTGTATCAGCCACATCTCTGCCCATTACCTACTGTATTGGGTCTGGCTGAGATGGTGTTCATTTCCCCACAGTAGCCCTCACAGTGCTGTGCTTTGCATTGGCAGCTAGAAGGGTGTTGATAACACACCGGTGTTTTGGCTACTGCTGAGCACAGCACCAGCACTGTAATATTCCTTCCTCAGTTGAGGGCAAGATCCTGGGAGGGGACCCAAGTAGGCCAGCTGACCCAAACTGACTGTATTCCAGACCATATGATGTCAGTTCAGATATAAAAGTTAAGGAAAGGAGCAGGGGGGGGGGCATTCATTGTCTCCAATGGCTTCCTGCTGAGAAACCATTACATGTGCTGAAGCCCTGCTTCTCAGGAAAGTGACCGGTCATCACTGCTCATAGGAAGTAGAGAATAAACCTTGTTATTTTTCGCTTCGCTTTTGTGTGTGCAAGCTCTTGCTTTACTTTTGCCTAAATAAACTGCCTTTTCTCAACTCACAAGTCATTTTCCATCTTATTCTCTCTCCCCTTTTCCGTCTGAGAAGGGGAGTGATAGAGTGGCTGGGTCGGCACCTGGTGTCCAGCCAAGGTCAACCCACCACACCTACCCTAGAAGTATCCAGTGCTCCTGAATACTAAAGATGATTTCATGATGACATAAAAAAATCTTTCTTTCCTAACAGGTTTGAAGACATGTAAATGAACAAGATTATTTTTATCCCACATAGGACAAGAATAATTCCTCTGGCAGCATATCCTTGCAGGTAGACAAACCAACATACTTCCTTTGGAGGCTGTTGCCATGGCATCTGTCCAATGTCTTCACAGCATCTTCCAGATCTTTGAGATCTAACGAGAAAGGAAGAGGAAAGGAGGCACTAGTTAAAAGGCACACAGCAAGGTTGCTGGGAGAAATAAGACCCAGTCCAGCCTGTAGGATGTATTTATACTTTGACTTAATTGGGAAGTTTTTTCTGTATGGCATTTCATCCATAGAACACAGAGGTTTTGTTTTTGATTTTTGGCAAGAAAGACAGAATTGCCAACTTCATTTTACCTAACTTCAGCCATCTATGTGCCTAGCCTAAGAGGGCTGTCTAAGCTCCTGTTAGAATTAATGGAAGGAGAAGGGTTCCTCGCAAGGATGATTTATCCAGTCTATTTTAGACACCTAATTTAAGATGGCATGATTTACCCTTTGGCAGTATTTATCTCTCTCCTTTAACTACAGCGGGATCATGGATGGACTAAATTCCTGGATTTTCAGGTGAGGTAAAAGGAATGTGAACAAAGACCTCCGCCTTAGGTGTTATTCCAGGGGTAGAAATTGCCAACCAAAATTAAAGAGATGAGAGAACAGCCTGGGCCACATCTTTGTGCATCTGGAACAATGCAGCTGAAGTAAAAGCTTTTCTCCCCATCCCTTACCCTTAGAAGAAGTCAAAAGCCTCCCAGCATACAAATCAGCACCAAAGGAATTCAGCGAGAGGCCACACTTAGAAAACAAGTGAAGATAAATTAATATTGAGACAACCATACAAGACTGGTTTGTCCAGAAGTGAAAATGCAGCAGCTGGACACAACTTAATTGCTTTGGAGATTATGCCATGGGATGATGCCTTTTTCTGGATGAGTTCCATGTTACAAGGGTTCAACTGTCCACACATTCATTGTGCAAGAGTTCCTCAGTTTTCTGGCTTGTGGCAGGCCCAGACATTTTGGAATAACTACATTTTTAGTCAGCTTCAGTAAACCAAAAGCAGAAGGAATGAGATTTAGCCTGTCAGATAAATACATACTTTCATCAAGAGCTGTTAGATAAGGTTATATAACTATACAATCAGGGTTAAATAAAATGGTTTTATCATCAATTTCTGACTTTGAGACAAGTGTTGAACTGGTGATAAGTTAAACACAAATTTCTTCAAGTTTTCTCTGTACATATTATTTCTCCAAAATTAACTTTTCTTAGATAAAATTGCCTATAGATTGTGAGTCTACTGAAGATGCATGGTAGGTTGGAATGTAAGAATTTAAATGATGCTTCTGAATAAAAACCAATTTTTGCATTAATGACGTCCATTGAGATGCTTTAGGCAGACTGTCACCTTGCGTGTTCAGAGCTTGGGGGGGACACACTGACAAAGAGTGCAGTAGGGGCTGCCTATCTCTTAAGGGAATTCACTTTGAAAGTATGTATTACAGCCATGAATATCCTGTCCCTGAATTTCAGGCATAAAAGTAGGTTTCACTTGATGTAGAAATAGGGCCAGGACTTGATTCTGCAGCCTGAAGTGGAACTATAGGCACCTGTGAATAGCAGCATAGGCACTATCACAGAGAAGATGCATTAGAGTTAAAAATTATGTACCAGTAAGGCAACTTCGGTGTGTTAAATGTTTTCCTGACATATCTACGCATAGATACCCCTTAATCATTATTTCCAGGCCCAGTCGCACCATAGCCTAGGACACATTGTGATGCCCTAATAAACACCGGTTTTTAGGTAGTGTCACTGGGGAGCTTTTGGAGTCTGGCCCCCGAGGGTCTCACCCAGGACATCAAGGCTTTCAGGGACTCCGTATGTCCCAGCAGGCTGGACCCGGCGGGAAGGGGCCATCACACGGAGGGGCTCCTAAACACAATTTGGGATGAGGCCAATCAGAGAGAGCACTCGCTGTCTGCCGCGCCGAGCCGAGCCAGGCCGAGCCAGGCCAGGCCAGGCCAGGCCAGGCCAGGCCAGGCCTATCCAACCGGGCCACCGGATCGGATCCCTCCGCCGTGCCCAACTGGACACTCCCAGTGCTCCCCCGGAAGTGCTTGCCGGACTATAGCGGAAGCGGGGCGGGGTGCAGCCTCTTTGGTGCTGGCGCCCGGAGAAGATGGTGAGCACTGGGGCCCGGGTGCGGGGTATCTGTTCTCATCCGCCGCCGTGCCGGCCTCCGCGGGGCCGCGGGCCTCGTCTGGGGCGTGGGGAGGCCTTGTGCCCTGCTGCGGCCGGACTCAGCGGCGGCTCGGCGCTGCGGGGAGACGATGCTGGGAGCTGAGCCTGAGGGCCTGGCGGTGGACCCCGTTCCTGGCCCGTGTGGGGGCGCGGGGCGTCTGGTCCTGGGCGAAGAGGCAGCGATGGGATATGGGGCCGTGCTACCGCGGGATCTCCTTCGGGGTCTCCCTGCTTGCTGCGGGCCTGGCCGGGCTAGCGCTCTCCCCAGGGATGGGGCAGCTTTTCAGATAAGGGGGTTTGGTTGCTAAAGCCTCTTGTGAGTGTTCGGTTGATCTGTGAGAATAAATACCTTCCCTCAGGGAAAAGCACTTTACTGTTTATCACCGATAAATTTGGGGGAGATGAGAAACGAGTTGGAGATAACCACTCGGTGGCTTCGTTTTATTTCAGCACTGGGCAGGGGTATAGGAATGGCAAAGAGGTGTAAGGAGTTGGTGTTTCAGAGTTCAGTGTGCCTCTGCCATGTTTATTGGGCTTTGTGAATTTGTGAGTGTTTTTTAGAGAAGCCTATATTTTCAGTTATATGACTTTTGAATGATAGTGATACAATGTGCAATGTCTTGAAATATTTCTCAGACGAAGGGTACATCATCATTTGGTAAGCGACGAAATAAGACACACACCTTGTGTCGTCGATGTGGGTCCAAGGCATACCATCTGCAGAAATCTACCTGTGGGAAATGCGGTTATCCTGCTAAGCGTAAGAGAAAGTGTAAGTAACAGAGCTGAATTTAAAAACTTTTGTTTCTTTGTTGTCTTCAATAGTCTGGCTTTTTTCCAACCAGGCAAGAATACATCTTGCAGTGTTTGGAGCTTTTTTTGAAATTAAACAGATTAAACTATATTAATAATTGCTTTTTTTTTTTTTGCTTCTGTCAGATTGAATAGTTGTGCTATTCAAATGTACTGTGCAACTAATTATTTGTTGCAGATGAGTAATAGTAACTCCTGTGTTCTAGACAACTGGAGTGCAAAGGCTAAACGACGCAACACCACTGGTACTGGTCGCATGAGACACCTGAAAAGGGTCTACCGTCGATTCAGGTACGATATTACAAACCAGTGTAATCTGAAATCTTGCATGGGTTTCACTGAATTATAAAATTCATCATTCAAAGTTAACACTTATTTAGTACACTTGATGAGGTATGGTGTTTCTTTTTAAATATATTGTGGAAATAAATTATGCCTTATATCTTTAGATGAATATGCTGCCAATTATAAAAAGCTCACTCATTTTTAATACATAGGATGTATAGCAAGCTCTGATGTTTCTGTTAAGTGTAGATAGTACAGAACACAGAGGGTATTGTAATAAAACACCCACATTTGAAAAGGTATGCTTTGCGTAGCATTGCCTCTTTGGGGGAGTCTGAAATTGCTGGTTGCACTGAAGTTGTATTTTTATAAGATGCAATTCTTGAAATGCATTCCAATCTCCTCTTGCCCACAAAAAAAGTTAAGGATTTAAGTACTTTATTGGTTGCTCTTTAATTTGGAGTTCAATTAGCAGTAACTAACATCAGATTCTGAGTTAGAGGTTTCTAAAATGTGTTATAAAGCTTTGAGTTGTACTTAAAAGGTACTCTACTGTTAAACTTGCTAAGAATTTCTTTTTGTATGACCTCCATGTTCTAAAGCACAACTCTGTAACTTTTGGCCTAATACATCAGAAAGATGGATGAAAATTACCAAGCAGTTCAAGGGTCTTTTCCTAAAAATGTATATTGGATTTTATAGTGAAAAGTAGGAGTCTTTTAAGTCCAGGACCTAGGTGTAGTTGAGGGATTCATTCATCAGGAGTTTTTTGGTGAGCACAGTCTTTCCCAGAAGCATCCAGAAAATACCTTACAATGTGCAACTGCAGCCTGATTTCCACCAAGTGTTGCTGAAGTAGAAATGTCATATCCAAAAGCAAGCTTGGGTCTGATTTCTGTAAGAAATTGACTTGCACTTCAATACTAACAAATGTGAAATTTTTTGCTGAATTGCTTAGTAGGAACATAAAGTAAGGCATGCCTTCAGTGGGTGTGCTGTATCAAATTCAGTCTTGCAGTGTTTACTCAGTTACTGAAATCTTCCTGTTTGAAGAAGTCAAATTTACTTCAGCAGAAGAGAAAACCATATTGCTTATTCAAAACAGCTTGTCAATTATGTTTCTTATTAAAAATGTCCAAACATATGAACTCCATAGTGATTTCAGTGCATTACTGAGAGAAGCTGAAAAAAGCTGGTGAACCTGATCTGAAACATTACTTGTTAGAAAATAACTTGGAGCAGAAGTCACCCTTTCAAAAAGTAGTAACCATATTTCTACTTGCAGGAATGGATTCCGTGAGGGAACCACGCCAAAGCCCAAGAGAGCAGCTGTTGCAGCCTCCAGTTCATCATAAAGATACATGTATTTGTTAAAATAAATTGTCTTATCCAGAAAATGTCACCTTTTGTATATGTTTTACTTCAGGGAAGCATGGGATTCCTGAAAATACATGTATTTACACACACAAATTGTTGATGGTATGCACTGAAGCAATTAATTAAAAATAATCCCTTAATTGACTTTTCATTTGATAGCACCTCCACCTTGAATTGCTGAATTTTAAAAGAGGGTTATATGTGTTACTCAAAAGAACTTGCCTGCAAGAGAAATGGAATGTTGGCACTATGGACTGAGTTTCGTTGTGCCCTAGCATGGAGAGTCAGAATTTATCGCAAAGATGGTAACTTGACCAATGTCTCTAAGTGCTGATCTGGGAGGAAATTGCTTAAGAGGAATTCCCAGTCTTAGCCAAGGTTCACTGTTTTGTGGCTCTGAAAGGCCTGCAAAAGTATTGCCTATTCACTGGGTCATTGTTTGGGTAAAAAGAAACTGCCAAGTCTGGAGCATGCATACTGCCAGGCATGAAGGGACTGGAGATTTGTTATTCACAGAAACACAGAATATGCTGAGTTGGAAGGGACCCGCAAGGATCACCAAGTCCAACTCCTAGCCCTCCACCCATTCCCAAGAGTCACACCATGTGCCCAAGAATATCATCCAAATGCTTCCTGAACTCTGTCAGGCTTGATGCTGTGACCACTTTCCTGGGGAGCCTATTCCAGCATCCAAGGAGCCTTTGAGTGAAGAACCATTTTCTAATATCCAACCTAAGCCTCCCCTGACACAACTTCAGGCCATTCCCTCAGGGTCTGTCACTGGTCACCACAGGGAGGAGATCAGTGTCTTCCCCTCCTCTTCCCCTCACGAGGAAGTTGTAGACTGAGATGAGGTCTCCTCCAGGCTGAATAGACCAAGTGACCTCAGCTGCTCCTCATACGGCTTCCCCTCAAGGCCCTTCACCATCTTTGTTGCCCTCCTTTGGACACTCTCTAATATCTTAATATCTTTCTTATATTGCAAAGACCAAAACTGCACACAGTATTCAAGGTGAGGCTGCCCCAGTGCAGAGTAGAGTGGGACAATCCCCTCCCTTGCCTGGCTGGCGATGCTTTGCCTGATGCCCCCCAGGACACAGTTGGCCCTCCTGGCTGCCAGGGCACACTGCTGACTCATATTCAACTTGCTGTCAACCAGGACCCCCAGGTCCCTTTTCATGGCACTACTTTCCAGCACCTCATTCCCCAGTCTGTCCATACATCCAGGGTTGCCCCATCCCAGGTGCAGAATCCGACACTTGCCATGGTTGAACTTCATATGATTGGTGATTGCCCAGTCCTCTGATTTGTTGAGGTCTCTCTGCAGGGCCTCCCTGCCTTCGAGGGAGTCAACGGCTCCTCCGAGTTTTGTGTCATCTGCAAACTTGCTTAGTATCCCTTTCAGTCCTGCATCCAAGTCATTTATGAAGATGTTGAAGAGCACAGGGCCTAAATGGAGCCCTGTGGAACCCCACTAGTGACAGGTTGCCAGTCTGATGTCACCCCAGTCACTATTACCCTCTGTGCTTGACCCGTGAGCCAATTGCTCACCCAGCACAGGATGTGTTTATCCAGCTGTGGGCTGAACAGTTTGTCCAGAAGGATCCTGGGGGAGACAGGATCGAAAGCTTTACTGAAATCCAAAAAGGTTACATCAACTGGCTTCCCTTGATCAACCAGGTGGGTTACCTTGTCATAAAAGGAAATCAGGTTTGATATGCAGGACTTTCCTCTTGTGAAGCTGTGCTGGCTGTGACCAGTGTCTGCATTGTCTGTCGTAACATAGAAATTGTGTGAACAATTTCTTTGCATTTCTGTGTGTATTACCTTGGCATAGCTGAATGCTGATAGTAAAAATTACTGCGCCACTAAGATGGCTACAGGACCTGAAGTTAGAACAAAGGTGGATTCATGCCAGATGCCAAGGAGGAGTTTTGGCAGGTGAATAAAGTTTTCTCATCTCCTATGACCACCTGTTGTGGTCCAATTAACAGTGGACAGCAGAACATGTTTTCCTTATGTAACCGATGTAGTGTGAACAAGAAACTAAGCGTCATGAGCACTATATAATCTGTCTTTCTTCTAATAAAGACGACATATTGCCTGATCATATTGACCTAAGAGCATCTGTCTGTTCCCTTCCATCGATATCTGGTGCCTGAACGCAGGGACTCAAAGTTCGTCAGTTCTCCGGGACGTAAGGCGAACGGAAGAGCTGAAGGAAGCAGCTGTTACAGGCAGCACTGAGCCCCGGTGCTGTGAACAAAGCCGTGAACGGTCAAATTGGAAGCTCGCCTTGGCCCGGTGAGTCAACTGGCGGGAGCATGGGGTCCACTCTTTCTAAAGATGAAGAAGCTGTGGGAAGGCTGATGCAATGTATAGTCTCTCTAAGAGAGCCAAATTACGATAAAAAAGCCCTTGAAGGGTTAATTGTTTGTGCGAGAGCTAAGAATTTAATCCCCTCCGCTCAAGCCGCCTTTGAGGTATCCATATGGGATGCTATAAAGGATCAGTTATGGGAAGAAATGGAACAAGGGTCTAAAAATGTTAAAAGATATAGAAAATACCCTAAAGTTTGGCGTTTGATCGTTGAATCGCTGCAAGAGTTAACTACGGATCAGCGAAAACTTATAGTTGCTCAGGGAACTTTGTCGGGAATCAGCGGGACTGTGGCGTGTCTCCGAGCCCGAGCTGATAGATCTGTTTACGGGGAGGTCCTAGTGCCTGCAGCTGCACAGCCGCGAACGCTAATAAAAGCAGCGGGACTGACTCAGTTTAGCAGCACACTTGTGCCAGCAGAGACTGTGAGAAAAGTAGGAGCAGCGGGGAGTGTCGCTGGCACTCTGCCAGCACCACCGCCCTTCTCTGCGCCTGCTCAGCCAGCACTGCTACCTTCTACTGAGCATGCGCGGTCAGCAGAGCAAGAAGCTGTTTCTGCACATGCGCAGCCTGGAACAGAGCTGCTAGGAGCCTCCGAGCCACTAGATGTCGCTACATCGCCACTGCCTGGAAGCATCATGTCGCCCGAAATCACGTCATCAGCGGTCGTCTCATCAGAACCAGGAAGTCAAACCATGGAAACTGCAGTTACTGCAGCCGGCTTTACCCCTACAAGTGTTGCCGTAGCAACTGAAGCTATTTCAGCAAGGACTGCCGCCTCGCCTCGGCAGAGGCTACTGCTGTTGTAGCGGGAGCTGCCGTTTCGGCAGAAGCCACCACCGTTCCGACGGGGACCGGAGCCGCTGCCGAAGCGAGCATGACTCCTTCACCTGCTTCAGTTCTGCTACGAGAGGAGAAAGAAAAACTTAATCGTGGTAATGCAAAAGAATTATTTTCATCATTTCCATCCTCAGGCTTGTCTCCTGATGACAAGAGCTTGGACAATGGAAGCGAGACAGCTATTTTGCTTGCAATAAAAGACCTTAAAGAAACTTTATTGCTTTGCTTTCAAGAGCTTGAGTCTAAATTAGGAGAGAGACAGCTTGTTCAGCTGAATACAGCCCCCTCTAATGTTTCAACTTTAATTGAGAGTGAACCCTGGAAAGCTTTGGACTGGAAAAGTTTAAAAGAAGTTAAAAGAACTGTTATGCAGTATGGTTTAAAGAGTACTTATACACGAATAGTACTGTGGCATCTCTTTACTGCTCATTTGTTAACACCATATGATATTCGTATAATTATATCTATGTTACTTTCTCCTTCCCAGTAACTGGAAATCTTCAACGAATGGAGTGCCAGTTGTGCAGCAATGGTTGCACAATCTAGACAGAAAGGACACCCTCTCTTTGGTGTTTCTGCTGACATGCTCATGGGTCTTGGTCAGTATGAAAAAGCAGATGTACAAGCACAGTTTCCAGATGAGGTATTAAAAACTAGTCAGGCTTTAGCTTATAAGTCATTGCTTATGATAAGGGATGCAAAGTCAAGACTCCCGTGTATTTCAATCAAGCAGGGACCCACTGAAACATACAATCAGTTTGTAGATCGTTTACATGAGTCAATCAATTCAGATCCGGACATAGATAATAACATGAAAGCAAAATTCTTAGACATGCTGGCCTATAATAATGCTAATGAAAATACAAAACAGGTTTTGGGTACACTACCTAGGAGTGCTGCTACAGCCCAGTTTTTAGAAGCTGCTGTAAAAATAGTCCAACAAGAGAAAGCAGCCTATTTACCTGATGCAATAACTGCAGCAATAAAACCTTTTTTGTCTGTTGAGACTGACACTTCTTCAGAATCAGACACAAGTTCTGATGATGATGAAGAAGAAAATAATACTGGAGTTTAGAACAGATCAGCAACATTCCTAGAAATTTTTCAGAATTATTAAATAATAGAATTAGTATAGTGGAGTTTGTTATAGAATAAAGTTGTTATAGGTTTAAGATTATTAACACAAGAATATTTAGTAAAGCAATCAGTGATTTAAGAATTTTTTAACACACTTTTGCACAAAGAAAAAGGGGGAAAGAAAGATATCAGTTTTCCTCTATTGACTTGCAAAAGTGTTTTATATGTTTTAAGTTTTTTGTGCACAGGTGTTTTCTGGTTATCTGCACATAAATGATACCCTGGAAAGAAGCTGGTTCTTCAAAACAGAGCTGATGTTGTTGCTGTTGCAGGTAACAGTGAATTACCAAAAGGGCACAGTATTTTTAGTCTTACTGAGAGCACAATTTTTTTGAGCACAGTTTTTTCAGTATTACAAAAGCACAATTTTAGGTATTATGAGCACAATTTTTGATATTTTTAAAACACACAAGTCTAGAAGGTAAGAAGCACATAATTATAGAAGTTTAGAATTTAAGAAAATGTGTTGTGTGAACTTTAGATTATTCACTATATATTAGTAAAAGAAAGTTTATCTATTTGGTCAAGAAGCTTTAACATTATAAGGTACTAAAGAATTATAGCTCACAAAACACAGTGATATGGAATTCAAAAGTATGCTTGTGTGAATGTTGACAGTGGCCACTGTGAGAGCTTGTATGTGTGTGTGTGTGAATGTATGATGATTAATGTGTTTTGATCCATCAAATACACAAATATTTTTGAATAAACACAGAAGACACATAACTCAAAAATGAATGAAGTTCCATCCACAAGTGTTTTAAACTGAATAAAGATTTTCAAGAATAAATCCTATATTTAGAAAAACACTTTTAGGAAAATTTAAGAGCACAAACCTTGAAATTAATAGGTTGTTAGCTTTGTTAATGTACTATTATTGTTATATGTATTCATGTTTATTGATATGTTATTGGTACAATAAAGAGTGATACAGAAATGCAAAACAAATTGTTCAGAAACCGAAAAAGGGGATTTGTCGTAACATAGAAATTGTGTGAACAATTTCTTTGCATTTCTGTGTGTATTACCTTGGCATAGCTGAATGCTGATAGTAAAAATTACTGCGCCACTAAGATGGCTACAGGACCTGAAGTTAGAACAAAGGTGGATTCATGCCAGATGCCAAGGAGGAGTTTTGGCAGGTGAATAAAGTTTTCTCATCTCCTATGACCACCTGTTGTGGTCCAATTAACAGTGGACAGCAGAACATGTTTTCCTTATGTAACCAATGTAGTGTGAACAAGAAACTAAGCGTCACGAGCACTATATAATCTGTCTTTCTTCTAATAAAGACGACATATTGCCTGATCATATTGACCTAAGAGCATCTCTCCGTTCCCTTCCATCGATAATTGTCCTTCAGGTGTTTTCAATACCTCCCAGAATAATCTTCTCCATAACTTTACCAGGCACTGAAGTGAGACTGACAGGCCTGTACTTTCCAGGGTCCTCCTTCTTGCCCTTCTTGAAAATTGGGACAACGTTCGCCAGCTTCCAGTCAAGTAGTATCTCTCTGGATTCCCAAGACTGCTCAAAAATCAATGAGAGAGGTTTTGTGATGACATCATGTCTCGGTTTAAGGAGACTGAAGTGTTTTGCTAAGGAGGGTGATTTATGAGGTAGACCAAACTCCTCTCTCTCAGCAATTGTAAATCCGAAATTAAGAGGCTTCAATCAAGGAAGTATGGAAAAAAGAAGAAATAACAACCCTTTATTAAAGAATATATGTGTATTGGCAAAAACAGTAACAGAACACAAAAACAACTAAACAATAATCCTGTACCCAAAAGTCCCCCTCAAAAAGGAAACAGTTTGATACTTCTCTGTCCTCTAGCACAATTCTAATCACGGTTGGCAGGAGCGCTGTTGGATCATTGGAGGAGTAGAGCCTGCAGCGCTCGGCGTTGGTTGGCGCTGTTGGGCTCTGGCGGTCGTTGCGTGAGGCCCCGGATCACGGGAGAAGCCGAAATGGAGATCTCCCCCCCCCCACCGAGGAGGAGAAGGGGAAAAAGGGGAAAGGAGGGCGGTTTCTTTCCCACGAAACTCACAATGTCTGTGGCTGGCTGTGGTCAGGACTCCTCCCTTTCCTTGCCGAGCACAAACTCTCCGATGAAATCTGAGCAGGTCTGGCTGGCGACAGAGCAGACCATAGGCAAGCCGAGGCTGGAGAACAGCCAGATGACCAGGTCGAGAGCAAAATGGCCTCAGAGATTTTCCAGCACACATCTTGCCCCTGTTAAGGCAAAAAAAAATGAAGTGCCCCCTGTTTGCAAGGAGAGGAGGAGAAAAACTCCTCCCCCCTCCCTACAGTTTTGGAAGGGCCATCAGCCTGGAATGCAGGTCTGCCAGCTAGTTCTTTTGTATAGTCAATTACCCCTTCCCCCTCCCTTGTTCAACATCCTTCTTTTACAGCAGGACAGGGGAAAGGAAAATTTCTGCTTGGATTTTTAGAACAAGTAAACCTATGACACATCAGCAGCTCTTTGAGGATTCTGGTATGAACCCCATCAGGTCCCATAGATTTGTAGGGATCCAGCTGGAACAGCATATCCCGCACAATTTCAGGGTCAACATGGAGTGGATCATTCTCGCAGTCATGGTCCTGCAGCTCAGGGCACTGAGATCCCGTTGGCCCACCATCCGTGTTGAAGAGAGAGGCAAAGAAAGCATTAAACACGTCTGCCTTGTCTCTGTCCCTGTTTGTGAGTTGACCATCCTTATCCTCTAATGGGCCAACGATATTTCTATACTGCCTATTGCCATTGGTATATTTGAAAAAACTGTTTTTATTGTTCCCCACATTTCTGGCAGCTTCAACTCCAGTTGAGCTTTGGCTGTACGAATTTTTGCCCTACAGTGGTGTAGCAGGGTGAATTTATGCTGATACTTTTTGTCTGTGTTTGGCCCCAGCCACCTGTAGTAGTTTATATTCTCCCTGGCAAGTTCACTGATAAAACAGTGAATTTGTCCTTGGAGGGAGAACTTCTGTATAAACTATTTTAATTGGTGTTCTGTGATTGGCTAATTGCCCTCCAAGGTTGCTTGAAGGAGAGATTGAGGAGGAGGAGGATGAAGTAAACCCACCGACTCAATTAAGAAAGACCCTCTCCCAGGTGCAGTACTGTCCTAGTTAGAACAACTGAGACCAGTTCATCACTGGACGGGTGTAACCCAAAACTGTGTATTCTATAGCCTTCCATGCCATTTCCCAGAAACTGTTATCAATGAACCATTTACACCATCTGCACATAGAGCCTGACTCCTCAGGCTATAAACTAGGTGTTGAGGCCTGCGAGATAGGAGGTTGCTCTTGTCCTCACACCCATTAAGGAACTCCCCGCCCTGAGGGAGGTACTGAGCATTCCTGCCTGAACTGGAGGATATATAATCTTGGAGTCTTGGGACTTTTTTAACCACTCGTGGGATCCAGAGGAAGACTGCAGATCACCGCTCTCAACTGCAGACCACCGCTCTCAACCAGATTGCAGACCACCACTCTCGACTGGACTGCAACCACCACTTTTCAACCAGACTGCAACCATCACTCTCAACCAGACTGCAATCACCACTCTTGACCAGACTGCAACAGCACTCTCACCAACAGGTTTTCCCCTCTCCTTTTCCTTTGGACTCAGGGGGCCCAAAGAACACCACTCTGTTCATGCCCCAGGGTGCTGGGTTATATATTTGGGTTTTGTGGGTTAAAACCAATTGTTTGTCTGTACAATCGTACTTATTTTATTATTTTATTAAATTGTTATTCTGACTTATAATCTCTCTTTTGAGTTGAGTTCATTTCCCCTGCTGGTTTACCTTTAAACCAGCACAAGTACGCAGGCGCAGGGAAAGCCACGCGTGCGCAGAAGAGATATTACTTGCATAACCGGGAGGTGGGACTGAGGCCCTCTGGCTGGGCGGTGCTGGCCGCACCTGGGAGGTTGTGGTCACTCTGTTAATTGTATAAAAGCAGATAGCGCTTTCTTGGGAGCTAGCTAGCTTTACCTCAAGGACAACGTTGCCTTTGGCGGGGACGCCTGCCAGTTTGTGAACTTACTGACTCTCCAAGGATGCAGCTTCTGCTATGGGTAATTATAGGCATGCTAGGTCGGTAAGATAACTTTATGGGCAACAGCTGGGTAACTGCGGAGGTCGTGCTGGGGGCTTATTTCTCTCCTCCTTCCTCCCTTTTGGGTTTGTTCATTTTGTTGGCCACCTCTTGGTAATAAATATTGGTTTTTCTTAAGCTTTTAATGGTGTCATGGTTTCAAGATTCGGTATGTTTTGAACCTTCCCTAATACAAGTGGCAAGCTGGATCTCTGTATTCTCCCCATGTCACCTGACCTTGCTTCCACTGGGCATACAGCTTCCTTTTTTGCCTTATTTCCAAAAGATCCCTGCTCAACCAAGCCAGCCTTCTGCCTCACCTACTTGACTTCCAACATTTGGGAATTGCCTTCTCCTGTGCCCTTAGGAGGTAATGTTTGAAAAGTGACCAGCACTTATGGACCCCAGCACCTGCAAAAACATTTTTCCAGGGGACCTTATTCACTAGTTCCCTGAGCAGCCTGAAGTCTGCTCTCCTCATGTCCAGAGTTGAGGTTTTGCTGGCACTTTTCCTCCTGTCAACAAAGATTTTAAACTCGATTGCTTTGTGGTTGCTGTGGCCAAGACGGCCACCAATCTCCACTTCGCTCATGAGATCCACTCTGTTGACAAGCAGCAGATCAAGGAGGGCATCTTTCTGAGTTACATCCCTTATCTAATTCTCTAGGACTTCTCTAAGATTATATTGTTCCTTATTTGGCCATAGCAGAATGTTGTGAGCAATGTTCTATTTCTCCTATCAATTCCAACCCCTTAACATTCTATGATTCTATGTATAGAATTATTACCATACACAGTCTGTAATATGTTTTATGAAATATGCTTTTGCATATAATTTCTTATTAAATCTTTCAGATTTTTCAGATTTTTTTCTTCCACAGTAATGAACAGATGGGTTTTAATTTTTTGTCGCATTAGGTTAGGGGGATGCTTCAACACATAAAGATTTTTCAGGGATCAGAATTTGTTTCCCAACTTTCTGTTAAATTCATGACTGTAACATAAGTAATACTGAATGTTGTCTGAATCATATTTAAGACTATTACTAGAAAAAAAAGTTTTTAAACTTCCTGATGTCTGCTCATTTAAAAATCTTTATATTGTTTCTGTAATATATTTATCTGTTTGCAAACATATTCTTAGGATAGGCAAGAGAAAGCATTTTAGTTTATATCATTCACTTAGTCTGGAGAATTGGGGAAAGGAGGTGAAGGGATGGGAGTTGCTTGTAACCTTCCTCGAGCTGATGATCTCTCCATGCAAAAATATTCATCCAGTTGTCACTCCAGTTTCATATGTTTCTTTGAAGGTAGGGTTGGAAAGTGATTAAAAAATAATCCGGTTATAGTCAACAATAAAAGAATATGATCATTGATATGTAGAAAGCACACAATGCACAAATGGAAGGAAGGCTACAGCCCTAAATTCAATGTGAATGAATGAATTAGCAAGACAAACTGGAGGATAGATTATCTGGTCAAAGTAGTAGGAGTTAAGAGGGTCCTAAGGCTCTTCATATTCCCACAATAGGGTCTGGATTTGGACCTAGGTAGAGGAAGGGAGAAGGGGGAGGAGAACTAACATATTTAATTTACAAGGTTAACTGGAAATACAGAAACTTGGCATGTCTGTTTTTTGTGAGTGGCTGTTTTCTGTCATAGGATCCCAATACTCATTTTTTAGTATGACTGGTCTTCTGGCCGCTTATGCTCCTGAATTACCTTACTGAAGGAAAAGACTGGTGTTTGCGTATGTGAAAGTAAGGCAGAGAGATCAAAACATGGTGGCCCCAGCTTGCTTCATCTTAAAATGTCACAGACCTTTTCTTCACCACTGAGCATGGGTGGTTTAGAAACAGTATGCTCCCTGTGCCTGGATGCTACTCCTCACATGGCATGGCAAAATGGGTTTGGCCATCAGCATTGCTGGCAGAGCCAAGCATATCAGCAATAACTGCATCTTGAGTGGACCTTTAAATTGTGATATGCAACACACTGCATTATTAGTGCCTGAAACCCGGCCTGCGTGTCGGTGTACAGCTGCCACCCCTGCAAGAGCTGCTGCCTGCTCTCCACAGGCAGTCCTTGCAGTGTGCAGTGGCACCCCGTGGCTGTGGCAATGCAGACAGCCTATCAATCTCATTGTGATATCACGATTTCTCAGTTAAAAGTATGCCTATGTTCGACACATCTCCTCACTTTAGCATCGGGAAGGGCAACCCGTGCTGTGGGGAACGCTTAGCCCTAGCTTCCCGCTGCCTGCGGACACAGGCCTCGCGGGTGATTGCAGTGCCAGCCAGCAACACGAGAGGCTTCAGCTTCCAGGCGATGCCGCTTCTTGACACCGGTAGCCCTAGGCCAGGTCCTCGCACTGCGCCGGTGCTGAGGGGAACACCGCCGCTGAGTGCGCCCTGCGCCCGCCTTTCCCCCCGTTCCCGAAATCCATGTGAATCTCCAGTATTTTTCGGGGAAGGTGGTGGCGTAAAAACGCCCCGGCCCCCTTACTCTGCCCCACAACCTTCGGGGACTGTTTCTCCCATCCTGCCGCCTTGCCCTGCCGGCAGGGCCTGCCTGCAGAAGCCTCGCCCCTCAGGGCGCCGCTAACCCCACCTAGCCCTGCCCCACCGAACAGCAAAGGTTTGTTCCCGGGGAGGGCAGGAAAGTGATAAATGCTGAGTTCACTTCCAGGTTTTGGGTGGGTTGCTCCTCCTCCGCTAGTACTGTGGCACGGGCCCGCGCTTAGAGCAGGCTCGGCCCTTGGCTCAAGATGGCGGCGGCGGATAAGCAGAAGCACGAACACGGACGGGTGAAGATTGGGCACTATATCCTGGGCGACACGCTCGGCGTCGGTACCTTCGGCAAAGTCAAGGGTGAGTGACGAGGAGTGGGGCCTTCGCCTTCCCCACGGAGTGGCATGGCTGCGGAGGTAGCGCGCTGGGGGGGTATTTTGGGCCGACCAGCGGAGTCTCCGTTGCCGGCTGAGGGACGCGGCCGCCTGCGGCCGCCTCACGATAGCCGGTCCTCTGGGGCTGGGGTCAGGTGACCGTTGAGGCCTGCCCGGGGCTAGGGGGCGTTTTGGGGCTGGGCTGCCGCCCTAGTTCGGGCTTGGTCCCGCTCTGTTTTCCGCTCAGTGCTGGGGGGGCGGGGGTGGGAGTAGGGGGTCTGAGTTTCGTTGGGGGCGGTACCCGGCCGTACCCGCCAAGCCAGGTAGGTCACCGGGATATGGCGGCCCTAGCACCGGGGGCCTACGGGGGTGAGGGGGTGGGAAAGGGGGTGGGGAGAGCGACTATAGGGTTGACGTGTTTTTGGGGCAACCGCGAGAAGGCTGTTAACTGGAGCCTCGCCCCCAGACGCGGTGGCTACAGGGTGGCGGCCAGGGGCTACATTCTGAATGCCGTCGACCGGGCGTGGTGGTGTGGAAATAGCGTCTGGTATGCTGTGAACGTCTTTCAGGAAAGGGGAGTTGTATTAGTTGACCTCTCGGGGATTGGGACTTGCAATGGGAAATAATCGCTGGAGGAGCAAAATTTTTCTCTTCTGTATTTACGGAAACAATTCTTGGAAGCTAATTATACTGCATTTATTTAAAACATCATCGGATATGTAATGAAAGTAGGCAGTCTTAATTCTTGAGCTGTCTGTATGCTTTGCTGCACAAATATTAATACTTGATGCCCTTATAAGGAAGACAAGCTTTCTCCCTCTATAAGGGGAGAAATAAGCATAAAAAGATGGGCCTGAGATTATTGGATTAACTAGCAACACATCAACCTGCGTCTCCTAGAACGCTTCCATCAGCGCTGCCTCCGTACAATCTTAAACATCCACTGGTCAGATTATGTGACCAATACATCTGTTCTTGAGCAAGCAGCAGTCACAAGTGTAGAGGCCATGCTGATGAGAACACAGCTGCGATGGGCAGGGCACGTCTCCAGGATGAAGGACCACCGCCTCCCTAAGATCTTGCTCTATGGTGAACTTGCCACTGGCTGCCGCAAGAGAGGAGCCCCGAAGAAAAGATTCAAGGACTCCCTGAAACAACATCTCAGCCTTGGCCATATTGATCACCATAATTGGTCCACTCTGGCCTCAAATCGGGAGGCCTGGAGACACAGCATCTATAACGCTGCGGAAGCCTTTGAGAACACACGCAGGATCACTCTCGAGGAGAAAAGGCAACGCAGGAAGAACCATGTCTTGCGGAATACACCATCTAAGGAGTGTTTCTGTTGTGCCTTTTGCAACCGGATATGTCTGTCACGTATTGGCCTCATAAGTCACCAACGTGCCTGTAACAAATGTGGATAAAGCCTTCCCAAATCTTCGTTCGCGAAGCCCAGCCATGATGAGCAACACATCTGACACAGATGTGAAAAGACTGTGCTAAAAACGGTTGACCAGTGATTTTCAAAGGGGCTCTTTTTCAGCACAGACTTAAACAGCTTTTCCCAGTAGGGGTGCAGATGCCTTGCAGTAAACTTGAAGCCTAGTAGAAATAAAATAGAAATTAAACTCTCCCTTGATGCCATTCACCACAGGTGAAAAAACTCTGTATTATCTTAAACTATTCCTGTTGTGTTGTTTGTGAGAGTTGTTGAAATATTGGGGTATGCAAATTGAAAACTGTTTCATAAATGAGTTAGACCAGATTCAGGTTGTATTCTTAAAATAAGTTTGTGGGTTTTTTTATGGTTAACCTAGTGGATTGCTCATGTACCTAGTATAACCAGTAAAAAACCTGTTGTATCCAATGTGTTAGCTGTCTTTTAACATGATATCTTTTTTTCAGTGTAGATGTTTCTATTGTACATTCTTTGTACAAGCTCTTTCAACTGTTGGCGTGTTCTGAAGAAATGACTAATGTTTCAGCAGTCTGTTACCATGTTTCATTTCAAATTTTCCTCCTTTAAGTTTAAATTCTTTCTCCCAGAATTAGCATTGGATTAGGGGCATCTCTTTGTATGATTGAAGAAAGTGAGTGAAGAGCATAGATTTTCTTCTCTAGAAATTGAAAGTGATGTCCTGGACAGTGCTCTGCATAATAGTAGAACCAAATCATACCTGGAAGTTGCTTCTTAACTTCTAGCATGCTATAGAAGATAGGAATATATTTGACTCTAAAACTATCTAGGAAAGCAGTAGAAGAATATCTTGAGACTAAAGCCTGTTGACTCCTGGTTGGTTTTTTTCAGGGCCGGCTTATAAAGTGACTCCACCACCCCCAGCCAATGGGGAGCAGTGTGTGAGCCAGCATAGATAGGATGCAGGAACAACCACAAAATCACAGCTGAAGTGCAAAGAGTATATTTATTTTCATTACCTCATCAACTAGGAGATCCCCAAAGTAACACCTGGGCAGAGGCACACGAGCAGGGATGAAGGCACCACAGAGCTCAGTCCAGGCTTGGAGGATCACTGACCCTGCTGTTTTCACCTGTTTATCACGGATTTGCACAAACATAGTTTACCACTGTGCTTTGGTCTTTCCTATTGCAGGGCAGGAATCAGCATGTTTGGTAGGGTGCCTCTTAAGTTTATCACAGGCCTATTTTATCTAAATGCAGATGTTCTATTTGTCAAACACACAAGGTTAAACAACAATTAACATGATATGTATTTTTCTACACCTCAGCTGCAGGTCACTTGAGCATGTTTGCAATCCTCATTGTCAATCTTCTGTTATTTTTCCACGTTCCACCCTCTTGCTCAAGGGACAGTTTCCACTGGGGCTGGCAAAGCTGGAGGTGTCCATTTGAACTTGTTGGGTGTAGGGTAGTGTCATTTACAGGGGCATGTAATAAACACATATAGAAAAAGGAATAAACATATTCATACAATCATAAAATCATAGAATGCTCTGGGTTGGAAGGGACCTTAAAGACCATCTAGTGCCAACCCCCTTGCCGTGGACAGGGACACCTTTCACTACACCAGGTTGCTCCAAACCCCATCCAATCTGGCCTTGAACACTTCCAGGGATGGATGCCACAACCTCTCTGGACAACCTGTTCCAGTGTCTCACCACCCTCACAGTAAAGAATTTCTTCCTAATATCTAATCTAAACCTACTCTCAGTTTGAAGCCATTCCCTCCTGTCCTGTCACTACATGCTCTTGTAAAAAGTCCTTCTCCATCTTTCTTGTTGGCTTCCTTCAGGTACTGGAAGACCACAGTTAGGTCACCCCAAAGCCTTCCCTTGTCCAGGCTGAACAATACCAATTCTCTCAGCCCTTCCTCATAGGAGAGGTGCTCTATCCCTCTAATCATCTTTGTGGCCTCCTCTTGCTCCAACAGGTTGATGTCCTTCCTGTGCTGGGGACCCCAGAGCTGGATGCAGCACTGCAGGTGTGGTCTCATGAGAGCAGAGCAGAAGGGCAGAATCACCTCCCATGCCCTGCTGCCCATGGTATTTTGCTGCAGCCCAGGACACGGTTGGCTTTCTGGGCTGCAAGTGCACACCTTGCACTTGGTCTTATTAAATCTCATGAGATTTCCATGGTGTTACAATCTGCTAAAATATTGCAGAAAGAATTTTTATATTCGAATGTTCCCTTGAGCAAAATTAAAACTCATACAAGTTAACTGTTGATGCCAAAACTGTTTTTATTAATTGCTAAGAGATGCAAAGAGAAAGAGGAAAAAATAAGAAAAGGTTAGAAAATGCTAAGATTACTTTTTAGAAGCATAGAAAAAAGATTACCACCAAAAAACTACCTATTCGTCCACGCTGACTTGTGGAGTGGGGGGGGCAGAGGGAGAGAAAGAAACAGTTTTCGCCGTTTTTTTTCTCTGGCTCCACCTCTTTTCAGTGATGTTATCTCTTTAGTTGCAGGAGGTCTGGAATGCAGCCAGGATGTGGGCTTCTCCGCAACTCACGCCCTGTCTCAGGCTTGTGAAATAGGGTTGGGGTGGAAAAAACTCACGTGGGGTAGCACGGAGGATCCTGGTCCAATTCCAGATGGCAGAGGTTCAGTCTCTGGTGACGGGCAGGCAGCTTTCGGTGGCAGGAGAAAAAAGGTGAGGGCAAGGCGGGGAGAAACTCTCAGCTGGTAAAGCCAATTGTCTTTCCCACTCCTCTTTCCCTGATCTTCCCAAATTTCTCTTCAGCTTTTATTGTGTTCAAAGGAGGTAGTCTGTAGTGTTTTGGCACGTAGCCCTGTTCAGATGTTCGTAGAGATATGATAAGGATGGACAATACCAGGATCTTTTGGCAGGAAAACTCCAGTGGGAAACTTTGGTGAGAACTTCTGGTGGAAAACTGACACAGAAGTTTTGGTAGGAAGTTTTTGACAGGCAGAAACAATGGCGAAACATAATTTTTGGCATTTGCATGTTATCTGTCTGTTACACTCCACCCCGTGATTCGACATTGCTTCTCGGTACATCGAGGTAATTTTCTTCAGTGGTGGTAATGCGAATATAGCGAACAGAGGGGGAGAAAGAAACAAGCAAGCGGTTTATCATGCATTTAACCAGGCCAATGCCGGCAATATGGAACAAAATTCCAATGACAATTGTTATTCCAATTTGTGCTATCCATTTTCCCCATCCCGTAAGTCCAAAAGACTCTAGGATGTTGGTAACCCATGTTCCATCTAACACTTCTGGTGGTTGCATTGCATAAAACAAATTTCTAGTGTGATTACTTATTTCTCTCATTGTTGCTCGTGCCTCCTCAATGGAGGTTGAAGCATTATAAATTGTTACACAGCATTCGGTTTCTGATAATTTTAACATTCCACAAACACCTTGTTCTTTTAACAGTAACATATCTAATGCTAATCTGTTTTGCAATGTCATCTTAGTAGTTTGCTGGACTTGATTGTTTAATTCTCCAAATGCATGTTGTGTCCAATTGCTTAAAACAATTGCCAGGTAATGTCTTCTAATACAAATTGGTGTCTTTTTAAGGTGACATAGGGGGTAAAGAAATTCTCAAGAAAAAGGGATGCTTTTTGCCCAGTGGTGTAATAATCTGGAAGATCAACTCCTTTAATTGCCCATTTTGGCCTTTGTGTTGTTTTTGGAGAGGGAATAACACTGCGATGCTGACATTCTTTAGACACTTTAGTGAAAGTAAAGACACGTCTGGGGCAGAGAGAGGGAATTCCAGGGGCACACCTAAGTCCAGCATGCTGCTCTAATGACAAATGTGAATAAAACTTTCCATCAGAGCATCCCCAAGCCATTCCCAGAGGGGCTATATATTTTGCAGTTTTACAGTCAGTATTGTCTGCATGGTCAAGGATGGTGATTTTTGGTTTAGTATTTATTGGAGTACCATGGATTGGGTAGTGGGTGTAGGGAACTCCACAGTGATTAAGAAGATATTTGTAGGTCGAGTTACAGGATTCATCCTGATTTCTCCAGCCTTTTGAAGGGTATCTCCAACAAGTACACATATCTCTTATTAAAGTTCTAATTCTGAGTGCAAACCATGTTTCTGGGGGATTTCCTGGTCCTTCTTTACATGTTATAACCTTTGAGCAATTGAATAAAGGACTTTCTTCTACCTGAGGCACGGCAAATTTGGGTTCTGTAAATTTGGATTTAAAAAATGCTTGTACAGACCATGCCCACATTAAGTTTTTCCGGTTAATTGGAGTTATATTTGTTATATTAGGAAGTTGTACACACCAGGAAGGACTAAAAACTGTGTCATATTTACTTTCGTATACATCTGGTGAGTATAATGGGTCAAAGAGAGGATCACATGTGTAAATAAGACAGGGTTGTCTAGCATTATATTCCTCAAAGGTTATTATTCCAGGTTCAAATTCCCCTTTACTTGATGTAATAGATGGATGAGGGGATTCAATTTGAGATAAGATGGTTACATTTACCTTTGGACGTATTGTTTTACAATATTTGGTGCGTGACATCCAGTCTTGAGTTATATTAGGAGGTGGGGTGTAAGTTTGGTAAAGACCATGCATTATAGGGGTACCTTTAGTAGTTGGGCTCCGTTGGTCTTGCTGGTCCATTTTTCGGGTAGGGGCAATGGGGCTGTCACACTAGCCATGTTAAAAACAAAAGATAAATTCAAAGGTATCATAAAAAATCGCAATCCTTGTTCAGCAGACTCAGGTAAAGATACACATATACCTTGATCGGTATGATTCCATATTTTTGCAAACCCTTTGACTAGTTCCCAGGCAAGGTTCTTTTGTTTTTCATTTTTAACAACCTGTTCTGCTGAGCACATGTACAAGGTAAATAACCATACAAACATAACTAACAAATTACAGTTACCTAAACTGAACCATAGTCCAAATCTGAGATTATTCATTCACAGTTCTGAATACTTTTCTCCCTTGGGCAGTTACCTGTAAAAGAAAAGAAAAAGGTCTGTCTGGCCCCTTTTAGGGCCCAATATTAAAATGTAGGAACAATCCACCGAGAGCTTATTTTGTGTTCTTTGCCATAAGCATCTTTTGCTTTCCAGGTGT
The DNA here is from genome assembly GCF_009829145.1 of Chiroxiphia lanceolata. Classification (NCBI taxonomy): domain Eukaryota; kingdom Metazoa; phylum Chordata; class Aves; order Passeriformes; family Pipridae; genus Chiroxiphia; species Chiroxiphia lanceolata. The sequence continues at coordinate 11,544,523 of NC_045670.1, read as the reverse complement.
ATATGTTCAAGGGCATGGTCAGTATCATTGGTACAGCTCCTACAGTAGGTAGTTCCACTAATACAGGTTGTCCAGGAAAGTGAGAGGGTTTCTGATTATTCTCAGGTTTTGATGTTACTGGTATCAGGGAGGGAGGCTGTGGATAAAAAGCGGTGAGCCTGGGACAGCCATTCACTCCCCATCTGTCATTTACCATTTTTACAGCATTCCATAGTCGTGTAGTCCAGTTGGATTTCTGAGGTTTTAGAAATCGTTTAAGCAGGCCATTTGTTCTTTCCACTATGCCATTTGCTTGTGGATAATATGGTGTGTGAAATATCCACTGGATTCCTTCTTCCTTGGCCCACTCCTGGACGATGGTAGCTGTGAAGTGTGATCCGTTATCTGATTGAATAGATACAGGTTTTGGGAAAAAACTGAACCACATTTTAAGAGCTTCTAGAGTGTTTGTACTGGTTGCTCGCAGGAAAGCTTCTGCTTGCACTAATCCTGACCTGACTTCCACTCCCACTAACACATACTGTTTTCCCTCAGACTTTCGAAAGGGTCCAATATAGTCTGCCATGTGTCCCACAGCCCTTTTCTGTCTCTGATATGTAACAGGGGTTGTTCTAAAGGGTGACGCTCGAGTCGGGTTCTGCACTGTTCACATGAGGATATGCAGGAACAGCACATCTCTCCAGTTACTGGCCATCCCCTGCTTCTCTGTATAGATCTTGTGCTCCTGTGTGCTGTCTCTTTAAATGCAACCACTCAGTCTGTCCCAGTTCTCTGCGGGAGATTTTACACTTAGAGGGGCTAATCTGGCCAGTTCATCTACTTTGTTGTTCCAGTGGTTAGCTGGAGTTTCATTTTCTTGATGAGAGGCTACCCATCCAACTAAAAAATTCCCTTTCTTTGCTATAGCAAGAATTTCTTGCCATTTCTCTTTTTGCCAAACAGGGACTCTGTTTACTTCCCAGTCATTGTTCTCCCAGAAGGGGAGCCACTCGGTACACCCTTTGAACACAGCAAAAGAATCAGTGTAATCATATACAGAGTCAGAGGTCTCGGTTTCATGATTAAATACACTCCAAACTGCTACTAATTCTCCTACCTGTGCACTGCCTTCTCCTTCAGTTATTATTTTGTCTCCTGTGGGTACTTGTAAAGCTACAGCATGATATTTCCAAACTTTACCTTCCCATTTAGCTGAGGCATCAGTAAACCACACATTCTGCAATTGTTCTGAGTATGGGGGTGCTGCTTCAATCACAGAAGGTGGAGAATCAGCTGTGCAATTTAAAGTTACCTCATCTTGTAAGGGAAGATTTTTGCGAGTTCCCTCTGTTACCTGAAAAATGGTGCACCCCATTTCTGAACAGTAGCTCGTTGGGCCACCCCGTCAGGGGGTGGGGTTCCTGCCAAAGCAGGCTTGATGACTTTAAAGGGTCCCCTTAAAATTAGAGGTTGCTGACAGATAATTTTTTCTGTTTCACGAAAAGCAATACTCACCACAAATAAGCTTTTTTCCCAGATAGAATATCGTTTTTCAGCATCTTTGAAACTGTGTGAATAAAACCCTATAGGTCTGGTGGGGCCATCAGGTCCTTTCTGCCATAAGTGTATGGACAGTCCAGAGCTTGCAAATCCCCACTCAATTTGTACTGGATCAGTAGGGTGTATGGGGCCTAATGAGTGGTATGTGTTAGCCTCAAAAATCAGGAGTTGTAGGGCTTCATCGTGAAGGGGGGTCCAATCCCACTTTGCTTTTTTCCACAATAAATCATGTAAGGGCCGTGCAATTATTGAAAAATCAGGGATGTGTTTTCTCCAAAAAATCAACAGGCCTAAAGCATGCTGCAAATCTTTTTTATTTTCTGGTGTTTTAAGTTGGTCTAGGCAGGTAAGTGTGTCTGGGGGAATACAAACCATTCCTCCTTTCCACCAAATGCCTAGGAATTTTACTTCTTGTGAAGGAGGTTGTACCTTTTCAGGAGGGATATGTAAGTCCAGGGACTCAAGATGCCTGATAATGTCTCTTTGGGTTGTTTGCACAGGTGCAATCTCATTTCCTGCTACTAAAATGTCATCAATATATTGGTACACTTTTACTCCTGGTGTAGGAGGAATGAGTGACAGTTCCTGTGCCAGTGCATGATGTGCTAGAGTGGGTGAGTGTTTAAATCCTTGTGGGAGATGGGTAAAAGTGTATTGCTGGCCCTCCCATGTGAAAGCAAAGCGTTCTTGATCCTGTTCCTGCAGGGAAACCATAAAAAACATATCTTTGATGTCAATAGTGGCCATGATTTGATGGGCTTGTTCTTGGATGGTTGCTATTAACTCAGCTATATTTGGGACTGCTGCAGTAAGGGGTCCCGTATTTGCATTAAGACGTCGGTAGTCTACCGTTAGCCTCCAATTGCCATTTGGCTTACGAACAGGCCACAGAGGCGAGTTATAAGGAGAATGTGTTGCAATCACTATTCCTTTTTCTTTTAAATCTCCAATAACTGGAGTGATTCCTTCCCTTGCTCCCAAGGGTAAGGGGTAAGGTTTGACATTGGTTACTAGGGAGGGAGGAAGAGCAGGGGCAGGACTTAGTAAACACAGATGTGGGATTTCTTTTCCAAAAGCCCATATGTTTCCTTCCTCATCAGTCCAAGACCTTCCCTTCAGGAGGTCTAGTCCCAGTAAATTGGTAGGAAGTTTACCCAAAATCATTAGGGTTTCAACTGCTTTCTCCTCCCCTGGTAACCAGCATCTTACCTTTGCTGTTATTTGGGGTTGTATGTTCCCGAAAGCATCTGCGACAAATATGCCTTTACGTGAGGGAGTGATTCCACATGCAGATGCATCTTCAATTTTCAGGGCAGATACCTGAGCACCAGTGTCTATCAAAAAAGTTACAGGAGTTCTGCAGGGGCCAATAGGAAAAGTTATTAACAAATCTCCTTTAGAATTTTTGGTAAGCCGTCTAATGTAAAACCAACCTTCGTCCCCGGCTTACCTACTGAGGACGAAGAGAGGAGTTTCCTGTCACCTCCCCTTGCTGTGATCCCTCCCCTTTCTGTGACTCTTCCAGGGCAGGGGCTGTAGCAGGGACAGCTTTCAGGGATTCCTCTTTTACTGGCCATTCTTGAATTAATATCTCTAATTTATCTGTGGGTTGGCCATCCATTAGGGATTTTGGGATTCCCTTTTGCAAGCCCGCAATCCACAGGGCATTCCTTTTTTCCCTGTATCCCCCAGTGTTAGTGGGTCCTCCTTGTCCAGAGGAGAATGTTACCTTTCTGAGGTTTGCTGGAGTACTCTTGCATTCTGTGCGGCGAATTGATTTAGTATAAGTAGTAATTGAGGGTACTGGACCATATTTTCTTCCATAATTAATTAATTCTTGTGCCACTTCTCCCCAGGTCCAAATCTTATTTTCTTTAAGGTAATGACTGGGGGTTAAAGCTGCTTCTAAAGCGGCTGCAGTTCTTTCCCCTTTGGTGAGACTTTCTATTTGTCCTTTTAGCTGAATGCCAATAGGCTTCATAGCCTCAGGGAGTCCTCTGATAAGGGGTATCATTCTTTCAGGATCTACAGGCAGCATCATGGGGGATTCACGTCTTGGTGTTAATTCTCTATCATACATCATTTGTAAACAAGTAGCCTTTTGAACACTTTCTACAATCTGATTAACATTTCCCACTATAGCCAGAGGATCTCCCCTTTCCAAGGGGTTGAGACCTCCAGCCCAGTAGGCTGCTCTTTGGGTAAGGGACCAGGGTGCCCAATTATCTCCTGTAGTCAGGAAAACTCCAGCTCCCCAAAACCCTTCAGCCTCTTTTTCTGATAACAAAATTTGATCACCCCCAGTAAGAGAAACTCTCCAAACATACTCAGTCTCAGATTCTTTAGGGGTTCTGCTATATTCCTTTTTTAACTTAGCTAATTCAGTTGCTGTATAAGGGATTTCTTTTGTAGTTATTTGAGGTGTGTCGTCATCCGAGCCCTCATATGTGTATTCTGTTTTAATTAGGGGATGGAGAGACACCGACAGCTTTTCAACTTGATCACGCAAAGGTTTTAAGTCAGAGAGAGGGTATATTTCTTTAGATTATTCCAGTTTTGACTCTTTTTTAGCTTCTCTCATTAATCTTGCATACAACTCCTCTCGAAGCCCTTTCATTCCTTATCTCTTCCTGGAGGACAGTGGCAGTAGCCTTTTGTTCCTCCAACTGCATCTGCAAAGACAATGGATTCTTGCAGTGAGTTAACCACTTTCATGTGAGCTTTTTTCTGCTGTTCTTTGTTGTTAATTGCAGTTATTACAGCTGCACCTAATATTGAAAAAGCGATAGGTTTTCCTTTACCTTTTCTCGCCCCTGCCCGCAGGGTAGAGATTCGATCAACAATTGCTTGAATATTACACCAATTATCCTGTGCCCATTCCATTCCCTGAGGAGATGGCCTGGCACCAAATTCATCTAGCAAATTAGTAAGAGCTTGCACATTATGTTCCATGTTACCACAAATTCGGAGTGAATACGTCTCCAGGGGGTTCCTCTTAAAAGTTACAGCAAATTTCCAAAGTTCTTCACTCCTCTCCCTGGAAAGACCCCTCTTAAAAAAGTTACCTCACAAATTCGGAGCGATCTTCTCTGGAGAGCCCCTCTTAAAAGTTACAGCAAATTTCCCAAAGTCTCGCTCCTTCCTCCAGAGAGTTACCTCTTAAAAAAGTTACGTTACAACCAAAACCGGGGTGAACTTATCTGGGGGGCCCCTCGTAAAAGTTACTTTCCAGAATTTCACCCCTTTCTCCCCAGAAAGCACTAAATTACAATGTGCACATTAACTTCAAAAAACAAAACAAAACAAAAAACAAACAAACAAACAAATAATTTGTAAATTCAAAGTCCTTAAGTCACACAGTCATAAAGTCAAAAAAAAAAGGAAGGGAAGAGAAGGTAAGGGAGGTTGGTAAGGAAGGAGGAAAGGTAGGTAAGGTAAGGAGGTAAGGTAGGGAGAAAGGTAGGTAAGAAAGGTAGGTAAGGTACCTTACTCTGATTTTCCTATCACAGAATGATCGATCATAAAAATTAGCAATTATCAGGTTTTGGAATAAACAGTTTTGCTTAAGGGTACCCTGCTCGCTGCGCCAAAAGAAATGTTACAATCTGCTAAAATATTGCAGAAAGAATTTTTATATTCGAATGTTCCCTTGAGCAAAATTAAAACTCATACAAGTTAACTGTTGATGCCAAAACTGTTTTTATTAATTGCTAAGAGATGCGAAGAGAAAGAGGAAAAAATAAGAAAAGGTTAGAAAATGCTAAGATTACTTTTTAGAAGCATAGAAAAAAGATTACCACCAAAAAACTACCTATTCGTCCACGCTGACTTGTGGAGTGGGGGGGGCAGAGGGAGAGAAAGAAACAGTTTTCGCCGTTTTTTTTTCTCTGGCTCCACCTCTTTTCAGTGATGTTATCTCTTTAGTTGCAGGAGGTCTGGAATGCAACCAGGATGTGGGCTTCTCCGCAACTCACGCCGTCACTCACACTGACCCTGTCTCAGGCTTGTGAAATAGGGTTGGGGTGGAAAAAACTCACGTGGGGTAGCACGGAGGATCCTGGTCCAATTCCAGACGGCAGAGGTTCAGTCTCTGGTGACGGGCAGGCAGCTTTCGGTGGCAGGAGAAAAAAGGTGAGGGCGAGGCGGGGAGAAACTCTCAACTGGTAAAGCCAATTGTCTTTCCCACTCCTCTTTCCCTGATCTTCCCAAATTTCTCTTCAGCTTTTATAGTGTTCAAAGGAGGTAGTCTGTAGTGTTTTGGCACGTAGCCCTGTTCAGATGTTCGTAGAGATATGATAAGGATGGACAATACCAGGATCTTTTGGCAGGAAAACTCCAGTGGGAAACTTTGGTGAGAACTTCTGGTGGAAAACTGACACAGAAGTTTTGGTAGGAAGTTTTTGACAGGCAGAAACAATGGCGAAACATAATTTTTGGCATTTGTATGTTATCTGTCTGTTACACATGGGCCCACTTCTTGCACTTGTCCAGGTCCCTCTGGATGGTATCCTGTCCTTCAGGTTTGTCAACTGCACCACTCAGCTTGGTGTCATCTGCAAACTTGCTGAGGGTGCACTCGATCCCTTTGTCTATGTCATTAATGAAGATATTAAAAAACACTGGTCCCAATACAGACCCCTGAGGGACACCACTTGTCACTGATGTCCATTGGGACTCTGAGCTGTTGACCACGACCCTCTGGATGTGACCGTCCAACCACTTTCTTATGCATCTCCCCATCAAATCCATCACTCTACAATTTGGAGTGAAGGATGTTTTAGGGAACTGTGTCAAAGGCTTTACAGAAGTCCAGATAAATGACATCTGTAGCCCTTCTCTTGTCCACTGATATAGTCACTCCATCATAGAAGGCCACTAGGTTCGTCACAATAGTGCTTTGAATCAGGTGTCCCACTGTTTTGCAGACAGGCAGGGTACTCAACAAAGCAACTGCAGACTAGTCATTGTATAATATGAACAGTTTATTAAACAAACACAGTAAAATGAATGGGATATATATATAGTACAAATGGAAATTAGCATTGCATCAAATCATTACTGTGTAGAGAGAGAGAACAGTGATTAAGAAGAAATATGTCACCACTTACCACCTAATGCTCAACATCCAGGCCCACACTTCAGCTGGGAAACCCCATTGCAACTGATGCCAGGAGTCTCTGGTAACTGGGAGAATTCCTACGTGACGTGTCCACCCATAGGTGAGGCTTCAGATCGACTACAAGAGGGTCCCGCTTTTTATACGCTTAGAAACAAAACCAACTTTATGCCAGGTCTGCAACTATCCATCCGTGTGGACATGCAGTTTCTCATGATCTTGAAGTTGGCCATACCTAGAGCATTGGCCAGGTGCCCTGACATGGCCAAATGTGGAGGTCATGGAACAGCTGCACACGTTTCCTACCTTTCCCCAACATATAGTCATAACAATTATATACTTTATCGAATACACTTTTTCAAAGACATACTTTATCATGTTTCTCATAGTCATGAGCAGGGGTCAATTCTCAGTTAAGTTCTCATCCATTACACTCACTCATCCTGCCAGGGAATTAAACCATTCAGCTGGCCAAGCACCACCAGTAGATTGTTTCATTTGATGCAGTAAGTCCTGGAGATGTTGAATGTTGTCCTCTATGGTGGCTGATTCATCAGTTACATTGAAGCAACACATGCCTTCAAAATTGGAGCAGTGTTTATGGTGTTGAAGAAGGAGACAGTCCACCACCACCTGATTTTGTAATGTTCCTTGGCATACAGTCATTACCTACTCAGAAAGAATAACAATGAGGAACATTAATATCAAAAGCACTTACATGGTATAATTCTGTAATATAGCTATTGGGATTGGCGCACCAATGAAACGTTTTCAAGAGATCTGCAGCTGTTTATCCTCCCTCAATACAAAAGGCAGACAAATTAGTTACAGTAGAGGCCAACTGAATCCAAGTATTTGCATGTTGATCTCACAGAAATATATCCAGTGCACGTACTTGTAGTACAAGACTACAAAGCATGATGAACCAACCTTGTGTTAAGGGAGGAAAACAGGAATGTAATTTCCTTCCTGTAATACATATACTGTTGCTCCAGCTCCTTCAACTACTGTTGTTCTAGGTTTGATAACCTGATGTGGGGTAATTGCCCATACAGATTGAAGAGTTTCAATTTGATGTTGGGTTTGTGACACCAGTAACACTGTTCAAATGCTATCTCCTCTAGAAAAAGCACAGTTATTCATTGAAGATACCCCAAATACAAGAACTTGAGAATCTGATATCAACAGAGGATGTAAAATAAGAGAAGTTGGGGTACAGAACCATATGACATTCAAGGGGGTTATTCTATGAATCTTCATGTCTAGACTATTAGGTTGCAGTCCCACCATGCAATCTGCTGGTGTAAACAGTTTCCTTTGCCCTCTAGGTAATATTTTGGAAGAGATACCATCTGGAAGAAATTCAGTCTGCCATGTTTTGTACTGGATGTGTTGCGATCTGATCATAGGATGTTTGATTATGAATACTCCAGCTGTTTAACAAGAAAGCCCTGCTTTAGTAAGATGTGAATGCCACTGTTGTAAAGTTTTAGTACTGGTTAGCTTTTTTTAATTGTTTCTTCAACATTTCATTCATTCTTTCAGTCAAGCTGTTAGCTTGGAGATGGTAGGCAATGTGGAATATTCACTCTATCACTAGCCCTTCAGCCCAATCTTGGAAGTTATGTCCACTAAAGTGTGTCCCTTGGTCACTTTGCATTTGGTGACGAGGTCCATATTGAAGAATGAGTTGTTCTAGTGCTTTGTGTTATGTTGATTAGCATATTTGGTGGGTTTAGCAAAAAAATTGTCCTGATGCTGTATCCACAGTGGTGAATACATATCACCACCCTCTTGACGCGGGCAGGGGGGCAATGTAATTGACCTGCCACATATTCGAGGCTCGCTGACCCTGTTTTATCTTTGCCCATGTCCTATATAATGTCCTTAAATGTAACTGAGTACAAACAGTACAATTACGTGCACATACTTTATAAATGTGAATGGCAACAGAACAGAAAGCATTAGCAAGATCTATCACCACCTTCCAGGGTTGTAAATACTTGCTTATTTTTTCTATGAGGGTAACCATGTCTGGCACTGTAACTGCAAGGGGGAGATGACTTTATTCAATTCTCTATAATCTACAGTCATTCTCCAAGTGCCATCTGGTTTTTTAACAGGCTACCAAATAGGATTGTTAAAAGTAGTCATGGTTTCCTTAACAATTCACACTTGTTGAAGTGCCTGAATGGTTTGAGTAATTTTCTGTTTTCCCCCAGGGAATATGATATTGTTTTGCAGTTACCACTTTGGCAGGCACAGGCAGCACAACAGGATCCCACTTGGAGAATCAGCCCAAGACTCTTATAAATTCCACTTGCAAAGTCCCGAAGCAGAAGTGACTGTCCTAGTTAGAACAGCTGGGCCCAGTTCATCACTGGATGGGTGTAACCCAAAACTGTGTATTCTATAGCCTTCCATGCCATTTTCCAGAAACTGTTGTCAATAGACTATTCGCACCCTCTGCCCAGAGCAGCCTGACTCATCAGGCTACAAACTAAGTGCTAAGAGGCCTGCGAGATAGAAGGGTGTTTTTGTCCTCACGCCCATTAAGAAACCCCCCCGCCCTGAGGGAAGTACTGAGCATTCCTGCCTGAACTGGAGAATATATAATCTTGGAGTCTTGGGACTTTTGGAACCACTCGTGGGATCCAGAGGAAGACTGCAGATCACCGCTCTCAACCAGACTGCGACCACCACTCTTGACCAGACTGCAACAGCACTCTCACCAACAGGTTTTTCCCTCTCCTTTTACTTTGGACTCAGGGGGGCCAAAGAACACCACTCTGTTCATGCCCCAGGGTGCTGGGTTATATATTTGGGCTTTGTGGGTTAAAACCAATTGTTTGTCTGTATAATTGTACTTACTGTATTATTTTATTAAATTATTATTCTGACTTATAATCTCTCTTTTGAGTTGAGTTCATTTCCCCTGCTGGTTTACCTTTAAACCAGCACAGTGACTGTTTAAAGTTTCAACTGTTTGTCCTGCCAACATATCAATACCCAAGATAGATTTTTTTTAACTGGGGCAGTTAACATTGTTGTGGTAAATGGAGTGGCATTTCCTATTGTTAAGGTAACCTTAGCTCGGAGGGCAGAGGTTAGATTTCCCCTCAGTCCACAGATCTGTGAAGTGGCTTCTTTATTAGCAATATCACTATATAATACAGTAACCTCAACTACTGTATTCACCAGAGCTAACACATGTAATATCTCCCCAGACCACCACTTTATAGTTAAAGGAACATAGGGACATTGGTTCCCTCTCACAATAAGAGGATACAGTGGTGGCAATTTTGGGGGACCTGCTGTCGCGGGGAGGAGTGGTGAATCTGAAAAATCCGGTATAAAGAACTCTTCACAGTCTTTTGGATCTTTGAGCAGCAAAGGTATTATTTATTGACAGTGCCGGGAGCAAGTGTGGTTTGCACCACAAAGAACTTGCTCCAAGGTTTCGCACAAAATCAGTAGTTTTTATACAATTTTCATATATGATTAAATGCATATTCATGTGATTACAACATCTATCTATACATATTAATAACAGGTGGAGTATAGATGGAGCTCAGGTGGGGCTTGGGGTGGTGCTTCTCTTGACCCTGAATTTTGGTTGTACATCCACTCTTCCTCCCATGGGTCTGGGGGCTTAATCTCATCTTCCTCAGCTTGACCTTCCTTCTTTTCTATTGTTCTCGACCCACTCACTGAAGCTTGGAGAAAACCTTGGCTCCAGGCCTGTTTCTCCTATTCAAATGTCTACTTTATCTTATTGCATTCTAATTTATTACCTCTAGGCCTATTATATGTTTTTTTTACCATTCTTTTAAGTTTTGGTCAGTAGGTAGAAGAGAAGGAGCACAGATCATTTAGATGTTGTTAGCTCCTTAGCAGGCCCAGATTTCTCAGTTAACTCTTTTGGACCTGGCTTCTTGTTTCAGTGTGTGGTGGGGGGAAACAGTTTTCCCCCTGAAGTTATAAAATGGTAAATCCCCAGGGGGTGGTGACCCTTGGGGTTTGGTTGAGCCAATGAGTGCTTTTGCAAAATATAAACATATCACAAGCAGAACAGAAGAGAAGGTAGTGGTAGTTGTTGTTGGAGAGGTAGCCATGTTCTGAGGCCACGAGGAGAAGGGGCAGGAGCCCCCTGGGGGGCTCTGGCCCCCCCAGCCCCGGTTGGGGGCTGCAGGGACTTGGAACACTGTAAGACTGGACTGTGTCTGTAACTGAGCCGGGGGATGTTTCTCCACTGTGAGCCGCAGCAAGAGATACTGAAAAGCGGCGGCAGAACAGCAGTGGACAGAGAAAGTGGCAGAGAACCAGAAGAGATAAGACCAAGCAGCAACAACAGGCATGCAGCAACACAGAGAGAACTCCTGGAAGAGAGAGCCGAGAGAGAGCCAGCAGCAGAGAGAGAATTAGACTCTACAGAGAGAGAGAGAAAGTTGGGGTAAGAACTGAAACAAAACCCCAAACCCCTCTGAGACCTCCGAGAGAGAGGATGATGAACTCTTACTTGAGTCTTGAAGTGCTACAGCACTGCAGAAAGGAGCTGAAAAACTCCGAGAAGGAATGCGGAGGGGGATGACCTTGGCCCCCCCCCCGCTGCTTGAGACAGAGCACAGAGCTCTGCAAAGGGGCTTGAATCCCCTGAAGATACGGGCCATCACGAAGACCCCTGAGCTTCGTTGATATGACCGTGGTGAAACGACCTTGTCCGGGTGAACGTAACCCATGGAAGATAAGACCCTCGCTTGGAGACAAGTGGCCGAGGGGGCTTGGATACCCCCTTGTGTGTACTGGCAGAGATCCAGCTACAGCTGCTGCATGAAAGAGAGAGACAGAGAGAACCTGCTGCCTTAGAGACTGCTGCTCTGAAAGCAGAAAGGATCTTTTCCTTCTTCCCTCCTGGACTTTTATTTGGAAGGGAGAAGAGATTTGATCCATTGTAAATAATTTTATGTCATGGTAGAGATAGCTAAGATTGTATATAATGTATTGTAGTATTTATTTTGTACAGTCATTGTAATATATGTGGATAAAGCCTTCCCAAATCTTCGTTCGCGAAGCCCAGCCATGATGATGATGATGTAATATATAATCCCTTTCCCCCATTTTGAGTCTCGTGTGGTGTCTGGAAAACCATCTCACACTGGGCTGAGATGAGGGAGAGGGTTTGGACTAGGGAATTGGATTTTGGGGTTCTCAAACCATGACACAGTGGAAGGCTTAGATAAAGTTTATTAGAGAAGCCCTCTCGTTGAGCTACCAGGTGCAGAAAGGACCCCCTTGCTTTCTAAACTCCTTCTCAGAGAGGAGCCTGGGTGTGGCTGGATCCAATCTCAGCCTCAGATTACAGCAACGGTTTGAATTTAAGGAATTATAGAGGTGTGATTGAACTACTTTGTCCCACAGGTTTTAATGATGGCAAATCAGATATATTTATATAAAATGAATTATTTATTATGACAAATGAACAGGCAAATAAACAGAAAAATTATCTTAATCAGAATTATTTACTACACAGTATAAAAGCTAAAAACTACTAGTAGTATACTTAGTGTAAGATAGTGTCATTGTCGGGATGGGCACCACACTGGGATTTCACACAGGAAAGCCTTTATTTCATACAAACATGGCCAATTTATAGTCTCCCCTAGCCAGCGTGTTTCACCACCATTGGTGCCCTTACTACATACACATCTTAAGATTGGCTGCTCTACAGCTTCTGCAACTCAGGGTGACTCAGCAAACAGTCCAGGCTCTCTGGCTACCCCAGCTGCCCCGCAGCTCTGTCCTCCCTGTCCAGCTTCTCATCTTCACTGTTTACATTCCTTCACAACTTCACAGCTGCAACCACTCAAATTCAGGGCCCAAGCTGTCCACAGCTCAATTGCCTCCCACAGTATAGTGCACTATGGCAAAGCAATTATATTAAAGCAATTGTATCAAAGCTAGCTGTCTTGGTTTATAGACAGTGTGTCCCAGGAGGCGGGACCTCCAATGGAATTGAAACCCCTCCCTCCAAATTACAAAAATTTGAAATTATGAGGCGTTCGAGTAAACTGTAGAAACGAATAAGTTTTACCAAAAACGGAGAACAAAACAACAACCAAACAATAACAGAGAAAATGTCACCCAAAAATCACTCTTTCACCTCTGCGCCACCAAGGCAGCAATGCAGTCTTGATGCGGTCATGTGGTCCCACTGTAGCCTGGGCAGAAATGTGACCGTGCGAGCAACAATGGTGGTGGAGCAACTGCCACATGGAAGCGACAACAGTGGCGGTGGTGGCAGGAAGCTGGCAACTGCGATGGCGGATGGGCAGCCGGCAAAGGCGGTGGCTGCACTGGTGGTCGAAAAGTGGTGGCAGTTGAAAGGCAGCAGCAGTTGGGCAGCTGGCAGAAGTGGTGACTACGCCGGCGGTCAGAGGGCAGCAGTGGCTGTGCTGGCAGTCGAAAAGTGGCAGAAGTGATGACTGTGCTGGCAGGGGAAGCACTGGTATGCGGATCAGTGCTCGTACCTGGAGCATGGGATGGGTGCCTCGACTTGGACGACTGACAGCGAAAGTTAAGGGGCGACGGCAGTCAGGGACCTCCCAGGTTCCGTCCCAGAAGCGAGAGAGCGAAAGTGGAACTACTGGCCCTTTTTATTCCCCCCAGTTCCTGCAGGATTTCGTTCCAGGGATCCTGCCTCAGTTCTCGTGGGAACCTCCATCTTCTCCCCCTGCTCCTCCGTGACCGGCACCCCAGCGTGGTGGCATGGAAAAATTCAGTAAGAAAATCTAAACCACAACACTAGCAAAAAGAAACAATCATTGAGATAGTTGTAACTCACCACACAATGATCGTGGGCAGATCTCTCTCCTTCACTTAAGCCCTGGGGAGTGACCATGAAAAGCTGCCCCTGCTTCATGGGAGAAGCTCCACATGCTTCAGGAAAGTATGTGGAAGAATCTGCCATATAAAAGTTGGACTGGGCTTTTATATTTATAAAATGTTTGATTGCCAGTCGCATATTCCAGGCCAACCAGCAGCTTATCTGTCAAATTGTGCTTAAAAGAGCAGGATGTGTGTTTGTAGTTTGGTGAACCAGACTGGTTTTTAGCATAATTCAACACTAAAAGCAATACCATGGCACCACTGGTAACTCACCGCAGACAGCTTGCATTGTTTGCATTTCTCTGACCAGATTTTAGGCCCAAGACAAATAAGACCTATCAAGGCAGAGGATCCTGCTACACCTGCCAAACCTTCATTTCTGCCATTTTGGCATTTTTCAGGTAGTACTTTGCCTTGAGATGGCAGTTGGGGGTGGGAGTGGGGTGGTTGGTTTTTTTGCATAGGTGCTAACTTTTGCTGTTGGCGGAACATTTCTGATGTTTTAATCCCATTTATTTCTGATCATGGTATGCCGGTTTGTATGAAATCATCCCACATTTGTTTCATCATCATCTGTGATGTAACTCCTTTTGGTTTTGCTGGCTTTCCTTTATTCACCACCTGCACAGATCGTCCCAAAGTTACAACCCCAGTTTCCTTCAAGGTATTTGCTAGGGCACCTACATCACCCGTAGCATTTGTGACTGCTGATCTAATCAAGGGTTTTAGTGAGGCAGGCACCTCTCTCAAAAGCTGCATTTTGATACTTCTTGTTACTGCTACCCTGTGTGGCCTTCCACCCTTAAGGGGAAGGGAGCAGCCAAGATTCATAAATGCTCATGATTGAAAGGAACAACAAAAGTCAGAGGGACTGCAAAAACTCACAAAGTTTTCTTAGCAAATTACACACTTGGCGTGGAAATTGGTATGTCAGGAAGAGATGAATTAAAGAGGATGAGAGAGAAAGAAAGAGAGAAAAAGATCACCAGTCCTAGTTCCAGTGTTGATCCAAGTGATGGGATATCCAGGCCCCTGGGGGCATCCCCCAGGCTTGGGGGGGGGTACCTTTTTATGGATAGATTTCCCTGCCCCAAAGATAGGTTTCTCTCTTTCTATGTAAATTAGTCCACATGCACAGTCCATTCTTTCAGGCCTTTCTGGAAATGGGTCGGAGACTTCAGGGGTTTTTGGTGGTCTTGATCCCCCTCCATGCCCACTCCTTGACCTCATTCCTGCGCTTACACTCTACTGTGTTGTGCTTATCTCCATGAACTAGAACAAGGATGTTTGTTCCAGAAAAGTGCTGCCCTACCTCCGCATGACCCCTTCTCCAGCCACATCTTGTTCTTTCTCACAGCGTGTTATTAACAAGAATCCTTGGTTATTACCAACAATCCTTGGTTGACTCTACAGCCATCTGGCTATTGGTGTTTGAGACATACACATTAGCCCCTTATCTTCTGGGATTCTACACCCTGTCGGGATTGAATTCTGTAATCAACACACAAACCATTGCTGTTATCAGAATGCTCTCAGGCATAGCAGAGTGAGGTGATGAGCAACATAGCACTACAGGAGCAGTGAAAGCGAAAAGTGGCCACTAATGAGTACTAGACTCTAATATATAGTCAGGTAAGCAAGCCTGCTCATGACTAACTAAACTGCAATAACAGCTATAAATTCCATCTAGTACATCCCAATCAAATCTGTCATTATCTTGAACTCCTTATGCCCTTACAATGGGTACCAAAAAGGGCTGTTGTGGTGGAGCTACTGTTATAATTTTAACATGTTATTAAACATTAATCCTATTAATATTTCATCAAATAAAATTAACTTGAAGGGCTAATAATCTGCCTTATTGCTCTATTTCTATAATACCCCTCTGTCTACCTTATTTGGTTTAAGTTGGGTGTTCTTTTAGGCTGCTTTGTAGTTATTGATCATGTGAAGAGTACACACCTATGAACATCACTTTTTCTAAAGAGTAGTGGGAGAAATCATTTTATGGTAAAAGGTAGCATCATTCTGCATACTGACAAGCAGCAGATCAAGGAGGGAATCTTTCTGAGTCGGCTCCCTTAGGACCTGTGCCATAAAGTTGTCATTCAGATTTTTTAGGAATCCTCTGTTCTGGGTTGTACCAGCTGTGTGATGCTCCCAGTTAATTTCTGGTAAGTTGAAGTCCCCCATAAGGACAAGGACAGTTGATTTGGTGGTATCCCTTAGTTCCTCAAAGAATAATTCATCAGCGTCGTCATCCTGGCTGGGAGGTCTATAGCAGACTCCCACGGTAACATCTGCATTATTTGTTTGCCCCTTGATTCTTACCCAGAGGCTCCCAACTGTGCCGTTGCCAACTGTGAGCTCCAGACATTCTAACCCTTCTATTACATAGTGTCACCCCTCTGCCTCTTCTGCCCTGCCCATCCCTCCTGAAGAGCCTGTAACCATCCAACAGGGCACTCCAGTCACAGGTCTCATCCCACCAGGTTTTACTTATGCCAATTATGCCCAATCTCTGTGACTGGGCCAAAGCTTCGAGCTCCTCTTGTTTGTTCCTCACGCTGTGGCATTAGTGTAGAAACATTTCAGGCGTGGTCCATTGTAGACAACACCTCTTGAGGCAGATTGAGGGATTCCATATATGCTGGTTTCTTCAAGTTTTGTCACACCATCCCATCACATCACTGACAAGCCTGATTTTGTCCCTTTCCCCCTTCCAAGCCAGTTTAAAACTCTATCAACGAGCCCTGCTGACTCCTGTGCTAGAACTTTTTTCCCTCTGAAATAGGTGCATCCTATCTGGTGTCTGTAGACCAGACGTTGAGTAGATCATCCCATGGTCAAAAAACCCCAAATATTTTTGATTACACCAACCTCCGAGCCACTCATTGACCTGATGGATCTGTCTATTCTTATCAATATTATTCTGTGTTACTGAAAGGGTCAAGGAAATCACTACCTGTGCTCCTGATCTCTCTACCAATCGTCCCAGGGCCCTGAAGTCTTTTTTGCTTGCCCTTGGACTTCTCTTTATTATTTTGTCACTGCCAGTTTGAGAACCAATAACAGATAGTAATCAGAGGGCCTTAATAGGCTGGAGAGTTTTCCAGTAATGTCCCTTACCCAAGCCCCTGGGAGACATAGTCATGCTGCAAGACTTCTGAGGGTTAGATTTAAGGTTTGTTCCTACATATCCAGTTCATCTTCTAATGATAGAATTGTGGGAGAAATTAGAGTAGAAGAAATGACATGCCATCTGGTTTTCTACCAGACAATGGGGATAATGTGGAATTCTTACATCATAACTGTGGTATTTCTTGGCCTTGTTTCTTGCAGTTGGTAAACATGAATTAACTGGGCATAAAGTTGCAGTGAAGATCCTAAATCGACAGAAGATTCGCAGCCTTGATGTTGTAGGAAAAATCCGCAGGGAGATCCAGAACCTCAAACTCTTCAGACATCCTCATATAATTAAGCTGTAAGTTTTGCTTGCTATGATCAAATCTATTTAAACAGTAATCCCTTGCTCTCACTGATCTGAAACATGTTTAAAGAGCAATGTTATTAGCAGTACATTTTTAGGAAAGTAACCAGTTTTCAACTATGTAACCATTTTTGGTGTACTTTGTAATGCATTTTCACAAAACTGATTTTTCTGCAGGGCAGAGGTCTTCCATTAGATCTTGACTTACAAATTCTTTGGGCAGGTATATAGAAGGTAGCAGCTTATAGTAACATCCATCTCAGTTTTTTTATCTGCTGCTTCCATTTTCTTTTTTCTGGTTATGTTTGATCTTTCTTTCTGCTTAGAAACTGAGTTCAGAACAAGATTGTAAAGGGTAGTTATATAGTAAATTTATTGTATTTTCTTTACTCAAAATATTTTTTAGTGATGTGTTGGTCAGTGCCCTGTTTTTCCTATGTAGATGGTACTCTGCAAGGTTTTTCTGAAAGATGTGCAGTCTGTTAAATGCAATCTCATATTTCAGAAGTCTTCAATATAGCTGTTACCGCTTAACTGAATAAATGTGATATTTACAGTGTGCCTATTTACATCTGTTTGATCAGTAGCTCATCAGCAGAGTTTAGAGTACAATTAAATATGTCCCAGAGTAGACGCCTTGTATCTGGTCTGAGGAAATAAACTATAAATGCTATTGACTTTTTTACTTTTCCTATAAAGTCAACCTGCACATCTAGCAGGGCACATCTAGAATGTGGGTGACTTTCGCTGTTAATTGTGGTGTTGGAGTTTAGGTTTTCTTTATTGTCAGTCTTTTCTTAAGACCGTGCTTTCACTGACATATGCCATCCCTATGCACTCATTTGGCAACAGCACTTATACTGGAGCTAAATTGGATTGTGTCAGATCACACTGACTTCTTCAGTGGGTCAGTTTTCAGAAGACTATTGAGCTGATTTGTCTGGCTGCAGAGCTACTAGTGCTGCCAGTTAGAATTCATGAATGAGTCCAAAGTACATACCTGTAGCTAAAACAAAATAGGAAGTATTAGCGTACCAATTGAGATATTTGGGGTGGAACAGGGATGTGTGCTTCTGGTGCTGCTGAACCTTTAAGTCAGTTTAACAGGTTTTAGGTTGCAATTTCTTTCTCGGGGAATTATGGGACGAATTTTCACTTCTGCATGTTGAGTGAAAGGACAAGATGAAGGAGATGATGGAAAAATTGATGGATCCCTAGCTTTTCAGTTGTTCAACCTGCATTTCCAAAATAGAAGGGTTATTAGCCTGAATGTAAATAGCATTTGAGTTATAATTGATACTGTTGTGTAGGTAGACTTGCTGGTGACTTTGGATCATGCTGCTTGTGCTATTAGCTGGATTGGGGAACTGCTAGGTAGCAGCTCAAGATATTTGGCATAAAGGTAATCAGATTATTTCAGCTGAATATTACAAATTAGACAATGTCTAATTTGGAACATTGTGCTTTATTAAAATTTTCATACAATGCTTTAGCAATATATACAGTTGCAAGTCTACCTCAATAAGATTTTCTTTTTATACCATGCTTTAAATAAAAACCTTTGGAGCATCTCCTTTTGTGGTTTTTGACCTCTAGCAATATAATGCATCTTATTTTCCTATATAAATTGCCTCTTTGTGCATTCTGTTCATCTGTGCTGTGTGGTTTGATGACCTTACTTATATTATAGATATGTAACTATTTCACTACCTCCTTTTCCATAACTAGAAAAATGAACTGACTATAGAGAAGCATGACTGAGTCTTCCAAGATGCTGAAAACATGAGGTGCAGAATGGCTCGTTCTTTTCAGTGATGCTAAGAGGTTTATCTCCCAACATTGTTCATTATCACATCATCTAGAGGATGGAAAATCACTGTGAAGATCTAAAATATAAACTGTTGCTCATGTTTGCCTGAAACTCGGTGATTTCACAACTATGGGAAAGGTCATTAACAGTAAGGGTGTTAAAAATGAGGTTGCACTGTAACTTTTGGATTATTTCTGTAGTGTCTTAGTGACAACTTCAGAATGTTCATGTCTAAATACATGACATACTTTCAACCAAGGTATTTGAGAGAAAATTAGTAAAGGTAAAGCATCTTGGACTATAAGATGTTAGGTAAAGTTAACTTTGAAAATAACCTGAATACTATTCTGAGGCAGTTACACTACGATACTAAGCTGTTTAAATAGATACATGCACACACATATATATGTGCACACATACATTCACCTGAATAGACTGAACTCATTGCTGTCAAGAAAAACTTGTCTTTGTAAGCTGGAGTGTCTTTTTTTCCCCCCTTGTCTTAAGAATCAACATTTTGAAGAACATTTCAGTTCCGTAGTGTGTGTGAATTCAATTATTTTTTTACAATTGGGATATTTGTATGCTTAAGTGTAGTACCTTGGAACATTCATTTTCATCCAATTGCTACCTCCTGTCTTCTTAATATAGTATCTGAATTTTTGACTGAAGGTTTACCAGTGTGCATTTTCTTGTTATGTTAAAAATTGATCACTTCTGACTGCTGTAAGGGGGGAAAAATTAAACAACCTTTAGGTAAGGATATGTAAAAAACATATCAATCTCTTAAGTGGGGAGTTTGAACATAACCTAGTTTTTTCAAAACCTCAAAGCTAACCTTAAAGTATAGTGATAAAAATATAATAACCAGGGTGTTAATACTCTTAAATACTAATGACAAATTTAGGTCTCTTTGTAAAAGATAATTGCTCATCATCATGAATATTTTTTCAGTTCTTGAAGTACACTTTTTTTATTTATGACAAGGCAAGGTTTTTTTGCTTGTTGAAGGGTGTGTGCTTTTGAGACACTAGCAAAGTCCTTTTGAATTCCTTCCTCACTGCACTAAAATGTCTGTGAGGCAGTACTGTATATGGCTTCACAGAAACAATTTGGACTGAGAATAGTCCTCTGAAAGTACAAAGACCCAACTTCCTGGTGGGAAATACAAATTCCCTGCTAGTCTTGGCAATGATGGCATCACATAGTAAAAGGAGAGGAAATAGCTTCTAAAAAATATTATCATTCCAGTAACTGTAAATGAGCTGTTAATTTTTTTTAAATATACTTTTATCTGACTCTTTGCACAACTTTGGTTTTAACTAAATGTAACTAGCTGCTTTAACTGAGTGCACAGACTAACAGATACTTATTCTTATCAGGTACCAGGTCATCAGTACACCAACTGACATTTTCATGGTGATGGAATATGTTTCAGGAGGAGAACTGTTTGATTATATCTGTAAAAATGGAAGGGTAAGAAGTAGTCCAACTCTACAAATCAATGACTTGCATTCTGTTATTGCTTTTGCAACCTTCCTGTTAAATGAAGGTTTGTTTCTTATGTATTCAGCATTAATTTTGCGGTTAGCAATTAAAATATACTTTATGACTACATCTTGTTTTGAAACTAAAAACAGTTATATGTTAACATGTTTCAGATCTTTATGTATGATTTTGTAGCATTTTTCCACTCTACTGAAAAATAAATGATACTGATATGTTAATTTACAATTACTGTGTACAAACTGGATTTGTGACAGGTACAAACAAAATGATGTAAGCTATGAAGCTTTCTGCTATAAGTACTGATCATCTGCTGTATAAAGTATCAAAACTATAAATGATAACTTTCAGTCATGGGAAAGTTTCCTTTAATTCATATAGAGGAAAACCAAGTTATCCCTCCACTGTCTCAAAATTGTTTAAAACCTTTGTTTGTCTTAGCTTGATGAGAAGGAAAGTAGACGTCTGTTCCAGCAAATCCTTTCTGGTGTGGATTACTGTCACAGGCATATGGTAGTACATAGAGATCTGAAGCCTGAAAATGTGCTGCTTGATGCACACATGAATGCCAAGATAGCTGACTTTGGTAAGCATTGCTATTTTATATCTGATCACATTTCTGGTTTTATTTAGATCCTGTTAATTACTATGGGAAATAATAAAGTGTGTATATTTGAATATCCTGGTGGTAGGACATAATACAAGAAAATCTCAATGTAAACCAAAATGATGTTCTTGCACATGTGTCAAATTTATTTTCCTTTAAAGCTTTCTCTTCAAGTCGGGTATTTTCTGTGACTGGGTGAAGTTGTGAACTGTCTTGTTTGGTCTTGCTTAATATTTTCTCAAATAATTCTAAATAGACTTAGTTCCCCACCTTGCTACTTCAAAACTGACTCTCTTATTGTCTGTTTCTTTATCTGTAAAATGCAGATGCTTAGCTCTCTTGTAAGTACAGCGCAAGGAAAGTTCATCATATTTAAGAGCCACATTGCTCTAGTAAAATACACTACTTCTCCTGAGAAACTGCTCTAAATTCACTTTGAAAACTCAAAAGATGTGATTGAAAAGTGTAATTAAAACATAAAAGGTAACATAAGAACAATTTTGCAAACTCCTGTGCTTTTAGCTATATAGCTGCCTAACTAATCAGAAAGCTTAATTGTTTATACTAACTGTTTAACACAGCTGCTGCAAAGACTGGTAGCTAGTTCTTCGAACTGTCTGAATCGGGAAACCTGACCATATAAGCATAGTAAGGTATTCATACTCTTGTAGGTATAGTAGAAAATACTTGCCCTTGTAAAGCACTTGGAGGTCTCTGAAAGATGCTAGGTAATGCTGAGTCTTCTAAATATATTTTAAAACGATAGTGTTCAAGTATATGAGTGCAAGTATGAAAACTAGCCAAGTTGTGTTCTTTCGTATTCTTCCCCCCCCAGTAAAAGGGCATAATTTCTGTCTGAGTTCTCTGGCCTGTACTGATTTTGATTATGCAGCCCTCACGGAGGAAACTAGAAGATATTTTCCACAGCTATTCTAGAAGTGGTAATTCTTTACTGATCATAGGATATGCTAAAGGCTGGTGGATGAGGATGGTCTGGTTCTAAAGGTTATACTTACAGTATAGCTTGATTTTTAAACTGCAGTGTTTCAAAAACCTGTTGAAGCAGTGTCGGTGTCTAAATTGTGGTGAAGCTGTATGCACTCCTCAGTTCCCTTATTCTATATAACCTCTTAAACAATTTTAGACAATTCTGTGGTAGCATCTTCCACTTTGGCATTTAGAAGTGAATATGGTTTTTAAGACGCTTTCTTGTTAATGACCAAAATCCTATGTTGCTATGCTCCTCTCTCCCTTAGAGCAGCTTTGTTCTCTATCATGCTTGTGTAATCGAGAATGGGTTGGTTTTTGTCTTGGAATTAATATGTTTTAGAACATTCCTAGGTTGTGTGCAATAACAGATTGATGTTACTCAAGTTTCTGGTAAACTAAATGCAGGATCATGTAGCATTCTCATATAAAAATCTCAATAATTCCAAACAATGCTGCCTTCTTACTGAGATAAATTAGTTAACTTTCTAATTTGAATTACTAGTAATTTGTTCTAGGTGGTATATGCAGTGTGAATTACTTTGCTCTCTGAATCTTTAGTAGTTACTCTTATATACTTTCAGGTCTATCAAATATGATGTCAGATGGAGAATTTTTAAGAACAAGCTGTGGTTCCCCTAACTATGCTGCACCAGAAGTAATTTCAGGAAGGTAGTTTCTTTTCTATTGGATGCATATGTGCACGTACTTCAGTCATTTTGCTGCTTAATTCTAAAGGCTTCAAAACTAGTGCAATTCACAAGCTTGATGCTAAGAAACTGTGGACTGAACTCTTAATTGCCTTGATAATTTTTCATAAACATTTAGAGCTTCAATGAGCTATCTTTGAATAGTTTTTGTAAGGTGGAGGTCGTGTGTGATGTCCCAAATCCAGTGTGTGCAGTGTGCCTGAATTGGTTTAAAAATCTCATTTACAGCTCAGATCTTGGAAGTAGAGGTATAGATAGAAATACAGGCAAAGTCTACTGTGAAGTTGAGTAGCAGTGAAATATCTGCTGCAGAATAGGTATTCAGTCTGAATTTATTCAGTGATTGTCAAATCTACTGCTTTATGCTACCCACTCTAATATCTCTTGCTAATTGGAGGCCAAATGTATGTTTTATTCAGGCAGTAGCATAGAAGATGTGACAAGTTTTGCTATATGGACTTGTCTTAAACTTAACCTCCAAGACTTGGAGGCTAGATGACTACATAGATTGTACTCAAACAATGATAGTATAACATGAGCTTTCTTGGTAGCAGGTGCAAGTTTCTTTCAGTTTACCATTGTCTTAAATTGTATCTGTGGATTATTTTTATAGAATAGAGAGAAAAACTAAGTACTTCTGCCCTAGCTCGTTACATATTTGAAGGGGAAGGACACTAGAGTTCAAAGCATAGCACTGAAATGGTATAGTAATTGCAGATAAGTTGTCCAAAGTTCACACACTCTCAATTAACGCGATACAATG
This sequence comes from Chiroxiphia lanceolata, assembly GCF_009829145.1. Classification (NCBI taxonomy): domain Eukaryota; kingdom Metazoa; phylum Chordata; class Aves; order Passeriformes; family Pipridae; genus Chiroxiphia; species Chiroxiphia lanceolata. The sequence continues at coordinate 11,521,110 of NC_045670.1, read as the reverse complement.
TAAGAATGTAGAAAAAAAACCCTAATTAAATGTGTTAAGCACAAATTGCTAATAGTTATCTTTTTCCCAGATTATATGCAGGTCCAGAAGTAGATATTTGGAGCAGTGGGGTTATTCTCTATGCTTTGTTATGTGGAACACTTCCATTTGATGATGATCATGTGCCAACCCTTTTTAAGAAGATATGTGATGGTATCTTTTATACCCCTCAATACCTGAATCCATCTGTATCTAGTCTTCTGAAACACATGCTGCAAGTAGATCCAATGAAGAGAGCAACAATCAGAAACATTAGGTAAAACATTAACTCATGTCTGATCATAGGATGCTGGAATGGTAATTTTAGTGAAAATATGCAGAACAAAGAAATCATTCATATAACTTGTCCCTGTTTTATAGTCTAAGATGAAAAATTCAACTTCTGGTTGTTTGACTTTAGCTCTGGCTCTGATCTCCTGTGACCAATGTAGTATCTATTGGAGGTCACAGTAAAACAAATATATATGTTACATATAAACATTCTGAGAAATTCTAGATTTAAGACTGCTAAAGCAAGCCTGTTTACCTGCAGAATGGTTTGCAAAAACTGTACTCTATTGACTTCTCTGGGCAAGAACATTATTTGCTGTTAAGAACTGCTACTTTGTACTGTAAATGTCTGAGGAGAAGTTATGACTCTTTAACCTGATAACTATCACTTTTATTCATATTTCTGCAGACTCAGCAAAATAATCTGTTGAGACTGAATATTCCATGTATAAGATGGCATTCTATTCTAGCTTCAAAACCCTGACATGAACCTGTGTATGAGTGACAATTAGTACGTAGAAAACTGACAAGTTTAAGCTTGTAGCTACAGATAGCCATCATGGACTCCAGATTTCAAGATAGGATTCTGGAGGGGGTGACCACTTTGACAAATGCACAGCGGGTAGAATTAAAAAAAACAGGTAGCTGATAAAACTGTCCTTCATGCAGTAGCATAGTTAGGTTTTCCTATTTTCTTTGTAAGAAACTCTAAGGAGAGAGCTCTGAAATACTACCTTAGTGAAAATGCTTCCTCTTTTAGGGTTCGAAGTTAGCAAGTTAGCAATGTTCATGTTCTTTCAGTAAAATAAAAAATGTGTTACATATATCCCTTACTACTTTATTACAATGGGAAGTACTTTCATAGAATCATAGAATGTTAAAGGGTTAGAAGGGACCTTAAAGATCATCTAGTCCCAACCCCCCTGCCATGGACAGGGACACCTCCTACTAGACCAGGTTGCTCAAGGCCTTATCCAACCTGGCCTTGAGCACTGTCAGGGTTGGGGCACCCACCACCTCCCTGGGCAACCTGTTCCAGTGTCTTGCCACCCTCACAGTAAAGAATTTCTTCCTAATATATAACCTAAATTTCTCCTCTTTCAATTTGTACCCATTACTCTTTGTCCTGTCACTACAGTTCCTGATGAAGAGTCCCTCTCTGGCTGCCCTGTAGGCCCCTTCAGATACTGGAAGGTTGCTATGAGGTCTCCACGCAACCTTCTTTTCTCCAGTCTGAACAACCCCAACTCTCTCAGACTGTCTTCATAGGGGAGGTGCTCCAGTCCTCTTATCATCTTCATGGTCTCCTATGGACTTGTTCCAACAGTTCCATGTCCTTCTTATGTTGGGGGCACCAGAACTTTACGCAGTGCTCCAGGTGGAGTCTCACGTGAGTCCTTCTCCGCAGGGCTGTTCTCAATCCCTTCTCCACCCAACCTGTAGGTGTGTCTGGGATTACCACACCCCAGGTGTAGGACCTTGCACTTGGCTTTGTTGAACTTCATGAGGTTTGCATCAACCCACCTCTCAAGCCTGTCAAGTTCTCTCTGGATGGCCCATCCCTTCTCTCCAACATGTCAACTGCACCACACAGCTTGGTGTCGTCAGTGAACTTGCTGAGGGTGCCCTCGATCCCACTGTCCATGTTGCTGACAAAGATGTTGAACAGTATTGGCCCCAGTACCAACCCCTGAGGGACACCACTCATCACTGGTCTCCACATGGACAACGAACCGTTGAGCACAACTCTTTACGTGCGGCCATCCAACCAGTTCTTTATCCACCAAGTGGTTCATCCATCAAATCCATGTCTCTCCAATTTGGAAACAAGGATGTTGTGCAGGACAGTGTCAAATGCTTTGCACAAGTCCAGGTAGATGATGTCAGTTGCTCTGCCCCATCCACCAGTGCTGTAGCCCCATCATCGAAGGTCACCAAATTTGTCAGGTATGATTTCCCCTTTGTAAAGCCATGTTGGCTGTTACCAATCACCTCTTTGTTTTCCATGTACCTTAGCATAGTTTCCAGGAGAATGTACTCCATGATCTTGCCTGGCACAGAGGTGACACTGACTGGTCTGTAGTTCCCTGGGTCTTCCACTTTCCCCTTTTAAAAAATGGAGGTTATATTTCCCTTTTTCCAGTCCTCGGGAACTTCACCTGACTACCATCATTTTTCAAAAACAATGGATAGTGGCTTAGCAACTTCGTCTGCCAACTCCCTCAGGACCCGTGGATGGTTCTCATTGGGTCCCATGGACTTGGGAACATTCAGGTTCCTTAGATGGTCTTGAACCTGATACTCTCCTACAGTAGGCTCAGGGTCTTTATTCTCCTAGTCCCTGCATTTGCCTTTCCTGACTTGAGCAGTGTGGCTGGAGCACTTGCCGTTGAAGACTGAGGCATAGAAGTCATTGAGAAGACTGGCAGAAATCAAAGCACTGAGAACTAAACACTGTAAAACTTAAGTTCCTATCCACTCATCTGAGTCATGTTAAATAAGTCTGAAAGAGAAGTGATGTGAAAAAAGATGTTGAAAGTTGTTGACTACAGAGCATGGTTGGACTTTGAATCCTAAACAATTTTGTCCTGTTAGCTATGAGACATCATCTCAGTTTAAAGGATAAACTTTTGAGTTTAATCGAATACCTTAATTTTTCTAGGGGTGTGTGTATGCAAAGGAAGAGGTCCACTGCAACAAATAGTAACAAAATAGTTATTCAGCTAGAGCTGTGCGTTATAGTCGTATGGGAAAAGTTTTTTTTTACTTCCAAATTAACTGCTTTCTTATGATGAAAGTACATTTTGCTCAATGCACTTGTGCTGAGGTGTGTTCTCAGGCTCATACTGACTAGAGCTTGATCAATATAACTGCTCTTAAATCTGTAGCAAGTCATTGTGCTATAGAGTAGGATACTTTTTAAATTAGCATCATACCATATCCTTTGACTAGTTAAACAACTTACTCTAGGCACACAAAACTACTTTATTTTTTTTCTGTGTGATTGGGCAACCTAAGTATTTGGTCCCTTCTGTATATTTCCTTTTCCCTCTTAGCCCATGGATACACTAGTAAAGAGGTACAGATTGACTCTTCCATAGCCTTCCCTCTACTCTTTAAGGCTTGAAGAGAGAGCAGGGGGGGTTCTGAATGAAAAAATGATAGGCAGCTTCTTGGGGGTAGAGAGTGTGGACTTCAATGTTCAAACATTACCAAAGAAACTATTCAGTATCAAGATTTCTTTAATTTGTTATGTATGTACTTGGGGAGGGACAGCTTGATTGGATAGCATACAGATTTCAGTTGAAAATATCTCAAAACTAAAATAGCAAAGTAGTAAAAAGAAAAGCAAACCACAAACCCAATGCCAAAAGAACAACTATTTATATAAAAAGGTGGTTGACTTATACAAAGATATTATTGGAGATCAGGTAGTTGAAACCCTTAGAGGAAAGAGGCATTTTTCAGTCTCCTGCAAAATGTCTAACAAAATCTTGTGAAGGAGATAATTACTTTTCATTATGTACTGTTGTGCTGCACAGAAGGGGGCTTGGACTGACAACTGTTGATCTTTTTTGTATAGATGAAGAATAATTTTATTTTTTAAATTATTTAATACTAAAAAGGCTTACTGTACATATATATACTCAGACTTTATTTTTAAATCTAGAGAACATGAATGGTTTAAGCAGGACCTTCCCAAATACCTGTTTCCTGAAGACCCCTCATATAGTTCTACCATGATTGATGATGAAGCCTTAAAAGAAGTGTGTGAGAAGTTTGAATGCACTGAAGAGGAAGTGCTAAGTTGTCTATACAGCCAAAATCATCAGGACCCTTTAGTGGTTGCTTATCACCTCATTATAGATAATAGAAGAATAATGAATGAGGCCAAAGACTTCTACTTGGCTACAAGCCCACTGGATTCTTTTCTTGATGATCACAATCTGTCTCGACCTCATCCTGAAAGAGTGCCATTCTTAGTAGCTGAAACACCACGTCCCCGCCATACTCTTGATGAGTTGAATCCACAGAAGTCAAAACACCAAGGTGTAAGAAAAGCGAAGTGGCACTTGGGAATACGGAGTCAGAGTCGACCAAATGATATCATGGCTGAAGTTTGTCGAGCAATTAAACAACTGGATTATGAATGGAAGGTAAAGAATAAAGGGTCTTTACAGCAGACATTGGAAAATTTTTGAGCTGTGTAACTACATAGCCTAGAAGTCTGAAACTGTTCTCCTGTGCTGTGGAAGATAGTCTCGTGACTGTACTGACAGCTTGTGCTTGGCTGTGCAGGAAGGGTTTTGGGGGAGGCTATTTATGCTGACAGGAAAAATCTTGCTAATGTGTTTAACCTTTCTACTGGGGCTCTGGGAATGTGTTGAGTAGGGTGTTTTATTTGGGGTTTTTTGGGTGTGTTTTTGTTGGTAAAAAAAAAAAAAACAAAACTCTGACAGGTAAACCTGAAATCACTTGATAATACCAGTGAGTTGAAATAAGAAAAACAATGTGCAATGCTTCTTAAGCAGTTCTAGTTACTAAGTCAAATCTCTCATGTACTAGGTTGTAAATCCATACTATTTGCGTGTTCGAAGGAAGAATCCAGTGACAAATGCATATTCCAAAATGAGTCTACAGTTGTATCAGGTGGACAGCAGGACATACTTACTGGACTTCCGTAGCATTGATGGTATGTAAAGACTTACATAAGTCAATGGACTTGTAAGGGAAATAATTTTAAATGCAAACATGTCTTAACTTACTTGTTTATAAGTGATGTAAGTGTTGCCCTTTATTAATTTAAGCCAAACTAGATCTGCATTAATGTTTCTTTATTCCTTCCTGGTCTAGTGTTCCTATGATCAGATGGTTAGCTGTTTCATTCCTTAAATAATCACTTTTTAGCTATATCAACTCCAGAACTGCTCCATTTTGTGTCTGCACCAGCACTAATACTGCTGATGCAAAAGGGGAAGGATTGTGGGAAGTAAGTTTTGGATCAACCTAAATTGTTTTTGCAGCCTCACCCCCAAATTTAAATGTTAATTTAGATCTTAAGTATGGGAACATGTTTTCCTAGTGAAGATAAAGCTTGGCATTTAGGCATGCAAATTTGACTTGAGCTGTATGTTGCTGTACTGGGTCTGGCTGAGATGGAGCTAAATTTCTCCATAGCAGCTGGTATGGTGCTGTTTATTTTATCTGTGACTGTGTTTTTGATCTATGACTAAAACAGTGTTATGGCTATTGCTGACCAGTACTTGCATAGTAACTAGTCTTTCTGTTTTCTCACTGTGGTGCACCCAATGAGTAGGCTGGGGGTGAACAAGAAGTTGTGAAGGGACATAACCTGAAGAACTGACCCGGCTTGATCAAAGTGGTATTCCATGCTATATGATGTCACGCTTAGCAAAAAATCTGAGTGGACAGGAGTTTGGGGAAGGTAACCATTGCTCAGAGACTGACTGTGCATTAGTCTGCTTGCAGGAGGTGGCAAGTAATTGCCTTTGCATCACTTTCTTTTTTTCTTTCTTCCTTCATCTTATTAAACTGTGTTTATCTCGCTCTATGAGTTTTCTTGCTTTTGTCCTTCCAATTCTCTTCCTCCATTGCACTAAGGTTGGGTGGAGTGAATGAAGGGCTGGCTGGGGGTTTAGCTGCCAACCAGGTCCAACCCATCAATGCTAGTAGTAGACAAAATTTGTGATGGGAATTGCATGCTTGCAGTAAGTGAAGTCTTGAAAGCAGTTGGACAGATCTGTAGAAAAAACTTTTATAGAGTGGCAGTAACACAGCATACAACTCTGTTGTGGTTTAAGCCCAGCTGGTAACTAAGGCCCACACAGCCACTCCTTCACTTTCCCCAGGTAGAATAGGGGAGAGAATCAGAAGGGTAAAAGTGAGAAAACTCGTGGGTTGAGGAAAAAGACAGTTTAATAGTGAAAGCAAAAGCCACATGTGCAAGCAAAGCAAAACAAGGAATTTGGTCACTACTTCCCATGGGCAGGGCAGTGTTCAGCCATTTCCATCATGCATAACAGTTACTTGGGAAGACAAATGCCATCAACTCCAAACATCTCCCACTTTTTTCTTCTTTCCCCAGCTTTATATGCTGAGCATGACACCATATAGTCTGAAATATCCCTTTGGTCAGTTGGAGTCAACTGTCCCAGCTGTGTCCCCTTCCAACTCCTTGTGCACCCCCAACCTCCTTGCTGGTGGGGCTATGTGAGAAGCAGAAAAAGTTTTGATGCTGTGCAAGCCCTGTTCAGCAATAATAAAAACATCCCTGTGTTATCAGCACTGTTTCCAGCACAAATCCAAACCATAGCCCCATGCTAGCTACTAGGAAGAAAATTAACTCTATCCCAACCAAATCTGCAAGTCAGATACCTTCCTGAAAATGGAGGAGCAAATATAGACTGACCATAATGCTTGTTTAAGAGCATAGTAGACTAAAGCAAATTATTTATAGCTAATGGTGTACATGATATGCCTAGGAAAGCATGTGGCATGGGAAAAGGATTCACTGGAATATGGCTGGATCATAGTATAGGATGGCTGAGGCTGAGTTTCGTGACAGTTTACCTGATCTGACTTGACACTGCAATTCTTGCCTTGTCCCTTCTGACAAGTGCTTGCTTAGATCTAGTAGTATTTGACACAGGGGATTAATCACTTTCCTGCACTGACCTCTACTGCAGTATAAGATGAACGCCATTCCTGTTGGAGGGGAGGTGACTGCTTAAGAGCCATGCAACTGGAGCAGCTGCAGTCCTGGCCTCAACTCTTGAGGAAATACAACCCAAGGGCATGAATTTGGCATCTCTCTTCCAATAGTGAAGCTGATCTGACTTTCCCTCCATCACAACTAACTGTTCTCTATTCCTCTTACAAATTGTAGTTTAAAGTAGCTTTGATGTGAAAACTCCTGTGTTCACTAACTTCCCCTGGAAATAACTTCATGAAAAATATGGTGAGTGCTGGTCTAAACTAGATCAGATAGCCCTGGAGCACAGTTCAGAGCACAAGAATAATTTACTTAAGGACATTTGATTCTGTGTTGCTATGTGTATAAGCTTTTATTTTGTATCAACTATATACAGTTGCAAAAGCTGTTTATGTATTAATCAAAATTTAAAAAAATAATATTAGAAGTGTGAAAAGGGGAAGAAGTTTGCTGTTCCTATGACTTATTTGGTACTGATGACTAATTTTCCTCCTCCATTTACTCCCCAGATGAAATTACTGAAGCAAAATCTGGGACTGCAACTCCACAGAGATCAGGTTCTGTGAGCAACTGTAGATCCTGTCAAAAAGATTCAGATGCTGATGCACAAGGAAAATCTGCAGATATATCCCTTACACCCTCAGTGATCGCTTCACTTGGTTCTTCTAAAGCTGACTTAACTCCAAGACCAGGGAGTCATACAATAGAGTTCTTCGAGATGTGTGCAAATCTTATTAAAATACTTGCACAATAATTTTGAAAATGGACTTATTTTTTTTACAACAATAAGCATGCCTAAATCATAGTCAGATGCTTCCAGTTTTAATCAAGTTAAATTAACTAAGGTACTGAAAAAACTAGCCACAGAATGCAATTTGCAGAGGGATTGGAATGATTATAGGCAGTTATGTATATTATTTTGAATCTGGAGTGAATTCTGATTGTCTGCTGTCCAATAGCATAATACAGGTACAGGAAGTCACATGCCCTTGGGGCAGTGTTCATAACACATTAGAATTCATATAATATTTAAGTTATGCTGACCTTCTTGGTTTTTTCACTGGTAATACATACATCTAATACACTGTAAGTAAATGTATACTTACTAGTTCAATGACTTAAGTATGAATTGTTGATCATCATCTATAGTTGTGCCTCAGTTGATCAGAATTGTCAGCATCTAACAGTAATATGTTAAAACTGCTGTTTCCTCTCCCTTATTTGGCAGTAAATGATATAGGATAGTTTTAATGCATTTGTCCTGGTTTTAGCTAGGGTAGAGTTAATTTCTTCTCAGTAGGTGTTACAGTGCTCTGTTTTGGTTTCAGAATGAGAATGGTGTTGATAACACACTGACAATTTGGTTTTTGCTAAGTCATGTCATAAGTCAAGGACTTTTTTTTCCCTTGTCTCATGCCCTGCCAGTGGGAGGGAGCATAGCTGGGACAGGTGACCCGAACTGACCAAAGGGATGTCCCACACCATAGAATGTCATGGTTGATATATAAACTTGGGGGAGTTAACTGGAAGGGACTGATCTGGGTTCAGAAGGGGGGGTTTAGCGTCAGTCAGTGGGTGGTGAGCAATTGCATTGTGCATCACTTGTTTTTTCCTTTTTATTATAATTATTATTATTTACCATAATTATTTTATTTTACTTTATTTTCAATTATTAAACTGTTCTTATCTCAACATACAAGTTTTATTTCAATTCTCCTCCCCATTCTACCAGGGTGGGGGGGACAGAGGGGGGGTTGAGCGAGGGGCTGCATGGTGCTTAATTTCTATCTGAGCTTAAACCATGACAGCATTATAATGTACTGCATTTAAGAACGGATAAATTTTATTTAATCCATGCAAATCCAGCCAGGTGGAAATACATGTAGGTGCTTTGTAATGTGCTAAGAGTGAAATTCTGTGGGCTGTAAGCAGAACAATTCGGGCCACAACAGTGGTGAGAGACAATGCTGAGAAGACTTGGCACTCTGTGGGCTGAAACAAAATGTGCCTCTGTGAAGGAGCTGTCAGCAGATTCCTTATCTGTGCAGATTTACTAGCTCATATCTTAGCATGGTAGCAGCACATCAGCTCCCCACTGCTACTGCAGGCTGAGAATCCTGTTCCTTATAAACATATGCATGTAGTTAAGAGCACAACTCTAAGGCATCTTGCATGCTATTCCAGAATCTAAAATTTTCACTGTTAAAAATATGTTCATACTTTGATACAGCTGTTTATATAATATGATAACAGTAGGTTTAGATTAGATATTAGGAAGAATTTCTTTACTATAAGAGTGGTGAAGCACTGGAACAGGTTGCCCACAGAGGTTGTGGTTGCCCATCCCTGAAGTGTTCAAGACCAGGTTGGATGGAGCTCTGAGCAACCTGGTCTAGTGGAAGGTGTCCCTGCCCATGGTAGGGGGTTGGAACTAAATGATCTTTAAGGTCCCTTCCAACCCAAACCATTCTATGATTCTGTGATTCTATGATAATTACAGTGCATTAACTGTTTTACATTATTTACCTAGGCACTGTATACATACAAGTAAATTTAATCTTAATACCAGAAAAGTAATATTACCACACATTTACAGGAGATGAAGAAATTACCAGAGTAGCTAAAGCATTACTTACTGGCCATTCTGTGATTCTGTATTGAGCTTCTCATCCACAAACATCCCCAGTCCTCCCCAGGGCTAATTCTCAATCCATTCTATGCCCAACCTTTACTTGTGCTAGGTATCCAAAAAGTTTTTAACAGTGTATTTCTTTTACCAGTGTCATAAATCATACTGAAGTTATGGGTTTTGCAATGTTTTGGGAAGAAAATTGAACCTTAAATGTGATATGGTTTGAAACTGGCTCCCTGCCAAGTCTCCAAACCTTACCACCAGAAGTCGTTCCCCCCCCCCCACCTCAGGGAGAAAAGGGAGAAAAACAACCAACTAAGAAAACCCAAAACGAGAGAGACAGTTAAAGTGATATATATAAATATATTTACACTTATGTTACAATTGAAATATATACAATTTAAAATATATAGAATTTCACAAGGGAAGGGGAAGGGGGAAGGGAAAGGGAACAAAACCAAAATAAAATATATGTGTATATATATATATCCCAATCAGTAACCCGAGATCTAGTAACTAAAGAGTTAGCAAAGAAAATATCCCACCACTCTCCTTGGGACAACCGAGAGTCGCTCCGGGACGATCGCCGGCAACCTCCCCCTCCCATGGTCGACAAGGCCTTACCAGGCCTCGCTCCCCAACACGGCAGACTCAACAGCAGGGAACCTGCACCTCCAAGCCGCTGGAAGGAAAGAGGGCGAAGGCCTCTCCTCCTTTCTTCTTATAATCTGGCTTATGTAAAAATCGTAGGGAATACTGGGTAAATCTGGACCCTTCCTTGGTTACAAACTGGTCACCAAGGAAGGCCTAGCCCAAACCACCACAAAATGTTAAAATTGTAGCTAGTACTTGTGCAAAAACATTTAATCTTTTGTAAACTGGATTTAATTATCCACAGTTCCATTTTCATCTGGCACTAATAGATGTAAACATTGCACAATAAACTATGTCATAAAACATTTAGTTTTGCATTCAACCATGATTATTCTCTTCAAAATTTCTTCATTATCTACTTTGTTTTGAAGATTGCTCTCCTGGTTAGAGACCGGAAATCAAGGCATTACTATGAACAGTGAAACTTTGACCCTGGAAATGAATGGGAGCTATTGTCAATGTCTAGCTGAAAAATACTAGCTACAGCTATAAGAATAGTGTAATCCAGGCCAACTGGTTCCAGTTATGAATATGCACAGCACAGAATTTGATGAAACTTGAAGCTGCTTAAGCCCTGGAGCTCCTATAACTGTTCTGAACTGGGAGATGTTGTGGTCTGCCTAGTATGTAGGTACAAGTTACAACTTTAATTCTTTATCCTCAAGTGTCACACACTGTCCCTGTAATGCACAGCTGTATTACTGTATCTCAAAGTGGAAGATTTCTGTTAAAGAAAGCTTTGGATTTAAACTCCTGAGATTGAGATGTCAACATGAGACCAACTGCAAATCCTATTTAAGTGGAGGTTTGTGTTTCGTGGAGTTAAATACTGCACTCGTACAATATAACAAATGCACAGATTTTTTTTTTTTTCCATAATTCCTCATCTGGAACTGCTTTGGAATCACTGAAAGAGTTTCCTGTGTATGTTAAAGTAAATATTTGTAAATGGTATCTGATCCTGGTTTGCAAATTTGTAATGCTGACCACAAGTGTAAGGTGTCAAGGTGCAAAAGGTTTTAATTTTTATATACTTTTTTGACTCTCTTATGCATTAAGGTAACCATGGTTATTATTTTGTCTTGGTATGTGGAAGTTGAAGTGAGTTTCTGGCAAAAGTGTACTATATGCATAGCTTTATTTAAAGTAAATTTTACTGGTATGATAAATCAGTTTTGATGGACAAGTTTCCCGCTGGAACAGAGTTGAGGTGGGGGTTTTTTGTTTTGTTTGTTTGTTGGGGGGGGTTATACAGTGTGGGGGAGGGAGAAAGAGGGACTGACAAGCTATTTGAATCCACAACAGTTGTCTGTTGTATAACTTTCTTATGCTTTGTAAATCTTGCTGTTGAAACTGCTTTCTTTAGATGTTCCTACTGATCTTGCAGACCATGTTTTAGTATCACACTAGTATCTGCCAATAGGTTGTGAAACAAAACTTCACTGAAAAATATGCCAGGATTGTAAGGAGGCAACTTATGCAAATATACCAATTGATCTATATTCCCAAACTTTCTTCCACTGGAGCATGTTGAATTATCTTGCCTTTGTATTGTAAATTTTTTAAAAATGTGGACAAACATGATTGACCCATGTGAATTATAACTCACTAGGTAATGGATAAAAGTTTCATCCCGATGGTGCTATATTTTTTTTTTTTTAAATCATAGTTGTTTTGATATGAGTGTTTAATAAAAATTTGGAAATAAACTATATTTTACCAGTTGATTACTATTATAAGATGTCCTGTTTGTTAACAAAGATGTGCCTACTACCTGTGTTGTGGGTTGGTTTGTTTGGTTTTTTTTTTCTTTCAAATCTGAATGTCTCAAATGCTTGTTTATAACATAACAAGCCCTCAGCCCACATGGCTCCTTGTTTCCTGCCACCTCCCTGTTGATTCTGTTGGGCCTTGTTCCCAGCTGGGGTGACCTCCCTGCTGGAGGTGTCTGTCCCAGGAATGCTTTTCTTGCTGTGGAGCTGCTGTGGGGGGAACAGTCCCCTGTAGGCAGTCATTCAGAAAGCATTTAGGGCTGTGCAGCAGGAGGTCTGTGTGGCCGTTGCAGCTCATAGTGGTTTTGTTGTCCTAAAAGTAGGGTTCTTTCACCTGGCGTGCAAGAAACCAATCTGCACAGTCGGCTCATAGTGGTTTTGTTGTCCTAAAAGTAGGGTTCTTTCACCTGGCGTGCAAGAAGTCAATCCGCACACAGAGTCGAGTTTTTTATTACGTCTACACAAAGATGGGTGCTGGGTAGTGAATCCACAAAGTTGGCACACCCTCAGTATGCCAGCTATCCATATTATACACTTCAGACAGTGAAAAATCAACATTTCCCATATACAAAACAATCTAAAGCCATTGGCTATACATTCCTTCATCTCTGTTTAAAGATCCAGTATACAAGTATTTTACAGTGCTTGCTCTATAGGGAAGGGGCTTATGTAAGGGACAATTACAGCTGATGGGCAGATATTGTAATAGATTAATTTGTTAATGACTAAAGGTTAACACAAAGTTTAAGCAAAATTCTTTTGCTTTATCAGCGGCTTGTTACTGTATCTCCTCGTTGATTTCATTTATGGTGTAATCCTGCTCTTACTTGCTTCTCCGGTCGTGGGTCCTAGTTTCAGCTAGCTATCTACAAAGTATATTATATATGCAACAAATCCCCCCTTTGAGACTTGTTTAAAAATACTTATTTTTCTTCAAGTCTCATTTTCATGCCATTTCTTTAGCATAGTTCATTTTGTTGCTTCCCTTTCTTGCTGTTCAACATCTGCTAAAAAGTTTTGCTTCATTCTTATGAGATATTTGGCTAATTGTCATTCCCAAAAATCCTGCCTAGCCTTTATATATTTTGCTCCCCGTTCTTTCCTTTTTAAATCTGGGGTCATCATCATTATTTCTTGTTCTTTGTTTCCCATGGTCATTTTAGTAAAACAAAAAGAGCAACATTGGCTTATAACAAAGACACAGACAAATGTTAGTATCACTATAACAATTAGTCCTATTATTCTCCTAAACCAACTCTGCAAGTCTGGTAACCAAGATGTAAACCACTTCCATACTTCAGCAAAACCTAAGGATATATCATCACTTTGTAATTCATGTAATATTTTTACTTTCCTTATAAGATTTGTTGTTATCATTTTTAGGCTTAAGCAAAAAAGTATTTTTATAGATTACCACTATAACTATAGGTAGCAATATCACTAATACACAAAAGCAATAACAGTAGTCCTTGAGGACAGTTTAATTTGAGGTTTTTAATTCAAGGGGATTCCGATTCCCAGGCGCAATTCATTATATAAGGTTCTTGTGTAGTTTCATTTTTAATGGTCTAATGCTGTCAATGTCCACTGGTGATCCAGAGGAGCTATCTTCAAACTGGAATAGTGAATCCAAGAGTTAATTCCTTCTACCTTTACTGCTGTGTAGGTTGTTAAAAGTACCAAATGGGGTCCTTTCCACTTTTCCATTAATGGTTCAACCTTCCAAGTTTGAATGTAGACCAAGTCTCCAGGTTCAAAATAATGCACCGGAGAGTCCAGAGGAAGTGGAACCTGCTGGTTGAGATACCTGTGCAAGGAAGATAATACCTGAAAAAGAAACAACAAATGATTTCTCATAATTCCCTCCCGTTCTAAGTGCATTTGGTCAGGATATGGTTTTCCATATAATACTCTGAAGGGACTTCTTTCCTTTCTAACCTGTAGAGTTATCTTAATTCTCATCAATACAATAGGTAAAACCTCCTGTGTTTCCTGACATAATTTTGTGATTTGCCTCTTGAGAGTCTGTAGGAATAAGATCTACAGCCATGACATATGCCATGAGACATGTGGTAAAAGGATTGCCATGAGATATGCCATAAAATATGTGGCGAAGGGATTAATGTGAGTGTGATAGCCTACTGATGGGGGTGATAGGGTGTTGGGTGGATGTTGGATGACCCTTATCCCTGCAATTGGCCAGGTGGAAGTGATACTAAGGTGTCGCAGTTCTGTTCCACCCTTGCACAAGATCCACAGCCTTTGTAAGGTCTCTCTTTGTAACTCTTGATATTTTTAATTTACATATAAAGTGTCTGCCCTCCCCCATTTATGATGGCAGTAACAGGATATTTGACTACAGTCTTACCTCCACTTCACCCAAGAATGAAAATATGACTATCTTGCAGACAAGTTGATGGGCTTTCTCCTCTCTTCTCCCCAAAGCAGAGACGCTTCTTTGGTAAGATTTGTACATCCGACTGCATCAGAGTATACCTGGGAACACTTGAACATAGCGCTATACACCTATATTTTGTAGATCTAGTCCATTTATCACCATCAATCTAAGAAGAATCTATAATCTGTTACTTCAATAAACCATGCTATTTGTGAATCTGTGATCATGGAAGATCTTATTGAGCACTACCAGACTTCTTCTAGTGTTGAATCAGTATACCACACTATTGCTGAATCTGTGATCGAGAATGAGACCAGACTTACAGTGTAAGCCACACTATTTGTGCATTTGGGATCTTATTGAACGAGACCAGACTTACAGTGCTTATTGGTTCTAATCAGAAATTAAGCCCAACCGCACCCAGACCCTCTGATATCTGAGGAACAGCTAGAATGCAAGGGGGTTATTTTCTGCTCAACAGAGTGATTCATTCTATCTTTCCGCTTGATTGCAGTCTCCAGGGAGTGTGCAAATCCCATTTCATTCAGAGAAATTTTTATACTCCCTGAACTGCCTCTGAAACAAAATGGGGTCCATTATCTGAGGATAAACCTTTGGGGATCCCAAACCTAGGAATTATTTCCTTTAGTAGAATTTTAAACAACTTCTCTAGCTCAATTGTTATGATGTGGGAAAACCTCTGGCCATCCTGAGAAGGTATGCACTAAAATGAGCAAATATTTATAATGTCCACATTTTGCTAACTCAGAGAAGTCTATTTGCCAATACTCCCCAGGAGTTATTCGGTGGGAAACGACTGGATGGTAGGCCTTGAATTTGAGCAGTTGCAACTCTGAAGTTGCAAAGGAATGTAAACAACTCAAAGGAAATATTTACTGCAATGCCGGACGGAACAAACGTAATGCAGCTGAGACCAAAGGTCACCAATCAAAATGTGTATAGTGTCACCAATGAAAGTATGTACAGTGTTTTATGTTTGAGACTTTTAACCAATTATGTTGTAGCATGATAGTATACAAAGAGTATAAAAGAAACATTTGAGAGCAATAAAGTAGCTGTGTGCCTTTCCCTGCTATCTGAGCGCATTCTTGGTCGTCGTCAATTGGTGACCCCGACATGATTTACTGCGCAGAAGATTTACTGCAAGGAGAATTCCTTGCATAAGACTGCAGACCTTAGAGCGGTGATAGAGAAGATTTATTGCAGAAGATTTGCCCCGGACCTTAGAGCAGTAGTAAGGGGATTTGTTGCTGCGGACCTGAGAGCGGTAACTGCAGACCTTAGAGCAGTGATGATGGAACCCCAATGTAGCATTTGTCGGTGGACCTCAGAGCCGAGCGGTGGACCTTAGAGCCGAAAAGTAAGTCAAGACTTACAGACACCTGGAAAGAAGGTGAGCGATTGGGGAATAAATAATGGAAGCACTGATATCCGTGGAGGAGGAATCTGTTGGCATAGTGCTAACAGAGATACTAGAGAAGCACGGTGTGTGATATCAGAAATGTGTGCTCTGCACCTTATATAGTTGGTGCAAAAGAAATGGGGTAGATGCTCAGTCAGCATTTGGTACAGACATTTGGGACTCTGCAGGGAGAGTGATTTGTAATGCAGTCACTGAGTCTCTTAAGCAGGCTGTCAGCATCCTGAAACTGTGGTGAACTGTCTTTAAAACTTTTAAAGATCATGCTTCTAAAAAATCACCACCCTTCAAACCAGAAAATAAAGAAAAACCTAGCAAATCACCCTCAGAGACAGTAAAAAGAGAAAGGTCACCCCTCCTCGCCGCTGATATGAGACTTTTCGGCCATGCAGTCGCCCTGCTGGAAGGGGTAGCACATTGTTGCCCAGCGTACACTGCACCGATCGAACAGTGCGAGTTCGAATCGTGGCTGCTGCCACCCCGCGCGGAGTTGTGGTGCAGATGAACACTAGAGAGCCACTACGGCTGCTGGAGAATCCTAACGGCGTGGCGGAGCAGAGCTAGGCAGCACCGCACGGGTAGGGCCGGAGTGCCTGGGAGCCAGCAAGAGGACAGCCCGGCAGCAGCAATGCAAGAAAAAACCAGGAACGGAGCAACCCCAGAGGGAAACAAGAACAGAACAACCCCGAAAAAGTGCCACTTCTTGTGTACAGGAGAGGCAGGCTAGAGAACTACCTTCCCATATCTCTGTTAACTCTCGTGTTAATTGTGTTGTGTGTCCAATGTCGTCGTGAGCTCACAGTGTTGCTAAGGGTACGGTGCTAGTGTGTGTGTGTGTTGGGGGTTGTGTGTGTATGGAGAAGCGACCATAAGTTTGTTAGTAACTGTTAAAACCCAGAGATGAGAGTCCGGGAGAATCTCCTCCCGTTAGAGTGTCTCAGGTGAACACGAGCATAGAAATTCACTTTAGGATTATTCAAACTGCTGCCTGAGTCCGGCGTGCCGGCGCCGGGGCCGCGCGCCAGGGCTGGGAGCTGCGCGCTGGGGCTGCCGCCGCCCCGAGCTGGGCCGGGGGGAAGGCAGCGCTGGCAGCCACGGCAGGAGGAGGCGGAGCGGCAGAGGGACCCCAGTGACAGAGGCGGCGGCGGAGCAGGCGGCAGCGCCGAGAGTTGCTTCTGCAGAGCCAACCAGACTTCTACGGGGGTCCCCAGGACTTCCACGATGCGCGGGGCGGCCCGGGGAACAGCAGACCGACGGCGAGCTCGGCGGTGACTGCAGCAGCAAGAAAAGAAACGAAAAGTAGCTCCAGCCTTTTCTCTCTTCCTCCCCGCCCCGCGGGGAAGGGGGGGGGGGGGGGAAGTGAGTAAGAACGGCAGCAGAGGCTGCAGTCAGAAAGAGAAACAAAAGTCTTCTTTCCCTTTTCTGTTACTCTTGGGGAATAAGTATTTAAAACAAACAAGTACACACCTTTCCACAGTTCTCGTTTCCATCTTTAACTCCTGCCATTTGGAAATTAGTGAGAGACCGGCTTGCGGGGGATTTGCCCCGCAGAAACCAAACATGTAAGTGGTTGAGAGTATAGTATGGTCAGTCTTCGCGAACGAAGATTTGGGAAGGGTCTTTGCCCTTCGAGCCTGCGCAGTGGATTTTTTAGGTGAGACACAGCGTGCGCTGAGCTGAGCCCACCCTTTAATCCTAAGGTTCATCTGCCGGGGCCGAGCAAGCTTGGACGGTGGCAGTGAGGTCCTCAGGACGTAGGTTTGTTTAGAGTGACCTTCTCTTAGATGGATGGCCTTACAGGACTGACGAGCTCCATCTGCCCGGGGGACTCCTCTGACCGGTTGAGAAAAGAAAGCAAAATCTCTCTCTTTAGTCCTTCTAATCACTTGTAGATAACTTAAAACCAAAGAATTGCATTTAACTGCAAGCTAGTATGCAGACAGTTTTAGGGAGTTTTTCCGGGAAATGAGTCTTTGTACAAAAGTTTTACTGAAATTCCTTCTTGATTGTATTGCACCCCTATAAAAACCTTCTGCCAAAATGTTGTATTCAGAAAAAAAAAAAAGCAGGGTTTTGACAAAAAGGATAAAAAGCCCTCTTGCAAAACTTTGCCTTTGCCTTAGCAGAGAAAGAGATAAGGTGTTAGTAGCTCACACAATAGAGATAGTTTGTTGCCTAGAAACCGAGTGGGAGGCTTAAACCTCCTCTAACCGAACTCAAAAAAGTTTAAATTACCGGTTTCTGGGGGCTGTGTGTGTGGGGGGGGTAGAACCCTCCTGCTTTATAAAAACTACAACTTTGCAAATAAGATAAATGGAAAGCCAACAGGCTGAGGATTTCCTTAACTCTTAGATAAAACATCTTTCTATCTTCCTGTTATAAACTGATAAGTGACTGTGACAGTGGAATGACCCTGTCAGATTCTGTGTGTACTTTGCTCAGTTCTTCTCTAGACCCTCAGCCTGCAGGAGTGGGGGAACTGTCTTCTGGAAACACTCCCACAGTTGGTGTTGTGAATACAAGTGGTTGAAGCCAGAGGCCTTACCCTGGGTTGGCATTACACTAATCACATCTTTAGAATTGTGTTTAAAAAGTTTACTCCTTTAGAGTTGTGTTTTAAAAGTTTACTCAGCTGATTTTTACATGATCTTACAACTAGTTATTTGTTCTCCTTTGTGCTGCTTATGTTGTGAATTTTGTTCTCTTACCAGAATTTCATAGACAAAAAACCTAAAAATACAAGCATCTAAGGAACCAGCTGCAAGATGAAATCTGACCTTCTCCATCCTTCTGAACTGTACATGTAACTTAAAGCTGAGTATGAAAAAGAATAATCAAACAGTATTTTTTCACTGTTGTAGACTCAAACATACTAAATATATTGGAAAGTAAGTAAATTAATGTCATAGTTTGAAATTGACCCCCCCTGAGAGGCTGGGGGGGCTCAGAGGTGATTGGGTGCCAAGGCAGTGTTCCCTGGAGAACCAGTCACTGTCCATGTTGTTCGCTTTTGCTCAAAATCATATATCACAGCACCGGAAGTGGTTGACAGTTCAGTCTTGGTTGTTTTGGCTGTTGGTGTCTGCTGCATGTAGGTGGAGAAGGCCAGGGGGTGGCTGGGCTCCCTCTTTCCCCCTCTGGGGGGAAGAGGGGAGCCCTGCGGCCCCCTTAACTCTGCCTAGGCCAGAGTTAGAGACAGCATTGGAATGAGTGCATGTTTGTGAGGGATGCGACTCACAAACAACTGGTAAGTGGGAGAGACAGAGGCAGACCCTGCGGTCAGGCCCTCTTCTTCTTCCCCCCCACCTTTGCAACCAAACTGTAGAGGAGGGCTGTGTTTTTCCCTCTCACTGTTTAGTGAGAGTGGATGGGAGGCTCAGCATTAGAGCAGAGCCAAGTGGACGGGCCGGAGGAGGCTCGATTGCTAGGGAGAAAATCCCAGGCAAGAATTGGAGACGGACCCCCCGAGAGAGAGAGAGGGGCCCGGAGGATGTCTCTGCCGTGATCTAAAATGCAGGACAACCGAAAACCCGAGGAGAAATCAACATTCCAGGACACAGACGCTTGATAAGCTGAACTACACTGCAGTAGCCTACGAACCAAGGTATGAGAGAGAGAAATCACATAGCAACAGAAGAGCAAGAACTCAAAGCTATCTTCTTGGACTTCCTGAGGAGGAGAGACTGCAACAAACAACTGGAACTTGGTGAGGGGGGAGTGTTCAGGAGCCCAGAACACTCCCACGGCAAAGACTGTGTTATGTATCAGCCTTGAAAAGCTACTCCTGGACTGAAGTAGTTAAAAAGGAGGGGCTTGAAAGGACTGACAGACAGAAATGTAATATATATATATATAGTTGCTTTTAGTTTGTACAGTGGAACCTCGTGGCCGGGACTCTCCACAGTTGAGACCCGTCCCCGGGGCGGCTGGGGCTTGTCCCCGCGCCTCGGGGGGAGGGAGCCCCTGCTGGGGGAGGGCTCCCGAGCCTCGAACCTCGTGGCCGGGACCCTCCACAGTCGAGACCCGTCCCCGGGGCGGCTGGGGCTTGTCCCCGCGCCTCAGGGGGAGGGAACCCCTGCTGATATGGGTGCCTGAAGATATGTGGAAACACAGTGGGGGAAGGATAAGGTCAGGGTGGATAGTAGGTTCTTTTAGAATAATGGGGGACCCCACCAGGCTGGGGCCAATAAAAGGCACCCTCGCCTGGATGGGTACTGAGGTCAGAATGTTTGTTTTGTTTGTTCTGTCTGTCTGGTTTTGGTTCTCCTGTGGCTACTGCCCAGGTTTGGCATGTACTGGATATACTTGCTTTGCTCTGTTACATCCTGAAACGGTGGACAGGACAAAGGGTTGTCCCTGGGTACCTCCTCCAGTTTATCTATAGGTAGGTAATAATAAAGCAGGAAATGAAAGACCTGCCTAAGGCGTTCTAATAGGAACATAGTCTCCGTTCCCCCGTGTGGTTGCATGCTATATGGTACATGCCTCCAGTAGGGTCGCCCATGCCAGACAGATCAAAACCGTAGGACCAGATTTAATACATTCTTGGGCAGGATGAGCTCTTTAGCCTCCTGGCAGTCATCCTAGGAGAAGGACAACTCCAATCCCAAACCCGGGCAGATGGAGCTCGCTTAGCCCTGTAAGGCCATCCATCTAAGAGAAGGTCACTCTAATCAAACCTACGTCCTGAGGACCTCACTGCCACCGTCCAAGCTCGCTCGGCCCTGGCAGATGAACCTCAGGATTAAAGGGTGGGTTCAGTTCCGCGCACACTGTGTCTCACCTAAAAAATCCATTGCGCAGGCTTGAAGGCTTTACCCACATGCAAAAAGTCCTGTAGCGACGGACGAGGTTTGAAACGGCAGGTGAAAGGTGCACTGGAAGCCACAGGCTCAACTCTGCATGCAGGCGGTTCAGGATATTGGTCATTTGAGACTGACCGGAGATGACAGTCTCTTGGGGCAGCACCCTGAACGACCAAGCAGCCTTTTCAAGGACAGCACTGCTTGCTCCACTTGGAGAGGGGCCTAGAAAAGGTGACCTAAACAAAGCTCATCTCCACTTTCACCCGGTTGGTTAACCGCAGGCCAACGGGCATCTTCTTCCAATGTGGTCGCACAAAGATCAAAAGACAAAGGCATGCACCTGCCTCCAAAGGTGTACCTAAATTAACTCTAGCATGTTGGAATATCAGAACCATGCTCGATTCTGTGGGTAGTGGACGTCCTGAGCGTCGGTCTGCCCTAATTGCCCATGAGCTGGCTCGTCTCAACATCGACATTGCCGCTCTCAGTGAAGTTCGCCTTCATGAAGAAGGCAGCCTCCGAGAACATGGTACCGGTTACACACTCTTTTGGTCAGGCAAACCCAGAACCGAAAAACACCTCTCAGGAGTCGGCTTCATGATCAAAAACTCCATTGTCCCTAAACTCGAAAATCTGCCGACAGGTCACTCTGACCGCATTATCTCCCTACGCCTTCCGCTAAACAACAAGCAATATGTTGTCATCTTTAGTATATATGCCCCAACTCTCCAAGCTGACCCTGTTGAAAAAGATAAATTTTACGCTGACCTGCACCTCCTTACCCAAAAGGTTCCTGCTGACGATAAGATCATTATCCTTGGTGATTTCAAAGCCAGAGTAGGCAAGAATTTTGAAGCCTGGAAAGGAGTACTAGGCAAGCACGGTGTTGGAAACTGCAACGATAATGGTCGACTTCTGCTAGAATTCTGTGCAGAGCAACAACTCACCGTCACTAATACTATCTTTCAGCAGAAAGATAGTCTGAAGACAACCTGGATGCACCACCGTTCTAAGCATTGGCACCTCATTGATTATGTCTTGGTGCGACAGAGAGATGCCCGCGATGTCCTCCATACCTGCGTGATGCCCAGCGCAGAATGCCAAACAGACCATCGGCTTGTGCGCTGTAAACTCAATTTCAAGCTCAAATTCAAACCAAAGAGGGGCAGCATCCCAAGGAGAAGACTCCAAGTTAACAATCTCCAATCAGTCACAGTAAGAGACAGTTTCCAGGCAAACCTTCAAACTAGGCTCGAAAACATTCCCACAGATTCCTCTCCTGAAACAATCTGACTTCATATTAAAAACAGCATCCTGCATTCCTCTGAAGAATCCTTAGGGTTCTCCCTCAAGAAGAACAAGGACTGGTTTGACGAAAACAACCAAGAAATCCAAGACTTGTTGAGGAAGAAGAGAACCGCCCACCAAGCACACCTTGCACTGCCATCCTGTCACGCAAGAAAAACAACCTTTTGTCTCGCATGCAGCAAGCTCCAACAGAAACTCCGTGACATCCAGAACAAGTGGTGGATCGATCTAGTTGAAAAAACTCAATTATGCACAGATACAGGTGATCACGAAGGTTTCTATGAGGCCTTGAAAACAGCATACGGGCCTACATACCAGGTCCAAAGCCCTCTACTCAGTGCTGATGGTCAAACCCTTCTAACAGATAAAACCTCCATTCTGAATCGATGGTCTGAACACTTTCAGACTCTTTTCAGTACCAACCGTGTAGTCCAAGATTCAGCAATTCAGTCCATCACACAACAACCAGTAAAGTATGAATTGGATACTGCCCCCACTATAGGAGAAACCCTCAAGGTCATACAGCAGGTAAAAATCGGCAAGGCAGCTGGGGTTGACGGAATTCCACCTGAAGTCTGGAAACATGGGGGCCTTGCACTCCACACCAAATTTCACGAGTTTGTGGTGCGCTGCTGGGAGCTCGGTGAACTACCATCAGACCTTCGTGATGCAGTCATCATCACTTTATATAAGAAGAAAGGTACTAAATCAGATTGCTCAAACTATCGTGGTATTACTCTGCTCTCCATTGCTGGCAAAATCCTGGCAAGAATACTCTTGAACAGACTAATACCCACTATAGCAGAAGGAATTCTACCTGAAAGTCAGTGTGGTTTCAGAGCCAACAGGAGCACCACAGACATGGTATTTGTCCTCAGACAACTGCTAGAGAAGTGTAGGGAACAGAACAAAGGTCTCTATGTAACCTTTGTCGACCTCACCAAGGTTTTTGATACTGTGAGCAGAAAAGGTCTGTGGCAGATTTTGGAACGTTTAGGTTGTCCCCCCCAAGTTCCTTAAAATGATCATCTCACTCCATGAGGATCAGCACGGCCAAGTCAGATATGGCAACACACTTTCTGAGCCCTTTTTAATTAAGAATGGTGTGAAACAAGGTTGCGTTCTCGCTCCTACCCTATTCACCGTCTTCTTTAGCATGATGCTCCAAAGGGCCACAGCAGACCTCGATGATCAGGACAGTATCTACATTCGATACCGTACTGATGGAAGTCTATTCAATCTAAGGCGACTGAAGGCCCACACCAAGACCTTAAACCATCTTGTCCGGGAGCTGCTTTATGCTGATGACGCTGCCCTTGTTGCCCACACAGAAGCAGCCCTGCAACGTTTAACATCCTGCTTTGCAGATGCTGCTGAGCTCTTTGGGTTGGAAGTCATTTTAAAGAAGACAGAGGTCCTCCATCAACCTGCACCTCAGGAAGTCCCCCATCATCCCCACATCACCATTGGCCAATCAGAGATCAAATCAGTCCAACAGTTTAACTACCTTGGTAGCCTCATCTCCTCAGATGGTAAGATCGACGGAGAGATAGACAACAGGTTAGCTAAGGCATATGATGCTTTTGGAAAACTCCACAAAAGAGTATGGCGTAATAAACACTTAAAGAAAAGCACCAAGATCAGTGTTTACAAAGCCATAGTGTTGTCTACTCTCCTATACGGCTCCGAATCATGGGTCATCTACCGCCACCACCTGCGTCTCCTAGAACGCTTCCATCAGCGCTGCCTCCGTACAATCCTTAACATCCGCTGGTCAGATTATGTGACCAATACATCTGTACTAGAGCAAGCAGTTGTCACTAGTATTGAGGCCATGTTACTAAGAACGCAGCTGCGATGGGCAGGGCACGTCTCAAGGATGAAGGACCACCGCCTCCCTAAGATCCTGCTCTATGGTGAACTTGCCACTGGCTGCCGCATGAGAGGAGCCCCGAAGAAAAGATTCAAGGACTCCCTGAAACAACATCTCAGCCTTGACCATATTGATCACCATAACTGGTCTACTCTGGCCTCCAATCGGGAGGCCTGGAGACACACCATCTATAACGCAGCTGTCTCCTTTGAGAACTCACGCAGGATCACTCTCGAGGAAAAAAGGCAGCGCAGAAAGAACCGTATCTTGCAAAATACACCATCTAAGGAGTCTTTCTGCTGCGCCTTTTGCAATCGGATATGTCTGTCACGTATTGGCCTTTTTAGCCACCAGCGTACCTGCAGCAAATGTGGATAGTGCCTTCCCAAATCTTCGTTCGCGAAGCCTAGCCATGAGAGTTTGTACAGTATATTTATTTGTGTAAATAAATGTATATACTTCCCTCTTCCCCTGTAGAAACCTCTGTTCTGAAAGTTTCTCTCCGGTGTTAGGATAAATTGTGGGAACGGGTGGGGGGAAGCCTGAAAATTGGATTTTGGATTTCTAATGTGGCTCAAACTACCACAATTAACTTTTAAGTAATTAACTTTTCCTTCCCTCTTGGAATAGTGGGTAACATTTCTACAGTGTTCTGAAGTGAAAAACCTTTTTAGTTATATTTTTAGTTTTGGGGTTATATTGTTAATTTCCTACTGAGATAATATTGATTATAATTTTGGAAAAAGAGAGAAAACAAAACAAAATCTTTAATTTGATCCCAAGTGCAAAAAATGTATGGTCTGTATTGAAAAGACCTGAGATGTACCTCATGTTGTAATTAATATGACTAACAATACCTTTAATATGCCTTCAAGTGATCCTTATTTGTTTAGTTATATGGCAAATCAAAAAGTATTCACTCTCAATCTATCATTAGTAATTGTCATGAATAAGAGGAGCCAATCTGTGGCTCCGGTGAGCCTAGTCCGAGATTGAGAAGATGATGCAGAATACAGTAAATTAGAGAAACTGTTCTTATTGCTTTTGTCATCTTTGTATTAATCAGAACAATAACTACAACCATGCATTAGCCATTCAATGCAGGCCACACATCTTAAAGAACAAAATGCATTGTTTTTTTCTTTCTTATATAGCAGGCCTCTTGCCCTAATAGATCCCTGAATCTACTATTCCAGAGTTAAGAAAGTCTCTGTCACCAACAATGTGTTTTAACTTATTCTTTTTGTATGTGATGTTGTATTGCTGGCGGGTGAGGATCAGAGTTAGAGTCAAAACTTGCATTTTTCTCCAGTATAGAAGGTTATAATTGAATTTGTATTATGAATTTAGCTAAAATTTGAAAACAAACTCAAAATTCTATATCATATACAGACTGGAAAGGCTTTGAAAGGGTGAATTGCTTGTATAGTGTGAATAGTGCTGTCAGGTTACCAGACAATACTGTAGTTATTGATATTATGTTTTTATTGTCTTTCATGAAGATTGGTGGTGTTTATATATGTTTTGTCCCAGTGGTTTTATAGCAAGTGGCAAGGATTGTTTTGAATATCTCTCCTCTCTAACTATTGCAACATATGAAGGAAACCTCTTAGTTTATGAGTCCACACAAGATTATAAATAACAGTGCATGGGGTGTTGGGACTCACGGAAGAAGGACCCTGTGTTGAAAAGCAAAGAAAGTGGTTAGTCCCCCCATAGACCCTAGCTCGTATCATGCCTGCAATCTTTTAATAGACTGCTAACTTCATAGCATGATGGTTTGTTTGAATGTTTTGTCTAACTTGTGCATTGCTTTACTGAATGCCTTCGTTGAGTGAATTTTGATCACGCCCTGGATATTTTTCTTCATGCTCTTAATGCTCTTGGGTTCTTCACAGCACACAAACCTTGACCATTTAACAGAAACAGTGACAGTGCCTGGTGCCTGACTGTATTGCACTACCTACTTTGTCCTACATGATTCTCTACAGCCTTTTATTAGTAACTGGCAACCAACCACTTCCTACTATAAAACCTAAATTCCTTTCATACAGCCAAGTTACAAAAATTCTGAAATTTGAAATTCTTTTGTGAAAATTGTTTAATAGTTGTAGTGGTTTGGATCTTGTTTTCCCCCCAGAGACTAAGAAAAGTGGTAACCCCCAAGGGGTGGAAACCCCTGGAAGTTTTGAAATTCTGCCCAATGGGCGCTCCTGCAAAAATGTAAACATACCACAACCAGACCGGAAAAGAAGAGTTGTAGTTTTGGGTGTTAGAAGAAGTAGCCATGTTGTAGAACCACGAGGAAGGGGCTCTGAGCCCCTCGGGGCCTCTGGGGCCTCCCAACCCCTGGCTGGGGGGGGACTGCAGAGACTTGGAACAGTGTTAGACTGGACTAAGTGTCTGTAGTTATGCTGGGAGATGTTTTCTCCACCCTGGGCAGCGGAGACAGAGCAGAAAGCAGAGACGCAGCGCCCAGAGACTGGCAGAGAGCCAGGACAGACAAGAACTGAACCAGAGAAGTAGCAGAAGCTAGCAGCAGAGCTACAGAGTTCTGGGGGTAAGAACTGATACCAGACACCCCCCCCCCCCCCAAACTCCTTTGATCCCTCTGAGAAAAAAGAGGGAGATGGACTCCTATTCTGGAGAGCAGTTTCGGACATGCAGCACCGGAGAGGGAGAGAGGAGCTGAGAAGCTCAGTTGTCCTGAGAGTTGAGCCAGGACGGTGTGGGAGGTTGGCCTTGGGGACCCTCCCTTGCTGCAAACTACAAAGAAACTCGCAGCCTGAGACAGGGCACAGAGGCCCTGCAAGGAGTTTGAATCTCCTGGAGATACCAGACCGTCACGAAGACCCCCTGCATCTCGTGATATGACCGTGGTGGAACGACCTTTGTCTGGGGTGACGTAGTCCACGGAGGAAGACCCCTTTGCCTGCGTCAAGGGGCCGAGGGAGCTTGGATACCTCCCTCGTGAGTACTGGCAGAGATCCAGCAACAGCTGCATGCATGAGAGAGAGATAGACTGCTACTCTGAACAAACTGCTGCCCTGAGAGACTGGAAGGGATCTGTCCTTCTTTCCCTCCTGGACTTTTATTTGGAGGGGAGAAGAGATCTGATCCATTGTAAATACTATATGTCATGGTAGAGATAGTTGTGATCATGTGTATAATGTGTTATAATATTTATTTGTACAGTCATTGTAATATATTCCCTTTCCCCCACTTTGAGTCTGGTGTGTTTTGTCTGGAAAAACCCATCTCACATTGGGTTGAGATGTGGGAGGGGGAATGGAACTAGGGAATTGGATTTTGGGGTTATCTCAAACGGTGACAATAGTCTAGGTTGTACTTTGCAGAAATTCCACAGGTTCATTCTGTACTCCGGACCCGTGAGATTGAGCACTCCTATTCATCTGTTCCAACTTGGAGACTAAGTCTACGTTCAAAAGTAGGATGCTGACCCCCTGTATGCTGACTGCAAAGAGATTATGACTACTTACAACCACAGCATAGCATGCAAGTGACCCTGGCTGACCCAATGATGCAGGAACAGCTAGAACCTATTCTGATCTCTTCACTAAAGATGGATATGATTACAAAGATATTATTGTCTACACTTTTACTATTAGTCCTTTGTTGTGGATATTTTATGTTGTTTTCCTTGTTTTTCATCAATATACTACTTAAGTTGTTCAACAATGGCATGGTCCAACCACAGACCATGCAATGGGAATGTATTTGTGCTTAATTGGATGATGTAAGCTGATAGACGGGAACTTCATCCCTGACACAATCATCGTATAACTTGAGATTAATTGGTATTTTACTCCTAGTTGACAACCCTCCAAAAACATTTGATAGAAACAGTGAAAAAGATGATGTTAAGAGACCCCTGAGATACAACACGCCATAGGCAACTTATATAAAAACCTGTCCTTACACAGGACACTAAACTCAAAGTCAGCAAAGCAAGGCTTTTTATTCATGTAACAACTAACCTAACAGTTTAATTCCAGTACCAAAAAAAAAAGGGGGGAAGGGAGTGAGGAAACACAGGTTCATGAGATGGTCTTACTAACTGTTTTTTGAAGTTGTTTATCTAAATAGCCAAAATTGTTTTAAGATGCATACATGAACGTGGTGGAGAAGTAGAGCTTTTGAAGTTTTTGTAGTAACTACTGACAAGTTCTCTTTGAAGTCCAAAAGCCCATTTGCATAGAGAAGTGTGTGTTTTGCTTTAAAAATAGAAGGAGTATATATTTATCTTTAGAGGACCCATGGTGGTCTAGTGGTTAGGATGCGGCACTCTCACCACCGCGACCCGGGTTTGATTCCCGGTCAGGGAACTCCTTTGGACAGATGGATCTCGTCAGCTCTGTAAGGCCATCCATCTAAGAGAAGGTCACTCTAAACAAACCTACGTCCTGAGGACCTCGCTGCCACCGTCCAAGCTCGCTTGGCCCCGGCAGATGAACCTTAGGATTAAAGGGTGGACTCAGTTCAGTGCACACTGAGTCTCACCTAAAAAATCCACTGCGCAGGTTCGAAGGGTAAAGACCTTTCCCAAATCTTTGTTCGCAAAGACTGCCATGATGATATATTTATCTTTAAACTATAAGAATGTTTGTATGTATTTGGGTTTTGAATTGAACATGAAGCAGAAATATGTTTATGTTTTCCAAGTTATACTTTCATAAAAACAAGAAATACATAATTAGATCTTACTCATCTGAGGGCAAAACACAAGAATGATAATTTCTCAACTTACAACCAGAAAACACAGTAAAATACAACTCAAAAATATGTTTGTGTGAGAACATGAAGTGATGGCCATCACGCATGAAAGTTGTGTGAATGTATGCATGTGAATGTATGAATATATGATTATTAATATATTCTGGTTTTGCTCACAAATGCATAAACTATATTGCCTCACATATGCATAAACACCTTTAGATAAAAAATAAGAGACACATAACCCTGAGTTAAATGAAGTTTCATTTGCAAAATAAGTTTTGTGTATTTTATTATGTGTCCCCTGTTTGATATCTTGTGTTCAACAAGTGATTGGTCAGAATTTCTCTCAAGCCTCAATCAGTCTATAAGAAGCTCAATCAAAAAAGGTAGTGAAATTATTGGGGAAATTCATGTTGATTTTCATTGAGCAGGCTGTTAAAATGCCTTAGGGTTCAGAACAAGACTGTCAAATTATATACTTATAGTGGGTGCCATTAAAACAGAGGAAATACTGCAGACGTTCACGCTGGGACCAGAAATATAGAACATAACAGTGTGCAAAGGTACATGGCAAAGCATATAGGAAAGGGATAAACATGTAATGCTATGAGGGAAATGTCCCAGTCCTTCTGTCACGATATTAAACCATTAAACCAGCAGGGCATCACCAACAAGGTGCCTTAGTTGTCATATGGAGTCCTGCTGATGTCGAAGTTCCTCTCAATGCAGCTGGTTCAGCAGTTATGTGGAAGCAGCACATGCCGTCAGGCTCATAACAGTGCATGTAGTATTGAGACAGAAGGCAGCATAGCAGCAATGGGACTGGGAAAGTTCTCAGGTGCAAACACACCGCATGTCGTCTATATCTACTGCGTGGAGAACAGAAATAAAATAAAGGAATTAATGCACACAAGTATTTACAGGATAATTCTACAAGGATATACCCAGATCTGATAGCTCGGGATGGGGTGGTTGCCCACCCAGACTAGTGAGTCACAAACCACTCTTGCTCAGCAAGATGTCAATTGGAGTGCAAGCCTGAAACCCGAAGCACAGGTCCAGTGCTTCCCCTCTTGGAGAAGGTCTTGGGGGTTGTGGAAGACACCTGAAATACAGGAACTCGAGAAGCTGATGTTAGCAGAGAATGCAGCAGAAATGCCCCTGACACCATACCCATGACTTGTGAACATGTACAGCCACCCCCTTGATAGGGGCAGAAGGGTCAATGCAGGTACCTGCCAGGCATCAAACCTACTGACCCCCTTATAATATCCTTCAAGGTCTACATAATCTCCTCAAATACAACTAAGTACAATTGGGCACCCTTAAGGTATTCTTGCAAGTGTTCAAAGTTTTTTGTTGCTGTTTGGCCAACTGTCAAACAGCTCTTATCCTGGTCAAGTCTTGTAGGGAACTCAGTAATGCTGCCAGGAAGATGTATAATTCATTAGGGCCCTGCATTAAATATCCAACTTTGGTCTCATATAGGGAGATGGACTGTGTCCAAATGGTCATGAGCAACAGCTGTTCCTCAAGTATGATATGAGTTTTCAAACAGGCCAAATAGAGTCATTAGAAGTAGTCAATGTGTCCTTATCTCCCTACTGCCCCTGGAACAACTGAGGGCTGTTGTAGTACCCCCTCCTTCTGGACTGCAGGACTGGCATATAGCCATCCACATCGCATTAGGGCTTGAAACGAAACCTTTAATGGGTTAATGAACACCATGAACACAAACAAAATGGCACCTCTCAGTGTCAAAATAACCTGACCCTGGAGAGTGGGGGCAGGGATGCCCCCAGGCCACAAATCTGCAGAGCAGCTCCAGGAGGGACAACCTTACTGTGTATTACAGCAGTTCCTAAGCCTTCATACACTGAAACCGGCATAGGCAGGGTTCCCCCAGGCTACTGCCCAGCAGACCGAGAAATGCATGGGGATCGCTGCCCCCCCTTACACAGGACTGCAGCAGCCGTGGCCTGGTGCAATCTGTAGACCCGTCCCCCCCCCCTCCCTGCTCCAGCCTCCGCCAGGAGACGCAGTGCAGAGAAGCAACAGGAGAAGCAGGAGGGGGCTAGGTTTCTTCACAGGCTTCGGCCTCTGCCAGTGGTGAAACATTTCAGATGTAGCAGTCCCCACAGGGGGCCTTCTCAGCTTTACCAGCTTAGTGCCTCCCGTTATCCCCACCGTGGGTCTAGCAGTTAGAATATCTATTTCTCTCAATATGCGTGCAAAAATCCCCTACTGTACCTTCAGCAGTCACGTCTGGCCACAGCAACATCAATCCCAAATCATCAGGCACCCCATTCATAAATAATTTTTTGATATCTCTTGTCAGGGGTATGGCATCAGGGTTAAATCCTTCAGTTAGGGCATGAACTGCATTTATTTGCCTTAATGACCTAACACCTTTGTCTATTGTATACCAGGGCCTGAGGGACAAGAACAGCTCTGCAGGGTCAGCATACACTGCCACAACTGCTGCACATAGCCATTGATACAGGGTGGGGGCTAAGATTTCCTGCCTGTCAAACCCCTTTATATTTTGAAGTCAGAGGTACTCCCTTTGAATTTCATGATCAACAGCCATGGGAGTCAATAAATTCTTGTCAACCACTACTAAGGGAATAGGTGGGGCCCCATCATCCCACACTTGCAGAAACCATGCCAGTATGGATTCCCCAGGCTTCTTCTGATGAGTGTCTAAGAACTCTTTCAACTCCTTTGGAGTATACGTCCATGTGATCTGCACCCCCCTGTTCGGCAGATTTTGCTGTTCTTCTACCTGTGTCAGGGGTCGGGCCTGCACCAACCCAGTGTCTGCTGGGTTAGGTTCAAATTCAACTTTGGAGCCATAAGACTGTCAAAATACTTCCATCCCGCCTCCCGGGACCCCCAGAGGGATCCTTGACAGGGGTAAGAACCCAGGAGGGCGAGACCATACCTGCACCCTGTTCCAGTGGCTGTGCACCAGCGATGCAGAACACCAAGCACTCTACTACTCTTTGCATATCCTGGCAGTGTTGTTCGTGAACAGTCAACATGGCCTGCTCCAAGCTCCGTGCACCTCATCAGCGTACACTCACCTGGATAGTAAACACAACTCTGGGGCAAGAGTCTTAGCTACTTGAGTTGCTTAGCAATTCAATAGATCTATAACACTCCATTTGCAGACCAAGGCTATCATTATGTTGGATTGATTCATCAGGATGAATAGCTAAAGTTAAATTCTATCAGAGTTTTCCTTCATTAACTTAAAAATTAATTTAGTTGGTTGTAAACGGACATTTGTTTTGGTGTCTTGAAGATCTGACTTTCCTCTATTAAAGTAGAATAATGTATCTATATGGTGCCCTAACATGAACAGTACATAAACATTAGTAAATAAGACCCCATTAAAAATATTTATAAGTAACATGGGTCCTGATAACCTTTCTAATGTCCATTAATGCTTATTCTGAGGATCAGAGCTCATTTTACTGAGCCATTTAATCACACCATGTGATTATTTAGAAAGTTAATTCATGCATACTAAAATCTAACTTAAGTAATGCAGAGGGTAGGAAGTAAAATTCTATGGAGATGACAGTCCTTTTTGTTTATCAGCCATAATTAACTTGTAAATTTGAAACAATTAAACAAGTGCAGCTTTAAATTATTCAAGTCTCAGAGGTCTATGTAGGTGTCATAGTTTGAAATTGGTCCCCCCTGAGAGTTCGGGGGCTCAGAGGTGATTGGGTGCCAGGGCAGTGTTCCCTGGAGAGCCAATCACCACTCATGTTGTTCGCTTCTGCTCAAAATCATATATACACAGCACCAGAAGCTGTTGGCAGTTTTGCTGTTGGTGTCTGCTGCATGTAGGTGGAGAAGGTCAGGGGGTGGCTAGGTTCCTTCTTTCCCCCATCTGGGGGGTAAGGGGAGCCCTGCGGCCCCCAACTCTGCCTAGACTAGAGTTAGAGGCAGCATTTGGAGTATGTGCTGTGAAGGAAGAGATTCACAGCACCTGAGGTAAGCAAGGAGAGAGAGGCAGGCCTTGAGACTAGACCCTCTTCTCCCCCCTGCCCTTTGCAGCCAGGCTGCAGAAGGGGGCTGTTTTTTCCCTCTCACTGTTTAATGGGAGTGGATGCAAGGCTCAGCATCGAAGCAGAACCAAAGTGGACAGGCTAAATATAGCTCGGAGCCAGGGAAAGGAATCCCAGGTGAAATTGGAGATGGACCGAAAGAGAGAGGCCCGGAGGATGTCTCTGCCGTGGTCTAAAAGGAGGACAACCGAAAACCCAGAGGAGGAATCAACATTCCAGGACGCGCACATTGATAAGCTACACTGCAGCAACCTACGAACCGAGGTATGAGACTGAGAAAGAGAGATCACACAGTAAACTGAGGAGAAAGGACTCAAAGCTACCTTCTTGGACTTCGTAAGGAAGGAAGGACTTCCACAAACAGCTTAAGGTTGGTTAGGAAGTGTTCAGGGGCCCAGAACACTCCCACAAGAGAAAGACTGCGTTACCCAGCAACCTTGAAAGGTTTCTCCTGGACTAAAGTTAAAGGGAGGGGCTTAAAGGACTGACAGAAGTATAATATGTATATATAGTTGCTTTTAGTTTGTACAGTATATTTATTTGTGTAAATAAATGTATATACTTCCCCCTTCCCCTATAGAAACCTCTGGCCTGAAAGTTTCTCTCCAGTGTTGAGATAATTGTGGGAAGGGGTGGGGGGAGTCTGGAAATTGGATTTTGGATTTCTAATGTGGTTCAAACACATTGGCCTTTCTATGATGAAAAGACCAATCTGCTTTTTGCGAGAAAACATCCAATCAAGTAATTGTTCTTTGTGTCTAATAAATTACAACTACTCTTTGTAAAAGTATTTCAGTGTCTGAAGACTGCATCTGCATTTCCATGACATTTTAATTCAATAAAACAAAAGGTTAATGCATTTCTACTTTTTAAGGAATGCAAATACTAGCAGTATTCAATGAGTCCCGAACTACATTTAAAATTTGCCATTTGTGCTCAGCAGGGATATTGCAATATGAGGCACAGGCATTCAAAGTGTTTTTTCCTTTGTTGGCGATGTACTTCAATATTCATAGGGAGGCAACAGTGCTGAGACTCTCTTCTTTTCTGGCAATGCTTAATCTGTCTACCTATACATAACTGATTCTTTTGGATCATGTTATTTTTAAATTTTCCAGGTTTTAATAGCCACTTTATTAGTTTTATTAATTATTCCATGGGTGAATGAATAACTTTGTTCTGAAATAGTTCTTTTCCTTACATTTTCCTTGTTAAATTTTGGTACATTGTTGATTACTTAATTTTTTCATCTCTCTGCATTATCCCTTTCCTTCCTTGGTCTGCACACCTCTCAGATTAAGTGTTCGACATTTTAAAATTTTACTCTCTATCCTTAATTGAGAAAAACTTTAGACTGAACTTTCTTTGATTAAATACTAGAGAACCAGGCTCCGATTCAGTGAGTTATAAATGCAAATGCGCTTGCTTTTGTTATTTCCTCATAAATTAGCTTTTGTTATTTCCTCATAAATTAGCTTCTGTAACTTCTTCTGGGTATCTGTTTCTGTTTGAATTGCCTCTGTCATAGCATCATTTAAACCAGAACTCAGTATTCTAGAGGTAACTGCACCATGTAAAAGGTATCACAGTGAACCAGTGGAGTAATCACCTCCTCATCTACAAGCCAAAGGTCACTGTCTTCATGGAAGACCTGTAGGTTGCAATTAAATGTACTTTAAAAATAATGACAACCTCAGTTTTTAAAATGCTGACAATCATCCAAGTACAGGCGAATGAAATATCAAGTCATGTATTAACAGAGAAATTTGGTCAAGTATTACACCTTTAAGCCTCTTTAAACAGTTATTAGGGTTTAAACCCACCTCTTGCTGTACTTGGGGTTACAGGAATTAGTAGGTTAAGAAGTTCATGTAATTCAAATAAGATACTAATTTAGTCCACCATAAATTTTCATAACAGTTTGCAATATTGTTAGTGACCATGCAGTTTGAAGCCCTAAAGTAAACAAAGGTTATTCAGAGAAATTTTATTCAACACTTCAACCAGTTATGACCATTTGTGGTCATCAACCATACTAATTGTCTCACAGGTGCAGTAGACCCTATTAAACAATGGCTTATACAGCACACTGGTCTGAAACTTTTAATTTAGCTATCATTTCCTGATGGGAATATCAGATATCTCTTTTCCTCAGATCTACAGTAACTTCAGTAGTGTAAGCTTTGAGGTAAAAGCTTCTTGTGAATCAACCTTCAGAAAACTGTATCCCAAATAATACAAATTCAGTGTCAGTCTTTGGGTTGCCCATATACAATTGGTGCTTAAACAGGAAAAAGATTTATCACAGAATCATTTGTGTTGGAAAAGACCTCTAAGATCATCTTGCCCCACCCTTAAGATTTGTTTCATCTTCCGTTCAGTTATGAAAGCTGTATGTCACTCCCATGATTGCAAGTAGAGTAGTATAATCTTGGGATGAATTTTTTTTAAAAATGTTTTAATTGTTCTTTATAATGGGGCTTTTTATGATGGGAGATAATGACTGTCCTAGTTAGAACAACTGGGACTGATTCATCACTGGATGGGTATAGCCCAAACTGTGTATTCTATAGCCCTCCATACCATTTCCCAGAAACTGTTGTCAGTAGAGGCCTGCGAGGTGGGGGGATGTTCCTGTCCTCATGCCCTTTTGTGGAATTCCCTGACTGAGCACCCTTACACCCTTTTTTGGAATTCCCTACTCTGAGGGAAGGACTGAGAATCCTTTTATGGAATTCCCCACTCTGGGGGAGGGACTGAACATTCCTACCTGAGCCAGAGAATATATAAACCTGGAGTTTCGGAACCTTACCACCACTCGTGGGATGCAGAGGAGGACTGCAACTCACCGCTCTCAACCAGACTGCAGCTCACCGTTCTCAGCCTGCCTGAGACCATCACCCTCGGCTGGACTGCAATCACCACTTTTGACCGGACTGCAACAGCTCTCCCACCAGCAGGTTTTTTCCCCTCTCCCTTTGCTTTGGACTCCGGGGGGTGCCAAGGGAGCACCGCTTTGTTTGTGCCCCGGGGTGCTGTCTTGTACATTTGGACTTTGTGGGTTAGGACCAGTTGCTTGTCTGTATAGTCGTACTTATTGTATTATTTTATTAAATTGTTATTCTGACTTGTAATCTCTCTTTTGAGTTGAGTTCATTTCCCCTGCTGGTTAACTTTTAAACCAACACAATGACCTATACAGGTTGAGAATCCCCATTTAAAGCAGTAATCCTTTCCCAGAGAACAATATTTGAAAGAGGTGGGTTGTTGTAGTGGGTTGACCCTGGTTGGACACCAGGTACCCACTAAAGCCGCTCTCTCACTCCCCTCTGCAACTGGACAGAGGAGAGAAAAAAAACCAGCTAAAGATTAATGAGTTAAGAGCTGGGAGAGATCACTTATCACCATCACAGGCAAAATAGACTCAAAGTGGGGATGTTAAATGAATTTATTACTAACAGAGTCAGAGCAAAAGAGCGAGAAGTAAAATAATCTTAAAAACACCTTCCCCCCATCCCACTCCTTCTTCCTTCCATGTTTTCCCTCCTCCCCCCCAGCAGTGCAGGGGGATGGGGAATGGGAGTTATCGTCACTTGTTGTTTCTGCTGCTGCTCAGAGAGAGGAGTCCTTCCCCTGCTCCCGTGGGGTCCCTCCCAGGGGACACAGTCCTTGATGGATCTCTCCGGCGTGAGTCCATCCCACAGGCAACAGTTCTTCATGAAACTGCTCTCCCATGGGTCACTTCACCATGGGGTGCAGTCCTTCATGAATGAACTGTACCAGTTTGGGTCCCCCACAGTGGTCACAAGTCCTACCCAGAAAAAACCTGCTCCAGTGTGGGCTCCTCTCTCCACAGGCTGCAGGGCTGCAGGTCCCCAACAGGACTCTACTCCATCTTGGGCCTCCCACGGGGTCACAACCTCCTTCATGCATCCACCTGCTCCAGCATGGACTCCTCCATGGGTTGCAGGTGGGTCTCTGCACCCCAATGGTCCTCCATGGGCTGCAGGGGTACAGTTACTCCACCATGGTCTGCACCACGGGTCGCAGGGGTCACAGTTCCGGCGCTTGGAGCACCTCCTGCCCCTCCTTCTGCACTGACCTTGGTGTCTGCATTGTTGTTCCCATGTTCTCACTCTGTTCTTCCCTGGTTGGAATTTTCATTTGCTCTACAACCTTCTGTTCTTAAATATGTTATCACAGAGGCATTACTATTACTCTTGATTGACTTGACCTTGTCCAGCAGCAGGAAGTCTGTCCTGGAGCCGACTGGCATTGGCTCCATGGGACAGGGAAAGCTTCTAGCAGCTTCTAACAAAAGCCACCCCTGTAGCCCCCTGCCCGCTACCAAAACCCAGTCACAGAAACCCACTACAGTTTTCTTCATGTAAGATGGGTCTCCATAGATTCCCATCTGTCCAAAATGTTTTGTGATTGCTTGTGACTGCAGAGACTGAAGTCATGATTGCTCCACATTACCAAATTTGCATCTTGACTCTATCAATGCAGTATTTATGTTCTTGTGTAGAAGTTCATCTCAAACCATACTGACTCTGGTTAGCTTTCTCTTTTCTTACTCTACCCAAACTGTTGCACTTGCTGTACCTGATAGTCTCCCAGTCTTTATCCTGCTTTCAAGTTATTCTGTTAATTCATCTCACCTCTTTTTGTCTCATCTCTTTGCATCTGTTTTCTTCTTGAATCAGTGTATCATCAGCTTCCCTTTTGCAAATGATTACTCCAGTTTTCTCTTCACATAATCTTCTCTGTTTCCCCTTTTTCCTAGCAAAGTGAGCATTTTTTCTATTCTTTCTTCCATCCTTGCTCCACTATGCTGGACAAAGTACTTTCTGTATCTTCACCCCATTTCTTCTTTTCTAACCACTCAGGAAATCCAGGACCTAATGCTTTAGGGAATGGACCAAATATCACAAAACTCCAATATAATTGTCAGTTGCTGTTAATCAAAGAGTTAAAAGTTAGAGTAGGTTGGTAACTCTTCAATCCTTATGCATCCTGCTTTCAGGCACTGTAAATGAATTCAGCAGGAACTCAACCAGCAGCATGATGATTACACTTCTGGAGAGTGAAAGCAGAGAAGAGGGATGGGTACAGTGTTAAAAGGGCTGAATGCATCATATAATAGTGTGACCTTTCTCTCCTCACAGTGTACCAGTGTTGAAACATGAAGATTATTTTCCAGGTACACCACCAGTGAGCAAAACCTCCAGAACGCCAGGGATCAGTAGTGTAAGCAGTTACTTTTGGTGCAAACATGGAAGATGGGCAAACCCTTCTGATGCAAACCAAGAGGGAAGGCACCAAGTCAAGAAAAGGTAAGGGGAATCATACTGTATTGCAGGCCCATGAGTGTGGTGATGACATTTAGAAGCTATGTGTGTTCAAGAGCATAAAACGCACAATTAGAAGGAGAGGACTGCAAGTTGCTTAAAACAAACAAAAAAAGCTAGGTTTAAAGTAATAAAAAGCATAGAAAAACTTGCAAATAAGTGATTTTATTGACTGGTGTTCCTTATGGAAGGGAAAAATCTCAAAAAGCTACTTCAACAGTCCTTATTCCTTTTCCAGTAAGCAGAGAATAAATGCAGGTAGTCTTGCTCTTGAAATGTAGTGTTCTTAACGTCTTTTTTCCTCACTAAGTAATGGCTCCACCTTCACAACCTGATATTTTACCACACAGGGATGTCTGTACAGCTAGAATCTATCCTGTCTTTGGCTTAGTACCTCCACTTAAAGAGTAGAGAAGCAAAGCAATCTTTGTTAGGAAGAGAAAGGATTGGGAATAAAAGCAGCTTGGATGTTTCACTGCCGAACCATGAACATAATCCATGGTTCAATTATGAGATAGTTTTTTTAAAATTTTAACTTGTCAGCGAGTTTGCTGTATAAATAAAGGAAGTGGCAAAATAAGAAGAAATGTGGTGCAGTTGTCAAAGGAACAAATACCTTGTATTATTGGCTAAGACCATACCAACATTAAAAAGCAGTCCCTGTGAAGAAACTTTCGAAAGGGTATGGACCCAAAAAAGCCTGGACCCAAACAGTGGCTGAGGTTAATCTCTTCCAAGGCACAGCTACAAAAGTTGGAAGCCTGTAAAGGGTCTGTGTAAAAAAAAATCAATTTCTAATTTGAAACAAAACAATTTTTTTACTAACAGGGGTTCAGGACCCATTATTTTTGCTGTACAGTTGGCTGACATTTCATACTTTCTTTTGTGCACAATGAATCTTAATAGTAATTTTATAAAATTGCTACACCAATCAATTTAAGCAAGAGAAAACCATTACAATTCTGCTAAGTTTCAGGGGCAAATTTCACTGATGGTTGTCCTTTATGGTATTTTTTTCAGTTATCACTACTTTTTTCTTCTCTTTTCCTCTTCCTTCTCCCTCCTCCTTCTTGATATTGCAGTGATGAAATTGAGATTTTTCACAGTTGGATGATGTTTTTTGTTACTTGGATAGGGATAGTCCCCAAAATGTAATTTATTTTCCATAGATTTGGGAAAAAAATCCAACCCAGTCTCTCCTTCATTCATTCATTTCATTTTTTAATACTTAGGAGAAGTTACAAGCTGCACCTGGCTATTGCACATAGCAACTGAGCGGAACCTATGCTGATTTAGTGACTGTAGTGGTCAGCATTAAGTCTGAAGATAGTGGGTATCTTTTGCAAACACTTATTGGGATTGCTAGCTTTGAAGATGTAGAGCTGCATGGCAAAATTTAACTTATAAACATTGGCACTTGCTGTGATACCACATAAAGTTCAGAGAAATGCTTTTGAGCTGTGGAACAACCTCAGGTCTATTACTGATTTGAATGTCTTGTTTATCACGAGGCAAATTACCTAGCACTAATCACTGAAGTTGAAGTCTTCTGTATTTAGTACCTTTTTAATTGGCTTCCCTCTGTTATATGTTTGGAATTCTTTAAAAAGCATGGTGATACAAGAGGTTAGGCCCAAAAGAGTCAACTAAGAAATTTGGGCCTGCAAACAAGTTATCAACATCTAAAACGATCTGTACCCGTTCTGTTCTACTTACTGGACCAAAAACTTAAGAGAACAGTACAAGAACATGTAATAGGCCTAGAGGCAATAAATTAGGAATACAGCAGGATCAGGTAGACATTTGAATAGGAGAAATAGACCTGGAGTCAGGACCTTTTCCGAGCTTCAGTGAGCGGGTCAAGAACAATGGAAAGGAAGAAAGGTCAAGCTGAGGAAGAGGAGTTAAAGCCCCCTGCCCCATGGAGGAAGATGGGAACGACCCCTCGAAATGGGGTGCCAAGAGAAACACGGTCCCAAGTTCCACCTATTCTCTGCCTATTTTTAATATGTATTGATAGATGTTGCAATCGTTTGAATATGCATTTAATCACATCTAAAAATTGTATAAAAGTGCTGATTTTCTGAAGAACCGGTGAGCAAGTTTGTCCAGCGCGAGCTGGTTTGCTCCCAGCGCTGCAAATAAATACCTTTGCTGCTCAAAAGATCAAAGTCTCTGAGCAGTTTCTTAGACCGATTTTTCGGATTCATTTGGCAACCTGCGGCAGCACACCTTCTCCACCCGGTTGCGGAGACCCTCGGAGGACGGGACCCCCTGGGCGCCCTTGGGTAAGTCTTTCTACCCGAAGGGGCTCCCTCCTTCGGTGATCTCTTGCGGGGGTTGGACAAGAACACTGCCTATTGATAAAAGGTATTTATATCTGGTTTCTGGTTTTGTTTATTCTGGTTCTGGTTATTGGATACCCGTAAGTCGAAAACGGGATGCCGTCTCGCAGGGAATACGGGAGAGGACGTTCTTCCTGGGGAATAACCCCTCTGGGTTGGTATGTTCTAGTTTTGTCTGTACTTGACCTAATAGTGTTTACATCAAGGAAAACAAAGCACCTACGTTTCCTTTGGTTATTCTTTTGTCTATGTTTTATTATGTACTCCTGGAAAATAGCAATTGTCATAGCAGTTTGTGTGTGCTATATCGCTTTGCTAATTTTCTGTTTTCTTGCTTTGTGTTGTCGGCAATTTCGAACTTCTGAAATCTCTGTTCAACCTAAACCAATCATAGAAACATCCTGTTAAATTTGTATGGGGAGGGGATCTGAGAAATTGACTGTGAATATACCACACAGCTTAAAACCCAGAATTAAGATCTGTCCATTTTGCAATTGTTCATTGTATGTGCGTACTCTATGTAACAACTGTTTTAAGTATATTCTAGGACCCAGATCCTCCCAAGAAATAAGGTTAGGTTGGGTTTTAAATTTGTATTGTGTTAGATGTGGAAATAATCAAACTATAGAGGAAACTAGGTGCGTTAGGTATTATTGTTGTAGGATTCATAGGCCAGTGTCTCTTTCAATATGCTCAGAATTTTAACATCTAGTTTGGATTTTGTGTTTTGAGTATACAGGTTTGTTATAAAAGTGGGCGTTTGGTGGTTAACAGCAGTATCTTGTGGATTTATGTGGATAGATAGGCTCGTTGTGAGAGCCAGGTGTATTTGTGGTCTAAGGGTGACATCTTGTGGATTTTTGTATTAGTGCAAGTTCGTTATAAGAACTAGTGATTTTAGAAGCTGGTTGTAAAGCTGATAATTCTAGGAAATCTTTGTTGAAAACCAGTATTAGGGTTTGGTGGTTGAATATTGTGTAGAATATAGTAGTTGTGGTTTTTAGCACATTTCAGATCTAATTCCCTGCTTCCATAATGGGAATCGGTGGAAGTAAGGAGATAAATTCTAAGACTCCTGTAGGATGTATATTGAGTCATTGGAAGGAATTAGGAGGAACTCCTGGGGGTAATCTGAGTAAAAAGACCTTTTTAAAATATTGCCAGAATTGGTGGCCTTTGTATACTTTGGATGATGGCGAAAAATGGCCTCCACAGGGGAACCTTAATTACAATACCATCTTACAGCTTATGTTATTTCTCCGTAGGGAGCAAAAGTGGGATGAAGTCATGTATGCCGACATGTTTTTTACGTTAAGGAATAAACCAGAGTGGCAGAAAAGTTGTGGAATTAATGTAGCCTCCCAGGACCCTCTTGTGCTGGCATTAGAAAGAAATCAGAAAAATACTAAGCCGAAAAAGCATTGCTGTGATGCCTGTAGCATAGGTCAGAGGTGTCTTAAGCTGGGAAGGAGAGTGAGTGATGGAGATAGTATCTTGGACCCTCAGGAATTGCAGTCAACTTGTTTTAGAGGACCGGAACCAGTTAGGCAAGGACCAGGTAGCCCGCAGGAATCGGGATTAGGAGGAGATGATTCCAGGAGTATAGCTGAGAGTGTAGATGACCCCGAGGAAGGGATAAGTAGCACTCATCATGGTCAGGCTTCGGCACAAGGTGGTAGAAGAAGGAACGGGGTCAAGACAAGGGCTCAAACAGCAGAGGCTGGTCATATGTTAGTGCCTCTGCATCAGGTAATAGCACCGACAGGCACGCAGGCAAAAGTGAAAGTACCTTTTTCAGTTAGTGATTTGAATAGTTGGAGAGAGGAAGCTAAGTGCTTCAGAGAAAATCCTGAGAAAGTGACTAAGAGATATGAATTGATTGCAAAGAACCAAGAAATAGACTGGAATGATATTGACTTGATGTTATCAGAACTGACAGAAACAGAGAAAGACCTGGTAATAAAAACAACTAGACGAGAGGTGGTGAACCAGATTGCCACGGGAGTTCTAACAGGAGATGTAGATCAAATTTTTCCATTGCAACAACCTAACTGGGATCCAAACAATTCAGAACATTATAGAATGCTGATGAAATATAGAGATTTGATTAAGGTGGGATTACAAAATGCTATCCCTAAAGCAGTAAATTGGGCAGCCTTGTATGATGTAAGGCAGGGACGAAATGAAACCCCCACAGAGTTTTTGGATAGACTGAGGGCTGCTATGAGAAAATATACCACCTTAGATCCGTCATCAGAGGAAGGTAAACTGCATTTAGTGGGGTTATTGATGGGACAAAGTAACCCTGATATTAGAAAAAGATTGCAGAAAATAGATCACCCTGCCAATAAAGATTTAGAGGTTTTGATGAATGAAGCCTGGAAAGTGTATAACAACAGGGATAAGAGGGAAGACAGAAGGCTTACAAGAGCAATGATTGCAGTTTTAACACAGAACCCGGTAACAGTTGGACGATATTACAGAGGTCGTGACCGGGGACAAGCAACACGGGGAAGGGGAGGTTCACCCTTTAGGCAAACAGAGATAAGTCAAAATCAGTGTGCTTATTGTAAGAAGGAGGGACACTGGAAAAGAGAGTGTCCCACTCGGGCAAATAGAAATTCGGGAGGGGTTGTCATAGCCCATCAAGATAGTGATTGACGGGGACCGGCTGGTTTTTCCCTGGCAGACCCGTTGGTTACAATTCGACTAGGGGAAGAAGAAGAAAAACTGGATTTTTTGATCGACACTGGGGCAACATTTTCAGTTTTAAATCAAGAATTGATACCTAAAACTGATGATTATGTACAAGTTGTTGGTGCCACTGGCCAATCAGAAAAAGCCTTCTTTTTAAAACTTCTAAAGTTTAAAATCGGGAAACAAATGGGATTGCATCAGTTTCTGTATTTACCAAGTTCACCTAAACCCTTATTGGGTAGAGATTTATTAGAAAATTTGGGAACTGTAATAAAATTTAAACAAGGCAAAATTGAATTCAAGGTAAAAGAAGAACAATTGCTGGCAGTTCTGAGTTTAACTATGAGCTGCATGGAACCAAAACCAAACAACCAAGATATTGATCAAATCATGAATCAGGTGTACCCCCTGGTATGGACCACTGACACCCCGGGTAAGTCAAAATGGGCAACTCCTATTCAGATAGAACTACAACCAGGAGCTAAACCAGTAACAAAGAAACAATATCCACTGAGGCTAGAGGACAGAAAAGGAATTGAGCCAATAATTGAAAACTTTTTGAAATTAGGACTACTGATAGAGTGTGAATCAGATTTTAACACTCCAATTCTTCCAGTAAAGAAACCGAATGGAACCTACAGGTTAGTACAAGATCTGAGAGCAGTAAATCAAATAACCAAAACTATACATCCTGTTGTGGCAAACCCTTACACACTTTTGACTAAATTAAGGGACAATTTGATTTGGTTTACAG
Organism: Chiroxiphia lanceolata; assembly: GCF_009829145.1. Classification (NCBI taxonomy): domain Eukaryota; kingdom Metazoa; phylum Chordata; class Aves; order Passeriformes; family Pipridae; genus Chiroxiphia; species Chiroxiphia lanceolata. Next base: position 11,477,219 of record NC_045670.1, on the reverse strand, counting down.
TGTTGGATCTAAAAGATGCCTTTTTCTGTCTACCCCTAGCACAGGAAAGTCAAAAGATTTTTACCTTCGAATGGGAATCTGTTAACAAAGGGAGAAAGATGCAAATCACATGGACGGTCTTGCCTCAAGGTTTTAAGAATAGCCCCACACTTTTGGGTAATGAACTAGCCAGAGAACTAGAACTATGGCAACAGCCACCGGGAGAGGGCATACTTCTGCAGTATGTAGATGACCTCCTGATAGCAACAGAAACAAAAGAGGACTGTATTCAGTGGACAATATCTCTCTTAAACTTTTTGGGTTTAAGTGGTTATCGAGTCTCTCAACAGAAAGCCCAGTTGGGGATGACAGGTTGGTGTCGTTTGTGGATATATCAGTATGGGATAATTGCAAAACCTTTGTATGATCTGCTGAAAGTGAACAAAGATCACATAACCTGGACCCCTGAAGCAGATAAAGCCTTCAAGAGACTGAAGCAAGAACTCATGAGGGCTCTGGCGTTGGGTTTACCCGATGTGACGAAACCCTTCTGGTTGTTCTCGCACGAACGTCAAGGGATGGCTTTAGGGGTCTTGGCCCACCAACTAGGACCACACAAAAGAGCAGTGGCCTACTTCTCCAAACAACTGGATGAGGTAAGCAAAGGATGACCTACCTGTCTGAGAGCAGTTGCAGCAGTGGTTGTAAACATAGAAGAAGCCAGAAAGCTTACTATGGGACAGAAAATGACTGTGTTAGTATCCCATACTGTATCTGCAGTGCTAGAACAGAAAGGGAACCATTGGCTGTCACCTTCTCGGTTCCTGAAGTATCAGGCAATCCTAACTGAATCAGATGATGTTACCATTCAGGTGACTAACATTGTCAACCCAACTTCATTCCTAGAAGGAAAAGCCCCAGCAGAACCTGTTGTACACGACTGCTTGGAGACCATTGAAGCAGTGTACTCCAGTCGCCCAGACCTCAAAGAAGAACCCCTCCAGGATGCAGACGACTGGTTCTCAGATGGCAGCAGTTTCGTGAAACAGGGCACAAGGATGGCTGGTTACGCAGTAACTACAACAGAACAGGTAATCGAATCCAACCCTTTACCTGCAGGAACCTCAACTCAGAAAGCAGAACTGATAGCTCTTACCCGAGCTCTTGAACTAGCAAAGGGAAAGCGAATCAACATTTGGACTGACTCTAAATATGCCTTTGCTGTTGTACATGCCCACGGAGTGATCTGGAAAGAAAGAGGACTGTTGACCACACAAGGAAAAGCTGTAAAACATGCTGAGGAGATCCTGCGATTGCTAGAAGCCATCCAACTCCCATCACAGGTGGCTATAATGCATTGCGGGGGCCCCCTGGTGGTCTAGTGGTTAGGATGCGGCGCTTTCACCGCCGCGGCCCGGGTTCGATTCCCGGTCAGAGGAGTCCCCCGGGCAGATGGAGCTCGTTAGCCCTGTAAGGCCATCCATCTAAGAGAAGGTCACTCTAAACAAACCTACGTCCTGAGGACCTCACTGCCACCGTCCAAGCTTGCTCGGCCCCGGCAGATGAACCTCAGGATTAAAGGGTGGGCTCAGCTCAGCGCACACTGTGTCTCACCTAAAAAATCCACTGCGCAGGCTTGAAGGGTAAAGACCTTTCCCAAATCTTCGTTCGCGAAGACTGGCCATACAAAATAATGCATTGCAGGGGACACCTGAAAGGCAACACCGTTCCAGAGATAGGAAACAGAAAAGCCGATGCATAAGTCAAATTGGCTGCTGCAAGAGGTACTGAACAACCAATAGCAGCTCTAGTCCCAGAAGGATTAGACATAGATCAACAGGTAGAGTATCAGGAAACAGATCATCAGTGGATACATAAAAATGGAGGTAAGTTGCTACAAAATGGATGGGGACAATTAAAGACAGGTCAATTAGTATTACCAGAAAAATTAATATGGCAATTTGTGAAAACAGAACATGATAAAACTCATTGGGGTGTGGATCCACTCTATCAACACTTAAAAACTAGAGTAGCAGGACCAAATTTGTTCACCACAATAAAGCAAGTCACGTCTCGATGTGAACTCTGCCTGAAAAACAACCCAAACACTAAACTTAAAATTAATTTAGGAGCAATAAAAAGAGGAAGCTTTCCTGGTGAGATTTGGCAAATTGATTTTTCTGAACTTCCAAGAAAAGGGGGGTACCGTTATTTATTAGTTTTGACTGATACATTTTCTGGTTGACCAAAAGCATTCCCATGCAGAACAAATAAGTCAAGGGAAGTAGTTAAAGTCCTGTTAAATGAAATTATACCAAGATTTGGAGTACCTAAGAGTATCTCTTCAGATAGGGGCTCACATTTTTGTGCAGAGGTGGTACAAGCAATAAGTAAAGCTTTGAAAATTGATTGGCAATTGCACATGCCCTACAGACCCCAAGCAAGTGGACAAGTAGAGAAAATGAATCATCTCATTAAACAACAAATTGTTAAAATATGTCAAGAGACAAATTTACACTGGTATCAAACTTTACCTATTGCTTTAATCAGATTAAGGGTCAAGCCAAGATCAAAAGAGAAGTTGAGCCCATTTGAGATCTTATTCGACAGACCCTACATGATGCAAACAGTGAACAGTGAAGCTGTAGATCAAATTGGTAATCAGTATGTGTATGATTATGTTATGGTTGTTGGGAAACAATTACAGAAAAATGCTACAGTAGTGCTGGAACATCAACCCAAGCAGCCTGATTGTAAGTTACATCCATTCAACCCTGGTGATTGGGTATATGTTAGAAATCTTTCAGGAGATCCACTACGAGAGAAGTGGAATGGACCCTTCCAGGTGTTGATGACCACCTTCACGGCGATCCGGGTGAAAGACAAACCCACGTGGATCCACTACTCTCGAGTCAAGAGGGTTCCGGAGGAAACATGGACCTCGGGAGAAGAATCTACTGTCAAACCTCCTCAGTGCTGATCTTTGGACTGATAAGTATAGTGGTGTTTGATCAAATTCTTGCCCAAGAATCATTATGGTCCCAAGCCTATAACAAGAGTTCTGGTCTACAATTCTTCATAGACCCAGAACTCCCCCTTCTTCCAAACAAACTGAATGAGTATAACCCATCTGTCCTAGTCCTTCAAGGACCAAGAGTACTAGATAACTGGAACCACACTGGTAGTTCTTACACTACAAGTACCTTAATAGGAAAAATTGGAGAACAAACCCGAATTGGATGTAGAGTATATAAACCACCGACACGGACTGATTGGTCACCCAAAACTGAGGTTACCGTACGAGATACAGTGCGAGAAAAACTCACCTACCCGTATGATTTTGGGAGTGCAATTAGTGGACATGCATGTGATTCTGACCAGTGTTGGCATACCTTTATTCTAAACAAATCAGTTTCTGGATTATGTATGTGGTTACTTGACGAAGGAAACATAACTAGGAGATTTATAATTAATGCTTCGTCAAGTATCCCGACTACCAAACCCCCTACCACTACTACTACCATCACTACTATAACAACCACCACCACAACTCCTCCTCCAACCTGTGGTAACATTCACAATTTGACTTTTGCTGGACCGTATGTGATCAGGTACTCAAATGAGCAAAAGCTGTTGCTAGATCCCACATACTCATTGAAAAGAGTTCAAATAAATCTCCAAGTGAACATATCAAGTATACAAAAGGATTGTCAACCTTATATACAACTAGCCCTTAAAGGCTGGCATGCATGGATGGAGGCCAGATCCCCTCATACCAGGATTCGGAGGGATGTAACTGGGTGGTTCGGTACAGGATTAGGTGTATTAAACACCATAGATCAAGAAGTACTAGTGAATAAACTGAGTGCTGTTACATCAGATCTAGGAAAACTTAAAGTCCCTTTAAGATCATCTTTACTCACTCTGGCAGAAACACAATCATTGGCAGTTAAATTGTTAACATTAGTAGCTAATCACACTGCAAAGGATTTCACCAAAATCGTTGACTATGTTGGTGCCATCCATAAAAGATTTGCACTTGTAATACAATGTCTCCAAACTCAACAGTGGGTACAGTCTGTAGCTGCAGGAATACTAAGAGAAGGAACTTCAGGAATATTACCACAAGAAGTAAGGGAAGTAATAGCTAGGAATAGTTCCACTACACAATTTGAGAAAGATTACCAAGCGTGGTGGCAATTAGTGAATTTCACTTACAACCCTCAACATGAACAAATTGAAGCTTATGTACTCACTATCAGTGCAGCTAAAGAAAAGACCATCTTTCCTATCCTGACATTAGGAGCCATACATCAGAATGTAATTGTCAAACCAATAGACCATAATGTCTGGGCAAGCTACGATCACACCAAGAAAAAGTGGCAATCGGTCAGTACTGAAGCATGTACTCCTAAAGGACAATTGGGGTATATCTGTGAAAATGTTGTAGTAGAAAATGAAGATTTATGCTTAGATGCTGAGAATAGTTTGTGTACCTTTGAGATGTTTCCCTATGCTAAGGCCCAATCACAAGTCTATTACGTAGGAAATGGATGTGCATATGTTAGGACCCTTTGTGCAAATTTTACTATAGATGCCTGTCATGAAATCACGAATGGTACTAATTTTTGTGTATGCAATTTTACCCGAATCACAGGTTGCGACTTTGATTATACTGTTCCAGTGACTACTAGACAATTGATTGAAGCTGATTATATAATGTATCATGATGTGCCAAAATTGCAGATAGGAATGAACATTAATCTTTTCAAGGCAATGCTTAAACATCCTGATATAGAAGAACTGGTCCAAGAAGTGAACAGAACGACTAAACGAATGCTCTGGTAAGTGGAACACGACACTGAGAACATAAAAATTGTTTTAACCAAAGTGGAAAAAGTGGGAAAGCACCACTGGTGGGACATCTTCACTGGATACTCCCCTACGGCATCACAAGTGTTCCACTATTTGATACAACCAATATTAGTAATCGGAGCTGGCATGATTATACTGTTGATCCTAACTGTCTGGTTATGGTACAAATCAAGCATCATGGTTAGAAGGATACAGATAATTTGGGCAGTGATGCATACCTATCAAAATCAATTAGAACTTGACGAAAGAATTCGTAAATTCTAAACAAAAAGGGGGGAATGATACAAGGGGTAAGGCCCAAAAGAGTTAACTAAGAAATTTGGGCCTGCAAACAAGTTATCAACATCTAAAACGATCTGTACCCGTTCTGTTCTACTTACTGGACCAAAAGCTTAAGAGAACAGTACAAGAACATGTAATAGGCCTAGAGGCAATAAATTAGGAATACAGCAGGATCAGGTAGACATTTGAATAGGAGAAATAGACCTGGAGTCAGGACCTTTTCCGAGCTTCAGTGAGCGGGTCAAGAACAATGGAAAGGAAGAAAGGTCAAGCTGAGGAAGAGGAGTTAAAGCCCCCTGCCCCATGGAGGAAGATGGGAACGACCCCTCGAAATGGGGTGCCAAGAGAAACACGGCCCCAAGCTCCACCTATTCTCCGCCTATTTTTAATATGTATTGATAGATGTTGCAATCGTTTGAATATGCATTTAATCACATCTAAAAATTGTATAAAAGTGCTGATTTTCTGAAGAACCGGTGAGCAAGTTTGTCCAGCGCGAGCTGGTTTGCTCCCAGCGCTGCAAATAAATACCTTTGCTGCTCAAAAGATCAAAGTCTCTGAGCAGTTTCTTAGACCGATTTTTCGGATTCATTGGGCATATATTTGTAAAGTGTTCTTTCCATCTCTGGGGATCACCAGGTGTTGGGAGATATCTGAGTTTTGAGATGCAACAAGAACTAATAGTTTCTGCAGCGGAATGTACCACAGAAACTCCATATAGCTGAGCCAAGTGATTTAAAGTGACTAACCAAGCAAAGTAAAGAAAATGAAGAAGGGAACTGAGGCAGTAGTCAAACAACACCCAGTTACTATATAACCAGGCGTATTGTCTTAAAGAAGTCACTTAGAACTTTGGGGGCTCCGGACACATATGGCCACTAGAGACCCCTGGTGAAGCCCCTCAGAGACCTTATAAGGATACGTATATATGCTAATAAGTGTTGGGAAATGTCATGAATATGTAACAGGAATGCGGGGAATGAAAAATGAACAATCGTAATGCTGACAAATCAGCTGTAGTGAAGATACCTCTCTGTGTGCACTTTGGGAACTGATTCCCAGGGCACCCGACGTGCTGCGATCATGCAGCACGTCGTAATAAATGAATACCTGTGTAGTGGGTTTCTGTGGCTAGGTTTTGGTAGCAGGGGGGGCTACAGGGGTGGTTTCTGTTTGAAGCTGCTAGAAGTTTCCCCTGCATTATCAGTGGTTGCATTATCAGAGCGTCTTCCCGCCGCAACTGCCTGAACCAAGACAGTACCATAGTCCTGGGACCGGAGGGAAAAAAAAAAGGACCCTTTCATTGTTGGTCGCAGGTCCATCCTTCGCTCACATGGCTGCGAGTAGCTGTTGAGCTGCCAGGGAGAAAAAAAAAACCCGCTCTCGTCCCGTCCCCCCCCCCCCGATGATTTACCACAGGTTACCCCCCCACACCTTGGGAATTAGGACTTTGTTTTGTTTCTTTTGAAAGTTTCGGTTGCACCATTGTTGTTTATTCGGGTTTGTTAATAAAGAACTGTTATTTTCCTTTTCCACACCTTTCACCTGAAACCTCCTAATTTCAAAGTTATAGTAACGTGGAGGGAGGAGGGTGGTTCCTCTTTTCTGGTCCCCACCTGCTACGGTCCATGGGGGTGGGGAGAAGGGCCGCAGCACTGCACAAAAGGGTCCGACGAGGTTTGAGGTTGCAATGCGATGCCACTTTAATGGGGGTGCACAAGGGTTTTATGAGCTCTGGCTTGGAATGCACCAGAAAATGGGGTGGAGCATGAGACAGACAACCAGGGAAACGAATAGGGATAGGGACTCAGGCGAAGAGGGAGGAATGGGGGAGGAAATGGGGAAGGAAAGGGCGAATGGTAGCTCTCTCCTCTCTGCAACTTCTTCAGCCAATCAGAGGGGGAAGCAGGGAAACAGGGAAGCAAGCACCACGAGGCATGTCTGGACATGTCTGGGCAGTTACAACTGTAGGGGGAACCATGCAATGTATATATTTGTAAACACATAAGAACTGCAAAGTCCATATAATAAAGTCCTTTCAATCGCTGTATATCTTTTTCCATTCCTGAAACCGTTCCCATTCTGATCCTTGTTCCTCCACACCCACCCCCTCCTTGACAGACATTTGTGTCTTGCTAAACTAAGACAGTCTCCCGTGAGGGAAAGACTCCTCTCTGTAACCCCCTATTGCCCATCCCCCTGCACTGATGGGGGGGGGAGGAAGGAAAACATGGAAGGAAGGAGGGGTGGGGGGAAGGTGTTTTTAAGATTATTTTACTTCTCACTCTTTTGCTCTGACCCTGTTAGTAATAAATTCAATTAACATCCCCACTTTGAGTCTGTTTTCCCCGTGAAGGTAATCCATAACTGACCTCTCCCAGCTGTTATGTCAACTCATTAATCCTTCCCTGTTTTTTTTCTCTCCTCTGACCAGTTGCAGAGGGAGTAAGAGAGAGGCTTTAGTGGGTACCTGGCGTTCAATCAGGGTCAAGCCACTACAACCTCCCTGCTAAAACTCACAAATTGAGTCTTAGAGGTTTCTTTAAGAACCTATTTTAGGCAATAGAATTGACACTCCAGATGGGACAACTCTGCCTGCTCTCCCATGGATCTGATGATTCAAAGGAATCCTTAAACAATATGTACAGTACACTTTTATTACGACTGGGGCCACACAGGGGGTTTCACCCTCCAAGTGCGTGTCCGCCAAGTAAAAAAAACCAACAACTTTTATACATTTGGAAGGAGTAAGTTTCAAAAATTATCTACCATATACATTCTTTGAGAATTGGTACGAAGTCTGCCTTATCTAAATGGACATTCGGTTACCTATCCCCTATTTTTATTACTATAGGGTAGTTACATAAAACTCTATCATTTCAAGCAACTATGTTTCCCCCACCCATCTCCTGTTTCCCTTGCAATGTTATTGATTACTTTTGCTATGTGCTAAAAGCGCTTCTTTTCCAGCTTTCCCTGTCAGTCTCTTATCTTATCCATTCATGCAAACCATAGTTCCCCTTTATTTTAACTGCCCACAATTGGGCAGACCCCTACTTGCAGGCAGCTACAATTTGCAAAGTCACATTCCATGGTAAATTTCAACTAACATGGCTAAATTTTTATTTTGTTTTGTCTTTATTTGACCAAGGGATCTCTGGATCTTCATTCCAGATTTTTTCATGAAGGACCTCAGATCCTTGGACCAGTGTGGGACACAGGTAAGATCCCACTGAATTTTATAAATAAGACATTCTTCTGGTTTCCTACCCATATAAGCCATGAGGATTTTCCTACATGTTGGGTGGGTTATTTGGTATTTTGGATAATAATTTGTGAGTCTGGACTTATAACTTTATTTGGTTTTGGAAACTGGTATTTGGTTTATTTTGTATTATGGGTACTTCAGGTTCCAAAGAAGGAATCTTGAACAAATCACTTTTGGGTTGTATCTTGAAACATTGGAAACAAATTGGGGTCCCCCAAGAGGGACAATGCTGTTGATGCTCCATGAGTTCCAGGACCCTGAGGACTCCAGTGCACACCAAAAGTATTATTTGGGGAGATCCTCTTGGTCCCTGGATCTGGTGAGTTCAAAGCAAGATCCCTGGAATTTTATTAAGGCATTCCTGAGAGTATAACCATCATAGAAATAGAGTTCTATAATGTAATACAATTGGGTTATAAAAGTGGTCATATAACTGTATAAGAAGAAGTGTGATATTTGGATTAAGAAATCACTAGTGATGGTATAATTGGTTATTTTCTATTAAATATAATTGTAAGAACCATCTGGTTAAAATGTGTGGATTCGAGTCCCCACCATCTTGTAAAAAGTCTGGGTTCTAGTCCCCACTGTCTGGTTAAAAGGTATGGGTTCTGGCCCCCACCATGTGGTTTGCCCATGTATTAGTCAGACACAGGTGCAACTTAGTTCTTAACACAATGGAAGGAGAATTAAGGAATGACACGTGTAAAGGTTATTGGTGTGACAGGGGTTAAACTGGGAAAACAATGGGTAATTCATCAGTTTCTCTATATGCCAAACTCCCCTAAACCTTTGCTAGGAAGAGATTTATTGGAAAGCTTGAGGCAGAAATTAAATTTAAAAATAGGGATATTGAAATTGTAATTCATGAAACTAAATACGTCAAAGTAGTAGCTCTTCTTGTGCAGGAAATAACTCCAGTTAGCAGCAACATCCCAACTGAAGTTGAAGATGCAGTTGTTCCTATCGTGTGGGCCAGTGGAATTCCAGGAAAATTGAAAAGAACACTGTTGCAGTCTGATGAGACTGGACTGTTTGCTAAAGAGGATGAGTTATGAGGTAGACCAAACTCCTCTCTCTCAGTAATTGTAATATCAAAATTAAGGGGCTTTACTCGAGGAAAATGTGAAAAAACAGAAGAAATAACAACCCTTTATTAAAAGATATATGTATGTTGGTAAAAACAGTAACAAAAAAACCACCAAAGAACTAGACAGCAATCCTAGAAAAAAAGCAACAAAAACAACAAAAAAAGTCTAAATGAATACTTCTCTGTCCTTTAGCACAGTCCTAATTGTGGTCTGCAGGGGGCGCTGTTGGATCACTGGAAGGTGCAGGGTCTGCAGCGCCCTGTTGTGGCCGGCAGGGGGCGCTGTTGGGCTCTGGTAGTCACCACGTGGGAAGAAGGGGTCTGGAGGGAGCAGTCCCGGCCCGCAGGAGAAGCTGAGAAGGGAATAGGGGGCCCCTTTCCTCAACGGAAGGAAGGGGTAAGAAAAAAAGTTCACCCCCCAAGAGGACTCACTGTTCCCAGATGGTAGTGTTCCAAGGCTCTCCCCTCTTTCTCCCAGCAAGCACAGACCTCTCCGATGAAAAGAAGCAGAAATGACTCTTCGGTCCCGGCAGGAGTCACGAGACACTGGCGGTGCAGGGTTGGTGGTCAGGTCTCACCAGGACGAAAGAACCAGGAAAGAGAGAGTTGGCTCCCAGGCTTTTCCTCTAGAGATGCCTGAAAACAGTCCCCGTCTCTGTCCTGACCAGAGCACTCTGCCCAACCATCTCCCCCTCCCTCCAGCAGTCAAATGGGCCATTAACCAGGCCAGCCAGTTCCTTTGTAAGGCTAATCGATCCCCTTCCCCCTTTGAACTCTGTTTCTCTTACAGGGAAAGCAGGGAAAGGGAAAATTCCTCTTTCAGATTTATAACCCATAACAAACACAATCTGTAAGAATTACCCTTAAGCCAGGATCTATACTGGTAAGGAAAAACCAGTATCCTTTAAAATTAGAAAGTCAAGCTGGATTAGTTCCAATAATAGACAAATTTACTAAGTATGGTTTGCTTTTAGAATGTGAATCCAAGTACCCGTAAAGAAAGTAAATGGGAAAGATTATTGTAGCCATGTTTAATTAGACGCTGTTATTTTTTGGTCTGTGTTTTGGCCCGGTCACCTGTGAGAGTCTGTTCTTTTCCTGCCAAGTTATGTGAAAACGAGCACTGATAAACGAGAACTTCGTCCTTGAAGGAAGCATCTTGTATAAACTGAAATTAATTGGAGTCTGGTTATTGGTCGATGACCCTCCAAGGACATTTGAAGGAGAAAGTGAAGAGGAGGAGGATGAAGTAAGCCCCCAGACTCATTTAGGAAAGACCCCCAAGATGTAGCACGCAGGTACAGGGAAATTCCAATGTACACACGTGTGCACAGAAGGGGCACCACTTACATAATGGGGGAGGGACCAAAGACCTCTAGCTGGGCGGTGCTGGCCACACCTGCCCAGGTAGATGTCGTAGGTTAATTGTATAGAAAGCAGATAGCTCTTACTGGGAGCAGACTCGTTTCACATGGAGGACAAGGTTGCCTTGGCAGGGACGCCTGCCATTTTGTGAGCCTGTCGATGCTCTGGGGATGCAGCTTCTGTTGTGGGGAATTCTAAGCATTCTGGGGTCGGTAAGACAACCTCATAAATAACGTCTGAGTGAGTGGGGGATTGTCTTGGGGGTTTGTTTCCCTTCTCTTTCCTGTCTCTTGGTTTCTCGTTTTGTTTGCTACTTCTTTGGAATAAATGTTGTTTTGTTGAACTTTCAATGGTGTTCTGGTTTTAGTTTCAGCAATCTCCCTACTACAATTATTGATTAATGCAGGACCTGAGAGAACCACCTTAAATAATAACCTAGAATAGTTTACAGTATTAGATTTAAAAGATACCTTTTTCTGCATCCCCTTGAGCAAGGAAAGCCAAGAAATCTTTGCTTTTGACGGGGAAAATCCAGAAACTGAGAAGGAAGAAAAGAAACCACCTGACTCCTCCCTGACACAAACAGTTCATGAACTGCATTCCTTCCTGGGAATGGTAGGATGGTGTCGACTCTAGATTGCTAACTATGGACTTTTGATATGACTGTTATATGAACTTTTAAAAACAGTCTGTAAGAATTTCCTCACTTGGACAGATGATGCAAGAGTAGCCTTTAAGCAGCTAAAGCATTCCCTGATGACAGCCCCAGGTCTGGGTCTGCCAAGTCTCTCAAAACCATTTGAGTTGTTTACCTATGAGAGGCATAATGTTGCCTTAGGAGTGCTTGCACAATTTCTAGGGAATCAGTGAAGAGCTGAAGCCTACTCCAGCTGACTGGACCTAAAGGTGGTTCCTCTGGAAAATCCTGACTGTTGGGACGGACACAACACTGGAAAGTTTCAGTAGAAAGACTTTTATTGAAGGCAAGAAGAATAGAATAGGAATAGGAATAGGAATAGGAATAGGAATAGGAATAGGAATAGGATTGACTTTGTATATTTACAGCTCCTTTTATACATTTCTTAGGCATACGTGCTCTCTACTCATGGGTTAATCTCAAACATAGCAACATAGTCTTACAGATGATAGGTTGGCTCTTTCCATCTTACTTTCTCATACTTTCTCAGCACATCTGTTCCTTTATCTTGTCTGTTTATGTCTTACTCAGTTCCTTTATCCACAACAGGTTCTTGTTTCTCACAGACAGCCTTCCTCCTGGTACTTTTCCATTCTTCCAGAGTACACCGATATGTTGTCAGGGTTAATGCCTTCATTCTCAATCATGTCCTCATTCCATGTCAGGCCCCTGGTCCAGCCAGGGTCCCTCACAATTCCCCCTTTTTGTATTTGTACAACAAAGATTGCCTGTGCCATCTTCTGCAGGGCCCTTTGCACAAGCGACACAATACATAGCAACATCAGAAGCACAACTACAATTATAACAATGATGAAAAGTCCTGTCTTCAGGTAAGAAAGAAACCATATCAGTAACCCTCATCCCTTAAACACGTCATCTAATCCAAAAAACCCTGTGTCCTGTGTAACCTTTTGAGTTTCCCTCTGTAACTTCACAATCTGTTTATAAATCGATTCAGAATGATCAGATAAATTCATGCAACGCATTCCTTCAAACTCCCGACAGTCATGTCCATGAGCTAAAAGCAGAAAATCAATGGTAGCTCTGTTTTGTAAAGTAGCATGACGGACACTATCAACATCCGTGGCTAATTGATATAAAATTTGAGATGTTCGATTGGCTTGTTTTGTAATCCAGCAGGCTAACCCATTCAAAGTTCCTAATGCTTTCACGGCAGTTACTTGAGGCCCCAAAAAGAGAAGCAGCTACTATTTCCCCATGACTCCACAGGTTAACAGAATCCTCACACCCAGAATCAACAGTCAAGACATGTTTAGCACTAGAGTGGATAAATAGGTGGGTGTGGTTAAGAAGCACCTTATGAGAAGGTGTTAACAGTCCTAGATAACCTATGGTACAAAGTCCTCCTTTTATTTTTCTGGGAATTCCCGACCAGGTCCTGTCTCCACATATGAGAAACAGACCAGGGGCAATCGTTTCTCAACGTCAACTCCTGGGGCAGGATCAGTCTTATTGTACCCCAGGTGTTGGTACCAAGCAGAATAATTCTGATAAAGGGGTATGCTAGGGGATACATCTTGTAGGACCATTGTATCATCCTCTTATATATCATGACCAGACCTATGGTTAAAGAAAACACAACTCTCGGCCTTTAAACTCCCTAAGATGTCTAATTCTTGAGGCAGCAAAGCATGTGGGAGAGAATGATCCCACAAATCCCAATTGTCCGTACACTTCCGCATAACTCTGCAAAAAGTCTTCTTTAGGGGTCTAAGGTCAGCCGTTACAAGGTTGGCCTCATTGCTGTTTAACAGAATCCCCACCAAGCAGATATGAAAAGGCTACTCGGGTTGTGCAAGTGAGACACAAAAGGTGGTTTGGTTCAAGGTCTTCATCAGGGTGACCCAGACATTTTTACTGTTCCACGGGTTCAGATCGCTTCTGATTGGGTTCAGGTCGCCTTTGATCATCACTATGGCCAATAGCAGGATGCACACACTGTGCAGGAACCCAGCATAGCCCTTCATCTGTGGAGACACAAACATGCCCTCTTCCCCAAGTTAATAATTCCCCAACAATGTCCCATTGTCCTGTCTGCAAATTTTTTACCTGCACCCTGGCCCCAGGGGAAACAGTAATAATGGACTGTGCATCACGTACTGAAAGATGAAATTGTCTCATCAGGGCTCGAAAACCTTGATGGAAAAAGCAGTGGGAATCAACAGCCTGTTGATGCAGATTCGGAACTGGACCAAATGCTAGTGCAGAAACCAAGTGGTCCACTTGTGCATTACGTTTGGTGAAAAATCCTGGAAGAGAAGTATGACTTCTGATGTGTAGAATATAATAGGGATGCGAGCGTTTGTGAATGGTCAACCATAAAAACTGTATAACACCAAACAAAAGGGCATTAGATTGTCTCAGTTTGAAGAGACTGGAATGTTTGTTAAAGAGGAAGAGTTATGAGACAGACCAAACTCCTCTCTCTCAGCAATTGTAAATTCAAAAATTAAGGGGTTTTAATCAAGGAAGTGTGGAAAAAAAGAAGAAATAAAAACCCTTTATTAAAAGATATATGTTTATTGGTAAGAACAGTAGCAGAATATAAAAACAGCTAAACAATAGTCCTGTACCCAGAAGTTCCCTTCAAACAAAAGAAAAAGTCTGAATACTTCTCTCAGTTCTAATCACGGTTGGCAGGGGGCACTGTTGGATAACTGGAGATGTAGAACCTGCAGTTCTCTGTGTTGACCTGGAGGGAGCGCTGTTGGATCACTGGAGGTGTAGAGCCTGCAGTTCTCTGTGTTGACCTGCAGGGGGCGTTGTTGTGCTCTGGAGGTGTAGAACCTGCAGTACTCTGTCGTGGTCTGCAGGGGGCGCTGTTGGATCACTGGAGGTCACCACACCGGGAGAGGGGTCTGGGGGGGTGGTCTTGGGTCGCGGGAGAAGCCAAAAAGAAGATGGGGGACCCTTCCCCCAATGGAAGGAAGGGGAAAGGAAAGCAGTTCACCCCCAACAGGACTCACTGTTGTTCTCAGTTGATGGTGCCCCAAAAGCTCCTCCTTTTCTCCCAACGAGCACAGAGACTCTCCAATGAAAACGCAGCAGGTCGGGGCTGGAGACAAAAGACAACTCGCAGGCAAGTTGAGACCAGCAGTCAGGGTTGACCAGGACTGGAAACCAGAAAGACAGGCTTCCAGACCTTCTCTCCAAAATGCACCGAACACAGACTCTGTCTTTGTCCCCAAAAGAGAACCCAGCAGTCTCAATCTCTCCCCTCCAAGCAGAACCAGCCACCCCCTCCCAAAACTCCTCCCCTCTCCCTCCAACCTCTGATGGACCATCAGCTAGGAATGCGGCCTGGCTAACTAGTTCTTTTGTAAGGCTAATTAACTCCCTTCCCCCTTTCCATTCAAACTCCATCTTTGCTACAGTGGGGGGGGCAGGGGAAAGAAAAATTCTCCTGAATTTCTAACCTATAACAAGATACATCCCCCAAAACAGCCTTGTCAAGTCTTTGAACGAAATCAACTACATAAGCAGAATCAGTAACAATATTAACAGCATCAATAAAGTGTTGAAAGGTTAACAAAACAGCACGCGGTTCCACAACCTGTGGAGAGCCTTGTTGTCGTTCTACAATATGATGCCATTGTGAATTGGCTTTTCCTGTTTTTCCTGATTCATCCGTAAAAACGGTGGGACCGGACATGGGGTCCTGTGAACTGGGTTGTTTCTGGGCAAATGAAATTTGACTTGCCAGTTTCAACAATGGATGAGAAGGGAGATGATAAGTAATTTGCCCAGTAAAATTCATCAGCGCTGCCTGTGGTGCTGAGTTGTTGGACAGACACCACTCAAAGTACTCAGCTTGGACTGGCACAACAATATGTGCTGGGTCTCTTGCCAACAATTCAGCGCAATGCAGTCGTACCTTAATGATCACTTGAGCCAATAACTCAAACAAACCTGGGGCAGTTTTCTTGTTACGGAACGACAAAAAAGCCCATTCCAATACATGAAGGGGGTCATCCCACTTCTCATTCCACTGAACAATCATGGCAGTAGGGATCAACTCATCAATTACAACAAAAACTTGAACCTCAACAGAGAAATCAGTGCGCCATACATGTTTATTCTGAAGTGCTTGCTCCACCAACTCAATGACCCTTTTTGAGTCTTGCATCAAATGAGGAGGTGCAGATGGGTTAGTATCGCCTTTCAAGAGTTCAAATAGAGGTGCTAACTACGAGGAGGAGAGGCCTAAATAAGGTCTCACCCAATTGATCATGCCAGCCAATTTCTGCACATCATTCAGGTTCTTCATTTCAAAATTTATAGCAATGGGTTGGGGTTGCACTGTGCGATCAAGGACCTTCAGTCCTAAATACAGCTATGGGGGTTGGCGTTGCACCTTTTCAGGGGCAACAACAAGGTTGAATTGTTGTAAGGACAATCGTGTTTGGACTTCCATTGAATTTAAGATTTGAGGTTATGGAGTAGCTAAAAGAATATCGTCCATTTTCGATGGAAGGGAACGGACAGATGCTCTTAGGTCAATATGATCAGGCAATATGTCGTCTTTATTAGAAGAAAGACAGATTATATAGTGCTCATGACGCTTAGTTTCTTGTTCACACTACATTGGTTACATAAGGAAAACATGTTCTGCTGTCCACTGCTAATTGGACCACAACAGGTGGTCATAGGAGATGAGAACACCTTATTCACTTTGCCAAAACTCCTCCTTGGCATCTGGCATGAATCCACCTTTGTTCTAACTTTAGTTCGGGTAACCATCTTAGTGGCGCAGTAATTTTTACTATCAGCATTCAGCCATGCCAAGGTAATACACACAGAAATGCAAAGGAAATTGTTCACACAATTTCTATGTTACGACAGTCCATGTAGTGATAACAATAACAATTAGGAAAACATTCTCTGATGGGACTTAAGGTTTGAGCCACAAACCATTGGCATATGGTGGGAGAATTTTTCATCCCATGAGGAAGTACTTTCCAATGGTATCGTTGTGTAGGTTGTGCATGATTTACAGACGGGACAGTAAAGGCAAATTTTTCCATGTCATTCTGGTCTAAGGGGATGGTAAAACAGTCTTTAAGATCCATGATAATGATTTCCCAATGCATAGGAATCATGGTTGGGGAAGGCAAACGGAGTTGTAGTGCACCCATGGTGACCATGACAGCATTGATCCGTCGCAGATCATGCAGCAACCACCATTTGCCTGATTTCATTTTTTATAACAAACACAGGGGTGTTCCAGGGACTGTTGGAGGGTTCGATATGACCCACTCTTAATTGTTCTGCTACCAAGAGACGCAGGGTTTCAAGTTTCTCTTGATTGAGGGACCACTGGTTTACCCATATTGGTTTGTCAGTCAGTCATTTGAGGGCTAATGTGGGTCTCTTCATGCCTTGCAACACAGTGGTCCCTACTGAAAATCTGTTGTGATGCGCATCCCCTATTGCGAGAGACAGTCCCGTCCCCATAGGTTTAAAGGTGCTACTGTGACAAAGGGACGTACTGTTGCTATCTGCCTCTCAGGGTTAGTAACAGTCATTGGTTGGGCAACCATCAAGCTTTGTGCTAAACCCCCTAGACCCACCACACCTCGAGTGGAAGAAATTACAGGTCCCGTGGGAGGCCAGTCTTTCTGAGATATTATGGTGACGTCCGCCCCAGTGTCCAGCAGCCAAGATACCTTAAGTCTTCCAGGCGTAGTGGTGTGTTGAGAGAGGACGCAAGTCATTTCTGGGCAACTATCCGTCAGTGTTTGGGTCCAGAACACTTGCGGAGGTCCCATAGATCCAAATCCACCTGTGCACCGAGTCACCTGCTCAGTCCTAGGGACACAACTCACAAAAGACACAAGTTGAGCAATTTGAGTTCCCTTTTCTATCGTAGCCGGGGGAGTAGGAGTAGATACCATAGCACAAATTTGTCCCTCAAAGTCAGCATTAATTACTCCCATATGTATTAAAATACCCTGGAGAGTAGCACTAGATCTACCTATTAATAAGGCACTGAGTCCCCTCCCAATAGGTCCCCATGTGTCCAAAGGGACTTTGTGCACTTGGTGCATCTTTATAGTTACTGTGTTGGAGGTGGATACATCCGCGGGTTTTTCCTGATATCCGGTCACAAAGGTGGGTGGACGGTTGGCAAAGGGATTGTTGGGAGACATGGCAGGTACTTGTGTCTGCACGTGCCCCTTCACACTCTTCCTGCCGTTTCCCTGCCCCGCGGGTAAAGGTTGACCATCAAGGCGATACTTAGATTGGCATTGTTTGGCAAAATGACCATTCTTTCCACAACGATGACACGTAACCATGGTTGTTTCTGTTAAATCTTTATGTTTACCCCTGTTTGGGCAGTCCACCTTCAAATGCCCTTTCTGGTTACATGAGAAACATTTTTGATCTGAGGTTTTCATTGCTGCCATAGCAGTTGCAAGCGCAGTCATTTTATGGTCTATGGACCCCACCTTGGCGCATGCTTGTATCATTGTGTCAAGGGTAGGGTTCCCTGATAATGCCTCTATTATTTTTTGACAGTCTGTATTAGCGTTATCTTTAGCTAACTGTGTAACTAACAGTTTCCTCAACCGAGCATCAAAAACCTGCTTCTCCACAGCAGCTTGTAGCTTTTCCACAAACTGTAAGAATGGTTCCCGGGTACCTTGGAGTATACCCGTTTACCTCACTTTGGGTTCTGCTAACTCTGCAGCCCGCAATAATGCTTGTTGCCCTATAGATTTTACCTGCTCTAAAACCAATGGGTCCCACTGCGCCTGATGCTGTGGATTAGAAAAATGACCAGTTCCCATTAAAATATCAGCCCCATTACCAAATCGTACATCATCTTGTGGAAACTGTAAATTAGTTATGTCTTGGGTCTCTGCCAGCTGTTGCCAAATGGTTGAAAATACATTGAATTACACAGGTTGAAACATTACTTGTGCAAGCATTTTTATATCATAGGGTGTAACTTTGTCCATAGTAATAAGGAGTAACAATTGCATCATTGCAGGAGAGTTAGGGTCATATTTAGACACGCATACTTGCAAGTCCTAAATAACTTTCCAAGCCCAGGGTCGATGTTCATCCATAACTTTTCTACTGGGATCTCCTCGCACTACCGGAAAGGTCATGGGATCATCAGTTGTGGTAATAGGACTGCCCTCAGCGAGGGGCACTGTAACAGCTTTGATAGTTCCCAGTTGGCTGCCATAAGGACTTGTTGCTTTATTTTCTGCCAAAATTTAACTGGATCCTTGAACTGGACGGTAACTTGGGAGAGGGGAAACTCCCATAGTCGGGGTATCTTCTGTTTTCCAGATTTCCAGTGACACACCGGTCCCCCCTGACCTGAGTCTGTCTGTGGCACTTTCCTGGGGACAGGGGAACTGGTTCCCATCCTGATGTCTCCCCTGTCATGGGTTCATCCCCATTCCAGTCGTCTTGATCCCACTGGGGCACAATCCCCTCGAGGCGAATCCCCCTCCTTCTCAATTTTATCCTCCTCATTGGAGGGGGGCAGTGGTGCTGAAGGGAGGATAGACTGATCAGGCCTCTTATAAGTTTGGTTGCTGACTGCTACCGACCCTCTCCCATACATGCCATCCTCGCCCTCACCCCAAAAGGTAGATCTATATCGAGGTTGAGGTGGCTTACTGTTCTCTGAGTCCCCTGCAGGTGCCTTATCTTTTGCAGGAGTAGGTTGAGCATTCTGTTGAGGAAGTGCAGGAGGAGAGGACCGGGAGCCTGCAGGGATATCGGCAGAAGACACCTCACTTGCAGGTTTAGAATCAGGAGACTCCGTCTTATCTTTAACAGTCTGTATCTTAAGATCCTTCACCGTTTCATATAAAAACCACCAAGTTGTGAGAAGGGAGGCAGTAACCTTTTCTCCCCTGGAGGCAGCATCAAAAAGCTTATCACTGAGTTCCTTCCAGACAGAAACACTAAAAGTGGTAACAGTATCTGCCTCGTGTCCCTGGTCCTTGCTCCAAAGCAACATCTTTTGCAAAGTCAGTTTGTCTAACTTCACCCCCCGTTTAATCAGGATAGATTTCCACATTGATACAACACTAGATTCCTCTTTGCTAAGAGTAGTTTCCATGTTCTCAGTGGTTCACCTTGTCCAGGTGTCTGCGTCTAGGTTGGCCTGGCAATTTCTCCATTGCTCTAAAGTTTCACCAAGCTTTGTCCCCATGGTTTTCCCCACCGTCCGAAATTAGTGCATTATCATGTCAACACCGTATCACGTCAGGGTCACCAGATGTCACTGTTGGGACAGATATGCCACTGGAAAGTTTCAGTAGAAAGACTTTTATTGAAGGCAAGAAGAATAGAATAGGAATAGGAATAGGAATTACTTTGCACTTTTACAACTCCTTTTATACATTTCTTAGGCATTTGTGCTCTCTACTCATAGGTCAATCTCAAACATAGCAACATAGTCTTACAGCTGATAGGTTGGTTCTTTCCATCTTACTTTCTCACACTTCCTCAGCACATCTGTTCCGTTATCTTGTCTGTTTATGTCTTACTCGGTTCCTTTATCCACAACAGGTTCTTGTTTCTCATGGATAACTTTCTTCCTGGTACTTTTCCATTCTTCCAGGGTACACCAATATGTTGTCAGGGTTTAGGCCTTCATTCTCAATCATGTCCTCATTCCATGTCAGACCCTCAGTCCAACCGGGGTCCCCCACATGAGAATTGTATACTGATGGAAGCAGCTTTGTTTGGGAGGGGAAATGAATGACAAGGAGTGCAGTGACCACCGCTGACAAGGTAATTGAATCACTGGCCTTCCCATCTATTGCCTCAGCTCAGAAAGCAGAACTAACTGCTGTTACAAGAGCTCTGGATTAAAGTCAAGGAAACAGATTAAACATTTGGCATTGAAAAGTTTCCCTGAAATTTGAAACCATTTCACTGACAAACCTGCAAAAGAGACAGCAGAAAAAGACATTCTGGTTTTAGTCCCAGAAAAGGAGGTAGTGTTAGTTAAAATTGCCCCAAAGTATGATTAATAAAAAGGAAATTGAATAACTATAAGAGAGCATGAAATAACCCAAACACTAGCAATAAAATGACTATAGGAGTCACCAAAGCCAGAAATCTTCCTGGAGACTATTGGCAAATAGACTTTACTGAGTAACCCCAGAAAAAGGTCTTTCCTTGTCACACCAATAAAGCAAGAGAAGTAAGGAAAGTCCTCTTAAAACACATTATTCCCAGGTTCAGAATTCTTCTAGGAATGTCATCAGATAAAGGATCACATTTTATTCCAGCAGTGGTACACAAAATAAATAAAATTTGTCAAAAAACCTCAGTGACGTGGGCACAGACCCTACCTATTGCATTGCTGAGAATTCACGTTCAGTCTAGGAGACAATTTAAGACCTTATGAACTGATCTACTCTGCAGAAACTCCAGAGATTCATGATAACATCTTGAATGGTGGGATTGGACATCCCAGTTCATCTATTCCTGCCTGGAGATTGAGTCTGTGTCAAATGGTGGGACTCCAAACCCCTACAGGTGAAGTGGAAAGGACCTTTCCAGGTTTTGTTGACCACATTTACAGCAGTTAAAGTTGCATAAAAGGATCTTGGATACATTATTCTCAAGTTAAGAAAGCTCCATTTGATTGGAAAGCAGAACAAACTGAATCCTTAAAAGTTATCCTCTGTGTTTGCATATTAACTTGTTTTATGACTGAATGCTGTACCTGTTGTAATCACTTATGGTTCAAAGTATGCTTTAAATAATGAGACATTGGCCTAATGGTCAAGTCTCAAGAAAAAGGGGGGAAAGATATCTGAGTTTTGAAATGTAACAAGAACTAATAGTTTTTGCAGCAAAATGTGCCATAGAAACTCCATATAGCTGAGTCAAGTGATTTAAAGGGACTAACCAAACAAAGTAAAGAAAATGAAGAAGGGAACTGAGGCAACAGCCAAGCAACACCCAGTTACTATATAACCAGGCATATTGTCTTAAAGAAGTTCATAAGGCAGTCACTTGGAACTTTGGGGGTTCCAGACACAGATGACCACTAGAGACCCCTGGTGAAGCCCCTCAGAGACCTAATAAGGATATGTATATATGCTAATAAGTGTTGGGAAATGTCATGAATATGTAGCAAGAATGCAGGGAATGAAAAATGAATAATCATGTGATGTTGACATATAAGCTGTAGTGGAGATACCTCTGTGTGCACTTTGGTGAACCGATTCCCAGGGCATCCATCAGGTTGTGGTTATGCAGCTTGTCGTAATAAAAGAATGCCTGGTTTCTAAAACTCATAAATTGAGTCTTAGAGGTTTCTTTAAGAGCCGTTTTTGGGCAACAGAGAAAAGGGTTAAAAGGTGAAAAGGATGGTAGATTCACTCAAGTGACCTTGCAACTGGGAATGCCAAGACCTGGAGAATAACAGTGAGGGAAACCCCAGAAATTATGCCCTACTGCCGCTTATTGTCTGTCTTTTTTGAGAAGTAGAATCTTTGTGTACATAACTGTGGGAGGCGTGTCCAGGGTACAGGGTACGTGTTGGAGCAGAAGAACCCAGGGGAACATGCGTTGACATAGGTGACTTTATTGGTTAAAGAAGTCACATGGTGTTAAAAGATAAAACTGCGCCGATTTTGAAATAAACCCTCTTTGTTTCACCACCTCACAAGGAGCGTGTTCATTCTTTACCATGTAAAGTACCCGCAATGCTACACATGGCGCACCCGAACAAGGGACTCTTTTAACTTATATTAAGTCAGTTTAGATTATCCTGAATCAGGTAAAACACTCGGTAATTCCGTTATTGGTTCAATTTTCTGGAGGCGGGAATTTTCACCAAAAAAAACATTGACGTCAGTAAAACCATTGTCTCAGAGCGTCTGAGAAATGCAATCCTAGTTTAGTGAGCTCCAAAATATTAGAGATAGTGCACAGAAACAAGAAGAAAGAAGAAAAGAAGAAGCCGAGCGATCAGGGCAGGCAACCGGAGAGAGCGGAGAGGGTCCAACGCAACACCAAAGCAATGAGTCCAGTTGAAAGGCAGCCCGCGCGGCTAGGACTGCTCCCAGTTCGGAAAACCCGGGCGGTGGAACACACTGAAACCGCTGGGAAACCACTGCCGCCCCTGCTGCCGCCGCCGCAGCCTGTACCATCCCAGTTCCACCGCACGACCCCCGCATCGGTTTTCTACCTAGCGGAAAGCGCTGCAGCTCCATACCGCCCCGCCGCCCCCCCTCCCCCGCCAGCCCTGCGTCATGTTTTAAAAGCCATGCGGCGCCTGCCGAGCCGCCCGTGCCGATCCCACCCCGCGCAGAGCCGCTACCGCCCGCTGCTTCCTGCTGCCGTTCACCGCAGACATCGCCCACCGCCACGCGCTACCGCCGCCGCCGCCAAACCAGCACCTGCCGCTGCCTGACCGACGCCAGCCTCCCGCCCCGCACCCGCCGCTCGCAGCCCATGCCGAGGACCCCAGCCGCGCCCGGAGCAGCCCGAGCAGCCCCGCACCCCACCCCCCCCACCGCAACCGGAGCAACCCCAAACCTTGCAGACGCGCCAAGAGAAAAAAAAAAAATGGCAGACGAACAGCCAAGTCAAAACTGAAACTGCTACACAAAGGAACTCCCAGCCATGTGCGCCAGCAACTGCCTGGAGCTAAGGTAACATAAGACGCTTTGTTTCCATAGAAACCTCACAGAGACATTGAAACATTAACTTTACTGCTAAAATCTTACCATATTCTGAACCAAGACACACACACAAGCAATTACCAAACTTGTGTGATAAACTGAGAAAATGATTCGGGTTAATTAAGAGAAAACAGTGTAAGGTCAATATGACCTGGAGAGAGAAAAGAAAAACAAATGGTAAAACTTAATTGGGCCCCTATAAAGAGATAAAACAAGTTGCCTCCCTTTTACCTTGTGTAGGATTTATAGTGAGAATTTTGTTTAGTTAGCTAGATAATAGCACCTTTCTTAAAATTTATAGATAACAAGCAAACATCTGCTGAATGTCTGATTTAACAATATATTATGCTTATAGATAACATTCTTGTTAAGAAATAATGTTTATACTCATGTGTTGTGACGAGGGAAGAATGAGACGCTCAATATGAGAATCAGCAAACTTCGTTTATTGATCACTACTAACAGTTTAATATACACTTTATAATTAGCTCATACATATTGCAAAAGCTAAGCTCATTATTGGTTCTGCTTAAATGTTGACCTCATTCCTTACTCCCTAACATTGTTGACACTTAGATGTTAATTCTGTCTCTCACTCCCTTCCTTTGTTGACACAGGTGGCTTTCAGTTGCTTTTTGTTTTGCTAATCACAGTGTCCTGTTTACCAGCCAACTAACACGTACAAGGGCACTGTAACCTCGTTATCTCAGATCTTCTCACGGGCCTAGACAGACCGTGTTCTATACTCTAACAGCTCATCCATAGCTTTAGCTATATCCATATGTCCCTGTCTTGCTAGCCAGCCCTCTACACTCATGTACCTAACAATGTGTAATGTTTATACTTATGTATAATGAATATTCATGTAGTAGCTAGAAATAAATGTAGAACAACTGTCTTCTTTGGGTGTGACAGGCGTTGGGAGTTGTTGAACCCCTTCCCTGATCACCCAGCGCTGAATTTGCTTTTATCATATAATAAATTCTGATTGGAAATTGCCCGACTGGGTTTTTATTTCTCACACTTGCAACATAGTAACAGAAACTCACGGGACATACAGGGGGGAGGGACGGGAGCCGTTCGTGAGTTAAACTGTGGGTCGAGAGTCGGGAGCCGGGAGACCACGGGTCGGGTCACTGGGAAGAGACAAAGCCGATATGCAAGATCCCCGTCCATGGGATCAACGCAGGGAGCTCTGTTACAGTCATGGGGGAGGTGACCCAGTATATTCACCACCCCACACTGCGGATGACCAGCGACCACATGGCCCGGCGTGGCGGCAGCCATCTTCCCTGCCACACAGACCAGACACCGATCCTTCTCTTCTGGCCCCAGCGCAGCCCCGCCCCACCCACAGACACAAAGGGGAAAGTAACCCCGCCCCCTACCCACCGCCCACCACCACTCCCCCACAGGGAACCGGGTTCACTGGGGCTACAGGGGGGGAGGAATGGGGGGATGGGGAGAAGGAACCAGGGAGGGTTCCACCGAGAGGGAATGAAAAGGCAAATGGGGGGAGGTCAGTTAACATGTGGGAACAGTATCTGGACAAGGCACTTCGAATGGGAAGTTTGAATTATATTCAGGCATGCTCAAACGAATTTAGCCAAAGCCAGTCCCCTCAGCTTCAACCGCTGTATGGGGCTACAGAGAAACTGAGGCGTTCGGTAAGAGATACTGGCATGTCTTTGATAAATACCCTAGGGTACTTAGAAACATTGAGTTCCATCTTTTTTTTCACCCCACATGACTGGAAAGAGCTAATGAAATTAGTTCTTAATGACACCCAGTATACAGTCTGGTTATCTGGCTTTCAGGAAATTTGTGCCAAATACGCAGCAACTAACACCCAAGCAAGCATAACAGCACATCAGTTAACCGGGGATGCAAATTATAGTTCAATAGATACACAATCTAAATACCATAGAGGGATATGCGGTGTAGTGGCCAGGCAAACCCTAAAGGCTATGAAAAACATTCTCATTACAAACCAAGATGATTACCTGTTCCCCATAAAAGTGTTACAAGGTTGTACTGAACCAAATTTGAGATGTTTAGACCAGCTGCAATCTGCTTTAAACAAACAAGTTGAATACAATGAAGCCAGAGAGATGCTGTATAAGCAATTAGCTTTTGAAAAGAAAACACAAGCTGTGAAAGAGCTTTGCAGACCCCTCCTGCAGGGGAAGGCTGCAGCATTACTGAGTTGGTTCAACCCTACCAAAGAGTTAGCTCTGAGAAGCACCAGCCTGGTTCTTTAGCTGCAGCCTTAAATGCCCAGCTAGGAGTACAAAAAGAAGCCAGACATAAGGTAAGTTGTGTTAGATGTGGAGACAATGATCACTCTCAAAGGGATTGCCCTTGGAGACCCTTAGTAGCAACATCTCATAAGTACCCTAACAGCAGGGAATGGGCTGAGTTGTACCAAGGGTGCCATAAGCAAGGCAAAGGCTATGCCATAAGCATCACACTGCTTGTTAAGGTACTACTCGCTGTACTCCTCTGTAGCACCACCTTTCACGTGCAAGAGAGGAAACAACTTGAGGTGAGCCGCAATGTGCCATCAACCAGCCCCAAAAATACCCCTATACTCTGCACCCCCAAGAAAGGTGACAGGTGGAGAACGCTGCGACATGTAAAAGCAGTAAATGCAGTCATAAAGCTTACAGGAACATTGCAGAATAGACTGCCTTCACCCATTATGCTCCCAGCAAATTGGCCACTAGTGGTAACTGATTCAAAGAACTGCTTCTTTACCACCCTCCTACACCCTGAGGATGCGCAGAGGCTTTTCTTTCCCATCATGGTCTTGAACAATGCACAACCCATGCAAAATCACTGTTGGGTTGTCGTTCCTCAGGGGATGCAAAATAGCCCGACAAGATATCAAACAACCATGATACATCATTATGCAGATGACACATTAATAACCAGGACCACAAGAAATGAACTGCCATTTGTTATTACTGTTCTAACCAAAACTGTCCAAGATGCAGGACTTCAGATTGTTTTAGAGAGGATCCAGTAATCACAACTCTGGACTTACCTTGGACGGGAATCAATGCAGCAAAAAGGTTCTCCGCAGCTGCTGCAGCTTGAGGTAAAAAACACTTTATATTTACATGAATTGCAGAAGCCTCAGGGGGTTGTCAATTGGTTAAGATCTGTTTTAACCATAACCACAGGGGACCTACACCCTCTGTTTGAGCTGCTAAAGGGGAACTCCAGCCTAACGTCTAACAAGTCTCTGACAGCAGAGGCAAGACAGGTGTTAGACATTTGTGCCAAGGCAATACAAAGCAGACAAAACAGGAGAAATCCTGAATGGTAAATCTGCCTAACCCTTGTTTCCAGCAGGTATAAACCATTGCAGTTTTGTTTCAGTGGGATCAGACTGACAAGATCCACTGCAAATTCTAAGTGGCTGTTTCTGCCCCACACACCACCTAAAACTGTGTAGACTGTAAATGAGATGTTTGCAAAGCTTGTCATTAAAGGCAGAGGACGACTGCAGGAGCCAGACGGAGAAGATTCTGCCATCGCCAACATTCCAGCTTCGAAGGACAATTTGAATAGGATGCTAGCTGAGGATGCAGGATTCCAAGCTGCCCTGGCAAGTTTTGACAGTGACATTTAAATTCATCTCCCTAAGCACAGATTGTGGGCAGAAATTGGTAATTTACCCTTAAAAGCCACACCAGATGCAAACCTGAAACAGTAAAAGGTCTCAGAACCTTCACACATGCATCTAGAAAAAACATGAAAGGTTGCAATATCTTGAGTAAATCCTGATACAGGACAATGGGAACGAGAGGTACAGACCATGAACCAAAGCTCTGTGCAGATTCTGGAACTGACTGCCATTCATATTGCCTTGGGAAAATTTTCTGAAAAACCCTTTAATGTTGTAACTATGCCTGTTATACCATAAGGTAAATCACCAGTCCTGAAAGTTAGTTTCTTTAAGATATTGTTAACCCTCACCTGTTGTTTGAAATGCATTTTGTTTGGTTTCTTGTGATTCACAGAAGGTATGATTTCTATATAATACACACAAAATCACATGCTGACATGCCAGGGCCAATAACTGACAGAAACTGAGAAGCTAGTAAGCAGCAATGTTTAACACCATACCTAGAGTTCTAGGGCAAGCAAAATTGTCTCATTTATTTTTCCATCAGAATGCACGTTCTCTAAAGAAACAATTCAAAATAACAGTTAATAAAGTTCAGACATTATCAGGGCATGCCCAGACTGTCACAAAATCACACCCATGTCATCTCAGGAAAGCATTAACCCTAGAGAGTTAATGGTAAATGAGATCTGGCAAACAGATATTGTCATCATTTTGTCATGGCTAGGCTTCGCGAACGAAGATTTGGGAAGGCACTATCCACATTTGCTACAGGCATGCTGGTGGCTTATGAGGCCAATATGTGACAGACATATCTGATTGCAAAAGGCACAGCAGAAAGACTCCTTAGATGGTGTATTCTGCAAGACACGGTTCTTTCTGCGTTGCCTTTTTTCCTCGAGAGTGATCCTGCGTGTGTTCTCAAAGGAGACAGCTGCGTTATATATGGCGTGTCTCCAGGCCTCCCGATTGGAGGCCAGAGTAGACCAGTTATGGTGATCAATATGGCCAAGGCTGAGATGTTGTTTCAGGGAGTCCTTGTATCTTTTCTTCGGGGCTCCTCTCATGCGGCAACCAGTGGCAAGTTCACCATAGAGCAGGATCTTAGGGAGGCGGTGGTCCTTCATCCTTGAGACGTGCCCTGCCCATCGCAGTTGCATTCTCAGTAACATGGCCTCAATACTTGTGACAACCGCTTGCTCTAGTACAGATGTATTGGTCACATAATCTGACCAGCAGATGTTAAGGATTGTATGGAGGCAGCGTTGATGGAAGCGTTCTAGGAGACGCAGGTGGTGGCGGTAGATGACCCATGATTTGGAACCATATAAGAGAGTAGACAACACTATGGTTTTGTAAACACTGATCTTGGCGCTTTTCTTCAAGCGTTTATTTTGTGGAGTTTTCCAAAAGCACTATATGCCTTAACTAACCTGTTGTCTATCTCTCCGTCGATCTTACCATCTGAGGAGATGAGGCTACCAAGGTAATTAAACTGTTGGACTGATTTGATCTCTGATTGGCCAATGGTGATGTGGGGATGATGGGGGACTTCCTGAGGTGCAGGTTGATGGAGGACCTCTGTCTTCTTTAAACTGACTTCCAACTCAAAGAGCTCAATAGCATCTGCAAAGCAGGATGTTAAACGCTGCAGGGCTGCTTCTGTGTGGGCAACAAGGGCGGCGTCATCAGCATAAAGCAGCTCCCGGACAAGATGGTTTAAGGTCTTGGTGTGGGCCTTCAGTCGCCTTAGATTGAATAGACTTCCATCAGTACGGTGTCGAATGTAGATACCGTCCTGATCATCGAGGTCTGCTGTGGCCCTTTGGAGCATCATGCTAAAGAAGATGGTGAATAGGGTAGGAGCGAGAACGCAACCTTGTTTCACACCATTCTTAATTAAAAAGGGCTCAGAAAGTGTGTTGCCATATCTGACTTGGTCGTGCTGATTCTCATGGAGTGAGATAATCATTTTAAGGAACTTGGGGGGACAACCTAAACGTTCCAAAATCTACCACAGACCTTTTCTGCTCACAGTATCAAAAGCCTTGGTGAGGTCGACAAAGGTTACATAGAGACCTTTGTTCTGTTCCCTACACTTCTCTTGCAGTTGTCTGAGGACAAATACCATGTCTGTGGTGCTCCTGTTGGTTCTGAAACCACACTGACTTTCAGGTAGAATTCCTTCTGCTATAGTGGGTATTAGTCTGTTCAAGAGTATTCTTGCCAGGATTTTGCCAGCAATGGAGAGCAGAGTAATACCACGATAGTTTGAGCAATCTGATTTAATTCCTTTCTTCTTATACAAAGTGATGATGACAGCATCACGAAGGTCTGATGGTAGTTCACCGAGTTCCCAACAGCGCACCACAAACTCGTGAAATTTGGTGTGGAGTGCAAGGCCCCCATGTTTCCAGACTTCAGGTGGAATTCCATCAACCCCAGTTGCCTTGCCGATTTTCACCTGCTGTATGGCCTTGAGGGTTTCTCCTAAAGTGGGGGCAGTATCCAATTCATACTTTATTGGTTGTTGTGTGATGGACTGAATTGCTGAATCTTGGACTACACGGTTGGTACTGAAAAGAGTCTGAAAGTGTTCAGACCATCGATTCAGAATGGAGGTTTTATCTGTTAGAAGGGTTTGACCATCAGCACTGAGTAGAGGGCTTTGGACCTGGTATGTAGGTCCGTATGCTGTTTTCAAGGCCTCATAGAAACCTTTGTGATCACCTGTATCTGCGCATAATTGAGTTTTTTCAGCTAGATCGATCCACCACTTGTTCTGGATGTCACGGAGTTTCTGTTGGAGCTTGTTGCATGCGAGATGAAAGGCTGTTTTTCTTGCGTGACAGGATGGCAGTGCAAGGTGTGCTTGGTGGGTGGCTCTCTTCTTCCTCAACAAGTCTTGGATTTCTTGGTTGTTTTCGTCAAACCAGTCCTTGTTCTTCTTGAGGGAGAACCCTAAGGATTCTTCAGAGGAATGCAGGATGCTGTTTTTAATATGAAGCCAGATTGTTTCAGGAGAGGAATCTGTGGGAATGTTTTCGAGCCTAGTTTGAAGGTTTGCCTGGAAACTGTCTCTTACTGTGGCTGATTGGAGATTGTTAACTTGGAGTCTTCTCCTTGGGATACTACCCCTTTTTGGTTTGAATTTGAGCTTAAAATTGAGTTTACAGCACACAAGTCGATGGTCTGTTTGGCATTCTGCGCTGGGCATTACGGGCATCTCTCTGTCACACCAAGACATAATCAATGAGGTGTCAGTGCTTATAACGGGGGTGCATACAGGTTGTCTTCAGACTATCTTTCTGCTGAAAGATAGTATTAGTGATGGTGAGTTGTTGCTCTGCGCAGAATTCTAACAGAAGTCAACCATTATCGTTGCAGTTTCCAACACTGTGCTTGCCTAATACTCCTTTCCAGGTTTCAAAATTCTTGCCTACTCTGGTGTTGAAATCACCAAGGATAATGATCTTATCGTCTGCAGGAACCTTTTGGGTAAGGAGGCGCAGGTCGGTGTAAAATTTATCTTTTTCAACAGGGTCAACTTGGAGAGTTGGGGCATATATACTAAAGATGACAACGTTGCTTGTTGTTTAGTGGAAGGCGTAGGTAGATAATGCGGTCAGAGTGACCTGTCAGCAGATTTTCGACTTTAGGAACAATGGAGTTTTTGATCATGAAGCCGACTCCTGAGAGGTGTTTTTCGGTTCTGGGTTTGCCTGACCAAAAGAGCGTGTAACCGGCACCATGCTCTCTGAGGTTGCCTTCTTCATGAAGGCAAACTTCACTGAGAGCGGCAATGTCGATGTTGAGACGAGCCAACTCATGGGCAATTAGGGCAGACCGACACTCAGGACGTCTGCTATCCGCAGAATCGAGCATGGTTCTGATATTCCAACATGTTAGAGTTAATTTAGGTACACCTTTGGAGGCAGGTGCATGCCTTTGTCTTTTGATCTTTGTGCGACTGCATTGGAAGAAGATGCCCGTTGGTCTGCGGTTAACCAACCAGGTGAAAGTGGAGATGAGCTTTGTTTAGACCACCTTTTCTAGGCCCCTCTCTGAGTGGAGTAAGCAGTGCTCTCCTTGAAAAAGGCTGCTTGGTCGTTCAGGGTACTGCCCCAAGAGACTGTCATCTCCGGTCAGTCTCAAATGACCAATATTCTGAACCGCCTGCATGCAGGGTTGGGTCTGCGGCTCCCAGTGCACCTTTCACCTGCCGTTTCGACCCTAGCCCGTAGCTACAGGCGGAGGGCGCGCGGCGTGGGAAAGGCTCCCGGCCACCTGGGGGACCTGACCACAAGGCACGGGAAGTCCCCCCAGCAGGGGGTCCCGCCCCAGAGTGCGGGAAAGGCTCCCGGTAGCCCGGGGGTCCCAGCCACGAGGCACGGGAAGCCCCCCCAACAGGGGGTCCCCTGCAAACAGATATACACATATCCAAATTGGACATATTGAAATATGTACATGCAAATAGATACACATCCACAAAACATAACTGCCACAGCATCCACTGGACAAAACGCAAGAGTTTAAAACACAATGACTTAGTTGTTTAGCAACCTTTGGTACCCCAAAGCAGATCAACAATAATAATAAAACAGTTTTACTTCCTATCAAATAGGAAAATTCTCACATCACAAGCATTCCACACTAAACCATAAGACAAGCAATTATTAAAAAGGCACATCACACATTGAAACACATACTAGATAAAAACAAAAAGGGGGAGAATCTGTGTGGTCTGAAGAACATCTGTAAAAAGCTATGTATGTTATCAATTTTTTAAATTGTGACAACACTGAAAAGAG
Organism: Chiroxiphia lanceolata; assembly: GCF_009829145.1. Lineage (NCBI taxonomy): Eukaryota > Metazoa > Chordata > Aves > Passeriformes > Pipridae > Chiroxiphia > Chiroxiphia lanceolata. Next base: position 11,445,522 of record NC_045670.1, on the reverse strand, counting down.
TAAGTATGAAAGGCAACATAGGCCCCTGGTTTATGCCTCTCCCGAACCACCGGTCATGGTAAGGAACTTGATTTCAGGACAGTGGACGAGATCCCTAGATTTTGTGACAAGGGGAGGAAACTATGCCTGTGTGGCTACAAGAAAAGAACGTAAGCAGATTTCTTCCAGGTGTGTAAAACCCTATTCAGGTACACACCCACAGTAGCAGGAACCAGAGTAACGCAGAAGTATAAAAAAGTTATGTTTATGTTTCAGTTTACATTAAGGAATGACCAATGTGGTAAAAAGCATCTGTAAAGTATCTGTGCGTGTGTGTGTGTGTGAGTGAAGGCGGTCGTCAATGAATGAAAATGAATGAAAAGAGTGAATGAATGAAAGGAGTTGTTTGACTGGTCAAATACTAAAACACAGAACACCTCACAAAATAACATTACCTTAGCCACAAAGTCATTTTAAGAGAATTTAGTTTTACTAAGCTTATCCTGTTTCTCAAATAAATTTGAAATCCCCAGTTATTTAAAAACCCTCAGGTTAATAAAAGCTATAGTTTTATACACGGTTGGACTAAGGCCCCTAAGTTAATAAAGTTATTTCTCCAAGTTGCACTACCCTATAGGAATATAAGAAAGTTTTAAAAAGTTTACAATAGAAGTAGAAGAGGCCAAGTAAGCGATGTGCTGAGTCATTGCGAGCCTTGGTAGTTTACAATGTACTGTTCTGATTGTTTTGCACTGTTTTCGTGACTTCTTTAGATAGTTAAGAGAGGGGTGATGTGGGAGGCGCGTCCAGGGCACAGGGTACGTGCCAGGGCAGAAGAACCCAGGGGAGCATGCACCGACATAGGTGACTTTATTGGTTAAAGAAGTCACATGGTGTTAAAAGATAAAACCGCACCGATTTTGAAATAAACCCTCTTTGTTTCACCACCTCACAAGGAGTGTACTCATTCTTTACCATGTAAAGTACCCGCAACGCTACACATAACATAGGTGTTTGGAGAGACTTGGAGGCACTCTCACCGACATGCTTGAGTTCCCCATTTTGGGTGAGAGATCAAAGCTCAGAGATCATAAAAAGCACAGAGGAGATCTCAGCATGGTGGTAAACTATGCGTGCGTGGACCCTTGATAAATGGGTGCAAACAGCAACCCCACTGCCCACTGGGATGGACTGAACCCAACAGTGCCTGCATTCCCAATTGTGTGCCCAGGTGTTGCTTCGGGATCCTCCAGTTAACAAGGGAATGAAATAAATTTACTCTTTGCATTTTAGCCATGGTTTTGTGGTTGTTCTGGCTGCCTATCTGTGTTGACTCACACACCAGGATACAATGTAAAGTTTCTTGATTCTAGTTAGCTCTGGACTTAGCTGTCTCTGTCCTTTCTTCTGCTGGATCTTCCCATATGTTGCTGACCTGGAATTTCTGCTTCAGCATTTATTCCTTTATTAGGAAGTAATTACGTAGCATCTTGCATAAATGAAACAAGGGATGTTAACATTGTTTTCTGGGGTGAATCCTATAAAAATATGGTATTTGCCTTACTGTGTCAGAGTGCTGAACCAGCAAGCCCAGAGGTCTGTCTTGTACAGTGGTCAGTACCTGTCATGTCAATAGAAAGTCATTCCTCTACTGCAGTACATTTAATTGGGCTAAGTCATGCTGTGTGGGGAAGGGGAATGAAGTCAACACAGTGACATCTTGAGATGTGAAACTTGATGTTATTTATCCACATAAGGTGGTCTTTTGGTCAGAAGAGAGAAGTACTGGATACTGTATACAGAAATACTTCTGAAAACTTCTTGGCAGTCAGATATTAACCTATTCCTACAGAGGTTTATTTTTCTCGTACCTTGTTCTATCTTGTCTGTTTAAATTGTAAATTCTTAAGGATGAGGACTGTCTCCAAGAATACTTTAGTGCAGTGCCAGTGCTGATGTGGGCCTTTGGACTCACTGTATAATCTTCCTGTACCACTGGCAATGGTGGGTGTATGTGGGGGACCATGCAACTCATGATACTGCCCCTCCACAGCAACACAGACACTTGTATCAGCTTTTGGTGTTCTCAACTACCTTTGTTGTCTTAGATATGTTTTGGGGATTTTTTAATAAGATAAAATGATTAATCAGGAAACCATTTCCATGCTGTCATGGCTTTACTGCCCATAGGACTGCTCAGTTACTGTGAGTGTAGTGAGTGTGGAAAAGGTTATTTCCTAATAAATCCACTTTTCCTTTTTCCCTGCAGATGTTTAGTAATGCAGAGAAGAACATTGTTAACCTGGTCCCATCACTTCTTGGAGTGAAAGGGTCACTTCTACTCTCTTTTCAGGGTAGAAACTTATTGGATCAGCTTAGGCAATCAACTTTTAATCTTTCACCATTGATTTTTGTCTCCTATTTCTGTTTGTTCTTTAATTTAGATTCCTGTGCTTTAGTCAAACATTTTTAGCCAAACCAGTAAAACTTTAAGCAGATGAAGCAATCCGCAGGTCAGGTCTTTTCAGCAGTACATCGTTTTTATTGGTGCCACCAGCAATTACGTCAATTTGTACTAAAATTTAACAACTTGGAATCATAGAATCATAGAATAATTAAGGTTGGAAAAGACCTCTATGATCACTGAGTCCAACTGTTGTCTAGTTAAAAAGCACTGGAGTACAGAAATGTGTGTTTCTCTTCCTGCCACCCTGTAAAATATACTTTTGGACTGGGAAACTAAACTACATTCTATCCATTTGTAGTGAGTTTCTGTGGCTGGGTTTTGGTAGTGGGGGGGGGCTACAGGGAGTGACTTCTGTTAGAAGCTTCCCCTGTCCCATGGAGCCAATGCCAGCCAGCTCCAGGATGGGCTTCCTGCCTCTGACCAAGGCCAAACCAATCAGGAGTAATAGTAACTTCTTCGTGATAACATATTTAAGAACAGAAGGTTGTTGTGCAGACAAAAACTCCAGTCAGAGTAGAGTAAACATGAGAACAACAATGTAGACACCAAGGTCAGTGCAGAAGGAGGGGCAGGAGGTGCTCCAGGTGCCAGAGTTGTGGCCCCTGGTGGTGAAGACCATGGTGGAGCAGCTGTCCCCCTGCAGCCCATGGAGGACCATTGGGGTGCAGAGACCCACCTGTAGCCCATGGAGGAGCCCATGCTGGAGTAGGTGGATATCTGAAGGAGGTTGTGACCCCGTGGGAGGCCCATGATGGAGCAGGATCCTGTCGGAGACCTGCAGCCCGTGGAGAGGGAAGCCCACGCTGGAGCAGATTTTTCCTGGGTAGGACTTGTGGCCCCTGTGGGGGATCCACGTCGCTACAGCTCATTCGTGAAGGACTGATCCCATGGAGGAGTGACCCACAGGACAACAGTTTGGGAAGAACTGCTGCCCGAGGGATGGACTCACGCCGGAGAGGTCCATCAAGGACTATCTCCTGTGGGAGGGACCCCACAGGAGCAAGGGAAGGACTCCAACTCCTCTCTCTGAGCAACGGCAGAAACAACTGACCGTAATCCCCATTCCCCGTCCCCCTGCACCGGGGGGGGAGGAGGAAGAACATGGAAGGAAGGAGGGGTGAGGGGAAGGTGTTTTTAAGACTGTTTTATTTCTCACTCTTTTACTCTGATCCTATTAGTAATAAATTTAAGTAATATCCCCACTTTGAGTCTGTTTTGCCCATGAAGTTAATCAGTCACTGACCTCTCCCAGTTCTTATCTCAACTCATGAATCCTTAGCTGTTTTTCTTCTCTCTCCTGTGTCCAGTTGCAGAGGGAGAGTGAGAGAGTGGTTTTAGTGGGTACCTGGCATCTGACCAGGGTCCACCCACTACAGCCTCCCTGCCTTTGAGGGAGTCAACAGTTCCTCAGAGTTTTGTGTCATCTGCAGACTTACTTAGTATCCCTTCCAGCCCTGTGTCCAAGTCATTTATGAAGATGTTGAAGAGCACAGGGCCTAAGATGGAGCCCTGTGGAACCCCACATCAACCAGTCTGATGTTGTCCCATTCACTATTACCCTCTATGCCTGACCCATGAGCCAATTGCTCACCCACCACATGATGTGTTTATCCAGCTGTGGGCTGGACAGTTTGTCCAGAAGGATCCTGGGGGAGACAGGAACGAAAGTTTTAATGAAATCCAAAAAGATTACATCAACCGGCTTCCCTTGATCAACCAGGTGGGTTACCTTGTCCTAAAAGGAAATCAAGTTTGATAAGCAGGACTTTCCTCTCATGAAACCATGCTGCCTGACCAGTGACTGCATTGTCCTTCAGGTATTTTTTAATAACTCTCAGATTAATCTTTTCCATAATTTTACCAGGCACAGAAGTGAGACTGACAGACCTGTACTTTCCAGGGTCCTCCTTCTTGCCCTTCTTTAAAATTGGGATAATGTTGACCAGCTTCCAGTCTGTTGGGACCCCTCCAGACTCCCAAGATTGTTCAAAAACCATTGAGAGAAGCCTTGAGATGACATCAGCCAGGTCTTTGAGTACTCTTGGATGAATCCTATCAGGACACTTGGACTTATAGGGATCCAGCTGGAGCAACAGATACCACACAAATTTAGGGTCGACTGGGGGTTTATCACTCTTGCAGTCATGGTCCTCCAGCTCAGGGAACTGGGACCCCATTAGTCCATCATCGGTGTTGAAGACAGAGGCAAAAAAGGCATTAAACATCTCTGCCTTGTCTCTGTCCCTGTTTGTGAGGTGACCATCCTCATCCTTTAAGGGGTCAATGTTATTTCTGCAATGCCTTTTGATATTAATGTATTTTTAAAAAACTCTTTTTATTGTCCCCCACAGTCCTGACGCTTCAACTCCAGTTGAGCTTTGACCGCACCAATTTTCTCCCTACAGTGACAAGCAGCATCTCTGTATTCCTCCCATATTGCCTGACCTTGCTTCCACTGGGAGAAGGACACTGGAGAAAGGAGTGTCCAGACTTGAAGAAAAATGGAAACCCAGTCCCTCAACTGGCTGTGGACCAGGATGGACAGGGTGTCTGAAGGGGACCAGAGGATTCTTCCCCAGCAGAACCTCCAGTTGTAGCTAAACTGGGGGGAGAAGAAGTTGAATTCTTGGTTGATACAGGTTGTATTGGGTCTGGCTGAGCTGGAATTCATTTCCCCACAGTAGCCCTCACAGTACTGTGCTTTGCATTGGCAGCTAGAAGGGTGTTGATAACACACCGGTGTTTTGGCTACTGCTGAGCACAACACCAGCACTGTAACAGTTGAGGGCAAGATCCTGGGAGGGAACCCAAGCAGACCAGTTGACCCAAACTGACCAAAGGGACATTCCAGACCATGTGACGTCAACTCAGATATAAAAGCTAAGGCACGGAACAGAAGGGTGGGCATTCATTGTCTAATGGCTGCCTGCTGAGAAACTGTCATGCATACCCAAGCCCTACTTCTCGGGAGTGGTCGACCATCGCTGCTCATGGGAAGTAGAGAATAAACCCTGCTATCTTTTGCTTCTGTGCGTGCAAGTTTCGCTTTACTTTTTGGTTTAAATAAACTGCCTTATCCCAACCCAAGAGTTGTTTTTTCCACCTTACTCTCTCCCCTGTCCAACTGGGAAGGGGAGTGATAGAGTGACTGAGTGGGTACCTGGCATCCAGCCAAGATCAACCCACCACAGAAGGACTGTGGGAGCAGAGTGATTCCCACTGTAGGTAAAGCTGAGGTTCATGACCACCTAAGGAACCTTAACATACATAAGTCTATTGGACCCAATGATATGCATCCCAGAGTCCTGAGGGAATTGGCTGATGTAGTATCCAAGCCATTCTCCATGATATTTGAAAAGTCATGGCAGTCAGGTGAAGTCCCAGGTGACTGAAAAAAGGGAAATATTGTATCCATATTTTAAAAGGGTGAAAAGGAGGACCCTGGCAACTACCCACCTGTCAGCCTCACCTCTGTGCCTGGGAAGATCATGGAACAGACCCTCCTAGAAGCTCTACTAAGGCACATGGAGGACAAGGAGTAGATTCGAGACAGCCAGTATGGCTTCACCAAGGGCAAGTCCTGCCTGACCAACCTAGTGGTGTAAAGGTCCAAAACTACATGATCCCAATTTTGGGGGTGAAAACTGGAATGTTTATTGAACATGTGAAATGCAATTTAAGGGTCTCAGGGGCAGGACATGTTAATGAGGAGGACGAGTTATGTTAACTAGGGGATTACACAATTGATTAACATTTCCCGTATCCAGGATTACATGTGGGGGGAAGAAAACAAAGGAGTTTCAACATGGTCTGATAACACTATCACAAAGTCTTTCCATATCCTGCTGCAGGAGACAGGTCAATTAACATGATTGACTATCAGTGGATCTTGTCTGGTCCTCAGGTGATGGGTTTTCTCTCAACCCCTGTTGCCCAAGGCTTGCTGCTTAAACCCATCAAACTCCTTCCTGCTGATAGTTGAGTTTCGACCCTTACATAGTGGCCTTCTATGATGGAGTGACTCCATCAGTAGACAAGGGAAGGGCTACAGATGTCATTTATCTGGACTTCTGTAAGGCCTTTGACACAGTCCCTCCCAACATCCTTCTCTCTAAATTGGAGAGAGATGGATTTGATGGGTGAACTGTTCAGTCAATGAGGAACTGGTTGGATGGGTGCATCCAGAGGGTCGTGGTCAACAACTCAGAGTCCTGATGGACATCAGTGACAAGTGGTTTCCCTCAGGGGTCCATATTGGTACCAGTGTTATTGAATGTCTTCATCAATGACAAAGGGATTGAATGCACCATCAGCAAGTTTGCAGATGACACCAAGCTGAGTGGTGCTATTGACACTCCTGAAAGACAGGGTCATCCAGAGGGATCTGGACAAGCTCAAAAACTGGCCCCATGGAAATCTCATGAGGTTTGACAAGGTCAAGTGCAAGGTGCTGCACCTGGGTCAGGGCAACCCCTGGTATCACTACAGACTGGAGGATGAATAGATTGAGAGTAGCCCTGCCAAGAAGGACTTGGGGATGCTGGTGGATGAGAGACTGGACATGCCCTGGCCATGTGCGTTCACAGCCCAGAAAATCAACCGTATCCTGGAGTAGGAGTAAATGCCCTTTTGGAAGAATTTGTAACGAGGAAGTAGAACTTGGTTTTCATTTAAGGAAGCTTTCCCTGCCTGGAACAAGGCATCTTTCCCAGAGACAGTTTTAGATGTTTCTCTTCCTGCATTCCAGAGAAGTCAACTCCCTGGATACAAGAGAAGGTAAGTTTTTGCAGACATGTCTGAAGACCCCCGCAGCAGGGGGGACCAGAGATAATAAAACTGAAGAAGAAGGAAGAGGAGTCTCTCTCACTTGCGTGCACTCTCTCTCTCAGGCCCAGTTCTGCTTTGCAACCCAGTGCAGGTTTCCTTTGTAAGTTTTTTAGGATTCTGACCTTTGAAATAAACCTTTTTGAATTCTTTCCACTGCCTTGGCATTTTTGGGGGAATACCTGAGTGTATCTTACTTAACACCTGGGCTGCATCAAAAGAAGCATGGGCAACAGGTCAAGGGATGTGATTCTGCCTTTCTCCTCTGCTCTCATGAGATCCCCACCTGGAGTACTGCATCCAGCTCTGGGGGGGGGTTCCCTGCACAGGAAGGACCTAGACTTGTCGGAACAAGTCCAGAGGAGACCACGAAGATGATCACAGGGCTGGAACACCTCTCCTATGAGGAAAGGCTGAGAGAATTGGGACTGTTCAATCTGAAGAAGAAAAGGTGTGGAGGACCAGGCATTAAGCATGTTTTGGCTCAAACATTATGACTGTTACAACAGGAAAGTTGTGATTAGAAGAGAGGGTCGCATGGAGGTGGGGTAGCACTGGTCTCAGCCAACTTCCTACTCCACCTTGAGACTCATGCTCAGTCCCATCTTTTTCCCAACTCACTTCTTGGAGGAGGGCTCAAAGGTCTGGCCGCACATGCATGAACGAAATGGCGTGAAAAATCTAGTTTACATAAGAGGCTGCACCAGGTTAACTATAACGGGAGGCAGATTGGACCCCTTCATGCTCTTTTTCCTCTCTTTCTCTTTCATTCTTATTGTTTACCCCAACTCTGAACCATCTTCATGGCAGGACCAACATGGGATCTAAGGACTGGTGATATTCTTCTTTTTCTCTCTTTTCTGTCTTTATTTCACTCCTCCCTTGCTTTTTCTGGACAAAGCACAGATATCATAGTCTACCCTGTACTCTGTACAGAAGTTTGTTGTGGGAGTGAGTGGTTTGTGGAAGTGTGTTGTGGTTTGTGAGCCAGCACCTTTGAGAAGTTTGTGGTGGGAGTTAGGAGTTTATTGAAGTGTACTGTAAGAATTTAAGGACTTGTTAGTCAACGCCTTTTGAGTCTAAACAGTGGGTTGGTTGCTGGAGTTAAGGTAACTGTACAATAAAAGCATAAGAGTCACCTGACACGTGTCTGGTGTCTTTGTTCAACCTGATGAGAATTTACAACAAACATCATGGCCCCTACCAGTGGGTCGTGACAATAAATTGGCATCACGGACAGGATTCTTGTAAGGCTAAAAGGGACTGAACAACTCTTCAACTATTTATATCCAGTATGGGTTGGGATCTCTCCATCCACAACTGGGGGGCAGGATGGATCCAGAACAGGGGGACATGGCAGCCTGGGAAATGCCAAGCCTTGACTCCTTTCCCCTTATGGACAATGCTTGCCCCATCCTCATCTTCGTATGTGGAGTACTGTGTGTCATGCTGATGGTAGCATGAAAGAATAAAAGGACTCATGACTCCTTACAAAAACATTCACAAGATTTTGTTGACTCCTGTTGTTGCAAATGATTTGATAAAATAATAAAGATTTGATAATATAAAAGAAGTAGTTGTGATTAAAGATAGAGAAATTATAAAGTACAATGTACAAAATTATTAGGGGTATTGTGTTTGAAAGCATGCAACCACAGGAACCTTGCCAAGGAGTTTCTGTGTCATAGGTTTACTTTTTCTAAAAAACCAAGCAGGGAATTTTTCTTTCCCCGCCTCACTCTAAAAGAAAGATGTTGAATGGGGGAGGGTGGTTTGCCTTGGGTGATTGATCTACACAAAAGAACTAACTAGCAGGCCTGCATTCTAAGATGATGACCCTTCTAAGATTGTGGGGAGGGGTGATGAGTTTTTTTCCTTCTCTCCTCGGAAACAGGGACACTTCACTTTTGCCTTAACTCAGGCAAGGTGCATGTTGGAAAGGCTCCGAGGTTGTTTTGTTCTCAGCCTGGTCATCTGGCAGTTTTCTGGTTCTGGTTTGCCTTTGTTTCCTGCACCCTGTTCTGCCCCCAACCTGGACCTGCTCGGACTTCATCAGAGAGGTTTGACCCACCTGTAGAGGAACTTTTTGGGGAGGAGGTTGCCCTTTCCCTCCTCCGTTCCCATGTTTGGCAACGGTTTGTGTTCATCAATGAAGGGGGAAAATTCCCGGTTACAACCAGCCGCAGACAGCATGATTTTCATGGGAAGAACCCCCTTTTTCCCCTTTTCCCCTTCCCTTTCTTCGTGTGGGGAGGAAATCTCCATTGTCAGTTTCTCCTGCTCACCGGGGCCTCAAGTGGTGACTGTCAGAGCCCAACAGCGCCCCCTACTGGTTGTGGTTAGAATTGCCCCAAAAACTCAGAAAGTACTGAACTTTCCATTTTTGAAGGGGGTTTTTGGGTACAGGATTATTGGTTGGTTGGTTTTGTGCTCTTTTGTTGTTCTGTCAATACACATATATCCTTTCATAAAGGACTGTTATTTTTCCTTTCTCCATACTTCCTCAATTGGAGCCTCTTGATTTCGGATTTACAGTTGCTTAGAGGGAGGAGTTTGGTCTTCCTCATAACTCATCTTCCTTAGCAAAACACTTCAGTCTCATTAAACTGAGACATTCTGTACCATACAAAGCTGCTTTGAAGTCCCCCGCACCCTCCCCATCTTGGTCCAGGTACTAAGGATTCCAATTAGTATAGCTAAATAGTATAGGTCAATGATTGTTGTAGGATAAGGCTATATAAATAAACGAACCAATCATTGTAAAGGTTAGATTTAAGAGTGGGGTAAATGGAGCGTAACAAGTATAAAAGTGAATAGAAGAATGGAACTTATGTAAGGATAAAGATATATAAACTGCATCAAATTGGTGCTGGATAAGTTTCTTTCATCCTGTTTGGTGACACTGTCGGGGTTTAACCCCAGTTGGTAACCAATCACCATGTGATACCTTAAGTTTCTTAAGATTTGTAGCAAATAAAGATTTTTAGTATGGCTGTATAATCTTCTTTCACTTTAAACAGTTACTTTTGTCACATGAAAGGTGGGAGTTCAGATTTTTGCTCGTTGGTCCCCCAGGAAAGTTGAGACCCTTATGTCCGACAGTCTGTCAGCATCTTGTAAGGAGACCCTTCACCAACAGATTCACAAGATCGGAGGGTACCTCGACCTACCTTGTTAGGGGGAACTCAACAGAGTCAGGACCCCTCAGTGGGTCCTGTCAAGGTGTTATCTGGCACCAGCAACTGCAAGGACTTACTTTAACAGTTTACAGAATAACACTTTTTATTAATGCAAATTGTGACAAATTAATACAGTTCGAAGGTTGTCAGTGATATTGTCTTCTGCAAAAATATGTTTTAAAGCAATCTACTGATACTTATATTAATCAAGCACAAACTCTGATATGAAACAATCTAATTAATATGCTATGGGGTAAGCACAAGCAAAAACTCTAGTCCTAAAAGTAGCATTTAATGTACGAAAAGCATATTTCTCCCCCAAGGCATCCCTTTGGGGGGAGAAGATGGACTCAGCACATCGACTGATCCCAGCAGTTTTGGTGGAGGTCTTCTCCCACTTTCCCCTATCCCTAACTTACTTTTATACTATTTTCTTTACGTTTGGATGGAGTTTGAGTGGCTCTAGACATAAATACTTTTTATTTCTGATTGGTGTACCTAATGGAAGGGGGGTGGTGGTCGTGATTTGGCACCTGAGGAGGGGGTTCAACATGGTTATTGGTTTCAGCAGCAGAACATCTTGATTCTCCCTTATCCAACAGGTACTGTACAGCCTTAGTACTGCAATGTTCTCCCATTCAACTGGAATTAGAATGGAGGGGGGGTCATGTAGTCTCCACTTCGTTCCATGCTCCATTCTGTTTCTCTGAGCACATGTTTATTGTTGTACTGGGGAGCGTGTCCACCTCAGTCCGTCCAGGGAGTTGCAGCTGCTTTTTACCTTAAAATTCTGAATCCCTTCTAGGTTTAACTCTATCCATCATCCCATAACTTTCTCACACATTCCTGAACTTCAGTTTAACCATCTTTTCAAGAAGACAAATTTTAGCAAGGACATCCTATTTGGGACATGCACCTGGACCGGAATGATAAAACATATGGTAGTCAAAACAAGATAGAGGGCCCAGAACCCTTGGAGGGGCTCCAATGGGGCAGTTCTGTGGATGGTGCCAGGGGCAAAAGTGGTTTTCAGGTTGGATGTACCCACTAAATATGATAATTAGTTGGAGTTATAAAAGTGTGAGAATTCTGTGTGTACGTGCACCTATGTACTCTGTGCACATGAAAGTTTTCATTTAAGAACTGGTTTCAACCTTATCTATACTAATATTGTTTGGAGAAATTTTTTTCCATTTTAGGCATCACATGCAGTCACTCATTCCCCCACCAGCAGGATCTGGGAGAGAATTGGAAGTGTACAAGCTAGAAAACTCATGGGTTGAGATAGACAGTTTAATAGGGAAAGCAAAAGTCGTGCACACAAGCAAAACACAACTTCCCATGGGCAGGCAGGTGTCCAGCCATCTCCAGGAGAGCAGGACCCCATCACATGTAATGGTGACTTGGGAAGACAAACACCATCACTCTGAACATCCTCCCCTTCCTCCTTCTTCCCCCTACTTTATACATTGAACATGATGCCAAATGGTTTGGAATATCCCTTTGGTCAGTTGGAGTAACCTGTCCTGGCTGTGTCTCCTCCCAGCCTCCCATGCACCCCCAGCCCCCTCCCCAGCATGGCAGTACAAAAAGCAGAAAAGGCCTTGTCTCTGTGCAAGCCCTGCTCAGCAATAACAAAAGTATCTCTATATTATCAACTCTGACCCTAACCCTAACCCTAACCCTAACCCTAACCCTAACCCTGTTCAGCAATTGTCAGGGGAGATAGCAGGTCTGTTAGTAGCCTGGCACTTATCAACAAAGCAATCGACATAGACCAGATTACAGTATACCCCTGAAAGGAGGACACACAGAATGCAGAAAAATGTAAACAACTCTCTGGAAGGAAGCGAGAAAATGGAAGACAGGAATTACAAAAACGGATATCCTGAACTTTTTGCAAGTCACCGTGAATCTGCTCTAGCCAGGTCACCATGAGTCGGCAGATGCAATATCAGCATGACTTTGCTATTTGGCAGCCAATCCTGAAGTATGTGTATATAGAAGCACCAATTACAGGTTAACATGTATGTTGTGTGAAGGGCTATAAATGTCTGTAACCTGTTTCAATAGAGATCCCCTCTCCTGTCCTATTTTTGGAAGAAGACTGATTCTGTGTCGCTTTTGCCATCTCAACTCTACAGCGACATCTGGTGACGCCGACGCGATTGCTGCACCGAAGGGATTTATCTCGGAGAGAGTGTTCGAGGTGATTTTTCTCCGAGAGAGAGAGAATTTGAAGATTTATCTATGAGAGAGAGAGAACTTGCAGTGATTTATCTCCTAGAGAGAGAGATGGAACCATGGGTCGAAGTACAGTGGAGATGGCGCGTCCAATGAAACTTTGAGAGCAGTGGTAGTTCTGCCAAGGTCCGGATCTGAGATTTATTGATGCCTTGTTAGGTAAGCTATCGGAGTGAGCCATCGGGAACAAAAATTGTAACAATGGGACAGCATATAACTGTCAGCCCCCTGTCACTGATCAAAAGAGAGGAGTTGCCTGTCGGCCCCTTCGGAAAGCAGCAGAGTTGTGGACTCTGCCCCCTGTGACTGTTACAGTGTTACCTCGACACCCAGGCAAATTTTGGAACCAGGTAAAGAAAAAGGTAGCAGAAGTAGGGAACTGGAATCTATTGGATAGGATCGGTTATCCCTCTGAGACATGTGACGTAGTTGCACCTTCAGGTCCTGAGGCTTTCCTAGTTTTTAAGGCAGCGCCAAACTCGGGACGACAAGGTGAGCATACTCCGTTTGCTTGGAAGGTGGTACAGGACTTGCAGATGTGTGCCTCTAAGTATGGGATAAATTCCACAGAAGTAATGAGGCTGATAAGGGTGATAAATACAGACTTGTTAGCACCCTATGATATTACACATCTTGCACAAATTTTGTTTCAACCCATTCAGTATCAAGTATTTCTGGTAAATTGGAGAAAGCTAGTTGAGAGGGCAGCACTAGATAACATGCAGTTGCCTCCAAGAGACCTGAGAAGAGGGGCTGGAGTTGACACATTATTGGGAATGGGTGCAGTTTTCTCAAACCCTCAAATTCAAGCCCAGTGGTCCCCTGCGTTGCTAGAACAATGTCAGCATATGGGAATATCAACACTAATACAAATAATGGAGCTAGCGGTTCCATGGTCTAAGTACACCACTGTGAAACAGGGAGTTAAGGAACCATTCCTGCAATTTGTAGAGCGAATAGCCACCTCATTAGAAAAACAAGTAGATGATGAAGACCTAAGACAAAGGTTATGCCTGGAGTTAGCAAAGGATAATGCTAATAAGGATCGCCAAAATTAATTGAGACAATTCCTGGGAATCCATCCATCCCTGAAATGGTGGTAGCATGCTCTAAGGTGGGGTTGGTGGCACATAAAATGACTGCATTAGCTGCTGTCCTTCAACCTAATCCCAGATGCTATGGGTGTGGAAAGCAAGGACATATTAAGGCTGAATGCCCAGTCAAGAAAAAGGGGAGTAAGCAGAGAGACAAAACACCAGAGGTAGAACCTAACTGTAACCGATGTGGAAAACTAGGGCACTTTACTAGATCATGTCGATCAAAATACCATGCCAACAGACAGCCGTTGCAGGGAAACGGGAAGAGGAGTGCGGTGAGGCACGTGGGGACACAAGTACCTCAAACACCGAATCCATACATGGGGACAGCCCCAATGGCTTATCCCTCTGTGACTGCCTCACCAGAAAAAACAGTGGATCAGCATGCATGGATGTATACACAACCGACACAATAACTCTAACAACAAGAGATATTGTTAAGGTGCCACTAGACACTCAAGTTCCAATAGGAAGAGGGTTTAGTGCACTGTTAATTGGACGATATAGTAGCATCATAACTGGGCTAATTATTCATGTAGGTGTCATTGATGCCGATTACACAGGGCAGATCTGTGCAATGGTGTCTACTCCTTATCCTCCAGTGACTATACCAAAAGGGACTCAAATCGCTCAACTCATACCTTTTGTGAGTTGTGTTCCTAAAACAGAGCAACAAGAGCCGCAGTCTGGAGGATTTGGATTGACCAGACCACCTCAAGTCTTCTGGTCCCAAACCGTTTCTGCATAACGACCGCAGATGACTTGCACCATCTTCAGCAAGACCTGCACATCATCCTCTATAAAGGTTACGGGGTTACTGGATACTGGAGCAGATGTAACCATCATCTCTCAGCACTCCTGACCCCTGTCCTGGTCACTCGTAAATATGGTGATGGGGGTGGTTGGATTGGGAGGGACTGCTCAAAACCATGTGTCCCAGTTGCCTCTGGCAACCATCAGCTCCAAAGGGCAGAGAGCCACCATAAAACCTTATGTCACTACAGCACCTCTGACTCTTTGGGGGAGAGATTGCTTGGAGCAATGGGGGGTGAAAATCACAATGGATTTTTAATGGGGGTCACTGTGTTGCAGGGCATCCGCCAACCTACACTTGCTTTAACTTGGCTGACATGTTCTCCAGTGTGGGTTCATCAGTGGCCCCTGCCAAAAGAAAAATTGCAGGTCCTGCAACAACTAGTGGCAGAACAACTTGCTGCTGACCACATTGAGCCCTCCCATAGTCCATGGAATACCCCTGTCTTTGTAATAAAAAAGAAATCTGGTAAGTGATGGTGAAGGTGATGAAGTAGGTGGTCCCGAAAAGTACCCCAGACCCATTTCAAGGGGGTGGACCCAGGGCGGACCAGAGCAAAGGCCATAGGGTGGACACATCTGGGATTGGATGGATGGTATAACAAAATGTAACCTCTCGGGCACAGGGGCGCGCGTCTTGTAACATCTTAGCCTTGGCAAATAAACCCTTTCTTATCTCACCCCTAATTAACTGCTCTGGAGATTTTTTCAGCACCTAAATCCCACGGCAACAGGAACCTTACAGCCAGGCCTTCTGGCACCATCAATGATTCCTATGGATTGGAACATTGTAGTCATAGACCTAAAAGACTGTTTTTTCACTATTCCATTAGCGCCACCTGACAAAGAGAAATTTGCCTTTACTGTTCCATCAATCAATCATACTGAACCATCCAAAAGGTATCAGTGGAAGGTGTTACCCTAGGGTATGAAAAATTCGCCCACGATTTGCCAGTGGTTTGTAGCCCAAGCGTTAGCAGTTTAAACCAAGTTTTCCCCCTGCAGTTGAAAGTGGTAACCCCCAGGGGGTGGTAACTCTTGAAATTTTGTCCAATGAGTGCTTCTGCAAAATATAAACATATCACAACCAAACGGAAGAGAAGAGTTGTAATTTGGGTTGATAGAAGTGGTAACCATGTTCTGACACCACGAGGAAAGGGGTCCGGAGCCCCTTGGGGCCTTTGGGGCCCCCCAGCCCTGGGCTGGGGGACTGCAGAGACTTGGAACAGTGTTAGACTGGGCTAGGTGCCTGTAGTTATGCCGGGAGATGTTTTCTCCACCGTGGGCAGCGGAGACAGAGCAACAACAGCGACGGCAGAAGCAACACTGATCGGAGAAGGTGGCAGAGAGCCAGGACAGATAAGAACTGAACTAAACAGCAAATGGCATGCACTGCAGAGAGGACTCCTGGAAGGAGACAGAGAGCCAAGAGAGAGTCAACAGCAGCAGATGAGAGCAGAACTAGCTCTACAGAGAGAGTTGGGGTAAGAACTGAACCAAAAGACCCCAGACTCCTTTGAGACCCCTCTTAAGTCGGGGTGGTGGACTCTTACTGATTAGAAGTCCTAGATGGAGTAAGGGAGCTAAGAAGCTCAGTCGTCCTGAGAGTTCAGCCAGGACGGTGTGTGGAGGTTGACCTTGAGGCCCTCCCTTGCTGCAAGCTACAAAGAAGCTCGCAACCATCTTGAAGCAGGGCACAGAGGCTCTGCAAGGAATCTGAATTCCCTGAAGATACCAGACTGTCACGAAGACCCCCTGTACTTCGTGATATGACCGTGGTGGAACGACCTTTGTCTGGGGTGACGTAGCCCACGGAAGACCCCTCGCTTGAAAGACGAGTGGTCAAGGGCTTGGATATCCCCTCGTGTGTGCTGGCAGAGATCCAGCTATCAGTTGCTGCAAGAAAAGAAGAGAGAGAGTCTGCTACCTTAGAGACATTGCTGCCCTGAGAGTTAGAAGGAATCTGTCCTTCTTCCCTCCTGGACTTTTATTTGGAGGGGAGAAGAGATCTGATCCATTGTAAATACTTATGTCATGGTAGAGATAGCTAAGGTTGTATATAATGTATTGTAGTATTTATTTGTACAGTCATTGTAATATATTCCCTTTCCCCCACTTTGAGTCTCGTGTGTTTTGTCTGGAAAGAATCATCTCTCACTGGGTTGAGATGTAGCAGGGGGGATGGAGTTAGGGAATTAGATTTTGGGAATCTCAAACCATGACACTTGCTTACCTTGAAACATCCAGGAGCACATAGTTAAAGGTATTATCATGGTAAGAATTGCTATATGAGAGGTAGTGCTGAACAGTTAACTATAAGCACACCACTTTGGATAAGACCTAGAATTAAAATTTGTCCATTTTGCAACTGTTGGTTATATGTATGAGCCTTGTGTAACAGATGTAAGGTTTGCCTCCCCGACAGACAAGGTTGTATCAGAACCAGTGTGCATATTGCAGAAAAGAGGGACAGTGGAAGCAAGAATGCCCTGAATTAACAGGTGGAAATACAGGCATAAGAGGGGTTGTTGTTGCTTACAGAGTACTGAGTGAAGGGGGGGGGGGGCGGCAGACCAGTGCCTAGGGGACCTGCTGGTAAAAATTAAGCTAGGGGAAGAAAAAGAAGAATTAGATTTTCTAATTGATACTGGGGTTACATTTTCTGTTTTGAATTAATACCTAAAAGTGATAAATATGTTTAAGTCGTGGGTGCCACTGGCCAATCAGAAAAGCTTTCTTTTGAAATCCCTAAAGTTCAAAATTGGAAAACTAATAGGAGTGCATCAGTTTTTGTATTTACCAAATTTATCCAAACTCGTATTGGGCAGAGATCTACTAGAAAATCTGGGAACTGTAATAGAATTCAAACAAGGTAAAATTGAACTTAAGGTAAAGGAAGAACAATTAATAGCAGCTCTGAGTTTAGCAATGAGCTATGTGAAGCCAAGCCAGGGTAATTCAAATGTCAATCAAATTTTAGATCAGGTATACCCAGGAGTTTGGGCTATTGAAACACCTGGAAAGTCGAAAAGGGCAGTTCCCATTGAAATAGAATTACGGCCAGGAGCAAACCCAGTAATTAGGAAGCAATATGCACTGAGGTTGGAAGACAGAAGAGGAATTGAGCCAATAATAGATAACTTTTTGAAATTAAGGTTTTTGTAGAGTGTGAATCAGATTTCAACACCCCAATTTTACCAGTCAAAAAGACAAATGGAACACATAGGTTGGTTCAGGATTTAAGAGCAGTAAATAAAATAGCTAAAACATACATGCAGCTGTTGCAAACCTATATACCCTATTAACAATATTAAAAGAAAGTGTAATTTGGTTCACAGTATTAGACTTAAGAGATACCTTTTTCTGTCTTCCCTTAACACAAGAAAGTCAAAGGATATTTGCCTTCAAGTGGGAAAATCCCACCACAGGAAGGAAAACTCATCTCATTTGGACAGTGTTACCTTAAGGGTTAGAAAATATTCCCACAATTTTGGGAATTAATTAGCTAAAGAATTGGAACAATGGCAGTCACCACCGGGAAAGGGTGTACTTTTATAATACGTGAATGATCCATTGATTGTTACTGAAAAAAAAAGAAGAATGTGTCCAATGGACAGTAAACCTCTTAAACTTTCTGGACTTAAATGGGTATCGAGTCTCTCAACAGAAAGCACAGCTGGTGCAGAAACAAGTGGTGTACCTGGATTACAAAGTATCTGAAGGACAATGATCACTGGGGACAACAAGAAAGGAAACTGCCAGACACTGAAACCACAGAGGGTGAGAAACCTTCAAGTTTTTCTAGGAATGACAGGTTGATGTTGTTTATAGATATATTAGCACGGACTAATTGCAAAACCTTTATATGACCTGCTGAAAATGACTAAGGGCAACCTCATCTGGATCCCCGAAGCAAGTGGAACCTTCAAACAACTGAGATGAGAACTCATAAGGAGTCCGGCGTTGGGATTGCCTGACGTAACGAAACCCTTTTGATTGTTCTCGCATGAACAACAAAGAATGGTTCTGGGGGTCCTGGTTCAACAACAAGGGCCATACAAAAGAACAGTAGCCTACTTCTCCAAGCAATTGGATGAAGTAAGCAAATGATGGCCCACCTGCCTAAGGACAGTAGCGACAATGATCATAAATATAGAAGAAGTCAGGAAATTTACAATGGGACAGAAAATGACTGTGTTAGTGTCCCACACAGTATCTACAGTACTGGAACAGAAAGGAAATCATTGGCTGTCACCCTCCCAATTTCTGAAATATCAGGTAATCCTGGTTGAATCAGATGACATAACCATTCAGGTAACTAATATTGTTAACCCAGTTTCATTCCTAGAAGGAAGAATCTCGACTGCACCTGTCGTGCAGGACTGCCTGGAAACCATTGAAGCAGTGCACTCCAGCTGCCTGGACCTTAAAGAAGAACCACCCCTGGATGCAGAAGATGACTGGGTATGCTGTGACCACCACTACTGAGGTAATCAAATCAAATCCTTTGCCCCCAGGAACCTCAGTCCAGAAAGCAGAACTGATGGCTCTCATTCGAGCTTTAGGATTGGCAGAAGGAAAACAAATTAACACCTGGACTGACTCCAAATATGCCTTTGGCATAGTTCATGCTCATGGTGCAATTTGGAAAGAAAGGGGACTTTTAACTCTTCAAGGAAAAGTTGTGAAATATGCTGAAGAAACTCTACAATTACTAGAAGCTGTACAACTCTCCTCTCAGGTGGCAATTATGCACTGCCAAGGACACCTGAAAGGTAACACTGTCCTGGAAATAAGAAACAGAAAAGTTGATGCAGAAGCTGAATTAGCTGCTGCAAGAAGTAAAGAACTACTAGTAGCAGCTTTAGTGCTAGAAGAACTAGATACAGATCAAGAAACAGATTATAAGTGGATATATGAAAATGAAGGTAAGGTGTTAGACAATGGGTGAGGTTAACTAAAAACAGGTCAGTTAAAACTATTAGAAAAATTAGTGTGGCAATTTTTAAAAGTAAAACATGATAAAACTATTGGGGCTTAGACTCACTCTATTAGCATTTAAGGACTAGAGTAGCAGGACCAAATTTATTTACCACAATAGAGCAAGTCACATCCCAATGTGAACTTTGTCTGAAATACTGGAACAAAAAATACACCAAGGGGCAATAAGTAAAGGGCATTTCCCAGGTGAAATTTGGTAAATTAATTTCTCTGAGCTCCCAAGAAAAAGGGGGGAAGTCCTGTTATCTCTTAGTTTTGACTGACATTTTCTGGATGGCCTGAAGTTTTCCCATGTAGAAAAAAAATGAATCAAAAGGAGTGGTTAAAGTCTTGTTGAATGAGATTATACCACGGTTTGGAATGCCTAAGAACATCTCTTCAGATAGAGGTTGTCATAGGTTGAGATTGGCCCCCCCTGAGATGCTGGGGGGCTCAGAGGTGATTTGGTGCCAGGACAGTGTTCCCTGGAGAACCAATCACCATTCATGTTGTTCTCTTCTGCTCAAAATCATATATCACAGCACCGGAAACGGTTGGCAGTGCAGTCTTGGTTGTTTTGCTGTTGGTGTCTGCTGCGTGTAGGTGGACAAGGTCAGAGGGTGGTTGGGCTCCCTCTCTTCCCCTCCGGGGGGGAGAGGGGAGCCCTGCGACCCCCCAACTCAACCTTTGGCTAGAGATAGAGTCAGCATTTGGAGTGTGTGCTGTGAAGGAAGAGATTCACAGCACCGGAGGTAAGAGAAGAGAGGCAGGCTTTGCAACCAGGCCCTCTTCCCCCCGCCTTTTCTGCAGTGAAGCTGTAGAGGGGGGCTTTTTCCTTTCCGTCCACTGTAAGTGGAGGAGAGGCTCAGCACTGAAGTTGAGCCAAGTGGACGGGTCGTGTAGGTAGGCCCGGCGCTTGGGAGAAGAGTCCCAGGCGAAATTGGAGAAGAACCAAGAGCTCGGGAGCTGCCTGCCTGCCGAAGTTGACTGGAGGCAGCTGAGAACTGATGTGGAGGAATGAAGATTCCAGGATGTGGACGTTTGATAAGCTACACTGCAGCAGCCTATGAACCGAGGTGAGACACCGAGAGGGAGAAATCAGCAGCAAAAGAGCAGGGACTCAAAGCTATCTTCTCGGACTTCATGAGGAGAGACTGCAACAAAACAACTGCTGGAACTTGGTGAGAGGGGGAGTGTTCAGGAGCCCAGAACACTCCCACAGCAAAAGACTGTGTTACATGTCAACCTTGAAGGCTACTCCTGGACTAAAGTTAAAGGAGGGACTTGGAAGGACTGACTGATAGTAATGTAATATATATATATAGTTACTTTTAGTTTGTATGGTATTTATTTGTGTAAATAAATGTATATACTTCCCTCTTCCCCTACAGAAGCCTCTGGTCTGAAAGTTTCTCTCCGGTGTTAGGATAAATTGTGGGAAGGGGTGGGGGAAGTCTAAAAAATTGGATTTTAGATTTCTGATGTGGTTCAAACTGCCACAGAGGTTCACACTTTCGTGCATGAATTGTACAAGCAATAAGTAAAGTACTTGTCATGGTTTGAGATAGCCCAAATTCCAATTCCCTAGCTCCATCCCCCCTCCCACATCTCAACCCAATGTGAGATGGGTTTTTCCAGACAAAACACAACCAGACTCAAAGTGGGGAAAAGGGAATATATTACAATGACTATACAAATAAATACTACAATACATTATACACACGACTACAACTATCTCTACCATGACATAAGTATTTACAATGGATCAGATCTCTTCTCCCCTCCAAATAAAAGTCCAGGAGGGAAAGAAGGACAGATCCCTTCCAGTCTCTCAGGGCAACAGCTTCTTCAGAGTAGCAGTCACTAAGCAGCAGCATCTTCTAAGGCAGCAGGTTCTCTCTCTCTTCTGTTTCTTGCAGCAGCTGATAGCTGGATCTCTGCCAGCAGTCCAGCACACACGAGGGGGGTATCCCCCTCGGTCACTCGTCTCTCCAAACGAATGGTCTTCCGTGGGCTTCGTCACCCCAGACAAAGGTCGTATCACCACGTCATATCACGAAGCACAGGGGGGGTCTTCGTGACGGTATGGTATCTCCAGGAGATTCAAGCTCCTTGCAGGGCCTCTGTGCCCTGTCTCAGGCTGCGAGCTTCTTTGTAGCTTGCAGCAAGGGAGGGCCCTCAAGGCCAACCTCCCACACTCCGTCCTGGCTGAGCTCTCAGGACGACCGAGCTTCTCAGCTCCTCTCTCTCTCTCTCCGCTGCTGCATGTACTTCAGGGCTCCTCTCAAAATAGGAGTCCATCTATTCCTCCTTCTCGGAGGTCTCAAAGGAGTTTTGGGGGGCCTGGTATCAGTTCTTACCCCCAGAACTCTGTAGAACTCTGCTGCTGACTCTCTCTTCCTTGGTTCTCCTTCCAGGAGTTCTTTCTCTGGTGCTGCATGTCTCTGTTGCTCCATCTTATCTCTTCTGGCTCTCTGCCACCGTTTCTCTGGTCAGTGCCAGCTGCTGCTTTCTCTGACCACTGCCCACGGCCACTGCCCATAATGGAGAAAACATCTCCCGGCATAATTACAGGCACCTAGCCCAGCATTATGCTGTTCCAGGTCCCCAGAGGCCCCCCGCTGGGGTTGGGGCCAAAGCCCCCCTGTGGGGCTCAGAGCCCCTTCCTCGTGGCTCACAACATGGCCACTTTCTTCTCCCTAAAACTACAACCCTTCTCTTCCGGTCTGGTTGTGATATGTTTACATTTTTTGCAGGAGCGCTCATTGGACAGAAATTCAAAACTTCCAGGGGTTTCCACCCCTTGGGGTCTACCACTTTTCTTATCCTCTGGGGGAAAACAAAGTCCAAACCACTACAGCACTAAAATTCAACTGGCAACTGCATATGCCCTACAGACTCCAAGCAAGTGGGCAAGTAGAAAAGATGAATCATCTCATTAAGCAACAAATTGCTAAAATATGTTAAGAAACAAATTTTCATTGGTATCAAGCTTTACCTATTACTTTAATCAGGTTAAGGGTCAAGCTGAGATCAAAAGAGAAACTGAATCCATTTGAAATTTTATTGGGCAGACCCTACATGATGCAAACTGTGAATAGTGAAGCTGTAGATCAAATCAGTAATCAGTATGTGTATGATTATGTTGTGGCTGTAGGAAAACAATTGCAGAAAAATGCTACAGTGGTGTTAGAACACCAACCCAAGCAACCTGACTGTAAGTTACATCCATTCAACCCTGGTGATCGGGTATATGTTAAGAATCTTTCAGGAGATCCACTATGGGAGAAGTGGGATGGACCCTACCAGGTGCTGATGATCACCTTCACAGTGATCCGGGTGAAAGAGAAACCCACATGGATCCACTACTCTTGAGTCAAGAGAGTCCCAGAGGAAGCATGGACCTCGGGAGAGGAATCATCTACTCTCAAACCTTCTCAGTGCTGACCTTTGGACTGATAAGTACATTGGTGTTAGATCAGACCCTTGCCCAAAAATCATTATGGTCTCAGGTCTATAATGGGAGTTCTAGTCTACGATTTGCTATAAATACAGATATTACAATTGACGCCAATTTTTGCCCCAAAGAAGGTTCGGAAGAACTGCTCAGAGACAGAATTTTCAGTCAATAAGCAGGAGGTATTTAATTTCACAGCCAGGGAGCAGCCAGGTCGCCCTGGACAAACTGCTCCACTCGAGAAACTTACAATCGAGCTTTTATACACTTTTTGTCAAGCAATTGCATCACATATTATGAATATTCATTATCTTGCAACATCTACTTTTAATATTCATATCAGGCGGAGTCGAGGCGGAGTTGGAGGCGTGGTCTCTAATTTGGGGAGAACTTTGGTGGGAGTTCCTGTCGTCCTTCATCATGAACTCGTGTCCTTTTCATCATCATCTTCATAAACTTTTGAACCTTCCCTAATTTGGGTAGTTTCCTCATGCATTTGGCAGGGGTTCTCAGTATCTGGCAAGGGTACCTGATTACTTGATTTGTCCCTTTCCTTATCTCCCTTTGTGTTTCCTCCATATGTCCTTTTTTGTGTGTGTTAGCATTTTCAGTTCTTTCTGTCCATGCTTGTGTTCCCTCATGTCAGAGTGACCTGTATTTTAGTGAATTTATTGCCTCCACTATTTCCTAATAATGAGTTCTCTATGCCTTGCTTAAAGCTTATTCTGCGTTTAACTCTCTCTCTAATCCTTACACTGCTCTATTAACTTTTCGGGTTTTACCTGGCTTCACAATGCAAGTGTTCTAATAGGAAAAATTGGAGAACGAACTCAAATTGGATGTAAAGCATATAAATCACCCTCACAGATTAGATGGTCACCCAAAATTGACATTACTGTACGTGACTCTGTGAAAATATTTCTTACCTACCCGTTTGACTACAGAAATGTAATTAGTGGACATGCATGTGATTCTGATCAATGTTGGCACACCTTCGCTCTAGATAAATCAGTTTCTGTGATGTGTCAATGGACATTCAGGGAAGGAAATATAACCAGGAGATTTATAATTACTGTTGTTAGATCTGAAGAGGGTTCGAATAAACCTTCAAGTAAACATATCAAACATACAAAAAGATTGTCAGCCCTATATTCAACAAAGCCTTAAAGGCTGGCATGCATAGGTGATGGTCAGATCCCCTCGTACCAGAATTCAAAGAGATGTAACCGGATGGTTTGGCACAGGATTAGGTGTATTAAACACCATAGATCAAGAAGTATTAGTGAATAAACTAAGTGCTGTCACATCCGATCTAGGAAAACTCAAAGTCCCTTTAAGATCATCTTTGCTTACTTTGGCAGAAACACAATCACTGGCAGTTAAATTGTTAACATTAATAGCTAACCACACTGTAAAAGATTTCACTAAAATCGTTGACTATGCTGGTGTCATCCATAAAAGGTTTGCACTTGCAATACAGTGTCTCCAAACTTAACAGTGGGTACAATCTGCAGCTGCAGAAATATTAAGGGAAGGAACCTCAGGAATATTACCACAGGAGGTAAGAGAAATAATAGCAAGTAACAGTTCTACTACACAATTTGAGAAAAATTACCAGGCGTGGTGGCAGTTAGTGAACTTCATTTACAACCCTCAATATGAACAAATTGAAGCTTATGTACTCACTATCAGTGCAGCTAAAGAAAAGACCATTTTTCCTATCCTGACATTAGGAACCATACACCAAAACGTAATTGTCAGACCCATTGACCATAATGTTTGGGCAAGTTATGACCACACCAAGAAAAAGCGGCAGTCAGTCAGTACTGAGGCATGTATTCCTAAGGGACAATTAGGATATATCTGTGAAAATGCTGTAGTAGGAAATGAAGATTTATGCTTAGATGCTGAAGATAGTGTGTGTACCTTTGAAATGCTTCCCCATACTAAAACCCAATCACAAGTCTATTATGTAGGAAATGGATGTGCATATGTTAGAATCTTTTGTGTTAATTTTACCATAGGTATTTGTCATGAAGTAGTGAATGGTACTAATTTTTTTTGTTTTACTAAAATAATAGGCTGTGACTTTGATTATATCATTCTAGTGACTACTAGACAACAGATTGAAGATGATTATACAATGTATCACAATGTGCCGAAATTGCAGATAGGAATGAACATTAATCTTTTAAAGCAATGCTTAAACATCCTGATATAGAAAAACTGGTCCAAGAAGTGAACAGAATGACTCAGTGAATGCTCTGGCAAGTAGCACTATTTAATACATCCAATATTGGTTTCAGGAGCTGTCATGATTCTGCTATTTATCTTAAATGTCTGACTATGGTACAAATTAAGTACCATGGTCAAAAGGATGCAGATAATTTGGGCAGTGATGCATACCTATCAAAACCCATTAGAACTTGACGAAGTAATTAGTAAGTTATAAATAAAAAGGGGGGAATGAAACAGGAGGCTAGGCCCAAAAGAGTTAACTAAGAAATTTGGGCCTGCTAACAAGCTACCAACATCCAAAATGATCTGTGCTTGTTCTGTTCTACTTACTGGACCAAAGCTTAAGAGAATAGTACAAGAACATGTAAAAGGCCTAGAAGCAATAAATTAGAAATACAGCAGGATAAGGTAGACATTTGAATAGAAGAAATAGGCCGGGAGTCAGGGCTTTTTCCAAGCTTCAGTGAGCAGGTCAAGAACAATGGAAGAGAATAAGGGTCAGGCTGAGGAAGACGAGTTTAAGCCCCCAGACTCATGGAGGAAGAGCGGAAGTACCTTCAGGATTGAGGGTCAAGAGAAGCACCACCCCGAGCCCCGTCTGAGCTCCACCTATACTCCGTCTATTATTAATATGCATAGATAGATGTTGTAATCACTTGAATATGCATTTAATCACATCTGAAGATTGTATAAAAATGCTGATTTTGTGTGAAGCCTTCGAGCAAGTTTGTCCAGCGTGAGCTGGTTTGCTCCCAAGGTTGAATAAACAAATACCTTGCTGTTTAAAGATAAAAAGTCTCTGAGTAGTTTCTCGGACCGATTTTTCGGATTCAACACCACCATCTCATCACCATCGTCTTGCAACATTAGCAGTGCTGCAATGCAATACTGGCCATTACCCTGTGATGGGACCTACCCACCCCTCTGCAAGCTGCTCCATCCAGCCCTGCTCTGCTGCCTCATCCCCTTCTGTCCATCCCACCCACAGGGTCTCAGTATCAGAGAGAGAAAAGCCACAATTCCGTCTTCCCCCACTGTGTTCAGGATTCATGGAGAGACTGTTGATACCAGCCTTTCCTTGCCCAGAGAGGCCCCTGGAAACTTGCCTAGGAACTGCAGGGTGCTCCTCAGCACATGGTACCCAGTCATCATCTTGACGATCTTGCATTTCATCATCAGGTAGGTAATGATGCCTTAAGCCCCTAATGGTTTTATTTTTCTAATATTTGTAGGACTTGTAAGTTTTATAAGTAGGTTTTAAAAGCAGAAACCCTCCCTTCTTTGTCCCTTGTCCCTTATCCTTTTCCCTCTAGCACCCTTGTTTATACATTCCTTAACCCTCTTACCCCATTCTATCCTCCCTATATCACTTATAGCCCCAAATCTAATAGAAATGTTTAGTCTTTTGTCAAGGCAAGGCCTAGACAGTTGACAGAACAGCATATCTGGGCCTAAACCACAGAATGAAGTCAAAAATTAGGTAACTATGTACCCTTTGTGCTCTGATGATGGTGAAGGTGATGAAGTAGGTGGTCCCAAAATGCACCCCAGACCCATTTCAGGGGGTGGACCCCGGGGCGGTCCAGAGTAAAGGCCACAGGGTGGACACATCTGGGATTGGATGGATGGTATTATAAAATGTAACCTCTCGGGCACGGGCGCGTGCGTCTTGTAACATCTTCTGCCTTGGCAAATAAACCCTTTCTTATCTCACCCCTAATTAACTGCTCCGGGAGATTTTTTCAGCACCTAAATCCCACGGCAACAGTTGGTGGCCCGTACGTTGGGGAGACCTGGACCGGGACTTCTTCAGACTGGAAAATTTCATCGTGCAGGAATATTCCTCAGGAAGCCGGCTTTTATCTGAGATAATTCCCGCCCCGGTCTGAGAAGCCCAGCTCCACAGAACCCACGGAAGCAAGCACGGAGCATAGAGGTGAGATAAAAAAGAGCGAATAAGGAAACGGTACCTATTTGGTTAGTTAGCAGCTGCGGGAAAGTTTTGTGTTTTGTGTTCCGAGATAGGGAACACGGGTTACTGGAAAGTTAACTTAAAGACTTGGGCCCAGACAGTCGCGAAAGTCGCTTTCCAGGAGGTGAACGGGTGGTTCACCATCGCAGGTCAGGGCGGGTTTCAGCCTAGGGCTGTGTGGTTTGGAGGGGACGCCCTCCGGTGCTCTGACGCTGTGGGAGAGCCGGTGGGGCTCTGGGGTCGGTGCGACTCAGTAAATAGCTGAGGGGTTACGTAACAGCCTTGTAACCTAAAGGTAGCAAGTTTGAAACCCAGTGTGTGACTGTGGTTTGTTTTTGTTTTGCAAACATGGGTTGTGTGGATTCAAAAGTTGAGATCCCTAAGGAATCCTCCCTGGGAATGATTTTGAAGCAGTGGAAAACTTTGACTGGTGTTGAAACAACTTTAAAGAAGGAAGAATTGCGTAGGCTGTGTATTGATGCCTGGCCGTTGTTCGGACAAGTGAGAGGGGTGGCGTGGCCGGAATTTGGTCCGTTAGAACTAGGTACAGTGCTTCGATTGATCTCGCTTCTTCATGTAGAACAGAGGTGGCAGGAAATTCGATATGCAGAGCTGTTCTTGAGGCTGTTAACACGCCCTGAATCAGGTGTAGAAGATAAGAAAAATGAAAGTTCAAAACCGAAGGAAAAAGCAGAGATGGCTTTAAGAAGAGGGAAAAGGAAAGATCGAGTTGAGGCTGCTCCTGTCCCACAAATCCTATTTAAGAACACCGGAGAAGATGATTTAGATATGTTGATATCACCTGACATGAGGGAAAATACCCTGGGAGCTCCACAAATTGGACTCCCCGCTGCAGCGGCAGCGGGGGGGGCTGGGGCTGCCGGGGTGGCGGCTCCTGGACCAGTTCCGGCTGGGCAGGCGGGAGCCGTGGGGGGACTCCCTGGCGCGGGTATGGCTGCGCTGGGGGGAATTGGACAAGTTGGAATCTCCGGAGGAGTAGGCTCGGGGGTGGCGGGAGCCGCTCCGGGCATGGTCAGTACGGGACTTGCTGCCATGGCAACGAGTACAGGAGCAGGCACTGCGGGAGTAATAGGCTTGGGGCCAGCCCCGGCCGCAGCGGTGGCGGGGGGAGGAGCCCCAGGAGCAGTAGCAGGAACAACCCCTGGAATTCCAGGAGGGGCAGGGGCGGTGCCAACAGGCGGGGCCTCTGTCCTGACTGACTTGGGAGGTGGGGCTGGAGCCGCCCCCTTTCCCACGCTTTCCCCTCCCGAGGGGGGACATTCCATCCTTGTGGGGGGGGGAAGAAAAGAGGAACCGAGAGAGTTTCCAATTTCTGCCCCTCATGAAGAGGGAACAGAGACGCATAGACAGGGCAAGCCGGTTTCAGCTGCTGAGAGAAGGGAGAAGCGAGGTTTACCACCGTTTGATAAGGACACAGAAGCAGAGGGTGAATTAAGTGATAGCCCGGGGGAAGGAGAAGCAGACCCGCCTGTAGTAAGACCAAAGGGAAAGAGGGCCCGCGAAGCGTTAGCAGTCCCCGACCCGGTTGCAAGTAGAACAAGGGCAAAAGATAAGCCACCGTTAGAAGCCCCCTTAAGACAAGCCGTGACCAGTCAAGGCACGGTATTAATAAAGGTCCCTTTCTCACTGGTTGAGTTACAGCAATGGAAAGATTGTGTGGGGGCATATAGAGATAATCCAGAAAAGATGACAAATTATGTCCAAAGAGCAATCAAAACTCAGAATCCTGATTGGTGTGATCTAGAGGTTATGATGGATACCTTATTAGACCAAACGGAGAAAGAGATGGTGAAAAGAGCTGCTCAAAAGGCAATAGAAATACAAAAAACCTCTGGGCAGTTTCCAGGCGAAGATATCAAAGATATCTTCCCCCTCACGGATCCCGGATGGGATCCTAATGTGTCAGCAAATTTAGAAGCTTTGAAACGTTATCAAGACTGGGTAATTTATGGATTTCGGCATGGAGTTCCAAAGGCGGTGAACTGGTCCAAAATGTATGAGGTTAGACAAGACATAAATGAGTCACCCACAGATTTTCTAAACAGATTAAAGGATGTTATCAGGAAATATACCAATATAGACATTGAATCAGATATGGGAAAGAAAAATCTGGTGTATTTATTTATAGGACAGTCCTCAGATGATATAAGAAGAAAACTGCAAAAAGCAGGTGGTGATAGAAAGGATATTAGTGAGCTGTTAGATATAGCCTGGACGGTATATCAAAATAGGGAGCATAAAAGGAAAACAAGGGTGATGGAACAAGAAGGTGGCTATAGAGAGCCTTATAAACATAACCCCAGGTATCAGAGGTCTAACCGTCGGCAGGACATAGCAGATGACAGATGTTCTAACTGTAAGAAGAAGGGACATTGGAGAAAAGACTGCCCGGAGCTGAGGGGAACTGAAAACACACTTCCCCCCCCACCACCCCCAGCCTCCCAACTGGCTGTGAGTCAGAGTGTATGAGGGGGACCGGAGGCTTCTTCCCCAGCAGAGCCTCTGGTTACAGCTAAGCTGGGAAGGGAGAATGTTGAATTTTTGGTTGACACAGGTGCGGCATACTCTGTTTTAAATACTTTGGAAGGGAAACTGAGCCATGAAACTGTAACTGTGGTCGGTGCTACAGGGGTAAGTGAAACAAGGCCATTTTTTAAACCTTTAAAATTCAAATTGGGTAAGCACTGGGTAACTCACCAATTTCTTTACATGCCAAATTCTCCTAAACCTTTACTGGGTAGAGACTTACTGGAAAAATTAGAAGCTGAAATTAAATTCACCAAGGGGGGAGACATAAAGGTTATAATCCCAGATACTAAATATGTCGAGGCAGCTGCTTTCTTTATACAGGAAAATCATGGAGAGATCCCTGCAGAAGTTGAAAATGCTGTCATACCTTTAGTCTGGGCCAGCAAGTACCCTGGGAAATCAAAGCAAGCTGAACCAGTAAGCATCGCACTCAGGCCAGGAGCAGTCCCGGTAAGGCAAAAACAATATCCTTTGAAATTAGAAAGCCGAAAAGGCCTAGCACCTATAATTGAAAAGTTCCTTAAATTTGGTTTACTAGTAGAATGTGAATCCAGATTTAATACCCCCATCCTACCAGTGAAAAAGGCTGATGGCAAAAGCTATCGGCTAGTCCAAGATCTTAGGGCCATCAATAAAATAACTGAGGACATCTACCCAGTGGTAGCCAACCCCTATACACTGTTAACCACATTGACAGAAGATTTAGGATGGTTCACTGTACTCGATCTTAAAGATGCCTTTTTCTGCATTCCTGTACACAAAGACAGCCAAGAGATTTTTGCCTTTGAGTGGGAAAATCCTGAGACAGGGAGAAAAACGCAACTAACCTGGAGAGTTCTTCCACAAGGCTTTAAGAACAGTCCAACACTTTTCGGAAATCAGTTGGCAAAAGAACTGGAGGACTGGAGAAGACAGCAGCAAGAAGGAGTTGTCCTGCAGTATGTTGACGACATCTTAATCGCAGCCAAAAGCCGGGACCAATGCATCGAGCTCACTGTAAGTCTCTTGAACTTTTTGGGGCTAAGTGGGTATCGGGTCTCGAGAGAGAAGGCACAGATAGCCAAGGAGATAGTCATCTACCTGGGACTTGAAATCTATCGTGGGCATCGGCGACTCAGCACAGACCGAAAAGAAGCCATTTGCCGTCTCCCAGAGCCCCACACTGTACGAGAGATGCAGGCTTTCCTGGGAATGGTAGGATGGTGTCGGCTGTGGATAGCTAACTATGGGTTGCTAGTCAAACCTCTGTATGAAGCCCTGAAAACGGCCAAAGAGGGAGTTGTAACATGGACAGATGAGACCAGAGATGTGTTTCAACAGCTGAAACAGTCCTTGATGTCAGCTCCAGCACTAGGACTACCAGATTTGACTAAACCTTTTGAACTGTTTACACATGAGCAGTTGAATGTTGCTCTGGGGGTGTTATCGCAAACTCTGGGAAGCCAACGAAGAGCTGTGGCTTATTTTTCTAAACAGCTGGACAGTGTTAGCCAAGGGTGGCCAGGGTGCCTGCGAGCTGTTGCAGCAACTGTTATCCTGATTGAAGAGGCCCGGAAGCTCACCCTTGGGCAGCGTATCACCGTGTATGTACCCCATGCAGTTCAAGCCGTGCTTGAACAAAAGGGAGGCCACTGGCTGTCCCCCAGCAGAATGCTTAAGTACCAGGTTGTGTTGCTGGAACAAGACGATGTTACTTTGAAAACAACATCTATTGTAAATCCAGCTATGTTTCTGTCTTCAACACTAACTGACAGTGTCCCTGAGCATGACTGTTTACAGACTATAGAGGAGACTTACTCCAGCAGACCAGACCTGAAAGATGTGCCCCTGGAAAATGCAGACTGGGAACTGTATACAGACGGAAGCAGCTTCATGCGAGATGGTAAGCGCTTCACAGGGTATGCAGTGACGACCAGAGACGAAGTGATCGAGGCAAAAGCCTTGCCAGCAGATGTGTCATCCCAAAAAGCAGAATTAATTGCATTGACAAGAGCCTTGGAACTGAGCGAAGGAAAGAAGGTAAATATCTGGACTGACTCAAAATATGCATTTAGCGTTGTACATGCCCACGGAGCAATCTGGAAAGAAAGAGGACTACTGACAGCC
This sequence comes from Chiroxiphia lanceolata, assembly GCF_009829145.1. Lineage (NCBI taxonomy): Eukaryota > Metazoa > Chordata > Aves > Passeriformes > Pipridae > Chiroxiphia > Chiroxiphia lanceolata. The sequence continues at coordinate 11,413,616 of NC_045670.1, read as the reverse complement.
CAAGGCAGTGGAGTCAAGCATGCAGACCAAATTCATGCACTCCTGCAGAGTATTTGGAAACCAGAGGAGGTAGCTATTATGCATTGCAGGGCCCACCAAAAAGGAAAAACAATTCCCGAGTTGGGAAATCGGTTTGCTGATCAAGCAGCAAAAGGGGCTGCAGAAAAAGGCATCTTGGCAATAGTGCCACAAAAGGAAGTTGATTTGACAAAATACACCCCTAAGTATGATGAGAGAGATAATCAGCTAATTAGATCACTGAAAGCTGAAATCAAAGAAGGGGGGTGGGCTGTTACCCCTACTGGACAGGTTGTAGTCCCACCACTGCTCCTTAGGGAAATAGCTCAACAGGAACACGAGGCTACCCATTGGGGAACGGAAAACCTCCTGAAACATCTAAAGAAAACAGTAATAGGAACAAATATGACTGAAGCTGTGCAGTCCATAGTAGGTAAGTGTGAAATCTGCAAACGAAACAACCCAGATACATCAAAGAGAGTGGTACTAGGGGTAACAAAAGTTGGAGACCAACCCGGAGATTACTGGCAAATAGATTTTGCTGAGTTACCACCATGGGGGGGGGGTACAAATACATCCTGGTATTAGTTGACACTTTCAGTGGACGGCCTGAAGCATACCCCTGTCGCACTAACACAGCAAGGGAAGTGGTAAAAGCTTTACTGAACCACATAATTCCAAGGTTTGGGGTTCCTCTAGGAATGGCATCAGATAGAGGAACACATTTCATTGCGACAGTAGTAAAAGAAGTATGCCGCATCCTAGGAATTGTCTGGGACCTACATACCCCCTATAGACCTCAGGCTAGTGGCAAAGTTGAACGAATGAATGGCACTTTGAAAATGCAAATAAGCAAAATTTGTCAGGAAACATCTATGTCCTGGGTTCAAGCTTTGCCACTAGCTTTGCTGAGGATTCGTATCCAGCCGAGGCGGAGGGATAACATAAGCCCATATGAAATACTATATGGAAGACCATATCAAGCACCACACATACCAGGGGATGTACACTTAAGAGGGAGAACCGATTTACGAAAATATTTGATTGCTTTAGGCTCTACTTTGCAGAAGCTGCAGAAGGTCATCGAGTTATCCAGACCCATAGGACTGGACACCCCTGCTCACCCATTCCAGCCAGGAGACTGGGTCTACGTCAAGTGGTGGAACAGTGACCCCTTACGAGCCAAGTGGGGAGGACCATACCAAGTCCTGCTGACTTCCCTCACCGCCGTCAAAGTTGCTGGCAGAGAACCCTGGTTCCACTACTCCAGAGTCAAGAGAGCATCAGCTCCTGGAACAACCAGCCAACCAGAACTGGACACCGATGATGATGATGTGGAATAGACTGCTTGTTCTGTATATTCTGTTCGTGCAACCGGTAACTATGAACCGAGTTTGGGACCAAAAATTGCATGTGGCCCTAGTCCAAAACGTATCTAAAATTCTCCGGAAAACAGAATGCTGGATTTGTACTCAAGTACCAGCAATTGATGATGAGAATAGTGAGTGGCCCCTAATTGGCATTTTACTAAATGAGACAAACTTCGGTAAGTCCATGATGAATTTCCCAGGGACCTGGAAGCCAGTTACAGAGGCTTATTATCCAGTGGCCCTAAGTAATGTAATTTCTAATCAGGATGTTGTTCCCTGCATGATTATAAACGCTACAGGAGAAATCATTCTCCCCCCCCACTGTGATAAAAACAATTCAAAAGAAGAAATAAACCCAGAAATTGTTGCGGGGATGGCACAGTTCCCTTTGAGATTAATTCCTCCCCAGGGATCAGGATGGTACTGGATTTGTGAAAAGGAAGCCTGGAAAGTTTTGCCCCTTGATAAAGATCGGGCCTGTGCTTTGGGGGCAGTGATTCCAAATATAACAATTCTCGATCCAATTGATGAACAAGAATGGAAAAAACCCTATCCAAAAAGAGCAAAAAGAACTAGCAATCCCCTCATTGAGCGCCCTACAATTTTCCACAGCATAGTCAGGGCTTTAGTCCCATCTCTAGGAGTGAGTGAATTGGAAAAGGCAATTGTAAATATTTCGGCTGTTATGGAAAACATTCAAGATCACACTCTGGATGCAATTGAAACCCTAAAAGAACAGTTCCAAAGCTTGTCTCGTGTAGTAATACAAAATAGAATGGCCCTCAATTTTTTGCTAGCCTCACAGGGAGGCGTGTGTAAAGTCATCAATACCAGTTGCTGTTCTTACATAGATCAGACTGGTAGAATTAATAATGATTTGGCCGCAATTCGAAATCAAACCAAAATCTTACATCAAATATCTCTAGATGATGTCTCCCTAGGTTTAGGAGATGTCCTCCACAAACTCACTTCATGGTTACCGAACTGGACATGGATGAGACAACTGTTTATTTTAGTATTGTACATACTTAGTGTTAGTGTAATAGCTCACTGCATGCACCGATGTTATAGTTGTTGTAGGTGTAGGTAGTAGAGATTGGACAAGACCTTTGGGTTTTGTCCACTCTCTAAGGGGGGACTGATGCCTTAAGCCCCTAATGGTTTTATTTTTCTAATATTTGTAGGACTTGTAAGTTTTATAAGTAGGTTTTAAAAGCAGAAACCCTCCCTTCTTTGTCCCTTGTCCCTTATCCTTTTCCCTCTAGCACCCTTGTTTATACATTCCTTAACCCTCTTACCCCATTCTATCCTCCCTATATCACTTATAGCCCCAAATCTAATAGAAATGTTTAGTCTTTTGTCAAGGCAAGGCCTAGACAGTTGACAGAACAGCATATCTGGGCCTAAACCACAGAATGAAGTCAAAAATTAGGTAACTATGTACCCTTTGTGCTCTGATGATGGTGAAGGTGATGAAGTAGGTGGTCCCAAAATGCACCCCAGACCCATTTCAGGGGGTGGACCCCGGGGCGGTCCAGAGTAAAGGCCACAGGGTGGACACATCTGGGATTGGATGGATGGTATTATAAAATGTAACCTCTCGGGCACGGGCGCGCGCGTCTTGTAACATCTTCTGCCTTGGCAAATAAACCCTTTCTTATCTCACCCCTAATTAACTGCTCCGGGAGATTTTTTCAGCACCTAAATCCCACGGCAACAGTAATCAGCATGAAGGCCAAAAATCTGTTGAAGCCTGGTGAAAACAGAAGGCTGAGTCAACAAGAGCTCAACAAGTCACCACAAGCCCCAGAGCCCACCCCACACAACTACTTCTGGCCTCTGTCGTCACCAAGAGGGTAGCCCACAAGCCCACCAGGAAGACATTGACGCAAAGCCCTGTACAACAAGCAGATACGGATCCCCTTGCAAGAAGACAACATCTCAAAGTTCTTTGGGAAATGGGATGAATTTCCAAAAAAAGCCAAAAAAACACCCCATGCTGGTGTTGGCTGGAGAAGAGTTAATTTTCTTCCCAGTGGCTGAGATGTTGGAATTTTTTCCCAATATCAATCACCCCCCCCATCCCTTTTTTTCCAGGGTGCGGGGAGGTGGGAAGGGGGAAGGAGCGGGGCCACGTGCAGGGCAGCATGGGAGTAGGGGGAGGCTTCTCTTTAAAACCAGCCAGCACCACGCCTTGGACGTCCTTTTTGTCTGTGGGACTTGCTGTCCACTGACCAACAGAGTGGCAGCCACCCTCGGTTTTGGTCACATTCCCCCCACACACACACTTTTCCCTGAGGAGAAGTTATTTCTTTTTTTCCTTTCCCTGCCAGACACCTCTGTGAGAAGATGTCTGGAAGAGCCCCTGACTGTCTTGGAGCGAGGTATTCTGCCCCAGGCTGTGGGGTAGCATTAGCAGAGCATCTTCCCACGGCACTGCCTGACCTGAGCACCGTGCCATAGCCCTGGGACTGGCAGGAAAAAAACTCTTTCATTGTTGACCATGGTTGTGAGCAGTTGTTGAGCCTCTGGGGACAGCTCGCCCCCCCCCCCGACCTGGGGAATAAGAACTTTGTTTGTTTGAAAGTTTTGGTTGCACCATTGTTGTTTATTTGGGTTTGTTAATAAAGAGCTGTTATTTTTCTTTTTCCACATCTTTCACCTGAAGCCTCTTAATTTCAGAGTTGTAATAATGTGGAGGGAGGAGATTGGCCCTTCTTTTCTGCCCTCCCCTCCTCTCCTTAACGTACATTTGTGTCTTGCTAAACTAAGACATTTAATTGGTGCTCAAATCATGGGGTTCGACGAGAGGAAAGGTGGAAAAGGCATAACCTCTCTTCTGTAATTTAACTGTGTGTTGCATATAGAGACACCATTAGGCATCATGTGGTCCAACTTCTTTTGGCATATGGTCGTGTATATGGGTTTTCCATTTATACATCACTGCTTAAAGATGGACACCATGGCTGCAATAGTTGTGGCTGCTATCAAATTTGTAAATTGGTACCAGTGGCTGAAAAATTCTGGCCCCGGAGTTCCCTTTTGGAATATATATACATGGCTGCATTACTATCACCACCCAGGTTCCTATTTATTGGGGTTTCACTGATAATAGTACCTATTTTGGGGGAGGAACACAGGGAAATGCTTTTTCCCAACCCTTCACCCACTTCTCATATCGCCCTACCACAGTAGCTTCTGAAGGGTTGAATTTTCCCCTGGAAGTTAAAGATACTCTATTCTTGATGATGTTTTTGCTGTGTTTGTTCAGTGTGGCCTACCCAGCATTTAGAGACAGGGTGAGGTTGTCTTTGGTAACTGCCACAAGATCTATTCCAGACACTAGGGACCCTACCCAGGAACCTGTCCAACAGCCTGCCACTGTCCAACAGCCTGCCACGGTCCAACCACCTGCCGCTGTCCAGTCACCTGCCATGGTCCAACAGCCTGCCCTAGACATAAATCACCCTGATTGGATGGGAACATGGGAGGAGATAAGCCAGGTGCTGAAGGAATACTCTCCCCCAATTGTTTGGAAGCTCTCCCCTGACCAAACACGGATTCCCTGTAAGGTTACTGAGTGCCTGAAAGAACATCGGTTCATAAATTCCAGACATGGACAGCTCATAGCAATGTGCTGGACCTTAGCCCATGCTTACCGCACCATGGTATGGACGGGGCAACACCTACAGTCAGAAGGGAAAGATAGTGGAACAGAGAAACCAATAGACATCACAAGTGCTCAGTCCCCAGTCACGTCAGAAGGGAAGTCACAGACAGTGCAAGTGGCCCCAGTGCAGAGGAAGAAGTATAAAGCTAAGTCAATACGCCTAGTTAACAAGGACAGGGAACCAGAGCCTTCACAACCAGTAGAGGACTCAGAGCCCAAGATCATTACCGAATCCCTGTCATATGACCAGTTCTACAATATGCGGAACGACGTTACTCGACACCAAAACGAGCCCATTTTGACCTGGTTGATCCAGACATGTTGGAGCTCCAGTACAAGCCGTCCAAAGCAGCGAGGTGGTATGCCACTATTGACATTGCAAATGCATTCTTCTCCATCCCCTTGGCAGCAGAGTGCAGGCAGTAGTTTGCTTTCACCTGGAGGGGTGTGCAGTACACCTGGAATAGACTGCCCCAGGGGTGGAAACACAGTCCCACCATCTGCCATGGACTGATCCAGGCTACACTAGAGAAGGGTGAGGCTCCAGAACACCTGCAGTACATTGATGACATCATCATCATATGGGGGGATACAGTAGAGGAAGTTTTTGAGAAAGGAGAGAAAATCATCCAGATTCTCCTGGGAACCGGTTTTGCCATCAAAAAGAGTAAGGTCAAGGGACCTGCCCGAGAGATCCAGTTCCTGGAGGTGAAATGGCAAGATGGACGTCGTCAGATCCTGACAGAAGTCATCGATAAGATCACAGCAATGGGTCCAGTGGCCAGCAAAAAGGAAACGCAACCTTTCCTGGGGGCCATAGGTTTTTGGAGGATGCACATCCCTGAGTACAGTCAAATCGTAAGCCCTCTCCACTTAGTAACCCATAAGAAGAATGATTTCCACTGAGGTCCCAAACAGGAGCAAGCATTTGAACAGATCAAACAGGAGATTGCCCATGCTGTAGTTCTTGGACCAGTCAGGACAGGACCAGATGTGAAGAATGCACTCTACTCTGCAGCCAGGGATAATGGTCCTTCCTGGAGCCTCTGGCAAAAGGTGCCTGGAGAGACCCAAGGCCGCCCACTTGGATTCTGGAGCCGAAGCTACAGAGGATCTGAAACCAACTATATGCCAACAGAGAAGGAGATCCTAGCAGCTTATGAAGGAGTACAAGCTGCCTCAGAGGTGATTGGCACAGAAGAACAGCTCCTCCTGGCACCCCAACTACTACTGTTGAGTTGGATGTTCAAGGGAAAGGCACCCTCTACGCATCATGCCACTGATGCTACATGAAGTAAGTGGATTGCTCTGATCACGCAGCTCACCCGTATTGGAAATCCGAATCACCCCGGGATCCTAGGAATCATCACAAACTGTCCAGAAGGTGAGAATTTTGGTCTAGCAGATGAAGAAGAAGGAGAGCAGGTGATATGGGCTGAGGAAGCCCCAGCATACAATCAACTACCAGAAGAAGAAACACGCTATGCCCTTTTCACTGACAATTCCTGTCACATCGTAGGGTGTCTCAGTTTAATGAGACAGAAGTGTTTTGCTAAGGAGGATCAGTTATGAGGTAGACCAAACTCCTCTCTCTCAGCAATTGTAAATCTGAAATTAAGAGGCTCCAATTGAGGAAGTATGGAAAACAGAAAGAAAAAAATTACAACGCTTTATTAAAGGATATATATGTATTGGCAGAACAACAAAAGAACACAAAACCAACTAAACAATAATCCTGTACCCAGAAGTCCCCTTCAAAAAAGAAACAGTACGATACTTCCTGTCCTTTGGTGCAATTCTAACCACAGTCAGCAGGGGGCACTGTTGGATCTGTGGAGGAGCAGAGCCCGCAGTTGCTCTGTGGTGGCCAGCAGGGGGGGCTTTTGGGCTCTGGTGGTGGTTGCGTGAGGCCCCAGTGCACGGGAGAAGCAGAAATGGAGATTTCCCCCCCACACCAAGAAGGGGAAGGGGAAAGAAGGGCAGTTTCTTCCCACAAAACTCACACTGTCTGCTGCTGGCTGTGGCCAGGACTCCTCCCTTCGTTGATGTGCAGAAACTGTTCCCAAAAACACAGGAGCGGAGAAGGGGAAAGAGCGACTCCCACTCCAAAAAGTTCCTCTGCAGGTGGGCAAAACCTCTCCAATGAAATCTGAGCAGGTCCAGGCTAGGGATAGAGCAGGGCGTAGGCAAACTGAAGCCAGATAAAACAGCCGGATGACTAGGCTGAAAACAGAGTGAACTTCTGACCCCTCAAATACACCTTGCCGGAGTTAAGGCAAAAAGTGAAGTGTCCCGTTTTTGAGAAGAAAAAAAACTCATCGCCCCTCCCATCAGTTTTAGGAAGGACCATCAGCCTGGAATGCAGATATGCCAACTAGTTCTTTTGTATGGGTCAATTACCCCTCCCCCCTCCCTCATTCAACATCCTTCTTTTACAGTGGGACAGGGGAAAGGAAAATTTCTGCTTGGATTTTTAGAACAAGTAAACCTATGACACAGGGATGAACCGAAAATGTACAGCAGCCATATGGAGTCCCACATGACAAGTTGCAGAAGCTACTGAAGGAGAAGGTGAATCGAGCCAATTCGCAGACCTCGAAGCTGTCCAGTTGGCATTGGACATTGCTGAACGAGAGAAGTGGTCAAAGCTTTACCTCTACACTGACTCATGGATGATGGTCAACGCTCTGTGGGGATGTTTAGACCGATGGAAGAAGGCCAATAGGAAACGCAGAGGGAAACCCATTTGGGTTGCTGCTATGTGGCAAGACATTGCTTCCCAGTGTAGCAGGGAGAATGCTGAAACTGAAACCAGTACGCCATTGAAAGCTCAACAAAACAATATTTATTACAAAGAAGTGGTCAACAAGACGAGAAATGGAGAAACAGGAAAGACGAGGGAAATAAGCCCTCAGTACAACCCCCCACTCACTCAGACATTACTTATGAGGTTGTCTTACCTACCCCAGAATGCCGCCTAGAATTCCCCATAGCAGAAGCTGCATTCCCGGAGCGTCGGCAGACTCACAAAATGGCAGGTGTCCCTGCAAATGCAACATTGTCCTCCATGTGAAGCTTGAGTCTGCTCCCAGCAAAAGCTCTCTGATTTTTATACAATTAACCTACGACATCTACCTGGGCAGGTGTGGTCAACATCGCCCAGCTAGAGCCCTTTGGTCCCTCTCCCGTTATGTAAGTGGTACCCCTCCTGTGCCTGAGTGCTACACCTCTGGGGGTCTTTCCTATATGAGTCTGGTGGCTTACTATATCATCCTCCTCTTCACTTTCTCCTTCAAATGCCCTTGGAGGGCCTTCGGCCAATAACCAGTCACCAATTAATTTCACTTTATATAAGATACTTCCTTCAAGGACGAAGTTCTTGTTTAATCAGTGCTTGTTTTCACATAACTTGGCAGGAAAAGAACAGACTCTCACAGATGGTTCTGCCAAAACACAGACCAAAGGTAGCAGTGTCTAATTAAACATGAATACACCCAGGTAGAGAAGCTGTGAGAGTCCACCACGTAGATGCCCATGTGCCCAAAAATTGAGCCAATGAGGAGCATCGCAACAATGAACAGGCAGATCGAGCTGCACAAGTCAAGGTGTCACAGGTAGATCTGCACTGGCAGCACAAGGGAGAGTTGGGAGAGTTGTTCCTAGCTTGATGGGCCCATGATGCCTCAGGTTATTAGGGCAGAGATGCCACCTATAGATGGGTGCGAGACCGAGGGGTGGACTTAACCATGGACACTATTTCTCAGGTTATCCATGATTGTGAGACATGCACTGCCGTTAAACAGGCTAAGAGACTGAAACCCCTGTGGTGTGGTGGATGTTGGAGTAAGTACAGATACGGGGAGGCCTGGCAGGTTGATGATATCACACTGCTACAGACCCGCCAAGGCAAGCGCTATGTGCTCACCATGGTGGAAGCCACCACTGGATGGCTGGAGACACATCCAGTGCCCCACACCACTGCCCGAAATACCATCCTGGGCCTTGAAAAGCAAGTCCTGTGGAGACATGGCACCCCAGAGTGAATTGAGTCAGATAATGGGACCCATTTCAAGAACAGCTTCGTTACCACCTCGGTGAAGGAGCATGGCATCGAGTGGATGTATCACATCCCATACCATGCAGCAACCACAGAGAAGGTTGAACAATATAATGGACTGTTGAAAACCACCCTGAAGGCATTGGGTGGAAGGACTTTCAAGCACTGGGATCGGCACCTAGCAAAGGCTACATGGTTAGTCAACACTAGAGGCTCTGTCAATCGAGCCGGCCCTGCCCAATCAGAGTCCTTCCTCATGGTAGATGGAGACAAAGTCTCAGTAATTCACTTGAGAGGTATGTTAGGTAAAACAGTTTGGATTAATCCTGCCTCAAGCAAAGGCAAACCCATTCGTGGCATTGTTTTTGCTCAAGGACCAGGCTTCACGTGGTGGGTAATGCAGGAAGATGGAGAAACACGGTGTATACCTCAAGGAGACCTTAGATTTGGCTGAACTGCCCATAACACTGTGCCTGTATTTATATGTAAATATTAGTAATATGTATACAGTTGGGGTAATGTATGTATGTATATGGTTGGAAAGTTTGAATCCGATATAGTATGTTAGTATGGGAAAAAATTTAGGGTAGATAACGTTATAAGTTTGAAATGGGATGAATTTCCAAAAAAAGCCAAAAAAACACCCCATGATGGTGTTGGCTGGAGAAGAGTTAATTTTCTTCCCAGTGGTTGAGATGTTGGAATTTTTTCCCAATATCAATCATGCCCCCCCATCCCTTTTTTTCCAGTGTGCGGGGAGGTGGGAAGGGGGAAGGAGCGGGGGGAAGGAAAAAAACTCTTTCATTGTTGGTCGTGGAAGCCACCATCTATCACGTGGCTGTAAATGGTTGTTGAACCTCCGGGGACAGCTCTCCCCCACCCCCCCCTGGGAATTAGGACTTTGTTTATCTGGATTTGTTAATAAAGAGCTGTTATTTTTCTTTTTCCACACCTTTCACCTGAAGCCTCTTAGTTTCGGAGTTGTAATAACGTGGAGGGAGGAGGTTGGCTTTTCTTTTCTGCCCCCCCTCCTCTCCTTAACGGACATTTGTGTCTTGCTAAACTAAGACAACAGAGTTGATAATATAGAGATACTTTTGTTATTGCTGAGCAGGGCTTGCTCAGAGCCAAGGCCTTTTCTGCTTTCTGTACTGCCATGCTGGGGAGGGGGTTGGGGGTGCATGGGAGGCTGGGAGGAGACACAGTCGGGACAGGTTACTCCAACTGACCAAAGGGATATTCCAGACTATTTGGCATCATACTCAGTGTATAAAGTAGGGGGAAGAAGGAGGAAGGGGAAGATGTTCAGAGTGATGGTGTTTGTCTTCCCAAGTCACCATTACATGTGATGGGGCCCTGCTCTCCTGGAGATGGTTGAAAACATGCCTGCCTATGGGAAGGGGTGACTGAATTCCTTGTTTTGCTTTGCTTGTGTGCAGAGTTGGGGGGGGGAACAGTTTTCCCCCTGAAGTTATAAAATGGTAAACCCCTAGGGGGTGGTGACCCTTGAGGTTTGAACCAATGAGGGCTTCTGCAAAATATAAACATATCACACTTAGACCGGAAAAGAAAGTAGTTGCAGTTGTTGTTGGAGAAGTAGTCATGTTGTAGAGTCACGAGCTGAGGGGCAGGAGCCCCCTGGGGGGCTCTCCCCCCCCTCCCCCCCCCAGCCCCGGTTGGGGGGCTACAGGGTCTTGGAACAGTGTAAGACTGGGCTAAGTGCCTTTAGTATAAACTGGGGGATGTTTCTCCACTGTGAGCAGCAGCAAGAGATACTGAAAGCAGCGGCAGCAAGAACAGCACTGACCGAGGAAAAGTGGCAGAGAACCAAAAGAGAGAAGAGAGAAGCAGCAAACAAGCATGCAGCCAAGTAGGAAGATACAGAGTTGCCTGAGAGACGAGGGTCAGCAGCAGAGAGAGAACTAAGCTCTACAGAGACAGAGTTTTGGGGTAAGAACTGAAACCAGAAACCCCAAACTCCTTTTGTGACCTCTCCTAAGTGGAGAGGATGGACTCCTACTGAATGGAAGTCCTAAGATGCAGCATGCACTCCAGAGAGGAGCTGAAAAGCTCAGGTGTCCTGGAAAGCTGGACCGGGACGGCCAAAGGAATGCAGAGGAGGGCTTTTGCCCCCCCCCCCCCCCCCCCCCCCCCGCTGCCTTGAGACAGAGCACAGAAGCTCTGTAGGGGAATTTGAATCCCCTGAAGATAGGGACCGTCACGAAGACCCCTGCGCTTCGTGGTATGACGTAGTGAAGTGACCTTTGTCCCAGTGAACACAGCCTACGGAAGAGAAGACCCTCGCTTGGAGACAAAGGGCCAAGAGGGTTTGGATACCCCCCTCATGTGTACTGGCAGAGATCCAGCTACAGCTGTTGCGTGGAAGAGAGAGACAGAGAGCCTGCTACCTTAGAGACACTGTTGCTCTGAAAGTAGAAAGGATCTTTTCCTTCTTCCCTCCTGGACTTTTATTTGGAAGGGAGAAGAGATTTGATCCATTGTAAATACTGTTTTGTCATGGTAGGGATAGTTAAGATTGTATATAATGTATTGTAGTATTTATTTTGTATAGTCATTGTAATATATAATCCCTTCCCCCCACTTTGAGTCTCGTGTGGTATCTGGAAAACCCATCTCACACTGGGTTGAGATGTGGGAGAGGGGCTAGAACTAGGGAATTGGATTTTAGGGCTCTCAAACCATGACAACAGCTTTTGCTTTCCTTATTAAACTGTCTTTATCTCAACCCATGACTTTTCTAGCTTTTACCCTTCTGATTGTCTCCTGGATCCAGCTGGTGGGGAGTAAGCGAGTAGCTGCGTGGGGCTTGGCTGCTGGCTGGGGTTAAACCATGACAGTCCTTTTTGGTGGCCAATGTAGGGCTTGAAGGGTTTGAGATGATGAAAGATTTGATTGGGATGTACTAAATGGAATTTATAGCTGTTATTGCAGTTTAGCTAGTCATGAGCAGGCTCCTGTGCTTGCCGTGGGCTTGCTTACCTGACTGTATATTAGAGTCTGTACCTCCTCTGGCGCAGCTTGAGGCTATATCCTCATCCTGTCACCAGTTGCCTGGGAGAAGAGGCTGACCCCCATCTGGCTACAACCTCCTTTAAGGTAGTTGTAAAGAGCGATAAGGTCACCCCTGAGCCTCCTCTTCTCCAGGTTAAACAATCCCAGTTCCCTCAGCTGCTCCTCATAGGACTTACTTTCTAGACCCTTCACCAGCTTCGTTGCTCTTCTCTGGACCTGCTCCAGTACCTCAATTTCTTTCTTGCAGTGAGGGGCCTAGAACTGGACACAGCACTTGAGGTGCAAACTCACTGGTACTGAGTACAGGGGGACAATCACTTCCTTAGTCCTGCTGGCCACACTATTTCTGATGCAAGCCAGGATGCCATTGGCCCTCTTGGCCACCTGGCACACACTGGCTCATGTTCAGGTCCTTTTCTGCTGGGAAGCTTTCTAGCCACTCTGCTCCCAATCTATAGCATTGCATGGGGTTGTGTATTGGGTCTGGCTGAGCTGGAGTTCATTTCCCCACAGTAGCCCTCACAGTGCTGTGCTTTGCATTGGCAGCTAGAAGGGTGTCGATAACACACTGGTGTTTTGGCTACTGCTGAGCACAGCATCAGCACTGTAACATTCCTTCCTCAGTTGAGGGCAAGATCCTGGGAGGGGACCCAAGTAGGCCAGCTGACCCAAACTGACCAAAGGGATATTCCAGACCATAGGACATCAGCTCAGATATAAAAGCTGAGGCAAGGAGCAGGAAGGTGGGCATTCATTGTTTCCAATGGTTGCCTGCTGAGAAACTGTCATACGTGATGAAACCCTGCTTCTCGGGAGTGGTCGACCATCGCTGCTGATAGGAAGTAGAGAATAAACCCTGCTATCTTTCGCTTCTGCGCATGCAAGTTTTGCTTTACTTTTTGCTTTAAATAAACTGTCTTATCCCGACCCACGAGTTGTTTTTTTCCACCTTACTCTCTCCCCTGTCCAGCTGAGGAGTGATAGAGCGGCTGGGTGAGCACCTGGCATCCAGTCAAGGTCAATCCACCACAGGTTGTTATGACTGAAGCACTTGACCTTATTGAATGTTGCCTAAAAAATTCAGGGAGAAAAAAACTCCAGGGCAATTTAGTAGGAGGTAAGATAAGGGAAGGTTTTAATGAAGCCTCTCAGGCTCTGGAAATACAAACTACAAGCACGCCCCCGACCCAGGAGTTACAATTTTTATAATGATGTTCATCCAATCCCTGTTCATCCACCCCCTGGCCTTTGACCTGTTCTGCCCTGCCCCACCCCTCGGGAATTGAGTCTAGGGGAGTTTTGGGACCCCCTCTTCCTCATCTTCATCTTCCTCAGCCTTGGAGGCTTTCCAAAGTTCTGGATTTGAAGGTTACTTTGCCTGCATGATATCTTGTTGTCCAGGCCAGGGTGCAGATGTTCTTAAACAGAATGAAGGCCTACCTTGAAAAAGAGACTAAATATGCTGCTGGAATCTAGGGGGAATTGATATGAAATGGGGCAATAGGGTTGGATATGCGTAAACTACTGTGCTAAAGGGTAAGGGATATAATACAGTTACTTCTAAAACCTACATTCACTACATAACTATTTCTAAAACCTATAAAAATTAAAAAACCAAAAACTCCAAGGCAACATGAACCTCATACCATTGGCCTCGGCCCATCAATACAGCCTGTCCAGATCCCTCTGCAGAGCCTTCCTACCCTTCTTTCTTTCTTAACAGCTGATGAAGGAGGCTCCCATTAACCCAGATGCTGCCGACTGATGCTCAAAAGCATCTTGTCATCCCTGTGATGAGTTCTGCCTGAGGATCAGCTTGCCCTATTTTCAGGTGAAAGAGAGTTAAAAGGTGATTTTTGAACAGATCTTTATCCTCAAAGATTCACAGTTGCTTCCCTTAAGTGCTCGGATGCTCTGTTCCCCAAATATAGGAACCTATATAGGTGCCAACGTGAAGGCGAGGACTTTTGTGCAGCCGTTCTCTTTTTTGGGAGGTGTGAATCACCCCATGCAGTAATCCTGCATTGCTCACTTGGGCAGCAGAGCAGAGAATTGCACTTTGATGTCCCTTGTTAAATGCTCAGGGATTTTTTTGGGGAGGAAATCTTTCCTTGGCAACAGAGCATTAGTGCCTAGGCTGAGATCCATCACCGTGGTGCTTGTCTGCCCTTTGGTCTGAGACCGAGTTATCTAGTGTAAATAAAAGAAGCATCCCCAGATTCTTCTATCACCAGTTCCTCTGGGGCTGAGAAATCAGCCTGCAAAGCCCCAAGTGGTGTTTCCCCTTGGCCCACAGGCAATGTGTGCTGCTGTAGTGGGAATGATGCACTGCCAACACTGGTATGGTCTTTGCTGGAGATTTGCATCCAGTCTGGATAATGGCACTCCAGGAAAGAGATGGAGGAAATAATCCTGGCCCCTCTCTCTATCTTCCATATCCCCATAGTGACCTGGACCAAAAGAAACAGGATGAGATTCACTGGGGACATACATATAACAGCTCTCTAGCTGAGCCCAGAGACACATTGAGCTAGGAGCAAGCGAATTTCCACTTTGGGCAGTTTGAAGGAGAAATATTAAAGAACTGGTTGAGTAAATATGTCTTGGGCTGTTTAGGACAAGCTGATACTGCCTTGGGGCAGGAGGGTGATGAGGTGGACCTCCAGGTGTCCTTCAGTACAGCCCAAGGAATAGTTGTCGGTAGTTTGAGTTACAAGGGTCTCTAGAGGGGTCTGTAAGCAGTTTGCAGGGGAGATGAGAAGAGCTCCTAATCCCCTGCCTGATCTTTTCCATCACAGGAGCATCCATCTGTCATGCCAGGGGTGAGATGGTGTTGAAGTCCAGCCCAGAGTCACTGGTGCCTCAGCAGAGCAGAGAAGCTGGGAGGAGGCAGCAGGAGAGGAAATGGTGTCAGCTAAGCAGAAGACTGTCATCCTTCATGAACATGGCTCGCAGGAAGGAAGAAAGAGAAGAAGAAAATAAATATTAAAAATAGATTATAAGAACAAAGCAGAAAGAAATTGAATGGAAGTTTTCATCTCAGATTTACATCAGACACTAGTGACATCTTGAGGTCCAGTTTATAGTGACAAGTTCTGCTGCCAGGGGCAGGATTAATGGCACATGTAGCCTCCTCCTCTCCTGGTAAGACTTCTCCTTCCTGGAGCCACCTGTTCATATACCAGACCCTATTTCTTGTTCTCTGAGCCCAAACTGATTCCTTCAGGTGAAAAAAAAAAAAAGAGCTGAAGAGAGAACAACTCTACATTTTGTGGCAGAGAACACCTCATGAAGAACCCTGCTTGCAGGTGGGCAGTAACCATCTGTGATGACAAGGCTTAATCCTTTCACTGAGATATATTGGTTCTGATTAGAAGGGGTGTTGATGGAGGGGCACGGACAGACTGCTCATAGACCAGTATGGTCAGCAAAATGTCGGTTTTATTAGAAGAAAGACACCTTATATACTGCTTATGACACTCAGACGTATGATTCTTCTACACAGAGGATTGGATACATAAGGAAAACATACTTTGTTGTCCGGTGCTAATTGGACCACAACAGGTGTCCATAGGAGATGAGAAAACTTGTTCACCTGCCGAAAACTCCTCCTTGACCTTGGCAAAAAGCCTCTTTTGTTCTAACTTCAGAGCCTGTAGCCATATTTAACTAACAGTTGCTTTTACTGTCCACACCCAAATATGCCAAGGCAAGGCTTACAGAAATGCAACAGAAATTGTTCACATACAATCTCTATACTCCAACAGAGGGGGAAATGTCATATAAGTCAAAAAGTTATGCCAGTCACAGGGCAGCCTGGTCATGGGGAAGGGGACCCAGGTAGAGCAGCAGAGCCTCCTCAGGAGCACAGGCAGAAATGCAGACAGGAACCTTGGAGGGGGCTGCCCAGGTTTCAAAGTTCTCTGTTGCTTTGACAGTTTCTATTTTCTGTGATCATCAGATGTTTTCGTAAGAGAGGGGGGAAAAAAAAGCTGGGGGGAAAAAGACCAATATTCTCTCCAAAAGCAGACCTGATGGAAAATTTTCAGCCTGCCCTATTGAATACACCAGGATTTACTTTACTTTCTGCCTTGCATGATTACCTCTTTCATTAACATTTGAGACAGGCAGCAGGCAGGGAGAAATCCTGAAAAGCTCTAAAGTTTGCTTCTCCCATCTCTCCCAGCTTTGGGCTGGTTCAGACAAAGCCTGTGCTGGAGGTTGGTTGCAAGGAAAGGTGTTTCGATTACCATAGAAATAGGGAGAGTACAATCCCCAAAGGGCTCATCTTCTGCATATTGAATCAACCTAACATTTTCCTCCAAGCCTGAGCAAAACCATGTTTGACCATAGTGTGAGTTGGGATGCTGTGTTAATGGATCAGGTCCTTGCTGCCTGGCATCAACTGGAGAAGGTAACAGTGTGGCCCTCCAGGTTGGATGCATTATTAGACTCATTAGCAATGGAAACAGGTCATGTGGAGGGGCAGTTGTAAGTGGGTGCTAGAGTTGGGGCATTTGGGAATGATGGTGGGTTAAACTTGGGCATTTGGAAGGTGGGAATGGGGGTGTGAATGGGGCTGATAAGGTCTGGGGAGCAGGGAGCAGTAATGAAGCATGGGCAGCTTGGGACCAAGATGCTGGGATTGGGAAGAATAGGGATAAATACAAAGATTCATTACTGACCCCTGTCATGGGGCTGGATTGGACACGGTGGGCAGACGTGAAGAGCTTTTTCTCTCTTGGAGAGAGCATTGCTGAGAGCATCATATCTGCAACACTTTCAGATGTAACCCAGATGAGATGGTTGGACAAATCTAATGGTGATGGAAGTACTCGCTACCCAGGAAGCCTGGCATCAAAGTGAAAACATAGCTCCCAGCCCACATGTCCTGCCAATCAACCCAATCCTGTATTGACAAAACATTATGTCCATCAACCCAAGATAATTTAAGAAGGATGTTAAGGTATGTGAATGTGTCCAGGAGAGGGCAACAAAGCTGGTGAAAGGGCTGGAAGGCATATCCTATAAGGAGCAGTTGAGGGCTCTGGGTTTGTCTAGTTTGGAGAGGAGGCTGAGGGGGCTACCGCATTGCTCTCTGCAGCTTCCTGAGGAGGGGAAGTGGAGAGGGAGATGCTGATCTCTTCTCCCTGGTATACAGCAGGATCTGTGGGAATGGTTCAAAACTGCATCAGAGGAGGTTTAGACTTGACATTCTAAAGCATTTATTTGCAGAGAAGGTGGACAGACACTGGAACAGGCTTCCTAGAGAGGTGGTCGATGCTCCATGCCTGTCAGTGTTTAAGAGGCATTTGGGTAACTGTGGCAGGATGGTCTACCCCTATAAGGCTTAGAATCTGATCAGAGAATGCATACAATGCAAGCTATCATGCAAGTTCTACTGCTGGCACCAGAGTGCTCTTTTGGTGTTGAATTATGCTAAAACCAGCCTGCTTCACCAAACTTCAAACACACATCCTGCTTTTTTAAGCAGGATTTGACAGATGAGCTGCTCTCTGGTCTGTAAATCTATGACTACCAGTCCATCACTTTATAACTATAAAAGCCTAGTCCAACTTTCATATGGCAGATTCTTCCACAGACTTCCTTGAAGTGCGGAGCTTCTCCTGTGAAGCAGGGATACCTCTTCATGGTTACTCCCCAGGGGTTAAGAGAGAGATCTGCCCACTATCTTGTATGGTGAGTTATATCAATCTCTACTTAACAGTTTCTTTTGCTAGCTTTGATACAATTGCTTTAATATAATTGCTTTGATACAGTGCACTATACTACTTTATGCTATATTATACCCTACTAGTAGGTTTTTAGTTTTTAGACAGTGTAGTAAATAATTCTGATTAAGATCTTTCATCTGTTCACTCGTCTGTTCATTTGTCATAATAAATAATTCATTTTATATAAATATATCCATTTTGCCATTATTAAAACCTGTGGGACAAAGTGATTTAATCACACCTCTATAATTCCTTAAATTTAAACTGTTGACACAGTCTGAGGCTAAGATAGGATTCAGCCTCATCTAGACCCTTCTCTGAGAAGGAGTTTAGAAAGCAAGGGAGTCCTTCCTGCATCTTGTGACTTCAACAGCAGGGCTTCTTTACTAACTTTGTCTAAGCCTCTCTCCTGTGACAGTGACGCCCTTAATAAAATGCTTTAACTTTGGGTCAGCCCTGAAGTAGTCAGGCAGTTGGACTAGACGATCACTGTAGGTCCTTTCCAACTGAACTATTCTAGTATATACTGTTCTATTCTAAGACATAAATAACAAAAACATGGGTCTGAGCTCCTACCAGAAAACACACCTAGCACAGTACGACCTGGCTACTGAGGAGCTCCTCCAACAAACAGTGTTTCGGCCACACAAGAGTTTGTGATCCAGCCCTCCAGCCCCTAGGCTGAGGATGTGAGAGTAGAATTAAGCAACTTTCTGTAAATCTGAGCTCACTCCAGGGTAGTAATCTCTAAAGGTAAACACTCCTCAATCCCTCTCTATATAGTAGCATCTCAGGGTCTTTTACCATTTCATCCCTGGACTCCATGTAATCTAATGCCACAGATTTATATTAAGGCATTACGTGATTTTCACTTTTATTCATCTCTAATTTTATTTGATCACAAGTCCACAGACAACAGAGATTTCCTTCAAATAACTCTGTCATTTTGGGGGACATTACAATTACTTTAGAACTTATCACAGCCTATTATTTATTTAAATTATTCCTGCTAGAACCACATTAATTCTTTACCAAGAAATAGACATCAGCTTTTCTCTGTCAGGGCTGTTACATCCTTATTGCTTCTCCTGTCTTGGCTAAGATGTCCAGCTTGCAACTCTGTCTCCATGCCAGATATTTCTTATGCAGTTGGGTGGTCCTTTGTGATGCCAAGCCAGGTGCGTACATTAACATTTCCAGTAGTGAAACCCAGATTCACCACATCTGGGGTTGTGCTATGCTATTTTTCCTCCTCCTGCACAATCACTTTGGGTTTTTCATTTATTTATTTTTACCATTAATAATATAGTTAACAATATTATTACTTATTAGAGGCCAGATAAGGAATAGGACATCACAAGAACGATCTGAGGTGCTTGCTCACATTCACACGTGATGTACCTTGCCACCTCTGCAAACATTTTTCTCCCTTAACTGTATCTAAAAATGGGAGGAAGGATTGAAACTGCATTTTCTGCCTGTAGCACCTCACACATCTGTGGAGCCACCTGAAAACAACACCCATGGGAGAGAGGTAACTGCCAGTTCCTCTCCTACTGCTGCTTGGGGGTTGCTGCAGGGCTTTTAGGGGACGCTGGGTCATGCAAGGTCGCTTCTCAAAAACCATCCTTTGTACAAAAACTGCTCTTTTTTGACCGTGAGTTTCTGTCAGCGCAGCAGCACGGACTGGCCATGCCCCGCCGTACCCACCCGTGACCCCCACAGAGCACCACCCCCTCCATCCCACTCATAACTCAGCACGCAACTTCTCTTCCGCTCCAGGTGAGATGCGGGCCTGGTCCGTAAGGGCTGATGCAACACCAGGAACTACTCACTCATACATTCCACAAACGCTGTGGTGGAGAGCGCTACCCCTTTAAGCGCGCCGGTAGGGGCGGGACGTGGGGTGGGGTGTGGCTTGTCATGTAGCGCGGCGCGGCGCGCTGAGGTCAGCTGCGAGCGGGCGCCGTCACAAAAGGAAGTGGCGGCGGCGACGGCGACGGCTGTCAGCGCGGGGAGGGGCGGGGGGCCCGTGGGGGCAGCGCGACGGCGGCGGGGCAGCGGCAGCAGCAGCGTGGGCGGCGGGGGCCGCGCCGCGCCATGGCCCAGCAGCAGATGAGCAGCTCGCAGAAGGCGCTGATGCTGGAATTGAAGTCGCTGCAGGAGGAGCCGGTGGAGGGCTTCCGCATCACCCTGGTCGATGAGTCCGACCTCTACAATTGGGAGGTGGCGATCTTCGGGCCCCCCAACACCCTCTACGAGGGCGGGTATTTCAAGGTACGACCTTTCCCCGCCCCGCTGGTGGACCGGGCCTCCCGCCGCCGCGGAGGTCCTGGCGTGGGGCCGCCGGGGCCTGCACCATTCCTCTCGCCGCCTGCCAGGTCTCTTTGTCGGGCTCGGAGGGGCCGTGGCGGGGCAGCGGTCCCGCGGCCGCTGTCAACCCCTCCGCCCCTCGCGGGAGGGGGCCAGGGTTAGGGAGGACAGGGCGGCTTGGCGCCCGTAGGTGGTGCTCTGTGAGTTGCCCTTCCCCGCCCGCTGCCGGTGGCGGGGGGACGGTCTGCAGGGCAGGCTGGCTGGGGCCTGCAGGGCGTCTTCTCTCAGGATGCCCTCTGGGGAGAGGAGGCCGTGTTACAGCTGTCTCTATTCTTTCTCTGTTTTAACCCCAAAGAAAGGCAGGTACCTCATGGCACGGTGCAAATTCTTCCCTTTCACCCCCAAGTTATCCTCTTGGCTCTAGTCTGTGTATGTTTATTTCAAGGGGGCTTCCCCCGATAGCTTTGTTTGTCATGTAGGAGCATCCTGTGTAGGATGACTAATTCCAGATAAAGGGTATATTTTTTCAAAAATTCATGGACTTCAGGACTGTTTTTCATTATTTCTTTCCCCCGTTTTCCTTTTCTTCCTCTTTAAACTTCTAGAGGGCAGCCTTCAAATGGCTACAGCAACACATAATTGATGAAGGTAGATAAATGCTTTTAATTTATCTCTGTCTTCCTGTTAACAAAAAAAAATCTTGTGGTTCTCTTGTAAATATAGTAAGCAAGAAGTCTGGCACTGCTGCCCCAGAAAGGGAGAAGACTTAAATTCTCAAAACAATTGGAGGAGGAATTGCATGTTTTTTCTTAAAGGAAGCAATTGAAAAAACATGGTGCCTGCAGAAGATATGTTGCATCAGGCATACTCCTTTGCACTTGATGTCTGCTTGGTCTCTAGCAAAATAATGTCCTCTTAAGCTTGCTTCTCCCAGGAGTTATTGTTTTAGTAGTGACTCTTGTGTCTGTCATTTCATGCCCTTTGATTTCTGTCAAACCAAATTTAATTTTTGGATGATTTCTTTGCTTGGCTGACATGCATCTTGGCCTCTGGGTCAAGGTTTAAGAACTTTTTTAACACAAAACCAAAATAACCTGTAGTGTGGGGAATAATAGATTTGAGTCGCATTTGGTTTGGCTTCATCATTTAGAAGGAAGGGAAGGCTTTGGCACAAGACTTGCTTTTTCTAATGAGTTGGTTGGCATGCTCATGTAGATGTGATAGGTGTATTCTTAGACTCGCCTTCATTATTACTTATTCAGGAAGTTGCTCTAGTCTTGGGTTGGTAATTGGGTCATTTTTACATCCAAATGGTTTGGCAGCCTCTTCCTGCCCTTACCTTACTCATCCATTTTTTTCAAAGAAATCACAATGGATCAAAATATCTTTGGTTGGGGAGCTCTCTGGACTGTATGCTTGTAATTGTTCCTGGAAAGAAGCTGAAGCAGCCTGTGAAATAATCCAGGGATGTGCATTAACAAATGTTGCCAGTTGCCTTACCTCAGTATTATGAATGTGGTATCTCTTTTGGTATTTTACGTCCTTGAACTGTTGTACCTTTCTTCTAAATCCTTCTGACCAATCCCGTGATGCTTATTTTGACTGGGAGATGAGGGTCTCGTGATGCCTTTGTCCCTCCACAGTAGAGGAATTCCCTTCAAGCAGCATGGCTCATATGTTGTTTTTGTCTCATCTTTCCTCCATGAGGAGCTGCGCATGGTGGGTTTTGTTTTGGTAGTGTTTGATCTTTGGTTATGCATCTTAACTTCTGAGCCTATGAAAAAGTGATTTTTTTAGACCACTGTTCTGTCACTAGGGAGGAGTCCTGTGGTCCTGAGAAGTGATGTTGTTGACTTTGTCTGTATTGGGCCTTCAGGCAAACTTTTAGATGTGTTAGACTTGGCTTACTGAATTATTTAGAGATAAGGTAAATATCTAACTTTATTTTGTGGGGTGACTTCTATGATACATTCATAGTATATGCAAGGTGAGCACTAGTTCAGATCAGCATCTGATTAGTTTTTCAGATTTCTTGACTTGATGAAGTATCTAGCTTCATCTTGTTTTGTCTTTTTAGTTTCCTAAGGTAGCTAAACAGGATTAGAAATATGCACTCTAACTTTTTTCAATTTTGTGACAATGAGAGTTTGGGAATTTTCTTCCCCTTGAGGTGTGGTTTGAGGGTAGGAACTAGAGGGGAAGTACAAAGCCTTCTAGTTAAGTTAAAGTATAAACATTTTGAGAAAGACCTGTGTTTAATGGAACCTTAAAGTGTTAGTGATAGTTGATTGGGAATACAAATGCTTGATTTGTGCCCATGGAACACTTGGAACTGGTAACATCAGCTTTTGGTACCTTCTTTATTCTTTGATAAATATGACCTTTCTCTCTGGATTGTTGAACTAGCTGAATAAACTGAAATACGAGAAGTGTTCTCTTTGTACCTTCTTGATAGGAGCTACTGCTGTTAAAGGCTGGTTCAACATTTCAACAGATCCTGGTTTCAGTTGCTAATCCTGTAACCAGTATTTGATAAATTGAAGCAGAAAACCTGTCCCCTTGAACGTTTGTTTAAATGGTAGATTATTGTAGCCAGCACTAAGATATTGATAAAGTTGGGGACTTGTTAAAAATTCAAGCACAGCATCTAAGCATATTTTATAAACTAATATAGCATGCTCGGGTCTACTGCAGTACGTCATAGTTTAGGACCTCCTAGCTAGATGGAAAGGGCAGCAACCACTTTGTGGAGAGCAGCTTGTATCAGTGAGGGATAGGAGCAGTTCTGAACCACAAGCCCCCCTCATGCAATCAGCTAAAAGTGTACATCTGCAGTGAAGGTTGTCACAAATCCAGGTGTTTCTGCATGGCTCTCCTTATCCCTGTCAATCTTTGTCTTATCTAGTGACTTTATGTAGCTATTCATTATGACTGGGAATAATGTTTTGGGCAACCCTTTGCTCAGGTTCTAGATCACCACCCTCAAGGAAGGAGTTGTTATTTCATGCACCAGTTATCTCCCATTCTTGTGCTGGGACCCAATATTTCAGGGAAGGTGCAAGTGAGAAATTATATAAATAAAAACTTCATTAGATGTGTAGTGCTGCCCAGAAGAACAGTTTGACCAAATATGCTGTGTCAAGAAACATGTTTAATGTAGAGCAAGAGTCAATATTGAAAACTCCTTGGATTTAGGCTGGGTAGATGAGAATGAATCATAGAATCAACTGGATTGGGAAAGACCTCCAAGATCATCAAGTCCAACCCTTAATGAATACACCTAACATGAAAGGAAACAAGAAAAATGAACTGCACTGTTAGAGTTTGATAGTTCTTAAGACAATTTATTTCATAAGGTGTTTTTGCTACATGAAGGAGCAAGTCTTGACACAAGTGGGGAGGAGGAACCCAAGCATTATGCTTAGTTTTTTCAAGTAATTTGGGGGCTAAATACTTGTTACGGCATTGTTTTCCCTGCTTTTTGTAACTTGTTAACTGTGTGCTGTTTAGAGTTCTGTGTTGTTGGATCTCAACTTCTTCCAAGGGATTTGTTTTGATTTCAAAGCGACTTGCAATATGTGAGAATAATTTATTTTTTTTTCAGAGCAGTGAATTGATATGGAACTTACAGATAACTTATGGCAAGTATGAGCACCATGTTTAAAAGTTTGGTATTGTAGGATGCTTCCTAGAAAGCTTAAAATTAAGCAAATAGAAATTGTAACTGGTAGAACATGTAACTCCACAAAAATATTTCTTGGTGCCAAGGAAAAAATGTGCGTTACTCTCAGCATAAAAACTGCCTTCTGCAGGCCTCTGCATTGCAAGGTGCTACAAAGCTTCTCTCTCAGCGTACTTAAACTTCTATTTTTGTTGTCTTTAGGTATCATTGATGCTAATATGCAACCCACCTATCTGTAAGATAGGATCATCTGTTGTTGGCTATCTCCAAAATAAGAGATGTGAAGCTGTCTGTAGGCAAAAAATATCTGATGTTGGTTCACAGATCATAAGCATGCTTTATGATCTCTAACTCTCAGGCCTGAGGAATACCTGATTGACCCTCACTCTGCTGTTGCATATAGGTTTTTAGATGGTTGTGTCTGTGGGACCCACAGAACCTCCTAGACTGTTTTGGACAGCTGCCTAGCTTCAGAAGGCAACAGGCAAGGTAATGACAGTAGCCAACTTCCAGCCCTTTCCCTAGGACTCCTCTGATACAAGTAGGGATATTGTGTATGCTAAGAAGCACAGATAGTGGTTTGCAGTTCTAATACTTCCTGAGAATATAAGACCAGGTGCAATTAGATCCTGTTGTATGGCAAGAGGAGACCCTGGCTCTGCCATTAGGATAAAAATAGAAAGCTTTCCATTTGGAAAGATTGAGTACTTTCAGTTTGCATAATTCTTCTATTGTTTGGCTGTATTTCCATGAGTCTGCACAGTGATCCTTGGATAAGGTAAACTAAAAAATGACTTGAATAGCAATGTGAAGAATTGTGCATCTTGAAATTTCTTGCGAGTCTGTTCAAGAGATAGTAACTAAAAGCATGTAGATAGCTTTAGATCTGGTTCATATTATGGAAATTAATGGAAGCTTTTGACTCTCAGGTGTTAAAGGGTGTTCTTAATATTTTGTTTGCCTGGTAAATCCTTAAGATCTCTGCTATTGCAGTAATATTATGCCAGTGTCTGAGTGTTGGACCATATATAACTTCTCAAAAGCTCAAACATGTTTTTACAGCACTGTTTCTGAAGTCACGTTTACACTGCTTGCTATTTTACATAGTGATATATTCACACTGAATGTTTTCTTTTTAATAACACTTTAGTTCTAATCCATGATGCTCATTTTACATCTAGAGGGTAGGAAATGCCAGAAAAAAATGCTTGCAGAACTTTAACTCTCTTCTTTGACATGCGGTTTGGCTGTGTAGTTTATGGCTATCATCAGGTATTCATAGTAATGAGTAGTATAGGCTAAATGGTGGAGACTTTATCTTGAAGTGTAACTGAGTTAGTTGGAAATGTAACAGTTACAGATGGACTGCAGTGTGGCTGGACTAAAGGTTATGCGACTCATAATGTAGCATGTCCTCTTATAATTGGACTACACGTCATCAGATGTGTGCATACACGTGCATGTGCACAAAATTAGCTTCCTGTTTCCAGAGTGCTACTTTATTTTTTAAAAATGTTAAAAATGGCATTTTGAGTTAGAAGAATTTCAATTACTAAGCTTTTGTGGTAGTGACTTAATGATAATGTCTCATCTCACCAGATGAATTTAATAGTAATAACTTTGGCACCGTGTACCCTCCTGTTACGACCCGCCCCAGAAAAAGGGGAGGGGAGTAACCCAGGTTCTTATCAATAATTCCCTTGAGGTGGATTAGAGCGAAACGACACTGAATAATCGGTGTCTGAAAACATATATAGGTAGGGTTTATTTTAACAATTTTGCTTGAACAGGTATGTTAGGATTTTGGGTGTTGTCATCTATATTATCTATCATAGGGATAACTCCTGGGGGGAAAATGCATAAGGGAGAGAAAGGAAAGACAGGGTAAGGCTAAGGGAGAGCAAGGGAAAGAAAAGCTGAGAGTGGACAGATGTATATAGTCACCGCCCACGGGGTCCAGCGATGAAACTTGGTAGTTGCAACTTCCATGTCTATCAGTTGAAGTGGTGGCCTTGATCTGCTGGGGGTGAAGGAGGGAAGCCCCCACACTCCAAGAAGTTATGAGTTATTATATCCATGGTTAGTGTCATGGGCCATGCCTCGAGCCTCCAACCTCTCCTGGGCCTGTGCAGAGTTTCTGTGTGTGGCCTGGTTCCCGCCTTTCAAGATTGGCAGAGAGAGGGATGGGCTTTGATGGGCCATCGGAGGTATAATGCAAAAGTCCTGCAGAAGCCTGCAAAAGTCCCTTGGCAATCCTAGGATGCATAAAATCATTAACCGTTTCAGTCTCTGACACCACCCCTGAAGCACTAGTAGGCAAGATGAGCCAAATTGATTGTCTATCTCCACATTTTCTGAAATATTTAAAATGTATAAATATCTGCCCTAAGTGGCCTACAAATAGGAGAAAAATGATAAAGCTACCGATTTGGGATGCACATATGATATTTTGGAATCTTGCTTGATTTGAAGAAATGTCACTTTAAGACTTTCTGGATATTTGGGTTTTTTTAATTGAGACTATCACATAGAGAACAAGGGAAATGTCAAGGGGCTGTCTTCAATGGGTGACACTTTCAGATACTGTAGTATTTGTTAATCCTAGAGAAGGCTGCCTGGCAAGCAGACTGTCTTATTCCTTAAGGTTTTGGTACTAAAAGCATGACATGATACGTTTCCATTGGTCTGTTTTGTTCTCTTAAAATGATACAAGTAATTGAGAAATTTGGGTAAAGGGCTTTTGCTTGGGAAAAGAAACTTAAGTTGATAGCAGTAGGGACATATTATCAATAGCTATGTGACTCTTCCCCAAGTTATGTATCCTAGTTAAAGTATTTAAAGCATATGTTTTAATGTTCATTGTAGCAAAATATTTGGAGGAGTTAAGATGCAAAACCCTTTGCTAGAGTATTGGAACAAGTGTAAAGACCAGTGTTTAGCCAGTTGTGCCACTTGGGTCAATTCTTGTGCAATAGACACTTGTCCATTGTGCAAAAATTCTTGGTTTTAAATTAATTCTTAGGCATCTCTACAACTAGAAACCTTTTACTGTCAGACCTAGGAAAAGGCTGAAATAATATTGTCTTTTGCAGCACCCTCTTTGGCCTTGTCGAAACAAAAGCCATGCCATGGAGTAGCTTTGACTTACAATGCATTCTGTGAATACGCATTTGGTCTTGCATAAAGTTTGCTTGTATAACCCTCTAATTGAATAGATGATTGTTTCTTCTCCTGTATAATTCTAAGTATTAAATGACCGTTTCTTGAGGCAACCAGTCATGTTAATTCTCTATAGAGGACCTGTTGTCACGTCTTTTTTTGAAAGACCAGTTGTCATGGTCTAGGAGTGATATTCCCCATTTTAGTGTTCCCACTGAAACACCCCAGACCATGTGCCGCTTGCTACCTTCCCCTGCGATGGGATGGAGAGGAGAAGTGGAGGCACAAAAAAGGTAAAGATCACGAGTTGAGATAGAAACAATGTACTAGAAACAACAATGAAATAAGAAAATGAACAGTAACAATAACAATACTAATAGCAGAGTGTACAAGACAGGTAATGGATTGAGATGTGATTGCTCACCATGCGGAACCCAGCACCACCAGACCACACACCCTGGCAAAACCAGAAAAATGCCACCACCCTCTATCCCCCCTGCACATGGCATGAGGTGGTATTGAATAACTTCAGGGTCCTGGCTGTTCCCCTCCTGGCTACTGCAAAAATTAACCTTGTCCTGACTGGAACCAGGACGTTATCCACCCCTTATTCTATACCATTTGTCATATCCAGATCCTGCACCTTCCAAATATATATATATGTATGTGTATATGTATATATACACACACACACAGGTATCATTTCCCTAGTCAATGGCCATCCCTCCAAAATGTCTGTTAATTTAGTTGATGGCTGTGGGTTCTATCTGTCCTAGATATCTTCCAGGGCAGGAGGGCTAGTGGGCTGTCAGCTGGTTGCAAGCTGCATCAGGGGCTCACAACTGGTGTATCTGGAGCAGTCCATCCTTATAATCCATGGTAGTTATGGCACACAGTGGCAGTGTCATTCAGCAACCAATGTTATACAATTCAACATCACTGACTGTTCTCACCCAAAAATCAAACCCCCTTGAGGTACACATTGTGTTTCTCTGTCCCTCTGCATTACCCACCAAGTGCACCCAGGTCCTTGAGCAAAAACAATCCCATGGATGGGTTTGCCTTTGCTTGAGGCAGGACTAATCCAAACTGTCTTCCCTAACACATTCCTCATATGCACCACAGGGACTTTATCCCCTTCTATGGTATGTGGAGATTTTGATTGGGCAGGGCCAGCTCGATTGGTAGAACCTTTAGTGTTAACTAACCTGGTGGCCTTCACTAAACATAGATCTCAATGTTTGAAGGTCCCACCACCCATTGCTTTCAATGTGGTTTTTAACAGTCCACTGTACCATTCCATTTTCCCAGAGGCTGGTGCATGATAGGGAATATGATACACACACTCAGTCCCATACTCTCTGGCCCATGTGTCTGTGAGGCTATTTTTGAAATGAGTCCTGTTGTCTGACTTGATTCTTTCTGGGGTGCTGTGTTGCCACAGGACTTGCTTTTCAAGGCCCAAGATGGTGTTCCGGGCAGGGGTGTGAGGCACAGGATACATCTCCAGCCATCCAGTGGTTGCTTCTACCACTGTAGAGGAGGGTTTGTGGGAGTGTGATGTAATCAATCTGCCAGACCTCCCCATATTTATATTTTGACCATTGTTCCCCCATACCACAGGGGCTTTACCTGTTTGGCGTGCTTGATTGCAGCGCATGTTTCACATTCCTGGATAACCTGGGAGATAGTGTCCATGGTGAAGTCCACTCCTTGGTCACCAGCCCATCTGTATGTTGCATCTCTTCCCTGATGACTTGAGGCATCGTGGGCCCACCGAGCCTGAAATAATTCATCCTTATGTTACCAGTCCAGATCCACCTGAGACACTTTAATCTTGGCAGCCTGATCCACCTGTCCATTGTTGTGATGCTCCTCAGTAGCCTGACTTTTGGGTATGTGTACATCTACATGATGAACTTTTACAGCCAACTTCTCTACCTGGGCAGAGATGTCTTGCCACAATTCAGCAGCTCAGATGGGTTTCCCTCTGTGCAGCCAATTGGCCTTCCTCCATCATTCCAACCACCCCCAGGGAGCATTTGCTACCATCCATGAGTCAGTGTAGAGGTAGAGCACTGGGCATTTCTCTCGTTCAAGGATATCTAAAGCCAACTGGACAGCTTTCAGCTCTGCAACCTGACTTGATCCACCTTGTCCCTCGATAGCTTCTGTGACTTGCCACATAGGACTGCATTTTTTTATGTATCCCTACAATAGGGCAGGAACCATCAGTGAAGAGAGCGTATCGCTTTTCATTTTCTGGTAGCTGATTATATGGTGGGGCCTCCTCAGTGTGTCACCTTCTCCTTCTCTGATGATATTCCAAAATTTTCACCTTTAGGCCAGTTTGTGATGGCTTCCAAGTTCCCTGGATGATTGGGGTTTCCTGTTTGAGCTCACTGTGTGATCAGTGATCCACTTACTACACGTGGCATCAGTGCCATGATGTGTGGAAGGGACTTTCCCAGCCCAGCACTGGCAGTTGGGGTGCCAGGAGGAGCTGTGCTTTGGTGCCAGCCACTTCTGAAGCAGCTCAAACCCTTTCATAAGATGCCAGTATCTCTTTTTCAGTTGAGGTGTAACAAGCCTTGATCCTTTGTAACCCCAACTCCAGAACCCCAGGGGTCATCCTGGAGTCTCCCCTGGTGATTTGTGCCAGAGGCTTCAGGAAGGACTGTTCTCCCTGGCTGCAGTGTAGAGCACATTTTTCACATCTTGTCCTGTTCTGACTGGCCCAAGGGCTACTGCATGAACAACCTCCTGTTTAATTTGTTCCAAAGCTTGTTGATGTTCAGGACCCCACTTAAAATCGTTCTTCTTCCATGTCACATGATAGAGAGGGTTGACAATCTGACTGTAATGTGGAATATGCATCCTCCAAAAACCCTCAGTGCCTAGGAAAGCCTGT
The DNA here is from genome assembly GCF_009829145.1 of Chiroxiphia lanceolata. Taxonomy (NCBI): domain Eukaryota; kingdom Metazoa; phylum Chordata; class Aves; order Passeriformes; family Pipridae; genus Chiroxiphia; species Chiroxiphia lanceolata. Next base: position 11,383,668 of record NC_045670.1, on the reverse strand, counting down.
GTTTCCTTCTTGCTGGTTGGTGGGAACGTGACTGCTATTTTGTTGGCCATGTCCATTGGATCTGATGATGTCCATTTTGCCATTTTATTACTAAAAAATGAATTTCCCTGGCAGGTCTCTTGACCTTACTGTTTTATGGCAAAACCGACCTTCAGGAGGATTATCTTCTCCCCTTTCTCAAAAACTTCCTCTGCTGTATTGCCCCATACAATGATGTCATCAATGTACTGCAAGTGTTCTGGAGCCTCACCCTTTCCCAGTGCAGTCTGGATCAGTCCATGGCAAATAGTGGGGCTGTGTGTCCACACCTGGGGCAGTCAGTTCCACGTGTACTGGACACCCCTCTAGGTGAAAGCAACCTGTGGCCTGCACTCTGCTGCCAAAGGAATGGAGAAAAACACATTAACAATGTTGATGGTAGCACCACTTTACTGCCTTGGACTCCAGTTCGTACTGAAGTTCAGCATGTGCAGCACAGCAGCACTCGGTGGTGTGACTTTGTTCAGACCACAATAGTCTACTGTCAGTCTCCATTCTCTATTGGACTTCTATTCCATCAGCCCTTCTATTCTGTCTGAGGACTTGCCCACTGGAAACTGGAGCAGCATTTATCCTTGAAGAATTTCCTGCAGTGGTTGTTCTTCCTCACAACTCATATACCTGTGCTGCAAGGCAGAGGTCGGTTTTCCATCCCACTTCCTCACGTCCTCTCTGTGATCATGCAGGTAAAACAACAGGTTACCTTGTGGTGTGCACCCTCTCTCTCTGTCAGGGGGGCACTTGCTTCCAGTAGCAGAGACTCTGGTCCATACTGACAGGGCATGGGACATTTCTTCTTTAAATTGCTGCAAGTCCTTAGACTATCTTTCCACAGATGAGACATGGGCTGTAGGGAGGAAGAGATACTTCCTTCATATTTCTGGCGTTGGGCAATGTTATAGTTCTATACTTTTTTAGCTCCTGGTGAATTTTCCACACCAACAGCCTGGCTAGGGTGGGGTAAGCTCAGGCTTTGTTTGCCTGGCTTGGACCTTAATGACTGTCCCATTGAAACGCTAATGACTTTTCTCTGCAAGAAACAGGACTTTTTTGTTTCCCTCTGCCCGAGGCAGGGAGGGAAGGTAGATTTTTACTGTGTAATTTTAGCCGAAGCAGCAGCAGCCAGAAGGGAGAAGGGGCTGGCAGTTTGGGGCTGGGAGGTGCTTGGTTTTTCGTGGTTTTTTTTTTGTTTTGTTTTTGTTTTGTTTTTTTTTTTTTTGTTTTGGTTTTTTTTGTTTGTTTTTTTCTTTGGTTTTTTTTTTTTTTTTACCTTTTGCTTTTGGAGAGCCGGGCTGGAGCAGTTTGGCTGGTTTTTGGGATCACTCGTCCAGCTCAGGAGATTGGGGGGGGGGGAGGGGGGGCCTGCCTGCACCTTTCCTTCCGCCTCCTCTTTTCCCGTGTCGGCAGCAGCTTACTCCCATCGAAAAAAATCGGGTCCCAGCCAGAGCCCGCCTTCGACAGCGTGAGTCCACAGGAGGAACCACACTTCCCCCCCTTTCCCTTCTTGTGCCGCCGGCAGCCCGCCTTCCTCCCGGAGAGGTGCCTTGGACTGACCCAGCTGCTCCCGCGCGACTGACCCCACAGACGCGGCGGCCACCAGAGCCCAATAGCGCCCCCCTGCCGACCATCGGTGAGCAACTGCAGCCTTCACTCCTCCGGAGGCTCAACAACGCCCCCTGGTGACCGTGAGTCACTGCAACCCCTACCTCCCGAGGCATGCCAGCGCCCCCTGCTGGGTTGGTTATAACTGTGCCGAAAGGCAAAAAGTACTTCATTGGTTTTTGGTGGAAGTTTGGTTCCGGGATTGTTACTTGTCTCGTTGTGTTACACATATATATATATATTTTAGTAAAGAGCTGTTCTTTTCTTTTCCACACCTTTCTGACTGAAGCCTCTTAATTTCAAAGTTATAATTACTCAGAGGGAGGAGTTTGGGCTTTCTCCTATCCCGCCCTCCTTAGCAAACATTTCTGTCTTGTTAAACTGAGAAAGGCAAGCAAATTATCTACCCTTTGTTCTCCTTCTTTCATTGACATCCCCACCAATGAGTTGGCATACAGTGATGGCGCACTCCATAGGAACTTCCACCACATGGTTTGTGTATGCTGGACTTCATATGGATTTATAGGGGATTGCTCATTGTTTGGAACCCTATAGATTACCTCCAGCACAGCTAATTCTCTCAGGTACTGGATACCTTGCTCCATGGTGTTCCACTTGTCTCAGTGCACTGAAAGATCGTCCTTGAAAAGATACCTTTCCCTCACACTTGACAGGAGTAGTCTCCAGAGGCTGAGAGTTTCTGTCCTCTTCCCAATCCCCTTGTCAATGCCTGTATTCCTGGACAGGGATGCCAGCTGCTTGGCTTCACTACCCTCTAGTTTCCAACTGTGGATCGTGCTATTCCAGCATCAGAGCAGCCAGGTCATCAGGGGCTCACTGGACTGGCTGCTGCTATCTTTTTGCATATCTCACAGCTTACCTAGGGATAAGGATTGGATGATTATCTCTGGCCCTGCCTCTTCCTCCTGTTGTAAGGGCCCTGCTTCCTCTTCATCCCTGAGTGAAATGATTTTTGCCTTGGATTTCTTCTGTATGCAGGCAACTGCTACTGGCACAGATTGTTCCTCTGGTTCAACTGCAGTTTGAGTGACCACAGTTCTTGTTGCTCTGCTTTCCTCCTCTTCCCCCGAGGATGCTGTCTAGTATTGAGCAACACTGAACACACATCCCAAAATGACCCTCATTGCTCTTAATGTTATCATGTCATAAACTGATATCCGACAGTACAGCAGCAGAACAATCCCAATTCCTCTCTCTGCTCTGAAAAAGAGCATTGCCAGGAGCACATAGTGCATGTATGGAGTATATACAGGGTTAGGTACCCCAACCATGTGAACAGACAAAGCAACATTGTGACCAGTGGCTCCATACCTAATACAACAAGTGCTTAGATTGAATTTGTTACCTCCCTGTGCATGGTGTGAGGTGGTATTTAATAACCCCAGGGTCCTGGCCGTGCCCCTCCTGGTTGCTGCAAAAATAAACCCTGTCCTGCCTGGAACAAGGACACCAGTGAACTTCTAAATGAAGCTACCCATTTTATGTTGCTGTATGGTCTGCATTGGAGCATATAAAAATGAAAGTTTTTAGACCAACATATGAAGTGATTTCCATTTCTTAATGTCTACCAGAAACCTGAAGGCTTATGTGCTTTAAAACTTGGCTAATATGCCTTCTTTCTGTGAAATTTAACTTTCATTTGTGTGGAAGAAGCTTGGCTGCCTTTGACCTGAAATATAGCAATAGTGGCACTGCTGGGGAAAGCTGGGTAGGTGGGCTAGGCTTTATTTGGGGCTGTGAACATTTGGGCTTTTATGCTTTACTACTGTCTGGATTTTTTTTTGAAAATTTGTTAATACTAAAGTTTGTTTTGACCCCCAGAGGACTATATGCAGACTCATCAGGAGCTGAAGACCAGCCTCAGCAGGGTTATTGTGGAATGTTGTTCTGGAGCTCTATTTTAAATGCTTTGTGATCTTGAACTCATATTATCCGTGGCTATTCTTTGGTTGTGTTGCCTTAAGATCTGGAGCCAAAAAATACTCCAAGCTAATTTAGTATAGAAATAAGATAAAGACAGCAGGTCTAGGGTGCAAATGTTCTTAAACAGAGGTGTTGTCTACAATTCTATCTTGAAAAGGAGTCTAAACACACCCGAAGAATTTAGAAAATTTGATATGAAATGGGGATAAAGGGTTTAGTGAATGTAAACTACCGTTCTAAAGTGAGACATACTATACAGCTACATTAAAATCTACATTTACTCCACAATTACTTCTAAAATCTACAAAAAACTAAAAATCTAAAAAGTTCAAAGGCATCAGTTGGAAGGATATCATAGTTGTATTGGCTGTTACTAAGGAGGGATGGCATAAGAAGGCTGCTGATCTTGGACACTTTCTTCAGGATGTTATGAAAAGCCATACTGCTTAATGGTAATGTTCATGAGACCACAGCTGGGCTGGTTGCTGTAGGTACGTGCTGCTTACCTCAGCCAGGGAGCTTCCTGCTTGAAGTTATAGGTGTGTTGCTAAGTAGTGGATCAGGTCAGGTTGGGGTAAGGGTAGTGAGTTGCAACAGCCTAAAATGATGCTCTGACAGCAAGTTGGAAGGCAAGGAACACTTTATTTACAGTAGACTTAGTTTTATAGTCTTTTTCTTCTGTCCACACGCAAATATACCATATCTCATTGGTTATGTGTTCTTGTCTGCGCGTCCAAGCTCATCCTCTAATAGATGGTCGGCATCCTTTTGCATGCTGGCAAATCTCAAAACAACACCTGTTATTTACTCCAGTTCTTTCTCGTTTTCAGCTTTCTCACCCTCGATGTTTATATTCTTTTACAACCTCATAGCTGCAACTGCTCAAATTCAAGGCCTAAGCTGTCTACAGCCCAGTCATTTCCCACAGTGAGCAACCATCCCAAAGCATGACATTTCCTGTTCCCATGCCTCATGGGCAAATCTTCAGTGATCTTTGGCGAGTGCACCATACTTGATCTTGCCTGGTGTCCAAATAGATGATACCACATACTGTGGCGTCATGTCTGTACAATGGCAGAGGCATAGAGGAAGGCTCTAGTATGTTTGGCCACAAAAGACCTGTCATTGTGATGCTACTAGGCCTCTTCATCCATCTTGGGGTCTCTGGGAATCCAAGCCCATCTTGGGTGTCTGTTCCTTCATCTCTCTTCCTGTACTGAACCAACTGTACCTTTGGGGTTGTTATAGTTTTAAAATCTTTCGTGGAATTTTTGTCCCTTGCCAACACAGCTATTTTGGGGATGGTGGGGGACCAGAGCAAAGTGGCTTGCCGGAACTGAGTGTTTTGCTGCCTGCTGGAGCTGAGCTTGGGGCAGTTAGCCAACATTAAAGAGTGGCTGATGGGCCTCCGCATACCAACCCAATTGCTTGGGGGGTGTGGGGGGGAGCATGGACGAGGAGTTTGGACTTGGGGTGGAAGGGCTTGTGCTAGGCTGCGACCAGAGCAGACACAGGGCAGGTGGGGATGGGGGAGGAGGGGGAAGTCCCCTTTGGGGGGGGAAGTCCCCTTTGGAGTGAAATCTCGAGATGTGTGAGTACTTAAGAATCATAGCCTGGGATATTGGCTCTCTCTGTGTGGCTTGGAGAACACTGACATTGAGGAGGGCTAGCAACTGCCGTTGCCTCCTGCCCCCTGTGTTCCTGCTGCCGACTGCCTGTGCTAGCGGCACCCCCCGGCACCCTCGGAGACCGTCTGCCTCGCATCCCCCATCCTCTGCCAGGACGTCAGAGCCAGCATCTTGGTGAGGGAGCTTCCATTCACCCCCCTCGCTAGTGCCTTGCCTTCTGCCTGCCCGTTGCTGCCGCTGCCTGTTCCCCCACTGCTCCGCTGCTGCTGCTGACCACCCCCAGGCTGAGAGAACCCAGAGCCGTTGCTGAAGACCATGCCCACAGCCATCAGAGCCGGGGGAATTCCCTTTGTGCTGTGTGGTGAACCCTGTTTGCCGGCAACTGCGGAGCTGCCAGGAAGAGCCCGCGGATGCCCCCTGCTGGTTGCAGGTGAGTCATTGCAGTTTCTGCCTTGCCGGAGCCCACTAGCACCCCCTGCCATCCGTGAGTCACTACAGTCCCTGCCTCCTGAGGCATACCAGCGCCCCCTGCTGGGTGTGGTTATAACTGCGCCAGAAGGGAAAGTAGGACTTAATTGTTTGAAAGCTTCAGTTATGGTGTTGTTGTTTGTTCTGTTTTTGTTCTCTATATATATTTAGTAAAGAACTGTTATTCCTTTTTCTACATTTTTACCTGAAAGCCTCTTAATTTCAGTTGTAATAACTCAGAGGGAGAGGTCTTTTTATTCCAGGAAGGTTCCCGCCTTCCTTGGTAGACATTTGTCTTTTAAACTAAGACAGGGGTGTGACTGAGGGCTGATGTAAGGTCACCACGTGATCTGATTAGAGCTCCTGGTGTCTCAGCCTTGTTCCATTTCATCTTTCCCTCTGCAGTTATCAACTTTGCTGAGCATGTGAGTGACTTTCACCTATTTTCAAGAGAACAGTGAAGTATTTTTGACCTGCTTACTCTTAACCACTACTTCTAAAATGGCTAATTTCTGCTATTAAAACAAAAGTAAGTTTGCTGGTGATGGTAGGGAGAGCCTGTGAGTTATACTTCAACAAATCTAGCAGAACTCTGGATAGAGTCTAGTGGATAGAAAGAAACTCTTGAAGTGTTGTAAGGCTGCATCAGTTCTATATCCTTAGCTTTTGTATACACCAATTTATTTGTGATATCCTAGCTGTTTTGTTCAGCATTTTGTTCAAATTTAGGGAATTTTCTTCCCTTTTCTTGTTAAGTATAGAGCAGTGATTTCTGTACTCTAGAAAGAAGAATAGATGCAGTATATTTCCTGGAACAAACTTGGTACGAATAGCATTTTTTTGTTCACTTACTTTTGCAGTGTTGTAATTTAAACTCTATTTTAAATCTCTTTATTAAAATATATATATATATGTATATATGAGTCAGGTGTGTTAGGGAAGAACATGATGGCACTGGGAAGAAGAGTCCCTATGTTTGTAAGGGACTTCTGTTTTGTTAGACTACTTTTATGCGATACATAACTTGTGCAACTGTAGTAATGCAGAAAAACTGAGGATGACAAAATTTAGGCTGAGCCTAAAACCTACTAATAATGCTTGATTGACATGTTGAATTTGGACCTTAATTTACAGATTATCAACTTGAAATAAGAGTATGATGGGAAATCAGTTTCTTCTTTACAAGAAAGGTTCGTGTCTGTTGCTAGATGCTCATATGGTCAACAAAATATTGTCTTCTGCTAGGTAGCAGTCAACAAGCTTTGGTACATGTTTAGTTGAGCTTTGTTTGGTAAAGCTGTTGAATATTGCTGTCGTGTTTATTCTGAACGTGAATTGCTACAATCTGATGTTAGACTGGGTGAAAGTGATATACAATTTGGAATTCATCATCTATTAGGCCCTTTGTGTGGGTGAAGCATGGCACTTGTCCAGAATAGTCTGTGGATGCTACACAAACAGGATAAGAGAGCCAGTGCAATGCATTGTTTTAGATCTGTTGGTGACTGTAAGAGGTGCTCATCTGAAGGGCACAGGGCTAGGATGGGAGGAGTCATGTAGGCATAGGGGTGGTTTGTACAGCTTTGAATGTAAGGTAGGGCCAAAATGTTCTTTGACAACAGTAAGAGGCAGTATAATTTAGTGAACAGGATAGGGATCAAAAGTCTTTTATCTGTTGTTGCCTAAAAGACCTCGGAGGAAAAAGACTCCAGGCCAATATAGTGTATAAGATAAAGGGAGCAGGTCCTTTGATCTCCGGCCTGAGGCCCAGGGAATACATACCACGCACACACCTAGACAGGTCCATCCAATCCCAGATCTGTCCACCCTTGGTTCTGCCCTGTTCTGCCCCCTGACACGCCCCTTCGGGAATTGGGTCTGGGGGTGTTTGGGGCCCCTTCTTCCTCATCTTCATCTTCTTCAAAGCACATACAGTCCTAGGAGTTCCTTCAGAGTTCTGGGCTTGAAGGTCGCTGTGTCTGTGTGATATCTTCTGGTCCAGGCCTTAGGATGTTTTTCTACAGTTCTACCTTGAAAAGAAGACTAAACACGCTAACAGGACTTTAGAGGGATTGATATGAAATGTGCTAATAGGATTGGGTATGTGTAAACATTATGCTACAGGGTAAGGGATATAATACAGTGTAGTGGGTTTCTGTGGCTGGGTTTTGGTAGTGGGGGGGTGTCGCTGATAATGTCGGAACGGCCAATGCGACACAGATATCAGAGTCAGGCATAGTCCAGGTGCAAGGTGATCAGGAAGCTGTTTATTGCTCTCAAGTGTTTCTCTTATACTCTTTGTACACTATGGTGCCATAACACAATTGGTCAAAAGTCTCAAACATAAGACACTGCACAGACTCTTATTGGTGACACTGAAGACACTGTGCATGCTGTGACATGCTATTGGTGACACTATACACATTTTGATTGGTGACCTTTGGTCTGGGCTGCATTATGTTTGTTCCGTCCACCATTACAGTAAATATTTCCTAAAAGTTGTTTAAATTCCTCATCACTAATTGCCAGGCTGCTGACAGATTCTCTGTCAACCCCGACAATTCCCCCTCTTTTTTTATTTTATGCCGCAAAGATGGCTTTGACAGTCTGTTGCAGGGCCCTTTGCAACAGGCTGATCAAGTAAGGCATCAGCATTGGCAACCCCTGATCCAAAGCTAAAAAGAAACACAGCAACATCTCACCAAGAAAGAATCCAGAGAGCTCATCCACTATTCAAAACAAGGATCCACTACAGTCCGAGAGATCTGTGTAATACATTACCCCAAAGTCTCAACACTCCAATACAAAAGGATTGTTAAGTTTGCACACACAGATATTGTCACACATATATATCTACATAGTCTCTCTCTCTCACACAATCTCTCTTCAGTCATTCATTGGTGGCCACCTCAGTCGCTCTTCATTCACACATAGCTGGAATTTCTATTATACTTTTACATTTTAATTACACAGTTTACTTTTTAAGTAGTTATTGGCTGTGTACTTCTCAGTTTGTCATCTTTGGCAGTCACGTCTAACAACTGTACCTGGCTTGAAAAGGAATACATACAAGGAATATAAGGCCTAAAAAATTTAAATGAGATCTATTCTGATTTAGCATCTGTTTATGTGCCTGCATAGTCTCTTTCCCCCCTTTTTATATTTTAGAATGTTCATTTGATGGGTAAAATTCAGGGTTATGTTATTCTATTAGCACATCATCTAATTCTATATTTTTGTTCATCCTTTAGCAACATACTGTAAGAACTGTAAATTAATACAAATGGTATTTCACTTCTTGAATTTAGTTACTCATAATTCGCATCTTGATTGAACTGAAGGAATATTGTATCAAATATGGATTAAATTAGCCTGTACAATACGTTATCGTGGGATCATCTACTCAACAGTGTTAATACTGAAAGAGAATTTCTGAACATTTACATTAGGTATACTAAGAGAAGCTTCTCAGCAGTAGTCACTAAAGGAAAACAAAACAGGTATTAGAATTCAGGCAGTACATTGCAAATAATTCTGTTAAAGAGGTTCATGTCCTCTCACACTGATTACAATGTAACTTTTAGAGATTTATGCTGGATGTCTGCAGCGTGACGTGCACTCTAACCTGCAAGAATTGTTTTAGTTCTGAAAAACCAGCAAATTACAACATTACTTGTCCTTACAGTTTTTCAAAACTTCCTAAATTGTGGAGAAGTTAAACCAATGTCTGAGTTACGTGAGTAATGTGTGATTGGCAGCAACACATGATTTCTGTCTATAGTCAGTACCTAGAAAAATGAATAGATAAATCACTATTACAGTCTGCTAATACAGCTTGAAATTCAGTGTCTTCTGTGAGAAGTCAGTCCAAGTTGTCTCCGATGTCTGGGACGTAATTAACTCTCGGCTCTTGTTCATCTGCTTCTTTTAATTGTTCTTCACCTTTAATACAAAACTCACAAATTTGTTATTAATAGTTCAGTCAGTTTTAAGTGGGTATTGTGGGTAATTTTGCAGTTTTTCTTTGAAGCTGAAGGCCTAGTGATGATTCTTTGCAGTGTAATTCTCTCCGTTGGAGATAGGTTCCATGGCTTGGTTCTTTGAATTTTCCTGGAGCATTCTTCAATCCTGCTTCTCAAATAACATTGGTTAGAACAATCACATTTAATTTTAACTCATCTTTTTAGGTCTCTAACTTCTGTATTTCCTTTTACTTTGCTTTTATCATTTTGAGCAGCATTTTATCATGTTGTACTGCAGAAAAATTCTCTCCTATAGTAAAGTAAAACACACTGAATTTCAGGAAGGTCACTGTAACTTCAATAAAAGCAAATAGCAGCTTTCATTATGAAGAAACAATTGGCTGTTCAAAATCCCAGCATATGGAAATCTTTCAGAGGATGGAATTACTGATTTTGATAAGGGGTTTAGTTGCATAATTGGATTAAATATAGTTTTGTATCTTTTCTTTTTTCAAGCCACACACAACTTGGGATTTGAACAGGATTCACAAATTCATAGGGCAGATTCCTGCCTCTCCGAATGTAAAAAAATGAAACTGGAGAACAGTCACGTCCTTTTACAACTTAAGCAGTCTCACCCAGCCTCTGAAATGATATGATCAGCTAGGATTTATAAGCAGCTAATTCTGAATTTTTGCTAATATTTATACATTTTTCTGGGATATGCATGAAAACTTTAAACATCTTATTTAAACAAAATAGATGTAACAGTTTAACTTACATCAATGTATTTAAGAAGTTAACACTTGTAAAGTAGCTTTCAACTTTAGCAACTTACATAAAGCCACAATAAAACTCACTCAGGCTGCTTTAAACTAGGGTTTTGCTCATAAGAATATACCAGGGGATCCAGAATGCACACCTGCAAAGCAGCAACAGTTCTGGTTTAAGCTTGTCCTGATAACAGGGACACACCTCTGCTGCTTAGCACAGAGACTAGGACAGATGCAGTTTAAACTTGAAACGCTGTCTGTTGTTAGGCAGTTTCCTGTATTATGTCTTTAGATTTCATCTCTCTTTCCACAAAGGTGGAAACTTCCAGCTAGAAACAGTTTATTTATTTTTCCTTTTTTCTCTGGCAAAAGCTGCCCCGTCAAATAAGATATTTTTGAGCTAGGTATTCCACCAAATAAGTCTACCTTAAAGCTTCTTCAACAATCTCAAAAAACCTATCTGTAAAATACAGAAGCAACAAAAGAATGTTTACAGAGCTGTTTGAGCAGGGGGGGGAGAGGGAAGGTAGAGCAGCTGTGCCCAGCAGCTCTGCTGGAGAATCTCTCCCCCCACACGTCTTGGAATTTTCTTATCACAGGCAGTTGTCAGCAGTTACTTTAAAAAGTCCATTTCTCCATTACATTTATGTATGTATTTTAAAACAATTTTGGTTATTTTAATGAACAACTTCAGAAAACAGTTAGTAAGACTATGTTATGAAATTGTAAGACAATTTCTTTCTCCAATCAGAAGGTTACAAAGTTGCAATTTTTACAAAGTAGGAGAGTTTCACTCCTGCTTAGTTACCAAGCAACAGACCTTCTCTATCATGAGAAATACACACTGTTTTTTCTCCCTGGCAAGGCTGAATATTTTCAAGGGAGGGCTTTTTACTTTTCTTTTTCCCTTTTTGTCCTGGCAAAGAACTTTGTTTCTTCACATACACACACACAGTAACAATAATATTGTGAGCTCACAAAAACATTCAACAGACACTACAGTTAACACAAGAATTAACAGAAATATCAGAAGGCAGTTTTTGCCCCCCTTTTCTCCCCGGTAGGGATCGTCGTCTTCAGGCTTCCATGACACCAAACTTGATTTGTTGCATATTTTTCTGTGTTTTATCTTACACATATTGTGAGACTGAAACAGCCAATTAGTACATGAACAAAAAAGAAGTAACTCAGGCTGCGAAGAAGTTCAAAGGCTTATACAGGGATGGGCCTTGCTGTCTTGTTTTCTGCCCAGCCCCCACTGTTCTAATTTATCTCTGTCCCTCTCCATTCGCTTAAATATCTTGACTTGAATTTCTTTTCTTAGTTGTTTTCTCAGTGGAGTTATCTGGTGGAAAACCTGCTTTTTCTGCAGTGGTGGCAATGGAGAGGGGGGGTCCTTACTTCTTTTCTGTCTCCGGGAGTGAATTATTAAATTTTTCTGCATTTTTTTGCTTGGAGGTGTAGTTCAAGGACAATTTGTTACATCGGCAACCTGCTTATCTTTCTGGGCAACTGCGTTTCAGAATTTTAGTTCTTATATGAATTATTGCATAGATTGTTGCCTCCCGTACGCTTCTAAATCTTTCAGAGTCTCACGGAGCAAGTGTCAGGCAAACACACGAAATGCAACTTAACGTAGTAGCTTCAAAGCCTTATTTTCAGTACTATAACAGCACACGTCGTAAATTAAATTCAGCAACCTTGACATTCTTTCAATTAAGGAGGGATTTCCACGTAGATAGAACTACACTTTCCTCCTTCATTATATGCTGACCCGTCGTTAAAATATAGTCCCCGGTGGCACCCCCGTTAGCTTACCTAATGAGGGTTCAAAAAGTTCAGGTCCGGACCTTTTGGCGGGAACCACCCGCTCTCAAGCTTCACCGGGCTCCGTTCCCCCTGTGCCTCGCCCCACAGGTCCAATCTCTCTCTAGGAGAGAAAATCCTCTGCTCTTTCCCCCTCTAGGAGGGAAGTCACGGCAGCCCCTCTCTCTCGGAGAGGAATCCCTCCAAACTCTTTCTCGGAGTTGGAGATAAATTCTTCTTCAACGCTGTAATCACGTCGGCGTCTCCATATGTCGCTGATAATGTCGGAACGGCCAATGCGACACAGATATCAGAGTCAGGCATAGTCCAGGTGCAAGGTGATCAGGAAGCTGTTTATTGCTCTCAAGTGTTTCTCTTATACTCTTTGTACACTATGGTGCCATAACACAATTGGTCAAAAGTCTCAAACATAAGACACTGCACAGACTCTTATTGGTGACACTGAAGACACTGTGCATGCTGTGACATGCTATTGGTGACACTATACACATTTTGATTGGTGACCTTTGGTCTGGGCTGCATTATGTTTGTTCCGTCCACCATTACAGTAAATATTTCCTAAAAGTTGTTTAAATTCCTCATCACTAATTGCCAGGCTGCTGACAGATTCTCTGTCAACCCCGACAGGGGGGGGGGCTACAGGGGTCGCTTCTGTTAGAAGCTGCTAGAAGCTTCCCCTGTCCAGTGGAGCCAATGCCAGCCAGCTCCAGGAAGGACTTCCTGCCACTGGCCAAGGCCAAGCCAATCAGGAGTAATAGTAATGCCTCTGTGATAACATATTTAAGAACAGAAGGTTGTGGTGCAGAAAGAATTCTAGCCAGGGAAGAGCAGAGTGAGAACATGAGAACAGCAATGCAGACACCAAGGTCAGTGCAGAAGGAGGGGCAGGAGGTGCTCCAGGCACCAGAGCTGTGGCCCCTGCAGCCCGTGGTGCAGACCATGGTGGAGCAGTTGTGCCCCTGCAGCCCATGGAGGACCATTGGGGTGCAGAGACCCCCTGCAACCCATGGAGGAGCCCATGCTGGAGCAGGTGGATGCATGAAGGAGGCTGTGACCCCATGGGAGGCCCAAGATGGAGCAGGGTCCTGCTGGAGACCTGCAGCCCATGGAGAGGGAAGCCCACGCTGGAGCAGGTTTTTCCCGGGTAGGACTTGTGTCCCCTGTGGGAGACCCACATCAGTACAGCTCATTCGTGAAGGACTGCACCCCATGGAGGAGTGACCCACGGGACAGCAGTTTGGGAAGAACTGCTGCCTGAGGTATGGACTCATGCTGGAGAGGTCCATCAAGGACTGTCTCCCATGGGAGGGACCCCACAGGAGCAAGGGAAGGACTCCTCTCCCTGAGCAGCAGCGGAAACAACAACTGACCGTAGCCCCCATTCCCCGTCCCCCTGCACTGCTGGGGGGGAGGAGGGAGAACATGGAAGGAAGGAGGAGTGGGGGGAAGGTATTTTTTAAGACTGTTTTATTTCTCACACTTTGGCTCTGATCCTGTTAGTAATAAATTTAAGTACTATCCCCACTTTGAGTCTGTTTTGCCTGTGAAGGTAATCAGTAAGTGACCTGTCCCAGCTCTTATCTCAACTCATGAATCCTTAGCTGGTTTTTTTTCTCTCCTCTGTCCAGTTGCAGAGGGAGAGTGAGAGAGTGGCTTTAGTGGGTACCTGGCATCTGGCCAGGATCAAGCCACTACATACAGCTACATTAAAATCTAAATTTATTACACAACTACTTCTAAAACCTGTAAATGTTAAAAAATCCAAAAAAAAAATGCTTATACCTAGCATTATACCAAAGGGATGACCAACATCTGCAGCATCAGGTCATGCAATGAGCTATTATACAAACACTAACCATGTACATCAATAATATCAACAGTTGTTTTATCCAGGTCCAGTTTGGTAACCATGAAGTAAGTTTATAGAAGATATCTCCGTAAACCTAATGAGACATCCTCAGGAATTGTCCAGTGTAGAATTTAAACTTGTTGCCAAATTTCAACCGAATCTATAGCGCAAATCCAGCATTCACTATCATGAAGAATATCGGATACATTTTTACTAAGTCAAATGTAAATTTTGGTTCTAAATCTGAGTCATAGTTACTGACCGTACAGATAACATACACAGTAGAAACAGTTTAGACCACATCCTCTTCATCAGTGTCAGGCTCTGTTTTGCTAGTTGTTCCAGTAACTGAAGCTTTCTTAACTCTGGAGTAATGAAACCAGGGTCCTTTGCCAGCAACTTTGACTGCAGTGAGGGAAGTCAGCAGGACTTGGAATGGTCCTCTCCACTTGGCTCGCAGTGGGTCACTGTCCCACCATTTATCGTAGAACCAGTCTCCAGGCTGGAATTGATGAGCAGGGGTGTCCAATCCTATGGGTCTGGATAACTCGATGAATCTCTGGAGTTTCTGTAAAGTAGAGCCTAGAGCCATTAAATACTTTCGTAGATCAACTTTTCCCCTCATGTGAATGTCCCCTGGAACATGCGGAGCTTGGTATGGTCTTCCATACAATATTTCATAAGGACTTATGCCACTGGCTGCCGCAAGAGAGGAGCCCCGAAGAAAAGATACAAGGACTCCCTGAAACAACATCTCAGCCTTGGCCATATTGATCTACTGGTCTACTCTGGCCTCCAATTGGGAGTCCTGGAGACACACCATCTATAACGCAGCTGTCTCCTTTGAGAACGCATGCAGGATCACTCTTGAGGAGAAAAGACAACGCAGAAAGAACCGTGTCTTGCAGAATATACCATCTAAGGAGTCTTTCTGATGTGCCTTTTGCAATCGGATATGTCTATCTCGTATTGGCCTCATAAGCCACCAGCGTGCCTGTAATAAATGTGGATAGAGCCTTCCTTAATCTTCGTTCGCGAAGCCTAGCCACGATGATGTTATCTCTCCACCTTGGTTGGATGTGAATTCTCAGCAGAGCTAGAGGCAAAGCCTGAACTCATGACATGGATATTTCCTGACAAATTTTACCAATTTGCATTTTAAGAGTACCATTCATACGTTCTACTTTGCCGCTTGCATGAGGTCTGTAGGGAGTATGCAGGTCTCAGGCAATTCCCAGGACGCAACAAACCTCCTTCACTACCGTTGCAATGAAATGTGTCCCTCTGTCTGATGACATTCCTAGAGGAACCCCAAACCTTGGAATTATATGGTTGAGCAAAGCTTTTACCACTTCCCTTGCTGTGTTAGTGCGACAGGGGTAAGCCTCAGGCCATCCACTGAAGGTGTCAACCAGTACCAGTATGTACTTGTGTCCCTCCCTGGGTGGTAACTCAGCAAAATCTATTTGCCAATAATCTCCAGGAAGGTCCCCGGCCTTTGTTACCCCTGGCACCACTCTCTTGCTTGTATCAGGATTGTTTTGCCTGCAGATTTCACATTTTCTTAAAATGAATTGCACGACTTGGGTCATACCTGTCCCTTATCACTACATTCTTCAAATGTTTTAGAAGATTTTCTGTTCCCCAGTGGGTAGCCTCATGTTCCCGCAGAGCTATCTCCTGAAGGAGTTGGGGTGTGACCACAATCTGTCCTGTGGGTATAACAGCCCATCCACCTTTTTTGATTTCAGCATTAAGGGACTTAATTAACTGGTGGTCTTTCTCATCATATTTTTGGGTGAACCCTGTCAGATCGATTTCCTTCTGTGGTATTACTGCTGGGATACCTTTTTTTGCAACCCCTTTTGCTGCCTGGTCGGCAAAATGATTTCCCAATTTGGGAGTTGTTTTCCCCTTTTGATGAGCTCTGCAATGCATGATAGACACCTCCTCAGGTTTCCTAATACTCTGCAGGAGTGCATGGATTTGGTCTGTATGTTTGATCCCACTGCCTTGGGCAGTTAATAGCCTTCTCTCCAGATGGCTCCATGGGCATGTACAACATGGAATGCATATTTAGAAGCAGTCCAGATATTTACCTTCTTCCCTTCGCTCAGTTCTAGAGCTCTTGTCAGTGCAATTAGTTCCGCCTTTTGGGATGACACATCCACTGGCAAGGCCTTCGCCTCGATTACCTCGTCCTTGGTTGTTACTGCATACCCTGTCATTCGTTTACCATCCCGCATGAAGCTGCTTCTGTCCGTGTACAGTTCCCAATCTGGGTTTTCCAGAGGCACGTCCTTCAGGTCTGGTCTGCTGGAATAGGTGTCCTCGGTGGTCTGCAAACAGTCATGCTCAGGCACACAGTCAATGTTGAGGACAGAAACATAGCAGGATTTACAGTAGATGTTGTTTTCAGGGTAACATCATCCTGTTCCAACAACACAGCTTGGTATTTAAGCATTCTGCTAGGGTCAGCCAGTGGCCCTCCTTTTGCTCAAGCACAACTTGGACTGCATGGGGTACATAAATGACAATGTGCTGCCCAAGGGTGAGTTTTCGGGCCTCCTGGATCAGGATAAGAGTTGCTGCTACAGCTCTCAAATACCTGGGCTGCCCTTGGCTTAGTGTCTAGCTGTTTGGAGAAGTAAGCCACAGCCCTTCGCTGGTTTCCCAGGGTCTGTGACAATACCCCCAGAGCAACATTCAGTTGCTCATATGTGAACAGTTCAAAAGGTCTGGTAGTCCCAATGCTGGAGCTGACATTAAAGATTGTTTCAGCTGTTTAAATGCGGCTCTGGTTTTGTCTGTCCATGTCACGACTCCTTCCCTGGCTGCTTTTAGTGCTCCGTATAGGGGTTTGACTAGTAACCCATAGTTAGGTATCCACAGGCGACACCATCTGTTATCGGTTACCTTGGCTGAACACCCAGTGTCCACCAAGACTCCACCCAACCCCCCCTCCCAGAGGGAAAAGGAGGAGAGAAGGGGAGAAAGAAGAGGAAAAAAAACCTTGCAAAACCGAGACTGCCGAGAAAGGCGGTTTTATATTTACACAGAGAGGAGAAAAAAAAAGAACTATAAGCACTATACACACAGGGAAAACTGACAATAAAGACTACTTTCCTGTGGAAGGTGTTTTCCTCCTCCGAATAACAGCCGTCTATCCCGTGCAACTGTCCCAGAAGAGAAGAGAGGGAGTTGTTTCCTTCTCATCTCTTTATATCTGAGCTGACGTAACATGGTATGGAATAACCTATTGGTAAAATATACATCAGGTGACCTATCCTAGTTCCATTTCCCTCCCAGGGAGGGTTACAAACCCACTACACCATCCTACCATTCCTAGGAAAGCCTGCATTTCTCATATGGTGTGGGGCTCTGGACGATGACAGATGGCTTCTTTCCGGTCTGTGCTGAGTCGTCGATGTCCACGGTAGATCTCAAGTCCCAAGTAGATGACTATTTCCTTTGCAACCTGTGCCTTTTCTTTCAAGACTCTATACCTAGTTAGTCCCAAAAAGTTTAAAAGACTTACAATGAGCTGGATGCACTCATCCCGACTTTTGGCAGCAATTAGTATTGTCCACATACTGCAGGACAACTCCTTCTGGCTGCTGCCTTCTCCAGTCCTCCAGTTCTTTTGCCAGTTGGTTTCCCAATATAGTCGGACTGTTCTTGTAGCTCTGGGGTAGAACTACCCAGGTGAGTTGAGTTCTTCTCCCTGTTTCAGGATTTTCCCATTCAAAAGCAAAAAACTCTTGACTGTCCTTATGCACAGGAATGCAGAAGACGGCATCCTTGAGATCAAGCACAGTAAACCACCCTAAATCCTCTGTTAATGTGGTTAATAAGGTATAGGGGTTGGCCACTACTGGGTGTATATCCTCTGTTGTTTTGTTGATTGCCCTTAGATCCTGCACCAATCAATAGCTCTTACCATCAGCCTTTTTTACCAGTAGGATGGGGGTATTGTATTTGGATTCACATTCTACCAATAACCCAAATTTAAGACACTTTTCAATTATGGGTGCTAATCCTTTACGGCTTTATATCTTCAAAGGGTATTGTTTTTTTCTTACTGGTGTTGCTCCTGGTTTGAGTGTGATGCTTACAGGTTCTGCTTGCTTGGACCTCCCGGGACAATTGCTAGCCCACACTATAGGGATGACAGCATTCTCAACATCTGCAGGGATCTCTCCGTGGTTCTCCTGTATGAAAAAGGTAGCTGCCTCGATATATTTAGTGTCAGAAATCATGACTTTTATTCCCCCCCCTTGCAGAATTTAATTTCGGCTTCTAATTTCTCCAATAGATCCCTACACAGTAAAGGCTTAGGAGAGTTTTGCATGTAGAGGAATTGATGAGTTACCCAGTGCTTTCCCAATTTAAATCTCAAAGGTTTAAAGAAAGGCCTTGTTTTGCTTGCCCCTGTAGCACCAACCACCGTTACACTGTCGTGACTCAGTTTCCCTTCCTAAGTATTTAACACAGAATATGCTGCACCTGTATGAACCAAGAATTCAACTTCTTCTCCCCCCAGCCTAGCTACAACCAGAGGTTCTGCTGGGTAAGAATCCTCTGGTCCCCTTCAGACACCCTGTCCATCCTGGTCCACAGCCAGTTGAGGGACTGGGTTTCCACTTCAAATCTGGACAATCCCTTTTCCAGTGCCCTTTCTTTTTGCAGAAAGAACACCGATTGTTCCCCTTATCATGCTGGCAATTGCATTTACACAACTTGTGGTGGACACTGTGTTTGCGGCGTTCATGGTAGTTACTGCATTTGTAGGGCGTGTGGCACCCATCTGCCTCCACCTCCAGCACTTCTGCCTTGCCTTTCTGATCCCTATTCCAACATGCCTTCCAAGCTATATCCAACAAATCACCAATATCTTTCTTCTCACCTGCCTTTTGCAACTTTTTCCTTATATCATCTGCAGACTGACCTATGAACAAATAGACCAGGTATTTTTTCCCAAGGTCTGAATCGATGTCCACATCTGTATACTTTCATATGACCTCTTTCAGCCTATTCAGGAAGTCTGTCAGGGATTCATTCTTGTCTTGCTTCACCTCATACATTTTTGACCAATTTACTGCTTTTGGAATACCATGTATTAAACCATACACCACCCAATCCTGATAGCGTTTCAATGCTTCCCTCTTTTCTGGTAAATTGGGATCCCATTTTGGGTCCTCTGGGGGGAATATATCCTTAGGTTCCCCTGTGAGTTTTCCAGATGGTAGTAGTAGCTCAATCCCAGACCGGGCAGCTCACTTAACCATTTCCTTCTCCATACTATCAAGTAATGTATCCATCATGACTTGCAGATCATACCAGTCTGGATTTTGTGTTCTTATTGCTCTTTCTACATAATTATCCACCTTTTCTGGGTTATCTCTATATGCCCCCACTGAGGCCTTCCATTGTTCTAACTCAACCAGAGAAAAAGGAACTTTTGTCAAGACTGGTCCTTGGTTACCCATGGCCTGTCTCAGGGGAGCCTCTATGACAGCTTTCTCCTTTTTTGTTCTCGTTCTCCTACCCATTGGGCTTGGATCCGACAGAGCCTCGCACACCCTTCTCCCCCTTCCCCTGGCAGTTGCCATGGAAACCGTTGCCTTTGTTTCTGGTTTTACTACAGGAGCTTTTTCCTCCTCTAAGGTACTGTCTGATTCGTCATCAGAGGCTTCTGTACCTGTGTCAGTGAGATCACTGTCTCTAGTTTTGAATTTCATGCTCGAGGGGTCAAAGGGGGCTGAGAATGATCTGCTCTCTTTGGCATGCCTGTTCCCTGATGATATGGGGCGAAAGCTGGAAATGCCCCGGGTGCTGCCCCCTCCCTTCCGGAATGGGGAACCCTGCATACCAAGGGGTAGCAGTCGGAATGACCACGCCCCCCGTGTACCCGGTGGGAGGGTAAGGACCGTAAGGGACTGGGAGGGTTCAAGGGGAAGAGGCGGCTCCTGATCCGCCCGTTATGGCGGAGCCAGAGGCTCCGGTGTCGATTGGGGCGGGGACTCTGGCTGCAGGTGCCGCCCCCGCTCCTCCTCTTCCCACAGCGCCGGCAGCCATTTTGCCCGTAGCTGTCGAGGTATCGTGGGTAGTTGTGTTCATGCCGGTCGCAGTCAAGGGGCAGTCTGTGCCTGCCGCAAGTTCCCGCTCCATCCGTTGGACCCGTGGCAGCTCCCATTGCTCTGGCGACTGCACCGGCAGCCGTTTTTCCCGTAGCGGTGGGTCCCACCGCCGCCCCCATGGCGATGGCTCTGGTAGCTGCCGTGGCAGGCACTGTCCCCGCCGGTCTCGTAGCTCCCGTGATCCCTGTCGCTGCTGCCGGACTCGCCGCGGTGACTCCCGTGCCAGTCCCAACCCCTGGCGGTCCCGCAGCTGGACCTGCTCCCACTATGCCTGTGGCAACGCCGGCGGCAGCACCTACAATTTCAGCTGCGGCCCCTGCGGCCTCCTGACCAGTGCCGGCAACCATTCCCACCTGTTCTGCGATGCCTGCGGCCCCGGTGGGACCCGCGCCCACTGCACCTGCGGCAGGTCCCAGTGCCACTGGCCCCGTGGCGCTCGCCGCTCCAGCAGGAGCAGTCCCCGCTGCCCCAGCAACCGGGCCTGCTCTGGCAGCGCCCGCAGCCCTGGCAGGAGCGGCTGGGTATGTATAAACATTATACTACAGGGTAAGGGATATAATACAGCTACATTAAAATCTACATTCACTATACATCTACTTCTAAAATCTATAAAAGTTAAAAAATCCAAAAAAAACCTCTGAGGCATCACTGTATGGGATTTGTATGCAAGATCTTGAATAAATTAACATTTTTACGTAAAATGGGCATATCTTATAATAGCATAGTTGACTAAATCTGTAGGTAGAAAGCATTTTGTTCTTAACAAGTAGCACATGGAAAAGCTTTCTTCCAAAACAAATTCAACTTGTATGTTTTTTAAGTACAGTATTTAAATTTGAAGTAGCTGAAGAAATTGTTGAGTGAATAGCTTAAGCACAAAAGCAAAGAGATTTTTTTAATGAGAACTGCTTATTCCTGTTTTTTTAAAAATAAAACCCTGAGCAGCTTCCTGAAGCACCCCAGCACAGATCTTGATGTACTGACAAGTCACACTCCTCTGCACAGACTGTCCATGAGGCAACTGCAGCAATTCTCTAAGAGTGAAAAATAAAGCTGGGATTGTGCAACTTTCCCTGGGAGGGGGACATTCCTGGTGTTGAATAGAAAGCTGTCAAGGCCTATGTAGACTTGCTGTATGCTATGCAGGCTTCACAAATAATTCTTAGAGTATTGGGGAGAATCTGGGTAAACTTGTTGGAGAAGGCAAAGCTATGACTTGGCTACCTCATCGTTTGAAATATCAGAGGGATCCACAGTGATTTCAGAGCTACCGAGCTTTTTTACCTCCTACCTCTGGGATTTTATTCTTGTACTGTCTTAATTGCTCCAGATCCTACTACAGCCACCTCAGGTCTTATCTCCTGTGCATTGAAGATTAGGTTTAAAATAAAGCCTCTCAGTGTAGTAAAACTGGCACTCAGGATTTGATGTTAAGTGTGGAAGTGTGAAATGGCTTGCAGCTCTGTAGTATAGCAAGTGGAAACATCCTGGCATGATGCTTTGTAGAGCTGGCACCTTCACAGAGCAAGATTTGATTCTAGTAATTTAAGATGAGGTTTAAAGTATATTATTAACATGCTTTTGAGTTCTGTTGTGCTTGTCATCTAAAGTGCAATTACTCAGGCTATGCTGTAACACTGAGCTTAAAATGTGGGCAGAAAGCCAAATTCTACACTTAACAAGCACTTTAAATAGAAAACTACCACACAACTGACCTGCAGGTACCTTTATAAGGAAAGCTGGTGTTTCTAACTGCTGGATGCGTCTTTGCTTTAATTGTGAATGCAATGATAAATGCTGTTGTATACTTATTCACTAAAATCATGTTTGGTCTCAGCTTAATGTGATTGCCATGTAGAGTTGGAATTTCAGGCAGAATATATTCCTGCTCTAGTTTTGTTAACCTTGTATTAATAGGTACAGAGAAAGGAATACTCGGGGCTTTTTCAATGACGCTGTTAATCATGGCAAACCACCAAGGTTCACAGTATTAAAACATTTAGATCATTTTATAGTGTTTAAGTATAGTAGTAGTCTGGTAGTGACAGCATGATATTTAACACAAATTATGAATTGACCCAGTTTGAGTTGGTTTTGTAGTCCATGCTTAATCCCATGTTGCCATGGTTACACCAATACTAGTATTTGTGCTAACAGATGCAAAGCTAGTACAGTTGCAGCTGTAAATCTGTGTGCAAGTCACAGCAGTGTGAGCCATATAGACATAAAATTGAAAAGCTGTTCTCGAATGCCTTCAAATGCTGCTGGTAGCTTTAGTGGTAGAATTTAACCAAACCTGGCTTAACTGTTTCTGTTGGCTTATCACATATTTTATAAGATGTAATTTCTGATCAAATCTTTTGTTGTGATACCTTCTTTTTTTTGGATCTAACATAGATGGATTGGAAGAAGGAGAGTGCTATACAGGGTCTTACTTCTCTACTTTTACTGCTGTGAAACTCGTAGAAACTGTATTGTGTCTTCTGAGGACTTAGCTGCTTGCAGAGCTCAGCTGAATTGGCCACCAGGTTTCATGGCTGCCATGGCAGGAGAGTCACAATTAAAACATGCATATAGCTATGGGCATTATCCACTTACTAATTTCTCTGTGGGAAGTTCTGTGATTTTTTTTTTTTCAAAGACACTTCTATGAGCATGCATTTCAAGGCCTAGTTGAGTTTGATCAGTATTATAACAAATATTGAGTCACTCTGCTTCTCTTGGTAATGGACAACAAAGTAGAAGGAGACTTCAGTGAGTTACTGAAAGTGACAGCATAGGTGTGCATAAACCTGTTTTGGATGTGTATCTCTGTGATTGCATCTTTCCCTTCATTGCCTCAGTGCTCTGGAATTTAAGCTATTGGACTTCTTCCAGCTTTGCAGGAAGCCTCATTTCTGGGGGTATAATTAACACAAATCTGTTCTAATGACAGGAACTGGAGATTAAAAAAGGTCTCAAAGGCTACTAAAAGCTTAAAAAAAAAAACAACCAGAGTTCAAAATGACTGTTTCTGGCATTTGACTTCCTAGAAGTCATAGTGAATGGAAGGGAAGCCTAGGATAGATGAGCTGAGGTGCTGGTATTGATTAGGTGGTTTTCCTGGAAACTGCAGTCACTTAAAAGTTCTAGGAAAATAAAAAGCAAAAGTTAAGATTGAGAAATGGTGATGGATTGACAGAAGAACCCAGAGCAATGAGCAACCTGAGGTTTGTACAAGGAATTTGTTAAAATATAGCTAAATGAAGAAGATTTTATTTGTTGAACTTTTTCATATCATCATGTTGTTTTGGAGGGCATGAGAGGCACAGTCCACCTTCCATGCAGGGTGGGGGTAGGAAGGGGTGGGGGTCCCTGTGAGAAGTACTGCGAGAACTTAGGAAGGATAAAACTGCTGGTGCCACCAGAACTCACTCTCTCTGGTTTCGGTAGGGATACGAAAGCAGGAGCACGGTCAGGCTGCTCTCTCTCCTGCTGTGTTTTTTTTTTTTTTTTTGGTTCTGGCTTTTCGCCCCACACCCCCATCTTCGCTGCCTGCGATAGCAGCTGCCACTTCCCATGCTCCCTGCTGCTGCTGCCGCCGCCGCCGCTACTGCCTCGGAGTCATGCCACAGCCTGTGCCCCTCAGAGTCACGCTGCCACCACTGCCTGGAACCACTGCTTACATGTCGCTGACGTTGCTGCTGCCACCGGCACCTCTGACCAAAGTAGCCACTTCTGCGTCGCTGTCCTTGCTGCCGGCGGCACTGCTACTGCAACCTTGCTGGAGGGACTCGAGAGCTCCTCTTTGTAAACCTTTCACAAGTCACCCGCTCATGCAGCCATCATGATCATGTGACCGTGTTGGGACTGCGCTGCTGTAACAGACAGATAACATATAAATGCCAAAAATTATGTTTCGCCATTGTTTCTGCCTGTCAAAAAACTTCCTACCAAAAATTCTGTGTCAGTTTTCCACCAGACATTCTCACCAGAATTTTCCCACTGGAGTTTTCCTGCCAAAGGATCCTGTTATTGTTCATGGTTATCATATCTCTTCAAACATCTGAATAGGGCTATGTGCCAAGAAACCACACACAACCTGCTTTGAACACTATAAAAGTTGAGGAGAAATTTGGGAAAAGTAGGGTAAGAGGAGTGGGAGAGAGAATTGGCTATAGCAGCTAAGAGTCTCTCCCTCACCTCGCCCTCACCTTTTCTTCTGCCACCGTATGCTGCCTGCCCGAGACTGGACCTCTGCCGTCTTGAAGTGGACTGAGACCCACCGTGCCACCCGCGTGAGTTCTCCACCCTGACCATATTTCTGAGGGCCGAGAGATGCAGCTGGACCGGGACCTCTGCACGACCTGGGACACGGCCCGGTGTGAGTGGCGAAGCCCACATCCTGGCTGCATTCCAGAGAACTAAAGCTGTAAAAGACCTCTGGCAGCTAAAGAGATAACATCGAAAGCGGCAGAGACAGAGAAAAAAGGGCAGAAAACTGCTTCTCTCTCTCTCTCTCCCCACCCCACAGACCAACTCGACGGAAAGGTAGTTTTTGGTGGTATCTTTTCTCTGCTTCTAAAAGTAATCTTAGCATTTTCCAACCTTTTCTTATTTCTTCCTCTTTCTCTTTGCATCTCTTAGCAATTAATAAAAACAGTTTTGGTATTAACAGATAACTTGTATGAGTTTTAATTTTGCTCAAGGGAATATTCGAATCTGAAAGTTCTTTCTGCAATATTTAAGTAGATTGTAACAACCGCCATCTCAGTGACACAGAACTGAAAGAGTGATTTTAGGTGACATTTTCTGTTATTGTTTGTTTTTTGGTTTGTTCTCTGTTTTTAGTGTTATTAATTTTTCATACTTCACTCGAACCCCTCGTAATTTCAAATATTTTTGTAATTTAGTGGGGAGGGGTTTCTATTTCATTGGAGGTCCCACCTCCTGGGACATATTGTCAGTAAACCAAGACAATAATTTGGCACTCAACATAAGGCAATGAGTGAAAAAGGGGAAAAAGAATAACAGTTTTGAATAATCCATTTATATATTGGATATAGAACTCCTCAGGCATCATATTGTTTGATTTATTCCTGTTTATGTATTCCTGCATATGTATTTTCCATCTCAAAACCCATCTCAAAATGGGTTCTAAAAGCAAGGTAGCTGTGGCTATTTTTAAGTTTGTAACTTGGATTTGTGGGGTTGTAAATTCAATGCCTATAAGTCTCCTTTGGAATGTGTTTTCAGGGTTGTTTTCCTACCCTAACCTAAGCTGTTATCATTGGGGGTTTCATGATAATGGCACCCAATCTGGGGGAGGAACGCAGGGGAGCGTTTTCTCCCAATTCTTCACCCATTTCTCCTTCAGGTCCGCCACAACAGTTTTTGAAGAGTTTAAATTCTCTCTAGATGTTAGAGATACCTTACTCTTTCTGGTATGTTTGGCAGTTTGCATTATGATGCTCTTTCTTATGTATGAAGGTAGGACCAAGATCTATCAGGAATGTGTCCAGAAGCTCGCTCCAGGAGGGGACAGTTTTGAGTGGCATGGGTTGTGGGAGGACATGGGTAAGTTCTTGGAGAATGTTTGTACTTCAATGACCTAGAAGTTCACCCTTGAACAACTGCAGGACCCTGTCAAGGTGATGAGATTGGTGAAGGAAAAGTGCCACGGTAGATCTATGGAGGGGTAGCTTGCGGTTGCATGTGGAGCCCTGGTCACTGCCTACCGAAAGCTGCTCAGTATGGTGCAGCACCTCCAGGAGGAAAAGAAAGGGAACAAAACACCTGACACCATGGCAACTCAAAGTGTAACAAAACCAGAGGGACAACCCAGACCAATAGAAGTTGCCCCTATCCAAAAGAGAAAATATAAGACCAAATCAGTTCACCAGGTAGACGATGATGGGGAGGCAAGACCCTCACAAATAACAGACCCAGAGTCAGAAATAATCACCAAATCCCTTTCATTTGATAATCTCCACAACCTGAGGAAAGACATCACTTGATGACCGGATGAACCCATTCTATCTTGTTTGATTTGACTCTTGGATCCTATGGGTGAAGTTGCACTGCTTGATGGTACTGAAGCAAGGTATTTAGGATCAGGGTGCGGGTATTAACCAGGGGGTTGTAAGGGAGTCAGAACCCTTTCATCTCTGGGCACAGCTTTCAAGAAGCGTAAGAGAGAGTTTTGTTTACAGAGATGACCTGCAGGGGCATCATCTTTGCACCTGGGAGACCATGGAAGATGGGATCCGATGCCTGAGAGAAATGGCACTGTTAGAGATACTTTTCACAAAGGACAGGCAATCCAATAGCGACCCTGATGAGGTCAAGTGCACATCACAGTTGTGGTGGAACCTCGGACACACAGGGCCACCCATATATGCTAATTTCCTGGTGACAATGCACTGGAAGGAAAACCAAGAAAGAGTGGGCACTGAGTAAACTCAGGACATAAAATGAGATTGTCCATGCCCTGTTATGGCCCCCTATCTCTTCTGTAGAAAAATTAGTTGCAGGCCTCTGAACACTAACTGAGGAAGTAAAAAATGACCACAAAAAACTCAGAGGGGAGTTTAAAGAGAGCATTGTCCATGTTTCTTGCCAGTGCAAGAGAAACAGGTGTCCCCTGGCTAGGGAGAGGGGGTACACCACATGGAGCAACCTGTGGTTATTCCTACGCAAACATGGGGAAGACATTGGTAAATGGGGTGGAAAACCCAACTTTGCTTTATCAACATGGGCACGTGAGTTAAAAGGAAAAATGACCAGAAGCAATTCCACGAGGATGGATGTAGCCCCAGTCTCCTGTGGGCAAGCCCCTAGACAGAACCAGAGTGACGATAACATGTCTGATCCCTTAGAGGACACCTCCCGTATGTACTCACAGGGAGAAAGCCATGATTACCAAGACCAGCATTAGAGGGGCGCTGCCTTTAGCCAGGTAGAGGCACGTGTCTCAGTCTGAGGAGACTGGAATGTTTGCTAAAGAGGATGAGTTACAAGATAGACCGAACTCCTCTCTCTCAGCAATTGTAAATTCAAAATTAAGGGGCTTTAATCAAGGAAGTGTGGAAAAAACCAGAAGAAATAACAACCCTTTATTAAAAGATATATGTATGTTGGCAAAAACAGTAACAGAACACAAAAAAACTAGACAGTAGTCCTAGGAAAAAAAAAGGTCTGAATGAATACTTCTCTGTCCTTTAGCGCAGTCCTAATCATGGCCTGCAGGGGGAGTTGTTGGATTGCTAGAGGTTCAGGGCCTGCAGTACCCTGTCGTGGCCTGCAGGGGGCGCTGTTGGATCAAAGTGGTTAAACTCTTCTAAAAGGAATGAATAGTCCTACCACTTGAGACAAACCTTCTTCTAAATGGAGAAGGATCTATATTCTCTGACTGATCTGTTTTAGGACAGGACAAGGCAAACGTATTGGAGACCTTTGGTTTGGGATTTTTTTGTTTGGTTGGTTTTGTTTTTTTCCTCTAGCTCCAGTTAGTAGCTGGTTACTGAAATCAGCAGAGTTGCTCACTTAGGTGTTTCATTGTAATGGTCTGGGTGTTTCATTCACGTGACACCCTGAAAGCCAGGTCACAACTTCTGTGTCTTTAATGTTTCAACTCTAATTTAATGCCTTGCAAGCCTTTGTGAATATAGATCAGCTAAAGTTTGGTGTGAGTTGCCTTTGTTTCAAGATAAATGTAATATACAGTCGAACAAGCTCACTAGAGAAGCTTGAAGCTGGGCAAGTGAAATCCAGTTTGATTTTGGTTTTTGTAGGCTGATCCTTGGTACAATTTAACTAGCAGTTAACTAACAGTTACTAGAACAGTGGGCATGGTTTCAACTGCTTTATGCTAAGCAAAACATTTGGAAAGATCGATTTATCTATAACTCATGCCACAATACTTGGTACTTCTATAATCCTTTTATAAACTGTTTTATCCCAGCTAATGTAATTGTGGATGTTCTTACTACCCATATAATGCCTAATCCCTTTTGAATTCTTCTAAACTGTTTGCCTTAATGTTGCTTAGCAATAATTAGCAAAATATAGATGGTTTGTGTGTATTGTTTAACTCTTGAGCAAACCTTTGAAATTTTGTTTGTGCTGACCTGTTAAGCTTTTATGTTGGTAGTACTTCCACTGCTGAATGGTGAATGGGAACCTGTTCAGACTGATGCTTGCATCGGTCTGATTGCCAGCCCTGAGCTCAGATCTTTTTTTAAACTTGTCTTCCTAGTTCTTGTTGTGTTTCCACTTGACATGGCAGGACTTTAAGAGTACTTTATAGCCTCCTTCACAAAGTATGGAGTATTTAGTAGGCAGCTTTCCATTCACAAATAAAATGGAGCATCTGTGTCCCTTTAATGCAGATTTGGGATCTGGCAATGCAACTCCCATTCTGCTTTCAGTTTAACCATGCTGCTCTTACATGTAACTATGGTAAAGAAGGAATGGTTGTTGGTGTCTAGACATTTTGGATGTCTCATCTGAATGTTGTTTAACTCTGCTAGGATAATGGAGAGGACTTCACTTTGTGATTTTGATTCCTTGTTCTTCCTTAGGTGCATTTGTTCTAGGCGA
Organism: Chiroxiphia lanceolata; assembly: GCF_009829145.1. Taxonomy (NCBI): domain Eukaryota; kingdom Metazoa; phylum Chordata; class Aves; order Passeriformes; family Pipridae; genus Chiroxiphia; species Chiroxiphia lanceolata. Next base: position 11,354,856 of record NC_045670.1, on the reverse strand, counting down.
GTTTAGTTGTTCAAGGTCAATGTTCTAATTAAAAACAAGGAATAACAAGGACTTCTTAAATAATCCCTGCTATGCTTTTTTTGCAATATTTTTAGTCCATATAATCTTGTCCTGCAACTCTATCACAGTTTTGGAGCAGTCTGTGGTAAGCAGGCTAAAGAACTAAAACTGTACAGAGGTGCCTGAAATGTCAACAACTTCAGTACGGAAGAGTGACATTAAGGGCTATCTCACTTAAGTGCCCAGCTTTGTAGTGGGACTTGGGTTCTACCATTTTGTATTTGAGGACAACTGTGCCCTCTTCAGGACTTTGGCTTCTGTAAGAAATGAAATATGTCTCAGCCAAAAGTACTGGCCAGACTTGGCTTTATTGCTTGGAGATGGGTTCAATTCCTTCTTCGTCTTGAAGAGACTAAACCCATATCTTCTGGGGGTTTTATGGAGTAACAGTTATCAAGACTGTGAGTTTATACTGGGGAATCCTTCATTCCCTTGTTGAAACTTTTGCCTCCTGGGCTCTTGGCTGCATAATGGGGTAGGGCCAAAACCCAACCAGCAGTAAGGGAATGTGCCTCTGATAGCCTAAGGTGCTCAGCTGGAAGGAGGGCTTGCTCCTGTTTATTGGCTCACTTTCCAGTATGAAATATTTATAATCCTGACATTTTTTTCTGAGCTTTATGTTCTGAGCAGTGTCCTGGTTCCAACCAGGACAGGGTTGCTTTTTGCAGTAGCTGGGAGGGGGCATGACCAGGATCCAGAGGTTATTCTATACCACCTCACATCATTGCCAGGGGCAGGGGGAAAGGGACCCTCACTTCCAAGGAGAAGGGGTTCCTGCCAGTCAAGAAAAATATGGTGAGGGGAGCTGTCTGGTATTATTTACTGTCATGGGCTTTCCATATGAATCCTTTCTTTTCTTATACCTTTTGTTATTAATATTGTTGCTGTTACTGTTTGTTTTCTTATCTCATTGCTGTTTCCAGTAAATTGTTCTTAACCCATGATCTTTGCCTTTTGTGCCTCTAATTTGGAAGGGGGAGGGAGGGGAAGTGGCATGTGGTTTTAGTGGGAGTACTTAATTGGAGAATACCATTCCTAAACCAGGACAGCAGTCAGGCTCCTTTTGTCTTCTGGCTTGGACTTTTGCATTCCTGTTTGGACAGTGCCCTTTAGAGTAGGGCATCCACCTGGAAGGTGGAGGATGCAAGTTAAAGTGCCTTTGGGCCAAATGCCCCAGTGCCAGGTGACTGAAGAAGGTGTCCCAATTTAACCTTTCTTGAGGAAAATAAGACAATTATCTGAACTAAACGCATGGCAAAGGTGGTTATGTACAGGATTTCAGGCTCTGAGTCAACCTCATACAGATACCTGCTTGTAACCTCGAGTTCAGTATTAAATTCAGAGTTCAGTGTTCAGGACGTGTCAGCATTTCCTTCCTTATCACTTCTCTTAGGCAGCTCACAAAGCATTATTGAGAAGGGATATATGGAGAATTCTGGGTTTAGACCTGGAGTTTCCCAGGGTAGGTCCCTAGGTCAGTCCTGGCTCCTGAGATGCACTTCCCAAAGACCAGACTTGTAATGCTCACCTATGCAATGCTTATCATGTCCCTCCTGTTCTACCAGTGTCCAGAAAATCAAAGGATAAGCTATTAATTAAATTTCTTCTGGATGATGCTGAAAAACTCAGAGTGAAGAACTGCTCAGAGACTTTTTGTCTTTGAACAGCAAGGTATTTATTGCAATACAATGTTGGGAGCAAGGCAGGTCGCCCTGCACAAACTCGCTCGAAGGCACCACACAAAATCAAGGGTTTTATACAGTTTTACATATATGATTACTTGCATATTCATATGATTACAACATCTATCTATACATATTAATGATAGGTGGAATCTAGGCGGAGTTTAGGGCGGTGCTTCTCTTGGCACTGAATTTTGGGGGTACATCTGGCCTTCGACCTCAAGTCAGGGGTCTTTTTCTCATCTTTCTCATTCTGACCTTCTTACCTTTCCATTGTTCTTGTCCTAACTACTGAGGCTTGCAGAAAGTCTTGACTCCAAACCTTTTTCTCCTATTCAAATGTCTACCTTATCCTAATTTATTTCCCTTAGGTTCATTGTATACTGTTTCTAGCATTCTTCTAGGTTTAGGTCCAGTGAGCAGAACAGAACAACTCTTAGCAACAGAACAGGTGTTTGGAGGTTTCTTAGCAGGCCAAGATATCTCAGTTAACTCTTTTAGACCTGACTTTAGTTTCATGGAAAGTGCAGTATCTTTTTTACCTGGGTAAACTTCTGTGCTTATCTTTTTGGAGGACACTGGTATTACATATAGGATAAGGAGGTAGTCTCTGTGCTATATATTTATGGAGGAAATACATGAGAAAATCTTTCTGTGTAAAAGGATGATGACTTTAAAATCTGTCCATATAAACACTTTGTCATTGGCTGAGGTGTTTTTTGGATTGTTGGTTTTGGGGGTTTTTTGCATATTTTTAAGTTTTTATGGTGAAATTTTCGCATTAGTTTGCTGTAGTCAATTGTCTCTTGGATGAAGCTGTGATTTTTAAAGACACCATTTCCCATTGGAAACAACTTTAATGTCCTATGATACGAGAATGTCAGATCAGTCAGTGTTTAATTTGCAAATTGAAAATCTTACTGTTGTGGCTTTTTGTATTAAACTACTGAACTGTAAGGGTAATGAACTAATGAGGCAGACTTCCATGATCATTAATCTGATATTGCACTAGCTGTGTTTATAGCTAACCTTTCACAGTAAAACAGCAAATGGGCAATGTGTTACCTTATATATAATTAGATATGCTTATTTTGGAGATTAGAGCAGAAGCATTAAAAAACCCCTATACAATACAGACTGCAATGCCCAGTGCAGAAGTGATTGTACAATTAATGTGAGCTCTGCAGCACATACAACTTAGTGCACAGTATGGGTTACCCTGCTTTGGATTTACTGAGGAAAACTTTTTTCCCCCTACTGATGTGAAAATGACAGCATTTTAATCCTGATGGCTGCAGCCAGTAAGATAGCCCTATGTGAAATATGAAATCTGGTGTCCACAGGCATACTATCCTCAAGGATTGGACAGCATTGCAGCAAACACAAAGCAACTTGTGTTGTGTATATCATTGCTTGGATACTTCTAAGGTCACTTCCTGTCATAGGTTTACTTGTTCTAAAAACCAAGCAGGGAATTTTTCTTTCCCCTGCCTCACCGTAAAAGAAAGATGTTGAATGGGGGAGGGTGGTTTGCCTTGGGTGATTGATCTACACAAAAGAACTAACTAGCAGGCCTGCATTCCAAGCTGATGACCCTCTCTAAGACTGTGGGGAGGGGTGATGAGTTTTTTTTTTCTTCTCGGAAATGGGGACACTTCACTTTTGCCTTAACTCAGGCAAGGTGCATGTTGGAAAGGCTCCGAGGTCGTTTTATTCTTGACCTGGTCATCTGACTGTTTTCTGGCTCCGGTTTGCCTTTGTTTCTTGCGCCCTGTTCTGCCCCCAACCCAGACCTGCTCAGACTTCATTGGAGAGGATTGATCCATCTGCAGAGGAACTTTTGGGGGAGGAGGTTACCCTTTCCCTCCTCCACTCCCATGTTTGGCAGAGGTTTGTGCTCATTGACGAAAGGGGGGAAATCCCGGCCACAGCCAGCTGCAGACAGCTGCAGACAGCGTGAGTTTCATGGGAAGAGCCCCCTTTTACCCATTTTCCCCTTCCCCTTCTTGGTGTGGGGGGGAAATCTCCATTGTCAGTTTCTCCTGCCCACCGGGGCCTCACGTGGTAACCATCAGAGCCCAACAGCGCCCCCTGCTGGCCAACACCAAGCACTGCAGGCTCTGCTCCTCCAGAGATCCAACAGTGCCCCCTGCTGACCGTGGTTAGAATTGTGCTAAAAAAAGCAGAAAGTACTGAACTGTTTCCCTTTTTGAGGGGTGTTTTTGGGTACAGGATCATTGTTTTGGTTGTTTTTGTGTTCTTTTGTTGTTTTACCAATACACATATATCCTTTCAAAAAGGGCTGTTATTTTTCCTTTCTCCATACTTCCTCAATTGGAGCCTCTTTTGGATTTACAATTGCTTAGAGGGAGGAGTTTGGTCTTCCTCATAACTCATCCTCCTTAGTGTGCTGGTTTACAGGTAAACTGGCAGGAGAAATGAAACCAACTCCAAAGAGTTTATAAGTCAGAGATACAATTTAATAAAAATAATACCATAAATACAATTATATGGACAAACAATTGTTTTAAGCCACAAAACCCAGCACCTTGGGGCACAAACAGAGTGGTGTTCGTTGGCCCCGGTGCTGAGCCCCATGTGGTCCCCTTGAGTCCAGAGTAAAAGGAGAGGGAAAACCTGTTGGTGAGAGTGCTGGTCGCAGTCTGGTCGAGGGTGGTGATCGCAGTCTGGTTGAGGTTCTGGTCCTCTTCTGGATCCAATGAACGGTACCAGAAGTCCCAAGACCCCAAGATTATATACACTCAGGTTCAGGCAGGAATGCCCAGTACCTCCCCCAGGGCGGGGAGTTCCACAATGGGTGAATGTAAGTCGTGGATGTGAGGACAGGAGCATCCTCCTATCTCACAGGCCTCTTAACACCCAGTTTATAGCCTGAGGGATCAGGTGTGCTCTGGGCAGCTGCTGCAAATGGTCTATTGTTAAGTTTCTGGGAAATGGCATGGAGGGTGTAGAATACACAGTTTGGGTTACACTCATACAGTGATGAACTGGTCCCAGCTGTTTTAACTAGGACATTATCCACCCCTTATTCTATACCATCCGTGTCATGCCCAAATTAACACCTTTTAAAAACGATATACATATATATATATACAATGAAACATTACAGACTATTCTTAATCAAATTTAGGTCCCCTTGTGGTACACGTGTCTCCCCATCTTTTTGCATTACGCACCAAGTGAAACCAGGTCCTTGAGCAAAAACAATCCCTTGGATGGGTTTGCCTTTGCTTAAGGTGAGACTAATCCAAACAGTCTTTCCTAACATACCTCTCATATGCACCACGGGGACTTCATCTACAGTATGCAAAGGTTCTGATTGGGCAGGGCCAACTCGACTGATGGAGCCTTGGGTGTTGACCAACCAGGTGGCCTTTGCTAAATACAACTCCCAGTGTTTGCAAGTCCCTCCACCCAGTGCCTTCAAGTTGGTTTTCAGCAGTCCATTGCACAGTTCAACTTTTCCAGCAGCTGGTGCATGGTAGGGGGTACCATACACCCACTCAACACCGTGCTCTCTGGCCCAGGTGTCTATGAGGCCATTCTTGAAATGGGTCCCATTGTCAGACTCAATTATCTCTGGGGTGCCGTGTTACCACAGGACTTGTTTTTCAAGGCCCAGGATGGTATTCCGGGCAGTGGCATGAGGCCCAGGATGGTATGTCTCCAGCCATCCAGTGGTTCCTTCTACCATGGTCAGCACATAGCGCTTGCCTTGGCAGGTTTGGGGAAGTGTGATGTAGTCAACTTGCCAGGCTTTCCCATACCTGTATTTCAACCACCGTCCACCATATCATAGAGGCTTCACCCACTTGACCTGCTTGATGGCAGCACATGTCTCACAGTCATGGATAACCTGTGAGACTGTCCATGGTTAGATCCACCCCTTGGTCACGAACCCATCTGTATGTTGCATCTCTCCCCTGGTGACCGGAGGCATCATGGGCCCATCGAGCCAGAAATAATTCTCCCTTGTGCTGCCAATGCAGATCTACCTGAGAGACTTTAATCCTGGCAGCTCGGTCCACCTGCTCATTTTTATGATGCTCTTCATTAGCCTGTTTCTTGGGTACATGAGCATCTATGTGACGGACCTTCAAGCTCAGCTTCTCTACCCGGCCAGCGATGTCCTGCCACATCTCAGCCGCCCAGATGGGTTTCCCTTTGTGCTGCCAGTTGGCCTTTTTCCATCGCTCCAGCCATCCCCACAGAGCATTGTCCACCATCCATGAGTCAGCATAGAGATGGAGTCTCAGCCACTTCTCTCCAGCTGAACAACTTTAAGCTCTGCAACCTAACTTGACCCACCTTGTCCTTTAGTCGCTTCTGCAACTCACCGTGTGGGACTCCATACGGCTGCCTTCCATTTTCGGTTTGTCCCTACAATGCGACAGGAGCCATCCATGAAGAGAGCATATCGCTTTTCATCTTCTGGTAGCTGGTTATATGGTGGGGCCTCCTCAGCCCGTGTCACCTGCTCCTCTTCTTCAGAGGATAGTCCGAAACTCTCACCTTGAGGCCAGTTGGTGATAATTTCCAGAATCCCAGGGCGATTAGGATTCCCTATCCGGGTTCTCAGTGTGATCAGAGCGATCCACTTACTCCATGTGGCATTGGTGGCATGATGTGTAGAAGGAACTCTTGCCTTGAACATCCAGCCCAGCACTGGTAGTTGGGGTGCCAGGAGGAGCTGCACTTTGGTGCCGATCACTTCTGAGGCAACTCAAACTCCTTCATAAGCAGCCAGGATCTCTTTCTCAGTTGGTGTATAGCTGACTTCAGATCCTTTGTGTTCCCGACTCCAGAATCCCAGCGGTCATCCTTGGGTCTCCCCAGGCACTTTCTGCCAGAGGCTCCAGGAAGGGCCATTCTCCCCGGCTGCAGTGTAGAGAACGTTCTTCATGTCCTGTCCTGTCCTGACTGGCCCAAGGGCTACTGCATGGGCAATCTCCTGTTTAATCTGTTCGAAGGTTTGTTGTTGTTCAGGGCCCCACTGGAAATCATTTTTCTTCCGTGTCACAAAGTAGAGAGGATTTACAGTCTGACTGTACTTGGGGATATGCATCCTCCAAAAGCCCACAGCGCCTAGGAAAACCTGTGTTTCCTTCTTGCTGGTTGGTGGGGACACGGCTGCTATTTTGTTAATCACCTCCATTGGAATCTGGAGGCGTCCATCTTGCCACTTCACTCCTAAGAACTGGATTTCCCAAGCAGGTCTCTTGACCTTACTTTGTTTAAAGGCAAAACCAACTCTTAGGAGAATCTGGATTATTTTCTCTCCTTTCTCGAAGACTTCGCCCGCTGTGTTCCCCCATACAATGATGTCATCGATGTACTGTAGATGTTCTGGTGCCTCACCCTTTAACAGTGCAGTCTGGATCAGTCCATGGCAAATGGTGGGACTGTGTTTCCACCCCTGGGCCAGTTGATTCCAGGTGTACTGCACACCCCTCCAAGTGAAGGCGAATTGTGGCCTGCACTCTGCTGCCAAAGGAATGGAGAAAAAGGCGTTGGCAATGTCAATGGTGGCATACCACTTGGCTGCCTTGGACTCCAGCTCGTACTGAAGCTCCAGCATGTCTGGCACAGCAGCACTCAGGGGTGGTGTGACTTCACTGAGTGCACGGTAATCCACCGTCAACCTCCACTCTCTGCTGGATTTACGCACTGGCCATAAAGGGTGAGCGAGTCTTGCTGACCACCCCCTGGGTCTCCAGTTCATGGATCATCTTATGTATAGGAGTCACGGAGTCTCGGCTGGTGGAGTATTGCCGACAGCGTACTGTTGCTGTCCCCCCTGGAACCACGCAGGGCTGCGGCCTGGGACCGCCCTCAGCAGGGGAAAGGAGAGGGGGAACTTCGCCGACGTGGCTTTGCGCCCTTGTGGGAGAGGAGAGGGGAAACCTCAGAGCACACAGAGGTTTGCCGGCCTGATTTGGGGAAGGGGAAGGGTGCCGGGTGGGCCATAGGGGTCCTCGGACTGGCGGGAGGGCAGGTGGGGAAGCCTTGCATGAAGTGTCACAGGTAAGCGGTGCGTGGGAAGATACAAGGTAACACGGTGGGGAGAGGATAAGGTCAGGGTGGATAATGGGGTCTTCTGGGGGGTTGGGGGTCTTGGCCAGGCTAGGGCCTTGAGAGGTACTCGAGCCCCAGGTGGGTACAGGGGTCGGAACGGTTTGGTTTTGGCTCACCTGCGGTTACTGTCCAGGTTCGGTATGTTCTGGATATATTTGTTGCGTCCCAAAATGGTAGTCATGACAAAGGGATGTTCCTGAGCATTTCCCTGGGATTGAATATAGATGACTGGGAGAAAAGTAAGGAGTGAAAGGCTTGCTCTAACCGTTTTAATGGGAAAGAAGCCTGTGTACCTTTATGCGGTTACGAGCTATGCTAGCGATGGTACATGCCTTTGGTAGGGTCGCCCATGCGAGACAGGTCAAAACCGTAGGGCCAGATAGAATATATCCTTGGGCAGGATGAGCTCGTTAGCCTTCTGGTAGTCATCCTAGGAGAAGGACAACTCTAATCCCAAACCCAGGCAGATGGAGCTCGCTTAGCCCTGTAAGGCCATCCATCTAAGAGAAGGTCACTCTAAGTAAACCTAAGTCCTGAGGACCTCGCTGTCACCGTCCAATCTCGCTCGACCCTGGCAGAGGAACCTTAGGATTAAAGGGTGGGTTCAGTTCCGTGCATACTATGTCTCACTTAAAAAATCCATTGCGCAGGCTTGAAGGCTTTACCCACATTTGCAAAGCCCCGTAGCGACGGGCGAGGGTCAAAACGGCAGGAGAAAGGTGCACTGGAAGCCGCAGACACAGCCATGCATGCAGGCAGTTCTGGGCATTGGTCGTTAGAGACTGACCAAAGATGACAGTCTCTTTGGGCAGCATCCTGAATGACCAAGCAGTTTTTTCAAGGATAGCACTGCTTACTCCACTCGGAGAGGGGCCTAGAAAAGGTGGCCTAACCAAAGCTCACCTCCCCCTTCACCCAGCTGGTGAACTGTGGCCAACGGGCATCTTCTACTAATGCGGTAACACAAAGATCAAAAGACAAAGGCATACACCTGCCCCCAAAGGTGTACCCAAATTAACTCTAGCATGCTGGAACATCAGAACCATGCTTGATTCTGCGGATAGTGGATATCCTGAGTGTCGTTCTGCCCTAATCGCCCACGAACTGTCACGTCTCAACATCGACATTGCCGCTCTCAGTGAAGTTCGCCTCCACGAGGAAGGCAGCCTTAGAGAACATGGTGCCGGTTACACACTCTTTTGGTCAGGCAAACCCAGAACCAAAAGGCATCTCTCAGGAGTTGGCTTCATGATTAAAAACTCTATTGTTCCTAAAGTCGAAAATCTGATGACAGGTCATTCTGACCGCATCAACCCCCTACGCCTTCCACTAAACAACAAGCAATACATTGTCCTCTTTAGTATATATACCCCAACTCTTCAAGCTGACCCTGCAGAAAAAGATAAATTTTACACCGACCTGCGCCGCCTTACCCAAAAGGTGCCTGCAGATGATAAGATCATTATCCTTGGTGATTTCAACACCAGAGTAGGAAAGAATTTTGAAGCCTGGAAAGGAATATTAGGCAAGCATGGTGTTGGAAACTGCAACGATAATGGTTGACCTCTGCTAGAATTCCTTGCAGAGCAACAGCTCACCATCACTAATACTATCTTTCAGCAGAAAAATAGTCTGAAGACAACCTGGATGCATCCTAGATCTAAGCATTGGCACCTCGTCGATTATGTCTTGGTGCGACGGAGAGATGTCCGCAATGTCCACCATACTCGCGTTATGCCTAGTGCAGAATGCCAATCAGACCATCGACTTGTGCACTGTAAACTTAACTTCAATCTCAAATTCAAACCTAAAAGGGGTAGTATCCCAAGAAGGAGACTCCAAGTCAACAATCTCCTATCAGCCACAGTGAGAGACAGATTCCAGGCAAATCTTCAAACTGGGCTCGAAAACCATTCCATAGACTCTACAGATGACTCTCCTGAAACACTTTGGCTCCATATTAAAAACAGCATCCTGCAGTCCTCTGAAGAATCCTTAGGGTTCTCCTTCAATAAGAACAAGGACTGGTTTGATGAAAACAATCAAGAAATCCAGGAATTGTTGAGGAAGAAGAGAACTGCTCACCAAGCACACCTTGCACTGCCATCCTGTCACGTAAGAAAAACAGCCTTTTGTCTTGCATGCAGCAAGCTCCAACAGAAACTCCATGACATCCAGAACAAGTGGTGGATCAGTCTAGCTGAGAAAACTCAATTATGTGCGGATACGGGTTATCACAGAGGATTCTATGAGGCCTTGAAAACAGCATACGGGCCTACATACCAAGTCCAAAGCCCTCTACTCCATGCAGATGGTCAAATGCTTCTGACAGATAAAACCTCCATTCTGAATCGATGGTATGAACACTTTCAGACTCTTTTCAGTACTAGTCGTGTAGTCCAAGACTCAGCTATTCAGTCCATCACACAGCAACTGGTGAAGTATGAATTGGATACTGCCCCCACTTTAGGAGAAACCCTTAAGGCCATACAGCAGGCGAAAATTGGCAAGGCAGCTGGAGTTGATGGAATTCCACCTGAAGTCTGGAAACATGGGGGCCAAGCACTCCATGCTAAATTTCACGAGTTTGTGGTGCGCTGTTGGGAACTAGGTGAACTACCATCAGACCTTCGAGATGCAGTCATCATCACTTTGTATAAGAAGAAAGGAATTAAATCTGATTATTCAAATTACCATGGTATTACTCTGCTCTCCATTTCTGGCAAAATCCTGGCACGAATACTCTTGAACAGACTAATACCCGCTATAGCAGAAGGAATTCTACCTGAAAGCCAATGTGGTTTCAGAGCCAACAGGAGTACCACAGACATGGTATTTGTTCTCAGACAACTGCAAGAGAAGTGTAGGGAAGAGAATGAAGCTCTCTATGTAACCTTTGTCGACCTCACCAAGGCTTTCGATACTGTGAGCAGAAAAGGTCTATGGCAGATTTTGGAACGTTTAGGTTGTCCCCCCAAGTTCCTTAAAATGATCATCTCACTCCATGAGGATCAGCACGGCCCAGTCAGATATGGTAACACACTTTCTGAGCCCTTTCTAATAACTAATGGTGTGAAACAAGGCTGCGTTCTTGCACCAACCCTATTCACAGTCTTTTTCAGCATGATACTCCAAAGGGCCATGGCAGACCTCAATGATCAGGATGGTATCTACATTCGATATCGTACTGATGAAAGTCTATTCAACCTAAGGTGACTGAAGGCCCATACTAAGACCCTAAACCATCTTGTCTGGGAGCTGCTTTATGCCGCCCTTTTTCCCCACACAGAATCAGCTCTGCAGCATTTAACATCCTGCTTTGCAGATGCTGCTGAGCACTTTGGGCTTGAAGTCAGCTTAAAGAAGACAGAAGTTCTCTATCAACCTGCACCTCAGGAACTCTTCTATCATCCCCATATCAACCTTGGCTAATCAGAGCTCAGATCAGTTCAGCAGTTTAATTACCTAGGTAGCCTCATCTCCTCTGATGGTAAGATTGACAGAGAGATAGACAACAGGTTAGCAAAGGCATATAGTGCCTTCGGAAAGCTTCATAAAAGAGTTTGACATAATAAACACTTGAAGAAAAGTACAAAGATCAGTGTTTACATAGCCTTAGTGTTGTTTACTCTCTTATATGTATCTGAGTCATGGGTCATCTACCGCCACCACCTGCGACTCCTAGAGCGCTTCCATCAACCCTGTCTCCGTACAATCCTAAACATCCACTGGTCAGATTATGTGACTAATACGTCTGTTCCAGAACAAGCAGCAATCACAAGTATTGAGGCCATGTTGCTGAGAACACAGCTGCGCTGGGCAGGACACGTCTCAAGGATGAAGGACCACTGCCTCCCTAAGATCTTGCTTTATGGTGAACTTACCACCGGCTACCACAAGAGAGGAGCCCCAAAGAGGAGATACAAGGACTCCTTGAAACAACATCTCAACCTTGGCCATATTGATCAACATAACTGGTCTACTCTGGCCTCCAATCGGGAGGTCTGGAGACACACTATCTTTAATGCTGCTGATGCTTTTGAGAAAGGATCACCCTTGAGGAGAAAAGACAATGCAGAAAGAATCATACCTTGCAGAATATACCACCTAAGGAGTCTTTTTGCTGTGCCTTTTGCCACCGGACGTGCCTATCTCGTATTGGCCTTTTTAGCCACCAATGTGCTTATAACAAATGTGGGTAGAGTCCTTCCCAAATCTTCATTCGCGAAACCTAGCCATGAGGTCTGTTGCTGTGGCCATCGGTACCAATTGTTCTTCAACCTTCAGCAGTCCCACAGCAGAAGGGTCCTCTGAGAGCCCAGGCAAGGTGTTCAACTGTCTAATTTCCTCTGTCTCTACAGTAGCTATGCCAAAAGCCCAACAAAGTCCTTTTGGGTCTTTGAAATACCCACTCCTCAGGTAATCTTTGCTAAGGATACATGGGACCTCTGGGCCACTCAGGATGGGGTGTCTGTGCCATTCCTTCCCAGTCAGGCTCACTTCAGCTTCCAGTACAGTCAACTGATGGGATCCCCCTGTTACCGCAGAAATGGAGATGGATTCTGCCCCTACGTATCTTGATGGCATTAAAGTACGTTGTGCGCCAGAGTCAACAAAGGCCTTATATCTTTGTGGCTCTGATGTGCCAGGCCACCGAATCCACACTGTCCAATAGACCCGATTGTCCCTCTCCTCTACCTGGCTAGAGGCAGGGCACCCCTAGTCCTGGTCATGGTACTCACTGCGCTCTTCTTGTAAGTATGACCTGGAGGTCCCTTCAAGAGGATCAGACATATCATCATTCCTGTACCGTCTGGAGTCCTGTCCACGAGAGACCAGAGCAGCATTTATCCTCGAAGAGTTCCTTTTGGTACTTGTTCCTTTTTTCAATTCACGTACCCGGGCTGCTAAGGAAGAGGTGGGTTTCCCATCCGACTTCAATTCATGTACCCGGGCTGCTAAGGAAGAGGTGGGTTTTACATCCGACTTCCTCATATCTTCTCCATGCTCATGGAGGTAAAACCAAACATTGCCATGTGGAGTGTACCCTCTCTCCTTAGATGGGGGTCACCTGCTCCTGATAGCAGAGACTCTTGTTTGTCCTGGTGAGATATGGAAGATCCCTTCCTTAATTTCCTCTCTTAGCTTCTGGTGTCCCTCTTCAATCTTCTCTTCTAGGCTTTGGACCTGTTCAGCCAGTTTGGTTTCCACAGATGAGATGTTGGCTCGTAATGGGGGGGGGTGACAGTGTCTTCATAAATCCCGAGTTTACTAACCAATGCACCCACCTTGTCTTCTCCCTCCCTCCATTGCAACGTTGCTAAGTAGCGGGAATACATTTCTGACCTGTGCCATGCAATCTTTACCCGCATCTGGGATGTGCACTGTACACCATCTGGACTTTTAGGGAATCTTTTGTCCTCTGAAAAGATTATGTCCAGTACAGCTAATTCCCTTAAGCACCGGATACCACTGTCCTTGCTGTACGTCGAGGTCCTCCTTACAAAGGTATCTCTCCCTCATACTGGACAACAGTTGCCACCAGAGGCTGAGAGTTTCCTGCCTCTTTCCAATCCCCTGATCAATGACTACATCTCGAGACAGGGATCCCAGTTGCCTTGGTTCACTCTCATCTAGAATTGTATTGTTAGTGCCAGCATCCCAGCTTTGGAGCAGCCAGGTCAGAATGGACTCATTTGCCTGTCGTGTGAACTCTCTCCAGAGCTCACGTAGCTTACCCAGGGATAGATACCGAGTGATTATTTCTGACTTTGTCTCCTCCGGTGGATGAGAAGGTTCTGCCTCTTTGTCATCATTCACTATACAAACTGATTTAGTCTTTGATTTCCTTTTCTGGACAGGGGCGACTGCTATTGGTTTGGGTTGTCCTTCTGGCTCCTTGATGGTTTGTGTGGACACAGTGCTGGTTGATTTATTTCCTTTTCCCTCTCACTCAGCCGTGGTTTGGGTGGACGTGGTGCCTGTGGATTTGCTCCTTGTCTCCTCCCCCTGACAGTGCTGTACCATGTCAAGTAGTGTCTGGTAGGCAGTGGCCAGGGCCCAGCAGGTTGCTGTGAACTGGCCATCTCTGGAGCTGCCAGAGCATTTTTCCTTCACGAATCTTATCATGCTAGCAGGATCCTGCAGTTGTTCAGGGGTGAATTTCCAGATCATTGGAGGAGAGAACTTCTCCAAATACTGGTCAGTGTCCTCCCACTTCCCATGCCACTCAACATTATCCATTCCCAGGGCAGGCCTCCAGACAACCTCCCTAGAAGGCCCTGTTCTGACCCTCAGCATGGTGTAGACAGTACAGAGCAGACAAAGCAACACTAACAACAACATTACACTGTCTTTAACATCAAAAGGAAACTCAATATTTTTAAAGACTGTTGTAGCAGGTCTGAAGGGGAAGAAGGAGGTGAAAGGCTGGAAACAACCATTCCCTCCTGTTTCCCCAAAGGGCTGGGTGCGATTTTCAATGAGGCCCCAGAGGTAGCAACCCAAACCAGGACAGGCAAACAAGACTGAATACACATTCACAATGAAACTCACTGCTTCTGATGTTATGATGACATAAACACAATATATTAATAAAGCAATTTGGATCCCTCTCCCTGATCTTAAAGAGAGTATCAAAATAGGCAAATAGTTCCCCATATGCAGAAATATGAACAGGCTCAGATACAACATCCACATGAATGCATCAAAGAACATGGTGATCAGGGAGTTTCTCTATCCAAATACACAAATGCTTAAAATGAAATTGTAATTCTGACTTGTCTCTCTGCCCCACGTTGGGCGCCAAGAAATGTGCTGGTTTAAAGGTAAACCAGCAGGAGAAATGAACCCAACTCCAAAGAGAGTATAAGTCAGAGTTACAATTTAATAAAAATAATACCATAAATACAATTATATGGACAAACAATTGATTTAACCCACAAAACCCAGATGTATAACCCAGCACCATGGGGCACAAACAGAGTGGTGTTCGTTGGCCCTCGTGCTGAGCCCCATGTGGGCCCCTTGAGTCCAGAGTAAAAGGAGAGGGAAAACCTGTTGGTGAGAGTGCTGGTCACAGTCTGGTCGAGGGTGATGATTGCAGTCTGGTTGAAAGTGGTGGTCACAGTCCGGTCGAGGTTCTGGTCCTCCTCTGGATCCAATGAATGGTACCAGAAGTCCCAAGACTCCAAGATTATATACACTCAGGTTCAGGCAGGAATGCCCAGTACCTCCCCCAGGGCGGGGAGTTCCACAATGGGTGAATGTAAGTCGTGGGTGTGAGGACAGGAGCATCCTCCTATCTCACAGGCCTCTTAACACCCAGTTTATAGCCTGAGGGATCAGGTGTGCTCTGGGCAGCTGCTGTAAATGGTCTATTGTTAACAGTTTCTGGGAAATGGCATGGAGGGTGTAGAATACACAGTTTGGGTTACACTCATACAGTGATGAACTGGTCCCAGCTGTTTTAACTAGGACACTTAAGCAAAACACTTCAGTCTCATTAAACTGAGACACTTCCCCAGCATCTGACTCCTCGATTTTTCCCTTTAAGATCAGGACTGTTGAGCCTGAAATGCTGTCCCACTTGCTGTTAATATGGGCTGTAAACAGCCACTGTGTTCAACCTTTGCATCTCTGCTGGCTTTCTACCTTGAAAAGATGATGTGATTTTTCTGAGCAACACTAAACATTAGATAATTATGTGATGTCCTTCAGATATTTGAGATAAACACTTTGAAGCCATAAAATATACTGGATCTGCAGCAAAGCTGGCAGTACATTTGCTTTGAACACAAGAGCCATCTTGCCAGCAGGAAGAAAGTACTACCTGCAAAACCCAAATTGACTCAAAGGTTGGTTGGTTTTGGTGGGGGTGGGGTTTTTTTGATTTTTTTTTTAAATTTTTTTAAAGCACCTGGAACTGACTCTTAACTTGTGTTCTTGTGTTAATTTGGAGCATCTGATTCTTCTTTTTTCTGTGATCACACATTGATACTTTGAATGTTCTGTTGGGAAAAGGCCAACTGAAAACACTTGAACAGCAAACAATCTAGTGAAATGAGGCTAATCTCTGCATAACAAGAGTAAAGGAGCATATTTTGAAACTCCTCTCCTTTTGCGGGCAACAGGCAGTGCTGTTGGCATATTTTAAGGGCAAGATGTGTGTTACTCCTTGTGTAATATCCAGTACAATGAACCTATGATTTTCTAGGTGCTCTCAAACCTGCAAAATTAACCTAGCCCACAAATGCAATAAGGGTTTTGTGGCTACTAATGAGATGCAAAAATTATGGTTACTGTACAGCTTGCAGCATGCAAATATAAGTAAATTTGAGTTCTCTTGAAAGCCCAGCATACTCTGAAGGCTGGCGATGGGTGATTTTTTTCTTTTTTTTTTCCTGTAACTAGACTGTATAGGAACTGGCTTCTGGTGCTTTCTTCTTCCACTCTCATACAGTTAAACATGGGATGTTAATGACATGCTCTGTAGACGTATATGTGCTGCTGAAGCTGTAATTTTAAAATCTACATTGTAAGTCAGGTGATCACTAAGTCTGGTTAAAAATCTTTGGCTTGGCTATGTTTATCACTAAAAAAGCAAGTAGGTTACTGTCCTGATTTCGGTCCTGATCAGTGGGAGGGGGTGTAGCCAAGGCCCTGATGTTTTTTGATACCACCTCACATCATTGCCAGGGGTGGGGAAAGGGACTACCTCCCTTCTGAGAAGAGAAGGGCATCCCTTCTGGTGGAAGAAAGCGTGGCAGGTGAAATGGTCCAATATTGTTTAATTTTACCTGTAAATTGTTTCCTTGTCTTGTACCTTTTGTTATTAATATTGTTGCGGTTACTGTACATTTTCTTATTGCTTTTCCAGTAAATTGTTCTTATCTCAACCCGTGATCTTTAGCTTTTGTGCTTTCAATAGGGGGGGCGGTAGAGGGGGAGCAGGCAGCAGCAGGGTGGTTTCAGTGGGACTACTAAATTGGAGAATACCATTACTAAACCATGACAGCCTTAATTGGTGCCCAATGTGGGGCACAAAGGGTTGAGATAACAACAGATCTGCTGTTACAGGGGCTAGGACCAGTTTATTACTATGCAGGTATAACCAAAACTGTGTATTCTACACCCTCTATATAATTTCTGATGGACTGTTAATAATGGATCATTTGCAGCAGCTGCCCAGGGCACACCTAATGACTCAGCTGTGATAACTCCCCTCTAGGGAGGAATTAGCACCTTCACACCCAACCTGAGGGGTCATCTCTGCTAATGGGGCACAATGGACTGGTACAGTAGGCAGCTGCAACACCTAGACATCAAAGACTCCAAAAATATCTCATGACTCACAGAGTTAAATCATCCATTGTGAAACTCCCTGCCCTTGAGGAGGTACTGGACATTCCCACCTGAACCTGAGCGTATATAATCTTGGGGTTTTGGAACTTCTTGTAGCACTCGTTGGATCCAGAGAAGGACCAGACCTCCAACAGGACTGCCACTGCCACTCTTAACAGGACTGTGATCATTACTTTGACAGAACTGCCACCATCATCTGGACCAACATGTTTTCCTTTCCTTTTACTTTGCACCCAGGGGGGCCACATGGTGCTCAGCACAGGGGCCAACGAACACTGTTCTGTTCTCGTCCCAGGGTGCTGGGTTGAAACCAGTTTTTCCCTGTATCATTGCATCTATTGTAATGTACTTTTAGTAAACTGTAACTCTGACTTATAATCTCTCGAGTTGGGTTCATTTCTCCCACTGGTTTACTTTTAAACCATCTCATCTACCCAGAGCAGTTTGGAAACAAATTTGTTATATTAGGTACAGAGCCACTGGTCACAATGTTGCTTGGTCTGTTCATGTGGGTGTGGTACCTAACCCAGTGTATATTCCCATATATACTGCTCCTTGCAGTATTATTTTTCAGAGCAGGGAGAGGGATCTGGATTGCTTTGTTGCTGCACTGTGTGATTTCAGTTTATGACATGATAACATCAAGGCCAATGTGGGTCATCTGGGATGCGTATTCAGTGTTGCTCTCCTGCCCTTACCTCAGGTGCTACCTTTGGGAGTCCATTAATAATCATACCCAGTCTGTGGGGGGAAGGGGGAGAATGATTTCCCCTGTTTTTTCACCCCTTTTCTTCCTTCAGGCCTGGTACAACAGCTTTTGAGAATTCTGAATTTCCCTTTGCATGTTAAGGAAAGCATGTTCTTGTTGCTTAATCCACCAGGCCTCTTCAATGTGGTCCACATCATGTTTAGAGTCAAGAAAGATTTCTTGGGAGGTTATTCAGAGATCTGCTCTCAGGGTGCATAGTCTTGAGTGGCATAGAATATGGGAGGATGTGGGCCAGTTTTTGGGGAAATTCTCTGCTCCAGTGGTTTGGAAGTTCACTGCTGAACAACTACAGGACCCTGTTAAAGTGATAAAATATGCGAAGGAAAAATGCTGTGGCAGTTCCAGAGAGGCGAAAAGTTATGCAACGTGCTGGGCCCTGGCTACTATTTATCAGACACTGCTCATCACTAGACAGCACCCTCAGGGGGAGGAGGAGGAAAGCAGACCAACAGGCACTGTGGCCACTCAAACTGCAGCTGAACCAGAGGAACAATCTGGGCCAGTAGCAGTCGTACCTGTACAGTTGAAGAAATGCAAGACCAAATCAGTTCCCTTAGTGAGGGATGAAGAGGAAGCAGGGCCCTCACAACAGGAGGAAGTGGCAGGGCCAGAGATAATCACCCAATCCCTGTCCCTGGGTAAGCTGCGAGATAAGATTTCAGCTGCCAGTCACGTGAGCCCCTGGTGACCTTTGCTGCTCTGAGGCTGGGATATCACAGACCACGATATGAAACTAGATGGGAGTGAAGCCAAGCAGCTGGCATCCCTGTCTAGGAATGCAGTCATTGACAAGGGGGTTGGGAAGAGGACAGAAACTCTCAGCCTCTGGAGACTACTCCTGTCAAGTGTGAGGGAAAGGTATCTTTTCAAGGATGGTCTTTTAGTGCACTGAGACAAGTGGAACACCATGGAGCAAGGTATCCAGTACCTGAGAGAATTAACTGTGCATGGAGGTAGTCTATAGGGTTCCAAATAATGAGCAATCCCCTATAAATCCATATGAAGTCCAGCATACACAAACCATGTGGTGGAAGTTCCTATGGAGTGCACCATCACCATATGCTAACTCATTGACAGTGATTTCATGGAAAGAAGGAGAACGAAAGGGTGATAATTTGGTTACCAAACTCCAGCTATATGAAGAAAGTATCTCCTCCCCAGTATGGACTTGTGTCTCATCCATGGAAAGACCATCCAAGTACCTCTACCAATTTAAAGAGGAAATGTCCTATGCTCTTCCAGTACAGACCAGAGTCTCTGCTATTGGGAGCAAGTGCTCTCCTGCTCGAGGGAGAGGGGACACACCGTAAGGTAACCTGTGGTTTTACCTGCGTGACCATGGAGGGGACATGAGGAAGTGGGATGGAAAACCCACCTCTGCCCTAGCAGCACAGATATGTGAGTTGAGAGTAAGAACAACCACCGCAGGAAATTCTTCAAGGGTATATGCTACTCCAGTTTCCAGTGGGCAAGTCCTCAGACAGAATAGGAGGACTGATGTTACTTCTGATCCTCTTGAAGGGACCTCCAGTTCATATTTACAAGAACTGAGCAAGGAGTTTACAAGAATGCTACTTCCTCTTTACAATACCTTCTTGGAATTGAAAGCTCTCTTCATCTGAGAAGTCCAAGTCACAATTTAATCTCCATTAAAAACTAGTTTCAGTCTGTGTTCACCATCCAGTACCCCTTGAGCTTCCTTAGTGCTTTAATGTATTCACAGTTTCTATTACTTTAAAATGCCTTCTTGATGTTGATAGGCTCTTCGTGCTACAGCACAATGAAGCTGACTGCATGGAAAATCAGCTTGAAAGAATCTCCAAATCTGGTTTTGATACTAATATATGGTTACTTCCAAACAGTTGATATTTGAATCGAACTCATTTTCTAATTTGTTGTTCTTCCCAATACTGATTTACGCACTAAATCACAATTGTTTATATCTGCTTCAGTCCACTGTTTTTGTTTCTGATACTGTCTGCTATGTTTTAATAAAAAACTTACACAGTGCCAGTTCAGCTGCCTTATTTTTGGAGGGAGGAACAGAGGAACAAAATCATGGCTAGGCTTCACAAACGAAGATTTAGGAAGGCACTATCCAGGTTTGTTACAGGCACGCTAGTGACTTATGAGACCAATACGAGATAGACATATCCGATTGCAAAAGGCACAGCAGAAAGACTCCTTAGGTGGTGTATTCAGCAGGATACGATTCTTTCTACGTTGTATTTTCTCCTCAAGAGTGACCCTGTGTGCATTCTCAAAGGAAACGGCAGCGTTAAAAATGGTGTGTCTCCAGGCCTCCCAGTTTGCGACCAGAGTTGACCAGTTAAGATGATCAATGTGGCCGAGGCTGAGATGTTGTTTCAGGGAGTCCTTGTATCTTTTCTTCAGGGCTCCTCTCATACGGCAACCGGAGGCAAGTTCACCGTAAAGCAAGATCTTAGGGAGGCGGTGATCCTTCATTCTTGAGACGTGCCCTGCCCATCGCAGCTGCGTTCTCAGCAACATGACCTCAATGCTAGTGACTGCTGCTTGTTCTAAAACAGATGTATTGGTCACATAATCTGACCAGTGGATGTTGAGGATTGTACGGAGGCAGCATTGATGGAAGCGTTCTAGGAGTCGCAGGTGGTGGCAGTAGACGACCCATGATTCGGAACCGTATAAGAGAGTGGACAACACTATGGCTTTGTAAACACTGATCTTGGTGCTTTTCTTCAAGTGTTTATTCTGCCATACTCTTTTATGAAGCTTTCCGAAGGCACTATATGCCTTTGCTAACCTGTTGTCTATCTCTCTGTCAATCTTACCATCTGAGGAGATGAGGCTACCTAGGTAAGTAAACTGTTGGACTGATTTAAGCTCTGACTGGCCAATGGTGATATGGGGATGATGGAAGGCTTCCTGAGGTGCAGGTTGGTAGAGGACTTCCGTCTTCTTTAAACTGACTTCCAGCCCAAAGAGTTCAGCAGCGTCTGCAAAGCAGGATGTTAAATGCTTCAGAGCTGCTTCTGTGTGGGCAACAAGGGCGGCGTCATCAGCATAAAGCAACTCCTGGACAAGATGGTTTAAGGTCTTAGTATGGACCTTCAGTCGCCTTAGGTTGAAAAGGCTTCCATCAGTACGGTATCGACTGTAGATACCGTCCTGATCATCGAGGTCTGCCGTGACCCTTTGGAACATCATGCTGAAGAAGATTGTGAATAGGGTAGGTGCAAGAACGCAACCTTGTTTCACACCATTTTTTTATTAGAATGGGCTCAGAAAGTGTGTTGCCATATCTGACTTGGCCGTGCTGATCCTCATGGAGTGAGATGATCATTTTAAGGAATTTAGGGGGACAACCTAAACGTTCCAAAATCTGCCATAGACCTTTTCTGCTCACAGTATCAAAAGCCTTGGTGAGGTCGACAAAGGTTATATAGAGACCTTTGTTCTGTTCCCTACACTTCTCTTGCAATTGTCTGAGGACAAATGCCATGTCTGTTGTACTCCTGTTGGCTCTGAAACCGCACTGACTTTCAGGTAGAATTCCTTCTGCAATAGGGGGTATTAGTCTCTTCAAGAGTATTCTTGCCAGGATTTTGCCAACAATGGAGAGTAGAGTAATACCATGGTAATTTGAATAATCAGATTTAATTCCTTTCTTCTTATACAAAGTGATAATGACTGCATCTTGAAGGTCTGATGGTAGCTCGCCTAGTTCCCAACAGCGCACCACAAACTCGTGAAATTTGGTGTGGAGTGCAAGGTCCCCATGTTTCCAGACTTCAGGTGCAATTCCATCAGTCCCAGCTGCCTTGCCGATTTTCGCCTGCTGTATGGCCTTGAGGGTTTCTCCTAAAGTGGGGGCGGGTATCCAATTCGTATTTCACTGGTTGCTGTGTGATGGACTGAATTGCTGAGTCTTGGACTACACAGCTGGTACTAAAGAGAGTCTGCAAGTGTTCAGACCATCGATTCAGTATGGAGGTTTTATCTGTTAGAAGCGTTTGACCATCAACGTTGAGTAGAGGGCTTTGGACCTGGTATGTAGGCCCGTATGCTGTTTTCAGGGCCTCATAGAATCCTTTGTGATCTCCTGAATCTGCGCATAATTGAGTTTTTTCAGCTAGATCAATCCACCACTTGTTCTGGATGTCACGGAGTTTCTGTTGGAGCTTGCTGCATGCAAGACGAAAGGTCATTTTTCTTGCGTGACAGGATGGCAGTGCAAGGTGTGCTTGGTGGGTGGTTCTCTTCTTCCTCAACAAATCCTGGATTTCTTGATTGTTTTCATCAAACCAGTCCTTGTTCTTATTGAAGGAGAACCCTAAGGATTCTTCATAGGATTGCAGGATACTGTTTTTAATATGGTGCCAAATTGTTTCAGGAGAGGAATCTGCAGAAACTGTGGGATGGTTTTTGAGCCTAGTTTGAAGGTTTACCTGGAATCTGTCTCTCACTGTGGTTGATTGGAGATTGTTAACTTGGAGTCTTCTCCTTGGGATTCTGCCCCTTTTAGGTTTGAATTTGAGATTGAAGTTGAGTTTACAGCACACAAGTCGATGGTCTGTTTGGCATTCTGCGCTGGACAGCACGCGGGTATGGTGGACATCGTGGACATTTCTCTGTCGCACCAAGACATAATCAATGAGGTACCAATGCTTAGAACGGGGGTGCATCCAGGTTGTCTTCAGACAATCTTTCTGCTGAAAGATAGTATTAGTGACGGTGAGCTGTTACTCTGCACAGAATTCTAGCAGAAGTCAACCATTATCATTGCAGTTTCCAACACTGTGCTTACCTAATACTCCTTTCCAGGCTTCAAAATTCTTGCCTACTCTGGCATTGAAATCACCAAGGATAATGATCTTGTCATCTGCAGGCACCTTTTGGGTAAGGAGGTGCCGGTCAGTGTAAAATTTATCTTTTTCTGCAGGGTCAGCTTGGAGAGTTGGGACATATATACTAAAGATGACAACGCATTGCTTGTTGTTTAGTGGAAGGCGTAGGTAGATAATGCGGTCAGAGTGACCTGTCAGCAGATTTTCGACTTTAGGAACAATGGAGTTTTTGATCATGAAGCCGACTCCTGAGAGGTGTTTTTCGGTTCTGGGCTTGCCTGACCAAAAGAGTGTGTAACCGGCACCATGTTCTCGGAGGCTACCTTCTTCATGAAGGCGAACTTCACTGAGAACGGCAATGTCGATGTTGAGACGAGCCAACTCATGGGCAATTAGGGCAGACCGACACTCAGGACGTCCGCTATCTGCAGAATCGAGCATGGTTCTGATGTTCCAACATGTTAGAGTTAATTTAGGTATACCTTTGGAGGCTGGTGCATGCCTTTGTCTTTTGATCTTTGTGCGACTGCATTGGAAGAAGATGCTCGTTGGCCTGCGGTTAACCAACCGGGTGAAAGTGGAGATGACCTTTGTTTAGACCACCTTTTCTAGACCCCTCTCCGAGTGGAGCAAACAATGCTGTCCTTGAAAAGGCTACTTGCTCATTCAGGGTGCTACCCCAAGAGACTGTCGTCTCCGGTCAGTCTCAAATGACCAATATCCTGAACTGCCTGCATGCAGGGTTGGGTCTGCGGCTTCCAGTGCACCTTTCTCCTGCCGTTTCAACCCTCACCCATCGCTACAGGACTTTTTCTATGTGGGTAAAACCTTCAAGCCTGCGCAATGGATTTTTAGGTGAGATACAGTATGCGCGGAACTGAACCCACCCTTTAATCCTAAGGTTCATCTACCAGGGCCGAACGAGCTTGGACGGTGGCAGTGAGGTCCTCAGGACGTAGGTTTGATTAGAGTGACCTTCTCTTAGATGGATGGCCTTACAGGGCTAAGCGAGCTCCATCTGCCCGTGTTTGGGATTAGAGTTGTCCTTCTCCTAGGATGACTGCCATGAGGCTAATGAGCTCATCGTACCCAAGAATGTATTAAATCTGGTCCTACGGTTTTGACCTGTCTGGCATGGGCGACCCTACCAGAGGCATGTACCACATAGCTCGCAACCACATAGGGGTCCAGAGACTATGTTCCTATTAGAATGATTTGGGCAAGTCTTTCATTTCTTACTTTATTATCACCTATCTATAAACAAACTGAAGGAGATACCCAGGAACAACCCTTTGTCCTGTCCACCGTTTCAGGATGTAACAGAGTAAAGCAAATATATCCAGAACATGCCGAACCTGGGCAGTAGCCACAGGTGAACCAAAAACAGACAGACAAAACAAACAAAGCAGTCGTTCTGACCCCAGTACCCATCCAGATGGGGGTGCCTTTCATGGCCCCAGCCTGGCCGGGACCCCCATTATTCTAAAAGAACCCACTATCCACCCTGACCTTATCCTTCCCCCACATATCTTCAGGTACACTGCTCACCTGCGACCTTTCATACGGGATTGTGCTGTTCTCTCTCCTGCCGGTCAGCGGACCCCCTCGGCCTGCTCGACACCCTACCCTAATCCTCCCCCCCCCCCCCCCCCCACCTCCCCCCCCCAAACCTGGAACGGCAAACCTCTGTGTACTCCGAAGCTTCCCTCTCCTCTTTCATGGAGGCGCAGTCCCTGCCGGCAAGGCTCCCCTTCTCTCTCCTTTCTCCTGCAACGACCGCACCCGGGGACTCAACCGCACGCGTGGCGCGGGAAAGCTCCTGGTAGCCAAGGGTCCCGACCACATGGTACGGGAAGCCCCCCGCAACCGGGGGTCCCACCCCCGGAGCGCGGGAAAGCTCCCAACAGCCAAGAGTCCCGACCACATGGCACGGGAAGCCCCCCGCAGCCGGGTGTCCCATCCCCAGAGGAACAAAATAACAACTTTAAATATGGTTTGGTTACCCCTTGTAAATTATTGAAGGCATTTGTGTGAACAATGACTGTTCAGTGTCTTATCTACGTGTGCTGCTCCTATGGCAACCTGTCCCCCAGAGATGGATGCTGGAGGCTCAGTTAGGGTATCTGCAGTGTTTTAGTTGAGAATGGCACAGTGTAATGTAGTACTCCTGATGTTTCATGTTAGCAGGAAGATAATTCACTGAATTTCTCAGTTAACCTTGTAAATTTAATTTCCCCTGTCACATGAAAGGGGGGAGTTAAGATTTTTTGCATGTCAGTGCCCCCGGGAAAGTTGAGACCCTTGTGTCCAACAGTCTGTCAGCATCTTGTAATTAGATCCTTCACCAACAGATTCATAAGATCAGAGGGTGATTCGACTGCCATTGTCAGGGAGGACTCAACAGAGTGAAGACCCCTCAGCAGGCCCAGCTAAGGTGTTATCTGCTGCCAGCAACCAAAAGGACTCACTTTAACAGTTCACAGAATAACACTTTTTATTAATACAAATTGTGACATTAATAAGGTTCAAAGGTTGTCGGTGATAGTTTCTAACTGCAAAAATGTGTTTTAAACAATCTATTGATATATTAAGCTAGCACAAGCTCTGATATGAAGCAATCTACTAATATACTATAGAGCAAGCACAAACACAAGCTCTAGTCCCAAAAGCAGCATTTAATACCCATAGAGTATAATTCTTACCCAAGGCGTCCCTGGGGGGGGGGGGAAGATAAACTCAACCTGTTGACTGATCCTGGCAGTTTCAGTGGAGTCTTCTCTGATTTTTTTCCCCTCTATCCCCAACTTACTTTTATACTATTTCTTTATGTTTAGGTGGAGCTTGGGTGGCTTTGGTCATAAATACCTTTTATTTCTGATTGGTGTAAAGTTCTCTCCCCATACCTAATGGGAGGGGGGTGGTTGTGGCTTGGCACCTGAGGAGTGGGTTTGACATGGTTGTTGGCTCAGCAGCAGAACACCTTGATTCTCCCTTGGCTGACAGGTACTGTATGGTCTCATGATCTTCAAAGTACCACAATGTTCCCCCTTTCTGCTGGGATTTGAATGGAGGGGGGCCATGTAGTCTCCACTTTGTTCCACTCTCCATTCCATTCCTCTGAGCAGACAATTATCATTGTATGGGGAACATGTTGACTGCATTCTGTCCAGGGAGTAGCTACTGCCTTTTACCCTAGAATTCTTTGCCTTCTCTAAATTTTAACCCTATCCATCGTTCCACACCCCCCACAGTCTTTTTTTTTTTTTTTTGCATTATAACAGTTTAAGTATCACTATTTTGTTGCTGACTTGGTAAATGAGACAAGTTGGGGATTTTTTATGTTGATGCTTTAATGACATTATATAGAGGTATAGATACTCAGAAAAAGTGTAAATTGGGAAGGGATATGCTGATGCCATGTACTGAGGAAAAGGAGAAAAAGCAAGGGATTGTATGTTGCAGAGGATGAATTGCAAGATGTGCAAGTGTTAGTTCCTGCCTTTTCACTCCCATATAACATTGAGGTGGGGATGGATAAAGAGGATACAGATCAACATATTAAGAGTATAGGGGAAGTGAGGAATTTAGTCCTGTTGCAGGCAGGACTCGGAGACATACCTGACCAGTGATACAGGCACCTTTAAGAGAAATAGTGGGGGCAGAGGGTCTGCCAGTTTTTGTAGGTCTCCCTTTTACTACTTTGGGTTTGTTGAATTGGAAACCATCTGTTGGTTTGTATTGAGAGAATCCTGAAGGAATGTATCAGCTTTTGGAAACTGTCATGCTGACTCATAACCCTAACTGGGGGGATATGCAGGTTATATTGAATACCTTTTTATGGTAGAAGAAAAGAGAGTGGTATTGGAGAAGGTGAAAGAGGAGGAGCGGGGGGGGGGGTGCTGGGGTCTGAAAGGGCCCTTCCTTTGACCTGAATCAATGTTTTATTTGTAGGCAGGAAGGGTCAATTAGCAGATATAAACTTTACGATGTTGGAGGATTTTGACAATGAGTGAAGGGGACCAGGGAAAAATATCAGGGCATCCCCTGATGATCCCCTGGTTTCAGTAAAGCTGGGGAATGAAATAATAAACTCTTTAATGGATAGCAGAGTGTCATGGTTTGAGATAGCCCAAAATCCAACTCTCTACCTCCATTCCCCCTCCCACATCTCAACCCAATGTGAGATGGGTTCTTCCAGACAAAACACAACCAGACTCAAAGTGGGGGAAAGGGAATATATTACAATGACTATACAAATAAATACTACAATACATTATATACAACCTTAGCTATCTCTACTATGACATAAGTATTTACAATGGATCAGATCTCTTCTCCCCTCCAAATAAAAGTCCAGGAGGGAAGAAGGACAGATCCCTTCCAGTCTCTCAGGGCAACAGCTTCTTCTAAGGCAGCAGGCTCTCTCATGCATGCAGCTGATAGCTGGATCTCTGCCAGTACACACGAGGGGGAATCCAAGCCCCTCGCGGCCCCGTCATCAACCAACTGAGGGGTCTTTCGTGGTCTTCGTAACCCCAGACAAAGGTCGTTTCACCATGTCATATCACGAAGCACAGGGAGTCTTCGTGACGGTCTGGTATCTCCAGGAGATTCAAGCTCCTTGCAGGGCCTCTGTGCCCTGTCTCAGGCTGCGAGCTTCTTTGTAGCTTGCAGCAAGGGAGGGCCCCCTCAAGGCCAACCTCCCACACACCGTCCTGGCTGAGCTCTCAGGACGACCGTGCTTCTTAGCTCCTTTACTCCATTTAGGACTTCTAATCAGTAAGAGTCCACCCCCTCCATTTTTGGAGGGATCTCCAATGAGATTTAGGGGAGTTTTGCAGTCCTTACCCCCAAACTTTCTCTCTGTAGAACTTAGTTCTGTTCTCTGCTGCCGGTTCTCTACCTCGGCTTCAGCAGCTCTGAGTCTTCCTTGGCTGCATGCTGTTTCTGCTGCTTTCCCTGGTTCAGGTCTTATCAACTGGCTTTTAGCCATAACCTCTGGACGCTGCCGCTGCTTCTGCTCTGTCTCTGCTCACTCACGATGGAAAACATCCTCCAGCTCACAACTACAGACACATAGTCCAGCTTAACACTGTTCCAAGTCTCTGTAGCCCCCAACTGGGGCTGGGGGGGGCCCAGAGGCCCCGAGGGGCTCAGAGCCCCTTCCTCTCGTGGCTCACAACATGACTACTTCTTCTAACCTAAAACTACAACTCTTCTCTTCCGTTTGGTTGTGGTATGTTTACATTTTTGCAGGAGCACTCATTGGACAGAATTTCAAAACTTCCAGGGGTTTCCACCCCTTGGGGTCTACCACTTTTCTTATCCTCTGCCTCGGTCCGCAGGGATAGGGGAAATTGGGACCAGGCACTGCGGTTAGGGTTCGGACACAGTTGAGGTCTCGTGATGCAATGCCCCTTTATTCAAGGGAAACAAGGGTTTAAAAAACCGCGGTTTGAGGGGTGGATGCTAAGCAAGAGATTGACAGCTTAGGGAAAGATGTGGTAGGGGGACAGGGGAGAGATGGGTGGAACTCTCGAATATCAGAGGGGATTGACTAATGGTAGCTCTCTCTGCACTGTGATAGCTACAGCTTATCAGTAACAGAGGCATGGGAAAACAGGGGAGAAGAAGAGATAAACAGCTTTCAAAGGGGAAGCCTGAGGGAGAAATAGGGACAATATGGAGGTACAGCAGGATCTATAAATTTTTACAATAAACTGGGGTGTACAAGGGTTCATAAGCACACAACAGCAAACTGGGGAAAAACTGCCAGTCTGCTGGGTGGATTATTCCGTAAGTAAAAAGTCCATTCAGACTCCATTAATGCTTTTCCAGGCCACATATCTCTCCCATTCTGTCTTTTCATCCATCGCATCTCCCCCTTCTCTGTTTTCAGTCGTGGTGACATTCACGGAGACACTGTGGATGACCATCTGGCGAACACAAATGACAAAGCACGGCAAACAGGCACACAAGAACACAAGGGCAAATAGGGAAATCACTAGCATGATTATGATTTTTCGGGACCAATTGGGTAAAGAGGGGAGTTTTATCCAATCGAAAAGTCCATCTAATCCTTCATCACGGGACTGGTGGATATCTTTTACAAGATTCTTTAGTTGATGTATGCTTTCATAAATTGATTGTGAGTGATCTGAAAAATTCATACAGCACATTCCTTCAAAATCCTGGCACCCATGACCGTGTGCCAGGAGTAAGAAGTCAATGGCTGCACGATTTTGGAGACTAATTTCTTTCAGCTTTTGAGTGTCTGCTAGCAGACCCTCAATTGCTTTCGTGGTTGCATTCGCTTCTTTAGTTAACCAGCAACCAAGGTGGGAAAGCAAGGAAAGGGCATGGGCAGTTCCTATCCCGGGGATAGGGAAGGAAGCCCAAAAGTTTTTCATGCGGGACCAAATGTGAATGCTGGAATCACAGTCTGCTGGGAAGGGTAGGGGCGGTGGCGGAGTAATGATGGTACCTACCACACGTGGTGCTGCATTAAGGGGAGGAATGATTGGGTTCTTTGGGGCTACATTTTTTTTAGGGTTGGGAGACTTTCCTCTTTTTATACGGAGGGACCTTTTGACTTTATTTTTGGGAACAATCGATTGATCTGCTAATTGAAACTTCGCCGGGTTATACAGAGCCAGCTTCCCTACTGTACAGGGACCCCCTTCCGGGTAGACAGGAATACCTTGCCACGCCCGATCCCCACACAGGAGGAAAAACCCTTCGGGGAGCTTCATGTTCCTAGGAACGTGCTCTGTTGGTACTGTGGTGGCAATTGAATTGTTGCACCACGGCGAAGTGGCCCCTTTGTAAATTAATTTATTGGCGGTGACATTGTGGAGGGTAAATAGGTGGGGTTCTGTGTGCCGATGGAATATAACACAATTGCCGGTGGGGTTCTGTGTGCCGATGGAATATAACACAATTGCCAGTGGGTAGCGAACCGAGCAAATCTATTTCTTGTGGAGGGATGGTGGTAAACGCCTGCCTGGACACCATCTGTGCTAGGGTGACTGAATTTAGCTGTAAGAATCCTAGACTCCGGGTTTTTTCCACGAATGTGTCCCAGTCTTTGCCTGGAGTCACAGGAATCCCTATAAGGCAGGTTTTGAATGGATTACTAGCACTGGACAAGGTCAGGCACAAGGTGTCAGTGCCTGTGGCCTTGGCCAGGGTTACCCAGAGGTTCTCAGAGGGCTGGTTCATCCAATCCCTCAGAGGGGATGCAGTGACGTTGGTGACAAATCTGAGAAGACAGATCAGGATAGCGTAGGCCTGGAGAGTGTGCATCCTTCGTCTCAGTCCTGGTGTATCTTCACTCTTCTTGCGGGGACCCACTTTGGTCCGTTGTTGCCTGAAATACATGCGTACCCCTTCCCCCAGGTGATTAAAGGGAAAGGGCCCGTCCACATCTCTGTAATTGGATCTTTAAACATAACTTTCGCTTTTTGCTGTGATGGAGTAAAATCTGATTTGAAATGTCTGTCTATTGGACTTCTGTTTATGTGAGTGTCTTGTTCCTCCATCATATTTAAAAAATTTAAAACATACATAACTTTTTCTAATCTTTCTTGAGGGGGTAGGCCAATACTCCCCCTCTTTTGTTTTTTGAGCCAATTTTTAATGTTTTGGTGAGCACGCTCTACTATGCCTTGTCCCGTGGGGTTGTGAGGGATTCCGGTGGTATGGTGTACCCCCCATTCTTCAAAAAACCTTTTTGTGTCTGCAGATACATAAGACGGTCCGTTATCTGTTTTCACCTGTTTGGGGACACCCATCCTTGCAAATGCGGACAGAAAATGCTTTTTAACATCTCGGCTCTTCTCACTAGAATGTGCAGTGGCCACAATCATTTTTGAAAAGGTGTCAATAGACACATGTACATACTTTAGTTTGCCAAATTCTGCCACGTGCGTGACATCTGACTGCCAGATTTCTAGGGCTGTCAAACCTCTGGGATTGGTCCCCTCTGGAACCATCGGTGCAAGCATTTGACAGTCAGGACACGCTTTCAAAATTTCTTTGGCTTGGGATAATTTTAGTCCGAATTGTTTCTGTAACGATCGTGCATTCTGATGGAAAAACTCGTGTGAAATTTTTGCCTGTTGATAAAGGTTAGGGGTGACCACCATACCTGCCAAATGGTCGGCGATTTGGTTTCCCTCTGCTACAGGACCGGGCAAAGCAGTGTGTGATCTGGTGTGGACAATGTAGAAGTTGAATTTTCTGTTTTCTATTAAAAACAACAATTTGGTTAACAGCTTAAAGAGATTTTCATTAGACACGTTTTTTAGATAGGAATTTTCAATCCTTTTCACCACACCTACAACATAGGCTGAATCTGAAACGATATTAATTGGTTCTTCACTAAAAATTTGAAAGGCACGAACAACTGCTGAGAGTTCTACGATTTGGGGGGAACCTTGAACTTTATGTATATCCTGGTGCCAATTGCCATGTTGCTGCCAAACAATAACTGCATTTCCGGTTCTCCCTGAGCCATCAGTGAAAAGGGTTTTTGCATTTTTAATTGGTAAGTCTGATTGCACAATTTTTAATTTCAGAGGAATTGGAATCAATCTTTGCAAAAACGGGCACGCCGGGAGATGGAATTTGATTTCTCCCGGGTAGCCTCCGATGGCAATTTGAAAATCAATAGAACTCTGCATCAGTTTTTCCAGGTGCTCAGAGGTCAGTGGAAGGTAGATGAAATCTGGCTCTTCCCCACTGAGCTCTAAACACCTGGTGCGGCCTTTAAATATCAGCTTGCCAATCATTTCTGCTAAGGTTGTAATTGTTTTGCCGAATTGATGAGGGAGGAATACCCACTCCCATAAGCAGAAGTCTCTATTATCAGTAGTAAACTGACCCAGCAGGGCCAGTGGTTGTCTCTGTTCATTAATTATTACAAGGGAGGATGGCAATCCCTCCATCCTCCTAAAAGACTGTCTCTCTGATATTTTTCTCTCAACAATGGCAAGGGATTTCTCAGCTTCTGTTGTTAATGATCTAGGAGAGGACAGGCCAGCATCTCCCTTCAGCAGCTCAAATAATGGGTGCAGATCACTGGTTGAGATCCCCAGCACAGGTCTAATCCAATTAATGGCTCCTAGCAGCTTTTGTTTGGGCAGGGACCACTGATCCACCCAAACTGGCGTTTCTGTCTCCCAGCTCAGTTTGGGGAGCTGCAAATGCTCAGTGACCCCTCCTAAAAATTTTCATCTGGAGACAGGGTTCCCAAAGTGAGCTCCCACTGCTCCATTGCGTCCCTTCCCCACAGTGTGATTGGAATGTTAAGTACATACGGTTGGAGCGATGCTGGTCTCCCCTCTGGTCCATAGACTGTTAGTACCTCTTTGCTCCTGACAGGATACTGTGATCCTCCTATCCCACTGATTCTGACGTTAGTAGACTGAGCTGGCCAGCCATATGGCCAATCTTTGGAGGCAAAGATCGATATATCAGCACCTGCATCAAGTAAGCCCTCTATTTTGACTTTCTGGGGGTGCTTAGGCTGTGAAAAATAAACCAGACATGTTAGAAGTGGGCGGGAGGTTTTCACTGAGGTAGTCCAGTGGACTTCCCTCAGTGCTTCCTCCCTCTGCTCCTCGTCTGAGGATTTCACGCAGAGCAGGTCATCTGTGGAGATCATCTTTGCCACGGGGAAGCGTTCATCTAGCTGCACAGGCGGGAGATGCACAGTTAGGCATATAGCAATGTTGGTATTTGTAAGTCCTGTCAGGAGGGTGGGTACAACAATGATTCCCTTAGCCACTGCTGAGAGATGTGATATCATTAGATATGTTTTGTCAGGGTCTACTGGGGCAGATGGCCTGACTTTGGCCAATTGCTCATAGGAGTTTAGGTGTGTTGAGGGGTGAATAACAGAGAGAATGGTCCAGTTAAGGGGAACACATTGATTTTGAACTGGAACAGGGTTTGCAAAATTAGGGGAAACACACGGAACAGGAATAGGGTCTGTTAGATTCAGGGGAATAGGATCTGCCGGAGGCTTTGGGCTTACAGGGTAACAGGGTAAGGTGTGGGGCGCAGGATTGAGCGGAGAGCAGGGGTGATTTGTGTCATCGCGCCCCCCCGGGCGCTCTGCTCCCCGTTTCCCTGAGGTTCACAGGAGCAGGGACGAAGATCAGGCAAGGATTGAAATGTGACTTTTTTCCTTGGCCCTGGGGATCTCCTGGGGGGCAAAGGTTCACCATTGAGGTTGGTTATGGACCTGCAACTAGAGGACCAGTGACGCCCTTTCCCACACCTCCGGCATAAGGTTTTAGGCAAATTTGGTTCAGGGATTAATTTAGGACAGTGCTTTTTAAAATGTCCTTTCTCCCCACACTCAAAACAATGCTGAGGCCCTGTAAAAGCAGCAGCCAATAGACGTGCCTTATGGGAATTAGAGCCTATGTTCTTACAGGCTTCTATCATTTCTAGTAAGGAGGGATTTTTTAACATTTTTAATGCTTTCTGGTAGTCCTCATTAGCTTTTTCAATAACCAATTTATTAAACAAAATTTCTTGGCTCTCCTTTTGATGGACTTGCCGGCTGATTGCTTCTTTTAACCTGGTTATAAATTCCACAAAAGGTTCTTTTGTACCTTGGTTAATAAGAGTGAAGGAGGGTGCCTGAACATAGGCATTAGCTACCCTCTTCACAGCTTCTAATGCCAATTCTTTGATTACTTCTAAAAATTTGGGGTCAATTCTAGCTTGATCCTTCCTACTAGAATAGTTCCCTTCCCCATAAAGCATATCTATTGCCTGCTGGATAGGAATTCCTCTTCTTTCCATTTTTTCATTCACATATACAGTAATCAGTTTTTTCCATTCAGCCTCAAATACTGAGGACTGTACTGTGGTGAACAATCCTCCTATTACTGCACGAATATCATAAGGAATTAATGTATAAGCAAGAAAAAAGGATTCTAGCAGCCCGATGGTAAAGGGTGCTCCCAGCCCATATTCAACGATTGCTTTTTTAATGTCTTTGAGCATGGGGTACGATATGGGTCTCCACTCCGGGGTCTTTCCTTCTTCTACATAAATAGGAAACGCTTTCAGGAATTCAGTATCCTTAGCTGAAGCAGCCTCTTCCCTGAAAGCCTTCCAGATGTCCGGGAGTTTTGGCTGCCATTCAGGGGAGTCTGTGTCTGGCTGCAGGTACTGACAGGCAGGGTAAGCCTCTGTGTCTGAACCGGGTTCAGGATAGCTGCAGACTCTGGTGCTATGAGGCTTATGGGCGCGGCCACCTTTCCGAGAAGAGGCTCTGACTTTCGCCCTGCCCCTGCTTCTCGCTACCCTGCCGCCCCGGTCAGGTGACGGATCCGGGGAAGAGGCGGGACTGGAGGAGGTAGGCGTATCTGTGGGCAGGCCGGGGGAGGGATCCCTGACGCGATCGGGCAGAGGCGGGGGCGGTCTAAGGGCAGAGCTTCTCCCGTTCCGCGCGGGTTTTTTCTGCGCCGCCCCTTTCTGCCTTTGCTCCGTGCAGTCCCCGTGTCCCTCCTCCTTGATATCCTTTTGAGATCGCCGCGATGGTTTCTTCCCTTCCCCGTCACATGGTGTATCTGTCTGCCCAGTGTCCATCTCCGCCCTTTTAGTTTCAGTTTCTGGGAGTCTGATATCCTTGTTCATCACCTGGTGCTGTAGCACCATGAGAATTAGCCTCCACCCGATAAGAGCTTCTTTGGCTAAACTGTCCCCCTTATCACTGTCCCGCCAGAGGTCATGTCCCACAGCTTGCCACTTCTCGATATCAGTGTCCTCGGCAAGCTTATAGCTTTTGTGGTCAAGCCATCTGGCAAGCGCTTTAGCTGATCGTTTGTCTAGCGGATGGCCATGCTCTATAAGAAAATCTTTCAAGCGCCGATATACAAATTTTTGAGAGGTCGAGAGAGTGAGTCCCATGGTGCAGGTCCCCACTCCAGTCTCGGATGGAAAATCCTCTCTTTCAGTGTCCAATCGGGGTATGGGTGATGGGGTAGGGTGCAGGGAATGTCCCCAGCAGCTCACCTTGTGCGATGCGTTGACCCGCGCAGCTTCTACAAGCCCGCAGCCATCCGTTCTGCTGGAGAGGACCGGCGGGGACGAGCGCCTTCCCCGGCGTCGCCTGAACCAGAGTGCAGGCACAGGAGTTCTCTCAGTATGAGAGCCCTCAACTGTGCTCCACGTCTGGGAGCCACTTGCCTCGGTCCGCAGGGATAGGGGAAATTGGGACCAGGCACTGAGGTTAGGGTTCGGACACAGTTGAGGTCTCGTGATGCAATGCCCCTTTATTCAAGGGAAACAAGGGTTTAAAAAACCGCGGTTTGAGGGGTGGATGCTAAGCAAGAGATTGACAGCTTAGGGAAAGATGTGGTAGGGGGACAGGGGAGAGATGGGTGGAACTCTCGAATATCAGAGGGGATTGACTAATGGTAGCTCTCTCTGCACTGTGATAGCTACAGCTTATCAGTAACAGAGGCATGGGAAAACAGGGGAGAAGAAGAGATAAACAGCTTTCAAAGGGGAAGCCTGAGGGAGAAATAGGGACAATATGGAGGTACAGCAGGATCTATAAATTTTTACAATAAACTGGGGTGTACAAGGGTTCATAAGCACACAACAGCAAACTGGGGAAAAACTGCCAGTCTGCTGGGTGGATTATTCCGTAAGTAAAAAGTCCATTCAGACTCCATTAATGCTTTTCCAGGCCACATATCTCTCCCATTCTGTCTTTTCATCCATTGCAATCCTCTGGGGGAAAACAAAGTCCAAACGACTACACAGAGCCATGCATTTGGTGATAACAAGTCGTAAAGGACTCTTAAGCAAAGTACCTATTGTTAGAGCCACAGGAAAGAGAACTCTGTGACTTCTCCTACAACCTATGGAATGTACAAATGGTGACACAAAAGTAATGAATTTCTATATATGCCAGAATGCCCCCTTCCCTTGCTGAGACAAGATATGTTGTGTAAGTTAAATGCACAAGTAACCTTTTCTGAGAATTCCCTGCAGTTCCACATTCCACCTGAGAGAGTATGGAAAACTCAAATTTGCCTGCTAATGAGTAAGCCATTAGAAGAAATCAGAAAACATTCCAGATGATGTTTCAAATGTGGTGATTCAACTGGTATAGGTTTCAGAACAAAAGAAGTAAAAGTGACTCCGATTAAGATAAAATTGAAACCAGGACCTAAACCAGTAAGCGTGACCTGATATCCTATAAGAATAGAACCACAAAAAGGTTTGGAACCATCACTGGATCTCTCCAAGCCAACTGGTAAAATACCATGCTATGCTAATGGAACAGGGAGATATAAAGGCTCTTGCTCTTCAATAGATAGCAAAGTGGCTGGATTTAAAGTTGATGTCACACACATGGCTACAACACAGATGTCTACATACCATAGAGCAGGTATATGCAAGTTGACCAGATTTAAGGGATGAACCTTTACAGAATCCAGATAAAGAACTGTACATTGATGGCAGTAGCTTTGTGCAAAATGGAGTAAGAAGGGCAGGATATGCAATAGTGATGTTAGGGAAGGAAATAGAAGTGAAACCATTGCCTCTGAATACCTTGACTCAAAATGCCAAAATTATTGCACTTGCTAGAGCCCTTGAGATTAGAAAAGACCAGAAGATCAATATATTTACTGATTCAAAATATGCCTTTAGGGTAGTACATGCTCATGGGGTTGTATGAAAAGAATGAGGACTATTGAATCCTCAAGGAAGGCGTATAAAGTACAGGCAGGAAATTCTAAAACTTCTGCAGGTGGTACTGGAACCTAAGGAAGTGACTATAATGCACATCAGAAAAGACAGAGCAAAGTGATTCAGGGTGTAGTGGGTTGACCTTGGCTGGATGCCAGCTGCCTCTACCAAGCTGCTCTATCCCTCCCCTTCCCAGCTGGACAAGGGAGAGAAAATAAGGTGGAAAACAACTCGTAGGTTGAGATAAGGCAGTTTACTAAAGCAAAGTGAAAGTTTGCACACACAGAAGCAAAGTGGAAAATAACAAAGTTTATTCTCTACTTCTCAGTAGCAAGCAATGTCCAACCATTTCCTGGGAAGCAGGGCTTCAGCACGCGAAGCGGTTGCTCAGCAGGCAGGCACTGTAAACAACTAATGTCCCCCCTTCCTCCTCCTTTCCTTGGCTTTTATATCTGAGCTGACATCATATGGTCTGGAATATCCCTTTGGTTAATTTGGGTCAGCTGACCTGGTTCTGTCCCCTCTCAGGATCTTGCCCTCGATTAGGGGGAGGGATGTTACAGTGCTGATACTGCACTCAGCAGTAGCCACAACACTGACATATGGTGAACATGCATAGGTATTCTTCCCGGGAATGCCAAGGCAGTGGAAGGATTAAAAAAAAGGTTTATTTCAGATGCAAGGACCACTTTTTTACAATGTTGCACACATCAAGCCCCAGGGGCAAAGGCAATGCCCCGCCTCCTCCAAGGCTTTTTATATCTTCTCTCTCTCCTCCCCCACCCTCTCTGGCCCAAGGAGGCCTTGTACGTCTGCAAAGATGTTATCTCTCTGCATACTACAGAGAGAGATATCTTGCTCTCAGCTTCTCCCTGCAAGTTTCTCTGAAATGCAGAAGGAAAGAAAAAAAATCTAACCCCTTTTGTGCAAGTTTCGAGTTGG
The DNA here is from genome assembly GCF_009829145.1 of Chiroxiphia lanceolata. NCBI lineage: Eukaryota > Metazoa > Chordata > Aves > Passeriformes > Pipridae > Chiroxiphia > Chiroxiphia lanceolata. The sequence goes on along the minus strand of NC_045670.1, from coordinate 11,317,390 downwards.
CTTCCCACCAAGTCTCCGAAACTTGACAACAAGGCCTGCTTCCCAGACAGGGAAGAAAAAACAAACCACAGAAAAAAAACTGAAAGAAGTTTGAACGAAACAGGATTCTATCAAAAAAGTATATATTTACAATTATATATATATATATGCAATTTGAATATATTATCCACACCAGGGAGCTCCCGGGAGGAGGGAAAAAAAGGGAAAAGGAAGGGGGAAACAGGGATAAAAAGAAACCTAAAAACAAATATCTCCTAAATATACCCGTTAATAGAGAGCTAGTCAATAAATATAAAAACTAATTAAATACTTCCCTGATCGGGGCAGCAGAGGTGTGCAAGGCAACAACCAACTCCCCCACGCCTCTCGGAAAGACTGGAGATAACGACAGGTCTGAGTAGCAGGCCCTGGCCTATATAAACAAAGCCTGTCTACGGAGAGACCTGTCGCCTTCAGCCACTGGAAGAGAGAAGAGAGTGAACTCTCTTATCTGCACCTTTTTATATGTTGTGTTATGGAAAGGAATAGCATGGAATATTTCCTAAGTCATTACCCTAGTTCCTTCCTGGTTACAAGCTGGTCTCCAGGAAGGCCTAGAGTGAAACCATCACACCCTTTGAGAAGGCATTTTGCAGTTTTCCTAAGCAAAACAAGTTCTAGCTTTCCATTACAAATTCTTGTGCAATTGCACCTATCCCTACAACTGGTGTGTTATCAACACCCTTCTAGCTCCCAATGCAAAGCACAGCACTGTGACGGTTGCTATGGGGAAATGAACTCCAACTCAGTCAGACCAAATACACAGGGAAATAGAAAAGCAGACTTAGTGGCAAAAAAGGCAGTGAACCAAAAACAAATAATTGGAGTTTTAATACCTGAAAGAAGAATGGAGATGAAACCCCCTGAATATTCAGAAAAGGAAGATCAATTAGTGGGACTAAAGTGCACCAAAAATACAGAAGGGTGGTGAGTCACCCCAAACCAACAGATTTTAACTAATACTAAAATAATGGAGGCACTGCTCAAGAAGTTACATGAAGAGACCCATATGGGAGCAGATGCTTTGATAAGTTATATCAAAAGACATGTTATAGGACCAAAAATGCAGTTCCCTGCAGATATAATAGCAAGAAGATGTCCTGTCTGCTGTGTAAATAAAACTAAGATCCAAAGAAAACCCCCAGTGGCAGAGGTAAAAAGAGGAATAGCTCCTGGGGAGTATTGGTAAATAGATTTCTCTTAGTTACCAAAAAGTGAGCATAATAAACATCTCTGTGTTTTAGTGAATACCTTCTCAGGATGGACAGAGGCTTTCCCATATTGTAAGAATTGAGCTAGGGAAGTTGTTAGTCTTACTAAAGGAAATAATCCCTAGATTTGGGATCCCCGAAGGCCTATCCTTAGGTAATTGGACCCATTTTGTTTCAGAGGTAGTTCAGGGAGTATCAAAATTTCTCCAAATGAAATGGGATTTACACACTCCTTGGACACTGCAATTAAGTGGAAAAAAGGAATGAATCAGACTCTCGAGACAAATCACAAAATTATGTCAGGAAACACAGCTTAAATGGGTAGAGGTTTTACCTATTGTGTTGATGAGAATTAGGATAACTCCATGGGTTAGGGAGGAGTAAGTCTGTTTGTAGTATTACATGGAAAACCATACCCTATACGTGATATGGGAAATCAAACTGACCAAATGCACTTAAAAAGGGGAGAAAATTATAAAAAATTATTTGCTGTCTCTTTCTTGGGTATTATCCTCCCCATACAGGTATCTTAACCAGTAGACTTTGCTTCCTCTGCACTCTCTGGTGCACGATTTCAAACCTGGAGACTATGTCTACATTTGGACTTGGAAGGATGAGTCATTAAAGGAAAAGTGGAAAGGACCCCATTTGGTACTTTTAACAATCTACACAACAGTAAAGGTAGAAGGAATTAACTCTTGGATTCACTATTCCAGAGTGAAGAAAACTGCTTCGTATCACAGTGGACATCAATGGCATTGAGACCATGAAAAATAAAACTACACAAAGAACCTTAATGAATTGCACCTGGGAATCTGAATCTCCTTAACTTAGACTGTCCTCAAGGACTATTGTTATTGCTTTTGTGTATTAGTGATATTGTTACCTATAGTTATAGTGGTAATCTATAAAAATAATAATTTACTTAAACCTAGAAATAGTAATGACAAATGTTATAAGGAAAGTAAAAATATTACATAAAGTACAAAGTACATCCTTAGGTATTGTTAAAGTAGGGGAGTGGCTTACGTCTTGGTTACCAGACTTGAGGAGTTGATTTAGGAGAATAATAAGACTAATTGCCATAATGGTGCTAACTGCTGTTGAAACCAAAGAGGAATTTTACTTAAACTTTGTGATAACCTTTAGTCATTAACATAGTAAAATACCTGTCCATTTGCTCCTTACTCACATAAACCCCTTTACATGTTTGCATAGAACATGCTTGATAAAATACTTGTGTACTGTATCTTTAAATGGAGATGAAGGAAACTACAGCCAATGGCTATAGCTTTAGATTGTGGTGTATAGGGGAAGTATTGATCTTTCATTGTTTGAAGTGTATAAAAGTGGGTAACTGGCATACTGAGGGTGTGCTGGCTTTGTGGATTCACCACCCAGCACCCATCTTTGTGCAGACATGAAATAAGTAACTGTGTGGATTGGCTTCTTACACATGAGGTAGAACCCATATTTAGGACAACAACTTGAACATTGTAACACATTGAAAAATAATGTTGGATTAGGCAGATGTTTAGTGTAAGAGATAGTTGTCTGCCTGGTGTAATGCAGCTGTTCAATATATATTTGCAGGAGCTGCTACCATAGAAGATTTGGGCTGTCAGCTGCTGCTTTTGTCCCCCAACCAAGACAAGAGTACTTTGTAGCATGAGAAGTAGCAGCTTAATGCAAGGAGGACTCAGGAAACTCTAGACCAGTCAACCTGACCTCAGTGCCTGGCAAGGTTATGGAGCAGATCATCCTAAGTGCAATCACACAACACCTACAGGATGGACAAGGGATCAGACCCAGCCAGTACGGGTTTAGGAAGGGCAGGTCCTGTCTGACCAACCTGATCTCCTTTTATGATCAGGTGACCTGCCTGGTGGATGAGGGGAAGGCTGTGGATGTGTCTGTCTGGACTTCAACAAAGCCTTTGACACCGTCTCCCATGGCACACTCCTGAAAAAACTGCAGCCCATGGCTTGGACAGGGGCACCCTGTGCTGGGTTAGGAACTGGCTGGAGGGCCGGGCCCAGAGAGTGGTGGTAAACGGTGCTGCATCCAGTTGGCAGCCAGTCACTAGTGGTGTCCCCCAGGGATCAGTATTGGACCCAGTTCTATTTATTATCTTTATCGATGATCCGGATGAGGGGGCTGAGTGCACCATTAGTAAATTTGCAGATGACACCAAGTTGAGGAGGAGTGTCGATCTGCTGGAAGGCAGGAGGGCTCTGCAGAGGGACCTGGACAAACTGGAGAGATGGACTGATTCCAACAGGATGAGGTTCAACAAGGTCAAGTGCTGTGTCCTGCACTTTGACCACAGCAACCCCCTGCAGTCCCATGGGCTGGGGATAGAGTGGCTGGAAAGCAGCCAGGAGGAAAGGGATCTGGGAGTTTGGATTGACAGGAAGCTGAACATGAACCAGCAGTGTACCCAGGTGGCCAAGGCCAATGGCATCCTGACCTGGATCAGGAACAGTGTGGCAACAGGAGCAGGGAAGTGATTCTTCCCCTGTACTCAGCACTGATGAGGCCACACCTTGAATGCTGTGTCCAGTTCTGGGCCCCTCAGTTCAGGAAGGATATTGAGGTGCTGGAGCAGGTCCAGAGAAGAGCAACAAGGTTTGTGAAGGGACTTGAGCACAAGTCCTATGAGGAGAGGCTGAGGGAGCTGGGATTGTTCAACCTGGAGAGAAGGAGGCTCAGGGGAGACCTCATCACTCTCTACAACTCCCTGACAGGAGGTTGTAGCCAGGTGGGGATTGGTCTCTTCTCCCAGGCAACCAGCAGTAGGACAAGAGGGCATGATCTTAAACTCCACCAGGGGAAGTTTAGGTTAGATATTAGGAAGAAATTTTTTACAGAGAGAGTAATCGGCCATTGGAATGGGCTGCCCAGGGAAGTGGTGGATTCACTGTCCCTGGAGGTTTTTAAGAAGAGACTGGATGTGGCACAGTGCCATGGTCTGGGAACCACGGCAGTGTTGGATTAAGGGTTGGACTTGATGATCTTGGAGGTCCTTTCCAACCCAGTTGATTCTATGATTCTAATGTTCCGTGGACCTCAGTGATGTGCCTCTGTGTTTTGATTTTTGATTTAAGGTGGGTGTTTGTGTTTTGAAGTCATTAAATTAATTAAACATATCATATGAACTGGGCTCTCTTTCCTTAGCAGGTCAAAACTCTAATTGAGACTCTTAACAGTTCAATAATATTGTGCAATTTAGGGTTTTGTCTTGTTTGGAAAAAAATAAACCTGACATCTGGTCTAGGATTCATCTTTCTTTAATTCTTATCCTTTGCAGTGCAGTTTACTGGCAACCAAGTCATTGCTGCTCTTGAGTAAAGTTACAGTGATTGTAATGCTGTGAACTCCAAATCACCTAAAGCACAAGGCAGGGGTGAAAAGAGGTCGAGAATGACAGCATGCTGAATGCCTTTTGAATTTAACTCCTCACTAGCAAAAAAACACCCCAAACCTGTTACTGTAACAACAATAGCCTGAGGAGCAAGGATGGATATGTATCGGCTAATTTATTTTAGCTTAAACTTGATCTGTTTGAAGCAGACTATGATAATGGAGCTGATAGGTGTATCATTATGCAATAATGTGAAAATTTGCTTTTGTGTCTCAAGCATAGACTTCTCACTAGTGAATGCTTTCTGACATAGTACTGGTTCCTGCAGTGAACTGGAGGATGCTGGGCAGGGAGGCAGCTGGCATTGGTGTATTGGACCTCACTGTCTCGTACAGGATTATAGACACTTTGCAGATGGGTTGCACACTGGAGCTATGCATAATACAGTTATATCAGTAAGTGTTACCTATGTCTCCCTAGTTTTACTGCCTATGACCTACTCCAAACAGTAGGGTTTACAATTGGTAGTGCAGTGTCTGAAAAATAAGTAGCATGGTTTGTTAGAGCATGGTACTAATAACACCAAGGTTGTGGGTTTGATCCCTGCATGGGCCATTCACTTGATGGGTTTGATGATCTTTGTGTGACCCCTTCCAACTCAAAATATTCTTTGATTCTGTGAAATATGGCTTCATAAGTCCTTAGTTTGCTTTTGTGGCAGACAACATAGATAAGTTTTTGACTGTAATTCCTAGGTGTTGCTATTCAGTTTCTAGAAACCTATGTTCCTTGTTTAAATAAATGCTGTTATGCCAGCTTGAGGAGTAAAGAACTACTGCCTGTTGCACTGGGAAAGGCAAAGTTGTGTAACACTGCAGCACAGTGTTATGGTTTGCCTTTAAAATGCTATAAATATTCCTTTCCCCTTGCTGCTTCTGAAAGAGGTGACTGCATCAAGACCTGCCCTGGTTTTTTAGCAGAGCATGCGATTGGTTGTCCTTTGAGGAGAGCTTTCCTCTTGCATCCAGCCTGGCTTGCATACAAAGAGAATCAAGGCAATTAGTCATTCACTGACTTATGAATGGTGCTTGTTTAAAGAATTGTCAAAAAAATAGTTAAAACAGGCTGAAGGAAAGCGTATTAGTATATTGAGCTAACTTGGACATCACTTAGCAGATGCAAAGGGTATGGCTTGCTTCACAGAATAAAGCAATCTGCTGTGTTTTGGTAAGTATGCAAATGAGAGAACGAATAAGTAAGTTCACTCTGTCAAGCCTGATGCAAAATGATGTGAATATGCTTTAGTCATGATAACTTAAATTTGAGCAAACTAAACTAGAGAAATGACCTGGATAAATCCAAAGTATATCATACTGTCTCATGTTCAACCATTCCATAGACATGCCTGTATGTAAATCTGTTTCAAGGAAGTAAATTACTTTTCCAGGTCATGAAAGGTCAAAATATAACACTGAACAGGATGCTGAAGACATAGGCTAATGCAGTTCCCAGTAAAAGAGACAATCTTTTGGACCCTGAGGCCTGGCAAGTGGAGACAGGTGCCCAGAATATCAACTTCATGCACACATAACTGGAGGACTTCCACACATGCTGCCAGAGATGCCAATAATGTAGCATGATACTTTGAATAAGCAGCCTCAAATATTCCTGCCACTGCTCCAACAAAACTCTATTATTTTTGCAAATAGAAATAGTTGGAAAATTGCTTTTTCTGAAGCAGACACAAACAGTTTCTAGAACAGTTGCACTAGTGTTAGAGCTTTATCAGTTCAGGTACCAGCATCCTCAGATACCTGCAGTATAACTATTTCAAGCACCAGCTTCTCCACTAAAGCAGACACCTAAGAGGAGATGTATGATTTGGAGTTAACTTTAGGTGCAGTGTTGCCAAGTATCTTTGGCTCCTTCAGCAAGTATTAGACACACTAGGGAGACTTAAGTTTCACACATTTGAAGTTGTTATTCCTATTTTGTCCAAAAGAGGAAGTCAGTGTTTGTTCAGGTATAAATGAGAATGGAGTCATCTGTTTCTGCCTGGAAAATAGTCATACAGACTAGCCTCCCTGCATAGCACACACCCAGTGAGCCTGATTTCAAGCCATACAACTTGAATACAGTCTGTGGACAACCAGAAGGAGTCAGACCCAAGAGCAAAATCTCAACATGAGACCTTAAGTGATGGTAGAAGTCTCCTTGCATCTGGCCTGTCACAATCTAATATCTTAACTTTTTTCTCCTAATCAGGTCTGATCCTGGAGTCAAGGTTGAATTGAGGGCAGAATCTAGTAATATTTCAGCATGGGAATTCTCAGGAAAGTACAGAAACCTCAGTATGATGTCAGTTTCCTCATGTGGGAATCTGAAATTGCTTCAGTGCTTGACCCCTGGGGTTGAAACTCGGTAAAGCTGTTGGGCTGGCAACTTGCTCTACAGAAGAGGACCAAGTAGTTCTGTTTTGGTGTTAGGTTTTATATAGCTGCTGGTAGCTGTCTTTTCTGTGATGAGGTGGCAGACAAATGCAAAAGTTGAATGAAAATGGACAGGTTATAGAAGAAATACTTGGATGGCTCAGGATGCCACTATTTCCAACTCACTTATCTTTTGCTGGATGCTACATCTCATGCAGCTGCTGCAATGATGGTGTTTTCTGTAGCATTATGAGAAGACAAACTGACAGTCAAAGTAATGGAAGTGAACCTGGCAGCTGTTACCCTAATGTAGGTGAGTGCTCCTGTAATCTGCTTGTTTGCCTGAACTCTGAGGGTATTGACCTGAAGTTTTGGGAAAAAATTGTCAAAGTAACATAGCTGTGTCTTAATGGTCTATACTAAGGAGTTCAAAAGTCTAACCCTGTCTGGAAATGCTCTTGTTTTGCCATTATCAGCCTGGAACATAAAGCTGAGGCAGGAAAAAACCTCTCTGTCAAACCATGGGCACTACAGGACTCACCTGTGCACCTACTGGCCCTGTGCTGTTGGGACTGTGCTTGGTTGCGCGACCAGGGAAGGAACCAGCTTCAGGAGTGTGCAGGTGGCCTCTGGCCAACAGAAACTTTTTATTCAACTTTCAGACTTGTTCCCAGTGTTCCCAGCTTTCTGTCCCCAGCAAGCTCTCCACACAAAAGCATTAACACCTACCTTGTATGAAGCTGGATGTTTCCTGGTTCAAGAGCGCTGACAATGAATGTTTCTACCCAGAGCAAGAGTGGTTGTTGCATGGTTCAGACTGAGCAGAACAATTAACTGGACAATACCATGGACTGTCCCTGCAGTAAAACCCACTGCAAGAAAGAAATAATCTTCTTTAACTGTTGAACTGCTTGAGATCCTAAATGTATGTCCTGGTTCCAGCCCAGATCATCAGGAGGGGGCATGGCCAAGACATGGTGTTATTCAATACCACCTTATGTCATTGCCAGGGGTGGGGAAGAGGGACTCTCCCTTCAGATAAGAACAACGTTCCTTTCTGGTCCTGGGAAAGTGTGGCAGGTGGAGGATGTGTCTGCCATTGTTTTTCATTGTCCAGGACTTGGTGAGTATTTTGCATTTAAATCACCCTCTCTTTGTACACTTTTGTTATTAGTATTGTTACTCTTACTGTTTTCTTATCTCATTGCTGTTTCCAGTAATTTGTTCTTATCTGAACCCATGATTATGCCCCCAGACAGGTGTGACACTGGTCATTGCTGCTTTCTCTTTTGCTCTAAGAAAGTGGGGTTTATATTAAAGTTGGTGTTTGTTTAACCAACCATGGTGGGACTGGCTCCAGGAATTGCCACAGTCCCTGGGAAGCTTGTCCATGATCCAGGCTGAGTCAAACCTTTTCTCTGTCCAGATTTTTTTAGGGGAAGCTTAGGTTAGACATTAGAAAGAAATTCTTTACAGAGAGAGTGATCATACATTGAAATGGGCTGCCCAGGGAGGTGGTGGATTCACCTGGAGGTATTTAAGAAGAGACTGGATGTGGCACTTAGTGCCATGGTCTAGTTGACAAGGTGGTTTTGGGTCATAGGTTGGACTCGATGATCTCAGAGGTCTTTTCCAACCTAGTTGATTCTGTGATTCTGTGATTTTTCACCTTTTGTGCCTCCAGTTCTCAAGCCCATCCCTGGAGTAGAAAGTGGCGGGGGGAGCAGCATCTGGTTCCCTTGAGAGATGGCCCAGTCAACAGGAATGTGAATTTATGAGATCATAGGAGCTTGGATGCAAACCAGCTTAACAGGGTTGTAGTGAATCCCTCCCTCATCATTCAGCTCAACTCTGGTTTCATGTCTATTGTTAGTCCTGATTTCAGATCTAAGGAACAGAAATAGTAATATGTGGGTGAAAACCCTATCTTTAAAGGTGTAATTGTAACTTTGACTTTCATATCGCAGGCTTACTGCTTTGGTTGGGGTTGAGTGACTTAACAACAGTCTCAACTTTATGAACATAGCTACACAGACAGTCTTGGCCAGCAGCCAAACCCCACGCAGCCACTCACTCACTCCCATACCAGTGGCATGGGGGAGAGAATCGGAATGGTAAAAGCAAGAAAACTCGTGGGTTGAGATAAAGACAGGTTAATAGGGAAAGCAAAAACTGTGCACACAAGCAAAGCAAAACAAAGAATTCATTTGCCACTTCCCATGGACAGGCAGGTGTTCAACCATCTCCAGGAGAGCAGGGCCCCATCATGTGCAATGGTGACTTGTGAAGACAAATGACATCACTCCAAATGTGTCCCCCCCTTCCTCCTTCTTCCCCCAGCTTATATACTGAGCATGATGTCATATGGTCTGGAATATCCCTTTGGTCACTTGGGGTCAGCTGACCCATCTGTGTCCCCTCCCAACTTCTTTTGCACCCCCAGCCTACTCACTGGCAAGTATTGTGAGAAGCAGAAAAGACCCTGACACTGTTCAAGCCCTGCTCAGCAATAACAAAAAACATCTCTATACTATCAATGCTGTGTTCAGCACAAGTCCAAAACATACTAGCCCATACTATCCACTGTGAAGAAAATGAACTCTATCCCAGCCAAAACCAGCATAACAGAGAAATATTTAATAACAACTTGCTGCTCAAAGAAGTTTTGGTAAAAGAAAAAACCTAATTTATACCAGAGGAGTCTTCCATTGGAAGTGATAGCTTTTAGCAATGCCCCAGATAAATAAATTAGGAAGTGTGTACAAGATATGATTTAGTGTGAAACAAGAATGGGCTCCTGCCTGTCAAACCAGTCTCTGATTGTGTAAGTTAACCTTGTTTCTTGCTAAATCACCAGGTTAGTGCCCAGTTCTGACACAAGAAATTACTTTGGACCTAAGTCATAATAACTGGAACTGAAATAGCAATGTTGGTCCTACATTCATTTTTACTTTGTCAAATAGTCAACAACACAGTGTGGCTAGCTATAATGTTGCTTTGCAGGTTCTGAAGCTGCACGATATCAGGGCACTTTAAACCTACCTCATTGATGCGAGAAACAGGCTAGTACTTACTGAATGTGTTTTCTGGCACATAGTATCTAATACTGAATGCACTAATCCAGGTTTAATGTGGAAGAGGAGAATCCATTAGATGAATTGTATGAATGCTTGATGCACTCGAAGCAGTAAAGGGAATTTTATGGGATTAGATATTAACACTTAACCTAGTAGTGGCCTGTAGTTCCTGTTCTTGTTGACTTTCTTGCATGTTAAATGTGTGGTGTAGTTTAGCAGCATGTTGTCAGGAGCCATCATTAGGCATGCAGCTACAGGAAGTGACTATGTGCATAGCGAGAAGCCTGGTTATGCCTGTTACAAAGAAAGATGAGGAGGCTTTGTGCTGTCTGCAAGCACTGTAACTCTTACCGGAGCAGAGTGGGTGATTTGTAGGAGACCTTGGTGGTACCTGCACGTAGAGTCAGTAGGAGCTTGTCTGTGGACTGACTGTAGCAGATCATTACAAAAAAAACACAAAATACTTTAAAACCTCATATGCTTCCTTCTTACCTGAACTTAAATATAGTTTTCGAAGGATGCTCAGTTTCACTGATGCTGTTTTCATAGGGCTTGCATTAAACTTGTGATGTTTTAAAATGATAATTATATTTAACTGGTGCTTCCAGAAATGCTGAGTAGTTTTTGTTGGCAGCTGTAAAAGCTGCTGGTGTTCCTGATTTCCCCAAATCAGGTCAGTTGTGATGGTGGTGGCTTTCCAGGAAATGTGTACTCTTCCCCCGTGACCTCTCTGCAGTGGGCAGATAGGATGGATTTACCATTCCTACTCTTGCTGCCTAAAAATCGTGGATGTAGGTTTTGTTAGCTTGAGAAGAGTAGAAGAAATCAATGTTGAACTATAGAAGTGTTATATACAGCTAGGCTGGAATAAGTACTGAATTTCTAAACAGTTGAAACTAGGAAGGAGCCCTGCCTGCATTAGTGCTCCCTGCTGAGAGGGAGATGATATTAATATGTAAGTGTCAAGTCACTGTAGTAGTTATTCATAGTGACTGAATTGGGACTTAATTAGGTGGTTGGTAGAAACATTTAGGTTTGTATTTTCAGTCAAATAGCATGGTATCTAGTAAGACTTTTATTTTTCTGACATATATAGATTTCACTATGGTTTTTCCCTATCCAAATAGAAGAAAAATAACAAACCCGAAGTGCAGGCACTAATGAGGATGCCAGGGAGTAAGGCAGTAAAATAGGAAACAAAGTGACTGTGCTAGTAGCAATATTCTTGAAATATGTGTCATGGTGTAACTTAAAAACTGAAGTTCTTGTGCAGTAACTGTAAATGCCTATAAAGGGTTGAATCTTCTGCCTGGATGGTCTACTGAGTATAACATCAGGGGAGTTTATTCTTTTTCTAGGGACTATAAGCATGATTAGTTATAAACTGGGGAAGGGGGGAATGGGTTGATGACTGTCATCTCTACCTCCCTGGCTATTGAGTATGTTCAGTGGTGTCAAAGAGCTATGGTGAGCAGGCAGCTAAAATCAGGACACTGAAATAAGATTTCTTCAGTTTAAGCTCAGCTAGAGGAGTCAAACATGGTGAATGCAGTAATGGTTGGGTACTTGTAGGTGGGGGAATGAGTTGCATGTTTAGTCCTAAATTAGTTTGTCTGACTGTAACTGACCTAACAACAAGCTTCCCTAAAACTCTGCCACTCTTTAGTACCTAGCAACCTGGTTGAATTAAGCTCAGATAGCTGATTGGCCTTACATCAGTGAAATTGTAGGCTGTAAACCTTTCTGTGAGCTACTGCTTTATTTAAAAAAAAAAAAAAGTTTATTGCCTAATTTGATCCTTTTGTCTTAACATAGAGTCAGTATCATGAGCAGGCATGTACAGACTGTAAAGCCATGTGAGCTGCTGAATTTGTTTCATAAAGGTGAACAGAAAAACCTTTTCCTGGCTAGCTGGCACTCTAGCCTCATAAAATTTGGGTTGCAAGGCAAAAGCATACACTGATCTAAGTAAAATGGTAGCCAGGTTCTCAATGGCTCTTTAATCCATTCTGTTTGCCTGCTTCTTTTTCTGGAAATAAAACTTCCTATAGCTTGTCCTGTTGAACAAGGTCAGTGCCCTGCATCCAAGTTGCATGGTTAGGCGCTTAAGTGGAAGAGGATGACCCAGGATTCTGCTCTCATTGTATGTGACCTACTTTTGGGGTCTTTTTTTGTATTGTCAGTTGCGTGTGAGCCCAGTTGTTATGCAGGTGCCAGGAAATGCTTCTCTGGAGATGCCACATTAGACTGGTGGGACTTTCTTGGAGGGTTGAGCAGTGCCAAGGGAAGGATCTGTGCTCCACAGTGCAGAAAGTGGTGTGTGAGTGTCCTGGTTAGAACAACTGGGACCAATTCATCACTGAATGGGTATAGCCCAAAGTGTGTATTCTATAGCCCTCCATGCCATTTCCCAGAAACTGCTGTCAGTAGAGGCCTGCCAGGTGTGTGTGGGGGAATGTTCCTGAGCACCCTCATACCCTTTTATGGAATGAACACCCTCATACCCTTTTATGGAATTCCCCGCTCTGAGGGGAGGACTAAACACCCTTTTATGGGATTCCCCGCTCTGAGGGGAGGACTGAACATTCCTGCCTGAACTGGAGAGTATATAAACCTGGAGTTTCGGAACCTTTTCACCACTCGTGGGATCCAGAGGAGGACTGCAGCTCATCGCTCTCAACCAGACTGCAACTCACCAACACCCTCGGCCAGACTACAATTACCACTTTTGGCTGGACTGCAGCAGCTCTCCCACCAGCAGGTTTTTCCCCTCTCCCTTTGCTTTGGACTCAAGGGGGGTCCCAGGTAGCACCGCTTTGTTTGTGCCCCGGGGTGCTGGGTTGTACATTTGGGCTTTGTGGGTTAGTGCCTGTTGCTTGTCTGTGTGGTCGTACTTATTGTATTATTTTATTAAATTGTTATTCTGACTTGTAATCTCTCTTTGAGTTGGCTTGGTTTCCTCTGCTGGTTAACTTTTAAACCAGCACAGTGAGTCCTCCTTTGAGGGGAACATTTCTGGCATTAACCAGTCCAGATTTGGCTTTCCTGACTGCTGTGAATGTCAGGATGGCACAGAGAAACTAATATTCAGTGGTGGGATTTCTGCAGTCTTCCCACAACTAACTTGGCTCTGGGAGTCCTGCCCCACAGATGACTACTGACCTCAGAGGCCCTGGAAGGTAATGTTTGATGTCATTGCCCATCAATATTTGGTTCATCAAGTTATGCTGATTTATTAAACAAACAGATGGTATTCACACTTGGGAAATGCTTGTGGCAAGAAATTAAGTAACTATTAGGAACACAGGTAGATGGACCAGTTTAACTAGCACAAGAAAGGTAAAAAAACCCCAGCCCTTTGGATCTCAATTGGGCATGTATTTAATAATTTTTTTTTCCCACTGAGAAAGAGTAATTGAAAACCTTTGCACTGGCAAATGTAGAATAGGTCCTTTCACCTTAGTAAGTGTTTTTAGCCTGCATCTGAACCTAGCAAGAAAACAATTATATCTTGAGTTCTAGCTTTTCAAATCTATTTTACCTTGTTGAACAACAATTGTTGGATAGTACTGCTTGAACTAGGACTTGGTAAATGCCTTATTGTCACTGTTGAGATGGCCAAAGCGACACAGAATCATCTTCTTCCAAAACAGGGACAGAATAGAAGGAATCTTTATTGTAACAGGTTACAGACATTTACAGACCTTAACACAACATACATGTTAACCTATACTTGGTGCTTTTATGTACACATACATCAGGATTGGCTGCCAAATAGCAGATGCCAATACAGCATCTGCTTAGTCATGATGATCTGGCTAAAGCACAGTCACGGTGTATTGGTGGAGGGGCACGGAACAGATTGCTCACAGGCCAATTTGGTCGGCAAAATGTCGGTTTATTACAAGAAGAACACTCATTATATACTGCTGCTACACCCGGACGCGTGATTCTTCTTCACACAGCATTGGATACATAAGAGAAACATACTTTGTTGTCCACTACTAATTGGACCACAACAGGTGTCCATATGAGCTGAGGGCACATGTTCACCCTCTTGAAACTCCACCTTAACCTTGGCAGGGAGCCTTCTTTGTTCTAACTTCAAAGGCTGAAACCATGTTAGCCACGCAGTTCTTTTTACTGTCTACACCCAGCCATGCCAAGGCAAGACCTACAGAAATGCAAAGGAAATTGTTCACACATGATCTCTATTCTCCCAACAACGGTGACTTGCAGAAAGTCCAGGATTTCCGTTTTTGTAATTCCTGTCTTCCATCTTCTTGCTTCCTTCCAACAGACCCGATGATAACCCCCACAATTCCTCCTTTTTTTTGTATTTATGCCACAAAGATGGCCTTGACAGTCTGTTGCAGGGTCCTTTGCAACAGGTTGATCAAGCAAGGCATCAGTATCGACAAACCCTGATTCAAAGTTAAGAAGAAATGCAGCATCCTACAATAAGGATGGATAACAACACTTCACCAAGAAAAAAGTTAGAGACTTTATCTACCATCTAGAATAAGGACTCACTATAGTCTGACAGATTTATGTAACACATTTCCTTAAAATCTTAACACTCTAATGTAAAGTATTTTTAAGTTTGCACACATATATATCTATACAGTTTCTCTCTCTCATACAGTCTTTTTTCAGTCATTCAATAGGTGGTCACCTGTCGTGGTTTGAGATCCTCAAAAATCCAATTTCTAAGTCCAAGCCCCCCTCCCACAATTTGCTTCAGTGTGAGAGGGTTTTCCAGACATAACACAAGACTCAGTATGGGGGGAGGGGAATTATATTACAGTTTATTACTACACAATAAATTCTATAATACATTATACATACAATTCTAACTCTCTCTCCTATGGTAAAGCAATACATTTACATTAGATCAAATCTCTTCTTTCCCTCCAATAAAAAGTTCAGAAGGGAAGAAGAAAAGATCCTTTCCACTTTCAGGGCAGCAGTGCCTTTCCTCTTCAAAGCAACAGTCGTAGTTGGAGTTGTCGTAGCTGGAAAATATATCTCTCTCTCTCCATTACAATACGAGGGGTCTTCTCTCACCCCTCGGCCCTTCGGCTTCAGTCAAAGGTCTCTCTCCCGTAGACTGCGATAGCCGGGACAAAGGTTCGCCTCACCACATCATATCACGAAGTGCAGGGCATCTTCGTGAAAGTCCCTTCCTCAGGGGATTCAAGTTCCTCCTGAGTCGGAATGTTTAGGGCAGCTCTCAGTTCAGTCTTTGCCCCAAGTGTTCTACTAGAGCTCCTTTGCTCTGTCTCAGTTGCCAACATGGCAGCAGCGGGGGGGACAAGGCCACTTTCCCCGCATTCCTTCTGCCCGTCCTGATCCAACTTCAGATCTATTCTGAGTTAGCATCTGTTTATGTGCATACATAGTCTCTTTCCCTTTTTTTTGTATTTAAAAATATTCATTTGATGTGTAAAATACTTTTTTGATAACAACTTGTTCCATGAGTGAGTTAGGAATTTCTGCATATTTGTATCTTGCAGTAATTTGATTTTTCTATGTAGCACAATAAAAACAATGTCATTTGAGCTAAAAGAACATAAGAAAGTAATGCTTGTACACTTTTAATTTCTAACTGAAATGCACTTACGTTGTTTCACAACCTAAATTCCATTGTTATGACTATTATCTGTTATTGATTCAAAGCATTATTGCATCAGAAAACACACCATGTATCTTTATGTTTCCAGACAAATTCACCCATATTTGTCATTTCTAGCTACATCTCAAAGGTGCACTAAATCTACTGTTTTATGGTTTTAGTTGCATGCTTTGCCTATATGCATGCTGAGAATATAAGAGAACCAAAGTGACATTAGGAATATTCTATGGCAGCTCTGTCATGTTCTGCTAATTAAAGAACTTGTCAAAAAATTGAAGTAATGATAGTGGTCACACCACTCAGTTGAGAATAGCTCAAAATTCTTGGAAGTTTTTAGAAATTCAAGTACACAAATACTGGTTGCAATTTGTTAGAAATGCCAGATAAATTAGGTTGGTTGCATTTATTAGTCTATTAGTTGGTGTTCACACAGCTCCTTGTAAATCCTTTTTCTCACTCAGGGCATATCTTCTTGGGAGGACTGAAAAGGCTGGTCTAAGGCAAGGCACTTGCAGTACTGGAGCACAAAAACTCCACAGTCACTGTTATTTTTTTGTTGTGGAATGCACTTTGTCATAGCAGTCTGCCAACCCTGAAGGAACTCGGGCGATTCTTCTCCTTTGCGTCAGTCAACAAATACTTTCGAATGTTCTCTACACAAAAGTTAAAATGAATCATAAAATGAAATAATTCGACTGGGGATGTTCACAGCAATGAGGGACCAGTGGACTTCCAGGTGAATAGGAATTAACAAGAGTCTTTTTGAATAAGTCCACCTTTTTAGTCCATCGTTTTACCCTATTATATCCTTTGGTTACGAGCTGTTAATGAAAAAAACTGTTAAAGAAATGAACCTTTTCAGGGACTGCATCCATTAGGAGTTCACCATGCATGTTAATTATCTGGTCATTCAACCAATTCTGGCCTTCCAGTGTAGCTAAATCATCCATATCTAGCATGCGCTTATTATAGAAGACTCGGAAATTGCAAGTGGAGGGTTTTGGATGTTTTTCTCAGTATTTCATGATTTCCCTGGTGATAAAAGGTTTTCTATGGTGGAAATCTTCATTAAAGATTTCTTTTAATCTTCCCATGACATCTTTTTCACAGAGTGGTATTAAACTGCCATATTTCTTCATAACTTCATCTAGGAATTCACAAAACCACGTTGTCAACTGCTCATCAGCCACCCGGGAAGTTTTCTGATTGTCCCTTTTGCCTCCCTTCCGAGTTCCTGATTTCAGTCTTGTGCTTTCTAGTGAAGGTTCCTCGAGAGGACTTTTACAGTAAGGGTGGTCTATTAATTTGGAATTAAAAATGTCCAAGGAGCCCCCTACTTTCATTTGGCTACAGTTGTCCTCATTTTGTGTTGCCTCCATGGATAAGGGTTTATTTGCATGATTGGATTAAATATAGTTTCATCTCTTTTACCTTTCTGTTATCAAGTCACAACTTGGGATTTGAACAGCATTTCTAATGTAAGGATTCACACTAATTCATAGGGCAGATTTCTGTCTCTCTGGATGCAAAAAAATGAAATTGGAGAATAGTCATGTCCTTTCAGACTTAAGCAGTGTCATCCAACCTTCAGGTTGCTTTAAACCAGGATCTTGCTTATAGGAACATACCAGGGGATCAGGGATGCTTCTTGGCAAAGCAGCAACAGCTCTGGTCTAAGGTTGTTACTCAATAACAGGGACACACCTCTGCTGCTTAGCACAGAGACTAGAACAGATGCAGTTTAAGACAATTTTAGATATTTTCAAAATTACTCATATTTGTATTTTATAGAATCTGAGCAAGGTAGAATTTGTCTTTTGAATTCTCAAATATAATAAACTCAAACCAAGCAATGTAAAGCTGTAACTAATGATCATTTTAAACTTGAAAGGTTGCTTGTTGCTAGGCAATTCTCTGTGTTATCTCTTTAGATCTTATCTCCCTCCCCACAAAGGTGGAAATCTCAGGCTAAAACAGTCTATTTTTTCCTTTTTTCTCTGGTAAAAACTACCTTTGTGGAATAAGATATCTTGGAACTAGGCATTTTACTAAATTAGTCTACCCAAAAACTTTTCTAGAAATCTCTAAAGACTTGTCTGTAAAACACAGAAGCAACGAAAGGGTGTTTGCACTACTGTCTGCGCCGGGGGGGGGGGGGGGGGGGGGGGGGGAGGAAAGGAGGGGGAAGGCAGCACAACTGTAGCTGACACCACCTTCACTCTGTTCAGGTGGAAAGTTGGTCCCCCCACACACTTTGGAATTTCTTATCGCAGGCAGCGGGATGGATTTTTAGACTTCAAAGAAAATCTGTCAGTAGTCGCTACAAAAACTTTAAAAACTCTACTTCTCTATTACGTTTATGTATGTTCTCACTCCCCCCCCTTTGATTGCAAAGAAAGATAATTTCTTTCTCTAATCAAAAGGTTGCAAAGTTACAGTTTCTATAAAGCATGAGGGTTTTATTCCCTCCCTAACTCCGAGAAATTGGTATTTTAAACTTTTCGTGGATTTGGTTGGGGGAGATTTGAGCTCTTGCTTGGTTGCTAAGCAACAAACTGTCTCTACTGTGTGAATACACTTTATTTCTCTTCCTGGTAAGGCTGAATTTTGCAAAGGAGGATTTTTTACCTTTCTTTTTCTTTTTTCTCCTGGCAAAAGCTTTGGTCCCTTCTCCACACACACACACACACACACACACACACACACACACACACACAGTAACATTAGTAACACTGTGAACTCACAACGACACATTGGACAGACAATAGAGTTAACACAAGAGTTAGCAGAAATATCAGAAGGCAGCTTTTCTAGTTTGCCCCCCCCTCTCTCCCCCCGCTGCTCGTAGGTGGCAGGGATCATCTTCTTCAGGCTTTCACTACATTAAATTTAATCTGTGAGAACTTTTTAAAACTGTTGCATAGCTTATGTGTCTTGCCCCACACACATTGTGAAACTGAAATGGCCAACTAGCACATGAACAAATAGGTAACCCAGGCTGTGAAAAAGAAAGAAAAGAAGGTGAGTGTTGACTCTTAAGTCCGATGGTTCGTACAAAGATGGGTTCTGCTCTCTTGTTCTCCGTCCGACTCCTACTCTCTAGTTTATTTCTGCCCCTCTCCATTCACCTGTACATCTCGATTTGAATTTCTCTCATTAGTTATTTTCTCGGCGGAGTCATCTGGTGGAAAAACTGTTTTTTCTGCAGCGGTGGTAATGAAGGGGCGGGGCCCCTCCTTCTTTTCTGCCTCTGGGAGTGAATTGTTAGGTTTTTCTACATTTTCTGGCTTGGAGGCATGGTTCAAAGGCAGTTTGCTACACTTTCAGTACACCGGCAACCTGCTTATCTTCCTGGGTAGCTGTGTCTCAGAGTTTGGTTCTTATGTGAATTATTGCATAGATTGCTTCTAAATCTTTCAAAGTCTCACTGAGCAAGTGCCAGGCAGACAAAGTAAATGCAACTAACATAGTAGCTTTAAAATCTTCTTTTCAGCACCATAACAGCACATGTCGTAAATCAAAATCGTTAACCTTGACACTCCTATGATTAAGGAGGGTTTTCCGTATAGATAAAACTACATTTTCATCTTTAGTTATATGCTGTCCCATTGTACAATTTTTATTCCAAACGGTTCGCCCCGATAGCTTACCTAAATGAGGCGTTAATAAATCTCATGTCCGAACCAGGCAGAAACTCCACTGCTCTCAAAGCTACATTGGGCGCTGTCTCCCTCCTGCGTCGACCCACAAGTCCCTCTCTCTCTAGGAGAGAAATCACTGCTCCCTCTCTCTCTAGGAGAGAAATCACTGCAAACTCTCTCAGAGATAAATCTTCAAAGTCTTTCTCTCTCGGAGAAAAATCCCTTCAAACTCTCTCTCGGAGATAAATCTTCTTCGGCACAGCAATCGCATTGGAGTCACCATATGTCACTGTTGAGACGGTCGAAGCAACACAGAATCATCTTCTTCCAAAGCAGGGACAGGATAGAAGGAATCTTTATTGTAACACGTTACAGACATTTATAGACCTTAACACAACATACATGTTAACCTATAATTGGTGCTTTTATGTACACATACATCAGGATTGGCTGCCAAATAGCAAAGTCATGGTGATACAGCATCTACTTAGTCATGATGATCTGGTTAAAGCACAGTCACCGTGACTTGCAGAAAGTCCAGGATTTCCATTTTTGTAATTCCTGTCTTCCATCTTCTTACTTCCTTCTGACAGACCTGTTGATAACCCTGACACCTTATGACTTGTTTTCTGAGTGTTACCAGCCCAGGTAAAGCCTGGTGTTTAGAGTTTTCTTGTTCAGTTAGTGTTTTGCTCATAAGAAATTGTGTAGAGTTATACTATGGGTCCACATGAGCACTGATATATAAACAAAAATATTTAATGGACTTAATGGAAATTTTTTCAGTGTTTTCACTGCAATGGTTGCTTGTTGGTCTCTTTGTTCTGTTTCATAATTAAAATATTTTGCTTTATTTTCCAGGCTCACATTAAATTTCCTATTGACTATCCATATTCACCACCTACCTTCAGATTCCTGACCAAAATGTGGCACCCCAACATTTATGAGGTAAAGTATTTTTTAAACTAATTAATTTTTTTCTCAGGTGTATGCCAAAGTTTCCTATGTCCTTAAACTTCTGGAACATCTCTAGCCATAACTAAAGCGGTTAGCTGTTTGTGTTTAAATGTCAACTTCATGGTTGCAGAGTTAAATCTAAACATTGTAGGAAATGTTGTTTCTGTAGACAGGGATGGAGCCTTTCTCATACCTGCAAGTGCAGCAAACAGCTCCAGCTGAAGCATTATGTCGCAAGTGTTGGCAGTTTCAGAGGATTCTTGGATCCCCTAAGCTGGTGTATGGGGTCTTGCTCTACTGTGATACTTAGACAACTAGTTGTTGTTTTTATGACTTTCAAGTACATTTTTAATTTGAGTATATCCTACAAAACTGTGTGATGAGACAAGAAATGTTGGGAAACAATCTCCTGCAGCAGTCAACCTATTATGAAGGGGGTTGGACTTGGGGTGCTCCAACTGCAGGAAGAACCAGAGCTGAAGTCCAGCTTCAGGAGGAGTCATGCACAGCCTGATCACCCTGGGACCAGAGTGAACCTTTGAATTTAATGTCTACTAGTCAATTTGAAGTGGCCCTTAGTCTAGTGCATGTGTGAGTGATGTTCACAGGGTAACACTGGGCTATCAAGTCCATGATTTGATCATGGTACAACTACATAGCAGGTTCAGAAGGAGAATGCTTTTATATATGTGTTTCTTAGAAAGCAGTACTCCCTAGTTTGAAAGCATTTTCTTCATGATGCTGAGCATGGACTGCTTAGAGAGATTTAAAGTAAAGTTGTCATGGACCAAAGCACTAGGGGAAGAGCTGCCATGAGGATATACCTGGTGCATCTCAGCATGGTGTGGTGTTCTGCTGATTGACTAGCTCAGGGGCTGATAGTGGCCCAGCTGTGTTAATATGGCAGTGTTCAGATTAACCTCTGATGCTGCTGGGGCATAGGATACATTGCCCTGCATCTGGTGTGAATGGACTATGTTGTGTTTCTTGCTGGACTTTCATCTGTCAAGTGACCTTTAAGGTTTATACCTTTAAGGTTGAGTTGAGCTGTTATGTTAAAACTCATGTGAGCAGCAGCTTGAGACAGAGTTTAATAGTGCTGCTGCAAAGACTGTGAAAAGCAGCATTTCATTTCATACAAATAGTTCAAAATTACAAAATTTCATGGCTGTATTTGAAAATTGAAGGCCTGTTTTGGCTCAAAATTCAATCTTTTAGTGGAGGCCAGTCAAATCCCTGCTAAACTTTTGGATGTCCTAGCCAGGTGTCAGGCTGCTAGGACTACTGCTTGAATAGTTTGAGGAGCTAAAGGTCTTTCAGAAATGTTCCATTTGGTGCAGCTCTGTCACCTTATCACAGGTCTTCCTATGAGAGGTTCTGCAGGCTTTCTTTGTGTCCACTTCAAACTAGGAATGTACGTGGGGAAAGGCTCGTCCCTTGACTACAGTGATCCCTAAAACCTTGTGCTGATCTCATCAGGTCCCATGACACCTTTACCCATCCAGACTCTTATGCAGTGCTGCCCTGCTTGAATTCCCAGTTATGTAACATTGATTGTTGCAAGAGGGAAACTTCTCACATTCTTGGTTCCCTCTATAACTTTGTATTGCTGAATATCTGCTTGTCCACATGCTGCTGACCTGATCATATGAGGAAATTCCCCTGAGTGCAGCAATGGCCTCTCCTGGTCACCATCTCCCAGGAGATGGTTAAAGGAGAAACTGGGTAAACTCATGGAAATTATGAATAAAACCAGAATAGACTGTGAAACATAATCTAACATTAGTAAGGTTAACTTCACATTAAAAAGATATTAGGTTATACAAGATTGTACAAGCCTGTTGGAATCCTAACAAGGCAGTTTCTTTTTTATGGCAAACTGTTCCAGCAACATAAGTAGTTGCTTGGGTATTCAGCAGCTCCAAATGCTATGTTGCTGGTTTTTGTTGTGTTCTTGACAAAACTTCTTCAAATGATGAGGGTTTGCTAATTAACATACCTGGAATGGTTAGTGAGCTCCTGAAATACGCCTCCAGTGTCGAAGAAGGATCTCATTTGGCTATAAAAGAAATGTCCTTCAGGTGAACTGTTATCTGTAGCTGTGATCACTGACTTGGGTTCAAAGGCATGGATGCTATCACAGTGCTACTTTGTGTTTTGGTTCCTGTGTGTTGAGCAGCCTTGGAGGATCCTCAGGACATAGTTGAGACCAGATGCATGGGGAAGTAGCAGCCTGTGGTCTTGAACAGAACTGATCTACAGCTTCTCTCTTGTTCCTATCATTAACCTGTCTTGACTCAGGGTGCGTCTTGGGTTAAAGACAGTGTTGCAAGGAAGGCGCGATCTCAGATGAAACAGAAACCCATCCCTGCTGGACTTATTGTAAATTTAAAAAAAAATTATGACACAAGCAAGGAGTAGAAATGAAATAAAGAGTTTACTGAAAACCAGGGAACAAAACAGAACAAAAACAACACCCACACAATAACAGAGAAAAAAATGTCACCCAGAAATCACTCTTCACTTCTGCATTACCAAGGCGACAATGCAGTTCCGACGTGGTCACATGGCCCTGGTGGTAAGGTGGTTGCCACGTGGAAGCAACAACAATGGTGGCAGGTGGCAGGAAACCAGCAGGTCAGAGTCACAAGCAGTTGCAGCAAATCAGGAGTCAGCAGCAGCGGCAGGAAGAACCCTGGTATGTAGTGCTGACACCAGGTGCACAGAGCGGGTACCTTGCTTTTGGTGGTCTGCAGCGGAGGATGCAGAAAAGGTTCCACATGATGCCACAGTTGCGGCTGCGCTCACCCCACACAAAGGGAACTTCCCGGTCAGTAGCTGTTGCAGGGTGCAGGGACACCAAGGCTCCAGTGGTTGTGGTGCTGGCAGACGGGAGGGCTGCAACCGGGCAGTAGTTGGGTGATTCCAGACTCACGCATGGGAGGTGAATCAGACCAGCAACTTTGGGCAGCAAGTCATGGCAGGACCCACAGCAGTAAGTCAGTGTAGGGGCTGCTGAACCCGCACAGGGGTTTCCCAAGTCCGTGCAGGCAGCGAGCCTCACCAGGGAGAGAGAGAGCAAAACCAGGAACAGCTCCCCTTTTATTCTTTCCAGTTTTCAGGGTGTCTCCACCCCAGGGGATCTTTCCCCCCCCGCCACCCCCCTCCCCTGTCCATGGGAGGTTGGTCTGGTACCACGGTGGTGAATGCCGTGCACTGCTGTTGGCACGCACCCCCTTATGGTGGCGTGGGAAAATTCAAGAAGAAAATCTAAAACCCATGACAGGGTGATAAGGGACAGTGTCATCTGAAGGTGTAAGGCTGCCTCTGAGAACTTGTAAGTCATCCCACAACTGGGTGCAAGAGGCAGCAAGCCAGTGGACCCTGGAGAGGCCAACATCTGCTGTCTGACCTCAGGCCCCATCTGCACCTCCACCTCATCTGGCATTGGGACCCCATGATCCCTTGGAGATAACTTCAGTGAAGACTATCAGCTGTAGTAGATACTGCTACAGCAGTCCTACAAAGTATTTGTGTCGGAGTGCTGTTGCTGATGAAGAATTGGTTTTACAGGCTTCTTAAAGCGTTTATAAATGGTAGGTGCTATGGAGCTTTAAATCTATATTCAGGTCATAACACTGTGAGTAGATTGACACAGACTGACAATTATGTAGCTGTATGGTTTCCATATGCTGCCAAAATAGTCTTCCTCTTGCATGCTGGAAGGGATTTTCAGTGAAACTTACAGAGAGCATCTCCTGCTTTTTCACCTGAACAGTTGTGTCCTAGGGGAGCAGTGTAAGACTGCCCCACACCATCTGTTCAGCATCCTAGTGTCCTGGGAGGAGCATTGTTTTGATACCTGAGCTAGTAGAGTGTGCTAAATCCTTCAATTAAAATAATTCCTGGAACTGACTCTGCTACCACTGATGTGGTGGGTTGACCTTGGTTGGATACCAGATGCCCACCAAGCTGCTCTACCATACCCCCTTCTTAGCTGGAGAGGGGAGAGAGAACAAGATGGGAAACAACTCATAGGTTGAGATAAGGCATTTTATTAAAGCAAAAGCAAAAGTTTGCACACACAGCAGTAGACAAAACACTGGTGTGTTATTAACATCTTTCCAGCTACCAATGCAAAGCACAGTAGTAGTTCTGTTATGGGGAAATGAACTCCATCTCAGCCAGACCCTATACAATCTCCACCCCTTATTCCATACCATTTGCATCATACCCACATTATTTGATACATATATATCTTAACTATTCCATTGTATTGAATTCTCATTACTGAAATCCCTTCTTACCAACATTTACAACATAATCTACATTCTTAAACCATCTTTATCATAGAATCATAGAATCAACCAGGTTGGAAAAGACCTCCGAGATCATCAAGTCCAACCCTTAATCCAACACTGCCATGGTTACTAGATCATGGCACTAAGTGCCACATCCAGTCTCATCTTAAAAACCTCCAGGGACGGTGAATCCACCACCTCCCTGGGTAGCCCATTCCAATGTCTGTTTATTCTCTCTGTAAAAAATTTCTTCCTAATATCCAACCTAAACCTCCCCTGGTGGAGCTTAAGATCGTGCCCTCTTGTCCTACTGCTGGTTGCCTGGGAGAAGAGACTGACGCCCACCTGGCTGCAACCTCCTTTCAGGTAGTTGTAGAGAGTGATGAGGTCTCCCCTGAACCTCCTCCAGGCTAAACAACCCAGAGTTTATACCCAACATACAGATTTATACATTTTCATTAACTACTATCCCACATCCTTTCACAGACAGACATTTTTTTCCCATTTCATGGGATTCCTCCACCCCTCCAGATGTTCAAAAACAGGTCATGACTTGAGCTCTATTCCATTAGGATGGGTACTCAAGACAGGAGAAGCAGCACAATCGTGGAGAGGAGGCAAGAGAGGGTTTATTGTTGGGGGGTTACATTTATAGGGTTAGAAGGACTCACAGAGTAACCAATTAGAAGCCTCAAGGGGCTTACAGGAACACCCAGTCACAGGAAGGGGTTAACAAGGTCCAATGAGAACACCTTAGGACATCTTCCCAGGACATTCCTGCATGGGATAACACTTGTTGTGGGGGGTCTTGGGAAGAAGAAAGCATGAATTAGCAAAGAGACTACAAAAAAACATTTTGAAACATGTTTAAACCACAGTTTTCTCATATACTGCAGATTTACTGCCACATATGACCCTTTTTTATTCCTTAAATATGTCTTTATTGATATATGGATTTTTGAATTTACCCCGTTCTCGTAGTGTTTGAGGGTGTCCCTATAAAACAGAATTTAAAAAGGTTTTTATTGATGTAATTATAAACAGGTACAGGTAGTTTGTTGTTTCTGATCTTACATGTTTTACACACTTTAGTTATCATTTTTCTTTCCCTTGTTTCCAACCCTACTTCACTACTTATGAACTATTTCATTTGTACCACCTTTAGTACTCAGCACCAAATTTTTCACTTACACAAACCTTCAATTTACTGCTGAAACAAACAAACTACTTATTGTTGTTAATTTAGTTTCATTAGAGTCCAAATGGTTCTTTTCTTCTGTTTTTCGGTGGCAGTCCCAGTGTCCAGAGGGGCTGCGGCGGCCACCTCAACCACACTGTGGGATGGGGGGACGTGCTGTGTGCGATGGGAGCAGGGCGGAGGAGGGATCGGTGGGACCGGTGGCGGCACTGCGGGTGTCCGGTCCGGTTCGTTGCAGGGCAGGGGCCCACCCCGGGTGGTACGGTGCGACGCGGCGGGAGCGGGGTTGGGCTCGGTGAAGGCAGGCAGAGGTCACGGTGGCTGGTTCCCACGTCAGTTGAGGAAAAGAAAGTCTCTGCACTGGGCAGGAGTAGGGCTGGCTGATGTCGGGGCCTGACCTGGAGCAACGGTGCGGTGCGGGGCCGGCCCGGGGCCAGGAGCCATGTGGGGGATTGCTGTGGAGCTGTTTCGAGTAGCTTTAACCCTTTTTTAGCCATACTGGCGTGGTCTGAGTCCCTTGTTGGAAAAGGAACTATCTTTCGGGTTAGCAAAGTAGTCTTATTAGATGACTTGCCGATGGAATTAAATATGTTCTTTAAGCATTCTTTTTCTCTCTCAAAGAGGCACGCACACTTCTTGTAGTTACAGGTTTACAGGGGGAAAGGTTTAGAGAATTTGCTGAAGTTTGCTCCTACCTGCCTCAGGAAGGTTGATGAAGTGTTCAAAACAGCTGCAGTCTGCTAACACTTCAAACCGCTTAAACTTCAGGCCGTCGGGGAATGCAGAATCGCCCCCTTCTGCGCCTGTGAATCAACCTATGTTCATAGAAGAGTTCAATACAATTCATTTCCTCACATGGTGGCACCAGTTCTGGATCTCTTTCCCCCCATGGCGTGGGGCGGCCCAGTTCTAGTTCCATTTCCATCTGAGGAACCATTTCCGATGGCTTAAGTGGATGGGGGGAGACTCCAGCGCCAGGGGTTTTTTCAGGTCCTGAGCCTGGAGGGGAGAGGTGCTCTCCCCTCCTCCCACTCACGTGGTCCCATGGCAGGCACAGAGACAGCACACCGGTGTGGAGAGGAGGCAAGAGAGGGTTTATTGTTGGGGGGTTACATTTATAGGGTTAGAAGGACTCATAGAGTAACCAATTAGAAGTCTCAAGGGGCTTACAGGAACACCCAGTCACAGGAAGGGGTTAACAAGGTCCAATGAGAACACCTTAGGACATCTTCCCAGGACATTCCTGCATGGGATAACACTTGTTGTGGGGGGTCTTGGGAAGAAGAAAGCATGAGTTAGCAAAGAGACTACAAAAAACCATTTTGAAACATGTTTAAACCACAGTTTTCTCATATACTGCAGATTTACTGCCACAGCCTGTGTCATCGTCTGTCCTAGTTACAGGAGCCGGGACCAGTTTATCACTATGTGGATACAACCAAAACTGTGTATTCTACACCCTCTGTGTCATTTATGCTGAACTGTTAATAATGGATTGTTCACAGCAGCTGCCCAGGGCACACCTGACACCTCAGGCTACAAGTTGGGTGTTAAAGAAATCCTGCAAAGCAGGGGAATGTGTCTTTGTCTTCACACCTAATGACTCAGCTGTGATAACTTCCCTCTGTGGAGGAATTAGCACCTTCACACCCAGCCTGAGGGGTCGTCTCTACTAATGGACCATACTGGACTGGCATAATAGGCAGCTGCAACACCTAGACCATCAAAGATTCCAAAAATATCCCATGGTTCACAGAGTTAAATCACCCATTGTGAAACTCCCTGCCCTGGGGGAGGTACTGGACATTCCCACCTGAACCTGAGCATATATAATCTTGGGGTTTTGGAACTTCTGGTACCACTCGTTGGATCCAGAGGAGGGCCAGACCTCCAACAGGACTGCCACTGCCACTCTCAACAAGACCATGATCGTTACTTCAACAGAACTGCCACCATCGCCTGGACCAACAGATTACCTTTCCTTTTACTTTACCCCCATGGGGACCACGTGGTGCTCAGCACAGGAGCAAATGAACACCATTCTGTTCTTGTCCCAGGGTGCTGGGTTATACATATGTTTCTGTGGGTTAAAACCAGTTTTTCTCTGTATCACTGTATTTATTGTAATCTTTTTAGTAAATTGTAACTCTGACTTGTAGTCTCTCGAGTTGGGTTCATTTCTCCCACCAGTTTACTTTTAAACCAACACATCGATGCACTCTCCTTGCTTCTCACAAAATTCACTGTCGGTTCATGTCGTTCCTGCTACTTTACTTCCTGCAACGTACAACTCACACCACAGACTATTTTCCCCCCATGGTTAAATCTCCTTGAGGCGCACACCAAGTCTCCCCATTCTTCAGCGTTACCCACCAAGTACACTGATCCCTGAGCAAAGACAAGTTTGCTCAAACAAAGGTGAGTTTGCCTTTTCGCATGGGAGGAGAAACCCACACTGACTTCCCCAGTCACTTCCCCTTGTGTATTATGGGGACCTTATCCCCTCCCACAGTATGTAAGGGTTTTGTTTGGACAGGACCGTGGCAGTTGGCAGATCCTCTGGTGTTAAACAGCCAAGTGGTTTCTGCTAAATTTTTATCCCAATGCTTCTATGTCCAGTTGCCCAATGCTCTTAACATAGTCTTCAACAGTCCATTAGGAGGGCTTTAAACTAGGTTTGAAGGGGGAAGGGGTTGAAACCGGGCTCTCCAGAGAGGAGCCCAAGGGTGGACAACCCAAGTTAAGAACCAAATCAGTAGCCCAGTTGAAGTGCATGTGCAGCAATGCACGCAGCATGGGTAACAAACAAGAGGAACTGGAAGCCATCGTGCAGCAGGAAAGCTATGATGTAGTCGCTATCATGGAAACGTGGTGGGATGACTCGCATGACTGGAGTGCTACCATGGGTGGCTACAGGCTCTTCAGAAGGGACAGGCAGGGTAAAAGAGGTGGAGGGGTAGCTCTATATGTTAGAGAGACTCTTGACTCTGTAGAAGTTGAAGTCAGTAGCAATAAGGTTGAGCACCTGTGGATCAGAATCAGGAGGAAGACCAACAAGACTGATATCCTGGTGGGAGTCTGTTACAGGCCACCCAAGCAGGATGATGAGGGTGATGAATTATTCTACAAGCAGCTGGCGGATGTCTCAAAATTGTCAGCCCTTGTTCTCGTGGGTGACTTTAACCTGCCGGATGTCTGCTGGGAACTCCACACAGCGGAGAAGAGGCAGTCTAGGAGATTCCTAGAGTGTATAGAGGATAATTTCCTGCTCCAGATGGTAAATGAGCCTACCAGGGCTAGAGCCCCACTAGACCTCCTGTTCACAGAGAGGGGCTGGTGGGAGATGTGGTGGTCAGTGGACATCTGGGCCACAGTGATCATGAAATAATAGAGTTTTCAATACTCAGGGATGCAAGGAGGACCGTCAATAAAACCTCTGTGTTGGACTTCCGGAGGGCACATTTCGACCTATTCAGAAGACTAGTCCAGAGTGTACCCTGGGAAAAAACCCTTGAAAACAAAGGGGTCCAGGAGGGATGGACATGCTTCAAGAAGCAAGTTTGAAAGCACAGGAGCAGGCTGTCCCACTGTGCCGAAAGGTGAGCCAGCGGGGAAGACGACTGGTCTGGCTGAACAGGGAGATTTTGAAAGAAATTAGCATAAAGAAGAGAGCTTTCCGATCATGGAAGAAAGGGTTGACTACTCAGGAAGAATTTAGGAATTTAGTTAGGTCATGTAGAAAGAAAATTAGAGACACGAAGAGACTGTCATCTCCGGTCAGTCTCAAATGACCAATATCCTGAACCGCCTAGCACCCTGAACGACCAAACAGCCTTTTCAAGGACAGCATTGCTTGCTCCACTCGGAGAGGGGCCTAGAAAAGGTGACCTAAACAAAGCTCATCTCCACTTTCACCCGGTTGGTTAACCGCAGGCCAACGGGCATCTTCTTCCAATGCGGTAGCACAAAGAGCAAAAGACAAAAATATGCACCTGCCTCCAAAGGTGTACCTAAATTAACTCTAGCATGTTGGAATATCAGAACCATGCTCGATTCTGCGGATAGCAGACGTCCTGAGCGTCGGTCTGCCCTAATTGTCCATGAGTTGGCTCATCTCAACATCGACATTGCCGCTCTCAGTGAAGTTCACCTTCATGAAGAAGGCAGCCTCAGAGAACATGGTGCCGGCTACACACTCTTTTGGTCAGGTAAGCCTAGAACCGAAAAACACCTCTCAGGAGTCGGCTTCATGATCAAAAACTCCATTGATCCTAAACTCGAAAATCTGCCGACAGGTCACTCTGACCGCATTATCTCCCTACGCCTTCCACTAAACAACAAGCAACATGTTGTCATCTTTAGTATATATGTCCCAGCTCTCCAAGCTGACCCTGTTGAAAAAGATAAATTTTACACCGACCTGCGCCTCCTTACCCAAAAAGTTCCTGCAGACGATAAGATCATTATCCTTGGTGATTTCAACGCCAGAGTAGACAAGAATTTTGAAGCCTGGAAAGGAGTATTAGGCAAGCACAGTGTTGGAAACTGCAACGATAATGGTCGACTTCTGTTAGAATTCTGCACAGAGCAACAACTCACCGTCACTAATACTATCTTTCAGCAGAAAGATAGTCTGAAGACAACCTGGATGCACCCCCGTTCTAAGCATTGGCACCTCATTGATTATGTCTTGGTATGACAGAGAGATGCCCGCAATGTCCTCCATACCCTCGTGATGCCCAGCGCAGAATGCCAAACAGACCATCGGTTTGTGTGCTGTAAACTCAATTTTAAGCTCAAATTCAAACCAAAAAGGGACAGTATCCCAAGGAGAAGACTCCAAGTTAACAATCTCCAATCAGCCACAGTAAGAGACAGTTTCCAGGCAAACCTTCAAACCAAGTTTGAAAACATTCCCACAGTTTCTGCAGATTCCTCTCCTGAAACAATCTGGCACCATATTAAAAACAGCATCCTGCAATCCTCTGAAGAATCCTTAGGGTTCTCCCTCAAGAAGAACAAGGACTGGTTCGATGAAAACAACCAAGAAATCCAAGACTTGTTGAGGAAGAAGAGAACCACCCACCAAGCACACCTTACACTGCCATCCTGTCAAGCAAGAAAAACAGCCTTTCGTCTCGCATGCAGCAAACTCCAACAGAAACTCCGTGACATCCAGAACAAGTGGTGGATCGATCTAGCTGAAAAAACTCAATTATGCGCAGATATGGGTGATCACAAAGGTTTCTATGAGGCCTTGAAAACAGCATACGGGCCTACATACCAGGTACAAAGTCCTCTACTCAGCACTGATGGACAAACCCTTCTAACAGATAAAACCTCCATACTGAATCGATGGTCTGAACACTTTCAGACTCTTTTCAGTACCAACCGTGTGGTCCAAGATTCAGCAATTCAGTCCATCACACAACAACCAATAAAGTATGAATTGGATACTGTCCCCACTTTAGGAGAAACCCTCAAGGCCATACAGCAGGTGAAAATTGGCAAGGCAGCTGGGGTTGATGGAATTCCACCTGAAGTCTGGAAACATGGGGGCCTTGCACTCCACACCAAATTTCACGGGTTTGTGGTGTGCTGTTGGGAGCTCGGTGAACTACCATCAGACCTTCGTGATGCTGTCATCATCACTTTGTATAAGAAGAAAGGTATTAAATCAGATTGCTCAAACTATCGTGGTATTACTCTGCTCTCCATTGTTGGCAAAATCCTGGCAAGAATACTCTTGAACAGACTAATACCCACTATAGCAGAAGGAATTCTACCTGAAAGTCAGTGTGGTTTCAGAGCCAACAGGAGCACCACAGACATGGTATTTGTCCTCAGACAACTGCTAGAGAAGTGTAGGGAACAGAACAAAGGTCTCTATGTAACCTTTGTCGACCTCACCAAGGTTTTTGATACTGTGAGCAGAAAAGGTCTGTGGCAGATTTTGGAACGTTTAGGTTGTCCCCCCAAGTTCCTTAAAATGATCATCTCCCTCCATGAGGATCAGCACGGCCAAGTCAGATATGGTAATGCACTTTCTGAGCCCTTTTTAATTAAGAATGGCGTGAAACAAGGCTGCATTCTCGCTCCTACCCTATTCACTGTCTTCTTTAGCATGATGCTCCAAAGGACCACAGCAGACCTCGATGATCAGGACGGTATCTACATTCGATACCGTACTGATGGAAGTCTATTCAATCTAAGGCGTCTGAAGGCCCACACCAAGACCTTAAACCATCTTGTCCGGGAACTGCTTTATGCTGATGACGCCGCCCTTGTTGCCCACACAGAAGCAGCCCTGCAGCGTTTAACATCCTGCTTTGCAGATGCTGCTGAGTTCTTTGGGTTGGAAGTCAGCTTAAAGAAGACAGAGGTCCTCCATCAACCTGCACCTCAGGAAGTCTTCCATCATCCCCACATCACCATTGGCCAATCAGAGCTCAAATCAGTCCAACAGTTTAACTACCTTGGTAGCCTCATCTCCTCAGATGGTAAGATCGATGGAGAGATAGACAACAGGTTAGCTAAGGCATATAGTGCTTTTGGAAAACTCCACAAAAGAGTATGGCGTAATAAACACTTGAAGAAAAGCACCAAGATCGGTGTTTACAAAGCCATAGTGTTGTCTACTCTCTTATACGGTTCCAAATCATGGGTCATCTACCGCCACCACCTGCGTCTCCTAGAACGCTTTCATCAACGCTGCCTCCGTACAATCCTCAACATCCGCTGGTCAGATTATGTGACCAATACATCTGTACTAGAGCAAGCAGCTGTCACTAGTATTGAGGCCATGTTACTGAGAACGCAGCTGCGATGGGCAGGGCATGTCTCAAGGATGAAGGACCACCGCCTCCCTAAGATCTTGCTCTATGGTGAACTTGCCACTGGCTGCCGCATGAGAGGAGCCCCGAAGAAAAGATACAAGGACTCCCTGAAACAACATCTCAGCCTTGGTCATATTGATCACCATAACTGGTCTACTCTGGTCTCAAATCGGGAGGCCTGGAGACACACCATCTATAACGCAGCTGTCTCCTTCTAGAACACACGCAGGCTCACTCTCGAGGAAAAAAGGCAACGCAGAAAGAACCGTGTCTTGCAGATTACACCATCTAAGGAGTCTTTCTGCTGTGCCTTTTGCAATCGGATATGTCTGTCACATATTGGTCTCATAAACCACCAGCGTACCTGTAGCAAATGTGGATAGTGCCTTCCCAAATTTTCATTCGCAAAGCCTAGCCATGATGAGAGAGACGAAGGCACAACTTGAACTGAATCTCGCCACCTCTGTGAAGGATAACAAAAAGTCCTTCTACAGATACATCAATAGCAAAAGGAGGGGCAAGGAAAACCTCCATTCTTTACTGGACATGGGCAGGAATATAGTTATCAAAGATGAGGAAAAGCCTGAGGTATTTAACACTTTCTTTGTCTTAGTCTTCAACAGTAAGGTTGTCCTGAGGACAACTGGCTTCTGGAGCTTGTAGAAAGATATAAGAATATGAACAGCCCCCCTGTAATCCAGAAGGAAACAGTTAGTGACCTGCTGAGCTGCTCGGATCCCCACAAGTCTATGGGGTCAGATGGGATCCACCCAAGGGTGATGAGGGAGCTGGCAGAAGAGCTCGCCAAACTGCTCTCCATCATCTACCAACAGTCCTGACTCACTGGGGAGGTCCCAGATGATTGGAAGCTGGCGAATGTCACACCAATCCACAAAAAGGATGGGAAGGAGGACCCAGGAAACTACAGGTCCATCAGCCTGACCTCAGTGCCTGGCAAGGTTATGGATCAGATCATCCTAAGTTCAATCACACAGCACCTACAGGATGGACAAGGGATCAGACCCAGTCAGCATGGGTTTAGGAGGGGCAGGTCCTGTTTGACCAACCTGATCTCCGTCTATGATCAGGTGACCCACCTGGTGGATGAGGGGAAGGCTGTGGATGTGTCTGTCTGGACTTCAGCAAAACCTTTGACCCAGAGAGTAGTGGTGAACGGTGTTGCATCCAGTTGGCAGCCAGTCACCAGTGGTGTCCCCCAGGGATCAGTGTTGGGCCCAGTTCTGTTTAATATCTTTATTGATGATTTAGATGAGGGGATTGAGTCCATCATCAGCAAATTTGCAGATGACACTAAGTTGAGGGGGAAGTGTCGATCAGCTGGAAGGCAGGAGGGCTCTGCAGAGGGTCCTGGATAGGTTGGAGAGTTGGGTTAATTCCAACGGGATGAGGTTCAACAAAACCAAGTGTCGTGTCCTGAACTTCGACCACAACAACCCCATGCAGTGCTACAGGTTTGGGACAGAGTGGCTGGAGAGCAACCAGACAGAGAGGGACCTGGGAGTTTGGACTGACAAGAAGTTGAACATGAGTCAGCAGTGTGCCCAGGTGGCCAAGAAGGCCAATGGCATCCTGGCCTGGATCAGGAACAGTGTGGTCAGTAGGTCCAAGGAAGTGATTCTTCCCCTGTACTCCGCACTGGTGAGGCCACACCTTGAGTACTGTGTCCAGTTCTGGGTCCCTCAGTTCAGGAAGGATATTGAGGTCCTGGAGCAGGTCCAGAGGAGAGCAACTAGGCTGGTGAAGGGACTCGAGCACAAGTCCTATGAGGAGAGGCTGAGGGAGCTGGGGGCTGTTCAGCCTGGAGAAGAGGAGGTTCAGGGGAGACCTCATCACTCTCTACAACTCCCTGACAGGATGTTGTAGCCAGGTGGGGGTTGGTCTCTTTTCCCAGGCAACTATCAGCAAGACAAGAGGGCATGGTCTCAAGTTGTGCCAGGGGAGGTTTAGGTTAGATATTAGAAAGAATTTCTTTACAGAGAGGGTAATCGGACATTGGAATGGGCTGCCCAGGGAAGTGGTGGATTCACTGTCCCTGGAGGTTTTTAAGAAGAGACTGGATGTGGCACTTTGTGCCATGGTCTAGCAACCACAGCGGTAGTGGATCAAGGGTTGGACTTGATGATCTCGGAGGTCCCTTCCAACCGAGCTGATTCTGATTCTATGATTATACCTCTCAATATTCCCAGAGGCTTGTGGATGATGGAGAATGTGGTACATCCACTCAATGATGTGTTTCTTTGCCCAGGAGTTTATGAGGTTGCTTTGAAAATGAGTCCCATTGTCTGATTCAATTCTCTCTGGGGTACCATGTCACCACAAAATGTGTCTCTCAAGTCCTAAGGTGGTGTTTCGAGCTGTGTTCTGGTTTACAGGATATGTTTCTGAAACAGAGGAAGGATTTTTAGAGGCTAAAATCCTGCTCTGAGAAGAGGCTCACAGATACCACTTTGAGGAATGCTGCATTTAGGTTGTAATGACAGAGACAGAAAACGTGTTATGAGATTAATTAAGGGAGAGAAGGTATCAGGCTCCGAGAGGCCTGTTTGTCCTTGGTATGCTCTATCCTAATGAAATATAACAAAAAGGTTAGCCTAGTAGTCATAAATTAGAAAAGATGGACATTTTGGGGGGGTGGAGAGCCTGAGTAAAGGAGTTTTTAGGAAGAGTTTCGCACGTAGTCAGGAAGAGTTAAAAAGTTCATGATGATGAGGGACAAGAAAACGACCCTCTATAAGGCCGAAGAAGTTGGAATGACCCTCAAGAATTTACCCAAAAGGATGACTCTGCCTCGAGCTCCACCTGAACCCCTCCTGATATGAATATTATAACTAGATGATGTAACTGTAATGAATATTCATGTAAAATATTATAATCCCTCATCAAAAATGTATAAATTACCTGACTTTTCACTGAGAACTTCGGATCTAGTTTGTCCAGCGCGAGCTGGTTAGTTCTCTAACGTTGCTCGAAATAAATACCTTTGCTGCTTAAAGACTTAAAACTGTTTCTGGGCAGTCATTTTATGCTGGTTTTACCATCATTTCCAGCCAACCAGTTGTTGCCTCCACCATGGTGAGTATGTAACTCTTGCCTTGGTGTGTTCATGGCTGTGGTCCAATGTAGTCAATATGCCAGGCCTCACCATATTGGAAATCCAGCCGCTGCCCTTGATTCCAAAAAACTCGGTCCGAGAAACTGCTCAGAGATTTTTTTTTATCTTTAAGCACCAAGGTATTTGTTTATTCAACGTTGGGAACAAGCCAGTTCATACTGGACAAACTTGTTCGACTTGAAAGTGCAAAACCAAACTATTTTATACACTTTAGATACATGGTTACATAATTTAACATACATATTAATAAGTAGGTTAGTCTCTGGGCGGAGTCTTTCCAGACATGCGTAGTCTTCTACTGTGGGGGTCTTCTCCTCAAGCCTTCATCCCTCTGGTGGTCGCCATGAATGTCTTCCTCAATTTGACCACTTCAATTAGGTGACCTGAATTCTTCAAACTTGCAAAATCCTGGCTCTGGGCCTTCTAGATCTTATTCAAACATCTAGTTTACCTAATTTATTACTGTGTGTGTACTACTCCTATTCTTTCTATAATAAGGCCTTTGGTGCAGTAAGCAGAACAGAACATGATATCAACCAGTGCTCCTAAAATATTCTTCTAGCAAAACAGGTATTGGGGTTTCTTAGTAGGCCAAGATATCTCAGTTAACTCTTTTAGGTTTGTTCCTGTTTCACCCTCTATTCCAGGGAGATTTTACTCGCATGGCTCGCTTGATTGAAGCACGTGTTTCACATTCATGAATGACCGGTGTGATGGCCTCCATGGTCAGGTCCACCCCTCGATCACGAGCCCATCTGTATGTCGCATCTCTTCCTAGATGTCCTAATGTTTCATCGGTCCATCAGGCTATAAATAGCTCACCCTTCTGCTCCTAGTCTAAGTCTACCTGGGCTATTCCAATCTTGGCAGCCTTATCCACCTGCTCATTGTTCTGATGTTCTTCAGTGGTATGACCTTTGGGCATGTGAGCATCGACATGAGGCACTTTCAGAGTCATGTTTTCCACCCGTGCAGCGATGTCCTGCCGCAACACAGCAACCC
Source organism: Chiroxiphia lanceolata (assembly GCF_009829145.1). Classification (NCBI taxonomy): domain Eukaryota; kingdom Metazoa; phylum Chordata; class Aves; order Passeriformes; family Pipridae; genus Chiroxiphia; species Chiroxiphia lanceolata. The sequence goes on along the minus strand of NC_045670.1, from coordinate 11,280,567 downwards.
AGATGGGTTTACCCCTGCATTGCCAATTGACCTTCTTTCACTGTTGTAGCCACCCCCACAGGGCCTTAGCCAACATCCAGGAATCAGTATAGAGATATAGCGCAGGCCACTTTTCTCGTTCGGCAATCTTTAGGGTTAGTTGGATGGTTTCGCTTCTGGCAATTGGCTTGATTCACCTTGTCCTTCAGTGGTCTCATTGACTCATCGTGTGGGACTCCACACAGCAGTTTTCTACCTCCGATAGTTTCCTACCACACAGCAAGATCCATCAGTAAATAGAGCATAGCCTCTCTCGTCTTATGATAACTCATTACATGGTGGTGCCTCTTGCGCACCAGCCACCTCCTCAGGCAATGCTCCAAAATCACTGCCTTCTGGCCAGTCCATAATCTCTTCCAGGATTCCTGGGAAATTGGGGTGTGATCAAAGCTACCCACTTACTCCATGTAGCACTGGTTTCATGATATGTTGAGGGGATGTTCCCTTTGAACATCCAGTGCAGCACAGGCAATCGCGGTGCCAAGAGGAGGCATACTTCTGTTCCAACAACTTCTGAGGTGGCTCAAACCCCCTCATAGGCTGCTAATATCTCTTTTTCAGTTGGAGCTTAGTGGGCCTTCTGATCCTTCATAACCGTGGCTCCAAAATCCCAATGGTCAACCTCGGGTTTTCTCCTGGTGTTCTCTGCCAGAGGCTCCAGGTGAGATCATGCTCCCCAGCTGCCGTGTAGAGGATATTTTGCACAACTGGTCCTGTTCAAACAGACTCCAGAGCTACTGCACAGGCTATCTCCTGTTTGATCTGCTCCAAGGCCTGTTGTTGCTCAAGGTCCCACTCAAAATGGTTCTTCTTCCGGGTCACTCGATAGAGGGGGCTCACAATCTGACTGTAACCTGGAATATGCCTCCACCAGAACCCCACAAGGCCTAGGAAAGCTTGTGTTTCCTTCTTGTTAGCTGGTGGAGACATAGTTGCTACCCTGTTGACCATATCCGTAGGTTCATGATGACATCCATCCTGCCATTTTATTCCCAAAAACTGAATCTCCTGTGCAGGTCCCTTGACCTTGCTTTTCTTTAAGGCAAACCCAGCTTTCAGAAGAATCTGAATTATTCTTTTTCCCTTATCAAACACCACTTCTGCTGTGTTGCCCCACACAATGATGTCATCAATATATTGTAGATGTTCAGGGGCATCACCCATTTCCAGCGCAGTCTGGATCAGTCCATGGCAGATGGAAAGGCCATGTTTCCACCCCCGGGACAGTCAATTCCAGGTATATTGGGCACCCCTCCACATGAAAGCAAACTGTGGTCTGAACTCTGTTGTCAGAGGGTTTAAGAAAAATGCATCGGCAATGTCAGTTGCAGTCCACCACTTGGTTGCCTTCGACTCCATATTGGAGTTCTAACATGTCTGCTACAGCAGCACTCAATGGTGGCATTGTTTCGTTCAGGTCACAATAGCCTACTGTTAACCTCCACCCTCTGTCAGACTTTTGCACTGGTCATATGGGACTACTGAAAGGTGAGTGAGCCAGGGAGTCTCGGTGCTATATTGCTGCCAGTGCACTGTCCCAGTAGCAATTGGTACATGCTGGTCTTCAACTTGCAGAAATCCCACAATGAAGGGATCTTCTAGAGACCAGGCAGGGTAGATAGCTACTTGATCTTCTCTGTATTCACAGTACTTACACCAAAAGCCCTTTGTATCCTTGAAGTATCTTCTCCTGAGGTAGCTGATGCCAAGGATACAAGGGGCCTCTGAGCCAGTCACAATGGGATGCTTTCCCCACTTTTCCCTTGTTAAACTCACCTCAGTCTCCAATACAGACAATTCTTGGCATCCCTCTGTCACTCCAGAGAGCCAGATGGGTTCTATGTCTCTATACCCTGATGGCACCAGTGTACACTGTGCACCAGTGTCTACTAAAGCCTTATACTTCTGTGGATCTGGTGTGCCACACAATCCAGTATGCCTGGTCATCCCTTTCCTCCTCCTGGCTGAAGGCAGGGACCCTTTATTCCTGTTCCTGGTCAGAGTGTTCCCTGTCTGACACTTGCAATGCCAGACCAAAAGTCCCCTTACCAGGATCAAAGGAGGTGATTTCAGTCCTTTCATGTCTGGGAGATCGCTGATTGCCTTCTTGTGTCTGTGGCAACTACACTGAGAGTCTTCTTGGGTGACCCCTTCTTAACAGTTCTCTTCCCTCTCAGTTCACATATCCAGGCTTCCAGATTAAAGGTGGGTTCACCATCCCACTTCCTCATGTCCTTCCCCTGACCCTGCAGAAAGAACCAGAGTGCACCACATGGCCTGCGTTTGGGGTTTCATTCCCCTCTGACCAGGGCAGGAGAGGACTGATTTCTTGGGTTGCTCCTGAGAGCTGAGGTGCTGGCCCATAGGGATAAGGAGGTACAGAGATTTTCTTTAAAGTTTTGCAGCCAGGAAGATGCTCTCTCCAGAGTTAGCATATCCATTTCCTGGTAATACATTGCTGACAAGTTGTTGGAATATGATGGAGGGGCACTTCCTCCACATGGCCATGGTGCAAGGGACATCCTCTGGATCTTTAGGGATGTCATCACTTTTTAGATTGCTATAGATGACTTCCAGCACTGCTAATTCTCTCAAGTACTGGATACTTTTGTCTGCAGTGGTCCACTTTCCTGGGGAGTTCACAAGATCTTCCTTAAATGGATATCTTGCCCTCACACTTGAGAGGAGTTGTCTCCAGAGACTGCAAATTGCTGCCTCTTTTCCAATTCCTCTTTCAATTCCCTGACTTCTATCAAGGGATCCCAGTTATTTGGCTTCATGACCTTCCAGTTGCTGACTGTCAGCCCCTTTATCCCAGCATCAAAGCAGCCAGGTAGGAATCCGCTCACCTGGCTGGTGGCTGTAATCTTTTCACAAGTCTTGAAGTTCTGATAAGGTCAGAATAAGGTCTGATAACTTCGATTTCCTGTTTGATTTGTCTCATTCCTTTCTCCAATTTCTTTGTTGAATGACTGGTTTCTTGATCACATCCTTCTTTTCTTGATTCTTCCTCCTCTTCTTCTTCCTTCCCTTCCTCCCTTTCAAATCAATGGTATGGATGTGTTGTTCTCTTTGTCCACTTTTTAACTACTGGGGCGATGACTGTAGTTGTTGTGGTTTGAGTCCCTACCTCAGCCATAGTGTCCTCCATTGCAGTTTGGGTCCCTGCCTCCACTACAGTCCTCTGAGAGTACTGAACTGCGGCTTGATAGGCACAGGTCAGGCCCCAGTACAGGGCAAGAAGCTGCTGGTTTTGACTGGGGTAGGCAAGGCACCCTTCCATCAGGTGACGTGTCAGTTTGCTAGGGTCAAATACCTGTTCAGGTGTGAAGTCCCACGTAATGGGAGGTGTTAACTGCCCTAGGAACCTGCCCAAATCCTTCCACACACACTGACACACAGGGACCAGGTGCTTCAGGGCACATTTCAATATTGCCTCATCCAAGATTTGTTTTCTCTTGCATCAGGACAACACCAGATTCCACAAACGCCATAATGTACTAACAGTATTAATTAGTGGTATTAAACAACTCATATAAGGATGAGCAAGGACCTCAGGAACCTGCATAATAAAACCATTCACATTAATCCTGGGTAGGGAGAGGAAGATGTATTCCCTTATCCGTGAAATAACTCACCCAGCACAGCAAGGCAGGACAAAGCTTAGAGCTTGTTTGTATTAGTATGTTCCCAAACTCAGCAAAATAAAGAGATAAGCAGTGCAGCTGACAAACTCCATGTCCCACACACGAGCCTGCTACTCAATAACTACTATTACTATAGCATGCAATACATATATGTGTAACTGCCTTTGTCTCACCCCACGTTTGGGCACCCAAAAGACTGTGGTGGGTTGACCTGGGTCAGGTGCCCACCAAGCCACTCTATCACTCCCCTTCCCAGACAGACAGGGGAGAGAAAATAAGATGGAAAATGACTCGTAGGTTGAGGTAAGGCAGTTTACTAAAGCAAAGTGAAAGTTTGTGCATGCAGAAGTGAAGGGAAAAATAAAAAAAAAATTTATTCTCTATTTCCCATCAGCAAGTCATGCCTGACCACTTCCCGGGGAGCAGGGCTTCAGAATGTGTAGCAATTGCTCCAAAGGCAAACATTGTAAATAACGAATGCCTCCCCCTTTCCTCCTACTTTCCTTAGTTTTTATGTCTGAGGTGATGTCATATGGTATGGAATATCCCTTTGGCCAATTTGGGTCAGCTGGCTTGGCTGTGTCATCAGACCTCTACCTCAAGCCAGGCTATTCTCAACTTTTGTTTCTGTCTTGCAGAATGGAGATGTATGTATTTCAATTCTTCACCCACCTGTAGATGACCCACAAAGTGGAGAGCTGCCCTCTGAGAGGTGGAACCCTACCCAAAATGTCAGGTAACTGTTAATCTGTGATGTACAGCAGTGACCTCAAAGACCTGTCATCTCTCTCCAAGACTAAGGCCTGTGTTGGGAAAGTTTTGGAACAGAATTTAAGACTTTGGGAGCTTTAGGTCTTGAACTGGATGGGAACCAGACTTATCAAGTTGTCTGAAGTGCTGATGCTGGTGTCCTGATGCTGGGGTAACAATGTGGAGACTTCTGTCCTGTTCACAGGGTTTCATGCTCTTAAAACAAATTATCTCAAATGTTCTGCTCTTTCCCAGTCATTGTTCTCCTACAGTTAGATTTTTCAAACTGTTCCATGGTACCACTAGTGGAAAAGAACATTTTTGGGTATTTGGACCCAGTAGGAATAACTTGGTGCATAATTCTGCTTGCTATTTGCCTTACAGTATTTGTGTGTCTCCTGTCCTGCAGTGTGATATCTTGAGCAGTTAGCCAGGTAGCTTTCTTCCTGACAAAAAGACCCAAAGGATCACTAAGTACCAGAGGCATTTGAGGCTAACCTGTCCTTTTTTTTTTTAAACACCAACTGTTCTCCAGAATGGAGTAGGGGATGTAAGAAAGCAAAGGTGGGCTTGAAATCCCCACTCTTCATGCAAACAACTTGCATGAAACAACATGCCAGAACAACCTTGCCTAAGGGAGAAACAGATCCATGACAGTACTGGAGAGGGTCAGTCTGTATCCAGTCTGGTGCAGTTTGTATCCGATGCTGAGGATGTTTTCAGTCACACATGGTTGAACTTTTTTATAGTTCTGTCCTGTCAGATCCCCTGTGTTGGGATCCCTTCCTGTTACTGTACTTTGTTCACCTTGCTTACCCACAGCAGCAGGGTTTGAGTTGGAGGAGACTGTCCAACTCTTAAGGATATCAGCAGTGATGGAGTTGATCTAATGTGCTGGTCAGGAATGAAGAGTGCAGAGAGTCTCACCTCTAATAGACAATTACCTTGGTGTGTTTAAGTAGCTTTGCAGTGACTTTGGAGTCTGGGGCACTGTAGTGGAAATTGGCTTCTCCTCACTTTCTTGGTGGAAGTGTGGTAGAACAGGTGCTACATCCAGATGTGAATTCTTGTCCTCAGCCTTCTCTAGATTTTGCTTGCTTTACAGTAATGATGCTGTAGCTGACATGCTGGCTTTGAAGCCTGATTGCTGAGAATTCAAAGACTTTTAAATGAATTCTTGAGTTGAAGTAAAAGATGGTTTCTCTTCTGCATGTCATTCCAGTCTGACCAGACAGTTTTTTCCAGAGCTACTGTTCTTTTTCCTACTGAATTATATTATTTGGAAAGTAAATTGTATATGACTCTCCTGATAACTGTGCTGAACAGTCTGGCCAGATGAAAGTGTTTAGTTCCAAAATCTTTCAAGAAACTCTTCATCCAAATGGCCAAGTATTTCCTGGAATTGTATCCCAGATATATGATATGCTTGGTAGATGTGCTCAGCATGCGCTGCTCTGAACTACAGTTGGGGCTGTAGTCTCCTTTAATCGAGTTCTGCAAAGCAGTTGTTATGTACTGCTGTATTTCAAGACTTATTCCTTGTCTCTTGTTCTTCCCTTCCATTCAAATTGAAAACTGTTGCCAGTAGGATCACCTCAGACATGTGAAGTTGTTGTGGTGGTAGCTATAGCCAGGTGGCCAGGTGTGTAGAGCTGTCTGATGGGACTTGCTGTTGAGTTTTGTGCTAGTTGTGACACTGCGTGAGGAACAAAGGGCTCAATCTCTGAATTGCAAAGGGTTGTAGGAAATACAGAGGGGTCTGGGCAAGGGAAGTGGTGTTTGTCCCTGGTAAATGCCAGCAGAGCAGGGCAGCTATAAATCCAGGAAGGCTTTCTGTCTGCCAGGGGTTATGTGACTGGTTCATGCTGCCTTTGCTGAGTACCAGCAGCTGAATCTTGCTGGGCCCTTGGCGACTTGCCTGGATGTTGAGTACAGCAAGGGGAAGACAGTGCAGATGTTTTTTAAGTGCTGCTACAGCAGTCTTGGCACACAGGCTGAGGAGAGGAGAGACCTGACCACAGTTCCAACCTCTTAATACACTGTGGGACAGGGAAGTCAGTGCAGCCTCATTTGATGCTCTTGGGTTGTAGTGTTGGGGGTAGGCAAAGAACCTGGCTTTCTGCTGGGAGGCTGAATGTCATGAGGAATAGGCTCACCGAGCAGGTTTCCAACCCTGCACCATCTATGGGTGGTATGGACAAACTGAATTCTGGTCTGATGCAAGCTTTGCCTCCTACTCTGTCACAGACGTGTACGGACATGATAGTCTGTCATCAGATTAGGTCTTTGAGATTTGTATTGCATCATCTTCCCTACACCAATGACCAGGGTCTGAAGTTCATAAGTATCTTCTCTTACTTCAACTATTGTCCTTAGTGTATTGTGTTTGTGTGGCCAGGTTTTGGTAGCAGAGGGGGCTACAGGGGTGGCTTCTGTGAGAAGCTACTAGAAGCTTCCCCCATGTCCAGCAAAGCCAATGCCAGCTGGCTCCAGGATGGACCTGCCACTGGTCAAAGCTGAGCCAATCAGGAATGACAGTAATGCCTCTAGGATAACATATTTAAGAAGGAAAAAAAGTTATTGCACAGATGTAATTGCAGCCTGAGAAGAGTGGAGTGAAAACATGTGAACAACTCTGCAGACACCAAGGTCAGTGGAGGAGAAGGGGAGGAGGTGCTCCAGGCACTGCAGCTGAGATTCCCCTGCTGCCTGTGGTACAGTCCATGGTGAGGCAGCTGTGCCCCTGCAGCCCATGAAGGTTAACAGGAGTGAAAAGATTCACCTGCAGCCCATGGAGGATACCCACACTGGAGCAGGGGGATGCCCGAAAGAGGGCTGTAAACCCATGGGAAGCCTGTGCTGGAGCATGGTCCTGTCAGGGACCTGCTGACCTGTGGAGAGAGGAGCCCATGATAGAACGTTTCCTAGTAGGACTTGTGACCCTATGGGGGACCCACGTTGGAGCAACCTGTGCCTAAAGGATTGACCCTGTGGAAAAGTGACCCATGTTGCAGCAGTTCATGGAGAACTGTTGCCCATGGGATGGACTCGTGTTGGAGAAGTTTATGGAGGACTATCTCCCATGGAAGAGACCCCATGCTGGAGCAGGGGAAAGACTCTTCTCCCTGAACAGCGGCAGGAACAATATGTGATAAACTGGCCGTAACCCCCATTCCCCATCTCACTGTGCTTCTGGGGGAGAGGAGGTAGAGTTTGGGAAGGAGGGAGGGATGGGGGAAAGGGGTTTTTATTTTACTTCTTATTATCCTGCTCTGATTTTGTTAGTAATAAATTTAATTAATATCCTCAATTCAAGTCTATTTTGCCCATGATGGTATTTGGTGAGTGATCTCTCCCTGTCCTTATCTCAACCCATGAACCTTTCCTTATATTTTCTCTCCTCTGTACAGATGCAGAGGGCAGTGATAGAGCAGCTTTGGTGGGTGCCTGGCATCCAGACAGGGCCAACCCACTACACTTAGATATCCTTCATTATTCTTCACTTAAGTTTTGACTTTAAACACGTTTCTGATGCATCACCTAAAGAAGTTGTCAGCATCCAGAATCCATGAATGTGTTAGGTCTGACTGCTGTCATTATTACCTTTTTCAGGACTATCTTACTGAGTGTAATCTCTTTGCTTAATGAGCCCAACACATTCTCTCCTGCCAATGTGGATGCATCAGTCATGTTCAGGAAATGGAGGGACAGTAAAGGAAAAGACAAGGAGTATGCTGAAATCATAAGGTAAGCTTTGCTGTGTGTGATGCTGTGCTACTGGCCTCCTGCTTTGAATCCTATGACACAGGCTGCTTTCAGAATTTGCTGCAACCAGCTTCTCACTGTGGCTGCTCCTTTCAAAATGAATTTGACAGCTTTATTCCAAGTCCATGCTTCTGGACAGAAATGGTGCAAAATTCTGGAGCAGGAGGACTGGGCTGATCTGTCTTCATATTGTTCTTTTTCAGACTAATCTAGCATGATGCTCTGCAAAACCTATTGGTTAGTATTAAATTCCTGTCGAAGTCCCTGCTTGCCTTTGAGTGCTGCTTGCATTTCTTGGGAAGTGATTCAAACTGCCTTCATCCTACTAATTATGTGCTTAATGCACTCGTGAATCATAATCTTGTCCCTCCAATTCAAAGGAATATCAGTAGGATTTGGCAAGTGCTTCCACAGCTGGGTTTGATTAGCTGGAAGAACTGTTCAGTCTTGACTGCCCTTTGCTGAGACATTTATGGTTCATCAGGTGCTGTAGGGAGATGATGTAAACTTGAGCCAAGGTTGCTGTGGAGTGGCAAATGGGCAGCCCATACTGCAGTGGGACTGCTGTCATGCTTGCCTGGGGCAATATGACATCTACATTGACTCTGCTAGCTGGATATAGCCCTGGTTGGAGCTATGCAGGGCTGACCTGAGCTGTGCAAAGAACCTTGCTGGGAGGTTATCTTAGTCCCCTCCATCTCCACTGGCTTCAGTAGAGCTGGATGTATTACATAAACAGAGTATGGCAAAAGGAGCAGGTGGGTGGGAGTGAAGGGACAGGTTGCTATCTGTGTCAGTTTGGCCTGGCTCTCTTGCCGAGTCCAAGCTGTCTCCTCCCCCCTCCCACTCTCTCAAGCAAGGGAAAAAAAACAAACCACAGAAAAAGTGAAAGAAGTCCGGACGAAACAGAATTATATCAAAAATATATATATTACATATATATTTACAATTATATATACAATTTGAATATATTGTGCACACAATAGGGAGCTCCTGGGAGGAAAAAAAGGAAAAGGGAGGGGGAAACAGGGATAAAAAAACCCTAAAAACAAATATCCTCCAAATATAATCGTTAATAGAGAGCTAGCGAATAAATACAAAAAACCCAAATTAAATACTTCCCTGAACAAGACAGCAGAACTGTGCAAAGCACCAACCAACTCTCCCATGCCTCCCGGAGGGACCGGAGATAACAGCAGGTCTGAGCAGTCAGACCCTGGCTTATACAAGCAAAGACCGTCTGCGGAGAGACCTGTTGCCTTCAGCCACCAGAAGAGAGAAGAGCCCAAGCTCTCTTATCTGCGCCTTTTTATATGTTGTGTTATGCTAAAGGATGATATGGAATACTTCCTTAGATTTCTGACTCCCGTTGCTAAGGACGGCCTAAAAAATCCAAAAGCCAACCCACTACATTCTCCATCCCTTATTCCATATCATTTCTTTACGTAACACCTATATCTCGCGCATATCTATACATATATATATAGTCCTTGTTTATTTTTCGAGGCTGTTTTCTGTTGTTGAAGATCAGTATCAACATCAGTTCAGTTCGGATCCTTTGCCTCCTTGGTTACAGTCACAGTTCTGGGTTTAGGACTGGTTTACTGGTCTGGGTCATCTCATCATCGGACATCATTGGATACTGGTATCAGTTTTGTTCAAGTCTTTCTCATTTGGTGTCTGGTTTCCTGCAAAATACAACTCAAAGCACATAATTAGGTTTTCCCCAAGGTTAGGTTTCCTTGAGGCACACACTAGATCTCTCCATCCTTCCTCATTACCCACCAGGTATTTCCGGACCCTTGAGCAAAAACAATCCCACGAATGGGTTTGTCTCGGCCTGAGGGAGGAGTAATCCAAACAGCCTTACCTAACATACCTCTCAGATGGATTGCTGGAACTTTGTCTCCATCTACAGTGTGGAGGGATTCTGCTTGGGCAGGACCAGCTCAGTTGACAGAGCCTCTAGTGTTAACTAGCCAGGTGGCCTTGGCTAAGTGTTTATCCCAGTTTTTGAAAGTTCCCCCACCTAGTGCCTTCAGAGTTGTTTTTAACAGTCCATTACACCTTTAAACTTTCCCAGCAGTGGGTGTATGATATGGAATGTGATATACCCATTCAATACCATGCTCCTGTGCCCAAGTGACCACTAGATTATTCTTTAAATGAGTCCCATTGTCTGACTCAATGTGTTCTGGAGTGCCATGTCTCCACAGGACCTGCTTCTCGAGACCCAGAATGGTATTTCAGGCCGTTGCATGTGGTACCGAATATGTCTCTAACCATCCAGTGGTTGCTTCCACCATGGTAAGCACATAGTGTTTACCTTGGCGGGTCTGTGGCAATGTGATGTAATTGACCTGCCAGGCCTCCCCATATTTATATTTGTCCCAATGTCCACCATACCACAGGGGTTTCAACCTTTTTGCCTGTTTAATAGCGGCACAGGTTTCAGTCATGGATAACTTGAGAAATAGTGTCCATGGTTAAATCCACCCCTTGGTCTCATGCCTATCTATAGGTGGCATCTCAGCCCTGATGTCCCGAAGCATCATGGTCCCATCGAGCTAGGAACAATTTTCCCTTTTGTTGCCAGTCTAGGTCTACTTATGATACCTTGACCTGTGCAGCTCGGTCTGCCTGTATGTTATTAGCATGTTCTTCATTAACTCGACTCTTGGATGCATGAGCATCTACATGGCGGACTCTCACATTCAGCTTCTTCACTCTGGAAGTAGTGTCTTGCCACAAATCAGCAGCCCAGATGGGTTTTCCTCTATGTCTCTAATTCATCTTTTTCCACTGGTCTATCCATCCCCATAGGGCATTGGCTATCATCCATGAATCGGTGTATAGGTAGAGCTTTGGTCATCCTTCTCTCTCTGCGATGTCTAGGGCCAATTGGACAGCTTTGAGTTTTGCAAACTGACTCAATTCGCCTTTACCTTCAGTGGCTTCCGCCACTCGTCAGATGGGACTCCAAACAGCTGCTTTCCACTTCCAGCTCCTCCCTACAATATGGCAGGAACCATCGGTGAAAAGGCCATAGCGCGTCTCTTCATCTGGCAGCTGATTATATGGTGGAGCTTCTTCAGCTTGACTCCCTGGCTCTTCTTCTTCTTCATCTGCCAGACTGAAGTTCCCACCTTCAGGCCAATTAGTTATAATTTCTAAAATTCCATGGCGATTTGAGTTCCTGATTCGGAGACGCTGCGTAATCAAAGCAATCCACTTGCTCCACATAGCATCGGTGGCGTGATGCGGAGAGGGCACCTTCCCTTTGAACATCCAGCTCAAGACTGGTAATCGGGGTGCCAGGAAGAGCTGTGCTTCAGTACCAATTACCTCTGAAACTGCTCATATGCCTTCATACGCCACTAAAATTTCCTTTTCCACAGGGGTGTAATTTGCCTCAGAACCTCTGTAGCTTCTGCTCCAGAAACCCAGCGGTCGCCCTTGTATCTCACCAGGTACCTCTTGCCAGAGGCTCCAGGAGGGACCTTTATCTCCAACTGCAGTGTAGTGTACATTCTTTACATCTGGTCCCGTTCTGACTGGTCCAAGAGCCACGGCATGTGCAATCTCTTGCTTGATCTGCCTGAAAGCTTGCTGCTGTTCAGGACCCCATTGGAAATTGTTCTTTTTACAGGTCACAAAGTAAAGTGGGCTCATAATCTGGCTGTACTCTGGGATGTGCACCCTCCAGAAGCCTATGGTTCCCAGAAAAGCTTGGGTCTCCTTCCTGTTTGTTGGTGGAGCCATTGCTACAATCTTGTTGATTATGTCTGTTGGTATCTGGCGCAGTCCATCTTGCCATTTCACCCCTAGGAACTGGATCTCTCAGGCAGGTCCCTTGACCTTACTCTTCTTGATGGCAAAATTGACCTTGAGGAGAATTTGGATGATTGTCTGTCCTTTCTCAAAAACTTCTTCTGCTGTGTCCCCCCACACAATGATGTCATCGATGTACTGGATGTGTTCTGGAGCCTTACCCTTCTCTAGTGTGGTCTGAATCAGTCCATGGCAAATGGTTGGACTGTGCTTCCATCCCTGAGACAGTCGATTCCAGGTGTACTGAACGCCCCTCCAGGTGAAAGCAAACTGTGGCCTGCACTCTGCCACTAAGGGAATGGAGAAAAACGCATTGGCAATGTCGATGGTGGCGTACCACTTTGCTGTCTTGGACTCCAGCTCGTGCTGGAGCTCCAACATATCTGGCACAGCAGCACTCAACAGCGGCGTGACTTCATTTAAGCCACGATAGTCCACAGTCAGTCTCCATTCTCCATCAGATTTACGTACAGGCCGGATGGGGCTGTTGAAGGGTGAGTGTGTTCTACTAACCACCCCTTGACTTTCCAACTTCTGGATCATCTTATGGATGGGGATCACAGCATCTCGGTTCATCTGATACTGTCGCCTGTGTAAGGTTGTCGTGGCTATTGGCACTTCTTGATCTTTGACTCGCAGTAGTCCCACTATGGAAGGGTCTTCTGAGAGGTCAAGAAGGGCAGACAATTGCTTGGACTTCTCTTCAATCACCATGGTTACACCAAACGCCCACCAATAGCCCTTCAGGTCCTTGAAGTATCCTCTTCTTAAGTAGTCCATACCAAGGATGCAAGGGGCTTCTGGCCCCGTCACAATGGAATGTTTTTCCCATTGGTCTCCTGTCAAGCTCATGTCGGCCTCTACCACTGACAACTCTTGAGACCCTCCTGTCACTCCAGAAATAGAAACAGTCTCAGTACTCTTATGCTCCGAAGGCATTAAAGTACACTGGGCTCCAGTATCTATCAAAGCCTGGTATCTCTGAGGGTCCAATGTGCCAGGCCATCGAACCCACACAGCCCACTAAACCCGATTATCTTTCCTTCTCCTGGCAGAAGGCAGGGCCCCTCTACTAGTCTTGATCAGAGCATTTGTCACTGGACTTTGGCTTCTTAGAGGCCTTTTTGTCATCGTTGAAGCGGACCTCCATCCTGTTGTGTTTCGGTGATTGCAGTTTCTTTTCTAAAAATTCTGTATCTACCACGTAGACAACTTTCTTGTCAGTGTCCTTTTGTTTCAGCTCCCTCACTCTAGCTTCGAGCTTGGAAGTGGGTTCACCATCCCACTTCTTCATTTTTTCTCCTTTGCTACGTAGATATGCCCATAGTTGGTTACGTGATCGAGGCTTAGGGTTTTCTTTCCTTCGACATGTGAATGATGGAGACCATGAGTGAGACTGAGACCAAGATCGAGGTCTAGGTCGAGGTCGTCTTCGTCCCATTGGCCTTTCTCTGTAATCTCTATAACTTCTGTCATCTCTGTCTCTAGGGTCATCCTCATATCTGGAGTATTCATGAACTCTCTCCATTCTTTCCCTATCAGAGGTGGGTCAGTGTAGGGGATCAGAGGAGTCTTCCAGATTTTCCGCTATGCTCCGTATCCAGGAACACATGGTGTCCACGCTTTGTTCATCCATCTTTGGATGATATGCGGTTATCAAACAGTAGATATATGGTTTAGGGGCACCTTTAATTACCTTTTTCCACATCGGTTGTGTGAAGGGAACACTCTCTGGAACTTAGATGTCATAATTGTCTGGATCAGAATAGATGATCTTCAGCATGGCCAATTCCCGTAGGTATTGGATGCCTTCTTCCACAGTGTTCCACTTTCTTGGAGATCTCGTCAGATACTCCTTAAATGGGTATCTTTCCCTCACAGCGTGGAGGATTCGGAGCCAAAGACTTGACGCCATTCTCTCCTTTCCCATTTCTTGTTCTATGACATGATCTCAGGCAAGGGATCCCAATTGTTGTGCTTCATGACCTTCAAGCACATGACTATTAGCCCCATTGTCCCAGCATCGCACCAGCCAGGTGAGGATTTGTTCACCAGGCAAGCAAATGTAATCTCTTCGTAAATCTCGAATCTCTCTTGGGGTCAGTGATCATGTAATTTCACTTTCTCACATTATTTCCCGTCCATCTCTCCCACGTAGAATCTTTTCCACTTTCCTTTTTACTCTTGCGCTCTTATGCAAAACCGCTCCCGCCTCCTCTTTTATGTCTCGCGTGGAGGTGGGAACTGAGCGTGCCACGGGAACGAGCTTCTACGTTGTTTGCCATACCTATTAGGTGGAGGTAGCGAGTAGTCTTTTGGGTGTTGAGATAAGGGCCTCATCCAATCATCCACGCCTCCAAGAGAAGGTTGAGTCTGGAGGGGTAGGGATAATTGTCCCTCAGGTTGAGGGGAACGCTTTAGCCCCTTCTTTACGTCTTCTGAAGCACTGAATGTGTAGTCAGGATATAAATTGTCAAGTGACAATATGCCACGGGTTGTTTGTACTGTCTTTGACCTTTTTTCTCTTGATACCACTCTACTTTCCTTTGGACGCACCCCTAGTTCTTTTGGGCACGCCTCTTCTCTTGCAGCTGCTTCTTCCTCTCTGGCAGCTGCTTCTTCCTCTATTGCGGTCGCTTCTTCTTTTCTTGTAGTCTCTCCTTCCTTTGTCACAGTCGCTTCTTCCTCTCTCGCAGCCGTTCCTTCGTCCGTTGCTGTCGCTCCTTCCTCGCTTGCAGCCGCTCCTTTGTCCATTGCTGCCGCTCCTTCGTCTGTTGCTGTCGCTTCTTCGTCCACTACTTCCTGCGTGGACGGGATAGGTCCTTCTACTCTTCCATCTTTTTCTCCTCTTTCTTCTTCTTCCGTGCGTTCCAGTTGTGGAGATGGGTCTGTAGGTTCTGCAGTCTCCCTTGTCCATGTCTTCTTTTTCTTTATAGGGGTAACAATGACTTTCTGGTTTTTAGCTTGAGTCCCATTTCTAGTGGACTTAGTAGAAACGGCATTGACTTTAAGCTGTGTTTTGGCCCCACTTCCTGTAGACTCAATGGGAACACCACTGGTCTCAAGTGGCATAGTTTGAGCTCCTGTCCCAGTCTTAACCCGTTGAAAGTGGTCTACAGCAGCTCGATAAGCACTAGTCAGGCCCCAACACAAAGTGGAGAATCGCATATTCAGGTCCTCGTAGGAAAAACACCCTTTTGTTAAACAGTGGGCCATCTCACTAGAATCAAACATTTGTTCTGGCGTGAACTCCCAATTAATGCGAGGTGACACACGTCCTACTAATTTACCGAAATCTACCCAGGCTCCATGCCACCCGGGGACTGGCCTGTCCAAAGCCCTTTCCAAAGTTCCAGCGAGTCCCTTTGAGGTGCGATCTTTCCTACAACAGGGAAAGCAATACAACACCATTCTTCCAATTTTAAAAACCACTTCCATTACCTCCATCAATAACAGTATCATTGCAACACAATTTAGATAATAATTGGAGTCAGTTGTAACCATGGGGATCTCCTTTACTAGGCCTTTGATGTCGAAATTAAGAGAAGTATTGGTAACATTCATCCTCTGGGCCTGGACGTTTCCCAATGGGATAGCCCAGGACAGGCACAAACATTGCCAAAATCAGAAAGGAAATGGGTAAAATGGCCCTTAAAAGGAGAACCCTTGTGCTATGGGACTGTCAGGCGATGCCGATTTCGGGATCATTGTTATGGTTATCTTCGGAGCTCCTGCGGTAATGGCTAAAGAAGGCAGAGTTAGCACTTCCCATTGTTTACCTTTATTCTTTCTCCATGTTCCCAAACAAACCCTTGTTTATACAAACAAAGCTTTCTTGGCTACTTTCCCGGTAATTGTTTTGTAAACACAAACTGCGCTTGTCAGTTTTCCCGGACTCTGGCGGCATCCTCGGACTCTGTTCCAAAACCAATAGATTTGTTTACAAAACAAAACCTGAGCTTGGCTGTCTTCCCAGACAATATTTTCAAAACAGACCAAACTTAACCAAAACACTCAGCGCTCCCCGTATGGGCCACCAATGAAAAATGTGTGTCAGTTTGGCCTGTCTCTCTTGCCGAGTCCAAGCTGTCTCCTCCTCCCTCCCGCTCTCTCAAGCAAGGGGAAAAAGAAAACGAACCACAGAAAAAGTGAAAGAAGTCCAGACGAAACAGAATTATATCAAAAATATATATATTATATATATATTTACAATTATATATACAATTTGAATATATTGTACACACAATAGGGAGCTCCTGGGAGGAAAAAAAGGAAAAGGGAGGGGGAAGCAGGGATAAAAAAACCCTAAAAACAAATATCCTCCAAATATACCCGTTAATAGAGAGCTAGCGAATAAATACAAAAAAACCCGAATTAAATACTTCCCTGAATGAGACAGTAGAACTGTGTGAAGCACCAACCAACTTTCCCATGCCTCCTGGAGGGACCGGAGATAACAGCAGGTCTGAGCAGTCAGGTCCTGGCCTATACAAGCAAAGACCGTCTGCGGAGTGACCTGTCGCCTTCAGCCACCGGAAGAGAGAAGAGAGCGAGCTCTCTTATCTGCGCCATATTTATATGTTGTGTTATGCTAAAGGATGATATGGAATACTTCCTTAGATTTCTGACTCCCGTTGCTAAGGAAGGCCTAAAAAATCCAAAAGCCAACCCACTACACTATCTGCTTTCCTCCCTGCCAGGAGGCAGCAACAATACACAGCCCAAGTGCTGATGAGAGGCAGCAGCCAGAGCCCATCTTGGGGTGATGAGAAACACCTGTTTCCTGCTATCTCCAGGAAGTGCTGGGGTTATAGCTGAATCTCAGGGTGCAGCCACATGCTGACTGCTCTTACCCTCCAGTGGGAGCTCAGAGATGACAAATGCTTGTGGGAATTGCAGTTTTGAACATGTTGGGGTAGAGTCATCAGTGGTGGAGGATGGCTGTGGATTGCATCTCTGAACCTACCGCAGTAAGTCATCTTAGGAAATCCCCCACCATCCCTTCTGTAGCAGATGTAATGGGATTTGCTCTGAGCTCTGGCAGGTTTCTAACGTGGAGTCCTGCAGAATAATTGATTTCATATGTTGTTGAGAGTGTGTGTGCTGCTAACACCCTTGGAGTGCTTCAAAGCCTAGGCTGCAGGAACTAATGCTGTTTCTAGTGCTGTTTGTGGTGCGTCAGCCAAACATCAGCTCTCCTGTCTCTGAGCTTCCAGGAGGGCTGGACAGGGGCTGGCTGGGAGGTGGGGAGTTGAGCCACGCTGCTGCCAGCACATGGCCCTGCTCATGTTGCTGTACCCTCCTCCCCACAGGAAACAGGTTTTGGCTACCAAAGCTGAGGCTGAGAAGGATGGCGTGAAGGTCCCCACTACACTGGCTGAGTACTGCATCAAAACTAAAGTGCCTTCCAACGACAACAGTTCGGATTTGCTTTACGACGACTTGTACGATGATGACATTGATGACGAAGACGAGGAGGAGGAGGATGCCGACTGTTACGATGATGATGATTCTGGCAATGAGGAATCGTGACCTGCTCCCTCTATGCCCCTGTACTGCCCTGTCAACTCAGGCCAGAAGGGAGCAGTGGTAACCTAGCAGCAGTCCAACAAAAAAGTGGTGGTGGGAGGGGGGGGATCAAGAAAACTTTGTCTCCTGCTGTCTCCTGTTGTATGGATCTGTTTGCTCCTTTTTTATGGACCTCTTAGAGACCCTCCACAGAATGTCTGAATTCTTGCATTCTTAACCCTTTCATCACTGTATTATGATTTCTTTTTAAAAAAGAAACTTCGTTTTCCACTTCTTTATGAAATACAGCGAAACAGGTTTGCTTGTGTTTAGATTCTTGAATTAAATTCAGTCTTGCATTGAGATGTTTAATGCATTTAAAGCTGGAACAAACCCATTGGAAGATGGATTTTCAGGTGTTCAAGTATTGCATTTACTGGGAAGAGCAAATTGCCAGGGTTTAGCTACTCCATTTACAATAATAGCATGTGTACATTCATTTAGCCTTGTGATGGTGGCTTTTCCTTAATGAGGTGTGGGGTGGAGAGTGTAAAGCTACTGTGTGTTGAGCTTGATGGGATATTACTGAAAGGTACAGGAATCTGTTTAGCCTGTTCAAGGTAGGAAATAGCTGGCTCCTGGATCCCCAGAGGACAGAGTCAGCTTTGTCTCTGAAAAAGGCTTGTGATATGAACCCTAAAATATAAACACTTAACACTTCACATCTGTACAACTGAGCCCTGGGTTGCATTATTTATTTTTTTTCAGACTAGGTTGGGGTTGAAAAAGTTCCATTCTGCTGGAATCTGCTGCCAGCTGCCCCTCTAGCGAGGGAGGAAAACAAGTGTATCCCGCTGCCCAGTTGGTCAGCATTCATCCTGAACTTCTTTTCGGCCATGTGAGAGTCCCCTTCCCCAGTGCTCGCTAGTAGCCCTTGCTTCTTCCAGCCCAAGTGCAGTGCTGGCCTGAGCCTTTTTTCTGTTGCTTATGTAGGTCACCTGTTGGTAAATGCAGCTCTGCTGTAGCTCTGTAGGGTTGACAGAAGACAAAGCTCCCTTTGCTACCTGACTGGGGCGGCCAGGCTGTCCCTGTGCCTGCAGTGGCTGCTGGGACATGGGGCAGAGGGGTGGATAGGTGCTGGGCTCTCCCCTGCCTGGCTGGCTGGGGCACGGGTGGATGTGTGCAGCCCTACAGGAGAAGGTTACACAGTGCTTTAAGGCTGGGAGAGAAAGCCAGCAGCAGGGTTTGACAGGCTCTTCAGCAGCATGCTTCAGCTGATGCCCTGATCCTGTGTGCAGAATCCTCTTCCACAATCCCTCAGCACCTTCACCCTGTTGCAGTGTGCTCTTGTTCAGCTGTGGTGCAGTGCCCTGAATTCACCTTTCATGTGATCCTTGGATTGGCAGCCAGCCATGCCCTCCTGTGCTTAGCCCTGGCAGCTCCAGGAGGAGATTGGAGGTGCTGGCCCTACTTGGGTGAGGCCCTCTGTTTTGACAGGTACAGAGGCAGTCACCCTGATAAGAACTGTAGGCTCGAGAGTAAACTTTGTTTTGTGATCAGCTTGGTGGCTGTGTCCCAGGATGAGATGAGAGTGAGCAAGATGTGCTGCCTGGAGAGAAGGGGAAGGCAGCCATTGGGGAGGGGAGGAAGGCCTGTGGGGCTCTGTTTGAAGCGAGCAAGGCAGATCTGTTTTCAAAATGTTGCTTGGCTGGGATTTGCTGCAGCAGGAACAGTCCCTACCCTGGGGTGTGTTAGTGTGCATCCCTCTACCCCTGGCAGAGTGAAGGCAGCCCAAATGGTGAAACCTTGTCCCTGGTGCTCTATGTGATGGTCTGCCCTCCTGCTTGCTTGTTACCTGGAGAGGCAGCTGGACCCCTCCTAAAGCATCCCACATGGGCTCCTTCACGTCATCTTTCCATCAAGGACTAACTCAGTCCCTGGTGCTTTTTGGAGCCAGCAGCAGGGCTCCTCTGCATCTAGTTACAGTGTGGGGCACACCCCCATCCCCCAGATTCATACCAGCCCTGTGAGGGCAGTGCCAGAGTTAGAAAATGAGCCTCTGGCACTCCTGGATGCAGGACTGGTCTCAGGGCCACACTGGGACAGGAACACAGGTCTCCAGCTTTGGGGGGCTGTTAGGGGCATGAAGGAGCAGAGTATGGCAACGCTGGCTGTGCTGATGACTTGGTTTGAAATTATACTGCATCTTTCAGGATTTCCCTTGTATTTTTTACCATCTTCACTGTATACTCTCCAGTGAGTTGTATTTTGAAGCTTGGTGTTGTAAGATGCATTATCATGACTTTTCTATTACCCTTTCTTAAAGACAAAAAGCAACCTATTTTGAGAGCTCTGACAGTAACCAGACTAATTTCTCTTCCCCACTGCCCTGTGCAGTGTCATTTCTTGTTGACTTGCTGGTTTCCTTTTTTGGGATACCAACTGAAATATGAGGGTATTGTGTTTGGGGTTTTGTTTGGTTTTTTTTAAACTATTTAAGAAATTGTGGAAAAACATTTACCTGATCTTTGTATTCTGTTTTTTTCTTAACCTTTTTCTCAGCTCAGCCAGTATTAGTGTTTACATTTGCAACTACCTGCCCTTTCAAATGCAGTTTTCAACCATTCTGAAACCAACAGGGTACACTAGATTTCTTAGTAGTTTTCTAAGCTGAAATCCTAGATGGTTTCCTTTTTTCTTCGGTATAATTTACCAGAAACAATTAACTGATGCATTTTTGTGTTGTCTTACCCTTCAGTAGTTATATTTTGTCTTTTCTGCACATCTGTCTACTAATAAAAATGTGAAATGAAAATATCCCAGTACTGTTACTTCCCTGTTATTTGAGTTGGTTTATTTGCATAGGTTAAAGCTTTGAATAACAGCTGTTCACAAATTCAGTGGTGCTCCAGTATCAATGCCTATACATATACATAAATATCTACAAGGTTATTGGAAAAATAAAGCTGCTGTTTGACAGCTGCCTACACCTAAGAGTAAAGAACAAGCTGATTTGGAAAAGCACTTTGGCAAAAGGCCATGGGCTTTGCTGTTATATTTATTTATTCACCTTAAGTCAGCAAAGGAAAGAGCAGGGAGAAGATAGTTCATGGTGTCATATGACTGCAGCAGGGATGCAAGGACTTGGGGTAAAGGTGCTGCTGCCATGGGGCTGGGGTACTGCTGGTGGCCAGTTCCTTGGGAAGGCAGGAGCAGGACACTCCTGAAATGGTCAGACAAGGTGGGGGAAGCTTGTTTTTTGGGGCGAGGTGCTTTGACCTCATGCGGAAGAGTCAGAGTTACTGAGGTAATCACTGCCAACCACCCCTTTGGAGTGCTCATCCTGCCTGGCCCATGCTGTTCCCCGATGGCTCAAGAGTGCAGAAGTTTTTGGTTTTGCAAGTGCTAAAATTAGCAGGACACATGTACAGGCATTGCATTTGCTACAATTGACATTGTTGGCAGCACAGCAACTGCTGAGTCAAATGTGGTTGGGTGTCGCTGTTATGTTGAGACGGGCAAAGCGACAGAATTTTCTTCCAAAGCAGGGACAGGATAGCAAGAAGGCTGGAAGATTTCTATTGCAACAGGTTGCAGACATTTATACTTTTCACACAACACACATGTCAACTTACTATTGGTGCCTTCATATAAACATACATCAGGCCATACACGTCAATCTACTATTGGTGTCTTCATGTATAAATACATCAGGATTGGCTGCAAAATAGCAAACATGCTGACACAGCTTTTGTTGAGCCATCATGACCCAGCTAGAGCAGAGTACAGGAAGTCCGTTTCTGTCTTCCATCTTCTTCCTTTCTGAAGGTTGCCCACATTCCTCTGCATGCTGTGTGTTCTCCTCCTTTCAGGGGTATACTGTAATCTGGTTTATGTCTATTGCTTCGTCGATAAGTGCCAGGTTGCTGACAGACCTGCTGTCACCCCTGACAGTTGGGGCCTGAATGTTTCTGCTTCACAGCCATGCTGGAGGAATGGCGATGGCATTGCAGAGCTGCTTGCCTAGAGAAGTCTCCACATTGGGGAATGAAACTGAACAGGATGGTGCTGTCTGGGCCTTCTGACTGGAATCAGGCCTGCTTGTAGCTCCTGCCTGGCTTCTATAGCACCAGCCTGCCCTGAGCTGCCAGTAGCTTCCTAATCTAGCAGAAGGTGTTGTACCAAAGCCAGGACAAATGCTCCAAGCTGCCCTGCACTGGGCAAACCTGGCTGCCCCTTGTGCAGTGGTTGGGGTTTTTTTGGGGGAGTGGAGTGGGTTTTTTTCTCCATTTCCTTGATGTCCAAGTGCAGCAGAACAACCTTGGCTCTACCATCAGACTGTGAAACAGAGGCTTAGAGAGGAAATTTCTGCAGAAGAGCCCTGCTGGAGCTGACAGGATAAGGAAAGGGGAAAACATCCTGTTTAGGCTTGCCAGGGGAGGGAGGGGAGACAGTAAGTCCCCAGCCTGCAGAAACATTTCAGGCCCCAAAACCAGTGGCAGTGGGACAGCAGCTGCCAAGGGCTTTCAGCAGCTGCTGAAGTTTGACCATTATCAAATGCCAGTGCAGTTCCTGTTGTGCTGCTCCAGAGGTAGATGGAGGTCTGGGTGACTTCTTCCCAGCCAACTAGATCCCACAGAATCTGAGAGGTGATGAAAGTGTGACTAAGAAAAGTGGTCCTCATGGTAGAAACAATTTTTTTTTCCCCTTGTAAGAAACAGATTTGGGAAGTGCAAAAAAAGCCCCTCACCTCTTGAATGGACACACATGGCTTCATATTTACCCACCTCCTCTGCTGCACAAGGCCTGGATGCTCAGGAGGATGAGCCTGGGGCAGGAGCTATCCCTCAGATGCCCTCACCACTGACCTTCCTCCTGGTGGATGCCATAGAATTCATGGGCAAAGCAAGGGAGGGCAGTGCTGCTGTGCTCCCTCCTTACCATTCCAGGCTGCTCCACAGGGCCAAAGACAGAGCACAATGCCAGAGGACAGCAAATGCAGAGACACGATGCTTGCAGCAGGAGTGCTCCCCAGGATCCCATCCCCACTGCAGCTGCCTATGAGCTCTCAGTACCAAGGTGCGCTCACCTTTGTCATGGTATTCAGCATCCCCTGCAGACCCATCTCCTGCTCTTACCCTCCCAGCAGGAGGAGGTATAAAAGGACAGGCTGTAAAAGCAAAACTGCTCGAGGCCTTTGAAAATGCAGACAAACACCAGTGATATGCTCAGATATTTATTAGATGGAGGAAGGGCTAAAAAGAAATGAAACTCTTAAAACGTTCACCACACTGGTGCAGAACAAGAAGAACCAGGAGTTGCCTCCAGGGTCTTGTTTTAGAAAAAAATGGGGAGGGACAAGTAAAGTTTTCATCAAGTAGCTATGTCTTTCCTGGGCAGGGTGGCTCAAGGCAAAAAGAGGTAGAAGACAGAGCTTATACTTTTATTTAAGAAACCGCTACATAGTTTTTGCCTCTAATGATGGAAAGGAAGTTGCAGGACCCACTGAGCCATCCAAAGTCTCTTGCTAGAGAAAGAAAAAAAAAAACCAACACCAAAACACACAACCCCCCCCCAACAAAAAATTTCAAACAAACAAAAAGCACAAAACAAAAAAAAGGCTTTTATTATTAAAAAATTGAAAAATAAAAAGGTGAGACTGCAGCTCAGGGCCACAGTGTACAAACTGCCCATGAGAGTTCATCTTCCACAGCAGGAGGAGATGAAAAAAAGGGGAAGACTCACAAAACTTTTTCCTTCCCCCTGCCCCTTTTTTATCTCTTTAAAGTAACAGCTATATTGGGGGCTGAGGACAGAAATCAAACCAACAGGACACATCTTGATTCTTTTTTTTTTTTTTTGGAGGGGGAAAGGCAGGTCTCCTTATTTGCCTGAATTCAGAACTGCATTAAATAAATGGGCTCCAGCTCCAAAAACATGGCACAGTTTGTCTTTCAACAGAGTTATAAAGCTTAAAAAAATGGAAGGATGCCCTGGTGCAGATGGGAAATTAATAATAAGTTTTCCTACAAAGAAAATAAAACAGGCTGCAAGACGCAGAAAACCACATTTAGGCTCTATTACATTTACAAATACATACATAAATATATTACATACAACAGCAACTCAAAGAGGAAGCAGGCGAGTCACATAGAGGATGGCTGGCTGGCTAGCTGCACTTCTCCCCGCACAGACATTTGGCTGAGCAGTTACTTCTATTAATTCTAGGAATGGGGTTTGGCTTTTTTCTTTCTCTCTCTTTTTTTTTCTCTCTCCTCTCCTTTCATTCTCTCCCCCCTTCCCCGGTTTCAGATTTAGTTTGTCCAGTATGGAGAAGTGCCATAGGTGGTTTTGGTAGCCTGAGATTTTTGCTGCATGGTGCTGGGTTGATTGCGTTGGCCAGATCCACCCTAGAAATTGGAAAGAAAGGAGAGATGAGCACCAGCACTCCCAGGAAAGCAAGCCTGTCCATACATCAGCAGAAGAGTTCCCACTCAACACAGCAATGGATCTGTTTCTGCTCTGCAACATCTCTGCATCCTGCAATCCAGGACAGTCACAGAGAAACCAAGCAGAAGTGTGGGGACACACCATCCCACCACCTCCCACCCAAGACAGGTTCAAGGACAAGGAAGGAGAGAAGCAGGACAGGACAACAAAGGAGCTCTCCCAAGATGAACGGAGGCGGTGCACCAGCCAAGGATGCCACACATTCAGAAAGAGAAGTCATTTCCTATTTCTGGATTCTAAAGCAGAACACTGTTTTTTCTGGGAACATTTATAGTGAGGAAAAGAAATACATGAGCTGGTAAAACCAAATCAGAAATTGGAGCCAACATGCAACCTGCAAGGGGATGCTTGATTTTTCCCCCAGAATTACAGTACAAGTGCTCACATCTTGCTCTCCTGCCACAGCCAGGGGACATCAATGCCTGCCTCGGCTTCAGACCTCACAGTCCATCTCTCCACACCCCACATTAGGATGGTCTCTTCACAGAATCACACAGCCTGGCTGAGGTTGGCAGGGACCTCTTGAGGTATCTTGTCCAATCCTTCTGCTCAAGCAGGGTCACCAGCTCAGGACCAGACAGCTCCAAGGATGGAGACTCCACAACCTCCCTGGGCAACCTGTGCCAGTGCTTTGTCACCATCCCAGTAAAAAAGTGTTTCCTGATGTTCAGAGGGAACCTCCTGTGTTTCAGCCTGTGCCCATTGCCTCTGGTCCTGTCACTGGGAACCACTGACAAGAGCCTAGCTCCATCCCTTCAGGTATATATATATATATTGATGAAACCCCCCCTGAGCCTTCTCCACTCCAGGATGAACAGTCCCAGCTCTCTCAGCCTTTACTGATAAGAGAGATGATCCAGTCCTTTCATCATCCTTGTGCCCCTTTGTTGGACTCTCCCATACATCCATGTTTGTCTTGTACTGGAGAGCCCAGAACTGGACACAGGACTCACCAATGATGAGCAGAAGGGAAGGATCACCTCCCTTAACCTGCTAGCAGCACTCCTCCTAATGCAGCCCAGGATCCCATTGGCCACCTTTGCAGCAAGGACACATTATTGGCTCATGGTTAACTTGGTGTCCACTAGAACGCCCAGGGCCTATTCTGCCAAACTGTTTTGGCCCCTAGCATATACTGGTGCATGGGGTTGTTTCTCCCCAGGGGCAGGACTTGCCATTTCCCCTTGCTGAACTTAATGAGATTCCCTCCCCAAGCTGATCAACAGCATTGAGTCTATTAGTCTACAATTGCTGTCAAGGCCCTTTCCCAATGAGCAAAGCAAAAACCCCCAAGATCCTGCTGGGAATCTGCCCTCAGGCATACCGTAGATGTGGAAGGGGCTGACTTACCTGCCCATCTTGATGAAGGTGGTGATGCAGCATCTGGGAATGAGGCTGCTGATGTGCAGGGAGGATATGGAGAAACGGGGCTGGAGCATAACCCGGAGCAGCACCAGGGTTCAGGGGCCCAGTCGATCCGAGACCAGAGGGTAGGCTAAAAGGAGGTGGTGTGCCAGCATGGAATCCCTGCTTGTCAAATGTCTGCACAGGAGGTGAGGAGGACAGCATCAGACTGGTGTGAGGAGCCCAATGGTGACCAAACAAGAACAAGAGTGCCCCAGACACATCACCTGAAACTTTCACCAACCCCATGAGCATGCCAAGTTACACCTGAAAGCACTTCATCAGATGAGTTTCAGCTCCTTTTTTCATCCGTTCTTCTGCACTAATGCTTTCATTATTTCATTTCCACAGCTACTATGCCCTTTTTTTCCCTGACCTCTTTTTATTCAGTGGGACATGGGATGGCAGCAACTGCCTGAAATTAGTCCTTCACACATTATGGGGGCTCAGGCTGAAATTACTTGACCTACCCAGGGCAGCCCAACAAAAACCCAAGAACTACTTTTCCTCCCCCTGACTCACTTGCTTTGGGGGATACTTTTACCAAAAGCATTAGTGCCATCACACTTCATTTGCACCCAGGACATAGCACATGTGGGGAAGCTTGGGCAGCATAGTGCTGCACCTATGTCAGCAGCTGCCATCAGGAGCTGACATGGCAGAAGCAGTGGGACAGAGGGCGAGACTCCTCTCCAACAGCAAACAGAGACAATAAGAAATGCCACAGCCTGTTGACCCTGAGACCAACTGGTCTGGGAATGGCCCTAGCCTCCTCCACAAGGGGAGCCATCAGCCTGGCCACAGACCACAGGGGAGGAGGGTCCAGCATTACTCACCTGAGTCTTGTTATAGACTGAGCCGTTGATATCAGGCACACTCGTGTTACTTGAGGTCACAGAAACACCTGGAAAACAAAAAGCATCCACCAACAATGGGAAAGTCAACCACCACCTAGCATGAGCCCCATGCTTTTCTCCCAGCACCTCTGGCAGCTTCAGTGGATGCACCTTTGTCTACAACCACTGCACCCCACACCCTGCTGCTGGCCCACCCAATGGGGTTCTCCATGCTGTCAGAGTACTCCATATGGGAACAGAAGAAATGGCTTGGTTCCTCACTCCCACTGCAAAGCCGGAAACCAGTCCACTGGGATAAATCACCCACATTCACAACCCAGTGGTTACCACTTGGATTCAAATGCACTTCACCAGGCAGCAGTTGGCCGCACCAAACACTCATTTAAGCTCACAAAAAGGCAGCTTTCCCCTAAGATTAGGGGTGCATTTGGCTCTACTGTAGCATTCAAGAACTTTCCAGTAGTGCACTAAGCAATGAGACTCAGCATCTGCTACACATTTGAGCCCTTGTCCTTTTACATCCTGCAGAAGGGTGAGGTCCGCAATGCTCCTCTGCCCCAAGAAAATTAATATCACTGATTCAGTCTGGCTTCCACCTGGACAGTCTGGTGCCATAACAGGCTCAGAAACACTCACCAGCAAGGTGATTCTCAAATCAGCCACTTATTCAGTCTTATAAAGACTGGCTCTAATAATTTCACTTGGATCAGAATAAAATCAGCTGTTCCTTTGGCCAGTAAATCAGAGGACTGGACTCAGAGGGTGTGCACTGCTCTATGGCTGTTCCCTTCCTAGGACATTGCTCCTTTTTGGATTGCTTCTCCACAGAGGAGAGCGTGATTACCTCTTGGCTGAAGACAGTGTTTCAAATGCACAGCAAATGCTTGGTATTTGCTTAAGTCCAAGGATGAACTAGTTAGCATTAAGCAGTTAAGTACACACTTCTCAGGTCTAACCAGCATGTGCAGAATAAAGCTTTCATATGAGCTGTGTAAATTCTTCAGCCTTTACAGTCACAAAGGAAACATTTCCAGGCATGAAACAAGGCAATGAGTTACTGATACCTTAAAATCTATAGAAGATTTTAGTATAGCTCATTAGTACTTTTAGCTCGCTAAGTACCTTCGTACAAGATTTCTGAAAATGCTGTTTAACATTCCTTGTCAAGAATTTCAACAGACAAAAGATTTTAGCAAGGTGAAGAGCTACTTATCTGTAGAAATGTACTAAGAAAGAGACATGACAGTCACACCACTTGATATAAGTAGTCAAAGCTACCCAGAGGCCTTGAAGCCATTCCAAGGAGGACAGAGATGACGAGGAAGACAAAGATGAAGATAAAGGGGTGGACATTTTAGGACCACCGACTCAAATTCGGGAGGCGAAGGTGGTACTGTGGGAGGGATGGTTTGGGAAGTGGGTGTAACAGATGATGTAATGTCTAGATATTATAATATAAAAACTGTAGAACCTCTGTAATTCGGGGGTATACTTTGGAAATGATTCCTATGCACCCAGCATGCTCTAAATAAATGAGTGCTTTTTGCTTTCTAATACTCAAAAGAGTTTTAGAGAGTTATTTTCTGGCTTTTAGGCATCATTACAGGGTGTACAGACAGAAGCTAAACAGCCCAGAGATGTATGAAGTGCCCTGTTCAACCCTAACACACGGCTGCCTCAAGTGCCTACCAAGAAACTCAATCTAGTCTTCATTTTGCAGAGAACTATTTCAGCAACAGCATTCAACTGCTTAGGCTTCAAAAACACAGCACTGCTGCAGGATCACTATATTCTTCAGCAAAAAAACTTTGGCAGAGGTAACA
Organism: Chiroxiphia lanceolata; assembly: GCF_009829145.1. Taxonomy (NCBI): domain Eukaryota; kingdom Metazoa; phylum Chordata; class Aves; order Passeriformes; family Pipridae; genus Chiroxiphia; species Chiroxiphia lanceolata. Next base: position 11,252,433 of record NC_045670.1, on the reverse strand, counting down.
GCTCATCATTTCTCCAATGTATAATTGTGGACAAAGCTGCGCATCAGCCACACAAATCCTTGTGCAAAGTTCAGCCATGAGGTTTAGAAGGAACGCTTGGGCCATTATAAAGCATTTTGTATATGGGAGATGGAGAAACAGCTTGGATCATGACCCTGTTTAGAGTTGGCTGCTGTGTTGACTGTACAGCACTGGGAGTTGGCCCTACTAAATCCCAGTCAAGAGCAACCTCATGTTACCTTTCCCAGGTCCAGTGCCAGCAGATTTGTTTTGTGCTTGAGATGACACATTGTAGCCTCCTTTGCTGTAATCTCCAGCTGCCGCTCCCTGTGTTAAGTCATCATAGCCTGCCAGTGTGTACAAGACAAGGTGTTACAGTGAGCAAGCAGCTCTGCAGACATGCATGTGAAAAGCACAGTGGTAAGCATACCTGCTCCATAGCCATGCTGCCCATAGCCACTTGCTTGCTGAAAAGGAGTCGAGGTGGTGTTAAGGTTGACTCCATGCTGTTTAGCAGATGCTGGAGGTACCTGGACAAAGGAAGGAAACAGAAGACTTTATCAGGGAACAGCACACAAAACACAAGCTCCCTCTGCCATCTAGTGGAGAAGTCACCTTCCCTTCATGTGGAAAATTCAATCTGGAGTTCAGAGCACTGGGCTGACAAGGGACATGGCACACTCACACTTCCAGAAGTAAATTGCTTTATGCAAGTTTTCTGCCAGAGCTGCCCCTCTGATTGCAGCACAACCCTCTCTCAGAACAGGCTGCATATTTCTTTAGAATCATAGAATCATTAAGGTTGGAAAAGACCTCCAAGATCATCAAGTCCAACCTTCAACCAAACACCACCATGCCATTTAAACCATAGCACTAAGTGCCACATCCAGTCATTTCTTGAACACTTACGGGGATGGTGAATCCACTAGCTCCCTGGGCAGCCCATTCCAATGCTTAACAACCCTTTCTGTGAAGAAATTCTTCCTGATGTCCAACTTGAACCTCCCCTGGTGCAGCTTGAGGCTATGTCCTCTTGTCCTGTCACTAGTTGCCTGGGAGAAGAGGCCAACCCCCACATGGCTACAACCTCCTTTAAGGTAGTTGTAGAGAGAATAAGGTCTCCCCTGAGCCTCCTTTTCTCCAGGCTAAACAATCCCAACTCCTTCAGCCGCTCCTCATAGGACTTACTTTCTAGACCCTTCACCAGCTTCGTTGCTCTTCTCTGGACCTGCTCCAGCACTTCAATTTCTTTCTTGCAGTGAGGGGCCCAGAACTGGACACAGCACTCGAGGTGTGGCCTCACCAGCTCTGAGTACAGGGGAAGAATCACTTCCCTGGACCTGTTGGCCACACTGTTCCTGATACAGGCCAGGATGCCATTGGCCTTCTTGGCCACCTGGGCACATGCTGGCTCATGTTCAGGCAGCTGGTGACCAGCACCCCCAGGTCCTTTTCCACCAGGAAACTTTCCAGCCACTTTGCCCTCAGCCTGTAGAACTGCAGGGGGTTGTTGTGACCCAAGTGCAGGACCCAGCACTTCGCCTTATTAAACCTCTTTCATACGCTGACTGTAAACAGCAAATTCTCACCCACAGAATCAAATGAAACATCAACTGCTGCCTGAGGCTGTTACATAAGACACAGTCCTACAGGACCCTAAAATAGACTCATTTATCTTTCTGCTTGGAGCATCACCTCTTTCCAAATAACATTTTCTTTCCTGAGACTCCATGCTCTCTGACTTAATGGAATCTCCTCCATCCTCAAAAGGATTTCCTAGGCATTCTTGGCTCTTGATTCAGCTTTGGGTCTCCCTTTGACTATCCAGAGGGTGCTACAGGCTTTCAGGAACACCAAGTCCATGAGCTGCAGCTGTCTGCTATTTATAGTGATCTGCACAGGAATGCATGAGTTCTAGACTTCTAAATTTCCTATTTTCTTGGGGAAGAGACTGCAGGTATTTTCTCATGCTTGCATGTTTTTGGAGATCCCTTGCAGACTGGGAAATATGACTCTACTCTGCTGTCATGAGACCCCACCTGGAGTACCATATCCAGTTCTGGGGCCCCCAGCACAAGAAAGACAGACTTGTCAGAGTGAGTTCAGAGGAGGACCATGAAAATGATCAGAGAGATGGAACACCTCTCCCATGAAGAAAGGCTGAGAAAGCTGGGGTTATCCAACCTGGAGAAGAGAAGGCTCCAGGAATACCTTATTGTGGCCTTTCAATACTTAAAGGGAGCTTATAAGAAAGACACAGAAACATTTTCTACCAGGGTCTGTAGTGACAGGACAAGGGGAAATGGCTTTAAACTGAAAGAGGGTAGATTTAGATTGGACATAAGAAAGATGTTTTTTACAATTAGGGTGGTGAGACACTGGCACAGGTTGCCCAGAGAGGCTGTGGCTGCCCCATCCCTGGAAGTGTTCAAGGCCAGGCTGGATGGGGCTCTGAGCAACCTGATCTAGTAAAAGGTGCCCCTGTTCATGACAGGGGTGTTGAAACTAGATGATCTTTAAGGTCCCTTCCGACCCAAACCATCCTGTGATTCTAAGATGTAGAAGGTTTGGGCTGGAGAGATCAAAACCAGAGAGGCACACAGGGAGGGTTACAGTTTAGGCTGTCACACTTACGAACATGGTTGGCCCATATTGGAATGCACTGGGTACACCGGGCACACCAGCATAATAAGGTAACCCAGTGTAGCTGTACCCTGGGGGCAGGGTCGGGTTGAGGAATGGCTGCTGAGTTGTATGATGAGTCTGCGGCTGGTTCTGCTGCGGCTGGGCGAGCGTGGTAGTAGGAGCAGGGGAGGCAGAATCCCCACGGCCAAATTTTGTTATGTCACCTGCAAAAGAATGAACTGATCAGAAAAGCTATCAAAGCTACTCCAAAAGTGGAGAATTCAAAGGATTCAAAACCTCTGAATACAAGTAGACAACTACAGAAGAAGACACATCCTACACTTGAAAGCCTGCAGTTGTTCATGGGAGGCCTTCTCCCAGTCTCTGTTCCTGATGGCCACAGGGACATTGCCTGTTCATGGCACAGAACTCCATGCCATAGCTAATCCATTGATAAAATGGAGATACCAATACTCACCTATCTCACACAGTCTGAGCAGATTCATTATATCAGATCATTGCAATAAAACATGCTAAAAGCAAAAGTATGGCAAATAGCCAAAGAGCAAATAGTTGTTGGGTTAAAGTGTGACTCTCCTGGAGGTTAAACTGACTAGCAAAGCCTCATGGGCTGAAAGCAAGTTAGGATTTACAGGAAGTGATAGGTATATTTTTGTCAATGTCTATTTGTCAAGCATGACTAGTTAATATGTCTGGTTCCTCACACCACCAAAGTTCTGGAGACAATAGCTGAAGGCCAAGAAAGCAAGACTTGCATCGTGGGCCACCTTTTTAAGAAGTAGGAAAGGAAATTTGGTTATTACCCCAAAAGCAACCTCCTGAGAGAAATGATTATGCAGCAGAAAAACTCCTGAACACTTGCATTTTCTGGCAGCCTACAGAGTAGCATTGTTGAGGAAGAAGAGAACTGCTCACCAAGTGTTGAGGAAGAAGAGAACCGCTCACCAAGCTCACCTTGCACTGCCATCCTGTCGCGCAAGAAAAACAGTCTTTCGTCTTGCATGCAGCAAGCTCCAACAGAAACTCCATGACATCCAGAACAAGTGGTGGATCAGTCTAGCTGAAAAAACTCAGTTATGTGCAGACACAGGTGATCACAGAGGATTCTATGAGGCTCTGAAAACAGCATACGGGCCTACATACCAAGTCCAAAGACCTCTACTCAGTGCAGATGGTCAAATGCTTCTAACAGACAAAACCTCCATTCTGAATCGATGGTCTGAACACTTTCAGACTCTTTTCAGTATCAACCGTGTAGTCCAAGACTCAGCAATTCAGTCCATCACACAACAACCGGTGAAATACAAATTGGATACTGCCCCCACTTTAGGAGAAACCCTTAAGGTCATACAGCAGGTGAAAATTGGCAAGGCAGCTGGGGTTGATGGAATTCCACCTGAAGTCTGGAAACATGGGAGCCAAGCACTCCATGCTAAATTTCATGAGTTTGTGGTGCGCTATTGGGAACTAAGCGAACTACCATCAGACCTTTGAGATGCAGTCATCATCACTTTGTATAAGAAGAAAGGAGTTAAATCAGACTGCTCAAATTACCGAGGTATTACTCTGCTCTCCATTGCTGGCAAAATCCTGGCAAGAATACTCTTGAACAGATTAATACCCGCTATAGCAGAAGGAATTCTACCTGAAAGCCAATGTGGTTTCAGAGCCAACAGGAGTACCACAGACATGGTATTTGTTCTCAGACAACTGCAAGAGAAGTGTAGGGAACAGAACAAAGGTCTCTATGTAACCTTTGTCGACCTCACCAAGGCTTTCGATACTGTGAGCAGAAAAGGTCTATGGCAGATTTTGGAACGTTTAGGTTGTCCCCCCAAGTTCCTTAAAACGATCATATCACTCCATGAGGATCAGCATGGCCAAGTCAGATATGGCAATGCACTTTCTGAGCCCTTTCTAATAACTAATGGTGTGAAACAAGGTTGCGTTCTTGCACCAACCCTATTCACAGTCTTTTTCAGCATGATGTTCCAAAGGGCCACGGCAGACCTCGATGATCAGGACGGTATCTACATTCGATACTGTACTGATGGAAGTCTGTTCAACCTAAGACGACTGAAGGCCCACACCAAGACCTTAAATCATCTTGTCCGGGAGCTGCTTTATGCTGATGACGCCGCCCTTGTTGCACGCACAGAAGCAGCTCTGCAGCGTTTAACATCCTGCTTTGCAGACGCTGCTGAGCTCTTTGGGCTGGAAGTCAGCTTAAAGAAGACAGAAGTTCTCTATCAATCTGCACCAGTCTTCCATCATCCCCATATCACCATTGGCCAATCAGAGCTCAAATCAGTCCAGCAGTTTTATTACCTAGGTAGCCTCATCTCCTCAGATGGTAAGATTGACGGAGAGATAGACAACGGGTTAGCAAAGGCATATAGTGCCTTCGGAAAACTCCATAAAAGAGTTTGGCAAAATAAACACTAGAAGAAAAGTACAAAGATCAGTGTTTACAGAGCCATTGTGCTGTCTACTCTCTTATACAGATCTGAATCATGATTCGCCACCACCTGCGTCTCCTATAACGCTTCCATCAACGCTGTCTCCGCACAATCCTAAACATCCACTGGTCAGATTATGTAATCAATACATCTGTTCTAGAACAAGCAGCAATCACAAGTATTGAGGCCATGTTGCTGAGAACACAGCTGCATTGGGCAGGGCACGTCTCAAGGATGAAGGACCACCACCTCCCTAAGATCTTGCTTTATGGTGAACTTGCCACCGGCTGCCACAAGAGAGGAGCCCCAAAGAGAAGATACAAGGACTCCCTGAAACAACATCTCAACCTTGGCCATATTGATCATCATAACTGGTCTACTCTGGCCTCCAATCGGGAAGTCTGGAGACACACTATCTATAATGCTACTGACACTTTTGAGAAAGCACGCAGGATCACTCTTGAGGAGAAAAGACAGCGCAGAAAGAATTGTGCCTTGCAGAGTGTACCACCTGGGGAGTCTTTCTGCTGTGCCTTTTGCAACCGGAGATGTCTATCTCATATTGGCCTTTTTAGCCACCAACGTGCTTGCAACAAGCCTGGGTAGTGCCTTCCCAAATCTTCGTTTGCGAAGCCTAGCCATGACAGAGCAACATGCTCACATGTTTTTAGTGAGGTGACATAAATCACTCATATCTATCTCATTCCCAACTAGTATTCCTTTATGTTCGTTACCCAAAAGTATGACAACACTTAATATCATCGTTATAGGAATTATAACACCTATAGCTACAGTTTTAAGCTGTAATCAGATTGCAGTGAAAGAAAACCACTGGCTGAAAATCCTGGATGGCATTAACGTAATCTTTGCACAACAATAACCGAAGAGTAAGAGCAGAAATGAACAAGGGCTTCTTAGACCACGTGCTTTTGGGAATGAAGTCCATCAGATTTGAGGAGGGTGAGGGGGAGCCTGATAGGTGCAGCTCCTCCTGAGAACACAGAAGTACTAAAATAGCAGTAACAAAGGAAAGCAAGCCAGTCAAATTTCAAGAAGAATGATCAAGCTATGGAATATTTTTCAAGCACCTGTATGTGCTTGGGAAGAACGCTAGATGACACTACCATTTAAATTTGTAACAACTTTGCACTTACTCTCAAAGGTTATCCAACTTACTCCCAAGAACCTCCAAGTCACATATGAATTACTGACCAAAATCATGAAGAAAAATAAAATCAATAAAAAAAACTAATCAGTGTCAGAGTTGAGAGAGATGCTCGCTTTTGTTTGTCTAGTTTGGACTGATGAGTTTAATTGCCTACAGAAGGGAAAAATGACTGCTCTTTCAACAACAGCAGGATGACCAGCACATCTCACTCACTATCCTCGTGTTTAAATAGCACTCACCTGAGTAGGGGTTATTAACAAGGCTTCCATCTCTGCCTGTCAAGGTTGCAGGAGCAGGGAATGTAATTCCATAGTAATCCTTAGAAAAAGACAACATCATTTATCAATAGCTGAAACCAAAACAGAGCTGGACAACTCTTATGAACCCTGTATTACATGCATAAGAAAATTTTAAAAGGAAGAACTAAAGGAAGTTTGGGCAGCAGCTGACATCGCTTACAGCATAGCTGAAGATTTACCTGAATCCTCAACTTCAAAATAAACCTATTTTACAGACATTTTTAATATCATATACAAATACTTAATCTCTTTATGGTAAATTAAAGGCAACAACTAAATGCTTACCCCTCCCAACCTTTAGTTCTGAGCTGTCATATTCTGGTGAGACTGTGACTGGAAAAGCAACAGACCATCAGGGGCCAAAGACCTAGGGTCAGGCCAGGACCATAATCACAGATTGGATGTAGTCTAAAGGTTTTACCATGCCCTGTTTTCTAAAAGTAAAAAACATCAGCTAGGAAATCAGCACAAATACTAAAAAAACGTGAAAAAGAGTTACCACCTGATGACTGGAAAATTTAATTAAACTATGTTACAAGAGAACTCAGATCAGTAGTTTCCAAAGTGGAGTGTGCAAGAAAATCCATTGGGGTGCATGAAGAAATTGGGTTTGGTACCATTAATAAATAAGGTTTAAAAAAATTAAAAATATAGCATGAAAATAAAAATTTGTTCTCATCCTTTTTTTTTTTATTTTCATGTATGGTTTATAACATACATATTAGTGCAATAGTATACATATATAATTTATAAATAAAAATATATTGGGAGTGCTCACAAATTTTTTACTGATGAGGTGGTGCAATCAAAAAAGGTGGAGACCACTGCCTTAGATCATTCTTCTATAGGAAGGTAAGACAGTCCTCACCCTAGAAAGCTCACACTTCAAGATGACAGGACATGCCAGCAAAACCAAAGCAGCATTTTGTCTTCAGTTTGGGACAAGAGAAAAGTTTGCCTTCCCCTCTTTGGGTAAACTCCACATGTGGGGCTGGTACTCTACTAAGTGATTTTCCTCCTAATTCTCATGGTTTTCTCCTTACCACCTCAAATCCATCAAAAATTAATACTTTAACTACTAAGATATCCATTTCCACACAATCTTCAACACTGGAAAAGCATCTTCCTCCTTCGTACCCCTCTCTGCAAATTCCCCAGCACCTTCCACCTTGCTGCATTTCTGTGCATCCCTCCCCTGTCTCCTAAACCCAGTCCTCCATCCCTGAACATGAAACCATCCAGCAAAGATTTAGTATTGCAGGTACTTTCTGTAACTTGAAACAGTGACATATTTCATCATCCTTTCCTTCCCAGGTAATTCCACCTCAGCAACTCCAACGTGAATCACATAACAAAACACAACCAAATTCCTAATCAAAGTCTTTGCAGGTTACACAAAAGCAGCACTCCCATCTCCTGAGGAACATCATAACACAAAAAGCAGATTTGGAGAAGAGATCTGAACAGGATTCAATGGACATGAATTAGAACTGACACGGTAGCATTTTCCCTCATATAAACCTGACAAAATATAACCAAATCTGCATGAGAACAGGGTCTAAGGATTGCAGTTATTTCCACTGCCCCTCAGGTGGGGGATGTGCTGGTATTGGCTGGGGTAGAGTTAATTTTCTTCCCAGTGGCTGGTATGGGGCTGTGTTTTGGAATTGTGCTGAACATGGGGTTGATAATTATAGAAATGTTTTTGTTATTGCTGAGCAGGGCTTGCACAAAGCCCTGAACACCTGCCTGTCTGTGGGAAGCAGTGAATGAATTCCTTGTTTTGCTTTGCTTGTGCATGCGGCTTTTGCTTTCCATATTAAAGTCTTTATCCCAACCCACAAGTTTTCTCACTTTTACTCTTCTGATTCTCTCCCCAATCCCACTGGTGGGGGAGTGGGGGAGCAGCTGCATGGGGCTTGGTGCCTGGCTGGGTTTAACCACAACAGGAAAACAACATCAGCACTGAATATCCCTATCCCACACACCTCTGCATATACACATTCAAAACAAAAATCATTAGAAAATACTAGTGCAAACCAGTTATCTTTACACTTCATGCCCACCCATAAGAAAACATCTGCTCTTCAAACAACACAGCTATTTCCTGACCTACAGAAGGGATGCAGGAGAAGGTACCTAAAGTCAAAACTGAAATATCAGGAAGAGACTCAAAATGGAAGACAGAAAAGGACTGAAAAATGATAAGTGATCTGATGTAATAGATGTAAGCTATACCAAACAGCTTGCTAGGTACCATGCACACCAGCTAAGGCATTTATAAGATCTCTACTACACAGTCAACCTGAAACAGACTAATAGAAAAGATAGCATATCCCAATGTAATACACACCAAAAATAAAACAAACAAACAAATCCAACCAAAACAAACAAAAAACCCAAAACACAACACAGTGAGAATTTACAGCATCAACATAGACATTAAGAAATTGTAAGTGTAGAAAAATCTTCAGAAGAATTACTCGAGGAGGAAAGAGTTAATGCTCGCTCAAGGAAACTTTGCTGCCTGGGAAAAAAACATTTTCCCATGAATAATTTTATGTGTTTTCTCTTATTCCTGCCTGCCATGGAGGTTGACTCCCTGTTACAAGACAAGCTCTCACAGACATGCTTGAAGGCCCTGCGGGGGGGGCCAAGTGTGCTATAAAAAAGGCCCCGAGAGAACAAAAGCGGGCATTTTTTCATGCCCAGTGCTTAGCACCGTACTGTTACTGGTTTTGGCTTTCAGAAATAAAATTTTCTAAATAGCCTGGTATCTGGGGTACCTGCATGCAATTTTTCCCTCACAGAAATTGAATTAAATTTAAAAAGATATGCACATACCCCTCCCCCAACTCACTGTATCAGCAGCCACCAGTACCTCTCACTACTGGAAGCTTCCTAGGAAGCAGTGACAACTTGCATTTGGGACTCTGTCCACTTTCACTTTCCAGATGTGAACAGACCAGTATGTCAAAGACAAATATTCCCAGGAGTTCCTGCATCCCATACACCTAATATTGCCTAATTTCTACAACAAATTCAAAGCACAATAAAAATATCCCAATATCTAAAACCACAACCATCGCATGAATAATCGATGAAAAAACCTTCACAACATTTATGCATGTATTTATAAATATCAACACACTGAGGAAAAACTGGGGGGAGGGGGAAATGACAGATGACCCCAAAAACATTCTTTAAGATATTTGCAGAGAGGAAAAACCCTTCCACCAGCAAGGCTGCAGCTGCTATAGGGAAAGGTGGGACGAAAAAAAAAAGAAAAAAACCCAACAAACTAAAAATGTTTGTCAATAGCAAATAAAAGACAACATGCATTAACTAATATATACAAATAATAACAGAGCATAAAATAAGAAAAATAGATGTTGGTTGACTAACTTGAAAATAAAAACAAGCAAGGTCACTCACAAAAGAGACAAAAGGGAAACCCTGAAACACATCCCCAGTACAGCTACCCTAAAAGCCTCTGCTGCCACGCTTTCATCGCTTGCTGAACCATAAGAGCACAGTGTGGAAAACTGCCAGGCTTGCTGTGTCAAAATGTGGAGAATTGATGAGACTAGTTGAGCAAGAACATGAACTGAGCCACTTGCTTATCTTGTACCTGGCTTGCGCAAAGGCATTCCTAACAACTGAATGATGTCCGGGTGGAGGCCTCATAGTTCAGTGTTGTCTGAATGAAGCTAGAAAAACAACCACAGAAGCCTCACAAAGAGCACCCATGTCTCTCTACCAGACATTAGCCTCACACCCCCTTATCTACACATAACAAGCCTTGTTAGAAGTTTATAAAATATGACTTAGTCTCATCACCTCAAGATTATAAATCTGGTACTTTGTAAACAGTGGAAAGAAGAAACACCTTGTTAAGAGGAGACACTTCACTGATTGCTGGGCAGATTGACAGGTCTGACTCATTTTCCTTTCTCCATTAGCAGGGATGCCTCTTTAGGTAAGAAATTGCATTTAAAAGCTTAATTAAATGTGAAGTTAAGCTTAGTGAACTGTGAATTGTCAACTTAGCTCAATTATTCATTGGCTAGCCTTAGGATATTTAGTGTTAACACAGCAAGTGCATTTATCAACAGCAATTCTGAATCTGTTATATCTGTCACCTCAATAAATTATCTATATTCAACTTTGCGAAGCTGTCTCAGTGAAAGTCTGTGGAGGGGCTCTGTTAGGCAAAAGTCAAATCCATACTCTTAACACACAGGAACCAGACTTCCCCCCATACCCTGACAGCAGCCCTCAGGAGAAAGAAAGCTAAACTGAAAATGGAAATGCTGTCTAGATGATGATGATGAAAGGAAAGCCACCAAACCATATAAAGCTGGCTACCGAGCAGCACCCCAAGCACACTCTTCACCCTTACCCACCACCAAACCTGACCAGGCTCCTGCCCAGCACCACCCATACAGGACTCACAGCCCTACCTGCAGCATGGTGCCCCAGTGCTCCTGCTCCTCCTGCTGGCTTTTGCCACTGCCCTCGCTTGCCACCACCTGTGTCCCTGCAATGGCACCTTCCCCAAAGACAGCTTCCAGCTCCTCCAGGCCATGGCCCCCAGCCCACCACAGCCCTGCCACCACCAGCATACACCATTTGCCTTCGACCTCCTCCTCCACATCAACCTCCTACAGCAAGCTGTCGCCACTGCCCTCCACATCCTCCAGCACTTCTTTGCCGTCCTCAGCAGCCTCAGCACTCCCCAACACTGGGATGCCCAGTGAAACGGGAGACAGGCCTAAAAGAGTTAACTGAGATATCTTGGCCTGCTAAAAAACCCCAATACCTGTTTTGCCAGAAGAACATTTTAGGAGCAATGGTTAATATCATGTTCTGTTCTGCTCACTGCACCAAAGGCCTTATTACAGAAAGAATAGGAGTAGTACACACATAGTAATAAATTAGGTAAACTAGATGTTTGAATAAGATCTAGAAGGCCCAGAGCCAGGATTTTGCAAGTTTGAAGAATTCAGGTCACCTAATTGAAGTGGTCAAATTGAGGAAGACATTCATAGCGACCACCAGAAGGATGAAGGCTTGAGGAGAAGACCCCCAGAGTAGAAGACTGTGCATGTCTGGAAAGACTCCGCCCAGAGACTAACCTACTTATTAATATGTATGTTACATTATGTAACCATGTATCTAAAGTGTATAAAATGGCTTAGTTTTGCACTTTCAAGTCGAACAAGTTTGTCCAGCACAAACTGGCTTGTTCCCAACGTTGAATAAATAAATACCTTGCTGCTTAAAGATTCAAAAGTCTCTGAGCAGTTTTTCAGACCGGGTTTTTCGGCATCAATTTGGCGACCGCAGCAGCACCGTCTCCATCTGACTGCAGAATCCATCAGAGCTCAGGGTGAGTTTTACTTGGAGGGTCTCCACTCTTCATCGACTTACTGCGAGGGTGGAGAAGGACTTGCTGCCTATTAATAAAAGGTATTTGTATCTTACTTGGTTTAGGGTTTTGTTTGGTTTTGAAGTTCCCATAAGACAAAGACGGGACACTGTCTCACTGGGAGTAATGGAAAAGGATGCTTTTCCTGGGGTGATAGCCCCTTAGCGCTGGTATGTTCCAGTTTTGTTTGTATTTGGCCAAATATTGTTTATTTTGAGGGAAACAAGGTATCTAAGTTTCCTTTTGGTTGTTCTTTTGTTTATGGTATTGGTTCCCTTAAGTTCATAACCAACCTATGAACTTGGGATTGGGGCGCCGCTATTGTGTTAATAGTTTTGTGTGTGTTTATTGTCATTTTGTGTTGTCTTGTTTGTTTTTGGAAAAGTTATTGTGTCCCTGATATACCTTGCTCACCTTGAAACATTCAGGAGCACATAGTTAAAGGTATTATCATGCTAAGAATTGCTACATGGGAGGTAGTGTTGAACAGTTAACTATAAGCACACCACATTGGATAAGACCTAGAATTAAGATCTGTCCATTTTGCAACTGTTGGTTATATGTATGAGCCTTGTGTAACAGATGTCAGGTTTGCCTCCTCGACAGACAAGGCTGGGACAGAACCAGTGTGCATATTGTAGAAAAGAGGGACACTGAAAGCAAGAATGCCCTGAATTAACAAGTGGAAATACAGGCACAGGAGGGGCTGTTGTTGCTTACAGAGTACCGAGTGGGGGGGGGGCCGGCAGGCCTGCCCCTAGGGGACCTGTTGGTAAAAAATTAAGCTAGGGGAAGAAAAAAAATGAATTGGATTTTCTAATTGATAATGGGGCTATATTTTCTATTTCGAATCAAGAATTGATACCTAAAAGTGATAAGTTTGTTCAAGTCATGAGTGCAATTGGTCAATCAGAAAAAGTCTTCTTTTTGAAACCCCTTAAGTTCAAAATTGGAAAACAAATAGGAGTGCATCAGTTTTTGTATTTACCAAATTCACCCAAACCCCTATTGGGCAGAGACCTACTAGAAAATCTGGGAGCTGCAACAGAATTCAAACAAGGTAAAATTGAATTTAAGGTAAAGGAAGAACAATTAATAGCAGCTCTGAGTTTAGCAATGAGCTATGTGGAGCCAAACCAGGATAATTCAAATATCAATCAAATTTTAGAACAGGTATGTCCAGGAATTTGGGCTACTGACACACCAGGAAAGTCGAAATGGGCAACTCCCATTCAAATAGAATTACAGCCGAGAGCAAACCCAGTAATTAGGAAGCAATATGCACTGAGGCTAGAAGATAGAAAAGGAATTGAACCAATAATAGATAACTTCTTGAAGTTAGGGCTTTTGGTGGAGTGTGAATCAGATTTCAACACCCCAATTTTACCAGTCAAGAAGCCAAATGGAACATATAGGTTGTTTCAGGATTTAAGAGCAGTAAATAAAATAGCTAAAACATACATGCAGCTGTTGCAAACCCATATACCCTCTTAACAAAATTAAAAGAAAATCTAATTTGGTTCATGGTATTAGACTTAAAAGATGCCTTTTTCTGCCTTCCCTTAACACAAGAAAGTCAAAGGATATTTGCCTTCGAGTGGGAAAATCCCACCACTAGAAGGAAAACTGAGCTCATTTGGACAGTGTTACCTCAAGGGTTCAAAAATATTCCCACAATTTTTGGAAATCAATTAACTAAAGAATTGGAACAATGGCAGTCACCACCCGGAGAGGGTGTACTTTTACAATATGTGGATGATCTATTGATTGCTACTGAAAAACAAGAAGAATGTGTCCAATGGACAGTAAACCTCTTAAACTTTTTGGCCCTGAATGGGTATTGAGCCTCTCAACAGAAAGCACAGCTGGTACAGAAAGAAGTGGTGAATCTGGGATATGAAGTATCTGGGGGACAACGATCTCTGGGGACAACGAGAAAGGAAGCCATCTGCCAGACATCCAAACCACAAACAATGAGAGATCTTTGAGCCTTTCTAGGAATGACAGGTTGGTGTCGTTTATGGATATATCAGTATGGACTAATTGCAAAGCCTTTATATGACCTGCTGAAAATAACTAAGGGCAACCTAGTCTGGACCCCCGAAGCAAGTGGAGCCTTCAACCGACTGAAGCAAGAGCTCATGAGGGCTCTGGTGCTGGGATTGCCTGATGTGACGAAGCCCTTCTGGTTGTTCTCGCATGAACGACAAGGAATGGCTCTAGGGGTCCTGGCTCAACAACTAGGGCCATATAAAAAAGCAGTAGCCTACTTCTCCAAACAATTGGACGAGGTAAGCAAAGGATGACCCACTTGCCTAAGGGCAGTAGCAGCAGTGATCATAAATATAGAAGAAGCCAGGAAATTTACAATGGGACAGAAAATTACTGTGTTGGTGTCCCATACAGTGTCAACAGTACTGGAACAGAAAGGAAATAATTGGCTGTCACCCTCCTGACTTCTGAAATATCAGGCAATCCTTGCTGAATCAGATGATATAATCATTATGGTGACTAATATTGTCAACCCAGCTTCATTCCTAGAAGGAAGAATCTCAGCTGAACCTGTCATGCATGACTGCCTGGAAACCATTGAAGCAGTGTATTCCATTTGCCCAGACCTCAAAAGAAGAACCACTCCTGGACGCAGAAGACTGGTTTACTGATGGCAGCAGTTTCATAAGACAAGGTGTGAAGATGGCTGAGTATGCTGTGACCACCACTACTGAGGTAACCGAATCAAATCCTCAACCCAGAAAACAGAACTGATAGCTCTCATTCAAGTTTTAGAATTGGAAGAAGGAAAACAAATTAACATTTGGACTGACTCCAAATATGCCTTTGGCATAGTTCATGCTCATGGAGCAATTTGGAAAGAAAGAGGACTTTTAACTGCTCAAGGAGAAGTTGTGAAATATACTGCAGAAACTCTACGATCACTAGAAGCTGTACAACTCCCCTCTCAGGTGGCAATTATACACTGTCGAGGACACCTGAAAGGTAACACTGTCCCAGAGGTAGGTAACAGAAAAGCTGACAGTGAAGCCAGGCAAACTGCTGAAAAGAGCAAAGTACAAGTAGTAGATAAATGGATACATGAAAATGGAGGTAAGGTGTTAGACAATGGGTGGGGTCAACAAAAAAATAGGTCAGTTAATATTACCAGAAAAATTAGTGCAGCAATTTGTAAAAGCAGAACATGATAAGACTCATTGGGGCTTGGGCTCACTCTATCAGCATTTAAGGACCAGAGTGGCAGGACCAAATTTATTTACCACAATAGAGTAAGTCACATCCCAATGTGAACTTTGTCTGAAAAATAACCCAAATACTGGAACAAAAATACACCAAGGGGCAATAAACAGGATGTTTCCCAGGTGAAATTTGGCAAATTGATTTCTCTGAGCTCCCAAGAAAAGGGGGAGGTTCTGTTATCTCTTAGTTATGACTGACACATTTTCTGAATGGTCTGAAGCTTTCCCATGTAGAACAAATGAATCAAGAGAAGTGGTTGAACGAGATTATACCACGGTGCCTGAGAGCATCTCTTCAGATAGAGGTTCACACTTTTGTGCACGAACTGTACAAGCAATAAGTAAAGCACTAAAAATCAATTGGCAACTGCATACACCCTACAGACCCCAAGTAAGTGGGCAAGTGGAAAAGATGAACCATTTCAATAAACAGCAAATAGCTAAAATCTGTCAAGAAACAAATTTGTATTGGTACCAAGCTTTACCTATTGCTTTAATTTGAATCAGGGTCAAACCATGGTCTAAAGAAAAGCTAAGTCCATTTGAAATTCTGTATGGGAGACCTTATGGAATGAACAATATTAACAGTGAAGCTTTGGATCAGATAGGCAATCAATATATTTATGATTGTGTTATAACTGTGGGGAAACAACTAAATAAGAATTCTGCTGTGGTGTTGAAAAATCAGATTAAACAACCTGATTGTAAAGCACATCCATTCACTTCTGGTGATTGGGTATATGTTAAGAATTTTTCAGGAGACCCTCTGCAAGAAAAGTGGGATGGACCTTTCCAAGTGTTGCTGACCACATTCACAGCAGTCCTGATAAAAGAACAACCCACTTGGATTCACTACTACCGAGTCAAGAGAATCCCTGAGAAACCATGGACCTCAGAAGCCATAGGACCAATCACTCTCAAGTTCACCCGACTGACTATTGGGATCTTATTAAATATGGTGACTATAACCTGGACTGGATCATTAGAGTGGCCATGATCTCAACCCTATATTGGGCATGCCAATTGTATAGGAAAAGATCTTTCAAGAGATTACAAATGGAATAATTTTTGTCTCTATAACTTTACTAAAATAATAAGCTGTGATTTTAACTATACAATTCCAATAACTACTGGGCAATTAATTGAAAATGATTATTTGTTGTATCATGATGTACCTAAATTACAAATAGGGATGGATATCAGTCTCTTCCAGAAGATGCTCCAACACCCAGATATAGAAAAGATACAGCAAGCAGGAGAACATCATTGTTGGGATATTTTTCTGGGATACTCCCCCACGGCCTCTCAGGTATTCCATTTCCTAATGCATCCAATCTTAGTATTGGTGAGTGCCGTTGCATTGTTATCATTACTCAATTTATGGCTGTAGTATAAATTAAGCACCATAATCAAAAGAGTGCAGATAATATGAGCAATTATGAAAATCAACCAAAACTCTTTGCCTTTGAAATTTGACAAAAGAATTTGCAAGTCATAAGAAAAGGGGGGAACTGAAACAGGAGCCAGACCTAAAAGAGTTAACTGAGATATCTTGGCCTGCTAAAAAACCCCAATACCTGTTTTGCCAGAAGAACATTTTAGGAGCAATGGTTAATATCATGTTCTGTTCTGCTCACTGCACCAAAGGCCTTATTACAGAAAGGAGTAGTATACACATAGTAATAAATTAGGTAAACTAGATGTTTGAATAAGATCTAGAAGGCCCAGAGCCAGGATTTTGCAAACTTGAAGAATTCAGGTCATCTAATCGAAGTGGTCAAATTGAGGAAGACGTGTGTGGCAACCACCAGAGGGATGAAGGCTTGAGGAGAAGACCCACAGAGTAGAAGACTGTGCATGCCTTGAAAGACTCCATCCAGAGACTAACCTACTTATTAATATGTATAATAAATGATGTAACCATGTATCTAAAGTGTATAAAATGGCTTAGTTTTGCACTTTCAAGTCGAACAAGTTTGTCCAGCACGAGCTGGCTTGTTCCCAATGTTGAATAAACAAATACCTTGCTGCTTAAAGATACAAAAGTCTCTGAGCAGTTTTTCAGACCGGGTTTTTCGTCATCACCAGGCATGGTAGGACCTCCTCAAAAACCTCCAGCATTACATCCACCACCTGGAACAACGCGTGCCAGCCAATGGCATGCTCTTTGAAGGCCTCACAACCTGTTGTTCTCAGCATCAACCAATACTTCCGGCTCATCCAGGACTTCATCTGCACCCACAACAACAGTGCCTGCCCCTGGGACCAAGTTCACCTCAAAGCTTGCATCTGCTTCAAAAGCGTGGACACATTCATATGTCAGATGAAAAGTCAACCTGCTCCTGCCCCCCACCAAACACACCTGTGTCAAATGCCCATTTCCAGCCAACATCAGTAGCCACAGATTGAGTAGAGGCAACAGCAGCCAGGGCTGGGATTGCTCAGCACCACTCGCACCTTTTCCAGTCAGGAGCCTGTGCCAACAAGGAAACAGGCAGGATCCTGGTGAAGCCGGGGCCAGTCTGTGACACAGCCCATGCACCAGAGAAAATTGCTGTGCTGTACAGAGCAGAAAGGGAGAAGGAGGTCATCATACATGTATCTGACAGGCAAAGAAAGGGTCTCCGCAGACAGGCCGGGATGAGCCTCCCTCCTGCAGCCCATCCTACTGATGCTTCCTGCCTTGGTTGAAGGCTCCGGACAGCAGGCCACTCTCAGGGACCCACCACAGTCCTCCAAGTCCAAAGGCATCTCCTGCTGATGCTGGACTTTTTCTTAGTAGCTGGTACAGTGCTGCTTTTAATTCAGTGTGAGAAAACTGTTGATAACACACTGATGTTTTGGTTGTTGCTAAGTAGCGCTTACCCCAAGTCAAGGACTTGTCTCATGCTCTGTCAGTGAGCAGGTGCACAAAAATCTGTCAGGTAGCATGGCCAGGACAGCTGATCTTAACTGGCCAAAAGGATATTCCATACCATAAAATGTCATGCCTGATATATAGAATCATACAATGGTTTGAGTTGGAAGGGACCTTAAAGATCATCTAGTTCCAACCCCCTCTGCCATGGGCAGGGACACCTTTCACTAGACCAGGTTGCTCAGAGCCCTATCCAACCTGTCCTTGAACACTTCCAGGGATGGGTCATCAACAACTTCTCTGGGCAACCTGTGCCAGTACCTCATCAACTTCACAGTGAAGAATTTCTTCCTACAACCCAATCTAAACCTACCCTCTTTCAGCTTAAAGCTGACAAAGATGTTAAACAGCACTGGTCCCAATACCGACTCCCGAGGAACACCACCCATCACTGGTCTCTACTTGGACACTGAGCCCTTGACAGTAACTCTTTGAATGTGACCATCCAGCCAAGTCTTTCTTTTATCACCAATGTAACTATAGAAGCCTTTTTTTGTTACCCTTGATGTCCTTGGCCAGATTTACTTTTGCCAGTGCTTTAGCTTTCCTAACCTGATCCCTGGCTGCTTGGACAACCTCTCTGTATTCCTCCCAGGCTACCTGTCTCTGCTTCCATCCTCTGTAGCCTTCGCTTTTGTGTTTAAGTTTGTCCAGGAGCTCCTTGTTCATCCACACAGGCCTCCTGGCATTTTTGCCTGACTTCCCCTCTGTAGGGATGCATTGCTCCTGAACTCGGAGGAGACAATCCTTGAACATCAAACAGCTCTCTTAGGCCCCTCTTCCTTCCAGGGTTTTATCCTATGACACTACCAAGCAGATCCCTGAGGAGGCAAAAGTCTGCTCTCCTGAAGTCCAGGATAGTGAGCTTGCTGTGCGTCCTCCTCACTGCCCTAAGGATCTCGAACTCCACCATTTCATGGTCACTGCAGCCTGGGCTGCCCTTGAGCTTCACATTCCCCACCAGTCCCTCCTTGTTGGTGAGAACAAGGTCCAGCATATCACCTCTCCTCATTGGCTCCTCTATCACTTGGAGAAGGAAGTTGTCATCAATGCATTCCAGTAAATTCCTGGATTGCTTATGCCCTTCTGTGGTGCCCCCCTCCAGCAGATATTGGGGTGGTTGAAGTCATCCTCCCTCCATGAGGACCAGGGCTTGTGAATGTGAGACTGCAATGGAGAAAGATATCCAATACCTGAGGGAATTAGCCAAGCAAAAAATTATTTACTATGACCTGGACAATGCATAATCCCCCATAGATCCAAAGTCCTGTGAATACAACCCATGTGGAAGAAATGTGTACAGAGCGCACCAACTGTTCATGCCAACCCATTGGCAACGTTAATCTGGAAAGACAATACACCACTAAAAATGGACGAAGCAGTTCACCATCTCTGGGAATATGAAGACAGTATTTCTTCCTCCGTCATCTCAGCTGTAGACAAACTGTCCAATTGTGGTGGGTTGACCTTGGTTGGATGCCAGGTGCCCACCCAACCGCTCTATCATTCCCCTTCCCAGTTGGACAGAGGAGAGAGTAAGGTGGAAAAAACAACTCGTGGGTTGGGATAAGGTAGTTTATTTAAGGTAAAAAGTAAAGCAAAGCTTGAGTGTGCAGAAGTGAAAGATAGCAGGGTTTATTCTCTACTTCCCATGAGCAGTGATGGTCGACCACTCCTGAGAAGCAGGGCTTGGGTACGCATGACGGTTCCTCAGCAGGCAGCCATTAGACAATGAATGCCCCCCTCCTGTTCCATGCCTCAACTTTTACATCTGAGCTGATGTCCGATGGTATGGAATGTCCCTTTGGTCAGTTTGGGTCAACTGGCCTGACTATGTCCCTTCCCAGGATCTTGCCCTCAACTGAGGAAGGAATGTTACGGTGCTGATGCTGTGCTCAGCAGTAGCCAAAACACTGGTGTGTTATCAACACCCTTCTAGCCGCCAATGCAAAGCACAACTCTATGGGGGCTGCTGTGGGGAAATGAACTCCAGCTCAGCCAGACCCAATACATCGATAAACTGACCTGGGAGTTCCAGAAATTCAGAGGGTTATTGCAGAATTGGTAAGGTTGGAAGGGACCACCGGTGGGGTCATCTGGTTCAACCTCCCCATTCAAGCAGGATTCTCCTAGAGTACATCGCATAAGATTGCATCCAGATGGTTCTTGAATATTTCCAGTGAGGAAGACTCCATGCCCTCTCTGGGCAATCTGCTCCAGTGCACAGTGACCCGCACAGTAAAGTTCTTCCTCATATTCAAGTGGAACTTTCTGTGCATCAGTTTCTGCCCATTGCCTCTTGTCCTATTGCTGGGCACCACCAAGAAGAGCCTGGCTCCATCTTCTTGACACCTCCTTTCAGATACTGATAGACACTGATGAGGTCCCCTCTCAGTCATCTCTACTTGAGGCTGAACAGGTCCAACTACCTCAGCCTTTCCTCATAAGAGAGGTGTTCCAGTCCCTTAACCATCTTCGTAGCCTCTGCTGCACTCCCTCCAGGAGTTCCATGTCTCTCATGTACAGAGGAGCCCAGAACTGGACGCAGCACTCCAGATGCAGCATCACCAGGGCTGGATCACCTCCCTCGCTCTGCTGGCAATGCTCTTCCTAATGCACCCCAGGATCCCATTGGCCTTCTTGGCCGCCACAGCACACTGCTGGCTCATGGACAACTTGTTGTCCACCAGGACCTTCTCCACAGAGTGGCTTTCCAGCAGGTCGGCCCCCAGCCTGTATTGGTGCCTGGGGCTATTCTTGCCCAGGTGCGGGCCCCTGCACTTTGCCTTTGTTGAATTTTAGACAGTTCCTCTCTACCCATCTCTCCAACCTGTCGAGGTCCTTCTGAAGGGTTGCACAGCCCTCTGTGGTATCAGCTCTGTGTCGTCAGCGAACTTGATGAGGAAGCATCTGCCCCTTCAGTCAAGTAATTGATGAATAATTTAAACAGTACTGGGACCAGTATTAAAGCTTAGGGGACACCACTAGTGACTGGTCTCCAACTAGACTCTGTACCACTGATCATGATCCTCTGGGATCTGCTGTTCAGACAGATCTCAATGCACCTCACTGTCCACTCATCCAGTCCACACATCCTGAGTTTGCCTATGAGGATGTTTTGAGAGACAGTGTCGAAAGCCTTGATCAAGTCCAGGTAGACACTGTCCACTGATCTCCCCTCAACCACCCAGGGAGTTGTTTCATTGTAGAAGGCAATCAGTTTGGTCAAGTATGATTTACCTTTAGTGAATTCATGTTGACTGCTCTTGATAACCTTCTTGCCTTCCATTGGATAGAGATTGCCTCCAGAACGAGGCGCTCCATCACCTTTTCAGGAATAGAGGTGAGGCTGACTGGCTGGTGGTTCCCTGGGTCCTCCTTCTTGCCCTTTCTGAAGATCAGGGTGACATTTGCTTTCTTCCAGTCCCCAGGCACCTCTCCTGATCATCACCACCCTTCAAAGATGATCGTGAGTGGCCTCACTATGGTGCCCACCAGCTCTCTCAGCACTCATGGGTGCATCCCGTCAGGGCCCATGGACTTGTGGATGCCAAATTTTCCTAGGAATTCTCTAACCTGATCCTCCTTGACCAAGGGAAAGTCTTCCTTCCAAACATTCCTTTACCCTAGTCTCCTGGATCAGAGATTCCTGAGGTCTGGTCTTGTAGGTGCAGACTGATGCACTGATGTTTAGTAACTTCTCTGCATCCTCTGTTATCAGATTCCCCCGGGATTTAGTAACAGGTGCACATTATCCTTAGTTTTCCTTTTGTTATTGATGTCTTTGAAGAAGCCCTTCTTGCTGTCCTTGACATCCTTGGCCAGATTTAATTCCAGATGGGCCTTGGCCTTCCTTGTCTCATTTCTACTTACTCTGACAACCTCTCTATATTCATTCCAAGTGGTCAGACCCTGCTTCCATCTCCTGCGTATTTCCTGCTTATGCTTGAGTAATGGTGGGAGTTCCTTGTTCATTCATGCAGGTCTCTTGCCCCCTTTGCCCAACTTCTTACTGATCATGATGCACCGTTCTTGATCCTGGAGGAAGGGATGCTTGAATACTGACCAGCTCTCTTGGACCCCTCTTCCCTGCAGGGCCTATTCCCATGGGATTCTTCCAAGAAGATCCCTGAAGAGGCTAAATTTAACTCTCCTGAAGTCCATGGTTGCAATCTTACTTGCTGTCCTACTTCTTCCTCACATGATACTGAACTCCCCAATCTCATGGTCACTGCAACCAAGGCTGTTCCCAACCTTCACATCTCCAGCAAGACCTTCCTTGTATAAGGTTAAGCAGCTTGTTGGTTCCTCCACCATCTGTGTCAAGAAGTCATTAATGTTTTCCAGCAACCTCCTGGACTGCTTGTGCTTTGCTGTGTTGCTTCGCCCTGTACGGGGCTGTATTTCAGCAACTGACAGCAGATGTCCTTTCATCCTTGAGAGAGTATATAGAAGGTACACACCATGGGATACCCTGTGGTTTTACTTGTGGGACTATGGAGAGGGTATGAGGAAGTGGGATGGAAAACCTACCTCGACCCTAGAGGCACGGGTGCAGGAATTGCAGGGAAAAACAAGCACAAATGGGGGTTCATCCAGGAAAGTTGTTGCTCCAGGGGACAGATTCCCAGGCAGAATGGGAGGGCTGATTTCACAACTGATTCTATGGAATGAAGTTCTAATCCATTTCTACAAGAACTAAGTGGAGAATCCTGTGATCAGTATTAGAGAGGCCCTGCCTCCAGCCAGGTGAAGAGACGGACAACTGGGTTTACTAGACTGCGTGGACATCCAAAAAATCCATAGCCATCAGTTTGATGGCCTGAACATCGGACTGACAGGAGTATAAGGCTCTAGGTAGATACCATTGCACAGTGTACCCTAATGCCATCAAGCTATGGCAAGTTAAATGTGAGTCAGCAGTGTGCCCTGGCAGCCAAAAGGGCCAACCATGTCCTAGGGAGCATCAGGCACAGCATCGCCAGCTGGTCAAAGGAGGGAATTGTCCTGCTCTACTTTGCGCGACCTCACCTCAAGTCCTGTGTGCAGTTTTGGAAGTCACAATATAAGAAAGATATTAAGCTGTTAGAGAGCATCCAAAGGAGGGCAACGAAGATGGTGAAGAGCCTTGAGGGGAAGCTACACAATGAGCAGCTGAGGTCACTTGGTTTGTTCAGCCTGGAGAAGAGATGGGAGACCTCACAGCTGACTACAACTTCCTCATGAGGGGAAGTGGAGGGGCAGACACTGATCTCTTCTCTCTGGTGACCAGTGACAGGACCTGAGGCAATGGCCTGAAGTTGTGTCAGGGGAGGTTTAGGTTGGATATTAGGAAAAGGTTCTTCCTCCAGAGGGTGGTCGGGCACTGGAACAGCCCCAAGCCCACCAGAGTTCAAGAAACATTTGGACAACACTCTCAGGCACATGGTGGGATTCTTGGGGCTGTCCTGTGCAGGGGTCAGGAGCTGGACTTTGATGATCCTTGTGGGTCTCTTCCAACTTGGGATATTCTATGATTCTATAAAGGTGCAGAAGCTATTTCTATTTCTGGAATGACAGGGGGATCCAACAGCTGAATGTATTGGAGGCTGAAATCAGTCTGACTTGGAATGAGTGGCAAAAGTACCCACTGTGACTGGACCAGAGGCTCCGTGCATCCTTGGAATAAACTATCTCAGCAGAGGGCATTTCAAGGACTCAAAAGGGTACTGGTGGGCTTTCAGTATAGCTGCCCTGGAGACAGAGGAAAGTTAGCAGCTGTCTACCTTGCCTGGTCTCTCAGAGGACCCTTCTGTTTTGGGGTTGCTGAAGGTTGAAGAACAAGTGACAATCGCTACCACAAGACGTGCACCAGCCACAATATCACACCAGTCGAGACTCCATGATTCCATCCATAAGCTGATTCATCAACTGGAGAGCCAAGGAGTGATCAGCAGGGTCTGCTCACCCTTTAACAGCCCCATATGGGCAGTTGCAAAGTCTAACAGAGAATGGAGACTAACAGTAGACTATCATGGCCTGAATGAAGTTACAACACCTCTGAGTGCTGCTGTGCTGGACATGACAGAACTTCAATAGGAACTGGAGTCAAAGGAAACCAAGTGGTTCCACAACTGATAACACTAATGTGTTTTTCTCAATTCCTTTGGCAGAAGAGTGCAGGCCACAGTTTGCTTTCACTTGGAAGGGTATCCAGTACACCTGGTATTGACTGCCCCAGGGGTGGAAACACAGCCCTACTATCTGCCATGGACTGATCCAGACTGCACTGGAACAGGGTGAAACTCTGGAACATCTGCAATACATTGATGGTATCATTGTGTCTTGGTTTGAACTGCCCCCCCTCCCAGGTTTGTGGGGGCCCTGGGCCTAGAGCTGTCCTTTAGCTGCCTGTAGTTAAGCTAGGGGGCTTCCCCCCACTGCATAGAGACTGGTGGGGGTGAATTTTAAGGCTTAGTATTGAAGCTGAGCCAAGGAGACGGGCTGAAAGCTCGGTTGCCAGGAGAAACAGTTGCGACTCGTTGCAAAAGTTGGAAGAACTCCAGGCAGAAATTGGAGGTGGGCCAGAGAGAGGCCCAGAGGTGCCTACATCAGTTTGGACGTGGACTACCAAAACTGGGAGCTGCAGCAGCTGGAGAAGAGTGAGAGAGCCATTAGCAGCAGGCGTGTTCTGGGTAAGGACTTAAAACAGCATCTTACTGCTGGGAGGAACCTTCATGAAACCAGGGAGGAAGGACTCAGAGATATCTCCTTGGACCTCGTGATGAAAATGAGACCTCAGCAAGGAGCTGAGACTGGTGGGGGGTGGTCAGAGGAACCCTTTTCCCTGATACCACAATGAGAGAGAGACTGCTTAACTATCAGCCTGAGGGCTTCTCCTGAACTGATTGCGGGAGGGGTCCGAGGGGTGGTAGGATTGTGTTAATATTGTGTATGCAATTGCTTTTAGTTTGTACAGTATTTATTTTGTATAGTAATAAATTGTATATATTCCCTTCCCCTATAGTGAGTTGTGCCTGCCTGAAAACTTCTCTTCGGTGTTGAGGTAAATTGGGGGAAGGCTTGGAAATTGGAAATTGGATTTTTGGGGGCTGTCAAACCACCACACATTGTGAGGGGGCAACACAGCAGAATAAGTTTTGAGAAAGGGAAGAAAATAGTCCAAATCCTTCTGAAGGATGATTTTGCCATAAAACAAAGTAAGGTCAAGGGACCTGCACAGAAGATCCAGTTTTTAGGAATAAAATGGCAAGACAGGAATTATCAGATACCAACAAAATAACAGCAATGTCTCCACCAACTTACAAGAAACACACACAAGCTTCTTAGGTGTTGTGGGATCTTGGAGAATGCACATTCTAAATGACAGTCTGATTGTCAGCCCTCTATATCAAGTGACCTGGCAGAAGTTGCCCCGAGCAATGACAAGTCTTTGAACAATCAGCAGGAGACTATTCATGCAGTAGCCCTTGGGCCAGTCCGGACAGGGTAAGATGCAAAAAATGTGCTCTACACTGCAGTCAGGGAGAACAGTCCTTCCTGGAGTCTCTGGCAGAGAGCACCAGAAGAGACTCAAGGTTGACCCCTGGGGTTTTGGAGTCAGGGATACAGAGGATCTGAAAAGGAGATATTGGCAGCTTACAAAGGGATTCAATCCACTTTGGAAGTGATTGGTACTGAAGCACAGCTCCTCCTGCTGGGCTGGATGTTCAAAGGGGGAGTTCTTCCCTACACATCATGCAACTGATGCTATATGGAGTGAGTGAGTCACAATGATCACACAACAAGCTCCAATAGGGAACTCCAGTCATCCAGGAATCTTGGAAGTCATCATGGACTGGCCAGAAGGCAAAGGTTTCAGAATGTCACCAAAGGAGGAGGTGACGTGCTGAAGAGGCCCCACTACATAATAAATTACCAGAAAGTGAGAAGCAATATGTCTTGTTTACTGATGGGTCCTGCCGTCTTGTAGGAAAGCATTGGAGATGGAAGGATGTATGGAATTTTGTACAAGTCACAAAAACTGCTGAAGGGGAGGGGGAGTCAGTTTGCAGAGGTGAAAGCCATCCAGCTGGCTTTGGACATGGTTGCACAAGAAAAATGGTCAGTACTTTATACTGATTCATGGATGGTGGCAAATGCCCTGTGGTTACAGCAATGGAAGCAGAATAACTGGCAGCACAGGGGTAAACCCATCTGGGTTGCTGCATTGTGGCAAGATATTGCTGCCTGGTGGAGAACCCGGTTGTGAAGATATGTCATGTAGATGCTCATGTACACAAGAGTCAGGCCACTGAAGAACATCAGAACAACCAGCAGGTGGATCAGGCTGCTAAGACTGAAGTGGTTCAGGTGGTTGTGGATTGGCAACATAAGGGTGAATTATTTCTGACTCCATGGGCCCACGACACCTCGGACCATCAAGGAAGAGATGCAACATATAGATGGGCTTGTGATCGAAGGGGTGGACTTGACCGTGGACACTATCTCCCAGGTTATCCAGGAATGTGAAACGTGCTGCAATCAAGCAGGTCAAACAGGTAAAGCCCCTGTGGTATGGAGCACAATGGCTGAAATACAAATATGGGGAGGCCTGGCAGATTGACTATACCACATGCCCACAAACCCAACAAGGCAAGCGCCATGTGCTTGCGATGGTTGGAAACATACCCTATGCCCCATGCCACCACTTGGAACACCATCTTGGGCCTTGAAAAGTAAATCTTATGGTGACACGGTACTCCAGAAAGAATTTGAGTCAGACAACCGGACTCATTTCCAAAACATCTCATAGACACTTGGGCCAAAGAACCATTGAGTGGTTATATCACATTCCCTGTCATGCACCAGCCTCTGGAAAGTTTGAAAGATACAATGGACTGTTAAAGACTACACTGAGAGCAATGGGTGGTGGGACCTTCAAACATTGGGATACACATTTAGCAAAGGCCACCTGGTTAGTCATCACTAGAGGATCTGCCAATCAGGCTGACCCTGCCCAATCAAAACTTTTACATACTGTTGAAGAGGATAAAGTTCCTGTAGTGCACATTAAAAATATGCTGGGGGAATCAGTCTGGGTTATTCCTACCTCAGCCATATGCAAATCCATCTATGGGATTGCTTTCGCTCAGGGACCTGGGTGCACTTGGTGGGTGATGCGGGAGGATGGGGAAGTCTGTATGTGCCTCAAAGGGATTGGATTTTAGGTGAGAATAGCCAATGAATTTAACTGTATGGTGTTAAAAACTATATAACACTGTGTAGTATCACTTCTGTGGCAGCTATATGCATCATCACGCTGTGCACTTTGTGACATCCATTGTTGCAACATCCATTCTGGAAATATGAACCTGATTCCCCTCCAATCCCTGTGTTGCAGAATGATTCAAATTTAGTAGTAGAATGGCTAAGGCTTAGTAGGAGAGTAGGCCTAGAGAGCAGCACTCCAAAGTAGTAGGTTAGCAGCCTTGTTCGTGAGAATGGAATGTACTGAAGAGGTAGGAACAATAATCAAAAGATTTAGCCAAGCATGTATATAACGATTTGTTACCTTAGATACAGTAAGGGTCTGCTGAACGGTTTCTATGGGGTTTCTATGGAGTAGGACAACTTAAACAGATTTATGATTAAAAGTAGATGATTACCATTGTTATCAGTATGAAATATGAGTTGTGTTTTGTAACTAAGTGTAACTGCTTACAAGTAAGAACTGCACGTAGACATGTTGTGTAAAGGTATAAAACTGAACTGAAAATGAGGGTCTTCGGAATCCTGACTTGGGACGCTAGTCCTCAGGTTCCCGGGGCCCCGAATAAAGCACCCATAAACCGGCACTCTGTTGGTTTGTGTTTTCGTTACGGGCAACAGTTTTCTGGGCGACAACCAGATGGGATTCCGGGGGGTAGCTGGGGCGGCTCACGAGCTGATCCACTCCATGCCGGCAACCAGGTGATTTCTGGGGAGACATCGACCCGTGCCCGACCCCGCGCCCGCCGGACAACCATCCAGGTAAGCCCGGAGGTGCTTTATTCTTTCAGGTTTGTTGGTTGGGAGCCTGCCCATAAGACGGACCGTGAGTTTACCCGCTGGGTTGGGCAAAGGTTTTATTGGGAAGCCTAGGCGCTGGTCGTAAGACGGGGCGAAAGCCGCGCTGAACCAGCACTTGTCACTCATAGCGAGACTTGACAAGTTGGTATAGGAAGGTATTGGTTTATACTGTTCGTATCGAACTGTTTACTATTTGTATTGTACTGTTTGCTGTTCGTATTGTACTGTTATTGTGTGACTGTACAGTGTGTGTGACTATGATGCCTTTTAAAACCTTTAGGGCACTATCTTGTGCAGAAAATGATATCCCTAGCGATTCTCCGCTTGGTTGCTTGTTAAAACATTGGAAGGAAGGAAATTTCGGACAAGAGTTAAGTAAGAGACAATTGATTGATTATTGTAATAATGTATGGCCTCAATATGAGACAGAAGGAATGCAGTGGCCTAGGAATGGTACATTAACTTCGGAAATTATAACCCCCTTGATGCAAAATTTACGAGAGAATGAGAGGTGGAATGAAATACCGTATTTAGATTTGTTTTATTATTTGGAACGTAAGACTGAATGGCAAAGGAATGTGGTATGTTGGTGTTAAAAGAATTGGATGATAAATGTATAGGATGTCAAGATCCAGAGGAAGATGTGTTTTTGTTAGTCTCCCCCAGCATAACTCCAAGTGCGCCCCCGGGAGATAGTCTCCCTTCACATGTGAGGGCACGATCACCCACCATGCCCCCGTTAGAATCGTCCTCGGATGAGGAAGTAACGAGAGGGCGAGAATGTGGTTTTGATAGAACTCCGCTAGCAGAACGGACTCGGAGGGGGCGAAAAGAAAGGGGAAGGAGTAGAGAAAAGAGACGGGGGAGGGGGAAGGGAGACAGACGTTTCGCCCTCACCCCCTAGATTGATGACCCCTTTGCGGGAAGCAGTTGGAGCGAAGGGAGGAACAGTAAATGATTTCGTGCTGCAGGAAGATCCCGAGTGGGATCGGAATGTGTCTGGAGATTATAAAAGGTTAAGAATTTACCAGGAATTATTAGTAGAGGGAGAGTTGACAGAATTTAGAATGGATATTGGAGCTAGTTTTTCGGCAATGAATAAATTGATGAGGCTATTAAGTGATTCAACTGCATGGGTGGTAGGAGTTTCAGGACAAATAGAGGAAAAGACGTTTCTAAGACCCTAGATATCAAATTTAGAGGAAAAGAATTAGATCATCATTTTTGTACATGCCCAATAGTCCTGAATGTTTGCTAGGAAGAGATCTGCTCTCAGCCTTGCAAGCTAAAATTATATTTGAAAAAGGAAGGGTCAAGATAGAAATTCCGGAAGAGAACTTAGCAAAAAATTTTTGTTGTAAAAGAGGTAGAAAAGGAAGAGATACCGCAGGAAATAGAACAGGCTGTAGTGCCCTGGTATGGGAAACAGGGGTCCCTGGAAAATCCAAAGCTGCTACTCCAGTTAGAATAGAATTAAAAGAAGGAGCACAACCTGTTAGAGTGCGACAATACCCAATTAGTTTAGAAGCTAGGAAAGGAATAGCCCCAATGATCTCACAGTTTTCTAGTTTTAGGGATATTAAAAGAATGTGAGTCAGAGTTTAATACTCCCATTTTTCCAGTAAGAAAGCCTAATGGTAAGTATAGGTTAGTACAAGACTTGAGAGCAGTAAATCTCATCATAAAAGATATCCACTCGGTTGTAGTTAACCTTACAACTTGTTAACATCTGTTTTCTGAGAGATTTCAGTGGTTTACAGTGATTGATCTAAAAGATGCCTTCTTCTGCATACCACTGCACAAGAAAGTTGGAAGATTTTTGCCTTTGAATGGGAAAACCCAGAGACTGGACGGAAGCGACAGCTTACTTGGACTCAGTTACCGCAAGGATTCAAATATTCACCTATGATATTTGGTAATCAGTTAGCAAAAGAACTTGAAGAATGGAAGACTACTCAGGTAAAAGAATCTCCTTTTTCATATATAATACTTCAGTATGTTGATGACATCTTCCTGGGAGCTACAGAACAGGGACTCTGTCGTCAGTTAACCATTGAACTGTTAAACATGCTGGGGCAAGCAGGCTACCGGGTTTTCAAAAGAAAAGGCTCAACTATTAAAACAGAAAAGTTATTTATCTGGGATGTGAAATTTCACAAGGAGTTCGGCGTTTGGGTGCAAATCGTACACAAGCAATATGTGCTATCCCAGTACCCCCGAAATATCAAGAATTAAGATCTTTTCTAGGAATGGTCAGATGGTGCCAGGCTGTGGATTCCTAACTTCGGAATACTGCCAGACCATTACATGAAGCAGTAAAAGAACCCAAGCTGACCTGGGGGACGAAGCAGGAAAAAGCGTTCCAAGAACTGAAAGGAGCCTTCAGTGAAGCACCTGCCCTGGGACTACCGGACCTAACCAAAGAATTCCAGCTTTATGTCTGTGAGAGACAACGAACAGCTTTAGGAGTACGCACTCAGCGGTTAGGATCCTGGAAGAGACCGGTTGGGTGCATTTCTCCAAGCGGCTGGACGCAGTAAGGGGGATGGCCGGGGTGCCTCAGAGCTGTGGCAGCGACGGTTATTCTAATTCAAGAAGCACGAAAATTGACTCTGGGGAAACACATGGTGGTGTACGTGCCCCACATGGTCATAGCAGTTTTAGAACAAAAAGGGGGGCATTGGCTCTCATCTAGCCGCATGTTACAGTATCAGACTTTGCTAAGAGAGCAAGGTAATATTGAACTGAAAATCACTAACCATCTCAACCCAGCAGAATTTCTTAGGTCTACACAGGAAAGGTACCTGGAACATGACTGTGTAGAGACCATTGAGCAAGTCTACACGAGTAGAAGAGACTTGAAGGATGAGCCATTGACAGATCCGGACTGGGAGTTGTATACCGATGGATCTAGCTTTGTGGAGAATGGCACCATGTATGCTGGGTATGCAGTGGTAACTCTACAACAAGTGATAGAAGCAAACGCACTACCCCCAGGTACGTCTGCGCAAAAGGCCGAAATATGGGCGTTGGTGAGAGCTTTAATACTAAGTCAAGGAAAGAGAGTTAATATATGGACTGACTCCAAATATGTTTTGGAGTAGCTCATGTTCATGGAGCACTCTGGAAAGAAAAAGGACTTCTTACTTCTCAAGGGTCATCAATTGAATATCGAGAAGAAATTCTACAATTGCTAGAGGCAATATACAAGCCCTCGGCAGTGGCAATAATGCATGTCGAGGACATCAGACTGATCCCGGACGAGAATTTCAAGGTAATCAACAAGCTGACCAAGCAGCTAAACGAGCCGCGAGAGAGTATGGACTCAGATGGCTCCTTTACCCGTTCGGAATAATCCAGCAATAGCAGAAATGAAAGAAAAACCATATTATTCACAAGAAGGAGAAATTAGCTCAAATAACAAAAGCAAGGAAAAAATTAAAGGGTGGTACATTACTCCCATAGGACAAGTAATCTTACCTGTCAGAATAATGAAAGCAGTACTCGAGACGGAACATAACAAGTGCCACTGGGGTGCAGAAGCAATGGTAAAATTTCTGAAAATGAGGTTCTCTCAAACCAGATGTTAACATTAGCAAAAAGGGTAAATGCAATGTGTCCCATGTGTATTAAAAATAACCCAGTGGTCAGAAAACAGGTACAAATGGGAAAGTACAGATAGGACAGTTACCAGGAGACTATTGGCAAATAGATTTTTCTGAGTTGCCTAAGGCCCAATCCTATAAGTATTTGTTAGTATGTTTGTACCTTTTCAGGATGGCCAGAAGCCTTTCCATGCAGGACTAATCAAGCAAAGGAAGTAGTTAAGACTCTTCTGAGAGAAATATTCCGAGATTTGGGGTACCTCTAGGGTATCTGATCGAGGGCCACACTTTACCGCAGGGATAGTGCAAGAAATATCTGCTATATTAGGAATAACATGGAATCTCCATACACCATGGAGACCGCAATCTAGTGGACAAGTAGAGAGGATGAATCAGACATTGAAGGGTCAATTAAAGAAGATTTGTCAAGAAGCAAAAATCCCGTGGCCCTAAGCGCTACCCTTGCCTTGCTGAGAATCAGGATTAAACCCAGGGAGAGAATAGGAGTAAGTCCATACGAAATATTGTATGGCAAGCCCTATCATGCAGCTACCTATCAAGGGATCCTCATGTGGTGGGGGATCAAGCAGTGTTTAACTATGTGTTATCCTTAAATAAAACTCTCACAGCCCTCAGAGGAGCGCTGCAGTGGAATCGACCTCTGCCCCTGGAGAATCCGGTTCATGACATTTCCAGGAGACCAAGTCTATGTGAAAAACTGGTCGGTGGAACCGTTAAAGGAAACATGGGACGGTCCTCGCCAGGTGATAATGACCACTTACACGGCGGTGAAGGTCGAGGGAATCGACAATTGGATCCATTACACCCGAATCAAGAAGGTTCCAGTCTCGTGGTCGTAGTAGAACCTCTCTCACCTACAAGGATGGTATTTCGAGCCAACCATTGAGGATCGTAGTATTCCTGGGGTTGATGAGTTTAGCAGAGACCACCGTGAGAATTGAGACCCCAGATCCTTATTATTTGTACCAGAGTACACTGATGTGAATTTAACCTGTCTGTTTTCTGATGACCAGGGAGCTGAATTAAGAGATGTCAAAGTCAAATGGAGATGGAGAGATCAAGATCGAGCCATGACAGAAGGAGTGACGACAGTTTGGGATGCGAACACAAAAAGGTTATACCGTCCTGCAGGTACCCAAAGTGTCTAAAGCTATGGAAGGAACATATATGTGTAGTTTGGATTTGGGAAAGTTTTGATTATGAACATATAGAAATACGGACAATAAACACGACCCAGAAAACGGTGACCAAAGTGCGAGTTATGCCCACTAGGAAACAATTGACATGTGGGATGGTCCTCCCTTAAAATCAATTGTGCCTTCCAATTTGATAATTGTCAGAAATCAGTTAAAGTAAAGTGGTGGAAATTGAATATGACAAATCAATCTTGGGAATCACAAAATCAAGGAGTTAGCTGGTGGTCTAATAGTAAGGAAGGTAAAGGGTGGTTGAATATTTCTGATCCCAGAGTAGGAAAAACAGAGGGTACATTTCTTTGTGTGGTCTCATGTGGAAAAGAAAAAGATTACGGGATAAGGACAGCAGTGGCTGTACCACATCAAGGAGTAAGAGTTAGACCAGAATACAGTGTTTACCCGGCCCAGGAAGGAAGCGATCTGACTTTAAGTTGCAAAATTTCAGAAGGACAGTATTCTGAATACGGGTGGTGGTTTAAAGGACAGAACTTGAAAGTCGGGAAGAGACATCAGATTGAAAAGAGGGCAGATGCAATAGTTTTAAAAATCAAAGAAATACGAAGAGGAGAAGATGAGGGCCAATATACTTGCTGGATAAATAGAGATGACTGGTGGGATACTGGAATTACTGTCGTCCACATAAAGATTGAAAGAACAACCCGGCAAGTAAGTAACCTGCAGATTCCAGATCGAGAAGTAGAACAAGAAACCTAGTCGTAGGCCTAATTCGTGATTTTGGGAAAGTACAGAATGTTACAAAAATCACTGCATGTCTCCCTATGCCTTATGCTGCAGGAGACCCAATCCCATGGGGAATAATTCCAGTGCCAGAAATTCCTAAAGTGTTTAAGAATACTACATGGAATTGCAGATTTGTAACCAAAACATGGAATGAAATGACAGATGCATGTTTATTAAAAGACAAAATGACCAAAAAACAATGTGAACAGATGCCCGGATTTTTCCGATGGGTAGTAGTTGGGACATGGGTAACAGGCGAAGACATTGGCCAATTAAAGGATCTTGTTTAGTTACAGATTTGGTACATACCCCTGTTCTAAAGTTCCAGTTCAAATAAACGAGAAAAACAAGAAGAAGTATGTCAAAATATTACTAGCTCTACAACTATGGAGGAGTGGCAAACGATTTGGGGACCCAGCCTACTAGACTTATAGTTATATTGGAAAAGTACACTGGTGTATTCACTGGAAAGGGAAAAAGAATCAAACTATTCTGCAGGTAATAGAGGAAATCATAATTGGAGGACAGAAACACGTACAAAGGAGAATTGGAATTGTATTCGAATATACACATGCGATACCCCAGACGATGAAATAGACTTGATACCAGTCAAAACACTCTTGCAGTTAGGATGTGAATGTCGAGGATATAATCATACTATTAAAGGATCTGTGAGAAACATTGATTGTCGTACCACCACCGTTAGGAGTCCAGGAAATTTAGTGTGGGTAATGGGGCATGGCCAGTGGACCACCCACATGCCAATAGATGGTCCTGTTGTGCCTGTCACACTAGGGATACCTACTCTCTGTCCATTCTGGAAACAGGATAAGTTAACATCAGTAGAAATACAACCACGGGGAAAAAGAGAAATTAGTAAGGACATTGATGACTTGAGGTTGGGAGATTGGCATGAACCATCAGCAGGAGTTAAATTTGGATGGGTATTAGAATCTTTGTTTGCACCAATCTCAACATACCGAAACAGAGAGATGTTGTTTAAATTAATGGGCAAACTGAAAGGCTAGCAGCGGTCACTAAGAAAGGATTTAAAGATCTAAATTTACAATTACAAGCCACCACTAGGATGACAGTACAGAATCGAATGGCTTTAGATTTAATCCTATTAAAGGAACACGGAGTCTGTGGATACCTGCATGCAAAGGACGACCATTGTTGCGTGCACATCCCAAATGTCACTCAAGAAGTAGAGAAAGATATTAGTCAATTAGAACAAATTGACGAAAATGTTCATGAATTACAAAGGAAGCAGAACACAATTGGATAGGAGAATTATTCAGCTCCCTAGGTCTTCATGTTTCAGGATGGATATCTTCTGTTATCCAGTACGGAATATTGATTGTAATAATTATTGTTATAGCCATGATTGTTTATAAGTGTCTTTTAGGAATGATTGTAAAAGAAGGTCAACATACGAGACGCATCATGAAAGCCATAACAAGAAAAGAAGTAATCTCACCGCAAGATGGATCACCTCCTGTTCATCAAGAAACTGCAGCCTGAAGATTGCTACATTTGAGCATCCTTGCAGGAAAAGCCTGAAGAATGCTCAAAAGGGGGGACATGTTGCAGAATGATTCAAATTTAGTAGAATGGCTAAGGCTTAGTAGGAGAGTAGGCCTAGAGAGCAGCACTCCAAAGTAGTAGGTTAGCAGCCTTGTTCGTGAGAATGGAATGTACTGAAGAGGTAGGAACAATAATCAAAAGATTTAGCCAAGCATGTATATAACGATTTGTTACCTTAGATACAGTAAGGGTCTGCTGAACGGTTTCTATGGGGTTTCTATGGAGTAGGACAACTTAAACAGATTTATGATTAAAAGTAGATGATTACCAATTGTTATCAGTATGAAATATGAGTTTGTGTTTGTAACTAAGTGTAACTGCTTACAAGTAAGAACTGCACGTAGACATGTTTGTGTAAAGGTATAAAAACTGAACTGAAAATGAGGGTCTTCGGAATCCTGACTTGGGACGCTAGTCCTCAGGTTCCCGGGGCCCCGAATAAAGCACCCATAACCGGCACTCTGTTGGTTTGTGTTTTCGTTACGGGCAACACCTGCATTAATGAAGAATGAACTTTCATAAAACTGAACGAGTGCAGCTGTGATGTAATCAGAACTGGCTTCAACATGCAACAATCCAACACCACACACCACCTTTCCTGCCTGAAAGACTGTTAGGACAGATGGAGCCTAAAGTCATGGACTAAATGAGCTCAGTGGACTTTTATAGAGATGGTCCATAGACTAAAGGAATGATATCTATGTATCTATCAAAAGACATGAAAGGTGATGGAGTATTGGGAAGCGTGGGACCTGGCAGGTGTACATGGTATGGAATAAGGGGTGGATATTGTCCTGATTTCTGCTGGGACAGAGTTCATTTTTTCTCAGTAGTTGTTACAGTGCTGTTTTGGGTTCAGTATAATGCTGATGACACACTGATGGTTTGACTGTTGCTCAGTAGTGCTTACCCTAAGTCAAAGACTTTTTCAGTGTCTCATGCTCTGTCAGTGAGCAGGTGCACAAAAAGCTGTAAGGGAGCATGGCCAGGACAGTTGATCTGAACTGGTCAAAGGGATATTCCATACCATAGAACATCATGCCCAGTATAAACTGGGGGAGTTACCCAGAAGGGAGGTTGATTGCAGTTCAGGGACAGGCCAAATATCAGTCAGTGGGTGGTGAGCAATTGTATTGTGCATTGCTTGTTTCTCTTGGGTTTTCTCTCTCTCTCTCCCCTCTATTTATTACTATTATTATAATTATATTTATTTCGTTTCATTTATTAAACTGTTCTTATCTCAATCCACAAGTTTTGGATTTGGTTTTTTTCCCTGATCCTCCTCCCAAACCTACCAGGGTGGGGTGGAAGTGAGCAAGTGGCTGTGTGGTACTTAGTTGCCACTTGGGGTTAAACCATGACACACAGGTAAGCCTGAGCAAGGCAACAGAAAAGTTCAGCAGCTTTGACCTCCTCCCAAACAGGACAAAGAGGTTGTTCTTCATGCTCAAATCACCTCCATCACCACATCACTGCAAGGACACTGCTCCATGCAAACACAAATGGGCACTTCCCATGCAGCTGGAGAGCAAGAAAACAAGTGGGACCAAATATATCCAGGTACACAGCGACCCCTCAAGATACAACTCCCAGGTTGTACTACGGTCCTCCTGATATTCTTCTAACCAGAATTACCCTGTGACGCCAGTCAGGGGCAACCTCATTGGCTCTGTCTTCTTGAGGCGGCTGAAGAAAGTAAATCCTCCTCAGACGTAAAAACATAGAGGAGGAGTGGTAATGACACAAGCTGGAATACAGGGAATTCAAACATGAAAGAATAAACACATTATTATCTTTAGCATTAAGGTGATACAACACTAGAAGTGGGATCAGGGAGGTTGTAGAATGTCCATTCCCGGAGATGTATTCAAAAGCATCACTGGACAAGGCCACCCTCACCACCTACCCTCAGCACCAGATTGCACTTGGACTTCCAAAGCAAAATAGACCATTGAGAAATAATTTTAAAAATGGAAAGAAATGATGCACTCACAGTGATAAAAAGAGAGAGAGAAGCTGAGAAGTTCCAGTAGTATGAGGACATAACATAAGACAGAAGCATTCCACCATGCAAACACTGGAAATTGGAAAAATGGAATTGTTTGTTAAGGACCTTTTCCTCCATGCAGCACGAGACAGCAGTCATGAAAAATTCCTCAACTGGCAAAAAGAGTAAAAATCACCCTATACAAAAATATTTCTGGCTGCATCCCCTTCATTCAATAAACAAAAGCTTAGAAAAGACTTCTTATCTCCCATCACGAAGGTTCAAACAGAGAAAGGGAAGCAATGAGATTTTAGAAGCTTCATCAATAAACATTCAATGTTCAAGTGCTTAGACCCAGAGCTACCTCCTCAAATGATGTCTCGACTTGGAGAGTTCCTGAGATTCCCAAGAAATACATCATTTTACAAATCATCCAAAATGTAAAAAGAAATGATGTATTGACACAAAAGCGAAGATGACAAATACACCAAAACTAAAAAAATTCACAACCAATACTGGCATATACATAAGGAAAAGAGACTTGGTCAGGAAGGGAAATTCAGCAGAACACAACAGTCATCAGAGTTTGCCCAGGGGAAAGGAGAAACCACAAAAAAACCATCAACAGCAAAACTGCCCCATGTTGCTATCCCAACATGTCATCATGGCTGTGCTCACAACCCCATAGCCCTGCCTGTGGCATGGCACCCTGGTGCTCCTGCTGGGTCTCACCACCACTCTCATTCGTCCCTGTGACACCACCTTCCCCTGGGACAGCCTACAGCTCTTCCAGGCCATGGTTCCCAGCATGTCACAGCCTTGCCACCACCAGCAGGCACCCTTCCTCTTCCCCAAAACCCTCCTACACCTGCAGCAACTGCTGCCACCACACTGTATCCTCCAGCAGCTTCATCACCCTCAGCAGCTCAAACACCCCTGCCCACCACCACTGGACGCTGAGACACAGCATCAGCTTCCTGCACCACATCCAGCAGCTTGGGCAGTATGTGCCAGCCAATGGCATACTCCAAAGGCCAGGCCCTGCAACCTGCTGCTCAGCATCAACAAATATTTGGGTGCATCCAGGACTTCCTCTGCACCCACCACAAACCCTGTGCCTGGGACCACATCTGCCTAGAAGCTCATGCCGGCTTCCAACATCTTCACAACACCTGCATCATGCGTGATTAGCCCAACTACCCCGCCCAACACATAGAGCCCCATCCATGCCACCACCACCACTTCTGGACCACTGCCCCATCTCCACCCCTGTCCTCCTACCTCCCATGACTGGTGGCAGCAGCCACCACAAGAACATCTATGGACCCTGAGCCTCCACTGACTACTCATCTATTCTATTTAATTTGACAAGAGTTTTTAACTATTTATTCACCTATTTATTCAACAGAAAATAAAGACCTGTTACAAAAAAGCATGTCAGTGCCTCTTGTCTCAGAAGCACAGGAACAAGCCTTTGGGGTGGGAGAAAGTGACCTCTACTCAACACCTGCTCCAAACAGAACTCTGCAGACCCCATGCTCCACAGCCCTGTCCACTCTTTGTTTTGGCATGTCCCCAAGAATGAACTTCCCTAAACCTCTTTGGAAAACCTCTGCCAGGGTTTAGCCATCATCAGAATCATCTCTTTAGTATCTCCTCAACATTTCCCACCTTCTTGTCTTGGTTTAGACCAACTAATCATTAGCTCTGGAGTCCTCAGTAAAAGGAAGACATGGACCTGTTGGAGAGAGTTGGGGTTGTTCAGCCTGGAGAAGGCTCCAGGGGAGACTTTATTGTGGCCTTTCAACACTTAAAGGGGACTTATAAGACAGATGGGGACAGACTTTTAATACGTCCTGTTGCAATAGGACAAGGGGTAAAGGTTTTAAACTAAAAGAGGATAGATTCAAACTAGATATAAGGAAGACTTTTTTTATTATGAGGATGGTAAAACACTGGCACAGGTTGCCCAGAGAGGTGGTGGATGTCCCATCCCTGGAAACATTCAAGGCCAAGTTAGATGGGGCTCTGAGCAACCTGATCTAGTTGAAGATGTCCCTGCTCATCGCCGGGGGATCGGACTAGGTGACCTTTAAAGGTCCCTTTCAACCCAACCCATTCTATGATTACATGAAGGAGAGCCACAGCAGAGATCACTTTTCATGACAAATGTCTCATTGTGTTGCTTGAAAACACCTTACAGCCATGAGCTATTCTAGGGCAACACAGACAAGGTCCAGCCATGGCCTCCTGCAGGGATAGCACCTAGGTATGCCAGCACCCCAAGGCAGCACCCCCAACACAACATTGCCTGACTAGACCATGGCTCCCAGCCCATCACCACCACCACACACACATCTCCCCTGCTCCAAAAGCTTTGATAAAACGTGATAATGGCTCTCATAGAAGCAGAATGTGATCCCTACTGTTGTAGGGGACCTTAAAACTTCAGCAAGTGAAACTGCCACTCCTTCTCCTCCTACTAGAGCTTTATAACTAGATTAGCTGGTTCAGCTCCACCTCCAAAAGACTCTTGGACACCCCTCCTCTAGGGGCACAGGGGCTCAAGGTCATCCCAAACGCAAGACCCTTTGTTTACAAACAGCCTCACAGGGGGCATTTTCTTCTTTGCTCTCCAGCCACCTCAGGCAAGGAGGTAGAGAAAGCACAAGACTCCTGCTACAGGCACACACACATGGGACCACAGTCGGGACCCAACCCAGTAAGAGGAGGAGCAATATATATCTGAAGGAAAGCCTTTCTTACTCATTCTCAGGAGCTTCAAACACAGGCAGCTGTATCCAGGAACACATCCAACAATCAAGTGCCTACACCCAGAGCCACCTCCTTGGAAGCCGCCTCTGCCGTCACGCCCCCAGGCCCTTGCTCCAGGAGGGGGCTCCCCAGACTCTTACAAACAACATAATTTCAAAATCCTTCCAATGTGAAAGGATCAGCTAATATGAAAACAAAGGCACACAAGGGAAAGGAAAACAGACCACAACCAACACCAGGACATTACAGACAGAAAAGAGACTCGGGCAGGAAGGGAAAGTTCAGCTGCAGAAAAGACAACCACTTCCCTGGGTAGCCTGCTCCAATGCTTGACAATCCTTTCTGTGAAGAAGTTTTTCCTAATATCCAATCTAAACCTCTTCTGGAGCAACTTGAGGCCATTTCCTCTTGTCCTATCACTTGTTACATGGGAGAAGAGACCAACATCCACCTCTCTACAACCTCCTTTCAAGTCTCCTAAGCTTCATTTTCTCCAGGCTTAAAAACACCAGTTCCCTCAGCCACGCCTCCTAAGACCAGACATAACTGCACCAAGAAATCCACACTTGACTAGCTTTTCAGCATGCTTTATTTGCTGAATTATAAAATAAAGTTGCCTGAGTTTGACAGGGTTTTGTCTGGGATATCCCTGTACTCACCTTTGACTGTCTGACTCTGGCTATCCCCAGACTCCCCATTAAAGACCTGGTTCTGACTTGGACCTTTATCTATGGCATTCATTCAGTGATATTTCTTTTCAGATCACTGCTCATTGCTCGATTTCTGCCTCTATAAATACACTGCATCACTTAATCCTGTGACTTTTCTCAGTAACATACTACCAAATGTTCCCTTCAAGACCCTTATTCTACTTTCTGAAAAAAAAAATATTTTCCTTTTCCACAATCTAGGCTGAGGTTTTTTGTGAAAACTTCATATACTCTCCCTCCTGCAGCTCACCTGCATTTGTTGCTGTGATGCACACACAGAGACCTGTACCTATGAGTGCCTCCAAAACCTGTCAGAAGCACCTACTGGCTGCCAATTTGTATACTTGCTGTTCAACCCTACTTCTTGGTAAAAAAACATTGACACTCAGACTTCAACTAGATTTGACAAGATGTCATACTCTAACTAGAACAACAATTGGAAATTTCTCCACTCAGAAGCACAG
Source organism: Chiroxiphia lanceolata (assembly GCF_009829145.1). Taxonomy (NCBI): domain Eukaryota; kingdom Metazoa; phylum Chordata; class Aves; order Passeriformes; family Pipridae; genus Chiroxiphia; species Chiroxiphia lanceolata. The sequence continues at coordinate 11,211,126 of NC_045670.1, read as the reverse complement.
AGCACATTTGCTTCTATTTGCAAATAGACAAACGCATAATGCAACAGTTTCGCTGTATCAATTTACCACCTAGAAAACTGTTTGTGGATAATTAAAAACAGAATATAGAATATAAAGATAAGCTCTTAATCACCATTAAATGAACTAAATTGCATTGCACAAATGATCAACACTGAAGACAACTGGTCTAAAATTAAATAAACCAAGTCATTTACTTACCATTGGCAGCCTGGATTGAAGCATCTGGAGATCATCATAACCATAAATCTGCTTAAAGACAGATAAAAATACAAGATCATTATAACACTTTTCTCTGATGCTGATCAATTTGGAGTTCTGTTTAAACAGAGTTTGACCTAGGTCCATTCTATTTTAAAGGTGTACAGCTATATGTTCATTGTGCTATCATGGTCTACTGTAGCATTTTAAGGTTAGTAGAGCTAAGCTTAAAATGGCTTTTTAATCTGATGTTGTTTCCTGATGACAGCAGTCCTCTGAGGAGTGTATTACTGTTCCATGTTCAATACAGTTTTTGCAGATGCATCATTCCTCAACTTACGAAAAAACTACAGGGCATTCAGGTTTGGGAGTAAGAGGAACAGCCCTCTTTGCTGTAATCATTACTTCAGAGAGCAGCAAGATTTAAGATTTGATGACTAGACCACAAAGCAACCCTTGCATTTGGTGTGATATAGAAAAATTTTAGAATAAAGTTTCTGATTCAAAACCAGATAACCAAAAATATGTTGATCCTGGTCAGACACCAAAAAGCTATGTGCAATCTTCCAAAGTATGACAGACAGGACACATGGCACATTTCTACCATTACTATGTGCTATCTATTACTATTACATCACTATGTGTCTTGGTTTACTAACAATATGTTCCAGGAGGCAGGACCTCGATGGAATAAACCCTCCCTTGAATTATGAATTTTTTTTGAAATTACGAGGCATTCAAGTGAAGTATGAAAATTAATAACAGTTTTACTAAAAAAGGAGAACAAGAAAGAACAAAACAAAAAAACCAAACAATAACAGAAAAGAATGTCACCTAAAACCACTCTTTCAGTGTATGCTGCCAAGACGGCAACGCAGTCCCAACAGAGGTCATGTGTGGAGGTGAGGGGGGGGAAGTACTGGTGTGGGGGAAGTGCTGGTGTGCAGAGTGGCACCGGCAGTGCGGGGCGAGCAGCAGTGGGCAGTGGTGACAGCTGCAAGCGACGCTACTCTAAGGCAGAAGCAGTGGCAGCAGAGGCAGGGATGGTTGCAGTGTGGCTCAAGGCGCAGCCCAGCTGAGCAGCAACAGCAGCACCAAGGTGGGAAAAACAGAGACCAGAACCACGATGAGGGAGAGCAGCCCAACTGTGTTCACTCCTGCCCTCGCACCCCCCACCAGAACCAGAGAGAGCGTGTTCCGGTCCTGTTAGCAAGTTTATCCTATTAAGTTCTCGTCGTATTTCCCATCAGGACCCTTCATCCCTCCCTGCCTCCACCCTGCGCAGGGAAAGAGAGGGGAGGTGTCCCCTGCGTTCTCCAAAACCATGTGATGATATGAAAAAATTCAACAAGAAAATCTTCATTTAGCTAAACCATAACATTATCCAATGCAATTTTTTCATACCATCATGCTATATCAAATTTGAACTTTCCAACTATACACATACACACATTATTCCACTTATATACACATTTACAAGTATATACATACAGGCACAGTGGACAGTTTTACAAAAAATTAGGTCCCCCAGAGGAAGTATACATCGTGTTTCTCCATCTTTCTGCATCCCCCACCATGTGCAACCCACCCTTGAGCAAAAACAATCCTACAAACGGGTTTGCTTTTGCTTGGGGTGGACAAAACCAAACCATTTCCCTAACTATCTCTCAGTGCACTATGGGGACTTTATCTCCCTCTACAGTGGAAGGGACTCTGATTGGCAGGGCTGACTCAGTTGACAGAGCCTCTAGTACTGATTAACCAAGTAGCCTTTGCTAAATGCTGATGTCAGTGCTTGAAAGTCTCCTGCCCAATGCCTTCAAAGTAGTTTTCAACAGTAATTACACCATTCAACCTTCCCAGCGGCTGGTGCATGATAGGGAATATGATATACCCACTCAATACCCTGCTCTTTAGCCCAGGTGGTAACTAGGTTATTCTTGAAATGAGTCCCATTGTCTGACTCAATTGCTCTGGGATGCCATGTCACCACAGGACTTGCTCTTTGAGGTCCAGGATGGTGTTCTGGGCATGGTTTGAGGCACAGAGTACGTTTCCAGCCATCTGGTGGTTGCTTCCACCATGGTGAGCACATAGAGCTTACCTTGGCGAGTTTGCGATGGTGTGATGCAATCAATCTACCAGGCCTCTCCATATCTATACTTGGTCCATCACCCACCATACCACAGGGGTTTACTTTCTTAGCCTGCTTGATTGCAGTGCATGTTCACAATCGTGGATAACCTGGGAGAGTGTCCATGGTTAAATCCACCCTTGGTCTCACGCCCACCTGATGGCCTGAGGCATCATGGGCCCATCAAGTTAGGAACAACTCTCCCTTGTCCTGCCAATCAAGGTCTAACTGTGACACTTTGACTCGGGCAGCTCAGTCTGCCTGTTCTTCATTTGCTTGGCTTTTGGGCACATGTGCATCTATGTGGCAGACTCCCACAATCAGCTTCGCTACCTGGGTCACATTTCAGAAGCCCAGATGGGTTTCCCTTTACATTGCCATTGTCCTTCTTCCATCTCTCCAGCCACCCCCACAGAGCATTGGTCACCATCCACGAGCCAGTGTAGAGGTAAAGTCTTGGCCACTTCTCTTGTTCAGCAATATCCAAAGCCAGCTGGATGACTCTGAGCTCTGTGACTTGATCCACCTTTTCCTTCCACAGCTTTTGATACTCGTCATGTGGGCCTCCATACAGCTGCTTTCCATTTCCGGTTCATGCCTACAATGCAACAGCAACCATCAGTGAGAGTGTAGAGCTTTTCGTCCTCTGGCAGTTGGTTGTATGGTGGAGCTTCCTCAGCACATGCCACCTGTTCTATCATCTACCAGACCAAAATTCTCACCTTCAGACCAATTTGTAATTATCTCCAAGATCCCAGGGCGATTAGGGTTCCTGATTCTGGTGAGCTGCGTGATCAAGGCAATCCACTTCATGTAGCGTGGAAGGAGCTTTTCCCTTGAACATCCACCCCAGCACTTGTAGTCGGGGTGCCAGGAGAAGTTGTGCTTCCGTGCTGATCACTACTGAGGTGGTTTGAACTCCTTCATAGACTGCTAGAATCTCCTTCTCCATTGGAGTGTAGTTGGCCTCAGATCCTCTATAGTTTTGGCTCCAGAATCCAAGTGGTCCCCAGGCACCTTCTACCAGAGGCTCCAGGAAGGACCATTTTCCCCAGCTCCAGAGTAGAGCACGTTTTACCTCCGGTCCTGTCCTGACTGTACCAAGGCTACAGCATCAGCGATCTCCTATTTCATACTGTTCAAAGCTTGTTGCTGTTTGGGGCCCCACTGGTACTCATTCTTCTGCGTGTTACAAAGTAGAGAGGACTACAGTCTGGCTGTATTCTGGGATGTGCATCCTCCAGAAACCTATGGTGCCTTGGAAAGCTTGCATTTCCTTCTTGCTGGGCCACTGGAGACATTGCATGTTATCTTCTTGATGACTTCTGTTGGGATCTGATGGCGTCTGTCCTGCCACTTCACTCCCAGGAATTGGATTTCTCTGGCATGTCCCTTGACCTACTCCATTTGGTGGCAAACCCGGCTTTCAGGGAGAATCTGGATGATCTTCTTTCTTAAAGACTTCTTCTGCCATGTTCCCCCCATACAATGATGTCATCAATGTACTGCAGATGTTCTGGAGCCTCACCTTTCTCTAGTGTAGCCTGGATCAGTCCACGGCAGATGGTGGCATGTGTTTCCACCCCTGGGGCAGTCAGTTCCAGGTGTACTGCATGCCCCTACAGGTGAAAGCAAACTGTGGCCAGCCCTCTCCTGCCAAAGGAATGCGAGGAAAAACACATTAGCAATGTCAATGGTGGCACCACTTTGCCTGCTTAGACTCACCGTTCATACTGAAGCTCCAGCATGTCTGCCACAGCGGCACTCAACGATGGGGTAATTTCATTCAAGCCATGATAACCCACTGTCAGTCTCCATTCTCCATTGGGCTTATGCATGAGCCAAATGTGGGTTGTTAAAGGGTGAGCAATTCTTGCTGACCACTCGGCTCTCCAGCTTGCAGATCATCTTATGGATGGGGATCATGGAGTCTTGGTTTGTGCGATATTGCCCACAATGCGTTGTTGCAGTGGTGATTGGCACCTTCTATTCTTCAACCTTTAGCAGTCCCACAGCAGAAGGATTCTCTGAGAGGCCAGGCAATGCATTCAACTGTTTAATCCCTTCTGTCTCTACAGCAGCTATCCCAAAAGCCCACCGATGTCCTTTTGGATCTTTGAAATGCCCATTCTTTAGGCAATCGATACCCAGGATCCATAGGACGTCTGGACTAGTCACAATGGGCTGCCTCTGCTACTCCTTCCCCATCAAGTTCACTTCAGTTTCCACCACTGTCAGCTCTTGAGAATCCCCTGTCACTCCAGCAATTGAAATAGACTCCACGCCCACATGCCCTGATGGCATTAGAGTGCATTGTGCACCAGTGTCAACCAAAGCTCTGTATTCTTGTGGGTCTCATGTGCCAGGCATCAGATCCACACAGTCCAATAGACACGGTTATCCTGTGCCTCTACCTGGCTTAGGGCAGCGCCCCTCTAATGCTGGTCTTGGTAATCATGGCTTTCTCCCTGTGAGTACATACGGGAGGTGTCTTCTAAGGGATCAGACATGTTATCGTCGCTCTGGTTCTGTCTAGGGGCTTGCCCACGGGAGACTGGGGCTACATCCATCCTTGTGGAATTGCTTCTGGCCATTTTTCCTTTTAACTCACGTGCCCATGTTGATAAGCAAGTTGGGTTTTCCACCCCATTTACCAATGTCCTTCCCCATGTTTGCGTAGGAATAACCACAGGTTGCTCCATGTGGTGCACCCCCTCTCCCTAGTCAGGGGACACCTGTTTCAGATAGCAGGGGTCTCAGTTTGCACTGGCAAGAGACATGGACAATGCTCTCTTTAAACTCCCCTCTGAGTTTTTTGTGGTCATTTTTTACTTCCTCAGTTAGTGCTCAGAGGCCTGCAACTAATTTTTCTACAGAAGAGATAGGGGGTCATAACAGGGCATGGACAATCTCATTATATGTCCTGAGTTTACTCAAGATAGTGCCCACTCTTTCTTGGTTTTCCTTCCAGTGCATTGTCACCAGGAAATTAGCATATATGGGTGGCCCTGTGTGTCCGAGGTTCCACCACAACTGTGATGTGCACTTGACCTCATCAGGGTCTCTATTGGATTGCCTGTCCCTTGCGAAAAGTATCTCTAACAGTGCCATTTCTCTCAGGCATCGGATCCCATCTTCCATGGTCTCCCAGGTGCAAAGATGATGCCCCTGCAGGTCATCTCTGTAAACAAACTCTCTCTTACGCTTCTGAAAGCTGTGCCCAGAGATGAAGGGGTTCTGACTCCCTTACAACCCCCTGGTAAATACCCGCATCCTGAGACAGGGATCCTAAATACCTTGCTTCGGTACCATCAAGCAGTGCAACTTCACCCATAGGATCCCAGACTCAATCAACAAGATAGAATGGGTCATCCGGTCATCAAGTGATGTCTTTCCTCAGGTTGTGGAGATTATCAAATGAAAGGGATTTGGTGATTATTTCTGACTCTGGGTCTGTTATTTGTGAGGGTCTTGCCTCCCCATCATCGTCTACCTGGTGAACTGATTTGGTCTTATATTTTCTCTTTTGGATAGGGGCAACTTCTATTGGCCTGGGTTGTCCCTCTGGTTTTGTTACACTTTGAGTTGCCATGGTGTCAGGTGTTTTGTTCCCTTTCTTTTCCTCCTGGAGGTGCTGCACCATACTGAGCAGCTTTCGGTAGGCAGTGACCAGGGCTCCACACGCAACCACAAGCTACCCCTCCATAGATCTACCGTGGCACTTTTCCCTCACCAATCTCATCACCTTGACAGGGTCTTGCAGTTGTTCAAGGGTGAACTTCCAGGTCATTGGAGTAGAAACATTCTCCAAGAACTTACCCATGTCCTCCCACAACCCATGCCACTCAAAACTATCCACTCCTGGGGTAGGCTTCTGGACACATTCCTGATAGATCTTGGTCCTACCTTCATACATAAGAAAGAGCATCATAATGCAAACTGCCAAACATACCAGAAAGAGTAAGGTATCTCTAACATGTAGAGAGAATTTAAACTCTTCAAAAACTGTTGTGGCAGACCTGAAGGAGAAATGGGTGAAGAATTGGGAGAAAACGCTCCCCTGCGTTCCTCCCCCAGATTGGGTGCCATTATCATGAAACCCCCAATGATAACAGTTTAGGTTAGGGTAGGAAAACAACCCTGAAAAACACATTCCAAGGAGATTTATAGGCATGAATTTACAACCCACAAATCCAAGTTACAAACTTAAAATAGCCACAGCTATCTTGCTTTAGAATCCATTTTGAGATAAACACCTATGAATGGGAACTACATATGCAGGAATACATGCCAAATAAACAGGAATAAATCAAACAATATGATGCCTGAGGAGTTCTATATCCAATACACAAATGGTTTATTCAAAACTGTTTATTCTTTTTCCACTTTTTCACTCATTGCCTCACGTTGGGTGCCCAATTATTGTCTTGGTTTACTGACGATATGTCCCAGGAGGCGGGACCTCTGATGGAATAAAAACACTCCCCCCTCCAAAATGACAATTTTTTTTTGAAATTACAAGCATTCAAGTGAAGTATGAAAATTAATAAGTTTTACTAAAAATGGAGAACAAAACAGAACAAAAGAAAAAAACAAACAATAACAGAAAAGAATGTCACCTACAACCACTCTTTCAGTGCATGCCGCCGAGATGGCAACGCAGTCCCAACGGAGGTCATGTTCAGACCTGGGAGGGGGAGTACTGGTGTGCAGAGTGGTGCCAGCGGTGCTACTCCAAGGCAGTAGGGGCAGCAGCAGTGGCGGCAGCAGTCAGTGGAGGTAGCAGTGGCAGCTGCAAGCGGCACTACTCCAGGGCAGTAATGGCAGCAAACAGCAGCAGGGACCATTGCAGTGGCTTCGAGCAGCGGGGAGGCAGCAGGGACAGTTCCAGGTGGCAGGGATGATTGCCCCAACTTCAAGCAGAGGGGAGGCTGCAGGGACAGCTGTTGCAGCACAGGCAGCATGGTTCGAAGGTGCAACCCAGCTGAGCAGCAACAGCAGCAGCGAGGTGGGAAAACTGACCAGAGACCAGAACCACAACGAGAGACAGAGAGGAGCTCAACTGCGCTTCTGCCCTCTAGAACCAGAGAGAGCATGTTCCAGTCCTGTTAGCAAGGGGAAGAGAGGGGAGGTGTCCCCTTGCGCTCTCCAAAACCATGTGATGATATGAAAACATTAAACAAGAAAATCTTCTTCATTTAGCTAAACCATAACACTATGTAATACTATCTATTCCAGTAACACAAACCTAAATGGGTTTAATTTTATTCAAAGGGCCTAAAACCTGATAACACTGAAAACCATAGCAACATGCATGTTTAGCTACAAGAGCAGCCAGATCAGGTCTGTACCAACAGTTATACAGTTTACTATCAACAGTAAACCCTCACTGAATACATTTCACATTCTTCAGCATTTGGAACAAGAATTCCAGGTACAACATGTGCCAACAGAATGCCTTGGCATAGACAGTAGAGGTCTGGAGGGCCCACTTGCACCAAGGCTTAAACAATTAATGACGAACAATTAAATTGCTTACTGGGTAGGCAGGCAGAAGTCCTCCAGGTCCCACAATATACTGGTTATGCAACAAGGGTGGTACACCTTGGGGCAGGTTTGGGGGAGCTTTGCCTGTAGAATCAAAATACAGACACTTTATTAAGTCTTTAGAAAGAAAGTCTCAGCATTGAACAGATAGCTCATGAGTCCTGGCAGCTGCATTGTCTAGCTTGTAAAGAGCAGAACTACGCAGAGAATTTGTGCTGGTTGATGAAAACACTCAAAATAGCCTGGAGAGTTACCCATGCCTCAAGGAAGGAAAGCACAGGCACTTAAGACTGAAAACAGTCCCATCAGAAAACAATCTGATTTTGTTATTTACTCTGACCAAGAGAATTACCAAGAATTACAGGAACTCTCCTTTCCTTGTCAATCTCCTGAAGGCAAAATCAGGCACTGTTCTCAGTCTAAGCAAATTATCTCCTTTCATTTGCTGCTCTGTCAACAATAGTGCAATAGACTGGAAGCACTAAATGTTGCCAGCATACTTTTTGTGGGTGACTTACTGCGGATGAGAATAGCAAAGAGGAGATTGAAATGGTTTCAGTTGCCTACGTGAAGGAGTTCTAGGAAGTAGAAGAGTAAAAAAAGCACTTTGACCAGTCATCAGACACTTTATTTACAAGTTATGGAAATGACAAATTCTTCTGTGAGTGTCATCTTAATGTTTAAATCATTCGCTTCCCTCCATAGGATTTCCTTTTAGCAGTTCAGTTGATTAAAGAAAAAGAATTTAGCATTGCTTTCACTTCAGTGTAGAAAGCCTCCCAACCTTCTCTGTGGTTCCTTTCTCTGAAGTGCTATTTTCTGTGGAAATGACACAAACATCACACTTTTTCCTTTCTCTAGAGTGGCAGTAGGGATGTGGCATATCATAATAAGGACACTGCAGTAGTTTGATACTGTCAAATGAATTCAAGTCACAGAGAAGACTGAAATTAAAGTTAATGTGAACTCACAGCCAGAGCTGGAGTACAAAAGGGTGAATCTCCTAGTCCAAAACTTCCAAAGTCAGAACTGCTCTGGTTTCTATTTTTTTAAAGCTCTTTGGGGATGGAATATGCTACACAAATGCCACATAGCATCCTAACAAATATTTCAAATACACAAACCCAGGCAACTTTATTTTATAATTCAGCAAATAAAGCATGCTGAAAATGCTAGTCAAGAGTGGTGGATTTCTTAGTATAGCTATGGTTGGCCAAGATGCTCAACTGACAGCCCTGCTGACTGAAATCCTCTGTCTATCCACGGATCTGTCAATATTGCCAACCTGAAGACACTAAGGGAGCTGCCCGTGTGGTGGCAGACACACTGGTAACGCTCAGGCCAAGGCTGTTTGTAGTGTTCATACTGCTTGCCATGCTGACAACCGAGGAGGTGGTGCTAGTGGCTGAGGTTGAAGCAGTTGAAAAGGTTGTTGAGGGCTGGAGCGAAGTTGTGTTCTCAATACTAGTGTGCTAGAAAGGAGACAAAAAGAATGAGGATCACAGAGCAAATGAGGCACAGTGAAAGATGCTGGGGGAGGGAACAAAACTAAAAACCAAAACCAACAATCTTTAAGTAACAGCAGCACATGTAAAAATAATGCATTATCTATGTAAAGGCAAGCAACTAAGTTGCATGCTTGTGATTTTTTTTTTGCGATTCAAAGAAAATTATTACATGAAAGTCAAATTCCAACTGTTATATCATCACAAAATTATACTACAGTAACTCAAATGTCACTCCATTTCATTATTTCTTGCCCTTTTTGCTTGTATACTCCTTTAAGCTAGTATTGTTATGTTAAATAAACTCCTATGTTCTTCCAAAAGACAGTATTTGTTTCAAAATACAGGACACTGCCTATTGTGATTTCCTCAATGCATTTGTGGAATTTAAAAGATTAAAACTGCAGTGCCCCACATAGAGTCAATGCGGGTAAACCAAAACGCAGACCAATGTATTACAGGAACCCATGAGGATAAAGGAGTTCCTGGTTTTGAATCCACCACAATACAGTGCCTTAGCTGTAAGGTGATCACACCTGCAAACAGTGTCATCAACACACAGAAGCCAAAAGAACTCTGACAACAGAAAGAAGGACATTTGGATAAGGGTGATTTTTAATTATATATACAGCAGAGATGGAGCACTACCAAAATTCAAGAATAAAGAAAAGCAGTAACCTATCTGCACACCCCAACTGGGATTGTACAGGCAGCATCTCTCCGACTTTCATTTGTGCAACCTCATCTACAGCACTGTGTTCACTACCATTTGTCTTGTTATCTCTAATGCCTTAATACACAGGTGGCAACGTCACATGGTAACTCTAAAATCATCTGTCCCTGAGGCATTTTTCATGACATGCATCATTCCATCACCTGCAATTTTGCCAGTTAACCTCTCCAGTGGAGACTGCTAACAGTCCACATTTTAGAGCAGTTTGAGACAGCCACTTCTAAAGTTTTATTTGTTTTTTTAAACATATTTGTTATAAGAGTTTTTTCTTTATTCTATCCCCCCTTGCTGGCACAAAAATTTCCTCTACAGTTGTGTGACTGGCAAATCTCTGTGATAGCTATTCTTGACCTAATACAAATCACAAGTGGTAAAGACTTTTTAACACTAGAGACCTGGCAGTCCTCCTTCCCTGAGATAAAGCTCTTGTTTCAGTTCTTAGCATCAGATAAACTGACTATATGCCAAACATCTGTGGAAATGCAAATAGGACTTACCACATGTGATGTGCTTGAAGACAATACTGAGGCAGGGGACAGGCTGCTCTGATGATTGGAAAGGGAGCTAGAAAGAAATTGCAAAGAATTAACAAAATCAGTTTTCCTTAGAACTATTTTTAATATATATATATGCATGTGTACATACACACATATACATACAAACACGGAGTAGGTAGCAGAATATTAAAGAATAAAAATCGTAGGTATGGTATACGCATACACACATAGTAGATATTTAAAGAAAAACTTGTCTGTAGGAGTGTGTATATATATGCACATATATATATATGTGTATATATACACACACCCCTACAGATATATTTCCTTTAAATAATATCCTACTACCATTTAATGAAAAAAATGAAGTACAGAGAAAACTATTTCTATCTGTCCAACAGTATCAATCCTCCAACTAAAATTTCTACCAATGTACACAGCTTTTCAACAAACAAATGTCGGGAGAAGATGTTTTCAATGTAAATGGATTAATTCTTGTTATTTGACACATTTACCATTTTATTCAACAGAAAACACTAGTGTATTAAGAGACCATGTCCTAGTTGTGAAACACAAAAAACACTGTGATAGCCCATAAAATAAGTTTCTTATATTAACAAATACGGTACAAAGGTGAGTTCTCCAGGATGAAGGACCACCGTCTCCCTAAGATCCTGCTTTATGGTGAACTTGCCACCAGCTGCCGCATGAGAGGAGCCCTGAAGAAAAGATACAAGGACTCCCTGAAACAACATCTCAGCCTTGGCCATATTGATCACCATAACTGGTCTACTCTGGTCTCCAATCGGGAGGCCTGGAGACACGCCATCTATAATGCAGTTGTCTCCTTTGAGAACACACGCAGGATCACTCTCAAGGAGAAAAGGCAATGCAGAAAGAACGTGTTTTGCAGAATACACCATCTAAGGAGTCTTTCTGCTGTGCCTTTTGCAATCAGATGTCTGTCACGTATTAGCCTCATAAGCCACCAGCGTGCCTGTAACAAATGTGGATAGAGCCTTCCCAAATCTTCGTTCGCGAAGCCTAGCCATGACAAAGGTGAGTATTAAAACATAACCAGTACAGCCTCAGGATGTCACCTGCCCAAGGACAAAGCTCGAGTAACAGGCACTGAAAAATCAGACAGTGCGAATGAGCTAAGCTGTGCTAAATGCACTTCCAGGAACACCAATCTGATATTTCAAAGTGTCTTAAAGAAATGTCTTAGAAAAAGACACACACTTTCCCTGTGAAATTATTTCTATTTTCTAATTTTAAGAAATATAAATATAAATGAAAATACAATATTTCAAAATTATTCAGGAAGTAAATTATTAGGGAATTATTTCAAACATACGACACTAAACAAAGAGTAGGCAATGCAGGCAAAGTAGGAAAAACAAAATGAATTTAGGTGACATCACTGAAGCAAGAGCTCCTTGAAACACAAAGTTTTTTTATATACCATGAAAACTTGAGGGCAGCAGCCCAGAGCTCATACCTTGCAACCAGAAATATCCTGGTCTCTTCTGAATCTCTCTCCTAATTCTAGTTAATGTCAGAAAAGGAGACCCTTGTGCCTGACAGCCCCATACACAATCACCCTTACATCTGTCCTTTCCCCACAATTGAACCCCTTTCAGTTTATCATAACTCCTACTGTACCTGCTTAACTGGGAGAGTGAGCTGCTAGCCAGATCACTGGACTGAGGCAAACTGCACAACGTTGCTGCATGCTGCGATGCTGAAGGCAGAAGTGAAGCAGTGGTGGACACCATGTTGGGCAGAGAACCACCAGAAGGTAGTGAGGGAGAAGGTTCTGTCTTAAGCACAGGAACTGATGAAGTAGCTGCAACAAGTTAAAAATAGACATTCAAAGACAAATTCCAGCATATTTGACATCCCAGTCTGGATCCAGGAACACAACAGTGTTGTCCCCTTGGTTTAAAAAACCCTGACCATTAAGAACCAGTAACAGTATCAAGAACCAGGCTATTAATGAAAATTCAAACAGCAACAGAACTATAATTTTTTCCCTTTAAGTTGTTCACCTACAATAGATTTATAAAATTTCAATGCTACATGTGTAGCAAACTTCTGCACCTGGAGAAGAGAAAGCTCCGGAGAGACCTTGTAGCAGCCTTCCAGTACCTGAAGGGGGCCTACAAGAGAGCTGGAGAGGGACTTTTTACAAGGGCATGTAGAGATAGGACAAAGGGGAATGGCTTTAAACTGAAGGAGAGTAGGTTTAGGTTAGCTATTAGGAAGAAACTCCTCCCTGTGAGGGTGGTAAGGCACTGGTACAGGTTGCCCAGAGAATCTGTGGATGCCCTGTCCCTAGAAGTGTTCAAGGTCAGGCTGGATGGGGCTTTGAGCAACCTGGTCTAGTGGAAGGTGTCCCTGTCCACAGCAGGGGGGTTGGAATGAGATGATCTTTAAGGTCCCTTCCAAACCAAACCATTCTATGATTCCATGAACTAAGAAAATTATCAGCACATACAGAAGTGAAAATGTCAAAGAAGACATTGATAAGACAATGTTAAGAAGAGAGAATTACAAAATAGTTTGCATGCATGAAATAGTTACATATAAGAAGACTGATTCCAGTTTATGTGCTGGAGAAACAGAAAAAACCAAAAGTGTTCTCAAAGAGGAACTGGCACAGAAAAGGGGACTAATAAAAACGTTAGAGAATAATTACAAAAATATTAGGAATTCTCAGATCTTTGCGTTCCATAGCAAAAAGACAAGTCCTGTAGTGAATTTCATAAATCGTTTATTAATTCTGTACACAAGATTAAGAAAGTTTTCCACTTGAAAAGTTATTTTTATATATAACAATCTTTCAGGTGGTAACTCTTTGGGCATATACACTTTTCCTGCTCATTTAAATTCAAGTTAGCACTAACAAAACATTGTTTATAGGTTGGAATGTTCAACTTCTTTCTACTCAGAAGTATAAAAAAAAAGGCTGCCCTATTAATGACCTACCTGAAGAGATGCTTAAGAGGAAGATAGACTTAAAATTGAAATGTTGGAATTCCAAAAGATGTTAATTCACACTGCAGCCCTTGAAAACTTCCACAGAGCAGAACATAAAGGTCAGAATATTGAATACTATAATTTAATTATTTTAACTCCAGGAAGAGAGCTGTAGGGGTGGTACAAGTAAAATACCACATTAGAAAGTGGCCAAGATGAAGATAACAGTTGATATCTGAGTTTTGAGATGTAACAAGAACTAATAGTTTTTGCAGCGGAATGTACCATAAAAACTCCATATAGTGATTTAAAGGGACTAACCAAGCAAAGTAAGGAAACAGTGAAGAAGGGAACTGAGGCAGTAGCCAAGCAACACCAAGTTACTCTATAACCAGGCGTATTGTCTTAAAGAAGTTCATAAGGAAGTCACTTCGAACTTTGGGGGCTCCAGACATGAGATCCCCAATGAAGTCCCTCAGAGATTGTAATGGTTTGGTCTAGGTCTCTTCCTGGCAACCAGGTCTAAACTAAGGAAGTACCATATCCCAGTATTCCATTCTATTTCTTTACGTAAGCAGACATGTAAATAGGAAGGGAGAGAAGGTCGAGCCCTTTCTTCTCTTCTGGCGTACTTGGAGGAAAGTAGCCCTCCCTGTGGCTCCTCCAGCCGTGGGGCTGTGGGGCCTGTGGTTTGTCGATAGGTTGCTGCCTTCTTTCCGAGTTCGAGAAGGAGATGCAGTGACCGTGGATTGAGACGTTTCTGTTTTCTCAAGGAAAGTATTAAGATTTCATTTGTTAGTTCTTTATTATTGGGTATATCTGTTTTTTTCTGGTTTTGGGTGTTGGGAGTTTCTTTCTTATGTGTATACAGTTTTTGTAATTGTATATAAATGTAATATATGTAAATATATATATATATTACATTAGTTCTGTTATCTCGGTTCTCTTAGGTTTTTTGGTTTTTTCCTTTTCCCTTGGTTTTTGGGGGGGAAGCTTTTGCTGTGGTGTTGGGAACTTGGTGGGGATCCAGCTCCAAACCGTCACAGGATATGTATATATGCTAATAAGAGTCAGTAAATGTCATGAATATGTAACAAAAATGTGGGGAACAAAAAATGAATAACCATGTAATGTATAAACTGTAGTGGAGACACCTCTGCGTGCACTTTGGGAAATGATTCCCAGGGCACCCAGCGTGCTGTGATCATGCAGCGCATCGTAATAAAAGAATGCCTGGTTTCTAAAACTGACTAATTGAGTCTTAGAGATTTCTTTAAGAGTTGATTTTAGGCAACAAAGTAATGCCTGTATCAGAGCCAGTACTGTGTTATTGTTACTCCACTGCAAGGCAGCAAGGTACCTGACAGAGCTTCTAACAGGGCACAAGTAGCACTATACCCAGTGAGAGCTGCATTCAGACTATGTGACTTTGTGTCATTACAGCTAAATGCTACTCAGAGCTTCCCAACTGAGAATTGGAAGAATTACTAAGAAATTTGATATTAATTTTTAATTCTATAATTTTTTAAATTTTATATTAATTTGTGGCAGATAAATTCAAAAGAAAAAGCAACAGCAAAGCAGCTTCTTTAATTCTAAGACTGCTTAGGTTTGTAGATTTAATAGAGCTGCTTTCATACTTCAGTTTTAGTCAAGCAGCAAATAGTATATCCTATGCAAATACAAAATAAACTCAAAAGTCAGTCAAAAAATAGCCAGTGAGAACAAAAAAAATAGCCAGTGAGAACAATATAAAACCTTAAACCAGATGTGACTGCTATAGTTGTACGCACGGCAAGTATTAAGGAAAGGTCAGAAAGCCCTGTGCACAACCAAGCTTTGTAAACTTACTGTCAAGAGTTGCTTGTGTTCTAACACTGCTGTGCCCATTCTGTAAACAAAGGAGAAATGGATGAATAAATTATCCTACAGGTACATTAAATTTTCAGACCGAATGACACACAGAACATGCTTCATGCAAAATTCTATATTCAATTCTAAATTGAAAGACCAAAAAGACAAAAAATTAACTTTTTTTACAGCCTTTAATAAAACCACATAATAAAGTTGTCTCAAGTGCAAGGTGTCCTGAACATACAGAATCCCATACACTGCCCATAATACACCCATCAGCAGGACACCATCCCATGTACTGTATATAACACAAACTTCAGATTCACACCAATATGAAAGAAAGAATTGCATTAACATACAGGAAATGGTTGTGCTTTTGATTTAATGCAACTCACAATTTTAACTATACAAGTTACACAGAGACGCTAATTTTTTCAATTGAAAGATAAGACTTGAGAGGCACCAATTGTTGTTTGGATAACGCTGGAGTACAGAAGTAGATAGTCTATGCTTGATCCTCACCAGTACATATGAGCTAGTGCAGAAGACAAGTGTGACAGCCATTACATAACAAAGGCCAGGAGTAAATAAACTTACAAACTCTCACAAGTTCCTTAAATATTTGATAAATTAAATTCTCTTAAACAAACCTACATTCCATATACAAATAGAGTAGGTGCTTTTGAATACTCCTGAGACTCTCTCTGTCCTAGATTAAATCCCTCCCTATGCTTTTTAAAATAAAAGATGTAACTAATTCCCGTTGCCATTTACATCCAACGAAAGAGTAATGCTGGAAGGGTCAAAAACAGTTTGGGATCCATTTGTTAGGTGCCATATTAATTTAATAAATAATATGCCTTTGGATAGAAATTGTCAAGTTATGGCAAAATACCATGACTAATATTTACATACAGAGATAGTTCCTTTTTTAAAAACTAAGCTTCAGGGAAGGAAACTCAACTAGAATGTTGTGTTATTAAGAATAAACGTCAAACAGCAATTTAAGACGTCAAAACCCATAAAAGCAGAGACTCATATATCAAATACAAAAAACAGCTACACAATAGGAAAAGAAAAAACAACAGAGTGGACTTGAGAATCAAAAAATACCACTTGGCTTGGTTAAAATATTACTATATCTGGGTAATACAAGTTTAATATGGATAAGAATATTTCCTCTTTTTCAAAGTCTTATTTCTGAAATTCACTCACTGTATCTGCAACAGGGGTTGGTTCAGACGGAGCCATGGAGCTTTGGTACGCTATCCTACTATGCACAGAAGTCTGGTCATAGGAGGAAGTTGTTACTGGGCTGGTGCTCTGGGATGAGCAGGTCAGACTGGAAGAGCTGATGGCAGAGGTTGTGTAGGTGGAGTCCTGTACTGTATTGGATATTGGCAAAGAGGTATTCAAAGGATCACTGGAAAAAGTAAAAATTATTTATCAAAATGGTAAATGACATCTCAAACACCTTTGTGAAAATATCAGCTCCTATATAGTTATCTAGAACTACTTTAAACATGCAGTCAAATCTACATTATTTATACTAGAAAATCTAATAATGAGAAAAAATATATAATTTTCCTTTGGTCCCCAGTAATCACTGATTCAAAACCATCACCTGCACTAAGCACCATTCATCTTCCTCCTGCCAGCCCAATGAAAACAAGAGTTTACAACACAAGCACTTTTTGGTCATGTTTCCACCTTCTCAAAGGATATATTTATGAACATAAACCAAATTTTTTAAAAAAGTAGATACATAAAGTCTGGTATATGATGAGAAACACCCAGTCTCTTTTTACAATAGAATTCTGTCATTAAAGTAGCTGTCTAACAGAATTATGCGAAGAAGAAAAGTACTTTAAAATGCAGGATTGTTTTACTTTCTAAACAGTTTTTTTTTTTTTTTTTAGTTTATAGAACTAGAAATTAATGTGAAAATTCATTTTTAATAATATTTCTGAATTAGCTTCAGAAAACTTATTGAAGTCAATTTTTGAATGAATAAGGAAGAAAAAATGGGTTACTGGTACGCTGGCATTTATCATTGACCATTTTAGCATTTCAGTAAGAGGTTCTACATACTGAAAGACTAGTTTCTTTTCTCATCCCAAAGAAGCATCAGATTTGTAATCTGGTGCCAATCTACTAATACACATATATGGTACAAGGGTCATCTCTCCTCAACCAAAAGCAGGAAAAAAATCATGCTGTGAGGAACAAACCCTTAAAAAAATTTGAAAATCAGGACAATTAAACACGAGAAAGCAATTCTACAAAGGGTAGCTTAATTATAAAATTATTTACATTCATGTCATCTCCAGCTTCATATCAACCCATCCAGGGAGATTTTGATTGTCATTGGAAAATAAATTTCTCCTTTAAGATGCCATCCACAGAAAACACTTCACAGAATCAGAATCGATTAGGTTGGAAAAGACCTCTGAGATCATTGAGTTCAAACTGTGACCTAACACCACCATGGTCAACTAGACCAGAGCGCTAAGTGCCACATCCAGTCTTTCCTTAAACAGCCCCAGGGAAGGAGACTCCACCACCTCCCTGGGCAGTCCATTCCAATATCTAATCACCCTTTCTGTGAAGAAATTCTTCCTAATGCCCAACCTAAACCTCCCCTGGTGCAGCTTGAGGCTATGTCCTCTTGTCCTGTCACTAGTTGCATGGGAGAAGAGGTTGACCCCCACCTGGCTACAATCTCCTTTCAGATAGTTGTAGAGAGTGATGAGGTCCCCCCTGAGCCTCCTCTTCTCCAGGCTAAACAACCCCACTTCCCTCAGCCACTACTCATAGGACATGTGTTTCAGACCCTTCACCAGGGATTTGCTCCAGCATCTTAATGTCTTTCCTGAATTGAGGGACCCAGAACTGGACACAGCACCTGAGGTGTGGCCTTACCAGTGCTGAGTACAGGGGAAGAATCACTTCTCTGGTCCTGCTGCCACACAATTGCTGATACAGGTCAGGATGCCATTGGCCCTCTTGGCCACCTGGGCACACTGCTGGCTCACGTTCGTTCACCTTACATGTCATCATATTTCCCCCTCCCATTATGTGGTAATTGTGCCTTGATGTTTTTGGCAGTTTTGACCCCTTAAAGAAGACATGCAAGGAGGCAGGAGGGGAACTCACACATACTTTAGAGATTTTGTGTACAAGCTATTGTTGGTTGCCTGGTTGGTATTCTCACTGCTTGAAGTTGATCCTAATTCTGGGAGTGCAGGCTCTGATCCAAACTCCAAAGCTCCAAACTGAACATTTAATCCTGTCACATCTGATGATCCAGGCATTTCCACTGCAGAGGCAGGAATCTTAAAGGAGGAAAAAACCCAGCATAATTCCTTTGCATGCACTATCTGTATTAAAGATATCAGTAGATGACATCCTCTCATCCCTTAACTACAGGCTTCTTCAGTTACTGCCTCAGACTTTGCTGCTAATTAGATCTGTGACAACCCCCCACTTTACATAAATTAACTACATTCTTGTAACCCGAAATAAATTTATCGATGCTGTGCCCTGATCTGGAGCTGAAACAAAAAGCCATACTGTTCTACAATATCAAAGTGTCATCTGTGTCCATCCCCCTCAGCCAATATTAATCTTGTGGCTACTAAGTCAATCCAAAAGTCACACAGCAACAGTCATTTTCCATGCAGAGCAATCAGATATGTGCTTGGAAAAGACAACACTGTATTTTGAACCTAAAAACTATTCAGCTTTGAATTTTCTGCTTTATAAACAAGAAACAGAACATGGTCTTTGCTTTCCTTCTCCCTAGAAACTGATATATAGAATCATTTAGGTTGGAAAAGACCCTTGAGATCATAAAGTCCCACCATTAATCCAGCATTGCCAGGTCCACAACTAAACCATATCCCTAAGCACCACATCTACGTGGCTTTTAAATCCCTCCAGGAATGGTGACTATTCCAATGCTTGACAACCCTTTCTGTGAAAAAATTTTTCCTACTATCCAATCTAAATCTCCCCTAGTGCAACTTCAGTCCATTTCCTCTCATCTTGTCACTCGTTACCTGGAAGAAGACACCACCCCCCACCTGGCTACAACCTCCTTTCAGGTAGTTGTAGAGAGCAATAAGGTCCCCCCTGAACCTCCTCTTCTCCAGGCTAAACAACCCCAGCTCCCTCAGCCACTACTCATAAGACTTGTGCTCCAGCCCCTTCCCCAGCTCCATTTCCTTCTTTGGACTTGCTCCAGCCCCTCAATTTCTTTTTTGCAGTGAGGGGCCCAAAACTGGACACAGGATTCAAGGTGTGGCCTCACCAGTGCCAAGTACAGAGGGACAATAACTTCCCCGGTTATGCTGGCCACACTATTGCTGATACAAGCTTTTGTATGTTTATATGTTTACTAAGGACAAACTCAATTACCCACCTTGGATGATGGAATTATCCTCCGTTTTGGTGGTTTTATCTGCTTCTGCTGGTTTTGGTGGGCAGTAACTGCCTGGTTATCCATAGATATAGTGGAGAGCTGTAACATTTTGCTAACAGCTGTAGAAGTGTCTACTGGTGATGGCTTGTGGAGTTTTACCTGGGAGGAGAAGGATTCCAGCCCAGGAGGAGAAACAGGGACTGCCTGTGTTTGTTGTTGCTGTCGCTGGGCCAGATGGTTCAGAACTGGGGAGGGTTCAGGCTGGGATTTCAAGTCTGGTCAGTATTGGGAAAAAGAAATATCAAAATTAAAGCATTGAACTCTGTTATTCATGCTTCTACCCTTTTTGAAAGAATGTGGGTGACTTGACACACTGGACAGCTAAGATTTTATAGAATGTGCAAGTCTTTCAGACATCACACAAGTTTCATATTTAATATTACCATTGTAATAATAAGGCCAACACCTAATCACAGAATCACAGAATTGATCAGGCTGGAAAAGACCTCCGAGATCATCAAGTCCAACCCTTGATCCAACACCGCCGTGGTTACTAGACCATGGCACTGATGCCACATCCAGTCTCATCTTAAAAACCTCCAGGGACAGAGAATCCACCACTTCCCTGGGCAGCCCATTCCAATGTCTGATTACTCTCTCTGTAAAAATTTTTTCCTAATATTCAACCTAAACCTCCCCTGGCACAGCTTAAGACCAAGCCCTCTTGACCTACTGCTGTTTGCCTGGGAGAAGAGCCCGATGCCCACTTGGCTACAACTTCCTTTCAGGGAGTTGTAGAGAGTGATGAGGTCTCCCCTGAGCCTCCTCTTCTCCAGGCTAAACAACCCCAGTTCCCTCAACCACTCCTCATAGGACTTCTGCTCGAGTCCCTTCACCAGCCTCGTTGCTCTTCTCTGGACCTGCTCCAGCACCTCAGTATCCTTCCTGAACTGAGGGGCCCAGAGCTGGACACAGCACTTGAGGTGTGGCCTCACCAGCACTGAGTCCAGGGGAAGAATCACTTCCTTGGTCCTGCTGGCCACACTGTTCCTGAGCCAGGCCAGGATGCCATTTGCCTTCTTGGCCACCTGGGCACACTGCTGGCTCATGTTCAGCTTCCTGTCAATATTCTCGACTTTATTTAAACAACTGTGGGCAAGCATTATTAAGAATCATAGAAATGTTTAGGTTGGAAAAGATGTCTAAGATCAAGTCCTACCGTTAACCCAGCATTGCCAAGTCCACAACTAAACCATGTCCCTAAGCACCACATCTACATGGTTTTTAAATCCCTCCAGGAATGGTGACTATTCCAATGCTTGACAACCCTTTCTGTGAAAAAATTTTTCCTACTATCCAATCTAAATCTCCCCTAGTGCAACTTCAGTCCATTTCCTCTCATCTTGTCACTCGTTACCTGGAAGAAGACACCACCCCCCACCTGGCTACAACCTCCTTTCAGGTAGTTGTAGAGAGCAATAAGGTCCCCCCTGAACCTCCTCTTCTCCAGGCTAAACAACCCCAGCTCCCTCAGCCACTACTCATAAGACTTGTGCTCCAGCCCCTTCCCCAGCTCCATTTCCTTCTTTGGACTTGCTCCAGCCCCTCAATTTCTTTTTTGCAGTGAGGGGCCCAAAACTGGACACAGGATTCAAGGTGTGGCCTCACCAGTGCCAAGTACAGAGGGACAATAACTTCCCTGGTTATACTGGTCACACTATTGCTGATACAAGCCAGGATGCCATTGGCCTTCTTGGTCACTGGGCACACGCTGGCTCATGTTCAGCTGGTTGTCAATCCATGTCCTTTTCTGACAGGGAGCTTTCCAGCCACTCTGTCCCCGGCCTGTAGCACTGCATGGGGTTGTTGTGACCCAAGTGCAGGACCCAGCACTTGGCACTGTTGAACCTCATAGAATTGGCCTTGAACCATTGATTCAGCCTGTCCAGATCCCTCCTACCCTCTAGCAGATCAACACTCCCACCCAACCTGGCATTGTCTGCAAAGTTACCGACCTAGCCAACAGTGCACCTGCCCAAGCTATGAGCAGCCAGTTTCCCCAGGAGAATATTGTGGGAGACAGTGTCAAAGGCTTTATTAAAGTCCAGATAGACACATCCACAGCCTTTCCCTCATCCCTGTACCTGGCGCATGATGGCACTAAAGATGATATACTCAATGACCTTCCCCAGCACCAAGGTCAGGCTGACAGGCCTGAAGTTCCCCAAATCCTCCTTCCAACCCTTCTTGTGGATGGGCATCACATTTGCTAAACTCCAGTCTTCAGGGACCTCCCTGGTAAGCCAAGACTGCTCATAAATGATTGAAAGGGGCTTGGTGGGGCAGGAAGAATGTGACAAGGAATCATGGGAGTAGTAGTTTTCTGGGTTCTCACGCATGCTCATTTAATACTTGATTGTCATTGGTTGAAAGATCACGTGACATGTTTAAGCGCTGTATTTAAACCGAAGTGTTTTGAAATAAACTTCAGTTCTGCTCGGGCATTCATGTCTGAGTGCGGTTCGTGCCTTAAACAACACCTTATATGGCTGCCCGCATCGGCACAACAGCAGGTTACCGGGAACCAGGAGCAGCAAGCTCTGGGGAACCTGTCCAGAGGTGTCCATCTCGCCAGGATTAAAAAGGAAGAATACAGCACGCTGGATTACCTCTGCAAAAGGGACAAAAAAGGAAGAAAAAAGGACCGGAAGAAAAGACAACAGAGCTTCAGCACACAGAGGTAACCAGAAACTGGCAAAATGGGAGGGAGGAATTCTCATAAGAGGACGTTTTCCTTAGAAATTAAAAAGACAGCTGAAGCTATAACCCATTTTTTAAAAGAACAGAACAGAAATATAGAAAGAAATAGACTTTGGGACTTAATGTATTGGATTTCTATAAATGAACCAGCTTTACCTTTAACTGGCATTCACCAAGTGTTATCTTGGAGGAAAATAGGAAGCAAGTTAATTAAAAAAACAAGTGAATGGGATATAGAAGCTATCAAAAATTTAGCAGCATGGAGAGAGGTTATGACTGCCTTGAACTTACATTACAAAGAAGCAAAAACAGCCAGGACAGCGGACCTTTTTGCCCCAGCCCCCCAATGACCGCGTGGCCTGAAACCAATAGAGCAGGGACGGTGCACCTTAGCGGAGAAAGATGGGGGGGAGGGGGAGCCCTGGGCGGGGAGAGTGCAGCGGCAGCGTGTAGTCTGGGAGCACATGGCGCTGGGTTCACCCTGGAACCATGTGCTCCTTTTACCCCCTCCCCCCAGCCGCCGCCATTGGCGCGTGTCCGGGGTCGGGCACGGCGCTCGCCACGGGCGGTGCACCCCACACGTGCGCGGCCGTGTGGCCTCCCGCCGCGCCGTGCATGGTCCCTACAGCGGGGGTTCCGTTGCCGACCGGGGCTGCCATGGGATCCTGTGCCTCTCGGCACGGGGCTGGGGGAGTGGCGGTCCCGTGGCTTGCGGCCGGATCCGTGGCAGAGCCGCTCACGGCCGCGCCCCCTCCCCCCGGGCTGGGGGGGGAATGGCGCGGGGTCGGCGACTGGGGCTTTGCCTGGGGTGCCCGCCGCCCAAGCAGGCAGCGTGGCCGGCGGGTAGTTTCGTTGAGAGACCACCCGCGGCCGCTTCGCCCACCCCGGTTGTAGCAGCCCCTGCACTGCAGGCACCGGGAGCCGCCGGTTTTGCAGCGGTGCCGGGACAGCCTGGGGCCGGGGCGGCGGCGGCGTGGGGAGCTGCCAGCTTCATGCCGGCGGCCGCAGCTGCAGCCGCTGCCTTGCAGCTTACGGCTGCGCCCCCCGCACCATACGCCGGGCCAGGCGGAACGGTGGCCGAGGGGGCTGGGGCGGTGGCTGGGTTAGGCGGCGTGGCAGCGGCTGCGCCGCGGCAGAGCGGAACGCTGGCGGGGGTACAGAGCACCAGTGCCGGCGCTGTGGGGGCTGCACCCGGGGGGCAACAGGCGAGCTGCCATTACAGGGGTCAAGAGAATTTGCTATCTCCCTTTAGCTATGCGGCGGCCGTGAGACCACCGCAGAGAGAGTGCAGGGACGCGGCCGGGCGGCTGGGGCTCGGGGCTAGGGCACCAGCAGCAGCGGGGGCTGTGACGAAAGAGCAACGGAAGGACTGCTGTTGCGGGGGTCAGGGCGGTCCACTAACACCCTTTGGCTGCGCAGCGGCCATGAGGCCGCTGCAGAACAACCACGCAGCAATATGGACACAGCAAGCTTGCTCTGGCCGTGAGGCGGAAGTGAAAGTGCCTTTTCCATCACCACCAGTTCAAACAACTCACAATAAATGCACAAGAGTTAAAGCATCACCATGGCTCTCCTACCAAGAAACCAACCCACAGCCTTTGCCAGCCTCAGAACAGCTTCTACACCAAAGACGGCCTGATGGAGGAGGAAGAAGAGAAATTGACGCCCTAGAAAGCTTAGCCGAGCTGTGGCAAACTGAACTCAGCGAGACGACAGAACCAGAAAAAAGACAAGCAGTTTTGGATCCTGCAAAAGAGGAAGAACAGCAAATGTGGTTACAGCTACTACTTCAGCTCAAGGAAAAGGATGCAGACTGGGAAAGCACACAGAACATCTGCCGGCCCAAGCACAGACCATCAGCAAAGTCAAAGCTACCGACTTTGAAGTGGACAGTATGTGTGCTGACTGCATTGCTGGTGATGACAGCTGTTGGTTTTGTACTGCAAGAATTTCAGCTGGGACAACACAATCCACCTACTGACAGAACAAACAATCTAGAGGTAACATTGCAAAACACAACAGACATACAGCTATCAGCTACCATGTTTAATTTTCTAAGTCACAAAAGGACAACTTTACTAATTGACAGATTATTTGCTATTATAAAAAGTTCTTTTGTGTTACAGGGGGTAAGAATAATAAGAGGGGCCCCAAATCAAGTATTTACTTCTCACTATTTTAAAATGCTGTTAGACAATATACACAACATGTGCCATACACAACATGGAAAGTCAAACTAGTAGCAAAGAAACGACCAGTTACAATTTCAACTGCAGAAACACAGAATTCTTTATACACAGTCACTGCAAGAGCCTTAAGAAAGCAAAACAAACAAAACCCTCATACAACAGAAGCCCAAAAATGCTCCACAAAGTTGCAACATACATCAATACACACCTCTAAATCCACTCAAAACACAAACATGCATAAATTGGCCTATACCCAAATTAAACAATTAGAATGGGAGGCAAAGACAGGAATATCAAACATTTTTAACAGCAGAACAGATATAACCTCACAATGGCCCTTAAAAAACATCCAAACCTATTTAACAAGTTTTCTTAAACTAGCATCCCCAAAGCAAAACACAAACATTATAACCAGCAATAACCCAGACATAAACTCTGTTTCCATTGGACCCACTGAAATCACTCATTCTGTAGAACAGAGACTGCCTCTGTCAAAGAGAAAGTCAATTGACAGCAGATTTTTCCCAAAGGCAGTTTTATTGCAGCTGAACCCACAAGTGACCCAAGAAACAGGTAGCCCTAAATCAATAAAACAATGACCTTTCCTTAAAACAGAGGTAATGCATTTACATACACTACTAGAAAACCATATAAACACAGCCTCACTATGTACAGAAACCCTTTCACTAATCTATCAATCTCTCAAACCTAAAGAAAGATGGATTTTCATGCTTTTTACCCCTATCTCAGAGTTAGAAAAGAATGAAGTTTTTGAAAACCAAGATTTTACAACTTACTTTTTAGTTAAGGAAAAGGGTAAAAAATACTTGCATGATTGCCTTTGCAAAAAAGGAAATAATGTGTTGCCCCTTAAACATAATAACAGTAGTTTACTGCTTAACAATTGGGTGGAATTAGATTTTGTCATTTTCTGCTGCTATTCCTGTTCCTATGGAAACTTTCCTACTAACTCCTTGGCTAAACGAATAAGTAATTTACCTTTGGGTGAGGAAGACGACAAGCAAACCCCTCACTCAGAATCTCCTTTTTTACATAACGTGGAAAAGGAAGGCAGGACATGGTGAACTAAAACTTTGCTAACTATTCACTCATACCGCTGCATTTTGCATTGTCAAGAAGATATAAGTTTTGCTTGTAACATTTGTAGTTTTTTGCCTTCAAATCAGTTTTCTTAAAAGTGTTGTAAATTGTTTTCTTGACAATGAAAATAAAGGGTAGAGGGTAGTTTAAAAACATTTACACACGGAATGAAATTTAACATCTCACCATCTTAAAGCCCAGTATGTTCATTAATTCATATTTTTTAAATGTAGAGCTGGCTGATACAAAGCTTTTATTTGGTTTGGCAGTTTCATGTTCTTCTAGCTGTGATGGAGTGTGCAGGATGAACCTTTTATCAATCAGCAAACAAAGTTGCTACACATTACGGAAACTGGAGCAATATGGACAATTTACTAGGGAGCTAGATTTAAGCTAAATAAATTCACATACAGGCTGTTTCAGCATCAATTGCATGCTGATTACCAATCAGTTACTGAACTCAAGGTAAAGAAAAGGATTTGAAACCTTCTGCTTCATAGTATAAAAAGAGAGAAAAATTCTCCTTATTGCCTAAAAGCCTTTGTAATTATTTTTCACTATGTAAATTAGTGTCATTTTAACCAAGAACATTTAAGTTTATCTCCACAAAACCAGAACACTACAGCTTCAAAAATTTTCCCTATTTTTCATTCAATTCCCAATAACTTTAAAAATAAAAATTATTAGAAGTTATTAAATTCTCAAATGCATCCACATACATGCAATTATCACAATAATGTTATTCAAATAATAAGTATAGAATCTTAAACATCCCCATATTTGTTACATTCAAACATTCTCAAAACATTTTGCTGTCACAAAACAACATACATAATGTCAACAAGAGTGCAAAATAGCTGCTTGAAAATCACAACTACCTAAGAGACTGGATTAAACCTGGTTATAGTTGCTCTAACTGATGTTATTAGAAATGGAGACTGTAAAACGTTCCAGAAAAATTCAACAGGACCAACAATAAAATCTCCAAAGAAAACTACACAACAAAAGATTATCTTTAAAGCCTTCAACCAAAAAGCAAAAGACACTATAACATAGAGTGAATCACTGCTATTACTTCAAAAACTACAGATCCACCTGATCCTCGCATCTATTCCTGCCCACCTTTCATCTAAAATAGACTGAACTGTTATTAACATGTTTGCCAAGATTGTTTTTAAGGATAAAGAACAACTACAAGAAATGAACAAGTTTGAGACCACCTGCATCTGAACAAAGGACAATTGAACAATAAGGTACAAACCTTGGACCAGGTTCTATACAAGTCTACAACTTACTCATGTACTTAGCACATTTAAGTTGTTTTGTAATTAAGCTAAGAATGTTATAATTGATTCATGCTATGCTACAGAGTTACTTTCACATCTCGAAGTCTCCTTCCTTCGAGATTTCACTAACCCTCATTTACCTAGAACAATACACACCACATAATTCCTTGTTAATCACACAGAATCTCTCACATAAAACACATCCATTCACACACACATTCCAAATAGAATAATACAACTACACACAAAAAATGCTTCAAAGGCAAAAAAGAAGGGGATCAGGAACACTTATAGGAACATCATATGTTCTAAATTTCTTAAACTGTGATGATGCAAACCATTGCAGGTATGAATACCAACATAAAACTAAAATGCTTTCACCTTCCAAAGCACCAATTGTGATTGAAGGTCTAGTATCTAGGCAATGATCAAGACCAGTAGATTTCATAAATGGAGGGGAGATATATGCCTGTGTATCAAGGAGTGCTAAATTGCGGGAGGTTCCTTCTGGCGGTATCAGGCCTTATATTGGCCCTCCCCTTCAACAGAAGCAATCACCAGATAAAATGAGTAAAGAAATTAGATTTAAAGAAACACAACCAACAATAGTAAAAGGAACACATCACACATTAAGAAACATACTCTAAAAACACAAAAAAAGGGGGGGAAAGAGATATGGATCTAGTCCCTATATGTGTAAATCTACATTAACACTTCTTCAAAACAGGAACAATCACAAAGAAGCAATAAATGATACAACAGAACCAAAAGAAACACACAAACAGTAACCAATACAAAACCAAAACTCCATGATTCTAACACAATAAAGGGTTTAAGAATGCATGTGTGAGGAGAGAATGAAACGGTGGCCACTGGAGTATGAATGAAAAAGTTGAGTGGACATATGTATGTGTGTGTGAACGCAATATACTTTATAGCAAGACGTTTTAAACATTACCTCAAAGAACACCACCTCAAACACAACATCTACAACCCAACACATTTCCCTTTCAAATAAAGATGATGCCATTACACAAAGTCACCCTCAGATAAAAGGTTATACACATTTTCAAACCCTGGATAATTTGAGGTTGCTTGAATATTGCACGAACCAATAAAGTTGTAAACAGTTCAATAAAGGCCTTGTGACGATAGGCCCTGGTTTTTATAAATAGTTGAAATAAGATTGGTTATGATAAGAATGTTTAAAAACTTATTGTTTCACAACTTGTTAATTAAACAGAGAGAGGGGAGATGTGGCAGGAAGAATGTGACAAGGAATCATGGGAGTAGTAGTTTTCTGGGTTCTCATGCATGCTCAATCAATACTTGATTGTCATTGTGACATATGATAGTGTGACAAGTCTGCCCTCTGAAAGTCCAAGGTAGCAGTTCTGCTAATCCTTGTCCTCACTTCTCCAAGAATCCAAAACTCTATCATTTCGTGGTCACTGTGCTCAAGACAGCCTCTGATCACCACAACACCCACCAGTCTTTCTCTGTTCACAAACAGTAGGTCCAGTGGGACACCTTCCCTAGTTGGCTCACTCACCAGCTGTGTCAGTTCTCTTCCACACACTCCGGAAACCTCCTAGACTGTTTCTTCTCTGCTATGTTGTATTTACAGAACATATCTGGCAAGTTGAAGTCCCCCATGAGAACAAGGGCCAGCAATCATGAGACTTCCCCCAACTGCTTATAGAATATTTTTTCGCTGCCTCTTCATCCTGGTTGGGTGGTCTATAACAGACTCCTGCTACAATATCTGCCTCATTGGCCTTCCCTCAGATTCCTTCCCATGAACACTCAGTTGTCACGATCATCAAGCTCCAGACAATCAAGACATTCCCTAACACACAGGGCTACCCCTCCATCTCTCCTTCTTTGCCTGTCCCTTCTGAAGAGTTTATAGCCATCCATTGCAGTTTTCTGGTTGTGTGAATCATCATCCCACCATGTTTCCATGATGGCAGTGTTATAGGTTAGAAATCCAGGAGAATTTTTCTTCCCCCTGTCCCCCACTGTAAGAAAGACGGAGTAGGAATGAAAAAAAAGGTCAATTAGCCTTACAAAAGAATCTAGCTGGCCAAGCTGCATCCCTACCGAATGGCCCATCAGAGGCTGGGGGGAGAAGGGAGGAGTTTTGGGAGGGAGTGGCTGGCTCTTGTCAGAGGGGAGAGATCAGACTGCAGGGTTCACTCTGGAGAAGGGAGACAGTCTGTGTGCGGGCAGTTTTGGGAGAGGGGAGCCCTGAGGTCGGTTTTCTTTCGCTGGCCTCGGCTTCCTTGTAGGCTGCCTTTGCCTCTGGCCCGAGTTTTGGTGTGTTTTCATCGGAGAGGTCTCTGTGCTCGCTGGGAGAAAAGGAGGAGCTTTGGGGTACCGTCATCTGAGAACAACAGTGAGTCTTGTGGGGGTGGACTGCTTTTCCTTCTGCCCTTCTTCCATTGGGAGAAGGGCCCCCCCGTTGTTTTTTTTTTTTGGCTTCTCCTGCGATCCGAGACCACCCCCCAGACCCCTCTCCCCACGTGGTGACCGCCAGAGCCCGACAGCACCCCCTGCAGGTCAACGCAGAGAACTGCAGGCTCTACACCTCCAGTGATCCAACAGCCCCCCCTGCAGGTCAACACAGAGAACTGCAGGCTCTACACCTCCAGTGACCCAACAGCACCCCCTGCAGGCCACAATTAGGACTGCGCTAAAGGACAGAGAAGTATTCATTCAGACTTTTTTTTGTTTGTTTTTTTTTCTTTTGTTTGAAGGGGAGTTTTTGGGTACAGGACTATTGCCTAGGGGTTTTTTTGTGTTCTGTTACTGTTCTTGCCAACATACATATATCTTTTAATAAAGAGTTGTTATTTCTTCTGTTTTTCCCACACTTCCTCAATTAAAACCCCTTAATTTTGAATTCACAATTACTGAGAGAGAGGAGTTTGGTTTGTCTCTTAACTCATCGTCTTTAGCAAACTTTCCAGTCTCTTCAAACTGAGACAGGCAGCCATGTCATAGTTTTCCTGCTATACAATGG
Source organism: Chiroxiphia lanceolata (assembly GCF_009829145.1). Taxonomy (NCBI): domain Eukaryota; kingdom Metazoa; phylum Chordata; class Aves; order Passeriformes; family Pipridae; genus Chiroxiphia; species Chiroxiphia lanceolata. The sequence goes on along the minus strand of NC_045670.1, from coordinate 11,180,871 downwards.
CTTCTAGCTCCTCCTGTTTGTTGCCCATGCTGTGGGCATTGGTGTAGATCCACTTCAGTCATGCCACTTTTTTGGGGGGGAGAAGCCCCAATTCATGTGTGATCATTCTCAGGCACTTCTGGGATTTCTAACACATCAGTAACCTTTGTGTCTTTGCTACCACATGGATCTCCATCCCCTACCTCCACTGAGGTGGCAGACCAAAGGACCTCACTGGCACAGCGTATCTCAAACATTGGTGTGCTGCCCATAGGCTTCTCTAGTGAGCCTGGCTTTATCCCCTTCCCCCTTTGAATCTAGTTTAAAGATCTCTCAATGAGCCCTGCTAACTCCTGTGCAAAGATCCTTTTCCCCCTTTGAGACAGGTGAACTCCTCTGTTGCCAGTAGGCCTGGTGTCATATAAACTGACCTGTGATCAAAACGAAACAAAATTCTGCCGGTGACACCAGGCTCAGAGCTAGGTATCAATCTGCTGGCTCTTCCTGTTTCTTCTCTCATCATTGCCTGCAACTGGAAGGGCAGAGAAGAACACTTCTTGTGCTCCTGATCCCTTAACCAGTCACCCCAAAGGCCTGAAGTCTCTCTTGATTGCCCTTGCAACTTCATTGCTGCTTACCTGAAAAAATCAATAATCTGAGTGTCGCACCAGCATAGAAAGCTTTCTCACCACATCTTTTACCTGGGCCCCAGGGAGGCAACTGACTTCTTTAAGAAGTGGGTCCAGTCTGCATATGAGGCCTTCTGTTCCCTTCAGAAGGGAGTCTACTATAACAATGACTGGTCTTTTTTTCTTTATGGAAGCAGTCTTGATGCAGGGCATAGGCTGACTTAACCTCAGCAACACCTGCATGCTAGATATACTATTGTCTTTTGTCACTGTTCAGTTCCACTTGCAGAGCCTTGTACCTATTATGCCAGGGCACCTGGGGAGGTGGGGTAGTCACAGATGAGAGGTGCCTGCTGCATTGGTTAGGAACTTGTCGCCATTACCCCCTATCCTTTAAGTCACCATGTTAAGCCAAGCAGAAAGAAGATAGGGAATCTTCCCTATTATGTGCCTAGTCTGTCTGTTGGGCCTGTCCCAGGAAAGGTAAGGTTTAGTTCCAGTAGTCTCTCTCTTGCACTCCCTGATACTCTTCAGCCTACTCACCTCCTCCTGGAGCTCTGTCACTAAGCTGAGGAGTTTTTCTACCTGGGCACACCTCCCACAGGTGTGCTCACTACTGCTGTCCAATACTGGCATAAGAGCAGGACCCACCCTTCAGCCTGACACCTGAGTAGCAGCATGTTCCCATCAGAGCTCTGCCTAAACAGCTGTTTCAGTCATGGTGGGTGCAGAGCTTAGAGAGGCCGTAGCTGTCTGCCAGGTGGATACCATTGCTCCCTGGTTGAGCTGGCAGGGCCTTAGCACCCTTCCTGCATGCCCTCCCGCACAACCTGCCACACCATGCCCTGGCTGAAGTGCCACAGGGGGTAGCTGTCATTACTCAGGGCCTTGTCCATGCCTCGTCAGCCACTCTCATGCAAACTGCCAGTCTCAGCATTCTCCTGGGGTTTCCCCAGCTCAGGACACCATCACCAACACCCCCCTCATAGATCCCCTGCTCCGCTGCAAAATGCACCTGCACCAGAGCTGCTTACCTTGGCTTTCTTAAAAAATATAAACCCAAACCTATTCATATAGTCACGTGTGGTGGGGGGAAGCAGTTTTCCCCCTGAAGTTATAAAATGGTAAAACCCCAGGGGGTGGTGACCCTTGAAGTTTTGAAGTTTTACCCAATGAGCACTTCTGCAAAATATAAACATATCACAACCAGAATGGAAGAGAAGGTAGTTGTAGGTTTGGTGGTAGAAGAAGGTAGCCATGTTGTGAATGCCACGAGGAAGGGGCTCGGAGCCCCTTGGGGCCTCTGGGCCCCCCCAGCCCCTGGCAGGAGGGCTACAGAGACTTGGAACAGTGTTAAACTGGACTATGTGTCTATAGCTATGAGCTGGGAGATGTTTCTCCACTGTGAGCCGCAGCAAGAGACACTGAAAAGTGGCGGCAGAACAGCAGTGGACGGAGCAGTGGCAAAGAGCCAGATGAGATAAGACCGAGCAACAACAAAGGCATGCAGCACACAAAGAGAACTCCTGGAAGGAGAACTGAGAGAAAGCCAGCAGCAGAGGGAGCAGAGTTGAGCTCTACACAGAGTTTTGGGGGTAAGAACTGAACCAGACTCCCCAAAACCCTTTTGAGACCCCTCTTAAGTTGGGGTGGTGGACTCCTACTGGATGGAAGTCCTAAAATGCAACATGCAGCACTGGAGAGAGAGGAGCCGAGAAGCTCAAAGTGTTCTGGAAAGCTGGACCGGGATGGAGAAGGAATGCAGAGGGGGGTGACCTTGGCTACCCCCCCTCGCCACTGCTGCCAAGCTGGCAGCCTGAGACAGAGCACAGGAACTCTGGTAGAACTCTTGAGGCAAAGGCTTTCAACTGAAAGCTGTCCGAGACGTTCTGACTCAGGGGTGAATCCCCTGAGGAAGGGACTTTCACGAAGATGCCCCTGCACTCGTGATATGCCTGTGGTGAAGCGAGTTTTGTCCCTGCTGGCAGTCCACAGGTGAGACCTTCGCTTGGAGTCGAAGGAGAGCCAAGAGGGGTGAAAGGAGACCCCCTTGTGTGTATTGGAAGAGATCCAGCTGCAACAATCCAGTTACAGCTGCTGCAGAGAAGAGAACCTGCTGCCTTAGGGACTACTGTTCTGAGAGTTGGAAAGGGATCTTTCCTTCTTCCCTCCTGGACTTTTATTTGGAGGGGAGAAGAGATTTGATCCATTGTAAATACTTATGTCATGGTAGAGATAATTAAGATTGTATATAATGTATTGTAGTATTTATTTGTACAGTCATTGTAATATATTCCCTTTCCCTCATTTGAGTCTTGTGTGGTGTCTGGAAAAAAAAACCATCTCAAATTGGGTTGAGATGTGGGAGAGGGTTTGGACTAGGGAATTGGATTTTGGAGCTCTCAAACCATGACATCACGTAACAGTATCACACATTAGGCCTCAAAAACTGTTATAGATTATTTTAGTCAAACACTGCAAGTTTCACTGCAACTGACTGTGCTGATAAAATGTGACTACTTCCAAGGGGTCTGGAATTGCAACTTAGTGGTATTATGAGTTAGGGTTCCCCTGCCCCTACAAACAACACAAATAGGAAGTCATCTACCATCTCAATATGGCTGAAAGTCAAGAGACACTGGATGCTGACGGGCTTTTTCCCAAGACTTCCCCTTTCATAGTTTCAGACACCAAAAGTGTCTTAGAGCACTGGTCAACAACTGTAAGAGATTCACAGCATTTGCAGTGTGAAGATTTTTTTATCCAGTTGAAGTACATTAGAAAGAAACTTAAAATGTACATAAACTTTTTCAGAATTTCTGCATGTCAAAGATTATAACTGCTACCAAATTCGGTGCTTACCTATCTGGAAGCATACACACAAGAGAGATACAAGACCTATCACTCTTCACAGTGAGAATAGTGCTAGGAACTACACTGCAAAACCCAAGTTTGTGTCATTTTTACTCTTTCTACTAATTTTACTGAATTAAATGAAAAATCCATACAATTATGAATAGACAAAATGCATCATTTAACCTGCATCATTTTCAGCACACATGGACTTCACACTAGGGAAAGAACACTGAGATGTGATGCACATTATGAAGAAATTATATAGTACTCATTCAAAATTCATGGAATGATTAGAAGAGAAAAAATTGGGAAAAAAGACAAAATATGGTACAACCTAGAAGCAACATAGGCACACTGGAAATGGGTATTTTCCAGGATTTGTTGAGAAAAAAAGTGTGCTGGTTTTGGCTGGGGTAGAGTTAATTTTCTTCCCAGTGGCTGGTATGGGGCTGTGTTTTGGATTTGTGCTGAACATGGGGTTGATAGGATAGAGATGTCTTTGTTATTGCTGAGCAGAGCTTGCACAGAGCCAAGGCCTTTTCTGCTTTTTGTACTGCCATGCTGGGGAGGGGACTGGGGATGCACGGGAGGCTGGGAGGAGACACAGCTGGGACAGGTGACCAAACTCAAGTGACCAAAGGGATATTCCAGACCATATGGCATCATGCTCAGTATATAAAGTGGGGGGAAGAAGGAAGAAGGGGAGGACATTTGGAGTGATACTGTTTGTCTTCCTGGGTAACTGTTGCACATGATGGGGCCTCGCTCTCCTGGAGATGGCTGAACACCTGCCTGTCCATGGGAAGCAGTGAATGAATTCCTTGTTCTGCTTTGCTTGTGGCTTTTGCTTTGCTGTGGCAGGAGAGCCTACCCCAATCAGACCTAAAATCCAGTCAGAGAATGCATACAATGCAAACCATCATGCAAGCCATCATGCAAGTTCAACTGCTTGCTCCAGGGTGCTGTCTTGGTGTTGATTATACTAAAACCAGCCTGGTTCACCAGACTTTGAATACACATCCTGCTGTTGAAACAGGATTTGACAGATAAGCTGGTAGCTGGACTGTTAATTTGTGTGACTAGCAGTTAATCACTTTATACTATAAAAGTCCAGTCCCCTTTAATACAGTCAGGTTCTTCTAACATAACCCTTCTTGGGGTGTATGTGTGGAGATTCCTCCCTTGGGTGGGGACGCCCTCCAAGGACACTCCTCCAGGTTAAGAGGAAGAGATCTCCCCATGAGTGTTGGTATGGGTGAGCTACATCAAATCTCTACTTTATTTCTTTTTGCTAACTTTACTATAATTGCTTTAACAATTGCTTCAGTATAGTGCATTATTCTATTTTATACTATACTACTAGTAGTTTTAGCATTTATATTGCTGTGTAGTAAATAATTCTGATTAGGATCTTTTGTCTGATCATTTGTAATAATAAATGATTCATTTTATATAAATATTCTCCTTTTGTTAATCAATAAAGCCTGTGGGACAAAACTGGTTCAATCACGCCTCTGTAATTCTTTAAACTGTTGACATAATCTGAGGCTAAAATAGGATTCAGCTGCACCTAGGCTCCTCTCTGAGCAGGGGTTTCGAAAGCAAGGGAGTCCTTTCTTCACCTCGTGACTCAACGGCAGGGCTTTTATAATAAATTTTGTCTAAGCCTTCCACTCCCACCCGAGACATTTCCCTATTAAACTGTCTTTATCTCAACCCACAAGTTTTCCAGCTTTTACCCTTCCAGTTCTCTCCCAGATCCCACTGGTGGGAGAGTGAGCAACCAGCTGCATGGGGCTTGGCTGCTGGCTGGGATTATACCACAACACAAAGTCACATCAAAGTTCCACTTAAATATTCAAGCATATTAAAATCAAAGATGTCACTACATGAAGGCTCAACAACCTCTAAAGATTCAGTGACATTTATAGATAGGCTTAAGCCTATCAAAACTTAGTTTGTGATATATTCTTAATGTCTATTACCAGCGACTAAGTGTAACACAATGCTGTAACCAATTACATTATTAGGATTATGGTTTTTTAAAAAAGCTTTTCATTTAAGGCCATTTTAAACTGTTATATGCATTAAGAAATCTTATAGACTAACAGAGAGAGAAAGCTATGTCAAAGCACTTACCAAACTGACTAAGGACTGAGGACTGAGTAATGGGTGGTTTTAGATCCCAGGATGATGTGGTAGTGGTGGTAGAACTATTATTGTTTTGTTGAGAGGTAAACTGACCCAAACCTGGAGATTTCAATTGGTCCAAGATTTGAGATCCAGCAGAGTTTGTCAATTTAGAGGACCCAAGTTCACCAAAGCCAGAACAAAGAACTGCAGACTACCAAAAGACACAAAAAAATAAAAAAAAAAAAAGGGGAAAGAGTGGAGGTGTGTATTTAATAAATAATTTGAACATAACCGTAGGATCAATGCCTACAGCTGGTATTTATCAACAACCAAAACCTCTTCACTCCTAGATTACTAATAAATCACAGAATCACAGAATTGTTAGGGTTGGAAGGGACCTCTGGAGATCATCCAGTCCAACCCCCCTGCCAAGGCAGGGTCACCTGGATCAAGTGACACAGGAACGCGTCCAGGTGGGTTTTGAACGTCTCCAGAGAAGGAGACTATATGACCTCCCTGGGCAGTCTGTTCCAGTGCTCCCACCCTCAATGGAAAGAAGTTCTTCCTCATGTTGAGGTGGCACTTCTTGTGTTTTAATTTATGACCAGTAAAAAAATCAGCAGTTGGAGCATATGACCAGATCCTCTCTGGTTATCACTGATACAACTTCCATCACTGATTACAATACTGATTTTCTGTAACCATGCATCTCAAAATAGCAACTAATAGTTGCATTTATTCTCTGAAAATCAGTTCAAGTGCCCAATTTCAAACCATCACAATTGACTCAGAAATAATCAGGTTTTCACAAAAAGCAGTCAGATATGTGCTTGCAAATAACACATCACAGTTTTCTGGCATAGAACTCTTCACTATAAACAAGTGATTTCATCCTAAATACGCATGCAGTAAACTCATCTGCTCTCTACTCAAAAATTAATACTTCATGTGAACCAAGAAACAACTAAGCAAAACCAGAAAGAAAAAGTAATCTTTATTTTGTGTGTGTGTGTGAATGGAAGGAATAGAATTAAGAATTCGTTCAACATCTGCAACCTGAATTTTATAAATATTGAAACATCTCATGAAATGACCCATACTGGAAAAGTTATTTAACCTGAAATATTTACTCATGAAGAATATTTAGAAAGCATAAAATAATTTTACCAGACTTTGAGGAGAATAAGAGTTTACAGCACTGGAACTGCCACTTCCTGATGCCATCTGGGTGCTGTGCTGAGAATTTGTGAAGACTAGGGCTTGGCCAAAGGTCTGCTGCTGGGGAACCTCAAATGAGTTGCCTTCTGTCTCTTGGGTAAAGGTCACAGGCTTTTCAGGCTTTTGAAACAGTGTTACCAAATCAATGCTATAAGACAAAGAAAAGTTTGGAATAAACACAATGATTAGACTGTGCTAAAACTGAAGAAAGCACAAACAATACTAAAGCTGCTGTACCAGCAACAGAATTATTACTCATTAACAGTCTTTTCAAATATTGCTTGTCTGCCATACAAAAGAGGCAGAAGAGAGGTTTTTGCCAGAAAATTCTGCTAGCTGAAACCTACCATTACAGCTGGAATATAAATTGTCTTTGCTCTCATTTCAAACATTATCAAATTTATAACATCATGTATCACATAAATAACCTATATGATTAATATAACCAAGTAACTGGAGATAAGTCATAAAAGATACATTGTATTTAAGTTGTAAACCCATTATATATCAATAATCCACATTCTCTGTATATCACGCTATTCCTTTAAAAAGAGCAAGGGATAAAAGTCCTACCTTTGTATGGGGTGGGTATTAGGACAGTAAAGAATGAAGTCACATGCAGCAATTGAGTAAATATGTGATTGTATGGAAGTCACAAGAGCAGCAGAAATAAAAGCTAAGTTTTTTATAGTAGGCACATATCCAAAATTACTCTACCACACATACCTGAGGAGGATGAGAAATGTGAATTTTCTTACATTTAACAAGGCTTACTAATGCCTACACATGTTTAACACAGGTTTATCCAAAGAAAAGCAAAGTATTCAGACAATAAAACAATCTACTTAAAAAATTTTGATTTAAGTTTATCCTAAATATACCACAGGCTTGGGCTGAAGAGCTGCTTCCAACACTTTGATTAGCATAGATTTCTTAATGTCCAAGCCTTTCTTATGGCAAGTAAAAAACCAACCAAAATACCAAAACAAAAAAACCACAAAACAAAACACCAGGATTCGAGTTGATGAACTATTTTCTAACATAATTTGAGGGACATCCACTGGAAGAATATTTGCATTAAAACAATGAACATATGAGCATATCACAGAATCACAGAATAGTTAGGGTTGGAAGGGACCTCTGGAGATCATCTAGTCCAATCCCCCTGCCACATCACCTTTAAGAAGGAAAGGAATGGAATATAGACTGTAAGTCAACTGACATCATGCCTCCTCCAGGTCACACCCATGTTATAAGGAAAATTTTACTGCAGTCTGAAGTACAGCAGTACAGCTGTATCAGGATGTTTGGGACCATTAGGTCATCTAGTTTTCAGATCTCATGCTATCCAACTACAGAAGTCTTACCATAACCTGCTCTCTGAGGCTAATGCAGGCAATTGATTCCACATAATTGACCATGCATTTGGTGAAGACAAAGACAAGCAAAGGCAGCAACTGCCATATTTTTCATTCTCTATCTGAATTCTATATCATCAGTTAAGGGAAGAAATTGTGATGGCAAGGAGATTTTCCTGGTAAGCAACACAAGCTTTTCTGTCAACATATTTGTCAAAGCACTATGCTCTGAACACTTTCTGCATCTACAGGGGCAGGGTTTTCATTTTCTGGACAGCAAAGCCAGAACTTCCTTTTCAACAGCACCAAAGTTTTCTTCCAGGCTACTTTTGTTCCTGCCTATAAGCAGTCTGTGCAGAAGACAGGGTCTTGTCAGTATTGTGTTCACGGATTTGGTAAGTTTGACTCCACTTCTGTAGTCAATAATAGGTAACACAGGAACCCACAAAAGCAAGACTTTCACAATTTTGAAACTAGTTTGACCAATCTCTGACCAAGGCTGCCCTGTGTTTTAGTCAACATTTTATATGTGCAAACTAGCATTGCTTCACCAAGCAGAAAGTTTTTAAGGTATAGGGAAACTGTGGAAGAAGAGCTTACCTCTGCCTAGGAGTCACATGATTCTCAGCTGGAACAGAGGAAGCAGTAAAGACTTTTGTTTCAGAAAGCTGAAAAAGTGTGGGGGGGAGAGTTATTTTAATCATACACATGCTCACACTTCAGTTCTGTGACATCTTCAGAAATTCCATCTTGATCATGCACTTTTAAGATAAAAGTAAAGTCAAACTATCATTACAACCAGTTATGCTGCAGCTCTGCTTAAAAAGACAAAAACATGTAGTCAAACTTCAGCAAAGTCTTCTCCACAGAATTAAGTACCAATTTAATTAAACTTAGGAAATTTGATCTACTCAACACTGAATAGTATACTAATGTAACTACATCAGTTTGGGAAATAGTTTAACTGAAAACTATACCACTAGAAAGTAATTAATGTGACATCTGGTATATCATCAGTGTGTAGACATAATTCAGGACTCCATAGAGCAACTCTGATAAACCTTGTTGCAGAAGTCTAACACATTGCACCATTCCCATTAATTTCATGTATCCCTGTGTTTTACATTTCAGCTCACATCACTGGTGGAGGCAGGTTTGCACTCAGGTATGTACAGTGAACTAGCATTTGTGGTTTCTTCTTGGCAGTTCTGCTAGGGGTGGTAATAACATCTTAAATAGATTGTTCTGAAAGCATGAGTTTAAAAACAATAATAAAGGCAGAACTGTGTAATTGCTTTTACTAGTATAAGAAGTCAGACCATCCACAGCAGAAAACTGTACTGCTCCCACCATGCTGTTACAATAAAGATAGATGCTTGCACAGGTAGCTGGAGACGGGGAGCTGGTTGGTTGGCATTTTGGGGGGGAAAGGGGGTGATTTTGGATTGTAGGGGGGTTGGTTGTTTCCTGTTTGAGGGTTTTTTAATAGCTTTTCTATTGACAGGAATACTTGCAAACCAGAAGAAGTCTTAAGCCAGTACAGGTTTGATTTAACAAGGCAGAGATATGCACAAAGAATCCCTTCAGAATGTGACATTTGAATCTAGCTCTTCCAGGAAACGATGCCTTTTTAATTGCTAGTAGCCCAGTTTAAAGGACATCACGGACATAAGCCAATTTCATCTGCCATCCCATGAACAGCTCTACTGAAAGCATGTATGTCCCTGTACATGATCATCTGCTTGGTATTCTCCTGTGAAACACTTGATTTAAGCAGGATGCAGAAGGTCTGACTGGGAGCAAATCACTTACTACTCAGAGGTGAAGTTCAAATGTTTCATGTGCTCTCCTAGCACTACACTGGGTCATGAAAAAATGCCACCATAGTTCCTTCCTCCATTTCCTTCCCTTCCTGCCAATACAACATATTTTAATCCCATATTTGTGGAACATAACTCTGTTCTGTGCATAATGCTGCCAGCCCGCAACTCTGTGTACTGACCAAAACAAAGAAAGAAGATTCAGCTCAAGCATATTTCCAATTAAAAAGGCTATTTCTCTATTGCTCAGCCCTTTCCCCACTATATGTGTTATTTTAGAACAACGTGTACTGTACTTTCTGTGGTGTCATGAGATTCCTGCATTATATGGTACAAGGAGGTCAGCTAATGACACAAGCAGCAGACTATGGTCTGCAATCTCTTGGTTAAATAGCAAATTCTTAGTAATGTCAACAGTTTCTTATGCTCACAAACCCCAGAATAAGACTAACCATGGCCAAAACATTGATGAATCCTGAAAAGTAATCAAATCAAGGAGCCTGAGGATGTTTGTGACAATGCAAAAGCATGCTCGATGTGTGAGAGAAAATGTTCTCTTCAACTGAACCAGCATGCAAAATAGACATCTCCAGCTACCAGTTTGGCTACATTGAAGTTTACATTACACCCTGTGGCAAACTCACTGCCACAAACTCCAATCAAGCATCTAATTCAGAAGTCTGCTGGGATTACAGCATTTGTCAAAACGTGCAGCAGCAGCTGAAAAGCTTTATTACACAGATGTCTTTAGCATTTCTTAGAAGCAATATCAACTCCTAACAAAGTTATTTATGCTCACTGTACACTACACTCGCAAATCTTCCACTGAAGCTCTGGCATTTTCCCACTGAATGAACAGTTGTGAACCATTTGCAAGCAGTAGCCTCACAAGGGTATTTCTGTCATCTGCAGTGAAATGCCTGTGCTTTTCAGCTCCTGTTTCTATGATAAAAATAATTCTTCAATCACCAAACAGACAATATATTTAACAACTAGCTATCAACTCCTATGACCAGTTGATAAGTGAGGAGCACAGGAAAATATACTCTGGCATTCTCATAAAAACTCAACAGCAACAAATCAGAAATAACAAAACCTTATTAGTGTTTTGATATGATGTACTGAAGGTAAAGAAATTAAAACAAGTTCTCACGCTGCTTCCTGGTAAAGGAAACACTCCCACTAAAATACATTATTTTTTTTTAAAGTGTTGCCATTGTTTCAAATAAAAACTAAGACTACCAATACTGTACAGAAAATTTTTGCCTTCATCCACTTTCTAGCAGTTTGTATGTATTGTATTTCTCCTCTTCTGATACTTTCTGTAGTTAAACTTTATTTTAATTAGCCAGGAGAATATAATCACAATTTTAAGAGGAAAATCCAGAACCATCTACAGACGCTCAATATTTGTCTGGTCCTTCATTGTCTATACAACCTCCTATTTTCACTGCAAGTAGTTTCCTCTATTAATTAGTATGCTGACAACCTACTATACTCACTCAATACTCACTACGAAAGATAAATACCAGAAAGGACTATTAGGTCGCAGAAATCAAATCATTCTCAGGTCAAACAACACGAAATTTCACTCACCTGCACCTAACTTGTATCTGATTAGAGAACACAACATTTAAACAAAAATATTCTTCAGAAAAACACTTGGTCTTTACCTGCAGACAGCAAATACATCAACTTCCTTGGTTGTTTCAATCATTAGTCATGCTGCTAGAATTGTTTACTATACGTTTAAATGCATGGCTCCATTTTCCAGCCACAGGTTCATATTATGCCTTTTTCTGCTAGACTAAAACAAGAGCCCATTATATGCTAACCTTTTCAGATTCAGTAAACTAAAAATCTCACTCTCAAACACCAATGCTATCAGTAAATATTTCCAGGTATTTTCCACATTTTTTGTTTTGTAAAAGCAATAAAAAATTGGATGTAGTATTTCAGAATCAAGTTCAGAAGAGTCCACATACAAAAATATAAATCAAGAATGATTAAGAGACAGGGAAGAGTGACTATGGTCAAAAAGTCTACAATAGGGTTTTTTTGTCACAGCATCAGCCCTTTAGGAGATCATGCTGAGCCGTTCTTTTTTCATCATCTGCTACAATGCTGAAAATTTTTCAGTTGCTGCTTTCTAGACACCAGCCCTTTATTCTGGAGGTGTGCCTTTATTCCTATTAAACAAATGGGCACTTGGCTATATTAAAGTATTTTTCATTTGAACAGGTCAAGTCTAGCAGAGGTCCAGATTTCTGTATGACTGACTTACTTTTAATTGCATTCCAATAATTTTTTTATTTTCCATACATTTTATTCAGCAGTGATCTTATTTTTACTTCCAAATCATTGATAAAGACACTAGATTGCATCTGGGCTGGGACTGGATTCCTTTATAGCCCTCCTAGAAATGCCCATGTTTAATAAGGGCCCTCCTGCAAAAGATTATTGGCTGAAATTTGCATGGTAGATTTCAATCCACTTAATGTGTTTCATGAAAGCATGTAATTATATTTAGAAGAAAAGATGTAGATTAAATCTCTTACAAGGACATACTCTATCTTTAAAGTTAACTTGTAATTTACTTTAAGACCAATATCAGGTTTATTTGAAGTGAACCTATTTTCGTAAAACTACACTGAATGACACAAGCTGCATTGCATTCTTGCACTTCCTTTTTTTTTTTTTTTTTAATCCGATGAATCAATTTTACTTTATTTTTTCCCCAGGGATGTTTTGGGCTAATTTGTCTGCAGCTTGCTATTTCATTCACTCTTTCTGATCATCAGCATATGAACAACTTTCTCCTAGGTTACAGGGATTTTTCCAGCACACCAAAATTAATAAAAATTAACAACAGGCTAGAGATTTCATTTGCTGTTCCTTCAAGATTCATGTACAAATTACTTGGGTTTAATAGCTAATTACCTAGTCAGCATTGCTCAACACCCCTCCTGTATTACAAATGCTGTATTGTACCAGCAAACAAGGGTGAGAACAAGGCCATAATTTTTCAGTATCCTTAGCCCTTAGTTTATTTCTAGCATATACTGCAGAAATAGAAGACAGGTTTAAAATAGCTGCCAGCTTTTGAGGACAGTAACTGATACAGAAAACCTACGAATTTTAGAATTTCTTTTCATTTTCTCGAAAGACGTGTCCCTCTTGCTAGGTAAGAATGGAGTTTTCATATCTGTTATATGACACATTCACACGTTTCTAGGGATAACGCTGACATACCACCCTACAGGAGGAGGCAAAAGGAATGACTTCTGAGACAATCTCTTACTCTTCTGAAAATAAACTTGAAATAATGGATGTTCATATAAAAAAAGAAAGACTTCTTAAAAGCTAAGTTTTCCTTTCCACATTTCTTGCTATCTAGTCTGTTTTCTAAACTGCTTACGCTTTAATATAACTGAAAACTTAAAATCACGAATGCAATTTTCATGCATGATGATCACAATGTCAATTATTTTGCAGACATGAAGACATCTCTTGCCTGTTAAAGAATGAGAACCAAAATTCTTGTAAGTAGACAACACATCATGATGAAGCAACAGGAATGAAGCAATCAAGTGCCAACATCAGCATACTACCAGCTCCTTTTTTAAGATTATGAACATGAAGTGGGCTAAATGGAACAATTATGAAGATTTCAAACAAAAAGCATCAAACGAGGAGTCTAAAGTTGATAGTAAACTTCAGCACTTAATTCCATAAAAGTCTTGTGATAATATGGCTTAAAATCCTCACATAATAGTAGGGGGAAGTATGCAGTTAACACACATCAGCATTGAGCAGTGTAGAATTATAATTCACAAATACTTAACTTGGGATAAAACTTAAAATTTTATTATCTATGTATTGTCCACCCAGTAAAAAACATTAATATTTCTTGATTCAATTTTATTTTAAAAATAAGTTTATCTAAATATATATATTTTAAACAGGAATTGTGGCAAGAAACACAATAAGAAATATCGCTGCATGCATACAAAGTATTACTTCAAACATTTAGTTTTTGAAGACAACACAGAAACTCTGAAAAGGGTAAATAATCAATCAGTCTAACAAGGCACACTTACATCTTCATTCCAGTCTTCTGCAGTCCATTCTTCTACTGAGTTTTTCCATGGTCCTATTGTAATTAGGGGAAAGAAAGAAAACAATTACAAGCTAAAAGCATAATGTCATATTTCAACCATTCTGCTTTGTAAGCAATCCTGCTTTCATTATTAGTGGAACACAAAGCAAGGAGATAGTGGTTGGAAACATGGGAAACTCTAGAAAACTGTTTTGCAGATTTACAATTTTGGGAAAGGGGGGGGTTCCCTTTAATTTCTGACTTCAGGTATTTTTTTAGCCACTATGGTACCAGACATAATTTGCATGAACACGTCTGCAACCAGCGATTAATTGTAAACATTAGAACTTCCTCCTATTACAATAAGGGATTACTCAACTCTCCCATGGGATCTCCCAGTTTAATGCACAAATTTATACAGAGCTTGAACAAAATATGACCACAACACCTGCTCCAACGTCCATAATCCTACTTTCAACATACTCAAATTCAAGATCTAAGACATGTCTCTGGAGGCTCCTTTCAAATGTCTTAACTCTCTCCTCAGGGCAAAAATACCCCAGTGCCTTCCCCTGAGAGAGCAATTTTCTCTTAAAACATATATAATTCATATAACAGCAGTAACAGAGTCAATAAACTTCCATTGTAGCTGCAAAATGTTTCTTCCCATAACTTGTGGCAGAGTTTATTTGGCAAACATTGGAGCACAGCGTGCAGTCCAAAGCATGCAGCAACGAGAAAGCTACAGGAAATGATCCTACAGATGCAAAAACATGATCCATCCTGGTAGCTGTTTCATCGTAGAAGGCAATCAGTTTGGTCAAGCATGATTTACCTTTAGTGAATTCATGTTGACTGCTCTTGATAACCTTCTTGCCTTCCATTGGATAGAGATTGCCTCCGGAACGAGGTGTTCCATCACCTTTCCAGGAATAGAGGTGAAGCTGACTGACTGGTAGTTCCCTGGGTCCTCCTTCTTGCCCTTTCTGAAGACCAGGGTGACATTTGCTTTCTTCCAGTCCCCAGGCACCTCTCCTGATCATCACCACCCTTCAAAGATGATCGTGAGTGGCCTCACTATGGTGTCCACCAGCTCTCTCAGCACTCATGGGTGCATCCCGTCAGGGCCCATGGACTTGTGGATGCCAAATTTTCCTAGGAATTCTCTAACCTGATCCTCCTTGACCAAGGGAAAGTCTTCCTTCCAACATTCCTTTACCCTGGTCTCCTGGATCAGAGATTCCTGAGGTCTGGTCTTGTAGGTGCAGACTGATGCACTGATGTTTAGTAACTTTCTCTGCATCCTCTGTTATCAGATTCCCCCCTGGATTTAGTAACAGGTGCACATTATCCTTAGTTTTCCTTTTGTTATTGATGTCTTTGAAGAAGCCCTTCTTGCTGTCCTTGACATCCTTGGCCAGATTTAATTCCAGATGGGCCTTGACCTTCCTTGTCTCATTTCTACTTACTCTGACAACCTCTCTATATTCATTCCAAGTGGTCAGACCCTGCTTCCATCTCCTGCGTATTTCCTGCTTATGCTTGAGTAATGGTGGGAGTTCCTTGTTCATTCATGCAGGTCTCTTGCCCCCTTTGCCCAACTTCTTACTGATCATGATGCACCGTTCTTGATCCTGGAGGAAGGGATGCTTGAATACTGACCAGCTCTCTTGGACCCCTCTTCCCTGCAGGGCCTATTCCCATGGGATTCTTCCAAGAAGATCCCTGAAGAGGCTAAATTTAGCTCTCCTGAAGTCCATGGTTGCAATCTTACTTGCTGTCCTACTTCTTCCTCACATGATACTGAAGTCCACAATGATTCCCCCAACCTTCACATCTCCAACAAGACCTTAGTTAGTATGAAGTGGAACAGCACATCATTTCTTGTGGGATCCTCCACTACCTGTATCAGGAAGTTGTCATCAGTGCTTTCCAGGAACCTCCTCGACTGTTTGTGCATTGCTGTGTTACTTTTCCAGTAGATGTCAGGGTAGTTAAAGTCCCCCACAAGAACCAGGGTCTGTGACTGTGAGGTTGCTTCAAGCTGCCTGTAGAAGGCCTCATCCACTTCCTCCTCCTGATCAGGTGGTCTGTAGCAAACACCCACAGCAGTGCCACCCTTACTGGTCTGCCCTTTCATCCTAACCCAGACTTGCTCATCATCCACCCCAAGACAGAACTCAATACATTCCATGTGTTACCTCACAGAGGGCAACTCCACCACTGCACCTTCCTGATCTGTCTCTCCTAAACAGTGTGTAGCCCTTCATGACAGCATTCCAGTCATGTGAGCTATTCCACCATGTCTGTGAAATGGCAATGAGATCAAAGCCCTGTGACTGCACACAGATCTCTAGTTCCCCCTGTTTGTTTTCCATACTGCGTACATTGCTGTACAGACACTTTATAGAAGTATTTGAGTGTGTCAACATCCCAGTAGGGGTGCAAGGGGATGCCCCATGGTTACATCTTTGTCTGCTTGTGCTTGCTCGAGGTATCCCTTCTTAAGCCTCCTTTTGATACTAAGGTGGTCACTAATAGTTCTCCCCTTCCCACACCTTATCTCTGTTGAACCTGGCCCTGTCCTGTCCATTTCCCTTCCAATCTAGTTTGAAGGTCTCTCAAGGAGCGCTGCTCACTCCTGAGCTAAGATCCTTTTTCCCCTTTGAGACAGGTGGGCCCCTTCTGTTGCCAGCAGGCTCAGTGTTGTATAAACTGACCCATGATCAAAAACCTCAAAGTCCTGCTGGTAACACCAGTCTCAAAGCCAGGTGTTCATCTGCATGGTTTTCCTGCTTCTTGCCCCATCATTCCCTATAACCGGCAGGACAGAAGAGAACACTACTTGTGCTTCAGATCCCTCATCCAGTTGTCCCAAGGTCCTGAGGTCCCTCCTGATTGTCTGCAACCTTTTTGTTGGGACTTTGTAGCTGCCCACCTGGAAAACCAGTAGCAGGTAATAGTCAGTGGGCTGTACCAGACTGGGAAGTTTCTTGGTGATGTCTCTTACCCAGGCCCCAGGGAGGCAGCACACCTCCCTATGGGTTGGGTCCAGTCAGCTTAGCAGGCCCTTCATTCCTCTCAAAAGGGAGTCACCAATGACTACTACCTTTCTTTTTTTCTTAACTGAGCAAGTCCTGATGTGGGGGGTGGGTTGCCCTGCCCTAGGTGATCCCTCTATCCCAGAATACCTTCATCCACATTCTTGTTTCCCTGGTCCTCAGATTTTAGGGTCTCATACCTATTGTATAGAGGCACCTGGGGAGGTGAGGTAGGTCAGGAGGGGATTTGCCTGCCACCCTAAGCAATAGCCTGTTCCACTCCCCTCCGTTGCTAAGGTCCCCTCTTCCTGCCTGGTGGTGAGAGGGTAGGGGATCCATTGCTTCCCCACCACCTTTGGGAGACTGAACCTACTTAGAATAATACTTGAGACAGTTTCCTGATATTCAATTTAAACATTTATCTGTTGCTCCTACTTATGACCGTGGTTCTGTGGGTTTAGTCTTTTTAAATACTGAGCACAACATCACTCTTTTATTAGTTTACTCAAACTACTAAGTTTATTATTATTGTTTAACACTCTACCTTTCCCACTCAGTCCTTCCAGTTTCAGTTATTTCACTGGTCTTCTCTGCACTAAATCCAGTTTGCTAACATCTTCCTCCTATTGATGGGTTTCTAAGTCTGATGTTGCCACAAGCACAATTTCCTTTTAGTCCAAAATCCACCTTGACATTATTGCAGCTCCATATATCCTCTTCCCAACCTTTTCCCCAAGCCATGCAAAGCATCACAATTCTTTCCTGTTTCCCTTAGTAACAAGTCTAGTTTTAGAAAGTTATAAAGCCAATAAAAAGTATACTACATATTTTTGGTAAGGCTTCAACTATTTCTCTCCAATTCCTCACTTCGTGTCACACTATTTGATTTTTTCTCTTTTGAATAATCAGCCATAGATATTAGCCCCCAAATAATTTTTTTTTTGTTCTATCCTAAACTTATGTAATAATCCTTTCCTTCTGGATTACATTCACATTCTAGAATGACCTGAAAGTTTCCTAAAATGTTCCTTCTGACTTTTTCAGCAGTCCTAAAAAAAAAAACTTCCTTGTAACTTTTAAGCTACACAATTCCCTTCTTCCCCTTGACAGTTACACTATAATTTATTTTTTCATGTTGTTCTTCAGTTTCAGAGTTATTTTAGACTGCTCATAGCCAAGATAATAACAAATTAAGTTTCTATGTTAAATTTATGAAACTCTGTCAAAGTAGAAGTATCGTTAAATTACCAGAATATAATACCATTTTTTGTAACCTAATTTGAGAAGTGACCACCTCCAACATAATTTATTTATAAGAACTTTTGTGATTTGAGGTTCAGGATCTCCCATGGACTTGTACATTACAAAAAAAGCTGAGACTGAACATTCAGCATGCCTGTAAAAAAATATCAATTATGCTGTTCAAGTTTATTCCCTTTTCAATGAGGACTGGTTGTTTTGTTTCCTCCTACCTGTCCCTTCTCTTTACCTTTCAGTTGTATGTTACTTCTATAAAAATTAGGATTTAGAAAACCCAATGCTGAATTATTTGAAATACAATCACACTTAAACATTATGAACCATTGAAGATGTGCCCTTTACTCTTTTTTTTGTATTTCAGCCAACAACACTAAATTTTACCTCCACAGAACCAACTAGCTTTTCTATAGGATTACACAACAGTGCACCTAGAAACACCTTTCATTCAGGATACTGTGATTCCTCTGGCATCTGCAACAATTCAGGACAAGAGGTTCTAGAGTGCTTTCAGTGCACGTATGGGGGCAAGTACATTTTGGAAACAAATAGTGTATTTATTTTTAATTGAAAATGTTAATATTGATCATTTCCCACTGGCTTAAAAAGGAAATACTAAGTATTCAAAACTCCACAGAGCTTATATTTGCATGATGTCTTTAGAAAACATTTTGATATGCAAAATTGGTTTTGTTTCTCCAGGTAGTTGCCCAGTTACCTCCTTTTTAATGTAACTGCAGATGAAAGATACTAATTCTCTGTGTAGCCAGTATGAGATAATTTATTTTTTTTTAATATTAAAGTAGAAATAGGACTGAGTAATGAGGAATAAAGACAGATTTCCATCTTGCCCTTCCTCTCTGTATACACTTATCTGAAATCCTTTGCTAGCCCACTGCAGCCTTTATTGGTTTCCATACATACACATCACCCTCATTCACATCTTTAGTAACTCCACATTGGTAACATATTTATTACTGAGTCTGTTGATTTGTAAGTAACCTAACAACACTGTAAGTTAAAAGGGAAAAAAATTGAAAACTAATACTTGTGATTAACTGCTCAAATTCGTACAACCTGCTTCCAGTCCCACATCTTGTCTGCCACTCCTTCCCCTCCCCACCTCTGTTTCCATCTTCCTTCTCAGCACTCTCTTCTATTTTAAAACTACTGCCTCAGCTGCAGCATCCTCTAATAACCCTCAAGATGCTTTCCATCACAAGGTTGAAAGTGTTTCCCACTTGGACAAAACTAAATGATTCAATTTTAAAGCCTACTCTTTTTCAAGAAGTCTTTTTGGTTCAGGGACTTATTTCTGACATTTCTACAGCTTGTCTAAAGAAGAAACACTAAAACAAAACACACTCCCTAGAGTCATATACGTAGAGATGTAGAAACCCAGAAGATAAGGGACTAATGTGTATGTCTCAAACACCGATAACTGGATGGCTGTGGAGCCAATCAAGGATTGTTGGGAAGATCAACCAAGGATTATTGGTAGTAATACACTGTGAGAAAGAACAAGATGTGGCTGGAGAAGGTAGGGCAGCACTTTTTTGGGACAAACGTCCTTGTTCTAGTTCCCGAAGATAAGCACAACACAGTACAGCACAAGTGCAAGAATGAGATTAGGAAGTAGGCATGGACTGTAGGGGGGATCAAGACCATCCAAGACCCCCAAAGATTTTGTAGGAACTCTCCACACTGACACTCATTCATTAATCCGACAAGGACAGGGAAAATTCCCAAATGCCTTCTCACACCTTGCTCCTCAACTTTCCATGCACGCCTTGAGTTGTGTTACTGAAGT
Source organism: Chiroxiphia lanceolata (assembly GCF_009829145.1). Taxonomy (NCBI): domain Eukaryota; kingdom Metazoa; phylum Chordata; class Aves; order Passeriformes; family Pipridae; genus Chiroxiphia; species Chiroxiphia lanceolata. The sequence goes on along the minus strand of NC_045670.1, from coordinate 11,160,671 downwards.
TCAGTGCGGTTCTCAGTGACACATGCACAGCCTAACAGCAACAATGCACTTGGCATCCAAACAAAAGTTCCACATGTCAACTAGTACACTTTGAATTTCCACCTATCTTTCTGCTTAGCAGCACACCCCTCATGTAGGCACATTCATACTCTTATGGGGATCTGTTTACCAACACCAAAAATACTCTTATTCCTAGGTAGAATTCTTCCATTACTGAAGACTGAGGAGATGTCTACAAGAAGGAACAGAGGCTGCCATAAGGGAGGCACATGAAGGCTACCCTGAGTTAACAGAGAGGGTCACAAAACATTTGAACTCACTTAGGAAGTGAAACACAAGTCAAAGTCATGCATAAGCCTTACAGTTGCATTCATTAATAACTAATCAGTGAATTTTCTACCTCTGGTCCAGTGTCCTCATACCTTTCTTCTCTATCTTCTTTCTTTAGCTAACCTTATTGTTTCTGCAATACTTGTGACAACATATTTTGCTCTCTGCTACCATATAGCAAACAACAGTATCAGTATTCCTAAGGGGAATTTTCAAGTCATTAGGTATTCTTATTATCTGATAAACTTCTTTGAAAAACCAACATGAGTGAAAGTAAAAGATGTGTTTCTGTTTGCACCATAGTACCAAGTAATTTTAAAAGTAATTTCTTGGAAAGATACCATAATTTGGCCAGAGTACTCCCTTTCAGTAGCCATTAATATACTCAAGGTCACTCTCCTATACTGGACTAGAAGGCACTCAGAGTGACAAGACTCATAGGCTCTCCTAAACTCTGAGCCTTTTATTGTCTTCTCTGGTTAAGTGGAAACTGGCTTGTATGAAGTTTAGAAAGCTGCATCTCAAAAGGCTCACAGCAGATCCCAATGGAGCATGCTCTGGCCTCCAGTATCAGTCTTCTCCTTCCACAATTGACACAGGGGTTGATGAAAAATCATCTGAGTAGGCTTCAGTGATGAAGACATCAGAAAAGTTACCCTTTGCTGGGTTAAAAAAATTCTATCACTAGGTGGTGCAGACAATAACATACATGATGCAGAGTTTCCTTTGTCTTTATCTCCTGTCACAGAATATGGGAAGCAGAAAGGTATCCTGTTTTTCCCATCACAGACAAGCAGGTCACACACTTCATTTCTGAATCACCACGAGATCACTGTTAAAAGGTTCCTTTCCAAACTACATCTGTCTCTTGCCTTTGGTCAGGACTGGGCACTTCCCACTTAAAACTTCATACAGAAACACACAGCTGCCTCTGTGTTCAGACAGGACAACTGCTCTTTTGGCTTTCATTCAGTTGCCTACTCATGCTTTAATTAATTCTTCTCTTCAAAAGTGGCAGATCTTGGAATTCTCCATCTTAGAGACTCACATTCTTATATTATACAGGTGGGGCTGCCAAAACCATCCCAGTGTCACTGAGTGGATTCATATTCGTAAATGTGTTTTTTCTTTTTCTACTTAAATATTCACACCCTACTGCTCAATGCCTATGAACCAATCACTTTTAGTAGGACTTGTGAGAGATACGAGTTGTTTAACTTAATAAATTTTAAATAAGAATGAATCACTTAAGAGTCATAATATTGTGTGATTTAGTATGCCATTTGCTTAGCTTTACTTGCTTAGCATGAGTAGCTGGATGTGCTGAAGCCTTAGGCTGCAAGCTTTATTTTCACCTAGATATGTTTTTGGCTGGAATAGAGTTCATTTTCTTAGTAATTTTCCTAGTAGCTGGTACAGTGCTGTGTTTTGAGGGGATTTCTTTGTTCTGAGTCCCTCTCCAGAGGCACCTAAGCTCAAGCTGACCTGCTGCTGTACCACTCTATTAAACTACTTATTTTTATAAAATCCAACACTTGAGACTCTGCTGTGGGAAACCTAGAGTTGAGCCTGAAAAAGGAGGAAGTGACCCCAAGAGTGAGTGTGTGTCAAAATTCCATGAGTAGACTTAGTGGAAACAGAGGGGGGGAGGTTGGCTTGATCAGTGTAAACTGCACAAGGAGAAAGGGTTGGTGCTTGGCCTGATCAGAGTAAAGCGCACAAGGATAAATAAGTGATGGGAAATATACCCAGCATAGAAAAGGGGGGGCCCTTGGTCAAGGTACTACAAAACTGGAAAAGAATTTTTGGTTCAGCAAATCTATCAAAAAGAAGCACACAGATATTTTATGTCAAGAAGACCGGCCATTTATACCTAGAGGTGGAACCCTGGCAGAATGGTTGCCACTGCAAGGGACCTTTGACCAGCACAGACTTACCTTTCTGCAACATCGACTAGAAGATAGGTTCCCAGGATAAATGGATTACTGGTACATTTGGGATGGTTAGGTGTGGGAGAGAAAACACCCAAGTCAGGTGTGGGATGAAAGAGGCATCACCAAAGATAATGCTTGCAGTAGGTAAACCTACTGGCCCGGACAAGCCTTAGATAATTGCCCAATTGTGCCTGTGCCACCTATTGCTTCCTGTCTGTCTTCTGTTCTGCTGGCTGACGGACTCTATCCTATGCTTCCTAATGTCTTGCCTAATCCTGTTGCCATGCAACAGAGAGCTGCAGCTGGACCCCCACCTGTATTGCAAATATTTACAAAATCACCTTGGAATCCTGGTGACTTGGCTCTATGGGGGATGTAAAATGCCAAGACTATGGAAGGATGCTGAGAAATGCACTCAACTATTTTCCAATATATGCACTGGACACAATCTGAACTAGGGAGATACCCAGGTGTTGCTGAAGGAATTATTCCAACCTGATGAGAGAGATAAATAAGTATTCTGAATTGACTCAACAGGCAAGAGGTAACAGACACCCCTGGCCAGCAAATGATCCAAACTGGGACTATAATAATGCAGGGGATCAAGCCATCTCTCAAACAGGGTTCTGGAATTTAGTAGAAGCTATTAGAGCATGTGGGGAACAGGGGATGAACCGGACCAAAGTACAAGAACACAGGCAGAGACCCAATAAGCATCTGAGTGATTTCTGTAGATGGTTCCAAATAAGCTCTGCTAAAACATAGAGGACTGATGTTGCAGAATTTTTATGATGTGCTCATGATTAATGTCTTTGTGAATCAGGCAGCCTCCAATATACAGAAATACTTTAATGAACACATGCCTGGGTGGTAGGGAGAGAATGCGCAAAAGATTTTGAGTATTGCTGTGTTTGTATATGATGGGCACGAGGTAAGGCAAAAAGTTGAGCAGATTAAAGGAGAAAAACAAAACAACAGAAAATAAATTTACTGGTTGCATCTTTAACAAGGAATTTACAAGTGAAGGACAGACCGGGGAGTGAGAAGACCAGATACAAGATCTGAACTAAGACCAGGAAAAAAGGAAAGAGGAACAGGAAGGAATGCTGGAAGTGAGCATTGTTATTGTGGGAATTTAGGACATACTCAGTGGGAATGTCCACTCCAGCCACAGGAAATAACAAAAGGTAGAAATTGTCACCAGGGAAAATTGTCCCAGGAAAACTCACAATCACAATGACTATAGAAAAGGGACCCTGCAGATTCGGGGGGGGGGGAGGTGTGTGTGTAAAGATTAAAAAATTTTCATATGTGGGCAATTCATTTGGACCAACAGGGACATACTATAGGTAAAGTTGAAGGGTGTGAAGTTGAATTCTTGGTAGATACAGGAGTCACATTATCCCTTGTGAATTTTACCAAAGAGAGTCTAGGACCACAGACAATTTTAATACATGGAGTCACAGGACAAAGAGCAGAATTCAAGTAAACCCCTATTAGTAACCATAGGAAACAAGAGTGTATGGGGGCAATTTGTATTAGCAGAGGACTCTCCAACATGCCTGTTAGGGAGAGATCTCTCACAGGCTCTTGACATAGAATTACACTTGTGACCTGAAGGAACAGGCTTAATAATCATAAGAATGATGACTGTGGCCACTGAAAGCCCGCAGTGAGCTAAAAATACTGGAAATATTGAAATCAGTACCAACAAAGTTGTGGAGTAAAACTAGCACAGATCTAGGTTGACTAGTTTCAGCTCAATCCATAAACAAAAACATGGAGGAAACCTGCCCCCAGCTGTAAAGCAGTATACTAATCCCCAAGAAGCTGAAAAGAGAATTCAAAAGCAAATAGACCAGTACTTAACTCAAGGAATTTTTAGAGAGTGTGTGTCGCTAAATAATAGTCCTATACTTCCTGTAAAAAAACCCAATAGATTAGACGAAGATAGGGACCTGGAATACCATTTTGCACAAGATCTAATTAATCAGCACACTGTGGCTCCTCATCCAGTAGTGCCTGATTCCTCTATCATACTTTTACAAATATCACATTGGGAAAGATATTTTACTGTGATTGATCTAACCACTGCCTTTAGCATTCCTCAGATAGGGACAGACAAGTTTGCCTTTACATGGAATGGACAATTAACCTGGATGAGCCTCCCTATGGTATCCTACAATTTTTTCACAAATACTGAGAAATTATTTGAAAGACATAAAACTACTGGGTAAATCAGCTCTTGTACAATATGTAATGATTTGCTAAAAGAAAGTACAGATAAAGACGCCTGTAGAACAGATACTATACATCTACATACTGCCTTAGCAGAGAAAGGTCATCCCCACATCTCCATCCGAACTCCAGTTGTGTCAGGAGGAAGTTAAATATTTAGGGTTTATCCTAAGGGAAGGGCAGCAAGTAATAGACCCAGAAAGAATAGAAGCTATAAATAAATCTTCCACGTCTGATTACAAAGAAACAGTTGTGAGGGTTTCTTAGAACTGTGGGATTTTGTTGACGAAGTCCTGAGTTACGAGAATTAATGAAGCCTCAGACAGAAGCAACAAGAAATGAGGACATAGAACTTATTGCATGGGGTCTGTCCCCTCATTCTGGGATACCCTGTAACAGTTTAGGTCACAAAGTGGAAATACTGTTGAAACAGTATGCAACCCAAGCCTTATTGCCGCAACAGGCACACAGATGCAAGCTAATTCTTCTAATGGCAGATAACGCAACTTTGAAAAGATGCAATACCTTGAATCCAGCATCCCTAATGCATTTGCCTGATGATGGGGAACAACATTACGTGTGAGTAGATGATGAACATATCAAGTAAACCATAAGCAGATTTAACTGATGTGCCTTTGCAGAATCCAGACCTAATTCTGTTTGTAGATGGCTCATTTTACTACCTGCATGGACAACAACAGACTGGATATGCTGTGACCAGCCATGGGCAAGTAACGGAAGCTGAACCTCTACCAGCAACGATGAGTGCACAAGGAGAAGAACTGGTAGCTTTAAAACATGTAGCACATCTGAGAAAAGGTAAATGACTCAATATTTATTAAGATTCTCAAAATGCCTTCAGGATATGTCACACAACAGGAATGTTATGGAAAGAATGAGGATTCATCACTTGATCAGGAAAGTGTCCAATGGAGAAGAAATATATAACTGTCCAGAATCAATCCAGTTACCTATAGAAATTGCTGTCATATACTGCCCAGTCCATACTAAGGGCGCTACAGAAATTAGCAGAGGGAATGACTTAGTCAAAACAACCATGAAAACTGCAGCCCGACAACCTCCAAGATGATGCATGGTTGTGATTCCAGCAATAGACGAAAGTAAACAGCCAAATTTAACAGACCACAAAATGTATGAGAATGACCGTTCATCATATCAAAAAGAACAGTGGAAAGAATGGGAAGCAAACAAAAATGAATGAATATAGACAACTACAGTGAAACCAATACTACCAAAGAAATACATAATTACTGTGGCTAGACAGTTTCACAAGAAGACTCATGTGGGAGCAGTGATAGATAATCAGCACCAAGAACTTATGCTGCTTCAAAAAGAATCACCAGTAGTTGCCCGACTTGTTGTTAAATCATAGAATGGTTTGGTTTGGAAGGGACCTTAAAGATCATCTCGTTCCAACCCCCCTGCTGTGGATAGGGACACCTTCCACTAGACCAGGTGGCTCAAAGCCCCATCCAGCCTGGTCTTGAACACTTCCAGGGACAGGGCATCCACAGATTCTCTGGGCAACCTGTGCCAGTGCCTTACCACCCTCACAGGGAAGAGTTTCTTCCTAATAGTTAACCTAAATCTATTCTCATTCAGTTTAAAGCCATTCAGTTTAAAGCAGCGGGGAGCTGCAGGGACTTGGAATAGCGTAATGCTGGGCTAAGTGCCTGTGGCTGAAAGCTAAAGAAGTTTTCTCCACCATGAGTGGACAAACGGAGCAGCGGCAGAGGTAGCAGTGAACAGAGGCTATGGCTAAAAGTCAACAGATAAGAACTGAACTGGAGAAGCAGCAAAACAGCATGCAGCTGAGCAAGGAAGACACAGAGGTGTCTGAGAGAGTCGAGAGAGAACCAGCAGAGAGAGAGAGGAAGTTGGGGTAAGAACTGAAACTAAAACCCCAAACTCCTTTTGTGACCTTTCCTAAGTGGAAAGGATGGACTCCTACTGAATGGAAGTCCTAAAACTGCAGCAGCACTGCAGAGAGGAGCTAAAAAGCTCAGACAAAAGAATGCGGAGGGGTTGACCTTGGCCCCCCTGCTGCTTGAGGCAGAGCACAGAGTTCTGTAGGGAACTTGAATCCCCTGAAGATAAGGACCGTCACGAAGACCCCTGAGCTTTGTGATATGACGTGGTGATAGTGCCCCTTGTCCTGGGAAACGCAGTCCACGGAAGAAGAACCTCGCTTGGAGGACAAGTGGCCGAGGGGCTTGGATATCCCCTCGTGTGTGCTGGCAGAGATCCAGCTACAGCTGCATGCATGAGAGAGATAGACTGCTACTCTGAAGAAGCTGCTGCCCTGAGAGTTGGAAAGGATCTTTCCTTCTTCCCTCCTGGACTTTTATTTGGAGGGGAGAAGAGATTTGATCCATTGTAAATACTCATGTCATGGTAGAGATAATTAAGATTGTATATAGTGTATTGTAGTATTTATTTGTACAGTCATTGTAATATATTTTTTCCCCAATTTGAGTCTTGTGGTTGTCTGGAAAACTCATATCACACCAGGTTGAGATGTAGGAGGGGGTTTGGACTAGGGAATTAGATTTTGGGGATCTCAAACCATGACAGAGCTGGATGCAGTACTCCAGGTGGGGTCTCACAAGAGCAGAGTAGAGGGACAGTATCACCTCCCTCAACCTGCTGGCCATGCTGCTTTTGATGCAGCCCAGGATACACTTGGCTTTCTGGGCTGCAATTGCACATCGCTGGCTTATATCCATTTTTTCATCAACCATCACCCCCAGGTCTTTGTCCCCAGGGCTTGTCTCAATTAATTCTCCACTCAGCCTATACTTGTGCTTGGGATTGCCCTGACCCAGGTGCAGGACCTTGCACTTGACCTTGTTGAACTTTATGAGGTTTGCACAGGCCCACCTGTCAAGGTCCCTCTGGATGGCATACCTTCCCCCCAGTGTGTCAGCTGCACCACATAGCTTGGTCTCATCAGGAAACCTGCTGAGGGTGCACTCAATCCCACTGTCCATGTCACCAACAAAGATGTTAAACAGCACCAGTCCCAATACTGACCCCTGAGGAACGCCACCCATCACTGGTCTCCACTTGGGCATTGAGCCCTTGACTGCAACTCCTTGAGTGTGACCATCCAGCCAATTCCTTATCCACTGAGTGGTGCACCCATCAAATCCTTGTCTCTCCAGTTTAGAGACAAGGATGTCATGCGGGACTGTCAAATGCTTTGCACAAGTCCAAGTGGGTGACGTCAGTCACTCTTTCCTCATCCACCACATCTGTAAACCCCGTCAACCAAATTTGTCAGGCATGATTTGCCATGTTGGCTGTCACCCATCACCTCCTTGTTTTCCTTGTGCCTTAGCATAGTTTAGTGGAGGATCTGCTCCATGGTCTTGCCAGGAACTGAGGTGAGACTGTCCAGCCTGTAGGTTCCTGGGTCTTCCTTATTTCCCTTTTTAAAAATGGGAGTTATATTTCTCCTTTTCCAGTGCACTTGATCTTGTGCACCTCCATGTTCCTTAAATGGTCTCCAACCTGATCTTCTCGAGCAGGCAGTTCCTCATTTTCCCAGTCCCTGCCTTTGCCTTCTGCAACTAGGATAGTGTGGCTCGAACACTTGCTGGTGAAGACTGAAGCAAAAAAGTCATTGAGTACCTCAGCCTTCTCCATGTCCCGAATAACCAGGTTTCTCCTTTCCTTCTAGAGAGGGCCCATATTTTCCCTAGTATTCCTTTCATCACAAACTTACCCACAGAACCTTTTCTTGTTGCCCTTGACATCCCTGGCCAGGTTTAGTTGTATCAGAGCTTTAGCTTTCCTAACCTGATCCCTGGTTGCTTGGACAACCTCTCTGTATTCCTCCCAGGCTACCTGTCTCTGCTTCCATCCTCTGTAGCCTTCGCTTTTGTGTTTAAGTTTGTCCAGGAGTTCCTTGTTCATCCACACAGGCCTCCTGGCATTTTTGCCTGACTTCCCCTCTGTAGGGATGCATTGCTCCTGAACTCGGAGGAGACAATCCTTGAACATCAAACAGCTCTCTTAGGCCCCTCTTCCTTCCAGGGCTTTATCCTATGACACTACCAAGCAGATCCCTGAGGAGGCAAAAGTCTGCTCTCCTGAAGACCAGGATAGTGAGCTTGCTGTGCGTCCTCCTCACTGCCCTAAGGATCTCGAACTCCACCATTTCATGGTCACTGCAGCCTGGGTTGCCCTTGAGCTTCACATTCCCCACCAGTCCCTCCTTGTTGGTGAGAACAAGGTCCAGCATATCACCTCTCCTCATTGGTTCCTCTATCACTTGGAGAAGGAAGTTGTCATCAATGCATTCCAGTAAATTCCTGGATTGCTTATGCCCTTCTGTGGTGCCCCCCTCCAGCAGATATTGGGGTGGTTGAAGTCGTCCTCCCTCCATGAGGACCAGGGCTTGTGAATGTGAGGTTGCTCCTATTTACCTGTAGAGGGCCTCATCTGCTCGATCTTCCTGGTCAGGCAGTCTGTAGCAGACCCCCACTATAATAGCACCTGTCCCTCCTCTCCCTTTAATCCTGACCCATAAACTCTCGGTCATCTCTTCGTCCATCTCTTCGTCCATTCCTAGGCGGAGCTCCATGCACTCCAGTTGGTCAGTGACATTTTCATTTTGTCAAAAATTCTGAAGTACTAGGCAGAGTGTCTAACATATATGGAAAAGGGGTTTGAAGAAAAAAAGAAAACCTGAAATACAGGTACCTTATATACAACCTGGAGATGGAAATGTTAATTCAGGTATTTTCACAAAAATCCAGATTAGAACCCAAATGGGAGAGGTCATATACTGTCTTATTGTGTTCTAATTTTGCTGTTAAAGTTTTAGGAAAGGAAAACTGGATATACCATTCTCATGTCAAACAAGTTATGAATAACCAACCAGCTAACAAATAACTGCATTGGAAAGAATCTATACACCAAAGAGATGAAGTGAGACATCCCATTACTCTTGGTGCTGTTGACCCAGAGGACCACAACTTCATGACTAAGTATAAAATCAATGGATGACCCATTGTGGTATAAAGTTAACAAGACTAAAGGGGAGCTACTTGACATAGATTTTTATCTAATGGGTGACCAAACCCTTGGAAAACCCAATGAAAGCTCTTTTTTTTTGCAAATTGGATACAGTTCAAAATCTAACTTTGATAGAGTTAATCAGCACGATGAAAGTTCATTGTCCCAATGCTACTGTTGTTTAACATTTAATTCTAGTTGTGTATGATTGGACACTGGATTTCAAGTAAATTGAATATATGTTAATGTGACATGCAAAAAAATTCACTTTCACCTAGATATGCTTTCAAGTGGAATAGTTAATTTTCTTCTTAGTAGCTGTTACAGTGCTGTGTTTTTGATTTAGTACGACAATAATGTTGATAACACAGTGATGTTTTAGTTGTTGCTACATAGTGCTTACTCTAAATCAAAAACTTTTCAGTTTCCCATGCTCTGTCAACTGAGCTAGTGCACAAGAAGTACAAACCAGAAGATAAGGAGGCTACAGTCGTCAGCAGAAGCTGCAACTTGACAAGATAAGAACAGTTAATGGCCTGTCTACATGGACACAGAGAAAGAATCCAGTAAGGGGTTAGAAGACCCCAGACCAAAAATCACCATTGGATCAAGAGGTGCATGCAAGGTGCGTGAAGAACAGGTGAAGAATGGTTGCATAGATTGTGAGGGCATAAAAGCCCAGGGATTTCTTTGTTTGGGGTCCCTCTCCAGAAGCACCCAGGTCTAGTTGACCTGCTGCTGTACCACTCTTAAATTATTTATTTTTATAAAATCAGACACCTGAGACTCTTCTATGGGAAACCTAGAGTCAAGCCTGAAGGAGGAGGAAGCATGCCTGAGAGCAAGTGTGTGTGTGAGCACAGAGTCAAAAGGGGAACTCATCAGCTCACTGGAGTCACCCACTATGAAGGGACTCTGGTCTAAGCAGTTAAATTCTCAGGTGGTATGTGTGTGACTCCTTGAATGGTGTGAGAATACTCGGGCAGTGGCTTCTCCTTTAACACATACGAGGCTCATCCAACAACTCTTCAAATGCCTTTGTCTCTCAAGGGTTTGTTGGTACTAAAACAAAAGTTGAAAATTGCCTTCCCTTCATTTTAATGAGTCACACAGGCTACAGCACGTGCTCTGCACATTAGTAGCAGTTAAGCTATAAAAATTATCTGTGTCACATGAAATGCATTCACATTTTCAGAAGTTAACTGAACACGAACAGAATGGTTATTTTAACTGCAATTTGTTACAGGTCTTCATTTCAATCCTTCCACTTCTTGAAGTATCTTACCAGTTCCATCATCTGCATCATTCTGACCAGTCTCCCAAATATCTGATTTTGTCCCAAAGCCATCAGTGGCAGAAGACTCCATATAGTCTGCAGGGTTAAATGTCCTAGAGTTTTAAAAGTTTAAAAATGGAAGAGAACACATGGGTCATTCAATGAACACAAGTGTCATCATTTTTATCTGAAGTTGCATTTGATTAAACTTCTTGATTTCCACATAATCTTGATAGTTTTGGTTTCAAAAGAAATTTTTCCTCTATGAGCAGACACAGATAAAAGAGGGATAAAAGGAGAAAAATTAAGAGACTGAAAAAAAATTACTGTAGAGAAACTGAACCAAACCAACAATTCCTGAAAAAGCAGTTAGCATACCTACTCCTTCAGTCTTATAAAGCATTAGTTTATATGCACAATGATAAGCTTCTCTCAGCTGACAGTTTCTCAGCAGGTGGCTTACTGATGAGAAACCAGTATCATGTCCTTTCAGAGCACCATACCTGTACAGGACAGGAGTTGGAACATCAGTAAGACTATTTCAGAATGCACTCCTGATACCAATGCCAAAACACACAGATGCAGCTAAAAGGTGAAAAAGAATTATTGAAGAAAAACCTCTTTTCAGTTTATCATCTACAAGTATGAACAAGAAGAATTATTAGAAAAGTAGAATGAGTCTTCTGTTCATCATGACATCACTGATGTTACATGAAATGTCATTAAAGGCAAACACTAAGTAAAAGTAGTCGAGGTTACACTTCATGAAGCAAGTTATTCCAACAAAACTTGGAACAAACTTTAGAGTTGCTGAGTAACTTCTTTTAAGTTTGTTTTACGGTCAATGTATGTCCAAACAGCTAAAGCATGAAACCTCAAAAACAGGAGAAAGTTTAGGATCACTAGTCTTTCTGGTTTTATATAGAACTTGAAAGTTCTACATTGCACTGAAACAAATCTTTTTTTAAATTGACTTAAAACTATATGCACCACATAGAGTTTTCAGCCTCCAAGGCACTACTGATGGCTGCTACTGATAGGTACAAATGGGTTCTCCAAGTTTGAGATATTAACATGAAGTGAATTTACATTAGGTTTGCATATGTGTGTCTAGTTAGAAATACTGTATTAAGACAAAAATAATCCATTCATAATCTAAGAAATTTTTTAATTTTTACATCTATATTGGTTAATCATACAGCAATATTAAAGACATATACAGTGGCAACGTTGTCAATTAATATTGACGGTGAGTTTGATCCTTGCCAAAATCTGTGCTCTGCATGTTTCTTACCCCATGCCTTGGGCTGAAAACCTCCCCGCTCCTCTCCCTCTGCCACGTCCAAACCCTAGGAAAAAAAACACCATATAACAGCAACAGCAGAGGAGACACCAATTGCTAGTCTGTCACATTAGAAAATATTATGGTTGACGAAATAAAAGTACTATGGTTAAAGTTAAATACCATTTACTTCCCAAATTTCCCTAACACATGCAAGTAAGCCACAGTTCATCTAAGACTTTGCGTTTCAGCAGGACTTGCAATTCTTTGCTATCTTTTCTGTATCTAGTGAAGTAGCTCCAAATGCCAAGAAAAGGACTCACCTAAAGAATCATCCCACTAGACTGCTATTGCTAAATCACTGTTCAAAATTTTGTCTAATTTTTTACTCTTACCTAAGATGCTTTAGAATCCCAGCCTCCCTGCATACCTTGATCTCTCAAGAAATTCCCTGTCACTTCTTATCTGAGGAGAAAGTTTAAATATTCCATTTGCTTCCTTCTCTGACTCAGTCCACCCCTACCCTCCTGTGCTTTCACCAACCTGTGACCACACATTCCTTCTGATTCCCCCTTAAGCATAACTACTGACATGAAAATTATTCAATTCAAATTACTCAAACTTCCTTGTTAACACTCACAAGAATATTAATTTCTATTTTAACAACAACAAATATTTGTTACCTCCAATTTTGATTACTGACCTCAGTTTACAAGTGTAAGTATAGAAGAATCTTTTGGGAAGATTTACTCGAGGAGACAAGGGTTTATGTAGCTCAAGGAAACTTTGCTGCCTGGGAAAGAGACATCTTCCCAGGGATAGTCTTATGTGTTTTCTTATCCTGCTTTTCAGAGAGGCTGACTCCCTGGTACAAAAGAAGTTTCTCACAGACGTGCTTGAAGGCCCCCGCAGCAGAGGGCCAGGTAAATGATAAAAGGCCCTGAGGAGAACAGTGTGTGTGCTTTGGATGCCCAGTGCTTGCACCATCATGTCAGTGTTCTCAGCTTTCAGAAATAAATTTTCCTAAATCCACCGCTGCCTGGTATCTGGGATGCCTGCACGTAATCTTTCCTCACAACAAGATTCTTAATATAGTGAATGGTATGTTGCACAGTGCTAAGAAGGCATGAAAATTTTTGTTTACTTAACCATGCATAAAGCACATCTATGTAAACTGTTAGAAACTATTTCTTACATGTGGCATATTTCTACATAGTTCTGGTGGAATTTTTTCCTTTTTATAACCTCAATATCTGAGGTTTTGTTTGTTAGGGGTTTTTGAGGAAGACTATGTATATTATTTGGTATTACAAGAACAGGAGGAGGTTAAGAGCTACTGACTGAGAAGAACGCAATGTTTATTTTAATGACAAAATTATGTGGCTATAAAAAGTCACTGAACAACTACAAGTTTACCAGAGTACAAAAGTTATAATCCTAAGTCACTGATACACTGGTTGTCCAAACATCAGAATTACCCATGATATGCTTCAAATTTGGATCAAAATTACCCCTTATTTTCAGGGGACCATCTAAGCGAAATAAACAGCAGCTCCAAGACATGGTAAATCCAGTTTAGAAAGTTCCTATTTTAATGACTTTCCTTTTCCTCCCCTCACCACTCATTCTTCTCCTTGCCCTAGTTCACTGTCCATGTTTTAAAAGACATTTCTGGACCTCTAAAATATTGTGGTGGTTTGACCTTGTTTGGATGCCAGGTGCCCAGCAAAGCTGCTCTATCACTCCCCTCCACAAATGGTCAAGGGAGAGATCACTCACCAATTACCGTCAAAGGCTAAACAAACCTGACTTGGAGAAATTAATTGAATTTATTACTAATCAAAATCAGAGTAGGATAATGAGAAGTAAAACAAATCTTAAAAACACCTTCCCCCCAACTCCCTTCTCCTTTCCAGACTTAACTTTATTCCTGACTCTCTACCCCCTCCCCCCCAACGGTGCAGTGAGACGAGGAATGGAGGTTACGGACAGTTCATCACATGTTGTTTCTGTCACTGCTTCCTCTTCAGGGAGAGGAGTCCTTTCCCTGCTCCTGCATAGGGTCTCTCCCATGGGAGACTCCTTCACAAACTTCTCCAATGCGAGTCCTTCCCACGGGCTACATTTCTTCACGAACTGTTCCAGTGTGGGTCCCTTCCATGGGGTCAGTCCTTCAGGAACAGGCTGCTCCAACCTGCGTCCCCCATGGGGTCACAAGTCCTGCCAGTAAACCTGCTCTAGCATGGGCTCCTCTCTCCACAGGACCACAGGTCCAGCCAGGACCCTACTCCAGTGCAGACTTCCCATAGGGTCACAGCCTCTTTCAGGCATCCCCCTGCTCCAGTGTGAGGCTCCTCCACGGGTTGCAGGTGGGTCTCTGCTCCCTCATGGACCTCCATGGGTTGCAGGGGCACAGCTGCCTCACCATGGGCTGCACCATGGGCTGCATGGGAATCTCAGCTCTGGCGCCTGGAGCATCTCCTTTCCTCCTTCTCCACTGACCTCGGTGTCTGCAGAGTTGTTTCTCTCACATATTCTCACTCCTCTCTTCTCTGGATGCAATTACTTCTGTGCAATTTTTTTCCCGTTCTTAAATATGTTCACAGAAGTATTACTACTGTTGCTGATTGGTTCAGCCTTGACCACCAGCAGGTCTGTCTTGGAGCCAGTTGGCATTGGTTCTGTTGGACATGAGGCAGCTTCTCAGAGAAGCCACCCCTGTAGCCCCCCCCCCGCTACCAAAACCTTGCCACAAATACCCAATACAAATATCTACTACCTACATTTTCAAGGACTTCTTAGAAGCATCAAATTAGCAGGATAGCTGTATCCACGTTTTGATGAAAGGGTTTACCCATATTTTATACAGAATGACAATCATGGAAACCTGCAGAGGAAGGATTCCCATCTAGCAACACAGAACAACAAGAACACAGAAGAATAAAGTCTGACACTAGGTCATTTCCCCCTCTTTGCTCTCTTTTCACAATCTAGAGAGAAGACAAAGGTTAGGAAAGAGGTAACAACTGCAACAGGGCAATCACTATCCCTCTTCACTGAGCCCACACATGGAGTGTGCTCTTTGCTCTGTCATAAACAGTGTCACAGAGCCCTGCAGTATCCATCTGATAACTCAGTCTCTGAACCTCCCTGCTCAGCCTACCTCTTCTACTGCTCTTCTCTCCTTCGCTCACCTAAAATCCCCAATCTGGGAAGCCGATTCATGGCATTTACAGGGTCATAGCTCTAGAAATCAGTGCACTTCTGGATTATCTTTCTGCCTAGTAAATGTTGGTTTTGTTTGGGTTTTTTTAAGAGTAAAAGCAGCTAGACAAGTTTACTTTGGGACACTACTTTTTACAGCTATCAATACATCATTAAATACCATTTACTAATGATGCACAGAAGAGAGATAAACAGTTTTGTTACAAACTCAACTACAAGTCTGATTGGGAGCTGAGAATCACAGTAACAGTCAAGCAGAAATATTTTTGAGTGAGGCAGACATTAGGTACAAAGAGATTAGCTGGAATAGCTAGCATGAAAGTAGAAATAGATTTTAGAAGAGGAAGTAAGTCTCCTCAGTCTCCCAAGTGCAAAAGTCTGAAAGAATAACCTTAGCATATTAAACATAAGATGAAGTTTTAGCAAGCAAGGCATATGTAAGATGCTGTACCAGCATGGGCACAATAAACTACTGCTAAAAACAGCAATAAGAACCTCTAACAGTTTTAGAAATTGCTAGAAAGAAATTGTGTTGTTCATGAATTTCCATGCAGTCTTAGACTACTAGTCAGCAAGGCATTTTCAAAGTGATCTGGTATAAAAAGTTAATCCTGAACTTGAATTTCAAGTGGATTCCTATAACTTCATAAAGCTATGTCTATGCTTTCTGTCAAAACTGAAATTAAGTTTAATCAACAAAAGCAACAAAAAGTATTCTAATGAAGACAAAAGGACAGTACCAAACCAGCAGGGTTAGAACTAAATTTAAAGCTAGAAGACACTTATGAAGAACTGATTCAAAATATGGGACAGTGAATATTCACCACTGAAAGACCACCCTGACACAGAATCTCATACATCATGGTCATTAATGCAAGATGCCAGTGGGAAGGACTGATATTCTCTAACACATCCAAATCACTAGTATGATCTTAAATTCTCATGCTAAGAAAGTTACTTCTCTCAGCGACCATAATTAAAACATGGTCTTACAACAAATAACAGGTACACAGTCTTCTAACATGGAGAAGTTAGTCACGAAGCAACTGTGAATGCCCATCTGGTATTTGTAAACTTTTTACACTTTTTAACAATGACTAAAATGTCAGTGAGCAAACAGGGCTTCAAACCACAATTCAGAGCATGCAATCCCACAGTAACTTAAACCTATTTAAATCAGAACTACTACAACAGAAGTCTTTCTTACTAGTGATTGAAACAGGAGGTTAGGCCCCAAAGAGTTAACTAAGAAATTTGGGCCTGCTAACAAGTTACCAACATCCAAAACAATCTGTGCTCGTTCTGTTCTACTTAATGGACCAAAAGCTTAAGAGAATAGTACAAGAACATGTAATAGGCCTAGAGGCAATAAATTAGAAATACAACAGGATCAGGTAGACATTTGAATAGGAGAAATAGACCTGGAGCCAGGGTTTTTTCCAGGCTTCAGTGAGCGGGTCAAGAACAATGGAAGAGAAGAAGAGTCAGGCTGAGGAAGATGAGTTAAACCCCCAGACCCACCAAAATTGAGGGCCAAGAGAAGTACCGCCCCAAGCCCCGTCTGAGCTCCACCTATACTCCGCCTATTATTAATATGCATAGATAGATGTTGTAATCACTTGAATATGCATTTAATCACATCTGAAGATTGTATAAAAATGCTGATTTTGTGTGAAACCTTTGAGCAAGTTTGTCCAGCGCGAGCTGGTTTGCTCCCAACGTTGAATAAACAAATATCTTGTTGCTTAAAGATAAAAAGTCTCTGAGTAGTTTCTTGGACCGATTTTTCGGATTCATTTGGCGACCTGCGGCAGCACACCTTCTCCACCCGGCTGCAGAATCCCTCAGAGGACGGGACCCCCTTGGGCGCCCTCGGGTAAGTCTTTTTACCCGAAGGGGCTCCCTTCTTTGGTGGCTTCTTGCGGGGGCTGGACAAGAACACTGCCTATTGATAAAAGGTATTTGTATCTGGTTTCTGGTTTTGTCTGGTTATTCTGGTTCTGGATACCCCTGAGTCGAGGAGGGACGCCGTCTCGCAGGGAACACAGGAGAGGACGCTCTCCCGGGGGAATATCCCCTCTGGTCTGGTCTGGTCTGGTTTTGTTTGTATTTGGCCAAATATTGTTATTGTATACCTGATATATCTTGCTTACCTCAAAACATCCAGCAGCATATAGTTAAAGGTATTATCATGTTAAGAGTTACTATATAAGAGGTAGTGCTGAAGAGTTAACTATAAGCACATCACTTTGGATAAGACCTAGAATTAAGATTTGTCAGTTTTGCAACTGTTAGTTATATGTATGAGCCTTGTGTAACAGATGTAAGGTTTACCTCCCCGACAGACAAGGTTGGGTCAGAACCAGTGTGCATATTGCAGAAAAGAGGGACACTGGAAGCAGGAATGCCCTGAATTAACAGGTGGAAATACAGGCATAGGAGGGGTTGTTGTTGCTTACAGAATACTGAGTGAAGGGGGGAGCCGGCAGGCCAGTGCCTAGGGGACCTGTTGGTAAAAATTAAGCTAGGGGAAGAAAAAGAAGAATTAGATTTTCTAATTGATACTGGAGCTACATTTTCTGTTTTGAATTAATACCTAAAAGTGATAAATATGTTTAAGTCGTGGGTGCCACTGGCCAATCAGAAAAGTTTTCTTTTGAACAAAATTGGAAAACAAATGGGAATGCATCAAGTTTTTGTATTTACCAAATTTATCCAAACTCATATTGGGCAGAGACCTACTAGAAAATCTGGGAGCTGTAATAGAATTCAAACAAGGTAAAATTGAACTTAAGGTAAAGGAAGAACAATTAATAGCAGCTCTGAGTTTAGCAATGAGCTATGTGAAGCCAAGCCAGGGTAATTCAAATGTCAATCAAATTTTAGATCAGGTATACCTAGAAGTTTGGGCTATTGAAACATCAGGAAAGTCGAAAAGGGCAGCTCCCATTGAAATAGAATTATGGCCAGGAGCAAACCCAATAATTAGGAAGCAATATGCACTGAGACTGGAAGATAGAAGAGGAATTGAGCCAATAATAGATAACTTTTTGAAATTAAGGTTTTTGTAGAGTGTGAATCAGATTTCAACACCCCAATTTTACCAGTCAAAAAGCCAAATGGAACACATAGGTTGGTTCAGGATTTAAGAGCAGTAAATAAAATAGCTAAAATATACATGCACCTGTTGCAAACCTATAGCAATATTAAAAGAAAGTGTAATTTGGTTCACAGTATTAGACTTAAGAGATACCTTTTTCTGCCTTCCCTTAACACAGGAAAGTCAAAGGATATTTGCCTTCAAGTGGGAAAATCCCACCACAGGAAGGAAAACTCAGCTCATTTGGACAGTGTTACCTTAAGGGTTTGAAAATATTCCCACAATTTTGGGAATTAATTAGCTAAAGAATTGGAACAATGGCAGTCACCACCGGGAAAGGGTGTACTTTTATAATATGTGAATGATCTATTGATTGTTACTGAAAAACAAGGAGAATGTGTTCAATGGACAGCAAACCTCTTAAACTTTTTGGACTTAAATGAGTATCGAGTCTCTCAACAGAAAGCACAGCCGGTGCAGAAACAAGTGGTGTACCTGGATTACGAAGTATCTGAAGGACAATGATCACTGGGGACAACAAGAAAGGAAACTGTCTGCCAGACACCGAAACCAGAGATGGTGAGAAACCTTCGAGCCTTTCTAGGAATGACAGGTCAGTGTTGTTTATAGATATATCAGTATGGACTAATTGCAAAGCCTTTATATGACCTGCTGAAAATAACTAAGGGCAACCTCATCTGGACCCCCGAAGCAACCCCCTTCAAACAGCTGAGATGAGAACTCATGAGGACTCTGGCTTGGGATTGCCTGACATAACGAAGCCCTTTTGTTTGTTCTCGCATGAATGACAAGGAAAGGCTCTGGGGGTCCTGGCTCAGCAACAAGGGCCATACAAAAGAACAGTAGCCTACTTCTCCAAGCAATTGGATGAAGTAAGCAAAGGATAGCCCACCTGCCTAAGGGCAGTAGCAACAATGATCATAAATATAGAAGAAGCCAGGAAATTTACAATGGGACAGAAAATGACTGTGTCCCACACAGTATCTACAGTACTGGAAGAGAAAGGAAATCATTGGTTGTCACCTTCCCAGTTTCTGAAATATCGGGTAATCCTGGTTGAATCAGATGACATAACCATTCAGGTGACTAACATTGTTAACCCAGCTTCATTCCTAGAAGGAAGAATCTCGGTTGCACCTGTCATGCACGACTGCCTGGAAACCATTGAAGCAGTGTACTGCAGCTGCCTGGACCTTAAAGAAGAACCACCCCTGGATGCAGAAGACCGGTTTACTGATGGCAGCAGTTTCATAAGACAAGGTGTGAAGATGGCTGGGTATGCTGCGACCACCACTATTGAGGTAATCAAATCAAATCCTTTGCCCGCAGGAACCTCAGTCCAGAAAGCAGAACTGATGGTTCTCATTCGAGCTTTAGGATTGGCAGAAGGAAAACAAATTAACACCTGGACTGACTTCAAATATGCCTTTGGCACAGTTCACGCTCATGGAGCAATTTGGAGAGAAAGAGGACTTTCAACTCTTCAAGGAAAAGTTGTAGAATATACTGAAGAAACTCTACGATTATTAGAAGCTGTACAACTTCCCTCTCAGGTGGCAATTATGCACTGCCAAGGACACCTGAAAGGTAACACTGTCCTGGAAATAAGAAACAGAAAAGCTGATGCAGAAGCTGAATTAGCTGCTGCAAGAAGTAAAGAACTACCAGTAGCAGTTTTAGTGCTAGAAGAACTAGACACAGATCAACAGGTAGAATATCAAGAAACATTATAAGTGGATATATGAAAATGAAGGTAAGGTGTTAGACAATGGGTGAGGTTAACTAAAAACAGGTCAGTTAATACTATTAGAGAAATTAGTGTGGTAAGTTGTAAAAGTAAAACATGATAAAACTTATTGGAGCTTAGACTCACTCTATTAGCATTTAAGGACTAGAGTAGCAAGACCAAATTTATTTACCACAATAGAGCAAGTCACATTTCAATGTGGATTCATGATCACTAGCTCTGCTCTTTCCTGCACTAAGTTTTGCACATACTGTCACAAAATGAGTGAGCACAAAACCACTATCAGAAAACAAAATTATTAGTTCACTGTTGGATCAGCTCCTCAAACCAGTTTCCTGCTTGCTAAATGCCAGGAAACCAGTCACCTTTACCCTAGGATAAGCCACCAAAACCCCTGTTGTCCCCAGTTACCATGCTGCCTGCCCCATTTTTACTTTTTTGGCTTGGTTAAACTTAGATCAATCCTCTGATCAAGTTCAGATGTACCAGGAGATAGACAAGATCAATTCCTCCAGCAGTAATGCCAGTTTATGCTTTTACCATAAAAGTATAGCTTTAACACTACTCTAAAAAGATGCATATATATATGTTTAGATTGGAATGGTCAATGTTTACTAAAAAATTTTTTTCCTGTGGTAATTCACAATCAGCATTTTTTCTAACAACATTTCTATATACCAACAAAAAAAGAACAAGTGACTTGACAGTAACTCATTAAATCTTCCAGTGAGTCTAAAGGAATAGACTTTCTTACAATCAATCAGCATATTGAACACAAAAGTAAATGATGAACATCAGGCAAATAACAAAATTACTGTCCTGCCTCATATAAAATCTCATAACATTTCTTCACATTCTTTTACACTTGGATCTACAAACAGCTGCCTAAGATATCAAGGCAGAATTGCTTATTCATTTCTGTTCCAGGAACCCAGGACTGGGCAACTATGTTTACAGTTGATTTCAATCAAAATTCCTGCAGTTATTAAGCTACTACCCTATCCAACGTAATTTTAAACAACGAACTACTTAAAATATGTTTTTGTTTCCTTTAACACTGTAACTCTGATCAACTGTGTATTGTTAGGGGGTTTTTTCCTACTCTCCCCCACACCTCCCACAGTTGACTAGGTTCATATTAGCCATCACTTATTAAATTTATATTTTTCTTTTCTGGAATTAATTCTAGAGAAGTCAACACATACCCAAGCAGATAGTGAGATTTTCTGTTTCCACTAAAACCCACTGGGAGTTCAAAACACTCATTATCAAACAATCACATCTTCACTCTGGTACCATCCATGCATAGAAAGAATTGTTCATCTTCTTCACAACATTTCTTCCCACAAAACAAATGCACACTACGTGGGAGCATGAGAAAGGTATATAGTATCACAACTCGGGACTAGTCGATTAACTTAATAATCTATTCTGTAGAAAATCCAGTTTGCTGAGCTTGCAGACCCAAATCCTTTCACTGCAACACAGTTGTTTTATTTTGAAATTCAGATTTTCACATTGACAGGTTTAAATTAGATGAAGACACTTTAAGGTTAAGAAAGAGGCTTAAGAACAACTAAAAGGAAAAGGAAATGCGGACTGGACGGGCAGGTAACACCTTAGATTTGCGCTTATCTCTGACTAGACAGTAATCAAACAGTCCTGGTCTCTGCTATGGAAATGCAGAGCCAGCCGTCCACCCAACAGATGCCAAGGTGACAGAGGTTTAAGCCTTACGAAGAAATAAGGAGGCTAAGTATAGAAAATTCACATTCTAGGTATTCCATATTACCAAAACAAACACTGAAGTTATATTCAATATATTATCATATTTATATGATATATTACAATTCAAATGATTTTGTCTTATTAGTTATCATAAAGCTGGAAGCATTGAATCAGTTTCACAGTATACTGCATGTACTCTACTAATCATTTTTAGAATCATAGAATCGCTAAGGTTGGAAAAGACCTCTAAGATCAAGTCCAGCCATTGACCCAGCACCACTATACCATATCCCCAAGTACCACATCCACATGCTTTTTGAAAACTTCTACTTTCTTGTAGTGAGGGGCCCAGAACTGACCCCAGTGCTGAGTACATGGGGACCATCACTTCCCTGGTCCTGCTGGTCACAGTATTTCTGATGCAAGCCAGGATGCCATTGGCCTTCTTGGCCACCTGGACACATACTGGCTCATGTCCAAACAGTTGTTGACCAGCACCCTCAGGTCCTTTTCTGCTGGGCAGCTTTCCAGCAACTCTGCCCCCAGCCTGTTGCACTGCATGGGATTGCTGTGACCCAAGTGCAGGACCTGGTACTTTGCCTTGTTGAACCTCATACAATTGGCCTCAGCCCACTGATCCAGCCTGTCCAGATCCTTCTGCAGAGCCTTCCTTCCCTCCAGCAATCAACACTCCAGCCCAACTTGGTGTCAACTGCAAATTTACTGAGGGTGCACTCGATCCTCTCAACCAGATTACTGATAAACAGAACCGGCCCCAATACTTAACCCTGGGGAACATCACTAGTGACCAGCCACCAGCAGGATTTAACTCCATTCACCACCACTCTCTGGACCTGGCCATCCAGTCAGTTTTCTACCCAGTCAACAGTGTACCCATCTAAGCCATGAGCAGCCAGTTTCTCCAGGAGAATGTTGTGGGAGACAGCGTTAAAGGCTTTATTAAAGTTCAGGTAGACAACATCTATAGGCTTTCTCTCATCCACTAGGCAGGTCACCCTGCCATAGGGAGATCAGGTTGATCAAGCAGGACCTGCCTTTCATAGCCCCATGCTGACTGGGCCTGATCACCTGGTTGTCCTGTACGTGCCACATGACGGCACTCAAGATGATCTGCTCCATGACCTTCCCCAGCACCAAGGTCAGGTTGACAGGCCTGAAGTTCCTCAGATACTTCATCTGACCCTTCTTGTAGGTGGCTAGCCAGGACTGCTCATAAATGATTGAAAGGGACTTGGTGAACACTTCTGTCAGCTCCCTCAGTACCCTTGGGTGGATCCCATCCAGGCCCATTGACTTGTGTGTGTCTAAGTGGTGTAGCAGGTTGCTGACCATTTGCCCTTGGATTATGTGGGTTTCATTCTGCTTCTTGTCCCTGTTTTCCAGCTCAGGGGGCTGGGTACCCTGAGAACAACTGGTCTTGTTATTAAAGACTGAGGCAAAGGCAGCATTAAGTACCTCAACCTTTTCCTCATCCTTTGTCACTATGTTTCCCCATACACCCAATTAAGGATATTCTCCTTGTCCCTCCTTTTGCTGCTGATATATTTATAGAAAGATTTTTTATTCTCTTTTATGGCAGTAGTCAGATTAAGTTCTAACTGGGCTTTGGTCCTTCTAATTTCCTCCCAACATCCTTGTAGTCCTCCAAGTTGCCTACCCCTTCTTCCAAAGCTAATACACTTTTTTTTCCTGAGTTCCAACCAAAGTTCTTTGTTCAGCCAGGCCTGTGGTCTTCCCCACCGACTTGTCTTTCAGCACATGGGGACAGCCTGCTCCTGCACCTTTAGGATTTCCTTCTTGAACAATGTCCAACCTTCCTGGGCCCCTTTGCCCTTCAGGACTGCCTCCCAAGGGACTCCATCAACCAGTTTCCTAAACATGCTAGTGTCTACAGCACCAAGATTGAAATACTCATTAGCAGGGGTTTTCCCCCTCAGTGAACATCATATTTTCACCAGTGTCAAAACCATTTCTGCTATTTTCAGTGCATATAATTTCTTAAAATTATATTGTTCTACAGTGAAGCAATAACACAATGGTCCAGTAAATATTCCCCTAGAAAGCAACCAGTAAGATAACCCTGAGCAGGTAGCTTAAAATAGAGAGAGAGAGTACGTTCCACAAATATTAGCTGACCCCTAGATTACTACACACATTGCATTAAACATTTTGGAAAAAGGGTTCTGTAGTGATTACCAGCCATCTATTTACTTGCAGCTGAAGTACTTTATTCCACATTTGACTATTCTGTGTAACAGAAAAGAAAGACTACCAGATAAAATGACAGGAAGATTTTTATTATTATTTTTACTAATATCCAAAGAAAGGAGGTCATGCATCCCTGAAATACTGAGAAGTAAATTACACAACTTTATACAATTCCCTGCAGATTTCAAGGGTTTTGTCATGGTTTAGGACTGGCAGTCCCTAATTTAGTGCCCCCTCCCATCCACTTGCTCTCCTCCCTCTGGTGGGAGATACAAAAGGCAGAGATTACTGGTTGAGATAAAACAATTTACTGGAAACAGCAATGAGATAAGAAAATCAACAGTAATAGTAACATTATTAATAACAAAAGTGTCTAAAAAGAGAGTGATTTATATGCAAAAAAAGTGCTCACTGAACGACTTGGTACCTTGCAACCCCTGCGACAAATGGCAGGAGGGACCCTCCATCATCTTTTTTGCCCCCTCCTTCCCAGAAGCTAGAGTCCCTTACTTCAGCACACACACACCCCCCAGTGTCATGAGGTGGTATAGAATAACCTCCTAGCCACACCCACACGGCTCTCGGCTTTACCCCTTCACAGTTACTGCAAAAAGTTAACTCTGTCCTGGTCAAAAAACAGGACAGGTTTGCATTATAAAATGTAATTAGATATTTCCTGACACAGAATACACACACTTGTAATATAGTGATACTGAAGTCAACCAGTTTATCACAGACAGTTGAAAACACTTCATTAAGATACTTTTCTCACATTAATGTACAGTCTAAAATACTTGGTAGAGAGATATAGCAATACTACGTACACTAGAGCATGGTGCTAATAACATGTGGGTCATTCACTTAAGAGTTGGACTCGATCCTTGTGGGTCCCTTCCAACTCAGAGTATTCTGTGATTCTGTGATTCTTCAGTCAGATAGGTCAGTGTTTTGGCTTAAGACATATGATATTCATGTAGAGACCAACAGTGTATTGTTCATAAGGTTACGAAGCAAAAAACAGACTGCATTTGAAATTAACCTATAGGTTAATTTCCTGCAATTTTAAGAAGTCCTACCTTTATAATTTCAGTATAAAGGATTATTTTATAAAACAAACAACTGAAATATTTACATTCCATCAACAGTGCTAACATACAAAAAAATTGTAGCTATGAACTGTACCACACCCTCCCCACAAGGCTACCTCTCTGCATATGCCATTTGGTATTTGCTGATTCACAGACACAATCGAGTCATTCTTGCAACCCTTTGGAAGCTACACGTCTTTGCATCTTTCCACTCCTTCAAGATGCAGATCTGGAGACAATGAAGTTGGATGTGCCTGTCTTTGAATGCCTCATTACTGGATATTCCAAAGAAAAGAGCCCTTTGAAGG
This sequence comes from Chiroxiphia lanceolata, assembly GCF_009829145.1. Taxonomy (NCBI): domain Eukaryota; kingdom Metazoa; phylum Chordata; class Aves; order Passeriformes; family Pipridae; genus Chiroxiphia; species Chiroxiphia lanceolata. The sequence goes on along the minus strand of NC_045670.1, from coordinate 11,135,122 downwards.
CAGAGATTTTCACCAATCAGACATTACTTAAGTACATTAGCTCTGCTATGCACTTCATCAATTTAACTCATTTAATACCCACTTCCCCACACAATCTGCACTGTACCTAAGTTACTCATTTTCATTCCTCTTGCTCTAAGAAGAAACAAGCCTCTTTACGCTCCATCTCATGAAAATCCAAACCAACTACACATCCCTTAATTTTAAATCAAATCCTGTCATGGGTTGAAATTGGTCCCCCCTTGAGAGAGAGGGGGCTCAGAGGTGATTGGGTGCAGGGCAGTGTTCCCTGGAGAGCCAATCACCATCCATGTTGTTCGCTTCTGCTCAAAATCATATATACACAGCACCGGAAGCTGTTGGCAGTCTTGGTGTCTTGCTGTTGGTGTCTGCTGCGTGTAGGTGGAGAAGACCAGGGGGTGGCTGGACTCCTTCTCCCCCCTCCGGGAGGGAGAGGGGAGCCCTGTGGCCCCACTGACTCTGCCTGGGCCGGAGTTGGAGGCAGTATTTGGAGTGTGTGCTGTGAAGGAAGAAATTTGCAGCACCTGAGGTAAGAGGAGAGGCAGGCTTTGCAACCAAGCCCTCTCTTCCCCCTCCTTTCTGCAGTTAAAGTTGTGGAGGGGGGCTTTTCTTTCCCTCCGCTGTGAAGTGGAGGAGAGGCTCAGCATTGGGGCTGAGCCAAGAGATGGGCCGGAGGAGGAGGCCCGGAGCTCGGGAGAAGAATCCCAGGCGAAATTGGAGACAGGCCAAGAGCTCGGGAGTTGCCTGCTGAAGCTGAGCGGGGGCAGCCGAAAACTGACTTGGAGGACGCTTGATAAACTGAACTACACTGCACTGCAGCAGCCTACGAACCGAGGTATGAGATCGAGAGGGAGAGATCACACAGCAAACGGAGGAGCAAGGACTCAAAGCTACTTTCTTGGACTTCGTGAGGAGAAAGACTGCAACAAACAGGCGGAGCTTGGTGAGGGGGGAGCGTTCGGGCCCAGAACACTCCCATGAGAGAGAGAGAGAGACTGGTTATATATCAGCCTTGAAAGGCTCTTCCTGGACTAAAGTTAAAGGGAGGGGCTAAAAGGACTGACAGAAATGTAAATATATATATATAGTTGCTTTTAGTTTGTACACTATATTTATTTGTGTAAATAAATGTATATACTTTCCCCTTCCCCTGTAGAAGCCTCTGGCCTGAAAGTTTCTCTCCAGTGTCAGGATAAATTGTGGGAAGGGGTGGGGGGAAGCCTGGAAATTGGATTTTGGATTTCTAATGTGGCTCAACTGCCACAAATCCATTATCAACACCTTTCCTACCTCTTCTATAGGATAGGATCAGAGTTGTACCTAAGACTCTGCAGTATTCTTTTTCCACAGTTCTTCTCATCAAACCCTCTATACCGGATTCCTTCTGTTACCAAAAAACCTATAAGGTGGTTTGTACTTTCTCTAATTGGCTACCGAAAACAGAAGGCAAGCCTGACAACCAGATTCACCCCAAAGAAACAGCACAAGTACACATCAAATTCTTTCCCGAGAGCTCTACAGATGGAATCCTGTACTCTCCTGCTGCCAAGGTACATCCTGTGGAGCCCAGAGCACACCAGCCTGCTACACAGGAAATTACCATAAAAGTGGTCTGTGTCAATTCTTTTAAGTTGTTCTGAGACCAAGACATGACAAGGGGTAAGGGAGAGGAATGTACCTAAATTAAATGTGGCTGAAATGCTTATGAAACCAAAGGATAACCAACAAATGCTTAAAAAGAAGTGTTTAAAGAAGTAAATAGGAGAGTCCCATTTCAGGATATGAAATCATTGGTGCTAGTCCTGCACCAATGCTACCATCTCACCTCTCACATGGCCACGTTTCCCACGGTCTGAAGGCCTGTCTCCTTGATTGTTGCCCACTCCATTCTCTTCAGCTCTAACTGCGGAGAGAGGACAGCTTAAGAGACTCATACATGAGACAGTATAGCCATCTGCTTAACCTTAATCTCAAAAGAAAAGGCAAGATTTTAAAGTCAGTAGGTTAATACATCTCAGTCACCCTTCTTCTTTGGAGCCTAGCTACAAGCAAGTTATGTTTACCTTGCACTAGACAATTAGGAAGTGTAAGTGTAGAAGACCCTTCTGGAAGAGTTATTACAAGGAGATGAGGATTTATTTCTCTTAAGAAAGCTTTCCTGCCTAGAAAGAGGCATCTATCCCAGAGACAGTTTTAGATGTTTTCTCCTCCCACATTCCAGAGAAGTTGACTCCCTGGGTACAAGAGAAGATGAGTTCTTGCAGACATATCTGAAGACCCCATGGCGAGGGGGGTCGGGGACGATAAAAGCCCAAGAAGAACAGGGGGGGTGTCTTTCTTAGGCCTGGTGCAGTTTTTGTACCGAGATGTTAAGTGTTCTTGACTTTGGAAATAAATTCTCCTAAATCCTTCCACTGTCTGGTATTTTGGGGGTACCTGCATGCATTTAACCTTTACAGGAAGCAAAATATCTAATAAGAGGGAAATGTCCCTCAGCAGACGCACTTCATTTGGGTTGGGTTTTTCGGGGGGAGAAAGGCAGTGTTTTGCAGCCTACACTAATAATTATGGTCTCACCTCTTTAATGAGGTAGGAAATAAAGCTGCCTCATACTATGCTTTCTCAATAACAGGTTGAATGGCAACAGTGAAAGAATAACCAAGAACACCAACTCTTCTGTCTGCCAATACCACATATCCCTGTACAACCAGGGAAACTCAAAAGAACTCTCCTCTGTATTTAAATCAGAGGGATAACAACAGAGTGAAGATGAGGCATTAGAAAAGCACTGCACCTTAACTATTTAATGGAAAACTCCCGAGGAAGTACTCCAAAAGATAGCTGGTTCTTTGAGGGAAAAAAAAGACTGGTCACTTAAAACACTGCTGAAATTTTGCCCTGCACAACTTTTCCTAATGGCAGCAACAAAACCATTAATGCCTGGACTGGGAAGAGATATCAAGATTTGGTAACGACCTGAAAAAATCTTTAATTCCAGTTTACAAAAAGAGACAAGCAGCATCTGGTTCTGGAAAAAATTTTGCCCCTCACTTTTATTTTGATGGATCTGATTTCAATGTTTCTAAGCATAGTTGTAAGTTTTATTACTATTTTTTCCTATCTTTGTCATTATTCTACAAAGATTCACAATGTCTTCACTGGCACAATACTTGAAGATTTTCCAATAATTAATTAGAAGAGTTGGCTAATATTGTAAATATTTTTCCTGCTTTTAAGTGAAAAGTTAAACATACTTTTTTTATTCTGGTTTCTCTGCTCATCTGTCAGTGTTGTGTATGGCCCTTACAGGCAATGTATATAGCTTTGATACTGCTGATAAAACTTAAGCGAAAAAAGCAATGTGCATCCAATGGTGATCTAATGTGATGTTACCTACCTTGGAAACATCAGTTTTCTTTTGTACAATGCATTATTGCACCTGTATAAGCTGTAGAAAAAATTTAAATGTTTCAATCCACAAAGAACTTTCTGTGTTGTAGAAACTCACCTTTGGTTGGCTTATGAGTAACATATGCTAGAGAGTAATAATGATCCCAGTCTTTTCATTCCCCTTATAAAAAGATGAGAACATCTTCAGGTTCTCCCACTCATAAAAGGAGATGTAATCAAAGCTGGATAATTTTTTCATTAAAAGAAAAAAAAGTGTATCAGCTGTGCAACAACATATTTGCTTTTCAAGCAGTCTTACAAAGAGTCAATTATAAAACTTAGAAAAAGAACAGCAATTTGTACAAGATCAATCAATCAATCAAAAAAGGACAGAAATTTAAATCGAGTGTCTCTGAATAAACACAGACCATCCCAAAACCAAGTCACATTGACACATCGAGCATACCTGTTGCATAAACACGTTATGATCCCTTTCAGCGCTGAGCTATAGCTTGGACAGACTTTATTCCATTAAGCATTTGCTCCTTACTCAGTCAGTTTCAGCTGCAAGAAAAGTTTCTGAATCTTTAAAAATGAACCCCTGTACGTACACTCTCGGTCATGGCTGCCTCCTCTTCCCCGTCTGTTGGAACTTCCCCATCTGCGGCTCATTTCTCTGTCCCCTCGTTTCTCTCTGTTCTCTTTGTTTTCCAAACCTTCCTTTCCAAGGCTTTTCTTCTTTCCCCCTACAGTCTCCCAAGAAGTCTATTTGGATAGAAGTAGATACAAAAATCAAAAAGGAAGAGACAGCTCTCAGTGCATACTTCTACCTCACAGCCCTCCAGCTCATGGGAAAAAACCAGATATTTGCATAACATCACATATGTAAAACTTGCAAGCTACATTCACACAAATAGAAACATAAGCTGTATTTTTGGAAAGAGATGAAAAAAACAAGTTTTAAAAGTTGGATTTTCTTATGGAATGTGAGAATCCCAAATATTTCTGGCTATAATGGCCTTTTACTAGTTCAAGGAAGCCTAGATACCACCACAACACAGAAAATCTGCAAAGCAAGCAACAGTTTCCCTCTCAACTACCTCCATAAATCTAGCAAGGGAGCATGTACAGATCTATCCTTTTCTCCAAAGGAAATGAAAAAATGCTTATAAGCATCATTGAACAAGAGACTGCTGAGAGTAAGTACATGACTCGGGGTAACCATTATCCAGATGTACTAGAATTCAAGTACCAAGAGATAGAATGACAAAACAATAACTTGGGAAGACTGGAGCTTTAGCTTTAATATTAAACTCCATCTTTAAAATAAATTCAGGGATCATATCAGTTCTGTAGAAGTTGAAAATAAAACAACTAAAACACTCTCCAAGAATAGCACAGCAACTCATATATTATACAATTGCATGGTTAGTCTATTGAGCCATTAGATGCAAAGGAAAGAAGAAAGGTATTATTTGTAAACCATTAAGATGGCAGATAGGTTTATGTATATGTCCCCATCTCTAGGAGTTTATAGTCTAGGTAAGATATTTGAGTGGTAAATTTGCATACACAAATGAGGTGGCACTACATAAAACCATAACCTCTGACAGGCACCTGCAACCAACAAAAAAGGTTAGTTATCAATACTTTCAGGTTCTGTCCTATCTCAGAAAATCACAGAATATCCTGAGTTGGAAGGGACTCACAAGGACCATCGTGTCCAACTCTTAAATGAATGGCCCATACAGGGGTTGAACCCACAACCTTGGCATTATTAGCACCATGCTCTAACCAACTGACCTAATCTCAGGGTCAAGGTGAAGCGCAGACAGCACAGATTAGAAGTAGAAAACTACATATTTGAGCAACACCACGTTATTTGTGAGGCAGAAAACTATGTAACTGTATTACACACTAAAACACTTCTAAAGTTTTAGACATTTCACAGAAGAAAAAAATATACCTGCACTGACAACTGAAGAACCAAGTTATATAGTTCAGAATGCACTACTATTTCACTGATGGGCATGATGCCAAAAGATCTTCAACCATTTTAACAAATACCCAAAACTGGATGAGTCTACAAAGCTTAAGAGGAAGCAGTCTCTCCTTAGTAAGGTTTTACATGACTTGGGAAGGATCAGTAAAAGAATGTCTATGAAAGCATTGGATCCATGCTTTCCCAAAATATAATTTTGAGGAAAACCTCAAAAAGTTGGTCATGTCCTTTGAGATACAGTATGGTGCTACCTTTGGGCACAGAAATCCATCATAGACTATTGAAACCATCTCTTTTTGTAAGGGAGTTAACTGATTACAATTTCAGTTGAGGATGCCTGAGACAACCCAAATGACAACTGTGGGCCTGACCTTCAAAAATATGTAACAGAAGCCTTCTTGCTGACCTGATCTTAGATGGAAAGAAGAATAATCTGAAAGGTCCCTTTTGTTCTATCTTGAAAGGTTTAGGAAGTAACACATGGCCAGGTATAAAATGGATCTTATACCTGTAGGAAGTTAAATGAATAGAAGTCTTGACCAAAGAAACACGCCCTACTCTACTCTCATCCGCAAGTCTCTGTCTATCCAAAACCAGACTGACGCAACTGTTGCAAGTCTTCACGAAGACTAACAGTCACACAGCATAAAGCCTTAAAGATCACAGCATTAAAAAAAAAAAAACCAAAAATGGCAGAGTACCAAAGAAATTATAAATAGACATTCTAGCTACCACTCCTTGTTCTTTTAATTCCTCAATTTGGATAGACTCTTTTTCTTCCAAATGAGGTAAAAAAACCTTCTAGAATATCAAAGTAGAGTGAAACTAGAAAAAGAGATTTGGGAATCTGCATTCAGAACTAGTACCACCTCTGCTTCCAACCTTACATCAAATCCACAGTTAAAATGTTCTGGAGTATAATGGTCTTCAAGTTAGAGGCCCACAAATTTGCATAAAGAAGAATAAATTTATTCACACTCTGATGTGGACCCCTTCTAATTAATACTCCTTCCTTCTTGAACCTTTCAAGTTCTCTGTATTTGTTCGAGTTGCATTTTGTCTACAAAGTGCAGTGGGTTCAGAGGGACTTGTCAAAAGAGCAGAACATATTGATATGTTCCTTCTAATTGATGAGTTCAGGAAGTTTCTTCCCTGTCATTGCTTAGAAAAAATTTGCTGAAGAAAGCATTTAAAACTCTCTATCAATCAGAAAACTATTTTAACTAGAAAATGGCAAATACAAGAAGTACAAGAGAACACAAAACCATCACATTACCACCACAGATTTAATCAAGATGAGATGCTCTCTTCTATTCCCAACTTGCCAATTTGCTCAGTATCATATATTTCTGTGTTCTAGATGACCTCACCTCTGATAAATGAAAAGGAGATAGGAAAGAAAGTCCCCTCAGTCAGAACACTATACGTTCTAGATTTAAGGTGTGTGGGGGTAGGTTTCCTCGATAACAATAAGACAGACTACACATCCTAACAAATCACAGGAACTACTGAATATTCAACATTAAGAAAGGAAATCCAGGTTTCTTTCCCAATTTAGATGAGATGGAATCTAGTATACTGTCTTGGACAAACTGTAGGAAGTCCCTCCAGCAAAAGCTTCAACTGCAACAAGATATTTTCCTGGTATCTCTTGGGATAGAAAATTACTCAGTGCAACATTCTAAGTGACATTATTTGTTGGTATTGTTGCCATGGGATTTAGGTGCTGAAAAAATCTCCCGGAGCAGTTAATTAGGGGTGAGATAAGAAAGGGTTTATTTTGTCAAGGCTAAAGATGTTACAAGATGCGTGCCGGTTGTGCCTGAGATGTTACATTTTATAATACCATCCATCCAATCCCAGATGTGTCCACCCTGTGGCCTTTACTCTGTTCTGCCCCGGGTCCACCCCCTTAAAATGAGTCTGGGGGCTTTTTGGGACCCCCTGTTCATCCCATCTTCCTCCTCATCAGAGCACAAAGGGTACATAGTTACCCAGTTTTTGACCGTGTTCTGTGGTTTAGGTCCTGATATGCTGTTCTACCAACAATCTAGGTCTTGCCTTGACAAAAGACTAAACATTTCTATTGGATTCAGGAGTGGGATTGATATGGGGAGCATAGAATGGGGTAAGAGGGTTAAGGAATGTGTAAACAAGGGTGCTACAGAAAAAGGGATGTAAGGGAGGTTGCTTTTAGAGTCTACTTCCACTACTTATAAAACTTACAAGTCTTACAAATATTAGAAAAATAAAAAAACATTAGGGGCTTAAGGCATCAGTATATACACATTGTTTAGTCTCCTCTTTCTGGTTTTGAATGAAGTCATGCAAATGCGCAACAGTGAATGGATACTTGTATCCTCTTCTGCTATTAGTAGCATTGTCAATGCAACTTTCAGATGTGGAAACCTCCTCCAACTTCAATACTGGCAATGCACACCTACAGCAGTTGCACAACTTAAAATATCTGCCTGCCCTTTAGGTTTATAAAGATTGTCCTTTGTGGCAAACACTTAGACTCAGGTCTCATGGTTGTGAGGTTCTACAAACATTGCAGCAAAAAACAGACCTGTGTCTGACAGAGCAATGATTTCTGCTGCAGTTAAAATTGTTGCATGTAAATGAAAGCCAAAAGATTCTGCAAGAGACCAGTTAAACACCCTCAATGTTTTCAAGGTTCAGCCTACTCTAAGGTATTCATGAAGTAGAAAAGTTGCCCTGATCTCCATTTCCTTCAAAAGAATTTGGAGACATGGAAATTGAAAGCTTCCAAAATATGACTTTCTCAATCACTTCTAAGAAGTAGAAACAGAAAGAATGGTTTAATAGGAAAGTAAAACCTTACCGTGTCTGAAATTCCTTCCAGCAATATGTTAATTGCTCTGTTCATGTCCCCATTACAATCATGTAGTGCCACTATGCACTCATCCTGGTTTTTCCCCGTCACTTCCATAAGCTGGCAGTAAGAGTCAGATATATTAAAATATCCAAATTATCTTCATAAGAAAACAAGAGTTAGTACCACCACAGATTCCAAAAAAGTGCATAGCTACTGTGTCAGAGTAAAATAAAATACTAAATAAAGGTAAACACAAATTAAATGATAATCAAGAAAGCACTCTTTCACTTTTTTTTCCCCTTTAACATTATGCTTGGAGATTTCCTATGCAGAACTTAATTCTTATCCTTCCCACCAGCACAGCTACAGGCACTGTTGATGAGGGTACTTTGGCTTCAGGAAGTACAAGACTTCACTTCTGGCACATCAATAAAACAAGTTTATAACAACAAAAAGTACTTAATGCTTCAGAGGAGGTTTTACAAAGAAAAAGTAAAGACATTTGCTTGTCTGCTGCATGAATGCATTCAAGATAATTCTCCTTCTGGGTGTACTCCTCAGTTCTTTGTGAGTGGTGATGTGTTCACTAGGACAAAATCACCAATATCCACAGAAGAACAGGGACACAGATTCTCAATACTGCTTGAATTAATGGTCTCAGCCATAACTGGGTAAAGGAAGTTTGAGCATTTACACTCAGAAAACTCATCACGGTAGAGGAAATGGTGTGAGATTTCATTTTCACGGTGTAATTTATCATTTTAATGCATACACACATCTGGGAGGTCAGATGTTTTTTTAAATAATACTTAAATTTACCTTTAAGCTATGATTCTATGATTTTTACTTTTCCTGAAAAACAGACAGTATATTGGCAAACTCAGTTTACAAAGGTGACATTTTTCCCATGTGCATGTACATGTGGACAAGTTGAATGCACACTCTATTCTGACAATCATTAAGCATCAGGACCATACTAAAGAGATATAGTCTGGAAGAGATTAGCACAGATGAGTTTTGGTTTAAAAACCACCAAAGGAAAATACACCAGTATAACTATATAGTAATAGCTATATTGCCACACAGATTCTTGAAAACGGACTTTACAGTGCAGTAAGATCACCTTTTTCTAGTTAAACTTCTGTCCTTCATCTAAATCAGAAACAGATGCTCTAGCTCCAAAACACAAGTCAGTTTTGTTGCAGGGCATAAAAACTCTGTACCATAAGAAACATACTTGTTTCACTTTATCTTCAAAATCTGCATCATTCTTATCATAGATCATCTGAGCAAAGCGAATCTGTTCTGCTGTTGCCTGAAAAACAAATACATCCAATAAAGTTCACAAAAATAAACTATATTTTTTAGAAGTATCTCCTAGTTATCACAGAGTATTCTGGGTGTGAAGGGACGTATGAGGATCATCAAAGTCCAACTCCTGGCCCTGCACAAGACACCCCAACAATCCCACCATGTGCCTGAGAGTGTTGTCCAAACGCTTCTTGAACTCAGAGAAGCTTGGTGCTGTGACCACTGCCCTGGGGAGCCTGTTCCAGTGCTCAACCACTCTCTGGGGGAAGAACATTTTTCTAATATCCAACCTAAACCTCCCCTAACACAACTTCAGGCCATTCCCTCAGGTCCTGTCACTGGTCACTAGAGAGTGTCCCTTTATTTTTTTCTCTCAAGGTTCTCAAAAAGAACATACACAACGAGCACAGAGGTGCTACAGGGAAGGGATTAATATCTCCTCTATGCCCATTTCATAGTTAAAAAGTTAACTAAAACAGAAGTAATTTCAACATGTTCCAACATGTTGGAACCACAGTTAAAGGTCACCACATAGAGAAGACAACCACATAATGAAATAGAATTTACCACAGAAACTTGCACTTTGATATTACTTTTATTTAGTATCTACCACTGCAGAGATAGAGTTCTATCATAACAAACTGGCAATGGCATTTCTAAATTAAACATATCTGATGATGCCTGCTCACATCACCTTCTGTGACTCTCCCAACAACCACTTGACTGTAGTTTTATGAGCACTTAAAGAGGTTGAGTCATGCCTCAAGATTCTGCTTGTGAATGGTTGCACTTATTTTCTTTATAACTGAATACCAGTCTCTGAAAACTGCTAAAGAATCTTGCTATTGATGAAATATTTGGTGCTTCTGTGACGTTTCTGGACAACAAAGCCATGCTGGCAACTTCTCCAACAGCTGAAATACTAAAATGGATGGATGCAGTAAAGAGACATAAACCCAAATAGGTTATGGTTGCCCCAGAGGAAAAAAATTCTAAAGCACTAATGTCACATCATACAGGCCACTCATCATAGTGCAGCATCTGCAGCCTACTTGAACTGTACTCCCATGAAAATACCATATGCTACATAAACCTGGACCTCATTTGATTTCTGCTCAAACAGAAGAGGTTCATGCTAGAGAAGGTTGATACTGAAGAGAGCCAGGACCCAAAATGTGAGTTGATGTGCTGCAGAAGACTTCATTATTGAGAAGGGTACCACATCATCCCCTGAAATTCTTGACAGAAAGGATTCATCCTGGGCAGTCTCACTTCACAGGATACACACATGAAATTCTGTGCCTCATGAGTTCAGACTTTGTCAGTTTCAAACTGCTTCGCTTTTGGAGTTTACCACAAATGCAAGCTCTAGAGGAGGTCTCCAAGTGTAAATCCTGAGAAGAGTCTAAAAAAATTACTCCATCATACAACATCAGCTACTTATTTGCTGAGAAGTTACTGCAGCTGTCCCAGTTCCTTGAGGGAAATGATACTTGCTTTCCTCAATGTCCCAAGACAATTAGATAAGTACTTCACATTTTCAAAGTGTCATGTTGACAGCTTCCTATGTCACTCGGTAACACAGAGAGCCTGCTCTGGAGTTTCCTGTGCCAGTCCTGATGCCACCCTCCAGCAGAGAGCAAAAATAAAAGGTCTGCTGGTTTCAGAAATTAAATCCTCTTGATCCATCTTCTTGCTCTGACTTCAGCCTCCTCATGCCCACAGCAACTTTTTAGTTAGTGAAAAGATATCCAGAATAAAAACATTCAATGTAATTTCTGTACAGACATGACAGAATATTTGACCAGAAACAGGAAACCATTAAGATTCCTTTTTCCATAAACCAATTTTTTCAAGTCCATGTTAGAAGAGAAAAATATACAAACTTTATAACACTTTTAAATGAGTAACAATATCTTTAGTTTTCCTGTGTAAGGAGAAAGCTTAGAAACACAGTCAGGTGCAGTATTACTAACATTTGTGCCAGTGGATTGCACACAAATAGAACTGAAGATTCAGAAGAAAAAAAAAAAACAACAAAACCCCACAAGATGTATTTACTACACAAATACCAAATCAGTGTCAAAAAAATTTGTTTGTTTTTTTTCCAGTGAGTGTTTCTTCTTTGTTTTTAAGGCACCATTGTTACAAGTGACTTCCTAGTATCCTATAAAAGAGTATAATTAAGTTTCAATTGCAACTAAGAAAATGGTAGCATTTTAAGACAGCTAAAACTTTACTCAAGCTTACAAGATAATCTTTGCAGCATAACAGAGTGAAGGAAATTTTTAACAACTTCGAACTACCAGAAAACAGAAATGTGCAAAACACAAAGTGACAGTAATAGGCCCAGATCTTATAATAAAATGGTATGTTTATTATCCAGAAACAATGAAAAAGAACTGTGATGTAATTTCTTAAAAAACTTAAATTATGATCAATGTGATTATGACAATGAAATCTCCATTTGAGAAAGCAATATCATTCTACATTCAAAAAATGAATCAGTGGTAATTGAACAGTAAAATCCCACATTTTTGTTAACCTGTAAAGCATAAGGAGGGAGGTCCATCTGATATCTTAACAATTAAACTACATGGTGCACTAAAACATAACTGTTGTATATTAAATAACCATCTTTTCCACTGAAATGACTAAACCAATATCTACTATGCTAGAGGTAGAATAAGTGGACAAAGTGCAGTAAAAGGTCTGTAAGACAATGCTTAAAATCAATAAATCACATCAGTTGACAAGGTCCCCTAGTGATACTCAGTGCAACCTCCCACTGAGAGCGTGTCCCATCAGAGAAGCGACTTGGGGCCAGACAGAGATCCCACAACCTCTCTAATCCATGCCCGTGTTCATGGTTGATATGGTTTGAAGCTGGCTCCCTGCCAAGTCTCCAAACCTTACCACAAGAAGTGTTGTCATTCCCCCCCCCCAAACCTCAGGGAGAAGAGGGAGAAAAAACAACTAAGAAAACCCGAAATGAGAGAGAGACAGTTAAAGTGATATATATAAATATATTTACACTTATGTTACAATTATATACAATTGAAATATATACAATTTCACAAGGGAAAGGGAAGGGGGGAAGGGAAAAGGAGCAAAACCAAAATAAAATATATATATCTCCCAATTAGTAGCCCAATATCTATCCACTAAAAGAGTTAGCAAAGAAATATCTCACTACTCTCCTTGGGACAACCGAGAGTCGCTCTGGAACAATCGCCGGCAACCTCCGCCTCCCAAGGTCGACAAGGTCTTACCAGACCTCGCTCCCCAACACGGCAGACTCAACAGCAGGGAACCTGCACCTCCAAGCCGCCGGAAGGAAAGAGAGCGAAGGCCTTTCCTCCTTTCTTATTATAGTCTGGCTTACGTAAAAATCGTAGGGAATACTGGGTAAAATCTGGGCCCTTCCTTGATTACAAACTGGTCACCAAGGAAGGCCTAGCCCAAACTACCACAATGGTAAACAATTTTTTCCTTTCAACAGCTGGAATTTCCAGTGTTCAAACTTGTGCAGTTGTCTCTGAGGCTGGCTTCACCTAGTTTAACCTTTTCTATACCCTTTCATGAGGTATCTGAATAGAAGACACAACCTGGTCTTGCCTTCTTAGCGATGACCAAATCCAGTTCCCTCAGCCACCACTCATTCATCCTGTGCTCCAGCCTCTCAACCATTTTCACAGCTCCTCACTGGACTTGCTCCCATTTGCCAATGTCTGCCTTGTGCCAGGGAACCCAAAACTGGACAGAGTACTCCACTGCTGTCTTGCAAACATCAAAAAAGGAGAACCCATCACTTCTGTCAATCTGTTCGTTATACCTCCTGCAGACTTACTTGTTATAAAGCAAAAACAAATTCAACTTTATCTATTGAAAGTCACTTTCTAAACCCACACATTAGCATGAATCATCACTATGCAAAGCACTGTAACACAAGGAGATAAGGGCTTGAGGTCACATAATATTGTACAAAACAGAAGAACCCCTTAATGTTAAAGATCAGTCTAGAAAATAAGACGATTTCCCAGGGGAGCACCTCTAGATTGAGAACTGAGGCAATTCTTGAGGGGAGACCTCATCACAGTCTACAACTTCCTCATGAGGGGAAGAGGGGGGCAGGCACTGATCTCTTCTCTGTGGTGACCAGTGACAGGACCCAAGGGAATGGCCTGAAGTTGTGTCAGGGGAGGTTTAGGTTGGATATTAGAAAAAGGTTCTTCACCCAGGGGGTGGTTGGGTGCTGGAACAGGCTCCCCAGGGAAGTAGTCACAGCCCAAAACCTGCCAGAACTCAAGGAGCATTTGGACAATGCTCTCAGGCACACTGTGTGATTCTTGGGGATGATCCTGTGCAGGGCCAGGAGTTGAACTTTGATGATCCTTGTGGGTCCTTTCCAACTCAGCATGTTCTGTGATTCTGTGTGAATTGAATATAAATTTGAGAAGTACCTAACAAGAGAATAATGAGTTGCCAGGAGCAGAGACATTTTGCACTCTGTAACACAGGCAAGCACACAACTTTGCTGCTGAGAACCAAGACGATGAAGTAAGATCTTAATTTCAATCTCTCAGATACTCAAAATAATTTCAGTCTGCTAGTGAAAACCCATCTTCATTTCACTTTCTGAAGGCACTGCACAAGAAGTTTAGGATTTTGTGATTTGCAAATATGCTGCATCATGCTATAGAACACAACATGCATCTAACAAAACTTTTCCCGCCCACCCGAATTCCTTAATTGACCAGAAATCTTCTAGTATCATGAAGCTGGCATATGAAAGAGCTGAGCTCTAAAGACACTAAGGTCACAGGACAGAAATCCTGACAGGGACAGGCATAGAATTCCTCACTATCAATAAATGTTGCTGAAGAACGCAAAGCTCCTCCAGAGACAAGAATACAGGGACAACTTAATGCTGTGCTGGATAACTAAGCAATTAAAGCAAGATATCAAACATAGTCTTCCAAATTAGACCGTGATATCCCCCCCACCTTTTCTCAGTTTTTACTGACTTACAGAAGAAAAGCATATCATTGCATGCTCACTTTAAACTCAAAGAAGATTATATGGTAGCACATACCTGTACTACTTGTTTCTGTGGTTGTGTTGGCTGTGTGGTTGAAATTTGCATTTTGTCCCGAGTGCCCCGGGTGCGTTCACTGCTCACTGAAGTCATCATATACAGTATATACAAAGCAATGTATGTACAAAATAGAAAATCTGAAAGGAAAAAAAAGAGTTAAGGCAGGGTACTGATTTGATACCCATATAACATACAAATGTAGTAGCTTGAACTCTTCCTGCCTTTACCACAAACTCTATACAGAGACTCCTGAGAAAGTAGCTTTAATACACTATTATTGAATTTATTGAAATCTTTACAGTAAAGGAGGAAATAAAGTAAATAAAAAGTATTTTTGTCAGCTGACTGGGATCTGTCTAGACCTCTACTTCCAGACAACATCAAAATCTCACAGGTTTTCCCAGTTATTTAACATATAGACTTTTCTATCTGCTACTCGACTGAAATTCTAGCTCCAGTTGTATCACTCCTTAAATTTCTTTAATGTCTGCTGTCTTGTTTTGATGCCTGGAATTTAACCACTCTCATACCCACTCAGAATGCTAACACAGAAGTCACATTCATAAACTAGACTGTTCCTTTCTTGTCTATCATTAAACTGCTTTCCTGCACATATACATGAGGTCATGGTCAATGCCCACTCTACTTCTTACCTCTCATTTATAAGAGAAATTATGATCCTGAATTAGAGAACTATACCTCTATGTATTGGGTCTGGCTGAGCTGCAGTTCATTTCCCCACAGTAGCCCTCACAGTGCTGTGCTTTGCATTGGTAGCTAGAAGGGTGTTGATAACACACCGGTGTTTTGGCTACTGCTGAGCACAGCATCAGCACTGTAACATTCCTTCCTTAGTTGAGGGCAAGATCCTGAGAGGGGACCCAAGTAGGTCAGCTGACCCAAACTGACCAAAGGGATATTCCAGACCATAGGACGTCAGCTCAGATATAAAAGCTGAGGCAAGGAGCAGGAAGGCAGGCATTCATTGTCTAATGGCTGCCTGCTGAGAAACCGTCCCGCATACCCAAGCCCTGTTTCTCGGGAGTGGCCGACCATCACTGCTCATGGGAAGTAGAGAATAAACCCTGCTATCTTTCACTTCTGTGAGCGCAAGCTTCACTTTGCTTTTTGCTTTAAATAAACTGTCTTATCTCAACCCACGAGTTGTTTTCTTTTTTCCCACCTTACTCTCTCTCCCCTGTCCCTCTGGGAAGGGGAGTGATAGAGTGGCTGGGTGGGCACTTGGTGTCCAGCCAAGGTCAACCCACCACACTCTACCACAACTAGTTTAGGAATTTAGCAGTCTCTGACATTTGTAAGGAGCTGTATCCTAATCAACTAAGGAATTTATGTTTTCCTGGACTTTGCCATTTTGATTAGTTTAGTGTCAGTAAATGAAGATAAAAAACTCGAGCTAATTAAAAAATGCTGAGTGGTGCACCTAGAGGAAATTAACTCAAGAAGGTCTGCACACTCCAGAAAGCTTAATCAATAGAAAGTTTTTTGTTAAGAAGTAAATTCAGTAAAGAATTGTTTAAATAGAGAAGAGACTTAGATTAACTAGTGATGAATGTAAGCGTCTTAGTGATAGCTAGAACAATCAGATAGGAGGCTAGAGGTCAGCAAAATTAATCACACATGCTAGGGAACCTGCCAACGTGGGCCAGGTCACTCAAAGAACACGAGGAAGACTTCGACGATGAGGAAGTCAGAAGCCCCCTTTCGAGCCCCCTCCTCATATTCTTGCCAGAAAAAGGATGCTAGACGGCAGTCTTGCTCCATGAAAGAACATCAAGATGAAACCAGAGAATGGGTTTATGATGTAATGGGGTGGGTGGATCTTTGGAAGGAAGCTTCAGATGTTACAATGTATTTAAATCCTGGAAAACTGTATCAAAATGGGTACGTATAGCGAATTATTCCTCATGACCCCCAGCATGCTGCATTAAAGGAATGTCCAATTCAATGACACTTTGTCGTTGGATTTGATTACTGTGTTTCATTCCTTACCTTTAAATACAGCCTCTGAAGCCAATATTTTTATGTTCTCCCTCATGTTTAAAGAAATTATTTACAAAACTATCTATTACCCTGCTTTAAACATACCTTGGTTGTATGGTAACAAAGAAAACAACAAGAAAAACCACACCCTTGCACATCAGTACTATCCCATTTGTGGCAGTCAGCTTTCATTCTCATTCATCCTCTACCACTAATTTGAAACAAGAAATTTATTATTTCTCCTGTGTTTTCACAACATCTAAACCAAGGTTAATTGACAAGCATGGTTTATAGTAGTAATGATAATTGGAAAGAGATCTCTCGACTGGTCAAAACAGTCACGTCAACTGCCTGTTTTCTGTCCCATGATGGTGGGAAGTAAAACCTGCAAATTTAGGGAACTAAGGACAACCTACAAGTGGTGTACCTGGGCAGAAGGAGATGTGCAAACAAGCAGCAAAGTGCTTTTACTGCATCCCTGTGGCTTATTAATGTAATATAATAAAGTACGACTCAGCAGCTCAGATGGCAAGCAGCCAAACTTGTTATTTAAAGGAAAATGCCACCTTATATACCCTTCAGGGAGCATATGATTTGCCTAGACCCAATCACAGTAGAACACATATTGCCCATGTGTGTCAGTGTACTTCTGGAGACTACAAGACTCAGAATGCTTCACCCTGCATCCCTGGGGTACACCTCCTACACAGCCTAGATGTATGAACATGCCTCAGCACAAAACTTGTCAGGGCAGCAGCTTTGGTGCAAGCTGGCTAGCACCGAATTTGGTGCACAATAATGCTCAGATGAAAACTGAGCACACTGCTGTGATTGTATGGACAAGGATGTGTTCAATACCCAATTGTTCACTAGCATTCACAAGGAACGAGCCATCATCATCATGGCTAGGCTTCCCGAATGAAGATTTGAGAAGGATTCTATCCACACTTGCTACAAGTACGCAGATGGTTAAAAAGGCCAGTGCGAGATAGACAAGTCCGGTTGCAAAAGGCACAGTGGAGTCTCCTTAGGCGGTATTGGCAAGACACGGTTCTTTCTGCATTGCCTTTTCTCCTCAAGAATGTTTCTGCGTGTGTTGTCAAAAGAAGCAGCAGCATTACGTACAGTGTGTCTCCATGTCTCCCGATTGGAGGCCAGAGTAGACCAATGATGGTGATCAGTATGGCCAAAGCTGAGATATTGTTTCAGGGAGTCCTTGTATCTCCTCTTCGGGGCTCCTCTCTTCTGGCAGTCAGTGGCAAGTTCACCATAGAGCAGGATCTTAGGAAGGCAGTAGTCCTTCATCCTTGAGACGTGTCCTGCCCAACGCAGTTGTGTTCTCAGCAACATGGCCTCAAT
This sequence comes from Chiroxiphia lanceolata, assembly GCF_009829145.1. Lineage (NCBI taxonomy): Eukaryota > Metazoa > Chordata > Aves > Passeriformes > Pipridae > Chiroxiphia > Chiroxiphia lanceolata. The sequence goes on along the minus strand of NC_045670.1, from coordinate 11,117,101 downwards.
ACTCGTAACCGCTGCCTATTCAAGAATAGACACATTAGTCACGTAATCAGTCCAGTGGATGTTTAGGATTGTACAGAGGCAGAGCTGATGGAAGTGTTCTAAGAGTTGCAAGTGGTGGTGGTAAATGACCCATGATTCAGACCCATATAAAAGAGTAGACAGTACAATGGTTCTGTCAACACTAATCTTCGTACTTTTCTTCAGGTGTTTATTACACCAAACTCTTTTATGAAGCTTTCTGAAAGCTCTATATGCCTTCGTTAACCTGTTGTCTATCTCTTTGTCAATCTTACCGTCCGAGGAGATGATGCTTCCCAGATAATTAAACTGTTGGACTGACTTGAGATCTGATTTGCCAATGATGATGTGGGAATGATGGAAGGCTTCCTGAGGTGCAGGTTGGTAGAAAACTTCTGTCTTCTTCAAGCTGACTCCAACCCAAAAAGTTCAGCAGCCTCTGCAAAGCAGGATGTTAAACGCTGCAGAGCTGCTTCTGTGTGGGTCACATATCAGTCATCAGCATAAAGTAGCTCCTGGACAAGATGGTTTTAAGTCTTAGTATGGGTCTTCAGTTGCCTTAGGTTGAATAGGTTTCCATCGGTTTCATATAGGATGTAGATACCGTCTTCTTCATCGAGGTCTGCCGTGGTCCTTTGGAGCATCATGCTGAAGAAGATTGTGAATAGAGTTGGTGCAAGAACGCAACCTTGTTTCACACCACTGGTTATTAGAAAGGGCTCAGAAAGTGCGTTGCCATATCTGACTTGGCCATGTTGATCCTCATGGAGTGAGATGATCATTTTGAGGAACTTGGGGGGACATCCTAATCGTTCCAAAATCTGCCACAGTATCAAAAGTTTTGGTGAAATCAACAAAAGTTACATAGTCCTTTATTCTGTTCCCTACACTTCTCTTGCAGTTGACTGAGGTGTTCCTATTGGCTCTGAAACCACATTGGCTTTCAGGTAGAATTCCTTCTGTGATAGCAGGAATTAATCTGTTCAAAAGTATTCTTGCAAGGATTTTACCAGCAATGGAGAGCAGAGTAATACCTCAGTAGTTTGAACAGTCTGATTTAACTACTTTCTTCTTATACAAGGTGGTGATGACTGCGTCATGAAGGTCTGATGGTAGTTTGCCTAGTTCCCAACAGCGCGCCATGAACTCGTGAAATTTAGCATGGAGTGCAAGGTCCCCATGCTTCCAGACTTCAGGTGGAATTCCATCAACCCCAGCTGCCTTGCCAGTTTTCACCTGTTGTATGGTCTTAAGAGTTTCTCCCATAGTAGGGGCAATATCCAATTCATTTTTCACCGGTTGTTGTGAGATGGACTGAATTGCTGAGCCTTGAACTACACAGCTGGTACTGAAAAGAGTCTGAAAATGTTCGGACCATCGATTCAGAATGGAAATTTTATCTGTGAGAAGCATTTGACCATCTGCACGGAGTAAAGGGCTTTGAACCTGATGTGTAGGTCCGTACACTGCTTTCAAAGCCTCATAGAATCCTCTGTAATCACCCCAATCTGCGCATAATTGACAAACTTCGCTGAGAGCAGCAATGTCCATGTTGAGATGTGATAGTTCATGGGCAATTAAGGCAGAGCGATGCTCAGGACGTCCACTATCCGCAGTATCAAGCATGGTTCTGATGTTCCAGCATGCTAGTGTCAATTTGAACACACCTTTAAAGGCAGGTGTATGCCTTTGTCTCTTTATTTGACCGCTTCAGAAGATGCCCATTGGCCACAGTTAACCAACTGGGTGAAGGGTGGAGATGAGCTTTGGTTAGGCCACCTTTTCTAGGCCCCTCTCCGTGTGGAGCAAGCAGTGCTCTCTTTGAAAAAGGCTGCTTGGTCATTCAGGATGCTGTTGAAAGAGATTGTCATCTCTAGGGTCAGTCTCAAGTGACCAGTGTCCTAAACCGCCTGCATGCAGGGTTGGGTCTGCGGCTTTCAGTGCACCTTATCACCTGCCGTTTTGACCCTTGCCTGTCGCTACAGGGCATTACAAATGTGGATATATCCTTCGAGTCTGCGCAGTGGATTTTTTAGGTGAGGCACAGCATGCGCAGAACTGGTCCCACCCTTTACTCCTAAGATTCATCTGCCAGGGCCTAGCAAGCTTGGACGGTGGCAGCAAGGTCCTCAGGACGTAGGTATATCTCTTGGATGGATGGCCTTACAGGGCTAAGCGAGCTCCATCTGCCAGGGTTTGGAATTAGAGTTGTCCTTCTCCTAGGATGACTGCCGGAAGGCTAGCGAGCCCATCCTGCCCATGGACACATTTTATCTGACCCTTCAGTTTTGACCTGTCTGGCATGGGAGACCCTGCCGAAGGAATGTACCACTGCCAGCACAGTTCACAACCTCATAAAGGCACACAAGCTTCTCCCCCACTAAAATGATTTGGATGAGCCTTTCTCTCCCTACTTTTTCCCCCCAGTCGCCTACACTCAAACCCAAGGACATTCCCTTGCCCTAAACACCCTTCCAAGACACTATAATTCCAAAGCAAACCATTCCTGGGCAGAAGCCCAGCACATCCCACCCTCACTACAATAATGCTGGAACAGGGAGCGATCCTGACACACACCTGGGCGGTACAGGCACACAGATAAGGGGTCCCCGCACCTATCCCACAGCCCCAGTCCAGCCTAAAACCCCCAACTCCAGAAAAACACACCCTAACCTTAACTCCCCCCATGTCACCACAGGCCTTTCCTCGCCCTCCAAACGAGACTTCCTCGCCCGCCCTCCCACTGGCCACAGTCCCACCCGGCCCCCTCCCCCAAACAGGACTGCCCCACCCACCCTCCCGCTGGTCCGGGGATCTCTCAGGCCCACCCGACTCCCTCCCAGTATCCTCCCGGCCCGACTCAACCCGACCTGGTCCCGCAACCTGGCGACCATCCTCTACGGCAGGCGGTCAAGGAATGGGTACTCAACAATTAAAGTATCAGTCAGTTCATCATGATTTGAGCCTACCACAATAAGCAATGAAAAACATAAAAACAAACACCCTTAATAGAGAACATGACAGAGAGCACTAACCTCTCTGAAAGATAAGCTAATAGCTTCACTTATGATTGTCTGGAATTAGCCCACTGTGTTTTAAGATATCTTAACTCCACTGGGTCTCAATTTGCTATTTGAACCTTGTTTGTTTTTCAGGATGAAAGGATACTTTAAGGAAAAAGGCATGCACAAAAATATCTGAAACACTCCTACGGGGATTAAGTGGTACAGTTGTGGAAACAGAGCCCAAATAACCTGAACCTGATTTTTAAAGAATATCCTCATCTTGCTGACCATGCAGCCCATGAGTAGCACAATTTGATAACAGGTCTGAAGCAGAAAACCAGTGAAAGTGAGAGCCTCTTCCTGGCAGCAATATAAACTTGCACTTGCTTCAGACAACCATGGAAACACCCTCAGTTTGATAGTCCCCATCAAACCAATATGGACATGTTATAAACCATTTCAGATGCAATACAGTCATCTTAAAAGTACAACTGGCAGTTTGATATAAAGAGAGTTTCCAAAATAAAGCTATTTTATTTCCCCTTAGTTAACTCCCACTATCTACAGGCAGTGTCCAGACACAGCAACCAGCCCAGCACAAGGAGCAGTTGAAGGTCCCTGCTCCACCACCACCAGTACACCAACCAAGGTCTGAATGGATACTTCTCTGTCCTTTAGTGCAGTCCTAATCGTGGCCTGCAGGGGACGCTGTTGAATCTCTGAAGATGTAGGGCCTGCAGTTCTCTGTCGTGGTCGGCAGGGGGCGTGTTCCCAGATGACGGTGTTCCAAGGTTCTCCTCTCCCAGCAAGCACAGACCTCTCCGATGAAAAGAAGAAAAACAACCACTAGGTCCCGGCGGGAGTCACGAAGCAGTGGCGGCGCAGGGCCAGTGGTCAGGCCTCACCAGGACGAAAGAACCAGAAAAACTGGCTCCCAGGTTTTTCCTCCAGAAATACCCGGGTACAGTCCCTGTCTCCGTCCCGGCGAGAGAACTCCTCAGTCCGCCCTGTCCTCTGTCTGGGCGGTCAGTTCCCCGAATCTCCAAAACCTTCTCCCCCCTCACTCCAGCATTCAACGGGTCATTAGCCAGGAATGCAGTCTGGCCAGCCATTTCTTTTGCGAGGCTAATGACCTCCCCTTCCCCCCTCCCATTCCAACTCCCAATTTTTCTTAAAGTGAAGCAGGGAAAGAAAAAATTCACCTCTCAGATTTATAACCTATAACAAGGATAAAAGCCCAGTCCCACTTTTTAATGGCATATCCCTTTTTGGAGTGTGTGTGGAGATTCCTCCTGATACAAGGGGTTAGGTCCAAAAGAGTTAACTAAGAAATTTGGGCCTGCAAACAAGTTATCAACATCTAAAATGATCTGTACCCATTCTGTTCTACTTACTGGACCAAAAGCTTAAGAGAACAGTACAAGAACATGTAATAGGCCTAGAAGCAATAAATTAGGAATACAGCAGGATCAGGTAGACATTTGAATAGGAGAAATAGGCCTGGAGTCAGGACCTTTTCCGAGCTTCAGTGAGCGGGTCAAGAACAATGGAAAAGAAGAAAGGTCAAGCTGAGGAAGAGGAGTTAAAGCCCCCTGCCCCATGGAGGAAGATGAGAATGACCCCTCGAAATGGGGTGCCAAGAGAAACACCGCCCCAAGCTCCACCTATTCTCCGTCTATTTTTAATATGTATTGATAGATGTTGTAATCGTTTGAATATGCATTTAATCACATCTAAAATTGTATAAAAATGCTGATTTTCTGAAGAGTTGGTGAGCAAGTTTGTCCAGCGCAAGCTGGTTTGCTCCCAGCGCTGCAAATAAATACCTTTGCTGCTCAAAAGATCAAAGTCTCTGAGTAGTTTCTTAGACCGACTTTTCGGATTCATTTGGCGACCTGCGGCAGCACACCTTCTCCACCCGTCTGCGGAGACCCTCGGAGGACGGGACCCCCTGGGTGCCCTTGGGTAAGTCTTTCTACCCGAAGGGGCTCCCTCCTTCGGTGATCTCCTGCGGGGGCTGGACAAGAACACTGCCTATTGATAAAAGGTATTTATATCTGGTTTCTGGTTTTGTTTATTCTGGTTCTGGTTATTGGATACCCGTAAGTCGAAAACGGGATGCCGTCTCGCAGGGAATACGGGAGAGGACGTTCTTCCTGGGGAATAACCCCTCTGGGCTGGTATGTTCTAGTTTTGTTTGTACTTGGCCTAATAGTGTTTACATCAAGGAAAACAAAGCACCTACGTTTCCTTTGGTTATTCTTTTGTCTATGTTTTATTATGTACTCCTGGAAAATAGCAATTGTCATAGCAGTTTGTGTGTGCTATATCGCTTTGCTAATTTTCTGTTTTCTTGCTTTGTGTTGTCGGCAATTTCGAACTTCTGAAATCTCTGTTCAACCTAAACCAATCATAGAAACATCCTGTTAAATTTGTATGGGGAGGGGATCTGAGAAATTGACTGTGAATATACCACACAGCTTAAAACCCAGAATTAAGATCTCTCCATTTTGCAATTGTTCATTGTATGTGCGTGCTCTATGTAACAACTGTTTTAAGTATATTCTAGGACCAGGATCCTCCCAAGAAATAAGGTTAGGTTGGGCTTTAAATTTGTATTGTGTTAGATGTGGAAATAATCAAACTATAGAGGAAACTAGGTGCGTTAGGTATCATTGTTGTAGGATTCATAGGCCAGTGTATCTTTCAATACGCCCAGAATTTTAACATCTGGTTTGGATTTTGTGTTATAAAAGTGGGCGTTTGGTGGTTAACAGCAGTATCTTGTGGATTTATGCGGATATATAGGCTCATTGTGAGAGCCAGGTGTATTTGTGGTCTAAGGGTGACATCTTGTGGATTTTTGTATTAGTGCAAGTTCGTTATAAGAACTAGTGATTTTAGAAGCTGGTTGTAAAGCTGATAATTCTAGGAAATCTTTGTTGAAAACCAGTATTAGGGTTTGGTGGTTGAATATTGTGTAGAATATAGTAGTTGTGGTTGTTAGCACATTTCAGATCTAATTCCCTGCTTCCATAATGGGAATCGGTGGAAGTAAGGAGATAAATTCCAAGACTTCTGTAGGATGTATATTGAGTCATTGGAAGGAATTAGGAGGAACTCCTGGGGGTAATCTGAGCAAAAAGACCTTTTTAAAATATTGCCAGAATTGGTGGCCTTTGTATACTTTGGATGATGGTAAAAAATGGCCTCCACAGGGGAGCCTTAATTATAATACCATCTTGCAGCTTATGTTATTTCTCCGTAGGGAGCAAAAGTGGGATGAAGTCATGTATGCCGACATGTTTTTTACATTAAGGAATAAACCAGAGTGGTAGAAAAGTTGTGGAATTAATGTAGCCCCCCAGGACCCTCTTGTGCTGGCATTAGAAAGAAATCAGAAAAATATTAAGCCGAAAAAGCATTGCTGTGATGCCTGTAGCATAGGTCAGAGGTGTCTTAAGCTGGGAAGGAGAGAGAGTGATGGAGATAGTATCTTGGACCCTCAGGAATTGCAGTCAACTTGTTTTAGAGGACCGGAACAACTAGGCAAGGACCAGGCAGCCCGCAGGAATCGGGATTAGGAGCAGATGATTCCAGAAGTATAGCTGAGAGTGTAGATGACCCCGAGGAAGGGATAAGTAGCACTCATCATGGTCAGGCTTCTGCACAAGGTGGTAGAAGAAGGAGCGGGGTCAAGACAAGGGCTCAAACAGCAGGGACTGGTCATGTGTTAGTGCCTCTGCATCAGGTAATAGCACCGACAGGCACGCAGGCAAAAGTGAAAGTACCTTTTTCGGCTAGTGATTTGAATAGTTGGAGAGAGGAAGCTAAGTGCTTCAGAGAAAATCCTGAGAAAGTGGCTAAGAGATTTGAATTGATTGCAAAGAACCAAGAAATAGACTGGAATGATATTGACTTGATGCTATCAGAACTGACAGAAACAGAGAAAGACCTGGTAATAAAAACAGTTAGACGAGAGGTGGTGAGCCAGATTGCCACGGGAGTTCTAACAGGAGATGTAGATCAAATTTTTCCATTGCAACAACCTAACTGGGATCCAAACAATTCAGAACATTATAGAATGCTGATGAAATATAGAGATTTGATTAAGGTGGGATTACAAAATGTTATCCCTAAAGCAGTAAATTGGGCAGCTTTGTATGATGTAAGGCAGGGACGAAATGAAACCCCCACAGAGTTTTTGGATAGACTGAGGGCTGCTATGAGAAAATATACCACCTTAGATCCATCATCAGAGGAAGGTAAACTGCATTTAGTGGGGTTATTGATGGGACAAAGTAACCCTGATATTAGAAAAAGATTGCAGAAAATAGATCACCCTGCCAATAAAGATTTAGAAGTTTTGATGAATGAAGCCTGGAAAGTATATAACAACAGGGATAAGAGGGAAGACAGAAGGCTTACAAGAGCAATGATTGCAGTTTTAACACAGAACCCGGTAACAGCTGGACGATATTACAGAGGTCGTGGCCAGGGGCAAGCAACACGGGGAAGGGGAGGTTCACCCTTTAGGCAAACAGAGATAAGTCAAAATCAGTGTGCTTATTGTAAAAAGGAGGGACACTGGAAAAGAGAGTGTCCCACTCGGGCAAACAGAAATTCGGGGGGGGCTGTCATAGCCCATCAAGATAGTGATTGACGGGGACCGGTTGGTTTTTCCCTGGCAGACCCGCTGGTTACAATTCGGTTAGGGGAAGAAGAAGAAAAACTGGATTTTTTGATCGACACTGGGGCAACATTTTCGGTTTTAAACCAAGAATTGATACCTAAAACTGATGATTATGTACAAGTTGTTGGTGCCACTGGCCAGTCAGAAAAAGCCTTCTTTTTAAAACCTCTGAAGTTTAAAATCGGGAAACAAATGGGATTGCATCAGTTTCTGTATTTACCAAGTTCACCTAAACCCTCATTGGGTAAAGATTTATTAGAAAATTTGGGAGCTGTAATAAAATTTAAGCAAGGCAAAATTGAATTCAAGGTGAAAGAAGAACAATTGCTGGCAGCTCTGAGTTTAGCTATGAGCTGCATGGAACCAAAGCCAAACAATCAAGATATTGATCAAATCATGAATCAGGTGTACCCCCTGGTATGGGCTACTGACAGCCCGGGTAAGTCAAAATGGGCAACTCCTATTCAGATAGAACTACAACCAGGAGCTAAACCAGTAGCAAAGAAACAATATCCACTGAGGTTAGAGGACAGAAAAGGAATTGAACCAATAATTGAAAACTTTTTGAAATTAGGACTGCTGATAGAGTGTGAATCAGATTTTAACACTCCAATTCTTCCAGTAAAGAAATCGAATGGAACCTACAGGTTGGTACAAGATCTGAGAGCAGTAAATCAAATAACCAAAACTATACATCCTGTTGTGGCAAACCCTTACACACTTTTGACTAAATTAAGGGACAATTTGATTTGGTTTACAGTGTTGGATCTAAAAGATGCCTTTTTCTGTCTACCCCTAGCACAGGAAAGTCAAAAGATTTTTGCCTTCGAATGGGAATCTGTTAACAAAGGGAAAGATGTAAATCACATGGACGGTCTTGCCTCAAGGTTTTAAGAATAGCCCCACACTTTTTGGTAATGAACTAGCCAGAGAGCTAGAACTATGGCAACAGCCACCGGGAGAAGGCGTACTTCTGCAGTATGTAGATGACCTCCTGATAGCAACAGAAACAAAAGAGGACTGTATTCAGTGGACAATATCTCTTTTAAACTTTTTGGGTTTAAGTGGTTATCGAGTCTCTCAACAGAAAGCCCAGTTGGTCCAGGAGAAAGTCGTGTACCTGGGATATGAAGTATCGGGAGGACAAAGATCCCTGGGGACAGCGAGGAAAGAAACCATCTGCCAGACAGCCAGACCAGAAACAGTGAGGAGCCTCCGAGCCTTTCTGGGGATGACAGGTTGGTGTCGTTTGTGGATATATCAGTATGGGATAATTGCAAAACCTTTGTATGATCTGCTGAAAGCGAACAAAGATCACATAACCTGGACCCCTGAAGCAGATAAAGCCTTCAAGAGACTGAAGCAAGAACTCATGAGGGCTCCGGCGTTGGGTTTACCCGATGTGATGAAGCCCTTCTGGTTGTTCTCGCACGAATGTCAGGGGATGGCTTTAGGGGTCTTGGCTCAACAACTGGGACCACACAAAAGAGCAGTGGCCTACTTCTCCAAACAACTGGATGAGGTAAGCAGAGGATGGCCTACCTGCCTGAGAGCAGTTGCAGCAGTGGTTGTAAACATAGAAGAGGCCAGAAAGCTTACTATGGGACAGAAAATGACTGTGTTAGTATCCCATACTGTATCTGCAGTGCTAGAACAGAAAGGGAACCATTGGCTGTCACCTTCTCGGTTCCTGAAGTATCAGGCAATCCTAGCTGAATCAGATGATGTGACCATTCAAGTGACTAACATTGTCAACCCAGCTTCATTCCTAGAAGGAAAAGCCCCAGCAGAACCTGTTGTACACGACTGCTTGGAGACCATTGAAGCAGTGTACTCCAGTCGCCCAGACCTCAAAGAAGAACCCCTCCAGGATGCAGACAACTGGTTCTCAGATGGCAGCAGTTTCGTGAAACAGGGCACAAGGATGGCTGGTTATGCAGTAACTACAACAGAACAGGTAATCGAATCCAACCCCTTACCTGCAGGAACCTCAGCCCAGAAAGCAGAACTGATAGCTCTTACCCGAGCTCTTGAACTAGCAAAGGGAAAGTGAATCAACATTTGGACTGACTCTAAATATGCCTTTGTTGTTGTACATGCCCACGGAGCGATCTGGAAAGAAAGAGGACTGTTGACCACACAAGGAAAAGCTGTAAAACATGCTGAGGAAATCCTACGATTGCTAGAAGCCGTCCAACTCCCATCACAGGTGGCTATAATACATTGCAGGGGACACCTGAAAGGCAACACCGTTCCAGAGATAGGAAACAGAAAAGCAGATGCAGAAGCCAAATTGGCTGCTGCAAGGGGTACTGAACAACCAATAGCAGCTCTAGTCCCAGAAGGATTAGACACAGATCAACAGGTAGAGTATCAGGAAACAGATCATCAGTGGATACATAAAAACGGAGGTAAGCTGCTACAAAATGGATGGGGACAATTAAAGACAGGTCAATTAGTATTACCAGAAAAATTGATATGGCAATTTGTGAAAACAGAACATGATAAAACTCATTGGGGTGTGGATCCACTCTATCAACACTTAAAAACTAGAGTAGCAGGACCAAATTTGTTCACCACAATAAAGCAAGTCACGTCTCGATGTGAACTCTGCTTGAAAAACAACCCAAACACTAAACTTAAAATTAATTTAGGAGCAATAAAAAGAGGAAGTTTTCCTGGTGAGATTTGGCAAATTGATTTTTCTGAACTTCCAAGAAAAGGGGGGTACCGTTATTTATTAGTTTTGACTGATACATTTTCTGGTTGGCCAGAAGCATTTCCATGCAGAACAAATAAGTCAAGGGAAGTAGTTAAAGTCCTGTTAAATGAAATTATACCAAGATTTGGAGTACCTAAGAGTATCTCTTCAGATAGGGGCTCACATTTTTGTGCAGAGGTGGTACAAGCAATAAGTAAAGCTTTGAAAATTGATTGGCAATTGCACACGCCCTACAGACCCCAAGTAAGTGGACAAGTAGACAAAATGAATCATCTCATTAAACAACAAATTGCTAAAATATGTCAAGACAAATTTACATTGGTATCAAGCTTTACCTATTGCTTTAATTAGATTAAGGGTCAAGCCAAGATCAAAAGAGAAATTGAGCCCATTTGAGATCTTGTTTGGCAGACCCTACATGATGCAAACAGTGAACAGTGAAGCTGTAGATCAAATTGGTAATCAGTATGTGTATGATTATGTTATGGCTGTTGGGAAACAATTACAGAAAAATGCTACAGTAGTGCTGGAACATCAACCCAAGCAGCCTGATTGTAAGTTACATCCATTCAACCCTGGTGATTGGGTATATGTTAGAAATCTTTCAGGAGATCCACTACGAGAGAAGTGGAATGGACCCTTCCAGGTGTTGATGACCACCTTCACGGCGATCCGGGTGAAAGAGAAACCCACGTGGATCCACTACTCTCGAGTCAAGAGGGTTCCGGAGGGAACATGGACCTCGGGAGAAGAATCAGCTACTGTCAAGCCTCCTCAGTGCTGATCTTTGGACTGATAAGTATAGTGGTGTTTGATCAAATTCTTGCCCAAGAATCATTATGGTCCCAAGCCTATAACAAGAGTTCTGGTCTACAATTCTTCATAGACCCAGAACTCCCCCTTCTTCCAAACAAGTTGAATGAGTATAACCCATCTGTCCTAGTCCTTCAAGGACCAAGAGTACTAAATAATTGGAACCACACTGGTAGTCCTTACACTACAAGTACCTTAATAGGAAAAATTGGAGAACAAACCCGAATTGGATGTAGAGTATATAAACCACTGACAACGGACTGATTGGTCACCCAAAACTGAGGTTACTGTACGAGATACAGTGCGAGAAAAACTCACCTACCCGTATGATTTTGGGAGTGCAATTAGTGGACATGCATGTGATTCTGATCAGTGTTGGCATGCCTTTATTCTAAACACATCAGTTTCTGGATTATGTATGTGGTTACTTGACGAAGGAAACATAACTAGGAGATTTATAATTAATGCTTCGTCAAGTATCCCGACCACCAAACCCCCTACCACCACTACTACCACCACCACCACAACCACCACCACCACGACTCCTCCTCCAACCTGTAGTAACATTCACAATTTGACTTTTGCTGGACCGTATGTGATCAGGTACTCAAATGAGCAAAAGCTGTTGTTAGATCCCACATACTCATTGAAAAGAGTTCGAATAAATCTCCAAGTGAACATATCAAGTATACAAAAAGATTGTCAACCTTATATACAACCAGCCCTTAAAGGCTGGTATGCATGGATGGAGGCCAGATCCCCTCATACCAGGACTCGGAGGGATGTAACTGGGTGGTTCGGTACAGGATTAGGTGTATTAAACACCATAGATCAAGAAGTACTAGTGAATAAACTGAGTGCTGTCACATCAAATCTAGGAAAACTTAAAGTCCCTTTAAGATCATCTTTACTCACTCTGGCAGAAACACAATCATTGGCAGTTAAATTGTTAACATTAGTAGCTAATCACACTGCAAAAGATTTCACCAAAATCGTTGACTATGTTGGTACCATCCATAAAAGATTTGCACTTGTAATACAATGTCTCCAAACTCAACAGTGGGTACAATCTGTAGCTGCAGGAATACTAAGGGAAGGAACTTCAGGAATATTACCACAAGAAGTAAGGGAAGTAATAGCTAGGAATAGTTCCACTACACAATTTGAGAAAGATTACCAAGCGTGGTGGCAATTAGTGAATTTCACTTACAACCCTCAACATGAACAAATTGAAGCTTATGTACTCACTATCAGGGCAGCTAAAGGAAGGACCATCTTTCCTATCCTGACATTAGGAGCCATACATCAGAATGTAATTGTCAAACCAATAGACCATAATGTCTGGGCAAGCTACGATCACACCAAGAAAAAGTGGCAATCGGTCAGTATTGAGGCATGTACTCCTAAAGGACAATTGGGGTATATCTGTGAAAATGCTGTAGTAGAAAATGAAGATTTATGCTTAGATGCTGAGAATAGTTTGTGTACCTTTGAGATGTTTCCTCATGCTAAAGCCCAATCACAAGTCTATTAGGTAGGAAATGGATGTGCATGTGTTAGGACCCTTTGTGCTAATTTTACTATAGATGCTTGTCATGAAATCACGAATGGTACTAATTTTTGTGTGTGTAATTTTACTCGAATCACAGGTTGTGACTTTGATTATACTGTTCCAGTGACTACTAGACAATTGATTGAAGCTGATTATATAATGTATCATGATGTGCCAAAATTGCAGATAGGAATGAACATTAACCTTTTCAAGGCAATGCTTAAACATCCTGATATAGAAGTACTGGTCCAAGAAGTGAACAGAACGACTAAACGAATGCTCTGGCAAGTGGAACACGACACTGAGAACATAAAAACTGTTTTAACCAAAGTGGAAAAAGTAGGAAAACACCACTGGTGGGACATCTTCACTGGATACTCCCCTACGGCATCACAAGTGTTCCACTATTTGGTCCATCCAATATTAGTAATTGGAGCTGGCATGATTATACTGCTGATCCTAACTATCTGGCTATGGTACAAATCAAGCATCATGGTCAGAAGGATACAGATAATTTGGGCAGTGATGCATACCTATCAAAATCAATTAGAGCTTGACGAAAGAATTCGTAAATTCTAAACGAAAAGGGGGGAATGATACAAGGGGTTAGGTCCAAAAGAGTTAACTAAGAAATTTGGGCCTGTAAACAAGTTATCAACATCTAAAACGATCTGTACCCGTTCTGTTCTACTTACTGGACCAAAAGCTTAAGAGAACAGTACAAGAACATGTAATAGGCCTAGAAGCAATAAATTAGGAATACAGCAGGATCAGGTAGACATTTGAATAGGAGAAATAGGCCTGGAGCCAGGGCCTTTTCCGAGCTTCAGTGAGCGGGTCAAGAACAATGGAAAAGAAGAAAGGTCAAGCTGAGGAAGAGGAGTTAAAGCCCCCTGCCCCATGGAGGAAGATGAGAATGACCCCTCGAAATGGGGTGCCAAGAGAAGCACCGCCCCAAGCTCCACCTATTCTCCGCCTATTTTTAATATGTATTGATAGATGTTGTAATCGTTTGAATATGCATTTAATCACATCTAAAATTGTATAAAAATGTTGATTTTCTGAAGAGTTGGTGAGCAAGTTTGTCCAGCGCAAGCTGGTTTGCTCCCAGCGCTGCAAATAAATACCTTTGCTGCTCAAAAGATCAAAGTCTCTGAGCAGTTTCTTAGACCGACTTTTCGGATTCACTCCCTTGGGTGGGGACAACCCTTAAGGCTACTCCTCAAGGCTGAGTGAAAGAGATTTACCCATGGTTGTTGTTATGGCCGAGTAACATCAATCTCTACTTAATGACTGTTTTTTCTAGCTTTAATATAATTGTTTCAATATTGCTTCAAAAATAGTGCACTATACTAGTTATAGTGTGGTGGTGCATCCCCCCTCGGGTCACACTGATCACAGAAATGCTCCTTAAGCCTTGGCCTTGATGAATAGCATCTGGGCCAAGTTCCTCTTGAGCTTATCAGAAACACCGTCTGTTCACAGGAACGAGCTCCTGTTTTTTAATGAACAGCCTTGGAAACTTATTTTTCTTGTCTGAATAACAACCCAAGTGGAATAACATTTTTGTTATTGAACTTTCAAAGAAAGTTACTGACCCAAACTGCAGCCAGGATGAAAAATTATTATGACTAAAGCCAACTCTCTTGTGACTCTATCGATGCTTTAGAATTTTTAAGATTTTTAGCTTTTTGTAGATTTTAATGTAGTTGTGCAGTTTCTCACACTTTAGAATATCAGTTGACACTTACCAAACCCTACTCTCACGCTTCATATCAAATTTTCTAAATTCTTAAAGCTTGTTTAAAATTCTTTTCAAGAAAGGACTCTAGCAAACATATCCTGTTTAAGAACATATGCACTCTAGACTAGAACAACAAGATATCATTGTAGCCAAAGCAACCTTGGAGGCCCGGAACCTTGGAGAAGCTCGAAAGATAATGTGTGCCAGAAGGAGGAGGAGGAAGATGAGGAAGAAAGGGGTCTTGAGACCTCTGACTCAGTTTTGGGGAGGCGTGTGGGGACGGGTAGATCTGGGGAGGATCTGGGGGCAGATAGTTCTCAGATTGGATGGATTAGAACTACAAAATTGTAGAACCCCTGGACATGGGTGTGCGCTTCGTATTCTGTGCACCAGAAGGCCTTCATTAAAGAGTTGCTCTCTATCTTATCTATACTAACATTGTCTGGAGAGGTATTTTCTCCCATGTTAGGCATCACTATAAACAGTGGTCCTAAGTGAGACCCTTTGAGCTCTCCTGGACTGCAGCAGCTGAAACCAGCAATCTCCCTCTGAATGGGGCCTCTCAGAGACAGTGAACCCTCACTTTTGATGTACTCAGAGGACTGCCAACAACAGAGCCTGGGCTAATACCCCTGACTACTTAAAGCTCAACTCTTCACCTGTTGAGAAGATGCAAAGGCATCTGACATATTTCACTGAATTCGAGGGGAATTCTTCACAGGTATATACCTTGTACAGACTCTTAAGGTCTGTGTGCGTGTGTGTGTGTGACCATGTACTGGGAATGTTGCTGTCCTAGATATTTAAGTATGTTAGATTCATAAGTTAGGTCTGCGAGTTACTGTTGTGCTATAGAAATTCTATATGAATCCTTTGTTAAATTGTTTAACTTAAGCTATTGATTAAGTGTTGTTAAAACCTTAGGGCCTAAACTGTCAGTCAAGTCTGGGGCTCAGTTTAGCAAAGGGATCTACACTGAACCTTGTGAATTGAAATGAGGGTCTTCCTTATTCCTTTTTATCCTTATCCTTTCCTACCCTTGCCCCCCCAGCCTAGGTTGCTTCTGATTGTAGATTGATTGATTTTAGATTTTTGATTGTTTATTTTCTGTGTGCTTTAACCATCTCGTAAGTAGTAGAGTGAACCTTGCCAACAATCTTTGTCCTGCTTTCACTTTTATATTAAACCTGGTTTTGTTGATACCTTTGCCAGTGATTCTTTAAGAGACTTTAAAACACTCCTTCATATCATATAGCTACCTATACTGTGTAGTAAATAATTCTGATTAGGATCTTTTAGTCTAATTATTATCATAATAAATCATTCATTTTTATATATCTGGTTTGCCATCAGGACAAAGTTGTACAAAGGTTCAATTACACCTGTAAAATCCTTTAGAAATAAAACTGTTGACAAAGTCTGGGGCTAAGACTGCATCCAGCCACACCCAGGCTCCTCTCTGAGAGGGAGTTTAGAAAGCAAGGAGGCAATTTCTGCACCTTATGACTCAGTGGGAGGGCTTCTCTAATAAACTTTGTCTGAAGCTCCCATTCTGCCCATGACAGGGGGAAAGCAATCACAATAAAAAATATAATACAAAAAAAAAAAACCCCACCCCAAAAAGCCCCCACAACCCTGGCCCTCCAGCCAGTTCCTAACCCAGCGCAGAGCACCCCTGTCCAAGCCGTGGGCTGCCAGTTTTTTCAGGAGTATGCTGTGGGAGATGGTGTCAAAGGCCTTGCTGAAGTCCAGGTAGACCATCCACAGCCTTCCGCTCATCCACCAGGTGGGTCACCTGATCATAAAAGGAGATCTGGTTGATCAGACAGGACCTGCCCCTCCTAAACCCATGCTGGTTGGGTCTGATCCCTTGTCCATCCTGTAGGTGATGTGTGATTGCACTGAGGATGATCTGCTCCATAACCTTGCCAGGCACTGAGGTCAGGCTGACGGGCCTGTAGTTTCCTGGGTCCTCCTTCCGGTCCTTTTTGTGGATTGGCGTGACATTTGCCAACTTCCAATCATCTGGGACCTCCCCAGTGAGCCAGGACTGTTGATAGATGATGGAGCGAGCTCTTCCGCCAGCTCCCTCATCACTCTTGGGTGGATCCCATCTGGTCCCATAGACTTGTGGGGATCCAAGCAGCTCAGTAGGTCACTAACTGTTTCCTCCTGGATTACAGGGGGGTTGTTCATATTCTTGTCTCTTTCTATAAACTCCAGAAGCCAGTTGTCCCCAGGACAACCTGTCTTACTGTTGAAAACTGAGACAAAGAAGATGTTAAATACCTCAGCCTTTTCCTCATCTTTGATAACTATATTCCCTCCCATGTCCAGTAAAGAATGGAGGTTTTCCTTGCCCCTCCTTTGGCTACTGATGTATCTGTAGAAGGACTTTTTGTTATCCTTCACAGAGGTGGCGAGATTTAGTTCAAGTTGTGCCTTCGTCTCTCTAATTTTCTTTCTACATGACCTAACTATATTCCTAAATTCTTCCTGAGTAGTCAGCCCTTTCTTCCATGATCGGTAAGCTCTCTTCTTTACCCTAATTTCTTTCAAAATCTCCCTGTTAAGCCAGACCAGTCGTCTTCCCTGCCGGTTCGCCTTTCGGCACAGTGGGACAGCCTGTTCCTGTGCTTTCAAAACTTGCTTCTTGAAGTACGTCCATCCCTCCTGGACCCCTTTGTTTTCAAAGGCTGTTTCCTAGGGTACACTCTGAACTAGTCTTCTGAATAGGCCGAAATCTGCCCTCCGGAAGTCCAACGTAGAGTTTTTATTGACAGCCCTCCTTGCATCCCTGAGTATTGAAAACTGTTATTTCATGATCACTGTGGCCCAGATGTCCACCAACCACCACATCTCCCACCAGTCCCTCTCTGTTTGTGAACAGGAGGTCTAGTGGGGCTCCAGCCCTGGTAGGCTCATTTACCATCTGGAGCAGGAAATTATTCTCTATACACTCTAGGAATCTCCTAGACTGCCTCTTCTCCGCTGTGTGGAGTTCCCAGCAGACATCCGGCAGGTTAAAGTCACCCATGAGAACAAGGGCTGGCGATTTTGAGACATCCGCCAGCTGCTTGTAGAATAATTCATCACCCTCATCATCCTGATTGGGTGGTCTGTAACAGACTCCCACCAGGATATCAGCCTTGTTGGCCTTCCCCCTGATTCTGATCCACAGGCACTCAACCTTATTGTTACTGACTTCAACCTCTACAGTCAAGTTCAACTTCGCAAGAACTCTAATCCTTTTAGACTAAAAGAAGTCAGAAAAACTAGAGCTACAAAGAATACAAATTCACTTCACAGGGTGACAAGCCCCACAAGACACAAGAACTCTATTCCTGAATTTCCAGGGACAGACCACGCATAGCAGTGTAACCTGATTTTAAAAATCCTACTAAAGTATTCATTTCCATCATCTCAACAAAACATTTCAGTTTCAATTCTTTTCCTAAGGTCGTCTCAAGAAAGTTACTTTCTTGACTACCTGGACAAAGAGCTGCAAAAACGAACACTGCAGAAATCTCTGTGAACACGTTTATATGTGCCCTGGTTCCAGCCAGGACGGGGTAATTTTTTGCAGTAGCCAGGAGGGGGCATGGCCAGAACCAGAAGGTTATTTTATACCACCTCATGTCCTTTCCGGGAATGGGGGAAACAGAGTCTCTTCTGGGGAAAGGTTCTTTCTGACTGAAACACCATGGCAGAGGGAGCCATCTGGTACTGTTGTTGTGAGCACCATGGTGAGTACTTTTGCATGTGAATCACTCTCTCTTTTGTACAATTTTGTTATTAATATCGTTGCTGTTACTGTTCATTTTCTTATCTCATTGCTGTTTCCAGTAAATTGTTCTTTTCTCAACCCATGATGTTTACCTTTTGTGCCTCCAATTCTCCTCTCCAGTAACCCACAAGAGGGAGGGAGGAGCGAGCAGCACTGTGGCATTAGTGAAGAACTAAATTGGGGAGTACCATTCCTACACCATGACAGTCAATTTGGCACCCAACGTGTGGCATGAAGCATTGAGATAACAACAGATCTGACCAGCGTGGGTTGGAAACAAATTTGATCTAAGCATTTGCTGTTTTAGATATGGAGCCACTGGTCACAATGTTGCTTGGTCTGTTCACATGGTTGTGGTACCTTACCCTGTGTATATTCTTATATATTCACTATGTGCTCCTGGCAATGCCCTTTTTCAGAGCAGGGAGAGGGATCAGGATTGCTTTTTTGTTCAGTTTATGACATGATAACATCAAGGGCAATGAGGGTCATTTGGGATGTGTATTCAGTGTTGCTCTCCTGCCCTTACCTCAGGTGCTACCTCTGGGAATTCATTAATAACCGTACCCAGTCTGTGAGGGGAAAAGGAGAGGATGATTTTCTCCAGCTTTTCACCCCCTTTTCCTCCTTCAGGCCTGGTACAACAGCTTTTGGCAATTCTGAATTCCCCTTGGATGTTAAGGAAAGCATGTTCTTGTTGCTAAGTCTGCCAGGTCTCCTCAGTGTGGTCCACACCATGTTTAGAGTTACAAAAGAGAATTTTAGGAAGGTCATTCAGAGATCTGCCTTGAGGGTAGTCATGAGTGGCATGGAAGGTGGGAGGACATGGGCAAGTTTTTGGGGACTTCTCCAATGGTTTGGAAGTTCACCCCTGAACAACTACAGGACCCTGATAAAGTGATAAAATGTGTAAAGGAAAAATACTGTGGTAATTCCAGACACTAAAAGTTATGCAATGTGCTGGGCCCTGGCTACTATTTATCAGACACTGCTCGTCACCAGACAGCACCCTCAGGGGGAGGAGGAGGAAAGCAGACCAACAGGCACTGTGGTCACTCAAACTGCAGCTGAACCAGAGGAACAACCCGTGCTGATAGCAGTCGTACCTATACAGTTGAAGAAATGCAAGACAAAATCAGTTCCCTTAGTGAGGGATGAAGAGGAAGCAGGGCCCTTACAACAGGAGGAAGAGGCAGGGCCAGAGATAATCACCCAATCCCTGTCCCTGGGGTGAGCTGCGAGATATGCAAAAAGATTTCAGCCGCCAGTTGGGTGAGCCCCTGGTGACTTGGCTGCTCCGATGTTGGGATATCGTGGGTCATGATATGAAACTAGATGGTAGTAAAGCCAAACAACTGGCATCCCTGCCCCGGGATGTGGGCACTGACAAGGGGATTGGGAAGAGGACAGAAATCCTCAGCCTCTGGAGGCAACTCCTGTCAAGCATGAGAAAAGCTATTCTCTCAAGGATGACCCAGTAGTGAGCTCAAAGAGGTGGAATGCCATGGAGAAAGGTATCCAGTACCTGAGAGAATTAGCTGTACTGCAGGTAATCTATAGGGATTCAAAAAACAAACAGTCCCCTGTAGATCCAGATGAGGTCCAGTGCACACACTCCATGTGGCAGTAGCTTGTACGGAGCAAACCACAGTCACATGCCAACACATTGGCATTGATGTCAATGAGAGAAGGAGAACAAACAGTGCTTCAGGTGACTACCCGACTCTGGCAAAATGAAAATCATCTTTTTTCCTCCCTACCAACCTGCGCCTCAGTTGTGGAAAGACTGTCCAAGACTGAGGACAAATTCAGAAGACTCAAGGAAGTTAGAGAGGAAGGGTCCCATGCCCCACCAGTATGGCGCATGCTCTGCTATTTGGAGCAAATGCCCCCCTGATCGAGAGAGATGGGACACATCACAAGGTAACCTGTGGTTTTACCTGCGTGATCGTGGAGGGGACATGAGGAAGTGGGATGGAAAACTCACCTCTGCCCTGCAGCACAGGTATGTGAGTTGAGAGGAAGAACAACCATCACAGGAAATTCAAGGATCAATGTCGCTCCAGTTGTCAAGTCGTCAGACAGAATAGAAGGGATGATGTTACTTCCAATCCTCTTGAAGGGACCTCCAGTTCATATTTACAAGAAGTGAACAACAAATACTATGACCAGAACTAGAGGAGCCCTGCCTCCAGCCAGGTGGAGGAAAGGGAAAATCGGATCTATTGGACTGTGTGGATTCAATGGCACATAAGAAACACAAGAGTATAAGTTGACACCAGCACAACAGTGTACCCTGATGCCATCAAGATATATAGGGGCAGAATCCATCTCTATTTCTGGGGTGACGGGGATCCCCACAGTTGACTGCACTGGAAGATGAAGTGAGCTTGACTGGGAGTGAATAGCAAAAACACCCCCTTGTGACTGGCCCAGAGGTCCCGTGTATCCTTGGCATAGATTACCTCAAGAGAGGGTATTTCAAGGACCCAAAAGGGCATCGTTGGGCTTTTGGGATAGCTGCTGTGGAGAAGGAGGAAATTAGACAGCTGAATACCTTGCCTGGTCTCTCAGAGGACCCTTCTGCTGTGGGACTGCTGAGGGTTGAGGAACAATAACTACTGATCGTTACCACAACAGTGCACCATTGACAATACTGCACCAAATGGGACCCCATGACCCCCATCCATGAGATGATACATGAACTGGAGAGCCAGAGAATGATCAGCAAGACTTGCTCACCCTTTAAAAGTCCTATATGGCCAGTGTGTAAGTGCAATGGAGAGTGAAGACTGACAGTAGACTATCATGGTCTGAATGAAGTCACACCACCACTGAGTGCTGGTGTGCCGGACATGCTGAACTTCAGTACAAACTGGAGTCCAAGGCAGTAAAGTGGTGCCACCATCGACACTGTTAATGCGTTCTTCTCCATTCCTTTAGCAGCAGAGTGCAGGTCACAGTTTGCTTTCACCTGGAGGGGTGTCCAGTACACCTGGAACCGACTGCCTCAGGTATGGACAAACAGCCCCACTATTTGCCATGGACTGATTCAGACTGCACTGGAAAAGGGTGAGGCTCCAGAACACTTGATGACATCATTGTATGGGGCAACTGTAATAGGGAGAGTTCGAAGGATGCCGAAACCAAAAACTGTTGAAAGATCAACAAAAACTGATATTTATTACTAAGAGGTGGCCCACAAAACGAACAAACCCAAGAGAGAGAGAAGGAAAATAAGCCCTTTAGTATGACTCCCCAGTCACCCGGGTGTTGCTTATGAAGTTGTCTTACCAATCCAGAATGCCTAGAATTCCCCAAAGCAGAAGCTGCATTCTCGGAGAGTCGGCAGGTTCACAAGATAGTGGACGTCCCCGCGAAAGGCAACCTTGTCCTTTGATGTGAAGCTTGCTCTCATCCAACATGAGTTAACTGCTTTTTATACAGTTAACTGATGACATCTACCTGGGCAGGTGTAGCCAGCACCGCCCAGCTAGAGGCCCTCAGTCCCTCCCTTCGTTATGCAAGTAACATCTCTTCTGCACATGCATGGGTACTCTGGAATTTCCCCCATGCCTGCGTGCTGCACCTGGGGGAGTCTTTCCCAAATGAGTCTAGAGGTTTACTTCATCACCCTCTTCTTCACTTTCTCCTTCAAGCACCCTTGAAAGGCAATGAACCAGTCAGAAGACACCAATTAATTTGAGTTTATACAAGTGTTATAGGTTAGAAATCCAAGGGGGGGAGAATTTTTCTTCCCCCTGCCTCCACTGTAGGAAAGACGGAGTTTGAATGGAAAGAGGGGCGATTAGCATTACAAAGAACCTAGTTGGTCAGTTGCATTCCTACCAATGGCCCATCGAAGACTGGAGAGAGGGGGAAGAGTTTTGGGGAAATTGCTGACCATCCTCAGAAGGGAGAGGACAGATTGCTGTGTTTTCTCTCTGGAACGGAGACGGGGTTTGCACGCGTGCATTTGGAGAAAAAGCCTAGAGGCGGGTCCTTCTGGTTTTCTCGGCTTGGTCAGCCCTGACCACTCGTCTCGGTTTGCTTGCAAACTGTCTTTGTCTCCAGGTCGAACCTGCTGTGTTTTCATCAGGGACTTTTGTGCTCACTGGAAGAAAAAAGGAGAAGCCTAGAAACACTGTCATCTGAGAACAACAGTGAATTCCCTGGGGGTGGACTGTTTTCCTTTCCCCCTTCTTCCATTGAGGGAAGGGTCCCCATTTTCTTTTTGGCTTCTCCCACAATCCGTGACCACCCCCCAGACCCCCTTCCCGCGTGGTGACCGCCAGAATCCAACAGCGCTCCCTGCAGGCCAACACAGAGTACTGCATGCTCTGCACCTCCAGTGATCCGACAGCGCCCCCTGCCAACCGTGATTAGAACCACGCTAAAGGACAGAGAAGTACTCAGACCTTTTCTTTTGTTTGAAGGGGACATTTGGGTACACGACTATTATCTAGCTGGTTTTGTGTTCTGTTACTGTTCTTGCCAACATATATATATATCTTTTAACAAAGGGTTGTTATTTCTTCTTTTTTCCCACACTTCCTCAATTAGAGCCCCTTAATTTTGGGTTTACAATTGCTGAGAGAGAGGAGTTTGGTCTATCTCATAACTCAGTCTCTTTAGCAAAACATTCCAGTCTCATCAAACTGAGACAACAAGAAGCTTGCTTCAAGGACGAAGTTCTCATCAGTGTTTGTTTTCTCATAATTTGGCAGGAAAAAAACAAACTTTCACAAGTGGCTGGGTCAAACACAGATCAAAGTATCAACATCTAATTAAGCCCTGATACAGGCAACAAAGCAGAGGACGTTTTTGAGAAAGGGATAACAAAGTTCCTCCTGAAGCCTGGTTTTGCTATAAAACAAAGTAAGGTCAAGGGACCTGCCAGGGAATTTCAGTTTTTAGGAATCAAATGGCAAAATGGACATCATCAGATTCCAATGGACATGGTCAACAAAATAGCAGTTGTGTCCCCACCAATCAGTAAGAAGGAAACACAGGTTTTCCTAGGCACTGGGGGTTTTTGAAGGATGCATATTTCAGATTACAGTCGGATTGTCAGCCCTCTCTATCATATGACATGGAAGAATGATTTTATGTGGGGTCCTAAACAACAACAAGCTTTGGAACAAATTAAGCAGGAGATTGCTCATGCAGTAGCCCTTGGGCCAGTCAGGACAGGACAAGATGTGAAAAATGTGCTCTACACTGCAGCCGGGGAGAATGGTCCTTCCTGGAGACTCTGGTAAAAAGTATCCTGGGAGACTCGAGGATGACTCCTGGGGTTCTGGAGTCAAGGATACAAAGGATACATTTCAACTGGCAAAGAGATACTGGCAGCTTATGAAGGGGTTTGAGTTGCTTCAGAAGTGGTTGGCACCGAAGCACAGTTCCTCCTGGCACCCCAACTGACAGTGCTGGGTTGGATGTTCAAAGGGAAAGTCCCTTGCACACATCATGCCTCTGATGCTACGTGGAGTAAGTCGGTCACGCTGATCACACAATGAGCTCAAATAGGAAACCCCAGTCACCCAGGGATCTTGGAAGTCATCATGAACTGGCCCAAGGTGAAAATTTTGGACTATTATATGAGGACAAGGATGAGGAAGAAAAGGTGACACGTGCTGAGGAGGCCCCACCACATAATCAGCTACCAGGAAATGTGAAGTGATACACTCTCGGCATGCTGGAATCATTCCAGTACATTGTAATAAAAGAATGCCTGCATGCTAAAACCCACAAATTGAGTCTTAGAGGTATAAGAGACAATTTTAGGCAAAAGAATTGGCAACCCAGATGGGACACTCTTCCTGCTCTCCTGTGGATTCAAGGGATCTCTGGATCTTCATGCCAGCAACAAGATTTTCTCAGGAAGGACCTCAGAATTCCGGACCAGTCTGGGACACAGGTAAGTTCCAGTTGCATTTTATAAATAAGGCATTCTTCTGGTCTCCTACCCATACATGTTGAGCAGGTATAGTGGATTGACCCTGGTTGGATATCAGGTACCCACTAAAGCCACTCTCTCACTCTCCCTCTGCAAGTGAACAGAGAAGAGGAAGAAAAACCAACAAAGGATTATGAGTTGAGATAAGAGCTGGGAGAGGTCACTTACTGATTACCTTCACAGGCAAAACAGACTCAAAGTGGGGATAGTACTTAAATTTATTACTAACAGGATCAGAGCCAAAGAGTGAGAAATAAAACAGTCTTAAAAATACCTTCCCCCACCCCTCCTTCCTTCCATGTTCTCCCTCCTCCCCCCCCCCCCCCCCAGTGCAGGGGGATGGGGAATGGGGGTTGCGGTCAGTTGTTGTTTCTGCCTCTGCTCAGAGAGAGGAGTCCTTCCCCTGCTCCCATGGGGTCCTTCCCATGGGAGACAGTCCTTGATAGACCTCTCCAGCATGAGTCCATCCCTCGGGCAGCAGTTCTTCCCAAAGTGCTGCCCCATGGGTCACTCCTCCATGGGGTGCACTCCTTCACAAATGAGCTGTACCGATGTGGGTCCCCCACAGGGGTCACAAGTCCTACCCGGGAAAAACTTGCTCCAGCATGGGCTTCCCTCTCCATGGGCTGCAGGTCCAGGACCCTGTTCCATCTTGGGCCTCCCACGGGGTCACAGCCTCCTTCATGCATCCACCTGCTCCAGCATGAGCTCCTCCACAGGCTGCAGGTGGGTCTCTGCACCCTGATGGTCCTCCATGGGCTGCAAGGGGCACAGTTGCCTCACTGTGGCCTGCACCACGGGCCCCAGGGGCCACAGCTCTGGCACCTGGAGCACCTCCTGCCCCTCCTTCTGCACTGACCTTGGCGTCTACTTTGTCATTCCCATGTTCTCACTCCGCTCTTCCCTGGCTGGAATTCATTCAGCACAATACCTTTCTGTTCTTAAATATGTTATCACGAAGGCGTTACTGTCACTCTTGATTGGCTCGGCCTTGGCCAACAGCAGGAAGTCCATCCTGGAGCCGGGTGGCATTGGCTCCACCAGACAGGGGAAGCTTCTAGCAGCTTCTAACAGAAGCTACTCCTGTAGCCCCTCCCCAAAACCCAGCCACAGAAACCCACTACAGTGGGTTATTTGTTTTTTCGTGTTTTAGTATTTTGTACTTTAGTATTCTGGATATTAATTTGGGAGTCCAGACTTATAGATTTATTTGGTTTAGGAAACTGGTATTTGGTTTATTTTGTATTATGGGTACTTCAGGTTCTAAAAAAGGAATCTTCAAACAATCCTTTTGGGGTTTGGTATTTTGGATATTAACTTGTGAAGTACGGACTTATAAGTTTATATGCTTTTGGAAACTGGTATTTAGTTTATTTTGTATTCTTGAAGCATTGGAAACAAATTGGGGACCCCCTGGAGGGACAGTGCTGTTGTTGCTCCATGGGTTCCAGGACCTGAGGACTCCAGTGCACACCAAAAGTATTATTCAGGGAGATCCTCCCGGTCCCTGGATCTGGTGAGTTCAAAGCAGAATCCCTGGAACTTTATAAGGCATTCCTGAGAGAATAAAAGCTGCTTTTTATCTTTTTTTTTCCTCTGCCTGCTGCAGTTTGCTGCTGGGCTCCTGTCAGCCCCCCCGCATGAACTCCCGGTAAACTCAGCTAGGAACACATCCCGGCATGGCCCCGGGAGGGAATGCCCCTCTCCCCAACAGCCCTGGTTTAAAACACAATTAATACAGCCCGGCACAGCCTCCCCAGGGAAAACTCCTCCCCTGGCGAGTCCCGGTTTTTTCTACAGGTAGCACAGAGTCCGGTACAGTTTTTCTAGGGAAACCCCTCCCCTGGCGAGTCTCGGTCTTAGCTACAGATAACACAGAGCCTGGCGCAGCCCCCCACCCAGGGAAACCTCTTTCCCTGGAGGCTCCAGGGGCAGCAGCCCGGCACTGGACTTGACTCCTGTACAATCCCTGAGTGAATATCAAAACTCCTGTGTCCGCCCAGGACACTTCGACGAAAGGGGTAACAGTACAACCCCCATCCCGACGTTTTAACACCATGTCCTTCACCCATAGTTCCCTGACGTGCTCACAAACACTAACTCTTGACTCAGAAAGAGTCTTGTCAGAGAGCAACCAGCCAACCCTGCCACTCCCAGCAGTGATTGGTCCCTTCTGATGTCTCTTCCCAGCATATATGCTGGGCATAATATTCCACGGCATGGGATATCCCTTTGGCCTGTTCAAGCTAGCTCTCATGGCTGTGCTCCCTCCCAGCTTTCATGTGCACCAGCTCTCTACAGAGCCTGAAATATTACAGGACTATCAGTGTTATTCTCACACTGAATCCAAACCACAGTATTGTAACAGCTATCAGGAAGTAGTTTAATTCTATCCCAGCCAAAACCAAGTGTATCACAACAACATCATAGACAGAAGATGAAGATCAACAGAAGCATAGGGAATCAGCTATATTCTGTAGCCTGCCACCCTAGCCCAATTTCCTACAAAAACCAGCAGTTCACTCCACAGGCTATGCATCCCACCTGCGAATTCTACTTTGTTCTTGGCAACGGTGTGTTTCATGTTCAGTATCCCATCCTCATCGCCAAATATATATTAGGGAGGGTTCGAGCATACTGAAACCTGAAACCATGACACCTTTGAAAGCTCAACAAAACCCAATATTTATTACCAAGAGGTGGCCAACAAAATGAACAAACCCAAAAGGGAGGAAGGAGGAGAGAAATAAGCCCCCAGCACGACCTCCCCAGTTACCCAGCTGTTGCCCATAAAGTTATCTTACCGACCTAGCATGCCTATAATTACCCATAGCAGAAGTTGCATCCTTGGAGAGTCAGTAAGTTCACAAACTGGCAGGCATCCCTGCCAAAGGCAATGTTGTCCTTGAGGTGAAGCTAGCTCCCTTCCAAGAAAGAGCTATCTGCTTTTTATACAATTGAGTGACCTCAACCTAGGCCGGCGTGGCCAGCACCGCCCAGCCAGAGGCCCTCAGTCTAACCCCCTCTGTAATGTAAGTGCATCTCTTCTGCGCACGTGTGGCTTTCCCTGCGCCTGCGTACTGCACTCGAGGGCGTCCTTCATCATTATAGTCTTCACTTTCTCCTTCAAGCGACCTTGGAGGACGATTAGCCAATCACAGAACACCAATTAAAACAGTTTATACAAGAAGCTCTCTCTCCAAGGACGAGGTACCCATCTATCAGTACTTGTTGTCTTATAACTTGGCAGGGAAAGAACAAAACTTTTACAATTGTCTGGACCAAACACAGACCAAAAGTATCAGCATAAATTCACCCTCATACAGGCAGGGACAGGCAGACTTTGTCCCAGTTGTTGTTTTGGTTGACAAGGAGA
Organism: Chiroxiphia lanceolata; assembly: GCF_009829145.1. Classification (NCBI taxonomy): domain Eukaryota; kingdom Metazoa; phylum Chordata; class Aves; order Passeriformes; family Pipridae; genus Chiroxiphia; species Chiroxiphia lanceolata. The sequence goes on along the minus strand of NC_045670.1, from coordinate 11,089,432 downwards.
CTCTGGCTTTAGCCCCTGCTAGTGTGACACAGGCAGGGGCAGTAAATGCAGGTGCTGTGAAAGCTCTAAAAACCATTTGGCGTTGCGGTATGGGGGGGTGCTGGGGCCACTGACTTTGCAGAAGCAACGGGACCCAGTCCTGCCCCTGTGGGGATCAGAGCTGCCCTGGGCATGGCAAGGAAAGTAACCCTTTCCCCCGTTGCTGCTGACCCTGCACAAGCAGCTGCCGTGAGTGCAAGTATTGTGAAAGTTTTAAAACCAGCCCACAACTCTGCGGTTGTCACGGCAACTGGAGTGCCTGCTCCCATGGCGAGTGGAGCAGGGCCGGGAGCAACGGAATTCGTACAGCCTGTCCCAACATGGGGGGGGAAGGTTTCAGCTGTTTCAACTAGTGAAGGAGCTTTGGCCAGTGTGGTAAACGCAAGGGCGGCAGCTCCCTCGGGAGCAGCAGGAGCTGACACTGCCCTGAGGGCGGCGCTGACCGCTGGTGCAGGGAGAGCAAGTCCAGCTGCGGGACAGTTAGAGTCTGGGTTTGGTACAGGAGCTGCTGCCGCTCCTGCAGACGGAGTGGGGACTGCAGTAAACGCAGACTGCTCCTCAACTGTGGTCGGTACAGACACAACTACCCATGATACCTTGGCAGCTACAGGCAACATGTCGGCTAAAACTGCAGAAGCTGCAGAAAGAGCTGAAGCAGTGTCTGTAACCGAGGTCCCAGCCCCAATCGACATCGGAGCCTCTGGTTCTGCCATTAGGGGCAGAGACGGAGCTGTCACTCTCCCTCTAGCCCTCCCAACCCTTCATGATCCATACCCTTCCACCAGGATAGAACTTTTAACAACACCCACAAACATGAAAGCTGAAAGCCGTCGGTGCAGTATATGTAGTAGTTGCAATGGTATCTCTGACACAAACACATCTGATGACGAAACAGGCTATAGTTCAGAAGTATCAGCAACATATCTTCAGCTCAAAAAGCTGTGGGAGCTGTGTAGATCTGAAGGAAAGCAACTGATTTGTCCCTAACAAGTGAGACTGAAAGAACTGTTGACTCCTGTGTCCCCTGTATTCTAAAACTGTTACAGGTTCATAGCCTGTGAATGAATGTCTCTACCCTAACTCAGTTAGGGGGGAGTTGTGATAAAAACCAAAAGGGGAGGATACTGTTTTATTTTGAATGTAAACTAATAATGTTTCAGAGATTGAATATTTGCAGAAAGCTTTTTGCAGCAAGCAGACCTCAAAACTGTGCGACCAGAACTCAAACTGAGAATCATAAAAGCAACTTTTGTACAGTAAATTAATGCCTTATTAACTGCAAGTAAAATACACCAAGACAAAGAGTTTTGGACTGCAATAAAATTCCTGAAATGAGTCAAGAGTGAGTAAACAAAAGGCTAGCATAAAAAACTTCTGACACAGTTGAGAACTGTTGTAAGATCAACTTGTAACTTCTAAAGGTGGTACATATATAAAAACCAAACAATGCTATGATTATTGTATGTTTGTTATCTTCTGTGTTACTTTTGAGCTTCTCTTGTTGTTAGCTTAATTGTAGAAGAATTGAAAGCTTATATTGTTTTTGCTACATGAATTATTTTAAAGTTTGTACTTGCATATATTTTGCTCCAGCAGTTTGTAAACACTGTTTAAAACATCTGTCTCTTTAGCTACTGCAGCTTGTGAAAAATTCCTCCTGAAGGAGTGATCTGATGAAAAGTCCATATAAGATTTTCATGTGATTGTGAAATCATATTTATATACCTTGTACGCCTTAAAATGCTTTCTTATCTAGTGTCATCTAGGAATGCTGAATTACACAGAAGAAATCCTATATTAAGACAGAAAAAGGATAAGAAAGTAGCTTAAGTGCTGAGGCAGCACTAGTTTTCTGAAATCCATGAGATCCTAAGACCTGACTTACATCATTGCCTGCAATTTTTAAAGCAAACTGGTAACATAGTTGTTAAGATGATTTGTTTAAATTACTTAAAAGCTTTGCTTATAATCACTTTTAGCTTTATTGTTTTGTTGGTGCTCGCATATATAAACGCACCTAACTCAATACGTGAGGATGCTTTTATCCATGGAGATAAGAGGCCCCTGTATGAACCACTTCATGAGGTAAAGATGATCGACTGCAGTCTGGGACAGGTTGGAACAGGACAGCCTGCCCCCAATAAGGCCTAGAATCTGTCCAGAGAGTATAAGCTCTCTGTGATGAGCTACTGGCACTGCCAGGGTGCTGTTTGCATCCAAATGCAGCCTGCTTCAAGTAAGCTCCTGATTGGCCTATTAAATCTGTGACTGGCAGTTAATCACTTTACGTGATAAAAGCACAAGTTCCTCTCACACAGTCAAAATGCAGGAATTCCAAGATTCAAAGTTCCTGTGAAATTGACATCAGACAGTCACACTTCATCGACTCACAAAACAAAAATAAACAGGGTTTGCCAAGAAACATCAATTATGTGGATTCAGGCCTTGCCTATAGCCATGTTAAAGATCCACATACAATCCAAGGCGGAAAACAACATGATTCCTATTTACATAGAGGAAAGTTTATTTGTAAAATTGTTTAATGGTTTAAGATCTGCTTTGCAGGAACTGCAGGGATTCATCGTGTCATCTAAGTCTATGAACTCCTGTTCATCTGTTCCAGCCCAAGAACTGAGTCTATATTAAACAATGGGACTGAAACTCTTGCAAGCCAAACAAAAGAACTGTTTCAAATCCAGCAGACCATCTCCATCGTGGTCAGAGTTATTATCAAGAATCCTCAATTTGCTACCCAGAAGAGAAAAACCTCTGTTCCTGAGACGAGTAGAACAACAGAGACCATTACAAGGACTGTTAAAATAATGTTTAAGCTTTTTCCTGTCTGTATTGTTTAATACTACCAGTAACTATGAATTAAGTTTAGAACCTAAATTTACATTCGGCTTTAGCAAAATGCACCCAACATTCTTCATGAGAGTGAGTGCTGAATTTGCACTATAGATTTGGCTGAAATTTGGTAACAAGTTTAAATTATATATATTGGATAATTCTGAAAAGCATCTCATTAAGTTTCCAAAGATATCTTCTACAGACTTACTTCATAGTTACCAAACTAAACCTAAATAGAACAACCATTCATGTTTGTAGAATATAGTGTTAGATCTGCATAATAGCTTGTTGTATGATTAGTGTTATAAGTATTAATCATCTTACTGATATAATGTTAAGTAGTAGAGATTGAACAAGATCTTTGAGTCTTGTCCAATTTCTAAAGGGGGGACTGATGCCTTAAGGTCCATCTAGTTTTTTTGATTTTCCTAATTTTTATAAGCTTTATAAGTAGTTATATAGTAGAAGTAGATTTAGAAGTAGCAGCATTTATTCCTTTACCCTTAGCATGGTAACTACACACATTCCCCAACCCTATCACCCCATTCCATGCTCCCCATATCAATTCTACTCCTGAATTCCATTAGAAAATGTTTAGTCTCTTGTCAAAGTAGGCCTATTTTGTTTAGAGAACGCTTGTACCTTGGCCTAAACCGCAAAAGTACAGTCAAGAACTGGGTGAATATATGCCTCTTGTACTCTGAAGAAGATGATTGATGAAAAGAGGGTCTCGAAAAGCCCCTAGCCCCAATTCCCCAGGGGCGAACCAAGGGTGGATCAGGGCAAAAGCCACAGGGTAGAAATATCTGGGATTGGACAGACAATATTATAAATTGTAACATCTGTACAGAGGGACTTGCATGCGTCTTGTAACCTTATGCCTCAGAGGCACAAATTAAAACCCTTTCCTTATCTCACCTCCAAAACTAATTTGCTTCGGAGTTTTTTTTCTCCCTGAATTTTCTTTAGGCAATAGGGTTAACAGTGGGTCTGTCAGCTCTCTGGGAGAAGATATTGACTTGGGAAACTTGCGAGTATATCCTTGAGATAAGAAAACTATGTATGCAGCCCTAATGAAAGAAAAGACAGTCCTGTGGGAACCTCAATATAGCCTTGAGCCTTGCCAAATATATCAGCAATAAATAATAGCCAATTAAAACACTGTTGCTTGCTTACCTAAAAAAAGTTGCTGCTTGCTACTAACAAGGGATATAAAAAGGCACATGCGAAAAATAGAGACTTGTATTTTGCTCTGAACTTGACTGTTAGTGTATTTTTATTGACCGCCACAACAACAAACACTCTTCTTAATACCCACTAAGTTGTTAGTTGAGATTATTATTCTGGCAAGTCAATCAATAATTAGCATAGAACACCCTCCAATCTACAGAAATTAATAATTTCTCATTACCAGTATAAAAGTGTTCATTTCAAGGATTACTATTCTTAAACTATTGTTATACAAAGGAAGAAAGAAATATACAAATAGGTCTTACAAATAAAGACAGCATTGGTTTGGAAGACAAAGGAAGTGCTCACCATCAAAAAACTGGAGTTAGGCAAAGGCTCACATATCCAGAGCCCCTCTCAAAAGCATGATGTGGAAGGGGGATTGAACAGTGCATGTTTTCCATAAATAGAGCAAGTTTCAATCATGAAAGTTAAGCAATATGATTAGCATTACTTTAAAAATAAAATCTTCTAATCTCACATCTATCTTTGCTATTATCCCAGTGTCTCTGCCTAACAGATGTATTTTACATTTTAGTACAGACTGATGCCTATCCTTGCTTTAATCAAAATCTGCCAGCTATATCCAGTAAACATCCAACAGAATTGCCCTCAATTTCTTTATAACTATTCAAATTTCAGAAGCACCAAGTGCCCTTATTTATACAGAAATTTCAGAAGGAGGAATCTAAATTTCCCCATATTTAACTTTCACTGGTATTTAAAAAAAAAAAAGACAATTGCACCTGTCTTAGTTTAACAAGACAAAAATGTTTGCTAAGGAGGGCAGGTTAAGAAAAAACCAAACTCCTCCCTCTAAGTTATAATAACTTTGAAATGAAGAGACTTTAGGCCTTCAGGTTTGGAAAAGAAAATAACAGTTCTTTACTAAATATATATATATATATATATATAACAAAACAGAACAAGCAACTATTCCGTAACCACGACTTGCACCGAAAACAATGAAGTACTTTTTGCCTTTCGGCGCAGTTATAACCACACCCAGCAGGGGGCGTTGGCACGCAGTGGGAGGTAGGGGCTGCAGTGACTCACTCATGGTCACCAGGGGGCGCTGTTGGGCCCCAGCAAAATGCGGGAGCTGCAGTGACTCCCTTTCAACCAGCAGGGGGCGCTGTTGTGCCTTGGGAGAAGCAAAGGTTGCAGTTACTCACTGGTGGCCGGCAGGGGGCGCTGTTGGGCTCTGGGAGGTGCAGAGGCCAGCCAAGGGAGCAGTGCCGACTTCCAGATAAACCCCATGTGGCAATGATGGGTCTCAGTGGCAGCAGACAGTCTGGGACATCAGGATGAGCACCACAAGGACTCTCTCACCGTTTATCAGAGTGGAGGGGGTTAGAAACTCCTCCACAGATTTGCGCTGGTCCTTGGTAGCTCCAAAAGGTGCCCAGGCAGTGATGGCAGTCCTCAGAGCAGGCATCACAGTGTGCATGGGGTAGAGGGACAAGCCAGGACCCCTCTCGAGCTACTGCGAGTCTCAGCAAAGCAACCACCAAGTACTGAAGGCAATGGAACCAGAGGGGGATGGAAATAAGCAACAGTGGAAACTGAGGTCTCCCTTCACCTCACCAAAGAAGCAGGGCAGAAGTGAGCAAATTTCCTCTCCTCCAGTCTACCGCCCAATGCTCCCCACCCCACCTGGCTACAGGGGGAGATGAGGTTTCCCTTAAGCAATTCAGCCAGTGTGCCAAGGTTATTTAGCCTTTCAATAGGACAGTCATTAAGGTCCGAGCTAGAAAAACAATGAAGCCTGATGTTTATCTTACTCTAGCAGAGACTGTTGGTGTGGAAAATTCACCAAGAAGTATAAAGCTATGACAGCACCAAAATTGGAGAAGCCTAGGCAACTTCCACCTAGGGCTTTATCTTTCACACAACCAAGGCAATCTTCAGACTGCTAAAAACCTGGTTAGCAAAACCCACCCAGCTCTGCTGATGTCAGAAGACAACACTCCTGATTTGTCCTGGTTCTGGACAATCAAAAGGCAGTGAAGGTCCTAGAAGATTCAGGAGACTCAATCTTTTGTAGGAAATGAATAAGACGATTTTATTACAAGCAGGGGTTTCCATGGTTGCCTCGTGCCGAGATACCTGGAGGCCATTTTATTTGGGGAGTTGGGGAGCCATTTTGTGGCCGAGGACTGGTGGGTTGCTTACTGTTCACTTTACAGTTACTTACTGTTACTTACAGTTACGCTGTGCAGGCAGGCCAGAAAGCATGTAAGGCAGTAAGACCAGTCTGGGCTCACTGCCAAGGGACCATGCAGCCGGGGGCAGGGAAACAACTTGATAGGTTGGTTAAAACAACCAATGGACTGCAAGACTATATCACCTTTTAAGGAAGAAAAGAGCGAGGCTTGGCATGGGAGGAGCGAGGGAGTGGTTATGTAAATCAGAGGGTCTTAAAAGGGCTCATCCCTCCCATTCGGGTGTGCTCGGACCTGGTCATGAGTTCGGTGAACTCAGCGCGCTGTTAATAAAGTTCCTTGTTTCACTTTATTTGGCCGTCTCCAAAATTTTAATTAGAGATATTTGTCACGCTTATGTTTCAGATATCAATATCTACAAAGTCACTATTCTCATCTTTTGATGTCTTTCTGCAAGAACATCACCATTTTAGACAGCAACCAGCTGAACTTGCGTAATGGGTTTGTTATTCTCCCTGAGAAGAAAAACGGAAATAGGATAGGTCATTTGATGTGTATTCTGCCAATAAGATATTCCATACCATGTTATGTCAGCCCAGATATATAAACAGACAGGAAGGAAGCGAGCTCTCTCTTCTCTTCCAGGTACTGAGCGGAGCAGTTCAGGCAGTTCCTTTGGGGGAAAAAGAGCATTGGTTGTGGGGAAGTATCTTTATTTTTAGTTCTCCTCTGTATGTATAGTGTTTATATCATTTTCCCTCTTTGTGTAAATACATAAACCATCTTTTCTTAGCAGCTTCGATTTGGCAATTGTGTTTTCCCTTTTTTTCCCCCCCTTTCCCCCCCTCCCCTTCCGTCCGGAGGACTGGGCACAGGTTCAGTAGATATCTGGCATTCAGTCAAAGTAAACAACTACAACTTCCACATGCAAAAAGAATAAAATCCTGCTTCCTGTCCAAACTAATTATAAGCTTCATGTTTGCAAGGACCTGCAAGATGCACTAGTTACCAGCACTTACTATTGACTGTAATGAAACTTTAGGTAACAGAGACAGACTAACTGCATGTTATTTTCTATCTAAGCACCACTCTCAGGACCATCAGAACTAGAGGATCTTATTAGACCATAACACAGACCAGATCACAGTTATTGCCATGAAATAGACAAAAAAAAAAGAGAAGCCTGAACTGGTCGACATAGAAATATAATATATAGAAAAAGGCAGCCATCTTGGGGATCATGTGAGGAAGGGGCAACAGCAAGTTCATTTTTAAAGTATGTTTCTTTGTTGAGGAATATTTTAAGAAAACTTCTTGCCTGCCTGATATTCTAAGACCTGAAGGACAAATTAAATACATGTTCCTGTCATCTTTGATAGAAGGACCTAATTTCTTGTCCTCTGTCATAGAAAAGGCTTTTCTTATGTAAACCCTCTCTAAAAGCTACCAAAGTAGAAGAGAGAATGTATTCCCATCACTGAGCACACCATATGCTGTCCTGAACCATCAACTGACTCAGTATCTTGGGTCACAGAACATACAGAGACCACAATGGCTCAGAGGCAGTCCCTAGTACTTGCACAGCCATGCACAGACTCTACTTCCTCTTGCTACGGGAAGAAAGGAACAGCTCCATTTCCAAGAAGTCTGCTCTCTTATTTTCTAGCCTAAAGAGATAAAAGAAAATATTAGCCAAGTCAGTACACAGTATACTCACTGTTTAGACCATAACAACTACATTCAGTGGTAAAGAATCATCAGTATTGCAAATCTCTTCATACCAGTTTCTCTGTGTTTGGAACAATCAACAAAGAAAAACAGAAAAGGTAAAGCCCTTGCTATTTTCCCTCCTAAGGTTTCCTTAGTAGCATCCACTGAAAGGGCACTACAGTGTCTGTATGTATGGCCAGTCTTCGCGAACGAAGATTTGGGAAGGGTCTTTCGCCCTTCGAGCCTGCGCAGTGGATTTTTTTTTAGGTGAGACACAGTGTGCGCTGAGCTGAGCCCACCCTTTAATCCTAAGGTTCATCTGCCGGGGCCGAGCAAGCTTGGACGGTGGCAGTGAGGTCCTCAGGACGTAGGTTTGTTTAGAGTGACCTTCTCTTAGATGGATGGCCTTACAGGGCTAACGAGCTCCATCTACCCGGGGGACTCCTCTGACTGGGACCCGAACCCGGGCCGCGGCGGTGAAAGCGCCGCATCCTAACCACTAGACCACCAGAGGGCCCCAACTACTACAGTGTCTACAACTTCCAAAAAGCAGCAGCTAGCAGAACTACAGCCTGGACACCCCCTGCAACAAATACTCAGACTGAATTATACACTGCATTAACTAGGAGGCCTGTAAAAAACATTAACTCGTTCTTCACAAAAGGAAAGTTTTATTGTAGCCAAGGAAAAAACCCAGGGTTTTCAGGGATGGAAATAATTACCCTCTGCAGCCAGAACACAGCCTTCCTGAAGTCACACAAGTGAAGGATGGCTGAGTACAGTTTGGGACAAAATATCATGACAAGATGACAAGTTTTAGTTCACGTTTAGGACATGGTTCATTCAAAGTTCAATCCGGACTAGGTGGGGTTAGGGTATGTATGGTCAGTCTTCGCGAACGAAGATTTGGGAAGGGTCTTTGCCCTTCGAGCCTGCGCAGTGGATTTTTTAGGTGAGACACAGTTTGCGCTGAGCTGAGCCCACCCTTTAATCCTAAGGTTCATCTGCCGGGGTCGAGCAAGCTTGGACGGTGGCAGTGAGGTCCTCAGGACGTAGGTTTGTTTAGAGTGACCTTCTCTTAGATGGATGGCCTTACAGGGCTAACGAGCTCCATCTACCCGGGGGACTCCTCTGACCGGGACCCGAACCCGGGCCGCGGCGGTGAAAGCGCCGCATCCTAACCACTAGACCACCAGAGGGCCCATAGCGCAGGTAAAACCCAAACAGTGTATTCCATTAAAATCAAGTTTCAACTCATATCTAATACCACACAACTGCAAGCTGTCACCATAGAAACAGTGCTGAGAACTAAAAGCTGTAAGAGATCATTTTTATTTCTCTGCCAACTCTGGATTGCTCCTTCTGTGGTCACAACCATTGTTAGCATTTTGTCTAGCTTTAAACAAGGTGGGTTTTATTAGTTTCCTTTGATAAAAAAAAACTCTACCTGCTTCAGTCAGAAAACTTGATTTTACCCCAGGTTTTCCTACTTTATTTTGAGCATTATTTTTCTCATGATCACAACTTCTCAACTTGGTGTCATGTGTAAATTCACTTATTCTTGTTATGTTGCTCTAGAATTTTCCATGAGGCCAGGTCTACGCAATCTACACCAAAATGATACCAAACTATCCAATAGAGATGAAGGATTAACAATCTTTACAACTTCAAACATACTACACACTAGAAAGGAGTAGGTAAATAAAGTGCCCTCCACACAATTTTATCAAAAAGTCATCCAAGGTGTTCTTGTGTGTTTAACATTAAAAAAGATTAAGAAACTAACTAGAAAGTGGGAGATAAATTTCATTTTGCTTTTTTAAAGAAGATAAGTTACATATGATGTCAAACTGCCCAAATTTTTATCACACTTAATTCAATATTTATTTTCTTTCCAACAGAAGTGTAAGTCCTTAGGCTGGACTTATATGCTGTTTGGTTGCCATGTGTTTTCTGTCTCCAGAAGGAGGTTCTCACTCACCTCTACCACTTCTTTCCAAGAATGTGTAAAAGAACCTTTTAAGTTCAAACAATCTGAATTAGCAAATAGTTTTAAAGAAAAACTCCCTTCCTATTGATAGACCATTAAGAAATTTTTTCACAGAAATTTATTCACTCATTTTGTTAAAGATTACATTTCCTTTAAATATATTTTTGTATTCTGCACTAAACTAACAGCCCTTGATTCCACAGACGTATGCTGACTTTATATACTGTGCAATGCAACATTAAAATGCCTAAGTAGAAAGTCTGTTTTCTAAAACATGCCAAGAAGATATTAGTCACCTATTTTACCATCAGTCTAAAAGACCAAGCACTCTGCTCCAAGATCAAGTTATTCATTTTGAAAGAAATGGGACTTGTACTCTTCACATCTCAGCTTATTTATATTAATTGCATCATTTCACTCTCAGAATTCTGAGACTGCACCTTTAATATACACTTTGCTAACTAAGGTGTTCAATTCTAGCAACAGTATTAAAATATTACAGGTATTAGCTTTAGAGATCATACTGCACCTCAACCGAAATTCTCCTAAATGTTATATGTACATTAAACCATCATTTACAATCCACACACTTCCAAAACAGAACATATACGACTTTTTATCACTATCAGACAATCAAATGCTTGACCTGTTTCTTTCCTCACAGAACTGCTGAATTATAGCCTTCAGTTCAGCTAGAGCAAAGACAGCCAATTATTCCTTATTTGCAAGAACAGAAATCATTTGGATTTGAAATATTCATCTTATTGCATTTTCACAGCACTTTAAACACATATCCCAGACCCACCCACCCCTCCACCTATCGAGTCAAGAATTACTGTTACCACCACCCCTACACTAAATTCAATCCTTAATCCAACCTCCTTCTCAAAGGCATGTAAGAGCATATGGCCCTGAGTTTGAAAGACTACAGATCTATGTCAAGTAGTTTAACCTAGAGAAGAAGAAAGCTTTCAGGAGGGTGTCTCAATGCATATAAATACCTGAAGGGAAGGCACAAAGACAGAGCCAGGCTCTTTTCAGTGGTACCCAGTGACAAGACCAGAGGCAATGGGCACAAAGTGTTTATCATAAAAAAACTATGATTCAGTTAACATTTAAAACCAAATAGAAAGAGGAAACAAAAATGTTTTCAGAAGCCATATGCTTCATTCTATATTATTATATCCACCATCCTCAAAACACTTAACAAAACAAATACAATAAAAAATAATAATTTATTTTCTTTGCTCAAAAGCAATCTCAATATGGTCTCTAAAACATTCTACTTCCAGGAACAGTATTTTAGCAATAAGAAATACAACTGAAATGTTCTAGATGAAGCCTATACCACATACAGTAAAATTGAAAAAAACTTCCTCTCTCTACAGCTAACTATTAAAAATTTTTAGGAATATCATCATAGCTACTGAATTTAAATTTTACACCTTCAACTACAGGGCTGCCTAACAGATTAAGATGGGTACTTCCACCCCCCCAAAAACCAGGTACAACCTAATAATTTAAATCTGAAGGTTAAGAGAATATTTGTTTTCTCCATTTAACTTTGGATTCAAATACTGAATGATTCTGTAACACAAATTCCATTGAATCTGCATTTTCTGCAAGATTTCCACAAAATTAATTTACACCAGTTAATCCAGTTTCTCAATGTAACCCTCCAGGAGTCCCAAACATCATTAATGCTGCAAAGTGATTTAGCCTTGCTTGCTTTCAAGTTACCTAGTGTAAGGTTAAAAATAAATTCTTTAAGCAAGTAAGGTCAAACCACCACAGAGAGATCAGGCCCAGGTATAAATACTGAGTCAGCCAGGTGGGAATCCAAACCCAGATTCCAAACCCAGATTCCACTAGAGAATGTGATATAACCAACCTAGTAAATATTAAAAAAGCAAAGCCTCAGAAGGCCAAGTTGCTACCATTTGTTGTAAAGGGCTCTGTTTCAATGGCAAGTGCTGCTCCTCCTCTCTTTCCCTTCCCTCAGATCCAGCTCAATTTGTCTTCTTGAAAACAGCTGCTCTCACACCAGGATGACCTCTCCATTGCACCAGCCACCACCACCCCAGAGGCTATCACCTTGATCTGCTGCTGTATTATAAGTATTCAGTATTTACTCAAGTTGTGATGACTAAGGACTGATTACTGCTTGGTAGCTAGAGACAAAGCAGGCCAGCCCTCATGAGCTTCCCCTTACATAGCTCCACACCAAACCTGAAGTTTCTGTTCCACAAGACTGCATGTTCCTTTGAACGTAACCAAGAAGGCTCTGCATGTCCCTACACCAAGCTCAAAGGTGCACCAGGACCCTTTCTACATCCAGTTTCTTGCAGAAGGGTTTCTACCAGCTCACTTTCCTGCTGTAATTTTCTTCAGCAACAATAGTAAACAGAAGAGCTTTCTTTTTTTGTTTTTAAATGCAACAAAAGCCAGTTCAATAGTAAAGCCCTGCACTAACTTTCAATTCTCAACAAGCACATATAGTCATGGGTGAGGAAGGACTAGGTAGAAAAGGTTAACAGAGGTAACGGTTCATTCACTGACATGTCCTCAAATAACCTAATGTTGCTGCCAATGTGCTATTGTCAGTGAAAACTGTAGCTATGACCCTGGCACGGCTGCGCTACCGCACTGGTGAAGGATCACCCGGGAAGGAGATGGGGAAACAAAACATCAAAGTAACGCCCTATACAAGGCACGAATCAATAGTTATTCACCCACTTGTTCCCTTCCCGTGCTGCCAGCCTTCCTTTGGCCCGATTCGAGATTAGAAAGAGACCCAAAAACACACCTCCCTCAAACCAGACACGCTTCTCCTCTGAGAGGTCCACTGCACACACCCCCTTTCTTCAGACCCCCAAGCCCAAGGAACCAGAAGCAGCACAAACTTTCAAGAGAGAACCCCCCCCAGCTGTAACAAGATGAGAAACGAGAAGGGGGTGCAGGACCTCCTCTCGAGAACAGAAAAGAGCAGAAAATTAAGTCACCTCTCCCAACACCCACTGGGTGGGCTTCCACTCCCCACACGAACCTGGACCGGAGCAGGGCAGAAGCTGCCCGCAACCATGGCCTATTCAGCGGCCCCTGAGGGAATACGGGGGGGGGGAGAAAGGGCGGCGATCTAGAGCAGGGCAAAGTTTCCCTCGGGCGGCCGCCAGGATAAGTAGGGCAGAGCCGCCTCCCCTCACGCCGCCACCCCCATTTCCCCCCGCAGCAGGCCCGGCGGGGAGGGGCGGCCCCGGCACACACCCGCCACCGGACAAAAGTTCACACCGGGATGAGGAACCGGCCCCAGACAGAGGGCCTGTCCCGGGGCCTCAGACCGCTGAGGGTGCAACGGCCGCCCCCGGACCGCTGAGTTGGAAAATGGCACCAGGGCCTCATCTGGGCGCGCGAATCCACCGCCACCACCGCAGCCGTCGCGCGCATAAGGCAAGCGGTGAGGAGGGATGGGGGAGGGAGGGGGGAGACGCGCGCGTGGGTCCCCCCGTCACCGTCACCAATACCAGCCCCCAGCCCCCACCCCTTCCCCCCCTCCGGGCGGCAACCCCGACCCCCCCACGCGATACCTGCCCAATATGTTCACAAAGCAGCAGCGGCAGCGCCCACCACCGTCACGTGACCACCCCGCGCCTGGCCTGGCTTGGCTCGGCGCTCGGCTCGGCTCGGCTCGGCTCGGCTCTCCTCTCCTCTCCTCCACCCGCGCGAGGCTGCGAGGCCACTCCGACGCGACGTCACATGACGTGACGTCACATGACGCGCTCCTCTTCTACATGCTTCGCCTCATACACGGTTAGCGCGCACTTATCACTGACCCTTCTGCTTCCCCCAGCACCACGTGAGTAGGATGGGGGAAGCTGGCCCCTTCCCCCAAACGCTCGCGCAGCGGAAGGGGATGGTCGGTTTTGTTCATAGCTGCGCTGAGGTGGTGTGGGGCGTGTTTCCGTGAGAGGTTCTCTCCGCCCTCGGGGAGTGTTAGTGTTGCCTTGTCGCCGTTGCTGGCTGCTCCGCGGGCAGCCCTGGGAGAAGGCCGCAGCCGTTCCTGGTGTCGATTCATGGAGGGCTGATGCGCCGGCGGAGCCCGACCGGGAAGGGCATCTGCGGGGACAGGCGGCCCTGCCTTAGCGCTCTGTTAGGCCGCGGGCAGATAAAGGCCTAGCACCACAGGGCCTGGGCGCTGGCGGCATGGGTTTAGGAAGAGGGTGAACGTTCTGAATCATGGCTCAGTACCTCTCACTGGCCAAAGGAGCAGTTTAAACTAGGAGCTCTGGGTTTTTTAGGTTTTACTTCTTTTAAAAAGTGGCTTTTCTGCCTTACGGGGTTTTGGCAGGAGTTGTTTATGTCACGGACTGAAGCCTGTTCAGGTTGCCAGGTTATGTTCATTACATTTGATACCTTAGTCCCAGATAATGTTCAAGCTGAAATGACGTGGATTCTGGGTTTTCTAGAGCTCCTTTTGTTGTCCCTAAAAGCAGGATTCATCACTTGGTGAGCAGTAAAGCCAATCTCGCACACAGAGCCAAGGTATTTGTTTATTTCATATTTACTCAAAGTTGAGTGCTAGCACACCAATTATCAAAACTATATATACATTTTAGCAAACAAATCACAGTTCATTGGCTACAAGCTACCTAGTTCTCTTATTAATTAGTATTCTACCTTCTATTGGTTAATGATTCTCTTGCTTCTCATGCTAATTAGTCCACATGCTCAGTCTTTTTCCTTTTGTGTCTTGAGTAGGTGGGTTTCTTGGGTTGGTGGTCTGTGAGTCAGTGGTCACAGTCTCCCACTGCTGGAATTACCTTTTACCCAGTTGGCTCAGTGTGCAAATTGTAGGTTGAGCTCTGTGGAACGGAAGCCCAAGGCAAGAGGCCATGAACTGTCTCCATTCCCTTGCATTACAAAGGACATGGTGACCTGTGGCACCATCCAGGTGACAAGAGACACAGAAGGAGCCCGAGACTCAACAGGAAGACTCCAGACTATCCTGTGAAGGGTATAAAAGCCCAGGTGGTCCTTTGTTCGGGGCCCTTCCTTTGAAGCTATGAGGCCTGTTTCACTGATAAGGCAGGACCCTGTTTCACAACCCCCTTCTCATTCTCTGTAACTCTCTGGGCAAATTGTTAACTGTTTCTGACCCTTGAGATATCACCTACATTAAATATATTCCTCAACATTTGATATCCCAAACAATCCATATGACTAAAGAATCAAAAGGCTCTTTCATGTTCTCTCTCCACAGTTCCTGAGACCACTGCCTGAGTGGTCAGGAAATTGGAACCAATATTAATTTATATTAATAATAACTTATATTAATTTCTTTTAAGTGTTACATTCTTTTGCCAAACTGGACACAGGAAGGCCTCTTATTGACATGGAGGAATCCCAGGACAAAGGATAGCTGCACTACAGGAGGAAAAGTGTAAGGAGAGTATGCTAGGGACTAACAGAGAACAGCAAGGGAGCGGCACAGCAGAAGTATGTCAGAGCACTTGGTGCAGCTTCTGGCAACCTAGACTGAGTGGTGATGGGACAGATAGCAAGAAAGGGAGGTTGTTTGACTCCCCCAAAAAAAGAGTTTCAGGTTGTAAGCCAGGAAAAAAGAACTTTTCTCTTTAGGCTTTTTTTCCTGCTGTGCATTTTTCCCATTCTGTACAACACCTCTGGTTGCCCAAAACGTAGTGATTGTACCCTTCAGGCATCCCTTCTTTGTAAGGCGTTATAAGGCTGGGCTCACTCAGCCTATGTGGAAATTGGTCCCTGTTTGACACTGTTGAGCAGACAGGGTTGGTGAAGGTGATGGGGCACCAGATAGACTGTTGGGCCCCTGATGCCTCCAGTGATAACCTCCCATGGTTTTGGACCTTCTCTGTGGTCTTATTTCCTTTACTGCTGTTTGCTCATCCTCTGTCCCTTGACCCTATACTCTCCATGTAAGTAGAGAGGGCATCAGATCTCATTTTACCCTAAGCAATATCTGAAAATTAGTCAGTGTTGTTCATGCTTCTATCTTCTCTGCTTAGACAGAGTAGACAGATTAAAGTGGCACATGTCCTAGACTGACTCTCTAGTGGGAGTAACTATGACTCTCTTAAGATGGGACTGTGGTTGCTAACTGGGTGTAGCAGCAGAGATCATACCTCCTTGTGGTCCTGCTGGATGCTCTTCAGAGCAACCAAGTTGATCTCTGCCCCAGTGTTTGGTGAGCTATAGTTGCTTCCTCCCTATCGTTGGCTTCACTGACCAATAATAGTATCTAAGGTAAAAATAAACTTGTTTTAACCAAAAGTTGGGCAATGGGCTAGTTGGTCATTACCCTTCCCTAGTCAAGGGCAAGACTGGATTGGCCTCTGTGTTCTGCCACCGGCAAGCTCCGCTCTGGTTGCAACCCAGTAGGTGTTGAGAGGTGGAGACGTACCACACTAGACCTTGGCAATGGGGTTTGGGGCTTCCTCTAGTTTGGAGCCTAAAGGTATTCTGCCCACAAGTCCTAGTAGTTGGGCAAAGTCTGGTTTGGCACTGAGGGATGCTGCCAAACTGAATTGCCCTCACTTGTAACTTACTGATTTTGAAACAGATAGACAGACCACCTTCACTTAACCCGGAAAAGGGACATAGATTCCTCATCTATAAGTCAAATAAATAGATGAGCTGGAGCAATGACAGTTCCTACTGCTTGGAAGTCGCAAGACCTTGCTAATCCCATCTTTTCCCAATAAGATGGAGGATTCTTTAGAGCTAAATTGAAATTCAGACCAAACATTGTTTTATAGTGTTGATTTCCTTGAGGCAGCTGTTGATATTTTGTTTTATTACTATTGGGGGGGTTGCAATTAATTATATTTCTAAACAAAGTTTCACAAGCTTTGTGACAAATGTGTCTGCAGCTCCATAATCTGTGCAGATTTAATCAGTATTATTAGCATTCTTTCATGATGACTTGGCAATCCTTTGCTAATCAAGTTGGATATTTGATGTGCAGCACAAAACAATGACTGAGAGCTCTTGGGATGCTGTTAGTCAGATGCTGTGGTACCAACTGGGATATGTCTCCAAATATCATTCAGAATCCAGCCCAGGAGCATTTAGAATATGAGAAAATTAAACAAGGATACCAGGACCAAAGCATCGTGGACTCCTTTCTGCTGTAGATGGAGTAGATATAAATGAAAAAATGGCATATTTCACTGCCAAAACTTCCAGAGGAGAGCTAAAGGAATAAACTGATGGAGGCTCAGGGACATAGAACCTCGCTCCAAATATTCAGTATATCAGGCTTGGAGAGGAGACCCTGCACTAAACACAGCGCTACCTACTGTCTATGTCAGGACTTTTATCTGCTGTTACAAAGATTTGCAACCTTTTTAGTTTTCCAACCACTAAAGAACAGTCCAGTGCAGATGCAAATCCCACCAGACTTTAAGCTTCCTTCAGGATTTCTTTTCCCACTCACCTACTGCAGATTTCTTACATAGCCTGCAGTCTCCATACCATTGGCTGGAAACCACTGTTCTGGTGCTTTGGCATTCTACTTGCCAGTCACTGTGGGAATGGGAAGAAACCACTTGTGTAAAGAATATCACCCTGTTACTGGTTCAGGAGCCTGCTCTACTTCTGTGTTACAGACACAAATGAAAGCCATCTATTCTTCACAGGCTTAGGCTGCAGTATATCTTCTCTTCTCTCACTAACGCTCTCTTCTATTTTCCAGACTACCAACCCTTGCCCCTCAGAATCATTGGACAACTAGTCCAAGTGAGTTCAGAAAAGTTTTTCAGTATTTAGTCTGAAGTTTGTACTGTCTTTGTGCCTGGTTTTGCCCCTGGTTACATCACTTGGTCTAATAAAAATACTGCTCTTCTCTTCAAACTGTTCTTACAGCCTTAATCCATGACACCTGCATCAACCGCACTACCTTTTTCCAAAACATACTCCAGTAGCCTCAGAAAGACAACAAATCCTGTCGTACACAGACTCTGTAAGGGAGAGGCTTTGTACAAAGAAATCAAGCTTGACTTTCAGGCTTCAGTTGAGTTTGCAGGGCATTAGGAATTCTCCCGGGTCGTCCCCACGTTCCGGGGGCGGGACCCCCTGCTGGGGGGGCCCCTCATGCCTCGTGGACGGAGGCCCCGGGCTGCCGCGGGTCGTCCCCGCATTCCGGGGGCGGGACCCCCTGCTGGGGGGGCCCCCCGTACCTCGTGGACGGAGGCCCCAGGCTGCCGTGGGTCGTCCCCGCATTCCGGGGGCGGGACCCCCTGCTGGGGGGGCCCCCCATGCCTCGTGGACGGAGGCCCCGGGCTGCCGCGGGTCGTCCCCGCATTCCGGGGGCGGGACCCCCTGCTGGGGGGGCCCCCCGTGCCTCGTGGACGGAGGCCCCGGGCTGCCGCGAGTCGTCCCCGGGTTCTGGGGGGGGAAGTCAGCTTAAAGAAGACAGAGGTCCTCCATCAACCTGCACCTCAGGAAGTCTTCCATCATCCCCACATCACCATTGGCCAATCAGAGCTCAAATCAGTCCAACAGTTTAACTACCTTGGTAGCCTCATCTCCTCAGATGGTAAGATCGATGGAGAGATAGACAACAGGTTAGCTAAGGCATATAATGCTTTTGGAAAACTCCACAAAAGAGTATGGCGTAATAAACACTTGAAGAAAAGCACCAAGATTGGTGTTTACAAAGCCATAGTGTTGTCTACTCTCCTATATGGTTCCGAATCATGGGTCATCTACCGCCACCACCTGCGTCTCCTAGAACGCTTCCATCAACGCTGCCTCCGTACAATCCTTAACATCTGCTGGTCAGATTATGTGACCAATACATCTGTACTAGAGCAAGCAGCTGTCACTAGTATTGAGGCCATGTTGATGAGAACGCAGCTGCGATGGGCAGGGAACGTCTCAAGGATGAAGGACCACCGCCTTCCTAAGATCCTGCTCTATGGTGAACTTGCCACTGGCTGCCGCATGAGAGGAGCCCCGAAGAAAAGATACAGGGACTCCCTGAAACAACATCTCAACCTTGGCCGTATTGATCACCATAACTGGTCTACTCTGGCCTCCAATCGGGAGGCCTGGAGACACGCCATCTATAACGCAGCTGTCTCCTTTGAGAACACACGCAGGATCACTCTCGAGGAAAAAAGGCAACGCAGAAAGAACCGTGTCTTGCAGATTACACCATCTGAGGAGTCTTTCTGCTGCGCCTTTTGCAATCGGATATGTCTGTCACGTATTGACCTCATAAGCCACCAGCGTGCCTGTAGCAAAAGTGGATAGTGCCTTCCCAAATCTTCGTTCGCGAAGCCTAGCCATGATGAGGAATTCTCCCTAGTTATATTGGAACAATTAAAAATCTTGGATGCAAAGTGGGGTTGTCTCAACAGATATTATCCTTAGGCATACCAGGGATTGCTGCTGCATTTAGATTTGGGGTGAAACTCGTAAAGATGCTGTATAGAAATGAGATCCAATGCATTAGATAGTGTTAATATGCATGCAGAAGCAAGGCTTCAGCAACATTTGTACTTGAAAGGGTTGCCATTTCCATTGTGGAAGCAAACCCTTCTGCTATAGATGCCATTTATGGTAATGAAGGCAGGAAGGGTAATGATATCATTGTGTCTAACCTTCATACAACCCCAATCATTAAAATTCTTAACATCCATGGACTGCATTAGTCTCTCATGTCTCAGCATCATCCTCAGAATTCATATTGGGCTCCTTGATCTTCCTTTAGAGTTAGTATGCCTGGAGACAGACCCTCTTCTGTAGGTTTACCCTGCAACCCTTGGTCCAAGTTGTAATTTGGCTGTATGAAAAAGGTGATGCATTTTCACGTGACCGGGATCTGAAATCACTCTGTACAACCACCCTAATCCCATAGTTATTTTCCATTCCTCTAACCTTTGTCACAAAATATTTTATCTGCAGTGACTTTGTACTTATTTCCAGATTGCTGAGACAATTCAACACTTCTGAGCCTGATACTGATCCTGCAGAACCTTGCTACAAACACCTGTTTCAGGGAGGATCTTGGCAGTTAACCTGTGTAGTGCATGCTCTGCTAATGGTGAGTGCTGAGTTTGTTCTATCATACTCTCTGATTTAATTCTGTGATGTGCTCACTGTTACCTTTATCAGCCAAACAATTTCTAACAATTAAATAAACTTTTGATAACCAGATTTATTTTCCACATGACCCTGTTGCCTGGCATTAACTGTATATCTAGCCTTGAATTCTCTATTAATCAAGTCCCTTATCTGTTTTCCATTATTTTCATAGAATCACTAAAGTTGGAAAAGACCTCCAAGATCATCAAGTCCAACTGTTAACCTAGCACCACCATGTTCACCCCTAAACCATATCCCCATCCCCAAGTGCCACATCCACATGCCTTTTGAACACTTTCAGGGATGGTGACTCCACCACTTCCCTGGGTAGCTTGTTTCAATGCCTGACCACCCTTTCAGTGGAGGAATTTTTCCTTATATCAAATCTAAACTTCCCGTGGCACAGCTTGAGGCCATTTCTTCTCATCCTGTCACTTGTTACCTGGGAGAAGAGATTGACCCACACCTGGCTACAATTTCTTTTCAGGGAGTTGTAGCAAACCAGAAGGTTCTTGTCCTGGTTTCAACCAGGACAGGGTAAATTTTTGCAGTAGATGGGAGGGAGCATGACTAGGATGCAGAGGTTATTCTATACTCCTCAGGTCATTGCTGGAGGGAGGGGGACGGGGGATGGGACTGTCTTCCAGGGAGAAGGGGTTCCTGCCAGTCAAGAAGGTGAAGGGAACTGTCCAGGATTGTTTACGGTCTTGGATGTTTGTCTGTAATTTCTTATCCCTTTTGTTATTAATACTGTTGCTGTTACTGTTTGTTTTCTTATCTCATTGCTGTTTCCAGTAAATTGTTCTTATTTCAACCCATGATCTTTGCCTTTTGTGCCTCCAATTGGAGGGGGTAGGGGGAATGGTGCATGGGGTTTGGGGCACTGAATTGGGGAGTACGATACCTAAACCACAATAGTCCCCCCTGATTCTCCTTTTCTTCAGATTAAACAACCCCAGCTCCATCAGCTGCTCCTCTTAGGACTTGTCCTCCAGACTCTTCACCAGCTCCATTGCCCTTCTTTGGATTCAATCCAGCCCCTCAATGTCTTTCTAGAAGTGAGTGGCCCAGAACTGGATGCAGTACTCAAGGTGCAGCCTCACCAGTGTCCAATACAGGACAATCACTTTCCTAGTCCTGCTGGCCACATTATTTCTGATGCAAGCCAGGATGCATCCTTCTTGGCCCCCTGGGCACACACTGGCTCATGTTCTGACAACACCCCCATGTCCTTTCCCACAGGCAGCTTTACAACCACTCTGTCCCCAGCCTATAGAGCTGCAGGGGGTTGTTGTGACCAAAGTGCAGGACCTGGCACTTTGCCTTGTTGAACCTCATACTGTTGGATTCAGCCCATCAGTCAATCCAGCCTGTCCAGATCCCTCTGCAGAGCCTTCCTACCCTCCAGCAGATCAACACTCCCACCCAACTTGGTGTCTTCTGAAAATTTACTGAGGGTACACTCTATCCCCTAGTCCAGATCATTGTTAAAGAATCCAGAAGCTTCCCTGGCCAACTCTTAAAGAACATGGGGGGGTTGGACTAGATAATTGTTAAAGGTCCCTTTGAACCCACAGGTCCCTTCTGACCCAAACCATTCTATGGTTCTATAAACTCTTAGGTGTAAACAGCTCAGGACTGGTGATAGAAAACCATTTCTGACTGTCAAATGTTACTTTGCGCTTGTCAGTCTATAAGCTAACAACCAACTATTTCTTCTGTCCCACTGTGACACTACTAGAACATCTACTTAGTGGAAAAATAAGCAGATATTTTTGGAACACCTCTACTTCTATAATGATCTGTTGGTACTTTTAAAACTTTCT